>NC_135536.1:127913349-130550849 GCF_045843805.1 Urocitellus parryii
GCCGCCGCGGCTCTTGCTACTGCTGTGCTTACTGCTGATGCTGTGAACAAGCTTGCGGGTACTGCAGCAACAGCCATGGAGACTCAGACTATGATGAATCAACATCTACATCTTGGCATTGTGCTTCTCAACCAGCGGGTAGATCTACTACAAGACCAAGTGGACATTTTGAGTCAAGTACTCACTCATGGGTGTTTATTGCCCATGGATGGACTACAAGAAATTGTTAGAGTAAATAAGACGCGAGTCCTTATTGCTCCCGTGAAAGATGTAATATCATGGTTGTCTAAGTCTTTTAGTTTCTTGAAGCAATGGGCAGGCATGGGTGCGTTGGCTATGGTCCTGGTACTTGCCATTGGATTGTGCCTGTGGTGTCTGGTTGGAATGCGCAAGCGGCAGCGGGTGCAGAATCTTATGCTTGTACAAGCCTTTGCTGCTTTAGAGGCAGGACAGTCCCCTCAAGCATGGCTCACCATGCTCAAGTGATCAACACAGCACAGGGTGCGAGGCAAGGCACTGCACTTGGGAGCTCTAGGTTTGAGTCCCAAGACAAGCATGTTCTATTGCATGTGGGTTTGATGTCGATGCCCCACCTCCATGAAAAAGGCATCGGTTGGAATGGTGACTCGCCTGGGGAGGCGCCCCTCAGGAGTCTGCCATTATTTATGGCCACTTTTGCACAATGGAGATAGGACCTCTACTTTTACCTGTTGCTTGTAAAACAAAAAGGGGGAACTGTTGGGAGCCGGTGACCGCAGCCTGAAAATGGCGCTGGTCTCTGCTTCCGCTTCATTAGCGGTTAGAGTGTTAGAAGTAAACAACTCCTTGTAAGGCTGTGGGGCTGGTCTCCGGCCTGCTTCCACTGCGCTGTACCTATTAGACTTTTCCATGTAGTGCTAGTTCATTGGCGGGGCTGGGTACTTAAGCTAGGACAGATCGACCGCTCGCTCTCTTGTTCCTGTTTTCTGATCATGATTCAAAGGTCCTGAGTTAACTGCTGAAAGAAGAATAATGTGTCGTGTTTCCCGAGGGTCGCGACACTCCTCAGTGTCTGCTAGGGGCTGCTTCAAAAGAATACAAAGCAGAGAGATAGAACTTGGAACTACATAATTGTGCAAGATTCAAAGAGCTAGCACAAACCATGCTTGATTTAGCGTTTAATCTACATGTTTCCATATAGGAGAAAAAGAGTGAAACATAAAAATGAAAACGGTTACTGCAAACGAACAGTTTAACCTAGAAGAACAAAATTTGGTGAGCCAAGTGGGAGTATGTACTGAGTAATACCTGCAAGTGTCATCAAGATTGGGTGAAAAAATGTTTGCTGAGATTTCAGGAAACTCGTAGTTTTTTGGAAGCTTGGCAACCCCTTTCAATGAAAGTGATTTTCATCAGTCTATGCTTGGGGATACCTAAATAGGAAACAAACAAAAGAAATAGAACTTGGAACTAGTTTATTGTGCCAAGTTTCAAAGAGCTAGCACAAACCGTGTTTGATTTAGAGTTCCAAATAGATGTATCCACGTAGGAGAAAAACTGAGTGAAACCTAAAATGTAAAAGGGTTACTGAAAATGAATGGTTTGACATAGAAGAACGCAATTTGGTGAACCAAGTGGGATTTGTGTACTGATCCTTACCTGAAATTATCATCAAGATTGGGTGAAAAAATGTTTGCTGGTTTCAGGAAACTCCTAGTTTTTTGGAAATTTGGCAACCCCTTTTAATGAAAGTGATTTTCGTCAGTCTCTGCTTACGGCTACTTCAATAGGAAACAAACCATAGAAATAGAACTTGGAACTACTTTATTGTGCCACGTTTCAAAGAGCTAGCACAAACCTTGTTTGATTTAGAGTTCAATCTACATGTATCCATATAGGAGAAAACAGAGTGAAACCTAAAAATGAAAATGGTTACTGCATATGAACGGTTCAACCTAGACGAACGTAATTTGGTGAGCCAAGTGGTATTGGTGTACTGATCCTTACCTGAAAGTATCATCAAGAGTGGGTGAAAAAATGTTTGCTGAGATTTCAGTAAACTCGTAGTTTTTTGGAAGTTTGGCAACCTCTTTCAGTGAAAGTGATTTTCGTCAGTCTCTGCTTGGGACTACTTCAATAGGAAACAATCCATAGAGATAGAACTTGGAACTACTTTATTTTGCCAAGGTTCAAAGAGCTACAACAAACCGTGTTTGATTTAGACATCCAACTACATGTATCCATATAGGAGAAAATTGAGGGAAACCTAAAAATGTAAACGGTTACTGCAAACGAACGGTTTAACCTAGAAGAACAGAATTTGGTGAACCAAGTGGGATTGGTGTACAGATCATTACCTGCAAGTATCATCGAGAGTGGGTGAAAAAAATGTTTGCTGAGATTTCAGGAATCTCGTAGTTTTTTGAAAGCTTGGCAAACCCGTTAAATGAAAATGATTTTCGAAAATCTCTGCTTGACGCTACTTCAATAGGAAACAAACCATAGAGATAGAACTTGGAACTACTTTATTGTGCCAAGGTTCAAAGTGCTAGCACAAACCGTGTTTGATTGAGAGATCCAAATACATGTATCCATGTAGAGAAAACAGAGTGAAAAATAAAATTGAAAACGGTTACTGAAAACAAACAGCTTAACCTAGAAGAAAGAAATTTTTGAACCAAGTGGGATTGGTGTAGAGATCTTTACCTGAAAGTACCATCAAGATTGGGTAAAAAATGTTTCCTGAGATTTCAGGAAACTCGTAGATTTTGTAAACATGCCAACCCCTTTTAATGAAAGTGATTTTCGTCAGTCTCTGCTTAGGGCTACTTCAATAAGAAGCAAACCATAGAGATAGGATTTGGAACTACTTTATTGTGCCCAGTTTCAAAGAGGGAGCACAAACCGTGTGTGATTTAGATTTCCAAGTAATGTATCCATATAGGAGAAAACAGAGTGAAACCTAAAAATGGAAACAGTTACTGCAAATAAACGGTTAAACCAAGAAGAAAGAAATTTGGTGATCCTAGTGGGATTGGTGTACTTATCCTCTCCTGAACTATCATCAAGATTGGGTGAAAAAATGTTTGCTGAGATTTCAGCAAACTGGTAGATTTTTGGAAGAATGGCAACCCCTTTCAATGAAAGTGATTTTCTTCATTATCTGCTTGGGGCTACTTCAATAGGAAACAAAACATAGAGAGAGAACTTGGAACTACATTACTGAGCCAGGTTTCAAAGAGCTAGCACAAACCGTGATTGATTTAGACTTTCAACTACATGTATCCATATAGTAGAAAGATGAGTGAAACCTAAAAATGATAAAAAAAATGTGGCATTTATACACTATGGAGTATTACTCTGCATTAAAAAATGACAAAATTATAGAATTTGGAGGGAAATGGATGGCATTAGAGCAGATTATGCTAAGTGAAGCTAGTCAATCTTTAAAAAACAAATACCAAATGACTCCTTTGATATAAGGGGTGTAAACAAGGACAGGGTAGGGACGAAGAGCTTGAGAAGAATATTTACAGTAAACAGGGATGAGAGGTGGGAGGGAAAGGGAGTGAGAAGGGAAATTGCATGGAAATGGAAGGCGATCCTCAGGGTTATACAAAATGTCATATAAGAGGTAAGGAGGGGTAAGTCAAGAGAATACAAATGGAAGACATGATTTACAGTAGAAAGGGTAGAGAGAGAAAAGGGGAGGGGAGGGGAGGGGAGGGGAGGGGGGATAGTAGACAATAGGACAGACAGTAGAATACATCAGACACTAGAAAGGCAATATGTCAATCAATGGAAGGGTAACTGATGTGATACAGCAATTTGTATACGGGGTAAAAGCGGGAGTTCATAATCCACTTGAATCAAACCGTGTAATATGATGTATTAAGAACTATGTAATGTTATGAACGACCAATAAAAAAAAATAAATAAATAAATAAATAAAAAAAAAAAGATTGGGTGAAAAAATTTTTGCTGAGATTTCAGGAAGCTCGTAGATTTTTGGAAGCTTGGCAACCCCTTTCAATGAAGGTGATCCTCCTCAGTCTCTGCTTGGGGCTACTTCAATAGGAAACAAAACATAGAGAGAGAATTTGGAAGTACTTTATTGTGCCAAGATTCAAAAAGCTAGCTCAAACCCTGTTTGATTTAGAGTTCCAACTTCATGTATCCATATATGAGAAAACAGAGTGAAACCTAAAAATGAAAACGGTTACTGCAAATGAAAGGTTTAACCTAGAAGAACGAAATTTGGTGAGCCAAGTGGGACTGGTGTACTGATCATTACCTGAAAGTATCATCAAGTTTCGGTGAAAAAATGTTTGCTGAGATTTCAGGAAACTCGTAGATTTTTGGAAGCTTGGCAATCCCTGTCAATGAAAGAGTATTTCGTCAATCTGTTCTTTGGGTACTTCAATAGGAAACAAGCCATAGAGAAAGAAATTGGAACTTCTTTATTGTGCTAAGTTTCATCGACCTAGCACAAACCGTGTTTGATTTAGTGTTCCAAATACATATATCCATATACGAGAAAACAGAGTGAAACCTAAAAATGAAAACGGTTAGTGCAAATGAACGGTTTAACCTAGAAGAACGAAATTTGGTGTGCCAAGTGGGATTGGTGTACTGATCATTACCTGAAAGTATCATCAAATTGGGTGAAAAAATGTTTGCTGAGATTACTGGAAACTCGTAGTTTTTTGAAAGCTTGGCAACCCCTGTCAATGAAAGAGATTTTCGTCAATCTGTGCTTGGGGAAACTTCAATAGGAAACAAACCATAGAGTTAGAACTTAGAACTACATTATTGTGCCATGTTTCACATAGCTTGCAAAAACCCTGTTTTACTAAGAGTTCCAAATACATGTATCCATGTAGGAGAAAACAGAGTGAAACCTAAAAATGGAAATGGTTACTGCCAATGAACGGTTTAACCTACAAGAACGAAACTTAGTTTACCCACGTAGGACTGGTATACTGATCATTACCTACAAGTATAATCAAGATTGGTTGAAAAAATATTTGCTGAGATTTCAGGAAACTCGTAATTTTTTGGAAGCTTGGCATCCCCTTTTATGAAAGTGATTTTCCTCAGTCTCTGCTTGGGGCTATTTCAACAGGAAACAAACCATAGCGAAATAACTTGGAACTACTTTATTGTGCCAAGTTTCAAAGAGCTAGCACAATCCATGTTTGGTTTAGTGTTCAGTCTACATGTATCCTTAAAAGAGAAAACAGAGTGAAACCTAAAAATAAAAACGGATACTGCAAACGAACGGTTTAACCTACAAGAACGAAATTTGGTGAGCCAAGTGGGATTCGTGCACTGATCATTACCGGCAAGTATCATAAACATTTGGTGAAAAAATGTATGCTGAGATTTCAGGTAACTCGTAGTTTTTTGGAAGCTTGGTAACCCATTTCAATGAAAGTGATTCCCGTCAGTCTCTGCTTGGGGCTACTTCAATAGGAAACAAACCATGGAGATAGAACTTGGAACTACTTTATTGTGCCAAGTTTCCAACAGCTAGCACAAACCGTGTTTGATTTAGAGTTCCAAATACATGTATCCATATAAGAGAAAACAGAGTGAAACCTAAAAACGGAAATTGTTACTGCAACTGAACGGTTTAACCGAGAAGATCGAAATTTGTTCAGCCAAGTCGGAGAGGTGTACTGATCATTACCGGCAAGTATCATCAAGATTGGGTGAAAAAATGTTTGCAGAGATTTCAGGAAACTCACAGTTTTTTGGAAGCTTGGCAACCTGTTTCAATGAAAGTGATTTACTTCATTCTCTGCTTGGGGCTACTTTAATAGGAAACAAACCATAGAGATAGAACTAGGAACTACTTTATTGTGCCAAGTTTCAAAGAGCTAGCACAAACCGTGTTTCATTTAGAGTTCAATCTACATATATCCATATAGGAGAAAACAGAGTGAAACCTAAAATTGAAAACGGTTACTGCAAACGAACGGTTTAACCTAGAAAAACGAAATTTGTGGAGCCAAGTTGGATTGGTGTACTGATCATTACCTGCAAGTATCATCAAGATTGGGTGAAAAAATGTTTGCAGAGATTTCAGGAAACTCGTAGTTTTTTGGAAGGTTGGCAACCCCGTTCAAAGAAGGTGATTTTCGTCAGTCTCTGCTTGGGGCTACTTTAATAAGAAACAAAACATAGAGAAAGAACTAGGAACTACTTTAAGGTGACAAGTTTCAAAGAGCAAGCACAAACCTTACTTGATTTAGAGTTCAATCTACATGTATCTATATATGAGAAAACAGAGTGAAACCTATAAATGAAAACGGTTACTGCAAACGAACGGTTTAAACTAGAAGAACGAAATTTGTTGAGCCAAGTGGAATTTGTGTACTGATCATTACCTGCAAGTATCATCAATATTGGGTGAAAAAATATTTGCTGAGATTTCAAAAAACTCATAGTTTTTTGGAAGGTTGGCAACCCCGTTCAATTAAGGTAATTTTCGTCAGTCTCTGCTTGGGGCTACTTTAATCGGAAACAAACCATAGAGAAAGAACTAGGAACTACTTTATTGTGCCAAGTTTCAAAGAGCTAGCACAAACCGTGTTTGATTTAGAGTTCCATCTACATGTGTCCATATAGGAGAAAACATAGTGAAACCTAAAAATGAAAACTGTTACTGCAAATGAACGGTTTAACCTAGAAGAATGAAATTTGGTGAGCCAAGTGGTATTGGTGTACTGATCATTACCTCCAAGTATCATCAAGATTGGGTGAAAATATGTTTGCTGAGATTTCAGGAACCTCGTAGTTTTTTGGAAGCTTGGCAACCCCTTTCAATGAAAGTGATTCTCGTCAGTCTCTGCTTAGGGCTACATCAATAGTAAACAAACAATAGTGATAAAACTTGGACCTAATTTACAGCCCCAAGTTTCCAATAGCTAGCACAAACCATGTTTGATTTAGAGTTCCATCTATATGTATCCATATTGTAGAAAACATAGTGAAACCTAAAAATGATACCAGCAAGTATCATCAAATTGGGTGAAAAAAAGTTTGCTGAGATTTCAGGAAACTCATAGTTTTTGGACGCGTGGCAACCCATTTCAATGAAAGTGATTTTCGTCAGTGTCTGCTTGGGGCTACTTCAATAGGTAAGAAACTATATAGATAGAACTTAGAACAATATAAGTGTGCCAAGTTTCACATAGCTAGCACAAACTGAGTTTGACTTAGAGTTCCAAATACACGTATCCATATAGGAGAAAACAGAGTCAAATTTAAAATGAAAATGGTTACTGCAAAGGAACGGTTTAACTGAGAAGAACGAAATTTGCTGAGTCAAGTCGGATTGGTGTACTGATCATTACCTCCAAGTATCATCAAGATTGGGTGAAAAAATGTTTGCTGAGATTTAAGGAAACTGCTAGTTTTTTGGAAGTTTAGAAACTCCTTTCAATGAAAGTGATTTTCGTCAGTTTCCTTGTATGGCTATTTCAATAGGAAACAAACCATAGCGATAGAACTTGGAACTACTTTATTGTGCCAAGTTTCAAAGAGCTAGCAGAACCATGTTTGATTTAGAGTGCCAAATACATGTATCCATATAGGAGAAAAAAAGAGTGATACATACAAGTGGAAACGGTTACTGCAAAGGAAGGGTATATCCTAGAAGAACGAAATTTCATCGAGCCTAGTGGGATTGGTGTACTGATCATTACCTGCAAGTATCATCAAGATTGGGTGAAAAATGTTTGCTGAGATTTCTGGAAACTCATAGTAATTTGGAAGCTTGGCAATGCCTTCAAAGAAAGAGATTTTCATCAATGTTTGCTTGGGGCTTCTTCAATAGGAAACAAAACATAGAGTCAGAACTTGGAACTACTTTATTTTGCAAAGTTTCTTTTTTTTTTTTTACTTTTTAAAAATTTTTTATTTATTGTTCCAAACGTTGCAGAGCTCTTGATAAATCATATTTCATACATTTGATTCCATTGTGTTTTCATCTCCCATTTCTACCCCAAATACACATAGCAGAATCACATCTGTTACATACTCACATTTTTATCTAATGGCATATTAGTGACTCTTTTAATCTGCTACCCTTCCTAACCCCTACTATTCCCCATCCCCTCCCCTCCCACCTTCCCTCTCTGCCTCCTCTGCTGTTGTTCAATTCTCTCCTTTTTTCCCCCTCCCCCTTGCCCATCATAACCTCTTATACTTTTTTGTATCATTGAAGGTCTCCTACCATTTGCATATCCTTTCCCTTCTCTCTCCTTTTCTCTCCCCCCATTTGTCTTTGTTTACTGTTAGTCTTTTCCTTATGCTCTTCCTTCCTGGTTTGTTCTTACTTGCTCTCTTTATATCAAATGAGACATTTGGCATTTGTTTTTTAGGGCTTGGCTAGCTTCACTTTGCATAATCTGCTCTAATGCCATCCATTCCATTTCCCTGCAAATTCTATAATTTTGTCATTTCTTAGTGCTGCATAATACTCCATTGTATATAGATGCCACATTTTTTTTATCCATTCATCTATTGAAGGGCATCTAGGTTGGTTCCACAGTCTAGCTATTGTGAATTGTGCCGCTATAATCATTGATGTGGCCGTATCCCTATAGTGTGCTCTTTTAAGGTCCTCAGGGAATAGTCTGAGAAGGGCGATAGCTGGGTCAAATAGTGGATCCATTCCCAGCTTTCCCAGGAATCTCCATACTGCTTTCCAAATTGGCCTCACCATTTTGCAGTCCCACCAGCAGTGTACAAGTGTACCCTTTTCCCCACATCCTCGCCAACACTTATTGTTGTTTGACTTCATAATGGCTGCCATTCTTACTGGAGTGAGATGGTATCTTAGGGTGGTTTTGATTTGCATTTCTCTGATTGCTAATGATGGTGAGCATTTTTCCATGTACTTGTTGATTGATTGTATGTCCTCCTCTGAGAAATGTCTGTTCAGGTCCTTGGCCCATTTGTTGATTGGGTTATTTGTTATCTTATTATTTAATTTTTTGAGTTCTTTGTACATTCTGGATATTAGGGCTCTATCTGATGTGTGGGGGGTAAAAATTTGTTCCCAGGATGTAGGCTCTCTATTTACCTCTTTTATTGTTTCTCTTGCTGAGATAAAACTTTTTAGTTTAAGTAAGTCCCAGTTGTTTATTCTTGTTGTTAACTCTTGGGCTATGGGAGTCCTATTAAGGAATTTGGAGCCTGACCCCACAATATGTAGATAGTAGCCAACTTTTTCTTCTATCAGACGCAGTGTCTCTGGTTTGATATCTAGCTCCTTGATCCATTTTGAGTTAACTTTTGTGGCTGCTGAGAGAAAGGGATTCAATTTCATTTTGTTGCATATGGATTTCCAATTTTCCCAGCACCATTTGTTGAAGATGCTATCCTTCCTCCATTGCATGTTTTTAGCCCCTTTATCAAATATAAGATAGTTGTAACTTTGTGGATTAGTCTCTGTGTCCTCTATTCTGTACCATTGGTCCACCCGCCTGTTTTGGTACCAGTACCATGCTGTTTTTGTTACTATTGCTTTATAGTACAGTTTGAATTCTGGTATCGCTATACCTCCAGATTCACACTTCCTGCTTAGAATTGCTTTTGCTATTCTGGGTCTTTTGTTTTTCCATATGAATTTCATGATTGCTTTATCTATCTCTACAAGAAATGCCCTTGGGATTTTGATTGGCATCGCATTAAACCTGTAGAGAACTTCGGGTAATATCGCATTTTGATGATGTTAGTTCTGCCTATCCATGAACAGGGTACATTTTTCCATCTTCTGAGATCTTCTATCTCTCTCTTTAGGGTTCTGTAGTTTTCATTGTATAAATCTTTCACCTCTTTTGTTAGGTTGATTCCAAAGTATCTTATTTTCTTTGGGGATATTGTGAATGGAGTGGTTTTCCTTATTTCCATTTCAGAGGTTTTGTTGCTTATATACAGGAATGCCTTTGATTTATGCGTGTTGATTTTATAACCTGCCACTTTGCTGAATTCATTTATTAACTCTAGCAGCTTCTTTGTAGACCCTTTTGGGTCTGTTAAATATATTATCATGTCATCCGCAAATAGCGATAATTTAACTTCTTCTTTTCCTATTTTTATGCCTTTAATATCTTTTGTCTGTCTAATTGCTCTGGCTAGTACTTCGAGAACTAAATTGAATAGAAGTGGTGATAGAGGGCACCCCTGTCTTGTTCCAGATTTTAGAGGGAATGCCTTCAATTTTTCTCCATTTAGGATGATGCTAGCCTGAGGTTTAGCATATATAGCATTTACAATGTTGAGGTAAGTTCCTGTTTCCCTAGTTTTTCTAGTGTTTTGAACATAAAGGGATGCTCTACTTTGTCAAATGCTTTCTCTGCATCTATTGAGATGATCATATGGTTCTTGTCTTTAAGTCTATTGATGTGGTGAATAGCATTTATTGATTTTCGTATATTGGACCATCCTTGCATCCCAGGGATGAATCATATTTGGTCATGGTGCAAAAGTTTTCTGATATGTTTTTGTATTCGATTCGCCAGAATTTTATTGAGAATTTTTGAATCCAAGTTCATTAGAGATATTGGTCTGTAGTTTTCTTTCTTTGAAGTATCTTTGTCTGGTTTTGGGATCAGAGTGATGTTGGCCTCACAGAATGAATTTGGAAGAGCTCCTTCTTTTTCTATTTCTTGAAATAGCTTGAAAAGTATTGGTATTAATTCTTCTTTGAAGGTTTTGTAGAACTCCGCTATATACCCATCCGGTCCAGGGCTTTTCTTGGTTGGTAGTCTTTTGATGGCTTCTTCAATTTCTTCCTTTGTTATTGGTCTGTTTAAATTTTGTGTGTCTTCCTGTCTCAATCTTAGCAAATCATATGCCTTAAGAAATTTATCAATATCTTCACTATCTTCCATTTTATTGGAATATAGTGTTTCAAAATACTTTCTAATTATCTTCTGTATTTCTGTAGTGTCTGTTGTGATATTGCCTTTTTCATCCCGTATGTTAGTAATTTGAGTTCTCTCTCTTCTTCTTTTCGTTAGTATGGCTAAGGGCTTGTCTATCTTATTTATTTTTTCAAAGAACCAACTTTTAATTTTATCTATTTTTCAATGGTTGTTTTTGTTTCAATTTCATTGATTTCTGCTCTAATTTTAATTATTTCTTGTCTTCTACTACATTTTCTGTTGTTTTGCTCTTCCTTTTCTAGATTTTTGAGGCGTAGTGTGAGTTCATTTATTTGTTTTTTTTTTTTTCTTTTTTTGAGGAAGGAACTCCAAGAAATGAATTTCCCTCTTAAAACTGCTTTCATTGTGTCCCATAGATTCCGGTATGTTGTGTCTGTATTATCATTTGACTCTAAGAATTTTGTCATCTCCTCCTTTATGTCTTCTGTAACCCATTGATCATTCAATAACATATTGTTCATTTTCCATGTGGTGTAGGGTTTTTCCTTCCTTCTTTTATCATTAATTTCCAATTTCATTCCATTATGGTCAGATATGGTGCATGGTATTATCTCCACACCTTTATATTTACTAAGAGTTGCCTTATGGCATAATATATGGTCTATCTTTGAGTAGGATCCATGTGCTGCTGAGAAGAACGTGTATCCACTTGATGATGGTTGATATATTCTATATATGTCGGTTAAGTCTAGGTTGTTGATTGTGCTGTTGAGTTCTATAGTTTCTTTATTCAATTTTTGTCTAGAGGATCTGTCTAATGGTGAGAGCGGTGTGTTGAAGTCACCCATAATTATTGTGTTGTGGTCTATTTGACTCTCGAACTTGAGGAGGGTTTGTTTTATGAACGTTGCAGCTCCATTGTTTGGTGAATACACATTGATAATTGTTATGTCTTGTTGGTGGATGGTTCCTTTTAACAGTATATAGTGCCCTTCTTTATCTTTCTTGATTAACTTAGGTTTGAAGTTGATTTTATTCGATATGAGTATGGCCACTCCTGCTTGCATCCGAGGGCCATGTGAGTGGTATGATTTATCCCAACCTTTTACCTTCAGCCTGTGTATGTCTTTTCCTATCATATGAGTCTCCTGAAGGCAGCATAGTGTTGGATTTATTTTTTTGATCCAGGTTACTAGCCTATGTCTCTTGATTGGTGAGTTTAGGCCATTAACATTTAAGGTTACAATTGAGATATGATTTGTACTTCCAGTCATGCTTCTTTATTTATTTATTTATTTTAGTTTGGCTAATTTTACTTTTTGATTATTTTCCTCTCCTTTACTGAGCTACTTCCTGCTATTGGTTTTGTGCACTATTTTTCGATTCCTCTTCTTGTAGTATTTTGCTTCAAAATAACTTTGCAGTGCTGGTTTTCTTGCTGCAAATTCTTTTAGCTTTTGTTTATCATGAAAGATTTTAATTTCGTTGTCAAATCTGAAGATCAATTTTGCTGGATACAGTATTCTTGGTTGGAATCCATTATTTTTCAGTGTTTGAAATACATTGTTCCAGGATCTTCTCGCTTTCAAAATCTGTGATAAGAAATCAGTCTTTAACCTAATTGGTCTACCCCTGAATGTAATCTGTCTCTTTTCTCTAGTAGCTTTTAATATTCTCTCCTTGTTCTGTATGTTGGCTATCTTCATTATAATGTGTCTTGGAGTTGGTCTATAATGGTTTTCAATGTTTGGGGTCCTGTAGGCTTCCAGGATTTGGCAATCCATTCTATCTTTCATCTCTGGGATGTTTTCTACAATTATTTCATTTAATACGCTGCCATTCCTTTAGTTTGAATCTCTGTGCCCTCTTCTATCCCGATGACTCTCAAATTTGTTTTTTTTATGACGTCCCATACCTCTTGAATAGATTGCTCGTGGGTTTTAAGCATCTTTTCTGTGTTGACTATACTCTTTTCAAATTGATAAAACCTTGTCTTCATTATCTGATGTTCTGACTTCTACTTGATCAAGTCTATTTGTAATATTCTCGTTTGAATTTTTAATTTGGTTTATGGTTTCCTGCAATTCTAGGATTATTGTTTGATTTTTTTTAAGATCTCTATCTCCTGATAGAGCTCTTTCTTTGCACTTGAATTTGTTTGTTTAATTCATTTTCAAAATATACTTTTATTTCTTGGACTTGCTGTCTCACGTCTTCTCTAATATTCCTTTCCATTTGAGTTAGGTATGCCTTGAGTTCTTTCCCTATCCCTGCTTCTGATGTTTCTATGTCCTCCTGTAGAATTAAGTTGTCTTGCATTGTTAGTACTCCTTTTTTCCCTTGTTTTCTCATGTTGTCCAGGTTACTTCCCAGCTCTTTTTGATTGTCGTGTTTCTGCTCTCTTCTATAGCTTTGTTTTGGTTCTGTATTACTCTGATGTCTCTGCTTTGTGTTGTTCAACTATGCCTGCTCACTTGGATTCCGCTGGGAAGGAATTCTGACGTCCGAGCTCCAGTGACAACACTCCTCTGCTATGGCGGGCCCCAGGCTCCTTGCTGGGGTGTCCTAATGGGGGGTGTGACTGGACTATCTCTGTTTGGTTTCAGTTTGCAGTCACGGCAGGCAGGCAGTCTCCAGCCGCCCAGTATCACAGGCTGCTGGTGGGTGATCGGTCATCTGCGGGCGGCGTTCTCCTACCGCCCAGATTACGCAAGCAGTGGGTGAACTGTCACCGGCGGGCCTGAGGTTTCCAGCTGCTGACTCGCCACGGTCTTGCCTCTAGTCTCCTGGTTTCTCCTGTTAGTCTTGGTTTCTCCTTTTTCGTTGTTGCAATCTGTCGGAGAGTGGTGGTGGATACTTCAGCTTTCCAAGATGGTGGCCGCTGACTGCCTTGGTGGAATGTCCGCTGTGGGGGATGGGGCTGTACAGCTTCCTTCCCCTTCTGAAATCCTGTACTCAGCCCAAGGGTCAGTGTAGGCTTGGCAGGCGGGATTAAACCTAATGGTAGTCAGTAATCTCCCTGCTTGCGAATTAATCGCTTCTATGCGGCGCCACGCCTTCTGTAGCCACGAGGCAGGCTGCCAAATCAGTAGGCCTGGGTCTCCGGGGTCCTGCTGCTGGCTGTTAGGGTCCCTGGCACTCTATCACTTTGATTTTTTCTGCTTGCACCTCCCCCAGCGCTGGCTATCCAGGTTTCGTTTTGGCTGCTAATGGGAGGAGGGGTTGGAGGTCAGGTGTCTCTAGTTACCCCCTAGACTTTTTGCATGCTCACTTTGATACTCCCTCCCCCGGAAAGCCTAGGAAAGATTTTATGCGAACTCCCGAATGTCTGGGGCGTGAGCTGATAGACACAAACCTGTTTTGATGTTGCAATCTGTCAGAGAGTGGCGGTGTATCCTTCAGTTTTCCTGGATGGTGACCGCTGACTGCCTCGGTGGAGTGTCCGCTGTTGCGGAAGGGACTCTACAGCTTCCTTCAGAATCTGAAATCCCCTGTGCCAAGATTCATAGAGCTATCAAAAACCGTGTTTCGTTTAGAGTTCCACATACATGTATCCATATAGGAGAAAACAGAGTGATACCTAAAAATGGAAATGGTTACTGCAAACGAACAGTACAACGTAGGAGAATGAAATTTTATTGAGCCAAGTGGGATTGGTGTACTGATCATTACCTGAAAGTATCATCAAGATTGGGTGAAAAATGTTTGCTGAGATTTCAGGAAACTCGTAGTTTTTTGGAAGCTTGGCAAGCCTTTGAATAAAAGTGATTTTCGTCAGTCTCTGCTTGAGGTTACTTCAACAAGAAAAAAAGCTAGAAGTAGCACTTGGAACCACTTTATTGTGCCAAGTTTCAAAGAGTTAGCACAAACCGTGTTTGATTTAGAGTTCCAACTACGTGTATAAATATAGGAGAAAACAGAGTGATACCTAAAAATGTAAACGGTTACTGCAAACGAACGGTTTAACCTAGAAGAACGAAATTTGGTGAGCCAAGTGGGATTGGTGTACTGATCTTTACCTGCAAGAATCATCAAGATTAGGAGAAAAAATGTTTGCTGAGATTTCAGGAAATTCGTTGTTGTTTGAAAGCTTGTCAACCTCTGTCAATGAAAGAGATTTTCGTCACTATGTGCTTGGGGCTAATTCAATAGGAAACAAGCCATAGAGATAGAACTTGGAACTACTATATTGTTCCAAGTTTCATAGAGCTAGCACAAACCATGTTTGATTTAGAGTTCCAACTACATGTATCCATATAGGAGAAAACAGAGGGAAACCAAAAAATGAAAACGGTTACTTCAAATGAAAGTTTTAACCTACAAAAACAAAATTTGGTGAGCCAAGTGGGATTGGTGTACTGATATTTACCTGCATGTATCATCAAGATTGGGTAAAAAAATGTTTGCTGAGATTTCAGGAAACTCGTAATTTTGGGAAGCTTGGCAACCCCTTTCAATGAAGGTGATTCTCGTCAGTCTCTGCTTGGGGCTACTTCAATAGGAAACAAGCCATAGAGATAGAACTTGGAACAACTTTATTGTGCCAAGTTTCAAAGAGCTAGCACAAACCGTGTTTGATATAGAGTTCCAACAACATGTATCCATATAGGAGAAAACAGAGTGAAACCTAAAAATGAATACTGTTACTGCAAACGAACGGTTTAACAGAAAAGAACGAAATTTGGTGAGCCAAGAGGGATTGGTGTACTGATCATTTCCTGAAAGTATCATCAAAATTGGTTGAAAAAATGTTTGTTGCGATTTCAGGAAACTCGTAGTTTAATGGAAGCTTGGCCACCCCTTTGAATGAAAGTGATTTTCCTCAGTCTCTGCTTGGGGCTAAGTCAATATTAAACAAACCAGAGAGACAGAACTTGGAACCACTTTATTTTGCCAAGTTTCAAAGAGGTAGCACAAACCGTGTTTGATTTAGAGTTCCAAATAAATGCATCCATATAGGAGAAAAAGGGTGAAACCTAAAATGAAAATGGTTACTGAAAACCAACCGTTTAAACTACAAGAACGGAATTTGGTGAGCCAAGTGGGATTGGTATACTGATCTTTACCTGAAAGTATCATCAAGATTGGGTGAAAAGTGTTTGCTGAGATTTCATGAAACTCGTAGTTTTTTGGAAGCTTGGTAACCCCTTTCAATGAGAGTGATTCTTGTCAGTCTCTGCTTGCGACTACTTCAATAGGAAACAAACCATAGCGATAAAACTTGGAACTACTTTACTGTCCCACGTTTCAAAGAGCTAGCACAAACCGTGTTTGATTTACAGTTCCAAATACATGTATCCATATAGGAAAAAACAGAGTGAAAACTAAAAATGAAAACGGATACTGCAAATGAACGGTTTAACCGAGAAGAACGAAATTTGGTAAGCCAAGTTTGATTAGTGTCCTGATCATTACCTGAAAGTATCATCAAAATTGGGTGAAAAAATGTTTGCTGAGATTTCAGGAAACTCGTAGTTTTTTGGAAGCTTGGAAAGCCTTTGAATGAAAGTGATTTTAATCAGTCTCTACTTTGACGCTACTTCAATAGGAAAAACAGCATAGTGGTAGGACATGGAACCACTTTATTGTGCCAAGTTTCAAAGAGTTATCACAAACCGTGATTGATTTAGAGTTCCACAAACCGTGATTGATTTAGAGTTCCACAAACATGTATAAATATAGGAGAAAACACAGTGATACCTAAAATGTTACTGCAAACGAACGGTTACTGCAAATGAACGGTTTAATCTAGAAGAACGAAATTTGGTGAGCCAAGTGGGATTGCTGTACTGATCTTTACCTGAAAGTATCATCAAGATTGGGTGAAAAAATATTTGCTGAGAATTCAGGAAACTCGTTGTTTTTTGAAAGCTTGTCAACCCCTGTCAGTGAAAGAGATTTTCGTCAATCTGTGCTTGGGGCTAATTAAATAGGAAAGAAGCCATAGAGATAGAACTTGTAACTACTTTATTGTTCCAAGTTTCATAGAGCTAGCACAAACCGTGTTTGATTTAGAGTTCTAACTACATGTATTCATATAGGAGAAAAGAGAGGGAAACCTAAAAATTAAAATGGATACTGCAGTCTCTGCGTGGAGCTACTTCAATAGGAAACAAATCATAGAGAATGCACATGGAACTACTTTATTGTGCAAAGTTTCAAAGAGCTAGCACAAACAGTGTTTGATTTAGAATTCCACATACAAGTATCCATACAGGAGAAAACAGAGTGATACCTAAAAATGGAAACGGTTACTGCAAACGAGGTTTAACGTATAAGAACGAAATTTTATTGAGCCAAGTTTGATTAGTGTCCTGATCATTACCTGAAATTATCATCAAGATCGGGTGAAAAATGTTTTGATGAGATTTCAGGAAACTCGTAGTTTTTTGGAAGCTTGGCAAGCCTTTGAATGAATGTGATTTTCATAAGACTCTGCGTGAGGCTACTTCAATAGGAAAAAAAGCATAGAGATGGCACTTGGAAATACTTTATTGTGCCAAGTTTCAAATAGTTAGCACAAACCGTGTTTGATTTAGAGTTCAATCTACATGTATCCATATAGGAGAAAACAGAGTGAAACCTAAAAATGAAAACAGTTACTTCAAATGAACTGTTTAAACTAGAAGAACGAAATTTGGTGAGCCAAGTGGGATTGGTGTACTGATCATTACCTGAAAGTATCATCAGGATTGGGTGAAAAAATGTTTGCTGAAATTTCAGGGAACTCGTTGTGTTTTGGAAGCTTGGCTACCCCTTTCAATGAAAGTTTATTCTCATGAGTCTATGCTTAGGGCTACATCAATAGGAAACAAACCATAGTGATAAAACTTGGAACTTCTTTATAGTGCCAAGTTTCAAGTAGCTAGCACAAACCGTGTTGATTTAGAGATCCAACTATGTATCCATAAAGGAGAAAAATGAAAATGGTTTCTGCAAACGAAACTGTTTAACCTAGAAGATCGAAATTTGGTGAGCCAAGTGGGATTGGTGTACTGATCATTACTGCAAGTATCATCAAGATTGGTATAAAAAATATTTGCTGAGAGTTCAGGAAACTCACAGTTTTTTGGAAGCTTGGCAACCCTTTTCAATGCAAATGATTTTCGTCAGTCTCTGCTTGGGGCTACTTTAATAGAAAACAAACCATAGAGAAAGAACTAGGAACTACTTTATTGTGCCAAGTTTCAAAGAGCTAGCACAAACCCTGTTTGATTTAGAGTTCAATCTACATGTATCCATATAGAGAAAACAGAGTGAAACCTAAAAATGAAAACGGTTAATGCAAACGAACGGTTTAACCTAGAAGAACGAAATTTGTTGAGCCAAGTGGGATTGGTGTACTGATCTTTACCTGCAAGTATCATCAAGTTTGGGTGGAAAAATGTTTGCTGAGATTTCAGAAAACTCGTAGTTTTTTGGAAGCTTGGCAACCCCTTTCAATGAAAGTGATTCTCTTCAGTCTCTAATTTGTGCTACTTCAATAGGAAACAAACCATAGAGATAGAACTTGGAACTACTTTATTGTGAAAAGTGTCGAAGAGCTAGCACAAACTGTGTTTGATTTAGAACTCAATGTACATGTATCCATATAGGAGAACACAGAGTGATATCTAAAAATGGAAACGGTTAGTGCAAACGAACGGTTTAACCTAGAAGAACGAAATTTGGTGAGCCAAGTGGGATTGGTGTACTGATGGTTACCTGCAAGTATCATCAAGTTTGGGTGAAAATGTGTTTGCTGAGATTTCAGAAAACTCGTAGTTTTTTGGAAGCTTGGCAACCCCTTTCAATGAAAGTGATTCTCGTCAGTCTCTAATTTGTGCTACTTCAATAGGAAACAAACCATAGAGATAGAACTTGGAACTACTTTATTCTGAAAAGTTTTGAAGAGCTAGTACAAACCATGTTTGATTTAGAGCTCAATCTACATGTATCCATATAGGAGAACACAGAGTGAAACCTAAAAATGAAAACGATTAGTGCAAATGAGCGGTTTAAACTAGAAGAACAAAACTTGTTGAACCAAGTGGGATTGGTGTACTGATCATTACCTGCAAGTACATCAAGATTGGGTGAACAAATATTTGCTGAGATTTCAGGAAACTCGTACTTTATTTGAAATTTGGCACCCCCTTTCAATGAAAGTGATTCTCCTCAGTCTCTGCTTGGGGCTACTTTAATAAGAAACAAACCATAGAGATTGAAATTGCAACTACTTTATTGTGCCAAGTTTCAAAGAGCTAGCACAAACCGTGTTTTTTTTAGAGCTCAAGCTACATGTATCCATACAGTAGAAAAGAGTGAAACCTAAAAATGAAAACGGTTTCTGCAAACGAATGGTTTAACCTAGAAGAACGAAATTTGTTGAGCCAAGTGGGATTGGTGTACTGTTCATTACCTGCAAGTATCATCAAGATTGGTTAAAAAAAATATTTGCTGAGAGTTCAGGAACTTCGTAGTTTTTTGGAAGCTTGGCAACCCCTTTCAATGAAAGTGATTCTCGTCAGTCTCTGCTTGGGGCTACTTTAATAGGAAACAAACCATAGAGTTAGAACTAGGAACTACTTTATTGTGCCAAGTTTCAAAGAGCTATCACAAACCGTGTTTGATTTAGAGTTCAATGTACATGTATCCATATAGGAGAACACAGAGTGAAACCTAAAAATGACAACATTTACTGAAAACGAATGGTTTCAACTAGAAGAACGAAATTTGGTGACCCAAGTTGGATTGGTGTAATGATCACTACCTGCAAGTATGATCAAGATTGGGTAAAAAAATGTTTGCTGAGGTTTCAGGAAACTCGTAGTTTATTGGAAGCTTGGCAACCACTTTCAATGTAAGTAATTCTTGTCAGTCTCTGCTTAGTGCTACATCAATAGGAAACAAACCATAGTGATAAAACTTGGAACTAGTTTATAATGCCAAGTTTCAAAGAGCTAGCAGAAACCATGTTTGATTTAGAGCTCAATCTACACATATCTATATAGGAGAAAACAGAGTGAAACCTAAAAATGAAATGGTTTCTGCAAACGAACGTTTTAACCTAAGAACTAAATTTGGTGAGCCATGTGTGATTGGTGTACTGATCATTAGCTGCCAGTATCATCAAGAATGGGTGAAAAAATGTTTGCTGAGATTTCAGGAAACTCGTAGTTTTTTGGAAGCTTGGCAACCCCTTTCAATGAAAGTGATACTCGTCAGTCTCTGCTTGGGGCTACTTTAACAGGAAACAAACCATAGAGTTAGAACTAGGAACAACTTTATTGTGCCAAGTTTCAAAGAGCTATCACAAACCGTCTTTGATTTAGCGTTCAATTTACATGTATCCATATAGGAGAACACAGAGTGAAACCAAAAATGAGAACGGTTACTGCAAACGAATGGTTTAACCTAGAAACGAAATTGTTGAGCCAAGTGAGATTGGTGTACTGTTCATTACCTGCAAGTATCATCACGATTGGTTAAAAAAATATTTGCTGAGTGTTCCGGAACTTCGTAGTGTTTTGGAAGCTTGGAAACCCCTTTCAATGAAAGTGATTCTCGTCAGTCTCTGCTTGGGGCTACTTTAATAGGAAACAAAGCATAGAGTTAGAAGTAGGAACTACTTTATTGTGCCAAGTTTCAAAGACCTATCACAAACCGTGTTTGATTTAGAGTTCAATGTACATGTATCCGTAAAGGAGAAAACAGAGTGAAACCTAAAAATTAAATCGATTACTGCAAATGAACGGTTTAACCTAGAAGAACAAATTTTGGTGAGACAAGTGGGATAGGTGTACTGATCATTACTGCAAGTATCATCAAGATTGGGACAAAAAATTTGCTGAGTTTTCAGGAAGGTCATAATTTTTGGGAACTCTGCAACCCCTTTCAATGAAAGTTATTCTCAAGAGTCCCCACTTGGGGCTACTTCAATAGGAAACAAACCATAGAGATAGAATTTGGAACTACTTATTGTGCCAAGTTTCAAATAGCTAGCACAAACCGTGTTTGATTTAGAGTTCTTACTACATGTATCCATTTAGGAGAAAACAGACTGAAACCTAAAAATGAAAATGGTTACTGCAAATGAACTGTTTAACTTGAAGAACGAAATTTGGTGAGCAAAGTGGGATTCGTGTTCTGATCATTACTGCCGCTATCATAAAGATTGGGTGAAAAAAATGTTTGCTGAGATTTCAGGATACTCGTAGTTTTCTGGAAGATTTTCAACCCCGTTCAATGAATGTGATGCTCGTCAGTCTCTGCTTGGGGCTACTTCAATAGGAAACAAACCATGGAGATAGAACTTGGAACTACTTTATTTTGCCAAGTTTCAAAGAGATAGCACAAACCGAGTTTCATTTAGAATTCCAACTACAAGTATCCATATAGGACACTACAGAGTGAAACCTAAAAATAAAAACGGTTACTGCAAATGAACGCTTTAACATAGAAGAATGAAATTTGGTGAGCCACGTGGGATTGGTGTATTCACCATTACCTGCAAGTATCATCATAATGGGTGAAAAAATGTTTGCTGAGATTTCAGGAAATTCGTAGGTTTTCGGAATTTGCAATCCCGTTCAATGAAAGTGATTTTCGTCAGTCTCTGCTTTGGGCTACTTCAATAGGAAACAACCCATAGTGATAGAACTTGGAACTACTTTATTGTTCCAAGTTTCAAAAGGTAGCACAAACCTTGTTTGATTTAGAGTGCAATCTACATATATCCATATAGGAGAATACAGAGTGAAACCTGAAAATGAAAACCGTTACTGCAAAGGAACGGTTTAACCTAAGAACGAAATTCGTTGAGCCAAGTGGGATTGGTGTACTCATCATTACCTGCAAGTATCATTCAAGATTGCATGAAAAAATGTTCGCTAGATTCCAGGAAACTCGTAGTTTTTGGAAGCTTGGCAACCCCTTTCAATGAAAGTGATTCTCGTCAGTCTCTGCTTGGGGCTACTGTAATAGAAAACAAATCATAGAGATAGAAATTGGAACTACTTTATTGTGCCAAGTTTCGAAGAGCTAGCAGAAATCGTGTTTAATTTAGAGTTCATCCTACATGTTTCCATATAGGAGAAAACACAGTGAAACCTAAAAATGAAAACGGTTACTGCAAACGAACGGATTAACCTAGAAGAACGAAATTTCTTGAGCCAAGTGGGATTGGTGTACTGATCATTGCCTACAAGTATCATCAACATTGGATGAAAAAATGTTTGCTGAGATTTCAGGAACCTCGTAGTTTTTTGGAAGCTTGGCAACCCCTTTCAATAATGAAGATTCTCGTCAGTCTCGTCTTGGGGCTACTTCAATAGGAAGCAAACCATAGAGATAGAAATTGGATCTACTTTATTTTGCCAATTTTCAAAGAGATAGCACAAACCATGTTTGATTTAGAGTTCTATCTACCTGTATCCTTATACGAGAAAACAGAGTGAAACCTAAAAATGAAAACGGTTACTGCAAACGAACGGTTTAACCTAGAAGAACGAAATTTTGTGAGCCAACTGGGATTGGTGTACTGATCATTACCTGCAAAACATCAATATTGGTTGAAAAAATGTTTGCTAAGATTTCAGGAAACTCGTAGTTTTTTGGAAGCTTGGCAGCCCCTTTCAATGAAAGTGATTCTCGTCAGTCTCTGCTTGTTGCTACTTCAACAGGAAACAAACCATAACGATAGAACTTGGAAATACTTTATTTTGCCCAGTTTCAAAGTTCTAGCACAATCCGTGTTTGATTTTGATTTCCAACTACATGTATCCATATAGGAGAACCCAGAGTGAAACCTAAAATTGAAAACGGTTACTACAAACGAACAGTTTAAACTACAAGAACAAAATTTGGTGAGCCAAGTGGGATTGGTGTACTGATCATTACCTGCAAGTATCATCAAGATTGGGTGAAAAAATGATTGCTGAGATTTCAGGAAACTCGTAGTTTTGGGGAAGCTTGGCAACCCATTTAATGAAAATGATTCTCGTCAGTCTCTGCTTGGGGCTGCTTCAATAGGAAAGAAAACATAGCGATAGAACTTGGAACTACTTTATTGTGCCAAGTGTTAAAGAGCTAGCTCAAACCGTGTTTGATTTAGAGTTCAATCTACATGTATCCATATAGGAGAAAACAGAGTGAAACCTAAAAATGAAAAAGGTTACTGCAAATGAACGGTTTAACCTAGAAGATAGAATTTTTCTGAGCAAGTGCGATTGGTGTAGTGATCATTACTTGCAAGTATCATCAAGTTTTGTTGAAGAAATGTTTGCTGAGATTTCAGAAAACTAGTAATTTTTTGGAAGCATGGAAACCCTTTCAATGAAAGGGATTTTCCTCAGTCTCTGCTTGGGGCTACTTCAAAAGGAAAGAAACCATCGATATAGATCTTGGAACTACTTTATTGTTCCAAGTTTCAAAGAGCTAGCACAAACCCTGTGATTTACAGTTCAATCTACATGTATCCATATAGGAGAAACCAGAGTGAAACCTAAAAATGAAAACGGTTACTGCAAAGGAACGATTAAACCTAGAAGTACAAAATTTGGGGAGCCAAGTGCGATTGGTGTACTGATCATTACCTGCAAGTATCATAATGATTGGGTAAAAAAATGTTTGCTGAGATTTCAGGAAACTCGTTGATTTTTGGAAGCTTGGCATCCCCTTTCAATGAAAGTGATTCTCCTGAGTCTCTGCTTGCGGCTACTTCAATAGGAAACAATCCATAAAGATAGAACTTGGAACTTCTTTATTTGCCAAGTTTCAAAGAGCTAGCACAAACTGTGTTTGATTTAGAGTTCCATCTACATGTATCCATGTAGGAGAATACAGAGTGAAACCTAAAAATGAAAACGTTTCGTGCAAACGAACGGTTTATCCTAGAAGAAGGAAATTGTGTGAGCCAAGTGGGATTGGGGTGCTGATCATTACCTGCAAGTATCATCAAGATTGGGTGAAAAAATGTTTGCTTAGATTTCAGGAAACTGGTAGTTTTTGGAAGCTTAGCAACCCCTCTCAATGAAAGGGATTTTCGTCAGTCTCTACTTGGGGCTATTTCAAGGAAACAAACCATAGAGGGAGAAGTTGGAACTACTTTATTGTGCCAAGTTTCAAAGAGGTAGCAAAAACCGTGTTTGATTTAGAATTCAATCTGCATGTATCCATATAGGAGAAAACAGAGTGAAACCTAAAAATGTAAACAATTACTGCAAATGAACGGTTTAAAATAGATGAACAAAATTTTGTGAGCCAAGTGGTATTGGTGTATCATCAAGATTGCGTGAAAAAATGTTTGCTAAGATTTCAGGAAACTTGTATTATTTTTTTAAGTTTGGCAACCACTTCCAATGAAAGTGATTTTTGTCAGTCTCTGCTTGAGGCTACTTCAGTAGGAAACAAACCATAGAGATAGAACTTGGAACTACTTTATTTTGCCAAGTGTCAAAGAGCTAGAAAAAAACGTGTTTGATTTAAAGTTCCAACTACATGTATCCATACAGGAGAAAACAGAGTGAATCCTAAAAATGAAAACAGTTACTGCGAACGTGTAGTTTAACTTAGAAGAACGAAATTTGTTGTGCCAAGTGGGATTGGTGTACTGATCATTACCTGAGAGTATCATCAAGATTGGGTGAAAAAATGTTTGCTGAGATTTCAGGAAACTCGTAGTTTTTTGGAAGCTTGGGAGCACCTTTCAATGTAAGTGATTTTTGTCAGTCTCTGCTTCTGGCTGCTACAATAGGAAACACTCCATAGAGATGGAACTTGGAACTACTTTATTGTTCCAAGTTTCAAAGAGTGAGCACAAACCGTGTTTTATTTAGAGTTCAATCTACATTTATCCATGTACGAGAAAACAGAGAAACCTAAAAATGAAAACGGTTACATAAACGAACAGTTTAACCTAGAAGATCGAAATTTGGTGAGCCATGTGGGATTCGTGTATTGATCATTACCTGCAAGTATCATCAAGAATGGGTTAAAAAATATTTGCTGAGATTTCAGCAAACTCGTAGTTTATTTGAAGCTTTGCATCCCCTTTCAATGAAAGTGGTTTTCGTCAGTCTCTCCTTGGGGCTACTTCAATAGGAAACAAACCATAGAGACATCACTTGGAACTACATTATTGTGTCAAGTTTCAAAGAGATAGCACAAACCGTGTTTGATTTAGAGTTCCAACTACATGTATCCGTATAGGATAAAACAGAGTGAAACCTAATAATGAAAACGGTTACTGCAAATGAACGGTTCAACCTAGAAGAATGAAATTTGGTTAGCCAAGTGGGATTGATGTCCTGAGCATTTCCTGCAAGTATCTTCAAGAGTGGGTGAAAAAATTTTTGATGAGATTTCAGTAAACTCATAGTTTTTTGGAAGCTTGGGAACCCCTTTCTATGAAAGGGATTCTCGTCAGTCTCTGATTGGGGCTACTTCAATAAGACAAACCATAGAGATAGAACTTGCAACTATTTTATTATGCCAAGTTACAAAGAGCTATCACAAACCGTGTTTGACTTAGAGTTCAATGTACATGTATCCATATAGGAGAACACAGAGTAACACCTAAAAATGAAAACGGTTACT
Source organism: Urocitellus parryii (assembly GCF_045843805.1). Classification (NCBI taxonomy): domain Eukaryota; kingdom Metazoa; phylum Chordata; class Mammalia; order Rodentia; family Sciuridae; genus Urocitellus; species Urocitellus parryii. The sequence goes on from NC_135536.1 coordinate 127,938,807, forward strand.
GCAAATGAACTGTTTAACCTAGAAGAACGAAATTTGGTGAGCCAAGTGGGATTGGTGTATGGATCATTACCGGAAACACCATTTGACGAAAGAGATTCTCGTCATTATCTGCTGGGGCAACTTCAATAGGAAACAAACCATAGAGAAAGATCTTGGTACTACTTTATTTTCCCAAGTTTCAAAGAGCTAGCACAAACCGTGTTTGATTTAGAGTTCAATCTTCATGTATCCATAAAGGAGAAAACCGAGTGAAACGTGAAAATGAAAACGGTTACTGCAAACGAACGTTTAAACCTAGAGAAAGAAATTTGGTGAGCCAAGTGGGATTGCTGTACTGACCATTACTTGCAAGTATCATCAAGACTGAGAGAAAAAATGTTTCTGAGATTTCAGGAAACACGTAGTTTTTGGAATCTTGGCAACCCCTTCCAAGTTCTATCTCTGTGATTTGTTTCCTATTAAAGTAGCCCCAAGCAGAGACTGACTATAATCACTTTCAGGTAATGATCAGTACACCAATCCCAGTTGGCTCACCAAAATTCGTTCTTCTAGGTTAAACCGTTATTTTGCAGTGACCGTTTTTGCAGTGAGCCAACAAATAAATGATCTCATACTTCATCTCAAAATCCTAGAAAAAGAAGAGCAAAACAACAGCAAAAGAAGTAGAAGGCAAGAAATAATTAAAATCAGAGCTGAAATTAATGAAATTGAAATTAAAATTAGTTACAAGTTCTTTCTCTATTGTTGGTTTCCTATTGATGTAGTCCTATGCAGAAACTGGCGAACATCACTTTCATTGAAAGGGGTTGCCAATTTCCCCAAAACGACGAGTTTCCTGAAATCTCAACAAACATTTTTTCACCCAATCTTGATGATACTTTCAGGTAATGATCAGTACACGAATCCCACTTGGCTCACCAAATTTCGTTCTTCTAGGTTATCCCGTTCATTTGCAGTGACCGTTTTCATTTTCAGCTTTCACTCTGTTTCCTCCTATATGGATACATGTATTTGGAACTCTAAATCAAACACAGTTTGTGCTAGCTCTTTGAAACTATGCACAATAAAGTAGTCCAAGATCTATCTCTATGTTTTTTTTTCCTATTGATATAGCCCTCTGCAGAGACTGGCGAACATCACTTTCATTATATGGGGTTGCTAAGCTTCCTCAAAACTACGAGTTTCCTGAAATCTCAGCAAACATTTTTTCACCCAATCTTGATGATACTTTCAGGTAATGATCAGTACACCAATCCCACTTGGTTCACCAAATTTAGTTCTTCTAGGTTAAACCGTTCGTTTGCAGTGATGGTTATCATTTTCAGGTTTGACTCTGTTTTCTCCTATATGGTTACATGTAGTTGGAACTCTAACACAACACGGTATGTGCTAGCTCTTTGAAACTATGCACAGTAATGTAGTTCCAAGTTCTATCTCTATGATTTGTTTCCTATTGATGTAGCCCTATGCAGAGACTTGAAAACATCACTTTCATTGAAACAGGTTGCCAAGCTTCCTCAAAACTACGAGTTTCCTGAAATCTCAGCAAACATTTTTTCACCCAGTCTTGATGATACTTTCAGGTAATGATCAGTACACCAATCACACGTGGCTCACTAAATTTCCTTCTTTTAGATTAAACCGTTCTTTTGCAGTGACCGATTTCATTTTTAGGTTTCACTCTGTTTTCTCCTATATGGATACATGTAGTTGGAACTCTAAATTAAACACGGTTTGTGCTAGGTATTTGAAACTATGCACAATAAAGTAGTTCCAAGTTCTATCTCTATGTTTTGTTTCCTATTGATGTAGCCCTATGCAGAGACTGGCGAACATCACTTTCATTGAGCGGGGATGCCAATTTCCCCGAAAATACGAGTTTCCTGAAATCTAAGCAAACATTTTTTCACCCAATCTTGTGAATAATTTCATGTAATGATCAGTACAGCATTCCCACTTGGTTCACCAAATTTCGTTCTTCTAAGTGAAACCGTTCGTTTGTAGTGACCGTTTTCATTTTTAGGATTCACTCTGTTTTCTCCTATATGCATACATGTAGTTGGAACTCTAAATCAAACACGGTTTGTGCTAGCTCTTTGAAACTATGCACGATAAAGTAGTTCCAAGTATTACCTCTATGGTTTGTTTCCTATTGATATAACCCCAAGCAGAGACTGAGGAAAATCACTATCATTGAAAGGGGTTGCCAAGCTTCCTCAAAACTCCGAGTTTCCTGAAATCTCAGCAAACATTTTATCACCCAACCTTGATGATACTTTCAGGTAATGATCAGTATCCCAATCCCCCTTGGTTCACAAAAGTTTGTTCTTTTAGAGTAAACCGTTCTTTTGCAGTGACCGTTTTCATTTTTAGGTTTCACTCTGTTTTCTCCTATATGGATACATGTAGTTGGAACTCTAAGTCAAACACGGTTTGTGCTAGCTCTTTGAAACTATGCACAGTAAAGTAGTTCCAAGTTATAACTCTATGGATTGTTTCCTGTTGATGTAGCCCCAACAGTGACTGAGGAAAATCTCTTTCATTAAAAGGGGTTGCAAAGCTTCCTCAAAACTACGAATTTCCTGAGATCTCAGCAAACATTTTTTCACCCAATCTTGATGGTAGTTTCAGGTAATGATCAGTACACCAATCCCACTTGGTTCACCAAATTTCGTTCTTCTAGGTTATCGTTCATTTGCAGTGAACGTTTTCATTTTCAGGTTTCACTCACTTTTCTCCTATATGCATACATGTAGTTGGAACTCTAAATGAAACACGGTTTGTGCTAGCTCTTTGAAACTATGCACAATAAAGTAGATCCAAATTTTACCTCTATGGTTACTTTCCTATTTATATAGCCCCAAGCGGAGACTGTGGAAAATCCCTTTCATTGAACGGGGTTTCCAAGCTTCCTCAAAACTACGAGCTTCCTGAAATCTCAGCAAACATTTTTTCACCCAATCTTGATGATACTTTCAGGTAATGATCAGTACACCAATCCCACTTGGCTCACCATATTTCGTTCTTCTAGGTTAAACCGTTCGTTTGCAGTGACCTTTTCATTTTCAGATTTAACTGTTTTCTCCTATATGGATACATGTAGTTTGAACTCTAAATCAAACACGGTTTGTGCTAGCTCTTTGAAACTATGCACAATAAAGTAGTTCCAAGTTCTATCTCTATGGTTTGTTTCCTATTCATGTAGCCCTATGCAGAGACTGGCGAACATCACTTTCATTGAGAGGGGTTGTCAAGGTTCCTCAAAACTATGAGTTTCCTGAAATCTCAGCAAACCTTTTTTCACCCAATCTTGATTATACTTTCAGGTAATGATTAGTACACCAATCCCACTTTGCTCACCAAATTTCCTTCTTTTAGGTTAAACCGTTCTTTTGCAGTGACGTTTTCATTTTCAGGTTTCACTCTGTTTTCTCCTATATGGATACATGTAGTTGGAACTCTAAATCAAACACGGTTTGTGCTAGCTCTTGGAAACTATGCACAATAAAGTAGTTCCAAGTTCTATTTCTATGGTTTGTTTCCTATTGATGTAGCCCTATGCAGAGACTGTCGAACATCACTTTCATTGAAAGGGATTGCCAATTTCCACAAAATTACGATTTTCCTGAAATCTCAGCAAACATTTTTTCATCCAATCTTGATGATACTTTCAGGAACTGATTAGTACACCAATCCCACTTGGCTCACAAAATTTCCTTCTTCTAGGTTAAACCGTTCGTTTGCAGTTACCGTTTTCATTTTCAGGTTTAACTCTGTTTTCTCCTATATGGATACATGGAGTTGGAACTCTAAATCAAACATAGTTTGGGCTAGGTCTTTGACACTATGCACAATGAAGTAGTTCCAAGTTCTATCACTACGGTTTGTTTCCTATTGATGTAGCCGTATGAAGAGACTGGCGAACATCACTTTCATTGAGAGGGGTTGCCAATTTCCCCGAAACTATGAGTTTCCTGAAATCTCAGGAAACATTTTTTCACCCAATCCTGATGATACTTTCAGGTAATGATCAGTACACCAATCCCACTTGGCTCTCCAAATTTCGTTATTCTAGGGTAAACCGTTTGTTTGCAGTGACCGTTTTTATTTTTAGGTTTCACTCGGTTTTCTCCTATATGGATACATGTAGTTGGAACTCTAAATCAAACACGGTTTGTGCTAGCTCTTTGAAACTATGCACAATAAAGTAGTTCCCAGTTTTAACTCTATGGTTTGTTTGCTATTGATATAGCCCCAAGCAGAGACTTAGGAAAATTACTCTCATTGAAAGGGTTTGCCAAGCTTCCTCAAAACTAGGAGTTTCCTGAAATCTCAGCAAACATTTTTTCACCCAATCTTGATGATACTTTCAGGTAATGATCAGTACACCAATCCCACTTGGCTCACCAAATTTCGTTCTTCTAGGTTAAACCGTTCGATTGCACTGACCGTTTCCTTTTTAGGTTTCACTCTGTTTTCTTCTATATGGATACAAGTAGTTGGAACTCTAAATAAAACACGGTTTGTGCTAGCTCTTTGAAACTATGCACAGTAAAGTAGTTCCAAGTTCTATCTCTACGGTTTGTTTCCTATTGATATATCCCCAATCAGAGACTGAGGAAAATCACTTTCATTGAAAGGGGTGGCCAATTTCCTTAAAACTACGAGTTTAGTGAAATCTCAGCAAACATTTTTTTCACCCAATCTTGATGATACTTTCAGGTAATGATCAGTACACCAATCTCACTTGGCTCACCAAATTTCGTTCTTCTAGGTTAAACCATTCGTTTGCAGTGACCGTTTTTATTTTCAGGTTACACTCTGTTTTCTCCTGTATGGATACATGTAGTTGGAACTCTAAATCAAACATGGTTTGTGCTACCTCTTTGAAACTATGCACAATAATGCAGTTGAAAGTACAACATCTATGGTTTGTTTCCTATTGATCTATCTCCAGGCAGAGACTGAGGAAAATCACTTTCATTGAAAGGGGTTGCAAACATTTTTTCACCCAATCTTGATGATACTTGCAGGTAATTATGAGTACACCTATTCCACTTGGCTCATCAAACTTCATTCTTTAGGTTAAACCATTCATTTGCAGCAAACTTTTTCATTTTTAGGTTTCACTCTTTTCTCCTATATGGATACATGTAGATTGAACTCTAAATCAAACACGGTTTGTGCTAGCTCTTTGAAACTAGGCACCATAAAGTAGTTCCAAATTCTATCGCTATGGTTTGTTTCCTATTGAAGCAGTCCCAGGCAGAGACTGAAGAGAATAACTTTCAATGAAAGGGGTTGTGAAACTTCTGAAAACCTACGAGTTTCCTGAAATCTCAGCATACATTTTTTTCACCCAATCTTGATGACAATTGCAGGTAATGATCAGTACACCAATCCCACTTGGCTCACCAAATTTCGTTCATCTAGGTTAAACCGTTCGTTTGTAGTAAACTTTTTCTTTATTAGGTTTCACTCTGTTTTCTCCTATATGGATACATGTAGATTGAACTATAATTCAAACACGGTTTGTGCTAGCTCTTTGAAACTTGGCACAATAAAGTAGTTCCATGTTCTATCTCTCTGGTTTCTTTCCTATTGAAGTAACAACAAGCAGAGACTAACGAAAATCACTTTCATTGAAAGGGGTTGCCAAGCTTCCAAAAAAATACAAGTTTCCTGAAATCTCAGCAACCATTTTTTCACCCAGTCTTGATGATACTTTCAGGTAATGATCAGTACACCAATTCCACTTGGCTCATCAAATTTCGTTCTTCTCGGTTAATCCGTTCGTTTGCAGTAACCGTTTTCATTTTTAGGTTTTAATCTGTTTTCTCCTATATGGATACATGTAGATTGAACTCTAAATCAAACAAGGTTTGTGCTAGCTCTTTGAAACTTGGCATATGAAGTATTTCCAAGTTCTATCTCTCTGGTTTGTTTCCTATTGAAGTAGCAACAAGCAGAGACTGAGGAGAATCACTTTCATTGAAAAGGGTTTCCAAGCTTCCAAAAAACTACGAGTTTCCTGAAATCTCAGCAAACATTTTTTCACCCAATATTGATTATACCTGCAGGTAATGATCAGTACACCAATCCCACTTCGCACACCAAATTTCGTTCTTCTAGGTTAAACCATTCATGTGCAGTAAACGTTTTCATTTTTAGATTTCACTGTGGTTTCTAATATTTGGATACATGTAGGTGGAAGTCTAAATCAAACAGGGTTTGTGGTAGCTCTTTGAAACTTGGCACAATAAAGTAGTTCCAAGTTCCATCGCTATGGTTTGTTTCCTATTGAAGTAACCGCAGCAGAGATCGAGGAGAATCACTTTCATTTAAAGGGGTTGCAAACATCCAAAAAACTACGATTTTCCTGAAATTTCACAAAATATTTTTTCACCCAATCTTGATGATTCTTGTAGGTAATGAGGAGTTGACCAATCCCACTTGGCTCACCAATTTCGTTCTTCTAGGTTAAACCCTTCGTTTGCAGTAACCGTTTTCATTTTTAGGTTTCACTCTGTTTTCTCCTGTAAGGATACGTGTAGATTGAACTCTAAATCAAACAGGGTTGTGCTAGCTCTTTGAATCTTTTCATAATAAAGTAGTTCAAAGTTCTGTCTCTATGGTTGTTTTCCTATTGAAGTAGCCCCAAGCAGAGACTGACGAGAATCACTTTCATTGAAAGGGGTTGCCAAGCTTCCAAAAAACTAGAGTTTCCTGAAATTTCAGCAAACATTTTTTCACCCAATCTTGATGATACTTGCAGGTAATGATCAGTATACGAATTCCACTTGGCTCACGAAAGTTCGTTCTTCTAAGTTAAACCTTTCGTTTGCAGTAACCGTTTTTAATTTTTAGTTTCACTCTGTTTTTTCCTCTATGGATACATGTAGATTGAACTCCAAATCAAACATGGTTTCTGCTAGCTCACTGAAACTTGACACAATAAAGTAGTTCCACGTTTTATTACTATGGATTGTTTCCTATTAAAGTTGCCCTAAGCAGAGAATGACGAAAATCACTTTCATTGAAAGGTTTTGCCAAGCGTCCATAACACTAGGAGTTTCCTGAAATCTCAGCAAACATTTTTTCAACCAATCTTGATGATACTAGCATGTAATTATTAGTACACCAATCCCACTTGGTTCACCGAATTTTGTTCTTCTAGGTTAAAACGTTCGTTTGCAGTAACCGTTTTCATTTTTAGGTTTCACTCTGTTTTCTCCTATATGGATACATGTAGATTGAACTCTAAATGAAACACGATTTGTGCTAGTTCTATGAAACTTGGCACAATATAGTCGTTCCAAGTTCTATCTCTATGGTTTGTTTCCTATTGAAGTAGCCCCAAGCAGAGAGTTACGAAAATCACTTTCATAGAAAGGGGTTGCCAAGCTTCCAAAACACTACGAGTTTCCTGAAATCTCAGCAAGCACTTTTTCACCCAATCTTGATGATACTTTCTGGTAAAGATGAGTATACTAATCCCAGTTGGCTCACCAAATTTCGTTCTTCTAGGTTAAACCGTTCGTTTGCAGTAACCCTTTTCATTTTTGGGTTTCACTCTGTATTCTCCTATAAGGATACATGTAGTTGGAACTCTAAATAAAACAAGGATTGTGCTAGCTTTTTGAAACTTCGCACAATAAAGTAGTTAAAAGTTCTATCTCTATGACTTGTTTCCTGTCGTGACCCCTTGCCCGCAAGGAAGACGCAACTCTGGAATCTTCTTTCAGCTGTTTATTCAGGCCCTAGATATTTCTTCTAATGATCCCGGATGCCCCTCCCAGCCTAAATAAAACACCTCAAGCCCCAATGCAAGGCTGCAACGTGGAGCTTTCTCATAGGGTGTTGAAAAGCCACGTACCAACTCTCCCTAAAAAGGAGTTGTTTATCACAGGCCACAGCGGAGCCAGCACCATCTTGTAATGGCGACCATAGTCCGCAGAAATGGCTCACCACAGTTCCCCCTTTTTGTTTTACTAGGACAATACAGGCGAGAGTAGAGGTCCTATCCTACTTTGCAGAAGTGGCTGCATAGTATGGCTCAGCCCTAAGGAGTTGCCTTTGCCAGATCTGAGGCCATATCAGCCGACACCTTTTTTCGTGGGGCGGGGCGTGGACGTCCAACCCGCATGCAATAGGACATGCTCTCCTTGAGATCCACTTCAAGGATCACTCAAGTGCAGTGCCTTGCCTTGCATCCTGTATCATGACGATGGTGGACAATGGGGGACAGCCGAGGCTGCCTTCGTAGTACAGACAAAATTAAGTTGGCAACACCCCAAGAGAAAAGCACGGACAGTAAACAAAAGATAAAGACCAGTGTGGAAACCCACCTGTGTGCAATGGTGACAAGACCCGCAGAGTGCAAAGGCTTTCCAACCCTAGAAGGATGACAAAAGAAGGACATGTCGATCCCAGTGCAATGTTATAATAACTTGGGGTGCAACGACCATGTCCAAGGTTTACTCTTTAAGATGCGCAAGCCAGACCTGTGGCGAGTTGCCATTTTCTAAAGCAGCTAGAGCTTGTATGATCATAGCCTTATCTTGAGCACTGTGGGCCTTGAGGCGACAGAGAAACCACAAGCAGAGAAACATCCCGAAGCAACACATTGCACCAAAAATGTTTACCCCCACCCACTCTTTAAAAAAGGAAAAGGCAGAAGATATCCAATCGGTGAATTGACCCAAAGTCACGGGATCGACACGGGTACTATTCAAGACAGCTATCTGGGTTAGTTGAGACTGGATCATGTCTTCCGCTACCATGGACCAATTCCCGGCCAGATATTCGCCAGTGATGCGGGATGCATACCTGGAATCATTAAATCTGACAGATGGTATGCATAAATGTGCACGTTGGTCAACACAATCCAAAAGCACCAAGTCAGCCAATTCTTCTACCTGAGCTTGGAGTAAATCTATTCTTTGGTTGGCAGCTAAAATTCCTGACAAAATATGTTGATTAATTGTATTTTGGGATTCAAGTATGGTGGAAGTTTGTTGAACAACTTGATTAATGGTGGCAGCAGTCTGTACTTGACTGGCCATGGCCACTCTGGCCGTAACCACTGCAGCAGCAGATACCGCCACGGCTGTCACTATACCTGCTGTGATTCCAAAATCCCTGCGGACTCAAAGTAGCTCAACAATAGGGAATTTATCCGGGTCCGCAGTGACTGGGACTGGGACTGGGACAAAAGTAGGAATTTTCATAACCACTGCTAAAGACCAAGAGCCATTCCAGCACTCTGCTAGATAACAAGTAACATTAGTACAATGCAGCATATCCCCCTTGGTTCATTGGCTAATAAGAATAGGAACGGGGATTGAAGACACACCCCTGCAGGGGGCAGTGTCGCATTGCTCAGTTGAGAATTGTGGGAGATATTTCCAAGCCTACAACCTTGTCCTGTAATCTCATATATAGAGCTTGAAACATTAAACAGCCAACTTTTGGCTCCAAGCAATTGAGTCACTGCCGAAATATCGGCCGTGGCCCCACTCTCATTTGAAATAAGCCACTGAAACCAAGACCAACCGGATCCTACAGAGGAATTGTTTGTGCTGGCATTATACACGTACCTCTTGAGAGAGGGGGAGAGAGAGAAACCTTTAGCCATTGATTGTCTCTCCCACGAATGATCCTGACAAGGCGTGAAAGTTGGGGGGAAGGCATAATCCGGGGTACAATAAGGAGAGGCCTTGAAATGAGTGGCATTACAGGTTATGTTACCATCTCTTATACATCCTCTAACCAGCTTCCATATTAGAATAATGCCATCTTTTAAAGTTCCCTGCTTATAAGAAAAGTCAAGGTCTTTTCCTAACTTGTCCCAGCTGGGAATCTTAGACTCCCTGAAAAAGCAAACCAAGGAGCTGCGATATCAGCCTCTCTCAAAAACATCTGCAATGTGCTCTGTTTCACTTTAAGTTACTTAGAACGCAGCAGCCCATCCAAGGCCAGCAAAACTGGGCTTGAGGAGTTAACACCCATAATGTTTTCAAAACTATGAAGATGTTTTCAAAACTGTGAAGAAAGTGAAAGTACAAAAGCCCCGCTCTCTCTTTATCTACAGAGGAGCATCCCGTTTAATTATTTTTCCGCTCTCTCTTCATTTACCGAGGAGTGTTTTATTTTATTATTTTTCCCCGCTCTCTCTTTATCAACAGTGGAGCTGCCCCGCTTTAATCGCAGATCCCACTCACCTGGGACTTATTCCCGCTCTCTCTTTATCTGCAGAGGAGCTGCCCTGCTTTAATCGAGGATCCAACTTACCTGGGACTTCCTGGTGCACCACCCTGACTGCTGAAAGTTCTGGTTCCCGGGTTTCGTCGGCACCACTTGTCACTACCCCTTGCCAAAAAGGAAGACGCAACTCAGGAATCTTCTTTCAGCAGTTTATTCAGGCCCTTGATATTTCTTCTAATGATCCCAGATGCCCCTCCCAGCCTAAATAAAGCACCTCAAGCCCCAATGCAAGGCTGCCACGTGGAGTTTCTCATAGGGTGTTGAAGAGCAACGTGCCAACTCTCCCTAAAAAGGAGTTGTTTATCACAGGCCACAGCGGAGCCAGCGCCATCTTGTAATGGCAACCATAGTCCACAGAAATGGCTCACCACAGTTTCCTATTGATGTAGCCCCAAGCAAAGACTGATGAAAGTCACTTTCATTGAAAGGAGTTGCCAAGCTTTCAAAAAACTAAGGGTTTCCTGAAATGTCAGCATTCTTTATTTCATCCAATCTTGATGAAACTTGCAGGTAAAGATCAGTACACCAATCCCACTTGGCTCACCAAATTTCGATCTTCTAGGTTAAACCATTCGTTTGCAGTATTCGTTTTCATTTTTAGGTTTCACTCTGTTTTCTCCTATATGGATTCATGTAGTTGGAAATCTAAATCAAACACGGTTTGTGCTAGCACTTTGAAACTTGGCACAATAAAGTAGTTCCAAATTCTATCAATATGGCTTGTTTCCTGTTGAAGTAGCACCAAACAGACAGTGAAGAAAATCACTTTCATTGAAAGAGGTTGCCAAGATTCCAAAAAAATACGAGTTTCCGGACATCTCAGCAAACATTTTTTTCACCCATTCTTGATGATACTTGCAGGAAATGATCAGTACACCAATCCCACTTGGCGATCAAATTTTGTTCTTCTAGGTTAAACCATTTGTTTACAGTAACCGTTTTCATGTTTAGGTTTCACTCTGTTTTCTCCTATATGGATACATGTAGTTGGAACACTAAATCAAACACGGTTTGTGCTAGCTCTTTGAAACTTGGCACAATAAAGTCGTTCCAAGTTCTATCACTCTGGTTTCTTTCCTATTGAAGTAGCCCCAAGCAGAGAGTGACGAATATCACTTTCACTGAAACGGGTTGTCAAGCTTCCAAAAAACTACGAGTTTCATAAAATCTCAGCAAATATTCTTTCTCCCAATCTTGATGATACTTGCAAGTAATGATCAGTACACCAATCCCACTTGGCTCACGCAATTTCGTTCTTCTAGTTTAAACCGTTCATTTCCAGTAACCGTTTTCAATTTTACGTATCACTCTGTTTGATCTTTTATGGATACATGTATTTGGAACTCTAAATCAAACACGGTTTGTGCTAGCTCTTTGAAACTTTTTTTTTTTTAAGTGCAATTGAATTTTATTTTTTTTTATTTTTTTTTTTTTATTGGTCGTTCATAACACTACATGGTTCTTAATACATCATATTACACGGTTTGATTCAAGTGGATTATGAACTCCCGCTTTTACCCCATATACAGATTGCTGTATCACACCAGTTTCCCTTCCATTAATTGACATATTGCCTTTCTAGTGTCTGATGTATTCTGCTGTCTGTCCTATTCTCTACTGTCCCCCCTCCCCTCCCCTTGCCCTCCCGTCCCCTCCCCTTTTCTCTCTCTACCCCTCCTACTGTACATCCTTTCTTCCATTTGTATTATCTTGTCTTACCCCTCCTTTCCTCTTATATGACATTTTGTATAACCCTGAGGATCGCCTTCCATTTCCATGCAATTTCCCTTCTCACTCCCTTTCCCTCCCACCTCTTATCCCTGTTTAATGTAAATCTTCTTCTCAAGCTCTTCGTCCCTACCCTGTCCTTGTTTACTCCCCTTATATCAAAGGAGTCATTTGGTATTTGTTTTTTAAAGATTGACTAGCTTCACTTAGCATAATCTGCTCTAATGCCATCCATTTCCCTCCAAACTCTATGATTTTGTCATTTTTTAATGCAGAATAATACTCCATAGTATATAAATGCCACATTTTTTTTATCCATTCATCTATTGAAGGGCATCTAGGCTGGTTCCACAGTCTTGCTATCGTGAATCCCACTTGGCTCAGCAAGGTTCGTTCTTCTAGTTTAAACCGTTCATTTCCATTAACCGTTTTCTATTTTAGGTTTCACTCTGTTTTCTCCTATATGGATACATATAAGTTGAACTCTAAATCAAACACTGTTTGTGCTAGCTCTTTGAAACTTGGCACAATAAAGTACTTCCAAGTTCTATCTGTATGGTTTCTTTCCTATTGAAGTAGTTCCAAGCAGAGACTGAAGAAAATCACTTAAATTTGAAGGGGTAGTCAAGCTTCCATAAATCAACGAGTTTCCTAAAATCTCAGCAAAGTTTTTTAACCCAGTCTTGATGATACTTGCAGAAAATGATCAGTACACCAATCCCACTTGGCTCACCAAATTTCGGTCTTCTAGGTTAAACTCTTCTTTTGAAGTAACCGTTTTCATGTTTCAGTTTCATTCTGTTTTCTCCTATATGGATACATGTATTTGGAACGCTAAATCAAACACGGTTTGTGCTAGCTCTTTGAAACTTGGCACAATAAAGTAGTTCCAAGTTCTATCTGTATGGTTTCTTTCCTATTAAAGTAGCCCCAAGCAGAGACTGACGAGAATCACTTTCATTGAAAGGGATTGTCAAGCTTCCAAAAAACTACGAGTTTCCTGAAATCTCAGCAAATATTCTTTCTCCCAATCTTGATGATACTTGCAAGTAATGATCAGTACACCATTCCAACTTGTCTCACCAAATTTTGTTCTTCTATGTTAAACCGTTCGTTTGCAGTAACCGTTTTCATTTTTAGGTTTCACTCTGTTTTCTCCTATATGGATACATGTATTTGGACCTCTAAATCAAACACGTTTGTGCTAGTTCTTTGAAACTTGGCACAATAAAGTAGTTACGAGTTCTATCTTAATTGTTTTTTTCCGATTGAATTAGTCCCAAGCAGAGACTGAAGAAAATCACTTTAATTTGAAGGGGTGGTCAAGCTTCCAAAAAACAACGAGTTTCCTGAAATCTCAGCAAACATTTTTTAACCCAATCTCGATGATACTTGCAGGTAATGATCACTACACTAATCCATCTTGGCTCACCAAATTTCGTTCTTCTAGGTTAAACCGTTCATGTGCAGTAACCGTATTCATTTTTAGGTATCACTCTGTTTTCTCCTATATGGATACATGTAGACTGAATGCTAATTCAAACACGGTTTGTGCTAGCTCTTTGAAACTTGGCACAATAAAGTAGTTCCAAGTTCTATTGGTATGGTTTGTTTCCTATTGAAGTGGCCCAAAGCAGAGACTGACGAAAATCACTTTCATTGAAAGGGGTTGCCAAGGTTCGAAAAAACTACCAGTTTGCTGAAAACTCAGCAAACATTTTTTGATCTAATCTTGATGATACCTTCAGGTAATGATCAGTACACCAATCCCACTTGGCTCAGGAAGGTTCGTTCTTCTAGTTTAAACCGTTCATTTCCATTAACCGTTTTGTATTTTAGGTTTCACTCTGTTTTCGCCTTTTTGGATACATTTATTTGGAACTCTAAATCAAACACGATTTGTGCTAGCTCTTTGAAACTTGGCACAATAAAGTACTTCCAAGTTCTATCTGTATGGTTTCTTTCCTATTGAAGTAGTTCCAAGCAGAGACTGAAGAAAATCACTTAAATTTGAAGGGGTAGTCAAGCTTCCATAAAACAACGAGTGTCCTAAAATCTCAGCAAAGTTTTTTTAACCCAATCTTGATGATACTTGCAGAAAATGATCAGTACACCAATCCCACTTGGCTCACCAAATTTCGTTCTTCTAGGTTAAATCTTTCGTTTGCAGTAACCGTTTACATATTTAGGTTTCACGCTGTTTTCTCTTATATGTATACATGTAGTTGGAACTCTAAATCAAACACGGTTTGGCTAGCTCTTTGAAACTTGGCACAATAAAGTAGTTCCAAATTCTATCTCTATGGCTTGTTTTCTATTGAAGTAGCCCAAAACAGAGACTGACGAAAATCACTTATATTGAGACTGATTGCCAAGGTTCCAAAAAACTACGAGTTTCCTGAAATCTCAGCAAACATTTTTTCACCTATTTTGATGATACTTGCAGGTAATGATGAAGACACCAATCCGATTTGGCTCACCAAAATTCGTTCTTCTAAGTAATACCGTTCGTTTGCAGTAACCGTTTTCATTTTTAAGTTTCACTCTGTGTTCTCCTATATGGATACATGTAGTTGGAACTCTAAATCAAACACGGTTTGGCTAGCTCTTTGAAACTTGGCACAATAAAGTAGTTCCATGTTCTATCTCTATGGTTTGTTTGTATTGAAGTAGCCATAAGCAGAGACGGACGAGAATCACTTCCATTGAAAGGGATTGCCAAGCTTCCAAAAATGTATGAGTTTCCTGAAAACTCATCAAAACTTTTTCAGCCAATCTTGATGATACTTGCAGGTAATGATCATTACACCAGTCCCACTTGGCTCACCAAATTTCGTTCTTCTAGGTTAAACCTTTCGTTTGCAATAACCGTTTTCATTTTTAAGTTTCACTCTGTTTTCTCCTATATGGATACATGTAGATTGAACTCTAAATCAAACACGGTTTGTGCTAGCTCTCTGAAACTTGGCACAATAAAGTAGTTCCATGTTCTATCTCTATGGTTTGTTTCCTATTGAAGTAACTCCAACCAGAGACTTACGAAAATCACTTTCATTGAATGGGGTTGCCAAGGTTCCAGAAAACTACGAGTTTCCTAATATCTCAGCAAATATTTTTTGACCCAATCTTGATGATACTTGCAGGTAATGATTAGTACACCCATCCCACTTGGCACAACAAATTTCGTTAATCTATTTTAAACCATTTTCAGTAACTGTTTTCATATTTAGGTTTCACTCTGTTTTCCCATAAATGGATACATGTAGTTGGAACTCTAAATCAAACACGGATTGTGCTAGCTCTTTGAAACTTGGCACAATAAATTAGTTCCAAGTTCTATCTCTGTGGTTTGTTTCCTATTGAAGTAGTCACAAGCAGAGACTAACAAAAATCACTTTCATTGAAAGGGGTTGCCAAGCTTCCAAAAAACAACGAGTTTCCTCAAATTTCAGCAAACATTTTTTCACCAATCTTGATCATACTTGCAGGTAATGATCAGTACACCATTACCATCAGGGTCACCAAATTTCCTTCTTGTAGGTTAAACCTTTCTTTTACACTAACCGTTTTCATTGTTAGTTTTCACTCTGTTTTCTCCTATATGGATACATGTGATTGCAACTCTAAATCAAACACGGTTTGTGCTAGCTCTTTGAAACTTGGCACAATAAAGTAGTTCCAAGTTCTATCGCTATGGTTTGTTCCTATTGAAATAGCCCCAAACAGTGACTGACGAGAATCACTTTCATTGAAAGGGGATGCCAAGCTTCCAAAAAACTACGAGTTTCCTGAAATCTCAGCAAACATCCTTTCACTCAACTTGATGATACTTGCAGGTAATGATGAATACACCAATCCCACATGGCTCAGAAAATTTCCTTCTTCCAGGTTAAGCCGTTGGTTTGCAGTAACCGTTTTCATTTTTAGGTTTCACTCTGTTTTCTCTTATATGGATACTTATAGTTGGAACTCTAAATCAAACACAGTTTGTGCTAGCTTTTTGAAACGTAGCACAGTAATGTAGTTCCAAGTTCTATCTCTATGGTTTGTTTCCTATTGAAGTAGCACCAAGCAGAGAGTGTCGAGAATTACTTGCATTGAAAGGGATTGCTAAAATTCCAAAAAACTACGAGTTTCTTGAAATCTCAGCAAACATTTTTTCACACAATCTTGATGATGCTTGCAGGTAATGATCAGTACACCAATGCCACTTGGCTCACCAAATTTCGGTCTTCTAGGTTAAACCGTTCGTTTGCAGTAACCGTTTTCATTTTTATGTTTCACTCTGTTTTCTCCTATATAGATACATATAGATGGAACTCTAAATCAAACATGGTTTGTGCTATTTCTTTGACACTTTTCACAATAGAGTAGTTTCAAGTTCTATCTCTCTGTTTTGTTTCCTATTGAAGTAACCCCAACCAGAGACTGACGAAAACAACTTTCATTGAAAGGGGTTGCCAAGGTTCTAAAAAACTACGAGTTTCCCGAAATTTCAGCAAACATTTTTTCACCCAATCTCGATGATACTTGCAATTAATTATCAGTACGCCAATCCCACTAGGCTTACCAAATTTCGTTCTTCTAGGTTAATCCGTTCGTTTGCAGTAAGCGTTTTCATTTTTATGATTCACTGTATTTTATCCTATATGGATACATGCAGATTGAACTCTAAATCAAACACCCTTTGTGCTAGCTCTTTGAAACATGACACAATAAAATAGTTCCAAGTTCTATCTCTATGGTTTGTTTCCTATTGAAATAACCCCACGCAGAGATTGAAGAAAATCACTTTCATTGAAAGGCTTTGCCAAGCTTCCAAGACACTAGGTGTTACCTGAAATCTAGGCAAACATTTTTCACCCAATCTTGATGATACTTGCAGGTACTGATCAGTACACCAGCCCCACTTGGCTCACAAAATTTCGTTCTTACAGGTTAAAGCGATCGTTTGCAGTAACCGTTTTCATCTTTAGGTTTCACGCAGTTTTCTCCTATATGGATACATGTAGTTGGAACTCTAAATCAAACACCGTTTGTGCGAGCTCTTTGAAACTTGGCACAATAAAGTAGTTCCAAGTTCTGTCTCTATTATTTGTTTCCTATTGAATTATCCCCAAGCAGAGATTGAAGAAAATTACTTTCATTGAAAGGGGTTGCCAAGCTTCCAAAGAACTACGAGTTCCATGAAATCTCAGCAAACTTTTTTTCACATATTTTGTTGACACTTGCAGGTATTGATTGGTACACCAATCCCACTTGGCTCACAAAATTTCATTCTTCAAGGTAAAACCGTTCGTTTGCATTAAACGTTTTCATTTTTAGGTTGCACGCTCTCTTTCCTATATGGATACATGTTTTTGGAACTCTAAATCAAACACGGATCGTGGTAGCTCTTTGAAACTTGGCACAATAAAGTAGTTCCAAGTTCTATCTCTTTGATTTGTTTCCCATTGAAGTAGCGCCAAGCAGAGTCTGATGAGAATCACTTTCATTGAAAGGGGTTGCCAAGCTTCCATAAAACTACGAGTTTCCTGAAATCTCAGCAAATCTCTGTTTCACTGTGTTTTCTCCTGTATGGATACATGTAGATTGAACTCTAAATCAAACACGGTTTTGCTACCTCTTTGAATCTTGGCAGAATAATGTAGTTCCATGTTCTATTTCTCTGGTTTGTTTCTTATTGCGGTAGCCCCAAGCAGAGACTGACGAGAATCACTTTCATTGAAAGGGGTTGCCAAGCTTCCAAAAACTACGAGTTTCCTGAAATCTCAGAAAACATTTTTTCACCCATTCTTGATGATACTTGCAGGTAATAATCAGTATACCAATCCCACTTGGCTCACAAAATTTCGTTTTCTAGGTTAAACCATTCGTTTGCAGAGAACGTTTTCATTTTTAGGTTTCACTCTGTTTTCTCCTATGTGGTTAAAAGTAGTTTGACCCTAAATCAAGCACGCTTTGTGCTAGGTCTTTGAATCTTGGCACAATAAAGTAGTTCCAAGTTCTATCACTATGGTTTGTTTCCTATTGAAGAAGCCACAAGCAGAGACTGACGAAAATCTCTTTCTTTTAAATGGGTTGCGAAGTTTTTAAAAAACTACGAGTTTCCTGAAATCTCAGCAAACATTTTTTCACCCAATCTTGATGATACTTGCAGGTAATGATCAGTACACCAATCCCACTTGGCTCACCAAATTTCGTTCTTCTAGGTTAAAGCATTCGTTTGCAGTAACCGTTATCATTTTTAGGTTTCACTCCGTTTTCCCCTATATGGATACATGTAGTTGGAACTCTAAATCAAAAACGGTTTGTGCTAGCTCTTTGAAACTTTTCTTTTTTTTTTTTTTTTTATTGGTCATTCATAACATTACATAGTTCTTAATACATCATATTACACGGTTGATTCACGTGGATAATGAACTCCCGCTTTTACCCCGTATACAAATTGCTGTATCACATCAGTTTGCCTTCCATTGATTGACATATTGCCTTTCTAGTGTCTGATGTATTCTGCTGTCTGTCCTATTCTCTACTATCCCCCCTCCCCTCCTGTCCCCTCCCCTCCCCTTTTCTCTCTCTACCCCTTCTACTGTAAATCATTTCTTCCATTTGTATTATCTTGTCTTGCCCCTCCTTTCCTCTTATATGACATTTTGTATAACCCTGAGGATCGCCTTCCATTTCCATGCGATTTCCCTTCTCACTCCCTTTCCCTCCCACCTCTCATCCCTATTTAGTGTAAATCTTCTTCTCAAGCTCTTCGTCCCTACCCTGTCCTTGTTTACTCCCCTTATATCAAAGGAGTCATTTGGTATTTGTTTTTTAAAGATTGACTAGCTTCACTTAGCATAATCTGCTCTAATGCCATCCATTTCCCTCCAAATTCTATGATTTTGTCATTTTTTAATGCAGAGTAATACTCCATAGTATATAAATGCCACATTTTTTTTATCTATTCATCTATTGAAGGGTATCTAGGCTGGTTCCACAGTCTTGCTATTGTGAATTGAGCTGCTATGAACATCGATGTAGCAGTGTCCCTGTAGCATGCTCTTGTTAGGGCTTTAGGGAATAGACCGAGAAGGGGAATAGCTGGGTCAAATGGTGGTTCCATTCCCAGCTTTCCAAGAAATCTCCATACTGCTTTCCAAATTGGCTGCACCAATTTGCAGTCCCACCAGCAATGAACAAGAGTGCCCTTTTCCCCGCATCCTCTCCAGCACTTATTGTTGTTTGACTTCCTAATGGCTGCCAGTCTTACTGGAGTGAGATGGTATCTTAAGGTAGTTTTGATTTGCATTTCTCTGACTGCTAGCGATGGTGAGCATTTTTTCATGTACTTATTGATTGATTGTATGTCCTCCTCTGAGAAGTGTCTGTTCAGGTCCTTTGCCCATTTATTGATTGGGTTATTTGTTATCTTATTGTCTAATTTTTTGAGTTCTTTGTATATTCTGGTTATTAGGGCTCTATCTGAAGTGTGTGGAGTAAAGATTTGTTCCCAGGATGTAGGCTCCCTGTTTATCTCTCTTATTGTTTCTTTTGCTGAGAAAAAACTTTTTAGTTTGAGTAAGTCCCATTTGTTGATTCTATTTGTTAAATCTAGCGCTATGGGTGTCCTATTGAGGAATTTGGAGCCCGATCCCACAGCGTGTAGATCATAACCAACTTTTTCTTCTATCAGATGCCATGTCTCTGATTTAATATCAAGCTCCTTGATCCATTTTGAGTTAACTTTTGTGCACGGCGAGAGATAGGGATTCAGATTCATTTTGATGCAAATGGATTTCCAGTTTTCCCAGCACCATTTGTTGAAGATGCTATCCTTCCTCCATTGCATGCTTGTAGCCCCTTTATCAAAAATAAGATAGTTGTAGTTTTGTGGATTGGTTACTGTGTCCTCTATTCTGTACCATTGGTCCACCCGCCTGTTTTGGTACCAGTACCATGCTGTTTTTGTAACTATTGCTCTGTAGTATAGTTTGAAGTCTGGTATCGCTATACCGCCTGATTCACACTTCCTGCTTAGTATTGTTTTTGCTATTCTGGGTCTTTTATTATTCCATATGAATTTCATGATTCTTTTATCGATTTCTACAAGATATGCTGTTGGGATTTTGATTGGCATTGCATTGAACTTATATAGGACTTTTGGTAATATCGCCATTTTGATGATGTTAGTTCTGCCTATCCATGAGCAGGGTATATTTTTCCATCTTCTAAGGTCTTCTTCTATGTCTTTCTTTAGGGTTCTGTAATTTTCATTGTATAAAACTTTCACCTCTTTTGTTAGGTTGATTCCCAAGTATTTTATTTTTGGGGGGGATATTGTGAATGGAGTAGTTGTCCTCATTTCCATTTCAGAGGATTTGTCGCTGATATACAGGAATGCCTTTGATTTATGCGTGTTGATCTTATATCCTGCCACTTTGCTGAATTCATTTATTAGCTCTATTAGCTTCTTTGTAGACCCTTTTGGGTCTGCTAGGTATAGAATCATATCATCTGCAAATAGTGATAATTTAAGTTCTTCTTTTCCTATTTTTATGCCTTTAATTTCTTTCGTCTGCCTAATTGCTCTGGCAAGTGTTTCGAGGACTATGTTGAACAGAAGTGGTGAGAGAGGGCATCCCTGTCTTGTACCAGATCTTAGAGGGAATGCCTTCAATTTTTCTCCATTCAGAATGATGCTGGCCTGTGGCTTATCATAGATTGCTTTTACAATGTTGAGGTATGATCCAGTTATCCCTAATTTTTCTAGAGTTTTGAACATAAAGGGATGCTGTACTTTGTCGAAAGCTTTTTCTGCATCTATCGAGATGATCATATGGTTCTTATTTTTAAGTCTATTGATGTGGTGGATAACATTTATTGATTTCCGTATATTGAACCAACCTTGCATACCAGGGATGAATCCTACTTGATCATGGTGTATAATTTTTTTGATATGTATTTGAATCTGATTCGCCAGAATTTTATTGAGGATTTTTGCATCAAGGTTCATTAGAGATATTGGTCTGTAGTTTTCTTTCTTTGAAGTGTCTTTGTCTGGTTTCGGAATCAGGGTGATGTTGGCCTCGTAGAACGAATTTGGAAGTTCTCCCTCTTTTTCTATTTCCTGAAATAGCTTGAAAATTATTGGTGTTAGTTCCTCTTTAAAGGTTTTGTAAAACTCTGCTGTATACCATCCGGTCCTGGGCTTTTCTTAGTTGGTAGTCTTTTGATGGTTTCTTCTATTTCCTCTATTGTTATTGGTCTGTTTATGTTGTCTATGTCCTCCTGACTCAATCTGGGCAGATCATAAGACTTAAGGAATTTATCTATGCCTTCACTATCTTCTATTTTATTGGAGTATAAGGATTCAAAATAATTTCTGATTATCATCTGTATTTCTGAAGTGTCTGTTGTGATATTGCCTTTTTCATCCCGTATGCTAGTAATTTGGGTTCTCTCTCTTCTTCTCTTCGTTAGCATGGCTAAGGGTCTGTCAATTTTATTTATGTTTTCAAAAAACCAACTTTTAATTTTGTCGATTTTTTCAATTGTTTCTTTTGTTTCAATTTCATTAATTTCAGCTCTGATTTTAATTATTTCTTGCCTTCTACTTCTTTTGCTGTTGTTTTGCTCTTCTTTTTCTAGGATTTTGAGATGAAGTATGAGATCATTTATTTGTTGGTTTTTTCTTTTTTTGAGGAATGAACTCCAAGCAATGAATTTTCCTCTTAGAACTGCTTTCAATGTGTCCCATAGATTCCGATATGTTGTGTCTGTGTTTTCATTTGACTCTAGGAATTTTTTAATTTCCTCCTTAATGTCTTCTAGAACCCATTGATCATTAAGCAACCTATTGTTCATTCTCCAGGTGATGCTTGATTTTTCCTTCCTTCTTTTATCATTGATTTTCAGTTTCATTCCATTATGATCAGATAAGATGCATGGTATTATCTCTACCCCTTTATATTCTCTAAGAGTTGCCCTGTGACATAATATATGGTCTATTTTTGAGAAGGTTCCATGTGCTGCTGAGAAAAAAGTGTAATTACTTGATGTTGGGTGGTATAGTCTATATATGTCAATTAAGTCTAGGTTATTAATTATGTTATTGAGTTCTATAGTTTCCTTATTTAACTTTTGTTTGGAAGATCTGTCCAGTGGTGAGAGAGGTGTATTAAAGTCTCCCATGATTATTGTATGGTGGTCTATTAGACTCTTGAACTTGAGAAGCGTTTGCTTGATGAACATAGCAGCACCGTTGTTTGGGGCATATATATTTATGATTGTTATGTCTTGTTGGTGTATGGTTCCCTTGAAAAGTATGAAGTGCCCTTCTTTATCCCTTTTGATTAACTTTGGCTTGAAATCTATTTTATTAGATATGAGTATGGACACTCCTGCTTGTTTCCGCAGTCCATATGAGTGGTATGATTTTTCCCACCCTTTCACCTTCAGTCTATGAATATCTTTTCCTGTCAGATGCGTCTCCTGTAGGCAGCATATTGTTGGGTCTTGTTTTGTGATCCATTCTACTAGCCTGTGTCTCTTAATTGGTGAATTTAAGCCATTAACATTTAAGGTTATTATTGAGATATGATTTGTTCTTCCAGCCATATTTGTTTATTGATGTTACTAAACCTGATTTGTTATCCTCTTTGACTACTTTCCCCCCTTTACTGTCCTACCTCCCATTGTTGGTTTTCAATGTTATTTTCCATTTCTTCTTCCTGTAATGTTTTGCCAAGGATTTTTTGAAGAGATGGTTTTCTAGCTGCGAATTCTTTTAACTTTTGTTTATCATGGAAGGTTTTAAATTCATCTTCTATCCTGAAGCTTAATTTCGCCGGATACACGATTCTTGGTTGGAACCCATTTTCTTTTAGTGTTTGAAATATGTTATTCCAGGATCTTCTAGCTTTCAGAGTCTGTGTTGAGAGATCAGCTGTTATCCTGATTGGTTTACCCCTAAATGTAATCTGCTTTCTTTCTCTTGCAGCTTTTAAAATTCTCTCCTTATTCTGTATGTTGGACATCTTCATTATAATGTGTCTAGGTGTGGATCTCTTATGATTTTGCACCATCGGCGTCCTGTAGGCTTCTAGGATTTGGGATTCTGTCACATTCTTCATGTCTGGGAAGTTTTCTTGTATTATTTCACTGAATAGATTGCTTAATCCTTTGGTTTGGAGCCCTGTGCCTTCCTGTATCCCAATGACTCTTAAGTTTGGTCTTTTGATATTATCCCATAGCTCTTGAATGTTCTGCTCATGGTTTCTTAGTAGACTTGCTGAGCTATCTATGTTCTTTTCAAGTTGAAATACTCTGTCTTCATTGTCTGATGTTCTATCTTCTAAGTGATCCACTCTGCTGGTAGTATTCTCAATTGAGTTTTTAAGTTGGTTTATTGTTTCCTGCATTTCCAGTATTTCTATTTGTTTGTTTTTTATTACCTCTATCTCCCTGTGAAATTGATCTTTTACTTCCTGGATTTGTTTGTCAATGTGATCTTTCATTGTCTGATTTTGCTGTCTCATGTCTTCCTTGAGACTCCAGATCATCTGAAGCATATATATCCTGAACTCTTTATCTGATATTCTATCTGTTGCAGCTATTACCTCTTCTAAAGTTGAGTTGACCTGCATTGCTTGTGATCCTTTCTTTCCTTGTCTTTTCATACTGCACGTGCTTCTTTCTGCTTGGTGCAACTGTTGTGTTTTTGAAATTTACTAGCCTGAAATCACCTCTTCCGTAACTGAAGGAGCTGTGATCAGTAGAACATGGGGATGATTACATCATCTCTTTGAAATGGCGGCTGCGATCCTCCTCTGTAGTCCGACCAGTGTCTGGAACCAAACTGGACCGCTTCTCTCCTCTGTCTCAAAGCTGAAACTCAGCCCTAAGCGCTGCCAAAGTCCTAGTGCCAAACCGCTAGAGGCCGTTCACAGACTTAGGCCTGCGGGGCCCAGTCCAGCCACCTCCGTGGCTGGCGGGATTGTGTCCCTGCTCCGCGTTGCTCCAGACCAGCTGGAGGGGGGTGGGGTGGTAGGAGTGTGGATCCTAACGCTGAACCACCAGAGGCAGTTCGAAGACTCAGCCCTGCAGGGCCCAGATCAGCCGCCGCCGTGACCGGCGGGATTGTGTCCCTGCTCCGCGTTGCTCTGAACTGGCTGGAGGGGGGTGGGGTGGTAGGAGTGTGGGTCCTAGCTCTGAACTGCCAGAGGCCGATCACAGACTCAGCCCTGCAGGGCCCAGATCAGCCGCCGCCGTGACCGGCGGGATTGTGTCCCTGCTCCGCGTTGCTCTGAACTGGCTGGAGGGGGGTGGGGTGGTAGGAGTGTGGGTCCTAGCTCTGAACCGCCAGAGGCCGTTCACAGACTCAGCCCTGCAGGGCCCAGATCAGCCGCCGCCGTGACAGGCGGGATTGTGTCCCTGGGCCCAGATCAGCCGCCGCCGTGACCGGCGGGATTGTGTCCCTGATCCGCGTTGCCGAGATTCAGTCGCCTGGGACAAACTGACCCCTCACACAGACTTACTAGTTATCGGCAGGTCTCCTTCCCGTGGAATATTGTTAGAAGATCTTCAGCAGGTCCCATGCAAGTGTATTTATGTGTCTCTCTGATCCTGTTACTGCGGAGGTAAAGAAAATGCTGCTTGCTCGCCGGCCGCCATGTTGGATCCCTCTCTTTGAAACTTTTCACAATAAAATAATTTCAAGTTCTTTCTCTATGGTTTGTTTCCTATTAAAGTAGCCCCAAGCAGAGAGCTAGGAGAATCACTTTCATTGAAAGGGGTTGCCAAGCTTCCAAAGAACTACGAGTTTCCTGAAATCTCAAAATATTTTTTCACCCAATCCTGATGATACTTGCAGGTAATGATCAGTACACCAATCCCACTTGGCTCACCAAATTTCGTTCTTCTAGGTTTAAACCGTTCATTTCCATTAACCGTTTACATTTTTAGGTTTCACGCTGTTTTCCCTTATATGGATACATGTAGTTGGAACTCTAAATCAAACACGGTTTGTGCTAGCTCTTTGAAACTTGGCACAATAAAGTCGTTCCAAGTTCTATCTCTATTTTTTGTTTCCGATTGAGGTAGCCTCTAGCAGAGACTGACGAAAATCACTTTCATTAAAAGGGGTTGCCAAGCTTCCAAAAAAATACGAGTTCCATGAAATCTCAGCAATCTATTTTTCACATATTTTGATGATACTTGCAGGTAATGATCAGTACACCAATCCCACTTGGCTCACCAAGTTTCGTTCTTCAAGGTTAAACCGTTCGTTTGGAGGCCATCATGTCTTCTCCCAGTGGGATGGGAGCCTGGGCGCCTGATACTCCTGGCTGCTGCCCCCAGACCTTCACCTGGTACCTGGTGGACTCCGTGGATTACCCTGAGGGGCTGTATGTGGCGGTCGAGCGGTGTCCGCTCTGCAACACCACCCGCTGGCGGCTGACCTGCGCCAAGTGTGTCCAGAAC
This sequence comes from Urocitellus parryii, assembly GCF_045843805.1. Taxonomy (NCBI): domain Eukaryota; kingdom Metazoa; phylum Chordata; class Mammalia; order Rodentia; family Sciuridae; genus Urocitellus; species Urocitellus parryii. The sequence goes on from NC_135536.1 coordinate 127,964,277, forward strand.
GGCGATTTCATCTACTTCGATGGCCGGGACCGGGAGAGGTTTATTGACAAGAAGGAAAGTTTAAGTCAACTTATGAGCAAGCAAGAAGAATTTCAAAAGAGGTATTAAAAGCTATGGAAGGGAAATGGATAACAGATCAGTTGAGATGGAAAATAATGTCTTGTAAGATGAGGATTGAACAGCTAAAACAAACCATATGTAAAGGAAATGAAGAAATGAAGAAAAATTCTGAATGCCTTCTGAAAACCAAGGAAAAGAACCAGAAGCTGTATAGTCGAGCACAACGGCACCAAGAGAAAAAGGAGAAGATTCAGAGGCACAATCACAAACTTGGTGACCTGGTAGAAAAAAAAAAAAAAAAACAATGACTTAAGAAGTCATTATGAGCGTCTGGCAAGTCTTAGGCGATCCCATATATTAGAGCTCACCTCTGTCATTTTTCCAATTGATGAAGTAAAGACTGGTGTGAGAGATCCTGCAGATGTGTCTTCTGAGAGCGACAGTGCCATGACCTCCAGCACTGTCAGCAAGCTTGCTGAAGCCCGGAGGACAACTTACCTTTCTGGAAGATGGGTCTGTGATGATCACAATGGCGACACCAGCATTAGCATTACAGGGCAGTGGATTTGCCTTCCTAACAATGGGGACTACTCTGCCTACTACAATTGGGTGGAAGAGAAGAAAACAACACAGGGGCCCGACATGGAGCATAATAACCCTGCACACACCATTAGTGCTGCCTTGTATTATGCCACACAGCTGGTCAACATTTTGTCTCATATACTTGATGTCAATCTTCCTAAGAAGCTGTGCAACAGTGAATTTTGTGGAGAAAATCTCAGCAAACAGAAATTTACTCGAGCTGTGAAGAAACTCAATACAAATATCCTTTACCTTTGTTTTTCTCAGCATGTAAATTTAGATCAGTTACAACCACTGCATACCCTCAGGAATTTAATGTACCTGGTCAGTTCAAACTCGGAACACCTGGGCAGGTTGGGACCTTTTGAAGTGCGAGCAGACCTTGAGGAGTCCATGGAATTTGTGGATCCTGGAGTCGCTGGAGAATCAGATGAGAGTGGAGATGAGCACATAAGTGACGAGGAAACTGATCTGGGCACAGACTGGGAGAACATGCCAAGCCCCCGGTTCTGTGATATCCCTTCCCAGCCTGTGGAAGTCTCCCAGAGCCAGAGCACCCAGGTGTCCGCACCCATTGCAAGCAGCAGTGCTGGCGGGATGATCTCCTCTGCTGCAGCCTCGGTGACTTCCTGGTTCAAAGCTTATACCGGACACTGTTAATAAGTATGGACTCAAACATGCCAGATTTGTACCACAAAAGCTCTCCTACTGCACTCTAGGGAATCCTGTTTAGTAAAGATAGTGCCTGGAACAAAAGGAAGTTAAACCATTGTTTTAAGCAGGGAGAAGAGCATTTCTGCTTGTGAGGTAGCTGTGATGGTGACCGACATGCTTATGATGTAGAAGAGGGCACAAAGGTTCTTCTGTGCAGACCTGTGCACGTGGTTGGTGGTGTTTGTTGAAGTCGTTTTTCTGGGTACCATCTGGTCCCAGGCCCCACAAGCCTGGTCAGTGAGCTGGTCCTAGTGATGCTAAGACTTTTCCTGACACTACTTTCTAAAGGTAGGTCGAACCATAAGGAATTGGTTCCTCATGAGGACTTGAAAGAAAAACTAAATTTTTCTGCCATCAGTTTTTGTGCGGAGAACCTGTAGGCAATTAGAAATATTTTCTTTGTAACTTGGTCATCTTTGGCTTTTAGATCAAAGATTTTGGTTCTTGTTTGGGAGGAGGTGGTTTTTTGAGGGAATGGAGTAGTTTATTTAATTTGTGCTGCTCCATTGTAGCTTTTCACATTCCTGCTTTCCTTTCCCTCCACACCAAAGAAACTAAGGTCTTTTTGTTCTGTAGGACCCAAATCCATGAACAGAAGAAATCCTGGCTGCAATAATGTCTTAGAACAAGTTTAAAGTGTTTTCTTGTAGTCTGAGTGGAATTAAGCTCATTCTTACCTAGGTTATTGAATTCCTGCCATCCATGCTATGTTCATTCTTACATGGAACTTATTTTCTGTGAACGAAAATAAGTCATTAAGGCCATTCATTCCTGTGTGTGAGCTTACTGCCTATCTAGGCGCAAGTTAAAAGCCACTTGGTTAAGAGGTCTTTTGTTATTCTCAAAGATTGTTTCGGAGAGATTTAGTAGATGGCACCACAGTGTTTCCAGGAAAAACCATCCTGCTTGTTTCCAAGGTGTGTGTGGCTCCAAAAGTGCTGCATTTGCCCAGAATGCAGAGCACATCCTTGTAGCTGGTGCTGCTCTTCTCTACCCTGGGGAAAGCTCAATAACGAACTTGCCCTCACCAAGAGATCATTTCCAGCTAATGTGTTTTGTCATTCTCCTAGTGACAATCTTACAGAAAACTATAATGAAAGAGGCATTATATACAAATATGTAAGTAGTTTATTTTTAATTACTGCAAAAAAATCTTATGTAACTACAAAAGAATCCTATCAAATTTCTACTAGACATTATTACCATACCATATCTTAGTGTGATTAGCATGATAGTACCTCACATAAATCATTGGGGGGTTCGCCATGCCCTAGCTTCTCATTATAATTATTATAGTTGATACTCCAAATCCGAGGTGCTACTCCTAGCCTTGGCTATTGGTATATTTGGTGTTTGGTGGAGTTTTGGGTAGAATTGCAGAAGGGAGTTTACTCCTGTTTAGGAGTCCCAAGTTCCCTGGCTCTAAGAATTTTCCACTTGTGAGGAAACAGTTTTTTTCATCTTGTGGGTTCTTATACAGCTGGTCTCTCTGTTTTAAGTACTCAGTTTTGTGATTCTTGGACTTGTATTTTACCATCCAGTTCTGGTATTCATAGAGTGGATATGGTAGAATGAACAAATACCAAATGAATTTACAAACCATGAATGAGATGAAGCTAAAGAATAGAATTCAGAGATTACAAACTCATGTCTAGAGTAATTGAACAAAACAAGGATGTGAGAAATCTAGGGATTGATTGATAAGATATATTTTGTTAGTATCAACTAGAGGCACTTTATGTTGGGTTAAATGATCAAACCCTTCAAAGGTTTTGAACACCAACAAACTGGCTTACACTGCTGAAATATTTGGGGTTACATTATTTTGCACTGGATCCATCCTGTAAATATTCTTAAATACACATTTCAACCACTTTTTTCTACTCTTTTTGCTGCTCATTAAAGTCTTTCATGTAGGTGCCAGAATCATATATATAAACAACTTTATAAAAAAGCTGGTATTTTTTTAAACAAAAAGCCATAGAATTTGGTCATGTTTCCATTTTTAAATGATTTATTGAAACAAGGTAATACTACTAAAAACCCAAAGGCACCAAATAGGCTGCTTTAAATGGTCTTGCAAAAGACATTTTTAGGGAATGGAATAAAACTTAAAGTTTTGCACTTCTGTAAATTAAGGGGGAAACAGTATGTCACCACTGGGTATGGTAGACAGGACTCACTTAAGTACTTGTGTGTAATTTGGGAAAACATTCAGTGGCATGTTGTTCAAAGAACTAGTGTCTAAAAAACTTCACTCAGTGTCATGTTGCAGGAATTTCCCATTGCTCTGCGACTTCCAAACAGTTTGAGTCATACAAATGTTTTCTAAACTTTTATTGTATTACTGCAAAAAATCTTTTAACATTAAAAAAATAAATAAACCGTTCATTTGCAGTAACCGTTTTCATTTTTAGGTTGCACGTGGTTTTCTCCTATATGGATACATGTAGTTGGAACACTAAATCAAACACGGTTTGTGATAGGTCTTTGAAGCTTGGCACAATAAAGTAGTTCCAAGTTCTATCTCTATTATTTGTTTCCTATTGAGGTAGCCCAAGCAGAGACTGACGAAAATCACTTTCATTAAAAGGGGTTGCCAAGCATCCAAAAACATACGAGTTCCATGAAATCTCAGCAAACTATTTTTCACATATTTTGATGATACTTGCAGGTAATGATCAGTACACGAATCCCACTTGGCTCACCAAATTTCGTTCTTCAAGGTTAAACCGTTCCTTTGCAGTAACCGTTTTCATTTTTAGGTTGCACGCTGTTTTCTCCTATATGGATACATGTAGTTGGAACACTAAATCAAACACGGTTTGTGATAGGTCTTTGAAGCTTGGCACAATAAAGTAGTTCCAAGTTCTATCTCTATGGTTTGTTTCCTATTGAAGTAAACCCAAGCAGAGACTGAGGAAAATCACTTTCATTGAAAGGGTTGCCAAGCTTCCAAAAATCTAGGAGTTTCCAGAAATTTCAGCAAACATTTTTTCACCCAATCTTGATGATACTTGCAAGTAATGACCAGTACACCAATCCCACTTGGCTCACCAAATTTCGTTCTTCTAGGTTAAACAGTTCGTTTGCAGTAACTGTTTACAATTTTAGGTTTCACGCTGTTTTCTCTTATATGGATACATGTAGTTGGAACTCTAAATCAAACACGGTTTCTGCTAGCCCTTTGAAACGTGGCACAGTAAAGTAGTTCCAAGTTCTATTTCTATGGTTGGTTTCCTATTGAAGTAGTCCCAAGAAGAGACTGACGAAAATCACTTACATTGAAACGGGTTGCCCAGCTTCCAAAAAACTACGAGTTTCCTGAAATCTCAGCAAACATTTTTTCTCCCAAACTTGATGATACTTACAGGTAATGATCAGTACTCCAATCCCACTTGGCGCACCAATTTTCGTTCTTCTAAGTTAAACCGCCCGTTTGCAGTAAACTGTTTTCATTTTTAGGTTTCACTCTGTTTTCTCAAATATGGATACATGTAGATTGAACTCTAAATCAAACACGGTTTGTGCTAGCTCTGTGAAACTTGGCACAATAAAGTAGTTCCAAGTTCTATCTCTATGGTTTGTTTCCTATTGAAGTAGCCGAAGCAGAGAATGACGAGATTCACTTTCATTGAAAGGGGTTGCCAAGCTTCCAAACAACTACGAGTTTCCTGAAATCTCAGCAAACCTTTTTTCACCCAATCTTGATGATAACTGCAGGTAATGATCAGTACACCTATCCCGTTGGCTCACCAAATTTCGTTCTTCTAGGTTAAACCGTTGTTTTCCAGTGACCGTTTGCATTTTTAGGTTTCACGCTGTTTTCTCCTATAAGGATACATGTAGTTGGAACTCTAAATCAAACAGGGTTTCTGCTATCTTTTTGAAACTTCGCACAATAACGTAGTTCTATGTTCTTTCTCTATGTTTTGTTTCCTATTGAATGTAACCCCAAGCAGAGACTGGCGAGAATCACTTTCCTTGAATGGGGTTGCCAAGCTTCCAAAAAATACGAGTTCCCTGAAATTCAAGCAAACATTTTTTGACCCAATATTGATGATACTTGCATAAAATGATCAGTACACCAATCCCGATGGCCTCACAAAATTTCGTTCTTCAAGGTTAAACCGTTAATTTGAGTAACCGTTTTCATTTTATGTTTCACTATGTTTTCTCTTATAAGGATACATGTAGGTGGAACTCTAAATCAAGCACGGTTTTTGCTAGCTCTTTGAAACTTGGCACAGTAATGTAGTTCCATGTTCTTTCCCTATGTTTTGTTTCCTATTGAAGTAGCCCCAAGCAGACATTGACGACAATCCCTTTCATTGAAAGGGGTTGCCAAGCTTTCAAAAACTAGGAGTTTCCGGAAATTTCAGCAAACCTTTTTTCACCCATTCTTGATGATACTTGCAGGTAATGATCAGTACACCAAACCCACTTGGCTCACAAAATTTCGTTGTTCTAGGTTAAACCGTTTGTTTGCAGTAACCGTTTACATGATTAGGTTTCACTCTGTTTTCTCCTGTAGGATTACAAGTATTTGGAAACCTAAATCAACACGGATTCTGCTAGATCTTTGAAACTTGGCAAAATAACGTAGTTCCATGTTCTATCACTATGGTTTGTTTCCTATTGAAGTAGACCCAACTCGAGACTGACGAAAATCTCTTTCATTTAAACGGGTTGCGAAGTTCTTAAAAACTACCAGTTGCCTGAAATCTCAGCAAACTTTTTTTCACCCAATCTTGATGGTACTTGCAGGTAATGATCAGTACACCAATCCAACTTGGCTCACAAAATTTCGTTCTTTTAGTTAATCCATTCGTTTGCAATAACCGTTTTCATTTTTAGGTTTCACTCTGTTTTCTCATCTATGGACACATGTAGATTGAACTCTAAATCAAACACGGTTTGTGCTAGCTCTTTGAAATTTGGCACAATAAAGTAATTCAAAGTTCTCTTTCTATCATTTGTTTCCTATTGAAGTAGATCCAAGCAATCACTGACGAGTATCACTCTCATTGAAAGGGGTTGCCAAGCTTCAAAAAATTGCGTGTTTTCTGAAATCTCAGCAAACAGTTTTTTCAAACAATCTTGATGATACTTTCAGGTAACGATCAGTACACCAATCCTACTTGGCTCACCAAATTTCGTTCTTCTATGTTAAACCGTTCCTTTGAAGTAACCCTTTTTATTTTTAGGTTCACTCTGTTTTCTCCTATATGGATACATGTAGATGGAACTCTAAATCAAAAACGGTTTGTGCTAGCTCTTTGAAACTTGGCACAATAAAATAATTTCAAGTTCTATCTCCATGGTTTGTTTCCTATTGAAGGAACCATAAGCAGAGAGTGACGAATATCACTTTCATTGAAAGGGGTTGCCAAGCTACCAAAAACTACGAGTTTCCTGATATCTAAGCAAACATTTTTTTCACCCATTCTTGATGATAGTTGCAGGTAAAGATCAGTACACCAACCCCACTTGTCTCACCAAATTTCGTTCTTTTAGGTTACACCATTCATTTGCAGTAACCATTTTAATTTTTAGGATTCAATATGTTTTCTCCTGTAAGGATACATGTAGATTGAACTCTAAATCAAACACGGTTTTCGTACCTCTTTGAATCTTGGCAGAATAAAGGAGTTCCATGTTCTATTTCTCTGGTTTGTTTCTTATTGCGGTAGCCAAAAGCAGAGACTGACGAGAATCACTTTCATTGAAAGTTATTGCCAACTTCCAAAAAACTACGAGTTTCCTGAAATCTCAGCAAACATTTTTTCACCCAATCTTGATGATACTTGCAGGTAATGATCAGTACACCAATTCCACTTGGCTCACCAAATTTCGTTCTTCTAGGTTGAACCGTACGTTTGCAGTTACCATTTACATTTTTAGGTTTCACTCTGTTTTCTCCTATATGGGTACATGTACTTGGAACTCTAAATCAAACACGGTTTTTGCTAGCTCTTTGAAATTTGGCACAATAAAGTAGTTCAAAGTTCTATCGCTATGATTTTATTCCTATTGAAGTAGCGCAAAGCAGAGACTGACAAGAATCACTTTCATTGAAAGGGTTGCCAAGCTTCCAAAAAAACTACGAGTTTCCTGAAATCCTAGCAAACAGTTTTCACCCAATCTTGATGATGCTTCCATTTAATGATCAGCCCACCAATCCCACTTGGCTCACCAAATTTCGTTCTTCTAGATTAAACCTTTCGTTTGCAGTAACCGTTTTCATTTTTAGGTTTCAGTCTGTTTTCTCCTATATGGATACACGTAGATTGAAATCTAAATCAATCACGGTTTGTGCTAGCTCTGTGAAACTTGGCCCAATAAAGTAGTTCCAAGTTCTGTCGCTTTGGTTTGTTTCCTAATGAAGTAGCCGCAGGAAGAGAAGGGCGAGAATCACTTTCATTGAAAGGGGCTGCCAAGCGTCCAAAAAACTACGAGTTTCCTGAAATCGCAGCAAATATTTTTTCAACGAATCTGATGATACTTTCAGGTAAATATCAGTACACCCATCCCACTTGGCTCACCAAATTTCGTTCTTCTATGTTAAACCGTTCGTTTGCAGTAACCGTTTTCATTTTTAGGTTTCACTATGTTTTCTCCTATATGCATACATGTATATGGCACTCTAAATCAAACACAGTTTGTACAAGCTCTTTGAAACTTGGCACAATAAAGTAGTTCCAAGTTCTATCGCTATGGTTTGTTTCCTATTGAAGTAGCCCCAAGCAGAGACCGACGAGAATCAGTTTCATTAAATGGGTTGCCAAGCTTCCAAAAAACTGCGAATTTCCTGAAATCACAGCAAACATTTTTCACCCAATCTTGATGATACTTGCACGTAATGATCAATACACCAGTCACACTTGGATCACCAAATTTCGTTCTTCTAGGTTAAACCGTTCGTTTGCAGTAACCGTTTCCATTTTTAGGTCACACTGTTTTCTCCTATATGGATACATGTAGATTGAACTCTAAATGAATCACGATTTGTGCTAGCTCTTTGAAACTGCACAGTAAAGTAGTTCCAAATTCTATCTCTCTGGTTTGTTTCCTATTGAAGAAGCCCCGAGCAGAGACTGAGGAGAATCATTTCATTGAATGGGATTGCCAAGCTTCCAAAAAACTACGAGTTTCCTGAAAGCTGAGCAAACATTTTTTCACCCAATCTTGATGATACTTGCAGGTAATGATCAGCACACCAATCCCACTAGGCTCACCAAATTTCATTCTTCTAGGTTAAACCGTTCGTTTGCAGTAACCGTTTCCATTTTTAGGTTTCACACTGTTTTCTACTATATGGATACATGTAGATTGAACTCTAAATCAAACACGGTTTGTGCTAGCTCTTTGAAACTTGGCACCATAAAGTAGTTCCAAGTTCTATGCCTATGGTTTGTTTCCTATTGAAGTAGCCTTAAGCAGAGACTGACGAGAATCAATTTCATTGAAAGGGGTTGCCAAGTTCCAAAAAATTACGTTTCCTGAAATCTCAGCAAACATTTTGTCACCCAATCTTGATGATACTTGCAGGTAATGGTCAGTACACCAATTCCGCTTGGCTCACCAAATTTCGTTCTTCTAGATTAAACCTTTCATTTGCAGTAACCGTTTTCATTTTTAGGTTTCACTCTGTTTTCTCCTATAAGGATACATGTAGTTGGAACTCTAAATCAAACACGGTTTGTGCTAGCTCTTTGAAACCTGGCCCAATAAAGTAGTTCCAAATTCTGTCGCTTTCGTTTGTTTCCTAATGAAGTAGCCCCAGGAAGAGAAAGACGAGAATCACTTTCATTGAAAGGGGCTGCCAAGCTTCCAAAAAACTACGTGTTTCCTGAAATCTCAGCAAATATTTTTCACCCATCTGATGATATTTTCAGGTAAAGATCAGTACACCAATCCCACTTGGCTCACCAAATTTCTTTCTTCTAGGTTAAACCGTTCCATTGCAGTAACCGTTTTCATGTTTAGGTTTCACTCTGTTTTCTCCTATATGGATACATGTAGTTGGAACTCTAAATCAAACACGGTTTGTGCTAGCTCTTTGAAACTTGGCACCATAAAGTAGTTCCAATTTCTATGGCTATGGTTTGTTTCCTATTGAAGTAGCCTTAAGCAGAGACTGACGAGAATCACTTTCATTGAAAGGGGTTGCCAAGTTCCAAAAAATTACGTTTCCTGAAATCTCAGCAAACATTTTGTCACCCAATCTTGATGATACTTGCAGGTAATGATCAGTACACCAATCCCACTTGGCTCACCAAATTTCGTTCTTCTAGGTTAAACAGTTCGTTTGCAGTAACCATTTTCATTTTTAGGTTTCACTCTGTTTTCTCATATATGGATACATGTAGATTGAACTCTAAGTCAAATATAGTTTGTGCTAGCTCTTTGAAACTTGGCACAATAAAGTAGTTCCAAGTTCTCTCTCTCTGGTTTGTTTCCTACTGAAATAGCCCCCAAAAGAGACTTACAAGAATCACTTTCATTAAAAGGGGTTTGCCGAGCTTCCAAAAAATACGAATTTTCTGAAAACTCACCAAACGTTTTTTCAACTAATCCTGATGATTCTTGCAGATAGGGATCAGTACAGCAATCACACTTGGCACACCAAATTTCGTTCTTCTAGATTAAATGGTTCGTTTGCAGTAACCGTTTGCATGTTTAGGTTTCACTCTGTTTTCTCCTATATGTATACATGTAGATGGAACTCTAAATCAAACACGGTTTGTGATAGCTTTTGAAACTTGGCACAATAAATTAGTTCCAAGTTCTATCGCTATGATTTGTTTCCTATTGAAGTAGCCCCAAGCAGAGCCTTAGGAGAATCACTTTCACTAAAATGGGTTGCCAAGCTTCCAAAAAGTACGAGTTTCCTGAAATCTCAGCAAACATTTTTTCACCCAATCTTGATGATACTTGCAGGTAATGATCAGTTCACCAATCCCAATTGGCTCGCCAAATTATGTCTTCTAGGTTAAACCATTCGTTTATAGTAACCGTTTTCATTTTTAGGTTTCACTCTGTTTTCTCCTATATGGATATATGTAGTTGGAACTCTAAATCAAACACGGTTTGTGCTAGCTCTTTGAATCTTGGTACAATAAAGTAGTTCCAAGTTCTGTCTCTATGGTTTGTTCCAATTGAAATAGCTTTAAGCAGAGGCTGTCCTGAATCACTTTCATTGAAAGGGGTTGCCAAGCTTCCAAAAAACTAGGAGTTTTCTGAAATATCAGCAAACATTTTTTCACCCAATCTTGATGATACTTGCAGGTAATGATCAGTACACCATTCCCACTTGGCTCACCAAATTTAGTTCCTCTAGGTTAAACCGTTCGTTTGCAGTGACCGTTTTCATTTTTAGGTTTCACGGTGTTTTCTCCTATATGGATACATGTAGATTGAACTCTAAATCAAACACGGTTTGTGCTAGCTCTTTGAAACTTGGCACAATAAAGTAGTCCCAAGTTCTATCTCTATGGTTTGTTTCCTATTTACGTAGACCCCTGCAGAGACTGAGGAAAATCACTTTCATTGAAAGTGGTTGCAAAGCTTCCAAGAAACTACGAGTTTCCTGAAATCTCAGCAAATATTTTTTCACACAAACTTGATGATACTTGCAGGTAATAATCAGTACACCAATCCCACTTGGCTCACCAACTTTTGTTCTTCCAGGTTAAACCGTTCGTTTGCAGTAACCGTTTTCATTTTTAGGTTTCACTCTGTTTTCTCCTATATGGATACATGTAGTTGGAACTGTAAATCAAACAAGGTTTGTGCTAGCTCTTTGAAACTTGGCACAATAAAGTAGTTCCAAGTTCTATCTCTATGGTTTTTTTCCTATTGAAGTATTCCCAAGCAGAGCCTGACGAAAATCACTTTCATTGAAAGGGGTTGCCAAGCTTCCCAAGAACTACGAGTTTCCTGAAATATCAGCAAACATTTTTTCACCCAATCTTTTTTTTTATTGGTTGTTCAAAACCTTACAAAGCTCTTGACATATCATACTTCAAACATTAGTTTCAAGTGAGTTATGAACTCCCATTTTTACCCCAAATACAGATTGCAGAATCATATCGGTTACTCATTCACATTTTTTCATAATGCCATACTAGTGACTGTTGTATTCTGCTACCTTTCCTATCCTCTACTATCCCCTTCCCCCCATCTTCTCTTTCTATCCCATCTACTGTAATTCATTTCTCTCCTTATTTTTCTTCCAATTCCCTTCACAACCTCTTTTATGTAGTTTTTTATAACAATGGGGTAACAATGAGGGTCTCTTTCCATTTCCTTGCAATTCCCCTTTTCTCTCTCTTTCCCTCCCATCTCGTGCCTCTGTTTAATGTCAATCTTTTCTTCCTGCTCTTCCTCCCTGCTCTATTCTTAGTTGCTCTCATTATATCAAAGAAGACATTTGGTATTTGTTTTTTAGGGATTGGCTAGCTTCACTAAGAATAATCTGCTCTAGTGCCCTCCATTTCCCTGCAAATTCCATGATTTTGTCATTTTTTAGTGCTGCGTAATACTCCGTAGTGTATAAATGCCACATTTTTTTAATCCATTCATCCATTGAAGGACATCTGGGTTAGTTCCACAGTCTAGCTATTGTGAATTGTGCTGCTATGAACATCAATGTGGCAGTATCCCTGTTGTATGCTCTTTTAAGGTCCTCAGGGAATAGACCAAGAAGGGCAATAGCTGGGTCAAATGGTGGTTCCATTCCTAACTTTCCCAGGAATCTCCATACTGCTTTCCAAATTGGCTGAACCAATTTGCAGTCCCACCAGCAATGTACAAGAGTACCCTTTTCCCCACATCCTCTCCAGCACTTGTTATTGTTTGACTTCATAATGGCTGCCAATCTTACTGGAGTGAGATGCTACCTTAGGGTAGTTTTGATTTCCATTTCTCTGACTGCTAGAGATGGTGAGCATTTTTTCATGTATTTGTTGATTGATTGTATGTCCTCCTCTGAGAAGTGTCTGTTCAGGTCCTTGGCCCATTTGTTGATTGGGTTATTTGTTGTCTTATTGTCTAATTTTTTGAGTTCTTTGTAAACCCTGGATATTAAGGCTTTATCTGAAGTGTGAGGGGTAAAAATTTGTTCCCATGATGTAGGCTCCCGATTTACTTCTCTTATTGTTTCTCTTGCTGTGAAAAAACTTTTTAGTTTAAGTAAGTCCCATTTGTTGATTCTTGCTATTAACTCTTGTGCTATGGGTGTCCTGTTAAGGAATTTGGAGCCTGATCCCACGATATGTAGATCGTAGCCAACTTTTTGTTCTATCATACGCAGAGTCCCTGATTTGATATCAAGGTCCTTGATCCATTTTGAGCTAATTTTTGTGCATGGTGAGAGGAGGGGATTCAGTTTCATTTTGTTCCATATGGATCTCCAGTTTTCCCAACACCATATGTTGAAGATGCTATCATTCCTCCATTGCATGCTTTTAGCCCCTTTATCGAATATAAGATAGTTGTAACTTTGTGGATTAGTCTCTGTATCCTCTATTCTGTACCATTGGTCCACCCGCCTGTTTTGGTACCAGTACCATGCTGTTTTTGTTACTATTGCTCTGTAGTATACTTTGAAATCTGGTATCGCTATACCACCTGATTCACACTTCCTGCTTAGAATCACTTTTGCTATTCTTGGTCTTTTATTTTTCCATATGAATTTCATGATTGCTTTATCTATTTCTACAAGCAATGCCATTGGAATTTTGATTGGCATTGCATTAAACCCATAGAGGACTTTTGGTAATATCGCCATTTTGATGATGTTAGTTCTGCCTATCCATGAACAGGGTATATCTTTCCATTTTCTATGATCTTCTTCTACTTCTCTTTTTAGGGTTCTGTAGTTTTCATTGTATAAATCTTTCACCTCTTTTGTTAGGTTGATTCCCAGGTATTTTATTTTTTTTGAGGATATTGTGAATGGAGTGGTTTTCCTTATTTCCATTTCAGAGGTTTTGTTGCTGATATACAGAAATGCCTTTGATTTGTGCGTGTTGATTTTATATCCTGCCACTTTGCTGAATTCATTTATTAGTTCTAGTACTTTTTTGTAGACCCTTTTGGGTCTTCTAGGTATAGAATCATATCATCTGCAAATAGTGATAATTTAAGTTCTTCCTTTCCAATTTTTATGCCTTTAATTTCTTTTGTTTGTCTAATTGCTCTGGCCAGTATTTCAAGAACTATATTGAATGGAAGTGGTGATAGAGGGCATCCCTGTCTTGTTCCTGATTTTAGGGGGAATGCCTTCAATTTTTCTCCGTTCAGAATGATGCTAGCCTGGGGCTTAGCGTAGATAGCTTTTACAATATCAAGGTAAGTTCCTGTTATCCCTAGTTTTTCTAATATTTTGAACATAAAGGGATGCTGTACTTTGTCGAATGCTTTTTCTGCGTCTATCGAGATGATCATATGGTTCTTATCTTTAAGTCTATTGATATGGTGAATAACATTTCCATATATTGAACCATCCCTGGATCCCAGGGATGAATCCCACTTGATCATGGTGCACAATTTTTTTGATGTGCCTTTGTATCCGATTCGCCAGAATTTTATTGAGGATTTTTGCATCTAGTTTCATCAGAGATATTGGTCTGTAGTTTTCTTTCTTTGATGTGTCTTTGTCTGGTTTTGGAATCAATGTGATTTGGAAGAACTCCCTCTTTTTCTATTTCCTGGAATAACTTGAAAAGTATTGGTATTAATTCTTCTTTAAAGGTCTTGTAAAACTCCGCTGTATACCCATCTGGTCCTGGGCTTTTCTTGGTTGGTAGTCTTTTGATTACCTCTTCAATTTCATCCATTGATATTGGTCTGTTCAAATCGTGTGTGTCCTCCTGACTCAGTCTGGGCAAATCATATGTCTTAAGAAATTTATCGATGTCTTCACTATCTTCTATTTTATTGGAATATAGGTTTTCAAAATAATTTCTAATTGTCTTCTGTATTTCTGTGGCGTCTGTTGTGATATTGCCTTTTTCATCCCTTATGTTAGTAATTTGAGTTCTCTCTCTTCTTCTCTTTGTTAGCATGGGTAAAGGTTTGTCAATCTTGTTTATTTTTCCAAAGAACCAACTTTTAGTTTTGTTAATTTTTTCAATAGTTTCTTTTGTTTCAATTTCATTGATTTCTGCTCTGATTTTAATTATTTCTTGCCTTCTGCTGCATTTGCTATTGTTTTGCTCTTCCTTTTCTAGGGCTTTGAGATGAAGTGTGAGCTCATTTATATGTTGGTTTTTCCTTTTTTTGAGGAATGACCTCCAGGTGATGAATTTCCCTCTTAAAACTGCTTTCATTGTGTCCCATAGATTCCGATAGGTTGTGTCTGAATTTTCATTTATCTCTAAGAATTTTTTGATTTCCTCCTTTATGTCTTCTGTAACCCTTTGATCATTCAGTAACATATTATTCATTTTCCATGTGATATTGGATTTTCCCTTCCTTCTTTTATCATTAATTTCCAGTTTCAATCCATTATGATCAGATAAAATGCATGGTATAATCTCCACCCCTTTATATTTATTGAGGGTTGCCCTATGGCATAATATATGGTCTATTTTTGAGAAGGATCCATGTGCTGCTGAGAAAAAAGTACATCCATTCGATGATGGTTGGTATATTCTATATATGTCAGTTAAGTCTAGATTATTGATTGTGGTATTGAGGTCTATAGTTTCTTTATTCAACTTTTGCTTGGAGGATCTGTGCAATGGTGAGAGAGGTGTGTTGAAGTCACCCATAATTATTGTGTTGTGGTCTATTTGATTCTTGAACTTGAGGAGAATTTGTTTTATAAACTTTGAAGCACCATTATTTGGTGCATAAATATTGATAATTGTTATGTCTTGTTGTTTAATGGTTCCTTTTAACAGTATATAATGTCCTTCCTTATCCCTTTGGATTAACTTAGTCTTGAAGTCGATTTTATTTGATATGAGGATGGCCACACCTGCTTGCTTGCGAGGACCGTGTGCGTGGTATATTTTTTCCCAACCTTTCACCTTCAGCCTGTGTATGTCTTTTCCAGTCAAGTGAGTCTGCTGGAGGCAGCATATTGTTGGATTTGTTTTTTTAATCCATGTTACCAGCCTATGTCGCTTTATTGGAGTGTTTAAACCATTAATGTTTAGAGTTACTATTGATATATGGTTTGTACTTCCAGCCATGTTTGATTATTTATCTCGTTTTTTTTTTTTTAATTGTGTTTGTTTCACCATGATTAGCTTTCCCCCCTCCGTCTGTCTTTACTGAGGTACTTCCCACTGTTGGCTTTGGTTATTGTTTTCCATTTCTTCCTCATGAAGTGTTTTGTTCAACATGCTTTGCAACGCTGGTTTTCTGGCTGCAAATTCTTTTAGTTTTTGTTTATCGTGAAATATTTTTATTTCGTTGTCGTATCTGAAGCTTAATTTTGCTGGGTACAGAATTCTTGGTTGGCATCTATTGTCTTTCAGTGTTTGAAATACGTTGTTCCAGGATCTTCTCGCTTTCAGCGTCTTAGTTGAGAAGTCCGTTGTTAACCTTATTGGTTTACCCCTGAATGTAATCTTTCTCTTTTCTCTTGTAGCTTTTAATATTTTCTCTTTGTTCTGTATATTGGATATCTTCATAACAATGTGTCTTGGCGTTGGTCTACTGTGATTTTGTATGCTCGGTGTCCTGTATGCATCTACAATTTGTATATCTGTTTCCTTTTTTATTTCTGGAAAGTTTTCTGTAATTATGTCATCTAGTAGATTACTCATTCCCCTTGTTTGAATCTCTATCTCTTCCTCTATCCCAATGACTCTTAAATTTTTTTTTTATATTATCACATATCTCTTGTATGTTTCTCTCATGATTTTTAACCAGCCTATCTGAGTTGGCTAGACTCTTTTCAAGATGATATATTTTGTCTTCATTATCTGACGTTCTGGCTTCTACTTGCTCCACTCTATTAATGATACTCTCATTTGAGTTTTTAATTTGGTTTATAATTTCCTTCATTTCTAAGATTATGGTTTGATTCTTTTTTATAATCTTTATCTCCTGATAAAGGTGCTTAAATTCTTCTTTTATCTGTTTATGTAATTCATTCTCAATGTGTTCTTTTGCTGCTTGAATTTGCTGTCTTGTATCCTCTTTAAGGTTCCGTTCCATCTGTCTCAGGTGTTCCATGAGTTCTTTATATGACCATTTTTCTGGTGACTCTATATCCTCCTGAATATTTAGGCTGCCCTGCATTGTTTGCACTCCTTTTCTTCCTTGCTTTTTCATGCTGTTCATATTGTTTCTTGTTCTGTTTGACTGCTGAGTTACTGTTTACTCGTATAAATATATTTGATGCTTGGGAGGAAAGGTATTAGAAGGGATGGGAAGAAGTCACTAAAGAGAATGAGAGTAAGCAGGTAAAATTCAAGGAAAGGGGAATAAGAAAATTGAAAAGAAATGTAAAGACAGGAGACAAGAAGGATAGAAAAAAATAGAAGATTAAAAGGAATTTAAAGAAAAATAATAATGGTAGAAATGGAAAATGAAATTAAAAATTAGAATAAAATAAAATAAGATGGATTAAAAAGACATTTTAAAAGACAGAAAAAAAATTTATAAATGCAGTCCTAGAGTTCTATTAACTGCTCTTCCAGTAGATGGAGCTATGTCCACTGGGGCAAGTTTCTCCTCTCAGTAGACAGGAGTCAATCACTGTGCAGCAGTTCTTCCTCCCGGATTGGGCGGGTCTCCACTCCTGCTGTTTGGCGTGTGGGCGGGGCCTTTTGCAGAGCTGGTCAGGGGTCGTTTGCAGCACCCGGCTGGCAGGTGGAGGGTGGTCGTCTGCAGCTCCAATCCGCCAGAGGAGGTTCACAGAGTCGGGCCAGCGGGGGCCGGGCAGGCAGCGCCTGCTCCCCCACTCACTGCAAGGGTGTAGGCAGTGGCCGCTTGGCAGCAGCCAGTGGCGGTTCACAGAGCCGGCCTGTGTGGGCCCAGGCAGGCAGCAACCGCTCCCAAGTTCACTGCACCCTGTGAGCGGCGGCCGGCTGTGGTTCACAGAGCCAGCCCGGGGGTGCCCAGGCAGGCAGCGCCCGCTCCTTAGCTCACTGCAACGTGTGGGCAGGGGCCGGTGGCGGATCACGGAGTCGGGCGGTGTGGGCCCAGGCAGGCAACGCCCGCTCCTAAACTCACTGCAGCGTGTTGCCTGCGGCCGGCTGCGGTTCACAGAACCAACTCACGGGGGCCCAGTCAGGCAGCAACCTCTCCCAAGTTCGCTGCAGCGTGTGGCCTGTGGCCAGCTGCGGTTCACAGAGCCAACTCGCGGGGGCCCAGTCAGGCAGCAACCGCTCCCAAGTTCGCTGCAATGTGTGGGCGGTAGCCAGCAGAGGTTCACAGAACCGGGCTGCCGGGGCCCAGGCAGGCAACGTCCGCTCCTAAACTCGCTGCAACGAGTGGGCGGTAGCCAGTGGAGGTTCACAGAGCTGGGCTGCGGGGGCCCAGGCAGGCAGCGCCCGCTCATAAACTCGCTGCAACGGGTGGCCTGCGCCCGGCTGCGGTTCACAGAGCCAGCTTACGTGGGCCCAGGCAGGCAGTGCCCGCTCCTAAACTCACTGCAGCGTGTGGCCTGCGGCCGGATGCAGTTCACAGAGCCAGCTGGCGGGGGCCCAGTCAGGCAGCAACCACTCCCAAGAACGCTGCACCGTGTGAGCGGAGGCCGACTGCGGTTCACAGAGCCAGCCCAGGGGGGCCCAGTCAGGCAGCAACCGCTCCCAAGTTCGCTGCAATGTGTGGTCGGTAGCCAGCGGAGGTTCACAGATCCGGGCTGTGGGGGCCCAGGCAGGCAACGGCTGTTCCTAAACTCACTGCAACTTGTGGGCGGCGGCCGGTGGCGGATCACGGAGCTGGGCGGTGTGGGCCCAGGCAGGCAAGCCCGCTCCTACACTCGCGGCAACGAGTGGGCGGTAGCCAGCGGAGGATCACAGAGCCGGGCTGCAAGGGCCCAGGCAGGCAGCGCCCGCTCCTAAACTCTCTGCAGCGTGTGGCCTACAGACGGCTGCAGTTCACAGAGCCAGCTCGCGGGGGCCCAGTCAGGCAGCCACCGCTCCCAAGAATGCTGCAGCGTGTGGGCGGCGGTCGGCAGCGGTTCACGGAGCCCGCCTGCGGGGGTCAAGGCGGTCAGTGTCCGCTCCTATATACACTGCAACGTGTAGGCAGCCGCCATTTGGCGGCCCCGGGGGGACTGTGGCCCTGCTCTGGGTTGCCGAGATTCAGTATTATGTGACAAGCTGACACCTCCAATTAAACTTAATAATTCCCGGAAGGTCTCCTTTCAGTGAAATTTTGCTTGAAGTTTCTCAGCAGGACGCATGTGGGTGTATTAATGAGTCTCTCTGATCCCCTTACCACGGAGGCATTGTATGTGCTGACTCTTCGCTGGCAGCCATGTTGGTGTCTCCTTTTCACCCAATATTAATGATACTTGCAGGTAATGAAAAGTACACCATTCCCACTTGCCTCACCAAATTTGATTCCTCTAGGTTAAACTGTTCGTTTGCAGTAACCATTTTCATTTTTAGGTTACACGCTGTTTTCTCCTATATGCATACATGTAGTTTGAACTCTAAGTCAAACACGGTTTGTGCTAGCTCTTTGAAACTTGGCACAATAAAGTAGTTCCAAATTCTATCTCTATGGTTTGTTTCCTATTGACATAGCCCTAGGCAGAGATGACGAAAATCACTTTCATTGAAAGTGGTTGCCGGCTTCCAAAAAAATACGAGTGTCCTGAAATTTCAGCAAACGTTTTTTCAACCAATCTTGATGATACTTGCAGGTAATGATTAGTACACCATCCTACTTGGCTTACCAAATTTCGTTCTAGGTTAAACCGTTCCTTTGCAGTAACCGTTTTCATTTTTCGGTTTCACTCTGTTGTCTCCTATAAGGATACATGTTGTTGGAACTCTAAATCAAACACGGTTTGTGCTAGGTCTTTGAAACTTGGCACAATAAAGTAGTTACAAGTTCTATCCCTATGGTTTGTTTCCTATTGAAGTAGCCCCAGGCAGAGACTAACGCGAATCACATTCATTGAAAGAAGTTGCCAAGGTTACAAAAAACTACAAGTTTCCTGAAATCTCAGCAAATATTTTTTTATCCCAATCTTGATGATACTTGCAGGTAATGATCAGTACACCAATCCCACTTGGCATACCAAATTTCGTTCTTCTAGGTTAAACCGTTCCTTTGCAGTAACCGTTTTAATTTTTAGGTTTCACTCTGTTTTCTCCTATATGGATACATGTAGTTGGAACTCTAAATGAAACACGATTTGTGCTATCTCTTTGAAACTTGACATAATAAAGTAGTTCCAAGTTCTGTCTCTATTGTTTGTTTCCTATTGAAGTAGCTCTAAACAGAGAGTGTTTAGAATCACATTCATTGAAAGGGGTTGCCAAGCTTCCAAAAACTACGAGTTTCCTGAAATCTCAGCAAACATTTTTTCACAAAATCTTTATGATACTTGCAGGTAATGATCAGTACACCATTCCCACTTGGCTCACAGAATTTCGTTCCTCTAGATTAAACCGTTCGTATGCAGTGACCGTTTTCATTTTTAGGTTTCACGCTGTTTTCTCCTACATGGATATATGTAGTTGGAACTCTAAATCAAACATGGTTTGTGCTAGGTCTTTCAAACTTGGCACAATAAAGTAGTTCCAAGTTCTATCTCTATGGTTTGTTTTCTATTGATGTAGCCCCAGGTAGAGATGAAGAAAATCACTTTCTTTGAAAGTGTTTGCCAAGCTTCCAAAAAAATACGAGTGTCCTGAAATCTCAGCAAACATTTTTTTCATGCAATCTTGATGATACTTGCAGGTAATGATCAGTACACCAATCCTACTTGGCTTACCAAATTTCGTTCTTCTAGGTTAAACCGTTCCGTTGCAGTAACCGTTTTCATTTTTAAGTTTCACTCTGTTGTCTCCTATATGGATACATGTAGTTGGAACTCTAAATCAAACATGGTTTGTGCTAGCACTTTGAAACTTGGCACAATAAAGTAGTTCCAAGTTCTGTCTCCATGGTTTTTTCCTATTGAAGTAGCCCCAGGCAGAGACTGACACGTATCACTTTCATTGAAAGGAGTTACCAATGTTCCAAAAAACTACGAGTTTCCTGAAATCTCAGCAAACATTTTAACCCGATCTTGATGATACTTGCAGGTAATGATCAGTACACCATTCCCACTTGGCTCACTAAATTTCTTTCTTCTAGGTTAAACCATTCCTTTGCAGTAACCGTTGTCATTTTTAGGTTTCACTCTGCTGTCTGTTATAGAAACACATGTAGTTGGAACTCTAAATCAAACATGGTATGTGCTAGGTCTTTGAAACTTGTCACAATAAAGTAGTTCCAAGTTCTGTCTCTATGGTTTGTTTCCTATTGAAGTAGCCCCAGGCAGAGACTGACACGAATCACTTTCATTGAAAGGAGTTGCCAAGGTTCAAAAAAACTATGAGTTTCCTGAAATCTCAGCAAACATTTTTTAACCCAATCTTGAGGATACTTGCAGGTAATAATCAGTACACCATTCCCACTTAGCTCACCAAATTTCGATCCTCTAGGTTAAACCGTTTGTATGCAGTAACCCTTTTCATTTTTAGGTTTCATGCTGTTTTCTCCTATATGGATACATGTAGATTGAACTCTAAATCAAACACGGTTTATGCTAGCTCTTTGAAACTTGGCACAATAAAGTAGTTCCAAGTTGTATCTCTATGGTTTGTTTTCTATTGACGTAGCCCCAGGTAGAGATGACGAAAATCACTTTCTTTGAAAGTGGTTGCCAAGCTTCCAAAAAAATACGAGTGTCATGAAATCTCAGCAAACATTTTTTTCACCCAATCTTGATGATACTTCCAGGTAATAATCAGTACACCAATCCTACTTGGCATTCCAAATTTCGTTCTTCTAGGTTAAACCGTTCCTTTGCAGTAACCATTTTCATTTTTAGGTTTCACTCTGTTGTCTCCTATATGGATACATGTAGTTGGAACTCTAAATCAAACAGGGTTTGTGCTAGCACTTTGAAACTTGGCACAATAATGTAGTTCCAAGTTCTATCTCTATGGTTTGTTTCCTATTGAAGTAGCCCCAGGCAGAGACTGACGCGAATCACTTTCATTGACAGGAGTTGCCAAGGTTCCAAAAAACTTCGAGTTTCCTCAAATCTCAGCAAACATTTTTTCACCCAATCTTGATGATACTTGCAGGTAATGATCAGTTCACCAATCCGAATTGGCTCACCAAATTATGTCTTCTAGGTTAAACCATTCGTTTATACTAACCATTTTCATTTTTAGGTTTCACTCTGTTTTCTCCTATATGGATACATGTAGTTGGAACTCTAAATCAAACACGATTTGTGCTAGCTCTTTGAATCTTGGCACAATAAAGTAGTTCCAAGTTCTGTCCCTATGGTTTGTTCCAATTGAAATAGCTTTAAGCAGAGGCTGTCCAGAATCACTCTCATTGAAAGGGGTTGCCAAGCTTCCAAAAAACTAGGAGTTTCCTCAAATCTCAGCAAACATTTTTTCACCCAATCTTGATGATACTTGCAGGTAATGATCAGTTCACCAATCCGAATCGGCTCACCAAATTATGTCTTCTAGGTTAAACCATTCGTTTATACTAACCATTTTCATTTTTAGGTTTCATTCTGTTGTCTCTTATATGGATACATGTAGATTGAACTCTAAATCAAACATGGTTTGTGCTATCTCTTTGAAACTTGGCACAATAAATTATTTCCAATATGTTTCTCTATGATTTGTTTCCTATTGAAGTAGCCCCAAGCAGTGACTGACGAGAATCACTTTCATTGAAAGGGATTGCCAAGCTTCCAAGAAACTACGAGTTTCCTGAAATCTCAGCAAACATTTGTTCCTCCAATCTTGATGATACTTTCAGGGAATGATCAGAACAACAATCCCAATTGGCTCACCAAATTTCGTTCTTCTACGTTAAGCCATTCGAAGGTAGTATCCTTTTTCATTTTTAGGTTTCACTCTGTTGACTCCTATATGGATATATGCAGTTGGAACTCTAAATCAAACACGGTTTGTCCTAGCTCTTTGAAACTTGGCACAATAAAGTAGTTCCAAGTTCTATCTCTATGGTTTGTTTCCTATTGAGGTAGCCCCAAGCAGAGACTGACGAGAATCACTTTCATTAAAGGGATTGACAAGCTTCCAAAAACTACGAGTTTCCTGAAATCTCAGCAAACATTTTTTCATCCAATCTTGATGATACTTGCAGACATTGATCAGAACACCAATCCCACTTGGTTCACCCAATTTCGTTCTTCTAGGTTAAACCATTCGTTTGCGTAACCATTTTCAGTTTTAGGTTTCACTCTGTTTTCTCCTATATGGATACATGCAGTTGGAACTCTAAATGAAACACGGTTTTTGCTAGCTCTTTGAAACTTGGCACAATAAAGTAGTTCCAAGTTCTATCTCTATGGTTTGTTTCCTATTGAAGTAGCCCCAAGGAGAGAATAAGGAGAATCACTTTCATTGAAAGGGGTTGCCAAGCTTAAAAAAAACTATGAGTTTCCTGAAATCTCAGCAAACATTTTTACACCCAATCTTGATGATACTTTCACGTAATGATCAGTACATCAATCCCACTTGTCTCACCAAATTTCGTTCTTCTAGGTTAAACAGTTTGTTTGCAGTAACCGTTGTCATTTTTAGATTTCACTCTGTGTTTCTCCTATATGGATACATGTAGTTGGAACTCTAAATCAAATACGGTTTTTGCTAGCTCTTTGATACATGACACAATAAAGTAGTTCCATGTTCTATCTCTATGGTTTTTTTTCCTATTGATGTAGCCCAAGCAGAGAGTGAAGAAATTCACTTTCATTGAAAGGGGTTTCCAAGCTTCCAAAAAACTACGAGTTTCCTGAAATCTCAGCAAACATTTTTTCACCCAATCTTGATGATAATTTCAGGTCATTATCAGTACACCAATCCCACTTGGCTCACCAAATTTCTTCTTCTACCTTAAACCGTTCTTTTGCAGTAACCGTTTTCATTTTTAGGTTTCACTCTGTTTTCTCCTATATGGATACAGGTTTTGTAACTCTAAATCAAATACGGTTTTCACTAGCTCCTTGAAACTTGGCGCAATAAAGTAGTTTCAAGTTCTCCCTCTGTAGTTTGATTCCTATTGATGTTGCCCCAAACATAGATTGACGAAAATCACTTTCATTGAAAGGGGTTGCCAACCTTCCCCAAAACAACGAATTTCCTGAAATCTCAGCAAACATTTTTTCACCCAATCTTGATGATTATTTCAGGTAATAATCAGTACACCAATCCCACTTGGCTCACCAAATTTCGTTCTTCTACTTTAAACAGTTCATTTGGAGTATCCTTTTTCATTTTTAGGTTTCACTAGGTTTTCTCCTATATGGATACATATAGTTGGAACTCTAAATAAAACACGGTTTGTGCTAGCTCTTTGAAACTTGGCACAATAAAGTAGTTCCAAGTTCTATCTCTATGGTTTGTTTCCTGTTGAAGTAGCCCAAAGCAGAGACTGGCGGAAATCACTTTCATTGAAAGGGGTTGCCTAGCTTCCAAGAAACTACTAGTTTCCTGAAATCTCAGCAAACATTTTTTCAAGCAATCTTGATGATACGTTCAGGTAATGATCAGTACACGAATTCCACTTGGCTCACCAAATTTCGTTCTTCTAGGTTAAACCGTTCGTTTGTAGTAACCATTTTTATTTTTAGGTTTCACTCTGTTTTCTGCTATATGCATACATGTATTTGGAAGTCTAAATCAAACACAGTGCGTGCTACCTCTTTGAAACTTGACACAATAATGTAGTTGTAAGTTCTATCTCCATGGTTTTTTTCCTAAGGATATAGCCCTAAGCAGAGACTGGCGAAAATCACTTTCATTGAAAGGGGTTGCCAAGTTTCCAAAAAACTAAGAGGTTCCTGAATACTCAGCTAACATTTTGTCACCCAATCTTGATGATAATTTCAGGTAATGATCAGTACACCAATCCCACTTTGCTCACCAAATTTTGTTCTTCTAGGTTAAATCGTTTGTTTGTAGTAACCGTTTTAATTTTTGGTTTCACTCTGTTTTCTCCTACATGGATACATGTAGTTCGAACTCTAAATCAAACACGTTTGTGCTAGCTCTTTTAAATTTGAAACAATAAAGTAGTTTCAAGTTCTATCAATATTGTTTGCTTCCTTTTAATGTAGCCCTAAGCAGACACTGGCGAAAATCACTTTCATTGAAAGGGTTTTCCAACCTTCCAAAAAACTACGAGTTTCCTGAAATCTCAGCAAACATTTTTTTCACCCAATCTTGATGATAATTTCAGGTAATGATCAGTACATCAATCCCACTTGGCTCACCAAATTTTCTTCTCTAGGTTAAACCGTTCATTTGCAGTTACTTTTTTCATTTTCAGGTTCTCTCTGTGTTCTACTATATGCATACATGTAATTGGAAGTCTAAATCAAACACGGTTTGTGCTAGCTCTTGAAACTTGACACAATAAAGTCGTTTCAAGTTCTATCTCTATAGTTTATGTCCTATGGAAATAGCCCTAAGCAGAGATTGGCGAAGATAACTTACATTGAAAGGGGTTGCCCAGCATGCAAAAAACTGCGAGTTTCTTGAAATCTCAGCAAAAATTTTTTCACCCAATCTTGATGATATTTTCAGGTAATGATCAGTATACAAATCCCACTTGACTTAACAAATTTTTTTCTTGTAATTTAAACAGTGCATTTGAAGTAACAATTTTCATTTTTAGGTTCACTCTGTTTTCTCCTATATGAATACATGCAGTTGGAACTGTAAATCAAAAACGGTTTGTGCTAGCTCTTTGAAACTTGAAACAATAAGTAGTTATAAGTTCTATCTCTATGTTTTTTTTTTTCCTACTGATGTAGGCCTAAGCAGAGACTGGGGAAAATCACTTTCATTGAAAGGGGTTGACAAGCTTCCAAAAAACTACAAGTTTCCTGAAACCTCAGCAAACATTTTTTCACCCAATCTTGATGATACTTTCAGGTAATGATCAGTACACGAATTCCACTTGGCTCACCAAATTTTGTTCTTGTTTAAACCGTTCCTTTGAAGTAACCGTTTTCATTTTTAGGTTCACTCTGTTTTCTCCTATATGGATATATGTATTTGGAACTCTTAATCAAACACGGTTTGTGCTAGCTCTTTGAAACTTGACACAATAAAGTAGTTTCAAGTTCTATCTCTGTGGTTTCTTTCCTATTGATGTAGCCCTAAGCAGAGACTGGCGAAAATCACGTTCATTTAAATGGGTTGAAAAGCTTCCAAAAAACTACGAGTTTGCTGAAATCTCAGCAAACTTTTTTTGACCCAATCTTGATGATACTTTCAGGTAATGATCAGTACACGCATCCCACTTGGCTCACCAAATTTCATACTTCTATATTAAACCGTTCGTTTGCAGTAACCATTTTCATTTTTAGGTTTCACTCTGTTTTCTCCTATATGGATACACTTGGTTGGAACTCTAAATCAAACACGGTTTGTGCTAGCTCTTTGAAATTTGACAAAAGAAAGTAATTCCAAGTTCTATCTCTATAGTTTGCTTCCTATTGATGTAGCACTAAGAAGAGACTAGCGAAAATCACTTTAATTTAACTGGGTTGCCAAGCTTCCAAAAAACTACGAGTTTCCTGAAATCTCAGCAAACCTTTTTTCACCCAATCTAGATGAATCTTGGTGGTAATGATGAAGACCCTAAGCCCACTTGGTCCACCAGAATTGGTTCCTCTAGAGTGAAGTCTTGATTTTCTGTAACAGTTAGGTTTCACCCTGTTTTCTCTTATATAGATAGATAAATACGGAACTCTAAATGCAACATGGTTTGTAGTAGCTCTTTGAAACTTCACAAAATAAAGCAGTTCTCAGTTTTGTCTCTATGTTTTGTTTCCTCTTGATGTAGCCCTAAACAGAGATTGTGAAAAACAGTTTCATTGAAAGGGGTTGCCAAGCTTCCAAAAATCTACCACTTTCCTGAAATACAGGCAAATATTTTATGATCCAATATTTATGATCCTTGGCGGTAATGATAAGGACTCTAAGCCCACTTGGTCATACACATTTCATTGCTGTACTTTTAAGTGTACGTTTTATGTAACAGTTTGAATTTTTATGATTGACTCTGATTTCTCCTATGTAGATAGATGAATATGGAACTCTAAATCCAACATGGTTTGTAGTAGCTTTTTGAAACTTGACAATATGAAGCAGTTCTTAGTGTTGTCTCTATGGATTGTTTCCTCCTGATGTAGCCCTAAGCAGAGACTGGAAAAAAACACTTTAATTGAAATGGATTGCAAACTTCCAAAAAACTTCGAGTTTCCTGAAATATCAGCAAATATTTCTTCAACCAATCTTGATGATATTTGCTGTAATGATGAGGACCCTAAGCCAACTTGGTCCACAAAATTTGATCCTATAGTTTCAAGCGTTCCTTTTCAGTAACAGTTTGAATTTTTAGGTTTCACTGTTTTGTCCTATATAGATAGATGTATATGGAATTCTAAATTCAACGTGGTTTGTAGTATCTCTTTGAAACTTGACAAAATAAAGCAGGTTTCAGTTTTGTCTCTATAGATTGTTTCCTCTTGATGTAGCCCTAAGCAAAGACTGGTGAAAAACACTTTCATTGAAAGTGGTTGCCAAGCTTCAAAAAAACTACGAGTTTCCAGAAATATCAGCAAATATTTTTTCACCCAATCTTGATGATACTTGGGTATAATGATGAGGACCCTAGGCCCACTTTTTCTACCAAATTTCGTTTCTCTATGTTGAACCGTTCGTTTTCAGTAACAATTTGAATTTTTATATTTCACTCTGTTTTCTGCTATACTGATAGATGAATATGGAACTCTGAATCCAACATAGTTTGTAGTAGCTATTTGAAACTAGGCAGAATAAAGCAGTTCTCAGTTTTGTCTTTATGGTTTCTTTCCTCTTGAAGTAGCCCTAAGCAGAGACTGGCGAAATACACTTTCATTGTATGGGGTTGCCAAGCTTCCAAAAAACCACGAGTTTCCTGAAATATCAGCAAATATTTTTTCACCCAATCTACATGAATCTTGGTGGTAATGATGAAGACCCTAAGCCCACTTGGTCCACCAAAATTGGTTCCTCTAGATTCAAGCCTTCATTTTCAGTAACAGTTTGAATTATTAGGTTTCAGTCTGTTTTCTCTTATATAGTTAGATAAATATGGGACTCTAAATCCAACATGGTTTGCACTAGCTCTTTGAAAATTGCCAAAATAAATCAGTTCTCAGTTTTGTCTCTATGGTTTGTTTCCTCTTGATGTAGCCCTAAACAGATAGCTGAAAAACACTTTCATTGAAAGGGGTTGCCAAGCATCCAAAAAACTACCAGTTTCCTGAAATATCAGCAAATAATTTTTGATCCAAACTTGATGATCCTTGGCATTGATGATTAGAACTCTAAGCCCACTTGTTCAAACAAATTTCATTGCTGTAGGTTTAAGCGTACGTTTTAAGTAACAGTTTGAATTTTTATGATTGACTCTGATTTCTCCTATGTAGATAGATGAATATGGAACTCTAAATCCAACATGGTTTGTAGTAGCTCTTTGAAACTTGACAATATGAAGCTGTTCTCAGTTTTTTCTCTATGAATAGTTTCCTCCTGATGTAGCCCTAAGCAGAGACTGGAAAAAAACACTTTCATTGAAATGGATTGCAAACTTCCAAAAAACTTCGAGTTTCCTGAAATATCAGCAAATATTTCTTCAACCAATCTTGATCATATCTGCTGTAATGATGAGAACCCTAAGCCAACTTGGTCCACCAAATTTTGATTCTGTTGTTTAAAGCGTTCCTTTTCAGTAACAGTTTGAATTTTTAGGTTTCACTGTGTTTTCTCCTATATAGATAGATGAAAATGGATCTCTAAACCAACTTGGTTTGTAGTACCTCTTTGAAACTTGACAAAATAAAACAGTTCTCAGTTTTGTTTCTGTGGTTTGTTTCTTCTTGAAGTAGACCTAAGCAAAGACTGGCGAAAAACACTTATATTGAAAGGGGTGGCCAAGCTTCCAGAAAACTATAAGTTTCCTGAAATATTAGTAAATATTTTCCATAAAAGCTTCATGATACATGGTGGAAATGATGACGACCCTAAACCCACTTAGTCCATCAAATTTGGTTCCTCTAGATTTAAACATTCATTTTCAGTAACTGTTTGAATTTTTAGGTTTCACACTGTTTTCTCCTATATAGATAGATGAATATGTAACTCTAAATCCAACATGGTGTTTAGTAGCTCTTTGAAACTTGACAAAATAAAGCATCTCTCAGTTTTGTCTCTATGCATTGTTTCCTCTTGACATAGACCTAAGCAAAGACTAGCGAAAAACACTTTCATTGAAAGGTGTTGCCAAGCTTCCAAAAAACTACAAGTTTCCTAAAATATCAGCAAATATTCTTTCACCCAATATTGATGATCCTTGGCGATAATGATGATGACCCTAAGCCCACTTGGTCTGCAAAATTTGTTAATGTAGGTTGAAGTGTTAGTTTTCAGTAACAGTTTGAATTTTTAGGTTTTACTACGTTTTCTCCTATACAAACAGATGAATATAAACTTCTAAATCCAACATGGTTTGTAGTAGCTCTTTGAAACTTGACAATATAATGTAGTTCTCAGGTTTGTCTTTATGGATTATTTCCTCTTGATGTAGCCATAAGGAGAGACCTGCAAAAAACACATTTATTTAAAGGGGTTCCCAAGCTTCCAAATATCTAGGAGATTCCTGAAATATCAGAAAATATTTTTTCACCCAATCTTGATGATACTTGGTGGTAATGATGAAGACACTAAGCCCACTTGGTCCACCAAAATTGGTTCCTCTAGATTGAAGCCTTCATTTTCAGTAACAGTTTGAATTATTAGGTTTCACTCTGTTTTCTCATATATAGATAGATGATAATGGAACTCTAAATCCAACAGGTTTGTAGTAGCTCTTTGAAACTTGAAAAAATAAAGCAGTTCTCAGTTTAGTCTCTATGGATTGTTTCCTCTTGAAGCAGACCGAACCAGAGACTGGCAAAAAACACTTTCAGTGAAAGGGGTTGCGACCTACCAAAAAACTGCGAGTTTTCTGAAATATCAGCAAATATTTTTTGACCCAATCTTGATGATACTTGGTTGTGATGATGAGGACCCTAGTTGACTTGATCCACGATATTTCGTTCCTCTAGATTGAAGTGTTCGTTTTCAGAAACAGTTTGAATTTTTAGGTTTCACTCTGTTTTGTCCTATGTAGATAGATGAATATGGACCTCTAAATCCAACATGATTTGTAGTAGGTCTTTGAAACTTCAGAAAATGAAGCAGATCTCAGTTTTGTCTCTATGGTTTGTTTCCTCTTGAAGTAGCCCTAAGCACAGACTGGTGAAAAACACTTTCATGGAAAGGGGTTGCCAAGCTTCAAAAAAACTACGAGTTTCCTGACTTATCAGCAAATATTTTTTTTCACCCAATTTGCTGATATTGGGCATAATGATGAGGACCCTAAGCCCAATTGATCAACCAAATATCGTTCCAGAGGATTGAAGCTTTTGTTTTAACTAACAGTTTGAATTGGGGGGTTTCACTGTGTATTCTCCTTAAGATAGATGAATATGGAACTCTAAATCCAACATGGATTGTAGTAGCTCACTGTAAGTTGAAAAAATAAAGCAGTTCTTTGTTTAGTCTCTATGCATTGTTTCCTCTTGAAGAAGCCCTAAGCAGAGACTGGCGAATAACACTTTCCTTGAAACTGGTTGCCGAGCTTCCAAAAAACTACGAGGTTCCTGAAATATCAGCAAATATATTTTCAACCAATCTTGATGATACTTGGGGGTAATGATTAGGACCCTAAGTCCACTTGATCCACCAAATTTGGTTTCTGTAGATTGAAGTGTTCGTTTTCAGTAACAGTTTGAATTTTTAGGTTTCACTCTGTTGTTTCTCATAAATAGATGAATTTGGAACTCTAAATCCAACATTGTTTGTATTAGCTCTTTGAAACTTGACGAAATAAACCAGTTCTCAGTTTTGTATTAATGTATTGTTTCCTCTTGATGTAGCCCTAAGGAGAGACTGGCCAAAAACACTTTCATTGAAAGTGGTTGCCAAGTTTCCAAAAAACTACGAGTTTCCTGAAATATCAGCAAATATTTTCTCACCCAATATTGATGATACTTGGTGGTAATGATGAGGACCCTAAGCCCACTTAGTCAACAAACTTTCATTGCTGTAGATTGAAGCATTCGTTTTCAGTAAAAGTTTGAATTTTTAGGGTTTTCTCTGTTTTCTCCTATACAGATAGATGTATATGGAACTCTAAATCCAACATGGTTTGTAGTAGCTCTTTGAAACATGACAAAATAAAGCAGTTCTCAGTTTTGTGTCTATGGATTGTTTTCTCTTGAAGTAGCCTAAGCACAGACTGGCGAAAAACACTTTCATAAAAAGGGGTTTCCAAGCTTCCAAAAAACTACGAGGTTCCTTAAATATCAGCAAATATTTTTTTCACCGAATCGTAATGCTCCTGGGCCGTAATGATGAGGACCCTAAGTCCACTTGGTCCACAAAATTTTGTTCCTGTAGGATGTAGCGTTCCTTTTTAGTAACAGCTTGAATTTTTAGGTTACACTTTTTTTTCTCTTATATAGATAGATGAATATGGAACTCTAAATCCAACATGGTTTGTAGTAGCGCTTAGAAGCTTGACAAAATAAATCAGTTATCAGTTTTGTCTCTATGATTTGTTTCCTCTTGAAGTAGACCTAAGCAGAGAATGGCAAAAAACACTTTCATTGAAAGGGGTTGCCAAGATTCAAAAAAAAAAAAAAAAAAAAAAAAAAAAAACTACGAGTTTCCTGAAATATCAGCAAATATTTTTTCACCAAATCTTGATGATTATTGGACGTAATGATGAGCACCCTAAGCCCACTTGGTACAACAAATTTTGTTCCTGTAGGTTTAAGTGTTAGTTTTCAGTAACAGTTTGAATTTTTAGGTTTCACTCTGTTTTCTCCTATATATGTAGACAAATATGGAACTCTAAATCCAAAATGGTTTGTAGGAACTCTTTGAAAGTTGACAAAATAAAGCAGCTCTCAGTTTTTTCTCTATGGATTGCTTCCTCTTGATGTAGCCCTAAGAAGAGACTGACGAAAAACACTTTCATTGAAAGGGGTTGCCAAGCTTCCAATAAACTACGAGTTTCCTGAAATATCAGCAAATATTATTTAACCCAATATTGACGAAAGTTGGTGGTAATGTTAAGGACCCTAAGCCCACTTGGTCCAACAAATTTGGTTCCTCTAGATTGAAGCATTCATTTTCAGTAAGAGTTTGAATTTTTAGGTTTCACTCTGTCTTCTTCTACATATATAGAACAATATGGAACTCTAAATCCAACATAATAGTAGCTCTTTGTAACTTCACAAAATAAAGCAGTTCTCAGTTTTGTCTCTATGGATTGTTTTCTTTTGATATAGCCCTTAAAGAGTGTGGCGAAAAACACTTTCATTGAAAGGAGTTGCGAAGCTTCCAAAAAACTCGAGTTTCCTGAAATATCAGCAAATATTTTTTCACCCAAACTTGATGATCCTTTGGGGTAATAATGAGGACCCTAACCCCACTTGATCCACCAGATATTGTTACTGTAGGTTGAAGCATTCGTTTTCAGTAACAATTTGAATTTTTAGGTTTCACTCGGTTTTCTCCTATATAGATAGATGAATATAGAACTCTAAATTTAGCATGGTTTATAGTAGCTTTTTGAAACTTACAAAACAAAGCACTTTTCAGTTTTGTATTTAGGGATTGTTTCCTTTTGATTTACCCCTAAACACAGACTGGCGAAAAACACTTTTATTGAAAGGGTTGCCAAGATTCCCCAAAACTACGAGTTTCCTGAAATATCAGCAAATATTTTTTCACCCCATCTTGATGATCCCTGGCGGAAATCATGAGGACCCTCAGCCCACTTGGTCCCCCAGATTTTGTTCCTGTAGTTTGAAGCGTTTGTTTTAGGTAACAGTATGAAGTTTTAGGTTTCACTGTTTTTCTACTATATAGATAGATGAATATGAAACACTAAATCCAACATGGTTTGTAGTAGCTCTTTGAAACATGACAAAATAATGCAGTTCTCAGTTTGGTCTCTGTGGGTTATTCCTCTTTATGTAGACATAAGCAGAGACTGGCGAAAATAAGTTTCATTGAAAGGGTTTGCCAAGCTTTTAAATAACTACTAGTTTCCTGAAATATCAGCAGATGTTTTTTGACCCAAACTCGGTGATAATTGTTGGTAATTATGAAGATCCTAAGCCCCCTTGATCCACAAAATTTAGTTCCTCTAGATTGAAGCGTTCATTTTCAGAAAAAGTTTGAACTGTTAGGTTTCACTCCGTTTTCTCCTATATAGATAGATGAATATGGACCACTAAATCCAACATGGTTCATAGTAGCTCTGTGAAACTTGACAAAATAAAGCAGTTCTCAGTTTTGTCTCTATGAATTGTTTCCTCTTGATGTAGCCCTAAGCAGAGACTGGGAAAAAGCACTTTCATTTAAATGGGTTGCCAAGCTTCCAAAAAACTACGAGATTTCTGAAATATCAGCAAATATTTTTTCAAACAATCGAGATGATCCTGGGCGATAATGATGAGGACCCTAAGCCCAATTGGTGGACCAAATTTCGTTCATGTAGACAGAAGCGTTCATTTTCAGTGACAGTTTGAATTTTTAGGTTTTACTCTGTTTTATCCTATATAGACAGATGAATTTGTAAGTATAAATACAGCATGATTGGTAGTAGCTCTTTGAAAATTGACAAAATAAAACAGTTCTCAGTTTTTTCTCTATGGATTGTTTCCTCTTGAGGTAGCTCTAAGCAGAGACTGGTGAAAAACTCTTTCATTGAAGGGGTTGCCAAGCTTCCAAAAAACTATGAGTTTCCTGAAATATCAGCAAATATTTTTTCACCCAATCTTGATTATTTTTGGGGGTATTGATGAGGACACTAAGCCCACTTGGTCCACCAAATTTGGTCCCTCTAGATTGAAGCGTTCGTTTTCAGTAACAGTTTGAACTTTTAGGTTTCTCTCTGTTTTCTCCTATATAGATAGATGAATATGGAACTCTAAATCAAACATGGTTTGTAGTAGCTCTCTGAAACTTGACAAAATTAAGCACTTGTCTTTTTTGTCTAAATGGAGTGTTTCCTCTTGATGTAGCCCTAAGCACAGACTGACGAAATGTACTTTCATTGAAAGGGGTTGCCAAGCTTCCAAAAACCTAGGAGTTTCCGGAAATATCAGCAAATATTTTTTACCCAATCTTGATGACACTTGGCTGTAATTATGAGGACTCTAAGCCCACTTGGTCGACCAAATTTTATTCCTGTAGGTTGAAGAATTCATTTTCACTAATAGTTTGCATTTTTCCTCCTGTATAGATAGATGAATATGAAACTCCAAATCCAACATGGTTTCTGGTAGCTCTTTGAAACTTGAGAAAGTAAATCAGTTCTCACTTTTGTCTCTATGGTGTTTTCTCTTGAAGTAGACCTAAGCAGCGACTGGTGAAAAACACTTTCATTGAAAAGGGTTGCCAAGCTTCCAAAAAACTAGGAGTTTCCTGAAATATCAGCAAATATTTTTTAACCCAATCTTGATGATACTTGGTGGTAATGATGAGGACAA
Source organism: Urocitellus parryii (assembly GCF_045843805.1). NCBI lineage: Eukaryota > Metazoa > Chordata > Mammalia > Rodentia > Sciuridae > Urocitellus > Urocitellus parryii. The sequence goes on from NC_135536.1 coordinate 127,998,484, forward strand.
TAAGCCCAGTTGGTCAACCAAATTTAGTTCCTCTAGATTGAAACGTTAGTTTTCAGTAATAGTTTGATTTTTTAGGTTTCTCTCTGTATTCTCCTATATGGATAGATGGATATGGAACTCTAAATAGAACATGGTTTGTAGTAGCTCTTGGAAACTAGGCAAAATAAAACAGTTCTCAGTTTTGTCTCTATGGATTGTTTCCTCTTGATGTAGCCGTAAGCAGAGACTGGCAAAAAACACTTTCATTGAAAGGGGTTTCCAAGCTTCCAAAAACCTACGAGATTTCTGAAATATCAGCAAATATTTTTTGAAACAATCGTGATTATTCTGAGCATTAATGATGAGGACCGTGAGCCCAGTTGGTCAACTAAATTTTGTTCATGTAGACAGAAGCGTTCATTTTAAGTAACAGTTTGAATTTTTATGTTTCACTCTGATTTCTCCTATATAGACAGATGATTTTGTAACTGTAAATACAGCATGATTTGTAATAGCTCTTTGGAACTTGACAAAATAAAGCAATTCTCAGTTTCGACTATATTGATTGTTACCTCTTGATGTAGCTCTAAGCAGAGACTGGCGAAAAACACTTTCATTGAAAGGGGTTGCGAAGCTTCCAAAATACTACGAGTTTCATGTAATATCAGCAAATATTTTTTCACCCAATCTTGATGATACTTGGTGTTAATGATGAGGACTCTAAGCCCACTTGGTCCACCTAAAATGGTTCCTCTAGATTGAAGCGTTCGTTTTCAGTAACTGTTTGAATTTTTAGGTTTCACTCTGTTTTCTCCTATATAGATAGATGAATATAAAACTCTAAATCCAACATGGTTTGTAGTAGCTCTTTGAAATACGACAAAATAAAGCAGTTCTTACTTTTGTCTCTATGGTTTGATTCCTCTTGAATTAGCCCTAAGTAGAGACTGGAGAATAACACTTTCATTGACAGGGGTTGGCAAGCTTCCAAAAAAGTACGAGTTTCCTGAAATATAAGTAAATATTCTTTAACCCAATCTTGATGATACTTAGTAGTAATGATGAGGACCCTAATCCCACATGGTCCACCAAATTTAGTTGCTCTAGATTAAAGCATTCGTTTTCAGAAACAGTTTGAATTTTTAGGTTTCACTCCGTTTTCTCCTATATAGATAGATGATAATGGAACTCTAAATCCAACAGGTTTGTAGTAGCTCTTTGAAACTTGAAAAAATAAAGCAGTTCTCAGTTTAGTCTCTATGGATTGTTTCCTCTTGAAGCAGACCGAACCAGAGACTGGCAAAAAACACTTTCAGTGAAAGGGGTTGCGACCTACCAAAAAACTGCGAGTTTTCTGAAATATCAGCAAATATTTTTTGACCCAATCTTGATGATACTTGGTTGTGATGATGAGGACCCTAGTTGACTTGATCCACGATATTTCGTTCCTCTAGATTGAAGTGTTCGTTTTCAGAAACAGTTTGAATTTTTAGGTTTCACTCTGTTTTGTCCTATGTAGATAGATGAATATGGACCTCTAAATCCAACATGATTTGTAGTAGGTCTTTGAAACTTCAGAAAATGAAGCAGATCTCAGTTTTGTCTCTATGGTTTGTTTCCTCTTGAAGTAGCCCTAAGCACAGACTGGTGAAAAACACTTTCATGGAAAGGGGTTGCCAAGCTTCAAAAAAACTACGAGTTTCCTGACTTATCAGCAAATATTTTTTTTCACCCAATTTGCTGATATTGGGCATAATGATGAGGACCCTAAGCCCAATTGATCAACCAAATATCGTTCCAGAGGATTGAAGCTTTTGTTTTAACTAACAGTTTGAATTGGGGGGTTTCACTGTGTATTCTCCTTAAGATAGATGAATATGGAACTCTAAATCCAACATGGATTGTAGTAGCTCACTGTAAGTTGAAAAAATAAAGCAGTTCTTTGTTTAGTCTCTATGCATTGTTTCCTCTTGAAGAAGCCCTAAGCAGAGACTGGCGAATAACACTTTCCTTGAAACTGGTTGCCGAGCTTCCAAAAAACTACGAGGTTCCTGAAATATCAGCAAATATATTTTCAACCAATCTTGATGATACTTGGGGGTAATGATTAGGACCCTAAGTCCACTTGATCCACCAAATTTGGTTTCTGTAGATTGAAGTGTTCGTTTTCAGTAACAGTTTGAATTTTTAGGTTTCACTCTGTTGTTTCTCATAAATAGATGAATTTGGAACTCTAAATCCAACATTGTTTGTATTAGCTCTTTGAAACTTGACGAAATAAACCAGTTCTCAGTTTTGTATTAATGTATTGTTTCCTCTTGATGTAGCCCTAAGGAGAGACTGGCCAAAAACACTTTCATTGAAAGTGGTTGCCAAGTTTCCAAAAAACTACGAGTTTCCTGAAATATCAGCAAATATTTTCTCACCCAATATTGATGATACTTGGTGGTAATGATGAGGACCCTAAGCCCACTTAGTCAACAAACTTTCATTGCTGTAGATTGAAGCATTCGTTTTCAGTAAAAGTTTGAATTTTTAGGGTTTTCTCTGTTTTCTCCTATACAGATAGATGTATATGGAACTCTAAATCCAACATGGTTTGTAGTAGCTCTTTGAAACATGACAAAATAAAGCAGTTCTCAGTTTTGTGTCTATGGATTGTTTTCTCTTGAAGTAGCCTAAGCACAGACTGGCGAAAAACACTTTCATAAAAAGGGGTTTCCAAGCTTCCAAAAAACTACGAGGTTCCTTAAATATCAGCAAATATTTTTTTCACCGAATCGTAATGCTCCTGGGCCGTAATGATGAGGACCCTAAGTCCACTTGGTCCACAAAATTTTGTTCCTGTAGGATGTAGCGTTCCTTTTTAGTAACAGCTTGAATTTTTAGGTTACACTTTTTTTTTCTCTTATATAGATAGATGAATATGGAACTCTAAATCCAACATGGTTTGTAGTAGCGCTTAGAAGCTTGACAAAATAAATCAGTTATCAGTTTTGTCTCTAAGGATTGTTTCCTCTTGAAGTAGCGCTAAGCAGAGACTGGCGAAAAACACTTTCATATAAAAGGGTGAAACCTAAAAAAAGGAGTGAAACCTAAAATCAAATGGTTACTGAAAATGAACGCTTCGATGTAGAGAAACGGAATTTGGTACATCAAGTGGGCTTAGGGTCCTCATTATTACCACCAAGTATCATCAAGATTGGGACAAAAAATATTTGCTGTTATTTCAGAAAACTCGTAGTTTTTTTGAAGCTTGGTAACCCTTTTAATTGAAGTGTTTTCCGCCAGTCTCTACTTGGGTCTAATTCAAGAGGAAACAAACCAAAGAGACAAAACTGGGAACTGCTTTATTTTGTCATGTTTCAAAGACCTACTACAAACCATGTTGGATTTAGACTTCCATATTCATCTATCCATATAGGAGAAAACAGAATGAAACATAAAAATTCAAACTGTTACTGAGAACGAACGCTTTAATCTAGAAAAACGAAATTTGGTGAATCAAGTGGGCTTAGGGTCTTCATCATTACCACCAAGTATCATCAAGATTTGGTGAAAAAATATTAGCTGATATTTCAGGAAACTCGTGGTTTTGTGGAAACTTGGCAACCCCTTTCAATGAACGTGTTTTTTGCCAGTCTTGGCTTAGGTCTACTTAAAGAGGAATCAAACCATAGAGACAAAACTGAGAACTGCTTTATTTTCTCAAGTTTCAAACAGGTAATACAAACCATCTTGGGTTTAGATTTCTCTATTCATCTATCTCTATAGGAGAAAAGAGAGTGAAAAACCTAAAAATTCAAACTATTACTTAAAACTAACTCTTCAACCTATGTTAACAAAATTGGTGGACCACATGGGCTTAGGGTTTGCATCATTACTGCCAATGAACATCAAGATTGGTTGAAAAAATGTTCGCTGATATTTCAGAAAATTCGCAGTTTCTTGGAAACTTGGACACCCCTTTTAATGAAAGTGTTTTTCGCCAGTCTCCGCTTAGGGCTACTTAAACAGGAAACAAACCATAGAGACAAAACTGAGAACTACTTTATTTCATCAAGTTTCAAAGAGATACTCCATATTATGTTTTATTTGGAGTTCCATAATCATCTATATATATGTAGGAGAAAACAGTGAAAACTAAAAATTCAAACTGTTACTGAAAACGAATGATTCAATGAAGAGGAACGAAATTTTGTGGATCCATGGGCTTAGGGTCCTCATCATTACCACCAAGTAGTATCAAGATTGGTTCAAAAAATATTTGCTGATATTTCAGGAAACTCGCAGTTTTTTTTTTTTTTTTTTTTTTTGAAGCTTGGCAAACCCTTTCAATGAAAGGGTTTTTTGCCAGTGTCTGCTTAGGACTCCTTCAAGAGGAAAGAAACCATGGAGACAAAACTGAGAACTGCTTTATTTTTTCAAGTTTCACAGAGCTACTTCAAACTGTGTTGCATTTTCAGTTCCACATTCTTCTATCTATATAGGAGGAAACAGAGTGAAACCTAAAAATTCAATCTGTTACTGAAAAAGAACGCTTCACCCTACAGGAATAAAATTTGGTGGACCAAGGTGGATTAGGGTCCTCATCATTACCACCAAGCACCATCAAGATTGGGGAAAAAATATTTTCTGATATTTCATGAAACTCGTAATTTTGTGGAAGCTTGGCAACCCCTTTCAATTAAAGTGTTTTTCGCCAGTCTCCCCTTAGGTCTACATCAAAAGGAAACAATCCATTGAGACGAAACTGAGAATTGCTTTATTTTGTCAAGTTTCAAAGAGCTACTATAAACCATGTTGGATTTAGAGTTCCATATTCCTCTATCTATAGAGGATAAAACAGAGTGAAACCTAAAAATTCAAACTGTTACTGTAAACGAACACTTCAACCTAGGGGAACCAAATTTGGTGGACCAAGTGGGGTCTGGTTCTCATCAATACCACCAAGCACCATCAAGATTGGGGAAAAAATATTTTTTGATATTTCAGGAAACTCGTAATTTTGTGGAAGCTTGGCAACCCCTTTCAATGAAAGTGTTTTTTTTTTTTTTTTTTTTTTTTTTTTTTTTTTTTTTTTTTTTGGCCAGCTTCTTATTAGGGCTACTTCAACAGGAAACAAACCATAGAGACAAAACTGAGAACTACTTTATTACATCACGTTTCAAAGAGATAGCACAAATTATGTTGGATTTAGAGTTCCATATTCATCTATCTATATAGGAGAAAACAGAGTGAAACCTAAAAATTCAAACTGTTACTGAAAATGAATGCTTCAATTTAGAGGAACGAAATTTTGTGAATCACGTGGGCTTAGGGTCCTCATCATTACCACCAAGTATCATCAAGGTTGGTTAAAAAAATATTTGCTGATATTTCAGGAAACTCTTAGTTTTGTGGAAGCTTGGCAACCCCTTTCAATCAAAGTGATTTTCTGCAGTCTCGGCTTAGGGCTACATCAAGAGGAAACAATCCATAGAGTCAAAACTGAGAATTGCTTTATTTTTTCAACTTTCAACGAGCTACTAAAAACCATGTTGGATTTAGATTTCCATATTCATCTCTCTATATAGTTGAAAAAAAGAGTGAAACCTAAAAATTCAAAGTGTTACTGAAAACCAACGCTTCCATGTAGGGGAACCAAATTTGGTCTACCAAGTGTGCTTAGGGTCTTAATCATTACTGCCAAGGATCATCAAGATTGGGTGAAAAAATACTTCCTGATATTTCAGAAAATTCACAGTTTTTTGGAAGCTTGGACACCCCTTTCAATGAAAATGTTTTCGCCAGTCTGTGCTTAGGGCTGATGCTGAGGGCCATTGCCTAGTAAAAATGACACATCAAAATTTCCTTGCCAGAGTACCTCATGTTGCTTAGAGGAAAGACTCCTGGAAATGGACTTCACTTGGACACTCACTTTGACATTGCATGTATGTTTGAGAAAGGTGACCCTGCTCAAGGACCAGGGCGCTTTCCGGGTTTAGGGCGTTCCTGGTTTAGGACAATCTAGGTTTAGGGAGGTTCCAGGTTTAAGGTTATTACTGCTGGGAATACAGCGTATTCTGCTGCCTCAGGCACGCCTGATCCTTGAGTTTTCCTTGAGTTCTCCTGGGATTCAGAAAATTATTTTGTGATGAAAAGCCTGGTGGAGTAAGTGAATTTTGTGGGCAGAACCTAAATTTCCCCAGAACGTGTTTGTCGAGGACCAGTGTGAGTTCGGGAATAAAGAATTGCTGTTTGAATCTACAAAGCTGTGAGTGGATCGTGACCTTGTACCCAGCCAGACTGCGGCATTTTGTGGTCTGTACGTGGAACGTCTAAAGCTTGGAGGTAAGTGAAATTGCTCTCCCCTGAGGGAAGGCGAGAGAATGGGTGACCATTTCAAAAAACAACGTGTTCTTGTTTTGATTTATTTTGTTTTTATTTCAAGTTGCCTCTCCCTAGAAATTTCTCAGGCAAACTGGGAAAAATGGTTGGCTCAAGATTTGAAGTTTGTCAGCCCAGAGGAAGAGAAAATTGATACAACTATTTTTTATTCCGTTTTTGTTTCATTCTGTTTCGGTTTTGTTTTGTGTTATCTTATTGGGTTGCGTTATCTTTATAGTAGATTAGAAATTAGTAAAAAACAAACTGAAAATGTGTTAAGTAAATTGTTAGAGGTTCAGACCATGGAGAAAGACATTTTAGATCAAGGAAAAGAGAAGGTCTCTCAAGCTAGTCAGACAGAGGAAGAAAATTTAAAGGAAAAGGGGCACAACAGGAGGCTGTTACTAACTCCATTTTATCACCAGAGGGCGTAATTCAACCAACAGCCCTACTGATGGAGACAGCTGAGTGGCCCTCAAACCCCGTAGTTGATAAGTGGGATCCTGAGACAGGACCTCAAAGATTAGCATTCCCTGTACTTGAACAGTTAGGAGGGCAATGAATTCACTGTGCTTTCGATTTTAAAACAGTGAAGCAGTTAAAGGAGGCTGTAACAACCTATGGTCACCAAGCTCCGTTCACGGTAAGCATGGTCGAGTCCATTACTAACTTGGACATGACGCCAGCAGATTGGGCTAGCATGTGTAAATCTGTGCTAAATGGAGGACAATATTTGTTATGGAAGGTTTCCAATGAGGAATTTTGCACGGAGACAGCTAGGCGAAATGCAGCACCTGGTTACCCTCAAAGAAATCTAGAAATGTTGTTAGGAAAAGGACCTTATGAGGGTCAACGGCAACAAATTGAAAATGATCCTGCTATATATGCACAAATTGCTGCAGACGCAGTTAGGGCATGGAAGACTTTACAAGGACATGGAGATTTACAAGGTCAGCTATCTAAGGTAATACAGAGAGCTAATGAACCTTACGCTGACTTTGTAGATAGGCTTATTCAAACAGCTGCCAAAATTTTTGGGGATACAGAATAAGCAATGCCATTAATAAAACAACTGGCTTATGACCAAGCAAATCGCTGCTGCAGAGAGGTTATTAGACCATTGAGACATGAAGATTTAAACACATATATTAAATTATGTAGAGATATTAATGAACAAGGGCAAGTCTTGGCAGCTGCAGTACAACAGGCTTTAGATGCCAGGCCAAAATCATGCTATAATTGTGAACAAACAGGACATTTTAAAAGAAGTTGTCCCTTAGGAGGAGGGTTTAATAAAACTAGAAATCAAAGGAATAGAATACCGGGTAATTGCCCACAATGCTGTAGAGGGAGACATTGGGCTAATGAATGCCATTCTCAAACCACCATAGAAGGTACTCCCTTATCAAAAAAAAAAAAAAAAAAAGGACAAACATCAGGTATTTACCCACAATATCATGGAGAAAGGCATCAGGCTTCATTGCCAAAAAAAAAACAGACTGGGGGGCCCAATGCTCCGGGGCCCACAACCACAAAAATATGGGGCAGTGGAAGAACCCAGCAACACCATCAGGGTGGCGCCCAGGACACATTGTCCATTAAATCCCTCATCAGACAAACCCAAGGGAGCGCAGGGTTGGACATCTGTGCCTCTACCAGAGCAGTATTAACTCCAGAGATGGGAGTTCAAATCATTCCTACAGGAGTAAAAGGACCTCTTCCCCAAGGAACAGTAGGCTTATTATTGGGACGTAGTTCATCTACATAAAAAGGACTTATGATAAGTCCTAGCTTAATTAATCCTAATTATCTAGGTGAAATAAAAATTATAGCTAGTTCTCCAAAAGGTATATCAGTAATTTCACCTGGAGATAGAATAGCACACTTGTTAATAATACCCAGCCTACATAATGAATTCTCTAGTTGTAGTGTAGAAAGAGGTTCCAGGGGATTAGGCTCCACAGGTGTAGATTGGGCTATGCTGTCTTTAAATTTAGATTCTCACCCAATGCTAAAACTAAATATTCAACGACATGAGTTTAATGGGCTACTGGACACAGGTGCTGACCTTAGCATCATATCTCGTCAAGAATGGCCAAAACATTGGCCATTACAACAAGCCACTCAAATGCTTCGAGGCCTAAGAGTGGCGACTAATCCCCATAGAAGTGCAATGATATTAGATTGGAAGGATCCTGAAGGATGTGAAGGAACAATACAGTCATATGTATTGGATCACCTTCCTATAAATTTATGGGGACGAGATGTCCTAGATCAACTAGGTTTGATGTTAACAAATAACATCAATCCTAATGTGCCCACTACTAGGGCTAGACAAGGTTGTAGTAAAGAAAAAAGATTAGGAGAACAAGAACAAGGTATAGCAGCACCAATACAAATAGATCAAGGAACAGACAGAAATCGGTTGGATTTTCAAAAAGGGCCACTGAGACAATCAAAATTACTTGGAAATCAGAAAGACAAGTGTGGGTTCCTCAGTGGCCCCTGACTAAATAAAAGATACAAGTAGCCCATGATCTGGTCAAACAACAATTAGCGGAAGGACATATACAACTTTCTGTGTCTTCCCATAATACTCCCATTTTTGTCATCAAAAAGAAATCTGGTAAATGGAGATTATTGCAAGATTTAAGAGCCATTAATAATGAGATGGTTATTATGGGACCTGCTCAATCAGGGATTCCTCAATATTCTGCTTTACCAAAAACCTGGCATGTTTTAGTAATAGATAGTAAAGATTGTTTTTTTCGATTCCAATTCATCCAGAGGATAGTCCACGTTTTGCATTTACTATCCCTGCACTAAATCATGAAGGTCCTGGTCAGAGATATGAATGCAAAGTATTCCCTCAAGGGATGGCTAACAGTCCAACTATGTGTCAAATCTATGTTAATGAAGCAATCCAGCCACTTAGAAATCAAAATCCTGAACTACAAATATTTCACTATATGGATGATGTATTATTAGCTCATAAAGATAAAAACACATTGCTGGAATGTTATGCCACACTTACAAACTTATTAAAAAATTATAATGTAGAAATAGGAATAGATAAAGTAGAATTAAATTTTCCAATTAATTATTTAATAGTTCTATTATCCTCAACCATGGCCCGTCCACCAAAAATTCAAATACGAGTAGATCAACTCAAATCACTTAAAAACTTTCAAAAGTTATTGGGAGACATAAATTGGATAAGGCCTTACCTAGGCATACCAACAGGAGAGTTGGGACCTTTATTTGATATTCTAAAAGGTCCATCAGATCCAAATTCACCCTGAATGTTAACTCCTAAAGCTAGAAAGGCATTAAAAATTATTGAAACATATATGGAAAATATGCTTCTGGATAGAATTGATATAAGTTTGCCTTTATTATTTATTGTACTACCAACAAAAAATATTCCTATGGGAGTATTTTGGAAAGAAGGTCCATTATTGTGGACCTTCTTACTAGGTATCCTGAGGCTGTAGGACAATTAATACTCAAAGGAATAAGAGCAGCAAAGGGAGTGTTTGGAATTTCTCCCAATAAAATTATTACTCCATAAACTATGTATCAAATTGATGAGTTAGCTAATGAGTTAAATACTTGAGCAATAATCATGTGTAAATGTAATGTTTCATTTGATAATCATTTACCATCTAATCCTTTGTTGTCTTTTTGGTCTAAGCATCCTGTAATTTTTCCAAAAATGACAAGAAAAACACCTATCATGCATGCTCCAAGTATATTCACTGATGAGTCTAATAATGGTACAGCAGCATTAGTTACCCTTGATCAAACTTTTACATTTTTAGTATCCAAACAATCAGCTCAAAAGGTAGAGCTTAATACAGTTTTACAAGCTTTTGTGATGTTCAAAGATTCTGTATTTAATTTATTTTCTGATAGTCAATATATAGTTAATGCTATTATATCCCTTGAAGATGCTGGTAGGATTTCCCCTTCCTCTACCATTTTCTCTTTGTTTTCCACTATACAAAGTCTAATCTGGGACAGAAAAGATCCATTCTTTATAGGACATATTAGGGCACATACAGGATTGCCTGGAGCCCTTAGTTTGAGCAATGATTTAGCAGATAAAACTACACATTACATACATATTTTCTCTACACTAGAAGAAGCTACAAATTTTCATAAAAGGTTTCATGTTAATGCTAATACTTTACAAAAGCATTTTAAAATAACTAAGGAACAAGCCAGACATATAATAAAACAATGTCAAAATTGTGTGACCTTTTTACCAAAAGTTAATCTTGGAGTCAATCCTAGAGGACTGTTAGATAACCATATTTGGCAGATAGATGTCACACACTTGTCAGAATTTGGAAAATTAAAATATTTACATGTTACAGTTGATACTTCTTCCGGATTTTTGATGGGCTCCCTTCATGCCAGAGAAAAAACTAAAGATGTTATAGCTCATTGCTTACAAAATTTTGCCACTGTGGGAGTTCCTAAACACTTAAAAACAGATAATGGTCCTGGTTACACTTCTACCCCTTTAAACAATTTTGCTTATCATTTGGTATTACTCATATAACAGGAATCCCATACAATCCACAGGGACAAGGCATAGTTGAAAGAGCTCATCAAACTAATAAAATGTACTTATTAAAGCAAAAAGAGGGAATTGGAAAGGGGTATATATCCCCCAAAGATAAACTTAAAATAACCCTTTTTACTCTAAACTTTCTAAATTTGGATTCATCAGGACTTAGTGTGGGGAAAAACATATCTATCCAAAAAATGTACATAAGCCTAAGGTAGTTTGGAAAGATATTGAAACCGGACATGGAAAGGTCCTGACCCAGTGATTGCCTGGAGTCGGTACTCCGTTTGTGTTTTTCCACAGGGAGAACAGCAGCCAATTTGGATTCCAGAGAGATTAACTAAAGCAATTTCTACAGAAAAAGAAGATGATTTGACTCAAATCCATAACAGCTGATATCCAGAGCTCCTGCTTTGCTATTCTTACATCTGCAACAGTGATTAACCAGGGTACTTTTTTCAATATCTATTTTATTATTACATTTTTCCCACATCGTAAAGTTCTATTTTATTTTTTGAGCTCATACAAACTTAGGTTAATGTTTTCCTGATCAGATTTACTTTTTGACTGTGGGGCTTTTAAACATTGCAATGGAGATTTCACCTAGGTAAAGCTACAAGGCCTTTATTGTCTTATGTATTGTATGTTATATGTGCACACTTCTGTTTTGTGTTGTATGTCTGTATGTGTATGTCCATATTTCTTATATGAGGAGCGCTCATGAAAAAAATTGATCTGAATTATTATTTTTTTTTATTCACGTACTTAAATGGTTTAATTTAAATTAGGTAAATAGCTGTTAAGGATTGTTTTTAAAGGTGGTTAACAGATCTGTTTGTTTACTTTCACCTTTCCTTTGCATTATATTTAATAATTCTGTTCAGGATAATGTCTCTTTAGCATCATTGCCAGAATTCCCATCTCCATCCCAGTGCCGGTGAAGACTAAGATAAAACAAAACTATAGCTTCTATGATAGCTATGACAGTAAACTGTATAAACTGATGCATCAATGAATATAACTCAACAAGTAATGCTCATTCAAGGACTTGATTTACTTTGGGAGGAAATGGACATATTGATATACTCCTCCACTTTGAACTGCTTGCAAAACTTTCCTGGATTATATATCAGTTGTATGCATTGTGAACTATCATCTGGTGCAGCGAATTGTTGTAGTGCTGGCATATCTTTGCTGATGGTGTCACCACTGATGCAATTTTTCCAAAGGAGCCATCAACTGGATTGGTGTCGTGGCATTTCTGTATCCTCCTCCCTTCAACTAGTGATGGTCTAAAATTTGGGCACCAACAGAGGTGAGACAAAGAACCTCACCTCCCCACTGGCACCAACGCTAAATTTGGGGGGCCAACAGAGGTGAGGCAAGAACCGAAACCCCCCCAATGGTGCATAGCCCTATCCACAAGTATGGCTGTATGCTGGACTGGTAGTCAGTGATGGGTATGATCCAATTGCAGTGGTATCAACCTAAGACAGGAGGCTGATGCCTAGAGGTCAGTTTTTCCCATAACGGGTAAGAAACATATGTTGAATTCGAAAACCTATCAGGCACGGTCCTTATGCCACATTGTTTGTTGTTTCATTAATCAGAAGAGGGGAGATGCTGAGTGCCATTGCCAAGTAGGAATGACGCATCGAAATTTCCTTGCCAGCATACCCCATGTTGCTTAGAGGAAGGACTCCTGGAAAAGGACTTGACTTGGACATTCACTTTGACATTGCATGTATGTTTGAGAAAGGTGACCCTGCTCAAGGACCAGGGTGGATCCAGGTTTAGGGCATACCTGGTTTAGGACAATCTGGGTTTAGGGAGGTTCCAGGTTTAAGGTTATTCCTGCTGGGAATAGGGCATATCCTGCTGCCTCAGTAACGCCCTATCCTTGAGTTCCCCTTGAGTTCTCCTGGGATTCAAAAAAGTAATTTGGGATGAAGAGCCTGGTGGAGTAGGTTAATTTTGTGGGCAGAACCTGAGTTTCCCCAGAACGTGTTTGTAGAGGGCTGATGTGAGTTCGGGAATAAAGAATTGCTGTTTGAATCTACAAAGCTGTGAGTGGCTCGTGAACTTGTGCCCAGCCAGACTGAGGCAGGCTACTTCAAGAGGAAACAAACCATAGAGACAAAACAGAGAACTGCATTATTTTACCAAGTTTCAAGGAGCTACTACAAACCATCTTGGATTTAGAGTTTCAAATTTATCTATCTATATAGGAGAAAACAGACTGAAACCTAAAAATTCAAAATGTTACTGAAAAAGTATGATTCAATCTGGAGGAACCAAATTTGGTGGACCAAGTGGGCTTAAGGTCCTCATCATTACCACCACGTATCATCAAGATTGGGTGAAAAAATATTTGCTGATATTTCAGGAAACTCGTTGTTTTTGGAAGCTTGGAAACCCCTTTCAATGAAAGTGTTTTTCACCAGTCGCTGCTTATGGCTACTTCAAGAAGAAACACCCATAGAGACCAAACTGAGAACTGCTTTATTTTGGCTAGTTTTAAGGAGCTACTACAAACAATGTTGGATTAACAGTTGCATATTAATCTATCTATATAGGGGAAAACTGAGTGAAATATAAAAATTGAAACTGTTACTGAAAACGAACGCTTAAAACTACAGGAACAAAATTTGATGGACCAAGCGGGCTTAGGGTCCTCATCATTACCACCAAGTATCATAAATATTGGGTGAAAAAATATTTGCTGATATTTCAGGAAACTCGTTTTTTGGAAACTTGGCAACCCCTTTCCATGAAAGTCTTTTTCACCAGTCTGTTCGTAGGGCTAATTCAAGAGGACACAAACCATAGAGACAAAACTGAGAACTGCTTTATTTGGTCAACTTTCAAAGAACTACTACAAACCATGTTGGATTTAGAGTTCCATATTCATCTATCTATATAGGAGAAAACAGTGAACCTAAATTCAAACTGTTACTGAAAATGAACGTTTCAATCTAGACGAACGAAATTTGGTGCATTAAGTGGGCTCAGACTCCTCAATATTAACAACAAGTATCATCATGATTGGGTCAAAAAATATTTGCTGATATTCCAGGAAACTCGTAGTTTTTTAGAAGCTTGGCAATCCCTTTCAATGGAAGTTTTTTTGCCACTCTCTGCTTAGGGCTACATCAAGAGGAAACAATCGAGATAGACAAAACTGAGAACTGCTTAATATTGTTAAGTGTCAAAGAGCTACTAAAACCATTTTGGATTTAGAGTTCCATATTCCTCTATCTACATAGGAGAAAAGAGAGTGAAACTTAAAATTCAAACTGTTACTGAAAATGAAATCTTTAACGTACAGGAACAAAATTTGATGGACCAAGTGGGCTTAGGGTCCTCATCATTACCGCCAAGTACCATCAAGATTGGGTCAAAAAATATTTGCTGATATTTCAGAAACTCTTAGATTTTTGGAAGCTTGGCAACCCCTTTCAATGAAAGTGTTTTTCGCCAGTCATTGCTTAGGACTACATCAAGAGGAAACAATCCATAGAGACAAAACTGAGAACTGCTTTATTTTATCATGTTTCAAAGAGCTACTACAAACTATCTTGGATTGAGTTCCATATTCATCTATCTATATAGGAGAAAACAGAGTGAAACCTAAAAATTTAAACAGTTACTGAAAACGAATGCTTCAACTTACATTAAAAAAAATATGAGGCCACGTGGGTGCAGGGTCCTCATCATTACCGCCCAAAATCACCAAGATTGGGTGAAAAAATATTTGCTGATATTTCAGGAAACTCGTAGTTTTTTGGAAGCTTGGCAACCCCTTTCAATGAAAGTGTTTTTCATCAGTCTCTGCTTAGGGCTACATCAATAAAAAACAATCCATAGAGAAGAAACTGAGAACTGTTTTATTTTGTCAAGTTTCAAAGAGCTACTACAAACCATGTTGGGTTTAGAGTTCCATATTCATCTATCTGTACAGGAGAAAACAGAGTGAAATCTAAAAATTCAAACTGTTACTGAAAACGAACGCTTCAATCTACAGGAACAAAATTTGGTCCACCAAGTTGGCATAGCATTGTCATCATTACCACGAAGGATCATCAAGGTTGGGTGAAACAATATTTGCTGATATTTCAGGAAACTCGTAGTTTTTTGGAAGCTTGGCAACCCCTTCCAATGAAAGTGTTTTTCACCAGTCTCTGCTTAGGGCTACATCAAGAGAAAACAATCCATAGGGACAAACTGAGAACTGTTTTATTTTGCCTAGTTTCGAAGAGCTACTACAAACCATGTTCTATTTAGAGTTCCGTATTCATCTATCTATATAGGAGAAAACAGAGTGAAACCTAAAAATTCAAAGTGTCACTGAAAACGAACGCTTCAACCTATATTAACAAAATTGGGTGGACCACGTGATCTTAGGATCCTCATCATTACCACCAAGGATCATCAATTGGGTTAAAAAATATTTTCTGATATTTCAGGAAACTCATAGTTTTCTGGAAGCTTGGCATCCCCTTTCAATTAAAGTGTTATTCACCAGTCTCTGCTTAGGAATACATCAAGAAAAAATAATTTATACAGACACAACTGAGAATTGCTTTATTTTGTCAAGTTCCAAAGAGATACTACAAACCATGTTGGATTTAGAGCTCCATAATCATCTATCTATATAGGAGAAAACAGGGTGAAACCTAAAAATTCAAACTGTTACTGAAAACGAACGCTTCAACCAACAGTAACAAAATTTGGTGAACCAAGTGGGCTTAAGGTCCTCATCATTACTGACTAGGATCATCAAGATTGGGTGAAAAAATATTTGCTGATATTAGAGGAAACTCATAGTTTTTGGGAAGCTTGGCAACCCCTTTCAATGAAAGTGTTTTTTCGCCAGTCTCTGCTTAGGCCTACATCAAGAAAAAACAACCCATAGAGACAAAACTGAGAACTGCTTTATTTTGTCTAGTTTCAAAAAGATACTACAAACCATGTTGGATTTAGAGTTCCATATTCAACTATCTATATAGGAGAAAACAGAGTGAAACCTAAAAATTTAAACTGTAACTGAAATCGATCGCTTCAATACACAGGAACTAAATTTGGTCGACCAAGTGATCTTTGGGTCCTCATC
Source organism: Urocitellus parryii (assembly GCF_045843805.1). Taxonomy (NCBI): domain Eukaryota; kingdom Metazoa; phylum Chordata; class Mammalia; order Rodentia; family Sciuridae; genus Urocitellus; species Urocitellus parryii. The sequence goes on from NC_135536.1 coordinate 128,014,521, forward strand.
ATTATGCCCAAGTACCATCAAGATTGGGTAAAAAAAATTGCTGATATTCAGGAAACACTTAGTTTTTTGAAGCTTGGCAAACCCTTTCAGAGAAAGTGTTTTTCACCTCTCTCTGCTTAGGGATACATCAAGAGGAAACAATGAATAGAGACAAAACTGGGAACTGCTTTATTTTGTCGAGTTTCATAGAGCTACTACAAACCATGTTGGATTTAGAGTTCCATATTCTACTATCTACAGAGGAGAAAACATATTGAAACCTAAAAATTCAAACTGTTACTGCAAAAAAACCACTTCAACTTAGAAGAACAAAATTTGCTGACAACTAGGCTTCATATACTGATTATTAACGCTAAGTATAATCAAGATTGGGTGAAAAAATATTTGCTAATATTAGCATTCGTTTTCAGTAACAGTTTGAATTTTTAGGTTTCACCCTTTTTTTTCTTATATAGATAGATAAATTTGGAACTCTACATACAACATGGTTTGTAGTAGCTCTTTTAAACTTGACAATATTAACAAGTTCTCATTTTTGTCTCTATGGATTGCTTCCTCTTGATGTAGCCCTAGCAAAGACTTACGAAAACCACTTTCATTGAAAAGGGTTGCCAAGCTTCAAAAAAAACTATGAGTTTCCTGAAATATCAGCAAATATTTTTTCACCCAATATTGATTATACTAGGTGTTAATGTTGAGGACCCTAAGGCCTCTTGGTCCACCAAATTTGGTCCCTCTAGATTGAAGTGTTCGTTTTCAGTAACAGTTTGAATTTTTAGGTTTCACTCCATTTTCTCCCATATAGATAGATGAATATGGACCTCTAAATCCAACATGGTTTGTAGTAGCTCTTTGAAAGACAACAAAATAAAGCAGTTCTTAGTTTTGTCTATATGGATTGTTTCCTCTTGATGTAGCCCTAAACACATAATGGCAAAAAACACTTTCATTGAAAAAGGTTGTGAAGCTTCCAAAAAACTAGGAGTTTCCTGAAATATCAGCAAATATTTTTTTCAAACAATCTTGATGATGACTTGGCGATAATGATGAGGACCCTAAGCCCACTTGCTCCACCAAATATTGTTCCTGTAGTTTTAAGCATTCGTTTTCAGTAATAGTTTTATTTTTTAGGTTTCACACTGTTTTCTCCTATATAGATAGATGAATATGGAACTCTAAATATTACATGGTTTGTAGTAGCTTTTGAAACTTGACAAAGTAAAGCAGTTCTCAGTTTTGTCTCTATGGTTTCTTTCCTGTTGAAGTAGCCCTAAGAAGAGAATTGTGATGAACACTTTCATTGAAAGGTGTTGCCAAGTTTCCAAAAAACTGTGTTTTCTGAAATATCAGCAAATATTTTTTCACCAATATTTATGATCATTGGTGGTAATGATGAAGACCCTAAGCCCACTTGGTCGACCAAATTTCATTCCTGTAGGATTCAGCATTCGTTTTTAGGGACAGTTTCAAATTTTATATTTCACTCTCTTTTCTCCTATATAGATAGATGAATATGGAACTCTAAATCCAATATGGTTTGCAGTAGCCCTTGGAAACTTGACAAAATTAAGCAATTCTCAGTTTTGTCTCTATGGATTGTTTCCTCTTGATGTATCCCTAAGCAGAGACTGGCGAAAAACACTTTCATTGTTATGGGTTGCCAAGCTTCCAAAAAACAATGAGTTTCCTGAAATATCAGAAAATATTTTTTCACCCAATCTTGATGATCCTTGGAGTGAATGATGAGGACCCAAAGCCCACTTTGTGTACTAAATTTCGTTTCTGTAGTTTTAATCGTTCGTTTTCAATAACAGTTTGAATTTTTAGGTTTCACTCTGTTTTCTCCTATTTAGGTAGATGAGTATGGAACTCTAAATCCAACATGATTTGTAGTATCTCTTTGAAACTTGACTAAATATACTAGTTCTCACATTTGTCTGTATGGTTTGTTTCCTCTTGAAATAGCCCTAAGCAGAGACTGGCAAAATACACTTTCATTGAAAGGGGTTGCCAGGCTTCCACAATACTAGGAATGTCCTCAAATATCAGCAAATATTTTTTCACCAATATTGATGATACTTGGGCGTAAAGATGAGGACCCTAAGCACACTTGCTCCACCTAATTTTGTTTCTCTAGGTTTAACCTTTCGTTTTCAGTAACAGTTTGAATTTTTAGGTTTCACACTGTATCCTCATATATAGGTAGATGAATATGGAAGTGTAAATTCAAATGGTTTGTAGTAGCTCTTTGAAACTTGAAAAAATAAAACAGTTCTCAGTTTTGTCTCTAAGGTTTGTTTCCTCTTGAAGTAGCCCTAAGCAGAGACTGGCGAAAAACACTTTCATTTAAAGGGGTTGCAAAGCTTCCATAAAACTACGATTTTCCTGAAATCTCAGCGAATATTTTTTTCACCCAACCTTGATGATACTTGGAAGTAATGATCAGTTTCCTAAGGTGAACTTGCCCCAGAAATTTCGTTCCACTAGGTTGAAGTATTCATTTGCAGTAATAGTTTCAATTTTTAGGTTTCACTATGTTTTCTCCTATATTTATAGATGAATTTGGAACTCTAAATGCTACATGGTTTGTAGTAGCTCTTTGAAACTTGACAAAATAAAGTACTTCTCAGTTTTGTCTCTATGGTTTGTTACCTCTTGAAGTAGCCCTAAGTAGAGACTTGCGAAAAAATTTTCTTTGAAAGGGGTTGACAAGCTTCCATAAAACTACGAGTTTCCAGAAATATCAGCGAATATTTTTTTCACCCAATCTTGGTGATACTTGGGTGTAATTATGAGTACACAAATCCAACTTGGCTCGGCAAATTTTGTTCTTCTAAGTTTAAGCGTTCATTTGCAGTAACAGTTTGAATTTTTAGGTTTCACACTGTTTTCTTATATATATATATATATGAATTTGGTACTCTAAATCCAACATTGTTTGTAGTAGCTCTTTGAAACTTGACAAAATAAAGTAGTTCTCAGCTTTGTCTCTATGGCTTGTTTCCTCTTGAAGTAGCCCTAAGCAGAGACTGGCGAAAAACACTTTCATTGAAAAGGGTTGCAAACCTTCCAAAAAACTATGAGTTTCCTGAAATCTGAGCAAATATTTTTTCACTCCATTTTGATGAAACTTGGTTGTAATGATCAGTACAGCAATCCCACTTGGATCACCAAATTTCGTTCTTCTAGGTTGAAGCGTTCTTTGTAGTAACAGTTTGAAATTTTAGGTTTCACTCTGTTTTCTCCTATAGAGATAGATGAATTTTGACCTCTAATTAGAACACGGTTTGTAGTAGCTATTTGAAACTTGACAAAATAAAGTAGTTCTCAGTTTTCTCTCTATGGTTTGTGTCGTCTTGAAATAGCCCTAAGGAGAGACTGGCGAAAAACACTTTCATTAAAAGGGGTTGCCAAGCTTCCAAAAATACTACGAGTTTCCTGAAATATCAGCCAATATTTTTTCACTCAATCTTGATGGTACTTGGCGATAAAGATCACAACACTAAGTCCACTTGCCCCCCCCCCAAATTTCGTTCCTCTAGGTTGAAGCGTTTTTATTGCAGTAACTGTTTGATTTTTCAGGTGTCACTCTGTTTTCACCTCTATAGATAGATGAATATGAAACTCTAAATCCAATATGGTTTGTAGTAGCTCTTTGAAACTTGACATAATAAAGCAGTTCTCAGTTTTGTCTCTATGGTTTGTTTCCTCTTGACGTAGCCCTAAGTTGAGACTGGTGAAAAACCCTTTCATTGAAAGGGGTTTTGAATCTTACAAAAAACTATGAGTTTTCTGAAATGTCAGCAAATATTTTTTCACCCAATCTAGATGATACTGGGTGGTAATGATGAGGACCCTATGCCCACTTGGTCCACCAAATTTTGTTCCTCTAGATTTAACCGTTTGATTGCAGTAACAGTTTCAATTTTTAGGTTTCACACTGTTTTCTCCTTTATAGATAGATGAATATGGGACTCTAAATCCAACAAGATTTGTAGAAGATCTTTGAGACTTGACAAAATAAAGCAGTTCTCCGTTTTGTTTCTATGGTTTGTTTCCTCTTGAATTAACCCTAAGCAGAGACTGGTGAAAAAAACTTTCATGGAAAGGTTTTGCCGAACTTCCAAAAAACTACGAGTTTCCTGAAATATCAGCAAATATTTTTTTCACCCAATCTTGAGGATATTTGGCCGTAATAATAAGTACACTAAGCCCACTGTGCCCTCCAAATTTCCTTCTTCTTGGTTGAAGCCTTCGTTTGCAGTAACATTTGGAAATTTTAGGTTTCACTCTGTTTTTCTCCTCCATAGATAGATGAATTTGGAACTATTTGGAACTAATTTGGAACTATATGAAATATCAGTCAATACTTTTTCACACAATCTTGATGGTTATTTGTGGTAATGATCAGTAAACCAATCCCACTTGGCTCACCGAATTTTGTTCTTGTAGATTGAAGCGTTCCTTTTCAGTAGCAGTTTGAATATTTAGGTTTCACTCTGTTTTCTCCTATATAGGTAGATGAATTTGGAACTCTAAATCAAACACGGTTTGTGCTAGCTCCTTGAAACTTGAGGCAATAAAGCAGTTATCAGTTCTATCTCTACGTTATATTTCTTCTTGAAGCAGCCCTAAGTAGAGACTGGTGAAAAACTATTTTATTTGAAAGGGGTTGTCAAGCTTTAAAAAAACTATGAGTTTCCTGAAATCTCAGTAAATATTTTTTCACTCCATCTTGGTGATACTTGGCACGAATGATCAGTACACTAAACCCACTACTTTCCCCAAATTTCATTCTTCTAGGTTGAAGGGTTCGTTTCCAGTAAGAGTTTGAATTTTTAGGTTTCACCCTGTTTTCTCATATATTGGTAGATGTATTTGGAACTCTAAATCAAACACAGTTTGAGCTCTCTCCTTGAAACTTGACACAATCAATAAGCTCTAAGTTCTATCTGTATGGTTTGTTTTTTCTTGAATAAACCCTAAGCAGATACTGGCAAAAAACACTTTCATTGAAAGGGGTTGCAAAGCTTCCAAAAAACTACGAGTTTTCTGAAATCTCAGTAAATATTTTTTCACCCAATCTTGATGATACTTGGTGGAAATGAAAAGTACCCTAAGCCCACTTGGCCGCCCAAATTTTGTTCTTCTAGGGTAAAGCGTTCCTTTGCAATAACAGTTTGAATTTTGATGTTTCACTCTGTTTTCACCTATATAGATAGATGAATTTGGAACTCTAAATCAAACACGGTTTGTGCTAGCTCCTTGAAACTTGAGACAATAATGCAGTTATCAGTTCTATCTCTATAGCTTGTTTCCTCTTTAAGCAGCCCTAAGTAGAGACTGGTGAAAAACTGTTTCATTTGAAAGGGGCAGCCAAGCTTCCAAAAAACTACGAGTTTACTGAAATCTCAGCAAATATTTTTTCACCCAATCTTAATGATACTTGATACGTGGTGGTAATGGTCACTACACAATCCCACTTGGCTCACCAAATTTTGTTCTTCTAGGATTAAGCTTTTGTTTCCAGTATCAGTTTCAATTTTTAGGTTTCACTCTGTTTTCTCCTATATAGATAGATGTAGTTGGAACTCTAAATCAAACATGGTTTGTGCTACCTCCTTGAAACTTAACACAATAAAATAGTTCTGAGTTCTATCTGTATGGTTTGTTTTCTCTTGAAGGAACCCTAAGCAGAGAATGGCGAAAAAAACTTTCATTGAAAGGGGTTGCCAAGCTTCCAAAAACTATGAGTTTCCTGAAATCTCAGTAAATATTTTTTCACCCAATCTTGATGATACTTGGCGGTAATTATCAGTACACCAATCCCACTTGGCTCCCCAAGTTTTGTTCTTCTAGGTTGAAGCGTTCGTTTGCAGTAACAGTTTGAAATTTTAGGTTTCCCTCTGTTTTCTCCTACATAGATAGATGATTTTTTTAACTCTAAATTTAACGTGGTTTGTAGTAGCTCTTTGAAACTTTACAAAATAAAGACGTTCTCAGTTTTGTGTCTATGGTTTGTTTCCTCTTGAAGTAGCCCTAAGCCGAGACTCGCAAAAAACACTTTCATTGAAAGGGGTTGCCAAGCTTCCAAAAACCTAGGAGTTTCCTGAAATATCAGGAAATATTTTTCAGCCAATCTTGATCATACTTGGAGATAATGTTCAGTACACCAATCTGACTTGGCCCCAAAATTTCCTTCTTTTAGATTGAAGAGTTTTTTTTTAGTAAGAGTTTGAATTTTTAGGTTTCACTTTGTTTCCCCTATAGGGTTACAAGCATTTGGATCTCTGAATTAAACACTGTTTCTGATAGCTGTTTGAAACTTGACTTACTCCATTAGTTCACAGTGGGCTCTTTATTTTTTTTCCCTGTTGACGTAACCCTAAGGAGTTATAAGGAAAATACATTTTATTTGAAATCTTTTCCAAAGCCTCCACAGAACTCTGAGTTTATTGGAATCTCAGCAAATATTTTTTCACCGGATCTTCTTGATACTTGGAGAGAATGATGGGTAACCCATTCACACTTTTTTGCTTAATTTTTGTTTTTCCATGTCCTAGCATTCTTTGAAACAATACTTTGAATTTTTTGGTTTCACTTTTTTCCCCTATAGGGTTATAAGCATTTCAAACTCTGAATCAAACATAATTTGAATTTTTTGTTTTCAGTTTGTTTTCTTCGATAGGGATGAATGCAGTTGGAACTCTAAATCAAACAGAGTTTGTGCTAGCTGCTTGAAACTTGACTCACTCCATAAGATCTCAGTGGGCTCTCAATGCTTTGTTCCCTGTTTATGTAGACCTAAGCAGAGTCAAGAAAAATGTACTTTCATTTGAAAATGTTTGCAAAGCTCCCACAGAACTCAGTTTACTGGAATCTCAGCAAATATTTTTTCAACTGATTTGTTGATACTTGGAGGGAATGATGTGTAATCCATTTGCACATGGTCTCCCATTTTTTGTTCTTCTAGGTTGAAGCGTTTGTTTGCAGGAATACTTTGAAATGTTAGGTTTCACTTTGTTTTCCCATATAGGGATACATGCATTTGGAACTCTAAATCAAACATGTTTTTTGCCAGCTCCTGGAAACTTGACTCACTCCATTAGTTCTCAGTGTGATCTCTATGCTTTGTTCCCTGTTGAAGTACCCCTAAACAGAGGTAAGTAAAATACACTTTCTTTTAAAACCTTTTCCAAAGTTTCCACAAAACTTCAAGTTTACTGGAATCTCAGCAAATATTTTTTCATCTGATCTTGTTGAATCTTGTCAGGAATGTTGAGTACTGTATTCGCATTGGTCCCCCAAATTTGGTTTTTCTAGTATGAAGCATTTGTTTGCAGGAATACTTTGAAATTTTGGTTTCACTTTGTTTTCCCCTATAGGCATACATGCATTTGGAACTCTAAATAAAGCATGGTTTGTGCTATCTGCTTGAAACTTGGCTCATCCATTAGTTCTCATTGCTCTCTCCATGTTTTGCTCCCTTTTGAAGTAGCGCTAAGCAGAGGGAAGGAAAATACACTTTCATATGAAAGTTTTTGCAAAGGCTCCACAGAACTCCCTGTTTACTGGAATCTCAGCAAAATTTTTTTCACCAGAACTTGTTGATACTTGGAGGGAATGATTAATCCTCCATTCACACTTCTTCTCCCAAATTTTGTTCTTCTAGGTTGAAGCTTTGTTTTTTTGGAATACTTTCAATATTTAGGTTTTACTTCTTTTTTCCATTTAGGGATACATGCTTTTGGAACTCTAAATCAAAGAGGGCTTGAAACTTGACTCACTCTACTTGTTCTCTGTGGATGTAGCCGAAAGAAGAGCCAAGGAAAATACACTTTCATTTGAAACCCTTTGCAAGCTTCCACAGCAATCCGAGTTTACTGGAATCTCTGCAAATATTTTTTCACCTGATCTTGTTGATTCTTGGCAAGAATGAATGGTCAACAATATCAACTTGGTCCCCCACATTTTGTTCTGCTAGGTTGAAACTTTCGTTTGTAGGAACACTTTGAATTTTTAGGTTTCACTTCATTTTCCCTTAAAGGGATACATGCATTTGGAACTCTAAATTAAACATGCTTTGTGCTAGCTGCTTGAAACTTGACTCACACCATTAGTTCTCAGTGGGTTCTCCATGCTTTTTTCCCTGTTTATGTAGACCTAAGCAGAGGCAAGAAAATATACTTTCATTTGAAATGCTTTGCAAAGCTGCCACAGAACTTCGAGTTTATTGAAATCTCAGCAAATATTTTTTTCACCCGATCATGTTTATACTTGGAAGGAATGATGGGTACTCCATTTAAATTTGGTCCCCAAAATTTTATTCTTTTACATTGAAGCATTCTTTTTCAGGAACACTTTGAACTTAAGTTTTTCACTTTGTTTTCCTTTATAGGCTTATATGCATTTGGAACTCTAAATCAAACAGTGTTTTTGCTAGCTGTTTGAAACTTGACTCACTCCTTTACTTCTCAGTGCACTCTCCATGGATTCTTCCCTGAGGAAGTAGCCATAAGCAAAGGCAAGAAAAATACACTTTGATTTGAAAGCATTTGCAAAGCTTCCACAGTATTCCAGATTTACTGGAATCACAGTAAATATTTTTTTCCACCCAATCTTGTTGATAAATGGTGGCAATTATGGGAAAACCGTTCTCACTCTTCCAAATATCGTTCTTGTAGGTTGAAGTGTTTATTTGCAGGAACACTTTGAATTTTTGGTTTCATTTTGTTTTCTCATATAGGGATACATGCAGTAGCAACTCTAATTCAAACAGAATCGAGGTAGCTATTTGAAACTGAGGCACTCCATTAGTTATATGTGCACTCTCCATGCTTATTTCACTGTTGAATTATCCCTAAGCAGAGCAAGGAAAATACACTTTCATTTGAAAGCATTTGCAAAGGCTCCACAGAACTCCGAGTTTACTGGAATCACACCAAATCTTTTTTCACCTGATTATGTTGATACTTGGCTGGAATTATGTGTACCCCATTTGTACTTGGTTACCCAAATTTTGTTCTTCCAAATTTTAGGGTTCCTTTGCAAGAACAATTTGAATTTTTTGGTTTCAATTTGTTTTCCCCTATAGAGATGCATACAGTTGGAAATCTAAATCAAACAGGGTTTGTCCTAGCTGCTTGAAACTTGACTCACTCCATTAGTTCTCAGAGTGCTCTCAATGCTTTGTTCCCTGTTTATGTAGACCTAAGCAGAGGCAAGGAAAATGTACGTTCATTTGAAAATGTTTGCAAAGCTCCCCCAGAACTCAAAGTTTACTGGAATCTCAGCAAATATTTTTTCAACTGATTTGTTGATACTTGGAGGGAATGATGGGTACTCCTTTTGCACTTGGTCACCCGAAGTTTGTTCTTCTAAATTGAAGTGATCCTTTGCAGTAACACTTTGAATTTTTAGGTTTCACTTCATTTTCCCCAATAGGGATACATGCATTTGGAACTCTAAATAAAACACGGTTTTTGCTAGCTGCTTGAAAGTTCACTCACTCCATTAGTTCTCACTGTGCTCTCCTTGCTTTATCCCCTGTTGAAGTAGCCCTAAGCAGAGGCAAGGAGTGTCCACTTTCATTTGAAAGAGTTTTCAAAGCGTCTACAGAACTCCATGTTTACTGGAATCACAGCAAATATTTTTTTCACCTGACCTTGTTAATAATTGGTGGCAATTATGGGGACTCCATTTGCACTGAGTCTTCCAAATATTGTTCTTCTAGGTTTCAGCGTTTATTTGCAGTAATACTTTAAATTTTTGGTTTCACTTTGTTTTCCCATATAGAGATACATGCATTTGCAACTCTAAATGAAGCAGCGTTTGAGGTAGATGTTTAAAACTTCAGGCATTCCATTAGTTATCAGTTAACTTTACATGGTTTTCTCCCTGTTGAATTAGCCCTATGCAGAGGCAAGGAAAATACACTTTCATTTGAAGGCATTTGCAAAGCTTCCACAGAACTCTGAGTTTACTGGAATCTCAGCCAGTATTTTTTCACCTGATCTTGTTCATACTTGGAGAGAATAATGGGTACTCTATTCGCACTTCGTCTCCCAATTTTCATTCTTTTAGGTTGATTGTTCCTTTGCAGGAACATTTTGAATTTTTAGGTTTTACTTAATTTTCCCTTAAGGGATACATGCATTTGGAACTCTAAATATAACAGTGTTTGTCCTAATTGCTTGAAACTTGACTCACTCCATTAGTTCTCAGTGTGCTCTCCATGCTTTGTTCCCTGTTCATGTATCCATAAGCGGAGACAAGAAATATACACTTTCATTTGAAAGCATTTGGAAATCTTCCACAGAACTCTGAGTTTACTGGAATCATCAAATATTTTTTCACCCGAACTTTTGATACTTGGATGGAATGATGGGTACTCCATTCACACTTGGTCCCCCAAATTTCATTCTTCTAGGTTGAAGCTTTCATTTGCAGAAACACTTTGAATTTTTAGGTTTCACTTCTTTTTCCCCTGTAGGGATACATGCATTTGGAACTCTAAATCAAATATGGTGTTTGCTAGCTGCTTGAAACTCAAATCACTGCATTAGTTCTCAGTGTATTCTCCATGCTTTGTTTCCTGTTTTAGTAGCCCTAAGCAGAGGCAAGTAAATTATACTTTCATTTGAAAGCATTATCCAAGCTTCCAGAGAACTCCACGTTTACTGGAATCTCAGCAAATATTTTTCACCAGATGTTGAGGATTCATGGACGGAATAATGGGGACTCCATTTGCACTTCGTTTGACAAATTTTATTCCAGTTTGAAGTGTTCATTTTCAGGAACACTTTGAAGTTTTTGTTTTCACTTCATTTTCCACTATAGTAATACATACATTTGGAACTCTAAATCAAACACATTTTGTGCTAGCTGTTTGAAACTTGTCTCTCTCCATAAGTTCTCAGTGAGCTCTCCATGCTTTGTTCCCTGTTTATGTATCCATAAGCAGAGGCAAAAAAAAATACACTTTCATTTGAAAACATTTGGAAATCTTCCACAGAACTCTGAGTTTACTGGAATCTTAGCAAATATTTTTTTTTCACCCAACTTTTGATACTTGGACGGAATGATGGGTACTCCATTCACACTTGGTCCCCCAAATTTCATTCTTCTAGGTTGAAGCTTACGTTTGCAGGAACACTTTGAATTTTTAGGTTTCACTTCTTTTTCCCCTGTAGGGATACATGCATTTGGAACTTGAAATCAAACACGGTGTTTGCTAGTTTTTTGAAACTTGAATCACTGCATTAGTTCTCAGTGTACTTTCCATGCTTTGTTTCCTGATTTAGTAGCCCTAAGCAGAGGCAAGTAAAATAAACTTTCATTTGAAAACGTTACCCAAGCTTCCACAGACCTCCAAGTTTACTGGAATCTCAGCAAACATTTTTTTCACCCAATATTGTTGATACTTGGAGGGATTCATGGGGACACCATTTGAACTTGGTTCCTCAAACTTTGTTCTTCTAGGTTTCAGTGTTTCTTTGCAGGAACAGTTTGAATTTTTATGTTTCACTTCATTTTCCCCTATAGGGATACATTTGGAACACTAAATTAAACACGAATTATGCTAGCTGCTTGAAACTTGACTCAATCAGTTAGTTCTCAGTACACTCTCCATGCTGTGTTCCCTGTTCAAGTAGCCCTAAGCAGAGGAAAGGAAAATAAACTTTCATGTGAAAGCCTGTTCAGCTTCCACAGAAATCCCAGTTTACTGGAATCTGAGGAAGTATTTTTTCACCCGAGCTTGTTAATAGGTGGACAGAATGATGGGGACTCCATTCACACTTGTTACCCCAAATTTCGTTCTTCTATGTCTAAGCGTTCATTTTCAGAAACACTTTGAATTTTTAGGTTTCATTTCGTTTTCCGCTATAGGGATATATGTAGTTGCAACTCTAAATTGAACACTGTTTGAGCTAGCTCCTTCAAACATGAAATACTCAATTAGTTCTCAGTGTGCTCTCTCTGTGCTTTGTTCCTGTTGAAGTTACACTAAGCAGAAAATGGAAAAAAACACTTTCATTTGGAAATGCTTGTCAAGCTTCCACAGAATTGCAAGTTTACTGGAATCTCAGCAAATATTTTTTTCACCGATCTTGTTATATATTGCAGGAATGATCGATACACCAACTCAGTTGGCTCCCAAATTGTGTTCTTCTATGTTGAAGTTTTCAGTTGCAGTGACACATTGAATTTTTAGGTTTCACTTCATTTTTTCCCTATAGGAATAGATGCATTTGGAACTCTAAATCAAACACAGTTTGTGCAAGCTGCTTGAAATTTGAAAACCTTAAATAGTTATCTGTGCTCTCTCTATGCTTTGTTCGCTGTTGTAGTAACCCTAGGCAGAGGTAAGGAGAAACACTTTCAACATAATTCTGAGTTTACTGGAATCAGAGCAAATATTTTGTCACCTGATCTTGTTGATACTTGGCAGAAATGATCGGTCCTCCAGTTGCACATGGCTCACCAGGTTTTGTTATTCTATGTTGACATCTTCGTTTGCAAGAACACTTTGAAATTTTACGTTTCACTTCGTTTTTCCCTATAGCCATAGATGCAGTTGCAACTCTAAATTAAAAACGGTTTGTGATAGGTACTTGAAACTTGACACACTCACTCAGTTTCAGTGCGAACTCTATGCTGTGTTATTTACTGAAGTAGGCCTAAGCAGAGGCAATGACAAAACATACATTTGAAAGTGTTTGCCATGTTTCCACAGAACTCTGAATTTACTGAAAATCAGCAAATATTTTTTCACCAGAACTTGTTGATACATGGCAGGAATCAGCAGTACTACAGTCACACTTGCCCCCCTCCCCCAAAATTACATTGTTCTAGGTTGAAGAGTTAGTTTACAGGAACACTTTGAATTTTAAGCTTTCACATGATTTTCCCTTCTAGGGATAGATGCAGTTGGCACTCTAAATCAAACAGGGTTGTGCTAGCTGCTTGAAATGTGACACACTAAATTAGTTCCTACTGTGCTGTTTATGCTTTGTTCCTTGTTGAAGTAGCTCTAGGCAGAAGCAAGGATAAAACACTTTCTTTTCAAAGTGTTTCCCATGCTTCCACAGTACTCCAAGTTTACTGGAATCTCAGCAACTTTTTTTTTCCTCGAACTTGTTGATACTTGGCAGGAATGATTGGTACTCTATCAGCACTTGGCCCCCAAAATGCATTCTTCTAGGTTGAAGCTTTCGGTTGCAAGAACACTTTGAAATTGTGGGTTTCACTTTGTTTTTCCCTATAGGGATAGATGCATTTGGAACTCTAAATCAAACACGGTTTGTGCTAGCTACTTGAAACTTGACACACCCAATTGTTCTCAGTGTGCGCTCTATGCTTTGTTCTGTATTGAAGTTACCCTAAGCAGAGGCAAGGAAAAATCTGTTTCATTTCAATGCATTTGCCAAGCTTCCACAGAACGCAGAGGTTAATGGAATCTCTGCAAATAGTTTTTCACTGGATCTTATTGATATTGGCAGGAATGACAGTACTCCAGTTGCACTTGTACCTCCAAATTTTGGTCATCTATGTTCAAACATTCATTTGCAGGAACACTTTGAATATTTAGGTTTCACTTCATTTTCCCCATAGGGATAGATGCTTTTGGAACTCTAAATCAAACACAGTTTGGTTAAGCTGCTTGAAACGTGAGACACTCAATTAGTTCTAAGTGTGCTCTCTATTCTTTGTTTCCTTTTCCAGTAGCCTGCTGAGAGCCATAGCCAAGTAGGAATTATGTATGGCATTTTTGGTTGAAAGATGACACCAGCAAGCCATTGAGATGATATGATTATGATAAGATCTGCATTCAATTGGATATTAGACCCCTGCTGTCCACCTCGGCCTGCTACTTTGGAGCTCTTATGGGACTCCTGGAGAGTTCCTATTGATTGGGGAGGTACAGTAGGAAGGAATTCCAGAGGAGAGATTTCCTGTTGGAGTAGTGTGGCCCAGGAGAACACCGTGTCTGGTTCAGCATATTTCCTGGAAGCATTTGTGGCATTGGCGGGAAATTCAGAAATAAAGTTTGTTCCTGCTTGAGTAACTAATGATTTTGTGCCCAGCCAGACTGCAGCAATTGGTGGCCTGTGCAGGGGACACCTGAAGCTTGGAAGTAAGCAAAATTGTTTGCCCCTTAGGGAAGGCGAGAGAATCGGTGACCATTTCAAAAAACAATTTGTTCTTGTTTTGATTTATTTTGTTTTCATTTTAAGCTACCTATCCCTAGAACTTTCTCAGGCAAACTGGGAAAAAATGGCTGGCTCAAGGTTTGAAGTTTTTAGCCCCTGAGGAAAAGAAAATTGATACAACGATTTTTTGTTCTTTTTTTGTTTCATTCTGTTTCGGTTTTGTTTTATGCTATCTTATTGGGATGCATTATCTTTATAGTAGATTAGAAATTAGTTAAAAACAAACCAAAAGAGTGTTAAGTAAATTGTTAGATGTCCAGACTGTGGTAGAAAACATGTTAGATCAAGCAAAAGAGAAGGTCTCTCGAGCTATTCAGATAGAGGAAGAAAATTTAAAGGAAGAAAGCTTAGAGGAGAAACAGCCATCATGGGGAAAACTACAACAGGAGGCTGCTACTAACTCTGTTCTATCAAAAGAGGGTGCAATTCAACCAACAGCTCCATCTATAGAGACAGCTAAGTGGCCCTCAACCCCCATAGTTGATAGAAGGAATCCTGAGGCAGGACTTCAAATATTAACATGCCCTGTACTTAAGCAGTCAGGAGGGCAACAAATTCAGCATGCTTTAGATTTCATAACAGTGAAGCTATTAAAGGAGTCTCTAACAACCTATGGTCCACAAGCACCCTTCACTGGAAGCATGGTCGAATCCATTACCAACATGGACATGAAGCCAGTAGATTGGGCTAACATGTGTAAATCTGTGCTAAATGGAGGACAATATTTGTTAGGGAAAGATTCCAATGAGGAATTTTGCACAGAGACAGCTAGGCAAAATGCAGCAGCCAGTTACCCTCAAAGAAATCTAGAAATGTTGTTAGGAAAAGGACCTTATGAGGGTCAATGGCATCAAATTGAATATGATCTTGCTATATATATGCACAAATTGCTGCAGACGCAATTAGGGCATGGAAGAATTTACAAGGACATGGAGATTTACAAGGTCAGCTATCTAAGATAATACAGAGAGCTAATGAACCTTATGCTAAATTTGTAGATAGGCTTATTCAAACAGCTACCAGAATTTTGGGGGATACAGAACAAGCAATGCCATTAATAAAACAACTGGCTTATGACCAAGCAAATCGTTACTGCAGAGAGGTCATTAGACCATGGAGATATGAAGATTTAAACACATATATTAAATTATGTACAGACATTAATGAACAAGGGCAAGTCTTGGCAGCTGCAGTACAACAGGCTTTACATGCCAGGCCAAAAACATGCTACAATTGTGAACAAACAGAAGATTTTAAAAGGAGTTGCCCCGTAGGAGGAGGGTTTAACAAAGCTAGGTATCAAAGGAATAGAATACCGGGAATTTGCCCATGATGCAGTAGAGGGAGACATTGGGCTAATGAATGTCATTCTCAAACCACCAAAAACAGACAAAAACAAAGTATTTACCCACGATATCATGGAGAAAGGCTTCAGGCTCCATTGCCAAAAAACGGACTGGGGGGGGGGCTCAATGCTCCAGGTCCCACAACCACAAATATATGGTGCAATGGAGGAACACAGCAACCCCATCAGGGTAGTGCCCAGGACACATTATCCATTAAATTCCTCATCAGACAAACCAGAGGGAGCACAGGGTTGGACATCTGTGCCTCCAGCAGAGCAGTACTAACTCCAGATATGGGAGTTCAAATCATCCCCACAGGAGTAAAAGGACCTCTTCACCAAGGAACAGTAGACTTATTATTGGGACACAGTTCTCCTACACTAAAAGGACTTATGATAAGTCCTGGGGTAATTGATCCCGATTATGAAGGTGAAATAAAAATTATAGCTAGTTCTCCAAGAGGTAGATCAGTAATTTCACCAAGAGATAGAATAGCACAGTTATTAATAATACCCAGCCTGCATGATAAATTTTCCAGGCGTACTATAGAAAGAGGCTCTAGGGGATTCGGCTCCACAGGTGTGGATTGGGCTATACTGTCTTTAAATTTAGATTCTCGCACAATACTAAAACTAAATATTTTAGGACATGAATTTATTGGGCTATTGTACACAGGTGCTGACGTTAGCATCATATCCCAACAAGAATGGCCAAAACATTGGCCATTACAACAAGCCACTCAAATGCTCCAAGGCCTAGGAGTGGCAATTAATCCCCACAGAAGTGCAATGGTACTAGATTGGAAGGATTCTGAAGGATGTGAAGGAACTATACAGCCATATGTATTGGGTCATCTTCCCATAAATTTATGGGGACGAGATGTCCTAGATCAATTAGGTTTGACATTAACAAATAACATCAATCCTAATGCACCCACTACTAGGGCTAGACAGGGCTTTAGGAAAGAAAAAAGGTTAGGAAAACAAGAACAAGGTATAGCAGCACCAATACAAATAGATCAAGGAATAAATCGACATGGATTGGATTTTCAGAAGGGGCCAATGAGACAATAAAAATTACTTGGAAATCAGAAAGACCAGTATGGGTTCCTCAGTGGCCCCAGACTAAAGAAAAGATACAAGTAGCCCATGACCTGGTCAAACAACAATTAGCGGAGGGACATATACAAACTTCTGTATCTCCCCATAATACTCCCATTTTTGTCATTAAAAAGAAATCTGGTAAATGGAGATTATTGAAAGATTTAAGAGCCATTAATAATGAGATGGTTATTATGGGACCTGCTCTATCGGGGATTCCCCAATTGTCTGCTTTGGCAAAAACCTGGTATGTTTTAGCTATAGATATTAAAGATTGTTTTTTTCAATTCCAATTCATCCTGAGGATAGTCCGCGTTTTGCATTTACTGTCCCTGCACTGAATCATGAAGGTCCTGATCAGAGATATGAATGGAAAGTACCCCCTCAAGGGATGGCTAACAGCCCAACTATTTGTCAAATTTATGTTAACAAAGCAATCCAACCACTTAGAAATCAAAATCCTGAACTACAAATATTTCACTATATGTATGATGTATTATTGGCACATAAAGATATAAAGAGATTGCTAGAATGTTATGCCACACTTACAAATTCATTAAAAAAAATTATAATCTAGAGATAGCAATAGATAAAGTACAATTAAATCTTCTAA
Source organism: Urocitellus parryii (assembly GCF_045843805.1). NCBI lineage: Eukaryota > Metazoa > Chordata > Mammalia > Rodentia > Sciuridae > Urocitellus > Urocitellus parryii. The sequence goes on from NC_135536.1 coordinate 128,031,793, forward strand.
TTAATTATTTAGGAGCTCTATTATCCTCAACCATGGTCCATCCATCAAAAATTCAAATACGAGTAGATCAACTCAAATCACTTAACCACTTTCAAAAGTTATTGGGATGTAAATTGGATAAAGCCTCATCTAGGCATACCAACAGGAGAGTTGGGATCTTTATTTGATATCCTAAAAGGTACATCAGATGCAAATTCACCCCACATGTTAACGCCTGAAGCAAGAAAGGCATTAAAAATCATTGAAACATATATGGAAAATATGCATTTGGATAGAATTGATATAAGTTTGCCTTTATTATTTATTGTACTACCAATAAAAATATTCCTACAAGGGTATTTTGGCAAAAAGTCCATTATTGTGGATACATTTATCTTATTCTCCTAACACTATTCTTACTAGGTATCCTGAGGCTGTAGGACAATTAATGCTCAAAGTAATAAAAGCAGCAAAGTGAGTGTTTGGAATTTCTCCCAATAAAATTATTACTCCATATACTATGGATCAAATTGATGAGTTAGCTAATGAGTTAAATACTTGGGCAATAATCATGTGTAAATCTAATGTTTCATTTGATAATCACTTACCATCTAATCCATTGTTGTTTTTCTGGTCTTCGCATCCTTTACTTTTTTCAAAAATGATAAGAAAAATCCCTATCATGAATGCTCCAAATATATTCACTGATGGGTCAAATAATGGTACAGCAGCAGTAGTTACCCCTGATCAAACTTTTACATTGTTAGTACCAAAACAATCAGCTCAAAAGATAGAGCTTAATGCATGTTTAAAGCTTAATGTGATGTTTAAAGATTATGTATTTAATTTATTTTCTGATAGTCAATATGTAGTTAATGCCATAATATCCCTTGAAGATGCTGGTAGGATTTCCCTTCCTCTACTCTTTTCTCTTTGTTCTCCACTATACAAAGTCTAATCTGGGATAGAAAATATCCATTCTTTATAGGAAATATTAGGGCATATACAGGATTGCCTGGAGCCCTTAGTTTGGGCAATGATTTAGCAGATAATTCTACACATGACATACATATTTTCTCCACAATAGAAGAAGCTATAAATTTTCATAAAAGTTTCCATGTCAATGCTAATACTTTACAAAAGCATTTTAAAATAACTAAGGAACAAGCCAGAAAATGTCAAATTTGTGTGACCATTTTACCACAAGTTAATCTTGGAGTCAATCCTAGAGGATTGATACCTAACCTTATTTGGCAGATGGATGTCACACACTTGTCAGAATTTGGAAAGTTAAAATATTTGCATGTTAGAGTTGATACTCCTTCCAGATTTTTGATGGGCTCCCTTCATGCCAGAGAAAAAGTAAAGATATTATAGATCATTGCTTACAAAATTTTGTCACTGTGGGCGAAAAAATGGATCCAAATATTTTTTATTATTATTATTCACGTGATTTAAATGGTTTAATTTTAACTGGGGACTTTCCTGGACACCTGGTGGATGTTAGTGGCACTGGGACCTTGTCCCAGAGCTACCAGTATGAGGCTTCAGTCAAGAACTCTGATATCTTGGTATTACCAGATTGAATGCAAAAATAGCAAGAAAACGACCAGAACTTTCAGAAAGTCCTGTTGTTAAAAAAAAAAAAAAAAGAGATCCATCAAGGCGGCCAGCGAGGAAGCAGCGATTCTAATGTCTCCACTTTAACGGGATCAGAACGACCCATTGGAACAGCCGCAGCCTACCTATGGAGGAACTTCTAACAAAATTCCCTTAAGAGGAGAGCAGCCAAGAACTGGTAGGTTTATTGGAAGTGACAGTTTGTCCCAGAGAAGTGGATCTTGGCTGGCCACGCGGGCACAGAGGTACAGTCCTGCAGCCATCAGCCACTCCCGCAAGCGGCTCTCCCAAGAGGTCCATCTCTCGCTCAGCGAGCGGCTGCCACACCCACCTGCCTGGCTCTTAACCACGCGGCCGCAGCTACCTGGCTCCACGGTGGGTGCAGGAGTTTAGTCCCGCAGCCAGCACCCGCTTCTGCAAGCAGCCGGCACCCGGAGCTGCGTGGCCCGCCCCGGCCGAACCCGCAGGTGGTCTCCAACATCCAGGCTCTCACGGGAGGCCAATTTCTCGCTCTGCGAGTGGCTGCCCCACCCACCCGGCTCTTAACCACGCGGCAGTATGAAAAGACAAGGAAAGAAAGGACCACAAGCAATGCAGGTCAACTCAACTTTAGAAGAGGCATTAGCTGCATCAGATGGAATGTCAGATAAAGAGTTCAGGATATACATGCTTCAGATGATCTGGAGTCTCAAGGAAGACATGAAACAGCAAAATCAGACAATGAAAGATCACATTGATAAGGAACTACATAAACAAATACAGGAAGCAAAAAATCAATTACACACTGAGATAGAGGTAATAAAAAACAAACAAATAGAAATACTAGAAATGCAGGAAGCAATAAACCAACGTAAAAACTCAATTGAGAATACTACCAGCAGAGTAGATCATTTAGAAGACAGAACATCAGACAATGAAGACAAAGTATTTCAACTTGAAAAGAACATAGACAGTTCAGCAAGACTGCTAAGAAACCATGAGCAGAACATGCAAGAATTATGGGATAATATTAAAAGACCAAACTTAAGGGTCATTGGGATACAGGAAGGCACAGAGCTCCAAACCAAAGGAATAAATAATGTATTCAATGAAATAATACGAGAAAACTTCCCAGACTTGAGGAATCAGACAGAATCCCAAATCCTAGAAGCCTACAGGACGCCGAATGTGCAAAACAATAAGAGATCCACACCTAGACATATTATAATGAAGATGTCCAACATACAGAATAAGGAGAGAATTTTAAAAGCTACAAGAGAAAGGAAGCAGATAACATTTAGTGGTAAACCAATCAGGATAACAGCGGATCTCTCAACACAGACTCTAAAAGCTAGAAGATCCTGGAATAACATATTTCAAACACTGAAAGAAAATGGGTTCCAACCAAGAATCGTGTATCCGGCGAAATTAAGCTTCAGGATGGAAGATGAAATTAAATCTTCCACGATAAACAAAAGTTAAAAGAATTCGCACCTAGAAATCCTTCTCTTCAAAAAATCCTTGGCAAAATATTACAGGAAGAGGAAGTGGAAAATAACATTGAAAACCAACATTGGGAGTTAGGACAGTAAATGGGGGAAAGTAATCAAAGAGGAAAACAAATCAGGCTTAGTAACATCAATAAACAAATATGGCTGGAAGAAGGAACCGTATCTCAATAATAACCCTAATTGTTAATGGCTTAAACTCACCAATTAAGAGACACAGGCTAGTTGAATGGATCACAAAACAAGACCCAACAATATGCTGCCTGCAGGAGACGCATTTGATAGGAAAAGATATACATAGACTGAAGGTAAAAGGTTGGGAAAAATCATACCACTCATATGGACTGCGGAAACAAGCAGGAGTGTCCATACTCATATCTAATAAAATAGATTTCAAGCAAAAGTTAATCAAAAGGATAAAGAGGGACACTACATACTGCTCAAGGGAACCATACACCAACAAGACATAACAATCATAAATATATATGCCCCAAATAATGGTGCAGCTATGTTCATCAAGCAAACGCTTCTCAAGTTCAAGAGTCTAATAGACCACCATACAATAATCATGGGAGACTTTAACACACCTCTCTCACCACTGGACACATCTTCCAAACAAAAGTTAAACAAGGAAACTATAGAACTCAATAACACAATCAACAACCTAGACTTAATTGACATATATAGAATATACTATCCAACATCAAGTAGTTACACTTTTTTCTCAGCAGCACATGGATCCTTCTCAAAAATAGATCATATATTATGTCACAGGGCAACTCTTAGACAATATAAAGGAGTAGAGATAATACCATGCATCTTGTCTGATCATAATGGAATGAAACTGAAAATCAATGATAAAAGAAGGAAGGAAAAATCAAGCATCACTTTGAGAATGAACAATAGGTTACTGAATGATCAATGGGTTTTAGAAGACATTAAGGAGGAAATTAAAAACTTCTTAGAGTTAAACGAAAACACAGACACAATATATCGGAATCTATGGGACACATTGAAAGCAGTTCGAAGAGGAAAATTTATTGCTTGGAGTTCATTCCTTAAAAAAGAAAAAAAACAACAAATAAATGATCTCATACTTCATCTCAAAATCCTAGAAAAAGAAGAGCAAAACAACAGCAAAAGAAGTAGAAGGCAAGAAATAATTAAAATCAGAGTTGAAATTAATGTAATTGAAACAAAAGAAACAATTGAAAAAAATTGACAAAACTAAAAGTTGGTTCTTTGAAAAAATAAATAAAATTGACAGACCCATAACCATGCTAACGACGAGAAGAGAGAGAACCCAAATTACTAACATACGGGATAAAAAAGGCAATATCACATCAGACACTTCAGAAATACAGAAGATAATCAGAAATTATTTTGAATCCTTATATTCCAATAAAATAGAAGATAGTGAAGGCATAGATAAATTTCTTAAGTCATATGATCTGCCCAGATTGAGTCAGGAGGATATAGACAACCTAAACAGACCAATAACAATAGAGGAAATAGAAGAAACCATCAAAAGACTACCAACTAAGAAAATCCCAGGACCGGATGGGTATACAGCAGAGTTTTACAAAACCTTTAAAGAGGAACTAACACTAATACTTTTCAAGCTATTTCAGGAAATAGAAAAACAGGGAGAAATTCCAAATACATTCTACGAGGCCAACATCACCCTGATGCCTAAACCAGACAAAGACACTTCAAAGAAAGAAAACTACAGACCAATATCTCTAATGAACCTTGACGCAAAAATCCTCAATAAAATTCTGGCGAACCGGATTCAAAAACATATCAAAAAAATTATACACCATGATCTAGTAGGATTCATCCCTGGGATGCAAGGCTGGTTCAATATATGGAAATCAATAAATGTTATTCACCACATCAATAGACTTTAAAATAAGCACCATATGATCATCTCAATAGATGCAGAAAAAGCATTCGACAAAGTACAGCATCCCTTTATGTTCAAAACGCTAGAAAAATTAGGGATAACTGGATCATACCTCAACATTGTAAAAGCAATCTATTATAAGCCACAGGCCAGCATCATTCTGAATGGAGAAAAATTGAAGGCATTCCCTCTAAGATCTGGTACAAGACAGGGATGCCCTCTCTCACCACTTCTGTTCAACATAGTCCTCGAAACACTGGCCAGAGCAATTAGACAGACGAAAGAAATTAAAGGCATAAAAATAGGAAAAGAAGAACTTAAATTATCACTATTTGCAGATGACATGATTATATACCTAACAGACACAAAAGGGTCTACAAAGAAACTATTAGAGCTAATAAATGAATTCAGCAAAGTGTCAGGGTATAAAATCAACACGCATAAATCAAATGCATTCCTGTATATCAGCAACAAATCCTCTGAAACGGAAATGAGGACAACTACTCCATTCACAATATCCCCCCCAAAAAATAAAATACTTGGGAATCAACCTAACAAAAGAGGTGAAAGATTTATACAATGAAAACTACAGAACCCTAAAGAAAGATATAGAAGAAGACCTTAGAAGATGGAAAAATATACCCTGTTCATGGATAGGCAGAACCAACATCATCAAAATGGCGATATTACCAAAAGTTCTCTATAAGTTCAATGCAATGCCAATCAGAATCCCAACAGCATTTCTCGTACAAATAGATAAAAAATCATGAAATTCATATGGAATAATAAAAGACCCAGAATATCAAAAACAATGCAAAACAGGAAGAGCGAATCAGGTGGTATAGTGATAACAGACTTCAAATTATACTACAGAGCAATAGTAACAAAAACAGCGTGGTACTGGTACCAGAACAGGCGGGTGGACCAATGGTACAGAATAGAGGACACAGTAACCAATCCACAAAACTACAACTATCTTATATTTGATAAAGGGGCTAAAAGCATGCAATGGAGGAAGGATAGCATCTTCAACAAATGGTGCTGGGAAAACTGGAAATCCATTTGCACCAAAATGAAACTGAATCCTTTTCTCTCACCATGCACAAAAGTTAACTCAAAATGGATCAAAGAACTTGATATTAAATCAGAGACACGGCATCTAATAGAAGAAAAAGTTGGCTATGATCTACATACTGCTGGGTCAGGCTCCAAATTCCTCAATAGGACACCCATATCGCAAGAGTTAACAACTAGAATCAACAAATGGGACGTACTCAAACTAAAAAGTTTTTTCTCAGCAAAAGAAACAATCAGAGAGATAAACAGGGAGCCTACATCCTGGGAACAAATTTTTACTCCACACACTTCAGATAGAGCCCTAATATCCAGAGTATACAAAGAACTCAAAAAATTAGACAATAAGATAACAAATAACCCAATCAACAAATGGGCCAAGGACCTGAACAGACACTTCTCAGAGGAGGACATACAATCAATCAATAAGTACATGAAAAAATGCTCACCATCGCTAGCAGTTAGAGAAATTCAAATCAAAACTACCCTAAGATACCATCTCACTCCAGTAAGATTGGCAGCCATCATGAAGTCCAACAACAACAAGTGCTGGAGAGGATGCGGGGAAAAGGGTACACTTGTTTATTATTGGTGGGACTGCAAAATGGTGCAGCCAATTTGGAAAGCAGTATGGAGATTTCTTGGAAAGCTGGGAATGGAACCGCCATTTGACCCAGCTATTCCCCTTCTCGGTCTATTCCCTAAATACCTAAAAAGAGCATGCTACAGGGACACTGCTACATCGATGTTCATAGCAGCACAATTCACAATAGCAAGACTGTGGAAGCAACCTAGATGCCCTTCAATAAACGAATGGATAAAAAAAATGTGGCATTTATACACAATGGAGTATTACTCTGCATTAAGAAACGACAAAATCATAGAATTTGGAGGGAAATAGATGGCATTAGAGCAGATTATGCTAAGTGAAGGTAGCGAATCCTTAAAAAATAAATGGCAAATGACTTCTTTGATATAAGGGGAGTAACTAAGGACAGAGTAGGGACGAAGAGCAGGAGAAGAAGATTACCATTAAATAGGGATGAGAGGGGGTAGGGAAAGGGAGAGAGAAGGGAAATTGCAGGGAAAGGGAAGGTGATCCTCAGGGTTATATAAAATTACATACAAGAGAAAGTGAGGGGTAAGGGAAGAAGAATACAAGTGGAATAAATGTTTTACAGTAGAGGTGGTCGAGAGAGAAGAGGGGAGGGGAGGGGAGGGGAGGGGGGTTAGTAGAGGATAGGATAGAGAGCAGAATTCATCAGACACTAGAATGGCAATGTGTAAATCAATGGAAATGTAACTGATGTAACCGATGTGATTCAGCAATCTGTATACTGGGTAAAAATGGAAGTTCATAACCCTTCCGAATCAAATTGTGAAACATGATATATCAAGAAAGATGTAATGTTTTGAACAACCAACAATAAAAAAAATTAACTGGGTAAACAGCTGTTGAGGATTGTTTTAATATGTGAACAAATAAGGAGGTTAACAGATCTGTTTTATTACTTTCATTTCCTTTTCATTATATTTAATAATTCTGTTCAGAATAATGTAAATTGTTCAGAAAATTGTTTTCTTAGTGCCTGTTGGAATGTTACATAATTTTTTTTTAACCATCATTGTCAGAATTCCTACTTTCATCCCAGTGCTGGTGAAGACAAAGTTAAAACCAAACCAAAGCTTCTTTGATAGCTATCACAGTAAATTGTATAAACTGATGCACCAATGAATAATAACTCAACAATAATGCTCAGTCAAGGGAGGAAATGGACATATTGATAGATTCCTCCACTTTGAACTGCTTGAAGAACTTGCCTGGACTATGTATCACTTGTATGCATTGAGAACTATCTGTTGGTGCAGCAAATTGTTGTAGTGCTGGCATATCTTTGCTGATGGTGTCACAGGTGATACAATTTTTCCAAAGGAGCCATCAATTGGCTTGGTGTCATGGCATTTCTGTATCCTCTTCCCTTCTACTAGTGATGGTCTAAAATTTGGGGGCCAACAGAGGTGAGGCAAAGAACCTCATCCCCCAAGTGCATAGGCCTATCCACAAGTATAGCTGTATGCTGGACCAGTAGTCAGTGATGGGTATGATGCAAATGCAGTGGAACCAACCAAAGACAGGAGGCTGACGCCTAGAGGTCAGGTCATCTGATGATGGGTAAGGACCATATGTTGTATTGGACAACCGAACAGGCATGGTCCCTAAGCCACGTTGCTTGTTGTTTAATTAAACAGAAGGGGGAAGGTGCTGAGAGCCATAGCCAAGTAGGAATTGTGCATGGCATTTTGGTTGAAAGGTGATGCCAGCAAGCCATTGAGATGATATGATTATGTTAAGATCTGCATTCAATTGGATATTAGACCCCTGCCGTCCACCTTGGCCTGCTTTTTTGGAGCTTTAGTGGGACTCCCAGACAGTTCCCATTGGTTGGGGAAGTGTAGTAGGAGGGAATTCCGGAGGAGGGATTTCCTGTTGGAGTATTGTGGCCCAGGAGAACACTGCGTGTGTGGTTCGGCATATTTCCCGGGAGCGTACGTGGCATTGGCGGGAAATTCAGAAATAAAGTTTGTTCCTTCTTGAGTGGCTCATGATTTTGTGCCCAGCCAGACTGTGGCAGTAATACTAAGCAGAGGCAAGGAAAAAGCACTTTCATTTGAAAGCGTTTGCCATGTCTCCACAGAACTTCGAGTTTACTGGAAACTCAGCAAATGTTTTTTCACCCAATCTTGTTGATACTTCACAGGAATGATCAGTACTCCAGTTGCCCTTGTCCCACCAAATTTCAATCTTCTACTTTGATGCGTTCATTTTCAGGCACACTCTAAATTTTAGGTTTCACTTCTTTTTCCCTTATAGTGATAGATGCAGTTGCGACACTAAATCAAACATGGTTTGTGATAGGTGCTTGTAACTTGACACACTCAATTAGTTCTCAGTGCAAACTCTATGCTGTATTACTTATTGAAGTAGCCCTAAGCAGAAGCAGTAAAAACATACCTTAATTTGAAAGCATTTGCCATGTTTCCACAGAACTTCAATTTTACTGGAAATCAGAAAATATTTCTTCACCACAACTTGTTGATACATTGTAGGATGAACAGTACTCCAGTTGCAGTTGGCCCTCAAAATTATGTCGTTGTACGTTGAAGTGTTCGTTTACAAGAACACTTTGAATTTTTAGGTTTCACTTCATTTTCCCCTCTAGGGATAGATGCAGTTGGAACTCTAAATCAAACAGGGATTGTGCTAGCTTCTTGAAACTTGACAAACTCAATTAGATCCTAGTGTACTCTCTATGATTTAGTCCCTGTTTCAGTAGCCCTAAGCAGAGGCAAGGAAAAACACTTTAATTTGAAATCATTGGCAAAGTTTCCACAGAACTTCGAGTTTACTGGAATCTCAGCAAATATTTTCTAACTCAAACTTGTTGACACATCTCAGGAATGATCAATACTGAGTTGCATTGGGTCCGCCAAATTTCAATCTTCTAGTTTGATGCATTCATTTGTAGGAACACTTTGAATTCTTAGGTTTCACTTCGTTTTCCCCTATAGGGATAGATGCATTTGGAACTCTAAATCAAACACTGTTTGGGCTAGCTTCTTGAAACATGAAACACTATTAGTTCTCAGTGTGATCTCTATGGTTTGTTCCCATTGAAGTTACCCTTCTTGATGCCTTGTTCCCTGTTTATGGTACCCTAAGTAGAAAACAGAAAAACACTTTCATTTGAAAATGTTTGCCAAGCTTCCACAGAACTCCGAGTTTACCAGAATCTCAACAAATATTTTTTCACCTGATCTTATTTATATATTGCAGGAATGATCAATGCTCCATCTCAGTTGGCTTTCAAATTGCTTTCTTCTAGGTTGAAGCTTTTGGTTGCAGGAACACATGAATTTTTAGTATTCACTTCCTTTTTTCCCAATCCGGATAGTTGCAGCTAGAACTCTAAATAAAAGACGTTTTTGTTAGCTGCTTAAAACTTGACATCCTCAATTAGTTCTCTGTGCTCTCTCTATGATTTGTTCCCTGTTTCAGGAGCCCTAAGCAGAGGCAAGGAAATACACTTTAATTTGAAAGTGTTTGCCATGTTTGCACAGAATTCCAAGTTTACTGGAATCTCAGCAAATATTTTTCAACCCTTCTTGTTGATACTTTGCAGGAATGATCAGAACTCCAGTTGCACTTGGCCCACCAAATTTCAATCTTCTTGGTTGATGCATTTGATAGCAGGAACAATTTGAATTTTTAGGTATCACTTCGCTTTCCCCTATAGGGATAGATGTAGTTGCAACTCTAAATCAAACACGGTTTGTGATAGGTGCTTAAAACTTGACACACTTAATTAGTTCTCAGTGAAAATTCTATGCTGTGTTACTCATTGAAGTAGCCCTAAGCATAGTCAATGAAAACAAACCTTCATTTGAAAGTTGTTGCCATGTTTCCACAGAACTCTGATTTTACTGGAAATCAGAAAATATTTTTTCACCAGAACTTGTTGATACATGGCAGGAATGAACAGTATTCCAGTCACACATGGCCCCCAAAGTTATGTTGTTCTAGGTTGAAGCATTTGTTTACAGGAACACATTGAATTTTCAGTTTCCCATCATTTTCCCATATAGGTGTAGTTGCAGTTAGAACTCTAAATCAAAAAGGGTTTGTGGTAGCTACTTGAAACATGAAACCACTCAATTAGTCCTCAGTGTGCTCTCTATGCTGTGTTCCCTGTTGAAGTTACCATTCTCTACGCCTTGTTCCCTGTTGAAGTTATCGTAAGCAGAAAACAGGAAAAAAAAAAAACACTTTCATTTGAAAATGTTTGTCAAGCTTCACAGAACTCGAGTTTACTGGTATCTCAGCAAATATTTTTTCACCTGATTTTGTTTGTAGATTGCAGGAATCATCAATACTCCATCTCACGTTGTCCCCAAATAGTGTTCTTCTAGATTGAAGCTTTCGGTTTCAGGAACACTTTGAAATTTTAGATTTCTCTTCATTTTTCCAAATAGGGATAGATACAGATGGAACTCTAAATCAAACACTGTTTGTGCTAGCTGCTTGAAACATGACATCCTCAATTAGTTCTCTGTTCTATCTATGCTTTCTTCCCTGCTGAATTAGCCCTATGCAGAGGCAAGAGAAAACACTTTCATTTGAAAACGTTTGCCAAGTTTCCACAGAATTCCGAGTTTACCGGAATCTCAGCAAATAATTTTTCACCCGAACTTCTTAATACTTAGCAGGAATGATAAGTACTCCAATTGCACTAGATCTGCCAAATTTCAATCTTCTAGGTTGACACGTTCGTTTGCAGGAACACTGTGAATTTTTAGGTTTCACTTCTTTTTCCCCTATAGGGATAGATGCAGTTGGACCTCTAAATCGAACACCATTTGGGCTAGATGCTTGAAACATGAAACAAGCAATTAGTTCTCTGTGTGCTCTCTATGCTTTGTTCCCTGTGGAAGTTACCATTCTCTATGCTTTGTTCCCTGTTAAAGTTACCCTAAGCATAAAATGGAAAAAAAAAAAAACACTTTAATCTGTAAATGTTTGACAAGCATACAGAGAACTCCGAGTTCACTGAAATCTCAGCAAATATTTTCTCACCAGATCTTGTTTATATATTGCAACCAAGATCGATACTCCATCTCACATGGGCAACAAATTACATTCTTGTAGGTTGAAGCTTTCAGTGGCAGCAACACATTGAATTTTTAGGTTTCACTTTGTTTTTCCCTATAGGGATAGATGCAGTTGGAACTCTAAATCAAACACCATTTTTGCTAGCTGCTTGAAACTTGAAATCCTCAATTAGTTCTCTGTGCCCTCTCTATGTTTTTTCCCTGTTGAAGTAGCCCTAAGCAGAGGCAAAGAAATACACTTTCATTTGAAAGCGTTTTCCAAGCTTCCACAGAACTGTGTTTTTACTGGAATCTCAGAAAATACGTTTTCACCAGATCTTGTTGATATATGGCAGGAATGATCGGTATTAAAGTCATACTTGGCCCCCAAATTACGTTGTTCCAGGTTGAAGTGTTTATAGGAATCTATGCTTTGTTCCTGCTGAAGTAGCCATAAGCAGAGGCAAGGAAAAACACTTTCATTTGAATGCATTTGCCAATTTTCCACAGTATTCTGAGTTTAATGGAATCTCAGCCAATATTTTGTCACCTGATCTTTTTGATACTTGGCTGGAAAGATTGATCCTTCAGTCGCACTTGGCTCACCATGTTTTGTTCTTCTAGGTCGATGTCTTCGTTTGCTGGAACACTTTGAATTTTTAGTTTTCACTTTGTTTTTCCCTATAGGGATATATGCAGTTGCATCTCGAAATAAAAAATGGCTTGTGATAGGTGCTTGAAACTTGACACACTCAATCAGTTTTAGTGTGAACTCTAAGCTGTGTTACTTATTGAAGTAGCCCTAAGCAGAGGCAATGAAAGCAAACCTACATTTGAAAGCGTTTGCAATGTTTCCACAGAACTCCAATTTTACTGGAAATCAGGAAATGTTTTTTCAACAGAACTTGTTGATACCTGGCAGGAATCAACAGTACTCCAGTCACACTTGGCCCACAAAATTACGTTGTTCTAGGTTGCACTATTAGTTAACAGGAACACTTTGAATTTTTAGCTTTACCTTCATTTTCCCTTCTAGGTAAACATACAGTTGGAACTCTAATTAATCAAACAGGGTTTGTGCTAGCTGCTTCAAACGTGACTCACTGAATTAGTTCCTAGTGTGCTCTTCATGATTTGTTCCCTGTTGAAGTAGCCCTAGCCATAAGCAAGGAAAAACACTTTTTAAAGTCTTTGTCATGCTTCCACACTACTCCAAATTTGCTGGAGTCTCAGCAAGGATTTTTTTTACTCGAACTTGTTGATACTTGGAAGGAATGATTGGTACCCTATTCGTACTTGGCCCCCCAAGGTTGAAGCTTTCGGTTGCAGGAAAACTTTGAAATTTTAGGTTTAACTTGTTTTCCTCTATAGGGATGGATGCATTTGGAACACTAAATCAAACATGGTTTGTGCTAACTACTTGAAACTTGACATATCCAATTAGTTTTCAGTGTGCTCTCTGTGCTTTGTTCCATATTGAAGTTACCCTAGCAGAGACAAGGAAAAATCTATTTCATTTCAATGCATTTGCCAAGCTTCCACAGAACTCTGTTTACTGGAATCACTGCAAATAGTTTTTCACCAGATCTTATTGATAATTGGCAGGAATGATAGTACTCCAGTTCCACTTGTAACTCCAAATTTTGTTCATCTATGTACAAGAGTTCATTTGCAGGAACACTTTGAATATTTAGTATTCACTTTGTTTTCTCCATAGGGATAGATGCTTTTGGAACTCTAAATCAAACACAGTTTGGTTTAGCTGCTTGAAATGTGACACATTCATTTAGTTCTCAGTGTGCTCTCTGTGCTTTGTTGCCTGTTTCATTAGCCCTAAGCAGAAGGTAGGAAAAAGCACTTTTATTTGAAACCATTTGCCATGTTTCCACAGAACTTCGAGTTAACTGGAATCTCAGCAAATATTTTTTCACCCGATCTTGTTAATACTTAGCAGAAATGATCAGTCCTCCAGTTGCACTCAGCCTGCTAAATTTCAATCTTCTAGGTTGATGTGTTCGTTTGCAGAACACTTTGAATTTTTAGGTTTCACTTTGTTTTCCCCTATAGGGATTGATGCAGTTCGAACTCTAAATCGAAATCCCATTTGGCAAGCTGCTTAAAACATGAAACTCTATTAGTTCTCAGTGTACACTCTATGCTTTGTTCCCGTTGAAGTTACCCTTCTTGATACATTGATCCCTGTTGATGTTACCCTAAGCAGAAAATGAAAAAAAAAAAAAAAACACTTTCATTTAAAAATGTTTGCCAAGCTTCCACAGAACTTGAGTTTACTAAAATCTCAGCAAATGTTTTTTTCACCAGATCTTGTTTTTATATTGTAGTAATAATTGATACTCTATCTCAGTTGGCCCCCAAATTGCTTTCTTTTGTGTTGAAGCTTTCGGTTGCAGGAACACATCAATGTTTGGGATTAACTTTTTTTCCCAATAGAAATAGATGCATTTGGAACTCTAAATCAAACACCGTTTGTGCTAGCTGCTTGAAGCATGACATCCTCAGTTAGTTCTCTGTGCTCTCTCAATGCTTTGTTCCCTGTTGAACTAGCCTTATGCAGAGGCAAGAAAAAACATTTTAATTTGAAAGTGTTTGCCAAGTTTCCACAGAATTTAGAGTTTACCCAAATATCAACAAATATTTTTCACCCGATTTTGTTGATACTTAGCATGAATGATCAGTACTCCAGTTGCACATTGCCCACCAAATTTCAGTCTTCTACGTTGATGTATTCAGTTGCAGGAACACTGTGAATTTTTAGGTTTCACTTCATTTTCCCATTCAGGGTTAGATACATTTTGATCTCTAAATCAAACACCGTTTGTGCTACCTGCTTGAAACATGAACCTATCAATTAGTTCTCAGTGTGTGCTCTATGCTTTGTTCCTTCTTGAAGATCCCCTTCTCTATGCTTTGGTCCCTGTTGAAGTTTCCCTAAGCAGAAAATGGGAAAAAAACACTTTCATTTGAAAATGTTTGCCAAGCTTCCAGAGAACTCTGATTTTACTGGAATCTCAGAATTTTTTTTACCCTATCTTGTTTATATATTGCAAGAATGATCAATATTCTATCTCACTTGGCACCCAAATTGCATTCTTCCAGGTTGAATCTTTCGGTGGCAGCAACACATTGAATTTTTAGGTTTTACTTCATTTTTCCCTATAGGGATAGATGCAGTTGGAATTCGAAATCAAACACCGTTTGTGCTAGCTGCGTGAAACTTGAAATCCTCAATTAGTTCTCTGTGTGTTCTCTATGCTTTTTCCCTGTTGAAGTAGCCCTAAGCAGAGGCAAGGAAAAACACGTTCATTTGAAAGCATTTGCCAAGCTTCCACAGACTGTGTTTTTACTTAATCTCAGAAAATACGTTTTCACCAGATCTTGTTGATACATGGCAGGAATGATTGGTTTTCCAGTCACACTTGGCCCCCCAAATTATGTTGTTCTTGGCTCAAGTGTTCATAGCTGTCTATGCTTTGTTCCTGTTGAAGTATTCATAAGCAGAGGAAAGAAAATCACTTTCATTTCAAAGAGTTTGCCAAGTTTCCACAGAATTCCATGTTTACTGGAATCTCAGCAAATATTTTGTCAACCAATCTTGTTGAGACTTGGCAAAAATATTCAGTCCTCCAGTCCCACTTGGACGTTTTGTCCTTCTAAGTTGACATGTTTGTTTGCAGGAACACTTTGAATTTTTAGTTTTCACTTAGTTTACCCCTATAGGGACAGATGCTTTTGCAACTCTAAATCAAACATGGTTTGTGATAGGTGCTTGGAATTTGACACACTCAATTCATTCTCAGTGCAAACACTATGCTGTCTTTCATCTTGAAGTAGCCATAAGCAGAGGCAATATAAACACACCTTCATTTGAAAGCGTTTGCCATGTTTCCACAAAACTTCAAATTTACTGGATAACTGCAAATATTTTTTAACCTGAACTTGTTGATATTTCACAGGAATCATAAGTACTCCAGTTGCAATTGGCCCACACATTGCAATCTTTCAGGTTGAAACATTCACTTGCCAGAACACTTTGAATTTTTAGGTTTCACTTTCTTTTCTCCTATAGGGACAGATGCAGTTGGAACTCTAAATAAAACAAGGTTTGAGCTAGTGACTTTAAACTTGACACACTCAATTAGTTCTAAGTGTGCCCTCTATGCTTTGTTCCTTTTTGAAGTTATCCTAAGGAGAGGCAAGGAAAAATCTATTTAATTTCAAAGCATTTGCTAAGCTTCCACAGAACGCAGAGGTTAATGGAATCTCTGCAAATAGTTTTTCACCTGATCTTATTGATACATGGCAGGAATGATAGTACTCCAGTTTCACTTGTAACTCCAAATTTTGTTCATCTATGTTAAAGTGTTCATTTGCAGGAACACTTTGAAATTTTAGGATTCACTTCATATTCCCGTATAGGGATAGATGCTTTTGGAACTCTAAATCAAACACATTTCGGGTTAGCTACTTGAAATGTGAAACCTTCAATTAGTTCTCAGTGTGCTCTCTATGCTTTGTTCCCTGTTTCAGTAACCCTAAGCAGAGGCAAGGAAAAAGCACTTTCATTTGAAAGTGTTTGCAAGTTTCCACAGAACTTCGAGTTTACTGCAACCAGGAAATATTTTTTCACCCAATTTTGTTGATTCTTTGCAGGAATGATAAGTATTCCAGTTCCACTTGTCCCACCAAATTTCAATCTTCTAGATTGATGTGTTTGTTTGCAGAAACATTGTGAATTTTTAGGTTTCACTACATTTTCCCCTATAGGTATATATTCGGTTGCAACTCTAAGTCGAATACAGTTTTGGCTAGCTGCTTGAAACATGAAACACTCAATTAGTTCTTAGTGTGCTCTTTATTCTTTGTTCCCTGTTGAAGTTACCAAAGCAGAAAATGGAAAAAAAACCACTTTCATTTGAAAATGTTTGCCAAGCTTCCACAAAACTCCGAGTTTACTGGAAATATAGCAAATATTTTTTTTCACCTGATCTTGTTTATATATTGCAAAAATGATCAATACTCCATCTCATGAGGTGCCCAGGTTGCATTCTTCTAGGTTTCAGCTTTCGATTGCAGCAACACATTGAATTTTTAGGTTTTACTTTGTTTCTCCATATAGGGATAAAAGTACTTGGAACTCTAAATCAAACACCATTTCTGCTAGCTGCTTGAAACTTGATATCTTCAATTAGTTCTCTGTTTGCTCTCCATGATTTTCCCCTGTTGAGGTAGCCCTAAGCAGAGGCAAGAAAAAACACTTTCATTTGAAAGCCATAGCCAAGCTTCCACAGAACTGCGTTTTTACTGGAATCTCAGCAAATACTTTTTCACCCAATCTTGTTGATACATGACAGGAATGATTGGTATCCCAGTTGCACTTAGCCAGCAAAATTACATTGTTCTAGGTTGAAGCATTCGTTCATTGCTGTCTATGCTTTGTTCCTGTTGAAGAAGCCAAAAGCAGAGGCAAGGAGAAACACTTTCATTTGAAAGTGTTATCCAAGTTTCCACAGAATTCCGAGTTTACTGGAATCTCAGCAAATATTTTGTCACATGAACCTGTTGAAATCATGCAGGAATGATTGGTCCTCCAGTTGCACTTGGGTCACCAGGTTTAGTTCTTCTAAGTTGACGAGTTCATTTGCAGGAACACTTTGAATTTTTAGGATTCACTTCATTTTACCCTATACTGATAGATGCAGTTGCAACTCTAAATCAAACATGGTTTGTGATAGGTGCTTGATACTTGACACAGTCAATTCATTCTCAGTGCGAACTCTATGCTGTGTTACTTATTGAAGTAGCCCTAAGCAAGAGGCAATGAAAACACATCTTCATTTCAAAGTGTTTTCCATGTTTCTACAGAACTCTGATTTTACTGGAAATCAGCAAATATTTTTTCACCAGAACTTGTTGAAACATGGCACGAATGAAGAGTAAACCACTCACAATTGGCCCCCAAAATTACGTTGTTCTAGGTTGAAGCACTTGTTTACAGGAATACTTTGAATTCTTAGATTTCACTTTGTTTTCCCCTCTAGGGATAGATGCAATTAGAATTCTAAATCAAACAGGGTTTATACTAGCTGCTTGAAACCTGACACACTCAATTAGTTCTAGTGTACTCTCTATGCTTCCCTCCCTGTTTCAGTAGCCCTAAGCAGAATTAGAATTAGCTCTCTATGCTTTGTTCCCTGTTTCAGTAGCCCTAAGCAGAGGCAAGGAAAAAGCACTTTCATTTGAAAGTGTATGCCAAGTTTCTACAGAACGTCGAGTTTACTGGAATCTCAGCATATATTTTTTCACCCAATCTTTTTGATTCCTTGCAGGAATGATCAGTACTCCAATTGCACTTGGTCCACCAAATTTCAATCTTCTAGGTTGATGCGTTTGATTGAGGGAACATTGTGAATTTTTAGGTTTCACTTCGTTTTCCCCTATAGGGATAGATGCAGTTGCAATTCTAAATCAAACACCCTTTGCTAGCTGAGAAATATGAAATATGAAACACTCAATTAGTTCTCAGTGTGCTCCCTATGCTTTGTTCCCTGTTGAAGTTACCCTTCTCTATGCTTTGTTCCTTGTTAAAGTTACCCTAAGCAGAAAATGGAAAAAAAAAAACACTTTTATTCGAAAATGTTTGCCAAGCTTCCACAGAACTCCAAGTTTACTGGAATCATAGCAAATATTTTTTCACCCGATCTTGTGTATATATTGCAAAAATGATCAATACTCCATCTCATGAGGTGCCCAAATTGCATTCTTCTAGGTTGAAGCTTTTGATTGCAGCAACACATTTCATTTTTAGGTTTCACTTCTTTTTTCCATATAGGGATAGTAGCAGTTGGAACTCTAAATCAAACACCATTTGTGCTAGCTGCTTGAAATTGACATCCTCAATTAGTTCTCTGTGTTCTCTCTATTCTTTTCCCCTGTTGAGGTAGCCCTAAGCAGAGGCAAGAAAAAACACTTTCATTTGAAAGCTTTTGACAAGCTTCCACAGAACTTCGTTTTTACTGGAATCTCAGCAAATACTTTTTCACCAGATCTTGTTATTACATGGCAGGAATGATTGATATACCAGTCACACTTGTCCCCCCAAATAACGTTGTTCTAGGTTGAAGTGTTCATTCATGTCTGTCGATGCTTTGTTCCTGTTGAAGTAGTATAAAGCAGAGGCAAGGAAAAACACTTTCATTTGAAAGCCTTATCCAAGTTTCCACAGATATAAGAGTTTACTGGAATCTCAGCAAATATTTTGTCACCTGAACTTGTTGAAACATGGCAGGAATGATCCTTCCTCCAGTCGCACTTGGACCACCACTTTTTGCTTTTCTAGGTTAATGTGTTCATTTGCAGGAAAACTTTGAATTTTTAGGATTCACTTCATTTTACCATATAGTGATAGATGAAGTTGCAACTCTAAATCAAACATGGTTTGTGATAGGTGCTTGATACTTGACACAGTCAATTCATTCTCAGTATGAACTCTATGCTGTGTTACTTATTGAAGTAGCCCTAAGCAAGAGGCAATGAAAACACAACTTCATTTCAAAGTGTTTGCCATGTTTCCAAAGAACTCCAATTTTACTGGAAATCAGCAAATATTTTTTCACCAGAACTTGTTGATACATGGCAGGAATGAACACTATTCCAGTCGCACTTGACCCCAAAATTAAATTTCTCTAGGTTGAAGCATTCGTTTAACAGGAACACTTGAAATTTTAGGTCTCACTTTGTTTTCTTCTGTAGGGATAGATGCAGTTAGAACTCTAAATCAAACAGGGTTTGTGCTAGCTTCTTAAAACTTGACACACTCAATTAGTTTCTAGTGTGCTCTCTATGATTTGTTTCCTGTTTCAGTAGCCCTAACCAGAGGCAAGGAAATAGCACTTTTATTTGAAAGTGTTTGCCAAGTTTCCACAGAACTTCGAGTTTACTGGAAACACAGCAAATATTTTTTCACCCGATCTTGTTGATACTTTGCAGGAATGACCAGTACTACAGTTGCACTTGGCCCTCCAAATTTCAATCTTCTAGATGACATGTTCATTAGCAGGAACACTTTGAATTTTTAGGTTTCACTTTGTTTTCCCCTACAGGGATAGATTTAGTTGGAACTCTAAATCAAATAATCATTGGGCAGGCTGCTTGAAACATGAAACACTCAGTTAGTTCTCAGTTGCTCTCTATGCTTTGTTCCTTGTTGAAATTACCCTTCTCTATGCTTTGTTCCCTGCTGAAATTACCCTAAGCAGAAAATGGAGAACAACGCTTTCATTTGTAAATGTTTGTCATGTTTCCACAGAACACTAAATCTACTGGAAATCAGCAAATATTTTTCACCATAACTTGTTGATACATGGTAGGAATAAACAGTATTCCAGTTGCACTTGGCCCCAAAAAATTATGTTGTTCTAGGTTGAAGCGTTCGTTTACAGGAACACTTTGAATTTTTAGTTTTCACTTTTTTTTTCCCCTCTAGGGATAGATGCAGTTAAAACTCTAAATCAAACAGTGTTTTTGCTAGCTGCTTGAAACTTTTCACACTTTGCTCCCTGTTGCAGTAGTCCTAGGCAGAGGCAAGGAAAAAACACTTTCATTTCAGAGCGTTTGCCAGGCTTCCACAGAACTCCAAGTTTACTGGAATCTCATCGAGGATTGTTTCACTCGATCTTATTCATGCTTGGCAGGAATGATTGGTACTCTATCCACACTTGGACCCCCATATTTCATTCTT
This sequence comes from Urocitellus parryii, assembly GCF_045843805.1. Classification (NCBI taxonomy): domain Eukaryota; kingdom Metazoa; phylum Chordata; class Mammalia; order Rodentia; family Sciuridae; genus Urocitellus; species Urocitellus parryii. The sequence goes on from NC_135536.1 coordinate 128,052,263, forward strand.
CTAGGTTGAAGCTTTCAGTTGCAGAAGAACTTTAAAATTTTAGGTTTCACTTTGTTCTCCCCAATGGGGATAGATGCAGTTGGAACTCTAAATCAAACTCGGTTTGTGCTAGCTAATTGAAACTTGATACACTCAATTAGTTCTTAGTGTGCTCTCTATGCTTTCTTCCCAATTGAAGTTACCATAAGCAGAGACAAGGAGAAATATTGTTTCATTTGAAATCATTCGCCAAGCTTCCACAGAACTCTGAGTTTACTGGAAACTGGCAAATAATTTTTCACCCGATTTTATTGATACTTGGCAGGAATGATAGTACTCCAGTTGCACTTGTACCTCCAAATTTTGTATTCTACGTTGAAGCATTCATTTGCAGGCATACTTTAAATTTTTAGGTTTCATTTCATTTTCCCCTATAGGGATAGATGCTTTTGGAAATCTAAATCAAACACAGTTTGGGTTAGCTGCTTGAAACATGACACACTCAATGAGTTCTCAGTGTGCTCTCTATGCTTTGTTCACTGTTTTGTACCTCTAAGCAGAGTCAAGGAAAAAGCACTTTCATTTGAAAGTGTTTGCCAAGTTTCCACAGAACTTCGAGTTTACTGGATTCTCAGCAAATATTTTTTCAAATGAACTTGTTGATACTTCGCAGGAATGATCAGTACTCCAGGTGCACTTGGCTAGCCAAATTTCAATCTTTTAGGTTGACGCATTCATTTGCAGGAACACTTTGAATTTTGAGATTTCACTTTGTTTTTCCCTATAGGAATAGATGCAGTTGGAAGTCTAAATCAAACACTTTTTGGGCTAGCTGCTTGAAACATGAAACACTCAATAAGTTCTCAGTGTGCTGTCTATGGTTGTTCCCTATTGATGTTACCCTTCTTTATGCTTTTTTCCCTGTTGAAGTTACTTTAAGCAGAAAACGGGGAAAAAAAACTTTCATTAGAAAACTGAACCCCGAGTTTACTGGAATCTTAGCAAATATTTTTTCACCAGATCTTGTTTATATATTGCATGAATGATTGATACTCCATCACACTTGGCCCCCAAGTTGCATTCTTCTAGGTTGAAGCTTTTGGTTGCAGGAACACATTGAATTTTTAGGTTTCACTTCATTTTTCCCCATAGGGATAGATGCAGTTGTAACTCTTAATCAAACATGGTTTGTGCTAGCTGATTGGAACTTGACGTCCTCAATCAGTTCTCTGTGCTCTCTCTATGCTTTGTTCCTTGTTGAAGTCACCCTAAGCAGTGGCAAGGAAAAACACTTTATTTGAAAGATTTTGCCAAGCTTCCACAGATCTGCGTTTTTCCTGAAACCTCAGCAAATAGTTTTTCACCAGATCTTGTTGATACATGGCAGGAATAATCGGTATTCCAGTCACACTTGGCCCCCCAAATTACGTTGTTCTAGGTTGAAGCATTCATAGCTCTATATGCTTTGTTCCTGTTGAAGGAGCCATAAGTAGAGGCAAGGGAAAAAAAAAACTTTCATTTGAAAGCATTTGACAAGTTTCCAGAAGATTCTGAGTTTTTTGAAATCTCAGCAATTATTTTGCCACCAATCTTGTGTATACATGGCTTTAATGATTGGTCCTCCAGTCGTACTTATCCCACCAGGTTTTGTTCTTCTAGGTTGATGCGTTCGTTTGCAGGAACACTTTGAATTTTTAGGTTTCCCTTCAGTTTTCCATATAGCGATCCATGCATTTGGAACTCTAAACCAAACAGGGGTTGTGCTAGCTGCTTGAAACTTGGCTGACTCCATTAGTTCTCAGTGTGCTATCCTTGCTTCATTCCCTGTTGAAGTATCCCTAAGCAGAGGCAGGGAAAACACCCTTTTACATGAAAGCCTTTGCAAAGCTTCCTCAGAACTCCGCATTTAGCGGAAACTCAGCAAATATTTTTTTTTCACCCAATCTTGTTGATACTTGGAGGGAATGATGGGTACTCCATTCACACTTGGTCCCCCAACTTTTGTTCTTTTATTTTGAAGATTGCATTTGAAGGAACACTTTGAATTTTTAGGTTTCACTTCATTTTCCCCTAATGGCATACATACATTTGGAACTCTAAATCAAACAGGTTTTGTGATAGCTTCTATAAACTTGACTCACTCAATTAGTTCTCAGTGCACTCTCCATACTTTCTTTTCTGTTGAAATAGCCCTAATCAGGGGTAAGGAAAATAGACTTTTAATTGAACACGTTAGCAAAGCTTGCACAGAACTCTGAGTTTACTGGCATCTCAGCAAATATTTTTTCACCCATTCTTGTTGATACATGGAGGGAATGATGGGTACTCTGTTTGCACATGGTCCCCCAAATTTCATTCTTCAAAATTGAAGCGTTCCTTTGCAGGAACACTTTGAATTTTTTTGGTTTCACTTCATTTTCCCCTTTAGGGTTACATGCTTTTGGCACTCTAAATGAAACAGGGTTTGTGCTAGCTGCTTGAATCTTGACTCACTCCATTAGTTCTCAGTGTGCTCTACATGATGTGTTCCTTTTAAAAGTAGCCCCAAGCATAGGCAAGGAAAATACACTTTTATTTGAAAGTGTTTGCAAAGCTACCACAGAACTCCGAGTTTACTAGAATCTCAGCAAATATTTTTTCACCTGATATTTTGATATGTGGAGGGAATGATGGGTACTCACTTCTCACTTGGTCCTCCAAATTTTATTCTTCAAGATTGTAGTGTACATTTGCAAGAACACCTATCTTATTGATACTTGGAGGGAATGATGGGTACTCCATTTGCACTAGGTCCCTTGAATTTTTTTTATTCTAAGTTGAAGCCTTCCTTTGCAGGAACACTTTGAATTATTAGGTTTCACTTTGTTTTCCACCATAGGCATATTTGCATTTGGAAATCTAAATAGAACACGGTTTGTGCTAGCTATTTGAAACTTGACTCACTTCATTAGTTCTCAGTGTGCTCCAATGAAGTGAGCCAAGTTTTTTCCCTGTTTAAGTATCCCTATACAGAAGCAAGGAAAATACACTTTCATTTGAAAGCGTTTACAAAGCTTATAAAGAACTCCCAGTTTACTGGAATCACAACAAATATTTTTTTCACCTCATATTTTGATACTTGGAGGGAATGTTGGGTACTCCTTTTGCACTTGGTCCCCCAAATTTTATTCTTCAAGTTTGAAGCATTCCTTTGCCGGAACACGTTAAAGTTTTAGGTTTCGCTTTGTTTTTCCCTATAGGGATACATGCATTTGGAACTCTAAAGCAAACAAGGATTGTGCTACTTGCTTGAAACTTGACTCACACTTTTAGTTCTCAGTGATCTCTCCAATGTTTATTCCTTATTGAAGTAGCCGTAAGCAAAGGCAGGGAAAATACGTTGTGTTTGAAAGCATATGCAATGCTTCCATAGAACTCCAAGATTACTGGAATCTCAGCAAATATTTTGTCACCTGATCTTGTTGATACATAAGAGGAATGATGGGTCCTCCAGCAGCACTTTGCTCACCACGTTTTCTTCTTCTAGATTGACACGTTCGTTTGCAGGAAAACTTATAATTTTTAGATTTCAATTCCTTTTCCCTTATAGGGATACATGCATTTGGAACTCTAAATCAAACACGGTTTGTGCTAGCTGTTTGAATCTTGACTCATTCATTAGTTCTCAGCGGGCTCTACATGCTTTGTTCTCTGTTTAAGTAGCCCTGTACAGAAGCAAGGAAAATAGACTTTCACTTTAAAGCATTTACAAAGCTTTCAAAGAACTCTGAGTTTACTGGAATCACAGCATGCCGCAGTCTGTCTGGGCACAATTCAGGAGCCACTTGTCAAAAGAAACTAACTTTATTTTTAGAACTACAAACGCCAAACAAAACAGCTCCTCAGGAAAAAAACCCTCAGAGCCCAACTGTCACCACTGGCTTCCACAAGCCTCTCCCCGACACAAACCTCCCCACCTCCCACAATCCTCCTGCTCTTGAGGCCGATTGGCTGGGTTGCGTGGGCCAAAGAAGTCCCCCAATGAGCAGTTCCGTAGTCTGAAGGGCAGGGAAACAGCCCAATGAACATCACCGCAGAGGAGCCAATCAGCTAGATGTTGCTGGGGCCACTGTGAGCCAATCATCAGCCGGCAGCCGGAAGTTTGCTGGCAGCTGGAAGTTTGCTGGGGCCCCTTTGGCAGTGTCTCTCAACATCTCCCCCTCTCTGTTTAAACAACAAGCATGTGGCTTAGGGACCGTGCCTGCCTTAGGTTGTCCAATACTACATATGGTCCTTACCCATCTTCGGATGAGCTGACCTCAGGGCGTCAGCCTCCTGTCTTAGGTTGGTACCATTGTAATTGGATCTTACCCGTCATTGACTACCGGTCCAGTATACAGCCACACCTGTGGAGAGGTACCAGCGGGGGGGTGAGGTTCTTTGCCTCACCTCTGTTGGCCCCCAAATTTTAGCTGAACAATCATGACAAGCAGAAGGGAGGAAGATATACCAAGCCAATTGACGGCTCCTTTTGGGAAAATTGTACCACCTATGACATCATCATCAAACATACCCCAACACTACCACAAGTCGCTGCACCAACAGATAGTTCACAATGCATACAAGTGAGTTCACAATGCATACAAGTGAGTTCACAATGCATACAAGTGACACATAGTTTAGGCGAGTTCTGTAAGCAGTTCAGTGATGGCTATTGCAGAAACTGTAGATTAGTTTTATCTTTGTCTTCACCGGCACAGGGATGAAGATAGGAATTCTGGCAATAATGGCTAAAGAAAAAATTGTGTAACATTCCAGAAGGCACTAAAAGAAAACAATTTTCTTAACAATTTACATTATCTTCACCGGCACTGGGATGAAGATAGGAATTCTAATACCATTGCACTTCTATTGGGATTAGTCGCCACTCCTAGGCCTCGAAGTGTTTGAGTGGCTTGCTGTAATGGCCAATGTTTTGGCCATTCTTGACTAGAGATGATGCTAAGGTCTGCACCTGTATCCAGTAGCCCATTAAATTCATGTCCTTGAATATTTAGTTTTAGCATGGGGCGAGAATCTAAATTTAAAGAAAGCATAGCCCACTCTACACCTGTGGAGCCTAATCCTTTGGAACCTCTTTGTACAGCATGACTGGAAAATTTATCATGTAGGCTTGGTATTTTTAGTAACTGTGCTATTCTATCTCCTGGTGAAATTACTGATATACCCTTTGGAGAACTGGCTATAATTTTTATTTCACCTTCATAATCGGGATCAATTACCCTAGGACTTATCAAAAGTCCTTTTAGAGTAGAAGAGCTGTGTCTCAATAATAAGCCTACTGTTCCTTTGGGAAGAGGTCCTTTCACCCCTGTGGGAATGATTAGAACTCCCATCTACAGTTATCATTAGGATTAGAATAAGGGTCAGGTTAGGGTTAGTGTTTGGATTATGGTTAGAAAAAGAATGAGGGCTACGGTTTGGACTATTAATAGGGTTAAGGTTTGGGTTAGGCTAGGCATTAAGGTTAGAACTAGGGTTAACATTAGAGTTAGGTTTGGCTTAGGATAAGGTATAGGGTTAGAGCTAGGGTTAGGGCTACATTTAGAGTTAGGTTTAGGGCTAGTGTTAGGGTTAGGTTTATGATAAAAGCTAGGATTAGGTCTTGGATTAGGGCTAGGTTTAGAGTTATGGCCAATGTATGGGGGGTTATTATTTGGGCTACTTATAGGATTAGGGTTAGGACTAGGTCTAGTTTTAGGGTTAGGTTTAGGGTTAGGGTGATGTTTAGAGCTAGGGTTAGTGTTAGGGTCAAATTCAAAGTCAGAGATAGTTTTCGGGATAGGGTTAGGGCTAGGTTTTTGGGTTAGGTTTTGGTTAAGGGCTAGGACTAGGGCTATGGTTAGTTAAGTTTTAAATTTAGGGCTATGGCTCATTTTTGTTTTAGGGCTAGGATTATGATTAGGGGTAGTTTTAAGTTTAGCATTAGGTTTAGGGCTAGTGATAGGGTTAGATTAAGCTTAAGGTTAGAGTTAGATTTAGGGTTAGAGTTAGATTTAGAGTTAGGATTAGATCTAGGGTTAGGTCAAGGGCTAGTGTTAGGTCTAGGTTTATGGCTAGGCTTAGGGTTATGGTAAGGGATAGGGTTAGTACTAGGGATAGGGCTAGGGTAAGAGTGAGAGTTAGTCTTAGGTCTAGGCTTAGGGTTTGGGTTAGGTATAGGGCTTAATTAGTGCTAGGAATAGGGCTAGGTTTATGATTATGTTTAGGCTCAATGTTAGTTTTAGGCTTAGGGTTGGGTTTATGTAAGCCATGGGGTTAGAGCTAGGTTCAGGGCTACGGCAAATGTGAGAAATAGGGTTAGGCATAGGGTTTCGTTAGAGTTATGACTAAGGCTAGGTTTAGGGAGAAAATGAGGGCTATGGTTTGTTATAAGGTTAGGGCTAGGATTAGTGTTAGAGCGAATGTCAGGTCTAGGGTTATGGTTAGGGATAGTGTTTGGGGTTAGGTTTATGGCTATATTTAGTGAAACGGTGAGGTTTGGTGTAAAGATCAAATTTAGAGCTAGGGTATTATTAGGGTAAGGGTCAGGTTTAGGGTTATGTTTATCTTAGGGTTTAGGTTTAGGGCTTGAATTAGCATTAGGGTTTGGGTTAGGATAATGGTAGGATTAGGTTTAGGGTTCAGGTTAGGTTTAGCATAATGGATAAGGTTATGGTTAGGGATAGGGTTAGATTTAGGCCTAGGGTTAGCATTAGAATTAGGGTTATGTTTAGGCTAATTGATAGGGTTAGAGCTAAGTTTAGGGCTAGAGTTATAGATAGGATTAGGGCTAGGGCTAGGGTTAGGGTTAGCATTAAGGCTATGGTTTGTGTTAAGGTTAGGACTAGGATTATGGCTAGGGCAAATGTCAGGTCTAGGGTTATGGTTAGGGATAGTTTTAGGGTTAGGCTATGTCTACTATAAGGGTTAGTTTTAGGGTAGGGTCAGGTTTAGAGCTAGGTGTATGATTATGGGAAGGGTCAGAGTTAGGGTTTGGGTTAGGTTAAGGTTTAGGGTTAGGGCTTGAATTAGCATTAGGGTTAGGGTTAGGGTATTGATAGGGTTAGGCTTAGGGTTCAGGTTAGGTTTAGGTTAATAGTAAGGTTAGGGTTACGGTTAAGGTTAAGGTTAGAGTTACCATTAGGGTTATGGTTATGGTTAGGGTAATGGATAGGGTTAGAGCTAGTGATAGGGCTAGGGTTAAGGTTAGGATTCTGGCTAGTGTTAGGGTTAGTTTTAGGGTTAGGGTTAAAGCTAGGGTTAAGGCTCAAATTAGGGCTACATTTTGGGCTTGGTTAGGGCTAGGATTAGGGCTATGGCTAATGTATAAACTAGTGTTACATTAGTGCTAGTTTTAGGTTTAGAGTTCACGCTAGGTCTAGTGTTACAGTTAGGTTTAGGGTTAGGGTGATTTTAGAGCAAGGGTTATTGTTAGGGTCAGAGTCAATGTCAGGGTTACTTTTAGAGTTAGGGTTAGGACTTGAATTAGGGCTAAAGATAGTACTTGGTGTAGCGTTAGTGTTTGGTTTAGGTTAAGGGTTAGGGCTATGGCTTGGTTTTGTTTTAGTGCTATGACGAAGGCTAAGGTTAGGGCTAGATTTTGGATTAGCATCAGGGTTAGGGCTAGTGTTAGGGTGAGGTTTAGGCTTAGGGTTAGGGTTAGATTTAGAGTTAGGGTTAGATCTAGGGTTAGGGCTAGGTTTATGGTTACCGTAATGAATATGGTTAGAACTAGGGATAGGGCTAGGGCGAGAATTAGAGTTAGTCTTAGGAGTAGTTTTCGAATTAGGGTTAGGGCTGGGGCTAAATTAGGGTTAGTATTAAGGCTAGAGTTAGTGTTAGGATTAAGCCTAGGGGTTAGGCTTCAGTTAGGGTTAACATTGGGGTTAAGGTTAAGTTTAGGGGAATGGGTGGGGTTATAGCTAGGACTAGGCCTAAGGTTATGGTTCAGTTTAGGATTAATGGTTAGGGTTTAGTTTAGGTTCAGTCAAGGTTTAGGGTAATAGATGAGTTAGTTTTAGTGATAGGGTTAGGGTTAGCATTAGGGTTAGGGTTATGTTTAGTGTAATGGCTAGGTTTAGAGCTAAGGTTTGGGCTAGGTTATCTTTTGGATTAAGTCTAGGATTAGGGTTAGGTTTAGGGATAGGGCTAGGTTTTTGTTTAGGGTAAGTGTTAGGGTTAGGGTAAGTGTTAGGTTTAGGGCTAGGGTTATGGTTAGGTTAGGGTAAGGGTTAGTGTTTGAGCTAGGGTTAGGGCTAGTGTGAGGGTTAGGTTTAGGTTTAGGTCTAGGTTTCGTTTATGGTTAGAGTAAGGTTTAGTGTTAGGGATAGGATTTTAATTAGGGTTAGGGTTAGAGTTAGGGTAATGCATATGGTTAGAGCTAAAGTTCGGGCTAGGGTTAACATTAGGAATAGGGCTAGTGTTTGGGTTAGGGTTTAGGATAAGTCTAGGGTTATGTTTAATGTAAGGGTTAGGCTTTGAGCTAGGATTAGGTCTAAGGCGAAGTTTAGGGTTAGGGCTAGGTTTAGGGCTATGGTTAGGCTGAGGGTTATGCTTAGAACTAAGTTTAGCCCTAGAATTAAGGCCAGGTTTTGTGTTAGATTTAGGGCTAGGGTTAGACTATGGGTAATGTAGGAGCTAGGGTTATGTTTAGGGCTAGTTTTAGGGTTAGGGTTATGGCTAGGTCTAATGTTAGGTCTAGGTTTTGGGTTAGTGTCAGGTTTAAATCTAGGTTTAGTGTTAGGGTCAGGGTCAGTGTTCAGGATAGGGTTAGGGTTATAGAGCCAAAATTAGGACTAGGGTTAGGTCTAGGGTCAGGGTAAGTGTTCGGTTTAGGTTAAGGGTTATTGTTAGGGCTAGTGCTAGTTTTTTTTTTGTTTAGGTCTAGAGATAGAATTATAGCTGTATTGAGAATTAGCTTTGTGTCTAGGTCTATTGTTAGGCTTAGTTAAAGATATAGAGTTACCGGCAGGTCTAGTGTTAGGGTTTGGTTTAGGGTTAGGGTCAGGTTTAGACCTAGGGTTACTGTTAGGGCCTGATGAGGGTCAGGGTTAGTTAGAGGTAGAATGAGGGCCAGGGTTAAGACTAGTAATACAGTTAGAGTTTAAAGTAGGCTAAGGATTAGGGTTAGAACTAGGATTAGCATATGGGTTAGGATTTGGCTTAGGGTAAGGAATAGGGTTAGAGCTAGGGTTAGGGCTAGGCTTAGGGTGAGGGTTAGGGCTAGTGTTAGTGTTAAAGCTAGGGTTAGGGCTCAGATTAGGGGTAGGATTTGTGTTAGGGTTAGGGCTAGGTTTAGGACAATAACTAATGTATGAACTAGGGTTATGATTAAGGTTAGTTTTAGGGTTAGGTTAAGGCTAGGTCTAGTGTTAGGGTTCATTTAAGGTTAGGGTGATGTTTAGAGCTCAGATTAGCCTTAGGGTCAGTGTCAGGATTAGGGTTAGTTTTAGAGTTAGGGTTAGGGATAGGTGTAGGGTTAGGGTTTGGTTTAGGTTAAGGGTTAGGGTTAGGGCTATGGCTTGGTTTTGTTTTATTGCTAGGACTAGGGGTAGGGCAAGTTTTTGGATTAGTGTTATGGTTAGGGGTAGTGTTAGGGTTTGGTTTTATGGTTATAGTTAAATTTTGAGTTAGCTTTAGATTTAGAGTGATGTTTAGATCTAGGATTAGGAATAGGGCTAACGATAGAACTAGGGCTAGGGCTAGGGCTAGGGCAAGAGTTAGAGTTAGTCTTAGGGATAGGGTTAGGGTTAGGATCGGATTAAATTAGCCTAGGATTAGCACTAGGCTTAGTTTTAGGCCTAGGGTTAGGGTTAGGTTTAGGGTTATGGTTCGGTTTAGGGTAAGAGATGGGGTTATAGGTAGGTTTAGATATAGGGCAAGGGTTCCAATTAGGGTTAGGGTGAAGATTATGTTTCGGGTTAGGATTAAGGCTAGATTTAGGACTAGGATCAGGACTAGGGCTAATTTCAGGTCTAAAGTTATGGTTAAAAGTATTTTTAGGTTTAGATTTATGACTACGTCTAGTGTAAGGTTTAGGTTTAGGGTTAGGGTCAGGTTTAGAGCTAAGGGTACTATTAGCGTCAGGGTCACAATTACTGTTTTGGATAAGTTAAGGTTTAAAGTTAGTGCTCAAATTAGCATTAGAGTTAGGATTAGGATAATGATAGGGTTAGGTTTATGTTTCAGGTTAGGTTTAGGGTAATGGATATGGTTAGGATTAGGGATAGGGTTAGTTTTAGGGTTACGGTTAGCATTAGGGTTAGGGTTATGGTTACGGTAATGGATAGGGTTAGAGTTAGGGTTATGGCTAGGGTTATGGTCATGATTAGTGATAGGGCTAGGGTTAAGGTTAGAGTTAAATTTAGATTTAGGGCTCGTAATAAGGCTGGGTTTAGGAATAAATTAAGATTAGGGTCAGGGTTATGGCTAATGTAAGTTCCAGAGTTACGATTAGGGCAAGTTTTAAGGTTGGGGTTAGGGCTGGGTCTAGTGTTAAGTTTAGGTTCAGGATTAGGGTGCTGTTTAGAGCTAGGGTTAGTGTTAAGTTCAGAGACAGGGTCAGTGTTAGTTTTAGGGTTTGGCTTAAAATTCAAATTAGGACTAGAATTAGGGCTAGTTGTAGGGTTAGGGCTTCGTTTATGTTAAGGGTTAGGGTTAGGTCTAAGGCTCAGTTTTGTTTTAGGGCTAGGGTTAGGGCTAGTTTTAGGATTAGCCTTAGGGTTAGGGTTAGTGTTAGGTTTAGGTTTAGGCTTAGGGTTAAGGTTATATTTAGAGTTAGGGTTAGATCTATGGTTATGGCCAGGGCTATAAATAGGACTAGGTTTAAACCTACGGTTAGGGTTAGGATTAGGGTTCCAATAAAGTATAGGTTTAGAACTAGGGTTAGGGATAGGGTGAGAGTTAGAGTTAGTCTTTTGGCTAGGGTTGGGATTAAGGTTAGGAATAGGGCTGAATTAGGGCTAAGATTAGGGCTAGAGTTAGTGTTAGGTTTAGGGATATAATTAAGATTATGTTTAGGGCTAGCATAAGGGCTAGGGTTTGGGTAAGGGTTAGGGCTAGGATTATGGGTAGGGCTAATATCAAGTCTAGGGTTACAGTTAGGGATAGTTTTATGGTTAGGTTTATGGCTAGATCTAGTGTAATGGTTAGGAACGGTAAGAGTCAGGTTTAGAGTTAAGAGAATTACTAGGGTTAGGGTCAGTGTTAGGGTTTGGTTTAGGTTTGAGTTTAAGGGTTACGGCTCAAATTAGCATTAGGGTTAGGGTTAGGGTAATAATTGGGTTAGGTTTTGGGTTCAGGGTAGGTTTAGGGTAATTGATAAGTTTGGGGGTAGCTCTAGTGTTATCATTAGGGTTAGGCCTAGGGTTAGCATTAGGACAAGGATTATGTTTACGGTAATGGATACGATTAGAGTTAAGGTTAGGGCTAGGGTTATGGTTAGGTCTTGAGTTAGGGTTAGGATAAGGGTTAGAACTAGGGTTAGGGTTAGGGTTATATTTAGCATAAGGGTTAGGTTCTGAGATATGGTTAGGGCTAGGCTGAGAATTAGTTTCAGGGTTAGGTTTAGGGATAGAATTACGGTAGGTTTTAGGTTAGGGTTAGAATTAGGGTTAGACCTAGAATTAGTGGAAGGGTCAGTATAAAGGTCAGAGTTAGGGTTAGGGTTTGGGATAGGTTTAGAGCTAGAATGAGGGCAAGAGTAAGAGCTATTAATAGGGTTAGGGTTTTGGTCAGCCTAAGGATTAGGGGTAGGTCTAGGGTTACCCTTAGTTTTAGGGTTTTGCTTAGGGTAAGGGATTGGTTTAGAGCTAGGTTTAGGGCTATTGTTAGAGTTAGAGTTAGGGTTAGATAGATTTAGGGCTTGTATTAGGCCTAGTTTTTGTGTTAGGGTTAGGTCTAGGGTTAGGGCAACAGCTAATGTAAGAACTAGGGTTACAATTAGGGTTTTAGGGTTAGGGTTAACCTAGTTTTAGGGTTAGGGTTAGGTTTAGTGTTATGGTTAGGTTTAAGGTTAGGGTGATATTTATAGCTAGGGTTCATGTTAGGATAGGAGTCAGGGTCAGTTTAGATTTAAGGTCAGAGTTAGGACTTGAATTAAGCCTAGGGTTACTCTTAAGGTTCAGTTTAAGGTCAGAGTGGTGTTTAGAGCTAGGATGAATGTTAGGATATGAGTCAGGGTCACGGTTAGTTTTAAGGTTAGGGTTAAGACTCAAATTAAGGCTAGGGTTAGTTCTAGGTGTAGTGTTAGGGTTTGGTTTAAGTTAAGGTTTAGGGTTAGGGCTATTGCTTGGATGTGTTTTAGTCCTAGGGTTATTGTTAGAGCTTGTGTTAGTGTCAGGCTTAGGCTTAGGGTTAGGGTTAGATTTGGAGTTAGGGTTAGATCTAGGTTTAGTGCTAGGACTAAGGATAGGGCAAGGGTTAGGGGTAGGGATTGGGTTACAGTAAGGGATAGGGTTAGAACTAAGGATAGGGCTAGGGCGAGAGTTGGAGTTAGTCTTAGGCTAGGGTTGGAGTTACAGATATGCTAAATTAGGGCTAGGATTAGGGCTAGGGTTAGTGTTCTGCTTAAGCCTAGGGTTAGGGTTAGAGTTAGGGTTAAGTTTAGAGTAAGGGATGGCATTATAACTAGGTTTAGAGATAGTTGAGGGTTAGAATTAGGGTTAGAGGTATGGCTAGGGTAGGGTTATGATTAAGGCTAGTTTTAGGGTTAGGATAAGGGCTAGGGTTTGTTTTAGTGTTAGGGCTAGGATTAGGGCTAGGGCTAATTTCAGGCTAGGGATAATTTTCTCACCTGAAATTTCATGCTTAATAATAGTTTTAGGGTTAGATATGGCTGCTTCTAATGTAAGGGTTAGGTTTAGTGTTAGAGTCAGGTTTAGAGCTGTGGTTATTATTAGGCTCAAGGTCTGGGATAGAGTTTGGGATAGGTTAAGGTTCAAAGTTAGGGCTCTAATTAGTGTTAGTGTTAGGGTTAGGGTAAACATAGGGTTAGGTTAAGGGTTCAGGTTAGGTTTAGGGTAATGGATAGAGTTAGGATTAGAAATAGGGTTAGGTTTATACCTAGGGTTAGCATTAGGGTTAGGATTATGATTATGGTAATGGATAGAGTTAGAGATCAGATTAGGGCTAGGGTTACGGTTATGATTAGTGCTAGGTTTATGGTTAGGGTTAGGGCTTGGATGATGGCTAGGTTTTGTGTTAAGTTATGGCTAGGGTTAGGGTTACCACTAATGTAAGTACTGGGGTTATGATTAGGGCTAATTTTAGTGTATTGCAGCTATGTTTAGTGTTAGGTTTAGGTTTAGGGTTAGGGTTATGTTTAGCCACTGGGTTACTGTTATGGTCAGGGTTAGTTTTAGGGTTTGGCTTAAAACTCGAATTTGGGCTGGGGTTAGGGCTTGGGGTATGGTTAGGGCTTGGTTTAGGTTAAGGATTAGGTTTAGCGCTTTGGCTTGGTTTGGTTTTAGGGCTAGGGTTAGGATTAGGGCAAGTTTTAGGATTAGTGTTAGGGTTAAGGCTAGTGTTATGATTATGCTTAGGCTTCAGTTTAGGGTTAGTTTAGAGTTAGGTTTTGATCTTAGGTTAGTGGTAGGGCTAATGATAGGGCAAGGGTTAGCACTAGGGTTAGGGTTAGGGTTAGAGGTTTTGTAAGGGATGGGGTTGGAATGAGTTATAGGGCTAGTGTAAGAGTTAGAGTTAGTCTTAGGGCTAGGGTTTGGTTTAGGGTTAGGAATAGGGCTAAATTACGAATAGGGTTAGTGTTAGGGATAGGGTTAGGGCTAGTTTTAGAATTAGCATTAGGGTTAGGGCCAGTTTTAGGGTTAGTCTTAGGCATCGAGTTAGGGTTAGATTTAGAGTTAGGTTTCGATCTAGGGTTAAATCTAGGGCTAAGTATAGAACAAGGGTGACAACTAGGGTTAGGGTTAGAGTTAGGGTTATGTTTAGGGTAAGGGATGTGGTTATAGCTAGGCTTAGAGATAGGGCGAGGGTTAGTATCAGGGTTAGGGCTAGGGTTAGGATTAGGGTTATGATTAAGGCTAGGTTTATGGCTAGCATGAGGTTTAGGGTTTGTGTTAGTGTTAGGGATAATATTAGGGCTAGGGTTAATGTCAGGTCTAGGGTTACAGTTAGGGATAGATTTAATGTTAGATTTATGGCTTGGTCTAGTGTAAGGGTTACATTTAGGTTAAGGGTCAGGTTTAGATCTAGCATTATTTTTAGGGTCAGGGTCAGGGTTAGAGTTTGGGTTAGGTTAGAGTTTAGGTTTAGGGTAATGACCAGGTTACTTTTAGGGTTTAGGTTGGGTTTAGTGTAATGGATATGGTTAGGGTTATTCCTAGGGTTAGCATAAGGGTTAAGGTTATCGTTAGGGTAATGTATAGGGTTAGACCTAAGGTTAGGGCTAGGTTTATGTATAGGATTAGGGCTAGTGTTTGGGTTAGGGTTAGTTTTAAGTTTAGGGTTAAAGCTAGGTTTAGGACTTGGATTAAGGCTAGGTTTCCAGTTAGGTTAGGGATAGGGTAAAGTCTACGGCTAATGTATGAAGGAAGGTTATGATTAGCACTAGTTATAAGGTTAGGGTTAGGGCTAGGTCTAGGGTAAGAGTTTTTTACAGTTATGATAATGTTTAGAGCTAGGATTATTTGTTAGGGTCACAGTCAGGGTCATGGTTAGTTTTCGTGTTACAGTTAGGACAAGAATTAAGGATAGGGTTAGGGCTAGGTGTAGGGTTTGGATTTGGTTTAGGTTAAGGGTTAGAGTTATGGGTATGACTTGGTTTTGTTTTAGGGCTAGGGAGAGGGTTAGGACTAGTTTTAGGATTAGTCTTAGGGTTAGGGCTAGTGGTAGGTTTAGGTTTAATCTTAGGGTTAGGGTTAGATTTAGAGTTACGGTTAGATATATGGTTATGGCCAGGGCTATGGATAGGGCTAGGTTTAGACCAAGGGTTAGGGCTAGGTTTAGGGTTCTAGTAAGGGATAGGGTTAGAACTAGGGTTAGGGATAAGGTGAGAGTTAGAGGTAGTCTTTGGGCTAGGGTTAGGGTTAGGGATAGGGCTAAATTAGGGCTAAGGGTTAGTGTTAGGCTTAGGCCTAGGGTTTGGGTTAGGGTTATAATTAAGGCTATGTTTAGGGCTAGGATAAGGGCTAGGGTTTGTGTTAGGGTTAGGACTAGGATTATGTCTAGGGCTAATGTCGGGTCTAAGGTTACTGTTAGGGATCGTTTTAGGGTTCAGTTTATGGCTAGGTCTAGTGTAAGGGTTAGGTAGAGCGTAAGAGTGAGGTTTAGAGCTAGGGAAATTATTAGGCTCAGGGTCAGTGTTAGTGTTTGGTTTAGGTTTGAGTTTAGGGTTAGGGCTCAAATTAGAGTTAGGGTTATGGTTAGTGTAAAGATATGGTTAGGGTTAGGGTTCAGGTTAGGTTTAGGGTAATTGATAGTTTTGGGGATAGCGATAGAGTTAGGGTTAGTTCTAGGGTTAGCATTAAGACAAGGATTATGTTTAGGGTAATGGATACAGTTAGAGTTAAGGTTAGGACTAGGGTTATGGTTAGGATTAGGTCTTCAGTTAGGATTAGGATGAGAGTTAGAACTAGAATTAGGTTTAGGATTATGTTTAGTGTAAGGGTTAGGTTCTGAGCTACCGTTAGGGCTAGGACAAGAGTTAGGTTCTGGGTTAAGTCTAGGGATAGGATTACAATATGTTTTGAGTTAGGGTTAGGGTTAGGGTTAGACCTAGGGTTAGTGTTCGGGTCAGAATAAGGGTCAGGGTTAGGGTTAGAGTTTGGCATAGGGCTAGATCTAAAATGAGGGCTAGGGTTAGGACTATTAATAGGGTTAGGGTTTTGGTTAGCCTAAGAATTAGGGATAGGTCTAGGGTTACCCTTAGTTTTAGGGTTTCGCTTAGGGTAAGGAATTGGTTTAGAGTTAGGGTTTGGGCTATGGTTAGGGCTAGATTTAGGGTTAAAGCTAGGTTTAGGGCTTGGATTTAGGGCTAGTTTTGTGTTAGGGTTAGGGCTAGGGTTAGGGTAATGGCTAATGTTGGAATTAGGGCTACCATTAGGGTTACTTTTAGGGTTAGGGTTAGTGGTAGATTTAGTGCTAGGGTTAGGTTTAAGGTTAGGGTGACATTTAGAGCTAGAGTTAGTGTTAGGATAGGAGTCAGGCTCAGGGTTAGTTTTAGGGTTAGGTTTCAGACTCGAATTAGGGCTAGGGTTACTATTAATGTTCAGTTTAATGTGAGGGCTGCGTTTAGAGCTAGGGTGAGTGTTAGGATATGAGTCAGGGTCAGGGTTAGTTTTAAGGTTAGGCTTAGGACTCGAATTAGGGCTAGGGTTAGGTCTAGATGTAGTTTTAGGGTTTGGTTTGAGTTAAGGTTTAGGGTTAGGGTTATTGCTTGGTTTTCATTTATGGCTAGGGTAAGGGTTAGGGCTAGTTTTACAATTATCATTAGAGTTAGGGCTAGTGTTAGTGTTAGGGTTAGATTTAGAGTTAGGGTTCGATCTAGGATTAGGGCTGGGACTAAAGTTAGGGCAAGGGTTAGGGCCAGGGTTCGGGTTATGATAAGGGATAGAGTTAGTACTAGGCATAGGGCTAGGGCGAGAGTTAGTGTTAGTCTTGGAGCTAGGGTTAGGGTTATGGTTAGAGATAGGGCTAAATTAAGGCTAGGATTAGGGCTGGGTTTAGTGTTTAGCTTAAGCCTAGGGTTAGGGTTAGAATTATGGTTAAGTTTAGGATCAGGGATGGCATTATAGCTAGGTTTAGAGGTAGGGTGAGTGTTGGAATTAGGGTTAGGTGTAGGGTTAGAGTTAGGATTATGATTAAGGCTAGGTTTAGGGATAGTCTGAGGGCTAGGGTTTGTTTTAGGGATAGTACTAGTATTAGGGCTAGGGCTAATTTCAGGTCCAGAATATGGTTAAATGTAGTTTTAAGGTTAGGATTATGGCTACATATAGGGTAAGGGTTAGGTGTACTGGTAGGGTCAAGTTTAGAGCTATGGTTATTAGTAAGGTTAAGTCTGGGTTAGGGTTTGGGATAGGTTAAGGTTTAAATTTGGGGCTCGAAATAGTGTTAGGTTTAGAGTTAGGGTAATGATAGGGTTAGGTTTAGGGTTCAGGCTAGCTTTAGGGTAATGGAAGCGTTAGGATTAGGGATAGGGTTAGGTTTATTATGCCTAGGGTTAGAATTATGGTTATGGTTATGGTAATAGAGTTAGAGATCAGTTTAGGGCTAGGGTTGTGGTTATGATTAGGACTAGGTTTAGGGTTAAGGTTAGGGCTAAAGCTAGGGATAGGGCTTGGATTAGGGCTGGGAAATGGGTTAAGTTGGGGCTATGGTTATGGTTACAGCTTATGTAAGTACTAAGGTTATGATTATGGCTAGTTTTAGGGTTTTAGGGCTAGGTTTAGTGTTATGGTTAGGTTTAGGGTTAGGGTGATGTTTAGAGCTAGTAGCGTTAGGATCAGTGTCACGTTCAGGGTTAGTTTTAGTGTTTGGCTTACAACTCGAATATGGGCTAGGGTTGGGGCTAGGTGTAGGTTTAGGGTTTGGTTTATGTTAAGGGTTAGGGTTATAGCTATGGCTTGGTTTTGTTTAAGGGCTAGGGATAGGGTTAGGGTTAGTTTTAGGATTAGTGTTATGGTTTGGGCTAGTGTTAGGGTTAGGCTTAGGCTTCGGGTTAGGGCTAGATTTAGAGTTAGGTTTTGTCTAACATTAGTGCTAAGGCTCAGGTTAAGTTTTTGTCTAACATTAGTGTTAAGGCTCAGGTTAAGGATACGGCAAGGGTTAGCACTAGGGTTAGGGCTAGGATTAGGGGTATTGTAAGGGATAGGGTTAGAACTAGTGATAGGACTACTGTGAGAGTTAGACTTAGTCTTAGGGCTAGGGTTAGGGTTAGAGTTAGGGATAGGGCTAAATTAGAGCTAGGGTTAGTGTTAGGCCTATGGTTAGGGCTAGTTTTAGGTATATCATTAGGGTTAGTGCTAGTTTTGGGGTTAGTCTTAAGCATTGAGTTAGGTTTAGATTTAGAATTAGGTTTTGATCTAGGCTTAGTACTAGGGCTAAGGATAATACAAGGGTTACCAGTAGGGTTAGGGTTAGAGTTAGGATTACATTTAGGTAAGGGATGTGGTTATAGCTAGGTTTCGGGCTAGGGCAAGGGTTAGTATTAGGGTTAGGGCTAAAGTTATGGTTGGGGTTATGATTAAGGCTAGGTTTATGGCTAGGATGAGGACTAGCATTTGTGTTAGGGTTAGGGCTAGTATTAGGGTTAGGACTAATGTCAGGTCTAGGGTTACAGTTAGGGATAGATTTAGTGTTAGGTTTATGACTTGGTCCAGTGTAAGGATTAGGTTTATGGTAAGGGTCAGGTTTAGATCTAGGGTTATTTTTAGGGTCAGAGTCAGGATTAGGGTTTGGGTTAATTATGTTTAGGTGTAGGGCTCAAATTACTGTTAGATTTATGGTTAGGGTAATAACAGGGTTAGGTTTAGGGTTTATGTTTGATTTAGTGTAATGGATAGAATTAGGGTTAGGCCTACGGTTAGCATAAGGATTAGGGTTATCGTTAGGCTAATGAATAGGGATAGACATAAAGTTAGGACTAGGGTTATGTATAGGATTAGGGCTAGTGTTTGGGTTAGGGTTAGGTTTAATTTTAGGGTTAAAGCTAGGTTTAGAACTCGGATTAAGGATAGGTTTTTGGTTAGGTTAGGGATAGGGTAAAGGCTACGGCTAATGTATGAAGGAGGGTTATGATTAGCACTATTTATAAGGTTAGGGTTAGGGCTAGTCTAGTGTTAGGGTTAGGTTTATGGTGACGATGATGTTTAGATCCAGGGTTAGTGTTAGGGTCAGAGTCAGGCTCAGGTTTAGTTTTCAGGTTAAGGTTAGGACTAGAATTGGGGATAGGATTAGGGCTAGGTGTAGGGTTAGGTTTTGGTTTAGGTTAATGATTAGAGTTAGGGGTATGATTCAGTTTTGTTTTAGGGCTAGGGTTAGGGTTAGGGTTAGGGCTAGTTTTAGGATTAGCATTAGGGTTAGGGCTAGTGTGATGTTTAGGCTTAAGTTAAGGGTTAGGTTTAGTGGTAGAGCCATTGCTAGATCTAGTCTTAGGGTTAGGATTAGATTTAGAGTTAGGGTGGGATAAATATAGGGTTAGGGATCGGATTAGGGCTAGGATTTGTGTTAGCATTAGGGCTACTGCTAATGAAAGAACTAAGCTAGGGCTAAGGATGTGCAATGTTTAGGACTAGAGTTAGGGCTTGGGTTATGGGTATGGTAAGGGATAGGGTTAGAAGTTGGGACAGGTGTTGTGTGAGAGTTATAGTTAGTCTTAGGTCTAGGGTTAAAGTTAGGGTTAGGAATAAGACTAAATTAGAGCTAGGATTAGGGCTGGGTTTTGTGTTAGGGTTAGGGTTAGGGCTATGGTTAGGGTTATGTTTAGGGCTAGATCTAGGGTTAGGGTTAGGGTAAGGTTTAGGGTTTAAGCTAGGGTTAGGGTTTGGAGGAGTGTTAGGTATGTGGTTATGGTTATGGTTATTGTTATGGTTAAGGTTAGTTTTAGGGTAATTAGTTGGGTTAGATGTAAGGTTAGGGTTAGGGTTAAGGTTAGGTTATGGTTAAGTTTAGGTTCAGGGCTAGGTTTAGTGTTGGTTTATGTAAGGGTTAGGGTTTGAGTTAGGGTTAAAGCTATGGCAAGTGTTAGGTTTAGGGTTAGGTCGAGGGTTAAGTTTATGATTAGGGTTAGGGATAGGGTTAGGTTTAGGGCTAGGGTTATCATTAGGGTTAGGGTTAGGATTAGGGTAATGGCTAGGGTGAGAGCTAGGTTTAGTGCTAAGATTAGGTTAGGATTAGGGCTAGGCTTAGGTTTATGATTAGGGATAGGGCAGGGTTTTGTTGAGGCTATTCGTTAGGCTTTGAGCTAGGGCTAGGAGTAAGGTGAGGGTTCGGGTTAGGGCTATGTTTAGGGTTATGGTTATGCTTAGGGTAGGTTTAGGTCTCAGATTAGGGCTACGTTTTGTGTTAGGTTTAGCCCCAGGGTTAGGGCTAATGTAAGATCTAGGGTTCTGATTAGAGCTAGTTTTAGGTTTAGGGTTATGGCTAGGTCAAGTGTCAGTTTTAGGTTTTGGGTTAGGGTCAGGTTTAGAGCTAGGTTTAGTGTTAGTGTCATGGTCAGTGTTCAGGTTAGAGTTTGGGTTAGGGTGAAAGCCAGAATTAGGGCTAGGGTTAGGTCTAGGGGCAAGTTTAGTGTTTGGTTTAGGTTAAGGATTATTGTTAGGGCTGGGATTGTTTTTGGTTTTTTTTTTAGGTCTATGGCTAGAGTTATGGCTAGATTTGGGATTAGGCTAAGGTCTAGGGCTAGAGTTAGGGTGATGTTTATGTATAAGCTTACTGGTAGGGCTAGTTTTAGGGTTTGGTTTAGGGTTAGGGTCAGGTTTTGACCTAGGGTTTGTGTTAGGGTAAGGATTTGAGTTAGGGTTAGAGCTAGAATGAGGGCTATGGTTAGGACTAATAATAGGGTTAAGGTTTGGATTAGGCTGTGGATTAGGATTAGGACAAAGGTTAGCATTATGTATAGGGTTTGGCTTAGGGTAAGTGATAGATTTAGAACTAGGGTTGGGGCTAGGGTTAAAATTAGGGTTAGGGCTAGGGTTAGGTTTAGGATTAGGGTTACATCTAGGGTTAGGGCTCAGATTAGGGCGAGTTTTTCTTTTAGGTTTAGGGTTAGGGTTAGGGGTATGGCTAATGTAAGAACTAGAGTTATGATTAGGGTTAGTTCTTGGTCTAGGTCTAGTTTTAGCATTATCTTTAGGGTTAGTGTGATATTTAGAGCCAGGGTTAGTGTTAGAATATAAGTCAGGTTCAGGGTTAATTTTAGGACTAGGACTCGAATTAGAACTAGGAGGTTATGGCTAGGTTTAGGGTTAGGGTTTGGTTTAGATTAACATCTAGGGTTAGGGCAATGGCTCTTTTTTGTTTAAGAAATAAGGCTAGGGTTACGGCTACTTTTAGGATTTGCGATAGTGTTAGGTCTAATGGTAGGAGGTTTAGGCTTAGGGTTAGGGTTAGATTTAGAGTATGGTTAGATCTAGGGTAGGGTCTAGGGGTAGGGTTAGGGCTAAGGTAGGGCTTATGTAAGAGTTATTGTAACGGATAGGGTTAGAACTAGAAATAAAGCTAGGGTGAGAGTTAAATTTAGTCTAACGCCTAGGGTTAGGGGTAGAGTTAGGGTTAGGGCTAAATTAGGGCTAGGATTAGCACTAGGGTTAGTGTTAGGGTTATGCCTATGGTTAGGGCTCAAGATAGGGTTAGTGTTAGGATTAGAGTTAGGGTTAGGGTTAGGGGTAAAGTTGGGTTTATACCTAAGTTCCGGACTATAGCGAGGGATAAAATTAGGGATAGGGGTAGGGTTAGGGTTTGGATTGGGATTAAAGCTAGGCTTTGGCCTAGAATGAAGGCTAGGGTTTGTGTTATGGTTACGGCAAGGATTAGGGCTAGGGCTAATGTCAGGTCTAGGTTAATGGTTATGGTTAGTTTTAGGGTTAGGTTATGTCTAGGTCTAGGTTTAGGGTAAGGGTCAGGTTAAAAGCTAGGAAGCTAGGTGTATTATTAGGGTCAGGGTTAGGGTAGTGTTTGGTTTAGGTTAATGTTTAAGGTTAAGGCTTGTATTAGCATTAGTGTTCGGTTAGGGTTAGTGTAATGGATAGGGTCAGGTTTAGGTTTCAGGTTAGGTTTAGGTTTCAGGTTTAGGTTTCAGGTTAGGGAGCTGCTCATTGGGGAACTTCTTTGGCTCCGCCCACGCAACCCAGCCAATCGGCCTCAAGAGCAGGAGGATTGTGGGAGGTGGTGGAGGTTTTGTGGGTGAGAGGCTTGTGGAAGCCGGTGGTGGCAGTTGGGCTCTGAGGGTTTTTTTTTTTTTCCTGAGGAGCTGTTTTGTTTGGCGTTTGTAGTTCTAAAAATAAAGTTAGTTTCTTTTGACAAGTGGCTCCTGAATTGTGCCCAGCCACACTGTGGGCATTTGGTGGCTCTCACAGGGAGCGACTGAGGGTAAGTAAACTGCTCGCCCCTGAGGCAGGGCGAGAGGATGGGTAGCCATTCTAAGTTTCCTCTTTTGTTTTGCTTCATTTTTGTTTTAACTTGCCTGTCCCTGGAGATGAGTGAGACGGAAGAGAAACCGCTCACATCTGAGGAAAAACTATTTGCGTCTGAGGAACAGATAGGGAGAAAGGATGGATACACATTTCAGGAGGATAGAAAGGGTGATATAATGAATTATTGTTCCATTTTTATTGCATTCTGTCTCGGTTTTGTTTGGCGTCATCTTGTTGGGTTGTATTATAGTAGAAATACGGGATCAGAAATTAGTAAAAAACAAACCAAAAGACTGTTAAGTAAATTATTAGAGGGAGGAGGCTTCCCAGTAAAATCAAGAGCAGTCAGGGCATACGTTGATATAATACAAAAATGTAGACCATGGCTTTTTAAGGAGGAGTTGTTAGATATATCACAATGGAACCATCATGGTGAAGATTTAAAAAGAATAGAAAAGAACAACCCAGGGACTCTGCCAGTTGGCACATTGCCATTATGGATGTTCATATCTGGTTTGCTTAGTCCAAAGCCTTCAGTTCAGACAAAGGTAGAGGAAGGAGAAGACATATTGATTCAAGTAAAAGAGAAGGTCTCTCAAGTTAGTCAGAAAGAGGAAAAGATTCAAGTAAAAGAGAAGGTCTTTCGAGCTAGTGAGACAGAGGAAGGAACTTTAGAGCAGAAAAAGCCATCAGGGGAAAAGTTACAACAGGAGACTGCTAATAACACCTTTCTATCAGAGAGCATAAGTGTCCAACCAACAGCATCACCTCTACAGGAGACTGCTACTAACAGCATTCTATCACCAGAGGGCATAAGTGTCCAATCAACAGCACCACCTCCATATGCTAGGAGACTCCCAACCCCCGCAGTTGATAATTGGGAACCTGATACAGGATCTCAAGTATGCCCTGTATTTGAGGTGGGAGGGCAGTGAATTTACCAGGGTTTAAATTTCAAAACAGTGAAGGAGCTAAAAGAGGCTGTAACAACCTATGGTCCTCAAGCACCCTTCAGTGTAAGCTTGGTCGAATCCATTACCAACTTAAACATGACGCCAGGAGATTGGGCTAATATTTGTAAAGCTGTGCTAAATGGAGGACAATACCTGTTATGGAAGGTTGCCAATGAGGAATTTTGCAAGGAGACGGCAAGGCGAAATGCAGCAGCTGGTTATCCTCCGAGAAATCTAGATATGTTGTTAGGAAAGGGATCTTATGAGGATTGGCAGCAACAAATTGCATATGATCCTGGTGTATATTTACAAATTGCTGTAGATGCAGTTAAGGCATGGAAGATTTTACAAGGACATGGAGGTTTACAAGGTCAATTATCTAAGGTAATTCAAGGAGCTAATGAACCTTATGCTGAATTTGTAGATAGGCTTATTCAAACAGCTACCAGAGTTTTTGGGAATACAGAACAAGCAATGCCATTAATAAAACAACTGGCTTATGACCAAGTGAATCATTGGTGCAGAGATATCATTACACCATGGAAACAGGATGATTTAAACACATATATTAAATTATGTAGAGACATTAATGAACAAGAACAAGTCATGGCAGCTGCAGTAAAACAGGCTTTAGATGCCAAGACATTAATGAACAAGGGCAAATTGTGGCAGCTGCCGTAAAACAGGCTTTATATGCCAGGCCAAGATTATGCTACAATTGTCAACAAACAGGGCATTTTAAAAGGAATTGCATAGGAGGAGGGTTTAACAAAACTAGGTATCAAAGGAGTAGAATACGGGTATCTGCCGACGATGCCATAGAGGGAGACATTGGGCTAATGAATGCCGTTCTCAAACCACCATAGAGGGTACTCCATTACATTGGGCTAATGAATGCTGTTCTCAAACCACCATAGAGGGTACTCCATTATCAAAAAACGAACAAGGACCAAGTGTTTATCCACGATATCCTGGAGAAAGGCATCGGGCTCCATTGCCAAAAAATGGACAGGGGGCCCCAATGCTCCGGGGCCCCAAACCACAAATATACGGAGCACTGGAGGAACCCAGCAACCCCATCAGGGTAGTGAACAGGACATATTGTCCATCAGATCCCTCATCAGACAAACCAGAGGAAGCGCAGGGTTGAACAACTGCGCCTCCGCCAGATCAGTACTAACTCCAGAGATGGGAGTTCAAATCATTCCCACAGGGGAAAAAGGACCTCTTCCCAAAGTAACAGTAGGCTTATTATTGGGATGCAGCTCTTCAACTCTAAAAGGACTTTTGATAAGTCCTACGGTAATTGATCCCGATTATGAAGGTGAAATAAAAATTATAGCCAGTTCTCCAAAGGGTATATCAGTAATTTCACCAGGAGATAGAATAGCACAGTTACTAATAATACCAAGTCTAAAAATTTTCCAGTCATGCTGTAGAGAGAGGTTCCAAGGGATTAGGCTCCACAGGTGTAAATTGGGCTATGCTTTCTTTAAATTTCGATTCTCGTGCCATACTAAAACTAAATATTCAAGGATATGAATTTAATGGGCTACTGGATACAGGTGCAGACCTTAGCATCATCTCTCGTCAAGAATGGCCAAACCATTGGACATTACAACAAGCCACTCAAATGCTTTGAGGCATAGGAGTGGCTACTAATCCCCATAGAAGTGCAATGGTATTAGATTGGAAGGATCCTGAAGGATGTGAAGGAACTATACAGCCATATGTATGGGATCATCTTCCCGTAAATTTATGGGGTCTAGATGTCCTAGATCAATTAGGTTTGACATTAACAAATAACATCAATCAAAATGCACCCACTATTATGGCTAGACAAGGCTTTAGGAAAGGAAAAAGACTAGAAAAAGAAGAACAAGGTATAGCAGTACCAATACAAATAGATCAAGGAACAGACAGACATGGGTTGGATTTTCCCAAAGGCCACTGAGACAATAAAAATTACATGGAAATCAGAAAGACCAGTATAGGTTTCTCAGTGGCCCCTGACTAAAGAAAAGATACAAGTAGCCCATGATCTGGTCAAACAACAATTAGTGGAAGGACATATACAACCTTCTGTATCTCCCCATAATACTCCCATTTTTGTCATCAAAAAGAAATCTGGTAAATGGAGATTATTGCAAGATTTAGAGCCATTAATAATGAAATGGTCATTATGGGACCTGCTCAATCGGGGTTTCCTCAATTGTCTGCTTTGCCAAAAACCTGTTATTTTTAGTTATAGATATTAAAGATTGTTTTTTTTTTTCAATTCGAATTCTACCTGAGGATAGTCCACGTTTTGCATTTACTATGCCTGCACTGAATCATGATGGTCCTGATCAGAGATATGAATGGAAAGTACTCCCTCAAGGGATGGCTAACAGCCCAACTATGTGTCAAATTTATGTTAACAAAGTAATCCAGCCACTTAGAAATCAAAATCCTGAACCAGAATTATTTCACTATATGGATGATGTATTATTAGCACATAAAGCTAAAAACACATTGCTAGAATGCTATGCCACACTTACAAACTTATTTAAAAATTATAATCTAGAGATAGCAATAGATAAAGTACAATTAAATTTTTTAATTAATTATTTAGGAGTTCTATTATCCTCAACCATGGTCAGTCCACCAAAAATGCAAATATGAGTAGATCAACTCAAATCACTTAATGACTTTCAAAAGTTATTAGGAGACATAAATTGAATAAGGCCTTATCTAGGTATTCCAACAGGAGAATTGGGACCTTTATTTGATATCATAAAAGGTCCATCAGATCCAAATTCACCCTGAATGTTAACACCTGAAGCAAGAAAGGCATTAAAACTCATTGAAACATATATGGAAAATATGCATTTAGATAGAATTGATATAAGTTTGCCTTTATTATTTATTGTACTACCAACAAAAAATATTCCTATAGGAGTATTTTGGCAAGAAGGTCCATTATTATGGATACATTGATCTTATTCTCCTAACACTATTCTTACTAGGTATCCTGAGGTTGTAGGACAATTAATACTCAAAGGAATAAAAACAGCAAAGGGTGTATTTGGAATTTCTCGCAATAAAATTATTACTCCATATACTATGAATCAAATTGATGAATTAGCTAATGAGTTAAATACTTGGGCAATAATCATGTGCAAATCTAATGTTTCATTTGATAACCACTTACCATCTAATCCTTTATTGTCTTTTTGGTCATTGCATCCTGCAATTTTTCCAAAAATGACAAGAAAAACACCTATCATGAATGCTCCAAATATATTCACTGATGGGTCAAATAATGGTACAGCAGCAGTAGTTACACCTGATCAAACTTTTACAATTTTAATACCCAAACAATCAGCTCCAAAGGTAGAGCTTAATGCAGTATTACAAGCTTTTGTGATGTTTAAAGATTCTGTATTTAATTTATTTTCTGATAGTCAGTATATAGTTAATGCTATAGTATCCCTTGAAGATGCTGGTAGGATTTCCCCTTCTTCTACTGTTTTCTCTTTGTTTTCCACTATACAAAGTTTAATCTGGGATAGAAAAGATCCATTGTTTATAGGACATATCAGGGCACATACAGGATTGCCTGGAGCCCTTAGTTTGGGCAATGATTTAGCAGATAAAACTACACATGACATACATATTTTCTCTACACTGGAAGAAGCTATAAATTTTCATAAAAGGTTCCATGTCAATTCTAATACATTACAAAAGCATTTTAAAATAACTAAGGAACAAGCTTGACAAATAATAAAACAGTGTCAAAATTGTGTGACCTTTTTACCACAAGTTAATCTTGGAGTCAATCCTAGAAGATTGATACCTAACCATATTTGGCAGATGGACGTCACACACTTGCCAGAATTTGGAAAATTAAAATATTTGCATGTTACAGTTGATACTTCGTCTGGATTTTTGATGGGCTCCATTCATGCCGGAGAAAATCTAAAGATGTTATAGTTCATTGCATATAAAATTTTGCCACTGTGGGCATTCCAAAACAGTGAAAAACAGATAATGCCCCTGGTTATACTTCTACCTCTTTTAAAAAGTTTTACTCATCATTTGGCATTACTCATATAACAAGAATCCCATACAATCCACAGGGACAAGGCATAGTTGAAAGAGCTCATCAAACTATTAAAATGTACTTATTAAAGCAAAAAGAGGGAATTGGGAAGGGGTATATGTTCCCCAAAGATAAACGTAAAATAACGCTTTTTACTCTAAACTTTTTAAATTTGGATTCATCAGGACTTAGTGCTACAGAAAGACATATGTGTCCAAAAAATGTACATAAGCCCAAGGTACTTTGGAAAGATATTCTAACAGGACAATGGAAAGGTCCTGACCCAGTAATTTTCTGGAGTCGGGGGTCTGTTTGTGTGTTTCCACAGGGAGAACAGCAGCCGATTTGGATTCCAGAGAGATTAACCAAGGTCCTGACCCAGTGACTGTCTGGAGTTGGGGGCCTGTTTGTGTGTTTCCACAGGGAGAACAGCAGCTGATTTGGATTCCAGAGAGATTAACTAAAGCGATTTCTACGGACCAAAATGAAGATGATTTGGATCAAATCCATAAGAGCTGATATCCAAAACTCCAATTTGGCTATCTTACATCTGCGACAGAACCAGGATGCTTTTTTCAATATCTGTTTTATTATTGCCCTTTCCCATATCATGAAGTTCTATTTTGTTTTTTGAGCTCATACAGACCTTGGTTAATATTTTGCTGATCAGTTCTATTTTTTTTTTTTTGACTATAGAGTTTTTAAACATTGCAATGGAAATTTCACCTGTAAAAAGTTATAAGGCCTTTACTATTATGTTATGTGTTGTATGTATTATATTAATGTGTGCACACTTGTGTTTTGTGTTATATGTTTGAATGTACGTATGTCCATATATCGTATATGATGAGCACTCATGAAAAAATGGATCCAATTTTTTTTTTATTCACGTGATTTAAATGGTTTAATTTAAATTGGGTAAACAGCTGTTGAAGATTGTTTTAATATGTGTACAACTAAGCAAGTTAACAGATCTGTTTGTTTACTTTCACCTTTCCTTTTCATTATATTTAACAATTCTCTTCAAGATAATGTAAATTGTTAAGAAAATTGTTTTATTTTAGTGCCCTCTGGAATGTTACACAATTTTTTCTTTAGCCATTATTGCCAGAATTCCTATCTTCATCCCAGTGCCGGTGAAGACAATGTAAATTATTAAGAAAATTGTTTTCTTTTAATGCCTTCTGGAATGTTATATTTTTTTTTCTTTAGCCATTATTGCCAAAACTCCTATCTTCATCCTAGTGCCAGTGAAGACAACGATAAAACTAATCTACAGCTTCTGCAATAGCCATCACTGAACTGCTTGCAGAACTTGCCTAGACTATGTGTCACTTATATGCATTGTGAAATCACTTGTATGCATTGTGACCTATCTGTTGGTGCAGCGAATTGTGGTAGTGTTGGGGTATTTTTGCTAATGATGTCATCGGTGGTACAATTTTCCCAAAAGGAGCTGTCAATTGGCTTGGTATATCTTCCTCCCTTCTGCTTTGTCATGATCGTTCAGCTAAAATTTGGGGGCCAACAGAGGTGAGGCAAAGAACCTCACCCCCCCCCGCTGGTACCTCTCCACAGGTGTGGCTGTATACTGGACTGGTAGTCAATGACGGGTAAGATCCATTTACAATGGTACCAACCTAAGACAGGAGGCTGACGCCCTGAGGTCAGCTCATCTGAAGACGGGTAAGGACCATATGTAGTATTGGACAACCTAAGGCAGGCAAGGTCCCCAAGCCACATGCTTGTTGTTTAAACAGAGAGGGGGAGATGTTGAGAGCCACAGCCAAAGGGGCCCCAGCAAACTTCTAGCTGCCAGCAAACTTCCAGCTGCTGGCTGGTGATTGGCTCACAGTGGCCCCAGCATCATCTAGCTGATTGGCTCCTCTGCGGTGATGTTCATTGGGCTGTTTCCCTGCCCTTCAGACTGCCAGCTGATGATTGGCTCACAGCGACCCTAGCAACCTCTAGCTGATTGGCTCCTCCATGGAGCTGCTCATTGGGCTGTTTCCCTGCCCTTTCAGACCAGGGAGCTGCTCATTGGGGGACTTCTTTGGCTCCGCCCATGCAACCCAGCCAATCGGCCTCAAGAGCAGGAGGATTATGGGAGGTGGTGGAGGTTTTGTGGGTGAGAGGCTTGTGGAAGCCGGTGGTGGCAGTTGGGCTCTGAGGGTTTTTTTTTTTTTTCCTGAGGAGCTGTTTTGTTTGGCGTTTGTAGTTCTAAAAATAAAGTTAGTTTCTTTTGACAAGTAGCTCATGAATTGTGCCCAGCCAGACTGTGGGCAGGGTTAGGGCCAGAATTAGGACTAGCATTGGGTCTAGGGTTAGGGTTAGTCTTTGTGTTAAGTTAAGAGTTATTGTTGAGGCTAGTGCTAAGTTTGTATTTAGGGCTAGGCCTAGATTTATGACTACATTTAAGATTAGGTTTGGTCTAGTGCTAGTGTTACAGTTAGTTTTAAATATAGGTTTACCAGTAGGGGTAGGGTTAGGGTTCATTATGGTTAGTGTCAGGTTTAGACCTAGGTTTAGTGTTAGAGTCAGAATAAGGGTCATGGTTAGGGTTAGGGTTTGGGTTAGGTTATAGCTAGAATGGGGGCTAGGGTTAGGACTATTAATAGAGTTAAGGTTTGGGGTTGGTTAAGGATTAGGGTTAGGACTAGGGTAGCATTAGGGTTAGGGTTTGGCTTAGGGTAAAGGATAGGGTTAGAGGTAGGGTTAGGGTTAGGGTTAGATCCAGGTTTAGGGCTAGGGCGTATGTTGACGCTAGGGTTGGGGCTTGGGATAGGGCTAGGCATTGGGTTAGGGTAAGGGATAGGTTTAGAACTAGGGCTAGGGCTATGGCTAGAATTAGACTTTGTCTTAGGGCAAAGGATAGGGTTAGGTTTAGGGTTAGGGCTAAGTTAGGGCTAGTATTAGTGCTAGGGTTAGTGCTAGCTTTAGGTCTAGGTTTATGGCTATGTTAGCATTAGTTTTAGGGTTAGGGTAAGGTATGATGTTAAAGCTAGGTTTGGGGCTAGGACAAGGGATAACATTAAGGTTAACGCTAGGGTTAAGGTTAGTGTAAGAATTAAGGCTAGGCTTAGGGCTAGGATTATGGCTAGGGTTTGTGTTAGGGTTAGGGCTAGGATGAGGTCTAGGGCTAATGTCAGATCTAAGATTATGGTTAGGGATAGTTTTAGTGTTAGGTTTATGGCCAGGTGTATTGTATGGATTAGGTTGAGAGTTAGGGTCAGGATTAGAGCTAGGGGTATCATTAGGGTCAGAGTCAGGGTAAGCATATGTGTTAAGTTGAGGGTTATGGTTAGGTCTCAAATAAGTATTAGTGTTAGGATTAGAGTTAGGAAAATGAATACGGTTAGGGTTAGGGTTTAGGTTAGGTTTAGGGTTATGGATAGTGTTATGGTTAGGGATAGGGTGAAGATTAGGCCTAGGGATAGAATTAGTTATGGTTATGGTTATGGTAATGGATAGGATTAGAGTATGATCAGGCTAGAGTTATGATTAGGTTAGAGCTATGATTAGTGTTAGGCCTAGGGTTAGAATTTGGTTAGGGTCAGGGTTAGGGTAATGCATAAGATTTGAGCTAGGGTTAGGGCTAGGGTTATGGTTAGGATTAGGGCTATGGTTCAGATTAGGTTTTCGGTTTAGACAAGGTTTAGTTTTATGTTTAGATATAAGTTAAGTGTTAGGGCTAGGGTTAGGGTTAAGGTTAGGATTAAAGCGAGGGTGAGGGCTTGGATTAGGGCTAGGTTAGGGCTAGGGTAGGACTATGGCTAATATAAGAAATAGGGTTAAGATTAGGCCTAGTTTTGGGGTTAGTGTTAGGTCTACGTCTAGTGTTAGGGTTAGGTTTAGGTTTAGGGTGATGATTAGAGATAGGGTTATGGTTAGGGTTAGGGTCAGAGTCAGGATCAGTGTTACTTTTAGGGCTAGGGATAGAACTCGAATTAGGACTAGGGTTAAGGCTAGGTGTACAGTTAGGGTTTATGTTTGGTTTAGGATAAGAATTAGGGATACAGTTAATGTCAGGTCTAGGGTTATGGTTAGGTAAGGGTTAGGGTTAGAGTTAGGGTTATGGCTATGGCTCAGTTATTTTTAGAGCTAGGGCTAGTGTTAGGGCTAGTTTTAGGAGTAGTGATAATGTTAGGGCTAGTGGTAGGGTGCGGTTTAGGCTTAGATTCATTGTTATGTTTAGATCTAGGTTTAGGGCTAGGGCTAGGTTTAGGGCTAAGGTTAGGGCTAGTGTTAGGGTTAAGGTAATGGATAGGGTTAGAACTTGAAATAGGGCTAGGGTGAGAGTTAGAGTTAGTCTTAGTGCTAGGGTTAGGGGTGGGTTTAGGGTTAGTGCTAAATTAGGGAAATGATTAGCTAGGGTTAGTGTTAGGGTTAGGCCTAGGGTTAGGGCTATGATTAGGTTTAGTGTTAGTTTTAGGTTTAGGGTTAGGTTTAGGGAAGGGATGGGGTAATAGCTATGTTTAGAGTTAGGGCAAGGTTTATAATTAGGGTTAGGGCTAGGTTTAGTGTTAGGGTTAGAATTAAGGCTAGGTTTAATGTTAGGGTTACAATTAAGGCTAGGTTTAGAGCTAATATCATGTCTATGTTTATGGTTAGGGATATTTTAGGGTTAGATTATGGCCAGGTCTAGTGTAATGGTTAGGTTTAATGTAAGAGTCAGTTTAGGGCTAGGTGTATTATTGGGTCAGGGTCCAGGTAGGGTTTGGTATAGGTTAAGGTTTAGGGTTAAGGCTTGAATTAGCATTAGTGTTAGGGTTAGTGTTATGCTTAGCATAATGGATAGGGTTAGTTTTAGGGTTCAGTTTGGTTTAGAGATATGGATAGTGTTAGTGGAGCGATATGGTTAGCGTTAGGCCTATGGTTAAGATTTGGGTTAGGCTTATCTTTAGGGTAATGTATAGGGTTAGAGCTAAGGTTAGGGCTAGGGTTAAGGTTAGTATTAGGGCTAGGGTTAGGGTTAGGCCTAGGGTTAGTGTTAGGGTTAGGTTTAGGGTAAGTGTTAGTGTTTGAACTAGGGTTAGGTTTAGGGCGTGGGTTAGGGTTATTGTCAGGACTAGGGTTAGGGTTGTGTTTAGAGTAAGGTTTAGAGTTTGAGTTAGGGTTAGGACTAGAGTGAGGGTCATGATTAGGGTTAGGTCTAGGGTTATGGTAGGGTTGTGATTAAGGCTAGCTTTAGGGCTAGGATATGGGCTAGGTTTTGTGTGAGATTTATGGCTAGGGTTAGGGCTATGGGTAATGTAAGAGCTAGGGTTATGGTTGTGGCTAGTCCCAGGGTTAGGGTTATGGATAAGTCTCATGTTAGGGTTAGGTTTTTGGTTAGGATAAGGTTTAGAGCTAGGGTTTGTGTAGGGTAAGGGTCATTTTTCAGGTTACTGTTCGGTTGAGAGTTAGTGCCAGAATTAGGACTAGCATTGGTTTGGGGATAGGGTTAGTCTTTGCTTTATATTAAGGGTTATTGTTAAGGTTAGTGCTAGGTTTATGCTTAGGGCTATGGCTAGATTTAGGACTATATTTAGGATTAGGTTTGGTCTAATGCTAGTGTTACTGTTAGGTTTAGGTATAGGTTTACCGGTAGGGGTAGGATTAGGGTTCAGTTTAGGGTTAGGGACAGGTTTAGACCTAGGTTTAGTGTTAGGGTCAGAATAAGGGTCAGAATTAGGGTTAGGGTTTGGGTTAAGGTTAGAGTTAGAATGAAGGCTTGGGATAGACCTAGTAATAAAATTAGGGCTTGGTGTAGGCTAAGTATTAGATTTAGGTCTAGGTTAGAATTAGAGTGAGGATTTGGCTTAGGGTAAGGGATAGGGTTAGTGCAAAGGTTAGGTTTGGGGCTAGGGTAGGGTTGGGGTTTTGGTTAAACCTAGGGTTAGGGCTCAGATTAAGGCTACAATTTGTGTTAGCATTAGGGCTACAGCTAATGTAAGAACTATGTTTCTGATTTGTCTAGATCTAGGGTTAGCGCTAGGGCAATGTTTAGAGCTAGGGTTAGTGTTAGGGTCTGAGTCACGTTCAGGATTATTTCTAGGGTTAGAGTTAGGACTCTAATTAGGGCTAGGTTTAGTACTATGTGTAGGTTTAGGGTTTGGTTTAGGTTAAGGTTTGGGTTAGGGTTATGGCTCAGTGTTGTTTTAGGTCTATAGAAGGATTAGAGCAAATTTTCCTATTAGCATTAGTGTTAGGGCTGGTGTTATAGGGTGAGTTTAGGCTTATTCTTTGTGTTAGATTTAGGTTTAGGCCTAGGGAGAAGTTTAGGGCTAGGGTTTGGGCTAGGGATAGGGCTAGGTTTGGGTTATGGTAAGGGATATGTTTAGAACTAGGAATAGGTCTAGGGCGAGAGTTAGAGTTAGTTTTGGGGCTAGGGATAGGGTTAGGTTTAGTGTTAGCGATAAATTAGGGCTAGGATTACTGCTAGGGTTAGTGTTAAGTATGTGTCTAGATTTATGGCTATGTTAGGATTAGCATTAGGGTTAGGGTAAGGTATGATGTTACACCTAGGTTTAGGGCTAGGGCAAGAGATAAAATCAGGGTTAGGGCTAGGCTTAAGGTTAGGGTTAGGATTAAGACTAGACTTAGGGCTAAGCTTATGGCTGGTGTTTGTGTTAGGGTTAGGGCTAGGTTTAGGGCTAGGGCTAATGTCAGGTCTAGGGTTATGGTTAGGGATAGTTTCAGGGTTAGGTTTATGGCCAGGTTTATTGTAACTGTTAGATTTACAGCTTATGGTTAGGGTCATGTTACAGCTAGGTGTATTATTAGGGTCAGAGTCATGGTTAAGGTATGTGTTATGTTAAGGGTTAGGGTTAGGGCTTAAATTAGCATTAGGTTAGGGTTAGGGTTAGGGTAATAATATGGTTAGTTTTATGTTTCAGGTTAGGTTTAGGGTAATGTATAGTGTTAGGGTTAGGGATTATGTTAGGGTTAGGCCTAGGGATAGAATTTGGTTATGGTTATGGTTAGGGTAATAGATAAGATTAGAGCTACAGTTAGGGCAAGGGTTATGATTAGGTTATGGATATGGTTAGGGTTAGGCCTAGGGTTAGAATTCAATTAGGGTTATGGTCAGGGTTATAAGATTTGAGCTCAGGTTAGGGCTCGGGTTATGGTTATGATTAGGTCTATGGTTCCCGATAGGTTTCAGGTTAGGACAAGGTATAGCTTTAGGGTTAAATTTAAGGTAACTGTTAGGGCTAGGGATAGGTTTAGGTTAGCATAAAGCTAGGGTGAGGGCTCGGATTAGGGCTAGGTTTTGGGTTAGGTAGGGCTAGGATAGGTCAAAAGCTAATGCAAGAACAGTGGTTACAATTAGGGCTAGTTTTACTGTTAGCATTAGTTCTAGATCCAGTTTTAGGGTTCGGTTTAGGTTTAGGGTGATGATTAGAGATAGGTTTCTTGTTAGGATCAGAGTCAGGATCAGTGTTCTTTTTAGGGTTTGGGATAGGACTCGATTTAGGGATAGGTTTAAGGCTTTGTGTAGGTTAGGGTTCGTGATAGGGTTAGGGTAAGAATTGGGGATAGGGCTAATGTCAGGTCTAGGGTTACATTTAGTTTTAGGGTTAGGGTTATGGATCAGTTTTGTCTTAGAGCTAGGACTAGGGTTAGGGCTTGTTTTAGGGTTTGCAATAGTGCTAGGTCTAGTGGTAGGGTGAGGTTTAGGCTTAGATTTTTTGTTATGGTTAGATCTAGGTTTAGGGATAAAGCTAGGGTTAGGGCTAAGGTTAGGGCTAGTGTTAGGGTTACAGTAACAGATAGGGTTAGAACTAGAAATAGGGCTAGGGTGAGAGTTAGAGCTAGTCTTAGCATTAGGTTTAGATCCAGGTTTAGGACGAAGGTTAGGGCTAGGTTTGGGGCTAGGGAAAAGGCTAAGTTTTGGGTTTTGGTAAGGGACAGGTTTACAACTAAAATTAGGGCTATGGCGAGAGTTAGATTTAGTCTTATGGCTAGGGATAGGGTTACGTTTAGGGTTTGGGCTAAATTAGGGCTAGGATTAGTGCTAGGGTTAGTTTTAGGTTTAGGCTTAGTTTTAGGGTTTGGGTTAGGGTTAGCATTAGATTTAGAGTAAGGTATGATGTTACTGCTAGGTTTAAGCCTAGGACAAGGGATAAAATTAGGATTAAGGCTAGGGTTAAAGTTAGGGATAGGATTAAAGAAGGACTTAGGGCTAGGATTAGGGCTAGGTTTAATGCAAGGTCTAGGGTTATGGTTAGTGATAGTTTTAGGTTTAGGTTTATGGCCAAGACTATTGTAAGGGTTATGTTGAGGGTTAGGTTCAGATTAATATCTTGAGGTATATTTAGGGTCAGGATCAGGGTTAGGGTATGGATTAGGTTAAGTTTTAGGGTTAGGGCTCAACTTAGCATTAGGGTTAGGATAATAGACATGGTTTGGTTTAGGGTTCAGTTTAGGTTTAGGGTAATGTATAGGGTTAGGGTTAGTGATAGAGTTAGTGTCAGGCCTAGGGATAGAATTCAAATAGGGTTATGGTTAGGGTAATGGATAGGATTAGAGCTAAGTTTAGGGCTAGGTTTATGGTTAGGTTAGGGCTATGGTTAGGGTTAGGCCTAGGATTAAAATTCAGTTAGTGTTATTTTTAGAGTAATGGATAATATTAGAGCTAGGGTTAGGGCTAGGGTTATGGGTAAAATTAGGGCTATTGTTTGGGTTAGCTTTTGGGTTAGGATAAGGTTTAGGTTTAGGGTTAGGTTTAGGTTAAGTGTTATGGCTAGGTTTAGGGTTAGGGTTAGGTTTGTAGCTAGGGTTAGGGCACAGATTAGTGCAAGGTTTTGGGTTAGGTCAGGGCTTTGGTTCATTTATGGCTCATGTAAGAATTAGGGTTAGGATT
Organism: Urocitellus parryii; assembly: GCF_045843805.1. Lineage (NCBI taxonomy): Eukaryota > Metazoa > Chordata > Mammalia > Rodentia > Sciuridae > Urocitellus > Urocitellus parryii. Next base: position 128,088,236 of record NC_135536.1, read on the forward strand.
AGGGCTAGTGTTAGGGTTAGCATTAGGTCTAGGTCTAGTGTTAGGGGTAGATTTAGTTTTAGGGTGATGATTAGAGATAGGGTTAGTGTTAGGGTCAGAGTAAGGATTCCTGTTATGTTTAGGGTTAGGTATAGGACTTGAATTAGGGCTAGGGTTAAGGATATGTGTGGGGTTAGGGTTTGTGTTAGGATTAGAATAAGATTTAGGGATAGGGCTAATGTCAGGTCTAGGGTTATGGTAAGGTTAGGGATAGGGTTAGGGCTATGGTTCAGTTTTGTTTTAGAGCTAGGGCTAGTTTTAGGGTGGGGTTAGAGCTAGTTTTAGGGTTAGTGATAGTGTTAAAGCTAGTGGTAATGGTTTAGATTTAGATTTATTTTTATTATTGTTGGATCTAGGTTTAGGGCTAGCCCTAGGGTTAGGCTTAAGATGAGGGCTAGTGTTAGGATTACGGTAATGACTAGGGTTAAACTAGAAATCAGGCTAGGTCAAGATTTAGAGTTATTCTTATGGCTATGGTTTGGGGTAGGCAGAGTTAGGGCTAAATTAGGGCTAGGATTAGTGCTAGGGATAGTGTTAGGGTTAGACCTAGGATTAGGGGTTCTGTGGAAGTTCGTGAATAGTTTTACATGGAAGTGTTCTTTACTTGGCTGAGAAATGCCTCTGCTTAGGGCTACTTCAACAGGGAACAAAGCATAGTGAGCACAATGAGAACTAATTGAGTGCATCAGCTTTTAAGCATCTAGCACAAACCAGTTTGATTTCGAGTTCGAACTGCATCTATTCTATAGGGAAAAATGAACTGAAACCTAAAAATTCAAAGTGTTCGTGCAGGCAAAGGCTTCAACACGAAGAATAAAATTTGAGGACCAAAGTGCGACTGGTCTAAATATCTTTCCTGCCAAGTGTCAATAAAATCTGGTGTAAAAATATTTGCTGAGTTTTCACTAAACTCATAGTTATCTGGAGGCTTTTCAAACCCTTTCATAGAAAGTGTTCCTTTCTTAGCTGAGAAGTGTTTCTGCATAGGGATACTTCACCAGGGAGAATAGCATTGAGTGCACACTGAGACCTAATTAATTTGGTCAAGTTTCAAGATGCTAACACAAACTGTTGAGAGTCACAACTGAAGGGTCCCCAGCAAACTTTCATCTGCCAGTGCCAGCTGCCACCTGATGATTGGCTCACAGTGGCCCCAGCCGAAGGGGCCCCAGCAAACTTCCAGCTGCCAGGAAACTTCCAGCTGCCAGCTGATGATTGGCTCATAGCGGCCCCAGCAAACTTCTAGCTACCAACTGATTGGCTCCTCTGTGGTGATGCTCATTGCATTGTTTCCCCGCCCTTTCAGACCACAGAGCTACTCATTGGGGGACTATTTTTAGTTCCACCCACATGATGCAGCCAATCAGCCACAAGAGCAGGAGGAGTGGGGAAGGTGGAGAGGCTTGTGGGAAGCCGGTGGTGGCAGTTGGGCTCTGAGGGTTTTCCTGAAGAGATGTGTGATGTGGCGTGTGTGTTCTAAAAATAAAGTTCATTTCTTTTGATAAGTGGCTCCTGAATTGTACCCAGCCAGAATGTGGCATTTGGTGGCCTGCATGGTGAATGACTGAGGTAAGTGATAAGGTAAACTGCTCGCACCTGAGGGCAGGGCAAGAGGATGGGTAGCCATTTTAAGATTCTTCTTTTGTTTTGTTTTGCTTTTGTTTTAAGTTGCCTGTCCCTGGAGATGAGTGAGACAGAAGAAAAAACACTCACATCTGAGGAAAAACTATTTGCATCTGAGGAACAGATAGGGAGAAAGGACGGATGGACATTTCAGGAGGATTGAAAGGCTGATATAATGATTTTGTGTTGTTCCATTTTTGTTTCCTTCTGTCTTGGTTTTGTTTGGCATCATCTTGTTGGGTTGTATTATAGTAGAAATATGGGATCAGAAATTAGTAAAAAATAAACTGAAAGAGTGTTAAGTAAACTGTTAGAGGAAGGAGGCATCTCAGTAAAATCAATAACAGTCAGAGCATACATTGATACAATACAAAAATGTAGCCCATGGCTTTTTAAGGAGGAGTTGTTAAATATATCACAATGGAACCATCATGGTGAAGATTTAAAAAGAATAGAAAAGAAAAGCCCAGGAACTCTGCCAGTTGGCACATTGCCATTGTGGACATTCGTATCTTGTTTGCTTAGTCCAAAGCCTTCAGTTCAGACAATGGTAGAGAAAGGAGAAGACATATTAATTCAAGTAAAAGAGAAGGTCTCTCAAGTTAGTCAGACAGAAGACAAGATTCAAGTAAAAGAGAAGGTCTCTCTAGCTAGTCAGAGAGAGGAAGAAAGTTTAGAGCAGAAAAAGCCATCAGGGGAAAAGTTACAACAGGAAACTGCTACTAACACCTTTCTATCACCAGAGGGCATAAGTGTCCAACCAACAGAGCCACCTCCATATGCTGGGAGGCCCCCAACCCCGCAGTTGATAGTTGAGATCCTGAGACAGGATCTCACATATTAACATGCCCTGAGCATGCAGGAGGGCAGCGAATTCACCATGCTAAAAGAGGCTATAACAACCTATGGTCCTCAAGCACCCTTCACTGTAAGCATGGTCGAATCCATTACCAACTTGAACATGATGCCAGCAGATTGGGCTTATATGTGTAAAGCTGTGCTAAATGGAGGACAATACCTGTTATGGAAGGTTGCCAATGAGGAATTTTGCAAGGAGTCGGCTACGCAAAATGCAGCAACTGGTTATCCTCAAAGTAATCTAGATATGTTGTTAGGAAAGGGACCTTAAGAGGATGAGCAGCAACAAATTGCATATGATCCTGGTGTGTACTTACAAATTGCTGTTGATGCGGTTAGGGCATGGAAGAATTTATAAGGACATGGAGGTTTACAAGGTCAATTATCTAAGGTAATTCAAGGAGCTAATGAACCTTATGCTGAATTTGTAGATAGGCTTATTCAAACAGCTACCAGAGTTTTGGGGAATACAAAACAAGCAATGCCATTAATAAAACAACTGGCTTATGAGCAAGTGAATTGTTGGTGCAGAGAAGTCTTTAGACCATGGAAACATGAATATTTAAACACATATATTAAATTATGTAGAGATATTAATGAACAAGGGCAAGTTGTGGCAGCTGCAGTACAACAGGTTTTTGATGCCAGGCCAAAAACATGCTACAATTGTGAACAAAAAGGACATTTTAAAAGGAATTGTCCCATAGGAAGAGGGTTTAACAAAACTAGGAATCAAAGGAATAGAATACTGGGTATTTGCCCATGATGCCATATAAGGAGACATTGGGCTAATGAATGCCTTTCTCAAACCACCATAGAGGGTACTCCATTATCAAAAACAAACAAGGACCAGGTGTTTATCCATGATATCATAGAGAAAAGCATCGGGCTCCACTGCCAAAAAATGCACAGGGGGGCCCAATGCTCTGGGGCCCCAAACCACAAATATAGGGAGCACTGGAGGAACCCAGCAACCCCATCAGGGTAGTGACCAGGACACATTGTCCATCAGATCCCTCATCAGACAAACCAGAGGGAGTGTAGAATTGTACATCTGTGCCTCCGCCCGAACAGTACTAACTCCAGAGATGGGAGTTCAAATCATTCCCACAGGGGTAAAAGGACCTCTTCCCAAAGGAACAGTAGGCTTATTATTGGAATGCAGTTCTTCTACTCTAAAAGGACTTATGATAAGTCCTGGGGTAATTGATCCCAATTATGAAGGTGAAATAAAAATTATAGCCAGTTCTCCAATGGGTTTATCAGTAATTTTACCAGGAGACAGACTAGCACAGTTACTAATAATACCCAGCCTACATGATAAATTTTCCAGTCATACTGCAGAAAGAGGTTCCAGGGAATGAGGCTCCACAGGTGTAGATTGGGCTATGCTTTCTTTAAATTTAGATTCTTTCTCCTCCCATGCTAAAACTAAATATTCAAGGACATGAATTTAATGGGCTACTGGATACAGGTGCAGACCTTAGCATCATCTCTCATCAAGAATGGCCAAAACATTGGCCATTTTAACAAGCCACTCAAATGCTTTGAGGCCTATGAGTGGCTACTAATCCCCATGGAAGTGCAATGGTATTAGATTTGAAGAATCCTGAAGGATGTGAAGGAACTATACAGCCATATGTATTGAATCATCTTCCCATAAATTTATGGGGATGAGATGTCCTAGATCAATTAGGTTTGACATTAACAAATAACATCAATCAAAATGCACCCACTATTAGGGCTAGACCAGGTTTTAGGAAAGAAAAAAGACTAGAAGAACAAGAACAAGGTATAGCAGCACCAATACCAATAGATCAAGGAACGGACAGACATGGGTTGGATATTCAGTAGGGGTCACTGAGACAATAAAAATTACTTGAAATTCAGAAAGACCAGTATGGGTTCCTCAGTGGCCCCTGACTAAAGAAAAGATACAAGTAGCCCATGACCTGGTCAAACAACAATTAGTGGAAGGACATATACAACCTTCTGTATCTCCCCATAATACTCCCATTTTTGTCATCAAAAAGAAATCTGGTAAATGGAGATTATTGCAACGTTTAAGAGCCATTAATAATGAGATGGTTATTATGGGACCTGCTCAATCGGGGATTCCTCAATTGTCTGCTTTGCCAAAAACCTGGTATGTTTTAGTTATAGATATTAAAGATTGTTTTTATTTTCAATTCCAATTCATCCTGAGAATAGTCCACGTTTTGTATTTACTATCCCTGCACTGAAGCGTGAAGGTCCTGAGCAGAGATATGAATGGATAGTACTCCCTCAAAGGATGGCTAACAGCCCAACTATGTGTTAAATTTATGTTAACAAAGTAATCCAGCCATTTAGACATCAAAGTCCTGAACTAGAAATATTTCACTATATGGATGATGAATTATTAGCACATAAAGATAAAAACACATTGCTAGAATGTTATGCCACACTTACAAACTTATTAAAAATCATAATATAGAGATAGCAATAGATAAAGTACAATTAAATTTTCCAATTAATTATTTAGGAGTTCTATTATCCTCAAACATGGTCCATCCTCCAAAAATTCAAATACGAGTAGATCAACTCAAATCACTTAAAAACTTTCAAAAGTTATTAGGAGACATAAATTGGATAAGGCCTTATCTAGGTATACCAACAGGAGAGTTGGGACTTTATTTGATATCCTAAAAGGTCCATCAGATCCAAATTCACCCTGCATGTTAACACCTGAAGCAAGAAAGGCATTAAAAATCATTGAAACATATATGGAAAGTATGCATTTGGATAGAATTGATATCAGTTTTCCTTTATTATTTATTGTACTACCAACAAAAAATATTCCTACAGGAGTATTTTGCCAAGAAGGTCCATTATTAAGGATACATTTATCTTATTCTCCTAATACTATTCTTACTAGGTACCCTGAGGCTGTAGGACAATTAATACTCAAAGGAATAAAAGCAGCAAAGGGAGTATTTGGAATTTCTCCCAATAAAATTATTACTCCATATACTATGGAACAAATTAATGAGTTAGCTAATGAGTTAAATACTTGGGCAATAATCATGTTTAAATCTAATGTTTCATTTGATAACCACTTACCATCTAATCCTTTATTATTTTGGTTATTGCATCCTGTAATTTTTCCAAAAATGACAAGAAAAACACCTATCATGAATGCTCCAAATATATTCACTGATGGGTCACATAATGGTACAGCAGCAGTAGTTACCCCTGAACAAACTTTTACATTTTTAGTACCCAAACAATCAGCTCAAAAGGTAGAGCTTAATGCAGTATTACAAGCTCTTGTGATGTTTAAAGATTCTGTATTTAATTTATTTTCTGATAGTCAGTATATAGTGAATGCTATAATATTTCTTGAAGATGCTGGTAGGATTTCCCTTTTCTCTACTTTTTTCTCTTTGCTTTCCATTATACAAAGTCTAATCTGGGATAGAAAAGATCCATTGTTTATAGGACATATCAGGGCACATACAGGATTGCCTGGAGCCCTTAGTTTGGGCAATGATTTAGCAGATAAAACTACACATGACATACATATTTTCTCTACACTGGAAGAAGCTAAAAATTTTCATAAAAAGTTCCATGTCAATGCTAATAGTTTACAAAAGTGTTTTATAATAACTAAGGAACAAGCTTGACAGATAATAAAACAATGTAAAAAATGTGTGACCTTTTTACCACAAGTTAATCTTGGAGTCAATCCTAGAAGATTGATACCTAACCATATTTGGCAGATGGACGTCACACACTTGCCAGAATTTGGAAAATTAAAGTATTTGCATGTTACAGTTGATACTTCTTCTGGATTTTTGATGGGCTTCCTTCATGCCAGAAAAAAAACTAAAGATATTATAGCTCATTGCTTACAAAATTTTGCCACTGTGGGCATTCCAAAACAGTGAAAAACAGATAATGCCCCTGGTTATACTTCTACCTCTTTTAAAAATTTTTACTCTTCATTTGGCATTACTCACATAACAGGAATCCCATACAATCCACAGGGACAAGGCATAATTGAAAGAGCTCATCAAACTATTAAAATGTACTTATTAAAGCAAAAAGAGGGAATTGGGAAGGGGTATATATCCCCCAAAGATAAACGTAAAATAACACTTTTTACTCTAAACATTTTAAATTTGGATTCATCAGGGCTTAGTGCTGTGGAAAGGCATATGTGTCCAAAAAATGTACATAAGCCCAAGGTACTTTGGAAGGATATTCTAACAGGACAATAGAAAGGTCCTGACCCAGTAATTTTCTAGAGTCGGGGGTCTGTTTGTGTGTTTCCACAGGGAGAACAGCAGCCAATTTGGATTCCAGAGAGATTAACTAAGGTCCTTACCCAGTGATTGTCTGGAGTCGGGGATCTGTTTGTGTGTTTCCACAGGGAGAACAGCAGCCTATTTGGATTCTAGAATGATTAACTAAAGTGATTTATACAGACCAAAAAGAAGATGATTTGGCTGAAATCCATAAGAGCTGATATCCAAAACTCCAGTTTGGCTATTCTTACATCTGCGACAGAACCAGCTTGCTTTTTTCAATATCTATTTTATTATTACCCTTTCCCACATTATGAAGTTCTATTTCATTTTTTGAGCTCATACAGATCTAGGTTAATGTTTTGCTGATCAGTTCTATTTTTTTGACTATAGAGTTTTTAAACATTGCAATGGAGATTTCACCTGTAAAAAGTTATAAGGCCTTTACTATTATGTTATGTGTTGTACGTATTATATTATGTGTACATACTTGTGGTTTGTGTTGTATGTTTGTATGTGCGTATGTCCATATATCATATATGATGAGCGCTCATGAACAAATGGATCCAAATATTTTTTTTTATTCATGTGATTTAAATGGTTTAATTTAAATTGGGTAAACAGATGTTGAGGATTGTTTTAATATTTGAACAAAAAAGGAGGTTAACAGATCTATTTGTTTACTTTCACCTTTCCTTTTAATTATATTTAAAAATTCTGTTCATGATAATTTAAATTGTTCATGAAATTGTTTTCTTTTAGTGCCTTCTGGAATGTTACATAACTTTTTCTTTAGCCATTATTGCCAGAATTCCTATCTTCATCCCAGTGCCAGTGAAGACAAAGATAAAACCAATATACAGCTTCTGCAATAGGTATCACTGAACTGCTTGCAGAATTTGCCTTGAATATGTATCACTTGTATGCATTGTGAACTCACTTGTATGCATTGTGAACTATCTGTTGGTGCAGTGACTTGTGGTAGTGTTGGGGTATTTTTGCTGATGGTGTCATCGGTGGTACAATTTTTCCAAAAGGAGCCGTCAATTGGCTTGGTGTATCCTCCTACCTTCTGCTTGTGATGGTTGTTCAGGTAAAATTTGGGGGCCAACAGAGGTGAGGCAAAGAACCTCACCCCCCACTGGTACAAAGACCTATCCACAGGTGTGGCTGTTTGCTGGACTGGTAGTCAATGATGGGTAAGATCCAATTGCAATGGTACCAACCTAAGACAGGAGGCTGACGCCTTGAGGGCAGCTCATCCGATGACTGGTAAGATCCATATGTAGTATTGGACAACCCAAGGCAGGCACGGTCCTTAAGCCACATGCTTGTTGTTTAAACAGAGAGGGGGAGATGTTGAGAGCCACAGCCAAAGGGGCCCCAGCAAACTTCCAGCTGCCAGGAAACTTCCAGCGACCAGCTGATGATTGGCTCACAGCGGCCCCAGAGAACTTCTAGCTGCCAACTGATTGGTTCCTCTGTGGTGATGCTCATTGGGTTGTTTCCCCACCCTTTCATACCATGGAGCTGTTCATTGGGGGACTTTTTTTGGCTCTGCCCACGCGACCCAGCCCATCGGCCTCAAGAGCAGGATGAGTGGGGCAGGTGTAGAGGCTTGTGGGAAGCTGGTGGTGGCAGTTGGGCTCTAGGGTTTTCCTGAAATCTGTGTGGTGTGGCGTGTGTGTTCTAAAAATAAAGTTCGTTTCTTTTGACAAGTGGATCCTGAATTGTGCCCAGCCAGACTGTGGCAACAAACAGCATTTAATTTCTATTTCCAACTGCATCTCTCCCTGTAGGGGAAAATGAAGTGAAATTTAAAACTTCAATGTGTTCCTGCATGCACATGCTGCCACCTAGAAGAACAAGATTTGAGATGCAAAGTGCAACTGGTGTACCTATTATTTCTATCAAGTATGAACAAAATCCAGTGAAAAAATATTTGCAGTTTTAGGTAAACTCAAAGATCTGTGGGAGCTTCACAAATGATGTCAAATGAAACTGTTCTTTCCTTGGCTGAGAAGTGCCCCTGCTTAGGGCTACTTCAAACAGAACAAAGCATAGAAAGGGCACTGAGAAATAATTGAGTGTGTGAAGTCTCAAGCAAGTATAGCAAACCGTGTTTGATTTCCAGTTACATTGCAATCATCCGTATAGGGAAAATGAAGTGAAACCTAAAAATTTAGAGTTCCTGCAGGAGAATGCTTCAAGCTAGAAAAACGAAATTTGGGGGCAAAGTGTGATTGGTGTAAGGATAATTTCTGCCTATAATCAAGGAAATCTGGTGAAAAAACGTCTGCAGAGTTTCAGTAAATTTGGAGTTCTGTGGAAGTTCGGAAATGGTTTCAAATGGAAGTGGTTTTACTTGGCTGAGAAGAGTCTTTGCTCAGGGCTACTTCAACAGGGAACAAAGCATGGTGAGCATACTGAGAACTAATTGAGTGTGTCAAGTTTCAAGCAGCTAGCAAAAACCGTGTTTGATTTCAAGTTCCAACTGCATCTATCCCTTTAGAGGAAAACGAAGTGAAATCTAAAAATTTAAAGTGTTCCTGCAAACGAATGCTTCAACTTAGAACAACAAAATTTCAGGGGCCAAGTGCAACTGGTGTTCTGATCATTCATGCCAAGTATGAACAAAATCCGGTGAAAAAATATATGCAGAGTTTTCAGTAAACTTGGAGTTCTGTGGAGCCTCAGTAAATGCTTTTAAATGAAAGTGTTTTTTTCTTGGCTGGGAAGTGCTTCTGCTTAGGGCTACTTCAAAAGAGAACAAAGCATATTGAGCACCCTGAGAAATAAATGAGGGCATCAATTTTCTAGGAGCCAGAACAAACCATGATTGATTTTGAGTTCCAACTGCATTTATCCCTACAGGAAAAAAAAAAAAAAAAACAAAGTAATACCTAAAAATTCAAAATGTTCCTGCAGGTGAATGCTTCAACCTAGAAGAATGAAATTTGGGGCATCAAGTTCAACTGGTGTACTGATCATTTTTGTCAAGTATCAACAAAATGTGATGAAAAAGTATTTGTTGAGATTTCAGTAAACTCAGAGTTCTGTGGAACCTTTGCAAATGCTTTCAAATGAAAGTGTTCTTTCCTTGGCTGAGAAGTGCCTCTACTTAGGGCTACTTCAACAGGGAACAAAGCATAGGGAGTGCACTGAGAAATAATTGAGTGTGTGAATTTTCAAGCAAGTATAGGAAACCATGTTTGATTTCCAGTTCTACTGCAATCATCCCTATAGCGAAAAACAAAATGAAACTAAAAATTTTACGTGTTCCTGCAGGTGAACACTGCAACTTAGAAGAATGAAATTTGGTAGGTAAAGTGCAACTAGTGTACGGATCATTCCTGTAAAGTATCAATAAAATATGGTGAAAAAACATTTGAGGTTTTCAGTAAACTCATTGTTTTATGGTAGCTTTGCAAATGGTTTCAAATGAAAGTGTTCTTTCCTTGGCTGAGAAATGCCTATGCTTAGGGATGCTTCAACAGGGAACAAAGCATAGAGAGCACACTGAGAAACAATTGAGTGCATGAACTTTCAAGCAGCTAGCACAAACTGTGTTTGATTTCAAGTTCCAACTGCATCTATCCCTATTTAAAAAAAAAAAAAAAGGAGTGAAACCTAAAAATTCAAAGTGTTCCTGCAAACGAATGCCTCAACCTAGAAGAACGAAATTTCAGGGACACAGTGCAACTTGTGTAAGGCTGATTACTGTCAAGTGTCAACAAAATCCAGTGAAAAAACATTTGCAGTTTTCAGTAAACCTGAATTAATGTTGAACCTTTGCAAATGGTTTTAAATGAAAGTGTTCTTTCCTTGGCTGAGAATTGCCTCTGCTTAGGGCTAATTCAACAGGGAATGAAGCATAGAGAGTGCACTGAGATATAATGGAGTGCATGATGTTTCAAGCAAGTATAGCAAAACGTGTTTGATTTCCAGTTCAACTGCAATCATCCATATATGGGAAAACGAAGTGAAACCTAAAAATTGAAAGTGTTCCTTCAGGTGAACCCTTCAATCTAGAAGAACGAAATCTGGGGACAAAGTGCGACTGGTGTAAAGATCATTCCTGCCTATTATCAACAAAATCTGGTGAAAAACCGTCTGCAGAATTTCAGTAAACTCAGAGTTCTCTGGAAGTTCACAAACGGTTTCAAATGGAAGTGTTATTTCCTTGGTTGAGAAAAGCATATGCTTAGGGCTACTACAAAAGTGAACAAAACATAGAGAGCACACTGAGAAATAATTGGGTGCATGAAGTTTCAAGCAAGTATAGCAAACCGTGTTTGATTTCCAGATCCACTGCAATCATCCCTATAGTGGAAAATGAATTGAAACTTAAAACTTCAAAGTGTTCCTGCAAACGACCACTTCAACCTAGAAGAACGAAATCTGGGGGCGAAGTGCGACTAGTGTACCAATCATTCCTGTCAGGTATGAACAAAATCTGGTGAAAAATGCTGAGATTTTAGTAAACTCAGAGTTCTGTGGAAGCTTCCCAAACGCTTTCAAATGAAAGTGTTCTTTCCTTGGTTAGAAGTACCTCTGCTTAGGGCTACTTCAACAGGGAACAAAGCATAGAGAGCTCACTGAGAAATAATTGAGTGCATGAAGTTTCAAGCAAGTATAGCTAACTGTGTTTGATTTCCAGTTCCACTGCAATCATTCCTATAGGGTAAATGAAGTGAAACCTAAAATTTAAATGTGCGTGCAGGCAAACGCTTCAACGAAGAAGATCAAAATTTAGTGGGATAAATGCAATTGGTGTAAGGATCATTTTTCCCTATTATTAACAAAATGTGGTGAAAAAAAAAAAGACGTCTTCAGCGTTTCAGTAAACTTGGAGTTCTGTGGAAGTTTGCAAACGGTTTCAAATGGAAGTGTTCTTTCCATGGCGGTGAAGAGCCTACGCTTAGGGCTACTTCAAAGGGAACAAAGCATAGAGAGTGCACTGAAAACGAATTCAGGTTGTCAAGTTTCAATCAGCTAGTCCAAACCGTGTTGGATTTCGAGTTCCAACTGTGCCTATCCCTATAAGGGAAAACAAAATGAAACCTAAAAATTCAAAGTGTTCCTGAAAATGACTGCTTCAACCTAGAAGAAAGTAATTTGGGGCCCAAGTGTGACTAGTGTACCAATCATTCTTGTCAAGTATGAACAAATCCGTTGAAAAAATATTTGCTGAGATTTCAGTAAACGCAGAGTTCTGTGGAAGCTTCGCAAATGCTTTCAAATGAAAGTGTTCTTTCCTTGGCTGAGAAGTGCCTCTGCTTAAGGCTACTTCAACAGGGAACAAAGCTTAGGGAGCACACAGAGAAATAATTGAGTGCATTTTGTTTCAAGCAAGTATGGCACACTGTGTTTGATTTCCATTTCTGCAGCAATTATCCCAATAGTGGAAAACAAAGTGAAACCTTAAAATTAAAAGTGTTCCTGCAAGTGAACGCTTCAACCTTTGGGAATGAAATTGGGGGCGGGGGGCAATTTGCGATTGGTGTAAGGATCATTCCTGTCTATTATCAACAAAATCCAGTGAAAAAAGGTCTGCAGAGTTTCGGTAAACTCAAAGTTGTGTGGAAGCTTCACAAATACTTTCTAATGAATGTGTTCTTTCCTTAGATGAGAAGATCCTATGCTTAGGGCTACTTCAACATGGAAGAAAGCATAGAGAGCACACTAAAAACTAATTGAGTGTGTCAAGTTTCAAGCAGCTAGCACTCTGCCACACAACCAGTGCTAGCTTCATGTAAGAAGGTTCAGTTCATAAAAAAAATACTGGTAAGATTTAAATTATAGTGACAGACTCTCAGTACCCTTTATCATCATCTCTGAAACTGCTTCTCCTAGCTCCCACCTCCAGCCACTAATGCAGTGGCGAAGTTTACAGAAGAGACTAGCAAGAGAGGGAGTACATGCTAGGGAGTGAGCACTTATTGGGTACCAAAAAATTCCAGGGAAAATATCATCCAATGAAGGTTAAGTGAGGCAGCATCACAAGTTCAGAGGTGACAATTCGATCTTCAGGTCAGTGGCCAGGTGTGCCTCTTCACAGACAAGCCCTCAGACCTGGGAAAGGGTGGGGAAGGCTTTAACACCACTGTGTCTATGCACCTCTCACCCAGCCAGGGAGGTAACTCAAATCATGTGCAAGGATGGCCTACCACATGTTTCCCGTTTTTTTCTTTTAAAAAGCAGGTGATGATTTACTCTCTTGAGTCTCTGCACTCTCACTATGAAGACTCATCTTCCTATAATTACAACACAAAAAAGAATTAAAAGCAAAGAGAACAATCCAATAATGTACAAGGCTGAGTGTTTAAGAATATTTCCAGGGTTAAATCCATTTAATTCCTTCAATATTTGATTAGCCAAAAAGGAAGGATCCAAAAAATTAGCTCTATTATTTTGAATATCTTGGATATGATGATGGAGTTCTAAAAGATCCAAGCTATTATTATTATATTGTCAAATACCCAACAAATGATTCCTAACCTTCTCCCAGTACCAGAGAGAAGCATTGTACTTGGCAGCTGTAACATACGCATATTTATAACTTTCATGGCATTTAAGCTTTTCCTTAAATTTTAAAGCCGAAAGTTGATTACCTATATTTATAACAGTCGCTTCTAAGGCATTTAAATTTGCCTCAATTTTTTCATCAATATTTACTTGGTTGTGCAGCGCCTTGGAAGTATTCTGGGCTAAATTATTAAGAAATTTTGCAGGTTGAATATTTTGAGATAACATTATTGAGGCTATGACATTGGATGCAATAAACGAAACAAAGGCCAAAACTCCCACAGTTATAATTTCAATGGCATGTCTAGGTCTCACTAGCTGGGTATGAATTTGTTGTAAGACTTGAAAACCAGCATCAGCGTACCATGGCTCTGAAATAATAGTAGGCAATAAAAATAAAGAGGGCTGATGAAGTACCAGCACTCCTTTTCTTCTGTTATATCTAGTAATACAATTGGTTAGGTTACATTTGTTACATGTTACAACATATCTGTCATCTATCCATTTAACTTTTACATTTCCAATGATTAAAACATTAGGAGATTGGACACAGGCTCGTAAGTCATAGCAAGATCCATCCTTACAGCTCTTGCCAACAAATTTACAGTAGAAGGGGTAGAGAGAGAAAAGGGGAGGGGAGGGGAGGGGAGGGGAGGGGGGATAGTAGACAGTAGGACAGACAGCAGAATACATCAGACACTAGAAAGGCAATATGTCAATCAATGGAAGGGTAACTGATGTGATACAGCAATTTGTATACGGGGTAAAAGCGGGAGTTCATAATCCACTTGAATCAAACCATGTAATATGATGTATTAAGAACTATGTAATGTTATGAACGACCAATAAAAAAAAATTTTGGTAAAGGCTTGTCTGTAAATATAAGAATTATGGGGCAGCAATTAAGCGCCAAACATCTTTTTGAATACCATCCTCACTGTAAGTCAAAATATTACTAACAAATCCTGCAGGTGTCATAGCAGAATTTTCTCATAATTGTCTCTTATCAATTTTTGGAGACCAGTCTAAAATACCTTTAGACATCTTATGTTGTACTGGAAAAGAATTTACACAATCTATCCATCTAGGAAAGGTGCCAACCTCAATTGTAGAACTATTTAGACAGTGAGGTATTTGTGGAGGTTTTGCAGAAATGACTGGTTTGTTATGGGAAAGTCCCATTTTAATCACTGATCTGGTATAAGGTTTTATGTCTCCATAAATAGCATGATTAGTCAGTCTAGGTCTCCCAACTGCTGTCTTTTCCTCAAATGATACTCTCAGACAGCCAGCATGTTTATTGTGGGACCAACACAAAAGTAATTGGGCACTGTAGCCAGAATAATTAAGTCTAGTTACATGATTGGGAGTAATATGAGTATCTATAAATCCTCCCACCATGAATGAGTCATTAGTAAACACTGGAATATATTCTCCAGTCCACACAGTGGGATGTACCAGGGATGGATCTGGGAAATGCGTCCAGTAAGAGTCTACATGACTCTCTTTTACCTGACAGCCCAGCAGGGCACTCACTGTAGCTACCATCATCAATGGAGTCTTATTTCTTCATAGGAGTTGAATTATTCATGAAGCTTGTGTTGTCAGCCTCTTCACATCTTCCCATGAGATCAACTTTTCAGCTGCATCATGTTGATTCCTCTTCATCCTTCTTTGATATCTCTTCATTTTTAATGGAGGCTTCTCTGGGTCAATTTTCAGTCACTTGAATCTTGGTTCTATCACTTCCATGTCTGGTTGCATGTTCAGGCACCCGGATAGGTTGGAAAGCACCTTCTGGAAAAATACAAGCATGATATCTGCCCCACATAATCACTGGATCTGGGCCTTTCCATTGACCAGTCTGTAAGTCTTTTCCCAAAAATTTGCCTAAAGGGCCTGTTGTTGTGGAAGACATATGTCTCTCAGCTGCAGTGTGACCTTCTGTGTCACAATTTAAAAAATTTAAAACAAACAAGGCAAAGTTGAGGCTATTTTGGGGAGCCATAAACCTATTCTCCCCTTTTAACTTTTGTAAATGCTGCTTAATAGATAATGAGCTTGTTCCACAATGGTTTGACATGGGAGTTATAAGGAATCCCTTTTTTATGGTCAATTTGAAACTCTTGGCAAAATTGTTGAAAAGAAGAGCTTACATAAGCTGGTGCATTATCTGTTTTAATCTGCAAAGGGCACCCTAACACAGCAAAGGCTGCTAGGCAATGAGAAATTTTGTGTTGAATATTTTATTTTGTATGTGCTGTGGCAAAAATAAATATGAAATGTGTATCAAGTATCACATGTACATAACATTGTTTACCAAATTGAGGAATATGAGTTACATCCATTTGCCATATTTGATTTGGTTTTAATCCACAGGGATTTACCCCTGAAGGCAGATATGGGGTGTAATTAACACACTTAGGGCATTGTTCTCTGGTAATATTAATTTTTTACGTAAGCTGGAAGCATTCTGATGATGCAAGAAATGTGAAGCTTTTGCACAATCATATAGAAACATCTGTTGACAAACAGCTACTAATTTATCAATCTTGTCATTACCTGAAGCTAATGGTCCTGGACAATTAGTGTGAGCTCGTAAGTGTCCTATAAGCATGGATATTTTCACATTTGCACCACCTTTTGTAGATTATGAAATTATTTAAATACATCTTGTGATGAGGTGTATTCAATAACTGAAGTTTCAATATTTTTGGTAACTCTGACTACATATAAGCTGTCAGAATAAACATTAATAGGCTCATTTGTAAAGTAATTTAAGGCACAAATGAGAGCTTGCAGCTCTGCTCTTTGGGCAGAAATATATGAGGTTTGTATTACCTCTGTGTGAACATGGCTATAAAAACCTGCTTTACCTGAGCTTGAACCATCAGTGAATACGGATAGGGCTCCATCTATGGGCTGGGCACATACAATCTTTGGAAAAATAAGCGGTGTTATTGATGCAAATTAAATAATTTTATCACGAGGGTGATGAATATCTATCTGACCAGGAAAATCAGCAAAAGTAATTTGCCATAAACTAGAAGCTTGAAAAATCCAATTATTTTGTTGAATAGAAAATAGAATAATTATAATATCAGGTTCAGATTCAATTAATTGTAAAACTTTCATTCTATATTTAATTACTAATTGAACAATGGAGTCATGAAAATGAATTAATGTCTTTTGGGGAGATTGGGCTAAATAAATCCACTCAATAACTCTAATCTTTGCCATATGATTCCTGTTGGGGCATGACAGGTGGAAATATTAATAAAGATACTAGTTCTTTAGGATTAACTCTTACACTAAAGTAAGTTGAGCATTTTTAATTGCACTTTTAACCTTTTTTTAAAGCTGTTCTAGCCTCTATTGTTCTACCTCTACTGATGTGGAGAGGTTGGAGAAGGATCTCCTTGCAATCTCTGAAAAAAAAGGACTTAAATCAGAAGTAGTCAGTTTTAAGGATGGTCTCAGCCAATTAATATCTGCTAATAATTTTTGAAAGTCATGAAGGATATAAGTAATTCTTTAATTTTTATCTGTAGATTTTGAGGACCAATTGTAAGTCCTTGAATTATCCGATCTAAATATGGAAAGGGGAGACATCTTTTGTGTCTTTTGAGGAGCAATGCACAAACACATTGCTGTAAGTAAAGCCCCTAACTGAGTAAATTTTCTGAAAGTACTTCTGGATTAGCATGAGCCAATAATATATCATCCATAAAATGAATAATATATGCATCAGGAAAGTTATGTCTTATAGCAGTTATCGCTTGACCCACAAATTTTTGACATAAAGCAGTACTATTACACATCCCTTGAGGCAGGACCTTCCAGCAATATCTTTTAACAGGTTATTTAAAATTAATTGCTGGGACAGTGAAAGCAAATTTTTCACAATCCTCAGGATGCAACATTATCGAGAAAAATGAATCTTTTAGATCTATTACTATTAAGTTAAAGTTAAGAGGGATTGTTGTGGGAGAAGAGAGTCCGGGCTGTAATGATCCCATACACTGAATTTCATGATTTATTGCCCTTAAATCTTGTAGTAATCTCCAATTACCTGGCTTTTTCTTAATAACAAAAATGAGGGTGTTCCAAGGACTAAGTGTTGATTCTATATGACCAGTCTGAAGTTGTTCCTCAACTAACATATGAATTATCTTAAGTTTTTTTTTCCTAAGGTGGGCCATTGAGAAATCCATATAGGTTCTTCTGTGAGCCAGGTGATCTTTTCTGGTGTCTTTGGGATCGAGGAGACACTCAGGGCTCCTAGTAAAAAATTGTTTTGGAGTATTTACTAATCTCTGTCGAGGAGACTGGTTTGTAAGTAGATACTCTCCTTGATAGTTCCCTTATTATCTCCAGGAAGAAGCCCTTGATTAATTTCCTCAAATGATCTCATTGAATTTGGAGTTATTAATAATAATCCTATTTTGTTTAATATATCTCTTTCCCATAGGTTTACTAGTAAGGACTCTAACACATAAGGTTTAAAAACTCCACTGTTCCCATCAGGATCCTCCCAACAAAGATAATTTGCACTTTGAGCAGGCTGTGAGATTTGTCCAATTCCCTCTAGGTTAGCTGTTGCTATATGTAAGGGCCAATTTTTAGGCCAGAAACAACTGGAAAGAACACTTATGTCGGCCCCTGTGTCTATAACTCCTTTAAACTTATTATGATTAATTTTAAGTTTCAGTAGGGGGCGCTCCTGCTGCACTAATTGAGACCAGTACACTCTGGCGGTTTGAAAAATGAATTTACTTGTGGGTGTTCATCTGAATAACAGAGTAATAAAATTAATTGAGCAAGTGTATCTTTTGGAGTAAGCCAAAGTGCATAATTTGATCTTATGGTAACATTTAATTCTTCTTCAAAATAAGAATCTATTACTCCAGGTATTACCTTGATGGCCCCTTTTAAATTGTTGCATCCCAAATTTAAGCCTATACTTTCTCTAAGGAGTGGCCTGAAAATCCCAGTATGGATTTGTTGTGTCCCTAATTCAGGATTTAATTCAATTGTCATTGAGAGTAGTAAAGAAACTTTCTGTAATTTTCGCTCTGGAAAAAATGGCGGCTCCCCATGGTCAGTGCTGATGATGTAAAATTGCACAATCTTCCCTTTAATTCCCCAGTTTTTTTGGCCCATGGAAGGGCTGACTGGAAGTTTTTTTTCCTTCCTATCAGGCGGAAATGACGACAAGAAGGTGGGCTTATCAGCCTCATTGATCTGCCACATGGTCTTCAATTCTGTAATATCTACTACCAACATCAGAGAGAGCCCTGGGATTATAATTATGAGCATTATAATTGCGAGTAATGGCCACTCTTCCTGCAGAGATAGCACCTCCCGTGAGGTCTGTGTGCCAATTCTTGGGGCTGCAGAGTTTGTTTTAAAGCCGCAGTGAGCATATTGTTTGTAAATGGGCTGGATCGATATCAGAACACAAGCGAATAAATTCTGAAATTGTGCCATTTTTTTCTATGGGGTCTGAGAACATCCTGACAATATTTAATTGCATTTTCAAATGCCAATTGTTTAACAATAAATTCACAAGCACCAGGAACCCCAATGGAATGGCTTGCTGTTTGGTAGAGTCGCACTATGAAATCAGAATAAACCTCTTGAAACCTTGTTTAACTTTAGTCAGAACTAAGTTAGATTGGACCCCAGAGGCAATCTGTCTCTAGGCACACTTTGCACAGGCTGTAATCTGATCATACACTGCAAATTCATAATTCAGCTACCTTTCCAAATCAATAAATTCACCTATTCTTTAAAACATCTCCATGGGTGTTTGGAGATCTTGTCTCTGATTCTTCTCTGCTTGCTGGGAATAGAAATCTGTCCAGTGTGACCTCCAAAGTAGGAAATCCCCCCCAACCTCAAGCAAGCCCTGGCTATTGAGATCCAGTCACTCTGTGGGAGTGGTTGAGAACATATTGTCTCAAGCAGGCTCTGCACAAATGGTGAATTTGGACTATAGACCTCACAGGCATTTTTTTTAACTCTTTAATAGTTTAAAAGGAATTACTGTATGGACACAAACACACTGGTCCTGTTTGTTAACCTGATCAAAAACTGGAAAGAGCTGAAATTCGCTGGTATCTTATTCAGCTTCCTGCAACTTCATAATTCCTCGCTGGAATGGAGTAAGAAAAGTCATTACTAGCTCAGAGTACCTGTTAAAATTTGTTCTTTTAACAGACAATGTAGGAATTCGAATGTCCTGGGTAGGTGCTCTTAAGCACAGCCTGTTGAAATTCCCTAGTAAATCCTGGATTTCATTTTCCAATTCCTCTCCCTCAGACTGTGATTCCTCCATAGATTCTCCTCTGTTACCATCTTTAATTTGGGCTTGTAAGCCAGGTGGAAGAGAATGACTTTTTAATCTCTCTAGGAATTTCTTCTAGATTTACTTCTCTGGGAGAAGGACCTTCTATCCCCCCAGAGGCTTCCTCTCTATGATTTCCCTCTCTATGGTCTTCCTCCAGACTATTCTGGCTCGGCTCAGGAAAGGTTTAGTTTTTTAGTTTCGGTTTCACTCCCAGGTTTTTTTTTTTTTTTTTTTTTTGATTTTGCTGGCTTAGAGGAAAGGAGATTTACTTAGCCTCAGGCAATTTTTCCATTTGAATAGACTTAATGGCTCTCTGAATACCTTTCAATAGATCTTTGGGGCCCATGGACTATCGCCCATGTAATCAAAAAGACAGATCTCTAATGCAGTCCAAAACTTTTGTATATTCTCAAAATTTTCAGGTAATTCATTATAAAGACAAATTTTATGTAATTCCCTTCTTAATTTGTCCCAAGTATGTAAATATGGTGAATCTTGGTCACAAAACCAAGTGCAACATTCACCTACAAGCTTTAAGAATTGTTGCAACTGAGTATTTTTAAATTTCTTTCCTTTCTGATTAATTATTGTCTCTAAAATAGTCAAATACATGTCTTTATCAGTAAAACTTGAATTTCCCATTATTAAAATTTTTAGTGTCCCTTCACTCCAAAAACTGCCTGGTACTTCCATGACCCTTAAAATGTCACCAATTCCATATTTATATAGCATTCTCCCTAACTCAACCTAGTCAATTTTCTTATGCGCCATGTTGGGCACTACTTCTGCCATGTGACCAGCACTGGCTTTATGAAAGAAGGTTTGGTTCATAAGAAATTACCAGGGAGATTTAAAATAAAGAGACAGACTCTCATTAATTTCAAACCAGCTCTGAGATGGCTTCTCCTAGCTCTCACCTCCAGCCACCTAATGTGGTGGTGAGGTTTACAGAAGAGATTAGCAAGAGAGGGAAAACATGCCAGGGGGTGAACTTTTATTGAGCAACAAAAAATCCCAGGGAAAACCTCTTCCAATAAAGGTTAAGGGGGGGGGCAGCATCCCAGGTCAGGGGTGACTATTGGGTCTGAAGCTCAGTGGCCAGGCACAACTTTGCATGGACAAGCCTCAGATCTGGGAAAGGGTGGAGAAGGCTTTACTAATAGTGTTTCTAAGCACCTCTAACGCAGCTGGGAGGTAACTCAAATCACGTGTGAGGATGGCCTCCCATACAGCACAAGTTCGAATGACTTCAAGTTCCAACTGTATCTATCACTACAGAAAAAAAGTGAAATCTAAAAATTCAAAGTGTTCCTGCAAACAAATGCTTCAACCTAGAAGAACAAAACTTCAGGGACCAAGTGTGACTAAGGTACCGATCATTACTGCCATGTATTAACAAAATCTGCTGAAAAAATATTTGAAGAATTCTCAGTAAACGTGGAGTTCTGTGGAAGCTAGGCAAATGTTTTCAAATGAAAGTGTTTTTTTTCCTTGGCTGAGAAGTGTCTCTGTTTAGGGCTACTTCAACAGAGAACAAAGCAAAATGAATGCCCTGTACATCAAGTTTCAAGCAGCTAGCAAAAACCATGTTTGTTTTTGAGTTCTAACTGCATCTATTCCTATAGGGGAAAATGAAGTGAAACCAAAAAATTCAAAGTGTTCCTGCAAATGAATGCTGCAACCTAGAAAAATGAAACTTGACAGGGAAAGTGTGACTGGTGTGAAGATCATTCCTGTCAAGTATCAACAAAATCTGGTGAAAAAATATTTGCTAAGATTTCAGTAAACTCAGAGTTTGGATGAAGACTCGTAAAATGTTTTCAAAAGAAAGTGTTTTTTTTTTTTCCTTAACTGAGAAGTGCCTCTGCTTAGGGCTACTTCAACAGGGAATAAAGAATAGAGAGTTCAAAGAGAAATAATTGAGTGTGTGAAATTTCAAACAAGTATAGCAAACCGTGTTTGATATCCAGTTCCACTGCAATCATCCCTATAGGAGAAAACAAAGTGAAACCTAAAATTTAAAGTGTTTTTACAGGTGAATGGCTCAACCTACAAGAACAAAATCTGGGGGTCAAAGTGCAACTGGTGTAAGGATTATTCCTGCCTACTATCAATGAAATCTGGTGAAAAAAAATCTGCAGAGTTTCAGTAGTCTTGTTGGTGTGTGGAAGCTTCGCAAATGCTTTCAAATGAAAGTTTTCTTTCTTTGGCTGAGAATAGACTAGGCTTAGGGCTACTTCAAAAGGGAACAAAGCATAGAGAGCACACTGAGAAAAAAATTTAGGTTGTCAAGTTTCAAGCAGCTAGCACAAACCGTGTTTGATTTCTACTTTCAATTTCATCTACCCCTTTAGGGAAAATCAAAGTGAAAACTAAAAATTTAAAGTGTTTCTGCAAACGAATGCTTCAACCTAGAAGAACTAAATTTGTGGGGCAAAGTGCAATTGGTGTTCCGATCATTCCTACCAAGTATAAACAAAATCTGGTGAAAAAATATTTACAGTTTTCAGTAAACTCGGAGTCCTGTGGAAGCAACGCAAACGGTTTAAAATGAAAGTGTATTTTTCTTGGCTGACAGGTGCCTCTGATCAGGGCTACTTCAACAGATAACAAAGCATAAAGAATGCCCTAAGAACTAATTGAGTGATACAATGAAAACTACAGAACCCTAAAGAGAGAGATAGAAGAAGATCTTAGAAGATGGAAAAATGTACCCTGTTCATGGATAGGCAGAACCAACATCATTAAAATGGCGATATTACCAAAAGTTCTCTACAGGTTCAATGCAATGCCAATCAAAATCCCAACGGTATTTCTTGTAGAAATAGATAAAGCTATCATGAAATTCATATGGAAAAACAAAAGACCCAGAATAGCAAAAGCAATTCTAAGCAGGAAGTGTGAATCTGGAGGTATAGCGATACCAGAGCTCAAACTGTACTACAAAGCAATAATAACAAAAACAGCGTGGTACTGGTACCAAAAGAGGCAGGTGGACCAATGGTACAGAATAGAGGACACAGAGACCAATCCACAAAATTACAACTTTCTTATATTTGATAAAGGGGCTAAAAGCATGCAATGTAGGAAGGATAGCATCTTCAACAAATGGTGCTGGGAAAACTGGAAATCCATATGCAACAAAATGAAGCTGAACCCCTTTCTCTCGCCATGCACAAAAGTTAACTCAAAATGGATCAAAGAGCTTGATATCAAATCAGAGACACGGCATCTGATAGAAGAAAAAGTTGGCTTTGATCTACATATTGTGGGGTCAGGCTCCAAATTCCTTAATAGGACACCCATAGCCCAAGAGTTAAATACAAGAATAAACAAATGGGACTTACTTAAACTAAAAAGTTTTTTTCTCAGCAAGAGAAACAATGAGAGAGGTGAATAGGGAACCTACATCCTGGGAACAAATTTTTACTCCTCACACTTCAGATAGAGCCCTAATATCCAGAATATACAAAGAACTCAAAAAATTAGACAATAAGATAACAAATAACCCAATCAACAAATGGGCCAAGGACCTGAACAGACAGTTCTCAGAGGAGGACATACAATCAATCAATAAGTACATGAAAAAATGCTCACCATCTCTAGCAGTAAGAGAAATGCAAATCAAAACCACCCTAAGATACCATCTCACTCCAGTAAGATTGGCAGCCATTATGAAGTCAAACAACAATAAGTGCTGGCGAGGATGTGGGGAAAAGGGCACACTTGCACATTGCTGGTGGGACTGCAAATTGGTGCAGCCAATATGGAAAGCAGTATGGAGATTCATTGGAAAGCTGGGAATAGAACCACCATTTGACCCAGCTATCGCCCTTCTGGGACTATTCCCTGAGGACCTTAAAAGAGCACATTATAGGGATACTGCCACATCAATAATCATAGCAGCACAATTCACAATAGCTAGACTCTGGAATCAAGCTAGATCCCCTTCAATAGATGAATGGATAAAAAATAATGTGGCATTTATACACAATGGAGTATTATGCAGCACTAAAAAATTACAAAATCATGGAATTTGCAGGGAAATGGATGGCATTAGAGCAGATTATGCTAAGTGAAGCTAGCCAATCCTTAAAAAACAAATGCCAAATGTCTTCTTTGATATAAGGAGAGCAACTAAGAACAGAGCAGGGAGGAAGAGCATGAGGAAAAGACTAACATTAAACAGAGACAAGTGGTGGGAGGGAAAGGGAGAGAGAAGGGAAACTGTATGGAAATGGAAGGAGACCCTCATTGTTACACATAATTGCATATAAGAGATGGTGAGAGGAAAGGGGAAAAAACAAGGGAGAGAATTGAACAACAGCTGATGGGGTAGAGAGGGAAGATTGGAGGGAAGGGGAGGGGGTATAGTAGGGGATAGGAAAGGTAGCAGAATACAACAGTCACTAATATGGCATTATGGAAAAATGTGGATGTGTAACCAATGTGATTCTGCAACTTGTATTTGGGGTAAAAATGGGAGTTCATAACCCACTTGAATCAAATGTATGAAAGATGATATGTCATGAGTTAAGTAATGTTTTTGAACAACCAATAAAAAAGTTTTCAAGTGAAAAAAAAATAATGCTAAAATGATTTCAAAAAAAAAGAAAAAAAAAAAGAACTAATTGAGTGCATTAAGTTTCAAGCAGCTAGCACAAACCGTGCTTGATTTCGAGTTCCTACTGCATCTATCCCAATAGGGGAAAATGTAGTGAAACCTAAAAATTCAACATGTTCCTGCAGGCAAACGCTACAACCTAAAAGAAAGAAATTTGGGGTACAATATTTGACTGGTATAGGATCATTACTGTCAAATATCAACAAAATCCAGTGGAAAAACATTTGCAGTTTTCAGTAAACTTGGAGTTTTGTTAAAGCTTCACAAACACTTTCAAATGAAAAGTGTTCTTTCCTTGGCTGAGAAGAGCTTATGCTTAGGGCTACTTCAACAGGGAACAAAGTATAAAGAGTGCACTCAGTACTAATTGAGTGCATCAAGATTCTAGCAGCTAGCACAAAACGTGTTTGATTTTGCATTCCAAATGCATCCATCCTTATAGGAGAAAAAAAGTGAAACCTAAAAATTCAAAGTGTTCCTGCATGTGAACGCTTCAACCTAGAAGAACAAAATTTGGGGGGCAAAGGGCAATTTGTCAACTGATCATTTGTGCCAAATATCAACAAAATCTTGTGAAAAAACATTTGTGATTTTCAATAAACTCAGAGTTCTGTGGAAGCTTTGCAAATGGTTTCAAATGAAAGTGTTCTTTCCTTGGCTGAGAAACACCTCTGCTTAGGGCCATTTCAATAGGGAGCAAAGCATAGAAGGTGCATGGAGAAATAATTGATTTCATGAAGTTTCAAGCATGTATAGCAAAACGTGTTTGATTTCCAGTTCCACTGCAATCATCCCTATAGGGGAAAATGAAGTGAAACCTAAAAATTCAAAGTGTTCCTGCAAATGAACACTTCAACCTAGAAGAATGAAATTTGGGGCTCAAGTGCATCTGGTGTATCGATCATTCCTGCCAAGTGTTAACAAAACTTGTCTGAAAAAATATATGTAGAGATTTCAGTAAACTCAAAGTTCTGTGAAGCTTGGCAAAGGCTTTCAAATGAAAGTATGTTTTTCTTGGTTGACAAGTGCCTCTGCTTAGGGCTACTTCAACAGAGAACAAAGCACAGAGAGTGCACTGAGAGCTAATTGAGGGCATCAAGTTTCAAGCACCTAGCACAAACCTTGTTTGATTTCGAGTTCCAACTGCATCTATCCCTATAGGGATAAAGGAAGTGAAAGCTAAATATTCAAAGTGTTCCTGCAGGCAAACCCTGCAACCTGAAAAACTACATTTGGTGGGCAAAATGCGAATGGTATAAGGATTATTTCTATCAACTATAAAAAAAAAATCAGTGAAAAAACCTCTGCAGAATTTCAGTGAATTCGAAGTTCAGTGGAAGTTCTCAAAAGGTTTCAAGTGGCAATGTTCTTTCCTTGGAAGAGAAGAGCCTATTATTAGGGCTACTTCAACAGGGAACAAAGCCTAGGGAGGGAACTGAAAACTAAGTGATTCTGTCAAATTTCAAGCATCTAGCACAAACAGTGTTTGATATCGAGTTACAACTGCATATTTCTGTTTTGGGGAAAATGAAGTAAAACCTAAATATTCAAAGTGTTCCTGCAAACAAATGCTCCAACCTAGAAGAACAAAATCTTCGGGGTAAAGTGTGACTGGAGTAAGGATCATTCCTGTCAACTATCAACAAAATCTGGGGAAATACATTTGCATTTTTCAGTAAAATTTGAGTTCTGTGGATGCTTCACAAATGGTTACAAATGAAAGTATTCTTTTCTAGACTGAGAAGTGCTCCTGCTTAGGGCTAATTCAACAAGGAAAAAACATAGAAAGTGTACTAGAAATAATTGAGTGCATGAAGTTTCAAGCAAATAAATAAAATCGTGTTTGATTTCCAGTTGCAATGCAATAATCCCTATAGAAAAAAGGAAGTGAAACCTAAAAATTCAAAGTGTTCCTGCAAACAAGTGCTTCAACTTAGAAGAACGAAATTATGGGCCCAAGTGGGACTGGTGTACCAAACATTCCTGCCAAGTATCAACAAAATCCTGTGAAAAAAATATATGCTGAGATTTCAGTAAAGTCAGAGTTCTGTGGAAGCTTGGCAAACACTTTCAAATGAAAGTGTTTTTCCTTAATTGACAAGTGCCTCTGCTTAGGGCTACTTCAACAGAGAACAAAGCATAGAGAGTGCACTGAGAACTAATTGAGTGCATCAAGTTTCAAGCACCTAGCAAAAACCTTGTTTGATTTCGAGTTCCAACTGCATCTATCCCAGTAGGGGAAAATGAAGTGAAAGTTAAGTATTCAAAGTGTTCCTGCAGGCAAACCCAGCATCCTAGAAGAACTAAATTTGGTGGCCAAAGTGTGACTGCCTTAAGGATCATTTCTGTCAAATATCAACAAAATCCAGTAAAAAATGTCTGCAGAATTTCAGTAAACTCGGAGTTCAGTGGAAGTTCACAAATGGTTTAAAATGGAAGTGTTCTTTCCTTGGCAGAGAAGAGCCTATTATTAGGATTACTTCAACAGGTAACAAAGAATAGGGAGTGCACTGAGAACTATGTCAGTTCATCAAATTTCAAGCAACTAGCAAAAACAGTGTTTGAATTCAATTTCCAACTGCATATATCCATATAGGGGAAAACAAAGTAAAACCTAAAAATTCAATGTGTTCCTGCAAATGAATGCTCCAACCTAGAAGCACAAATTTTGGGAGTCAAAGTATAACTGGAGTAAGGATCATTCCTGTCAAGTATCAACAAAATCCCGTGAAAAATCATTTGCTGTTTTCAGTGAAATCTGAGTTCTGATTTGTACAATCAGGAAAATGAGAATTTATACCCCAATTGATTTATTGTATGAATCGCCAAGATCATTGTAACTACATGTGTAGCTAATAAAAAAATCTAAGTTCTGTGGATTCTTTGCAGTTGGTTTTAAATCAAAGTGTTCTTTCCTTGGCTGAGAAGTGCCTCTACTTAGGGTTAATTCAACAGGGAACAAAGCATAGAAAGTGCACTATAAATAATTGAGTGCATGAAGTTTCAAGCAAGTATAGCAAAGCGTGATTGATGACCAGTTCCACTGCAATCATGCCTATAGGGGAAAATATAGTGAAACTTAAAAATTGAAAGTGTTCTTGCAGGCAAACACTTATACCTGGAAGAACGAAATCTGGGGGCAAAGTGCGATTGGTGTAAGGATCATTCCTGCCTATTATCAACAAAATCCAGTGAAAAAAACCTCTGAAGAATTTCAGTAAACTCAGAGTTCTGTGGAAGTTGGCAAACAGGTTTACATGGATGTGTTCTTTCCATGGTAAAGAAGAGCCTACCTGTATGGCTACTTCAAAAGAGAAGAAAGCATAAAAAGTGTACTGAGAAATAATTGAGTGCGTGAATTTTCAAGCAAGTATAGGAAACTGTGTTTGATTTCCAGTTCCACTGCAATCATCTCTATAGGGGAAAAGGAAGTTAAACCTAAAATTTGAAAGTGATCCTGTATTTGAAAGCTTCAACCTAGAATAACGAAATCTGGGGGCAAAGTGTGATTTATGTAAGGATCATTCCTGCCTATTATCAACAAAATCCGGTGAAAAAAAGTCTGCAGAGTTTAAGTAAACTCGGAGTTCTGTGGAAGTTCCCCAACTGTTTCAAGTGGAAGTGTCTTTCCTTGGCTGAGAAGAGCCTATGCTTAGGGTTACTTCAACAGGGAACAAAAAATAGGGAATTCACTGAGAACTAGTTTAGTGCATCAAGTTTCAAGCAGCTAGCACAAACCATGTTGGATTTTGAGTTCAAACTGCATTAATCCCTATAAGGAAAACTGAAGTGAAACCTACATATTTATATTGTTCCTAAAACGACCGCTTCATCCTAGAACAAAATTTGGGGGGCAAATTGTGATTGGTGTACAGATCATTCCTGCCAAGTATCAACAAAATCCTGTGAAAAAATATATGCTGAGATTTCAGTAAACCCAGAATTCTGTGGAACCTTGGCAAACACTTTCAAGTGAAACTGTTTTTTTCCTTGGCTGATTAGTGCCTGTGCTTAGGGATACTTCAACAGAGAACAAAGCATAGAGAGCACATTGAGAACTAAATGAGTGTGTCAAGTTTGAAGCAGCTAACACAAACTCTGTTTGATTTCGAGTTCGAACTGCATCTATCTCTATGGGGAAAAACGAAGTGCAAGCTAAATATTCAAAGTGTTCCTGCAGGCGAAACCTGAAAATTAGAAAAACAAAATTGTTGGGCAAAGTGCGACTGGTGTAAGGATCATTTCTGTCAAATATCAACAAAATACTGTGAAGAAACTACTGCAGAGATTCAGTAAACCCAGAGTTAAGTAGAAGTTCACAAAGGGTTTCAAATGGAAGTGTTTTCTTTTCTTGGCAGAGAAGAGCCTATTCTTAGGGCTACTTCAACAGGGATAAAAGCATGGGCAATGCACTGAGAAATAAGTGAGTGTGTCAAATTTCAAGCAGCTAGCAGAAAAATTGCTTGATTTTGAGTTTAAACTGCATCTATCCATACAGGGAAAAACAAAGTGAAACTTAAAAATTCAAAGTATTCCTGCAAACAAATGCTTCAAACTAGAAGAACGAAATTTGGGGGGCCAAATGTTTCTGAAGGACTGATCCTTGATCCCAAGTATCAACAAGATCGAGTGAAAAAATATTTGCTGAAATTCCATATACACAGATTTCTGTGGAAGCTTGGCAAATGCTTTAAAATGAAAGTGTTTATTCCTTGATTCAACTTAGGGCTACTTCAACATGGAACAAAACTTTGAGAGTGCACTGAGAACTAATTGAGTGTGTCAAGTTTCAAGCAGGTAGCACAAACCCCGTTTGATTTTGAATTCCAACAGCTTCTATCCCTATAGGGGAAAACTGTGTGAAACCTAAAAATTCAAAGTGTTCCTGCAAATGAACGCTTAACCCTAGAAGAATGAAATTTTGGTGTCCAAGTGGGACTGGATTACCAAGTAATAATGCTAAGTATCAACAAGATTGGGTTAAAAAATATTTGCTGAGATTCCAGTAAACTTGGAGTTATGTGGAAGCCTGCAAACTCCTTTAATATGAAAGTGCTTTATCCTCCTCTGCTTAGGGCTACTTCAACAGGGAAAAAAGCATAGAGAGCACACTGAAAACTAATTGAGTGTGTCAAATTTCAAGGAGCTAGCACAAACCGTGTTTGATTTATGTATGCCTATTGTATGAATACCTATTGGGGAAAACGAAGCAAAACCTAAAAATTCAAAGTGTTCCTGCAAATGAACACTTCAACCAAGAAGAATCAAATTTTGGGGGAAAAGTGCAAGTTCAGTACCAATCATTCCTGTGAAGTATCAACTAGATTAGGTGACAAAATATTTGATGAGATTCCACTAAACTCAGTGCTTTGTGGAAGCATAGCAAAAGCTTTCAAATGAAAGTGTTTTTACCATGCCTCAACTTGGGTATACTTCAACAGGGAATAAAGCATAGAGAACACACTGAGAAGTAATTGAGTGTGTCAAGTTTTGAGCACTTAGCACAAACTGTGTTTGATTAAGAGTTCTGAATGCATTTATATCTATAGGGGAAAATGGAGTGAAACCTAAAAATTCAAAGTATTCCTTCAAACAAATGCTTCAAAGCAGAAGAACTTAATTTGGGGGGCTAAGTGCGACTGGAGTATAGATCATTACTGTCAATTATCAACAAGATTGGGCGAAAAAATTTTGCTGTGATTCTAATAAACTTGGAGTTCTGTGGAAGCTTGGCAAATGCTTTCCAATAAAAGTGTTTCCTCTTGCCTCTTCTTAGGGCTACTTTAACAGAAATGAAGCATAGAGGGCAAACTGATAAATAATTGAGTATGTCAAATTTCAAGGAGCTAGCACAATCTGTGTTTGAATTAGAGTTCCAAATGCATCTATCCCTATATGGAAAAATGAAGTGTAACCTAAAAATTCAAAGTGTACCTGCGAATGAATGCTTCAAACTAGAAAAATGAAATTTGGGGGGCCAAGTGTGACTGGAGAACTGATTCTTCATCCCAAGAATCAACAGGATTGGGTGAAAAAATATTTGCTGAGATTCCATATACACGGATTTCTGTGGAAAATTGGCAAACACATTAAAATGAAAGTGTTTTTTCCTTGCCTCAGTTTAGGGCTACTTCAACAGGGAATAAAGCAGAGAGACGGCACTGAGAACAAATTGAATGTGTCAGGTTTAAAGCAGTTCAATTGTATTACCAATCATTACTGTCAAGTTCAACAAGATTGGATAAAAATTATTTGCTGAGATTCCAGTAAACTTGGAGTTCTGTAGAAGCTTGGCAAACACTATAAAATGAAAGTGTTTTTTCCCTGCTTCTTCTTTGGTGTACTTCAACGGGGAATAAAGGATAGAGAGCACACTGAGAAATAACAGCCTGTGTCAAGTTTCAAACAGGTAGAACAAACTGTGTTTGATTTAGAGTTCTAAATGCATCTATCCCTATAGGAAAAAACAAAGTGAAACCTCAAAATTCAAAGTGTAGCTGCGAATGAACGCTTCAACCTAGAAAAATGAAAGTTGGGGGGCCAAGAGTGACTGGAGTACTGATTATTTTTCCCATGTATCAACAAGATCAGGTGAAAAAATATTTGTTGCAATTCCAGTAAACTTGGAGTTCTGTAGAAGCTTGGCAAATGCCTTCAAATGAAAGTATTTTTTCCATGATTCAGCTTAGGCCTACTTAAACATGGAACAAAGATTTGAGAGTTCACTGAGAACTAATTGAGTGTGTCAAGTTTCAAGCAGGTAGCACAAACCCTGTTTGATTTAGAGTTCCAAAACCTTCTATCTGAAAAGGGGAAAACTGTGTGAAACCTAAAATTTCAAAGTGTTTCTGCAAACGAATGCTTAACCCTGGAAGAATGAAATTTTGGTGGCCAAGTGTGACTGGAGTACCGAGTGAAAATGCTAAGTATCAACAAGATTGGGTGAAAAAATATTTTCTGAGATTCGAGTAAACTTGGTGTTCTGTGGAAGGTTGGCAAAAACTTTCCAATAACAGTGTTTTTACTTTGCCTCAGTTTAGGGCTACTTCAACAGGGAACAAAGCATAGAGAGCACACTGAGAACAAATTGAGTGTGTCAAGTTTCAAGCAAGTAGCCCGAACCGAGATTGATTTAGAGTTCCAACTGCATCTGTCCTTATATGGGAAAAGGGAGTGAAACCTAAAAATTGAAAGTGTTCCTGAAAATGAATGCTTCAAACAGAAGAACGAAATTTGGTGGGCCAAGTGCAATTGTATTACCAATCATTACTGTCCAGTTCAACAAGATTGGATGAAAAAATATTTGCTGAGATTCCAGTAAACTCGGAGTTCTGTAGAAGCTTGGCAAACGCTTTCAAATGAAAGTCTTTTTTCCTTGCCTCTGCTTAGGGCTACTTCAACAGGGAACAAAGCATAGAGATTGCACTGAGAACTAATTGAGTGTGTCAAGTTTCAAGGAGCTAGCACAAACCGTGATTGACTTAGAGTTCCAAATGTATGTATCCCTATAGGGAAAAAGGAAGGAAAATCTAGAAATTCAATGTGTTCCTGCAAATGCACACTTCAACCTAGAAGAATGAAATTTGGGGGGTAAACACCGAATGCAGTACCAACCATTCGTGAGAAGTTTCATGAAGATTGGGTGAAAAAAATATTTGCTGATTTTCCAGTAAACTTGGTGTTTTGTTTCAAGTGAAAGTGTTTTTTCCTTGCATCAGCTTAGGGCTATTTCAACAAGAAACAAAGCATAGAGAAACAACTGAGAACTAATTGAGTGTGTCAGGTTTCAAGCAGATAGCCCATACTCTGTTTGATTTACATTTCCAAGAGCATATATCCGTATAGTGGAAAATTTAGTAAAACATAAAATTTCAAAGTGTTCCTGAAAACAAATGCTTCAACCTAGAAGAACGAAATTTGGGGTTCCATGTTTGACTGGAGTACTGATCATTACTCCCAAGTATCAACAAGATTGAGTGTAAAAATATTTGCTGAGATTCCAGGAAACTTGGAATTCTGTGGAAGCTTGGCAAACGCTATAAAATGAAAGTGTTTTTTCCCTGCTTCTTCTAAGGGGTACTTCAGCAGGAAACAAAGCATAGAGAGCACACTGAGAACTAACTGCCTGTGTCAAGTATCAAGCAGCTAGATCAAACTGTGTTTGATTTAGAGTTCCAATTGCGTATATCCTTATAGGGGAAAATGAAGAGGAACCTAAAAATTCAAACTGCTCCTCCAAATGAACGCTTCAACCCCAAAGAATGAAATTTGGGGGGGCCAAGTGCGACTGTAGTACCCATCATCCCTGCCAAGTATCAAGAGGATCAGGTGAAAAAGTATTTGGTGAGACTCCAGGAAACCTTGTGTTTCAATGAAATGCTTTCAAATGAAAGTGTGTTTTCCTTGCCTCAGCTCAGGGATACTTCAACAGGGAACAAAGCATAGAGGGTGCACTGAAAACTAATTGAGTATGTCAAGTTTCAAGCAGCTAGCACAAACTGTGTATGATTTAGAGTTGCAACTGCATCTATTCCTATAGGGGAAAACAAAGTGAAACCTCAAATTTCAAAATGTACTTGCAAATGAATGCTTCAACCTAGAAGAACGAAATTTGGGGGGCCAAGTGTGACTGACTGGAGTACTGATTATTTTTTCCAAGTATCAACAAGATCAGGTGAAAACATATTTGCTGCAATTCCAGTAAACTCGGAGTTCTGTAGAAGCTTGGCAAATGCCTTCAAATGAAAGTTTTTTTCCTTGATTCCACTTAGGGCTACTTCAACATGAAAGAAAGCTTTGAGAGTGCACTGAGAACTAATTGAGTGTGTCAAGTTTCAAGCAGGTAGCACAAACCCTGTTTGATTTAGAGTTCCAACAGCTTCTATCCGTATAGGGGAAAACTGTGTGAAAACTAAAAATTCAAAGTGTTTCTGCAAACGAATGCTTAACCCTAGAAGAATGAGATTTTGGTGGCCAAGTGTGACTGGATTACCGATTGACAAGGCTAAGTATCAATAAGATTGGGAGAAAAAATATTTGCTGACATTCCAGTAAACGCGGAGTTCTGTGGAAGCCTGAAAAATCCTTTAATGTAAAAGTGTTTTTTCCTTGTCTCAGTTTAGGGCTACTTCAACAGGGAACAAAGCATAGATAGCACACTGAGAAGTAATTGAGTGTGTCAAGTTTCAAGGAGTTAGCACAAACCGGGTTTTATTTAGAGTTCCAAATGTATGTCTTCCTATTGGGAAAAACTAAGAAAAATCTAAAAATTCAAAGTGTCCTGCAAACAAATGCTTCAACCAAGAAGAATGAAATTTTTAGGGACAACTGCAAGTTCAGTACCAATCATTCCTGTGAAGTATCCACTAGGTTAGGTGACAAAATATTTGCTGGGATTCCACTAAACTCAGTTTTTTTTTTAGAAGCTAGGCAAAAGCTTTCAAATGAAAGAGGGTTTTTTTTGCCTCTGTTTGTGTATACTTCAACAGAGGACAAAGCATAGAGAAGACACAGATAAGTAATTGAGTGTGCCAACTTTCATTCAGCTAGCACAAACTGTGTGTGATTAAGAGTTCCAAATGCATCTATCTGTATAGGGGAAAATGGAGTGAAACCTAAAAATTTAAAGTGTTTTTTCAGGTGCCTCAGTGAAGCCATTAATTGGCAAGCAGGGAGGTTAGGGAAGGCCATTAGGTGGAATCCCACCAGCCAAGCCCACACGGACCCTTGGGCCGAGCACGGGTTCTCAGAAGGGGAAGGAAGCGATACAGTCCCATCCCCCACAGCGGACACTCCGCCGAGGCAGTCAGCGGCCACCATCCGGGAAAGCTGAAGGATACACCGCCACTCTCCTTCAGAGTGCGACATCAAAACAGGTCGGTGTCATTCAGCTCACCCCCCAGACAGCGGGAATTCGCATAAAATCTCTCCTAGGCTTGCCGGGAGAGGGAGTATCAAGCTGAGCCTCCATACAGACTAGGGGGAAACCAGAGACACCTGACCTCCAACCCCTCCTCCCAGTAGCAGCCAAAAGGAAACCTGGCTAGCCAGCGCTGGGGGAGGGGCAAGCAGGAAAAATCAAAGTGATAGAGTGCCAGGGATCCCAGCAGCCTGCAGCAGGGCCCCGGAGATCCAGGCCAACTGATTCGCGTGGCCTGCCCTGCGGCTACAGAAGGCGTGGCGCCTCAGTGAAGCCATTAATTGGCAAGCAGGGAGGTTAGGGAAGGCCATTAGGTGGAATCCCACCAGCCAAGCCCACACGGACCCTTGGGCCGAGCACGGGTTCTCAGAAGGGGAAGGAAGCGGTACAGTCCCATCCCCCACAGCGGACACTCCACCGAGGCAGTCAGCGGCCACCATCCGGGAAAGCTGAAGGATACACCGCCACTCTCCTTCAGAGTGCGACATCAAAACAGGTCGGTGTCATTCAGCTCACCCCCCAGACAGCGGGAATTCGCATAAAATCTCTCCTAGGCTTGCCGGGAGAGGGAGTATCAAGCTGAGCCTCCATACAGACTAGGGGGAAACCAGAGACACCTGACCTCCAACCCCTCCTCCCAGTAGCAGCCAAAAGGAAACCTGGCTAGCCAGCGCTGGGGGAGGGGCAAGCAGAAAAAATCAAAGTGATAGAGTGCCAGGGATCCCAGCAGCCTGCAGCAGGGCCCCGGAGATCCAGGCCAACTGATTCGTGTGGCCTGCCCTGCGGCTACAGAAGGCGTGGCGCCTCAGTGAAGCCATTAATTGGCAAGCAGGGAGGTTAGGGAAGGCCATTAGGTGGAATCCCACCAGCCAAGCCCACACGGACCCTTGGGCCGAGCACGGGATCTCAGAAGGGGAAGGAAGCGGTACAGTCCCATCCCCCACAGCGGACACTCCACCGAGGCAGTCAGCGGCCACCATCCGGGAAAGCTGAAGGATACACCGCCACTCTCCTTCAGAGTGCAACATCAAAACAGTGGACACTCCATCCAGGCAGTCAGTGGCCACCATCCGGAAAAGCTGAAGAATACACCACCACTCTCCAACAGCTTGCAACATCAAAACAGCCAGCAGCAGGACCCCGGAGATCCAGGCCAACTGATTCGCGCGGCCTGCCCCGCAGCTACAGAAGGCGTGGCGCCTCAGAGAAGCCATTAATTAGCAAGCAGGGAGGTTAGGGACTGCCATTAGGTGGAATCCCGCCAGCCAAGCCCACCGCCTACGCCCGGAACAGGCCCAGCGACCTGCCAGCATTGTAGTCACGACACCCCAATTGGAATAGGGACAGAGCAGAGTCGCCTTCCACTCCCGGAACAGGCCCAGAGAGCCGCCAGCGTGGTAGACACGTCACCCCAATTGGAGTAGGGGCACAGCCGCCGCCCGCACCTGCAAGGGAGACTTTTCAAGTATACAAGAGCAACATAAATAAATAGGGGGTAAATTTCAAAACACAACAGTTGCACCAAGCAGAAAGAAACGCGAGCAGTATGAAAAGACAAGGAAAGAAAGGACCACAAGCAATGCAGGTCAACTCAACTTTAGAAGAGGTAATAGCTGCAACAGATGGAATATCAGATAAAGAGTTCAGGATATATATGCTTCAGATGATCTGGAGTCTCAAGGAAGACATGAGACAGCAAAATCAGACAATGAAAGATCACATTGACAAACAAATGCAGGAAGTAAAAGATCAATTTCACAGGGAGATAGAGGTAATAAAAAACAAACAAATTGAAATTCTAGAAATGCAGGAAACAATAAACCAACTTAAAAACTCAATTGAGAATACTACCAGCAGAGTAGATCACTTAGAAGAGAGAACATCAGACAATGAAGACAAAGTATTTCAACTGGAAAAGAACATAGACAGCTCAGCAAGTCTGCTAAGAAACCATGAGCAGAACATCCAAGAATTATGGGACAATATCAAAAGACCAAATTTAAGAGTCATTGGGATACAGGAAGGCACAGAGCTCCATTCCAAAGGAATAAACAGTCTATTCAGTGAAATAATACGAGAAAACTTCCCAGAATTGAAGATTGAGACAGAATCCCAAATCCTAGAAGCCTACAGGACGCCGAATGTGCAAAATCATAAGAGATCCACACCTAGACACATTATAATGAAGATGTCCAACATACAGAATAAGGAGAGAATTTTAAAAGCTGCAAGAGAAAGAAAGCAGATTACATTTAGGGGTAAACCAATCAGGATAACAGCTGATCTCTCAACACAGACTCTGAAAGCTAGAAGATCCTGGAATAACATATTTCAAACACTGAAAGACAATGGGCTCCAACCAAGAATCGTGTATCCGGCGAAATTAAGCTTCAGGTTAGAAGATGAAATTAAAACATTCCACGACAAACAAAAGTTAAAAGAATTCGCAGCTAGAAAACCATCTCTTCAAAAAATCCTTGGCAAAACATTACAGGAAGAGGAAATGGAAAACAACATTGAAAACCAACAATGGAAGGTAGGACAGTAAAGGGGGGAAAGTAGTCAAAGAGGATAACAAATCAGGTTTAGTAACATCAATAAACAAATATGGATAGAAGAACAAACCATATCTCAATAATTACCCTAAATGTTAATGGCTTAAACTCACCAATTAAGAGACACAGGCTAGTAGAATGGATCAAAAAACAAGACCCAACAATATGCTGTCTACAGGCGACGCATTTGATAGGAAAATATATACATAG
The DNA here is from genome assembly GCF_045843805.1 of Urocitellus parryii. Classification (NCBI taxonomy): domain Eukaryota; kingdom Metazoa; phylum Chordata; class Mammalia; order Rodentia; family Sciuridae; genus Urocitellus; species Urocitellus parryii. Next base: position 128,125,233 of record NC_135536.1, read on the forward strand.
ACTGAAGGTGAAAGGTTGGGAAAAATCATATCACTCATATGGACCGCGGAAACAAGCAGGAGTGTCCATACTCATATCTAATAAAATAGATTTCAAGCCAAAGCTAATCAAAAGGGATATAGAAGGACACTTCATACTGCTCAAGGGAACCATACACCAACAAGACATAACAATCATAAATATATATGCCCCAAATAATGGTGCAGCTGTATTCATCAAGCAAACTCTTCTTAAGTTCAAGAGTCTAATAGACCAACATACAAAAATCATGTGAGACTTCAACACACCTCTCTCACCACTGGACAGATCTTCCAAACAAAAGTTAAATAAGGAAACTATAGAACTCAATAACACAATTAACAACCTAGACTTAATTGACATATATAGACTATACCACCCAACATCAAGTAGCTACACTTTTTACTCAGCAGCACATGGAACCTTCTCAAAAATAGACCATATACTATGTCACAGGGCAACTCTTAGACAATACAAAGGGGTAGAGATAATACCATGCATCTTATCTGATTATAATGGAATGAAACTGAAAATCAATGATAAAAGAAGAAAGGAAAAAGCAAGCATCACCTGGAGAATGAACAATAGGTTGCTGAGTGATCAATGGGTTTTAGAAGACATCAAGGAGGAAATTAAAAAATTCCTAGAGTTAAATGAAAACACAGACACAACATATCGGAATCTATGGGACACATTGAAAGCAGTTCTAAGAGGAAAATTCATTGCTTGGAGTTCATTCCTCAAAAAAAGAAAAAACCAACAAATAAATGATCTCATACTTCATCTCAAAATCCTAGAAAAAGAAGAGCAAAACAACAGCAAGAGAAGTAGAAGGCAAGAAATAATTAAAATCAGAGCTGAAATTAATGAAATTGAAACAAAAGAAACAATTGAAAAAATTGACAAAACTAAAAGCTGGTTCTTTGAAAAAATAAATAAAATTGACAGACCCTTAGCCATGCTAACGAAGAGAAGAAGAGAGAGAACCCAAATTACTAGCATACGGGATGAAAAAGGCAATATCACAACAGACACTTCAGAAATACAGAAGATAATCAGAAATTACTTTGAATCCTTATACTCCAATAAAATAGAAGATAGTGAAGGCATAGATAAATTCCTTGAGTCCTATGATCTGCCCAGATTGAGCCAGGAGGATATAGACAACCTAAACAGACCAATAACAATAGAGAAAATAGAAGAAACCATCAAAAGACTACCAACTAAGAAAAGCCCAGGACCGGATGGGTATACAGCAGAGTTTTACAAAACCTTTAAAGAGGAACTAACACCAATACTTTTCAAGCTATTTCAGGAAATAGAAAAAGAGGGAGAACTTCCAAATTCATTCTACGAGGCCAACATCACCCTGATTCCGAAACCAGACAAAGACACATCAAAGAAGGAAAACTACAATATCTCTAATGAACCTTGACGCAAAAATCCTCAATAAAATTCTGGCGAATCGGATTCAAATACATATCAAAAAAATTATACATCATGATCAAGTAGGATTCATCCCTGGGATGCAAGGCTGGTTTAATATACGGAAATCAATAAATGTTATTCACCACATCAATAGACTTAAAAATAAGAACCATATGATCATCTCAATAGATGCAGAAAAAGCATTCGACAAAGTACAGCATCCCTTTATGTTCAAAACGCTAGAAAAATTAGGGATAACAGGATCATACCTCAACATTGTAAAAGCAATCTATGATAAGCCACAGGCCAGCATCATTCTGAATGGAGAAAAATTGAAGGCATTCCCTCTAAGATCTGGTACAAGACAGGGATGCCCTCTCTCACCACTTCTGTTCAACATAGTCCTCAAAACACTGGCCAGAGCAATTAGACAGTCAAAAGAAATTAAAGGCATAAAAATAGGAAAAGAAGAACTTAAATTATGACTATTTGCAGATGATATGATTCTATACCTAGCAGACCCAAAAGGGTCTACAAAGAAGCTATTAGAGCTAATAAATGAATTCAGCAAAGTGGCAGGATATAAGATCAACACGAATAAATCAAAGGCATTCCTGTATATCAGCGACAAATCCTCTGAAATGGAAATGAGGACAACTACTCCATTCACAATATCCCCCCAAAAAATAAAATACTTGGGAATCAACCTAACAAAAGAGGTGAAAGATTTATACAATGAAAATTACAGAACCCTAAAGAAAGACATAGAAGAAGACCTTAGAAGATGGAAAAACATACCCTGCTCATGGATAGGCAGAACTAACATCATCAAAATGGCGATATTACCAAAAGTTCTCTATAAGTTCAATGCAATGCCAATCAAAATCCCAACAGCATATCTTGTAGAAATAGATAAAAGAATCATGAAATTCATATGGAATAATAAAAGACCCAGAATAGCAAAAACAATACTAAGCAGGAAGTGTGAATCAGGCGGTATAGCGATACCAGACTTCAAACTATACTACAGAGCAATAGTAACAAAAACAGCATGGTACTGGTACCAAAACAGGCGGGTGGACCAATGGTACAGAATAGAGGACACAGTAACCAATCCACAAAACTACAACTATCTTATTTTTGATAAAGGGGCTAAAAGCATGCAATGGAGGAAGGATAGCATCTTCAACAAATGGTGCTGGGAAAACTGGAAATCCATTTGCACCAAAATGAATTTGAATCCCTATCTCTCGCCGTGCACAAAAGTTAACTCAAAATGGATCAAGGAGCTTGATATTAAATCAGAGACACGGCATCTGATAGAAGAAAAAGTTGGTTATGATCTACACGCTGTGGGATCGGGCTCCAAATTCCTCAATAGGACACCCATAGCGCTAGAGTTAACAAATAGAATCAACAAATGGGATTTACTCAAACTAAAAAGTTTTTTCTCAGCAAAAGAAACAATAAGAGAGATAAATAGGGAGCCTACATCCTGGGAACAAATCTTTACTCCACACACTTCAGATAGAGCCCTAATAACCAGAATATACAAAGAACTCAAAAAATTAGACAATAAGATAACAAATAACCCAATCAATAAATGGGCCAAGGACCTGAACAGACACTTCTCAGAGGAGGACATACAATCAATCAACAAGTACATGAAAAAATGCTCACCATCGCTAGCAGTCAGAGAAATGCAAATCAAAACTACCCTAAGATACCATCTCACTCCAGTAAGACTGGCAGCCATTAGGAAGTCAAACAACAATAAGTGCTGGAGAGGATGCGGGGAAAAGGGCACTCTTGTTCATTGCTGGTGGGACTGCAAATTGGTGCAGCCAATTTGGAAAGCAGTATGGAGATTTCTCGGAAAGCTGGGAATGGAACCACCATTTGACCCAGCTATTCCCCTTCTCGGTCTATTCCCTAAAGCCCTAACAAGAGCATGCTACAGGGACACTGCTACATCGATGTTCATAGCAGCTCAATTCACGATAGCAAGACTGTGGAACCAGCCTAGATGCCCTTCAATAGATGAATGGATAAAAAAAAATGTGGCATTTATACACTATGGAGTATTACTCTGCATTAAAAAATGACAAAATTATAGAATTTGGAGGGAAATGGATGGCATTAGAGCAGATTATGCTAAGTGAAGATAGTCAATCTTTAAAAGACAAATACCAAATGACTCCTTTGATATAAGGGGTGTAAACAAGGACAGGGTAGGGACGAAGAGCTTGAGAAGAATATTTACAGTAAACAGGGATGAGAGGTGGGAGGGAAAGGGAGTGAGAAGGGAAATTGCATGGAAATGGAAGGCGATCCTCAGGGTTATACAAAATGTCATATAAGAGGTAAGGAGGGGTAAGTCAAGAGAATACAAATGGAAGACATGATTTACAGTAGAAGGGGTAGAGAGAGAAAAGGGGAGGGGAGGGGAGGTGAGGGGAGGGGAGGGGAGGGGGGAGAGTAGACAATAGGACAGACAGCAGAATACATCAGACACTAGAAAGGCAATATGTCAATCAATGGAAGGGTAACTGATGTGATACAGCAATTTGTATACGGGGTAAAAGCGGGAGTTCATAATCCACTTGAATCAAACCGTGTAATATGATGTATTAAGAACTATGTAATGTTATGAACGACCAATAAAAAAAACATAAAGTGTTTTTTCAAACAAATGCTTTAAACCAGAAGAACTTAATTTGGGGGGGCTAAGTGTGACTGGTGTATTGATCATTACTGCCAATTACCAACAAGATTGGGTGAAAAAAATTTGCTGAGATTCCAGTAAACTCAGAGTTCTGTGGAAGCTTGTCAAATGCTTGAAAATGAAAGGTTTTTTTTTCCCTTGCCTTTTCTTAGGGCTATTTCAACAGGGAACAATGTATATATTGCACACTGAGAATTGATTCAGTGTGTCACGTTTCAAGCACCTAGCAAAAAGTGTGATTGATTTAGGTTTCCAAATGCATCTGTTCATATAACGGAAAACAGAGTGAAACCGAAAAATTCAAATTGTTTCTCCAAACGAACTCTTTCACAAAGAAGTACGAAATTTGGGGGACACAAGCATACATATTGCACTGAGAACTAATTGAGTGTCATGTTTCTTTTTTTTTTTAAAGTGAGAGTGAGAGAGGAGAGAGAATTTTTTAATATTTATTTTCTAGTTCTCAGCGGACACAACATCTTTGTTGGTATGTGGTGCTGAGGATAGAACCCGGGCCGCACGCATGCCAGGCAAGCGCGCTACCCCTTGAGCCACATCCCCAGCACTGAGTGTCATGTTTCAAACAGCTAGCACAAACCATGTTTGATTTCGAGTTCCAACTGCATCTATACCTATAGGGGAAAAACAAGTGTAACCTAAAAATTAAGAGTACCTGTAAAAACGCTTCAACCTAGAAGAATGAAATTTGGAAATTTTAGTGCGACTGAAGACCTGATCATTCCTGCCAAGTATGAACAAGACCGGATGAAAAAGTATTTGCAGAGATTTCAGTAAACTTGGTGTTCTTTGGAAGCTTGGCAAATAATTTTAGATGAAAGTGATTTTTCCTAGCTTCTTCTTAGGGGTTCTTCAACAGGGAACAAAGAATACAGAGTGCACTGCAAACTAATTGAGTGTGTCAAGTTTCAAAAACTAGCACAAACCGTGTTTGATTTCAAGTTCCAACTACATCTACCCCTATAGGGAAAAACCAAGTGAAACCTGAAAATTCAAAGTGTACCTGTAAACAAATTCTGCAACCTAGAAGAATCAAATTTGGGTGGCCTAATGCAACTGGAGTCCTGATCCTTCCTGTTATACAAGATCGGGTGAAAAAATATTTGCTGAGATTTCAGTAAACTCAGAATTCCATGGTTGCTGGGCAAATGCATCTAGCCCTACAGGGGAAAACCATGTGAAACCTAAAAATTCAGATTGTACCTGTAACCGAATGCTTCAACCTAGGAGAACAAAATTTGGGTTGCCTAGTGCAACTGGTTTCCTGAACATTTCTGCTAAGTATCAACAAGATCGGGTGAATAAATATTTGACGAGATTTCAATAAACTTGGAGTTAAGTGGAAGCTTGGCAAACACTTTCAAATGAAAGTGTTTTTCCTTGTATCTGCTTAGGGATACTTCAACAGGAAAAAAAGCATACAGAGCACACTGAGAACTAATTGAGTGTGACAAGTTTCAAAAATCTAGCACAAACCAAATTTGATTGAGTGTGACAAGTTTCAAAAATCTAGCACAAACCAAATTTGATTTCAAGTTCCAACTGCATCTATCCCTATAGTGGAAAATGGAGTGAAATCTAAAAATTCAAAGTGTACCTGTAAATTAATGCTTCAACATAGAAGAATGAAACTTTGGGGGCCTAGTGCGACTAGAGTGCCAATCACTTCTGCCAAGTATCAACAAGATCAGGTGAAAACATATTTGATGAGATTTCAGTAAACTCAGAGTTCTATGGAAGCTTGGCAAACGCTTTCAAATGAAAGTGTTTTTTTTCTTGCCTCTGCTTAGGTCTACTTCAACAGTAAACAAAGCACACAGAGTGCACTGAAAATTAATTGAGTATGTCATGTTTCAAACATCTAGCACAAACTGTGTTTTATTTCAAGCCTGAAAAATGCTTTAATGTAAAAGTGTTTTTTCCTCCTTTGCTTAGGGCTACTTCAACAGGGAACAAAGCATAGAGAGCACACTGAGAACTAATTGAGTTTGTCAAGTTTCAAGCAGCTATCACAAACCGTGTTTGATATATAGTTCCAACTGCATGTATCCCTATAGGAGAAAATGAAGGAGAAAACTAAACGTTCAAACTGTACTGCAAACGATGCTTCAAACTAGTATAATGAAATTTGGGAGGCCAAGTGTGACTGCAGTAGAAATCATTCCTACCAAGTATTAAGAATATTGTGTGGAAAAATATTTGGTGAGATTCCAGTAAACTTGGGGTGCTGTGGAATCTTGGCAAATGCCAAGTTTCTTCCTTGCCTCATCTTAGGGATACTATAACAGGGAACAATGCATAGAGAGTGCACTGAAAACTAATTGAGTGTGTCAAGTTTCAAGCAGCTAGCACAAACTGTGTTTGATTCAGAGTTCCAAATGCATCTATCCTTTTAGGGGAATACGTAGTGAAACCTAAAAATTCAAAGTGTTCCTGCATACGAATGCTTCAAACTAGAAAAATGAAATTTGAGGGACCAAGTGCGAATTGAATACTGATCCTTACTGACAAGTACCAACAAGATTTGGTGAAAAAAATATTTGCTAAGATTAATGTAAACTAGGTGTTCTATGGAAGCTTGGTGAATGCTTTCAAATGAAAGTGTTTTTTTTTTTTCTCTCAGCTTAGGGATACATCAACAGGGAACACAGAATAGTGAATGTACTGAAAACTAATTGAGTCTGTCAAGTTTTAAGCACCTAGCACAAACTGTTTTGATTTAGATTTCCACATGCATCTGTCCCTATAAGGAAAATGAAGTGAAACCTAAAAGTTCAAACTGTACCTGGAATGAATGTTTCAACCTATAAGAATGAAATTTGGAGAGCCAAATGTGACTGGAGTACTGGTCATTCCTCCCAATTATCAACAAGATCGGGTGAAAAACTATTTCCTGAGATGCCATTATTCTTGCAGTTCTCTGGAAGCTTGGCAAATGCTTTCAAATGAAAGTGTTTTTTCTTTGCATCAGCATAGGACTACTTCAACAGGGAAAAAGGCATTGAGAATACACTGAGAACAAATTGAGTGTATCAAGTTGCAAGCAGCAAGCACAAACCATTTTTGATTTACAGTTCCAAATTTCTCTATCCCAATAGGAATAAACACAGTAAAATCTAAAAATTTGAAGTGTACCTGCAAACGAACTCTTCAACCTAGAAGAATGAAATTTGTGGGGTAAGTGTGACTGGAGTACTGATCATTGCTCCCAAGTATCAACTAGATCTGGTTAAAAAACATTTGCTAAGATCCCAGTACTCTCGGAGTTCTGTGGAAGATTGGCAAACTCTTTAAAATGAAAGTGTTTTTTTCTTGCCTCTACTTAGGCCTACTTCAACAGGGAACAAAGCATAGAGAGTGCACTGAGAACTAATTGAGTGTCTCAAGTTTCAAGCAGCTAGCACAAACGGTGTTTGATTTAGAGTTTCAACTGCATTTATCCCTATAGGGGAAAACAGAGTGAAACCTAAAATTTCAAAGTATTCCTGCAAATTAATGCTTCAACATAGAAGAATGGAATTTTGGGGGGGTGGCTAAATGGAATGTAGTTTCAACCATTAAAGTTTGGGTGAAAAAATACTTGCTGAGGTTCCGGTAAGCTCAGTGTTCTGTAGAAGCTTGGAATACGCTTTCAAATGAAACTGTTTTTATTTTTTTCTTGCCCCATCTATGGGAAATTTCAACAGGGAACAAAATATAGAGAGTGCACTGAAAACTAATTGAGTATGTCAAGTTTCAAGCAGCTAGCATAAACTGTGTTTGATTTAGGGTTCCAAATGAATGTATACCTATAGTGGAAAATGGAGTGAAATTTATAAATTCAAAGAGTTCCTGCAAATGAATGCTTCAACCCTGAAGAACAAATTTGGGGGGCCAAGTGTGAATGGAGTACAGAACATTACTGCCAAGTATCAACAAGATTGGGTGAAAAAATATTTGCTGAGATTCCAGTAGCCTCAGTGTTCTGTGGAACCTTGGCAAACACATTCAAATGAAATTGGTTTATTTTTTATTTTTATTTTTTGTTTCAGCTTACAGATACTTCAACAGGGAACAAAGCATAGAGAGTACACTGAGAACTAATTGAGTGTCTCAAGTTTCAAGCAGCTAGCACAAACTGTTTTTAATTTAGAGTTTCAACTGCATTTATCCCTATAGGGGAAAACAGAGTGAAACCTGAAATTTCAAAGTATTCCTGCAAACGAATGCTTCAACATAGAAGAACGGAATTTTTTTTGGGGGGGGGGGCAAAGTGTGAATGTAGTTCCAACCATTAAAGTTTGGGTGAAAAATACTTGCTGAGGTTTCAGTAAACTCAGGGTTCTGTGGAAGATTGGCATACGCTTTCAAATGAAAGTGTTTTTTTCTTACCTCATCTAAGGCAAACTTCAACAGGGAACAAAACATAGAGAGTACACTGAAAACTAATTGAGTGTGTCAAGTTTCAAGCAGCTATTACAAACTGTCTTTGATTTAAAGTCCCAAATGCATCTATCCTTATAGGGGAAAACAAAGTGAAACATAAAAATTCAAAGTGTACCTGCGAACGAATTCTTCAACATAGAAGAATGACATTTGGGGGGCCAAGTGTGACTGGAGTACTGATCATTCCTCCCAAGTATCAACAAGATTCAGTGAAAAAATATTTGCTGAAATTCCTGTATACTCGGAGTTCTGTGGAAGCTTGGCAAACGCTTTCAAATTAAAGTATTTTTCTACACCTTAGCTTAGGGCTACTTCAACAGGGAACAAAGCATAGAAATCACACTGAGAACTAATTGAGTGTGTCAACTTTCAAGCAGCTAGCACAAACTGTGTTTGATTTAGAGTTCCAACTGCATCTATCCTTATAGGGCATAACAGAGTGAAACCAAAAATTCAAAGTGTCCCTGCAAATGAACGCTTCAACTTATAATAATGAAATTTGGGGTGCCAAGTGTGACTGCAGTATCAATCATTACTGCCAAGTATCCAAATGATCGGATGAAAAAATCTACCTGAGATTCCAGTAAAATCGGTGTTCTGTGGAAGCTTGGCAAATGTTGTCAAATGAAGGATCTTTTTTCCTTGCCTCAGCTTAGGGATACTTCAACAGGGAACAAAGCATAGAGAGCACACTGAAAACTAATTGAGTGTGTCAAGTTTCATCCAGCTACCACAAACTGTGTTTGATTTAGAGTTCCAAATGCATCTATTTCTAAAGTTGAAAACGAAATGGTACCCCAAAATTCAAAGTGTACCTGAATACTAATGCTTCAAAGTAGAAGAATAAAATTTGGGGGGACAAGTTAGACTGGGATACTCATCATTCCCTCCAATTGGGTAAAAAAATATTTGCTGAGATTCCCGAATACTTGGAGTTCTCTGGAAGCTTGGCAAAAGCTTACAAATGAAAGTGTTTTTTTTTTTTTTTTTTTTTTTTTTTTTTTTTTTTTTTTTTTTTTTTTTTTTTTTTTTTTTTTGCCTCAGCATAGGGCTTCTTCAACAGGGAAAAAGCCATAGAGCACACTAAGAACTAATTGAGAATGTCAAGTTTCAAGCAGCTAGCACAAACCATGTTGATTTAGTGTTCCAACTGCATCTATTCCTTCTGGAAAAACAAATATTTTCCTTGCCTCAGCTTAGGGATACTTCAACAAAATGTGTTTGACTTAGAGATGCAAATGCATCTATCCGTATAGGGGAAAACAAAGTGAAACATAAAAATTCAAAGTGTATCTGCAAACGAATGCTTCAACCTGGAGGAACAAAATTTGGGGGTCCAAGTGAGACTGGAGTACTGATCATTCCTTCTGAGTATCAAAAATATTGGGTGAAAAAATATTTGCTGAGATTCCTGTATATTTGGAGTTCTGTGGAAGGTGGGAAATGCTTTCAAATGAAAGTGTCTTTCCTTGCTTCTGCTTAGGGCTACTTCAAAAAGAATAGAGAGAATACCAAGGACTAATAGAGTGTGTGAAGTTTCAAGCAGCTAGCACAAACCATGTTTGATTTAGAGTTCCAAATGCATCTATCCCTAGAGTGGAAAATGAAGGGAAACTTAAAATTGAAAATGTTCCTGCAAATGAATGTTTCAACATAGATTATAATTTGGGGGGGGGGGCGAGTGTGTCTGCAGTACCAATCATTCCTGCCAAGTTTCAAGAAATTCGGTTGAAAAAATATTTGCTGAGATTCCAGTTAACTCGGTGTTCTGTGGAAGATTGGCAAAATGTTTCAAATGAAAGTGTTTTTTCCTTGCCTCAGCATAGGGACACTTTAACAGGGAACAAAGCATATAAGTGCACTAAATCTAATTGAGTGTGTCATGTTTCAAGAAGCTAGCACAAACTGTGTGTGATTTAGAGCTCCAAGTACTTCTATCCTTATAGGGGAAAATGAAGTGAAACATAAAAATTAAAAAGTGTACCTGAAAATGAACGTTTTAAACTATAAGAACGAAGTTTGGGGGGCCAACTTTGACTGGAATACTGATAATTCCTCCCAAGTATCAACATGATCGGGTGAAAAAATATTTGCTGAGATTCCAGTATACTCGGAGTTCTGTGGAAGCTTGGCAAAAGCTTTCAAAGGAAAGTTTTTTTCCTTGCCTCATCTTAGGGCTACTTCAACAGGGAACAAATCATAGAGAGCCCAGTGAGAAATAATTTAGTGTGTCAAATTTCAAGCAGCGAGCACAAACCGTGTTTGATTTAGAGTTCCAAATGCATGTATCCCTATATTGGAAAATGTAGTGAAACCTAAAAATTCTGAGTGTTCCTGCAAATGAACGTTTCAACCTAGAAGAATGAAATTTGGGAACCAACTGTGCTTGGAGTTCCGATCATTCCTGCCAGGTATCAACAAGATCTGTTGAAAAACTATTTGCTGAGATTCCAGTATACTCAGAGTTCTATGGAAGCTTGGCAAACACTTTCAAATGAAAGTATTTTTTCTTGCCTCTGCTTAGGCCTACTTCAACAGGGAACAAAGCATAGAGAGTTCAATGAAAACTGAGTGTGTCAAGTTTCAAGCAGCTAGCACAAACTGTTTGATTTAGAGTTCGAAATGCATCTATTCCTACTGGGAAAATGGAGTGAAATCTAAAAATTCAATGTGTATCTGCAAACAAATGCTTCAACCTAGAAGAACAAAATTTGGGGTGAAAAGTGAGACTGGTGTGCTGATAATTTCTCCCAGGTATCAACGAGATCGGGTGAAAAAATATTCGCTGAGATTTTAGCATACTCAGATTTCTGTGGAATCTTGGCAAATGCTTTCAAATGAAAGTGTGTTTTTCCTTGCCTCTGCTTAGGGCTACTTAAACAGGGAACAAAGCATAGAGAGGGCACTGAAAACTAATTCAGTATGCCAAGTTTCAAGCAGCTAGCATAAACTGTGTTTCATTTAGAGTTCCAAATGCATGTATCACTACCGGGAAAAAAGAGTGAAACCTAAAAATTCAAAGTGCTCCAGAAAATGAATGCTTCAACCTAGAAGAATAAAATTTGGTGGGTCAAGTGGGACTGCAGTATTAATCATTCCTTGCAAGTATCAAGAAGATCAGGTGAAAAAATATTTGCTGAGATTCCAGTAAACTTGGTGGTCTGTGAAAGCTTGGCAAACTCTTTCAAATGAAAGTGATTTTTCCTTGCCTCAGATGAGGGATTTCTTTAAAGGGAAAAAAGCATAGGGAGTGCACTGGAAACTAATTGAACATGTCAAGTTTCATCCAGCTAGCCCAAACTGTGTTTGATTTAGAGTTCCAAATGTATGTATTCCTATTGGGGAAAATGAAGTGAAACATAAATTTCAAAGTGTACCTGAAAAAGAATGCTTCAAATTTGAAGAAGAAAACTTGTGGAGACAAGTGAGATTGGGGTCCTGATCATTACTCCAAATCAACAAGATCAAGTGTAAAACTATTTGCTGAGATTCCAGTATACTCGGAGTTCTGTGGAATCTTGGCAAAAGCGTTCAAATGAAAGTGTTTTTTATTTGCCTCTGCTTAGGGCTACTTCAGCAGGGAACACAGCATAGACAGAACTCTGAGAACTAATTCAGTGAGTCAAGTGTCAAGCAGCTAGCACAATCCGTGTTTGATTTAGAGTTCCAAATGCATCTATACTTATATGGAAAAATGAAGTGAAATGTAAAAATTCAATGTTCCTACAAATGAACACTTCAACCTAGAAGAACAAAATTCGAGGGCCAAAGTGCAACTGGAGTACCAATCATTCCTGCGTAGTATCAACAAGATGGGATGAGAAAGTATTTGCTGAGATTCCAGTATACTCGGAGTTCTGTGGAAACTTGGCAAACACTTTCAAATGAAAGTCGTTATTCCTTACCTCTGCTTAGGGCCACATCCACAGGTAACAAAGCATAGAGAGCCCACTGAGAACTAATTGAGTGTGTCAAATGTCAAGCAGCGAGCACAAACTGTGTTTCATTTAGTGTTCCAACTGCATCTATGCTTATAGGGGAAAATGAAGTGAAACCTAAAAATTCAGGGTGTTCCTGTAAATGAATGCTTCACCCTAGAAGAACAAAATTTGGGGGGTCAAGTGCGACTGGATTAATGATCATTCTTGCTAAGTATCATCAAGACCAGTTGAAAAAAAAATTGCTGAGATTCCAGTATACTTAAAAGTCTGGGGCATCTTGGCAAACATTTTCAAATGAAAGTGTCGTTTTCTTGCCCCAGCTTAGGTTTACTTCAACATGGAACACAGCATAGAGAGAGCACTGAGAACTAATTCAGTTGTCAAGTTTCAAGCAGCTAGCACAAACTGTGTTTAATTTGGAGTTCCAACTGAATCTATCCCTACCAGGAAAAAGGAGTGAAACCTAAAAATTCAATGTGTTCCTGCAAATGAACACTTCAATCTAGAAGAATGAAATGTGGTGGGCCAAGTGCACCTGCAGTTCCAATAATTCCTGTCAAGTATCAAGAAGATCAGGTGAAAAAAATTTGCTGAGATTCCAGTAACCATGGTGTTCCCTGGAAGCATGGCAAATGCTTTCAAATGAAATGGCATTTTCCTTGCCTCAGATTTGGGCTTCTTCAACAGGGAACACACCATAGACTGCGCAGTGTGAACTACTTGAGGGTCTCAAGTTTCATGCAACTAGAACTATCCATGTTTGATTTAGAGTTCCAACTGCATCTATCCTTATAGTGCAAAACGAAGTGAAACCTAAAAATTCAGAGTGTTCCTGCAAACAAAGGCTTCAATCCAGAAGAAGGCAATTTGGGGGGCCAAGTGTGACTGGAGTACCGATCATTCCTCCAAAATATCAACAAGATCGGGTGAAAGAATATTTGCTGATATTCCAGTATACTTGGAGTTTTTTGGATGTTTGGCAAAAGCTTTCAAATCAACGTGTTTTTTCCTTGCCTCAGCTTAGGGATACTTCAACAGGGAACAAATAATTTCGAGTGCTCTTAGAACTAATTGAGTGTGTCAAGTTTCAAGCAGCTAGCACAAAGCGTGTTTGATTTAGAGTTCCAAAAGCATCTACCTGTATAGTGGATAATAAAGTGAACCAAAAAATTCAAAGTGTTCGTACAAACGGATGTTTCAACCTATAATAACGAATTTTGGGGGCATCAAGTGCAACAGGATTACTGATCATTCCTGCTTAGTATCAACAAGATTGGGTGAAACAATATTTGCTGAGATTCCAGTATACTCGGAGTTCTGTGGAAGCTTGGCCAACACTTAAAATGAAAGTGTTTTTTCCTGCCCTCTGATTAGGGGTTCTTCAACACAGAACAAAGCATAAAGGGTGCACTGAAAACTAATTGAGTGTGTCAAATTTCAAGCAGCTAGAACAAACTGTTTTTGATTTAGAATTCCAAATGCAACTATCCCTAAAGGTGAAAACTAAGTCAAACCTAAAAATTAAAAGTTTACCTGAATACAAACGCTTCAAATTAGAACAAAATTTGGGTGTACAAGTGAGACTGGGGTACTGATCATTCCTCCCAAGTATCAATGAGATTGGATGAAAAAATATTAGTTGAGATTCCATTAAACTCGGTATTCTGTGGAGGCTTGGCAAATGCTTTCAAATGAAACGATTTTTCCTTGTCTCAGTTTAGGGATACTTCAACAGGGAACAAAGGATAGAGAGTGCACTGAAAACTAATTGATTCTGTCAAGTTTCATTGAGCTAGCACAAAGTGTGATTAATTTAGAGTTTCAAATGCATCTATCTATATAGGGGTAAACAAAGTGATACCTAGAATTTCAAAGTACCTGAAAAAGAACCCTTTAAATTAGAAGAAGGAAATTTGAGGAGACAAGTGAGATCAGGGTATTGATCATTCCTCCCAAGTATCAACAAGATCGGGTGTAAAAGTATTTGCTGAGATTCCAGTATACTCGGAGATCGGTGGATGTTTGAAAGCAAAAGCTTTCAAATGAAAGTCGTTATTCCTCGCCTCTGCTCAGGGCTACTTTGACAGGAAACAAAGCATAGAGAGTTCACTGAGAAATAATTGAGTGTGTCAAGTTTCAAGCAGCTAACAGAAACCGTGGTTCATTTACAGTTCTAAATGCATCTATTCCTACCAGAAAAAAAAAGGAGCGAAATCTAAAAGTTCAAAGTATTCCTGTAAATGAGCGCTTCAACTTAGAAGAATGAAATTTGGTGGACAAATTGCTACTGTAGTATCAATCATTCTGGTCAAGGATCAAGAAGATTGGGTGAAAAAATATTTGCTGAGATTCCAGGAAACTCAGTGTTCTGTGGAAACCTTGCAAACACTTTCAAATGAGAGTATTTATTCCTTGCCTCAGCTTAGGTCTTCTTCAACAGGGAACAAAGCATAGACAACACACTGAGAACTGATTAAGTGTGTTAATTTTCCAGGGGTTAGCAAAATCCATGTTTGATTTAGAGTTTCAAATTCATCTATCCTTATATGGGAAAATGAAGTGAAACCTAAAAATTCAGAATCTCCCTGCAAGTACATGCTTCTACCTAGGAGAACAAAATTTGGCAGGCCAATGCAACTAGAGTACCGATCATTCCTGCCAAGTATCATTTAAGATTGGTTGAAAAAAATGTTTGTTGAGATTCCAGTATATTCGGAGTCCTGTGGAAGATTGGCAAACACATTCAAATGTAAGTGTTTTATACTTGCCTCAGTTTAGGGCTACTTCAACAGGGAAAAAAGCATAAAGAGTGAAATGAGAACAATTGAGTGTGTCAAGTTTCAAGCAGCTAGGAGAAACCATGTTTCATTTAGAGTTACAAATGCTTCTATCCCTACCAGAACAAAGGAGTGAAATCTAAAAATTCAAAGTGTTCCTGAAAATGAATGCTTTAACCTAGAAGAATGAAATTTGGTAGACCAATTGCAACTGTAGTATCAATCATTCCTGTCAAGGATCAAAAAGATTGGGTGAAAATATATTTGCTGAGATTCCAGAAAACTCAGTGTTCTGTGAAAACCTTGCAAACACTTTGAACTGAAAGTGTTCTTTCCTTGCCTCAGCTTAGGGTTTCTTCAATGGAGAACAAAGCATTGACAGTGCACTGAGAACTAATTCAGTGTGTTAATTTTCCAGTGGGTAGCACAATCCGTTTTGATTTAGAGTTCCAAATTCATCTATCACTATCAGGAAAATGAAGTGAAACCTAAAAATTCAGAGACTTCCTTCAAGTAAATGCTTCATCCTAGGAGAACAAAATTTGGTGGGACAATGCAACTGTAGTACCAATCATTCCTTCCAATTATCATTTAAGATTGGTTGAAAAATGTTTGTTGAGATTCCAGTATATTCAGAGTTCTGTGGAAGCCTGGCAAACATATTCAAATGAAAGTGTTTTATTCTTGCCTCAGCTTAGGGCTACTTCAACAGGGAACAAAGCACAGAGCACACTGAGAACTAATTGAGTGTGTCAAGTTTCAAGCAGCTAGCACTATCTGTGTTTGAGTTAGAGTTCCACCTGCATCTATCCCTCTAGGGGAAAACAATGTGAAACCTAAAAATTCAAAGTATACCTGAACATGAATGCTTCAAACTAGAAGAACTAAGTTTAGAGGCCAATTTTGACTGGAGTACTGAACATTCCTCCCACGTATTAACAAGAACGAGTGAAAAAATATTTGCTAAAATTCCAGTAAACTCAGAATTTTGTGGAAGCTTGGCAAAAGCTTTAAAATGAAAATTTATTCCTTGCCTCAGATTAGGGCTACATCAAAAGGGATTAAAGCATAGAGAGCACACTGAGAACTAACTGAGTGTGTCAAGTTTCAAGCTGCTAGCACAATCCGTGTTTGATTTAGATTTCCACCTGCATCTATCCCTGAAGGGGAAAATGACCTGAAACCAAAAATTCAGAGTGTGCGTGCAAATGAAAGCTTCAACAAATGAGAATGAAATTTGGGGGGCCAAGAGCGACTGGAGTACCAATCATTCCTGCCAAGTATCATCAAGACTGGGCAAAAAATATTTACTGATATTTCAGTATACTCACAGTTCTGTGGAATCTTGGAAAACGCTTTCAAATGAAAGATTTTTTCCATGCCTCATCTTGGGGCTACTTCAACAGGTAGCAAAGCATACAAGCCCACTGAGAACTTATTGAGTGTGTCAAATTTCAAGGAATGAGCACAAACCGTGTTTGATTTAGAGTTCCAACTGCATCTATCCCAATAGGTAAAAACGAAGTAAAACCTAAAAATTCAGATTGTTCATGCAAAAAATTTGGGGGCCAAGTGCGACTGGAGTACAGATCATTCCTGCCAAGTATCAACAGGATCAGTTGACAAAATATTTGCTGAGATTCCAGTATACTTGGAGTTCTCTGGAAGCATGGCAAAAGCTTTCAAATGAAAGTGTTTTCTTTCTTGCCTCAGCATAGGGCTACTTCAATAAGTAACAAAGAATAGAGGGTACTGAGAACTAATTCACTCTGTCAAGTTCAATCAGCTAGCACAAACAATGTTTCATTTAGATTCCCACTTGCATCTATCCCTACCAGTAAAAAGGAGTGAAACCTAAAAATTCAAAGTGTACTTGCAAACAAATGCTTCAACCTAGAAGAATAAAATTTGGTGATCCAAGTGCTATTGCAGTACCAATCATTCCTGCCAGGTATCAAGAAGATCGGGTGAAAAAATATTGCTGAGATTCTAGTAAACTTGGTGTTTTGTGGAGTCTTGGCAAACAATTTCAAATGAGAGGGTTTTTCCTTTCCTTAGCTTAGGAATACTTCAACAAGGAACAAAGCATAGAGAGTACACACCTAATTGAGTGTGTCAAGTTTCCAGAAGCTAGCAGTAACTGTGTTTGATTTGCAGTTGCAAATGCATCTATCCTTATAAGGGAAAATGCTTGAACCTAGAAGAACAAAATTTGGGTGGCAAAGTGCGACTGGAGTACCAATCATTCCTGCCAAGTATCAACAAGATTGGGTGAAAAAACATTTGCTGAGATTTCAGTGTAATCAGTGTTCTGTGGAAGTTTGGCAAACACTTTCAAATGAAAGTGTTTATTTATTTCCTCAGCTTAGGGCCACTTCAACAGGGAACAAAGCATAAAGAGCCCACTGAGAAACTAATTGAGTGTTTCAAATTTCAAGCAGTGAGCATTAATGTTGTTTGATTTAGAGTTAAAAATGCATCTATTCCTATAGGGGAAAATGAAGTGAAACCTAAAAATTCAGAGTATGCCTGCAAACGAATACTTCAACCTAGAAGAACGAAATTTGGAGGGACAAGTGAGATTGGGGTACTGATAATTCCCCCCAAGAATCAATAATATTGGGTGAAAAAATATTTGCTGAGATGCCAGTATACTTGGAGTTCTGTGTAAGCTTTACAAAAGCATTGAAATGAAACTGTTTTTTTTTTTTCTTGCCTCAACATATGGCTTCTTCAACAGGGAAAAAAGCATAGAGAACACTGAGAACTGATTGAGTGAGTCAAGTTTCAAGCAGCTAGAACAAACCATGAACATTTAGAGTTCTAACTGCATCTATCCCTATAGGGAAATGGAGTGAAACCTAAAAATTCAACATGTTTCTGCAAATGAATGCTTCAACCTAGAAGAAAGAAAATTGGAGGGCTGAGTGGGAATGCAGTACCAATCATTCCTGCCAAGTATCAAGAAGATCAGGTGGAAAAATACTTACTGAGATTCCAATAAATTCGGAATTCTGTGGAAACTTTGCAAATGCTTTCAAATGAAAATGAATTTTCCTACCTTTTTGTAGGGCTACTTCCACAGGGAACAAAGCATAGAGAGCACACTGAAAAGTAATTGAGTCAAGTTTCAAGCTACTATCACAAACCGTGTTTGATTTAGAGTTCCAAATGCATGTATTCCTATACTAGAAAATGATGTGAAACCTAAAAATTCAAAGCATTCCTGCAAATAATCGCTTCAATCTAGAAGAACAAAATTTGGGCGACCAAGTGTGAATGGAGTACCTATCATTCCTTCCAAATAACAACAAGATCTGTGAAAAAAATGTTTGCTGAGATTCCAATCAATTCAGAGTTCTGGGAAGCAATGCAAAGACTATCAAATGAAAGTTTATTATCCTTTTCTTTGATTAAGGCTACTTCAAGAGGTAACACTGCATAGGGAGAGCACTGTGAACTAATTGAGTGAGGCAAGTTTCAAGCCACTAGCACAAACCATGTTTGATTTAGAGTTCCAAATGCATGTACCCCTATAGGGGAAAATGATGTCAAACCGAAAAATTCAAAGTGTTTCTGCAAACGTATCCTTCAACCTAGAAGAATAAATTTTGGGGACCAAGTGTGAATGGAGTACTGATCATTCCCTCCAAATATCAACAAGATCAGGTGAAAAAAATATTTTCTGATATTCTAGTAAACTCAGATTTCTCTGGAAGCTTTGCAAACGCTTCCAAATGAAACTGTATTTTACTTGCCTCTGTGTAGGGCTATTCAACAGGCAACAAAGCAAAGAGAGCACACTGAGAAGTAATTGACTGAGTATAATTTCAAGCATTTAGAACAAACCATGTTTGATTTAGGGTTCCAAATGCATGTATCCTTATTTGAGATAATGTGTGAAAACTAAATATTCATAGTTTCCCTGCAAAGGAACGCTTTAACCTAGAAGAATGAGATTTAGGGGACCAAGTACAAATGGAGTACTGATCATTCCCTCCAAGTATCTCAAATACTGGGTAAAAAAAAATATTTGCTGAGACTCCAGTAAACTCGGAGTTAAGTGGAAGATTGCAAATGCTTTCAAATGAAAGTGTATTTTCCTTGCTGCTGCTCAGGGCTACTTTAACAAGAAATAAAGCATAGAGAGTGCACTGAGAACTAATTGAGTGAGTCAAGTTTCAAGCAGCAAGCAAAAACAATGTCTGATAGATTTCCAAATGTAAGTATTTCTCTAGAGGAAAATGAAGTGAAATCTAAAAAAAAAAAAAAAAAAAAAAAACCAAAGTCTTCCTGCAATAGAATGCTTCAATCTAGAAGAATGAAATTTGGGGGTCCAAGTGTGAATGGAGTACCTATCCTTCCCTCCAAGTATCAACAAGATCAGAGAAAAAAATATTTGCTGAGTTTCCAGTAAACTCGGAGTTCTGAAGAAAGTTTGCAAACCCCCTCAAAATAAAGTGTATTTTCCTTGCCTCTGCTTAGTGCTACTTAAACAGGGAAAATAGAATAGAGAGCACACTAAGAACTAATGGAGTGAATCAAGTTTCAAGCAGTTAGCCCCAAACTTGTTCGATTTAGGGTTCCAAATGCATGTATCCCATAGGAGAAAACAAAGTGAAACCTAAAAATTTAAAGTGTTCCTGCAAATGAATGCTTCAATCTAGAACAATGAAATTTGGGGGATCATGTGTGAATGGAGTACTGATCATTCCCACCAAGTATCAACAAGATTGGGTGAAAAAGTATTTTCTGAGATTCCAGTAAACTCAGAGTTCGTTGGCAGCTTTGCATGTGCTCTTAAATGAAAGTGCATTTTCCTTGTGTCTGCATAGGCCTACTTGAACAGGGAACAAAGCATAGAGAGCTCACTGAGAACTAATTGAGTGAGTCAAGTTTCAAGCAGCTAGCACATACCATGTTTGATTGAGATTAACAAATGCCTGTATCCTATAGTGCAAAAGAAGTGAAACCTAAAAATTCAAAGTGTTCATGCAAATGAATGCTTAAACCTAGAAGAACGAAATTTTGTGGACCAAGTGCAAATGGAGTTGTGCTTATTCCCTCCAAGTATCAACAAGATCGTGTAAAAAAATATTTGCTGAGATTCAAGTAAACTCGAAGATCTGTGGAAAATTCAGATGCTTTAAAATGAAAGTGAATTTTCCTTGCCTCTGCATAGGTTTACTTCAACTTGGAACAAAGAACAGACAGCACACAGAGAACTAATTTAGTGTGTCAAGATTTAAGCAGCTAGCACAAACAGTGTTTGATTTAGAGGTCCAAAGGCATGTATTTTATAAGTGAAACATAAAAATTCAAAGTGCTCCTGCAAATGAACACTTCAGTTTAGATGAAAGAAATTTGGGGGACAAGTGTAAATGGAGTACCAATCATTCCCTCCAAGTATCAACAAGATGAGGTATAAAAATATTTGCTGACATCTCAGTAAACCCATATTTCTGTGGAAGCATTGCAAACACATTCAAATGAAAGCCCATGCTTAGGGCTTTTCAACAGGGAACAAACCATAGAGAGGGAACTGAGAACTAATTGAGTGAGTCAAAGTTCAATAAGCTACCAAAAACTGTGTTTGATTTAGAATTCCACATGCATGTAACCAGATAGGAAAAAACGAAGTGTAACCAAAAAGTTCAAAGTGTCCCTGCAAACAAATGCTTCAACATAGAAGAATGAAATTTGGGGGACCAAGTGCATGGGAGTACTGATCATTCAATCCAAGTATCATCAAGTTAGTGTGAAAAGGTAAATGGTGAGATTCCAGTGAACTTGGAGTTCTGTAGAATCTTTGCAAATGCTTTCAAATTAAAGTGCATTTTCCTTGCCTCTGCTTAGGGCTACTTCAACAGTGAATAAAGCATAGAGAACACACTGAGAAATAATTGAGCGAGTCAAGTTTCAAGCAGCTAGCACAAACCATGTTTGATTTAGAGTTCCAAATGCAAGTACCATTATTGGGAAAAATTAACTGAAAACTAAAAGTACAAAGTGCCCCTGCAAATGAACGCTTCAACCTAGAATAATGAAGTTTAGGGGACCAAGTTCAAATGGAGTACTGATACTTCCATCCAAGTATCAAAAATTGGGTGAAAAAAAGATTTCTGAGCTTCCAGTACATTCAGAGCTCTGTGAAAGCTTTCAAAGGCTTTCAAATAAAAGTATATTTTCCTTGTCTCTGCTTAGTGCTACTTAAACAGTGAACAAAGCACAAAGAGCCCAAAGAGAACTAATTGAATGAGTCAAGTTTCAAGAAGCTAGCACAAACTGTGTTCCATTTAGAGTACCAAATGCATGTATTTTATAGGAAAAATGAATTGAAACCTAAACATTTATAGTGTTCCTGCAATTGAAGGCTTCAAACTAGGAGAACAAAATTTGGGGGACCCAGTGCGAAATTAGTACCCATCATTCTCTCCAAGTATCAACAAGATCAGGTGAAAAATATTTGCTGGGATTACAGTAGACTCAGAGTTCTGTGGAAGCATTGCAAATGCTTTCAAATGAAAGTGTATTTTCCTTGCCTCTGCTTAGGGCTACTTCAACAGGGAACAAAGCATAGAGGGCACACTGGGAACTAATTAAGTGAGTCAAGTTTCAAGCTGCTATCACAAATCATGCTTGATTTTGAGTTCCACATGCATGTATAACTTTAGGGGAAAATGAAATGAAACCTAAAAATTCAAAGTGTTCCTGAAAATGAATATTAAACCTAGAACAACCAAATTTGGGGGACCAAGTGCAAGGGAGTACCGATCATTCAATCCAAGTATGAACAAGAAAGGGTGAAAAAAATATTTGCTGATTCCAGTAAAATCAGAGTTCTGTGGAAGTTTTCAAACACTTTCAAATGAAAGTGCAATTTCCTTGATTCTGATAGGGATACTTCATCAGGGAACAAAGCATAGAGATTGCAATTAGAACTAATTGAGTGAGTCAACTTTCAAGCAGCTACCACAAACTGTGTTTGATTTAGAGTTTCACATGCATGTAACCCTATAGGAAAAAATGTAGTGTAACCTAAAAATTCAAAGTGTTCCTGCAAACAAATGCTTCAACCTAGAAAAACTAAATTTGGGGGACCAAGTGCAAGGGAGTACTGATCATTCAATCCAAGTATCAACAAGTTTGGGTGAACAAGTATTTGCTAAGATTCCAGTAAACTCGGAGTTCTGTGGAATCTTTGCAAACACTTTCAATGAAAGTGTATTTTCCTCATCTCTGCTTAGGGCTATGTCAATAGGAAATAAAGTATAGAGAGCACACTGAGAAATAATTGAGTGAGTCAAGTTTCAAGCAGCTAGCACAAATCATGTTTGATTTAGAGATTCAAATGCATTTATCCCTATAGGGGAAAATGAAGAGAAACCTAAAAATTCAAAGTGTTCCTGCAAACAAACGCTTCAACCTACAAGAACAAAATGTGGGGAAAATGTGAAAATGGAAGGCTGATCATTCCCTCCAAGTATCAACATATTGGGTAAAAATATATCTGCTGAGATTCCAGTTAAGTCAGAGATCTGTGGAAGCTTTGCCAAAGCTTTCAATTTTTTTTTTTTTTTTTTTTTTTTTTTTTTTTTTTTTTTTTTTTTTTTGCCACTGATTAGGGCTACTTCAACAGGGAACAAACCGTGGAGAGTGCCCTGAGAACTAATTGTGTGAGTCAAGTTTCAAGCAGGTAGCACAAACCCTGTTTGATTTAGTGTTCCAAATGCTTGTATCCCTATAAGGGAAAACAAAGTGAAACCTTAAAATTCAAAGTGTTCCTGCAAATGAATGCTTCAACATAGAAGAATAAAGTTTATGGGACCAAGTTTGAAAGGCATACTGATACTTCACTCCAAGGATAAAAAATCAGGTGAAAAATATTTGCTGAGGTTCCCATAAACTTGGAGCTCTGTGGAAGCTTTGCAAAGGGTATCAAATGAAAGTGTATTTTTTCTTGCCTCTGCTTAGGGCTACTTAAACAGTGAACAAAGCACAAAAAGCGTACAGAGAACTAATTGAGTGAGTCAAGTTTCAAGTAGCTAGCACAAACTGTGTTTCATTTAGAGTTCCAAATGCATGTATCCTATAGGAAAAATGAATTGAAACCTAAAATTTTATAGTGTTCCTGCAATCGAAGGCTTCAAACTAGGGGATGAAATTGGGGGACCCAGTGCTCATGTAGTACCCATCATTCTCTCCTAGTATCAATAAGATCAGGTGAAAAATGTTTGCTGGGATTACAGTAGACTCAGAGTTCTGTGGAAGCATTGCAAACACTTTCAAATGAAAGTGTATTTTCCTTGCCTCTGCTTAGGGCTACTTCAACAGGGAACAAAGCATAGAGAGCACACTGAGATCTAATTAAGTGAGTCAAGTTTAAAGCTGCTATCACAAATCTTGCTTGATTTAGAGTTCCACATGCATGTATACCTATAGGAAAAAATGAAATGAAACCTAAAAATTCAAAGTGTTCCTGAAAACGAGTGCTTCAATCTAGAAGAACCAAATTTAGGGGACCAAGTACATGGGAGTACCGATCATTCAATCCAAGTATGAACAAGACCGGGTGAAAAAATATTTGCTGATTCCAGTAAACGCAAAGTTCTGTGGAAGCTTTGCAAACACTTTTGATTGAATGTGTATTTTATTTGCCTCTGCTTACATCTACTTCAACAAGGAACAAAGCATAGAGAGTGCACTGATAAGTAATTGAGTGAGTCAAGATTCAAGCAGGTAGCACAAACCATGTTCGATTTAGAGTTCTAAATGCATATATCCCATAGGGAAAATGAAGTGAAACCTAAACATTTAAAGTGTTCTTGCAAATGAATGCTTCAACCTAGAAGTATGAAATTTGGGGGATCTAATGCAAGGGAGTACCAATGATTTCCTACAAATATCAAAAGATTGGATGAAAAAATATTTGCTGAGATTTCAGTAAACTCAAAGTTTTGTAAAACCTTTGAAAGCCTATCAAATGAAAGTGTATTTTCCTTGCCTCAGCTTAGGACTACTTCAATGTGGAAGAAAGCATAGTGAGTCACTGAGAACTAATTGATTGAGTCAACTTTCTAGCAGCTACCACAATCCGTGTTTGATTCAGAGTTCCAAATGCATGTATCCCTAAAGGGGAAAAGGATGCGAAACCTAAAAATTCAAAGTGTTCATGCAAAGGAAAGGTATAACCAAGAAGAATGAAATTTGGGTGACCAAGTGTGAATGGGGTACCGATCATTCCCTCCAAGTATCAACAATTTCAGGACAAAAAATATTTGCAGAGATTCCAGTAAACTCGGAGTTCTTGGAAACTTTGCAAATGCTTTCAAATAAAAGTGTATTTTCTTTGCCTCTGCTTAGGGATACTACAACAGGGAATAAAGCATACAGATTGCACTGAGAACTAATTGAGTGAGTCAAGTTTCAAGCAGGTAGCACAAACTGTGTTTGATTTAGAGTTCCAAATGCATGTATCCTATAGGGGAAAAGGAAGTGAAACCTAGAAATTCAAAGATTTCCTGAAAACGAACGCTTCAACCTAGATGAACAAAATTTGGGAGACCAAGGGAGAATGGAGGACGGATCCTTCCCTTCAAGTATCAACAAGACTGGGTGAAAAAAATATTTGCTGTGATTCAAAAAAACTGAGATTTCTGAGGAAGTTTTGCAAACACTTTCAAATGAAAGTGAATTTTCCTTGCCTCTGCTTAGGGGTACTTACAGGGAACAAAGCATAGAGAGTGCACTGAGAACTAATTGATTGAGTCAACTTTCAAGCAGCTAGAAAATCTCTGTTTGATTTAGAGTTCCAAATGCATGTATCCCTATAGGGGAAAACAAAGTGAAACCTAAAAATTCAAAGGGATCCTTCAAACAAACGATTCAACCTAGAAAAAAGGAATTTTGGGGGACCAAGTGCAAATGGCGTACCAATCATTCCCTCTATGTATCAACATGTTTGGGTGAAAAGTTTTTTGCTGAGATTCCAGAAAACTCAGAATTCTGTGGGAGCTTTGCAAACGCTTTCAACTAATTGTGTATTTTCCTTGCCTCTGCTAAGGGCTAATTCAACAGGGAACAAAGCATAGGCACACTGAGAACTATTGAGTGAGTCGATTTTAAAGCAGCTAGCATAAATCGTGTTTGATTTAGAGTTCCAAATGCATATATCCTTAAAGGAGAAAGCAAAGTGAAACCTTAAAAATAAAAAGCTTCCTGCAAACAAATGCTTCAACCTAAAAGAATGAAATTTGAGAATCAAGAGCAAATGGAGTACCAATCATTCTCAGCAAGTATCAACAAGTGAGGAGAAAATATATTTTCTGAATTCCAGTAATATCAGAGTTTTATGGAAACTTTGAAAATGCATTCAATTCAAAGTGTATTTTCCTTGCCTCTACTTAGGGCTACTTCAACAGAAAACAAAGCATAGATTGCAGACAGAGAACTAATTGAGTGAGTCAAGTTTCAAGCAGCTATCACAAACCCTGTTAGATTTAGAGTTCCAAATGCAAGGATCCCTATAGGGGAAAACAAAGTGAAACCTAAAAATTCAAAATGTTCCTGCAAACGAATGCTTCAACCTAGAAGAATGAAATCTGGGGGACCAAGTTGAATGGAGTACTGATGATTCCCTCCAAGTATCAACAAGATTGGATGAAAAAATACTTGCCTAGATTATGGTAAACGCAGCATTCAGTAGAAGTTTTTCAAAGGCTGTAAAATGAAAGTGTATTTTCCTTGCCTCTGCTTAGGGCTAGTTCAACAGGGAACAAAGCATAGAGAGCACACAGAACTAATTGAGTGAGTGAAGTTTCAAGCAGCTAGAAAACAGGGTGATTGATATCGAGTTCGAAATGCATGTATCCCTATATTGGAAAATGAAGTGAAATCTAAAAAAAATTAATGTGTTCCTGCAAACAAATGCTGAAACCCAGAAGAACGAAATTTGGGGGACCAAGTGCAAATGGAATACTGATCATTCCCTCCAAGTATCAACAAGATCAGGTTAAAAAATATATGCTGAGATTCCAGTAAGCTCAGAGATCTGTGGAAACTTTGCAAACAATTTTAAAAAAAAGTGAATTTTTTTTCTTGCTCTGCTTAGTTCTACTACATTAGGGAACAAAGCATAGAGAGCACAGTGAGAACTAATTGTGTGAGCCACGTGTCAAGCACCTAGCACAAACCTTGTTTGATTTAGAGTTACAAAAGCATGCATCTCTATAGGGGAAAATGAAGTGAAATCAAAAAATTCAAAATGTTCCTGCAAACGCACACTTCAACCTAGATGAAGAAAATTTAGGGGACCAAGTGAGAATGGAATACCAATAATTCCCCCCAAGTATCAACAAGAATGGTTGAAAAAGTATTTGCTGAGATTCTAGTAAACTTGGAGATCTGTGGAAGCATTGCAAATACTTTCTAATGAAAGTGTATTTTCCTTCCCTCTGCTTAGGGCTACTTCAACAGGGAACATAGCATAGAGAGTGCACTGAGAACTACTTGAATGAGTCAACTTTCAAGCAGCTAGCACAAACCATGTTTGATTCAAAGTTCCAAGTGCATGTATCCTAGAGGGGAAAATGAAGTGAAATCTAAAAATTCAAAGTGTTCCTGCAAATGAATGCTTTAAAATAAAAGAATGGATTTAGGGGGACAGAGTGTGAATGTAGTCATTCTCTCCAAGTATCAACAAGATAATTTGAAAAGGTATTGGCTGATATTCCAGTAAACCTGGAGTTCTGTGGAAGATTTGCAAAAGCTTTTAAATTAAAGTGTATTTTTGGGCTGGGGATGTGGCTCAAGCGATAGCACGCTCGCCTGGCATGCATATGACCCGGGTTCCATCCTCAGCACCACATACAAAACAAAGATGTTGTGTCCGCCGAAAACTAAAAAATAAATATTAAAGTTCTCTCTCTCTCTCTCTCTCTCTCTCTCTCTCTCTCTCAAAAAAAAGTGTATTTTCCTTGCCTCTGCTTAGGGCTAATTCAGCAGGGAACAAACCATAGAGACCGCCCTGAGAACTACTTGGGTGAGTCATTTTCAAGTAGCTAGCACAAACCGTGTTAGATTTAGAGTTCCAAATTTATGTATCATATAGGGAAAATGAAGTGAAACCTACCTGGACACGAATGCTTCAACCTAGAAAAACAAAGTTTGGGGGATCAAGAGCTAATAGAGTACCTATCATAATCTCAAAGTATCAACAAGTTGAGTGAAAATATATTTTCTGAATTCCAGTAAACTCAGAGTTCTGTGGAAGCTTTGCAAAGGCTTTCAAATGGAAGTGTATTTTCCTTGCCTCTACTTAGGGCTACTTCAACAGAAAACAAAGCATAGATTGCAGACAGAGAACTAATTGAGTGAGTCAAGTTTCAAGCAGCTATCACAAACCCTATTAGATTTAGACTTCCAAATGCAGGTATCCGTATTTTGGAAAACAAAGTGAAAACTAAAAATTCAAAATGTTGCTGCTAACGAATGCTTCAACCTAGAAGTATGAAATTGGGGAACCAAATGGAATGGAATACCGATGATTCCCTCCAAGTATCAACAAGATCAAATGAAAAAATATTTGCCTAGATTCTGGTAAACTCGGAGTTCTGTGGAAGATTTGCAAAGGCTAACAAATGAAAGTGTATTTTCCTTGCCTCTACTTAGGGCTACTTCAACATGGAACAAAGCATAGAGAACTAATTGAGTGAGTCAGGTTACAAGAAGCTAGCACACACTGTGTTTGATATAGAGTTTCAAATGCATGTATCCCTGTAGGAGAAAATGAAGTGGAATCTAAAAATTTAAAGTGTTGCTGCAAACAAACGTTTCAACCTAGAAGAACAAAATTTGGGGGACTAAGTGCAAATGGAATATTGATCATTCCCTCCAAGTATCAACAAGATCGGGTAAAAAAAAAAAAATCTGCTGAGATTCCAGTAAACTCGGAGATCTGTGGAAGTTTGCAAACACTTTCAAATGAAAGTGTATTTTTTTACTCTGCTTAGTTTTACTACATTAGGGAACAAAGCATAGAGAGCGCACTGACAACTAATTGTGTATATCAAGTTTCAAGCATGTAGCACAAATCATGTTTGATTTAGAGTTCCAAATGCATGCGTCCCTATAGGGAAAAAAAAAGTGAAACCTAGAATTCAAAGTGTTCCTGCAAACGAACTCTTCAACCTAGATGAAAAAAATTGGGGGGACCAAGTGAGAATAGAGTACCAATCATTCTCTCCAACTATCAACTAGAACGGGTGAAAAAATATTTGCTGAGATTCCAGTAAACTCAAAGATCTGTGGAAGCTTTGCAAATGCTTTCTATTGAAATTGTATTTTCCTTTCATCTCCTTAGGGCTACTTCAACACATAACAAATAATAGATAGTGCAATGAGAACTAATTGACAAAGTCAACTTTCAAGCACCTAGCACAAACTGTGTTTGATTTAGAGTTCCAAATGCATGTATGTATATGGGAAAATGAAGTGAAACCTAAAATTTTAAAGTGTTCATGCAAAGGAACTCATCCACCAAGAAGAACAAAATTAGTGGGACAAAGTGTATTTGGAGTCCTGATCATCCCCTCCAAGTATCAATAAAATCTGGCGAAATAATATTTGCTGAGATTCCAGTAAACTCGGAGTTCTGCAAACGTTTTCAAATGAAAGTACATTTTCCTTCCCTCTGCTTAGGAAACAAAGCATAGAGACTGCAATGAGTACTAATTGAATGAGTCAATGTTTAAGCAGATAACACAAACAGTGTTTGATTTAGATTTCCAAATGCATGTATCCCATTTGGGAAAACAAAGTTACACCAAAAAATTGAAAGTGTTCCTGCAATGAATGCTTCAACCTAGAAGTACAAAATTTGGGGAACCAATTGCAAATGGAGTACTAATAATTCCCACCAAGTATCAGAAGATCCAGTAAAAAAAATATAAAAAAAATATTTTCTGAGATTCCCTTAAATTCAGCGCTCTGTAGAAGCTTTGCAAAGGGTAACAAATTAAAGTGTATTTTCCTTGCATCCACTTAGGGCTAATACAACAGGGAAGAAAGCATAGAGATCAGCCTGAGAACTACTTGAGTGAGTCAAGTTTCAAGCAGCTAGCCAAAACTGTGTTTGATTTAGAGTTCAAAATGCATGTATCTTATCGGGAAAATGAAGTGAAATCTAAAATTTAAAGTGTTCCTGCAAATGAATGCTTCAACCTAAAGAAGGAAATTTGTAGGACCAAGTGTGAATGGAATACTGATCACTCTCTTTTTTTTTTAATTTCTTTTTTTTAATTGATTGTTCAAAATATTACAAAGCTCATGACATATCATCTTTCATACATTTGATTCAAGTGGGTTATGAACTCCCATTTTTACCCCAAATACAAGTTGCAGAATCACATCGATTACACATCCACATTTTTACATAATACCATATTAGTGACTGTTGTATTCTACTACCTTTCCTATCCCCTACTATACCCCCTCCCCTTCCCCCTCATAATTTCTAATGCCACCTGATGACAGGTAAGTACTTTATAACACTCTTGGAAAGTTCTTTTGAAAACTCTATTGTGTGGACAGTCATGATTCATTCACTCTGTCCCAGGTACAGGTATATGGCTACTTTCAGCCCAGAAAACTGAACAAGGCTTTGGCTCACAAGAGAGCTGGGATACATCTCAGGCAGGCTTTTTTATTGTTATTGTTTTGTTCTGTTTTTTAGGAGGCTAAAGAGGTAAAGAGGTAAGGGGGTAAAGAGGTAAAGGAGGTTTTGTTGCTAGGCAGGCAAAAAGCATAGATACTCAGAAATCATCCCAAAGAGTTACATACTTCATGTCACTTGCTGGACCTAAAATAGCCTGAGCTGTAAATAACAGAATGGGGTTAACAAGAGAAGGCTAAGGAATAGTGGGAGAGTTGGAAGGAGAAGCTAGAAGGGAGAAAAGAGTGGCAAGGTGTGCTAGATATACCTTGCTTTGTGCCAGAAGGCTGAACTGTGCACATCCTACCCACCCAGGTGACCTAAGCTCTGGATTCTGGTTGGGGTTGGCCCATGAGTGCCAGGAAAGAGAAGATTGTAAGGAAGGAGGAAAGTGAAATCAGGGTATCTTCCTACCTGCAAGATCTGTTGTGGCTACCTGAATCCTCCACTGAAGATTATAGCTCCTACCCACAGCCCTGTCCCCATGGGCCTCCTCTTTGCTGACTTCCAAGAATGGCTCTCTCCACTAGCATACAGCCTAAATAGTGTGAGTACACCTCACCATTACCAGCCCTGGGGACCCGCATTATCTTTTCTGCTCCTGGATGTCACTTTAAGTTTTGTTGTTATTTGTTTTGTGTTGTTTTGTTTAGTTTTTTTTTTTTATGTATGTTGAAAAACTCTTATAACTTGATAATAAAAATAAGGTTTGAACAAATGTTTCACCAAAGAAAATATACAAGAGGCAAATAACACATGAAAAGATACGATAATTAATCATTAGGGAAATGCTATTAAAATAAGATACTATTGCATATTCATTCTTTGATTCTTTTTTTTAATTTATTTATTTTTTTAATTTATTTTTTTAATGTTGGTTGTTCAAAACATTACATAGGTCTTGATATATCATATTTCACATTTTGATTCAAGCGGGTTATGAGCTCCCATTTTACCCCGTATACAGTTTGCAGAATCACATCAGTTACACTTCATTGCTTTACATATTGATAAACTCATGTCTGCTGTATTCTGCTGCCTTTCCTATCCTCTACTATCCCCCCTCCCCTCCCCTCCCCTCTTCTCTCACTACCCCCACTACTGTAATTCATTCCTCCCCCTTGTACTGTTTTTCCCTTTCCCCTCACTTCCTCTTGTATGTAATTTTGTATAACCCTGAGGGTCTCCTTCCATTTCCATGCAATTTCCCTTCTCTCTCCCTTTCCCTCCCACCTCTCATCCTTGTTTAATGTTGGTCTTCTTCTCGTGCTCTTCTTCCCTAGTCTGTTCTTAGTTACTCTCCTTATATCAAAGGAGACATTTGGCATTTGTTTTTTAGGGCTTGGCTAGCTTCGCTTAGCATAATCTGCTCTAATGCCATCCATTTCCCACCAAATTCTATGATTTTGTCATTTTTTACTGCAGAGTAATACTCCATTGTGTATAAATGCCACATTTTTTTTATCCATTCGTCTATTGAAGGGCATCTAGGTTGATTCCACAGTCTTGCTATTGTGAATTGTGCTGCTTTGAACATTGATGTAGCAGTGTCCCTGTAGAATGCTCTTTTTAGGTCTTTAGGGAATAGACCGAGAAGGGGAATGGCTGGGTCAAATGGTGGTTCCATTCCCAGCTTTCCAAGAAATCTCCATACCGCTTTCCAAATTGGCTGCACCAATTTGCAGTCCCACCAACAATGTACAAGTGTACCCTTTTCCCCACAGCCTCACCAGCACTTATTGTTGTTCGACTTCATAAGGGCTGCCAATCTTACTGGAGTGAGATGGTATCTTAGGGTGGTTTTGATTTGCATTTCTCTGACTGCTAGAGATGGTGAGCATTTTTTCAAGTACTTATTGATTGATTGTATGTCCTCCTCTGAGAAGTGTCTATTCAAGTCCTTGGCCCACTTGTTGATTGGGTTATTTGTTATCTTATTGTCTAATTTTCTGAGTTCTTTATATATTCTGGATATTAGAGCTCTATCTGAAGTGTGAGGAGTAAAGATTTGTTCCCATGATGTAGGCTCCCTATTTACCTCTCTTATTGTTTCTTTTGCTGAGAAAAAACTTTTTAGTTTGAGTACGTCCCATTTGTTGATTCTAGATGTTAACTCTTGTGCTATGGCTGTCCTATTGAGGAATTTGGAGCCCGACTCCACAGCATGTAGGTCGTAGCCAACTTTTTCTTCTATCAGATGCCGTGTCTCTGATTTGATATCAAGCTCCTTGATCCATTTTGAGTTAACTTTTGTGCTTGGCGAGAGAAAGGGATTCAGATTCATTTTGTTGCATATGGATTTCCAGTTTTCCCAGCACCATTTGTTGAAGATGCTATCCTTCCTCCATTGCATGCTTTTAGCCCCTTTATCAAATATAAGAAAGTTGTAGTTTTGTGGGTTGGTTTCTGTGTCCTCTATTCTGTGCCATTGGTCCACCCGCCTGCTTTGGTACCAGTACCATGCTGTTTTTGTTACTATTGCTCTGTAGTATAGTTTGAGATCTGGAATCGCTATACCACCTGATTCACACTTCCTGCTTAGTATTGATTTCGCTATTCTGGGTCTTTTATTCTTCCATATGAATTTCATGATTGCTTTCTCCATTTCTACAAGAAATGCCGTTGGGATTTTGATTGGATTTGCATTAAACCTATAGAGAACTTTTGGTAATATCGCCATTTTGATGATGTTAGTTCTGCCTATCCATGAACAGGGTATGTTTTTCCATCTTCTAAGGTTTTCTTCAATTTCTTTTTTTAGGGTTCTGTAGTTTTCATTGTATAAGTCTTTCACCTCTTTTGTTAGGTTGATTCCCAAGTATTTTATTTTTTTGAGGATATTGTGAACGGCGTGGTTGTCCTCGTTTCCATTTCAGAGGATTTGTAGCTGATATACAGGAATGCCTTTGTTTTATGCGTGTTGATTTTATAACCTGCCACTTTGCTGAATTCATTTATTATCTCTAATAGTTTCTTTGTAGACCCTTTTGGGTCTGCTAGGTATAGAATCATGTCATCTGCAAATAGTGATAATTTGAGTTCTTCTTTTCCTATTTTTATGCCTTTAATTTCTTTCGTCTGTCTAATTGCTCTGGCCAGTGTTTCGAGAACTATGTTGAACAGAAGTGGTGAAAGAGGGCATCCCTGTCTTGTTCCAGATCTTAGAGGGAATGCCTTCAATTTTTCTCCATTCAGAATGATGCTAGCCTGAGGCTTAGCATAAATTGCTTTTACAATGTTGAGGTATGTTCCTGTTATCCCTAGTTTTTCAAGAGTTTTGAACATAAAAGGATGCTGTACTTTGCCGAATGCTTTTTCCGCATCTATCGAGATGATCATATGGTTCTTATTTTTAAGTCTATTGATGTGGTGAAAAACATTTATTGATTTCCGTATATTGAACCAACCTTACATACCAGGGATGAATCCTACTTGATCATGCTGCACAATTTTTTTGATATGCTTTTGTATCCGATTCGCCAGAATTTCATTGAGGATTTTTGCATCTAGGTTCATTAGAGATATTGGTCTGTAGTTTTCTTTCTTTGAAGTGTCTTTGTCTGGTTTCGGAATCAGGGTGATGTTAGCCTCGTAGAATGAATTTGGTAGTTCTCCCTCTTTTTCTATTTCCTGAAATAGCTTGAAAAGTATTGGTATTAGTTCCTCTTTAAAGGTTTTGTAAAACTCTGCTGTATACCTGGCCGGTCCTGGGCTTTTCTTAGATGGTAATCTTTTGATGGTTTCTTCTATTTCCTCAATTGATATTGGTCTGTTTAGGTTGTCTATATCCTCCTGACTCAATCTGGGCAGATTATATGACTTAAGAAATTTATTGATGCCTTCACTATCTTCTATTTTATTGGAGTATAAGAATTCAAAATAATTTCTGATTATCTTCTGTATTTCTGAAGTTGTGATATTTCCTCTTTCATCCCATATGCTGGTAATTTGAGTTCTCTCTCTTCTTTTCTTCGTTAGCATGGCTAAGGGTCTGTCAATTTTATTTATTTTTTCAAAGAACCAACTTTTAGTTTTGTCAATTTTTTCAATTGTTTCTTTTGTTTCGATTTCATTAATTTCAGCTCTGATTTTAATTATTTATTGCCTTCTACTTCTTTTACTGTTGTTTTGCTCTTCTTTTTCTAGGATTTTGAGATGAAGTATGAGATCATTTATTTGTTGTTTTTTTCTTTTTTTAAGGAATGCACTCCAAGCAATGAATTTTCCTCTTAGAACTGCTTTCAATGTGTCCCATAGATTCCGATATGTTGTTTCTGTGTTTTCATTTAACTCTAAGAATTTTTTAATTTCCTCCTTGATGTCTTCTAAAACCCATTGATCATTCAGTAACCTATTGTTCATTCTCCAAGTGATGCATGATTTTTCCTTCCTTCTTTTATTGTTGATTTTCAGTTTCATTCCATTGTGATCAGATAAGATGCATGGTATTATCTCTACTCCTTTATATTGACTAAGAGTTTCCCTGTGACATAATATATGCTCTATTTTTGAGAAGGATCCATGTGCTGCTGAGAAAAAAGTGTAGCTGCTTGATGTTGGGTGGTATATTCTATATGTGTCAATTAAGTCTAGGTTGTTAATTGTATTATTGAGTTCTATAGTTTCCTTATTCAGCTTTTGTTTGGAAGATCTGTCCAGTGGTGAGAGAGGTGTGTTAAAGTCTCCCATGATTATTGTATGGTGGTCTATTAGATTCTTGAACTTGAGAAGAGTTTGCTTGATGAACATAGCAGCCCCGTTGTTTGGGGCATATATATGTATGATTGTTATGTCTTGTTGGTGTATGGTTCCCTTGAGCAGTATGTAGTGTCCCTCTTTATCCCTTTTGATTAACTTTGGCTTGAAATCTATTTTATTTGATATGAGTATGGACACTCCTGCTTGTTTCTGCAGTCCATATGAGTGATATGATTTTTCCCAACCTTTCACCTTCAGTCTATGTATATCTTTTCCTATCAAATGCGTCTCCTGCAGGCAGCATATTGTTGGGTCTTGTTTTGTGATCCATTCAACTAGCCTGTGTCTCTTAATTGGTGAGTTTAAGCCATTAACATTTAGGGTTATTATTGAGATATGGTTTGTTCTTCCAGCCATAGTTTGTTTATTAATGCTATTAAACCTGATTTGTTTTCCTCTTTGATTATTTTCCCCCCTTTACTGTCCTACTTCCCACTGTTGGTTTTCATTGTTGTTTTCCATTTCCTCTTCCTGTAGTGTTTTGCCAAGGATTTTTTGAAGAGATGGTTTTCTAGCTGCAAATTCTTTTAACTTTTGTTTGTCGTGGAATGTTTTAATTTCATCTTCCATCCTGAAGCTTAATTTCGCGGGATATCCGATTCTTGGTTGGAACCCACTTTCTTTTAGTGTTTGAAATATGTTATTCCAGGATCTTCTAGCTTTTAGAGTCTGTGTTGAGAGATCAGCTGTTATCCTGATTGGTTTACCCCTAAATGTAATCTGCTTCCTTTCCCTTGTAGCTTTTAAAATTCTCTCCTTATTCTGTATGTTGGACATCTTCATTATAATGTGTCTAGGTGTGGATCTCTTATGATTTTGCACATTCGGCGTCCTGTAGGCTTCTAGGATTTGGGATTCTGTCTCATTCTTCAAGTCTGGGAAGTTTTCTTGTATTATTTCACTGAATAGATTGCTTAATCCTTTGGTTTGGAGCTCTGTGCCTTCCTGTATCCCAATGACTCTTAAGTTTGGTCTTTTGATATTATCCCATAGTTCTTGAATGTTCTGCTCATGGTTTCTTAGTAGACTTGCTGAGCTATCTATGTTCTTTTCAAGTTGAAATACTCTGTATTCATTGTCTGATGTTCTATCTTCTAAGTGATCCACTCTGCTGGTAGTATTCTCAATTGAGTTTTTAAGTTGGTTTATTGTTTCCTGAATTTCTAGGATTTCGATTTGCTTGTTTTTTATTACCTCTATCTCCCTGTGAAATTGATCTTTTACTTCCTGGATTTGTTTGTCAATGTGATCTTTCATTGTCTGATTTTGCTGTCTCATGTCTTCCTTGAGACTCCAGATCATCTGAAGCATGTATGTCCTGAGCTCTCTATCTGACATTCCATCTGTTGCAGCTATTACCTCTTCTAAAGTTGAGTTGACCTGCATTGCCTGTGGTCCTTTCTTTCCTTGTCGTTTCATACTGCTGGCGTTTCTTTCTGCTTGGTGAAATTTTTGTGTCTTTGATATTTTCCCTCTATTTATTTATATTGCTCTTGTATAGTTGAAAAATCACCCTTGCAGGGCAGGTAGTGGCTGTGATCCTCCTCCAATTAGTGTGAACCGTCTACCATGCTGGCAGGCCCTAGATCTGCTCTGCTGGTCGGTCAAAGGTGCGCCTACCCAGCAGGCACCAGGGGCACCTGTGCCACTCCGTAGGTTGCTGGGCCTAACCTCCCGATAGGTTGCAGGTTCGCCTAGCTTGCAGGCACTGGGGGAGGGGCTGGTTCCGCCCCTCAGCAGGCTTTGGGCCCTCTCTGCTGGTGTTCACAGTCCCGCCTACCTTGCAGACACTGGGGGAGGGGACGGGCCTGGCCCTCAGCCGTCCGCCGGACCTGTCCTAGTGGGTCCGGTCAGCGTTCCCCGCAGGCGCGTGTAGCTGCTCTGTCACTTGGCTGGTTGCTGGGCCTGACCCGCCCGCCCGTGGGTTGCAGGTTCGCCTAGCTTGCAGGCACTGGGGGCCTGATCATTTTCTTGAAGTATCAACAAGATCAGGTGAAAAGATATTTGCTGAGATTCCAGTACACTCAAAGATCTGTGCAAGCTTTGCAAACGGTTTCAAATGAAAATGTATTTTCTTTGCCTCTGCTTACGACTACTTCAACAAGGAAAAAAGCATAGAGAGCGCACTGAGAACTAATTGCTTGAGTCAAGTTTTAATCAGCTAGCACAAACAATTTAGAGTTCCAAATGCATGTACCCCTATAGGGAAAAATGAAGTGAAACCTAAAAATTCAAAGTGTTCCTGCAAACGAATGCTTCAACCTAGAAGTACAAAATTTGGGGAACCAATTGAGAATGGAGTACTGATAATTCTCACCAAGTATCACAAGATCCAGTAAAAAAAATATTTTCTGAGATTCCCTTAAACTCGGAGCTCTGTGGAAGCTTTGCAAAGGCTATCAAATGAAAGTGTATTTTACTTGCATCTGCTTAGGGCTAATACAATGGGGAAGGAAGCATAGAGAGTGCCCTGAGAACTAATTGAGTGAGTCAAGTTTCAAGGAGCTAGCACAAACCGTGTTTGATTTAGAGTTACAAATACGTGCATCTTATAAGGAAAATGAAGTGGAAACTATAAATTTGAAGCGTTGTTTCAAACGACCACTTCAACCTACAAGAACAAAATTTGGGGTATCAAGTGTGAGGGAGTACCAATCATTCAATCCAAGTATCAACAGATTGGATGTAAAACTATTTGCTAAGATTTCAGTAAACTCGAATTTCTGTGAAACCTTTGAAAGCCTATCAAATGAAAATGTACTTCTCTTGCCTCTGCTTATGGCTACATCAACAGAAAACTAAGCATAGTGAGTGCACTGATAACTAATTGAGTGAGTCAACTTTCTAGCAGCTACCACAAACTGTGTTTGAGTTAGAGTTCCAAATGCAGGTATCTCTCTAAGGGCAAACAAAATCAAACCTAAAAATTCAAATTGTTCTTGCAAAGGAAAACTTCAACCTTGAAAATGAAACTTGGGTGACCAAGTGTGAATGGAGTACAGATCATTCCCTCCAAGTATCAACAAGTTCAGGAGAAAAAATATTTGAAAGGATTCCAGTAAACTCAGAGTTCTGTGGAAGATTTGCAAATGCTTTCAAGTGAAAGTGTATTTTCCTTTTGTCTGCTTAGGGCTGCTTCAACATGGAACAAAGCATAGAGAGCACACTGAGAAATAATTGAGTGAGTCACGTTATAAGAATGTAGCACACACTGTGTTTGATATATAGTTCAAAATGCATGTATCCCTGTAGGGAAAAATGAAGTGAAATCTAAAAATTTGAAGTGTTCCTGCAAACAAATCCTTCAACCTAGAAGAATAAAATTTGGGGGACTTAGTGGGAATGGAATACTGATTATTCCCTCCAAGCATCAACAAAACATAGAGAGTGCCCTGAGAACTCATTCAGTGTTTCAAGTTTCATGAATCTTGCAAAAATCGTGTTTGACTTAGAGTTCCAAATGCATGTATCCCTGGAGGAGAATAATAAGTTAAACCTAAAAATTCAAAGTGTTCCCTGAAAACAAACACATAAAACTAGAAGAATTAAACATGTGGGGCCAAGTGCAAATGGAGTACCAACCATTTCTGCCAAGTATCAACAAGATAGAGTGAAAAAATATTTTATGAGATTCCAGTAAACTCGGAATTCTGTTGAAGCTTTGCCAACGCTTTCAAATGAAAAAGTTTACTTTCCTTGCCTCTGCATAGGGCTTCTTCAACAGGGAACAAAGCATAGAGAGCACATTGAGAACTAAATGATTTAGTCAACTTTCAACCAGATAGCACAAACTGTGTTTGATTTAGAGTTTCAAATTCATGTATCCTTATAGGAGAAAATGAAGTGAATCCTAAAAATTCAAATGAACGCTTCAACCTAGAAGAAAAAAATTGGGGGAAACAAGTGTGAATGGAGTTCCAGGCATTCCCTCCAAGTATCAACAATTACAGCTGAAGGAATATTTGCTGATATTCACATAAACTTGGACTTCTGTGGAGGCTTTTCAAGCACTTTCAAATAGAAGTGTATTTTCCTTGC
Source organism: Urocitellus parryii (assembly GCF_045843805.1). NCBI lineage: Eukaryota > Metazoa > Chordata > Mammalia > Rodentia > Sciuridae > Urocitellus > Urocitellus parryii. The sequence continues at coordinate 128,164,071 of NC_135536.1, forward strand.
CTCTACTTAGGGCTACTTCAACAGGGAAAAAAAGCTGCTTGAAACTTGATTCACACAAATAGTTCTCAGTGTGTAGAGCACACTGAGAACTATTTGTGTGAATCAAGTTTCAAGCAGCTAGCACAAACCCTGTTTGATTTAGAATTCCAAATGCATGTATCCCCATAGGGAAAAACGAAGTGAAAAGTAAAAATTTAACATGTTCCTACAAAGGAATTCTTGAACCTTGAAGAGGGAAATTTGAGGGACCAAGTGCAAAAAGAGTACCCATCATTCCCTCCAAGTATCAAAATATCAGGTGAAAAAATATTTGCTGTTGCCGCAGTCTGTCTGGGCACAATTCAGGAGCCACTTGTCAAAAGAAACTAACTTTATTTTTAGAACTACAAATGCCAAACAAAACAGCTCCTCAGGAGAAAAAACCCTGAGAGCCCAACTGCCACCACCGGCTTCCACAAGCCTCTCCCCCACACAAACCTCCCCACCTCCCATAATCCTCCTGCTCTTGAGGCCGATTGACTGGGTCACATGAGCGGAGCCAAAGAAGTCCCCCAATGAGCAGTTCCATAGTCTGAAGGGCAGGGAAACAGCCCAATGAACATCACCGCAGAGGAGCCAATCAGCTAGATGTTGCTGGGGCCACTGTGAGCCAATCATCAGCCGGCAGCTCAGTTAGGGGCTTTACTTACAGCAATGTGTTTGTGCATTGCTCCTCAAAAGACACAAAAGATGTCTCCCCTTTCCATATTTAGATCGGATAATTCAAGGACTTACAATTGGTCCTCAAAATCTACAGATAAAAATTAAAGAATTACTTATATCCTTCATGACTTTCAAAAATTATTAGCAGATATTAATTGGCTGAGACCATCCTTAAAACTGACTACTTCTGATTTAAGTCCTTTTTTTTTCAGAGATTGCAAGGAGATCCTTCTCCAACCTCTCCACATCAGTAGAGGTAGAACAATAGAGGCTAGAACAGCTTTAAAAAAAGGTTAAAAGTGCAATTAAAAATGCTCAACTTACTTTAGTGTAAGAGTTAATCCTAAAGAACTAGTATCTTTATTAATATTTCCACCTGTCATGCCCCAACAGGAATCATATGGCAAAGATTAGAGTTATTGAGTGGATTTATTTAGCCCAATCTCCCCAAAAGACATTAATTCATTTTCATGACTCCATTGTTCAATTAGTAATTAAATATAGAATGAAAGTTTTACAATTAATTGAATCTGAACCTGATATTATAATTATTCTATTTTCTATTCAACAAAATAATTGGATTTTTCAAGCTTCTAGTTTATGGCAAATTACTTTTGCTGATTTTCCTGGTCAGATAGATATTCATCACCCTCGTGATAAAATTATTTAATTTGCATCAATAACACCGCTTATTTTTCCAAAGATTGTATGTGCCCAGCCCATAGATGGAGCCCTATCCGTATTCACTGATGGTTCAAGCTCAGGTAAAGCAGGTTTTTATAGCCATGTTCACACAGAGGTAATACAAACCTCATATATTTCTGCCCAAAGAGCAGAGCTGCAAGCTCTCATTTGTGCCTTAAATTACTTTACAAATGAGCCTATTAATGTTTATTCTGACAGCTTATATGTAGTCAGAGTTACCAAAAATATTGAAACTTCAGTTATTGAATACACCTCATCACAAGATGTATTTAAATAATTTCATAATCTACAAAAGGTGGTGCAAATGTGAAAATATCCATGCTTATAGGACACTTACGAGCTCACACTAATTGTCCAGGACCATTAGCTTCAGGTAATGACAAGATTGATAAATTAGTAGCTGTTTGTCAACAGATGTTTCTATATGATTGTGCAAAAGCTTCACATTTCTTGCATCATCAGAATGCTTCCAGCTTACGTAAAAAATTAATATTACCAGAGAACAATGCCCTAAGTGTGTTAATTACACCCCATATCTGCCTTCAGGGGTAAATCCCTGTGGATTAAAACCAAATCAAATATGGCAAATGGATGTAACTCATATTCCTCAATTTGGTAAACAATGTTATGTACATGTGATACTTGATACACATTTCATATTTATTTTTGCCACAGCACATACAAAATAAAATATTCAACACAAAATTTCTCATTGCCTAGCAGCCTTTGCTGTGTTAGGGTGCCCTTTGCAGATTAAAACAGATAATGCACCAGCTTATGTAAGCTCTTCTTTTCAACAATTTTGCCAAGAGTTTCAAATTGACCATAAAAAAGGGATTCCTTATAACTCCCATGTCAAACCATTGTGGAACAAGCTCATTATCTATTAAGCAGCATTTACAAAAGTTAAAAGGGGAGAATAGGTTTATGGCTCCCCAAAATAGCCTCAACTTTGCCTTGTTTGTTTTAAATTTTTTAAATTGTGACACAGAAGGTCACACTGCAGCTGAGAGACATATGTCTTCCACAACAACAGGCCCTTTAGGCAAATTTTTGGGAAAAGACTTACAGACTGGTCAATGGAAAGGCCCAGATCCAGTGATTATGTGGGGCAGATATCATGCTTGTATTTTTCCAGAAGGTGCTTTCCAACCTATCCGGGTGCCTGAACATGCAACCAGACATGGAAGAGATAGAACCAAGATTCAAGTGACTGAAAATTGACCCAGAGAAGCCTCCATTAAAAATGAAGAGATATCAAAGAAGGATGAAGAGGAATCAACATGATGCAGCTGAAAAGTTGATCTCATGGGAAGATGTGAAGAGGCTGACAACACAAGCTTCATGAATAATTCAACTCCTATGAAGAAATAAGACTCCATTGATGATGGTAGCTACAGTGAGTGCCCTGCTGGGCTGTCAGGTAAAAGAGAGTCATGTAGACTCTTACTGGACGCATTTCCCAGATCCATCCCTGGTACATCCCACTGTGTGGACTGGAGAATATATTCCAGTGTTTACTAATGACTCATTCATGGTGGGAGGATTTATAGATACTCATATTACTCCCAATCATGTAACTAGACTTAATTATTCTGGCTACAGTGCCCAATTACTTTTGTGTTGGTCCCACAATAAACATGCTGGCTGTCTGAGAGTATCATTTGAGGAAAAGACAGCAGTTGGGAGACCTAGACTGACTAATCATGCTATTTATGGAGACATAAAACCTTATACCAGATCAGTGATTAAAATGGGACTTTCCCATAACAAACCAGTCATTTCTGCAAAACCTCCACAAATACCTCACTGTCTAAATAGTTCTACAATTGAGGTTGGCACCTTTCCTAGATGGATAGATTGTGTAAATTCTTTTCCAGTACAACATAAGATGTCTAAAGGTATTTTAGACTGGTCTCCAAAAATTGATAAGAGACAATTATGAGAAAATTCTGCTATGACACCTGCAGGATTTGTTAGTAATATTTTGACTTACAGTGAGGATGGTATTCAAAAAGATGTTTGGCGCTTAATTGCTGCCCCATAATTCTTATATTTACAGACAAGCCTTTACCAAAATTTTTTTTTTATTGGTCGTTCATAACATTACATAGTTCTTAATACATCATATTACATGGTTTGATTCAAGTGGATTATGAACTCCCGCTTTTACCCCGTATACAAATTGCTGTATCACATCAGTTACCCTTCCATTGATTGACATATTGCCTTTCTAGTGTCTGATGTATTCTGCTGTCTGTCCTACTGTCTACTATCCCCCCTCCCCTCCCCTCCCCTCCCCTCCCCTTTTCTCTCTCTACCCCTTCTACTGTAAATTTGTTGGCAAGAGCTGTAAGGATGGATCTTGCTATGACTTACGAGCCTGTGTCCAATCTCCTAATGTTTTAATCATTGGAAATGTAAAAGTTAAATGGATAGATGACAGATATGTTGTAACATGTAACAAATGTAACCTAACCAATTGTATTACTAGATATAACAGAAGAAAAGGAGTGCTGGTACTTCATCAGCCCTCTTTATTTTTATTGCCTACTATTATTTCAGAGCCATGGTACGCTGATGCTGGTTTTCAAGTCTTACAACAAATTCATACCCAGCTAGTGAGACCTAGACATGCCATTGAAATTATAACTGTGGGAGTTTTGGCCTTTGTTTCATTCATTGCATCCAATGTCATAGCCTCAATAATGTTATCTCAAAATATTCAACCTGCAAAATTTCTTAATAATTTAGCCCAGAATACTTCCAAGGCGCTGCACAACCAAGTAAATATTGATGAAAAAATTGAGGCAAATTTAAATGCCTTAGAAGCGACTGTTATAAATATAGGTAATCAACTTTCGGCTTTAAAATTTAAGGAAAAGCTTAAATGCCATGAAAGTTATAAATATGCGTATGTTACAGCTGCCAAGTACAATGCTTCTCTCTGGTACTGGGAGAAGGTTAGGAATCATTTGTTGGGTATTTGACAATATAATAATAATAGCTTGGATCTTTTAGAACTCCATCATCATATCCAAGATATTCAAAATAATAGAGCTAATTTTTTGGATCCTTCCTTTTTGGCTAATCAAATATTGAAGGAATTAAATGGATTTAACCCTGGAAATATTCTTAAACACTCAGCCTTGTACATTATTGGATTGTTCTCTTTGCTTTTAATTCTTTTTTGTGTTGTAATTATAGGAAGATGAGTCTTCATAGTGAGAGTGCAGAGACTCAAGAGAGTAAATCATCACCTGCTTTTTAAAAGAAAAAAACGGGAAACATGTGGTAGGCCATCCTTGCACATGATTTGAGTTACCTCCCTGGCTGGGTGAGAGGTGCATAGACACAGTGGTGTTAAAGCCTTCCCCACCCTTTCCCAGGTCTGAGGGCTTGTCTGTGAAGAGGCACACCTGGCCACTGACCTGAAGATCGAATTGTCACCTCTGAACTTGTGATGCTGCCTCACTTAACCTTCATTGGATGATATTTTCCCTGGAATTTTTTGGTACCCAATAAGTGCTCACTCCCTAGCATGTACTCCCTCTCTTGCTAGTCTCTTCTGTAAACTTCGCCACTGCATTAGTGGCTGGAGGTGGGAGCTAGGAGAAGCAGTTTCAGAGATGATGATAAAGGGTACTGAGAGTCTGTCACTATAATTTAAATCTTACCAGTATTTTTTTTATGAACTGAACCTTCTTACATGAAGCTAGCACTGGTTGTGTGGCAGAGTGCTAGCTGCTTGAAACTTGACACACTCAATTAGTTTTTAGTGTGCTCTCTATGCTTTCTTCCATGTTGAAGTAGCCCTAAGCATAGGATCTTCTCATCTAAGGAAAGAACACATTCATTAGAAAGTATTTGTGAAGCTTCCACACAACTTTGAGTTTACCGAAACTCTGCAGACCTTTTTTCACTGGATTTTGTTGATAATAGACAGGAATGATCCTTACACCAATCGCAAATTGCCCCCCGCCCCCAATTTCATTCCCAAAGGTTGAAGCGTTCACTTGCAGGAACACTTTTAATTTTAAGGTTTCACTTTGTTTTCCACTATTGGGATAATTGCTGCAGAAATGGAAATCAAACACAGTGTGCCATACTTGCTTGAAACAAAATGCACTCAATTATTTCTCTGTGTGCTCCCTAAGCTTTGTTCCCTGTTGAAGTAGCCTTAAGCAGAGGCACTTCTCAGCCAAGGAAAGAACACTTTCATTTGAAAGCATTTGCGAAGCTTCCACAGAACTCTGCGTTTACTGAAATCTCAGCAAATATTTTTTCAACGGATTTGTTCATACTTGACAAGAATGATTGGTACACTAGTCACACTTGGGCCCCAAATTACTTTCTTCTAGGTTGAAGCAGTCATTTTCAGGAACACTTTGAATTTTTAGGTTTCATTTTGTTTTCCCTTATAGGGATAGGCACAGTTGGAACTCGAAATCCAACACGGTTTGGACTAGCTGATTGAAACTTGACAACCTGAATTCGTTTTCAGTGCACTCTCTATGCTTTGTTCCCTTTGAAGTAGCCCTAAGCGTAGGCTCTTCACCGCCATGGAAAGAACACTTCCATTTGAAACCGTTTGCAAACTTCCACAGAACTCCAAGTTTACTGAAACGCTGAAGACGTCTTTTTTTTTTTTCACCACATTTTGTTAATAATAGGGAAAAATGATCCTTACACCAATTGCATTTATCCCACTAAATTTTGATCTTCTTCGTTGAAGCGTTTGCCTGCACGCACATTTAAATTTTAGGTTTCACTTCATTTACCCTATAGGAATGATTGCAGTGGAACTGGAAATCAAACACAGTTAGCTATACTTGCTTGAAACTTCATGCACTCAATTATTTCTCAGTGAGCTCTCTATGCTTTGTTCCCTGTTGAAGTAGCCCTAAGCAGAGGTACTTCTAACCAAGGAAAGAACACTTTCATTTGAAAGCGTTTGGGAAGCTTCCACAGAACTCTGAGTTTACTAAAATCTCAGCATTTTTCACCAGATTTTGTTCATACCTGACAGGAATGATTGGTACACTAGTCGCACTTCGCCCCCAGATTTCGTTCTTCTAGGTTGAAGTGGTCGTTTGCAGGAACACTTTGAAGTTTTAAGTTTCAATTCATTTTCCACTATAGGGATGATTGCAGTGGATCTGGAAATCAAACACGGTTTGCTATACTTGCTTGAAACTTCATGCACCCAATTATTTCTCAGTGTGCTCTCTATGTTTTGTTCACTTTTGTAGTAGCCCTAAGCATATGCTTTTCTCAACCAAGGAAATAACACTTCCATTTGAAACCGTTTGTGAACTTCCAGAGAAATCTGAGTTTACTGAAATTCTGCAGACGGTTTTTCACCAGATTTTGTTGATAATAGGCAGGAATGATCTTTACACCAGTCGCACTTTGTCCCCAGATTTCGTTCTTCTAGATTGAAGGGTTCACCTGAAGGAACACTTTCAATTTTTAGGTTTCACTTCGTTTTCCCATATATGGATGATTGCAGTTGAACTGGAAATCAAACACGTTTTGCTATACTTGCTTGAAACATCATGCACTCCATTATATCTCAGTGCACTCTCTATGCTTCATTCCCTGTTGAATTAGCCCTAAGCAGAGGCAATTCTCAGCCAAGGAAAGAACACTTTCATTTAAAACCATTTGCAAAGGTTCAACATTAATTCAGGTTTACTGAAAACTGCAAATGTTTTTTCACTGGATTTTGTTGACACTTGACAGTAATCAGCCTTACACAAGTTGCACTGTGTCCCTGAAATTTCGTTCTTCTAGGTTGAGGCATTCGTTTGCAGGAACACTTTGAATTTTTAGGTTTCACTCCTTTTTTTTTTTTTTAAATAGGGATAGATGCAGTTGGAACTTGAAATCAAACACAGTTTGTGCTAGCTGCTTGAAAGTTCATGCACTCAATTGTTTCTCAGTGTGCTCTCTATGCTTTGTTCCCTGTTGAAGCATCCCTAAGCATAGGCATTTCTCAGCCAAGGAAAGAACACTTTCATTTGAAACCATTTGCAAAGCTACCATAAAACAATGAGTTTACTGAAAACCTCAAATGTTTTTTCACCATATTTTATTGATACTTTACAGGAATGATCCGTACACTAGTTGCACTTTACCTACCAAATTTCATTCTTCTAAGTTGCAGTGTTCACCTGCAGGAACACGTAAAATTTTTAGTTTCATTTTGTTTTTCGCTATAGGGATGATTGCAGTAGAACTGGAAATCAAACATGGTTTCCTATACTTGCTTGAAAATTCACACACTCAATTATTTCTCAGTGCACTCCCTATGCTTTGTTCCCTGTTGAAGTAGCCCTAAGTAGAGGCACTTCTCAGCCAAGGAAAGAACACTTTCATTTGAAAGCATTTGCAAAGGTTCCACAGAACTCTGAGTTTACTGAAATCTCAACAAATACTTTTTCATCACATTTTGTTGATACTTGACAAAAATGATCAGTACACCAGTTGAACTTGATGCCCCAAATTTCATTCTTCTAGGTTGAAGCATTCACCTGCAGGAACATTTTGAATTTTTAGGTATTACTTTGTTTTTTTTTTTTTTTTTTCCTGTAGGGATAAATGCAGTTGGAACTCAAAATCAATCATGGTTTGTTCTGGCTCCTAGAAAATTGATGCCCTCATTTATTTCTCAGGGTGCTCAATATGCTTTGTTCTCTTTTGAAGTAGCCCTAAGCAGAAGCACTTCCCAGCCAAGAAAAAAACACTTTCATTTAAAAGCATTTACTGAGGCTCCACAGAACTCCAAGTTTACTGAAAACTCTGCATATATTTTTTCACCGGATTTTGTTCATACTTGGCATGAATGATCAGAACACCAGTTGCACTTGGCCCCTGAAATTTTGTTGTTCTAAGTTGAAGCATTCGTTTGCAGGAACACTTTAAATTTTTAGATTTCACTTCGTTTTCCTCTAAAGGGATAGATGCAGTTGGAACTTGAAATCAAACACGGTTTTTGCTAGCTGCTTGAAACTTGACACACTCAATTAGTTCTCAGTATGCTCACCATGCTTTGTTCCCTGTTGAAGTAGCCCTGAGCAAAGACTCTTCTCAGCCAAGTAAAACCACTTCCATTTGAAACCATTTCCGAACTTCCACAGAACTCCAAATTTACTGAAACTCTGCAGACGTTTTTTCACCAGATTTCCTTGATTATAGGCAGAAATTATCCTTACACCAATCACACTTTGCCCCCAAATTTCGTTTTTCTAGCTTGAAGCATTCTCCTGCAGGAACTCTAAATTTTTAGGTTTCACTTCATTTTCCCTATACGGATGATTGCAATGTAACTGGAAATCAAACACGGTTTGCTATACTTGCTTGAGACTTCACACACTCAATTATTTCTCAGTGCCCTTTCTATGCTTTGTTCTGTTTGAAGTAGCCCTAAGCAGGGGCACTTCTCAGCCAATGAAAGAACAGTTTCATTTGACATCATTTGTGAAGCTCCCACAGATCTTTGAGTTTACCTAAAACTGCAAATATTTTTTCACTGGATTTTGTTCATACTTGATAGAAATAATAGGTACACCAGTTGCACTTTGCATCTCAAATCTTGTTCTTCTAGGTGGCAGCATGTGCATGCAGGAACACATTGAAGTTTTAAATTTCACTTCATTTTCCCCTACAGGGAGAGATGCAGTTGGAAATAGAAATTAAATGCTGTTTGTTGCCACAGTCTGGCTGGGCACAATTCAGGATCCACTTGTCAAAAGAAACGAACTTTATTTTTAGAACACACACGCCACACCACACAGATTTCAGGAAAACCCTAGAGCCCAATTGCCACCACCAGCTTCCCACAAGCCTCTACACCTGCCCCACTCATCCTGCTCTTGAGGCCGATGGGCTGGGTCGCGTGGGCAGAGCCAAAAAAAGTCCCCCAATGAACAGCTCCATGGTATGAAAGGGTGGGGAAACAACCCAATGAGCATCACCACAGAGGAACCAATCAGTTGGCAGCTAGAAGTTCTCTGGGGCCGCTGTGAGCCAATCATCAGCTGGTCGCTGGAAGTTTCCTGGCAGCTGGAAGTTTGCTGGGGCCCCTTTGGCTGTGGCTCTCAACATCTCCCCCTCTCTGTTTAAACAACAAGCATGTGGCTTAAGGACCGTGCCTGCCTTGGGTTGTCCAATACTACATATGGATCTTACCAGTCATCGGATGAGCTGCCCTCAAGGCGTCAGCCTCCTGTCTTAGGTTGGTACCATTGCAATTGGATCTTACCCATCATTGACTACCAGTCCAGCAAACAGCCACACCTGTGGATAGGTCTTTGTACCAGTGGGGGGTGAGGTTCTTTGCCTCACCTCTGTTGGCCCCCAAATTTTACCTGAACAACCATCACAAGCAGAAGGTAGGAGGATACACCAAGCCAATTGACGGCTCCTTTTGGAAAAATTGTACCACCGATGACACCATCAGCAAAAATACCCCAACACTACCACAAGTCACTGCACCAACAGATAGTTCACAATGCATACAAGTGAGTTCACAATGCATACAAGTGATACATATTCAAGGCAAATTCTGCAAGCAGTTCAGTGATACCTATTGCAGAAGCTGTATATTGGTTTTATCTTTGTCTTCACTGGCACTGGGATGAAGATAGGAATTCTGGCAATAATGGCTAAAGAAAAAGTTATGTAACATTCCAGAAGGCACTAAAAGAAAACAATTTCATGAACAATTTAAATTATCATGAACAGAATTTTTAAATATAATTAAAAGGAAAGGTGAAAGTAAACAAATAGATCTGTTAACCTCCTTTTTTGTTCAAATATTAAAACAATCCTCAACATCTGTTTACCCAATTTAAATTAAACCATTTAAATCACATGAATAAAAAAAAATATTTGGATCCATTTGTTCATGAGCGTTCATCATATATGATATATGGACATACGCACATACAAACATACAACACAAACCACAAGTATGTACACATAATATAATACGTACAACACATAACATAATAGTAAAGGCCTTATAACTTTTTACAGGTGAAATCTCCATTGCAATGTTTAAAAACTCTATAGTCAAAAAAATAGAACTGATCAGCAAAACATTAACCTAGATCTGTATGAGCTCAAAAAATGAAATAGAACTTCATAATGTGGGAAAGGGTAATAATAAAATAGATATTGAAAAAAGCAAGCTGGTTCTGTCGCAGATGTAAGAATAGCCAAACTGGAGTTTTGGATATCAGCTCTTATGGATTTCAGCCAAATCATCTTCTTTTTGGTCTGTATAAATCACTTTAGTTAATCATTCTAGAATCCAAATAGGCTGCTGTTCTCCCTGTGGAAACACACAAACAGATCCCCGACTCCAGACAATCACTGGGTAAGGACCTTAGTTAATCTCTCTGGAATCCAAATTGGCTGCTGTTCTCCCTGTGGAAACACACAAACAGACCCCCGACTCTAGAAAATTACTGGGTCAGGACCTTTCTATTGTCCTGTTAGAATATCCTTCCAAAGTACCTTGGGCTTATGTACATTTTTTGGACACATATGCCTTTCCACAGCACTAAGCCCTGATGAATCCAAATTTAAAATGTTTAGAGTAAAAAGTGTTATTTTACGTTTATCTTTGGGGGATATATACCCCTTCCCAATTCCCTCTTTTTGCTTTAATAAGTACATTTTAATAGTTTGATGAGCTCTTTCAATTATGCCTTGTCCCTGTGGATTGTATGGGATTCCTGTTATGTGAGTAATGCCAAATGAAGAGTAAAAATTTTTAAAAGAGGTAGAAGTATAACCAGGGGCATTATCTGTTTTTCACTGTTTTGGAATGCCCACAGTGGCAAAATTTTGTAAGCAATGAGCTATAATATCTTTAGTTTTTTTTCTGGCATGAAGGAAGCCCATCAAAAATCCAGAAGAAGTATCAACTGTAACATGCAAATACTTTAATTTTCCAAATTCTGGCAAGTGTGTGACGTCCATCTGCCAAATATGGTTAGGTATCAATCTTCTAGGATTGACTCCAAGATTAACTTGTGGTAAAAAGGTCACACATTTTTTACATTGTTTTATTATCTGTCAAGCTTGTTCCTTAGTTATTATAAAACACTTTTGTAAACTATTAGCATTGACATGGAACTTTTTATGAAAATTTTTAGCTTCTTCCAGTGTAGAGAAAATATGTATGTCATGTGTAGTTTTATCTGCTAAATCATTGCCCAAACTAAGGGCTCCAGGCAATCCTGTATGTGCCCTGATATGTCCTATAAACAATGGATCTTTTCTATCCCAGATTAGACTTTGTATAATGGAAAGCAAAGAGAAAAAAGTAGAGAAAAGGGAAATCCTACCAGCATCTTCAAGAAATATTATAGCATTCACTATATACTGACTATCAGAAAATAAATTAAATACAGAATCTTTAAACATCACAAGAGCTTGTAATACTGCATTAAGCTCTACCTTTTGAGCTGATTGTTTGGGTACTAAAAATGTAAAAGTTTGTTCAGGGGTAACTACTGCTGCTGTACCATTATGTGACCCATCAGTGAATATATTTGGAGCATTCATGATAGGTGTTTTTCTTGTCATTTTTGGAAAAATTACAGGATGCAATAACCAAAATAATAAAGGATTAGATGGTAAGTGGTTATCAAATGAAACATTAGATTTAAACATGATTATTGCCCAAGTATTTAACTCATTAGCTAACTCATTAATTTGTTCCATAGTATATGGAGTAATAATTTTATTGGGAGAAATTCCAAATACTCCCTTTGCTGCTTTTATTCCTTTGAGTATTAATTGTCCTACAGCCTCAGGGTACCTAGTAAGAATAGTATTAGGAGAATAAGATAAATGTATCCTTAATAATGGACCTTCTTGGCAAAATACTCCTGTAGGAATATTTTTTGTTGGTAGTACAATAAATAATAAAGGAAAACTGATATCAATTCTATCCAAATGCATACTTTCCATATATGTTTCAATGATTTTTAATGCCTTTCTTGCTTCAGGTGTTAACATGCAGGGTGAATTTGGATCTGATGGACCTTTTAGGATATCAAATAAAGTCCCAACTCTCCTGTTGGTATACCTAGATAAGGCCTTATCCAATTTATGTCTCCTAATAACTTTTGAAAGTTTTTAAGTGATTTGAGTTGATCTACTCGTATTTGAATTTTTGGAGGATGGACCATGTTTGAGGATAATAGAACTCCTAAATAATTAATTGGAAAATTTAATTGTACTTTATCTATTGCTATCTCTATATTATGATTTTTAATAAGTTTATAAGTGTGGCATAACATTCTAGCAATGTGTTTTTATCTTTATGTGCTAATAATTCATCATCCATATAGTGAAATATTTCTAGTTCAGGACTTTGATGTCTAAATGGCTGGATTACTTTGTTAACATAAATTTAACACATAGTTGGGCTGTTAGCCATCCTTTGAGGGAGTACTATCCATTCATATCTCTGCTCAGGACCTTCACGCTTCAGTGCAGGGATAGTAAATACAAAACGTGGACTATTCTCAGGATGAATTGGAATTGAAAATAAAAACAATCTTTAATATCTATAACTAAAACATACCAGGTTTTTGGCAAAGCAGACAATTGAGGAATCCCCGATTGAGCAGGCCCCATAATAACCATCTCATTATTAATGGCTCTTAAACGTTGCAATAATCTCCATTTACCAGATTTCTTTTTGATGACAAAAATGGGAGTATTATGGGGAGATACAGAAGGTTGTATATGTCCTTCCACTAATTGTTGTTTGACCAGGTCATGGGCTACTTGTATCTTTTCTTTAGTCAGGGGCCACTGAGGAACCCATACTGGTCTTTATGAATTTCAAGTAATTTTTATTGTCTCAGTGACCCCTACTGAATATCCAACCCATGTCTGTCCGTTCCTTGATCTATTGGTATTGGTGCTGCTATACCTTGTTCTTGTTCTTCTAGTCTTTTTTCTTTCCTAAAACCTGGTCTAGCCCTAATAGTGGGTGCATTTTGATTGATGTTATTTGTTAATGTCAAACCTAATTGATCTAGGACATCTCATCCCCATAAATTTATGGGAAGATGATCCAATACATATGGCTGTATAGTTCCTTCACATCCTTCAGGATTCTTCAAATCTAATACCATTGCACTTCCATGGGGATTAGTAGCCACTCATAGGCCTCAAAGCATTTGAGTGGCTTGTTAAAATGCCAATGTTTTGGCCATTCTTGATGAGAGATGATGCTAAGGTCTGCACCTGTATCCAGTAGCCCATTAAATTCATGTCCTTGAATATTTAGTTTTAGCATGGGAGGAGAAAGAATCTAAATTTAAAGAAAGCATAGCCCAATCTACACCTGTGGAGCCTCATTCCCTGGAACCTCTTTCTGCAGTATGACTGGAAAATTTATCATGTAGGCTGGGTATTATTAGTAACTGTGCTAGTCTGTCTCCTGGTAAAATTACTGATAAACCCATTGGAGAACTGGCTATAATTTTTATTTCACCTTCATAATTGGGATCAATTACCCCAGGACTTATCATAAGTCCTTTTAGAGTAGAAGAACTGCATTCCAATAATAAGCCTACTGTTCCTTTGGGAAGAGGTCCTTTTACCCCTGTGGGAATGATTTGAACTCCCATCTCTGGAGTTAGTACTGTTCGGGCGGAGGCACAGATGTACAATTCTACACTCCCTCTGGTTTGTCTGATGAGGGATCTGATGGACAATGTGTCCTGGTCACTACCCTGATGGGGTTGCTGGGTTCCTCCAGTGCTCCCTATATTTGTGGTTTGGGGCCCCAGAGCATTGGGCCCCCCTGTCCATTTTTTGGCAGTGGAGCCCGATGCTTTTCTCTATGATATCATGGATAAACACCTGGTCCTTTTTTGTTTTTGATAATGGAGTACCCTCTATGGTGGTTTGAGAAAGGCATTCATTAGCCCAATGTCTCCTTATATGGCATCATGGGCAAATACCCGGTATTCTATTCCTTTGATTCCTAGTTTTGTTAAACCCTCTTCCTATGGGACAATTCCTTTTAAAATGTCCTTTTTGTTCACAATTGTAGCATGTTTTTGGCCTGGCATCAAAAACCTGTTGTACTGCAGCTGCCACAACTTGCCCTTGTTCATTAATATCTCTACATAATTTAATATATGTGTTTAAATATTCATGTTTCCATGGTCTAAAGACTTCTCTGCACCAACAATTCACTTGCTCATAAGCCAGTTGTTTTATTAATGGCATTGCTTGTTTTGTATTCCCCAAAACTCTGGTAGCTGTTTGAATAAGCCTATCTACAAATTCAGCATAAGGTTCATTAGCTCCTTGAATTACCTTAGATAATTGACCTTGTAAACCTCCATGTCCTTATAAATTCTTCCATGCCCTAACCGCATCAACAGCAATTTGTAAGTACACACCAGGATCATATGCAATTTGTTGCTGCTCATCCTCTTAAGGTCCCTTTCCTAACAACATATCTAGATTACTTTGAGGATAACCAGTTGCTGCATTTTGCGTAGCCGACTCCTTGCAAAATTCCTCATTGGCAACCTTCCATAACAGGTATTGTCCTCCATTTACACAGCTTTACACATATAAGCCCAATCTGCTGGCATCATGTTCAAGTTGGTAATGGATTCGACCATGCTTACAGTGAAGGGTGCTTGAGGACCATAGGTTGTTACAGCCTCTTTTAGCATGGTGAATTCGCTGCCCTCCTGCATGCTCAGGGCATGTTAATATGTGAGATCCTGTCTCAGGATCTCAACTATCAACTGCGGGGTTGGGGGCCTCCCAGCATATGGAGGTGGCTCTGTTGGTTGGACACTTATGCCCTCTGGTGATAGAAAGGTGTTAGTAGCAGTTTCCTGTTGTAAGTTTTCCCCTGATGGCTTTTTCTGCTCTAAACTTTCTTCCTCTCTCTGACTAGCTAGAGAGACCTTCTCTTTTACTTGAATCTTGTCTTCTGTCTGACTAACTTGAGAGACCTTCTCTTTTACTTGAATTAATATGTCTTCTCCTTTCTCTACCATTGTCTGAACTGAAGGCTTTGGACTAAGCAAACAAGATACGAATGTCCACAATGGCAATGTGCCAACTGGCAGAGTTCCTGGGCTTTTCTTTTCTATTCTTTTTAAATCTTCACCATGATGGTTCCATTGTGATATATTTAACAACTCCTCCTTAAAAAGCCATGGGCTACATTTTTGTATTGTATCAATGTATGCTCTGACTGTTATTGATTTTACTGAGATGCCTCCTTCCTCTAACAGTTTACTTAACACTCTTTCAGTTTATTTTTTACTAATTTCTGATCCCATATTTCTACTATAATACAACCCAACAAGATGATGCCAAACAAAACCAAGACAGAAGGAAACAAAAATGGAACGACACAAAATCATTATATCAGCCTTTCAATCCTCCTGAAATGTCCATCCGTCCTTTCTCCCTATCTGTTCCTCAGATGCAAATAGTTTTTCCTCAGATGTGAGTGTTTTTTCTTCTGTCTCACTCATCTCCAGGGACAGGCAACTTAAAACAAAAGCAAAACAAAACAAAAGAAGAATCTTAAAATGGCTACCCATCCTCTTGCCCTGCCCTCAGGTGCGAGCAGTTTACCTTATCACTTACCTCAGTCATTCACCATGCAGGCCACCAAATGCCGCATTCTGGCTGGGTACAATTCAGGAGCCACTTATCAAAAGAAATGAACTTTATTTTTAGAACACACACGCCACATCACACATCTCTTCAGGAAAACCCTCAGAGCCCAACTGCCACCACCGGCTTCCCACAAGCCTCTCCACCTTCCCCACTCCTCCTGCTCTTGTGGCTGATTGGCTGCATCATGTGGGTGGAACTAAAAATAGTCCCCCAATGAGTAGCTCTGTGGTCTGAAAGGGCGGGGAAACAATGCAATGAGCATCACCACAGAGGAGCCAATCAGTTGGTAGCTAGAAGTTTGCTGGGGCCGCTATGAGCCAATCATCAGCTGGCAGCTGGAAGTTTCCTGGCAGCTGGAAGTTTGCTGGGGCCCCTTCGGCTGGGGCCACTGTGAGCCAATCATCAGGTGGCAGCTGGCACTGGCAGATGAAAGTTTGCTGGGGACCCTTCAGTTGTGACTCTCAACAGTTTGTGTTAGCATCTTGAAACTTGACCAAATTAATTAGGTCTCAGTGTGCACTCAATGCTATTCTCCCTGGTGAAGTATCCCTATGCAGAAACACTTCTCAGCTAAGAAAGGAACACTTTCTATGAAAGGGTTTGAAAAGCCTCCAGATAACTATGAGTTTAGTGAAAACTCAGCAAATATTTTTACACCAGATTTTATTGACACTTGGCAGGAAAGATATTTAGACCAGTCGCACTTTGGTCCTCAAATTTTATTCTTCGTGTTGAAGCCTTTGCCTGCACGAACACTTTGAATTTTTAGGTTTCAGTTCATTTTTCCCTATAGAATAGATGCAGTTCGAACTCGAAATCAAACTGGTTTGTGCTAGATGCTTAAAAGCTGATGCACTCAATTAGTTCTCATTGTGCTCACTATGCTTTGTTCCCTGTTGAAGTAGCCCTAAGCAGAGGCATTTCTCAGCCAAGTAAAGAACACTTCCATGTAAAACTATTCACGAACTTCCACAGAACCCCTAATCCTAGGTCTAACCCTAACACTATCCCTAGCACTAATCCTAGCCCTAATTTAGCCCTAACTCTGCCTACCCCAAACCATAGCCATAAGAATAACTCTAAATCTTGACCTAGCCTGATTTCTAGTTTAACCCTAGTCATTACCGTAATCCTAACACTAGCCCTCATCTTAAGCCTAACCCTAGGGCTAGCCCTAAACCTAGATCCAACAATAATAAAAATAAATCTAAATCTAAACCATTACCACTAGCTTTAACACTATCACTAACCCTAAAACTAGCTCTAACCCCACCCTAAAACTAGCCCTAGCTCTAAAACAAAACTGAACCATAGCCCTAACCCTATCCCTAACCTTACCATAACCCTAGACCTGACATTAGCCCTATCCCTAAATCTTATTCTAATCCTAACACAAACCCTAACCCCACACATATCCTTAACCCTAGCCCTAATTCAAGTCCTATACCTAACCCTAAACATAACAGGAATCCTTACTCTGACCCTAACACTAACCCTATCTCTAATCATCACCCTAAAACTAAATCTACCCCTAACACTAGACCTAGACCTAATGCTAACCCTAACACTAGCCCTAATCCTAACCCTAATTCTTACATGAGCCATAAATGAACCAAAGCCCTGACCTAACCCAAAACCTTGCACTAATCTGTGCCCTAACCCTAGCTACAAACCTAACCCTAACCCTAAACCTAGCCATAACACTTAACCTAAACCTAACCCTAAACCTAAACCTTATCCTAACCCAAAAGCTAACCCAAACAATAGCCCTAATTTTACCCATAACCCTAGCCCTAACCCTAGCTCTAATATTATCCATTACTCTAAAAATAACACTAACTGAATTTTAATCCTAGGCCTAACCCTAACCATAGCCCTAACCTAACCATAAACCTAGCCCTAAACTTAGCTCTAATCCTATCCATTATCCTAACCATAACCCTATTTGAATTCTATCCCTAGGCCTGACACTAACTCTATCACTAACCCTAACCCTATACATTACCCTAAACCTAAACTGAACCCTAAACCAAACCATGTCTATTATCCTAACCCTAATGCTAAGTTGAGCCCTAACCCTAAAACTTAACCTAATCCATACCCTAACCCTGATCCTGACCCTAAATATACCTCAAGATATTAATCTGAACCTAACCCTCAACATAACCCTTACAATAGTCTTGGCCATAAACCTAAACCTAAAACTATCACTAACCATAACCCTAGACCTTGCATTAAACCTAGCCCTAATCCTAGCCCTAAGCCCTTCTTTAATCCTATCCCTAACTTTAACCCTAGCCTTAATCCTAATTTTATCCCTTGTCCTAGGCTTAAACCTAGCAGTAACATCATACCTTACTCTAAATCTAATGCTAACCCTAACCCAAACCCTAAAACTAAGCCTAAACCTAAAACTAACCCTAGCACTAATCCTAGCCCTAATTTAGCCCAAACCCTAAACGTAACCCTATCCCTAGCCATAAGACTAAATCTAACTCTCGCCATAGCCCTAATTTTAGTTGTAAACCTGTCCCTTACCAAAACCCAAAACTTAGCCTTTTCCCTAGCCCCAAACCTAGCCCTAACCTTCGTCCTAAACCTGGATCTAAACCTAATGCTAAGACTAGCTCTAACTCTCACCCTAGCCCTATTTCTAGTTCTAACCCTATCTGTTACTGTAACCCTAACACTAGCCCTAACCTTAGCCCTAACCCTAGCTTTATCCCTAAACCTAGATCTAACCATAACAAAAAATCTAAGCCTAAACCTCACCCTACCACTAGACCTAGCACTATTGCAAACCCTAAAACAAGCCCTAACCCTAGTCCTAGCTCTAAGACAAAACTGATCCATAACCCTAACCCTAAAACTAAATGTAACCCTAGACCTGACATTAGCCCTATCCCCAATTCTTACCCTAACCCTATCACGAACCCTAACCTACACAAAGCCTTAAACCTATCCCTAAATCGAGTCCTATCCCAAACCCTAAAAAGAACACTGATCCTGACTCTGATCCTAACAAGAAACCTATCTCTAATCATCACCCCAAACCTAAACCGAACCCTAAAACTGGATCTAGAACTAATGCTAACAGTAAAACTAGCCCTAATTGTAACCACTGTTCTTGCATTAGCTTTTGACCTATCCTAGCCCTACCTAACCCAAAACCTAGCCCTAATCCGAGCCCTCACCCTAGCTTTATGCTAACCTAAACCTATCCCTAGCCCTAACAGTTACCTTAAATTTAACCCTAAAGCTATACCTTGTCCTAACCTGAAACCTATCGGGAACCATAGACCTAATCATAACCATAACCCGAGCCCTAACCTGAGCTCAAATCTTATAACCCTGACCATAACCCTAATTGAATTCTAACCCTAGGCCTAACCCTAACCATACCCATAACCTAATCATAACCCTTGCCCTAACTGTAGCTCTAATCTTATCTATTACCCTAACCATAACCATAACCAAATTCTATCCCTAGGCCTAACCCTAACATAATCCCTAACCCTAACACTATACATTACCCTAAACCTAACCTGAAACATAAAACTAACCATATTATTACCCTAACCCTAACCCTAACCTAATGCTAATTTAAGCCCTAACCCTAACCCTTAACATAACACATACCTTAACCATGACTCTGACCCTAATAATACACCTAGCTGTAACATGACCCTAACCATAAGCTGTAAATCTAACAGTTACAATAAACCTGGCCATAAACCTAACCCTGAAACTATCCCTAACCATAACCCTAGACCTGACATTAGCCCTAGCCCTAAACCTAGCCCTAACCCTAACACAAACACCAGCCATAAGCTTAGCCCTAAGTCTAGTCTTAATCCTAACCCTAACCTTAAGCCTAGCCCTAACCCTGATTTTATCTCTTGCCCTAGCCCTAAACCTAGGTGTAACATCATACCTTACCCTAACCCTAATGCTAATCCTAACATAGCCATAAATCTAGACACATACTTAACACTAACCCTAGCAGTAATCCTAGCCCTAATTTATCGCTAACACTAAACCTAACCCTATCCCTAGCCCCAAAACTAACTCTAACTCTCGCCCTAGACCTATTCCTAGTTCTAAACATATCCCTTACCATAACCCAAACCTAGCCCTATCCCTAGCCCAAACCCTAGCCCTAAACTTCTCCCTAGGCCTAAACCTAAATCTAACACAAAGAATAAGCCTAAACTCACCCTATAACACCAGCCCTAACACTAATGCTAATAGGAAAATTTGCTCTAATCCTTCTATAGACCTAAAACAACACTGAGCCATAACCCTAACCCAAACCTTAACCTAAACCAAACCCTAAACCTACACATAGTACTAAACCTAGCCCTAATTAGAGTCCTAACTCTAACCCTAGAAATAATCCTGAACGTGACTCAGACCCTAACACTAACCCTAGCTCTAAACATTGCCCTAGCGCTAACCCTAGATCTAGACAAATCAGAAACATAGTTCTTACATTAGCTGTAGCCCTAATGCTAACACAAATTGTAGCCTTAATCTGAGCCCTAACCCTAGGTTTAACCAAAACCCCAACCCTACCCTAGCCCCAAACCTAACCTTTACACTAACCCTATCCCTTACCCTAAGCCAAATCCTCACTCTAATTCTAACCTAGACCTAAATCTAATACTTAGCCTACACCAAGCCCTAATTTTATTACTAGGTCTATCCCAAGCCTTCATTCTAACTCTAACCTTAACCCAAACCCTAACCCTAATTCTGACCCTTATTCTGACCCTAACACTAAACCTAGGTCTAAACCTGTCCCTAACCCTAAACTGAACCCTAATCCTACCCCTACCGGTAAACCTATACCTAAACCTAACAGTAACACTAGCATTAGACCAAACCTAATCCTAAATATAGTCCTAAATCTAGCCATAGCCCTAAGCATAAACCTAGCACTAACCTTAACAATAACCCTTAATATAAAGCAAAGACTAACCCTATCCCCAAACCAATGCTAGTCCTAATTCTGGCACTAACTCTCAACCGAACAGTAACCTGAAAAATGACCCTTACCCTACACAAACCCTAGCTCTAAACCTTATCCTAACCAAAAACCTAACCCTAACATGAGACTTATCCATAACCCTAACCCTGGGACTAGCCACAACCATAACCCTAGCTCTTACATTACCCATAGCCCTAACCCTAGCCATAAATCTCACACAAAACCTAGCCCATATCCTAGCCCTAAAGCTAGCCTTAATCACAACCCTACCGTAACCCTAGACCTAACCCTAATCATGACCCTCACTCTAGTCCTAACCCTAACTCAAACTCTAAACCTTACTCTAAACACAACCCTAACCCTAGTCCTGACAATAACCCTAACCCACGCCCTAAACCTAACCCTAGTTCAAACACTAACACTTACCCTAAACCTAACCCTAACACTAACCCTAGGCCTAACCCTAACCCTAGCCCTAATACTAACCTTAACCCTAGCCCTAACCTTAGCTCTAACCCTATACATTACCCTAAAGATAAGCCTAACCCAAATCTTAACCATAGGCCTAACGCTAACCATATCGCTCCACTAACACTATCCATATCTCTAAACCAAACTGAACCCTAAAACTAACCCTATCCATTATGCTAAGCATAACACTAACCCTAACACTAATGCTAATTCAAGCCTTAACCCTAAACCTTAACCTATACCAAACCCTACCTGGACCCTGACCCAATAATACACCTAGCCCTAAACTGACTCTTACATTAAACCTAACCATTACACTAGACCTGGCCATAATCTAACCCTAAAATATCCCTAACCATAAACATAGACATGATATTAGCTCTAAACCTAGCCTTAATTGTAACCCTAACATTAAACCTAGCCTTAATTCTAACCCTAACACTAAACCTAGCCCTAACCCTAATTATAAACCTTGCCCTAACTCTAAACATAGCTATTACCCCATCCCTTCCCTAAACCTAACCCTAAACCTAAAACTAACACTAAACCTAATCATAGCCCTAACCCTAGGCCTAACCCTAACACTAACCCTAGCTAATCATTTCCCTAATTTAGCACTAACCCTAAACCCACCCCTAACCCTAGCACTAAGACTAACTCTAACTCTCACCCTAGCCCTATTTCAAGTTCTAACCCTATCCATTACCTTAACCCTAACACTAGCCCTAACCTTAGCCCTAAACCTAGCCCTAGCCCTAAACCTAGATCTAAACATAACAATGAATCTAAGCCTAAACCGCACCCTACCACTAGCCCTAACATTATCACTACTCCTAAAACTAGCCCTAACACTAGCCCTAGCTCTAAAAATAACTGAGCCATAGCCATAACCCTAACTCTAACCCTAACCCTTACCTAACCATAACCCTAGACCTGACATTAACTGTATCCCTAATTCTTATCCTAAACCAAACATAAACCCTAACTGTACACCTAGCCTTAACCCTAGTCCTAATTCGAGTTCTATCCCTAGCCCTAAAAGTAACACTGATCCTGACTCTGACCCTAACCCTAACCATAACCCTATCTCTAATCATCACCCTAAACCTAAACCTAACCCTAACACTAGACGTAGACCTAACACTAACCCCAAAACTAGGCCTAATCTTAACCCTATTTCTTATATTAGCCATAGTCCTACCCTAGCCCTAACCTAGCCCTAATCCAAGCCCTCACCCTCGCTTTAATCCTAACCTTAACCCTAACCCTAGCCCTAACACTTAACTTATATCTAAACATAAAACTAAACCTTGTCTAAACCGAAAACCTAATCTGAACCATAGCCCTAATCCTAACCATAACCCTAGCCCTAACCCTAGCTCAAATCTTATGCATTACCCTAACCCTGACCCTAACCAAATTCTAACCCTAGGCCTAACACTAATCATAGCTCTAACCTAATCATAACTCTAGCCTGATCATACTCTAATCCTATCCATTACCATAACCATAACCATAACTAATTCTATCCCTAGGCCTAATCTTCACCCTATCCCTAACCATAACACTATCCATAACCCTAAACCTAACCTAAACCCTAACCCTAACCGTATTCATTTTCCTAACTCTAATCCTAACACTAATACTTATTTGAGACCTAACCATAACCCTCAACTTAACACATATGCTTACCCTGACTCTGACCCTAATGATACCCCTAGCTCTAATCCTGACCCTAACTCTCAACCTAATCCATACAATACACCTGGCCATAAACCTAACACTAAAACTATCCCTAACCATAATCTTAGATCTGACATTAGCCCTAGACCTCATCCTAG
Source organism: Urocitellus parryii (assembly GCF_045843805.1). Taxonomy (NCBI): domain Eukaryota; kingdom Metazoa; phylum Chordata; class Mammalia; order Rodentia; family Sciuridae; genus Urocitellus; species Urocitellus parryii. Next base: position 128,187,477 of record NC_135536.1, read on the forward strand.
CCCTAACCCTAACACAAACCCTAGCCATAATCCTAGCCCTAAGCCTAGCCTTAATTCTTACACTAACCTTAACCCTAGCGTTAACCTTAATGTTATCCCTTGTCCTAGCCCCAAACCTAGCTTTAACATCATACCTTACCCTAACCCTAAAACTAATGCTAACATAGCCATAAACCTAGACCTAAAGCTAGCACTAACCCTAGCACTAATACTAGCCCTAACTTAGCCCTAACCCTAAACCTAACCCTATCCTTTGCCCTAAGACAAAGTCTAATTCTAGCCATAGCCCTAGCCCTAGTTCTAAACCTATCCCTTACCCTAACCCAATGCCTAGCCCTATCCCAAGCCCCAACCCTAGCGTCAACATACGCCCTAGCCCTAAACCTGGATCTAACCCTAACCCTAACCCTACCTCTAACCCTATCCTTTACCCTAAGCCAAACCCTAACCCTAATGCTACCCTAGTCCTAACCCTAATCCTTAACCAACCCCAAACCTTAACTCTATTAATAGTCCTAACCCTAGCCCCCATTCTAGCTATAACCTAACCCAAACCCTAACCCTAACCATGACCCTTATTCTGACTCTAACACTAAACCTAGGTCTAAACCTGACACTAACCATAATGAACCCTAACCCTACCCCTACTGGTAAACCTATATTTAAAACTAACTGTAACACTAGCACTAGACCAAACCTAATCTTAAATGTAGTCATAAATCTAGGCCTAGCCCTAAATACAAACTTAGCACTAGCCTCAACAATAACTCTTAACTTAACACAAAGACTAACCCTAACCCTAGACCCAATGCTAGTCCTAATTCTGGCCCTAACCCTGCCCACAGTCTGGCTGGGCACAATTCATGAGCTACTTGTCAAAAGAAACTAACTTTATTTTTAGAACTACAAACGCCAAACAAAACAGCTCCTCAGGAAAAAAAAAAAAAACCCTCAGAGCCCAACTGCCACCACCGGCTTCCACAAGCCTCTCACCCACAAAACCTCCACCACCTCCCATAATCCTCCTGCTCTTGAGGCCGATTGGCTGGGTTGCATGGGCGGAGCCAAAGAAGTCCCCCAATGAGCAGCTCCCTGGTCTGAAAGGGCAGGGAAACAGCCCAATGAGCAGCTCCATGGAGGAGCCAATCAGCTAGATGATGCTGGGGCCACTGTGAGCCAATCACCAGCCAGCAGCTGGAAGTTTGCTGGCAGCTAGAAGTTTGCTGGGGCCCCTTTGGCTGTGGCTCTCAACATCTCCCCCTCTCTGTTTAAACAACAAGCATGTGGCTTGGGGACCGTGCCTGCCTTAGGTTGTCCAATACTACATATGGTCCTTACCCGTCTTCAGATGAGCTGACCTCAGGGCGTCAGCCTCCTGTCTTAGGTTGGTACCATTGTAAATGGATCTTACCCGTCATTGACTACCAGTCCAGTATACAGCCACACCTGTGGAGAGGTACCAGCGGGGGGGGTGAGGTTCTTTGCCTCACCTCTGTTGGCCCCCAAATTTTAGCTGAACGATCATGACAAAGCAGAAGGGAGGAAGATATACCAAGCCAATTGACAGCTCCTTTTGGGAAAATTGTACCACCGATGACATCATTAGCAAAAATACCCCAACACTACCACAATTCGCTGCACCAACAGATAGGTCACAATGCATACAAGTGATTTCACAATGCATATAAGTGACACATAGTCTAGGCAAGTTCTGCAAGCAGTTCAGTGATGGCTATTGCAGAAGCTGTAGATTAGTTTTATCGTTGTCTTCACTGGCACTAGGATGAAGATAGGAGTTTTGGCAATAATGGCTAAAGAAAAAAATATATAACATTCCAGAAGGCATTAAAAGAAAACAATTTTCTTAATAATTTACATTGTCTTCACCGGCACTGGGATGAAGATAGGAATTCTGGCAATAATGGCTAAAGAAAAAATTGTGTAACATTCCAGAGGGCACTAAAATAAAACAATTTTCTTAACAATTTACATTATCTTGAAGAGAATTGTTAAATATAATGAAAAGGAAAGGTGAAAGTAAACAAACAGATCTGTTAACTTGCTTAGTTGTACACATATTAAAACAATCTTCAACAGCTGTTTACCCAATTTAAATTAAACCATTTAAATCACGTGAATAAAAAAAAAAATTTGGATCCATTTTTTCATGAGTGCTCATCATATACGATATATGGACATACGTACATTCAAACATATAACACAAAACACAAGTGTGCACACATTAATATAATACATACAACACATAACATAATAGTAAAGGCCTTATAACTTTTTACAGGTGAAATTTCCATTGCAATGTTTAAAAACTCTATAGTCAAAAAAAAAAAATAGAACTGATCAGCAAAATATTAACCAAGGTCTGTATGAGCTCAAAAAACAAAATAGAACTTCATGATATGGGAAAGGGCAATAATAAAACAGATATTGAAAAAAGCATCCTGGTTCTGTCGCAGATGTAAGGATAGCCAAATTGGAGTTTTGGATATCAGCTCTTATGGATTTGATCCAAATCATCTTCATTTTGGTCTGTAGAAATCGCTTTAGTTAATCTCTCTGGAATCCAAATCAGCTGCTGTTCTCCATGTGGAAACACACAAACAGGCCCCCAACTCCAGACAGTCACTGGGTCAGGACCTTGGTTAATCTCTCTGGAATCCAAATCGGCTGCTGTTCTCCCTGTGGAAACACACAAACAGACCCCCGACTCCAGAAAATTACTGGGTCAGGACCTTTCCATTGTCCTGTTAGAATATCTTTCCAAAGTACCTTGGGCTTATGTACATTTTTTGGACACATATGTCTTTCTGTAGCACTAAGTCCTGATGAATCCAAATTTAAAAAGTTTAGAGTAAAAAGCGTTATTTTACGTTTATCTTTGGGGAACATATACCCCTTCCCAATTCCCTCTTTTTGCTTTAATAAGTACATTTTAATAGTTTGATGAGCTCTTTCAACTATGCCTTGTCCCTGTGGATTGTATGGGATTCTTGTTATATGAGTAATGCCAAATGATGAGTAAAACTTTTTAAAAGAGGTAGAAGTATAACCAGGGGCATTATCTGTTTTTCACTGTTTTGGAATGCCCACAGTGGCAAAATTTTATATGCAATGAACTATAACATCTTTAGATTTTCTCCGGCATGAATGGAGCCCATCAAAAATCCAGACGAAGTATCAACTGTAACATGCAAATATTTTAATTTTCCAAATTCTGGCAAGTGTGTGACGTCCATCTGCCAAATATGGTTAGGTATCAATCTTCTAGGATTGACTCCAAGATTAACTTGTGGTAAAAAGGTCACACAATTTTGACACTGTTTTATTATTTGTCTAGCTTGTTCCTTAGTTATTTTAAAATGCTTTTGTAAAGTATTAGAATTGACATGGAACCTTTTATGAAAATTTATAGCTTCTTCCAGTGTAGAGAAAATATGTATGTCATGTGTAGTTTTATCTGCTAAATCATTGCCCAAACTAAGGGCTCCAGGCAATCCTGTATGTGCCCTGATATGTCCTATAAACAATGGATCTTTTCTATCCCAGATTAAACTTTGTATAGTGGAAAACAAAGAGAAAACAGTAGAAGAAGGGGAAATCCTACCAGCATCTTCAAGGGATACTATAGCATTAACTATATACTGACTATCAGAAAATAAATTAAATACAGAATCTTTAAACATCAAAAAAGCTTGTAATACTGCATTAAGCTCTACCTTTGGAGCTGATTGTTTGGGTACTAAAATTGTAAAAGTTTGATCAGGTGTAACTACTGCTGCTGTACCATTATTTGACCCATCAGTGAATATATTTGGAGCATTCATGATAGGTGTTTTTCTTGTCATTTTTGGAAAAATTACAGGATGCAATGACCAAAAAGACAATAAAGGATTAGATGGTAAGTGGTTATCAAATGAAACATTAGATTTGCACATGATTATTGCCCAAGTATTTAACTCATTAGCTAATTCATCAATTTGATTCATAGTATATGGAGTAATAATTTTATTGCGAGAAATTCCAAATACACCCTTTGCTGTTTTTATTCCTTTGAGTATTAATTGTCCTACAACCTCAGGATACCTAGTAAGAATAGTGTTAGGAGAATAAGATCAATGTATCCATAATAATGGACCTTCTTGCCAAAATACTCCTATAGGAATATTTTTTGTTGGTAGTACAATAAATAATAAAGGAAAACTTATATCAATTCTATCTAAATGCATATTTTCCATATATGTTTCAATGAGTTTTAATGCCTTTCTTGCTTCAGGTGTTAACATTCAGGGTGAATTTGGATCTGATGGACCTTTTAGGATATCAAATAAAGGTCCCAATTCTCCTGTTGGAATACCTAGATAAGGCCTTATTCAATTTATGTCTCCTAATAACTTTTGAAAGTCATTAAGTGATTTGAGTTGATCTACTCATATTTGCATTTTTGGTGGACGGACCATGGTTGAGGATAATAGAACTCCTAAATAATTAATTAAAAAATTTAATTGTACTTTATCTATTGCTATCTCTAGATTATAATTTTTAAATAAGTTTGTAAGTGTGGCATAGCATTCTAGCAATGTGTTTTTAGCTTTATGTGCTAATAATACATCATCCATATAGCGAAATAATTCTGGTTCAGGATTTTGATTTCTAAGTGGCTGGATTACTTTGTTAACATAAATTTGACACATAGTTGGGCTGTTAGCCATCCCTTGAGGGAGTACTTTCCATTCATATCTCTGATCAGGACCATCATGATTCAGTGCAGGCATAGTAAATGCAAAACGTGGACTATCCTCAGGTAGAATTCGAATTGAAAAAAAAAAAACAATCTTTAATATCTATAACTAAAAATAACAGGTTTTTGGCAAAGCAGACAATTGAGGAAACCCCGATTGAGCAGGTCCCATAATGACCATTTCATTATTAATGGCTCTAAATCTTGCAATAATCTCCATTTACCAGATTTCTTTTTGATGACAAAAATGGGAGTATTATGGGGAGATACAGAAGGTTGTATATGTCCTTCCACTAATTGTTGTTTGACCAGATCATGGGCTACTTGTATCTTTTCTTTAGTCAGGGGCCACTGAGAAACCTATACTGGTCTTTCTGATTTCCATGTAATTTTTATTGTCTCAGTGGCCTTTGGGAAAATCCAACCCATGTCTGTCTGTTCCTTGATCTATTTGTATTGGTACTGCTATACCTTGTTCTTCTTTTTCTAGTCTTTTTCCTTTCCTAAAGCCTTGTCTAGCCATAATAGTGGGTGCATTTTGATTGATGTTATTTGTTAATGTCAAACCTAATTGATCTAGGACATCTAGACGCCATAAATTTACGGGAAGATGATCCCATACATATGGCTGTATAGTTCCTTCACATCCTTCAGGATGCTTCCAATCTAATACCATTGCACTTCTATGGGGATTAGTAGCCACTCCTATGCCTCAAAGCATTTGAGTGGCTTGTTGTAATGTCCAATGGTTTGGCCATTCTTGACGAGAGATGATGCTAAGGTCTGCACCTGTATCCAGTAGCCCATTAAATTCATATCCTTGAATATTTAGTTTTAGTATGGCACGAGAATCGAAATTTAAAGAAAGCATAGCCCAATTTACACCTGTGGAGCCTAATCCCTTGGAACCTCTCTCTACAGCATGACTGGAAAATTTTTAGACTTGGTATTATTAGTAACTGTGCTATTCTATCTCCTGGTGAAATTACTGATATACCCTTTGGAGAACTGGCTATAATTTTTATTTCACCTTCATAATCGGGATCAATTACCGTAGGACTTATCAAAAGTCCTTTTAGAGTTGAAGAGCTGCGTCCCAATAATAAGCCTACTGTTACTTTGGGAAGAGGTCCTTTTTCCGCTGTGGGAATGATTTGAACTCCCATCTCTGGAGTTAGTACTGATCTGGCGGAGGCGCAGTTGTTCAACCCTGCGCTTCCTCTGGTTTGTCTGATGAGGGATCTGATGGACAATGTGTCCTGTTCACTACCCTGATGGGGTTGCTGGGTTCCTCCAGTGCTCCGTATATTTGTGGTTTGGGGCCCCGGAGCATTGGGGCCCCCTGTCCATTTTTTGGCAATGGAGCCCGATGCCTTTCTCCAGGATATCGTGGATAAACACTTGGTCCTTGTTCGTTTTTTGATAATGGAGTACCCTCTATGGTGGTTTGAGAACAGCATTCATTAGCCCAATGTAATGGAGTACCCTCTATGGTGGTTTGAGAACGGCATTCATTAGCCCAATGTCTCCCTCTATGGCATCGTCGGCAGATACCCGTATTCTACTCCTTTGATACCTAGTTTTGTTAAACCCTCCTCCTATGCAATTCCTTTTAAAATGCCCTGTTTGTTGACAATTGTAGCATAATCTTGGCCTGGCATATAAAGCCTGTTTTACGGCAGCTGCCACAATTTGCCCTTGTTCATTAATGTCTTGGCATCTAAAGCCTGTTTTACTGCAGCTGCCATGACTTGTTCTTGTTCATTAATGTCTCTACATAATTTAATATATGTGTTTAAATCATCCTGTTTCCATGGTGTAATGATATCTCTGCACCAATGATTCACTTGGTCATAAGCCAGTTGTTTTATTAATGGCATTGCTTGTTCTGTATTCCCAAAAACTCTGGTAGCTGTTTGAATAAGCCTATCTACAAATTCAGCATAAGGTTCATTAGCTCCTTGAATTACCTTAGATAATTGACCTTGTAAACCTCCATGTCCTTGTAAAATCTTCCATGCCTTAACTGCATCTACAGCAATTTGTAAATATACACCAGGATCATATGCAATTTGTTGCTGCCAATCCTCATAAGATCCCTTTCCTAACAACATATCTAGATTTCTCGGAGGATAACCAGCTGCTGCATTTCGCCTTGCCGTCTCCTTGCAAAATTCCTCATTGGCAACCTTCCATAACAGGTATTGTCCTCCATTTAGCACAGCTTTACAAATATTAGCCCAATCTCCTGGCGTCATGTTTAAGTTGGTAATGGATTCGACCAAGCTTACACTGAAGGGTGCTTGAGGACCATAGGTTGTTACAGCCTCTTTTAGCTCCTTCACTGTTTTGAAATTTAAACCCTGGTAAATTCACTGCCCTCCCACCTCAAATACAGGGCATACTTGAGATCCTGTATCAGGTTCCCAATTATCAACTGCGGGGGTTGGGAGTCTCCTAGCATATGGAGGTGGTGCTGTTGATTGGACACTTATGCCCTCTGGTGATAGAATGCTGTTAGTAGCAGTCTCCTGTAGAGGTGATGCTGTTGGTTGGACAGTTATGCTCTCTGATAGAAAGGTGTTATTAGCAGTCTCCTGTTGTAACTTTTCCCCTGATGGCTTTTTCTGCTCTAAAGTTCCTTCCTCTGTCTCACTAGCTTGAAAGACCTTCTCTTTTACTTGAATCTTTTCCTCTTTCTGACTAACTTGAGAGACCTTCTCTTTTACTTGAATCAATATGTCTTCTCCTTCCTCTACCTTTGTCTGAACTGAAGGCTTTGGACTAAGCAAACCAGATATGAACATCCATAATGGCAATGTGCCAACTGGCAGAGTCCCTGGGTTGTTCTTTTCTATTCTTTTTAAATCTTCACCATGATGGTTCCATTGTGATATATCTAACAACTCCTCCTTAAAAAGCCATGGTCTACATTTTTGTATTATATCAACGTATGCCCTGACTGCTCTTGATTTTACTGGGAAGCCTCCTCCCTCTAATAATTTACTTAACAGTCTTTTGGTTTGTTTTTTACTAATTTCTGATCCCGTATTTCTACTATAATACAACCCAACAAGATGACGCCAAACAAAACCGAGACAGAATGCAATAAAAATGGAACAATAATTCATTATATCACCCTTTCTATCCTCCTGAAATGTGTATCCATCCTTTCTCCCTATCTGTTCCTCAGACACAAATAGTTTTTCCTCAGATGTGAGCGGTTTCTCTTCCGTCTCACTCATCTCCAGGGACAGGCAAGTTAAAACAAAAATGAAGCAAAACAAAAGAGGAAACTTAGAATGGCTACCCATCCTCTCGCCCTGCCTCAGGGGCGAGCAGTTTACTTACCCTCAGTCGCTCCCTGTGAGAGCCACCAAATGCCCACAGTGTGGCTGGGCACAATTCAGGAGCCACTTGTCAAAAGAAACTAACTTTATTTTTAGAACTACAAACGCCAAACAAAACAGCTCCTCAGGAAAAAAAAAAAAAACCCTCAGAGCCCAACTGCCACCACCGGCTTCCACAAGCCTCTCACCCACAAAACCTCCACCACCTCCCACAATCCTCCTGCTCTTGAGGCCGATTGGCTGGGTTGCGTGGGCGGAGCCAAAGAAGTTCCCCAATGAGCAGCTCCCTAACCTGAAACCTAAACCTGAAACCTAAACCTAACCTGAAACCTAAACCTGACCCTATCCATTACACTAACCCTAACCGAACACTAATGCTAATACAAGCCTTAACCTTAAACATTAACATAAACCAAACACTACCCTAACCCTGACCCTAATAATACACCTAGCTTCCTAGCTTTTAACCTGACCCTTACCCTAAACCTAGACCTAGACATAACCTAACCCTAAAACTAACCATAACCATTAACCTAGACCTGACATTAGCCCTAGCCCTAATCCTTGCCGTAACCATAACACAAACCCTAGCCTTCATTCTAGGCCAAAGCCTAGCTTTAATCCCAATCCAAACCCTAACCCTACCCCTATCCCTAATTTTATCCCTCGCTATAGTCCGGAACTTAGGTATAAACCCAACTTTACCCCTAACCCTAACCCTAACTCTAATCCTAACACTAACCCTATCTTGAGCCCTAACCATAGGCATAACCCTAACACTAACCCTAGTGCTAATCCTAGCCCTAATTTAGCCCTAACCCTAACTCTACCCCTAACCCTAGGCGTTAGACTAAATTTAACTCTCACCCTAGCTTTATTTCTAGTTCTAACCCTATCCGTTACAATAACTCTTACATAAGCCCTACCTTAGCCCTAACCCTACCCCTAGACCCTACACTAGATCTAACCATACGCTAAATCTAACCCTAACCCTAAGCCTAAACCTCCTACCATTAGACCTAACACTATCGCAAATCCTAAAAGTAGCCGTAACCCTAGCCTTATTTCTTAAACAAAAAAGAGCCATTGCCCTAACCCTAAATGTTAATCTAAACCAAACCCTAACCCTAAACCTAGCCATAACCTCCTAGTTCTAATTCGAGTCCTAGTCCTAAAATTAACCCTGAACCTGACTTATATTCTAACACTAACCCTGGCTCTAAATATCACACTAACCCTAAAGATAATGCTAAAACTAGACCTAGACCAAAAACTAACCCTAATCATAACTCTAGTTCTTACATTAGCCATACCCCTAACCCTAACCCTAAACCTAAAAGAAAAACTCGCCCTAATCTGAGCCCTAACCCTAGATGTAACCCTAATCCTAAACCTAACCCTAGCCCTAACCCTAATTTTAACCCTAGCCCCAACCCTAGTTCTAAATCTATCACTTACCCTAAGCCAAACCCTATACATAATGCTAACCTTTGTCCTAATCCTAATCCACAGCCTAATCCAAACCCTAACCCTATTATTAGTCCTAACCATAGCCCTCATTCTAGCTCTAACCCTAACTCAAATCCTTACCCTAACACAAACCCTAGGTCAAAACCTGACCCTAACCCTAAACCAAACCCTAAAACTAGCCCTACCAGTAAGCTTATACATAAACATCACCCTAACTCTAGCCCTAGACCTTAGCCTAATCCCAAATCTAGCCATAACTCTAGCCATAGACCTAAAAAAAAAACCAAAAACAATCCCAGCCCTAACAATAATCCTTAACCTAAACCAAACACTAAACTTGCCCCTAGACCTAACCCTAGCCCTAATTCTGGCTTTCACCCTAACCCAAACTCTAACCTGAACACTGACCATGACACTAACACTAAACCTAGCTCTAAACCTGACCCTAACCCAAAACCTAAAACTGACACTTGACCTAGCCATAACCCTAAACCTAAAACTAGCTCTAATCAGAACCCTAGATCTTACATTAGCCCTAACCCTGGGGCTAAACCTAACACAAAACGTAGCCCTAATCTGAGACCTAAACCTACCCTAAGCATAACCATAACCCTAAACATAGCCCTAACCCGAACCCTCACCTTACTCCTAGCCCTAGCTCAAAGCCTAACGAATAGCCTCAACAAAACCCTGCCCTATCCCTAATCATAAACCTAAGCCTAGCCCTAATCCTAACCTAATCTTAGCACTAAACCTAGCTCTCACCCTAGCCATTACCCTAATCCTAACCCTAACCCTAATGATAACCCTAGCCCTAAACCTAACCCTATCCCTAACCCTAATCATAAACTTAACCCTCGACCTAACCCTAAACCTAACACTTGCCATAGCTTTAACCCTAACTCAAACCCTAACCCTTACATAAACCAACACTAAACCTAGCCCTGAACCTAAACTTAACCATAACCTAACCTTAACCCTAACCCTAACCTTACATCTAACCCAACTAATTACCCTAAAACTAACCTTAACCATAACAATAACCATAACCATAACCACATACCTAACACTCCTCCAAACCCTAACCCTAGCTTAAACCCTAAACCTTACCCTAACCCTAACCCTAGATCTAGCCCTAAACATAACCCTAACCATAGCCCTAACCCTAACCCTAACACAAAACCCAGCCCTAATCCTAGCTCTAATTTAGCCTTATTCCTAACCCTAACTTTAACCCTAGACCTAAGACTAACTATAACTCTCACACAACACCTGTCCCAACTTCTAACCCTATCCCTTACCATACCCATAACCCAAGCCCTAACTCTAGTCCTAAACATTGCACATCCTTAGCCCTAGCTTAGTTCTTTCATTAGCAGTAGCCCTAATGCTAACACAAATCCTAGCCCTAATCCGATCCCTAACCCTATATTTATCCCACCCTAACTCTAAATCTAATCCTAACCCTAAGACTAGATCTAGCAATGGCTCTACCACTAAACCTAACCCTTAACTTAAGCCTAAACATCACACTAGCCCTAACCCTAATGCTAATCCTAAAACTAGCCCTAACCCTAACCCTAACCCTAGCCCTAAAACAAAACTGAATCATACCCCTAACTCTAATCATTAACCTAAACCAAAACCTAACCCTACACCTAGCCCTAATCCTATCCCCAATTCTAGTCCTAACCTTAACCTGAAAACTAAACCTGAGCCTGACTCTGACCCTAACACTAACCCTGGATCTAAACATCATCGTCACCATAAACCTAACCCTAACACTAGACTAGCCCTAACCCTAACCTTATAAATAGTGCTAATCATAACCCTCCTTCATACATTAGCCGTAGCCTTTACCCTATCCCTAACCTAACCAAAAACCTATCCTTAATCCGAGTTCTAAACCTAGCTTTAACCCTAAAATTAAACCTAACCCTAACCCAAACACTAGCCCTAATCCTATACATAACCCTAGTCCTAACTTTATGTCTATCCCTATTCATTAGCCTAACGATAACCCTAATCCTTATGCTAACCGTAGGCCTAACCCTAATTCTATCCATTACACTAAATCAAACATAAACCCTAAACCTAACCCTGTTATTACCCTAACCATAAATCTAACAGTAATTTGAGCCCTACACCTAAACATAATTAACCCAAACCCTAATCCTGACTCTGACCCTAAAAATAACCCTAGATCTAAACCTGACCCTTACCATAAACCTAATCCTTACACTGGACCAAGTCATAAACCTAACACTAAATCTATCCCTAACTGTAACCCTAGACCTGACATTAGTCCTAACCCTAATACTAGCCCTAACCCTAACACAAATGCTAGTCCTCATCCTAGCCATAAACCTAGCCTTAATCATAACCCCAACCATAACTTTAGCCCTAACCCTAATACTAACCCTTGCCCTAGCCCGAAACCTAGCTATAACCACATCCCTTACCTAAATGTAATCCTAACTCTAACCCTAACCCTACTGGTAACCCTTGTATTATCCTTAGCCCTAGTACTAAGCCTAGATCAAAACCTAATTCTAAATCTAAACCTAACTCAATGCTTAAGACTAACCCCAAAACTAGCACTAACCCTAATGATATACCTAAAACTAGCCCTAACCATAGGCCTAACACTAACCCTAGCTCTAATTTAGCCCTATCCCTAACTCTAACCCTAACCCTAGCCCTAAGACTAAGTCTAACTCTCACAGTAGTCCTATCACTAGTTCTAACCCTATCCCTTACAATACCCCTAATCCTAGCCCTAACCCTAGTGCTAACCCTTGCCGTATCCTTAACCTGAGCCTTAACACTAATGTTAGACAAAAACTTAACCTGAGCCTTAGCACTAATGTTAGACAAAACCTAACTCTAAATCTAGCCCTAACCCGAAGCCTAAGCCTAACCCTAACACTAGCCCAAACCATAACACTAATCCTAAAACTAACCCTAACCCTATCCCTAGCCCTTAAACAAAACCAAGCCATAGCTATAACCCTAACCCTTAACATAAACCAAACCCTAAACCTACACCTAGCCCCAACCCTAGCCCATATTCGAGTTGTAAGCCAAACACTAAAACTAACCCTGAACGTGACACTGATCCTAACGCTACTAGCTCTAAACATCACCCTAACCCTAAACCTAACCATAACACTAAACCTAGCCCTAAAACCCTAAAACTAGCCATAATCATAACCTTAGTACTTACATAAGCTGTAACCATAACCATAGCCCCAACTTAACCCATTTCCCAGCCCTAATCCAAGCCCTATCCCTAGCTTTAGCCCTAACCTTAACCCTAAACCTAGTCCTAATCATAACCACAACCCTAGCCCTAAACTGATCTCTAACTCTATTACCATAACCATAACCATAATTCTAACCCTAGGCATAATAAACCTAACCCTATCCCTAATCCTAACGCTTCCATTACCCTAAAGCTAGCCTGAACCCTAAACCTAACCCTATCATTACCCTAACTCTAAACCTAACACTATTTCGAGCCCCAAATTTAAACCTTAACCTATCCCAAACCCTAACCCAGACTTAACCTTACTAATAACCATAGCTCTAAACTTGACCCTACCAGTACACCTAACCCTTACCCTATATGTAGCCATAATCCTAACCTTAAAACTACATTTAACCATATTCTGGACCTGAAATTAGCCCTAGCCCTAATACTAGTACTATCCCTAAAACAAACCCTAGCCCTCAGACTATCCCTAAACCTAGCCTTAATCATAATCCTAACTCTAACCCTACACCTAACCCTAATTCCAACACTCACCCTACCTCTAAACCTAGCTATAATGCCATCCCTGATCCTAAACTTAACCATAATTCTAACCCTAACCCTAGGCTTAAGCTAAACACTAAACCCAGCCCTAATCCTAGCCTTAATTTAGCCCTATCTCTAACCATAACCCTAACCCTAGCTCCAAGACTAACACTAACTCTCGCCCTAGCCCTATGCCTAGTACTAACTCTATCCCTTATCATAACCCGAACCCTGGCCCTAACCCTTGCCCTAACTTTAGTCCCAGCCCTAATCCTAGATCGAACCCTAACTCTAAATCTAACCCTAACACTAACACTAGCCCTAACTCTAATGATAATTGTAAAACTAGCCCTAACCCTTACCCTAGCCATAAATGAAAACCAAGCAATAACCCTAACCCTAAACCTTAACTCAAACCAAACCCTAAAACTACATCTAGACCTAACCCTAGCCCTAATTCGAGTCCTAAGCCTAACCTTAAAACTAACCCTGACCCTGACTCATATCCTAACACTCACCCTAGCTCTAAACGCAGCCCTCACATTAAACTGAACATTAATAGTAACCCTAGCCCTAATTCGAGTCTGAAACCTAACCCTAAAACTAACCCTGAGCCTGACTCCTATCCTAACACTAACTCTAGCTCTAAATGTCACCCTAACCTTAAACCTAACCCTAGCACTAAATCTACCACTAACCCTAACCCTAAAAGTAACCCTAATGGTAGCCCTAATTCCAACATTAGCCATTACCCTAACCCTAGCCCTAACCCTAACACAAAACTAGCCCTAAATCCAAGCCCTAAACCTAGCTTTAACCCTAAATCTAGCCCTAACCATAGCCCAAACCCTAACTCTAAACCAATTCCTTACCCTAAGCGAAACCCTAAAACTAAGGGTAACCCTAGACCTATCCCTAATTCTTAGGCTAACCAAAACCCTAACCCTATTAATAGTCCTAACCCTAGCCCTCATTTTAGATCTAGCCCTATGCCAAACTCTAACCCTAACCCTGACCCTTATTCTGACCCGAACACTAACCCTAGGTCTAACCCTAACCCTAACCCTAACTCAAAACATATTGTAATCCTATCCCTAGACTTAACCCAGAACCTAACTCTTGTCCTAGCCCTAACGGTAGCTCAGAACCTAACCCTTACACTAAACATAATCCTAACCTAATTCTAGTTCTAACTCTCATCCTAATCCTAACTGAAGACCTAATCCTAACCATAACCCTAGTCCTAACCTTAACTCTAACTGTATCCATTACCCTAAACATAATCCTTGTCTTAATGCTAACCCTAGAACTAACCCTAACTCTATCGCTATCCCCAAAACTATCAATTACCCTAAACCTAACCTGAACCCTAACCCTAACCATATCTTTACACTAACCATAACCCTAACTCTAATTTGAGCCCTAACCCTAAACTCAAACCTAAACCAAACACTAACACTGACCCTGAGCCTAATAATTTCCCTAGCTCTAAACCTCACTCTTACGCTCTACCTAACCCTTACACTAGACCTAGCCATAAACTGAACCCTAAAACGATCCCTAACAGTAACCTTAGACCCGACATTAGCCCTAGACATAATCCTAGTCCTAACCCTAACACAAACCCTAGCCCTTATCCTAGCCCTAAACATAGCCTTAATTATAACCCTAACCCAAACCCTAGGCCTAAGCCTAACACTAACCCTTAGCCCTAATTTAGCCCTATCCCTAACCCTAACCCTAGCCCAAAGACTACCTCTAACTCTCACCTTATCCCTAACCCTAGTTCTAACCCTATCCCTTACTAGAACCCTAAACCTAGCCCTAACCCTTGGTCTAAACCTAGCCCTATCCATAGCCCTGGCCATAACCATATATCTAACCGTAACTCTAAATCTAACCCTAACCCTAAGATTAAACCTAAACCTACCACTAGCCCTAACCCTAAGACTAATCCTAAAACTAGTCCTAACCCTCTCCCTAGCCCTAAAACAAAACCAAGTCATACCCATAACTCTAACCCTTAACCTAAACCAAATCCAAACCCTACACCTAGCCCTAACCCTATCCTTAATTCTTGTCCTAACTGTAACACGAAAACTAACCATGACCCTGACTGTGACCCTAACAAATAATCCTAGCTCTAAACATTATCATAACTGTAAAAAACTCTTACCCTAGACCTAGCCCTAACCCTAACCTTATAACTAGTGCTAATCATAACCTTCCTTCATACATTAGCCGTAGACTTTACCCTATCCCTAACCTAACTGGAAACCTAGCCTTAATCCAAGTCCTAAACCTAGCTTTAACCCTAAACTTAAAACTAACCCTAACCCAAACACTAGCCCTAATCCTATACATAAACCTAGCCCTAACCTTAGGTCTAACCCTATACATTACCCTAACGATAACCTTAACCCTTATGCTAACCCTAGGAATAACCCTAACCATATCCATTACACTAAACCCAACCTAAACCCTAAAAGTAACCTGGTCATTACCCTAAACCTAAACTCTAACCTAACCCAAACTCTAACCCTGACCCTGACCCTAAAAATAATGCTAGATCTAAACCTGACCCTTAACCTAAATGTAACCCTTACACTAGACCAAGCCATAAATCTAACATTAAATCTATCCCTAACTGTAACCCTAGACCTGACATTAACCCTAGCCCTAATATTATCCCTAACACTAACACAAACCCTAAACCTCATGCTAGCCATAAACCTAGCCTTAATCATAACCCTAATCCTAACCCTAGCCCTAACCCTGATACTAACCCTCGCCCTATCTCTAAGCCTAGCTATAACCACATCCCTTACCCTAAACATAACCCTAACTCTAACCCTAACCCTAGTTGTCACCCTTGTTCTATACTTAGCCCTAGATTTAACCCTAGATCGAAACCTAACTCTAAATCTAACCCTAACTCGATGCCTAAGACTAACCCTAAAACTGGCCCTAACCCTAATGCTAATTCTAAAACTAGCCCTAACCCTATCCCTAACACTAACCCTATTCGTAATTTAGCCCTATTCCTAACCCTAAACCAAACCCTAGCCCTAAGACTAACTCTAACTCTTACACTAGCCCTATAACTCATTCCAACCCCATCCCTTACAAAACCTCTAACCCTAACCCTAACCCTAGTCCTAACCCTTGCCCTATCATTAGCCCTACCACTAACCTAAGATCAAAACCTAACTCTAAACTAACCCTAAACTGAAGCCTAAGCATAATCATAACACTAGCCTTAACCCTAACACTAATCCTAAAACTTGCCCTAATCCTAACCCTAGCCCTAAAACCAAACCAAGCCAAAGCGCTAAACCTAATCCTTAACCTAAACCAAGCCCTAACCATACCCCAAGCCCTAACCCCAGCCCAAATTCGAGTTTTAAGCCAAACCCTAAAACTAACCCTGACCATAACAGTAACCCAGTGGCTAAACATAACCCTAACCCTAAACCTAAACCTAACACTAAACATAGCTGCAATACACTAAAATTAGCCCTAATCATAACCCCAGTACTTACATTAGTGGTAACCCTAACCCTAGCCATAACTTAACACAAAACCTAGCCATCATCCAAGCCCTAACCCTAACCATAAACCTAGCACTAATCATAACCGTAACCCTAGCCCTAATCTGATCTCTAACTCTATCCATTACCATAATCATAATCCTAACCCTAATGCTAACCCTAGGTATAAACCTAACCCTATTTCTAATCCTAACTCTATCCATTACCCTAAACCTAACCTGAACCCTTAACCTAACCCTATGTTTACCCTAACCCTAACACTAACACTAATTAGAGCCCTAACTTTGAACCTTAACCTATCCCAAACTCTATCCCAGACCTTGAGCCTAATAATAACCACAGCTCTAAACCTGACTCTAACACTAAACCTAACCCTTACATTAGAAGCAGCCATATCTAACCCTAAAACTATTATTAAGCATGAAATTTCAGGTGAGAAAATTATCCCTAGCCTGAAATTAGCCCTAGCCCTAATCCTAGCCCTAACACTAAAACAAACCCTAGCCCTTATCCTAACCCTAAAACTAGCCTTAATCATAACCCTACCCTAGCCATACCTCTAACCCTAATTCTAACCCTCAACTATCTCTAAACCTAGTTATAATGCCATCCCTTACTCTAAACTTAACCCTAACTCTAACCCTAACCCTAGGCTTAAGCAGAACACTAACCCTAGCCCTAATCCTAGCCCTAATTTAGCATATCTGTAACTCCAACCCTAGCCTAAGACTAACTCCAACTCTCGCCCTAGCCCTATCCTTAGTTCTAACCCTATCCCTTACTGTAACCCAATCCCTACCTCTAACCCTTGCCCTATCCTTAGTCCTAGCACTAAACCTAGATCTAACCCTAACTCCAAATCTAACCCTAACCCTAAGCCTAAGCCTGACACTAACACAAGCTCTAACAATAACCCTAGGACTAAAACACATCCAAGCAATAGCCCTAACCCTAAACCTTAACTTAAACCAAACCCTAACACTACACCTAGAACTAACCCTAGCCTTAATTTGAGTCTTAACCCTAACCTTAAAACTAACCGTGACCCTGACTCATATCCTAACATTCATCCTAGCTCTAAACACCACTCTGACCTTAAACTGAACCTTAAGAGTAACCCTAGGCTTAATTCAAGTCCTAACTCTGACCTTAAATCTAAACTGACCCTGACTCCTATCCTAACATGAACCCTAGCTATAAATATCACCCTAACCTTAAACCTAACCATAACACTAAACCTAACCCTAACCCTAAAACTAGGTTAACCCTAACCCTAAAACCCTAATTGTAACCCTAGTTCTTACATTAGCTGTTGCCCTAACCCTAGACCTAACCCTAACACAAAAACTAGGCCTAATACAAGCCCTAAATCTATCTAACCCTAACTCTAACTCTAACAATAGCCCTAAACCTAGCTCTAAACCAATCCCTTACCCTAAGCAAAACCCTAAAACTAAGGGTAACCCTAGACCTACCCCTAATCCTTAGGCTGACCAAAACCCTAACCCTATTAATAGCTCTTACTCTTGCCCTCATTCTAGCTCTAAACCTATCCCAAACCCTAACCCTAACTCTGACCTTTATACTGACCCTTCCACTAATTCTAGGTCTAACCCTAATTCTAACCCTAACCTAAAACCTACCGTAATTCTATCCCTAAACCTAACCCTGAAACTAATTCTCAGCCTAGCCCTAACCATATCTCAGAACCTAACCCTTATGCTAAATATAACCCTAACCCTAACCCTAGTTCTAACCCTTATCCTAACCCTAACTCAAGACCTAACCATAACCCTAGCCCTAACCTTAACTCTAATCGTATCCATTACCGTAAACATAATCCTTGTCCTAATGCTAACCCTAGGCCTAACCCTAATGATAACACTAGAGCTACCCCCAAACTTATCAATTACCCTAAACCTACCCTGAACCCAAAACCTAACCCAATTATTACCCTAACCCTAACCCTAATGCTAATTTGAGCCGTAACCCTTAAACTCAAACCTAAACCAAACCCTAACACTGACCCTAACCCTAGTAATTCTCTTAACTCTAAACCTGACTCTTACCGTTCCTAACCATTACACTAGATCTAGCCATAAACCTAACCATAAAACTATCCCTAACTGTAACCCTAGACTTGATATTAGCCCTACCCATAATCCTAGCCCTAACCCTTACCCAAACCCTAGCCCTTATGCTAGCCCTAAACATAATCTTAATTATATCCCTAAACCTAACACTAACTCTAGCCCTAATCTTAGCCCTAATTCAGCCCTATTCCTAACCTTAATCCCAACCCTAGCCAAAAGACTAACTCTAACTCTCACCCTATCCCTAACCCTAGTTCTAAACCTATACTTTATTGGAACCCTAATCCTAACCCTAACCGTAGGTTTAAACCTAGTCCTATTTATAGCCCTGGCCATAACCATAGATCTAACCCTAACTCTAAATATAACCTTAACCCTAAGCCTAAACCTAAACCTAACACTAACCCTAACCCTAAGGCTAATCCTAAAACTAGCCCTAACCCTAGCCCTAAAGCAAAACTGAGCCTTAGACCTAACCCTAACCCTTAACATAAACGAAGCCCTAACCCTACAACTAGCCCTAATTCTAGTCCTAATTTGAATTTTAAGCCAAACCCTAAAACTAACACTGACCCTGTCTCTGAACTTAACACTAACCCTAGCTCTAAACAGCACCCTAATCCTGAACCTAAACTTAACACTAGACCCAGCCCTAACCCCAACCTTAAAACTTGCCCTAATCGTAACTCTGGAACTTACATTAGCCATAACCCTGACCCTAATCTTAATTTATTCCTAAACCCAGCCTTATTACGAGCCCTAAATCTAAATTTAACTCTAACCTTAACCCTAGCCCTATCACTAATCATGACCATAACCCTAGCCATAACCCTAACTCTAACCCTATCCATTACCGTAACCATAACCCTAACCCTAATGCTAACCGTAACCCTAAAACTAACCCTATCCCTAATCCTAACCATATCCATTACCCTAAACCTAACCTGAAACATAAACCTAACCCTATCATTATCCTAATCCTAACTCTAATGCTAATTTGAGCACTAACTTTAAACCTTAACTTATCCAAAACAGTAATTGTGACCCTGACGCTAATAGTACCCTTAGCTCTAAACCTGACCCTAACCCTAAACCTAAACCTTACACTAGACGTAGTCATAAATCTAAACCTAAAAATACTTTTAACCATAACTTTAGACCTGAAATTAGCCCTAGTCCTGATCCTAGTCCTAAATCTAGCCTTAATCCTAACCCGAAACATAATCTTCACCCTAACCCTAATTGGAACCCTTGCCCTATATCTAAACCTACCTATAACCCCATCTCTTACCCTAAACCGAACCATAACCCTAAACCTAACCCTAACCCTAGGCCTAAAACTAAGCCTAGTGCTAATCCTAGGCTAATTTAATCCGATCCTAACCCTAACCCTATCCCTAAGACTAACTCTAACTCTTGCCCTAGCCCTAGCCCTAGCCCTAGTTCTATCGTTAGCCCTATTCCTAATCCTAGATCTAAACATCACTCTAAATCTAAAGCTAACTCAAAATTTAACTATAACCATAAAACCAAACCCTAACACTACCCCTAACCATAACACTAATCCAAAAACTTGCCCTACCCCTAGTCCTAGCAATAAAACAAAACCAAGCCATAGCCCTAACCCTAACCCTTAACCTAAACCAAACCCTAACCCTACACCTATCCCTAACCCTAACTCTAAAACTAACCCTAATCCTGACACTGACCCTAAGGCTAATCTGAGCTCTAAACATCACCCTAACCTTAAATGAACCCTAACACTAGACCTAGCCTTAACCTAACCCTAAAACTAACCTTAATCATAACCCTAGTTCATACATTAGTTATTGTCCTAAACCTAGCCCTAACCCTAACACAAATCCTACCCCTAATCTGAGCCCTAACCCTAGCTTTAACCCTAACACTAGCCCTAACCCTCACCCTAACCCTAGCCCTAACCCTAGCTCTAACCCTATTCCTTACCCTAAGCCAAATCCTAACCCATATGCTAATCCTAGTTCTAACCCTAATCCTTAGCCTACTTTAAACTCTAACTGTATTACTAGTCTTAACCCTGGCCCTCATTCTACCTCTAACTAACCCTGACCCTCATCAGGCCCTAACAGTAACCCTAGGTCTAAACTTGACCCTAACCCTAAACCAAACCCTAACACTAGACCTGCCGGTAACTCTATACCTTTAACTAAGCCTAACAATAGATCTAGACACAAAGCTAATTCTCAATACAGCTATAATTCTATCTCTAGACCTAAAAAAAAAAACTAGCACTAGCCCTAACAATAACCCTTAACCTAAACCGAACACTTACCCTGACCCTAGACCTAACCCTAGTCCTAATTTTGGCTCTATAACCCTAACCCTATCCCGAACACTGACCCTGACCCTAACACTAAACCTAGATTTAAACCTGACACTAACCCAAAACCTAGACCTAACATTAGACCTAGCCATAACCCTAACCCTAAAACTAGCCCTAAACATAACCCTAGCTCCTACATTACCCATAGTCTAACCCTAGCCCTAAATCTAACACAAAACCTGGCCTTAATTCTAGGGCTAAACTTAGTTCTAAGCATAACCCTCAGCCTAACCATAGCCCTAAACCTAGCCCTAACCCTAAACTTCGCCTTAGACCTAATCCTAGCTCAAAGCCTAACCCTTACATTAAACATAACCCTAGACTTATCCTAAACCCTAACCCAAACACTGGCCCTATTCCTAATGTTAACCTTAGCCCGAACTTTAGCTCTAACCATATCCATTACCCTAACTCTAACCCTAACCCTAATTAAAATCCTATCCCTAACACTAAACCTTACTCTAACCATAAATGTAAACCTAGACCTAAACCTAAACCTAACCCTCACACTAGCCCTAACTCTAGCTCAAACACTAACCCTTACCCTACCTAACCATAACCCTAGCCCTAAACCTAACACTTACCCTAACCCTAACACTTACCCTAAACCAAAACCTAGCCCTATCCCTAAACCTAACCCTAATCCTAGACTTAATCCAAAACATAACCTAGCCCTAACCTTAGCTCTAAACCTAGCCATTACACTAAACATAACCCTAACCCTAATGCTAACCCTAACTCTATCACTAAAACTAACTCATCTATTACCCTAAACCTTGACTGAACCTAAACTAAACCCTAACCATTAATCCTAAACTGAATCATAACCTTAGGCCTAGTCCTAGCTATAACCCCACCCATTCCCCTAAACTTAACCTTAACCCCAATGTTAACCCTAACTGAAGCCTAACCCCTAGGCTTAATCCTAACACTAACTCTAGCCTTAATCCTAGCCCTAATTTAGCTCCAACCCTAACCCTAATTCTAAAACTACTCCTAAGACTAACTCTAATTCTCGCCCTAGCCCTATCCCTAGTTCTAACCATATTCATTATGGTAACCATAACCCTAGCCCTAACCCTAGATCTAACCCTAACTCTAAATCTAACCCTAACCCTAAGCCTAAACCTCACCCTAACACTAGCCCTAACCCTGATGCTAATCCAAAATCTAGCCCTAACCTTAGCCTTCGTCATAGCACTAAAACAAAACCAAGCCATAGCCCTAACCCTTAACCTAAACCAAACACTAATGCTACACCAAGTACTATCTTTAGCCCTAATTCAAGTCCTAACCCTAACCCTAAAACTAACCCTGACATTGACTCTGACCCTAACAATAACCCTTGCTCTAAACATCACCCTAACCCTAAACCTAACTGTAACACTAGACCTAGCGTGAACTCTAAACCTAAAACTAGCACTAATGTAACACTAGTTTATACATTAGCCATAGCCCTAATCCTAGCCCTAACCAAGCCCAAAATGTAGCCCTAATTTGAGCCTTAACCCTAGCTTTAACCCTAACCCTAAACCTAACCCTAACCTAGAACCTAGCCCTAAACCTTACCCTAACACTAGCCAGAATCCTAACCATAACCCTAGCCCTATCACTAGCTCTAACCCTATTCATTACCCTAACCATAACCATAACCCTAATGGTAACTCTAACCTTAACCTTAACCGTAACCCTAACCTTACTATTAACCTAAACCTAACCTGAACCCTAAGCCTAACCCTATCAATACCCTAACCCTAACCCTAATGCTAATTCAAGCCCTAACCCTAAACCTTAACCTAACACAAACCCTAACTCTGACCCTTCCCATAATCATACACCTAGCTCTAAACCTGACCCTACCCTAAAACTAACCCTTATAGTAGACATAGCCTAACCCTAAAACTATCCCTAACCATAACCCTAGACCTGACATTTGCCCTAGCCATAATCCTAGTCCTAACCTTAGCACAAACCATAGCCTTAATGCTAACCCTAACCCTAACCCTAGCCCTAATCCTATCTATAACTCTAGCCCTAAACTTAGCTCTAACCCTATCAATTAGCCTAAACATAACCCTAATTCTAATGCTAACCCTAGGCCTAAATCTAACCCTATCCCTAACTGTAACCTTATCCATTATGCTAAACCTAACCTGAACCCTAAACCTAATCCTACCATTACCCTAACCCAAACCCTAACGCTAATTCAAGCCCTAAACCTAAACCCTAACATAAACAAAACCCTAAACCTGACACTTACCCTAATAATGCCCTAGCTCTAAATTTGATCTTTACCCCAAACCTCACCCTTTCACTAAATATAGCCATAAACCTAACCCAAAAACTATCCCTAACCATAACCCTAGACCTGACATTCACTCTAACACTAATCCTAGCCCTAACCTTATAACAAACAATAGCCCTCATTTTAGCCCTAAACCTAGCCTTAATCATAACTCTAACGAAACCCTAGCCCTAACCCTATTTCTAACATTTGCCCTAGCCCTGAACCTAGCTCTAACCCCATGGCTTACATAAACCCAACCCTAAGCCTAAAACTAACATTGAGCCTAAACATAATCATAAACCTAGCCCTATCCCTAGCACTAATTAAGCCCTATACCTAACCCAAACCCTAAGCCTAGACCTAAAACTAACTCTCACTCTTACCCTAGCCCTATCCCTAGTACTAACCCTATCCCTTCCCATAACCCTAAGCCTAGCCATAAACCTAGACCTAACACTAGCCCTAGACCTAACCCTAGATCTAATCCTAACTCTAAATCTAACTCTAACCCTAAATCTAACTCTAACCCTAAACTTAATCTAACCCTATCACTAGCCCTAAACCTAATGCTAAACTTAAAACTACCCCTAATCATAACCCTAGCCCTAAAACAAAAATGAGCCATAGCCCTAAATTTAAAACTTAACTAACCATAGCACTAGCCCTAGCCCTTAACCAAAACCTAACCCAAAAACCTAGCCCTAGCCCTATCCCGAAAACTATCCCTGACTTTGAATTTGACCCTAACACTAACCCTAGCTCTAAACATCACCCTAACCCTAAACCTAACCCTAAAACTAGACCTAGTCGTAACCCTAATCCTATAACTAGCCCAAATAATAACCCCCCATACATAGGCCATAACTCTAAACCTAGCCCTAACACTAACCAAAACCTAGCCCTAATCCAAGACCTAATCCTAGCTTTAACCATAAACCTAACCCTAACACTAGCCCTAACCCTAACTCTAAATGTAGCCCTAACCCTAGTTCTAACCCTATACCTTATCCTAAGCCAAACCTAACTCTAATGTTAACCCTAGTTCTAACTTTAATGCCTAGCCTAACCCAAACCTTAACCCTATTAATAGTCCAAACCCTAGCCCTCATTCTTTTTCTAACCATAACCCAAACACTAACCCTAACCTGACACTTATTCTAATCCTAATGATAACTGTAGATCTAAACCTGATGCTAACCCTAAACCATACCCTAACACTAGCACTAGCAATAAACCTATACCTAAACCTAACCCTAACACTAGCCCTAGACCTAAATCTAATCCTAAATCCAGCCATATCTCAAGCCCTAGACCTAAACAAAAACTTAGCCCTAGACCTAATTATAAACCTTAACCTAACCCAAACACTAACCCTACCCCTAGACCTAACTATAGTGATAATTCTGGCTTTTACCCTAACCCTAACTCTAACCAGAGCACTGACCTTGACCCTAACACTAACCCTAGCTCTAAACATCACACTAATGCTAACCCTAACCCTAACACTTTACCTAGCCATATTACTAACCCCAAAACTAGCCCTAATCATAATTCTAGCTCATACATTAGCTGTAGCCCTAACCGTAGCCCTAACCTAACCCAAAACCTGGCCCTAATATGAGCAATCACCCTAGCTTTAACCCTACCCTAATCCTAGCCCTAACCCTAGCTCTTACCCTATTCGTTATCTTAAGCCAAACCCTAAACCTAATGCTAACCCTAGTCCTAACCCTAATCCATAGCCTATCCCAAACCCTAACCCTAACCTTCATTTTAGCTCTAACCCTAACCCAAACCCAAACCCTAATCCTTACCTTTATTCTGACCCTAACACTAACCATAGGTCTCAATCTGACACTAACCCAAACCCGAACCCTAACATTAGCCCTACTGGTAATCCTATACCTAAACCTAACATTAGCCCTAGACCTAAACCTAATCCTAAATCTAGTCATAACTCTAGCCCTAGACCTGAACAACAATCTAGCCCTAGCCCTAACAATAACCCTTTACCTAACCCATACATTAACCCTATCCCTAGACCTAATCCTAGTCCTAATTCTGGCACTAACCCCAACAATAACTCTAACTTGAACACTACCCTGACCCTAACATAAACCTAGCTCCAAAGCTGACCCTAAGCCAAAACCTAATCCTAACACTATATCTAGCCATAACCCTAGCCCTAAAACTAGCCCTAAATATAACCCTAGCTCTTACATTACCCATGTCCCTAATCCTAGGCCTAAACTAACACAAAACCTGGTCCTAATCCTAGGCCTAAACCTAGCCCTAAGTGAAACCCTAAACCTAACCCTAGCCCTAACCCTAACCCAAACCCTTGCCTTAGACCAAACCCTAGCTCAAAGCCTAACATTTACCATAACCATAACCCTAACCCTATCCTGAACCCTAACCTAACCCTAGCCCTAATCCTAACCTTACCAGAGCCCTAACTATAGCTCTAATTCTATCCACTACCCTAACCCTAGCTTTAAATCTAATCATAACCCTAGCCCTAATCCTAGCTCTAACCCTACCATTACCCTAACCATAATTCTAACTCTAATGCTAACCCTAGGCTTAACTCTAACCCTATTGCAATCCCTAAACCTATCCATTACCCTAAAACTAACCTGAATCCTAATCCTAACCCTATCCATTACCCTAACCCTAACTGTAACCCTAATGCTGATTCAAGCCCTTAACCTAAACCTTAACCTAAATCAATCCATAAGCCATACCCTGAACCTAATAATACACCTAGATGTAAACTTGACCCTTACCCTAAATCTAACCCTTACACTAGACCTAACCATAAATGGAACCCTAAATCTATCCCTAACTGTAACCCTAGACCTGACATTAGCCCTAGCCCTAATCCTAGCCATAACCTTAACACGAACACTAGATCTCATCCTAGCCCTAAACCTAGCCTTAATCATAACACTAACCCTAATTCTAACCCTTTCCCTAGCCCTAAACCTAGCTATAACCCCATAGCCTACCCTAAACTTAACCCAAACCCTAACCCTAACCTAACCCTAGCCCTAACCTTAACCCTAGGCATAGCCCTAACACCAACCCTATCCCTAATCCTAAACCTAACCCTAATCCTAGCCTTAAGACTAACTATAATTCTCGCCCTAGCCCTCACCCTAATTCTAACACTATCACTTACTCTAATCCTATTACTAGCCCTAAGCCTAGAATAACCCTAGCCCTACCTTACACCTTGTCCTAACCCTAGATCTAAACCTAACTCTACATCTAATCCTAACTCTATGCCTAAACCTAACCTTAACACTAGCCCTAACCCTAACGCTAGTCCTAAAACTAGCCCTAACCCTAGGCCTAGCCCTCAAACAAAACTGAGCCATAACCTTAACCCTAACCCTTGACCTAAACCAAACCCTAACCCTATATCTAGCCTTAACCCTATGCCTAATTCGAGTTCTAACCCTAACCCTAAAACTACCCCTGAACCTGACTCTGACTCTAATACTAACCCTACCTCTAAACATCAACCTAACCCTAAACCTTACCCTAACATTAGATTTAGTCCTAACCCTAATTCTAAAACTAGCCCTAATCATAACCCTAGATAGTACATTAGCTGTAACCTTAATCCTAATGCTAACCAACCAAAACCTAGCCCAAATCTGAGACCTAACCCTAGCTTTCATCCTAATGCTAACCATAACACTAGCCCTAACCCTAACCCTAACCCTAGCTCTAACATAGCTCTAACCTTATCCCTTACCCTAAGCCAAACCCCAACCCTAATGCTAACTCTGGTCTTAACCCTAATCCTTAGCCTAACCCAAACCCTAACCCTATTACTAGTCCTAACCCTAGCTCTCATTCTAGTTATAACCATTACCCAAACTCTAACCCTAACCCTGACTTTTATTCTGACCCTAACCCTAAACCAAACCCTAAAACTAGCCCAACCCATAACCCTATATCTAAACCTAACCCTAACACTATCCCTAGACTAAACCTAATTCTAAATCTAGCCATATCTCTCACCCAAGACCTAAACAAAAACCTAGCCCTAGCCCTAATGATAACCCTTAACCTAACCCAAATACTAACCCTACCTCTAGACCTAACCAATCCTAATTCTGGCTCTAGTCCTAACCCTAACCCTAATCCAAACACAGACTCTGACACTAACACTAACCATAGCTTTAAAACTGACCCTAACAAATACCTAAACTTAACACTAGATCTAGCCATAACCCTAACCATAACCCTAGCATTAACATTATCATAGCACTAACCCTAGCTCTAAACCTAACACAAAACCTAGCCTTAATTCTAGGCCTAAACCTAGCCCTAAGCGGAACCCTAACCCTAACCTAACCTTATCCCTTACCCTAAGCCTAACCCTCACGCTAACCCTAACCATTGCCTTAGACCTAACCGTAGCTAAAACCCAAACCCTAACCCTAAACATAACTCTAGCCCTAGCCCTAAACCTAATCATAACCCTAGCCCTAATCATTATGTTAACACTAGCCCTAATACTATCTCTAAAATTATCCATTACCCTAAACCTAAACCTAACCCTAATGATAACACTAGTTCTAACCCTAATTGTAAACCTAATCCTAGGTCTAACGCTAAACCTAACTCTTGTCATAGCCCTAAACCTAGATCAAAACCTAACCCTTATTCTAACCCTAACCCTAGCTCAAACCCTAACACTAACCCTAAACCTAAAACTACCTTTAACCCTAACCTGACATCTAAACATATCCATTAACCTAACTCTAAAGATAACCTTAGCCCTAACCCTAACACTAACCTTAATCTTAACCATAAATCTAACCCTAGACATAACCCTAAACCTAACCCTCACCCTAGCACTAACCCTAGCTCTTAACCTAAAATGTACCCTAAATCTAACCCAAATACTAACCCTAGCCTTGCCCTAAACCTAACCCTAACTCTAACCTAATCCTAACCAAAACCTAGCCCTAACCCTAGCTCTAATGCTATCCTTTACCCTAACGATAACCCTAACCCAAATGCTAACCTTAGGACTAACCCTAACCCTATCACTAATCCTAAACCTACCCATTACCCTAATCTTTACCTGAATCCTAAATCTAAACCTATTCATTACCCTAACCCTACCTCTAAAGATAATGCTAATTTGAGCCCTAACCCTAAAACTTAACCTAACACAAACCCAACACCTGACCCTGACCCTACAAATACACCTAACTCTTAACCTGACCCTTACCCTAAACCTAACACTGGACTTAGCCATGATCCTAACCCTATAACTATCCCTAACCGTAACCCTACACCTGACATTATGCTTATCCCTAAAACTCGCCCTAACCCTAACACAAACCCTAGCCCTCATCCTAAACCCAAATCTAGCCTTAATCTTAACAAATACCTAACCCTAGCCCTAAACTTAATTCTAATCATTTCCCTAGCACTAAACCTAGCTATAACCACATCCCTTCCCCTAAACTGAACCCTAAACATAGCCCTAACCCTGGGCCAAACCCTAACACTAATCCTAGACCTATTCCTAGCCCAAATTTAGCCCTAACCCTAATCCTAACCCTAGCCTTAAGACTAACTATAACTCTCACCCTAGCTCTATTCCTAGTTCTAACCCATCGCTTAACATAACCCAAACACTAGACCTAACCTTAGCCCTAACCCTAGCCATAATCCTAATCCTAGAATTAACCATAACTCTAAATCTACCCCTAAGCCTAAACTCACCCTGTCACTAGCAATAACACTAACGCTAATCGTAAAACTACCCTTGACTTTAGCCTTAGCCCTAAAATAAAACCAAGCCATAGCACTAACATTAAACCTTAACCTAAACCAAATCCTAACCCTATTTCTAGCCCCAAGCCTACCCCTTATTCGAGTCCTATCTCTAACCCTAAAACTAACCCTGACCCTGATTCTGAACCTATCACTAACCCTAGCTCAAAACATCACCCTAAACTTCAACCTAACCCTAAAACTAGACTTAGCCCTAACCGTAACCCTAAAATTAGCCCTAATCATAACCCTAGTTCTTACGTTAGCAGTATCCCTAACACTAGCCCTAAGGTAACCCAAAATCAAGTGCTAATCCGAGCCCCAACCCTAGCTTTAACCGTAACTTTAACCCTAAACCTAGCCCTAACTCTTACCCTAAACCTAACCCCAACTTTAATCCTTGAACTAACACTAAACCTAACCTTAATCATAGCCCAAACCCTAACCATAACCCTAGCCCCTAACCCTAGCTCTAACCCTACCCATTACCCTAACCCTAACCCTAAACCTAATGCTAACCTTGGGCCTAACCCTAACACATTCCCTAAATCTAACCCATCCATTACCCTAAACATAACCCTAACCCTAAACCTAACACTAGACCTACACTTAACACTAACACTAAAACTAGCCCTATAGTAATCCTAGTTCTTACATTAGTCATAGCCCTAAAGCTAACACAAAACCTAGCCTTATCCAAGCTCTAACCCTAGTTTTAACCCTAACTCTAATCCTAACCCTAGCCCTAGCCCTAACCCTAAGCCTAGCCCTAAGCCTAGTGCTAACCCTATCCCTTAACCTAAACCAAACTCTAACCCTAAAGTTACCCTAGTCCTAAACCTAATCCTTAGCCTAACGCAAAATGTAACTCTATTAATAGTCCTAACTCTATCCCTCAATCTAGCTTTATCCCTACCCCAAACCTTAGCCCTAACCCTGACCCTTATTCTGACCCCAACAATAACCATAGGTCTAAACCAGATCCTAACTCTAAACCAACTCCTAATATTGGTGCTACCTGTAACCCTATACCTAAAATTAACCCTAACACTAGACCTACACCTACACCTAATCCTTCATCTAGTGATAACTCTAGGCCTAGCCCTAAACAAAAACCTAGCCCTAGCCCTAACAATAACCCTTAACCTAACCCAAACACTAACCCTACTCCTAGACCTAACCCTAGTCTTAATGCTGGCCCTAACAATAAAGCTAACCCTAACCCCGAACACTGATCCTTACCCTAACACAAACCCTAGCTCTAAACCTTATCCTAAACCAAACCTAACCTTAACACTAGACCTAGCCATATCACTAACCCTGAAACTAGCCATCACTACAGGCCAAAATCTACCTCTAACTCTATCCATTACCCTAACCAGAACCCTAACCCTAATGGTAACCCTAGCCCTAACCCTAACCCTGACTCTAACCCTAAACCTCGTCCTAGTCCAAACCCTCAATCCCTAACTCTTAAACTTAAACTAACCCTAACACTAACCCTTGGCCTAACCCTAACCCTAACCTTAACCTTAGCTCTAATCCCAACCTTAACCCTAGCCATAACCCTAGCTCTAACCCTACCCATTACCCTAATCCTAACCCTAACCCTAACCTTGATGATAACCCTAGCCCTTACCCTAAATCTAACCTAGCCATAACCCTAGACATAACATAAACCTAATCTTTGCCATACACCTATCCCTAGCTAAAACCCTAATAATTACCTAAAACCTAACCCTAAACCTATCCCTAACCCTAACCTTAAGCCGAAACCAAACACTAACCCTAACCCTCACCCAACATCAAACCCTATTCAATACCATAACCCTAGCCCTAAATTTAACACTAACTTTGACTCTAACCTTAACTATAAACTGGACCTAACCCTAAACCTAACCCTCACCCTAGAGCTAACCCTAGCTCAAAAAATAAACCATACCCTAAACCTAAACCTAACCCTAGCCCTAGGCCTAACCATAACCATAACCCTAACTCTAGCCCTAATACTAACTATAACCCTAGTCCTAACCCTAGCTCTAACTCTATCCATTACCCTAAGCACAACCATAAACCTAATGCTAACCCTAGGCCTAACACTAACCCTTTGACTAACTCTAATCCTATCAATTATTCTACACCTAACCTGATTCCTAAACCTAACCCTATCATTACCCTAACCCTAACCCAAATGCTAATTAAAGCCCTAACCCTAAACCCTAACCTAAACCAAACCTGGAACCTGATTCTAACCCTAATAATACCCCTAGCTCTAAACCTGACCCTTACCCTAAACTTAACCCTTACACTAGACCTAGCCATAAACATAACCCTCAATCTATCCCTAACCATAACCCTAGACCTGACACTAGCCCTAGCCCGAATTCTTTCCATAACCCTAAAACCAACCCTAGCCCTAAACCTAGCCCTATTACTAGCCCAAAACATAACCCTAGCCCTAACCATAATTCTAACCTTCAGCCTAGCCCTAAAACTAGCTATAACCCCATCCCTTCCCCTAAACCTAAACCTAAGCCTAAAACTAGACTTAACCCTAACACAAACCCTAGACCTAATCTTAGCCCTAATACAGCCCTAAACCTATCCTAACCCTAGCCCTAAGACTAACTCTAACTCTCGGCCTAGTCCTATTCCTCGTTCTAACCCTATCCCTTACCATAACCCTAACACTTGCCCTAACTTTAGCCCTAACCCTAGTCCTAGCCCTAATCCTACATCTAATCCTAACTCTAAATTTAACCTAACCCTAAACTGAACCTCTCACTAACACAAGCCATAACAATAAGCTAATCCTAAAACTAGCCCTAACACTAGGCCTAGCCCTAAAACAAAACTGAGCCATAGCCCTATCCATAACCTTTAACCTAAACCAAACCCTAAGCCTACACCTAGCCCTAAACCTAGCTCTAATTCGAGTCCTATCCCTAACCCTAAAATTAAGACTGACCCTGACACTGACCCTAACATTAACCCTAGCTCTAAACATCACTCAAAACCTAAACCTAACCTTAACACTAGACCTAGGACTAACCCTAACCCTAACTTGTGGTGAGCCGCTTCTGCCGCTTTTGCAGACTGTGGTTGCCATTACAAGATGGCACTGGCTCCGCTGTGGTTTGTGACAAACAACTCCTAATTTGGGAGAGTTGGCACATGGATTTTCAACACCCTATGAGAAAGTTGCATTGTGGCAGCTTCGCATTGGGGCTTGAGGTGCTTTATTAAGGCTGGGAGGGGCATCCGAGAGTTAGAAGAAAAAGTATCAAGGACCTGAATAAAACTGCTGAAAGAAGATTCCTGAGTTGCGTCTTCCTTGCGGGCAAGGGGTCGCGACAAGTGGTGCCGAAACCCGGGAACCAGAACTTTCAGTCAGTCAGGGGCAGTGCACCGGTTAGTCCCAGGTAGGTGGGATCCGCGACCAAAGCGGGGATAGTCCCAGTAAGCGGGATCCGCGACCAAAGCGGGGTCAGCTCCTCTACAAAGAAAGAGAGAGCCTCACATTTATTGCAGCTGCACTGTGTACTTTCACTTTTGTTTTCCGTGTTTCTTTTGTTGTGTCGTTTCGCTTTTGTTTTTTGTGCGTCTTTTGTTGTTGTGTCATGGGTGTTGCATCTTCAAGTCTGCTTCTCCTGGCCCTGGATGACCTGTTACGTTCCAAGGGCCTAGAAGTGAAACGTAGTACTTTAGAGAGATTTTTACAGAAGACAGATATTGCTGCACCGTGGTTTGCATTTTCGGGCAGCCTTACTATACCTAGCTGGGATAAATTAGGCAAAGATCTTGACTTTGCTTCTGAACAGGGCATATTAGAGGGTGGGGTGATACCTCTTTGGAAAATGGTCCGTAGTTACCTCACAGATGGCAGATGTCAGGAAGCACTTACTAAAGGACAGGAAGTTTTAGAGCAATTACATGAGGAGAAGTCAGAGATGGCAGAAAGTGAGATGTCTCAGGAGGATGGGAGTGTGCGGAGCGCGAAACAGGGGAGGAGATGACTGTCTCCGGCAAGAACTGAGATATCTCAGAAGGAGGGGAGTGTGCGGAGCGTGAAACAGGGGAGGAGACGATTGTATCCAGATCTCAGTGCGCTGCGCACACCCCCATGCGAAAGTGGGTCAGAGGAAGAGAAGGATGAGGAGGAGGAGCTTGGGAGGCTGTCTCGTCAGCTAGGGAGTGTAGGTATAGGAGAAGGGAACAGAAATAAACAGGGGCTCAAGAAAAATGATCCTCCGGATCCACCGCCGTACGGCGGGGGTGTTTCGGGGAGAGCTTTCCATGCCCAAACATGGAGGGCTGTTAATGCTGAGATGGGTCTTGCTTATCCAGTTTTTCAGGATGACAATAGGGGAAGATTCCATGAACCCTTAGATTTCAAAATTGTGAAGACCCTGGCGGAGTCCGTGCTTACTTATGGGGTGGATGCCGCCTTCACACTAACTCAGGTGGAGGGTTTGTCTAGATACTGCATGACTCCCTCTGACTGGGCTAGCCTTGTTCGGGCTTGCGTTTCCCTGGGTAAATATTTGGACTGGAGAGCATTTGTGCTAGAGGGCGCCATAGAGCAGGCCGCCCAAAACCATGCGGCAGGACACCCCGCTTGGGATAAGGATATGCTTTTGGGGCAGGGGAGATTTGCTAATCAACAGACAGGATTTCCTCTTGAGGCATATGACCAAATTAACAGCATTTGCATTCGGGCATGGAAGTCACTTCCAAATAGAGGAGAGGTATCTGGTAATTTGACCAAGATTCTACAAGGCCCTACAGAACCCTTTTCAGATTTTGTAGCAAGGATGGTGGATGCCGCTGGAAAGATTTTTGGGGATCCTGATAGAGCCATGCCCCTTATCAAGCAATTGGTCTTTGAGCAATGCACAAAGGAATGTAAAGCAGCGATCACTCCTTATAAAAACAAGGGCATAGAAGCATGGATGAAGGTGTGTAGAGAGATTGGAGGACCTTTAACTAATGCAGGTCTTGCAGCCGCTGTCCTTCGGATTGCAAAAGGGGGCGGTCCTGCCGCCGGAACATGCTTCCATTGTGGTCAACCCGGTCATGTCAGACGTGAATGTCCCAAAAAAGACAATTTTACTGGACCTCCTCACGGTGGAACTTCCAATGGCCTTCGTCTACCGGGGTTGTGTCCGAGATGCAAAAAGGGGAAGCATTGGGCAAGAGAGTGTAGATCAGTGAGGGACATCCATGGACAGCCTATTTCAGCTGGGCCAAAAAACGGCCGACGGGGCCCCCGACCCCAGGGCCCACAAATATATGGGGCAGTGGAGAGTGTCACACCCGAACCCGAGACCTGGCCGTCTCTACGCCATCCCATGAAACGCGGAGAGCCACTACAGGCGCCGCAGGATTGGACCTCTGTTCCACCTCCAGACTCGTATTAACACCTAAGATGGGAGTCCAATTGGTGGAAACTGAGTTTAAAGGGCCTTTACCACCTGGCACTGTAGGTTTGTTAATTGGACGTGCATCCTCTATCTTGCAAGGTCTTCATGTTTTCCCTGGAGTCATAAGCCCTGATGCTGTAGGGACGGTAAAGGTTATGGTGGAAGCTCCAAGGGGCATTGTGTCTATTTCTCCAGGGGATCGGATTGCTCAATTACTAATTTTGCCTAGCTTGCATAACCACTTCCCTGCTGACTCAAGGTCACGGACAGGAAATGAGATTGGTACCACCGGAGGGAATTGTGCCTATTTGTCACTGAATATGAGCAATCGCCCCACTTTGGAATTAAGCATAGAAGGTAAATCTATTGTGGGATTACTGGATACAGGCGCAGACCGTAGCATTATAGCCCTTAAGGACTGGTCTAAGGGATGGCCAGTGCAGACTTCTGATCAATCCCTAAGAGGACTTGGATATGCCCAAGCCCCTCAAATCAGCTGTAGACATCTATCTTGGAAGGACCCGGAAGGACATAATGGTACCTTTCAGCCTTATGTACTTGATTTACCTGTTTCTTTATGGGGCCGTGATCTGATGAAAGACATGGGGTTTACTCTTAGCAATAACTATTCCCCGGTGTCCCAACAAATTATGCAAGATATGGGGTATAAGCCAGGTCTAGGATTAGGAAAACACCTACAGGGGCGTAGGCATCCTGTGCACGGTCATCAAAAGCTTAACAGATTTGGTCTGGGTTTTTCCTAGGGGCCACTGGGGCTCAAATACCCATAACATGGCTCACCGAGGAGCCTGTTTGGGTGCCTCAGTGGCCTCTTCCCTCGGTTAAATTGGCAGCAGCCCATGACCTAGTTAAAGAACAACTTGACTTGGGTCACATCCAACCTTCTACTTCTCCATGGAATACTCCCATATTTGTCATTAAGAAAAAATCAGGGAAGTGGCGCCTACTGCATGATCTACGAGCAGTTAATGCTCAAATGCAACTTATGGGGCCCATTCAAAGAGGGCTGCCTCTGCTCTCCTCTGTTCCTCAGGGCTGGCATATTATTGCTATTGACATTAAAGACTGTTTCTTTTCTATTCCTTTGCATCCTAAAGACTCACAGCGTTTTGCATTCACCCTTCCCTCGTGTAACCACGAGGAACCAGATCAAAGGTTTGAGTGGGTAGTGTTGCCGCAGGGCATGGCTAATAGTCCTACGATGTGTCAGATGTATGTGGGGAAGGCACTCGTACCTCTCAGACAAAAGTATTCCTCCATTAAGATCATTCATTATATGGATGATGTATTATTGGCTGCTAAATTAGAACAAAGGGTTAATGAGGCTTATAAAGACTTAATAAACCTGTTAGCTCAATATGGGCTGCATATCGCACCTGAAAAGGTTCAAACGGGGGATTCTATTAAGTATTTGGGAGCGACAATTGGGTATGATAAATTAAAACCACAAAAAATCACCATAAGAACTCAGGATCTCCAAACTCTGAATGATTTTCAAAAACTGCTGGGAGATATTAATTGGATAAGAGGATATTTACATACTCCTAATATTGTGCTTCAGCCTTTGTATGCTACTCTTAAGGGTGATCCAGATCTTGCTTCCCCTCGTAGCCTCACCAAAGAGGCTAGAGCGGCCCTTATGAAAGTACAAGAAGCTATACAGCATGCCACTCTATACAGGCTCCAGAGTGATAAACCTTTCCAGTTATGTGTGCTTGCCACTATGCGGCAGCCTACTGGAGTACTGTGGCAAGATGGGCCTTTACTATGGATCCACCCACATGTATCTCCAGGAAAATCCTTAGAATACTATCCTGATGCTGTTGCAGCGTTAGCACTTAAAGGGATTCAGCAAAGCATTCAATTTTTCGGACAGTCACCTTCTTCTCTTATCATACCCTACACTAAAGCTCAACTTAATATTTTGTGTGCTACTCTAGACAACTGGGCTATTCTATGCTGCTCATTTCAAGGAGATATTGATAATCATTACCCTTCTCATCCATTACTCAATTTTGTTAAAGAGCATCCCATCATTTTCCCTAAGGTAACTTCACCCAGTCCTATTCCGGGGGCTGTTAATATATTTACTGATGGTTCCAAATCTGGAATGGGAGCTTATGTAATTAATAATTCTCCCCCTGTCCAGCATCAATTTGCTCCAGGAAATCCACAATGGGTAGAACTACAAATTGTTATTGAGGTTTTTAAACAGTGTTCTTTCCCTTTTAATCTCATTTCGGACTCCATCTATGTGGTACAAGCACTAAGAGTCCTGGAGGCCGTGGGAGCTATTAGTGATGCCCATAATGTATCTGTTTACTTTAATCAACTTCAACAGCTTATCTGTAGCCGCACTGCTCCCTTTTATCCAATGCACATCCGGGCTCACACCTCTCTTCCTGGTCCATTATCACAGGGCAATGCCTGTGCGGACTCAGCCACTAGAGATCAGTTGATATGCTTGGCTTCCTCCTTAGAGGGGGCTAAATTATTTCACCAGAACTTCCATGTTAATGCTTTAACGCTGCGCAGGCGTTTTTCCATTTCAAGAGCAGATGCTTGTCAGATAGTATTACAATGTCCTCATTGTGTCACATTTCTTCATCCCCCTAATTATGGAGTAAACCCACGGGGATTGAAGCCATTGGTTGTCTGGCAAATGGATGTGACACACATTCCTGACTTTGGTAACTTCAAGTATGTGCATGTTTCTGTTGATACATGCTCTGGAGTTATTCATGCTTCTGCTTTATTGGGAGAAAAGGCACGTAATGTTATTACTCATTGCCTAGAAGCATGGGCAGCATGGGGTGCTCCTACATCCCTTAAGACGGATAATGGACCTGCTTATACTGGCAGACAATTTACATCCTTTTGTTCTACTATGGGAGTGCAACTTACTCATGGTCTGCCTTACAATCCTCAAGGACAAGGCATTGTTGAGCGTGCTCATCGCACCTTAAAGGAAACTTTACAAAAACAAAAAGGGGGAATAGGAGCTGAACACACTCCTAAAGAACGCCTGTCCTTAGCTCTCTTTACCATTAATTTTTTGAATTTGGATATTCATGGTCGCTCTGCGGCCGATAGACATGTGTCCCCTCAGCCCTCTGTGATTGGCTATGTTAAGTGGAAAGATGTTCTTATGGGCCAATGGAACGGCCCCGACCCCGTGCTGACATGGGCATGAGGATCTGTATGTGTTTTTCCCCAGGATCGCAAGGAACCACTGTGGGTCCCTGAACGCCTGACAAGAAGAGTCTTGACACCAACCAACCAGCAACAAGAGATACCACAGCAATCCTGTGATGAGGATCTTCATCCTGCTAAGTGCTCTGGCTCTGATGCTGATGCCGATGGTACAGGCGACACCGATGCAGTGGTGGGCAGTGGCACGGGCATGGCCAATGCCGATGCCGGTTCATGGTAATTCTAGTGTCCTCCCCACTCTTTTTTCTACCTCATGTGAGATGTCTGCTCCCTGTGCTTCTCCTAGAGGGGACATGGAGAGCATTTTTAATCAATCTCAAGTTAATCTCACAGGAGTTTTTTTGCTTCAGCCTTGGGAATGCTAATTGTATTAGCCTTAAGACCAAAAATTTGACTAACTGGGAGGACCCATTGCGGTCCAGTCAGGACTCAGGGAGCATTATTAGTGCCGTACTGAGCCAAGTAGTTTCGGGGAAGCAATCAGGCTCAGGGACCCCCGCAAATAGCTCTGCTTTAAATATAACTACCTTGGCTATTATCTCCGAGGTGCTAATCCCAGTGCCTCCTTCTTCTAATAGTATCTATCATGCCACTCATTTCAAGGCCTCTCCTTACTGTACCCCTAATCTTGGTTTTCCCCCAACATTTACACCTTGTCAGGATCATTCCTGGGAGAAACATCAAGTTGCTAAAGGTTTCTCCCTTTCCCCCTCTCTTAAGAGGTATGTTTATAACTTTAATAACAGTGCCAACTCCTCTACAGGAGTGGGTTGGTCCTGGTTTCAATGGCTGATTTCCAATGAAAGGGGGGCTTCAGCCAATATTTCTACATTGGCTCAATTGCTAGGAGCCAAAAGTTGGTTGGCTAATGTTTCTGGCACTGTTAGGGAGAGTGAACGAGGTAATAGGCTTACTTCTGTTTCGTTCAACTCTCTGTTATATAATGCCACATTGCCCCCTGCAATGGTCTGTGTCCAATCCCCGTTCCTGTTCCTTTTGGCTAATGATACCTCATCAGGGATGCTGAATTGTTCTAATGTTACCTGTCTCTTATCTGAGTGTTGGAATGGTTCTTGGACTGTAGCAGTGGTTATGAAAATTCCAACTTTTGTCCCAATCCCGGTAACTGCGGATCCTGAAAAATTCCCCATTGTTGAGCTATTTAGAGTCCGCAGGGATTTTGGAATTACAGCAGCTATAGTGACAGCCGTGGCGGTATCTGCTGCTGCAGCGGTTACGACCGGAGTGGCCATGGCCAATCAAGTACAAACTGCTGCCACCATTAATCGAGTTGTTCAACAAACTTCCACCATACTTGAATCCCAAAACACAATTAATCAGCATATTTTGTCAGGGATTTTAGCTGCCAACCAAAGAATAGATTTACTCCAAGCTCAGGTAGAAGAATTGGCTGACTTGGTGCTTTTGGGTTGCGTTGACCAACGTGCACATTTATGCATAACCTCTGTCAGATTTAATGATTCCAGGAATGCTTCCCGCATCATTGGCGAATATTTGGCCGGAAATTGGTCCATGGAAGCGGAAGACATGATCCAGT
Organism: Urocitellus parryii; assembly: GCF_045843805.1. NCBI lineage: Eukaryota > Metazoa > Chordata > Mammalia > Rodentia > Sciuridae > Urocitellus > Urocitellus parryii. The sequence continues at coordinate 128,227,165 of NC_135536.1, forward strand.
CTCAACTAACCCAAATAGCTGTCTTGAACAGTACCCGTGTCGATCCCGTGACTTTGGAACAATTCACCGATTGGATATCTTCTGCCTTTTCCTTCTTTAAAGAGTGGGTGGGGGTAGGCGTTTTTGGTGCAATGTGTTGCTTCGGTATGTTCCTCTGTTTGTGGTTTCTCTGTCGCCTCAAGGCCCGCAATGCTCACGATAAGGCTATGATCATACAAGCTCTTGCAGCTTTAGAAAATGGCAACTCACCTCAAGTCTGGCTTGCGCATCTTAAACAGTAAATCTTTGACATGGTCGTTGCACCCCAAGTTATTATAACATTGCACTGGGATCAACATGTCTTTCCTCGCTATTCTCTTAGTGTTGGAAAGCCCTTGCACTCTGCTGGCCTTGCTGCCATTGCACGCAGATGGGTTTCCACACTAGTGCTTCTCTATCGCTTTACAGTCCGTACCTTTCTTTCAGGGTGCTGTCAACTTGTTTGTCGTTGTAAACAGCCACAGTTCAGCCTCAGCAATCCCCCTCCGTCCACCACCGTCACGATACAGGATGCGAGGCAAGGCACTGCACTTGAGTGATCCTTGAAGTGGACCTCAAGGAGAGCATGTCCTATTGCATGCGGGTTTGACGGGTTTGACGTCCTTCCTTACCCCAACTTATCCACGCCCCGCCCCACGAAAAAAGGCGTCGGCTGATATGGCCTCAGATCTGGGGAAGGGCCCTCCTTAGGGCTGAGCCATACTATGCAGCCACTTCTGTACAGTGGGATAGGACCTCTACTCTTGCCTGTATTGTTTTAAGAAAACTAAAGGGGGGAACTGTGGTGAGCCGCTTCTGCCGCTTTTGCAGACTGTGGTTGCCATTACAAGATGGCGCTGGCTCCGCTGTGGTTTGTGACAAACAACTCCCAATTTGGGAGAGTTGGCACATGGTTTTTCAACACCCTATGAGAAAGTTGCATCGTGGCAGCTTCGCATTGGGGCTTGAGGTGCTTTATTAAGGCTGGGAGGGGCATCCGAGAGTTAGAAGAAAAAGTATCAAGGACCTGAATAAAACTGCTGAAAGAAGATTCCTGAGTTGCGTCTTCCTTGCGGGCAAGGGGTCGCGACACTAACTAGCCATAATCATAACCCTAGTTCTTACATTAGCTGTAGGTCTAACCCTAGCCCTAACCAAACCCAAAACCTAGCCCTAATCAGAACCCTAACACTAGCCTTAATCCTAACCATAACCCTAATCCGAGCCCTAACTCCTACCCTAAACCTAACCCTAACACTAACCCATGCAATACCCCAAAACCTAACCCTAAACATAGCCCTAATCCTAACCATAACCCTATCCCTAACCCTAGCTCTAACCCTATCCATTATCCTAGCCCTAACCCTAAACCAAATGCTAACCCTATGATAACCCTAAATCTATTCTTAACCCTAAACCTATCCATTAATCTAAACCTACCCTGAACCATAAACCTAACCATAGCCATAAACATAATTCTAACCCTTTAATCTTAATCCTAAAACTATCTCTAATCATAACCCTAAACCTAACATTAGCCTTAGCCCTAATGAAGCCCTAACCCTAAAATAAACTCTAACCCTAATCCTAGCCCAATCTTAGCCTTAATCCTAACCCTAAACGTAACCCTAGCCCTAACCCTAATTTTAGCCCTCGTCCTAGTTCTAAACTTAGCTATAACATCATACCTAACCAAAACCATAACCCTAACCCTAGCCTTAAACCTAGGCTTAGCTCTAATACTAACCCTAGCTCTAATCCTAGCCTTAATTAGGCCATAACCCTAACCCTAAACCTAACCCTAACCCTAAGACTAAATCCAACCCTTGCCCCATCCATATCCCTAGTTCTAACCCTATCCCTTATGATAACCCAAACCCTAGCCCTAACCCTATCCCTAAGCTTCACCCTAGCCCTAAACCTAGATCAAACCCTAACTCTAAATCTAACCCGAACCCTAAGCCTAAACCACGCCATAACACTAGCTCTAACCCTAAAGTTAATTCAAAAACTAGCCCTAACCCTAGCCCTAGCCCTCACAAAACCAAGCCGTAGCACTGACCCTAATCCTTAACCTAAACCAAACCCTAACCCTACACCTAGCCCTAACCCTAGCCCTAATTCAAGTCCTAACCCTAACCCTAGAACTAACAAAACCCTGACTCTGACCCTAACACTAACCCTAGATCTACACATCACCCTATACCTAAACCTAATCCTAACACTAGACCTCACCCTAAACCTAACTGTAAAACTAGCCCTAATTGTAATGCTAGTTCTTACATTAACAAAGCCCTAACTCTAACAAAAAAACCTGGCCAAGATCTAAAACTAGCTTTAACCCTAACCCTAACCCTGGCCCTAACCCTATCCTTAGTTCTAACCCTACCCCTTACACTAAGTCAAACCCTCATCCTATTGCTATGCTAGTCCTAACCCTAATCCTAAGCCTACCCCAAACCCTAACTCTATTACTAGTCCTAACCTTAGCCCTCATTATAGATCTAAACTTAACCCAAACCCTAACCCTAACCCTGACCCTTATTTTGACCCTAACACTAAACCTAGGTTTAAACCTGACCCTAACCCTTATCCGAAACCTAACATTAGCCCTACAGGTAACCTATAGTTAAATCTAACACTAACACTAGTCCTAGACCTAAACCTAATCCTATATATAGTCATAATCCTAGCCCTAGCCTTAACAATAATCCTTAACCTAACCCAAACACTAACCCTTGCCAGGGACCAAAAAGGAGTTCTCCTTCAAAGAATAACCTGACAGTGCCAGGGACCAAAAGGGAGTTCTCCTTCAAAGAATAGCCTGACAGTTACAAGAAACAGCCCCCTAGGAGACATCTCGCCTGGGAGACACCCTGCAGCCATCCATCTCCCTGAGACATCCTGCGGCCATCTGTCTTCCTGAAACATCCTGCGCTATCTCACCTTGTGAAGACTTCTAGCAACTGCTGATAAGAGAGCTCCCCCCATCCCCAGCCCATAAATACCCCTGTGTGAACAATAAAAGTTTGCAGCTTGATCAGAACTTTTGTCTTGCAGTCACCCTTCGTGTCTCTTGTCCCTTCATTCCTCCCCATCTAGGTTCGCTGCCCATGTTGATGTGTCCTGCCGGTCGGGACATTTGGCACCCAGTGTGGGGCTCGAGCCTTTGACTGAGGGGGAACACCGTCCTCCAGGAAGACTTGGCCAAGCGGGAGCGTGCGATCGCCTCCGCAGACATGACTGAGAGACAGATCTGGGAGGAGAGCGAGGACGACGCAAGGTGAGTGACACACCATGGGACAAGCAGTTTCGTCACATGAGTTGTTTTTATCAGGCCTCAAGGAGGCCCTCAAGACACGGGGGGGCGCGTGTTAAGAAAAAGGGCTTAAAATTATTCTTTTCATACGTAGGAGAATTGTGTCCATGGTTTCCCCTTGAAGGGACCATTGATGGTAAAAGATGGCTTAGAGTAGGAGACTGTTTAAAAGATTATTATGAATCCTTTGGCCCAGAAAAGGTGCCTGTTCCCACCTTTTCTTACTGGAACTTAATTAATGAACTTCTTAAAAGTTCATCCTTTGACAATGGCACCTTAAAACTTGTCAGGATTGGGGAAGAGGCTATGCAAAAGACCTCTCATCCCCCCTCGGCATGCCCTTCAGTTAGTATAGACACAGACCATTCTCAGTCTCCCCAGGACTCTGGGAACCTTCCTGGTCCCGCTCAAAACCCCACCCTAATAAATAAGGCTCCAACAGTTACCAACCACCTTTATCCAGTTTTAAATCTTGGAGACACATTGACCCTTGGGGAGGAGGCTACCTTGGAGAAGGAAACAGCTCGCTACCATTCAGAAGACCCGCCACCTCTCAGGACCCTGCCACAGCCTATAGGACTTACACATCCCCCTCCCTCCTATATCCCTCCTGCCTTTTGTGCTCAGGCCATTCAGGGGCCAACTGCCCCCTCAGATATTTTTTCTCCACTTCCCCTGCCTGACCTGGCTCCCTTGCGAGAGTCTCTCCAACACAGATGGGAACAGATCCAACTTTTAAAAGAATTAAGATCCCTTGACTCTGAGCTCTGCTCATTAGCCTTAGGCACAGAGTCAACCCGAGCTGGCCCAAGGCGATCTGATACAAAGGCTAAGCCACGCCATCGGCCTGTTCTAGCCTTCCCAGTCACCCGCAGTCAGACAGATAAGCCCGCCCAGGCTGAGGACAAAGAGGTGAAAGCGGAGGAAACAGAAGAAAGGAGGAAGCTGAAGAAAGGGATCAAGGGGATGAAGGGGGGGGGCAAGAGGAAGATCAGGACTCAGAGGATGAGGAGTTCACCCCTAGGCAGGAAGGAACCCAGAGTGCTTACAAAAAATTAAGCCTGCGCTTTCTTGAAAAACTTAAAAAGGCTTGTGCTCACTATGGACCCACTGCGCCCTACACATTGGCTTTACTAGAGAGTCACAGCGCACAATGGCTTACTCCTAATGACTGGAAATTTTTAGCCCAAGCTACCCTCAGTGCCGGAGACTTCCTGTTATGGAATGCAGATTTCAAAGAGCACTGTCGGAAATTGCTCAAAAAAATTTAACTAAGGCCTCCTCTAAATCATGGACTTATGTTAAGCTAGTGGGCAATGCGCCCTTTGACACTAACCCTAAACAGGCGCGTTTCCCTGCTGGACTTTTGGCGCAGATTCAGACGGCTGGCTTACAGGCTTGGAGACGCCTCCCTCAAAAGGGCTCGGCTACCACTTCCCTGGCAAAAATCCGACAAGGGCCTGACGAGCCTTATAGCGACTTTGTTGCCCGGCTTAACCTAGCCGCGGAGCGCCTGCTTGGACCAAGCAAAAGCGAAAGCCCCTTTGTAAAACATCTTGCCTTTGAAAACGCCAACCCGGCATGTCAGGATGTTCTTCGACCACATAAGGATAAAGGGGAACTTTCTGACTTTATTAGACTCTGTGCCGGGGTGGGTGCAGCCCATGCCATGGGTCTGGCCATAGGTGCTGCCTTTACCAAGGCCTTTCACAATCCTGGCTCACGTACTTGCTTTACTTGTAAACAGCCTGGCCATTTTGCACGTGAGTGTCCAACAGGCAAGCAAAGCCTAGGGATGGTGTCTCCTCAAACCAGGGCTAAACCGCCCCCAGCCACCCTTTGCCCTAGATGTGGTAAAGGTCGTCACTGGGCTAGTGAGTGTAGATCTAAGGCAAATGCCCTTGGACAGCCTACCTCTTCCCGCTTCCCAGGAAACTCCCTGCGGGGCCAGCCCCTGGCCCTGACCTCCCCCAGGACAAACTCAGGGGCAATAAGGTTTGTTCCCTCCCAAACTCCCAACCTACCTCAAAACCCTTCTCCATGATTGCCTCCCTCCAACGAGCCACCCCAGGCAGCGCAGGATTGGACCTCTGTGCCACCACCGATACAATATTAGACCCCATGCAAGGGCCCCAGATAATACCCACTGGAATTATGGGTCCCCCTCCATCTCATACGTGTGCCCTTATTCTTGGAAGGGCCTCTACTACTTTACAAGGTGTTCAGGTCTTCCCTGGCATTATTGATAATGATTTCACTGGAGAAATAAAAATACTGGCCACAGCTATTAATGGAGTTGCAGCCATCCCAACAGGAACAAGACTCGCACAATTAATACTCCTTCCCTTAGATTCAGGAGGCACTTCCACTGCCCAAACACTACCTCGGGGGACTGCCTCCCTGGGCTCCTCTGATGTGTATTGGGTTCAGCCCATTTCTCACAATAGACCCACCCTTACCCTACTTATTGAAGGAAAGAACTTCCAAGGAATTCTAGATACTGGGGCTGATGCCACAATTATCTCTCAAAAATACTGGCCATCAGGCTGGCCCCTCACCCCATCCTTGACTGACCTTAAAGGGATAGGACAGTCAAAAAATCCTCTGGTCAGCTCTAGGGCTCTTAGCTGGACTGATAAAGAGGGTAATAAGGGAACTGTTACTCCTTTTGTGGTTCCTGACCTCCCCGTTAACCCATGGGGCAGAGATATTTTGAGTCAAATGGAAGTTATTCTTGCCAGTCCCAATTCCATGATGACTCATCAAATGCTTCGTATGAATTTTGTTCCTGGTACAGACCTTGGGAGACTGAGACAAGGACTGGTTGAGCCCATACAACCCATACAAAAAACAGATACATATGGACTTGGGTATTCGGATTTTTAGTGTCGGTCCCTGACCCTCCTGTACCCCATGCAGATAAGATGATTTGGGAGACTCAGACTCCTGTGTGGGTGGATCAGTGGCCCCTTACCCAAGAAAAATTGGAGGCTGCCTCCATGTTAGTGCAGGAACAGCTGGCAGCCGGCCATGTAGAGCCCTCAACCTCACCATGGAATACTCCTATTTTTGTTATCAAGAAAAAATCAGGCAAGTGGCGCCTTTTACAAGATTTACGTGCCATTAATAAAGTTATGCGCCCGATGGGAGCACTACAGCCAGGCATTCCCACACCAGTGGCTATTCCCAAAAACTATTGTAAAATGGTTATTGACTTAAAAGATTGCTTTTTTACCATTCCTTTACATCCTGAGGATAGACTCTATTTTGCCTTTAGTCTCCCTCGCATTAATTTTCAGGGCCCTATGCAGAGGTTTCAATGGAAGGTTCTTCCCCAAGGTATGGCTAACAGCCCTAGTCTTTGCCAAAAATACGTGGCTCAAGCAGTAGACCCTGTAAGAGAGTGATGGCCACAAATTTATATTTTACATTATATGGATGATTTGTTAATTGCTGCACCTAATAACCATGACCTTAATAATTGTTACTTGGACCTTTACAAAGCCCTCACTACCTTGGGACTACAGATAGCTCCTGATAAGGTTCAAACACAAGACCCTTATACCTATTTGGGCCTTAAACTTCAAGATAATCAGATCCAAATTCCTATAATACAACTACGTGTGGACCAACTTCACACCCTTAATGATTTTCAAAAATTACTGGGGGATATTCAATGGCTAAGACCATATTTAAAATTACCCACTTGTGTACTTCTGTCCCTTAATGATATTTTGAGAGGTGATTCCCACCCCTCCGCCCCTCGAAAGCTTACTCCCGAGGCACGACAGGCATTAAACCAAGTCACAGAAGCCATTGCCCAACAGTTTGTTACACAAATTTCCTATAACCTTCCTCTGGTTCTGGTTATTTTACACACTCCTCATACACCCACAGGAATATTTTGGCAGCGGGATCCACATTTTAAAAATAAAGGCTGCCCCTTGCTTTGGGTCCATTTACCCACCACATCCTCCAAGGTTATTACTGTTTATCCTGCTCAGGTAGCTTCTATTATTATCAAAGGTTGTTTGCTTTCTCGACAACATTTTGGCAAAGACCCTGATAATATTTTAATTCCATATACTAAGGACCAAACCCAATTTTTACTACAGACAGGGGATGAATGGGGTATTGCCCTATCAGGCTTTTTGGGAACAATTGATAACCACCTCCCCAATGACCCCCTTTTACATTTTGCCCAATTACATCCATTTATTTTTCCCAAAATTACTCAAAAGGCTCCCATTCCCCAAGCCCTTACTGTCTTTACAGACGGCTCCAGTAATGGCCGTGCGGTCTTTGTTGTCAATAACCAGCCTACCACCTTTGATACTGTCTATCAGTCAGCACAGCTTGTGGAATTGTTTGCCATAACACAAGTTTTTATAACATTTTTCGATAAGCCTGTTAATATTTATACAGACAGTGCCTACATTGCTCACTCTGTGCCCCTGCTGGAGATTTCACCTGCCATTAAGGCTTCTTCCCATGCGGCCTTTCTGTTTCACCAGCTTCAGCAGCTAATTCAGGCCAGACAACACCCATTTTTCTTAGGACACATCAGGGCACACTCTGATCTTCCCGGCCCTCTAACACAAGGCAATGCCCAGGCTGATGCAGCAACTCGTTCCATCTTTCCAATTTTTGTTGGCTCAGTTCAAAAGGCCACGGAGTTACACAATCTTCACCATCTAAATTCCCAGAGCCTTCGATTACTTTGTAAAATTACCAGGCAGCAGGCACGAGAAATAGTAAAAGCATGTCCTGCTTGCACTGTCTCCCTCCCCATTCAACACTTGGGAGTTAATCCCCGAGGATTGCTGCCCAATCAGGTTTGGCAAATGGATGTCACTCATTTTCCTGAATTTGGAAAAACCAAATATATACACGTTTCTATAGATACCTTCAGTGGCTTTATTTCCGCATCACCACATTCCGGAGAGGCTACCAAAGATGTCCTTTCCCATCTTGTTTCAGCCTTTTCCATAATGGGTAAACCAATACATATTAAAACAGATAATGGTCCTGCATATACCAGTGCCAAGTTTAAACACTTTTGTGCCACTTTGCAAATTTGTCTTTCTACTGGAATTCCATACAACCCTCAGGGCCAAGGCATTGTGGAACGTGCCCACCTTACCTTAAAGACTTGGCTAACCCGCCTTAAGGCTTCTGGCCTTGTATTTACCACTCTCAGGGATCGCCTTAACCATGCATTATTTGCCCTTAATTTTCTTACCCTACACAGTGAAGGCCATTCGGCCGCAGACAGACACTGGCATCCCTCGTCCAGTTCTGTTCGCCCACCTGTTATGTGGCGCGATCCCCTTACAAATAAATGGAAAGGCCCAGATCCTGTCCTCATCTGGGGACGAGGCTCAGCTTGTGTTTTGGACCAAGAGCAAGCAGCCCCAAGATGGTTACCAGAACGCCTGGTTAAACAGGTTCATGACTTACCTCCACCCAGGGACGGAGACCCTCCCCCTGAGGACAAATTTTCCTCTTTTTTGCTGCCTAAATCCCAGATCCTGCTTAAGGCACTTCTGTTGAACAGGTTTGTACACGGAGGCCTTGGCCCTCCACCTTCCAACATCAGGGAGTACCTTTTTGGCCCTCCCTGTGAATGCAGGGGAGGATTTTGGACTCAGGCTCCCACTAGTTGGACCCAGACTGCTGACTGCTTGACTAAGGTGGCTTACCTCCGTGCTGAGGTTGACCATAAACTTGGAGGATTTCATCAGCCTAAATGGGTATGTGTTAACAAACCAAAGATTATTCCCCCCAGTACAAGCAAAGCTCTCCAAAATTGTTCTGCAACTTGTATGCATACCCAGGCGATGCATGTCTCTTGTTATGCATCAGCCTCAATTTGTGTTAACAAGAAGGGAGAACAATTTTTTGAAGCCACCCTAACCAAAACTCATGCAGCAGGGGGGACCGCTATTCATTATACTCCCGTTCTCTGACCGGGGAGGAGAAGGCATATACACCAAGTTACAGTCAGCTGGATGCCAAAGCACTGTTGGTAAACCCTCCTGCTGGCCCATTAAGGCCCCTACAGGGGTCTCTGATGGTGGAGGACCCACTGATGCTGTCAAGCATCTTCAGATAATCAAACTTTTGAAACCACAAATCCCTGAGCTCACATATCATCCCTTAGTGCTGCCTAAATCCCAGATCCCAGATTTAGATACCAATACATTAGATATTTTGGGAACTACCTTCTCCTTGCTTAATAATTCCAACCCCATACTCGCTGGTGATTGCTGGCTCTGCATGACAACAGGGGCAGTCATGCCTATGGCGGTTCCTATTAATTCTATCATAGACAATTATAATACATGCCAACCCGGATTTCCTTTTAAAGTACAGCCTATAGGCACATTTACATTATGTATTTTAGGCACGATGCAAAATAATACCTATGATATTGATGTTGGAGTTATTTCCTTTGGAAATTGCTCAACAGTAAAAAAGTATTCCTCACCCACCCCATCTCTTTGTCCCCCCAATGGCACAGTTTTTATGTGTGGAGGAAACTCAGCCTTCCCCAGGCTTCCAGCAAATTGGACCGGTGGCTGTGTTCTTGCCTTATTACTCCCTGATATAACTATTGTCCCAGGAGATGAACCTCTACCCGTTCCTAGCCTAGACACCTTAGTCAAAACACATAGGAGGGCAATACAGGCCTTACCACTCCTTGCCACACTTGGAATTACAGCTGCTGTGGGTACAGGTAGAGCTGGCTTAGACACAGCTATACACTCTTACTGTCGCCTATCTCAGCAACTTATAGATGATGTACAAACTCTATCAGGAACCATTAAAGATATACAGGACCAAATAGACTCCCTGGCAGAAGTGGTCCTTCAAAACAGACGAGGCTTAGATTTGCTGACAGCTAACCAGGGAGGTATTTGCTTGGCCTTAGGGGAACGATGCTGCTTTTATGCCAATAAATCAGGCATAGTACGGACTAAAATTAAGCAGCTTCAAGAAGATCTAGAAAAGAGACGAAGGGAACTATTTGAAAATCCCCTCTGGACTGGGCTTAATGGAATTTTACCCTACCTTCTTCCACTATTAGGCCCTTTGTTGGGTTTACTTTTAATAATGTCCATAGGACCCTGCATTATAAACAGGCTGGTTCAATTTATTAAAGAACAGATTAATATTTTAGCCTCTAAGCCCATACAGGTTCACTATCATCGTCTGGAGATGGAAGACCGCGCTGCCAACATTTAAAAGGATGCTATACCCTTCTCACAGGCTTATTTCTTAAGTTTACATCCCCACAGATCCTCCTTTCTTAAAAGTGTCCTTTTACCTGAACTCAAACAAGAAAAAAACCAAAAAGTAAATTGTATGATATTTACTAATTACTGGCCAGTCATTTTGACTCTTGTTTTTTCCTTAGATTCTGTATTTTTTGAGCTCATGGACAAGTTAATGCTTTCTGATCAGTTCTATTTTTGATCAACTGTGGAGTTTTTAAACATTGCAATGGAGATTTAAAAAAAAAAACTGCAAGGCCTTGTGTATGTGTTACACTCATGTTATGTGTTGTATGTCCTATGTCTGTGTGTGTGTATGTCCATATATCATGCAGTTATATGACAATTGGCAGATATACAAAGAGCGGAATGTCATATAAGAGGAAAGGAGGGGTAAGACAAGATAATACAAATGGAAGAAATGATTTACAGTAAAAGGGGTAGAGAGAGAAAAGGGGAGGGGAGGGGATGGGAGGGGAGGGGAGGGGGGATAGTAGAGAATAGGACAGACAGCAGAATACATCAGACACTAGAAAGGCAATATGTCAATCAATGGAAGGGTAACTGATGTGATACAGCAATTTGTATACGGGGTAAAAGCGGGAGTTCATAATCCACTTGAATCAAACCGTGTAATATGATGTATTAAGAACTATGTAATGTTATGAACGACCAATAAAAAAAAAAATAAATAAATAAATAAATTCCCCATCCTATAAATTGATTTATTAGAGTTAGAATTACCTCATATTTAACATTGGTAGTTCTACTTCTGAAATGCTCTATAAGCAGTAAATATACAGTAAATATTAATAGCACAGTGTCAGGAAAATCAATTTCTATCAGTATAAACCCAGTCAAATGTCCTTTTAATATGCATAACCCCTACAAAAAAAAAATAAATAAAAAATAAATAAAAATAAAAAAAAATAAAATAAAAAAAAGGATCCAAATATCTTTGATTCACATGATTCAAATGGTTCAATTTAAACTGGGTAAACAGATAGAAGTTAAGATGTCTTTAAAATTAAGCTTATAAGTTTTTCTAGGTGTTCAAAAATAAAACCTAATAAAATGTTGATGTCTATGAAATAATTGCTTAAATTCAGAAATTTACAAGTATTATTTCAAAATGTGAAAAAAAAGAAGGTTAACAGATGAAAAAGAAAAAGTAAAAGGTTCTAGATATGGATTTAATAGAGGGAAAATGTGTTTCTGGATAAAAAAGTCTATATGATTAAATTAACAAAAGGGTTTAAGCAAGTGATAAAAAAGGTCTGTGTAAATTGGTTATATGTATAAGTTTTCAAAATTATACAACTATGGTTAAACAACAACTGTTATTTTTTCAATATTGTAATGTTATTTCTTTAAGAGCTAAACTCGGTCAATATAAAATCATCAATGTAATTATGGTGCTATTAATTCATATCTTCCAGGTATAGAAGTCTGTAAGGTAGAAGCTTCAAAAGAGCATTATATCAAGCTGGTGTTCTGAAGTTATATGGTAATTTTAGGCTTAAAAAAAACATGTTGGAGATTTATTTATATCATTTGTGTTCTCTAACTGGATTTGTTATCAATAAGATATGTAAAGTTCCATGTTACTTTACACTGAGATACAATTTAAATGTATTTTCAAGTTAATGGGAGCCTAATCTGTGTGAAGGTTTTATTGTACAACACAAAAGTACTTTGCTACTTTTCAAAAAAAAAGGGGGGGGGTAGAAGTTTTCAGCCTTTAATTGATGTTGTAGATGTGATGTGTTAGCTAATGTTCATGTAAACTTGAGCAACAATTTATGTAGGCTTTATAAAATGATGTCTAAAAAACAAAGATCAGCTTCAGAACTATAGTACTTAAGATTTATAAAGAGCCCTGCCTTGCCTGAGATAAGGCTCTATGCCCCGTCTCACTACATGTGAGAGCGACTATGAAAGAAGCAGACCAGATTTCAGTACATTTAAAAGTTGTGTCCAAAAGTTGGTTCTTGTCACGATTACCAGGATCTCAAACAGGGGATTATAATGTATAACTCTGCCAGAATTCAAGGTAGCTATTACATAAACTAAATATGCTTTTACCCTAGTTAATTTTAGTTCGTAGTTTGCTTATAGGTGGTCTAAGGATTGCTTGTTGCTGTTTTACAGAGGTACTGATTTAAGAACACACAACCTGGGCTAATTTAAGATAAGGAGTTATCACCTACAGGATAGAGAGATAGATATTAAAGCCCAGTACTATTAATATAAGGCTGTTAAAACTTATTTGCTGGATGTTTAAGATTAAGTTCTAAAATTAAAGTTAAATTAAAAGGGCCAAGAAAACCAATATTTGGCTCTTGCCCTCAGAGTCAGTCTGAGCCAGGGAATAGGGGACTTCTCCAAAGGTCTCTGCAACCCTAGGCCACATAACCTCCTGAACAGGGAGATTAATGAGACCAGTGGAGGACAGAAAGCCAATCAGTGCATTTGCTGTGAAGAGGAGGGTTACCAGAAAAGGGAGACATCCCTGATGCTTCCAAGGGAAGCCACGTGGTCAAGCAAGGCCTGGACCCATCCTAGCGCAAATGGCACTAGCAGAACTGAGAAGCTGCTGTGAAGTTCCCGAGGATTTCCAGAGTAACTCAGCTGACTGTTAACAATAGGTAGAAACAAAAATCAGTTTGACTTGCTTCATCTTAAACACTTAGCAAAGAGAATCAAAGCCTAAACACTGCTATTCCTGGGTATTTTAAATGATAATAATAGTTAAATGTAACTTCCAAAAATAAGTAAACTGGAGGCTGCAAAAGAGATTCTCAGACAGGAATGCCTGATAACCATCAAAAGGGACTGCCAGAATAGTTTTTAGTTTAAGGCCTTTATTTCTAACCTACACAGGTAGGCTTAATGTTTGCTAGTATGGTTATCCAGCCCTAAGTAACAGAATTAAAGATTTCTCTATTAGACATAGGCCAGTGAGGTATGGTCATATATTTTATATAAGTAAGGGGGAGATGCCAGGGACCAAAAGGGAGTTCCTCTTCAAAGAATAGCCTGACAGTTACAAGAAACAGCCCCCTAGGAGACATCTCGCCTGGGAGACACCCTGCAGCCATCCATCTCCCTGAGACATCCTGCGGCCATCTGTCTTCCTGAAACATCCTGCACTATCTCACCTTGTGAAGACTTCTAGCAACTGCTGATAAGAGAGCTCCCCCCATCCCCAGCCCATAAATACCCCTGTGTGAACAATAAAAGTTTGCAGCTTGATCAGAACTTTTGTCTTGCTGTCACCCTTCGTGTCTCTTGTCCCTTCATTCCTCCCCATCTAGGATTGCTGCCCACATTGATGTGTCCTGCCGGTCGGGACAAACCCTACCCCTAGACCAAAGCCTAGACCTCATTATGGACCTAACCCTAAACCTAACCCTAACCCGAACACTAAAACTCACCCTAACACAAACCCTAGCTCTAAACCTTATCCTAACCCAAAAACTTACCCTAACACCAGACAAATTCTAAATCTAGCCATAACCATAACCCTAGCTCTTATATTACCCATACACATAACACTAGCCCTAAACTTCACACAAAACCTAGCCCTAAACCTAACCCGAAGCATAAACCTAACCCTAAACCTAGCCCTAAACCTAACCCAAAACCTCTCCCTAGCCCTAATCCTAGCTCATACCCTAAACCTTACCTTAAACATAACCCTAGCCCAAACCCTAAACCTCATCCTAACCCTAGCCCTAGGTCCTAACCATAACCGTAGCCCAAACCCTAGATCTAACTCTATCCATTAACCTAACCCTAAACCTAAGCCTAATGCTAACTCTAGCCCTAACCCTAACCCTAAATCTATCCTAGCCCTAACTGTAACCCTAACCCTCATCCTAGCCCTAACCCTTGCTCAATCCCTAGCCATTACACTAAATCTAAACCTAACACTAACTAAAGGCCTAACTCTAACCCTAACCTTAACTAACCCTGAACCCGACTCATATCCTAATACTCACCCTAGCTCTAAACACCACTCTAACCTTAAACTGAACCTTAACAGTAAAGTTAGCCCAAATTTGAGTCATAACTCTAACCCTAAAACTAAGCCTGACCCTAACAGCTATCCTAACAATAACCCTAGCTCTAAATATCATTCTAAGCATAAACCTAACACTAACACTAGAACTACCCCTAACTCTAACCCTAAAGCTTACCCTAATTGTAAACCTGGATCTTACATTACCCATTGCCCTAACCCTAGCCCTAATGCTAACACAACTAGTTCTAATCCAAGCCCCAAAATCTAGCTTTAACACTAACCCTAACCCTACCCCTACACTAGCTCTAACCTTATTCCTACCCTATGCATAACCCTAACCCTAATGATAAACCCTAGACCTATCCCTAATCCTTAGGCTACTCAAAACCTATTCCTATTAATAGTCCTAACCCTAGCCCTCATTCTCGCTCTAACCTTATCCCAAACCCTAACCCTAACCTTGACCCTTATTCTGACCATAACACTAACCCTAGGTCTAAACCTGAACCTAACCTTAGACCAAACCCTAACACTAGCCCTACCAGTAACCTTATACTTAAGTACCTGACCCTATCACTATCGCTAGATCTAAACCTAATCCCAAATATAGCTGTAAATCTAGCCCTAGACCTAAACAAAAATCTAGTCCTAGCCCTAACAATGACCCTTAACTTAAGACAAAGACTAACCCTAACCCTAGACATAAACCTAGTTCTAATTCTTGCTTTAACCTTAACTCTAAATCTAACCTGAACACAGACCCTGTCTTTAACACTAAACTTATCTCTAAACTTGACCCTAACCAAAATCCTAACCCTAACACTAGTCCTAGCCATAACCCTAACCCTACAACTAGCCCTAATCATAATCATAGCTCTTACATTACCCATAGCCCTAACCCTATGCCTTAACCTAACACAAAACCTAGAGTGAATACTAGGCCTAAACCTAGCCCTAAAAGTAACCCTAACCCTAACCCTAGCCCTGACCCTAACCCTAACCCTAACCCTAGCCTTAGTCCTAAACCTTCCTCAAAGCCTAATACTTACCATAAATATAAACTTAGACCTATCCCTAACTCTAACCCTAACCCTAGCCCTAACCCTAAACTTAATCCTGTCCCTAAACCTAGCTCTAAAGCTACACATTATTCTTACCCTAAAGCTAAGCCTATTGATAACCCTAGCTGTAAACCTAACCCTAACCCTAAACCTAACACTCACCATAGCCCTAACCCAAAACCTAACACTTGCCATAGCCCTAACCCTAGATCAATCCCTAACACATACAATAAACCTAAATATAACAATAACCTTAACCCTAACCCCAAAACTAAATCTAACCATAACCCTAAGCCTAAACCTACATCTAATCATATCCATTACCCTAATCCTTATCCTAACCCTAATGATAACCCTAGCCCTAACCCGAAACCTAAACCTAAACCTACCATTATACTGTCCCTAGACCTAATGCTGAACCTAAGCTTCGACCTAGTTCTAGCCCTAACTCTAGCTTAAACCCTAACCCTTACTCTAAACATAACCCTAGCTCAAACCTTAATCCTAATCCTAGCCCTAATCCTAAAAGTAACCATAGCCCAAACCCTAGCTATAACTCTATCCATTACCCTAACCATAACACTAAACTTAATGCTAAACCTAGTCCTAACCCTAACTCTAATTCTATTCCTAGCTCTGATTCTAAACCAAAGACTCAACCTAGCCCTAACACTTACTCAATCCCTGACCCTTACCCTTAACCTAACCATAAGAAAACCCTAAGCCTAAGCCTAACCCTAACCTTAACCTTAGCCCTAATCCTAAACTTAACCCTAGCCTTAACCATAGCTCTAACCCTACCCATTACCCTAACCCTAACAATAAACCTCATGATAACCCTAGCCCTAAACCTAACTGTAAACCTAACCCTAGACCTAACCATAAACCTAATCGTTGCCGTAGTCAAAACCCTAACTCAAACCCTAACAGTCTTGCTAAACCTAACACTAATCCTAGTTTTAAACATAAACCTAACCCTAACCCTAACCCAACATCTAACCCTGTCCATTACCCTAACACTAATGATAACCTTAGCCCTAACCATAATACTAACCCTAACCCTAAACCTAACCCTAGACTTAGCACTAACCCTACTCAAATCCTAACCCATACCCTTAACCTAACCCTAACTTTAACCTTAACCCTAACCCTAACTCTAGCCTAATCCTAAACATAACCTTAGCACTAATTCTAGCTCTAAACCTATCCATTACCATAACGATAACCATAAACCTACTGCTAACCCTAGGCCTAACCCTAATCCTATCCATTACCCTAAACCTAACCTAAATCCTAAACCTAACCTGAAGCCTTAACCTAACCCTATCCATTACCCTAACCCTAACTCTAACCCTAACACTAATTTGAGCCCTAACCCTAAACCTCAACCTAACTCAAACACAAAACCAGACTTTGACCATTATAATACCCCTAGCTCAAAACCTGAACCTTACCCTAACCCTAACTGTGAAAGTAGACCTAGCCATAAACCTTACCCTAAAATTATTCCTAACTGTAACCCTAGATCTGATAATAGCCCTAGCCCTAATTCTTGCCATAACCCTAACACAAACACTAGCCCTCATCCTAGCCCTAAACCTAGCCTTGATCCTAACCTGAACCCTAGCTCCAGCCCTATCACTAATTTTATCCCTTGCCCTAGTTCTAAACCTTGCTATAGCCCCATTGCTTTCGCTAAATCTACCCTAACCCTAACCCTAGACTTAACCCTTACACTAATTCTAAACCTAATCCTAGTCCTAACCCTAACACTAGCACTGAGACTAATTCTAAATCTCGCCCTAGCCCTATTCCTAGATCTAACCCTATCCCTTTTCATAACCCTAACACTTGCCCCAACCTTAGCCCTAACCCTAGCCCTAAACATAACCCTAAACCTAGATATAAACATAACTCTAAATCTAACCCTAACCCTAAGCCTAAACCTCACACTAACACTAGCCCTAACACCAACGCTAATCCTAAAACTAGCCCTAAGCTACTCCTTGCCCTAAAACAAAACTGAGCCATAGCCCTAACCCTAACCCTTAACCTAAACCAAAACCTAACCCTTCACCTAGCCCTAACCTTAGCCCTAATTCCAGGCCTACATTAACCCCAAAACTAGCCTTGACCCTGATTCTGACCCTAACACTAACCCTAGCTCTAACATCACCCTAAAAATATACCTAACCCTAAAACTAGACCTAGCACTAATCCTAACCCTAAAAGTAGCCATAATCATAACTCTAGTTCTTAAATTAGCCAAAGCCCTAATCCTAGCACTAACCTAACCCAAAACCTAGCTCTACTCCAAGCAGTATACCTCATTTTAACCCTAACACCAACCCTAGCCCTAACTATTACCCTAAACCTAACCCTAACTCTAAAACTTGCCCTAACCCTAAACCTAACCCTAGCCTTAATCCTAACCATAATTCTAGCCCTAACCCTATATCTAACCCATTTCCATTACCCTAACCATAACCCTAGCCCTAATGCTAACCCTAGGATAACCCTAACCTTATCTCTATCCCTAAATTCATCCACTACCTTAAACCTAACCTGAACCCTAAACCTAACCATAAACATTACCCTAACCTTAACCCTAAACCTAATGCTAATGAGAGCCCTGACCCTAAACTTTAACCTAACCCAAACCTTAACCATGAACCTAACACTAATAATAATCCTATCTCTAAACCTGACCCTAACTCTCAACCTACCCTTACACTAGAACTAGCCATAAACCTAACCCAAAACTAATCCTAACCATAAACCTAGACCTAACCTTAGTCCTAGCCCTAATTCTAGTCCTAAACAAAACCTAGCCCTAATCTTAGCCCTAATCCTAGCCCTCAATGTAGCCTTAGTCCTAATCCTAACCCTAACCCTAGCCCTAAACCTAGGCCTAGCCCTAACACTAACCCTAGCACTAATCCTGGCACTAATTAAGTCCTAACCCTAACCCTACCCTTAACTCTCACCCTAGTACTAACCCTAGTTCTAAACCTATCCTTTACCATAACCCAAACCCTAGCCCTAAACCAAGCCCCAACCTAGCCCTAATTTTTCCCTAGCTCTAAACCTAGATCTAACCCTAACTCTTAATCAAAACCTAACCCTAAGCCTAAACCTCACCCTAACACTAGCCCTAACACTAATGCTAATTGGAAAACTAGCCCTAACCCTAGTTCTAGCACTCAAATAAAACCGAGTTATAGGCTTCACCCTAATTCTTAACCTAAACCAAAACTTAAGCTTATACATAGACCTAGCCCTAGTCTTAGCCCTAATTCGAGTCCTAACCCTAACTCTAGAACTTACCCTGACCCTGATGCAGACCCTAAGACTAACCCTAGCTCTAAACATCACCCTAACCCTAAACCTAACTCAAACACTAGACCTAGTCCTAACCCTAATCCTAAAACTAGCCCTAGTCATAACAGCAGTTCTTACATTAGCCATAGCCCTGTGCTAACAGAAAACCTAGCCCTAATCCTAGATCTAAACTTATCTTTAAACCTAATGCTAAATTTAACCCTAGCCCTATCCCTAACCTTAAAACTAGTGCTAATTTTAGCTCTAACCCTATCCCTTAACTTAAGCCAAACCCTCAACCTAATGCTACCCTAGTCCTAACCCTAATTCTTAGCCTACCCCAAACCATAGCTCTAATACTAATCCTAACCCTAGCCCTCATTCTAGCTCTAACCCTAACTCAAACCCTGACCCTAACTCTGACCCTTATTCTGACCCTAATTCTAACCCTAGGTTTAAACCTGACCCTAACCCTAAACCAAACCCTAACACTAGCCCTACAGGTGACCCTATACCTAACCCTCACCCTAACACTCGACCTAGACAAAAGCCTAATCCTAAATCTAGTCATAACTCTAGCACTAGTCCTAACAAAAACCTAGCCCTAGCCCTAGTAATAACCCTTAACCTAACCCAAACACTAACCCTACCCCTAGACCTAACCCTAGCCCTAATTCTGTCCCTAATCCTAAATCTAACTCTAACACAAACACTGACCTTTACCCTAACACAAACCTAGCTCTAAATTTTATGCTAACCCAAAATCTAGCCATAACCCTAACACTAGATCTAGCCATAATCCTAATGCTAGCTATTACATTACCCATAGTCCTAATGCAAGCCCTAAACCTCACACAAAATCTAGCCCTAATCCTAGCCAAAAAAATAGCCCTAAGCATAACCGTAACACTAACCCTAGTCCTAACTTTAATCCTAACCCTCACCTTAGCCCTAAACCTAGCTCAAACACTAACCCTTACCATAAACATAACCCTATCCCTAACCCTAACCCTAACCCTAGCCCTAATCCTAACCATAACTAAGGCCAAACCCTAGCTCTAACGCTACCCATTGCCCTTAACATATCCCTACCCTAATGATAACCCTAGTTAATTTAAACCTAATCCTAAGCCTAGACCTGACAGTAACCTTAATTCTTACCCTAGCCCTAACCATTGTTCAAACCTTAATACTTACCCTAAACCTAACCCTAACACTAACCCTAGGCATAACTCTAACCCTAACCCTAACCCTAGCCCTAATCCTTACCATAACCCTACCCTAAACCTATCCATTACCCTAATCATAAGCCTACCCAAATGCTAACCCTAGGCCTAACCCTAAACCTATCGATACACTAACCCTATACATTACTTAAACCTAACCTGAATACTAAACCTAACCCTATCAGTTATTCTAACCCTAACCTTATCCCTAACGCTAATTTGAGCCCTAAACCTATACCAAACTCTGAACAAGACACTGACTCTAATAACACACCTAGCTCTAAACCTAACCCTTACCCTAAACCTAACCCTTACACTAGACCTAGCCATAAAACTAACCTTAATACTATCCCTAACCGTAACTCTATACCTGACATTAGCCCTCTACCTAATTCATGCACTAATCCTAACACAAATCCTAGCCCTCATCCTAACCCTAAACCTAGCCTTAATCCTAACCCGAAACCTAACCCTAGCCCAATCCCGAATTTCAACCCTTGCCCTAGTTCTGAACCTAGGTATAACCACATCCCATCTCCTAACCATAACCCTAACCTTAACACTATCACTAACCCTAACCCTAGCCCTAACTCTAGGCCTAACCCTAACACTAACCCTAGCTCTAATCCTAGCCCTAATTTATCACTAATTGTAACCCTAACTCTAACCCTAGCCCTAAGACTAACTCTAACTCTCACCCTAGACCTATTTCTAGTACTAACCTTATCTGTTTCTGTAACCCTAACACAAGCCCTAACCTAAGTCCTAACCCAAGCCCTAGCCCTAAACCTAGAACTAACCCTAACTCTAAATCTAACCCTAAACCTAAACCTAAACCTCACCCTAACACTAGCCCTAACCCTAATGCTAATTTGAAAAGTAGCCATAACCCTAGCCATAGCCCTCAAACAAAACCCTAATCCTAACCCATAACCTAAACCAAATATTAATGCTACACCTAGCCCTAACCCTATCCCTACAACTAATACTAACCATGACTCTAACCTTAAACTAACCCTAGCTCTACACATCACATTAACCACAAATGTGACCTGAACACCAGACTTAGCCCTAACCCTAAGCATAAAACGAGTCCTAATCATAAAGCCAGTTCTTACATTAGCCATAGCCCTAACCCTAACACAAAACATAGCCCTAATCTGAGCCCTAACCCTAGCTTTAATCCTAACCCTAAACCTAAACCTAGCCCTAACACTAACCCTAACCCTAGCTCTAACTGAACACTAATAGTAAACCTAGCACTTATTTGAGCCCTAACCCTAAACTTAAAACTAACCCTGATGCTTTCTACTATCCTAACAATAACCCTAGCTCTAAATAATACCCTAACATTAAACCTAAACCTAACACTAGACCTACCCCTAATCCTAACCCTAAAACTAACCCTAATTGTAACCCTAGTTCTTACATTAGCTATTGTTCAAATCTAGCCCTAATCTGAGCCCTAAACCTAGAATTAACCCTAACCCTAACTCTAGCCTAATCCTAGCTCTAAGGCTATCACTTACCCTAAGCAAAACCCTGACCCTAATGGTAATCCTAGACCTATCCATAATCCTTAGGTTAACCAAAACCTTAACCCTATTAATAGTCCTAACCCTAGCCCTCACTCTAGCTCTAACCTTATTCCAAATCCTGATGCTAACCCTCACTCTTATTCTGACCCTAACACTAACCCTAGGTCTAAATCTGATCCTAATCAAAAAAAAAAAAAAAAAAACCCTAACACTAGCCCTAGATCTAAACCTAATCCTAAATCTAGCCTTACCTCTAACCCTAGACCTAAACAAAAACCTAGGTCTAGCCCTAAGAATAACCCTTAAGCTAACCCAAACACTAACCCTAACCCTAGATCTAACGCCTGAGTCCTAATTCTGGCTGTCCTAACTCTAACTCTAACCCAAAAACTGACCCTGCCTTTAGAGTAAACCTATCTCTAAACTTGACCCTACCTGAAAATCTAAACCTAACACTAGACCTAGCCATAACCCTAACCCTACAACTAACCCCAAACATAACCCTAGGTCTTACATTACCCATATCCATAACCCTAGGCCTATACCTAACACAGAACCTAGAGTTAATCCTAGGCCTAAACCTAGCCTTAAGCATAACCCTAACCCTAACCCTAGCCCTAACCCTAACCCTAGCCCTAACCCTAACCTAACCCTCGCCTTAGTCCTAACCCTAGCTCAAAGCCTAGCCCTTGCCCTAAACTTTAACCTACACCGATCCCAAAATCTAACCCTAACCCTAGCCCTAATCCTAACCTTAATCCTAGCCCTAATCCTAGCTCTAAACCTACCCATTATCTTAAACCTAACCCTAACTCTATTGATAACCCTAGGCCTAACCCTAATCCTAAACCTAACTGGAAAATTAACCCTAGACCTAACCCTAAACCTCAAACTCACCATAGATTAACCCTAGCTCAAACCTTAACCCTCACCATAAATCTAAACATAAACATAACCATAGCCTTAACCCTAAGCCTAAACCTCAATTAAACCCTAACCACTTCCCTAAACCTACATCTAACTGTATCCATTACCCTAACCCTAAGCCTACCCCTAATGATGACCCTAGCCATAATCCTAACCCTAATCCTATCAGTACTGTAATCTTATCCCTAGACCTAACACTAAACCTAACCTCACCTAGCCCTAACCCTAGCTCTAAACCTAACCCTTATGCTAAACATAACCCTAACCCTAACCCTAGTTTTAAATCTAACCCTAACCCTAACTCAAGACCTATTCCTAACCATAAACCTAGCCCTAACCTTAGCTCTAACCCTATCCATTATACTAGCCATAACCCTTACACTAATGCAAACCCTAGGCCTAACCCTAACCCTATCGCTAATCCTAACCCTATCAATTACCCTAAACCTAACCTGAACCCTAAAGAAAACCCTATCATTAACCTAACCCACACCCTAAGGCTAATTTGAGCCCTAACCCTAAACTTTAACCTTAACCTCAACCAAACTCTAACACTGAACCTGACCCTAATAAGTATCCTAGCTCTAAAGCTGATCCTTACCCTAAACCTAACCCTTACACTAGGCCTAGCCATAACCCTAATCCTAAAATTATCCCCAACCATAAACTTAGACCTAACATTAGCCATAGCGCTAATCCTAGCACTAAACCTAACACAAACCCTAGGCCTTATCCTAGCCCTAAACCTAGCCTTAACCCTAACCCTAAACCTAACCATAGGTCTAACCCCAAAACTAACCTTAGCCCTAATCTTAGCCCTAATTTAGCCCTATTCCTAACCCTAGCCCTAAGACTAACTCTATCACTCTAGCCCCATTCCTAGTTCCAACCTTATCCCTTACCAGAACCCTAATCCTAGCCCTAACCCTACCCTAACCCTAGCCCTATCCTTAGCCCTAGCCCTAACCTAGATCTAACTTTAACTTTAAATCTAACCCTAATCCTAAGCCTAAGGCTAACCCTAACCATAACTCTAAATCTAACTTTAACCCTAAACCTATACCTAAACCTAACACTAGCCCTAACCCTAATGCTAATCCTAAAAGTAGCCCTAACCCTAGCCCTAGCTCTAAAACAAAACCTAACCTTAACCCTTAATCTAAACCAAACCCTAACCATAACCCTAACCTTATCCCTAATTCAAGTTTTAAGCCAAAAATTAGAACTAACCCTGTCCCTGACTCTGACCATAACACTAACCCTAGCTCTAAACATCACCCTAACCCTAACCCAAAACCTAACATTAGAAATAGCCCTAATCCTAACCCTAAATTTAGCCCTAATCATAACCCTGGGACATACATTAGCCATAACCCTAACCCTAGCACTAACTTAACCCAAAACCTAGCCCTAATACGAACCTTAACCCAAGTTTTAACCCTGATTCTAAACCTAAACCTAGCCCTAATTAAAACCATCACTCTAGCCCTAACCCTAGCTCTAACCCTATACATTGCCATAACCATAAAGCTAACCCTAATGCCAACCCTAGTCACAAACCTAACCCTATCCATTACCCTAAACCAAACTTAAACCCTAAACCTCACCTTATCATTGCCCTAATACTACCCTAACGCTAATTCGAGCCCTAACTTTAAACTTTAACCCATTCTAAACCTTAACCCAGGCCCTGACCCTAATAATACACCTAGTTCTAAACACCACCCTAACTCTAAACTTAACCCTTACACTACATGTAGCCATAAAACTAACCTTAAAACTATCTTTAACCATAACCCTAGACCTCATATTAGCCCTAGCCCTAATCCTAGTTCTTACCCTAAAATGAACCCTAGCCCTAATCCTAGTCCTAAATCTAGCCTTAATCATAACTCTAACCCTAACAATAGCCCTAACCCTAATTCTAACCCTCACCCTATCTGTAAGCCTAGCTATAAAGCCATTCCTTACCCTAAACTTAACCCTAACACTAACACTAACACTAGGCCTAAAATGAACACTAACTCTAGTCCTAATCTTAGCTCTAATTTAACCCTAGCCCTAGCCCTAACCCTAATCCTAGCCCTAAGACTTACTCTAACTCTCACAATAGCCCTATCCCTAGTTCTAACCCTATCCTTTAAAGTAACCCTAACCCTAACCCTACCCCTAAACCTAGGCCTAACCCTAGCTATAACCCTTGCATAACCCTTATTCCTAGTCCTAACCCTAGATTTAACCCTAACTCTAAATCTAAATCTAACCCTAAGACTAAGCCTAACATTAACACTAGCCCTAGCCCTAATGCTAATCATAAAACTAGCCTTAACCCTAATCCTAGCAGTAAAACAAAACCAAGCAACAGCCCTAACATAAACCTTAACTTAAACCAAACCCTAACACTACACCTAGCCCTAACACTATCCCTAATTCGAGTCCTAACCTTAACCTTAATACTAACCCTGACTCTCATATTCTAACACTCACCGTAGTTCTAAACACCATCCTAACCTTAAACCAAACACTTACAGTAACGCTAGCCCTATTTTGAGTCCTAACCCTAACTCTAAAACTAACCCTGACACTAACTATTAACCTAACACTAACACTAGCTCTAAATATCACCCTAACCTAAAACCTAATCCTAACACTAGAGGTTTAGCACCTAACCATAACTGTAAAACTAACCCTAAAAACCCTAGTTTTTATGTTAACCATTGCTCTAACCCTAGCCATAAACCTAACATAAAAACTAGCCCTAATCTGAGCCCTAATCCTAGCCTTAATCCTAGCCTTAACCCTAGCTCTAACACTATCCCTTACCCTAAGCCAAATCCTCACCCTAATTCTAACACTAATCCTAACCCTAATCCTTAACCTAACCAAAACCCTAACCCTATTTCTAGTGCTAACCCTAGCCCTCATTCTAGCTCTAACCATAACCCAAAAACTAACCCTAATCCTGACCCTTATTCTGACCCCAACACCAATTGTAGGTCTAAATCTGAACCTAACCCTAAACCAAACCCTAACATTACCATACCGGTAAACTTATACCTAATTCTAACCCTAACACTTGCCCTAAACCTAAACCTAATCCTAAATATAGCCATAACTCTAGCCCTAGACATAAAAAAAATCCTAGACCTTGCCCTAACAATAAGCCTTACCCTAAGCCAAACGCTAACCCTTCCCCTAGACCTAACCCTAGTCCTAATTCTGGCTTTAACCCTAACCATAACACTAACCTGAACAATGACCCTGACACTAAGAATAATCCTAGCTCTAAAATCACTCTAACCCTAAACATAAACCTAAAACTATACCTAGCCCTAACATTAACCCTAAAACTAGCCCTAATCATAATAAGTTCTTACATTAGCAGTAGCCCTAACCTATTACAAAACCTAGTCCTAATCCAAGCCCTACCCTAAATTTATCCCTAAAGCTAACCATAATCCTAACCATAGCCCTAACCCTAACCCTAAGCCTAACTCTAGACCTAATCCTAAGCATAACCCTAGCCCTATCACTAGCTCTAACCCTATCCATTACCCTAATGATAACTCTAACCTTTATGCAAACCCTAGGCCAAACCCTAATCCTATCCCTAACCCTAACCCTATCCATTACCCTACACCTAACCTGAACTCTAAACCTAAAACTATCATTATCCTATCCCTAAACCTAATGCTAACTCAAGTCCTAAACCTAAGCCTTAACCTAACAAAAACCCTAACACTTACTCTGACCCTAATAATACCCCTAGCTCTAAACCTGACCCTAACCATAAACCTAACCCTTACAATAGACCTAGCTATAAACCAAACTGTAAAACTATCCCTAACTGTAACCCTAGACCTGACATTAGCCCTAGCTCTAATTCTAGTCCTAACCCTAACACAAACCTTAGCCCACATCCTAGCCATAAACCTCACCTTAATCATAAAAATATCCCTAACCCTGACCTTAATTTGAACCCTCACCCTAGCCCTAAAACTAGCTATAATCCCATCCCTTACCCTAAACCTAACCTTAACTCTAACCCTAACAATAACCCTAGCCCTAACCCTAGACCTAACCCTAACACTAACCCTAGCCCTAATCCCAGCCCTAATTTAGCCCTATCCCTCACCCTAACCCTAACTCTAGCCTTAAGACTAACTCTAACTCTTGCCCTACCCCTATATGAGTTTTAACCCTATCCCTTACCATCACCCTAAACTTAGCCCTAAACTTAGACCTAACCCTAGCCCTATCCTTAGCCCTAGCTCAAACCCTAGCTCTAAACCTAACTCTAAATCTAATCCTAAACCTAAACCTAAACCTCACACTAACACTAGCCCTAACCCTAACACTAATCCTATCTCTAATTCTAGTCCTAACCCTAACCTGAAAACTAATCTGGACCCTGTCTCAGACCCTAACACTAACCCTAGCTCTAAACATCAAGGTAACCGTAAACCTAACCCTAACATTAGACCTAGCCCTAACCCTAACCCTATAACTAGCATTAATCATAACCCTACTTTGTACAATAGCCATATCCTTAACCCTAGCCCTAACCTACCACCAAACCTAGCATTAACCCGAGTCCTAAACCTAGCTTTAACCCTAAAATTAAACCTGACCCTAACCCAAAACAAAGCCCTAATCCTATACATAACCCAAGTCCTAACCTTAGGTCTAACCCTATCCATTACCCTAATGATAACCTAGCTATATCCAATTCTTTACCCTAATTCTAACCATAACCCTAGGCCTAAACTTAACACTAACCCTAGCCCTAATATGCCCTATCCCTAACCCTAGCCCTAAGACTAACTCTAATGCTCACACTAGCCCTATCACTAGTTCTAACCCTATACCTTGCGATAACCCTAACCCTATCCCTAACCCTAGTCCTATCTCTTGCCCTATCCTTAGCCCTAGCCCTAACCATAGATCAAAACCTAACTCTAAACCTAACCCTAACCCGAAGCCTAAGCCTAACCATTATTAATACATTTATAGTTAGACTCTATGTCTACAGATGTTGGCTTCAATTATTATTTAGAATATAGTCAGTAGTTTCATAAAAGGCATACCATTTCTGGTGGTGTATAGAGAACTGAGGGTCAGGTGTAGGAGTCTATGTTAAGGGGAAAAGGAGTGAGGGTATTGGATTAATCTAACTTAGCATCTTTGGAGGAGAACTCTGATGAATAGACAGGGATAATTTATGGAAGAATGTATATATTCAAACTCCTTATCTGTATTCATAAAATTACCCTATGTATAAATAGTAAAAGTTATGAGGTTGAAAGTGGGATAGAAGGAGGAAGAAAAAAGAAGAAAATAACAAGGAAAGAAAGGGAGAAATACAATTAGAGAAAATAAAAGGGGGGTGAGGTGGGGCCTATGCAATTCCTCTACATTATACTATTCTGGTGATTCAGTTCTTAAAGTCCAATTTGATGCAAAGTTCTTGGTTTTACATATGTTGAAGTTGTGAGGACCAGAGGGGGGGGGGAGTAGAGGAGAATGGATGAGAAGAGCGAGAAAAGAAAAGTAAGAAAGAAAAAAGAAAAGCCTCTCAGAACTTTGTTTTCTTTTCTTGCAGTAGGTGGAGTTGTCTATTCCTAGCTTGAATCTCTGTGCTCAGGTTGGTGGAGGTAGCCAGTATGAGAGGGCTTGCCCCACTAGGCTTCACAACTTTGGGACTTCTATGATCAAAGGTTATCTAAACAGGTTAGAGTTAAGGTTCGGTTAGGATTAGGGATAGGTTTAGACCTAGTGTTAGGGTTAGAGTTAGTTTTGTTCAAATTTCTTTGATACTGGCAGGATTCATCTTTTACCGAGATTTACTATGTTCTCCAAGTTTGGGCCTTCTCAGTTCAATGGTTCGCTGACAGTATTTTAAGGTTTCACTTCATTTTGACCCTTATGTAGGGTGAGGGTGAGTGTTAGAGTCAGGGATAGGGATAGAGTTAGGCTTAGGGTATGGCTAGGGTTAGCATTAGGTTTAGGGTTATGGTTAGGGTAATGAGTTAGAGCTATGGTTATGGTTAGGAATAGGGCTAGGATTAGGGTTAGGGTTTGGGCTAGGGTTATGTTTAGGGTAAGGGTGAGGGTTTTAGCTAGAGTTAGGCTAGGTCTAGGATGAGGGTTAGGTTCAGTGTTAGGTCTAGGGATAGGATTTATGATAGGTTTAGGTTTAGGATTAGGGTTAGGGCTAGGGTTTTCATTAGGAATAGGATTAGGGTTAGGGTATTGGATACAATTAGATATAGGTTTAGGTGTAGAGTTAGGGTTAGATTTAGATTTAGGGTTAGGGTTAGGGTTAAGGCTATGGTTATGTTTAGGTTTATGGTACGGGTTAGGATTTGAGCTGGGGTTAGGGCTATGGCGAGTGTTAGGTTTAGAATTAGGTCTAAGGTTAGTTTTCCAGTTAGGGTTAGGTTTAGAGTTATAGCTAGGGTTATCAGTAGGGTTTTGGTTAGGGTTAGGGTAAACAGTAGGTTTAGAGCTATGTTTAGGGCAAGGGTTAAGGTTGTGATTAGGGCTAGGGTTAGGTTTAGAGTTAAGGATATGTCTAAGTTTATATTTAAGCTAAGGGTTAGGCTTTGAGCTAGGTTTAGGACTAAGGCTAGGGTTAGGATTAGGGTTATGGATAGGGTTAGGATTAGGATTACACTTAAGGCTGGGTTTAGGCCTAGGATTTGCTCTAGGTTTTTTGTTAGGTTAAGGCGTAAGGTTAGAGCTATGGGTAATGTAAGAGGTAGGGTTATAATTAGGGCTAGTTTTATGGTTAGACTATGGCTATGTCTAATGTGAGGTTTAGATTTTTGGTTAGGGTCAGGTTTAGAGTTAGATTTACTGTTAAAGGCAGGGTCAGTGTTTGGGTTAGACTTAGTGTTAGAGGCAGAATTAGGACTCGGTTTAGGTCTAGGGGTAGGGTTAGTGTTTGGTTTAGGTTCAGGGTTATTGTTAGAGCTAGGGCTAGGTTTTTGTTTAGGCTAGGGCTAGAATTAAGGTTAGATGTAGGATTAGGTTTAGGTCTAGGGCTAGTGTTAGGGTTTGTTCTAGGGTTAGGGTCAGGTTAATCCTAGGGTTAGTGTTAGGGTCAGAATAAGGGTCAGGGTTAGCGTTAGGGTTTGGGATAAGGTTAGAGCTAGAGTGAGGGCTAGGGTTAGGACTTTTAATAAAATTAGGGTTAAGGTTGGGGTAATGGGTAGGTTTAGAGACAGGTTTAGGGCTAGGGTTAAGGATAGGATTAGGGCTAGGGTTAGGTTTAGAGTCAGAGAAAGGTCTAAGTTTGTATTTAAGGTAAGGGTTAGGCTTTCAGCTAGGTTTAGGACTAAGGCTAGGTTTAGGATTAGAGTTATGACTAATATTAGTGTTAGGGTTTTGCTTAGTGCTAGGTTTATGCCTAGGATTCACTCTAGGTTTTGTGTTATGTTAAGGCATAAGGCTAGGGCTATGGGTAATGTAAGAGCTAGAGTTATGATTACAGCTAGTTGTAGGATTAGGATTATGGCTAGGTCTAGTGTTAGGTTTAGATTTTCGGTTAGGGTCATTTTTAGAGTTAGGTTTACTGTTAAAGGTAGGATCAGTGTTCAGGTTAGAGTTAGAGTTAGGGTTACAGCCATAATTAGAACTAGGTTTAGGTGTAAGGGTAGGGGTAGTGTTTGGGTCAGATTAAGGGCTATTGTTAAAGCTAGGGCTAGGTTCTTGTTTAGGTATAGGGCTAGAGTTAAGGCTAGATTTAGGATTAGGTTTAGGTCTAGGGCTAGTGTTAGGGTTTGGTCTGGAGTTAGGGTCAGGTTTAGACCTAGGGTTAATGTTAGGGTCAGAATAAGGGTCAGGGTTGGCATTAAGGTTTGGTATAGGGTTAGAACTAGAGTGAGGGTTAAGGTTAGGATTTTTAAATGGTTAGGGTTAGGGTTATGGTAATGGGTAGGTTTAGATCTAGCTTAGGGCTAGGGTTAAGGTTAGGATTAGGGCTAGTGTTAGCTTTATAGTTAGGAATAGGTCTAAGTTTATATTTATATTTAGGGTAAGGGTTAGGCTTTGAGCTAGGTTTAGGACTAAGTCTAGGGTTAGGATTAGGGTTAGGGCTAGGTTTAGTATTAGGGATTACACTTAGGGATAGCTTTAGGCCTAGAATTCGCTCTAGGTTTTGTGTTAGGTTAAGGCATAAGGTTAGGGGTATGGGTAATGTAAGACCTAGTGTAATAATTAGGGCTAGTTGTAGGGTTAGTGTTATGTCTAGGTCTAGTGTTAGGTTTAGGTTTTTGGTTAGGGTCTGGTTTAGAGATTGGTTTAGTATTAAAGGCAGGGTCAGTGTTCAGGTTAGAGTTAAGGTTAAAGCCAGAATTAGGACTAGTTTTCTGTCTAGGGGTAGGGTTAGTCTTTGCGTTAAGTTAAGGGTTATTGTTAGGACTAGGGCTAGGTTTTTGTTTAGGTCTAGGACTACTGATAAGGTAGGTTTAGTTTTAAGTTACAGGTAGGGCTAGTGTTAGGGTTTTGTTTAGGGTTAGCTTCAGGTTTTGACCTAGGGTTAGTGTAATGGTCAGAATAAGGGTCAGGTTGGGTTAGGGTTTGGGATATAGTTAGAGCTAGAATAGGGCTAGGTTTAGGACTATTAATAGGGTTAGGGCTATGGTTATGTTTAGATTTATGGTAGGGTTAGGGTTTGAGCTAGATTTAGGACTATGGAGAGTGTTAGATTTAGGGTTATTTCTAGGGGTACTTTTCCAGTTAGGCTTAGAGTTAGCTTTAGGGTTCAGGTTAGAATTATCAAGAGAATTAGGGTTAGGGTTAGGGTAATGGGTAGGCTTAGAGCTAGGTTTAGGCATAGGGTTAACTTTAGGATTAGGGCTAGGGTTAGGGTTAGAGTTAGGGATACTTCTAGGTCTATGAGTAGGGTTAGGCTTTGAGCTAGGGTTAGGTTTAGGGTTAGGGTTAGGGTTTATCTGGGTTTAGGGCTCAGATTAGGGATAGTTTTTGTGTTAGGGTTAAGGCTACGGTTAGGGAAATGGCTAATGTAAGAACTACAGTTACAATTAGGGTTAGTTTTAGGGTTACGCTTAGGGGTAGGTCTAGTGTTAGGGTTAGATTTAAGATTAGGGTGATATTTATTGCTAGGTTTAGTGTTAGGATATGATTCAGGGTCAAGGTTAGTTTAGGGTTAAGGTTAGGACTCGAATTAGGGTTAGGGTTAGGTCTAGGTGTAGTGTTAGGGTTTCATTTAAGTTAAGGTTTAGTGTTAGGCCTGTTGCTCAGTTTTGTTTTAGTGCTAGGGTTAGGGTTAGGGCTAGTTTTATGATTAGCATTAGGGTTAGGGCTAGGGTTATTGTTCGGGTTAAGATTAAGGCTAGGTTTATGGCTAGGATTAGGTCTAGGTTTTGTGTTAGGTTTGGGGCAGGAATTAAGACTAGGGCTAATGTCAGGTCTAGGGTTACAGTTAAGAATTCTTTAGGGTTAGGTTTATGGCTAGGTCTAGTTTAAGAGTTAGGTTTAGTGAAAGAATCAGGTTTAGAGCTAGGGATATTATTAGGGTAAGGGTCAGGTTTGGGGTTTGGGTTAGGTTAAGGTTTAGGTTTAGGGCTCGAATTAACAGTAAGGTTACAGTTAGGGTTAGGGTAATGGATAGGGTTAGGTTTAGGGTTCAGGTTAGATTTAGGGTAATGGATATGGTTAGGGTTTACAATAGGTTTAGGGTTAGGCTTAGGGTTAGCATTAGGATTATGGTTATCATTATGGTAATTTATAGGGTTAGAGCTAGGGTTAGGGTAGGGTTATGGTTAGGATTAGGGCTAGTGTTAAGGTTAGGGTCAGGTTTAGGGCTAGTATTAGTGTTAGGATTAGGTTTAGGGTACAGTTTAGGGTTTGAGCTATGGTTAGTACTAAGGCTATTGTTAGGTTTAGGGTTTGGTCTAGGGTTACGTTTGTGGTTAGTGTTAGGGTTAGTGTTAGGATTAGGGATAGGGTTTTCACTAGGGTTAGGTAATTGATAAGTTTAGATGTCAGGTTAGAGTTAGGATTAGGTTTAGGTTTAGGGTTAGGGTTAGGATTAGTTTTATGATTAGTTCTAGGGTTAGGTTTATGTTTAGGGTTAATGTTGGTTTAGGTTTAGGTCTAGGGTAATCATTAGGGTTAAGTTTAGGGTAATGGGTAGGGTTCAAGCTAGGGTTAGGCTAGGCTTAAGGTTAGGGTTTAACCACTTTAGGGTTAGAGTCAGGGTTTCAGGGTTAGGGTTAAGGTTAGGATTAGGCCTTGGGTTATTGTTAGGGTTAGGTTAAGGGTAAGGGTTAGGGATTGAGCTAGGGTTAGAGTTAAGTAAGTGTTAGGGATAGTCAGGGCTAGGATAGGGTTAGGGTTAGGGTTAGGGCTAGGTTTAGCATTAGGTTTAGGGTTAGAGTTAGGGTTAGGGTTAGTGTTATGGTTATTGTTAGGGTTAGGGTTAGGGTAATGGTTAGGATAATGAATAGAGTTAGAGCTAGGGTTTGTGCTATGATTATGGTTAGGATTAGGGCTAGGTTTGGGGTGAGGTTTAGGGTTTGTGCTAGAGTTATCTTTAGTGTAAGGTTTAGGGTTGAAATTAGGGTTAGGTCTAGGGCGAGAGTAAAGGATAGGGGTAGGGCTAGGTTTAGGGTTAGGGTTATGCTTAGGTTTAGGTTTATGGCTAGGATTCGGTCTAAGTTTTGTTTTAGGTTTATTGCTAGTGTTAGGACTATGGGTATTGTAAGAGCTATGGTTATGTTTATGGCTAGTTTTAGGGTTAGGTTTATGGCTAGGTCTAGTTTAGGTCTAGGTTTTGGATTTGGGTCAGGTTTAGAGATAGTTTTAGTGTTAGGGTCAGGGTCAGTGTTCAGGATAGGGTTAGGGTTAGGGTTAGAGCCAGAATTAGGACTACGATTAGGTCTAGGGTTAGGGTTAGTATTCGGTTTATGTTAAGGGTTATTGTTAGGGCTATGGCTATGTTTTTGTTTGTTTGTTTGTTTGTTTGTTTGTTTTGTTTTGTTTTGTTTTAGATCTAGGCCTAAAGTTATAGCTATATTTAGGATTAGCTTTAGGTCTAGGCCTAGTGTTAGGGTTAGGTATAGGAATAGGGTTACTGGTAAGGCTAGTGTTAGGGTTTAGTGTTAGTGTTAGGGTTAGAGTCAGGTTTAGTAGGGTCAGAATAAGGGTCAGGGTTAGGGTTAGATCTAGAATTAGGGCTAGGTTTAGGACTAGTACTATGGTTAGTGTTTAAGTTAGGCTAAGGATAAGGGTTAGGACTAATGTTAGCATTTGTGTTAGTGTTTGGCTTAGAGTAAGGGAAAGGGTTAGAGCTAGGGTTAGGGTTAGGGTTAGGGCTAGTGTTAGGTTTAAGATTACAGTTAAAGCTAGAGTTAGGGCTCGGATTAGGGATAGGATATTGTTAGGGTTAGGGCTAGAGTTAGGACAACCACTAATATACGAATTAGGGTTATGATCAAGGCTAGTTTTAGAGTTAGGGTTAAGGCTAGGTCTAGTTTTAGGGTTAATTTAAGGTTAGGGTGATGTTTAGAGCTAGGGTCAGCGTCAGGGTCAGAGTCAGTTTTAATGTTAGGGTTAGGGCTAGGTGTAGGTTTAGGTTTTGGTTTGGGTTAAGAGTTAGGGTTAGGGCTATAGCTTGGTTTTGTTTTATGGCTTGAGCTAGGGGTAGGACAAGTTTTAGGGTTAGTGTTATTGTTAGGGCTATGTTAGGGTTTGGTTTAGGCTTATGGTTATGGTTAAATTTAGAGTTCAGTTTTAGAGTTAGGTTTAGGGCTAGGGCTAAGGATAGAACTAAAAATAGGGCTAGGGCCAGAGTTATAGTTAGTCTTAGGGCTAGGGTTAGGGTTAGGATAGGACTAAATTAGGGCTAGGGTTAGGGTTAGGATAGGACTAAATTAGGGCTAGGATTAGCACTAAGCTTAGTGTTATTGTTAGGCTTAGGGTTAGGTCTAGGGTTAGGGTTAGGTTTTGGGTCATGGTTAGGTTTAGGATTATGGTTGGGTTTAGGGTAAGAGATGGGGTAATTGCTAGGTTTAGGGCTAGGGTGAGGGTTAGAATTAAAGTTAAAGCTCAGGTTATGGTTTGGGTTAGGATTAAGGCTAGGTTTAGGGCTAGTATTAGGGCTAGGGATAATTTCAGGTCCAGAGTTATGGTTAAAGATAGTTTTAGTGTTGGTTTCATGGCTATGTCTAGTGTAAGAATTAGGATTAGGGTTCAGTCAGGTTTAGAGCTAAGAGTATTATTAGGGTCAGGGTTGCGATTAGTGTTTGGGATAGGTTAATGTTTTAAGTTGGGGTTTGAATTAGCATTAGGGTTAGGATTAGAGTAATGATAGGATTAGGTTTAGGTTTTTTTTAGGTTTCAGGTTAGGTTTAGGGTAATGGATAGGGTTAGGATTAGGGATAGGGTTAGGTTTAGGCCTAGGGTTAGCATTAGGGTTAGGGTTACGGTTAGGGTAATGGATAGGGCTAGAGCTAGGATTAGGGCTAAGTTATGGTTACAATTAGTGCTAAGGTTAGGATTAAGGTAGGGTTAGGGTTAAAGCTAGTGTTAGGGCAGAAATTAGGGCTAAGTTTTGGGTTATGTTAGGGCTCAGATTAGGGTTACTGCTAATGTAAGTACCAGGGTTAAAATTAGGGCTAGTTTTACAGTTAGGGTTAGGTCAAGGGCTAGTGTTAGGTTTAGGTTTAGGGTTAGGGTGATGTTTCGAGTTAGGGTTAGTGTTAAGGTCAGAGTCAGGTTCAGGGTTAGTTTTAGGGTTCAGCTTAAAACTTGAATTAGGGCTAGGTTTGGGCTAGGTGTAGGGTTAAGATTTGATTTAGGTTAAGGGTTAGGGTAGGGCTATAGTTCAGTTTTGTATTAGGGCTAGGGCTAGAGTTAGGGCTAGTTTTGGATTAGCATTAGGGTTGGGGTTAGGGCTAGTGTTAGGTTTACGGATAGGGTTAGGGTTAGGATTAGGCTTATGGTTAAGGTTAAGGCTAGGGTTACCAATAGATCAAGGATTATGGCTAGCACTAAGGAAAGGACTAGACTTAGGTTTAGGTTAGGGCTAGGATTAGTGTTCTGGTAAGGGATAGGATTAGAACTAGTTTTAGCGCAAGGGTGAGATTTAGCCTTAGGGTTAGGGTTAGGATTAAGGTTAGGGCTAGGGCTAAATTAGGGCTAAGATTAGGGCTAGGGTTAGTGTTAGGGTTAGGCCTAGTGTTAGGGTTAGGGTTATGATTAAGGCTATGTTTAGGGCTAGGAAAATGGCTAGGGTTTGTGTTACTGTTAGGGCTAGAATTATGGCTAGGGCTAATGTCAGGTCTAGGGTTATGATTAGGGAGTTTTAGAGTTAAGTTTTAGGCTAGGTCTAGCGTAAGGGTTAGGTTTAGGGTAAGAGTCAGGTTTAGAGCCAGGGGACTTTTTAGGTTCAGGATCAGGGCTAATGTTTGATTTAAGTTTGAGTTTAGGGTTAGTGCTTGAATTAGCATTAGCATTAGGGTTAGGGTAATGATAGGGTTAGGTTTAGGGTAATTTATAGGGTTGGGGTTAGTGATAGAGTTAGGGTTTCTTAGGGTTTGCATTAGGGTAAGGGTTATCTTTTGGGTAATGGATACAATCAGAATTAATTTTAGTGCTAGGGTTATGGTTAGGATTAGGTTTTGAGTTATGGTTAGGGTGAGGTTAGGACTAGGTTTAGGGTTAGGATTATGTTTAGCATAAGGGTTAAGTTCTGAGCTAAGGTTAGGCCTAGAGCAAGGGTTTGGTTCAGGGTTAGATCTAGGGATAGGATTATGGTAGATTTAGGGTTAGGATTATGATATATTTAGGGTTAGGGATAGGGTTAGGGATAGGGTTATCTAGGGATAGGATTATGGTAGGTTTAGGGTTAGGGATAGGGTTATCATTAAAGTTAGGGTTAGGGTTAGGGTAATGAATATGGTTAGATGTAGGTTTAGAGTTATGATTATGGTTAGATTTAGATTTAGGGTTAGGGTTAGCACTATGGTTTTGTTTAGGTTTATGGTAAGGGTTAGTGTTTTAGCTATGGTTAGGGCTATACCGAGTGTTAAGTTTAGGATTAGGTTTAGGTTTAGTTTTTTGGTTAGAGTTAGAATTATGGTTAGGGTTAAGGCCAGGGTTACCAATAGGGTTAGGATTAGGGTATTTGGTAATGGGTAGGTTTAGAGCTAGGGTTAGGGCTAGGGTTAAGGTTAGGATTAGGGCTAGGGTTAGTGTTATATTTAGGGATAGTTCTAGGTTTATGTTTATGGTAAGAGTTAGGCTTTGAGCTAGGGTTATGCTAGGGTTAGGACTAGGGTTAGGGTTAGGATTATGCTTAGGGCTAGGTTTAGGCCTAGGATTAGCTCTAGGTTTTGTGTTAGGTTTAGGCCTATGGTTAGGGCTGTGGGTAATGTAAGAGCTAGGGATATGATTAGGGCAAGTTTTAGGGTTAGGGTAATAGCTACGTCTAGTGTTAGGTTTAGATTTTCAGTTAGGGTCAGAATTAAAGGTAGATTTACTGTTAAAGGTAGGGTCAGTGTGCTGCTTAGAGTTGGAGTTAGGGTTACAGCCAGAATTAGGACTAGGTTTAGGTCTTTGGGTAGGGTTAGTGTTTGGGTTAGGGTAAGGGTTATTGTTAGGGTTAGAACTATGTATTTGTTTAGGTCTAGGGCTAGAGTTAAGGCTAGATTTTGGATGAGATTTAGTTTTATTGCTACTGGTAGGGTTAGGTTTAGGAATAAGTTTACCTGTAGGGCCAGTGTAAAGGTTTGGTCTAGGATTAGGGTCAGGTTTAGACCTAGGTTTCATTTTAGGGTCAGAATAAGGGTCAGGGATAGGACTAGGGTCAGGGATAGTGTTTGGGATAGGACTAGAAGTAGAATGAGGGCTAGGGTCAGGACTATTGATGGGATTAGGATTTTGGTCCTAGCCTAATCCTTAATCCTAATCCTTAGAGTTGCCATTAAGTTTAGGATTTCACTTAGGGTAAGGGATAGGGTTAAAGCTAGGGTTAGGGCTATAATTAGGGTTAGGGTTAAGATTAAAGCTAGGTTTAGGGCTTGGATTAGGGCTAGTTTTTGTATTAGGATTAGGGCTAGGTTTAGGGCAATGGCTAATGTAAAAACTAGAGTTACAATTAGGGTTAGTTTTAGGGTTATGGTTAGGGGTAGGTCTAGTGTTAGGATTAGGTTTAAGGTTAGGGTAATATTTAGAGCTAGGGTTAGTGTTAGGATATGAGTTAGGCTCAGGGTTAGGGTTAGGACTCTAATTAGAAATAGGGTTACTCTTAGGTTTCAGTTTTAGGTTAGAATTGTGTTTAGAGCTAGGGTAAGTTTAGGATATGAGTCAGTATTAGGGTTAGTTTAAGGTTAGAGTTAGTACTCTAATTAAGGCTAGGGTTAGGTCTAAGTGTACTTTTAGGATTTGGTTTAAGTTTAGGTTTAGGATTAGGGCTATTGCTCAGTTTTGTTTTACTGATAGGGTTAGGGTTAGGGCTAGTTTTTATGATTAGCATTAGAGTAAGGGCTAGTATTGGTGTTGGGCTTAAGCTTAGAGTTAGGTTTAGATTTAGAGTTAAGGTTAGATCTAAGGTTAGGACTAGGACTAAGGATAGGGCAAGGGTTAGGGCTAGTGTTAGGGCTAGGGTTAGAGTTACTGTAAAGGATAGGGTTAGAACTAGGGACAGGGTTAGGGTTAGGGTTAGGTATAAGGTTACGGGTAGGGCCCAAGTTAGGGTTTGCTCTAGGGTTAGGGTCAGGATTAGACCTAGGGTTATTTTTGAGTCAGAATAAGGGCCAGGGTTAGCAATAGGGTTTGGGATAGGATTTGAGCTAGAATGAGGGCTAGGTTCAGGACAATTTAGGGTTAGGATTTTGGTTAGCCTAAGGATTAGGGATAGGTCTAGGGTTACCATTAGGGTTAGGGTTTTGCTTAGGGTAAGGGATAGGATTAGAACTAGGGTTAGGGCTAGGGTTAGGGTGGGGTG
Organism: Urocitellus parryii; assembly: GCF_045843805.1. Classification (NCBI taxonomy): domain Eukaryota; kingdom Metazoa; phylum Chordata; class Mammalia; order Rodentia; family Sciuridae; genus Urocitellus; species Urocitellus parryii. The sequence goes on from NC_135536.1 coordinate 128,265,855, forward strand.
AGTGTTTAAGGTAGGTTTAGGGCTCAGATTAGGGCTAGTTTTTGTGTTAGGGTTAGGGCTAGGGTTAGGGCAATAGCTAATGTAAGAACTAGGTTATAATTAGGGTTAGTTTTAGGGTTAGTGTTAGGGGTAGGTCTAGTGTTAGGGTTAGGTTTAAGGTTAGGGTGATATTTAGAGCTAGGGTTAGTGTTAGAATATGAGTCAGGATCAGGGTTAGGGTTAGGACTCAAATTAGGGATAGGGTAACTGTTAGGTTTTGGTTTAAGGTTAGGATGGTTTTTAGAGCTAGAGTGAGTTTAGGATGAGTCAGAGTCAGGATTAGTTTTAAAGTTAGGGTTAGGACTCAAATTAAGGCTAGGGTTAGGTCTAGGTGTAGTGTTAGGGTTTGGTTTAAGTTAAAATTTATGGTTAGGGCTATTGCTTGGTTTTGGTTTACTGCTAGTGTTAGGGTTAGGGCTAGTTTTATGATTAGTGCTAGGGTTAAGGCTAGTGTTAGTGTTAGGCTTAGGCTTAGTGTTAGGGATACGTTTAGAGTTAGGGTTAGATCTAGGGTTAGGGCTAGGACTAAGGATAGGACAAGTGTTAGGGCTAGGGTTAGGGTTACGGTAAGGGATAGGGTTAGAACTAGGGATAGGGCTAGTGTGAGAGTTAGAGTTAGTCTTAGGGTTGGGTTGGGTTTGGTTAGGGATAGGGCTAAATTAGGACTAGAATTAGGGCTATGGTTAGTGGACAGTTTAATCCTAGAATCAGGGTTAGAGTTAGGATTAAGTTTAGGCTAAGGGATGGTGTTATATCTAGGTTTAGATGTAGGGTGAGGGTTAGAAATAGGGTTAGGGCTAGGGTTAGGGTTAGGGTTATGATTAAGGCTATGTTTAGGGCTAGGATGAGGGCTAGGATTTGTTTTAGGTTAGGGATAGGATTAGGAGTATGGTTAATTTCAGGTCTAGAATTATGTTTAAAGATAGTTTTGGGGTTAAGATTAAGGCTATATCTAGTGTATGGTTTAGGTTTAGGGTTAGGTTCAGGTTTAGGGCTAGGGGTATTATTAAGGACAAGGTCTGGATTAAGGTTTGGGATACATTACATCTTAAAGTTAGGGATTGAATTAGCATTACAGTTAGGGTTAGGGTAATGATAGGCTTAGTGTTAGGTTTAGGGAAATGGATAGGGATAGGATTAGAGATAGGGTTAGGTTTAGACCTAGGGTTAGCATTAGGATTAAGGTTATGGTTATAATAATGGATAGGGTTAGAGCTAGGGTTACGGTTATGATTAGGGCTAGGGTTAGGGTTAGGGTTAAGGTTAGGGTTAAAGCTCGGGTTAGAGCTTGGATTAGGGCTAAGTTTTGGGTTAAGTAAGTGCTAGGGTTAGGATTATGGCTAATGTAAATACAAAGGTTAAAATTAGGGCTAATTATAGTGTTAAGATTAGGGCTAGGTTTAGTGTTAGGTTTAGGTTTAAGGTTAGTGTGATATTTAGAGCTAGGGTTAGTATTAGTGTCAGAGTCAGGGTCAGGGTTCATTTTAGGGTTCAGAATAAAACTCTAATTAGGGCTAGGGCTAAGGGTAGGTATTAGGGTTAGGGCTAGGGTTAGGATTAGGGTTAGGATTAAGGCTAGGTTTAGGGCTAGGATAAGGGCTGGGTTTTTTTTAGGGTTAGGGCTAGGATTAGGGCTAGGGCTAATGTCAGTTCTAGGGTTATGGTTGAATAATTTTAGGATTAGGTTTATAGCTATGTCTAGTGTAAGGGTTAGGTTTAGAGTAAGGGTCAGGTTTAGAGCTAGGGGAATTATTAGGGTCAGGGTCAGGGTTAGAGTTTGATTGATGTTAGGGTTTAAGGATAGGGTTAAAATCAGCATTAGGATCAGGGTTAGGGTAATCATAGGGTTTTGTTTAGGGTTCAGGTTAACTTTATGTTAATAGTTGGGTTAGGGTTAGCAATAGGGTTAGCATTAGGCCTAGGGTTAGCATTAGGATAAGGGTAATGGTTAGGATAATGGATAGGGTTAGAGCTAAGATTAGGGCCAGGGTTATGATTAGGAACAGGTCTTGAGCTAGCGTTAGGGTTAGGGTTAGGTTTAGAACTACCATTAGTGTTAGGGTTATGTTTAGCATAAGGGTTAGGTGTTGAGCTAGGGTTAGGGCTAGGACAAGGATTAGGTTTAGTGTTAGGTCTAGGGATAAGATTACAGTATGGTTAGGGTTAGGGTTAGGGTTAGGATTAGGGCAAGCATCATCATTAGTGGTAGGGTTAGGTAATGGATATGGTTAAATGTAGGTATAGGTTTATGGTTAGTGTTAGATTGAGGTTTAGGCTCAGGGCTAGTGTTTGAGCGAGGGTTAGGCGTATGGGTAGTGTGAGGTTTAGGGTTAGGTCTAGCATTAGTTTTCTGGTTAGGTTTAGGTTTTAGGTTAAGCCTGGGGTTATCAATAGGGTGAGGGTAAGCTTTAGTGTAATGGGTAGGTTTAGAGCTAGGTTTAGGGCTAGGGTTCACGTTAGAATTAGGGCTAGGTTTAGGGTTAGATTTAGGGATAAGTCTAGGTTTATGTTTAGAGTAAGGGTTAGGCTTTGAGCTAGGGTTAGGACTAAGGCGAGGGTTAGGTTAGGGTCAGGGCTAGGGTTAGGGTTGGGTTACGCTTAGGGCTAGGTTTAGGCCTAGGATTAGCTCTAGGTTTTCTGTTAGGTTTAGGCCTAGGGTTCCAACAGTGGGTAATGTAAGAGCTAGGTTTATGATTAGGGCTAGTTGTAGGGTTAGGGTTATGACTAGGTCTAGTGTTAGGTTTAGATTTTCAGTTAGGGTCAGGTTTAGAGGTAGGTTTACTCTTAAAGCAGGGTCAGTATGCAGATTAGAGTTAGAGTTAGAGTTACAGCCAGAATTAAGACTAGGTTTAGGTCTAGGGGTAGGGTTAGTGTTTTTGTTAGGTTAAGGTTTAATGTAAGGGCTAGGGCTAGTTTTTTGTTTAGGTCTAGGGCTAGAGTCAAGGCTAGATTTAGGATTAGGTTTAGGTCTAGGGCTAGTGTTAGGGTTTGGTCTAGGGTTAGGGTCAGGTTTAGACCTAGGGTTAGTGTTAGGGTCAGAATAAAGGTCAGGGTTAGCATTTGGGTTTGGGATAGGGTTAAATTAGAGTGAGGGATAGGGTTAGGAATATTAATAGGGTTAGGATTTTGGTTAGCCTATAAATTAGAGATAGGTCTATGGTTACCATTAGGGTTAGGGTTTTGCTTAAGGTAAGGGATAGGGATAGAGCTAGGGTTAGGGCTAGTGTTAGGGTTAGGGTTAGGGTTAAATCTAGGTTTAGGGCTCAGATCAGGGCTAGCTTTTGTGTTAGGGTTAGGGCTAGGTTTAGGGCAATGGCTAATGTAAGAACTAGGGTTAGAGTGATATTTAGAGCTAGTGGTAGGTTAGTAGTAAGGTTCAGGATTAGTTTTAGGGTTAGGGTTAGGACTCAAATTAGGCCTGGGTTACTGTAAGGGTTCAGTTTAAAGTTAGGGTGGTGTTAGAGCTATAGTGAGTGTTAGGATATGAGTCAGAGTCAGGGTTACTATTAAGGTTAAGGATAGGATTCGAATTTGGGCTTGGGTTAGGTCTAAGTGTAGTGTTAGGGCTTGGTTTAAGTTAACGTTTAGTGTTAGGGCTATTGCTCAGTTTTGTTTTATTCCTAGGTTTAGGGTTAGGGCTAGTTATGTGATTAGCATTAGGATTAGGGCTAGAGTCAGTTTTAGGCTTAGGCTTAGGTTTAGGTTAAGATTCGGAGTTAGGGTTAGATCTAGGGTTAGGGCTAGGTCTAAGGATAGGGCAAGGGTTAGGGCTAGGGTTGGAGATATGTAAAGGATAGTGTTAGAACTATGGATAGGGATAGGGCAAGAGTTAGAGTTAGTCTTAGGGCTAGGATTATGGTTAGTTTTAGAGATAGGGCTAAATTAGGGCAAGGATTAGGTCTAGGGTTAGTGTTCAGCTTGGCTTAGCATTAGGGCTAGGGTTAGGGTTAAGTTTATGGTAAGGGATGGTGTTAGAGGTAGGTTGAGGGTTAGAATTAGGGTTAGGGCTAGGGCTAGGGTTAGGGTTATAATCAAGGCTAGGTTTAGGGCTAGGATGAGGGCTAGGATTTGTTGTAGGTTTAGGTCTAGAATTAGGGCTAGGGCTAATGTCAGGTCTAGTGTTACAGTTAGGGGTAGATTTAGGGTTAGGTTTATTTCTAGGTCTGGTGTAAGGCTTAGGTTTAGGGTAAGGGTCAGTTTTAGAGCTTAGTGTATTTTTAGGATCAAGGTCAGGGTCAGGGTTAGGGTTTGTTTTAGGTTAAGGTGTAGGTATAGGGCTCAAATGAGTAATAGGGTTAGTGTTAGGGTTAGGGTAATGGATAGGGTTAGGTTTAGAGTTCAGGGTAGGCTTAGAGTAATGGAGAGTTTTGGGATTAGTGATAGGATTAGGATTAGGCCTAGAGTTAGCAATAGGATTAGGGTTATCATAAGGGTAATGTAGAGGGTTAGAACTAAGGTTAGAGCTAGGGTTATGGTTATGATTAGGGCTAGAGTTAGGGTTAGTAACCCTAGCTTAGGGTATGGTTAGTGTTAGGTTTAGGGTAAAGTTTAGGTTTTGAGCTAGGGTTAGTTCTAGGGAGAGGGTTAGTTTAAGTGTTATGTCTCTGATTAGGGTCATCGTTATGGTCAGGGTTAGGTTTAGGGTTAGGGCTAGGGTTTTCATTAAGTTTAGGTTTAGGTTTAGGGTAATAGATTGGGTTAGATGTAAGTTAGCTTTAGGGTTAAGGTTAGGTTTAGGGTTAAGTTTAGTTTTAAGGCTAGGTTTAATGTTGGGTTTAGGGTAAGCATTATGGTTTGAGTTAGGGTTAGAGCTATGGCAAGTGTTAGGTTTAGGGTTAGTTCTAGGGTTAAGGTTATGGTTTGGGTTAAGGTTTTGGTTAGGGTTTGGGCTAGAGTTATCATTAGGGTTAGGGTTAGAGTTAGGGTATTGCCTAGGGTTAGAGCAAGGGTAAGGGCTAGGGTTAAGATTAGGATTAGGGCTAGGGTTAGGGTTATGGTTAGGGATAGATCTAGGGTTATGTTTAGGCTAATGGTTAAGCTTTGAACTAGGGTTAGGACTAATGTTAGGGTTAGGGTTATGGTTAGGATTAGGGTCAAGTTGAGGGTTATGCTTAGGGTAGGTTTAGGCCTTGGATTGGGGCTAGGTTTTGTTTTAAGTTTAGGTCTAGGGTTAGTGTTATGGGTAATGTAAGATCTAGGGTTCTAATTAGGGCTAGTTTTAGGGTTAGGGTTATGGCTAGGTTTAGTGTTAGATTTAAGTCTTGCGTTAGGGTCAGGTTTAGAGCTAGTTTTAGTGTTAGTGTCATGGTCAGTGTTCAGGTTAGAGTTAGGGTTAGAATGAAATCCAGAATTAGGACTAGGGTTAGGTCTAAATGTAGAGTTAGTGTTTGGTTTAGGTTAAGGCTTATTGTTAGGGCTAGGACTAAGTTTTTGTTTAGGTCTAGGGCTAGAGTTATCACTAGATATAGGATTAGGTTTTGGTCTAGGCCTAGTGTTAGGGTTAGGCTTAGGTAAAAGGTTACAGGTAGGGTTAGTTTCAGAGTTCCATTTAGGATTAGGGTCAAGTTTAGTCTTATAATTAATGTTAGGGTCAGAATAAGGGTGAAGGTTAGGATTAGGTTTTGGATTAGGTTTAGAGCTACAATGAGGGCTAGGGTTAAAACTAGTAATAGGATTAGAGTTTGGGTTAGGCTAAGGATTAGGAATAGGACTAAGGTTAGCATTATGGATAGGGTTTGGCTTAGGGTAAGAGATAGTGTTAGAGCTAGAGTTAAGGTTAGGCTTAGGACTAGGGTTAGGGTTAGGCTTAGGGTTAAATCTACTGTTAGGTCTCAGATTAGGACTATTTTTTGTGTTAGGGTTAGGGCTAGGGTTAGGGCTATGGCTAATGTAAGAACTACCATTCTGATTAGGGTTAGTTTTAGGGTCAGGGTTTGGGCTAGGTCTAGTGTAAGCATTAGCTTTAGAGTTAGGGTGATATTTAGAGCTAGCATTAATGTTTGGATATGAGTCAAGTTCAGGGTTAGTTTTAGTCCTAGAACTCGAATTTGAGCTAGGGTTATTGCTAGTTGTACGGTTAGTGTTTGGTTTAGGTTAAGGTTTAAGGTTAGAGCAATGGCTCTGTTTTATTTTAGGGCTAGGGCTAGGGTTAGGGCTAGTTTTAGTATTAGCAATAGTGTTTGGATAGTGGTAGGGTGAGGTTTAGACTTAAGGTTAGAGTTAGATTTAGAGTTATGGTTAAATCTGGGGTTAGGGCTATGGCTAGTGTTAGGGCTAAGGTTAGGGCTAGTATTAAGGTTACAGTAATGGGTAGGGTTCAAAATAGAAATAGGGCTAGGGTGGGAGTTAGAGTTAATCTTATGGCTAGGGTTAGGGGTTTGCTTAGGGTTAGGGCTAAATTAGGGCTAGGATTAGTCCTAGAATTAGTTTAGGTTTAGGCCTATGTTTAGGGCTAGGGTTAGGGTTAGTGTTACTGTTAGGGTTAGTTTTAGGGGAAGGGATGGGGTTATAGCATGGTTGAGGGCTAGGGGAAGGGTTAAGGGATAGGACTAGAGTGAGGTTTTGTGTTAGGGTTAAGGCTAGGTTTAGGGCTAGGATGTGGGCTAGGGTTTGTGTTAGGTTTAGGGCTAGGATTAGGGCTAGGGTTAATGTCAGGTCTAGGGTTATGGTTAGGGATAGTGTTAGGGTTAAGTTTATGGCTAGGTCTAGTATAAGGGTTAGGTTTAGGGTGAAGATCAGGTTTAGAGCTATGTATATTATTAGGATCAGTGTCCGGGTTATGGTTTGGTTTAGGTTAAGGATTAGGGTTACGGCTTGATTTAGCATAAGGGTTAGTGTTAGGGTTAGAGTAATGGATAGGATTAGGTTTAGTGTTCAGGTTAGGTTTAGAGTATTAGATAGGGTTAGTGTTAGCGATAGGGTTAGGGTTAGGCCTAGGGTTAGCATTTGGTTTAGGCTTATGTTTAGGGTAATTAATAGGGTTAGTGCAAGTGTTAGGGCTTGTGTTACAGTTAGAACATTGGCTAGGGTTAGGGATAGGCCTAGGGTTAGTGTTAGGGTTAGGTTTAGGGTAAGTGTTAGTGTTTGAGCTAGATTAGGGCTAGTTTTTCTGTTAGGTTTAGGCCAAGGGTTAGGGCTATGGCTAATGTAAGAACTAGGGTTATGATTAGGGTTAGATTTTGGTCTAGGTCTAGTGTTAGCATTATCTTTAGGATTAGTGTGATATTTAGAGCTAGGGTTAGTGTTAGAATATAAGTCAGGATCACATTTAATTTTAGACCTAGGACTCGAATTGGAGCTAGGGGGTTATGGCTAGGTGTAGGGTTAGGGTTTGGTTTAAGTTAACATTTAGGGTTAGTGCAATAACTTGGTTTTGTTTTAGGGCTTACACTAGAATTACAGCTAGTTTTAGGATTAATGATAGTGTTAGGTCTAGTGGTAGTTGAGGTTTAGGCTTAGGGTTAGGGTTAGAATTAGAGTTATGGTTAGATCTAAGTTTAGGTCTAGGGCTAGGGTTAGGGCTAAGGTTAGGGCTTGTGTTAGGGTTATGGTAATGGATATGGTTAGAACTAGAAATAGTCTTAGGCCTAGGGTTAGGGATAGAGTTAGGGTTAGGGATAAATTAGGGCTAAGATTAGTGCTAGGGTTAGTGTTGGGTTAGGCCTAGGGTTAGGGATAGAGATAGGATTAGTGTTAGGTTTAGACCTAGGATGAGGGCTAGGGTTTGTGTTAAAGTTAGGGCTAGGATTAGGGCTGGGGATAATATCAGGTCTAGGTTTATGTTTAGGGTTAGTTTTAAGATTGTTTTATGGCTAGGTCTAGCGTAAGGCTTAGGTTTAGGGTAAGGGTCAAGTTCAGAGCTAGGTGTATTATTAGGGTCAGGGCCAGATAGGGTTTGGTTTAGGTTAAGGTTTAGGGTTAAGGCTTGAATTAGCATTAATGTTAGGGTTAGAATTAGGGTAATGCATAGGGTTAGGTTTAGGATTTAGGATAGTTTTAGAGTAATGGATAGGGTTAGTGTTAGCAATAGGGTTAGTGTTAGGCCTAGGTTAGCATTTGAGTTAGGCTTATCTTTAGGGTAATGATTAGGGTTAGAGCTAAGGTTGGGGCTAGGGTTAAGGTTAGGATTAGGGCTAGGATTAGGGTTAGGCCTAGGGTTAGTGTTAGGGTTAGGTTTAAGGTAAGTGTTAGCGTTTGAGCTAGGGATAGGGCTAGAGCGAGGGTTAGGGCTAGAGTCAGAGCTAGTTAGGTTTAGGGTTAGGGTTACATTTAGGGTAAGGGTCAGAGTTTGAGCTAGGGTTATGGCTAGGGTGATTTAGGGTTAGGTTTAGGTCTAGGGTTATGATTAGGGTTACAATTAGGGCTAGGTTTAGGGCTAGGATAAGGGCTAGGTTTTTTGTGAGGTTTATTGCTAGCGATAGGGCTATGAGTAATGTAAGAGCTAGGGTTATGGTTATGGCTAGTTTCAGTGTTAGGATTATGGATAAGTCTAGTGTTAGGGTTAGTGTAGGGTTAGGATAAGGTTTAGAGCTAGAGTTTGTGTTAGGGTAAGGGTCATTGTGTGGGTTAGGGTTAGGTTTAAGGTTAGGGCCAGAATTAGGAATAACGTTGGGTCTAGGGATAGGGTTAGTCTTTGCATTAGGTTAAGGGTTATTATTAGGGCTAGTGCTAGGTTTTTCTTTAGGGCTAGAGCTACTTTTACAACTATGTTTAGCATTAGGTTTGGTCTAGTGTTAGTGTTACTTTTCAGTTTACATATAGATTTACTATTAGGGGTACAGTAAGGGTTTGGTTTAGGATTAGGGTCAGGTTTAAACCTAGGGTTAGGGTTAGTGTCAGAATAAAGGTCAAGATTAGGGTAAGGGTTGGGTTCAGGTTAGAGCTAGAATTAGGGCTAGAGTTAGGACTAGTAATAGAGTTAGGGTTTGGGTTAGGCTAAGGATTAAGGTAAGGACTATGGTAGCATTAGGTTAAGGTTTGGCTTAGGGTAAGGGATAGTCTTAGAGGTAGGGTTAGGGTTAGGGTTAGGTTTAGGGTTAAAACCTAGGGTTAGGGCTTGAATTAGGGCTAGGATTTGTGTTAGCATTAGGGCTATGGCTAATGTAAGAACTATGTTTCCATATAAGGCTAGTTTTAGGGTTAGCTTTAGAGCGATGTTTAGAGATAGGGTTTGTGTTAGGTTCTGAGCCAGCGTCGGGGTAATTTCTAGGGTGAGGGATAGGATTCAAATTAGGGATAGGTTTAGGAATAGGTGTAGGGTTAGGGTTTGGTTTAGGTTAAGGGTTAGGGTTAGGGTTATGGGTCGGTTTTGTTTTATTGCTAGGGTAGGGTTAAGGCTAGTTTTCCAATTCGCATTAGGGTTAGAGCTAGGGTTAGGGTTAGGGTTAGGTTAGGTGTAGGGATGGAGTTATAGCTAGGTTTAGTGCTAGGGCGAGGGTTAGAATTAGGGTTAAGGCTAGGATTAGTGTTCGAGTTAGGATTAAGGCTAGGTTTAGGGCTAGGATGAGGGTTTGTGTTAGGGCTAGGGCTAGGATTAGGGCTATGGCTAATGTCATGTCTACCATTATGGTTAAGGACAGTTTAAGGGTTTGGTTATGGCTAGTCTATTATAAGGGTTAAGTTTAGGGTAAAAGTCAGGTGAGAGCTAGGTGTATTATTATGGTAAGTTTCAGGGTTAGGGATTGGTTTCAGTTAAGGTTTAGGGTTAAGGCTTAAATTAGCATTAGGTTTAGGGTAATGGATATGGTTAGATTTAGTGTTCAGGTTAGGTTTAGGGTTTTGAATAGGGTTAGGTATAGCTATACGGTTAGGTTTAGTCCTGTTGTTAGCATTTGAGTTAGGCTTATGTTTAGGGTAATTAATAATATTATAGCTAGTTTAGGGCTAGGTTTATGGTTAGGATTAGGGCTAGAGTTAGGGTTAGGGTTAGGACTAGGGTTATGGTTAGGTTTAGGGTAAGTGTTAGGGTTTTAGCTAGGTTTAGGGCTAGGGTGAGTGTTAGGGTTAGAGCAGGTCTAGGATAAAGGTTAAGGTTAGGGCTACTGTTAGCATTAGGGTTAGTGTAAGGGTTAAGGTAATGGGTAGAGTTAGAGCTAGGGTTTGGGCAATGATTACAATTAAAATTAGCATTAAAGTTGTGGTTAAGTGGCTGGGGGTGTGGCTCAAGCAGTAACGTGTTCACCTGGCATGCACGGGGTGCTGGATTTGATCCACAGAACCACATAAAAAAATAAAGATGTTGTGTCCACTGGAAACTGAAAAATAAATATTAAAAAAAATGGATTTAGTGATAGGGCTATGGTAATATTTAGGGTTAGGATTAGGGTTAGGTTTAGAGGTAGTGTTAGGGTTAGTGTTACTTTATTCAAATTTCTTTGATACAATCCAGGATTAATCTTTAACTAACCTTACTCTCTTCCCCAGGTTTAGGCCTTTTGGTTAAACTGTTTGGTGTCAGGAACAGTTAGTATTTTCATTTCACTTCATTTTGACCTGTACAAGTAAATGGAAATGGACCTAAAAATCAAACAAAGTTTATGCTAGCTGCTTGAAACTGCACACCCCTCCTCATTTTTTGTGGGGACACTCTGATATGTTCCTTGTGATTGTAGGCCTAAGCTGAAGCATGCAAAAACAACTTTATCCAATAGCCCTTTAGGAGAAAGCAGGGAAATATGCATGCACTGAAATACTCCCATAATCATTTGGTCAGATTTGTTTGATACTGTGTAGGATTCATCATTTAGCTTGCCCCACAAAGCTCCCCAAGTGTGGGACTTCTAGGATCAATGGTTCTCTAATCAGATTAGGGTTAGTGTTAGGTTTAGGGTTAGGGCTAGGGTTAGACATAGTATTAGGGTGAGAGTTAGTTTTGTTCAAATTGCTTTGATACTTGGAAGGAGTCATCTTTTACCTAGCCTTAATATGCTCCCCAGGTTTGGGCCTTCTTGTTTCAATGGTTCACTATCACGAACACTTTGTATTTTAAGGTTTCACTTAATTTTATCCTATATAGATAAATGAAAATGGAGGCTTAAATCAAACCTGATTGGTGCTAGCTGCTTGAAACTTCAAACACTTAATCAGTTCTTGTGGGCTCTCTCTGGTTTGTTCCTTGTGAAAATAGCCCTAAGATGAAGATGGCAAAAACAACTTTGTCCAAGAGCCCTTTAGCAGAAAACAGAGAAATATGCATGAACTGAAATACCACCCCAATTATTTGGTCATAATTCTTTGATACTGCATAGGATTCATCTGATACTTATCCCACTAGGCTCCCCAAGTTTAGGACTTCTAGGATCAACAGTTTTTTAAACATGTTATGGTTTGTGTTAGGGCCAGTGTTAGATATAGTATTAGGGTTAGAGTTAGTTTTGTTCAAATTTCTTTGATACTTGGAAAGATTCATTTTTTTTTCCTATCCTTACTATACTCCCCATATTTGGGTCTCCTAGGTTCAATGGTTCACTGTAAGGAACAGTTTGTATTTTAAAGTTTCACTTCATTTTGTCCTATATAGGTAAATTAAAATGGAGCTGGAAATCAAACAGCATTGTGCTAGCTGCTTGAAACTTCACACTCCATCAATTCTCTATGGGAAATCTCTGGTTTGTTCTTGTGAAAGTAGGTCTAAACTGAAGCATGTAAAATCAACTTTATCTGAGAGTCCTTTAGAAGAAAACAGGGAAATATGCATATACTGAAATACTCCATCAATTATTTGGTCATATTTCTTTGATACTGCACAGCATTCATCCCTTATATTACCTCACTAGGCTGCCCAAGTTTGGAACTTCTACGGTTAAAGTTTCCCTAAACAATTTAGGGTTAGGGGAAGGGCTATGGTTAGAGCTAGTGTTAGGGTTAGAGTTAGTTTTATTCAAAATTCTTTGATACTTGGCAGGATTTATCTTTTAGCTAGATTTTCTCTGTTCCCCAGGTTTAGGCCTTCTTGGTTCACAGGTTTGCTGTCAGGAACAGTTTATATTTTAAGATTTCATTTTGACCTATACGGGTAAGTTAATAAAGCTGAAAACCAAACAGGTTTTGTGCTAGCTGCTTGAAACTTCACACACTCCATCAGTTCTCTGTAGATACTCAGGTATATTCCTTGTGAAAACAGGCCTAACCTTAAGCATGGAAAAACAACTTTATCTGAGAGTCCTTTAGGAGAAAACAGGGAAATATGCATGTACTGATCCCTCCCATAATTATTTGGTCAGATTAGTTTGATGCTGCATAGGATTTATCACTTAACTTGCCCCACAAGGCTCCCCAAGTGTGGGACTTCTAGGATTAATGGTTCTCTAATCAGGTTAGGATTAGGGTTAGGTTTAGGGTAAGGGCTAGGGCTAGGTTTAAAGGTAATTTTAGGGTGAGAGTTTTGTTCAAATTTCTTTGATATTTGGAGTCATCTTTTATCTAGCCTTAGTATGCTCCCAAGGTTTGGGCCTTCACAATTCAATGGTTCACTATCATAAACACTTTGTGTTTTAAGGTTTCACTTCATTTTTACCTGTACGGGTAAATGGAAATGGAGGTGGAAATCAAAACTTCCCCTAAACTCCACCCTAAACCTTGCCTTAAACATAGCCCTAACCATAGGCCTGAGCCTAACACTAACCCTAGACCTATTCCTAGCCCTAATTTAGCCCCTAACCCTAACTCTAGCCCTAAGATGAACTCTAACTCTCACCCTAGCCCTATTTCTACTTCTAAGCCAAACCCTAACCCAACATCTAGCTCTAACCCTAGCCATAATTTGAGTCCTAACCCTAACCCTAAAATTAACTCTGACCCTGTTTCTGACCCTAACACTAACCCTAGCTCTAAATACCACCCTAACCCTAAACCTAACCCTAACACTAGACCTAGTCCTAACACTAATTCTAAAACTAGCCCTAATCATAACCCTGGTTCTTACATTAGCTATACCCTAAACCTAATGCTAACCAAAACCTAGCCCTAATCCAAGACCTAACCTTAGCTTTAACCCTAACCCTAACCCTAATCCTAGCCCTGTCCTAACCCTAGCTCTAAACCTATCCCTTACCCTAAGCCAAACTCTAACCCTACTGCTAACCCTAGTCCTAACCCTAATCCTTAGCCTAACCCAAATCCTAACCCTATTATAGTCCTAATCTTAACCCTCCTTCTAGTTATAACCATAACCAAAATCCTTATGCAAATCCTGATCCTTATTCTGATCCTAACCCTAAACCAATCCCTAACACTAGCCCTACCTGTAAACCTATACCTAAACTTAACCCTAACACTAGCAATAGACATAAACATAATCCTAAATCTAGCCATATTTCTCACCCAAGACCCAAACAAAAACCTAGCCCTACCCCTAATGATAACCCTTAACCTAATCAAAACACTAACCCTACCTCTAGACCTAAACTAGTCCTAATTCTGGCTCTAACCCTAACCCTAACCCTAACCCAAACACTGACCCTGATACTAACACTAACCCTAGCTTTAAAACTGATCCTAACCAGAAAACTAAACATAACATTATACCTAGCTATAACCCTAACCATAATCCTAGCCCTTACTTTACCATAAAACTAACCCTAGCTCTAAACCTAAAATAAAACCTAGCCCTAATCCTAGGCCCAACCTAGTCTTAAGCATAACTCTAACCCTAATCCTAGCCCTCAAGCTAACTCTAACCCTCGCCTTAGACCTAATCCTAGCTAAAACCCTAACCCTAATGCTAAACATAACCCTAGCCCTATTCCTAAACCTAACCCTAACCCTCACCCTAATCATTATGTTAACACTAGCCCTAATACTATTTCTAAAATTATCCATTACCATAAACCTAACTCTAAACCTAATGATAACCCTAGCTCTAACCCTAACCATAAACCTAATATTAGACCTACCACTAAACCTAAGCCTTGTTGTAGCCCTAACCCTAGATCAAACCCTAACCCTTACCCTAGCCCTAACCCTAGCCCAAACTATAACACTAACCCCAAACCTAAAACTATTCCTAACCCTAACCTGATATCTAACCCTATCCATTAACCTAACGCTAATGATAACCTTAGCCCTACCACAAACACTAACCCTAACCTTAACCGTAAACCTAACCCTGGACCTAACCTAAACCTAACCCTCACACTAGCACTAACCCTAGCTCAAAACCTAACCGGCACCCTAAACTTGACACAAACCCTAACCCTAGCCCTAGCCCTAACCCTAAACCTAACTCTAGCTCTAATCCTAACAAAAACTCTAGCCATTACCCTAAACATAACATGAACCCTAAACCTAACCATATCCATTACCCTAACTCTATCCTTAACCATAATGCTTATTTGAGCTCTAATCCTAAACCTTAACCTAAACTAAACCTTAACCCTGACCCTTACCCTGATAACACCCTTACCTCTAAATCTGACCCTAACTTTCATCCTACCCCTTTCACTATACCTAGCCATAAACCTATCCCTAAAACTATCCCTAACGATAACCCTAGACCTGACATAAACCCAGGCCTTCTGCTAGCCCTAAACCTAACACAAACCCTAGCCATAAACCTAGGCCTAACACTAGCTTTAATCCTAACCCTAAACTTAACCCTACCTCTAACCCTAATTTTAATCCTCGCCCTAGCCCTAAACCTAGCTGTAACATCATACCTTACCCTAACCCTAACCCTAATCCTAGACCTAAACATAGACCTAACTCTAACACTAACCCTAGCCCTAATCCTAGCCCTAATTTAGCCCTTACCTTAACCATAACCCTAACTCTAGCCCTAAGACTAACTTTAACTCTCACCCTAGCCCTATTAATAGTTCTAAACCAATCCCTATCATAACCCAAAACCTAGCCCTAAACCTAGCCAAAACCCGAGACCTAACCTTCACCCTAGCCCTAACCCTAGATCTAACCCTAACTCTAAATCTAACCCTAACCCTAAGCCTAAACCTCAACCTAACACTAGCCATAACCCTAACACTAATCCTAAAACTAGCCCTAATACTAGCCCTAATGCTAACCCTATCCAAAACCCTAACCCTATCACAATCCCTAAATCTATACATTACCCTAACCCTAACCCTAACTATAACCTAACCTAAGCTCAAACACTAACAAATACCTTAATCCTAACCCTAACCCTAACCCTAACCTTAACCCTAAACCTAACCCTAACTCTAACCTTAACCCGACATTTAACCCTTTCCAATACCCTGAACCTAATAAAATCCCTAGCCCTAACACTAACACTAATCTTTATCCTCATGGTAAGTCTAACCTACCCCAAACCCTAAACCTAACCCTCTCCCTAGTGCTAACTAACCCTAGCTCAAACCCTAAACCATACCTCAACCCTAATCCTAACCCTATCCCTAGGCCTAACCCTACCTCTAGCCCTAATACTAACATAACCCTAGCCCTAACCCTAGCTCTATCCATTACCCTAACAATAATCCTAACCCAAATGCTAATTCTAGGCCTAACCCTGACAGTATCACTAAACCTAACCATACCCATTACCCTAATCTTAACCTGAATCCTAAAATAACCCTATCCATTTCCCTAATCCTAACTCTAACCCTAATGCTAATTCAAGCCCTAACCCTAAATCCTTACCTAATCCAAACCTGAAGTCTGATCATAACCCTAATAATTCCCCTAGCTCTAACTTGACCCTTACACTAAACCTAATGCTTACACTAGATGTAGCCATAAACCTAACCCTAAAATTATCTTGAACCATCACCCTAGACCTGATATTAGCCATAGCTCTAATCCTAGCCCTAACCCTACAACAACACTAACCCTCATCCTAGCCCTAAACCTAGCCTTACTTATAACCCTAACACTAACCCTACCCCTAACCCTAACTCTAACACTCACCCTACCTCTAAACCTAGCTATAAAGGCATCCCTTATTCTAAACTGAACCCTAACCCTAACTCTAATGCTAGGCCTAAGCTAAACACTAACCCTACCCCTAATCCTAGCCCTAATTTAACCCTATCCCTAATCCTAACCCCAACCATAGCCCTAACACTATAACGTTAACTCTCACACTAACCCTATCCCTAGATCTAAACTTATTCCTTTCTGTAACCCTAACCCTAGCCCTAACCCTAGTGCTAATCCTTGCCCTATCCTTATTCCTAGCCGTAACCCTAGATCTAACCCTAACTCTAAATGTAACCCTAACACTAAGCCTAAGCCTAACACTAAAACTAGCCCTAACCCTTACACTAATCATAATACTAGCCCTAACTCTAACCCTAGGACTAAAACAAAACTGAGCAGTAGCCCTAACCCTAAATCGTAAATTAAACCAAACCCTAACACTACACCTAGACCTAACCCTAGCCCTAATTCGAGTACTAACCATAACCTTAAAACATACTATGACCACGACTCATATCCTAACACTCACCCTAGCTCTAAAAAACACTCTAACCTTAAACTGAACCCTAACAGTACCCTAGCCCTTATTTGAGTCCTAACCCTAAACCTAAAACTAACCACTGACTCCTATCCTAATACTAACACTAGCTCTAAATATCATACCAACCTTAAACCTAACAAGAGTTTTAAGGTTAGAGGTCTAACCCCTAACCCTAACCCTAAAACAAACCCTAATTTTCACCCTGGTTCTTACATTAGCCTTTGCCCTAACCTTAGCCCTAACCTTAATAGAAAAACTAGAATTAACTGAGCCCTAAACCTAGCTTTAACCTAACCCTAACCCTAACCCTACACCTAACACTAGCTCTAACCCTATTCCTAAGCATAACCCTAACCCTAATAGTAACCCTAGACCTATCTCTAATCCTAAGGTGAACCAACACCCTAACCCTGTTAATAGTCCTAAACCTATCTTTCATTCTAGCTCTACTCCTATCCCAAACCCTACCTAACTTGACCCTTATTCTCAACCTAACACTAACCCTAGATCTAAGCCTGACCCTAACTCTAGACCAAACCCTAACACTAGCCCTACCAGTAACCTTTACCTAAACCTGACACTATCACTAGCCCTAGACCTAAATGTAATCCAAAATCTACTCTTAACTCTAGTCCTAGACCTAAACAAAAACCTAGCCTTAGCCCTAAAAATAACCTTTAACTTAACGCAAAGACTAACCCTACCCCTACACATAAACCTAGTCCTTATTCTGGCTTTAACCTTAACTCTAATTCTAAACTGAACACTGATCCTGCCTTTAACACTAAACCTATCTCTAAACCTGATCAAAACAAAAAGCCTAAACCTAACAGTAGACCTAGCCATAACCCTAACCCTACAACTAGCCCTAATCATAATGCTAGCTCTTACATTATCCATAGACCTAACCCTACGCCTTAACTGATTACAAAACCTAGAGAGAATCCTAGGCCTAAACCTAGCCTTAAGTGTAACTATAATCCTAACCCTAGCCCTAACCCTAACCCTAGCCTTAGTCCTAAACCTTACTCAAAGCCTAACCCTTACCCTAAATATAAACTTAGACCTATCCCTAACTCTAACCTAACCCTAGCCCTAACTCTAAACTTAACCCTATCCCTAAACCTAGCTTTAAACCTACACATTACCCTAACCCAAAACCTAATCCTATTGATAACCCTAGCAGTAACCTTAACACTAACCCTAACTCTAATCAGAAAACTAACCCTAGACCTAACCCTAAACCTAACACTTGCCATAGCCCTAACCCTAGGTCAAACCCTAACCCGTACCATAAACCTAAACATAACCATAGCCTTAACTCTAACCCTAAAACTAAATCTAAACCTAACCCTAAACCTAAACCTACATCTAATCATATCCATAACCCTAATCCTTATCCTAACCCTAATGATAACCCTAGCCCCAAACCTAACCCTAAAGCTGAACCTACCATAATCCTATCCCTAGAACTAACACTGAACCTAACTCTCGACCTAACCCTAAGCCTAACACTAACTCAAACCCTAACCCTTGCCCTAAACATAAACCTAGCCTAAACTGAAACCCTAATCTTAGCTCTAATCCTAACCATAAAGTAGTCCAAACCCTAGCTCTAACTCTATCCATTATGCTAACCATAACCCTAAACCTAATGCTAAACCTAACCCTAACCCTAACTTTAACTCTATCCCTAGCCCTGATTCTAACTTGAAGCCTCAACCTAGTGCTAACACTTACTCAATCCCTGACCCTTACCCTTAACCTAATGGTAAGAAAACCCTAAGCCTAGCCCTAAACCTAGCCGTAATCCTAAACTTAACCCTAGCCTTAACCGTAGCCCTAACCCCACCCATTACCCTAACCATAACCATAAACCTCATGATAACTCTAGCCCTAACCCTAAACCTATTCTAACCCTAACCGTAAACCTAACCCTAGACTTAAACATACACCTAACCCTTGCCGTAGTCCTAATCCTAGCTCAAACCCTAACAGTTATGCTAAACCTAACACTAAACCTAGTCCTAACCTAAACATAACCATAACCCTAACCCAACATCTAACCCTGTTCATTAACCTAACCCTAATGATAATCCTATCCTAAACCTTAATACTAACCCTAAACCTAACCCTAGCCTTAGCACTCACCCTAGCTCAAACCCTAACCCATATGCTAAACCTAACCCTAGCCTTAACCCTAACACTAACACTAACTCTAGCCCTAATCCTAAACATAACATTAGCCCTAACCCTAGTTCTAACCCTATCTATTACCCTAATGATAACCATAAACCTAATGCTAACCCTAGGCCTAACCCTAACCCTATCCATTACCCTAAACCTAACCTGAAACCTAAACCTAACCCTATCCATTACCCTAACTCTAACTCAAACCCTAGTGATAATTTGAGCCCTAACCCTAAACATCAACCTAACTCAAACCCAAAACCTAACCCTGACCATTATAATACCCCAGCTCTAAACCTGAACCTTACCTTAAACCTAGCTCTGATACTAGACCTAGCCATAAACCTTACCCTAAAATTATCTCTAACCATAACCCTAGACTTGATATTAGCTAATTCTTGCCCTAATTCTTGTCATAACTCTAACACAAACACTAGCCCTCATCCTAGCCATAAACCTAGCCTTGATCGTAAACCGAAAATAAGTCTAGCCCTATTCCTAATTTTATTCATCACCCTAGTTCTGAACCTTGCAATAACCCCATCCCTTCCCATAAATCTAACCCTAACCTAACTCTAGACTTAACCCTTACACTAATCCTAGACCTGATCCTAGCCCTAATTTATCCCTAACCTTAACCCTAACATTAGCACCAAACTAACTCTCTCACACTAGCCCTATTCCTAGATCTGACCCTATCCCTTACCATAATCTTAACACTTGCCCTAACCCTAGCCCTAGCCCTAACCCTAGATCTAACCATAACTCTAAATCTAACCCTAACCCTAAGCCTAAACCTCACACTAACACTAGCCCTAACACTAAAACTAATCCTAAAACTAGCTCTAACCTAGTCCGAGCTCTAAAACAAAACCGAGCCATAGCCCTAACCCTAACCCTTAACTTAAACCAAACCCAAACTCTACACCTATCCCTAACCTTAGCCCTAATTCCAGTCATACTCTAATCCTAAAACTAACCTTGATCCTGACTCTGACCCTAACACTAACCCTACCTCTAACATCACCTTAAAAATATACCTAAACATAAAACTAGACCTAGCTCTAAACCTAAGCCTAAAAGTAGCCATAATCATGACTCTAGTTCTTACATTAGCCAAAGCCCTAATCCTAGCCCTAACTTAACCCAAAACTTAGCCTTAATTTGAGCCCTACACCTTATTTTAACCCTAATACTAACCCTAGCCCTAACCATTACCCTAAACCCTAACCCTAAAACTTGCCCTAACCCTAAACCTAACTCAAGCTTTTATCCTAACCATAATCCTAGTGATAACCCTAGCTCTATCCCTATATATTACCCTAAGCATAACCCTAACCCTAATGCTAACCCAAGGATAACCCTAACCCTATCTCTAAACCTAACTTTATCCATTACCCTAAACCTAACCTGAACCCTAAACCTAACCGTAAACAATACCCTAACCTTAACACTAACCCTAATGCTAATGAGAGCCCTGACCCTAAACCTTAACCTAACCCAAACCTTAATCGTGACCATGACACTAATAATAACTCTATATCTAAACCTGACCCTAAACCTCAACCTAACCCTTACACTAGAACTGGCCATAAACCTAACCCAAAATTAACCCTAACCATAAACCTAGACCTTACATTAGCCCTATCCCTAATCCTAGCCCTAACCCTGACACAAAACCTATCCCTAATCCTAGTCCTAAACCTAGACCTAATCCTAGCCCTAAACCTAGCCTTAATCCTAATCCTAACCCTAACTCTAGCCCTAATCCTATTTTGACCATCGCCCTAAACCTAGCTATAACATCATACCTTACACTAATCCTAACCCTAACCCTAGCCCTAAATCTAGGCCTAGCCCTAACACTAACCCTAGTGCTAATCCTGGCACTAATTTAGTCCTAATCCTAACCCAATCCCTAACTCTCATCCTAGCATTAACCATAGTTCTAAATCTATCCCTTACCATAACCCAACCCTAGCCCTAAACCTAGCACCAACCCTAGCCCAACTTTCGCCCTAACTCTAAACCTAGTCCTAACCTTAACTCTAAATCAAAACCTAACCCTAAGCCTAAACCTCACCCTAACACTACCCCTAACCCTAATGCAATTGGAAATCTAGTACTAACCCTAGCCCTAGCACTCAAACAAAATTGAGTTACAGGCTTAACCCATATCCTTAACCTAAACCAAACCCTAAGCTTATACCTAGCCCTAACCCTAGCCCTAATTCAAGTCCTAATCCTAACTCTAGAACTTACCCTGACCCTGACTCAGACCCTAACATTAATCCAAGCTCTAAACATCACCCTAACCCTGAACCTAACCCAAACACTAAATCTAGCCCTAACCCTAACCCTAAAACTAGCCCTAGTCATAACACCAGTTCTTACATTAACCATAACCCTGTGCTAACAGAAAACCCAGCCCTAATCTGAGACCTAAACCTAGCTTTAAACCTAACCCTAAGCTTAACCCTAGCCCTATCCCTAACCCTAACACTAGTGCTAACTTTAACCCTATCCCTTACCTTAAGCCAAACCCTCAACCTAATGCTACCCTAGTCCTAACCCTCATCCTTAGCCTACCCCAAACCATAACTCTAATACTAATCCTAACCCTAGCCTTCATTCTAGCTCAAACCTAACCCAAACCCTAACCCTAACCCTGCCCCTTATTCTGACCCTAACTCTAATCCTAGGTTTAAACCTGACTCTAACCTAAACTGAACCCTAACCCTATCCCTACGGGTAATCCTATACCTAAACT
Organism: Urocitellus parryii; assembly: GCF_045843805.1. Classification (NCBI taxonomy): domain Eukaryota; kingdom Metazoa; phylum Chordata; class Mammalia; order Rodentia; family Sciuridae; genus Urocitellus; species Urocitellus parryii. The sequence goes on from NC_135536.1 coordinate 128,287,286, forward strand.
TAACCTTAACACTCGACCTACACAAAAACCTAATCCTAAATCTAGACATAACTCTACCACTAGCCCTAAACAAAAACCTAGCCCTAGCCCTAACAATAAGCTTTAACCTAACCCAAAAACTAAGCCTACCCCTAGACCTAACCCTAGCCCTTATTCTGGCCCTAACCGTAAATCTAACTCTAACCCAAACAATGGCCTTTCTCCTAACACAAATCCTAGCTCTAAACTTTATGCTAACCCAAAATCTAGCCATAACAGTAACACTAGACCTAGCCATAAACCTAATGCTAGCTCTTACATTACCCATAGCCCTAACCCTAGCCCTAAGCGTAACCCTAACCCTAACCCTAGCCCTAACCCTAGCTCAAACACTAACCCTTACCATAAACATAAACCTAGCTCTAATGCTAACCTAGCTTTAATCCTAACCATAACAAAGGCCAAACCCTAGATCTAACTCTATCCATAACCTAAATATAACCCTAACCCTAATGATAACCCTAGCCCTAAACTTAACTCTAATCTTTAACCTAGACCTGACACTAAACCTAACATTTTCCCTGGCCCTAACCATATCTCTAAACCTAACCCTAACACTAACCCTAGGCCTAACCCTAACCCTAAACCTAACTCTACCCATAATCCTAACCATAACCCTAGCACTAAACCTATCCATTACCCTAAATATAAGCCTAACCCAAATGATAACCCTAGGCCTAACCCTAAACCTATAACTAACTTAACCTGAACACTAAACCTAACCCTATCAATTAAGCTAACCCTAACCCTAAACCTAAACCTAACCCTAATGCTAATTCTAGCCCTAAACCTAAACCAAACTCTGAACAAGACACTGACTCTAATAATACACCTAGTTCTAAACATGACCCTAACCCTAAACTTAACCCTTACACTAGACCTAGCTATAAAACTAACCCTAACAGTAACCCTAGATCTAACATTAGCCATCTACCTAATTCTTGCCCTAAACCTAAAACAAACCTTAGCCCTCATCCGAGCCCTAAACCTAGCCTTAATCCTAACCTGAACCCTAACCTAACCCTATCCTGGCCCAATCCCTAATTTCAACCTTTGTACTAGTTCTGAACCTAGGTATAACCACATACTTTCCCCTAACCCTAACCCTAACCCTAATACTATCACTAACCTAACCCTAGCCCTAACACTAGGCCTAACCCTAACACTAAACCTAGCTCTAATCCTAGCCCTAATTTAGTACTAACCGTAACCCTAAATCTAACCCTAACTTTAAGACTAACTCTAACTCTTGACCTAGACCTATTTCTAGTACTAACTTTATCTATTACCCTAACCCTAACACTAGCCCTAACCTTAACCCTAAACCTAGCACTAGCCCTAACCTAGATTTAACCATAACTCTAAATCTAACCCTAACCCTAAACCTAAACCTCACCCTATCTCTAGCCCTAACACTATAACTAATCCTAAAACTAGCCCTAACCCTAGCCCTAGCTTTAAATAAAAAAAAAAACTGAGCCATTGCCCTAACACTAATCCTAACCTAACCGTAACTCTATACCTGACATTAGCCCTAGCCCTAATTCTTGCCTGAACCCTAACACAAAACCTAACCCTACACCTAGCCTTAATCCTATCTCTAATTCGAGTGTTATCCCTAACCCTACAACTAACATTGACCCTGACTCTGACCATAACAGTAACCCTATCTCAAATCATCACCCTAAACCTAAACCTAACCATAACACTAGACCTAGCCCTAACTCTAAGCCTAAAACTAGCCATAATTGTAACCCTAGTTCTTACATTAGCCATAGCCCTACCTTAGCCATAACCTAATCTAAAACCTAGCCCTAATCTGAGCCCTAACCCTAGCTGTAACCCTAACCATAACCCTTACCCTAAACCTAATCCTAACCCTAGCATTAATCCTAAACCATAACACTAGCCCTAACCCTAGCTCTAATTCTATCCATTACCTTAACCCTAAACCTAATGCTAACCCTAGTATAACCTTAACCCTATCCATAACTATAACCCTATCCATTACCCTAAACCTAACCTGAACCCTAAACTTAACCATATCCATTAACCTAAACCTAACCCTAAATCTAAGTTGATCCCTAACCCTAAACCTTAACCTGAACAAACCTTGACCCTGACCCTAAACCTAATATTACCCCTAGCTCTAATACTGACCCTAACCCTCAACCTAACCCTAACAAAAACAATAGCCCTAAACCTGGCCCTAAAACTAGCCTTAATCCAAACCCTAATCCCAACCCTAGTCCTAACCCTAAATATTACCCTCGCTCTAGTCCTAAACCAAGCAATAACATCATACCATACCCTAACCCTAATCCTAACACTAGCCCTAAAAAAGGCCTAGACTTAATACTAACCCTAGCTCTAATCCTAGCCCTAATTTAGCCCTAACCCTAAATCTAACCATATCCCTAGCCCTAGGACTAATTCTATGTCTCTCCCTATTCCTATCCCGAGTTCTAACCTTATCCCTTACCATAATCCAAAGACTAGCCCAAACCTAGCCCTAAATCTAGATCTAAACCTAACTCTAAATCTAACCCTAAACCTAAACATAAACCTCACTCTAACACTAGCTCTAACCCTAATGCTAATTTCAAAACTAGCCCTAACCCTAGCCATAGCCCTCAAACAAACCTGAGCTATAGCTCTAATCCTAACCCTTAACCTAAACCAAATCCTAATGCTACACCTAACCCTAACCCTATCCCTACAACTAATACTGACCCTGATTCTGGCCCTAAAACTAACCCTAGCTCTGAACATCACATTAACCCTAAACGTAACCCAAACCATAAAACTAGCCCTAATTGTAAATCCAGTTCTTACATTAGCCATAGGCCTAACCCTAACACAAAACCTAGCCCTAATCTGAGCCTTAACCCTAGCTTTAACCATAACCCTAAACCTAACACTATCCCTAACCTTAACCCTAGCTCTAATCCTATACTTTACCCTAAGCCAAACCCTCACCCTAATGCTATCCTAGTTCTAACCCTAATCTTTAACCTACCCCAAACACTAACTCTACTACTAGTCCTAACCCTAGCCCTCATTCTATCTCTAAGCATAACCCAAAGCCTAAGCCTAACTCTGACCTTTATTCTGACCCTAAAATTAACCCTAAGCCTGATCCTAGCCCTAAACCAAAACCTAACACTAGCCCTAGCAATAAACCTATACCTAAACCTAAACATAACACTAGCACTAGACCTAAACTTAATCATAAATATAGCCATAACTCTAGCTCTAGCCCTAACAATAACCTAAACAAATACCTAGCCCTAGCCCTAACAATAACCATTAACCTAACACAAAGACTAACCATAACCCTAGACCTAACCCTAGTTATAATTGTGGCCCTAACCCTAAACTCAACGCTAACCTGAACACTGGCCTAACTCTAAAACAAATCCTAGCTCTAAACCTTATCCTAAACAAAAATCTAACCCTAAAACTAGCCATAACCATAAACCTAACCCTAAAACTAGCCATAACCATAAACCTAGCTCTTACATTACCCATAGCCCTAACGCTAGCCATAAATTTCACACAAAACCTAGCCCTAAACCTAGCCCTAAGCATAACCCTAACTCTAACTCTAGCACAAACCCTAGCCCTAATGCTTGCCCCAGCCCTAACCATAGCTCAAACTCTAACCCCTATCCTAAACATAACCATAGTCCTAACCCTAACCCTAACCTGAACACTAGCCCTAATTCTAACTGTAACATAGCCCAAATCTTAGATCTAACTTTATCCATTACCTTAAACATAACCCTGAACCTAATGCTAATCCTAGCCCTAACCCTAACCCTACCCCTAACCCTAGCCCTAAGACTAACTCTAACTCTCACACTAGCCCTATTTCTATTTCTAACCCTCTCCATTACTGTAACCCTTACACTAGCCCTAACCTTAGCCCTAACCCTAGATCTAAACATAACTCTAAATCTAACCCTAACCGTAAGCCTAAACCACACTCTACCACTAGCCCTAACCCTATTGCTAATCCTAAAACTAGCCCTAACCCTAGCCCTAGCCCTAAAACAAAATCGAGCCATTGCTCTAATCCTAAACTTTAATCTAAACCAAACATTACCCATATAACTAGCCATAACCCTAGCTCTAATTTGAGTCCTAGGCCTAAAACTAACCCTGATCCTGACTCATTTTTAAACACTAACCCTAGCTCTAAATATCATCCTAACCATAAAGCTAATGCTAACACTAGACCTAGCCCAAAAGCTAACCCTAAAACTAACCCTAATCATAACTCTAGTTCTTACATTAGCCATAACCCTAACCCTAGCCCTAACCCAAACACAAAATAGCCTTAATCGGAGCCATAACACTAGATTTAACCCTAACCCTAACGCTAACCCTAGCCCTAAAACTAACCCTAAACCTAGCGTTAAACCTAGGTCTAACCCTATCCCTTACCCTAAGCCAAACCCTATCCATAATGTTAACACTAGTCTTAATCCTAATCCTTAGCCTAACCCAAACACTAACCCTATTACTAGTCCTAACCCTAGCCCTATTTATAGATCTAACCCTAACCCAAAACCCAACCCTATACTTCACCCTTATTATGACCCTAACACTAATTATAGACCTAAATCTGACCCTAACCCTAAACTGATCCCTGAAATTAGCCCTACAAGTAACATTATACTGTAACCCAACCCTAATACTAGGCCTAGAACTAAACCTAATCCTAAATCTCCTGATAACTCTAGCCCTAGACCTAAACAAAAACTTAGTCCTATACCTAACAATAACCCTTAAACTAAACCAAACACTAACCCTACACCTAGACCTGACTGTAATCTTAATTCTGGCTTTCACCCTAACCCTAACTCTAACCTGAACACTGACCGTGACAATAACACTAAACCTAGCTCTAAACCTGACCCATAACCAAGCTCTAAACCTAACACTAGACCTAGCCATAACCCTAACCCTAAAACTATCCTTAATTAGAACCCTAGATCTTACATTTCCCATAGCACTAACCCTAGGCCTAAACCTAATGCAAAACCTAGCCCTAATCCAAGGCCTAAACCTACCCTAAGCATAACCCTCACCTTAACCCTAGCCCTAACCCTAAACCTAACCCTCACCTTAGTCCTAACCCCAGCTCAAAGCCTAACCCTTAGCCTAAACATAACCCTAGACCTATCCCTAACCATAACCCTAACCCTAGACCTAATCCTAACCTTAACCCTAGTCCTAAACCTAGCTCTAACCTTAGCCATTACCCTAACTCTAACCCTAACCCTAATGATAACCCTAGCCCTAACCCTAACCAAAACCATAACCAAAATCATAAACCTAACCCTAGACCTAACCCTAAACCTAACCCTTCCCATAGCCCTAACCCTAACTCAAACCCTAACCCTTACTCTAAACTCGAGTAAACCTAGCCCTAAAACTAAACTTATCCTAAACCTAACCTTAATCCTAAAGCTAACATTACATCTAACCCAATCTATTACCCTTAATCTAACCCTAACCCTAATGAAAACCCTAGCCCTAACCCTAAACCTAACCCTGACCATAACCATAAGCCTAACCCTACACCTAACCCTAAACCAAACCCTCACCCTAGAACTAACCCTAGCTCGAAACGAACCTTTACCCTAAACCTAACACTAACCCTACCCTAAGCTAGGGTTACTAGCCCTAACCCAAACCCTAACCCTAACCCTAGCCCTAATCAAAACCATAACCCTAGCCCTAACCCTAGCTCTAACCCTATCCATTTTTATAACCATAACGCTAAACCTAATGCTAACCCTAGGCCTAAACCTAAACCTATACCTAATCCTAACCCTATCTATAACCCTAAACCAAACTTAAACCCTAAACCTCAATCTATCATTACCCTAACACTAACCCTAATGCTTATTCCAGCCCTAACTTTAAACCTTAACCTATCCCAAACCCTAACCCAGACCCTGACCCTAATAATATCCCTAGCTCTAAACCTGACCCTAACCCTAAACCTAACCCTTACACTTCATGTAGCCATAAACCTAACCCTAAAACTATATTTAACCATAACCCTAGACCTGATATTAGCCTTAGCCCTAATCCTAGCCCTAACCCTAAAACAAACCCTAGCCCCCATCCTAGCCCTAAACCTAGCCTTAATTATAACCCTAACCCTAACAATAGCCCTAACCCTAATTCTAACCCTCACCCTATCTGTAAGCCTAGCAATAGGCCATCCCTTACCCTAAACTTAACCCTAACCCTAACCATAATGCTAGGCCTAAGCTGAACACTAACCCTAGCCCTAATCCTAGCCCTAATTTAACCCTTTCCAAAACCCTAAACCTAGCCCTAAGAAAAACTCTAACTCCCACACTAGCCCTATCCCTAGTCCTAACCCTATCCCTTAAAGTAACCCTAACCCTAGCCATAACCCTAACCCTTACCCTAGCCATAACCCTTGCCTAATCCTTATTTCTAGTCCTAACCCTAGATCTAACCCAAACTCTAAATCTAACCCTAACCCTAACCCTAAGCCTAACATTAACACTGGCCCTAGCCCTAATGCTAATCATAAAACTAGTCCTAATCCTAACCCTAGCAGTAAAACAAATCTGAGCAATAGCTCTAACACTAAACCTTAACTTAAACCAAACCCTAACACCACACCTAGACCTAACTCTAGCCCTAATTTGAGTCCTAACCTTAACCTCAATAATAACCCTGACTCTGACTCATATCCTAACACTCACCCTAGCTCTAAACACCACCCCAACCTTAAACCAAACCGTTACAGTAACCCTAGCACTAATTCGAGTCCTAACCTAACCCTAAAACTAACCCTGACCCTGACTATTAACCTAACACTAACACTAGCTCTAAATATTACCCTAACCTGAAACCTAATTCTAACACTAGAGGTTTAACCCCTATCCATAACCCTAAAACTAATCCTAAAAACCCTAGTTCTTACATTAGCCATTGCTCTAACCCTAGCCATAACACTAAAACAAAAACTAGCCCTAATCTGAGCCCTAAACTTAGCTTTAACCCTAACCCTAGCCCTGAACCTAGCTCTAACCCTATTCCATACCCTAAGCCAAATCCTAACCCTAATGCTAACCCTAATCTGTAGGGCATGGCTGCCTGCTTCCTGGTCTTGAGGCCGCACATGTGGCTGGGATGGCTCCTGGCAATCAGCCAGAAGGCGGTGCTGTGGGTGGTGACAGAAGAAGCAGACCACCTCCAGGATAGGTCCAGGACTCTTCTGCCCTCTTGGACAGCTCGTGCCTTCCCTTACAGACTATGGGGTGGGTGTATACTTGAACTTGCTCCACCCCTCTGACCTTTATTCTGATTGGCTCCTGTGCAGCATATAAGCTGTGTGTACTTCCTTATTAAACAAGATCCTGCTTTGACTGTTCTCCCTGTCACGTCTGATTGTCCTCCCGGGAGGAAGGGCTGGGGTGGGCAGCCAGTCGACCTTTACCTTTCTTGGCTCGTCCTGGTCAGGGCATGATTTTCCCACTTCTCCCACTGGTCAGGAGGAGATGGGAGCTAAAAGCCCTGACATCTGGCTCCCGGAAAAGGGACGCCAAACACAGACGTGGAACAGGGACACGAAGAAAGTATTGGCGAGCCAAGCCAAGCGAATAACAGGGTAAGGGTATCCCTGGAAAGATGGGGCAATCTTATACTAAGTAGTACGACTCAGATTGTGAAGCCATTGTTAAGGAGCCTCTTGAGTCACAGTGAGTCAGTCCTCTCGCTGCCCAGGAGGAGAAAGATTTAAAACCTCACTCTGACAATGGCCTCCTAGATCCTTTTGATCCCTGGCCTGGTTCTCTGGGTTCTACACCAAGTGCTTCTATCCTGGAACATGTGGTAGAGAGTCAGGATGGGGAGCGGCCTCCGTCATATTATCACCCCTCCCCCCACGGAAATTCTCTGACCTCTCGTGCAAACTCGGAAAAGCCAGATAAGCTGCCACTTGTATGGCTTTCCCGGTAAATGCTAACCCTGGGGGCAATAGACCAGCCTTATGGTATCCCTGGGAGGCCCAAGATTTGAAAGAACTCAAAGACCATCTCTGAGGATGGACCTAATTCACCCTGGGCCAAAACCATCCTCCAGGGTCTGGCCCACCAACAGTGTACCACCCAAGACTGGAAAAACTTAACCAAGGCTGTGCTTCTTGGTCCCCTGTACCTGAAATGGTGTGCTTTTTCAATGAGGAGTGCCACACTCAGGCTGAGAGGAATCAGGCTGTTAATCCCCTGGTTCCTGTAACTTATGGGATGCTGTCAGGGTCCAGTGATCAATTTTCCACAGGCCTTCAGCAGGCTGCCATCCCTGCCCCCTACCAGAAGCATGTATGGGCTTTGGGGCTGGCAGCATGGAAGAAGTTGGAGGAAGTCCCCTCAGATCCCCCAATAGCAGGAATTACTCAGAGGGCTACTGAGGATCTTGCCACCTTCATCGAGAGGGTGGAAAAGAGCCTCCAAAGGAAATTCCCCCCTGGGCCTCTTTGGGACCAGTTTGTCAAGATGCTGGTCTGGGAAGGGATGACCTCAGACCACAAATTATCCTGTGTGGAGATGAAGGACAGATCTATGGGGAGGTAGATAGTGGCCATTAAGGATGTCGGTATTCAGGCCCACCAATCACAGTCGTTTGTTGCAGCCTTGCAGGCCCAAACGGCTTTGCTTGCTGAGGCCCTTACTACTGCCCTCACCTCTTCCAGTGGCACAGGGAAAGGGGTTTGTTATGGATATGGTCAACAGGGACACTTCAAGAGAGAGTGCCCTACAGGCTGAATAAGACCCGGTGCCCCACAGGGACATCCCTCAGGCTGTACTAAGGGGCAAACTCCACCTAAGACACCTTCCCCCCATGTAGAAAGGGATTCCATTGGCGGAGGGATTGTAAGTCCAAATTTTATATTGAGGGGAAGCCTTTAAACTAATAATGGGGTGCCCTCCAGCCAAAGGAGGAGATAACCAAAGGAGGCACTCTACCTAGTGGCCTGCCTAGGGCCCACTGGACCATCCCAATAATCCTGGGAATTAGGCCAAAAATGGATATCTTCATAGCAGGGAAAAAGTTCCGCTGCTTGATTGACACTTTAGCGGATCATACAGTATTAAGGAAAAAGGAGGTTTCCCCACTATAGAAGCTGATTCCCAGACCTCAGTTATTGGGGGTAGGGGGTAATAAAAGGTCTGAAGAAACCAAGGATTGGCTTACTTGGAAGGATGTAGATGTTAATCAGGGAGACGTATGCCTTCTGGTGGCGTCTGGCCTGACAGCTAATCTGCTGGGACAGGATATTTGGGGGGAAGCTGAGGTGTTCATCACCACAGATCACAAAGGGATATATGACGATATCCTAGAGGAAGAGAAGTGCCAACAACAGTTTGGCCCATTGGGTTCCCTTAGCAATTACCAGGGGGATTCACTATTTGAGACATCGAGGCAGAACACTCCTGTACCCCATGTGAGGCCTCACCCCCAATCCTAAAGGCCACTGTTCCTACTGTCCCTGCAATTCAATGGCTTCCAGGCAGGTGGAACAGTGACCACTTCCCCTAAATAAACTACAAAAGCTAAAGGAGATAATATCAGACCCTAGGGCATATTAGGCCCTCCTGAGCCCTTGGAATAGTCCTGTATTTGTCATACAAAAGGCCACAGGGAAATGGAGAATGTTACAGGACCTAAGAAAGATTAATGAGCGAATGATTCCTGTTGGTACTCCCTTGCAAGGGCTACCCTGGATTCCCTCCATCCCTCGGGATTTGATTCTCATTGTGATTGATATTAAGGATTGCTTCTTTTCTATTCCTCTTGATCCCTAGGACTGTGAGAAGTTTGCCTTCTTTGTTCCCTCTGTTAACTTCCAGGGGACAGACCAAAGATATGAGTGGGTGGTGTTACCCCAGGGCATGGCTAACAGTCCAGCTTTTTGTCAGCATTATGTTTCACAAGTCCTGCATCCCCTCTGGAGGTGATCGGATATAATTCTATATGTTTATATGGATGGCATCATTATTGGGGCAGCAGACGCCGAAGCGTTAGCCTCCACCTATAAGGAACTCCAAACCCTCTTGCAAAAGGGAGGATTACATATATCTAGTGACAAGTTCCAGTCCTTACCCCCTTTCAAAATTCTAGGGGCCGAACTTAAGTTAGACTGTCTGTCTGTCCCCTTAAGCCTCAATTACTTTTCCAGTCATTCTATACCTTAACTGGTTGAGGCCTTGGCTTCACCTGCATACAGAAGGCCTGCTTCCACTTTTCAATTCTTTAAGAGATAAAGTCCCCACAGATGTCATCACAATGACTCCATCGCATCAATTGATATTCCAAAAGATTCAGTCAGCCTTAGATGCAGCACAATTGGCTTGCTATAGACCCCAATGCCCCCTCTGTCTTTGGATCCTCCCCAGCTCGGAGCTTTCTTCGGCCACCATTACCCAGTTAGATGAGCCTCTTCAATGGATACATGAGTCTGTGGGAGGGACACCTAGGGTCTATTCCCAATTTGACCAGTTAGCTGATCTGATAGTTAAAGGTAGGGATATTTCCCTAAAACATTATGGGCAAGATCCTGATGTGCTAGTAGTTACCTACCAGTTGTCAGACCTTGAATGGGTCAGAAGAAACCATAGTTGGGTATCCAATGCCTTGGAGGGTTTCATGGGAAAGGTGGATTGTCATTATGGTACTTCGAGATGGGTGACATCATTCTCGAGGTTACGATGGATGCCCCCCATACTTTTCTCCATCAGACCCCTCACTAAAGTGGTAAATGTCTTTACTGATGGGGGAAAGGCAGTATCAGCTGCAGTGGTGTACTCCGCCTCTTCCCCTGCCAGTAGAGGAAAAAGTACCCACTATTTTGAGCTAGTCACTGGATCTGCACAATTTAAGGAACTGTATGCAGTTGCCCTGGCCTTGACCCATCTCCATGAACTGAGGAACTTGTTTTCTCACAGTCTATATGTAGTCAACTTGTTACCAACTCTAGTGTCAGCATATATTAAGTTGGACAGAAACCCAATTACCCCTCTAATGAGTCAAGTCTGATCCTTGTTAAAAGAGCAGGCTGAGCCCATTTTTCTGCAGCATCTCAGGGGACACCAAGAGTTATCCAGAATCTTGACACAGGGGAACCAAATGGTTAATCTATTGACTACCAATGGGACTATCATAGCTACTGCTTAGTCTCAACAGAACTTTCAGATGGCTCAAGGACTTCATGAACTTACTTACTTAAACTGGAGAAGATTACATCAAAGATTCACCCTGATTCCCATAAAAGATTTTAAAAAGATCATAAGGACATGTAAATCATGTATGCCTTTTTTACAGTTCCAACTTTTCAATCCCCCGGGGTCAACTCCAGGGGCCTCAGACCTAGTGTCATCTGGCAAACTGATGTGACCCACTATGCACCTTTTGGAAAATTAAAATATATATTTATGTCTGTATATATCTATTCACGTGCTTGTTGGGCAACTGCTCATTTGGGCGAAAAAGCTTGACATGCTGAAAGACATTTCCTATAATGTTTTGCCATTTTGGGATTACCCCTACTGGTTAAGACAGACAATGGACCCTGCTTTATGAGCAAATCATTACAAGAATTCTTCCAAACTTGGAATATTAAACACACCACTGGAATACCATACAATCCAAAAGGTCAAGCTATAATTGAGAGGCATAAGACCTTAAAGGACCAACTAATAAAACAAAAAGGGGGAAGCAACCCCCATGACCAATTAAGGATAGCCATGCTTACATTAAATATCTTAAATTTTTCCAAAGACCAATCTCTAACTGTTTTCCAGAGACATTGGTCTAATCAGACACCTTATTTAAAGGTAGAGGTCCAATGGAGGGACCCTCTTACTGGATCATGGTGTAATTCTGATCCCCTCATTAGTGCAGGGAGGGGATTTGGGTGTGTATTCCCGATTGGGGAGCCAAGTCCAATTTGGGTACCTGCTAGAGATCTAAAATACTGTTCAACAAAAATGATTACCCAAGAGCACCCCCTCTTGAGTTAGGATCCTTTATTTTCTCATTTGTAGGAATGAAAAGACTACAATGGATGCTTTGCCTGGTTGTGACTGGACTCCTCATCATCTCCCTTTCGGCATTCATCATGGACATGGGGATGGGAACTGGACTTGCTGGCCTCAGTGCACTATGTTGTCAGCACTACCTGCAATCTCAACTCAACTCCTTGGCTGTGGTAGTCCTCCAAACTTGCTTACCATCCAAGAAGGAGGTCTATGTCTGTTCCTACAGGAGGAGTGCTGTTTCTACTTGGCTCCTCCAGTTTCTCAAGGATAGAGCCAGAGCTGGTCAATTGATGGTGGTCCAGCAGCAATATGCCATCTTACAAGATACTGACTGTGAATCCTATGAGGTTGGCCACGGCCCCTATTGGGATGTGTGGATGTAAGCCGGAAGCAGATCCATCTTCTTCCTTGAGGCTTACCATTGGGCCTGCAGGCCCTGCAGGTAGAATTGCCCGAAGAGCTAGAGTGGTAGTCAATGGCAGGTAAGATTCCCAGAGGGAGACAACCTAAGACAGGTGCACTCTCGAGTAAGGCAAACACTTGCTACTAAAATGAATAGGGGGAGATGTAGGGCATGGCTGCCTGCTTCCTGGTCTTGAGGCCGGACATGTGGCTGGGATGGCTCCTGGCAATCAGCCAGGAGGCAGTGCTGTGGGCGGTGACAGAGGAGGTGGACCACTTCCAGGATAGGTCCAGGACTCTTGCGCCCTCGTGGACAACTCATGCCTTCCCTTACAGACTATGGGGTGGGTGTATACGTGAACTTGCTCCACCCCTCTGACCTTTATTCTGATTGGCTCCTGTGCAGTATATAAGCTGTGTGTACTTCACTATTAAACAAGGTCCTTCTCTGACTGTTCTCCCTGGCACATCTGATTGCCCTCCTGGGAGGACGGGCTGGGGTGGGCGGCCAGTCTACCTTTAACTTTCTTGGCTCATCCTGATAGGGCCATGCTTTTCCCACTTCTCCCACTGGTCAGGAGAATAAGGGGGCAAAAAACCCTGACACTAATCCTAACCTTAATCCTTAACCTAACCCAAACACTAACCCTATTACTAGTACTAACCGTATCCCTCATTCTAGCTCTAACCATAATCCAAATGCTAACCCTAACCCTGACCCTTATTCTGACCCTAACACTAATCATAGGTCTAAACCTGAACCTAACCCTAAACTGAACCCTAACACTAGCCCTACTGGTAAACTTATACTTAAATCTAACCCTAACACTAGCCCTAGACCTAAACCTAATCCTTAATCTAGCCATAACTCTAGTCCTAGACTAAATAAAAACCTAGCCCTAGCCCTAACAATAAACCTTATCTAAACCAAACTCTAACCCTTCCCCTAGACCTAACCCTAGTCCTAATTATGGCTTTAACAATAACCATAACCCTAACCTGAACACTGAAACTGACACTAACACTAACACTAGCTCTCAACATCACTCAAACCTTAAACCTAAACCTAAAACTATACCTAGCCCTAACATTAACCCTAAAACTAGCCCTAATCATAACTCTAGTTCTTATATTAGCCTTAGCCCTCACCTATTGCTAAACCTAGCCATAATCCAAGCCCTACCCTAGCTTTAAACTTAAAGGAAACCATAACCTTAACCATAGCCTTAACTCTAACCTTAAGCCTAACCCTAGACCTTATCCTAAGCATAACCCTAGCCCTATCACTAGCTCTAACATTATCCATTACCCTAATGATAACCCTAACCCTTATGCTAAGACTAGGCCGAACACTAATCCTATTCCCTACTTCTTTTATACAGCAAAAATGAAATACATCTTTCTGGCAGCTTGATCTTATCAAGCATGGATAAACATTCTCAGAATAATTTTGTTCATGGTCACAGTGCTCCGTACTTCTTATTATCTAAGTTGTAGTTAGTTAATTTCCTGGCAATCACATATCTACATCTCTATAGATTTTAAACTTGGCAAAACATTCTTTTCTCTTATCTTCTCAAGACTGCAACAAGGACATAGCTCAAAGAGTTCATAGTTTCTCACAGAACCCCTTTGTTTTGCTAAGCACAGCAAAACTTAACTGTTTGTGTGCATGAGCACACAGTTCCCTCCTTAAATAACAATGACGGCGATTGCACCTGTCTTAGGATGTGAACTATGCTGCAACATTCTTACCTGTCATGGAGGACTTCCACTGATGGAAAATGAAAGCCTCTGTCTTAGGTTGATATGTACAATGATTCATCTTACCCATCATTGGCAACAATCATCCAAACCGTGGGAGGGCATATGAAGTCACCACAGGAGGACGAGATAAGAGACAAGTGATCATACAATGACCAATGATGCAAGCAAGTATAGACATGCCAAGTATCAAAATCAAACATATAAATAATTCTTTTAACCAGGAAATATTAGGAAGCCAAGATGTTAACCATGAAAATAATTCTTCATTCCCTTCATATTGTCTAATATCATCAATCATTTCTTTCAAATGATGAATTTTAGTATTAATAGGAACACTGTTATCAGTCAGATTAAAGCAGCACATTTTTTTTTACTTAAATACATTTTTTATGGTGTAACAATAGTAAATAATCTATAGCAGCTCTATTATCCAAAACTCCTTGTCGTAAACCCTGCTGTTCTTTATTCAACAAGGCTAGAGCAGTAGATGTACAATTAATGTTCTTTGCCAAATTCATAGCTGTCTTATAAGCTCCTACAGCCAATCCAGGAATCCCCAAAGAAAAAAGGTCAATGAATCAAACTCTACTTTAGATAATAAGTTTATATTGTCCTTACAGTCCGATGTTAGTGTAGCCATTCTTCATAAGTGACGAGAAGGACGTTCATGAAGCAAATAATCAATGGAGGGAAGGAAAACTGTGAGATGACTAAGACAGCAACATGTTCCATGAGTCATATTTGCTGGTATGTAGTTGAATGTATAAATTCCACAGGAAAAAAACCCAGCCTTTTGGAAGTGGCACATGTCCATAACTTGAAGAAACCACAAAGTAATTATTACATGCAAAGGAAGGCCTCATAGATCTACATTTAGTTGCACAATTGTGAAACTCAGCACAGGTGTCATTATCTGTTACAATAACAGCAGTGGTTATAATTTGAACTGCATTGTGGGGTAAGTGATAAGAAGGGGTTCCCCAATTAGAATAATCAGCATAAGTAATAGTTTTATCAAACTTGGAGAAAAAGGTCATATTTCTTATTCCTTCTGCTGGATGACAGGCAGGTGGTAAACAGGAACCAAATACTGCTCCCAGATGGACATCTTGTTTTAGGCAGATATTATCAGTCCCTGCCAATTGAGCCAATTTTAGCAATACATTGGTATGATTGAAAGAGGCAACTTCCACAGCTCCAAAAAGGAGAAAAAAGTTTAGGGACAGCATCTATAAAATATAAAACAAACCAAAGAGGTAAAAGCACCCATGATGTAGTTTTAGAAGTGTCAAACTGTATCAAACAAGAAGGAATCCATCGAGATCCGGGATCATTTTGTGGAAAAACACAGGCAGCTCCTTTTCCCCACATTAATACAGGATCAGGATCCATCCATTGTCCTATTAAAACATCTTTCAACCTTACAAGTGGATGGGCTATTTGTCTGTTAACATACCATAAGCGATCTGCAGCTATCAGTTTTGTAGCTGGGTCTATAGTTTAAAAATTTAAAATAAATAATACAAGTACTAGATGAGAGTGGGGGCTGCTGTTACTCCCCCTTTAGTTTTTGACAGATATGCTTTAAGAGTTTGATGAGCTCGTTCTACTATACCTTGTCCTTGAGGGTTATAGGGAATACCTGTTATGTGTTTTACCTCATAAGTATGAAGAAATCTTGTAAATGATGTACTAGTATATGCTGGTCCATTATCTGTTTTAATATATTTAGGGAGACCCATAATAGAAAAAGCTTCCATACAGTTAGCAATTACATCTTTGACCTTTTCCCATGAATGAGGAGAAGCATAAATGAAATGAGAGTAAGTATCTATAGACACATGAACATATGCTAATTTGCCAAAAGAAGAATAATGAGTAACATCCATCTGCCATAAATGACCCGGTAAAAGGCCTCTAGGATTAATGTCAAAATTAGGAGAGTGTATCTGTGTAGAGCAGAGGGAACAATCATGAATAATTTGAGAAGTCACTTCACGAAAAATTTTTCAATGATGAGCTAAAGAAGCAGAATTAAGGTGAAATTGAGAATGTAAAGTTTGGGGATCCATAGATATAAAGGCAGACATTTTGGAGGCTAAATCAGCAGCAGCATTTTTTTCACTAAGTGGTTTTGGTAAAGTTGAATGACCTCTGTGTCTAATAGAGAAACCTTTAATTCTGTTACTCAGGGCTGGATAATCATACTAGTAAACACCAATCCTACCTGTGTAGGTTAGGAATATCTGTAGGCCTTAAACTAAAAACTTCTCTGTCTCTGGCATCTCCTCATGATAGTCTCTTTTTATACTTATCAGACATTTCTGTCTGAGAATCCTTTTTTTGTAGCCTCCAGTCTTACTGATCTTACTTATCTCAGGCTAACATAAGGTGTATACCTTAAATAATAATAATAATAATAATAATAATAATAATAATAATAATAATTATTATTATTATTATTATTATTATTAAAAATGCCCATGAATGGCTGTATTTTGGTTTTAACTGTCTTTACTGAGTGTTTAAGATGAAGGAGTTAAACTAACTTTTGTTTTTATCTATTATTAATAGTCAGCTGAGTTTTTATGAGAGTCATTCCTGGGGAAACTTAAGAGCAATTTCTCAGTTCTGCTAGTGCCATTTGCGCTAGGATGGATCTAGCTTGACCATGTGGCTTCCCACGGAAGCATCAGGGATGTCTCCCTTCTCTGATGACCCTCCTCTTCATAGCAAATGCACTGATTGGCTTTTTGTTCTCCAGTGGTCTCATTAATCTCCCTGATCGGGAGGTTATGTGGCCCAGAGTTGCAAAGCTTTTTAGAGAAGTTCCTATTTTCTGGATTAAGACTGACTCAGAGGGCAAGAGCCAAATATTGGTTTTCTTGGCCCTTTTGATTAAACTTTAATTTTAAATCTTTATCTTAAACATCTAGTAAATAAATTTCAACAGTCTTATATTAAGAATATTGGGCTTTAATGTCTATAACTTTATAATTATTTATCTTTTTATTAATTGGGGTCTGTATTATCCTATATGTCTTGTAGGCGATGGCTCATTATCTTAAATTTACCCAGGTTGTGTGTTTTTAAAGCAGTAACTCTGTAAAACATTAACAGGCAATTTTTAGACCACTTAAAGAAAATTACAAAAACATATTGTAAACATATTGAGTGAAAACATATTGAGTTTGTGTAATAGCTACCTTGAATTTTGGCTGAGTTATACATTATATGCCCTGTTTGAGATTTTAGTAATCTTGACAGAAAAAAAAACAACTTTTGAACATAACTTTAAATAAACTAAAATCTGGCGTACTGCTTTTGTAGTCATTTTCACATGTAGTGAGATGGGACACAGAACCTTATCTCAGGTAAGGCAGGGCTTTTTATAAATTTTAAGTGTTTCAGTTTTAAAGCTGATCTTTGTCTTTTAAATATCATTTTTCAAAGTTTAGATAAATTATTTGAGGTTACATGAATATTAGCTAACACCATATGATATCACATTTAAAACATGAATTAAAGAAAGGATGAAAAATTTTAACCATTAGTGGAAAGATCGCAAAATACTTGGTGCTTTACAATATTAACTTCTACATAGATTAGGCTTTCATTAACTTAAAAATATATTTAAATTGTTTTCCAATGTAAAAAGTAATATAAAACTTTACATATCTTATTGATAACATGTAAATAAATTTCCAATGTTTTTAAGCTTAAAATTACCATACAATCTTAGAACACCAACTTGATATAATATTCTTTTAAAGCTTTTACCTTACAGACTTGTATACCTGAAAGATATGTGCACATTAATAGCATCACAATTACATTGATATTTTTATATTAACCAAGTTCAGCTTTTAAAGAAATGATTGTACAATGCTCTAAAATAACAGTTCTTATTTAACCAGTTGTTTAATTTTTATGATTGCTTTTTCTTAGAAAAAAAATAAAACTTAATAAACACAATATTATGGGTAAACTTATGTTTTAAGAGACTTTTTTCTTTTTAACACATGACTGATTGTAAAAACAAACTTATATAGCCCTTAGTAAATCAATCAGATATCTAACAAAAGTACTCATGAATGAATAATATCATATTATATTTATTTTACTTATTTTATCAAAATACTAGACAAATATATTTAACAGTGTTAGTTTTTTTTAAGTAAAAGTCCTAGAACCAAGGCATATTAGACATTTTATAGACATTAATATGTTATTAGTTTTTTTGAACACCTAGAAAAACTTGTAAGCTTAAATTTAAAGACATTTATTTTTGTCTGTTTATCCAATTTAAATTGAACCATTTTAATTACATGAATTAAAGATCTTTGAATCCATTTTTTAAAAATTTTTATGAGTGCTCCTTATATATGTTAATTTGTATATCATATATATGATGTATAGACATATGTACATTTAGACATAAAACACATAACACAAGTGTGCACACATAACACAATAAGGCCTTTAGTTTTTTTCAGGGGAAATCTCCATTGCAATGTTTAAAAAAAAACTCCACAGTTGATTAAAAATAGAACTGATCAGAAAAACATTAACCTAGGTTTGTAGCATCAAAATCATGAGCTCAAAAAAATACAGAATCTAAGAAAAAGCAAGAGTCCTAGAAAAAAATGACTGGCCAGTAATTAGTAAACACCATCCAATTTACTTTTTGGTTTAGTCTAGTTTGAGTTTAGGTAAAAGATACATTTATTCATTTTTTCTTGTGACTCAGATCAGTCTCCTACTGAGCTTGTAGGCTTCTTTTATTTGTATTTTAACGTAAGTTTTGACTGAGGTCTGGAAGGAGCAGGGAAAACTTATTTTGAGCAGACACCTCATGTCTAAGGCATTTTAACTATAAGTCATAATTTTTAGGATTGAATGTTGAAAATTATGATACAAGTTGAAGACACAATTCACAAAATCTTATATCTTTACATCTTGTTTTGTCAACAGATACCATAATATGATTTACTATCCTTGTCCAAATTAATGCACTGGTATACACAGTGAAATCTTTCCAGGCTACCCTATTCAAAAATTGGTGAAAACACTGAATGATTGGGCATTATTTGCCAACTTGGAAATAGAGTTCTTTAGTTTTTTTATCCTAGGTATTTAAGTTTTGTGGCATGAATTATCTGAAATCAAAAACTAAACAATTACCTAAACCAAACTTTTAACTGCAAGATTGTGAAATGCTTCAAAAAACCATTCAGATAAGTAGACAGAGGTAGCATAATCCTCAAATTGCAGGGAAGGAAGGCAGGAGTTCCCCAGAGCAAAAAAAGGGCTTCGGCAGCTGCTGGGAGTCCCTCAGTCCCTTCTTTTACTTATAGGATTAGCTCCTCTTTTGTAGGTGGTGGATCCTCTGTTTTTAATTTAGAAGCATCATAAATGGAGGCCTCATCATCTGAGGAATCACTTTTATTCACTGAAACTATTGATTCCCTGTCCTGAACCTCCATCCAAGTTCCCCGTGTCTGCTGTTAAAAATTCACACACTTTTTTTTTAAAGAGAGAGAGAGAGAATGAATTTTAATATGTATTTTTTAGTTTTCAGTGGACACAACATCTTTGTTTGTATGTGGTGCTGAGGATCAAACCCCAGGCCACATGCATGCCAGGCGAGCACGCTACCGCTTGAGCCACATCCCCAGCCCAAAATTGACACACTTTTACATCTGGAGATAAAAGCGCATCCTTTACCAACATCCACAGAGAAAAAGTAGCTAAAGATAAACTGTCTGGACCCTTTTCCCTTAAATGTGTTTTCAAATTTTCTTTTACATATTCCCAATCATAAACCATTAAATTCCCTGAGTGCAAAAACAAGGAGATGCAGTTTCAATAGCATGCATAAAAACAGAAGCTGTTTTTTCTATTAATTACAATTCCTTGATCCTTAAGCAAAGTCATAATTGCCTGTAGTATTTGACTTCTTGAGATTTCTGATCCCATGGTACCTCTCCCCTTCACTTACTTTTTTCCGTAAGGGGACACTGCTGCCCACCCAGGGATGCCACCTGTCAGACTCGCTGATAATCTGTAATTCCTGGTACAGCAGAGATGCTTAAAAAAAGACACATGTGCACACACACGCATTCAGTAGAAAATGAGCACAGTCTTTACTTTTTTCTCTCCTTCTTTTATACAGCATTGTTAATTAAAACAAGGGAAAAGAAAAAACATCCTTTCAGCAGCTTAATCCTTACAAGCATGGATTCTCAGGAAAACTTTGTTTATGGTCACAGTGCTCCATGTTTCTTATCAATTAACTTGTGGTTAGTTATTCCCAGGCAAACACACACACACACACACACACACACACACACACAGAGAGAGAGAGAGAGAGAGAGAGAGAGAGAGAGAGAGAGAGAGAGATTTTACACTTGGCAGAACATTCTTAAGACAGCAACAAGGACACAGTTCAAAGAGTTCATAGTTTCTCATAGAACCTCTTTGTTTTGCTAAGCACAGCAAAACTTAACACTTTGTGTGCATGAGCAGTTTAGGCTTAAACTTAGGGCTAGGTTTAGGCCTAGGGTTAGAGCTAGGTTTTGTGTTAGTTTAGGCCTAGAGTTAGGGCCAGGGGTAATATAAGAGCTATTATTATGATTAGGGCTAGTTTCAGAGTTAGGATTATGGCTAAGACTAATGTTAGGATTAGGTTTGGTTTAGGGTCAGCTTTGGAGCTAGGTTTATGTTAGAGTCAGGGTCAGTGTTCAGATTAGAGTTAGTGTTGAGGTTAGTGACAAAATTAGGACTAGGGATAGGTCTAGGAGTAGGGCTAGCGTTTGTGTTAGGTTAAGGGTTATTGTTAGGGCTAGGGTTAGGTTGTTGTTTAGGTCTAAGGCTAGAGTTATGGCTAGATTTAGGATTAGGTTTAGGGGTAGGGCTAGTGTTAGGTTTTGGTTTAGGTATAGGATTACCAGTAGGGCTAGTGTTAGGGTTTGGGTTTGGGTTAGAGTCAGGTTGTGACTTACGATTAGTGTTAGGGTCAGAATAAGGGTCAGGGTTAGGGTTTGGGTTTGGGTTAGGGTTAGAGCTAGAATGAGGGTTAGGGTTAGGACTAGTAGTAATGTTAGGGTTTGTGTTAGGCTATGGATTAGGGTTAGGACTAGGGTTAGTGTTAGGGTTCCTGTTTGGCCTAAGGTAACCGATAGGGTAAGAGTTAGGGTTAGGGCTAGGGTTAGGGTTATGTTTAAAGCTAGGTTGAGTGCTCAGATTAGAACCAGTTTGGGGGGTTAGGTTAGGGCTAGGATTAGGGCTACAGCTAATATATGAACTAGGGTTATGATTAGGGCTAGTTTGGGGGTTTGAGTTAAGGCTAGGTCAGGTGTTAGGGTTAGGCTTAGCATTAGCATGATGTTTAAAGCTAGGGTTATTGGTAGGGTCAGGGTCAGTGTTTGGGTTAGAGTTAGAGTTAGGGTTAAAGTCAGAATTATCACTAGGGTTAGGTCTAGGGGTAGGGTAAATGTTTGGTTTAGGTTAAGGGTTATTGTTAGGGCTATGGCTAGCTTTTTATTTAGGTTAGGGCTAGAATTATAGCTATATTTAGGATTAGCTTTGGGTCTAGGTCTAATGTTAGGGTTAGGTATAGGTCTAGGGTTACCTGTAGGGCTAGTGTTAGGGTTTCATTTAGGGTTAGGGTCAGGTTTAGACCTAGGGTTACTATTAGGGTCAGAATAAGGGTGAGGGTTAGGGTTAGAACTAGAATGAGGGCTAGGGTTAGGACTAGTAATACAGTTAGCGTTTAAGTTAGGCTAAGGATTAGGGTTAGGAATAGGATTAGCATTTGGGTTAGGGTTTGGCTTAGGGTAAGGGATAGGGTTAGAGCTTGGGTTAGGGCTAGGGTTAGGGTTAGGGTTAGGGCTAGTGTTAGGGTTAAGATTAGGGTTAAAGCTAGGGTTAGGGCTCAGATTGGGGTAGGATTTGTGTTATGGTTAGGGCTAGGGTTAGGACAATGACTAATGTAAGAACTAGGGTTATGATTAAGGCTAGTTTTAGGGTTAGGGTTAAGGCATGGTTTAGTGTTAGGTTTAATTTAAGGTTAGGGTGATGTTTAGAGCTAGAATTAGTGTTAGGGTCAGCATCAGGAACAGGTTACTTTTAGAGTTAGGGTTAGGGCTAGGTGTAGGGTTAGGGTTTGGTTTAGGTTAAGGGTTAGGGTTAGGGCTATGGCTTGGTTTTGCTTTTTGGCTAGGGCTAGGGGTAGGGCAAGTTTTAGGATTAGCATTATGGTTAGGGCTAGTGTTAGGGTTTGGTTTAGGCTTATGGTTACAGTTAAATTTAGAGTTAGGTTTAATTTTAGAGTTAGGTTTAGATCTAGGGTTAGAGCTAAAGCTAGGGATAAGAACTAGGGCTAGGGCTATGGCAAGAGTTAGAGTTAGTCTTAGGGCTAGGGTTAGGGTTATGGTTAGGTTTAGGTTAAAATTAGGTTTAGGGTAAAGGATAGGGTATAGGTAGTTTTAGGGCTATGGTGAGGGTTAGAATTAGGGTTAGAGCTTGGGTTATGGTTTAGGTTAGATTAAGGCTATATTTAGAGCTAGGTTAGGGCTAGGGTCAATTTCAGGTCTAGGGTTATGGTTAAAGATAGTTTTAGGGTTAGGTTTATGTCTATGTCTAGTTTAAGTGTTAGGTTTAGGGTTAGAGTCAGGTTTAGAGCTAAGTGTATTATGAGGATCAGGGTCATGATTAGTGTTTGGGATAGGTTAAGGTTTAAAGTTAGGGCTTGGATTAGCATTAGGGATATGGTTAGGGTAATGATAGGGTTAGGTTTCCGATTAGGTTGAGGGTAATGGATAGGGTTAGGATTAGAAATAGGGCTAGGTTTAGGCCTAGGGTTAGCATTAGGTTTAGGGTTATGGTTAGGGTAATGGATAGGGTTAGAGCTAGGGTTAGGGCTAGGTTTATGGTTATGATTAGTGCTAGGGTTAGGATTAGGGTTAGGGTTAAAGCTAGGGTTAGGGCTCAGAATAGGGCTAGGTTTGGGGTTACGTTAGGGCTGGGGTTAAGGTTATGGCTAATGTAAGTACCAGGGTTATGATTAGGGCTAGTGTTAGGGTTAGGGTTAGGGCTAGGGCTAGTGTTAGGGTTAGCACTAGGGATAAAAATAGGGCTAGGGTTAGACCTATGGTTAGTGTTAGGGTGTTATTTAGAACTAGGGTTAGTGTTAAGGTCAGAGTCAGGGTCAGGGTTAGTTAAGGGTTTGGCTTAAAACTCCAATTAGGGTTAGGGTTAGGGCTAGGTGTAGGGTTTGGGCTTGGTTTATGTCGCGACCCCTTGCCCGCAAGGAAGACGCAACTCAGGAATCTTCTTTCAGCAGTTTATTCAGGTCCTTGATACTTTTTCTTCTTTCAGCTGTTTATTCAGGCCTTTGTATTGACATGTCTTTTAGCTTCTACTGCTACTCCTACTACTACTTCTACTACTACTCCTACTGCCACTACTACTACTGCTACTACTACTGCCACTACTCCTGCTACGTGCCCCAGCCCTAATAAAGCAGATAAAGCCCCAATGCACAACTGCCACGTGGATCTTTCTCATAGGGTGTTTTAAAGCTACGTGCCAACTCTCCCAAAATAAGGAGTTGTTTATCACAGGCCACGGCGCTTATCAGCGCCATCTTGTAATGGCGGCCACAGTACAGAGAAACAGCTCACTACAGTTCCCCCTTTTTTGTTTTACTAAGACAATACAGGCGAGAGTAGAGGTCCTATCCCACTGTGCAGAAGTGGCTGCATATGGTCCAGCCCTAAGGAGGGCCCTTCCCCAAACCTGAGGCCATATCAGCCGACGCCTTTTTTCGTGGGGCGGGGCGTGGACCTCCAACCCGCATGCAATAGGACATGCTCTCCTTGAGGTCCACTTCAAGGATCACTCAAGTGCAGTGCCTTGCCTCGCATCCTGTATCGTGATGATGGTGGACGAAGGGGGACAACTGAGGCTGAACTGTGGCTGTTTAGAAATACAACGACAAACAAGTTGGAAGCACCCTGAAAGAAAGGCACGGACAGCAGAAAGGGGGAGAAATTCGGTCGTGACATCTGCCATTGTTAGATAAAGGCCAAGACGTTCCCGTGGAATACATGTGTCTCAGGCGGAAAAACAGGAGGCCTAGTGAGCTGGCCACTTCGACATACAGAACAAAGAATTGGGGGCTGGGCCCCCAGGGGCCAGGGAAAGCCTGCTATCAGCAAGGTCCCCTCTTTTGTTTATTGCATGTCAAAGGGAATCAAGTAGCCCCTGTCTTAGGTCGTCTACCGCCCCTGCACTGCTTACCCGTCTCTGGGGAGGCCCCATTCCCCTGTCTTAGGTTGCAGTGCAAGCGTGGAAGTTGCCCGTCACTGGGTACTACAAGATCAGCTCAGCATGTTGTGGCCAACAGGACATTGTTATGGTAACTGCCTCCATAAACAGGACCCATGACCATCACCATTAAATGGCAGGTGTAGTTGAACCGTAAGATTAGTTAGTAAAGATCCTAGTGCAGAAAGGCAGGGAGGAGAGGTATGCACAAAGGAAAGATATGGTAGAAGTTCCAGCATTAGAAGAGTGACAAAAGAAGGACATGTCGATCCCAGTGCAATGTTATAATAACTTGGGGTGCAACGACCATGTCAGAGGTTTACTGTTTAAGATGCGCAAGCCAGGCCTGTGGCGAGTTGCCATTTTCTAAAGCAGCAAGAGCTTGTATGATCATAGCCTTATCGTGAGCACTGCGGGCCTTGAGGCGACAGAGAAACCACAAACAGAGAAACATACCAAAGCAACACATTGCACCAAAAATGTTTACTCCCACCCACTCCTTAAAAAAGGAAAAAGCAGAAGAAATCCAACGGGTGAATTGTCCCAAAGTCACTGGTACGACACGGGTGTTGTTCAAAACAGCTATCTGAGTCAGTTGAGACTGGATCAAATTTTCTGCCACCATGGACCAATTTCTGGCCAAGTACTCTCCGATGATGTGTGAGGCATTTCTGGAATCATAAAATCTGACAGAGGTTATACATAAATGTGCTCGTTGATCAATACAACCCAAATGTACTAGGTCAGACAATTCCTCAACTTGAGGTTGAAGTAACTCTATCCTTTGATTAGCAGCCAAAATCCCAGATAAAATGTGTTGATTAATTCTACTTTGAGATTTAGAAATTACTTGATTGTATTTTTACTTAAAAGTAAATTTATAGTAAACACATTTATCTCAAATATCTGTAACTGAAAAGGCAGAGTATCTGATAAATGTAAATATAAAACATAAATTATGGGTTTTCTGTTGAAGAAAAACAATTAGGCAAATATATATTAACTAATCAATTAGGCATGTGCTAATTAATTTATAGATTAACAAATATAGGTTATCTAAATATCTAAAATATATATATATATATATATATTAAGAATAAGAACATGACTTATAATTGTATTAACTTTATGTAACCACGTGGTCTTAAAATATTTGGATCCATTTAAATTTATTTTTAACTAGGAGTGCACTCTTCTATGTGACGTCACTTGATGTAACTGAAATAAGATCCTTGAGTATACGTTTTTATTTTTATAGTTAGCAATGAAAATAAGGATTTTTTGGTCATCACAGGAACTTTGCCGGCTTGTTCCTGTGGCGAGCAAATGCATCCTCATAACCTTCAAAATTAAAAGTAAAATATAAAGAAGCATATTTGATATCTCTCATCAATAGAACATTATTTAGTAACACAACTATAGAGAAAAAGTCAGGTTATTTAACTTAGAATTAGCTTAAATTTAGGACTGTAACATAGAAACCTGTGGAATTAAATTTTGTCTGAAAAAGATATCTTTTGTTAGTATTTAGAGGTAGGCATTTTTTAAAAAATACAGGCTCTGAGCAGCTCCGGTAGAAATCTGAAACACAGCAGTACAGGTTAGTGGCTGGAAGGCGGGACTAGAAGTCCTGTCTGAGTGACTGTGGAAGAACCAATGAGAATGAAAAGTCCTCCCGGAGCCTTGGACTCCTCCCACGTACGGGGGCAGAGCAATGGGCGGATCTATGGGTGGAACATCAGGTATAGAGCCCTCCTCTAGGTTCTCAACTTCCTCCCCAGAACTGGATTTATTACCCTTCTCACAGCAGGCTTTTACATCTGTTGTTTCCCGTTTTTTCTTTCTTATCTTAGTCTTACGTAATTGTTGTAATAACTTGTCCAATTCCTCAGAACTGTCCGAGCTACTTGTGTCCTTGGGAGTTTTTAACTCAGTCAAGTCCGGATAGAGCCTTCTCCCCTGTTTAACTTCAGACTCCCTTGCCTGTTCACCCCTCTTACTCCTAATACTTTCTGCTACCTCGCTATGTGACCCCTCCGATTTTTCTTCATGCAATTGCTCAAGAACGGCCTGACCCTCGCTCACAGCTTTCTGACATTTACCATCTATTATACATCCTCTAATTAACTTCCAAAGTAGTATAACACCATCCTTCAAGATACCCTGCTCACGAGCGAAATCCAGGTCCTTCCCTAATTTGTCCCAGCTGGGAATCGTCAGACTCCCTGAAAAAACAAACCAAAGAGCTACAGAGTCAGTCTCTTCTAAAAACCTCTGTAATGTGCTCTGCTTCACTTTAAGTCCCTTAGAATGCAGTAACCCGTCTAAGGCCAGCAAAATTGGGCTTGAGGAAGTAGCACCCATACTGTTCCAAGCAGTATAAAAAAAGTGAAAATACAAAGCCCCGCTCTCTCCTTATTTACAGAGGAGCGTCTTATTTTATTATTTTTTCCCCGCTCTCTCTTTATCTACAGAGGAGCATCCCCCGCTTTCATTTGCGGATTCCCATTTACCCGGGAATTTATTATTTTTTCCCCGCTCTCTCTTTATCTACAGAGGAGCGTACCCCGCTTTCATTTGCGGATTCCCATTTACCCGGGAATTTATTATTTTTTCCCAGCTCTCTCTTTATCTACAGAGGAGCTGCCCCGCTTTAATTGCGGATTCCCACTTACCTGGGAATTTACTGGTGCACCACCCTTGACTGCTGAAGGTTCTGGATCCTGGGTTCCAGGAGGTTTCCCAGTCAGGGCCACCAACTGCCGCGTCCCCTCGCCAGCAAAGGAAACACGACACAGGATTCTTCCTTCAGCAGTTTATTCAGGTCCTTGATACTTTTTCTTCTTTCAGCTGTTTATTCAGGCCTTTGTATTGACATGTCTTTTAGCTTCTACTGCTACTCCTACTACTACTTCTACTACTACTCCTACTGCCACTACTACTACTGCTACTACTACTGCCACTACTCCTGCTACGTGCCCCAGCCCTAATAAAGCAGATAAAGCCCCAATGCACAACTGCCACGTGGATCTTTCTCATAGGGTGTTTTAAAGCTACGTGCCAACTCTCCCAAAATAAGGAGTTGTTTATCACAGGCCACGGCGCTTATCAGCGCCATCTTGTAATGGCGGCCACAGTACACAGAAACGGCTCACTACAGGTTTAGGTTAAGAGTTAGTGTTAGACCTATGGCTCAGTTTTGTTTTAGGGCTAGGGCTAGGGTTAGGGCTAATTCTAGGATTAGCATTAGGGTTAGGGTTAGGGCTAGTGTTAGGATTAGGTTTAGGCTTAGGGTTAGGGTTAGATTTACAGATAGGGTTAGATCTAGTGTTAGGGTTAGCGCTAGGGATAAAAATAGGGCTAGGGTTAGACCTATGATTAGGACTAGGATTAGAGTTCAATAAGGGATAGGTTTAGAACTAGGGTTAGGACAAGGGTGAGAGTTAGACTTAGTCTTTGGGCTAGGGTTAGGGTTAGGGATAGGGCTAAATTATGGCTAGGGTTAGTGTTAGGGTTAGGGTTAGGGCTAGTTTTAGAATTAGCATTAGGCTTACTGCTAGTTTTAGGATTAGGCTTAGGCATTAAGATAGGGTTAGATTTAGAGTTAAGTTTTGATCTCGGGTTAGTGTCAGGGCTAAGCATCAGTCAAGGGTTACGCCTAGGGTTAGGATTAGAGTTAGGGTAAGGGATGTGGTTATAACTAGATTTAGGGCTAGGGCAAGGGTCAGTATTAGGATTAGGGCTAGGGTTATGGTTAGGGTTAGGGTTATGATTAAGGCTAGGTTTAGGGCTAGGATGAAGAGTAGGGTTTGTGTTAGGGTTAGGGATAGTATTAGGGCTAGGGCTAATGTCAGGTCTAGGTTTACATTTAGGGATAGATTTAGTGTTAGGTTTATGGCTTGGTCCAGGATAAGGGTTAGGTTTAGGGTAAGGATTAGTTATAGATCTAGAGTTATTATTAGGGTTAGATTCAGGGTTAAGGTTTGGGTTAGGTTAGAGTTTAGTTTTAGGGCTCAAATTAGTGTTAGGTTCAGGATTAGGGTAATGACAGAGTTAGGTTTAGGGTTTAGGTTTGGTTTAGTGTAATGAATAGAGTTAGGGTTAAGCCTAGGGTTAGCATAAAGGTTAGGGTTATCATTAGGGTAATGGATAGGGTTAGACCTAAGTTTTGGGCTAGGGTTATGCATAGGATTAGGGCTAGTGTTTGGGTTAGGGTTAGGTTTAAATTTAGGCTTAAAACTAGGATTAGGAATTGGATTGAGGCTAAGTTTTGGGTTAGGTTAGGGCTAGGGTTAAGGCTATGCTAATGTATTAAGTAGGGTTATGATTATCACTAATTATAGGGCTAGGGTTAGGGCTAGGTCTAGTGTTAGTGTTAGGTTTATGGTTATGATGATGTTTAGAGCCAGGGTTAGTGTTAGGATTAGAGTCAGGGTCATTGCTACTTTTCAGGTTAGGGTTAGGACTAGAATTAGTGATGGGTTAGGGCTAAATGTAGGGTAAGTGTTTGGTTTTGGTTAAGGGTTAGGGTTAGGGCTATGACTCAGTTTAGTTTTAGGGCTAGTAAGGTTAGGGCTAGTTTTAGGATTAGCATTAGGGTTAGGGTTAGTGTTAGCATGAGGTTTAGGCTTAGGGTTAGGGTTATATTTAGAGTTAGTTTAATATCTATTGTTTGAGCTAGGGCTAAGGATAGGGCTAGGGTTAGGGCTAAATTTAGGGCTAGGTTTAGGGTCATGGTAAGGTATAGGTTTAGAACTAGGTATAAGGCTAAGGTGAGAGCTAGATTTAGTCCTTGGGCTAGGGTTAGGGTTAGGGTTATAGATAGGCTAAACTAGGGCTGGGATTAGGGCTAGGGTTAGTGTCAGGGTTAGGCCTAAGATTAGGGCTAGGGTTAGTGTTAGTGTTAGGGTTAGGGTTAGGTTTAGGCTAAAGGATGGGAATATAGCTAGTTTTAGGGCTAGAGTGAGGGTTAGTGTTAGGGTTAGGGTAATAATTAAGGCGAGGTTTATGGCCAGGATGTAAGCTAAGTTTTGTGTTAAGGTTAGTACTAGGATTAAAGCTAGGGCTAATGTCAGGTCTAGGGTATGGTTAGGGATAGTTTTATGGTTAGTTTTATTGCTAGGTCTATTGTAAGTGTTAGGTTTATTGTTAGGGTCAGGTATAGAGCTAGGGGTATTATTAGGTTCAGGGCTTGGATTATGGTTAGGTTTAGGTCTAGGGTTAGGCTTAGGGTTAGGGTTAGGGTTAGCTTTAGGGTTAAAGCCAAGGTAGGGCTTGGATTAGGGCTAGATTTTTGGATAGTTTAGGGCTATGGCTAATGTAAGAACTAGTGTTATGATTAGGGCTAGTTTTAGGTTTAATGTTAGGACTAGATGTAGTTTTAGCATTAGGTTTAGGGTTAGGGTGATGTTTAGAGCTAGGGTTAGTGTTAGTGTCAGGGTCAGTGTTTGGGTTAGGGTTATGGTTATGGTGAAAGCCAGATATGGACTAATGTTAGGCCTAGGGTTAGGGTTAGGTTTTGGGTTAGGTTAAGGGTTATTGTTAAGGCTAGGTCTAGGTTTTTCTTTAGGTCTAGGGATAGAGTTATGTCTAGTTTTAGGATTAGGTTTAGGTCAAGGGTTAGTGTTAGGGTTAGGTTTAGGTATAAGTTTACGGGTAGGGCTAGTGTTAGGTTTTGGTTTACGGTTAGGTTCAAGTTTAGACCAATGATTAGTGTTAGGGTCAGAATAAGGGTCAGGGTTAGGGTTAGGATTTGGGTTATGGTTAGAGCTAGAATCAGGGTTAGGATTAGAACTAGTATTAGGGTTAGGGTTTGGGTTAGGCTAAGGATTAGGGTTAGGACTAGGGTTAGCATTTGTGTAAGGGTTTGGCTTAGGGTAAGTTATAGGGTTAGGGCTAGTATTAGGGCTAGGGTTAGGGTTAGGTTTGGGGTTAAAGCTTGGGTTAGGGCTTGGATTAGGGCTAGTTTTGTATTAGGGTTATGGCTTGTGTTAGGGTTATGGCTAATGTAAGAACTAGGGTTGTGTTTAGGGTTAATTTTAGGGTTAGGATTAGGGCTAGGTCTAGTGTTAGTGTTAGGTTTAAGGTTAGGGTGATGTTTAGAGCTAGGGTTAGTGTTAGGATATGAGTCAGGGTCATGGTTAGTTTTAGTGTTAGGGTTAGGACTCTAATTAGAGCTAGGGTTAGGGCTAGGTGTAGGGTTAAGGTTTGGTTTAGGTTAACAGTTAGGTTTAGGGTTATGGCTCGGTTTTGTTATAGGGCTAGGGCTAGGATTAGGGCTAATTTAAGGGTTAGGCTTAGGCATCAGGTTAGGGTTAGATTTAGATTTAAGTTTTAATCTAGGATAGTGCTAGGGCTAAGGTTAGGGCAAAAGTTATGACTAGCATTAGGGTTAGGGTTATGGTAAGGGATAGGGTTAGAACTAGGAATAGATCTTGTGTGAGAGTTATAGTTTGTCTTAATTCTAGGGAAAGGGTTAGAGTTAGGAATAGGGCTAAATTAGGGCTAGGTTTTGGCTAGGTTTAGTTTTAGGATTAGGGTTAGGGCTAGGGCAAGGGTTAGGGTTAGGGTAAGGATTAGGGTTTAAGCTAGGGTTAGGGCTAGGGCAAGTGTTAGGTTTAATGTTAGGACTAGGGTTATGGTTATGGTTATGGTTATGGTTATGGTTAGAGTTAGGGCTAGGGTTAGGGCTAGGGTTTTATTAGGGTTAGGTTTAGGTTTAGGGTAATGGATTGCATTAGATGTGAGGTTAGGGTTAGGGTTAAGGTTAAGTTTAGGGTTAAGTTTAGGTTTAGGGCTAGGTTTTCTGTTGGGTTTAGGGTGAGTGCTAGGGTTTGAGTTATGATTAAGGCTATGACAAGAGTTAGGTTTAGTGTTAGGTCTAGGGTTATGTTTATGTTTAGGTTTAGGGATAGGGTTAGGTTTAGGGCTATGGTTATCATTAGGGTTAGTGTTAGTATTAGAATTTGGTTATGGTTAGGATAATGAATAAGATTCAAGCTAGAGTTAGGGCTAGGGTTATGGTTAGGATTAGGGCTATGGTTCAGGTTAGGTTTCTGGTTAGGACAAGGTTTAGGTTTAGGGTTAGGTTTAGGTTAAGTGTTAGGGCTAGGGTAGGGTTAGAGTTAGGGTTAAAGATAGGATGAGGGCTTGGTTTGGTTTAGGGCTAGATTTTGGGTTATGATAGGGCTAAGGTAGATCTACAGCTACTGTAAGAACTAGCGTTACAATTAGGGCTAGTTTTAGGGTTAGCATTAGTTCTAGGTCTAGTGTTAGGGTTAGGTTTAGGTGTAGGGTGATGATTATAGATAGGGTTAGTATGAGGGCCGGGGTCAAAATCAGTGTTATTTTAAGGGTTACAGATAGGACTCCAATTAGGGCTAGAGTTAAGGCTAGGTGTAGAATTAGGGTTTGTGTTAAGGTTAGGGTAAGAATTAGGGATAGTTCTAATATCAGGTCTAGGGTTATGGTTAGGTTTGGGTTAGGGTTAGGGTTAGGGTTATGGCTCAGTTTTGTTTTAGAGCTAGGGCTGGGGTTAGGAATAGTTTTAGGATTAGTAACAGTGTTAGGGCTAGAGATAGGGTCAGGTTTAGGCTTAGATTTATTGTTATACTTAGATGTATGTTAAGGGCTAGGGCTAGGGTTACGGCTAAGATTAGGGCTAGTGTTAGGGTTATGGTAATGGATAGGCCTATGGTTAGGGCTAGGGTTAGGGTTAGTGTTGAGGGGAATGGATGGGTTTATATCTAGGTTTAGGGCTAGGGTGAGGGTTAGAATTAGGGTTAGTATTTGGGTTAGGATTAAGGCTACATTTAGGGCTAGGATGAAGGCTAGGGTTTGTGTTAGGTTCAGGGAAAGAATTTGGTAGAGGCCTAATGTCAGGGCTAGGTTTATGGTTAGGGTTAATTTTAGGGTTGGGTTATGGCTAGGTCTAGTGTAAGGGTTAGGTTTCGGGTAAGGGTCAGGTTTAGAGCTAGGTGTATTATTAGGGTCAAGGACCAGGTAGGGTTTGGTTTAGATTAAGATTTATGGTAAAGGCTTGAATTAGCGATAGGGTTAGGGTTAAGGTGTGTGTAACGGATAGGGTTAGGTTGAGTGTTCAGGTTAGGTTTAGAGTAATGGATAGGGTTAGTCTTAGCAATAGGGTTAGCACTAGGCCTAGGGTTACCTTTTGGTTTAGGCTTATCTTTAGGGTAATGGATAGGGTTAGAGTTAAGATTAGAGCTAGGGTTAAGGTTAGGACTAGGGCTAGGGTTAGGGTTAGGCCTAGGGTTAGTGTTAGAATTAGGTTTAGGATAAGTGTTAGTGTTTGAGCTAGGGTTAGGGCTAGGGCGAGGGTTAGGGTTAGGGTTATGTTTAGGGTAAGGGTTAGAGTTTGAGCTAGGGTTAAGGCTAGGGTGAAGGTTAGGTTTAGGGTTAGGTCTAGGGTTATTTTTAGGGTTAGGGTTACATCTAGGGTTACAGTAGGGTTAGGATTAGGGCTAGGTTGATGGCTAGGAAAAGGCTAGGATTTGTGTGAGGTTTATGGCTAGTGTTAGGGCTATGAGTAATGTAAGACCTAGGGTTATGATTATGGCAAGTTTTAGGGTTAGGGTTCTGGATAGGTCTACTGTTAGGGTTAGGTTTTGTGTTAGGATAAGGTTTAGAGCTAGGGTTTGTGTTAGTGTGAGAGTCATTGTTCGGGTGAGGGTAAGGGCTAGGGTTAAGGCCAGAATTAGGATTAGCTTTGGGTCTAGATATAGGGTTAGACTTTTCATTAGGTTATGGATTATTGTTAGGGCTAGTTCTAGGTTTTTGTTTAGGACTAGAGCTAGATTTATGAGTCTATTTAGGATTAGGTTTGGTCAAGTGTGAGTGTTACTGTTAGGTTTAAGTATAGGTTTACCAGTAGGGGCAGAGTTAGGGTTCGGTTTATGTTTAGGGTCAGATTTAGACCTAGGGTGAGTTTTAGGGTCAGAATAAGGGTCAGGGTTAGAGTTAGGTTTGGGTTAGGGTTAGAGCTAGAATGAGGGCTAGGGCTAGAACTAATAATAGAGTAAGGGTTTGGGGTAGGCTAAGGATTAGGTTTAGGACTAGGGCAGCATTAGGGTGAGGGTTTGGCTTATGGTAAGGGATAGGGTTAGAGGTAGGTTTATGGTTAGGATTAAGGTTAGGGCTTGGGTTTGGGTTAGGGTTAGGGTTAAACCTGTGGTTAGGGCTCAGATTAGGGTTAGGATTTGTGTTAGCATTAGGAATACAGCTAATGTAAGAACTAGGTTTCAGATAAGGGCTAATTCTAGGGTTAGAGATAGTGTAATGTTTATTGCTAGGATTAGTGCTGGGGTCGGAGTCAGGGTCATGGTTATTTCTAGGGTTAGGGTTAGGACTCAAATTAGGGCTAGTTTTAGGGCTAGGTGTAAGTTTAGGGTTTGGTTTAGGTTAAGGTTTAGGGCTAGGGTTTTTGCTCAGTTTTGTTTTAGGACTAGTTTTCCAATTAGGGTTAGGGCTAGTGTTAGGGTGAGGTTTAGGCTTAAGGTTAGGGTTAGATCCAGGTTTAAGGCTAGGCAGAATGTTCGGCCTAGGATTGGGGTTAGGGATAGGGCTAGAATTTGGGTTATGGTAAGGGATAGATTTAGAAGTAAGGATAGGACCAGCATGAGAATTAGTCATAGGGCTAGGGATAGAGTTAGATTTAGGATTAGGGCTAAATTAGGACTAGGATTAGTGCTAGTTTTAGTGTTAGGTTTAGGCCTGGGTTTAGTTCTATGTTAGTGTTAGTGTCAAGGTTAGAGTAAGATATGATTTTACAGCAAGGTTTAGGGCTAGGGTAAGGAATTAAATCAGGGTTGGGGCTAGGGTTAAGGTTAGGGTTAGGATTAAGGCTAGGATTAGGAATAGGATTAGGGCTAGAGTATGTGTTAGTGTTATGGGTAGGATTAGGGCTAGGGCTAATGTCAGGTCTAGGGTTATGGTTAGAGATAGTTTTAGGGTTAGGTTTATGGCCAGGTCTATTGTAAGGGTTAGGTTGAGAGTTAGGGTCAGGTTTACGGCTAGGGGTACTATTAGGGTCAGAATCAGGGTTAGAACATGTTAGGTTAAGGCTTAAGGTTAGGGTTCAAATTAGCATTAGGGTTAGTTTTAGGGTTAGGGTAATGGCTATGGTTAGGTTTAGGGTTCAGATTAGGTTTAGGGTAATGGATAGGTTTAGCGTTAGGGACAGGGTTAGTGGTAGGCCTAGGGATAGAATTCTTTTATGGTTTAGGGTAATGGATAGAATTAGAGCTATGGTTATGGCTAGGGTTGTGGTTAGGATTAGGGCTATGGTTTGGGTTAGAACAAAGTTTAGGTTTATATTTAGAACTAGAAAAAGAGCTATGGCAAGAGTTAGAGTTAGTCTTAGGGCTATGGTTAGGGGTACGTTTAGGGTTAGGTTTAAATAGGGCTAAAATTAGCACTAGGGTTAATGTTAGGGTTAGGCCTAGGATTTGGGCTAATGTTAGGGTTAGTGTTAACGTTAGGGTTAGGGTTAGGTTAAGGGGAATTGATGACGATTATAGCTAGGTTTAGGGCTAGGGCTAGGGTTAGAATTAGTGTTAGGGTTAGGGTTAGGATCAGGTTAGGATTAAGGCTAGGTTTAGGGCTGAGGGCTGGGGTTTGTGTTAGGTTTAGGGCAAGAATTAGGTAGAGGGCTAATGTAAGGTCTAGGTTTATGGTTAGGTTTAGTTTTAGGATTAGGTTATGGATAGGTCTAGTGTAAGGGTTAAGTTTACAGTAAGGGTCATGTTTAGAGCTAGGTGTATTATTAGGGTCAGGGTCCGGGTAGAGTTTTGTTTAGGTTAAGGTTAAGGGATAAGGCTTGAGTTAGCATTACGGTTAGGGTTAGGGTGTGGGTAATGGATAGGATTAGTTTTAGGGATCAGGTTAAGTTTAGTGTAATGGATAGTGTTAGTGTTAGTGATAGAATTAGCATTAGGCCTAGGGTTAGCATTTGGGATAGGCTTATCTTTAGGATAATGGGTAGGATTAGAGCTAAGGTTAGGGCTAGGGTTAAGGTTAGAATTAGGGCTAGGATTAAGGTTAGGCCAAGGGTTTGTGTTAGGATTATGTTTAAGGTAAGCATTAGTGTTTGAGCTCGGGTTAGGGCTAGGGCGAAGGTTAGGGTTAGGGTTAGGTCTAGGGTTATGGTAGGGTTATGATTAGGGCTTGGTTTAGGGCTAGGATAAGGGCTAGGTTTTGTGGGGGATTTTATGGCTAGCATTAGGGATATGGGTAATTAAGAGCTAGGGTTATGATTATGGCTAGTTTTGAGTTAAGGTTATGGATAAGTCTGGTGTAAGGGTTAGGTTTTGAGTTAGGATAAGGTTTAGAGCTAGAGTTTATGTTAGGGTAAGGGTCATTGTTCAGGTTAGGGTTAGGTTTAGGATTAGAGCCAGAATTAGGACCAGAGTTGGGTCTATGGATAGGGTTAGTCTTTGCTTTAGGTTAAGTGTTATTGTTAGGGCTAGTGCTAGGTTTTTGTTTAGGGCTAGGGTTAGATTTATGGCTATATTTAGGATTAGGTTTGGTCTAGTGCCAGTATTACTTTTAGGTTTAGGTACAGGTTTACTGGTAGGGGTAGGGTTAGGGTATAATTTAGGGTTAGGGTCAGGTTTAGACTTAGGGTTTGTGTTAGGGTCATAATAAGGGTAGGAGTAGGGTTAGGGTTTGGCTTAGGGTAAGGGATAGGTTGAGACGTAGGGTCAGGGTTAGGAGTAGGGTTAGGGTTCTGGTTAGAGTTTAACCTAAGGTTAGGGATCGGAATAGGGCTAGGATTTGTTTTAGCATTAGGGCTATGGCTAATGTAAGAACTAGGTTTCCAATTAGGGCTAGTTCTAGGATTAGCCTTAGTGTGATGTTTAGAGCTAGGGTTAGTGTTAGGGTCTGAGTCAGTGTCAGGGTTATTTCTAGGATTAGGGTTAGGACTGAAATTAGGGCTAGGTTTAGGGTTATGTTTTGGTTTAGGTTAAGGGTTAGGGTTAGGATTATGGCTTGGTTTTATTTTAGAGCTAGAGTTGGGTTAGGGCTAGTTTTTCAATTAGCATTAGGGTTAGGGATAGTGTTAGTGTGAGGTTTAGACTTAAGGTTAGGGTTAGATCCAGGTTTATTGCTACTTCGAAGGTTAGGGCTAGGGTTGGGACTATGAATAGGGCTAGGGAATGGGTTATGGTAAGGGATAGGTTTAGAACTATGGATAGGCTAGGGAAAGAGTTAGAGTTAGTCTTAGGGCTAGGGATAGGTTTAGGTTTAGGATTAGGTCTAAATTAGGGCTAGGATTAGCAATAGATTTAGTGTTAGGTTTAGGCTTCTTTCCAGGGCTAGGATTAGGGTTAGCATTAGGTTTAGAGTAAGGTTACAGCTAGATTTAGGGTGAGGGCAAGGGATAAAATTATGGTTAGGGCAAGGATTAGGGTTAGTGTTAGGCTAAGGTTAGGGTTAGGATTAAGGCTAGGCTTAGGGCTAGGATTAAGGCTAGAGCTGATGTCAGGTCTAGGATTATGGTTAGGGGTAGTTTTAGGTTTAGGTTATGGTTAGGAATAGTATAATGGTTAGGTTTAGGGTGAGGTTCAGATTTAGAGCTAGGTATATTATTAGGGTCAGGGTCCGGGCAGGGTTTGGTTTTAGCTTAAGGTTTAGGGTTAACCTTGAATTAGGGATAGGATTGGGGTTATGGTAATGGATAGGGTTAGGTTTAGCGTTCAGGTTAGGTTTAGAGTTTTGCATAGGGTAAGTGTTAGCAATAGGGTTAGCGTCAGGCCTAGGGTTAGCAATTGGGTTATACTTATCTTTAGGGTAATGGATAGGATTAGAGCTAAGGTTAGGGCTAGGGTTAAGGTTAGGATTAGGGCTAGGGTTAAGGTTAGGCCTAGGGTTAGTGTTAGCATTAGGTTTAGGGTAAGTGTTAGCATTTGAGCTAGGGTTAGGGCTAGGTCAAGGGCTAGGTTTTGAGTCAGGGCTAGGGTTAGGGTTAGGTTTAAGTTATGTTTAAGGTAAGGGTTAGAGTTTGAGCTAGGGTTAGGGCTAGATGAGGGTTAGGGTTAGGGTAGGGTTATGATTAGGGCTAGGTTTAGGGCTAGGATAAGGGCTAGGTTTTGTGTGAGGTTTATGGGTAGCATTAGGGCTATGGGTAATGAAAGAGCTAGGGTTATAGTTATGGCTAGTTTTAGGGTAAGGGTTATAGATAAATCTAGTGTTAGGGTTAGGTTTGGGGTTAGGATAAGATTTAGAGCTAGAGTTTGTGTTAGGGTAAGGGTCATTGTTTGGGTTAAGGTTAGCTTTAGATTTAGGGCCAGAATTAGGACTAGTGTTGGGTCTATGGATAGGGTTAGTCTTTTTGTTAGGTTAAGGGTTATTGTTAGAGCTACTGCTAGGTTATTGTTTAGGGATAGGGCTAGATTTATGACTATATTTAGGATTAGGATTTGTTTAGTGCTAGTTTTACTGTTAGATTTAGGTATAGGTTTACCAGTAGAGTTAGGGGTAGAGTTCAGTTTAGGGTTGGGGTCAGGTTTAGACCTAGGGTAAGTGTTAGGGTCAGAATAAGGGTCAGAGTAAGGGTTGGGGTTTGGGTTAGGGTTAGAGCTAGAATGAGGGCTAAAGTTAGGACTAATAATAGAGTTAGGGTTTGGGGTAGGCTAAGGATTAGGGTTAGGACTAGGGTAGCATTAGGGTGAGGGTTTGTATTAGGGTAAGGGATAAGGTTAGTGGTAACTTTAGGGTTAGTGTTAGGGCTAGGATTAAATTTAGGGTGAGGTTTAAACCTAGGGTTAGGGCTCATATTAGGGCTAGGATTTGTGTTAGCATTAGGGCTATGGCTAATGTAAGAACTAGGTTTCCAATTAGATCTAATTCTAGGGTTAGCATTAGAGTGATGTGTAGAGTTTGGGTTAGTGTTAGGGTCCGAGTCATGGTCAGGACTATTTCTGGGGTTAGAGTTAGGGCTCAAGCTAGGGTTAGGTTTAGAACCAGGTGTAAGGTTAGGTTTTGGTTTAGGTTAAGGGTTAAGGTTAGGGTTATGGCTTGGTTTTGTTTTAGAGCTAGGGTAGGGTTATGGCTAGTTTTCCAATTAGCATTAGGGTTAGGGCTAGTATTAGGGTGAGGTATAGGCTTAAGGTTTGGCTTAGGTCCAGGCTAGGGCAAAGGATAGGGCTAGGGTTGGGGCTAGGAATATGGCTCATGTTTAGGTTATGGAAAGGGATAGGTTTATAACTAGGGATAGGGCTCGGGTGAGAGTTAGAGTTAGTCTT
Organism: Urocitellus parryii; assembly: GCF_045843805.1. Classification (NCBI taxonomy): domain Eukaryota; kingdom Metazoa; phylum Chordata; class Mammalia; order Rodentia; family Sciuridae; genus Urocitellus; species Urocitellus parryii. The sequence continues at coordinate 128,326,182 of NC_135536.1, forward strand.
AGGGATAGGGATAGGGTTAGGGCTAAATTAGGACTAGGATTAGCGCTAGGGTTAGTGTTATGTTTAGGCCTAGGTTTAGGGCTAGGGTTAGGGTTAGCATTAGGTTTAGGGTAAGGTATGATGTTACAGCTAGGTTTAGGGCTAGGGCAAGGGATAAAATTAGGGTTAGTGCTAGGGTTAAGGTTAGGGTTCAGATTAAGGATAAATTAGGGCTAGGATTAGGATTAGTGTTAGGTTTAGGCCTAAATTTAGGGCCATGTTAAAATTAGTGTTAGGGTTAGAATAAGGTGTGATATTACAGCTATATTTAGGGCTAGGGCAAGGGATAAAATTAGGGGTAGGGCCAGGTTTAAGGTTAAGGTTAAGATTAAAGCTAGCCTTAGGCCTGTGATTAGGGCTAAGGTTTGTGTTAAGCTTAGGGATAGGATTAGGGCTAAGGCTAATGTCAGGTCTAGGGTTATGGTTAGGGTTAGCTTTAGGGTTAGGTTATGGCTAGGTCTAGTGAAAGGGTTAGGTTTAGGGTAAGCATCAGGATTAGAGCTAGGTGTATTTTTAGAGTCAGGGTCTGGGTAGGGTTTGGTTTAGGTTAAGGTTTATGGTTAAGGCTTGAATTAGTATTAGGGTTAGGGTTGGGGTTAGAGTAATGGATAGGCTTATGTTTAGGGTTCAGGTTAGGTTTAGAGTAATGGATAGGGTTAGTGTTAGCAATAGGGTTAGCATTAGGCCTAGGGTTAGCATTTGGAATAGGCTTGTCTTTAGGGTAATGGATAGCGTTAGAGCTAAGGTTAGGGCTAGTGTTAAGGTTAGGATTAAGGCTACAGTTAGGGTTAGGCCTAGGGTTAGGTTTGGGTAAGTGTTAGCATTTGAGCTAGGGTTATGGCTATGGCACGGGTTATGGTTAGAGTCAGGGCTACATTTAGGGTTATGGTTAGGGTTATGTGTAGGTAAGGGTTAGAATTTGAGCTAGGGTTAGGGCTAGGGGGAGGATTAGGTCTAGAGTTACAGTAGGGTTATAATTAGGACTAGGTTTAGGGCTAGGATAAGGGCTAGGTTTTGTATGAGGTTTATGACATATTATGTCTATGGGTAATATAAGAGCTGGGATTATGGTTATGGCTAGTTTTAGGGTTAGGTTTATGATAAGTCTAGTGTTAGGGTTAGGTTTTGGTTTAGGATAAGATTTAGAGCTAGGGTTTGTGTTAGGGTAAGGGTCATTGTTCAGGTTAGGGTTAGTTTAGAGTTAAGTTCAGAATTAGGACTAGCGTTGGGACTAGGGATAGGGTTAGTCTTTGCATTAAGTTAAGAGTTATTGTTAGGGCTAGTGCTAGGTTTTTATTTAGGGCTAGGGCTAGATTTATGACTATATTTAAAATTAGGTTTGGTATAATGCTAGTGTTACTGTTAGGTTTAGGTATAGGTTTACTGGTAGGGGTAGGATTAGAGCTAGGGTTAGTGTTAGGGTCCAAGTCAGAGCCAGTGTTATTTCTTGGGTTAGGTTTAAGACTCAAATTAGGGCTAGGTTTAGGGCTCGGTGTAGGGTTAGGGTTTGGTTTAGGTTAAGGGTTAGTATTAGGGTTATTGCTTGGTTTTATTTTAGAGCTAGGGTAGGGTTAGGGCTAGTTTTCCTATTAGCATTAGAGTTAGGGCTAGTGTTAGGTTTAGGCATAAGGTTAGGGTTATATCCAGGTTTAGGGCTAGGGCTAAAGTTAGGGCTAGGATTGGGACTAGGGATAAGGCTAGGGTTTGGGTTATGTTAAGGGATAGGTTTAGAACTAGGGAAAGGACTATGGCGAGAGTTAGAGTTTGTCTTAGGGCTAGGGATAGGGTTAGGATTAGGGTAAAATCTAAATTAGGGATAGAATTAGCACTGAGTTAGTGTTAGGTTTAGGCCTAGGTTTAGGGCTAGGGTCAGGATTAACGTTAGATTTAAGGCTAGAATTTGTGTTAGGGTAAGGGCTAGGATTAGGGCTAGAGCTAATGTAAGGTCTAGGGTTGTTGTTTGGGATAGTTTTAGGGTTAGGTTTATGGCCAGGTATATTATAAGGTTTAGGTTGAGGGTTAGGGTCCGTTTACAGCTAGGGGTATTATTAGGGTCAGAATCAGTGTTAGGACATGGGATAGGTTAAGGTTTAGGGTTAGGACTCAAATTAGCATTAGGGTTAGGTTTAGGGTTAGGGTAATGAATATGGTTAGGTTTAGGGTTCAGGTTATTTTTAGGGTAATAGATAGGGTTGGGGTTAGGAATAGGGTTAGGGTTAAGCCTAGGTTTAGAATTCGGTTATGGTTATGGGTAGGGTAATGGATAAAATTTGAGCTAGGGTTAGGGCTAGGGTAATGTTTAGGATTAGGCCTATGGTTCAGGTTAGGTTTTGGATTAGGATAAGGTGAAGGTTTAGGGTTAGGTTTAGGTTGTTAGGGCTAGGATTAGGGTTAGGGTTAGGGTTAAAGCTAGGGTTAGGCCTTGGATTAGGGATAGGTTTTGGATTTGGTTAGGGCTAGGGTAGGTCTACGGCTAATGTAAGAACTAGGGTTACAATTAGGGCTAGTTTTAGGGTTGGCATTAGGTCTAGATCTAGTTTTAGGGTTAGGTTTAGGTTTAGAGTGATGATTTGAGATAGGGTTAGTGTTAGGGTCAGAGTCAGGATCAGTGTTATTTTAGGGTTAGGGATAGGAATCAAATTAGGGCTAGAGTTAAGGCTAGTTGTAGGGTTAGATTTGTCTTAGGGTTAAGGTAAGAAACAGGGATAGGGTTAATATCAGGTCTAGAGTTACAGTTAGGTTAGGGTTAGTGTTAGGGCTATGGCTCAATTTTGTTTTAGAACTAGGGTAAGGTTAGGGCTAGTTTTAGGGTTAGCAATAGTGTTAGGGCTAGTGGTAGGGTGAGATTTAGGCTTAGATTTATTGTTAGGGTTAGGGCTAGGTTTAGGGCTAATGTTAGGGTTATGGTAACAGATAGGGTTTGAACTAGAAATAGGGCTAGGTTGAGGGTTAGAGTTAGTTTTAGGACTAGGATTAGGATTATGTTTAAGTTTAGGGCTAAATTAGGGCTAGGATTAGTGCTAGGGTTAGTGTTAGGTTTAGGCCTAAGGTTAGGGCTAGAGTTAGCATTAGTGTTAGTGTTAGGGTTATGGTTAGGTTAAGGGGAAGGGATGGGGTTATAGCTAGGTTATGGCTAGGGCAAGGGTTAGAATTAGGTTTAGGGCTAGGATTAGTGTTTGGGTTCTATTAAGGCTAGGTTTAGGGCTAGGATGAGGCTAGAGTTTGTGTTAGGTTTAGGGCAAAAATTAGTAGAGGGCTAATGACAGATGTAGGTTTATGGTTAAGGTTAGTTTTAGAGTTAGGTTTTGGCTAGGTCTAATGTAAGGGTTAGGTTTAGAGTAAGGGTCAGGTTTAGAACTAGGTGTATTATTAGGGTCAGGGTCCGGGTAGGGTTTGGTTTAGGTTAAGGTTTAGGGTTAAGGCTTGAATTAACATTAGGGTTAGGTTTATGGTGTGGGTAATGGTTAGGGTTAGGTTTTGGGTTCAGGTCAGGTTTAGAATAATGGATAGGGTTAGTGTTAGCGATAGGGTTAATGTTAGGCCTAGGGTTAGCATTTGGGTTAAGCTTATCTTTAGGGTAATGGATAGGATTAGAGCTAAGGTTAGGGCTAGGGTTAAGGTTAGGATTAGGGCTAGGGTTAGGGTTAGGCCTAGGGTTAGGGTTAGGGTTAGGTTTAGGGTGAGTGTCAGTGTTTGAGCTAGGGTTAGGGCTAGAACTAGGGCGAGTGTTAGCTTTAGAGTCAGGGCTAGGGTCAGGGTTAGGGATAGGGTTATGATTAGGGTAAGGGTTAGAGTTTGAGCTAGGGTTAGTGCTAGGGATAGGATTAGGGTTAATTCTAGGGTTACAGTAGGGTTACGATTAGGGCTAGGTTTAGGGATAGGATAAGGGCTAGGTTTTGTGTGATGTTTATGGCTAGCATTAGGGCTATGCATAATGTAAGAGGTAAGGTTATGGTTATGGCTAGTTTTAGGGTTAGGGTTATGGATAAGTCTAGTGTTAGGGTTAGGTTTTGGGACAGGATAAGGTTTACAGCTAGGGTTTTTTTAGGGTAAGAGTCATTGTTCAGGTTAGGGTTAGCTTTAGGATTAGGGCCAGAATTAGGACTAGCATTGAGTCTAGGGATAGGGTTAGTCTTTGCTTTAGGCTAATGGTTATTATTTGGGCTAGTGCTAGGTTTTTGTTTAGGACTAGGGCTAGATTTATGACTCTATTTAGGATTAGGTTTGGTCTAATGCTAGTCTTACTGTTAGGTTTCAGTATAGGTTTACCTGTAGGAGTAAGGTTAGGATTTGGTTTAGGGTTATGGTCAGGTTTAGACCTAGGGTTAATGTTAGGGTCAGAATAAGGGTCATGGTTAGGATTAGGGTTTGGGTTAGGGTTAGAGCTAGAATGAAAGCTAGGGTTAGAACTGGTAATAGGGTTAGTGTTTGGAGTATGCTAAGGTTTAGGTTTAGGACAGGGTAGCATTAGGGTGAGGGTTTGGTTAGGGTAAGGGATAGGGTTAGAGGTAGGGTTAGGAATAGGGTTAGTGTTAGTGCTCGGGTTAGGGTTAGGGTTAAACCTAAGATAAGTGCACGGATTAGGGCTAGGATTTGTGTTAGCATTAGGGCTATGGCTAATATAAGAACTAGGTTTCCAATAGGGGTAGTTATAGGGTTAGCATTAGGCCTATGTTTATTGTTAATTTTAGTGCTAGGGTCAGAGTCAGGGTCATGGTTATTTCTAGGGTTAAGGTTAGGACTCAAACTAGGGCTAGGTTTAGGGCTAGGTGTAGGGTTAGGGTTTGATTTTGGTTAAGGGTTATGGTTAGGGGTTTGGCTCAGTTTTGTTTTAGAGCTATGGTAGGATTAGGGCTAGTTTTCCAATTAGCATTAGGGTTAGGGCTAGTATTAGGGTGAGGTTTAGGCTTAAGGTTAGGGTTAGATCCAGGTTTAAGGCTAGGGCGAATATCAGCACTAGGGTTGCGGCTTGGGACAGGGCTAGGGTTTGGTTTATGGTAAGGGATAGGTTTAGAACTAGGGATAGGGCTAGGGTAAGAGTAAGAGTTAGTCTTAGGTCTAGGGATAGTGTTTGGTTAGGATTACGGCTAAATTAGGGCTAGGATAAGCACTAGAGTTAGTGTTAGGTTTAGGCCTAGGTTTAGGGTTGAGTTAGGGTTAGCATTAGGTTAGGGTAAGGTATGATGTTACAGCTAGGTTTAGAGTTAGGGCTAGGGTTATGGTTAGGATTAGGATTAAGGCTAGGCTTAGGGCTATGATTAGGGCTAGGCTTTGTGTTAGTGTTATGGGTAGGATTAGGGCTAGGGCTAATGTCAGGACTAGGGTTATGGTTAGGGATAGTTTTAGAGTTAGGTTTATGGCCATGTCTATTGTAAGGGTTAGGTTGAGGGTTAGGGTCAGGATAGATCTAGGTGTATTATTAGGGTCAAGTCAGAATTAGGGTATAATTAAAGTTAAGGTTTAGGGTTAGGGATCAAATTATCATTAGGGTTAGGTTTAGGTTTAGGGTAAAGGATAGTGTTAGGGTTATGGTTATGGTTAAGGTTAAGCCTAGGGATAGAATTCGGGTATGGTTATGGTTAGGTTAATAGATAGGATTAGAGCTATGGTTATGGCTAGGGTGATGGTTAAGTTAGTGCTATGGTTAGGGTTAGGCCTAGGGTTAGATTTTGGTTATGGTTATGGTTATGGTTATGGTTAGAGTAATGGATAAGATTCGATCTAGGGTTAGGGCTAATGTTATGGTTAGGATTAGGGCTATGGTTTGGGTTAGGTTTTGGGTTAGGATAAGGTTTAGTTTTAGGGTTAGGTTTAGGTTACTTGTTAGGGTTAGGGTTAGGGTTAAAGCTAGGGTTAGGGCTCATATTAGGGCTAGGTTTTGGGTTAGGTTAGGGCTAGTGTAGGTCTACGGCTAAAGTAAGAACTAGGGTTATGATTAGGGCTAGTTTTAGGGTTACCGTTAGGTCTAGGTCTAGTGTTAGGGTTAGGTTTAGGTTTAGGGTGATGATTAGAGATAGGATTAGTGTTAGGGTCAGAGTCAGGATCAGTGTTACTTTTAGGATTAGGAATAGGACTCAAATTAGGGCTAGGGTTAAGGCTAGGTGTAGAGTTAGGTTTTGTGTTAGGATTAGTGTAGCAATTAGGAATAGGGTTAATGTCAGATCTAGGGTTATGGTTAGGTTAGGGTTAGGCTTAGGGCTATGGCTCAGTTTTGGTTTAGAGCTAGGTCAATGTTTAAGGCTAGTTTTAGGATTAGTGATAGTTTTAAAACTAGTGGTAGGGTGAAGTTTAGGCTTAGATTTATTTTATGGTTAGTTCTAGGTTTAGGGCTAGGGCTAGGGTTAGGGCTAAGGTTAGGGCTAGTGTTAGGATTGCGGTAACAGATAGGGTTAGAACAAGAAATAGGGCTAGGACAAGAGTTTACATTAGTCTTAGGGCTTGGGGTAGGGTTAGGTTTAGGGTTAGGGCTAAATTAGGGATAGGATTAGCGCTAGGGTTAGTGTTAGTGTTAGGCCTAATGTTAGGGCTAGGGTTAGGTTTAGAAGAAGGGATGGGGTTATAGCTAGGTTTAGAGCTAGGGCTGGGGTTAAGGTTCAGGTTAGGATTAAGCCTCGGTTTAGGGAAAGGATGAGGGTTTGTTTTAGGGCTAGGACTAGGAATAGGTCTAGGGCTAATATCAGGTCTAGATTTATGGTTATGGTTAGTTTTAGAATTAGATTATGGCTAGGTAGTAAGTGTTAGGTTTAGGGTAAGGTGTAAGTGTTAGGTTTAGGGTAAGGGTCAGGTTTAGAGCTAATAGTTTCCGGATCCAGGTAGGGTTTTTTTTAGGTTAAGGTTTAGGGTTAAGGCTTCAGTTAGCATTAGGGTGAGTGTTAGGGTTAGGGCTAGGGTTTGTGTTAGAGATAGGGCTAAGATTAGGGCTAGGGCTAATGTCAGGTCTACCGTTATGCTTAGGGATAGTTTTAGGGTTAGGTTCTGGCTAGGTCTAGCATAAGGTTTAGGTTTAGGGTAAGGGTCAGGTTTAGAGCTAGGTGTATTATTAAGTTCAGGGTCCAGTTAGGGTTTGGTTTAGGTTAAGGTTTAGGGTTAGGGTTAGGGTTAGAATAATGGATAGGGTTAGATTTAGGTTTCAGGTTAGGTTTAGAGTAATGGATAGTGTTAGTATGTTAGCGATAGGGTTAGCATTAGGCCTAGGGTTAGCATTTCGATAGGCTTATATTAAGGGTAATGGATAGGGTTAGAGCTAAAATTAGGGCTAGGATTAAGGTTAGGATAGGGCTAGAGTTAGGATCAGGCCTAAAGTTAGTGTTAGGATTAGGTTTAGGGTGTTAGCATTTGAGCTAGGGTTAGGTCTAAGGTGAGGATTAGGTTTAGAGTCAGGGCTACGGTTAGGTTTAGGGTTAAGGTTATGTTTAGGGTAAGGGTTAGAATTTGAGCTAGGGTTAGGGCTACAAAGAGGGTTAGGGTTAGGTTTAGGTCTCTGTTTATGGTAGGGTTACAATTAAGGCTAGGTTTAGGGCTAGGAAATGGGCTAGGTTTTGTGTGAGGTTTATGGTTAGATTTAGGGCTCTGGGTAATACAAGAGCTAGGGTTATGTTTATGGCTGCATTTAGGTTTAGGGTTATGGATAAGTCTAGTGGTTAGTGTTAGGTTTTGGGTTAGGATAAGGTTTAGAACTAAGGTTTGTGTTAGGGTAAGGGTCATTGTTCAGGTTAGGGTTAGGTTTAGGATTAGGGCCAGAATTAGGACTAGCCTTGGGTCTAGGGATAGGGTTAGTCTTTGCATTAGGTTAAGGGTTATTGTTAGGGCTAGGGCTAGGTTTTCATTTAGAGCTAGGCTAGATTTGTGACTATATTTAGGATTAGGTATAGTCTAGTGCTAGTGCTACTATTAGGTTTAGGTATAGGTTTACCGATAGGGGTGGGGGTAGGGTTCGAATTAGGGTTAGTGTCAGGTTTAGACCTAGGGTTAGTGTTAGGGTCAGAATAGAGATCAAGGTTAGTGTTAGCGATTGAGATAGGGTTAGAGCTAGAATGAGGGCTAGGGTTAGGACTAATAATAAAGATATGGTTTGGGGTAGGCTAGGAATTAGGATTAGGACTAGGGTAGCATTAGGGTGAGGATTTGGCTTAGGGTAAGGGGTTGGATTAGAGGTAGGATTAGGATTAGCATTAGGGTTAGGACTAGGTTAAGTTTAGGGACTGGTTTAAACCTATGGTTAGGTCTTGAATTAGGGTAGGATTTGTGTTAGCCTGAGGGCTATAGCTAATGTAAAAACTAGGTTTCCAAAAAATGCTCCTTCTAGGGTTAGACTTATAGCGATGTTTAGACCTAGGGTTAGTGTTAGGGTCTGAGTCAGTGTCAGGGCTATTTCTAGGGTCAGGTTTAGGACTCAAATTAGGGCTAGGTTTGGGGCTAGGTATAGGGTTAGGGTTTGGTTTAGATTAAGGCTTAGGGTTAGGGTTATGGCTTGGTTTTGTTTTAGAACTAGGGTAGGGTTAGAGTTAGTTTTCCAATTAGCATTAGGGTTAGGGCTAGTGTTAGGGTGATGTTGAGGCTTAAGGTTAGGGTTAGATCCAGGTTTAAGTCTAGGGTGAAGGGTTAGGTTTAGATCCATATTTATGGCTAGTGTTGGGGCTAGGGATAGGGTTAGAATTTGTGTTTTGTTAAGGGATAGGTTTAGAAGTAGGGATAGGGTTATTGTGAGAATTAGAGTTAGTCTTACAACTAGAGATAGGGTTAGGGTTAGGGTTAGGGCTAAATTAGGACTAGGATAATTGTGAGGGTTAGTGTTAGGTTTAGGTCTAGGTTTAGGGTTGGATTAGGTTTAGCGTTAGGGTTAGGGTAAGGTATGATGTTACAGCTAGATTTACGGCTAGGGCAAGGGATATAATTAGGGTTAGGGCTAGGGTTAATGTTAGGGTTAGTATTAAGGCTAGGCTTAGGGCTAGGATTAGAGTTAGGGTTGTGTTCTGGATAGGGCTAGGATTAGGGCTATGACCAATGTCAGGACTACAGTTATGGTTAGGGATATTTTTAGGTTAGGTTATGGCTAGGTCTAGTGTAAGGTTTAGATTTAGGGTAAAGGTCTGGTTTAGAGCTAGATGTATTATTAGGGTCAGAGTCTGGGTAGGATTTGGTTAAGGTTAAGGTTTAGGGATAAGGCTTGAATTAGCGTTAGGGTTAGGGTTAGGGTTAGTATAATAAATAGGGTTAGGTTAGGGTTCAGGTTAGGTTTAGAGTAATAGATAGGGTAAGTGTTAGCTTTAGGGTTAACGTCAGACCCAGGGTTAGCATTTGGGTTAGGCTTATCTTTAGGGTCATGGATAGGGTTCAAGCTAACGTTAGGGCTAGGGTTAAAGTTAGGATTAGGGCTAGGGTTAGGTTTAGGCCTAGGGTTAGTGTTATGGTTAGGTTTAAGGTTAGTGTTAGCGTTTGAGCTAGGGTTAGGGTTAGGGCTAGGGCGAGGGTTAGGGTTAGAATCCGGGCTAGTTTTAGTGTTAGGGATAGAGTTATGTATAGGTTAAAGTTTATAATTTGACCTAGGGTTAGGGTTAGTGTGAGGGTTAGGGTTAGTGTTAGGTCTAGGGTTACAGTAGGACTACAATTAGGACTATGTTTAGGGCTAGGATAAGGGCTAGGTTTTGTGTGAGATTTATGGCTAGCGTTAGGGCTCTGGGTAATGTAAAAACTCTGGATTATGGTTATGGCTAGTTTTAGGGTTAGTGTTATGGATAAGTCTAGTGTTAGGGTTTGGTTTGAGTTAGGGTAAGGTTTAGAGCAAGGGTTTTTGTTAGGGTGTCATTGTTCGTGTTAGCGTTAGGTCCAGAATTATTACTATTGTTGGATCTAGGGATAGGGTTAGACTTTGCTTTAGGTTACGAGTTATTGTTAGGCCTAGTGCTAGGTTATTATTTAGGGCTAGGGCTAGATTTATGACTATTCAGGATTAGGTTTGGTCTCGTGCTAGTGTTACTGTTAGGTTTAGGTATAGGTTTACCAGTAGGGGTAGTGGTAGGGTTTGGTTTAGGATTAGGGTCATATTTAGACCTAGGGTTAGTGTTAGGGTCAGAATAAGGGTCAGGGTTAGAGCTAGAATGAGGGATAGGATTAGGATTAGTAATAGAGTTAGAGTTTGGGGAAGGCTAAAGATAAGAATTAGTACTGGGTAGCATCAGGGTGATGGTTTGGCTTAGGGTAATGGATAGGGTTGGAGGTAGGTTAGGGTTAGTGTTAGGTTTAGGGTTAGGGTTAAGATTAGGATTATGTGTAAACCTAGGGTTAGGGCTCGGATTAGGGCTAGGATTTGTGTTAGCATTAGGGCTATGGCTAATGTAAAAACTAGGTTTCCGATTAGGGCTAATTCTAGTGTTAGAATTAGGGACATGTTTAGAGCTAGGTTTAGTGTTAGGGTCCAAGTCAGGGTCAGGGTTATTTCTAGGGTACGGGTTATGACTCAAATTAGGGCTAGGTTTAGGACTAGGTGTAGGATTGGGGTTTGGTTTAGGTTAAAGTTTAGGCTTAGGGTTATGGCTCAGTTTTGTTTTAGAGTTAGGGTAGAGTTAGGGCTAGTTTTTCCAATTAAAATTAGGGTGAGGGCTAGGGTTAGGGTTAGTTGTAGGCTTAAGGTTAGGATTAGATCCAGGTTTAGGGCTTCGGCGAAGGTTAGGGTCAGGGTTGGGGCTGGGGATAAGGATAGGTTTTGGGTTATGTTAAGGGATAGGTTTAGAAATAGGGATAGGGTTAGGGCAAGAGTTAGAGTTAGTCTTAGGGCTAGGGATAGGTTTAGGGTTGGGGTTAGGGCTAAATTAAGGCTAGGATAAGTGCTAGATTTAGAGTTAGGTTTAGGCCTAGGTTTAAGGTTGGGTTATGGTTAGTGTTAGGGTTAGTGTAAGGTATGATGCTACAGCTAGATTTAGGGCTAGAGAAAGGGATAAAATAAGGGTTAGGGCTAGGGTTGAGGTTAGGGTTAGGATTAAGGCTAGGTATAGGGTTAGAATTAGGGCTAGGGTTTGTGTTATGGTTAGGGCTAGGATTAGGACTACGTCTAATGTTTTAGTGTTAGGTTAGGAATTAGCATCAGAGTTAGGGTTAGGGTTAGAATAATTGATAGGGTAGGTTTAGGATTCAGGTTAGGTTAAGAGTAATGGATAGGGTAAGTGTCAGCGATTGGGTTAAAGTCGGGCCTAGGGTTAGCATTTGGGTTAGGCTTATCCTTAGGTTAATGGATATGGTTAGAGCTAAGTTTAGAGCTAGGGATAAGGTTAGGATTAGGGCTAGGGTTAGTGTTAGGCCTAAGGTTAGTGTTAGGGTTAGTTTTAGGGTAAGTGTTAGCGTTTGAGCTAGGTTTAGAACTACAGCGAGGTTTAGTTAGGAGTAACTCAGGGCTAGGGTTAGGAGTAGAGTTATGTTTAGGGTAAGGGTTAGAATTTGAGCTAGGTTTAGGGTTAGGGCGAGGGTTAGGGTTAGGATTAGGTCTAGCGTTATGTTAGGGATACATTTAGTGTTAGGTTGAAGGCTAGGATAAGGGCTAGGTTTTGTGTGAGATTTTTGGCTTAGGGCTCTGGGTAATGTAAGAGCTAAGGTTATATTTATGGATAGTTTTAGAGTTAGGGTTATAGATAAGTCTAGTGTTAGGGTTTGGTTTTGGGTTAGGTTAAGGTTTAGATCTAAGGTTTGTGTTAGGGTAAAGGTCATTGTTTGGGTTAGGGTTAGGTTTAGGTTTAGGTCCAGAATTAAGACTGGCATTGGATCTAGGGATAGGTTTAGTCTTTGTATTAGGTTAAAGGTTATTGTTAGGGCTAGTGCTAGGATTTGGGGGGGGGGGGCTAGGGCTTCATTTATGACTCTATTTAGGATTAGGTTTGGTCTAGTGCTAGTGTTACTGTTCGGTTCAGGTATAGGTTTACCGGTAGGGGTAGGGTGTTCAGTTTAGGGTTAGGATCAGGTTTAGACCTAGGGTTAGTGTTAGGGTCCAAATAAGGGTCAGGGTTAGGGTTAGGGTTTGCCTTATGGTTAGAGCTAGAATGAGGGCTAGGGTTAGGACTAGTTATAAAGTTAGTGTTGGGGTAGGTTAAGGATTAGGGTTAGGACTAGGGTAGCATTAAGGTGATGGTTTGACTTAGGGTAAGGAATAGGGTTAGAGCTAGGGTTAGGGTTAATATTAGGTTTGGGGTTATAGTTAAGGTTAGGATTAGGTGTAAAGCTAGGGTTAGGGCTAGGATTTGTGTTAGCATTAGGGCTGCGGCTAATGTAAGAACTAGGTTTCCAATTAGGGCTAATTCTAGTGTTAACATTAGGGCGATGTTTAGGGCTAGGTTTAGTGTTAGAGTCCAATTCAGGGTCAGGGATATTTCTAGGGTTAGGCTTAGGACTCAAATTAGGGCTAGGTTTAGGGCTAGGTGTAGGGTTAGGGTTTAGTTTACATTAAGGGTTAGGGTTAGGGTTATGGCTTGGTTTTGTATTAGAGCTAGGGTAGGGTTAGAGCTAGTTTTGCAATTAGCATTAGGGTTAGGGCTAGTGTTAGGGTGAGGTTTAGGCTTAAGTTTAGGGTTAGATCCAGGATTAGGGCTAGTGCAAAGGTTAGGGCTAGGGTTGGAGCTAGTGATTGGGCTAGGATTTGGGTTATGTTAAGGGATAGATTTAGAACTAGGGATAGGGTTAGGGTGACATTTAGAGTTAGTCTTAGGCCTAGAGATAAGATTAGATTTAGTGTTAGGGCTAAATTAGGACTAGGATTAGTGCTAGGGTTAGTGTTAGGTTTAGGCCTAGTTTTAGAGTTGGGTTAGGGTTAGTGTTAGGGTTATGGTAAGGTATGATGTTACTGTGAGGTTTAGGGCTAGGCAAGGGATAAAATTAGTGTTATGGCTAGGGTTAAGGTTAGGGTTAGGATTAAGGCTAGGCTTAGGGTTAGGATTAGGGCTAGGGATAATGTCAGATCTAGGGTTATGGTTAGGGATAGTTTTAAGTTTAGGTTATGGCTGTCTAGTGTAAAGTTTAGGTTTAGGGTAAGGGTCAGGTTTAGAGCTAGGTATATTTTTAGGGTCAAGATCTGAGTAGGGTTTGGTTTAGGTTAAGATTTAGGGTTAAGCTATGAATTAGCATTAGGGTTAGGGTTAAAGTAATGGATAAGGTTAGGTTTAGGGTTTAGGTTAGGTTTAGAATAATGGATAGGCTAAGTGTTAGTGTTAGGTTAGTGTCAGGCCTAGGGTTAGCATTTGGGTTAGGCTTATCTTTAGGGTTATGGATAGAGTTAAAGCTAAGTTTAGGGCTAGGATTAAATTTAGGATTAGGGTTAGGTCTAGGGTTAGTGTTAGGGTTAGGGTTAGGGTAAGTGTTAGTGTTTGAGCTATGGTTAAGGTTAGGGCAAGGGTTAGGGTTAGAATCATGGCTAGAGTTAAGGTTAGGTTTATGTTTAGGGTAAGGGTTAGAATTTAGCTAGGATTAGGGTTAGGGCGAGGGTTAGGGTTAAGGTTATGTCTAGGGTTACGTTATGATTACAATTAGGGCTAGGTTTAGAGCTAGGATAAGGGCTAAGTTTTGTGTGAGATTTATGGCTAGCGTTAGGGCTCTGTGTTATGTAAGAGCTAAGGTTATGTTTATGGATAGTTTTACGGTTAAGGTTATAGATAAGTCTAGTGTTAAGGTTTGGTTTTGGGTTAGGATAAGGTATAGAGCTAGGATTTTTGTTAGGGTAAGTGTCATTTTTTGGGTTAGGGTTAGCTTTAGAGTTAGGTCCAGAATATGGACTAGCATTGGATCTCGGGATAGGTTTAGTCTTTGCATTAGGTTAAGGGTTATTGTTAGGGATAGTGCTAGGTTTTTGTTTAGGGCTAGGGCTAGATTTATGACTCTATTTAGGATTAGGTTTGGTCTAGTGCTAGTGTTACTGTTAGTTTTGGGTATAGGTTTACTGGTAGGAGTGGTTTATAGTTAGGTTTAGGGTTAACATCAGGTTTAGACCTAGGGTTAGTGTTAGGGTCAGAATAAGAGTTAGGGTTAGGGTTAGAGTTAGAGCTAGAATGAGGGCTAGGGTTAGGACTAGTAATAACGTTAGGGTTTGGGTTAGGCTAACTATTAGGTTTAGGATTAGGGTAGCATTAGTGTGATGGTTTGGCTTAGGGTAAATGATAGGGTTAAAGGTAGGCTTAGGGTTAGTCTTAGGTTTAGGATTAGGGTTAAGGTTGGGATTAGGTGCAGACCTAGGGTTAGGGCTTGGATTAGGGCTAGGATTTGTGTTAGCATTAGGGCTATGGCTAATGTAAGATCTTGGTTTCCGATTAGAGCTAATTCTACTGTTAGCATTAGGGCGATGTTTAGAGCTAGGTTTAGTGTTATGGTCCAAGCCAGGATCAGGATTATTTCTAGAGTTAGTGTTAGGACTCAAGTTAGGGCTAGATTTAAGGCTAGTGTAGAGTTATGATTTTGTTTAGGTTAAGGGTTAGGGTTAGAGTTATGGCTCGGTTTTGTTTTAGAACTAGGGTAGGGTTAGGGCTAGTTTTCCAATTATCTTTAGGGTTAGGGCTAGTGTTAGGTTTAGGTTTAGGCTTAAGTTTAGGGTTAGATCCAGGTTTAGGGCTAGGAAGAAGGTTAGGGCTAGGGTTGGGCCTAGGGATAGGGCTAGGATTTGGGTTATGTTAAGGGATAGGTTTAGAACTAGGGATAGATTTAGGGAGAGATTTAGAGTTACTCGTAGGGCTAGGGATAGGTTTAAGGTTAGGGTTAGGGCAATATTAGTGCTAGGATTAGTACTAGGGTTAGTGTTAGGTTTAGGCCTAGGTTTAGGTTTGGGTTAGGGTTAACTTTAGGGTTAGGGTAAGGTATGATATTACAGCTAGGCTTAGGGTTAGGGCAAGACATAAAATTAGAGTTAGGGCTAGGGTTAAGGTTAGGGCTAGGATTAAGGCTAGGCTTACGGCTATGATTAGGGCTAAGTTTCATGTTATGGTTAGGGCTAGGATTAGAGCTAGGGCTAATGTCAGGTCTAGGATTATGGTTAGGGATAGTTTTAGGATTAGGTTATGGCTAGGTCTAGTGTAGGGGTAAGGTTTAGGGTAAGGGTCAGGTTTAGAACTAGGTGTATTATTAGGGTCAGGATCCGGGTAGGTTTTGTTTAGGTTAAGGTTTAGAATTAAGGCTTGAATTAGCATCAGGGTTAGGGTTAGGGTTAGAGTAATGGATAGGGTTAGGTTTAGGGTTCAGGTTAGGTTAAGAGTAATGGATAGGGTAAGTGTCAGCGATAGGTTTAGCATGAGACCTATGTTTAGCATTTAGGTTAGGCTTATCTTTAGGGTTAGAGCTAAGGTTAGGGCTAGGGTTAAAGTTAGGATTAGGGCTAGGGTTAGGGTTAGGCCTAGGGTTTGTGTTAGGGTTAGTTTTAGGATAAGTGTTAGCGTTTGAGCTAGGTTTAGAACTAGGGTGAAGTTTAGTGTTAGACTCAGGGCTAGGGTTAGGAGTAGAGTTATGTTTAGGGTAAGGGTTAGAATTTGAGCTAAGTTTAGGGTTAGGGCGAGGGTTAGGGTTAGGGTTAGGTCTAGCGTTATGTTAGGGATACATTTAGTGTTACGTTTAGGGCTAGGATAAGGGCTAGGTTTTGTGTGAGATTTTTGGCTAGCGTTAGGGCTCTGGGTAATGTAAGAGCTAAGGTTATGATTATGGCAGTTTTCAGGTTAGGGTTATTGATATGTCTAGTTTTAGGGTTTGTTTTTGGGTTAGCATAAGGTTTGGAGCTAGGGTTTTTGTTACGTTAAGTGTCAGTGTTCAGGTTATTGTCAGTTTTAGGTTTAGGTTCAGAATTAGGACTAGTGTTGGATCTAGGGATAGGGTTAGACTTTGTGTTAGGTTAAAGGTTATTGTTAGGACTATTGCTAGGTTTTTACTTAGGGCTAGGGCTAGATTTATGACTATATGTAGAATTAGGTCTGGTCTAGTTCTAGTGTTACTGTTAGCTTTAGATATAGGTTTACTGGTAGAGGTAGGGTTAGGGTTCAGTTTAGGGTTAGGGTTAGTTTTAGGCCTAGGGTCAGGGTTAGGGTTAGGTTTTGGGTTAGGGTTAGAGCTAGAATGAGGGCTAGGGTTAGGACTAATAATAAAGTTAGGGTATGGGGTAGGCTAAGGATTAGTGTTAGGACTAGGTTATCATTAGGGTGACGATTTGGCTTAGGGTAAGGGATAGGTTTAGAGGTAGGGTTAGGGTTAGTATTAGGTTTAGGGTTTATGTTAAGATTAGGCTTAGGTGTAAACCTAGGGTTAGGGCTCTGATTAGGGCTAGGATTTAGCATTAGGGCTATGCCTAATGTAAGAACTAGGTTTCCGATTAGAGCTAATTCTAATTAGCATTAGGGCGATGTTTAGAGCTAGGTTTAGTGTTAGGGTCCAAATCAGGATCAGGGTCATTTCTAGGGTTAGGGTTAGGACTCAAATTTGGGCTAGGTTTAGGGCTAGATGTAGGGTTAGGGTTTGGTTTAGGTTAAGGTTTAGAGTTAGGGTTATGGCTTTTTTTTTTAGAGCTATGGTAGGGTTAGGGCTAGTATTGCAATTAGCATAAGGGTTAGGGTTAGTGTTAGGGTTAGGTTTAGGCTTAAGCTTAGGGTTAGGTCCAGGTTTAGGTCTAGGCTTAATGTTGGGCTGGGGTTGGGCCTAGGGATAGAGCTAGGATTTGTGTTGTGTTAAGGAATAGGTTTAGAACTAGGGATAGGTTAGGGTGAGAGTTAAAGTTAGTCTTAGGGCTAGGGATAGGTTTAGGGTTATGGTTAGGGCTAATATAAGGCTAGGATTTGTGCTAGGGTTAGTGTTAGGTTTAGGCCTATGTTTAGGGTTATGTTAGGTTTAGCTTTAGGGTTAGGCTAAGGTATGATGTTATAGCTAGGTTAAAGGCTAAGGCAAGAGATAAAATTACAGTTAGGGCTAGGGTTAAGGTTAGGGTTAGGAATAAGGCTAGGCTTAGAGCTAGGATTAGGTTTAGGAATGTGTTATGTTTAGGGCTAGTATTAATGCTAGGGCTAATGTCAGGTCTAGGGCTATGGTTAAGGATAGTTTTAGGGTTAGGTTATGGCTAGGTCTAGTGTAAGGGTTAGGTTTAGGGTAAGGGTCGGGTTTAGAGCTTTGTGTATTATTAGGGTCAGGGTCAGAGTCTGGGTAGGATTTGGTTTAGGTTAAGGTTTAGGGTTAAGGCTTGAATTAGCATTAGGGTTAAGATTAATGTTAGAGGGTTTAGGGTTCAGGTTATGTTAAAAGTAATGGATAGGGTAAGTGTCAGATAAGGGTTAACGTCAGGTCTAGGGTTAGCATTTGGGTTAGGCTTATCTTTAGGGTAATGGATAGGGTTAGAGCTAAGGTTAGGGTTATGGTTAAGGTTAGGATTATGGCTAGGGTTAGTGTTAGGCCTTAGGTTAGTGTTAGGGTTAGGTTTAGAGTAAGTGTAAGCATTTGAGCTAAGATTAGGGATAGGGAGATGGTTAGGATTAGAGTCAGGGCTAGGGTTAGGGTTAGGGTTATGTTTAGGGTAAGGATTAGAGTTTGAGCTAGGATTAGGGTTAGGGCGAGGGTTAGGGTTAGGGTTAGATCTATGGTTATGGTAGGGTTACGATTAGGGATAGGTTTAGGGCTAGGATAACGACTAGGTTTTGTGTAAGTTTTATGGCTAGCATTCGGGCTCTGGGTATTGTTAGAGATAGAGTTATGTTTATGGCTAGATTTAGGGTTAGGGTTATGGATAAGTCTAGTGTTAGCATTAGGTTTTGGGTTAGGATAAGATTTAGATCTTGGGTTTGTGTTAGGGTGTTATTGTTTGGGTTAGGGTTAGGTTTAAGGTTAGGGCCAGAATTAGGACAAGTGTTGGGTCTAGGTATAGGGTTAGTCTTTGCATTAGGTTAAGGGTTTTTGTTAGGGCTAGTGCTGTTTTTGTTTAGGGCTAGGGCTAGATTTATGAACATATTTATGATTAGGTTTGGTCTAGTGCTAGTGTTACTGTTAGGTTTAGGTATAGGGTTACCAGTGGGGGTAAGTTTAGAATTCAGTTTAGATTAGGGTTAAGGTTATGGTTAGGATTAAGCCTAGGCTTAGGGCTAGAAGTAGGGCTAGGGTTTGTGTTAGAGTTAGGGCTAGGATTCGGGCTAGAGCTAATGTCAGGTCTAGGGTTATGGTTAGGGATAGTTTTAGGGTTAGGTTTAGTGTAAGAGCCAGGTTTAGAGCTAAGTGTATTATTAGAGTCAGGGTCTGGGTAGGATTTAGTTTAGGTTATGGTTTAGGGTTAAGGCTTGAATCAGCATTAGGTTTAGGGTTATGGTTAGAGTAATGATAGGGCTAGGTTTAGCATTCATGTTAGGTTAAGAGTAATGGATAGGGTAAGTGTCAGCAGTAGGGTTAGCATCAGGCCTAGGGTTAGCATTTGGTTTAGGCTTATCTTTAGGGTAATGGATAGTTTTAGAGCTAAGGTTAGGGCTAGGGTTAAAGTTAGGATTAGGGTAGGGTTAGTGTTAGGCCTAAGGTTAGTGTTAGGGTTAGGTTTAGGGTAAGTCTTAGCATTTGAACTAGTGTTAGGGCTAGGGAGAGGGTTGAGGTTAGAGTCAGGGCTAGGGTTATGATTAGGGTTATGTTTAGGGTAAAGGTTATAGTTTGAGCTAGGGTTAGGGCTAGGGCGAGGGTTAGGGTTAGAGTTAGGTATAGGGTTATTTTAAGGTTACAATTAGGGCTAGGTTTAGGACTAGAATAAGGACTAGGTTGTGTGAGTTTTATGGCTCTCTTTAGGGCTCTGGGTAATTTTAGAGCTAGGATTATGTTTATGGCTAGTTTTAGGGTTAGTGTTATGGAAAAGACTAATGTTAGGGTTAGGTTTTGTGTTATGATAAGATTTAGAGCCATGTTTTGTGTTAGGGTAAGTGTTATTGTTCAGGTCAGGGTTAGGTTTAAGGTTAGGGCCAGAATTAGGACAAATGCTGGGTCTAGGTTTAGGGTTAGTCTTTGTGTTAGGTTAAAGGTTTTTGTTAGGGCTAGTGCTGTTTTTGTTTAGGGCTAGGGCTAGATTTATGACTATATTTATGATTAGGTTTGGTCTAGTTCTAGTGTTACTGTTAGGCTTAGGTATATGTTTACCGTTAGGGATAGAGTTAGAATTTGGTTTAGGGTTAGGGTCAGGTTTAGACCTAGGGTTAGTGCTAGGGTCAGAATAAGTTTCAGGGTTAGGTTTATGGTTTTGGTAGGGTTAGAGCTAGAATGAGGGCTAGGATTAGGGCTAGTGATAAAGTTAGGGTTTGGGTAGGCTAAGGATTAGTGTTAGGAATAGGGGGCATTAGGTTGAGGGTTGGCTTAGGGTAAGGGATAGTTTTAGAGGTATGATTAAGGTTAGGGCTAGGTTTATGATTAGCATTAGGTTTAAACCTATTTTTTAGGTTAGGGTTAAGGGTAAGGTTAGGTTTAAACCTAGTGTTAGGGCTCAGATTAGGGCTAGGACTTATGTTAGCATTAGGGCTATGGTTAATGTAAGAACTAGGTTTCTGATTAGGGCTAATTCTAGGGTTAGCGATAGGATGATGTTTAGAGCTAGGGTTAGTGTTAGGGTCTGGGTCAGGGTCAGGGTTATTTCTAGGGTTAGGGTTAGGACTCAAATTAGGGCTAGGTTTAGTGATAGGTGTAGGGTTAGGGTTTGGTTTAGGTTAAGGGTTAGGGTTAGGGTTATGGCTCAGTTTTGTTTTAGAACTAGGGTAGGGTTAGGGCTAGTTTCTCAATTAGCATTAGGGTTAGGGCTAGTGTTAGAGTGAGGTTTAGGCTTCAGATTAGGGTTAGATCCAGGTTTGTGGCTAGGCCACAGGTTAGGGCTATATTTGGGGCTAGGGATAGGACTAGGTTTGGGCTCATTGTAAGAGATAAGTTTAGAACTAGGGATAGGTTTAGGGCGAGAGTTAGAGTTAGTCTTAGGGCTAGGCATAGGGTTAGGTTTAACGTTAGGGCTAAATTAGGACTAGGATTAGTACTAGGGTTAGTGTTAGGTTTAGGCCTAGGTTTAGAGCTAGGGTTAGGGTTAGCATTAGGATTAGGGTAAGGTATGATGTTACAGCTAGGTTTAGGGCTAGGGCAAGGGATAAAATTAGGGTTAGGGCTAGGGTTAAGGTTAGGGTTAGGATTAAGGCTAGGCTTAGGCTATGATTAGGGATAGGGTTTGTGTTAGGGTAGGGCTAGAATTAGGGCTATGGCCAATGTCAGGTCTAGGGTTATGGTGAGCGATTGTTTTAGGTTTAGGTTTATGGCCAGGTCTATTTTAAAGTGAGGTTGAGGGTAAGATTCAGGTTACTGCTAGGGGTATTATTAGGTTCATAGTCACGGTTAGGGTATGGGTTAGGTTAATGTTTAGGATTAGGGCTCTAAATAGCATTAGGGTTAGGGTTAGAGTAATGGATTTGGATAAGTTTAGGGGTCAGGTTAAGTTTTGGGTAATGGATAGGGTTAGGGTTAGGGATAGGTTTAGTGTTAGGCCTAGGAATAGAATTCGGTAAGGGTTATGGTTAGGATAATGGCTAGGATTAGAGCTCTGGTTAGGGTTAGGGTTATGGTTAGGTTAGGGCTACGGTTAGGGTTAGGCCTAGAGTTTGAATTCGGTTATGGTAGGGTAATGGATAAGATTTGAGCTAGGGTTAGGGCTAATGTTATGGTTAGGATTAGGGCTATGGTTTGGATTAGGTTTTAGGTTAAGTTTAGAATTAGGTTTAGGTTAAGTTTTAGGGCTAAGGATAGGGTTAAAGTTAGGGTAAAAGCTAGGGTGAGGGCTTAGATTAGGCTAGATTTGGGTTAGGTTAGGGCTAGGGTATGTCTATGGCTAATGTAAGAACTAGGGTCAAGATAGGGCTAGTTTTAGGGTTAGCATTAGGTCTAGCTTTAGTGTTAGGTTTAGGTTTAGGTTTAAGGTGATGATTAGAGATAGGGTTAGTATTAGGGTCAGAGTCAGGATCAGTGTTACTTCTAGGGTTAGGAATAGGATTTCAAATAGGGCTAAGGTTAAGGCTAGGTGTATGGTTAGAGTTTGTGTTAGGATTAGGGTAAGAATTAGGCATAGGGCTAATGTCAGGTCTAGGGTTACAATTAGGTTAGGGTTAGGGTTAGGGTTAAGGCTCAGTTTTGTTTTAGAGCTAGGGCTAGGGTTAGGGCTAGTTTTTGGATTAGCGATAGTGTTAGGGATAGTGGTAGGGTGAGGTTTAGTCTTAGATTGGTAGTTAGTGTTAGATCTAGGCTTAGGGTTAAGGCTAGGGATAGGGCTAAATTTAGGGGTTTTTAGGATTATGGTATTGGATGGGGTTAGAACTAGAAATAGGGCTAGGGCGAGAGTTAGAGTTAGTCTTAGGACTAGGGTTAGGGGTAGGTTTAGGGTTAGGGCTAAATTGGGGCTACGTTTAGGGCTAGGGTTAATGTTAGTGTTAGGCCTAAATTTAGGGCTAGGGTTAGGGTTAGTGTTAGTTATAGGGTTAGGGTTAGATTTAGAAGAAGGGATGGGGTTACAGCTACATTTAAGGCTAGAGCGAGGGTACAAATTAGAGTTAGGGCTAGGGTTAGGGTTCAGGTTAGGATTTAGGCTAGGTTTAGGGCTAGGATTAGGGTTTGTGTTAGGGCTATGGCTAGGATTAGGGCTAGGGCTAATTTCATGTCTAGGTTTATGGTTAGGGTTAGTTTTAGGGTTAGGTGATGGCTAGGTCTAGTGTAAGGGTTAGGTTTAGGTTAAGGGTCAAATTTAGAGCTAGGTTTATTATTAGGGTCAGTGTCTGGGTAGGGTTTGGTTTAAATTAAGGTTTATGGTTAAGGCTTGAATTAGCATTAGGGTTAGGGATAGGGTGTGGATAATGTATAGGGTTAGGTTTAGGGTTCAGGTTAGTTTTAGAGTAATGGGTAGGGTTAGTGTTAGCGATAGGTTTAGCGTTAGTCCTAGGGTTAGCACATGGATTAGGCTTATCTTTACAGTAATGGATAGGGTAGAGCTATAGTTAAGGCTAGGATTAAGGTTATGTTTAGGGTTAGGATTAGGTTTAGGCCTAGAGTTACTGTTAGGGTTAGGTTTATGGTAAGGGTTAGAGTTTGAGCTAAGATTAGGTCTAGGGCAAGGGTTAGGGTTAGGGTTAGGTCTAGGGTTACAGTTAGGGTTTTGAATATGACTAAGTTTAGGGCTAGGATAAGGGCTAGGTTTTGTGTGAGATTTATGACTACTGTTAGGGCTATGGGTAATGTAAGAGCTAGGGTTATGGTTATGGCTACTTTTAGGGTTAGGTTTGGGGTTATGATAAGGTTTAGAGCTAGGGTTTGTGTTAGGATAGGGCATTGTTCGAGTTAGGATTATGTTTAGGGTTAAGGCCAGAGTTAGGACTAACGTTGGGTCTAGGGATAGGGTTAGACTTTGTGTTAGGTCAAGGGTTATCATTAGGGCTAGTGCTATGTTTTTGTTTAGGGTTAGATTTATGACTCTACTTAGGATTAGGTGTGGTCTAGCACTAGTGTTACTGTTAGGTTTAGGTATAGGTTTACCAGTATGGGTAAGTTTATAGTTTGTGTAGCATTGGTGTCAGGTTTAGACCTAGGGTTAATGTTAGGGTCAGAATAAGGGTCAGGGTTAGGGTTAGAGTTTGGATTAGGGTTAGAGCTAGAATGAGGGCTAGGGTTAGGACTAGTAATAAAGTTAAGGTTGAGGGGTATGCTAAGGATTAGGGTTAGGATTAGGGTAGCAGTAGGGTGTGGGTTTGGCTTAGGGTAAGGGATAGTTTCGGAGTTAGGGTTATGGTTAGGGTTAGGGCTAAGGTTAGGATTAGGGTTTGGACTCTGAATAGGGCTAGGATTTGTGTTAGTTAGACCTACAGCTAATGTAAGAAGTAGGTTTCTGATTAGGGCTAGTTTAGGGTTAGCATTAGGGTGATGTTTATTGCTAGGTTTAGTGCTAGGGTCAGAGTAAGGGTCATGATTATTTCTAGGGTTAGGTTTAGGACTCAAATTAGGGCTAGGTTTAGAGCTAGGTGTAGGATTAGGGTTTGATTTAGGTTAAGGTTTAGTGTTAGTATTATAGCTCAGTTTTGTTTTAGGGCTAGTGTAGGGTTAGGGCTAGTTTTCCAATTAACATTAGGGTTAGGGCTAGTATTACGGTTGTAATGGATAGGGTGAGGTTTAGGCTTAAGGTTAGGGTTAGATCCAGGTTTGTGGCTTGGGAGAAGTTAGGCCGAGAGTTGGGGCTAGGGATGGGACTAGAATTTGGCGTATGATAAGGAATATTTTTAGAACTAGGCATAGGTTTAGGGTGAAAGTTTGAGTTAATCTTAGGGCTAGGGATAGGGTTAGGTTTAGGGTTAGGGCTAAATTAGGGCTAGGATTAGTGCTAGTATGAGTGTTAGGTTTAGGCCTAGGTCTAATTCTATGTTAGAGTTAGCATTAGGGTTAGTGTTAGAAATGATGTTACAGCTAGATTTTGGTCTAGGACAAGTGATTAAATTAGGGTTATGGTTAGGGTTAAGCTTAGGGTTAGGATTAAGGCTAAATTTAGGGATAAGATTAGGGCTAGAGTTTGTGTCAGGGTTAGGGCTAGGTTTAGGGATAGAGCTAATGTCAGGTCTAAGATTATGGTTAGGGATAGTTGTAGGGTTAAGTTTATGGCCAGGTCTATTGTAAGGGTTAGGTTGAGGGTTAGGATCAGGTTTACAGCTAGGGGTATTATTAGGGTTAGAGTCAGGGTTAGGGCATGGGTTGGGTTAAGTTTTAGGGTTAGGGCTCAAATTAGCATTAGGATTAGTTTTAGGGTTAGGGTAATAAATACGGTTAGGTTTAGGGTTCAGGTTAGGTTTAGGGTAATGGATAGAATCAGGGTTAGGGACAGGGTTAGGGTTAGGCCTAGGGATAGAATTAATTTATGGTCATGGTTATGGTAATGGATAGGATTAGAGCTATGGTTATTGCTAGGGTTATGGTTAGGATTAGGGCTATGTTTGGGTTAGGTTTCAGGTTAGGACAACTTTTAGATTTATGGTTAGGTTTATGTTAAGTGTTAGGGCTAGGGTTAGGTTATGGTTAGGTTTAAAGCTAGGGCTCTGATTAGGGCTAGGTTCTGGCTAGGGTAAGTCTACGACAAATGTAAGAACTAGGGTTATGATTAGGGCTAGTTTTAGGGTTAGTGTTAGGTCTAGGTCTAGTGTTAGGGTTAGGGTTTAGGTTTCGGGTGATTATTAGAGATAGGGTTAGTGTTAGGGTCAGATTCAGGATCAGTTTTTCTTTTAGGTTTAGGGATAAGACTCGAATTAGGGCTAGGGTTAAGGTTAGGTGTAGGGTTAGGGTTTGTGTTAGGTTTAGGGTAAGAATTAGGGACAGGGCTAATGTCAGGTCTAGGTTTAGGTTAGGTTAGGGTTAGGGTGAGGGCTATGGCTCAGTTTTGTTTTAAAGCTAGGGCTAGGGTTAGGGCTAGTTTTAGGATTAGTGATAGTGTTAGGGCTAGTGGTAGGGTGAGGTTTAGGCTTAGATTCATTGTTATTTTAGATCTAGGGCTAGGGTTAAGGCTAAGGTTAGGGCTAGTGTTAGAATTACTGTAGAGTTAGAGTTTGGTTTAGGGTTAGGGTCAGGTTTAGACCTAGGGTTAGTGTTAGGGTCAGAATAAGGGTCAGAGTTAGGTTTTGGGTTTGGTTAGGGTTAGAGCTAGAATGAGGGCTAGGTTTAGGACTAGTAATAGAGTTAAAATTTGGGGTAGGCTAAGGATTAGTGTTAGGACTAGGGTAGCATTAGGGTGAGAGTTTGGCTTAGGGTAAGGAATAGTGTTAGAGGTAGAGTTAGTGATAGTGTTAGGGTTAGGGCTAGGGTTAAGGTTAGGGTTTGGGTTAAATCTAGGGTTAGGATTCAGATTAGAGCTAGGATTTGTGTTAGCATTAGGGCTAAAGCTAATGTAAAAACTAGGTTTCTGATTAGGGCAAATTCTATGATTAGCATTAGGGCGATGTTTAAAGCTAGGTTTGAGTCAGGGTCAGGGGTATTTCTAGGGTTAGGTTTAGGACTCAAGTTAGGGCTAGGTAGAGGACTAGGTGTAGGGTTACAGTTTGGTTTAGGTTAAGGGTTAGTATTAGGGTTATGTCTCGGTTTTGTATTACAGCTGGGGTAGGGTTAGGGTAGTTTTCCAATTAGCATTAGGGTTAGGGCTAGTGTTAGGGTTGTAAGGGATAGGGTGAGATTTGGCTTAAGGTTAGGGTTAAATCCAAGGCTAGGTTAAAGATTAGGGCCATGGTTGGGGCTAGGTATAGGGCTAGGGTTTGAGTTATGTTAAGGGATAGGTTTAGAATTAGGGATAGGGTTAGAGTGAGAGTTAGAGGTAGTCTTAGGTCTAGGGATAGAGTTAGGGTTAGGGTTGGAGCTAAATTAGGGCTAGGATTAGAGCTAGGGTTAGTGTTAGTATTAGGCCCAGATTTAGGGCTAGGGTTAGGGTTAGTATTAGGGTTA
Organism: Urocitellus parryii; assembly: GCF_045843805.1. Taxonomy (NCBI): domain Eukaryota; kingdom Metazoa; phylum Chordata; class Mammalia; order Rodentia; family Sciuridae; genus Urocitellus; species Urocitellus parryii. The sequence continues at coordinate 128,351,655 of NC_135536.1, forward strand.
GGGTAATGTTTGATGGTATACCTAGGTTTAGGGCTAGGACAATGGATAAAATTAGTGTTAGGGCTAGGATTAAGTTTAGGGTTAAGTTAGGATTAAGGCTAGTTTTAGGGATAGGATTAGGGCTAGGGTTTGTGTTAGGATTAGTGCTAGGATTAATGCTAGGGCTAATGTCAGGTCTATGGTTATGGTTCAGGATAGTTTTAGGGTTCGGTTTATGGTCAGGTCTATTGTAAGGCTTAGGTTGAGGATTAGGGTCAAGTTTACAGCTAGGGGTATTATTAGCGTCAGAATCAGGGTTATGGTATGGGTTAGGTTAAGATTTAGAAGTAAGGGTCAAATTAGCATTATGGTTAAGGTTAGGGTTAGGGTAATGGATAGGGTTAGGGTTAGGGATAGGAGTAGGGTTAGGCCTAGGGATAGAATTCGGTTGTGGTTATGGTTAGTGTAATGGATAGGATTAGAGCTATGGTTATGGCTAGGGTTATGGTTAGGTTAGTGCTATGGTTGGGGTTAGGCCTAGGGTTAGATTTCAGTTATGGTTAGGGTTAGGGTAATGGATAAGATTCGAGCTAGGGTTAGGGCTATGGTTATTGTTAGGATCAGGACTATCGTTTGGGTTAGGTTTTGGGTTAGGACAAATTTAGGTTTAGGGTTAGGTTTAGGTTAAGTGTTAAGGTTAGAGTTACGGTTAGGGTTAAAGCTATGGTTAGGGCTTGGATTAGGGCTAGGTTTTGGGTTAGGTTAAGGCTAGGGTAGGCCTACGGCTACTGTAAGAACTAGCGTTATGATTAGGGCTAGTTTTAGGCTTAGCGTTAAGTTTAGGTGTAGTGTTAGAGTTAGGTTTAGGTTTAGAATGATGACTAAAGATAGAGTTAGTGTTAGGGTCAGAGTCCGGATCAGTGTTACTTTTAGGGTTAGGGATAAGACTCGAATTAGGGCTAGGGTTAAGGCTAGGTGTAGGGATAGGGTTTGTGTTAGGGTTAGGGTAAGAATTAGGGACAGGGCTAATGTCAGGTCTAGGTTTAGGTTAGGTTAGGGTTAGGGTGAAGGCTATGGCTCAGTTTTGTTTTAAAGCTAGGGCTAGGGTTAGGGCTAGTTTTAGGATTAGTGATAGTGTTAGGGCTAGTGGTAGGGTGAGGTTTAGGCTTAGATTCATTGTTATTTTAGATCTAGGGCTAGGGTTAAGGCTAAGGTTAGGGCTAGTGTTAGAATTGCTGTAATGAATAAGGTTAGAACTAGAAATAAGGCTAAGGTGAGAGTTAGAGTTAGTCTTAGGGCTAGGGTTAGAGATAGGTTTAGGGTTAGGTCTAAATTAGAGCTAGGATTAGTGCTAGGGTTAGTGTTAGTTGAGGTGACTCCCCACTGTAGGGGGGAGACCCATCAAACTGGGGTGTCGGAGGGAGCTCATATACCATTGCACCAAGGGTCGAGGGAACTCCTCCTCTAGGATGTTGAGGGGACCTTGCACTGCACCCAGGGGTGTCGATGGGACCTTCCACTGCACCCAGGGTCGAGGGCACACCCCATGTAGGGGGAGACCCCTCGAACCATGGTGTCGGGGAAACTGCCACTGCACCCTTACATGGGGGAGACCCTTCAAATGGGGTTCTCGGGGGGACCTCTCACTGCTCCCAGGGTCAATGGCACTCCCCCTGTAAGGCAGAAACCCCTTGAACCAGGCTGTGGGTAGGATTTCATGTACAATCGCACCCAGGTTCAAGGGGACAACTCCTAAGGGGAAACCGCTATAACCAGGGTGTCAGAGGGAGCTCCTATGTCATCGCACACAAGGTTGAGGGGAACCCAGTAGGGGGGAGCCCCCTTGAACAAAGGTGTCAGGGGAGCTCATATAGCATCACACCCAGGATAGAGGGGACACCACCTCTAGGTGGGAGAGCCCTCGAACTGGGGTGTCAGGGGGAGTTCATATACCATCACACCCAGAGTCAAGTGGACTCCCCCCTTCCAGGGGGTAGACTCCTCAAAACGGGGTGTCAGTGGGAATCCCCCCATCACACCCAGGGTCAAGGGGACCTCAAGGGGGGAGATGCCTCAAACCCTGTTGTTGGGGGGACCACCCTACACGGCACCCAGGGTCCAGAGGACTCCACACTCTTGGGAGAAGACACCTCGAAATGGGTGCAGGGGGAGCTCCTACTGCACCCAGGGTCAGGGTGACCCCCACACTACAGAGGAGAACCCTTGAACTAGGGTGTCAGTGTGAGCTTGTATACCATTGCACCCAGGGTCAATGTTCCCCCCTCTAGGGAGGAGACCCCTCAAACCAGAGTGTCAGTGGGAGCTCATATATCATCACACTCTGGGTCTAGGGGACCCCCCCCTCTAGGGGCAAGACCACTCAAAATGGAGTGTCAGAGGAGCTCGAATACCATCACACCCAGAGTTGAGGGGACCACCCCTCTACAGTGGAGACCCCTCGAATTGGGATGTCGGGCAAACCTCCCACCTAACCCAGGGTCAAGAGGGAGCCCCTTTGAACCGGGTTTTTGGGGAAGCTTGTATACCATCGCACCCAGGGATGAAAGGACTCACCCCTTTAGTGGGAAACCCCTTGAACTGGGGTGTCAATGGGACCTTGCACAGCACCCAGGGTTGAGGGGAATCCCCCCAAGGGGGGAGATGACTCACACCGGGGTGTTGGGGGGAACTTGTATACCATCACAGCCCCCTTGATATAAGGTGTCAGGGGGAACTCCCACAGCACCTTGGGTTGAGGGGACATACCTCTCTATGGTGGAGACCCCTAGATTCAGGGTGTTGGGAGGAGCTCCCACCACACCCAGGGTCGAGGGGACCTCCTCCTTTATGGGGAAGACACCTAAAACCAGGGTGTTGGGGTGAGCACCCACCATATCCAGGATCAAGGGGACACCCTTCTGAAGGGGGACATGCTTGCACCAGGTTCTTGGGGGGAGCTTCCACTGCACCCAAGTTCAAGGGGAACCTCATCTATGGGGGAGCTCCTTGAACCAGAGATTCAAGGGACACCCCCACTACACCCCGAATTTAGGGACCTACCCCCTCTAGGGTGGAGATTTCTCAAACTGGGGTGTCAGTGGGACCCCCACCACACCCAGGGTCTAGAGGACTCCCCCCTCTAGGGAAAAGATCCCTCGAACCAGGGTGTTGGGAACCACTCCACCGCACCCAGGGTCAAAGGGACTCCACCCTCTAGGGGAAAGACCCCTCAAACTGGGGTGTTGTGGGGAAACCCCACCACAACCAGGGTCAAGGGGTGTCTACCCACTAGGGAGGAGAACCCTTGAACCAGGGTGTCGGGGACCCCGCACTGCACCCAGGATCAAAGGGACTCCCCCCCAGGGGAAAGACCCCTCTAACCGGGGTGTCGGGGGACCACCTCACCAAACCCATTGTTGAGGGAACTCCCCCCAATAGGAAGGAAACCCCTCAAACCAGGGTGTTGGGGGGAGCTCGTGTACCATCACAGCCCCCACTATCTGAGGTTTGGGGAAGCTCCCACAGCACCCCCGGTCTAGGGGTCCCCCCTTCTATGGTGCAGACCCCTAGAACCAGGGTGTTGGGGGGAGCTCCCGACACACCCAGTGTCGAGGAAACCACCCCTCTCGGGCTGAGACCCCTCAAACCTGGGTGGCAGGGGGAGTTCCCATGGCACAAAGGGTAGAAGGAACCCCACAATCTTGGGTGGAGACCCCAAAATCTGGGGTGTTGGTGGGAGCTCCCACCACACTCAGGGTTGATTGGACCTCCCTTTAGGGTGGGGACCCCGTGACTGGTGTATCTGGGGGAGCTCCCAGCACACCCAGGGCAGAGGGAACCGCCCCGTGATGGGTGGAGACCCTTCAATTCATGCTGTCGGGGGGAGCTCCCACCACACCAGGGTCGAGGGAACCCCTCCTCTAGGACTGTCTCGAGACCCCTTGAACCTGTTGTACAGGGGAGCTCCCACTGCACCCAGGATCGAGAGGACTCCAATCTGTGGGGGGAGACCTCCCAAACCAGAGTGTCCTGGGGAGTTTCCACCACACCCAGCATTGAGGGGAATCCCCCATATAGGGGGGAGACCCTTCAAACCAGGGTGTCTGGGGGATCTCATATACCATTTCATGCAGGGTTAAGGGGACTCACCCCTTTAGGGGGCAACCCCTTGAACCGAGGTGTCAGAAGGACCTCCCACCTCACCCAGGTTCGAGGAGACTCCCCACTTAGGTGGGAGACCCCTGGAATGAAGATATGAGGGAAGCTCCCACTGCATCCAGCATCAAGGGGACCCTCCCTAGGGCAGAGACCCCTTGAACTGGGTGTTGGGGGGAGTTCTCACTGCACCCAGGTTGGAGGGGACCCACCCTCTAGGAGAGAGAACCCTTGGATGGGGTGTCATGGGGGAGCTCCCACCACACCCATAGTCGAGGGAATACTCCCCACTAGGAACAAGAACCCTCTAACTGAGGTGTCGGGGGGAGCTCCCACCACACCCAGGGTAATTGGCCGCCCCTCTGGAGAGAAGAACCCTCGAACTGGGGCGATGGGGGGAGCTCCCACCACACCCAGGGTCGAGGGAACCCCCCCTAGGTGGAAGAAGATCGAACCAGAGTGTCGGGAGGAGATCCCACCGTATCCAGAGTCAAAGGGACAGCTCCTCTAGGAGAGAGACCCCTCAACCTGGGGTGTCAGGGGGAGCTCCCACTGTACCCAGGATCGAGTGGTCCCCGCCTGTAGAGGGGAGACCCCTCGAACCCGGGTTTCGGGGGGGGAGCTCTCACCACACCCAGTGTCGAGGTAACACCCCCATAGTGGGTAGAACCCTCGAACAGGGTTGTCTGGGGGAGGTCCCACCCTGCACCTAGGGTCAAGGGTACTCCTCCCTCTAAGGGGGAGACCCCTCCAACCGGGGTGTCAGGGGTACACCACACTGCACCCAGGGTCAGGGGGAATTTTCACTCTAGGGGGGAGATTTTCAAATCGGGGTGTCGGGGGGAGCTTGAATACCATAGCACCCAGGGTTGAAGGGACTACCCCCTTTAGGGGCAAACCTTTTGAACTGAGGTTTCAATGGGACCTCCCACCACACCCAGGTTTGAGGGAATTCCCCCCTCTAGGGGGGAGACCCCTCGAACCTGGGTGTCAGGGGGAGCTGTATACCATCATAACCCCCTTGAACCGAGATGTCACGGGGAGCTCCCACTGCACCCAGAGTCGACGGGACCCCCTTCTGAAGAGGGAGACCCCTCACACCGGGGTATTGGGGGGAGCTCCCACTGCACCCAAGTTCAAGGGGAACCCCCTTCTATGGAGGGAGACTCCTCTAAACAGAGGTGAGAGAACCACCCCAACCACACCCAGGGTCGTGGGGCCTACCTCCTCTAGGGGGGAGAACCCTCGAACCAGGGTGTCAGGGGACCCCTCCACCATACCCAGGGTCGAGGGGACTCCCCCCTCTAGGGAAGAGACCCCTTGAACTAGGGTGTCATGGGGACCCCTGCCACTGCACCCAGGGTCAGGAGACTCCCCTCTCTACAGGGGAGAGCCCTCAAACTGGAGTGTTGGGGGACCCCCCACTGCACTCAGGGTCAAGGAGACTCTCCCCTCTAAAAGGAGACCCCACAAACCGGGGTGTCAGTGGACCTGCCCCACTGCACCCAGGGTCTAGGGGCCTCCCTAAACTAGGAGGGAGATGCCTCAACATGGGGGTGTCAGTGGGACCCTACCCTCCATACCCAGGGTCCGGTGGAATCCCCACTCTAATGGGGAGATCCCTTGAACTCGGGTGTTGGTGGTCCCCCACACCAAACCCAAGGTCAGGGGGAGACTCCCCACTGTAGGAAAGAGTCCCCTCTAATTCTGGTGTCAGGGAGACCTCCTTCCAATGCATCCAGTGTCAGTGGGACTCCCCACTCTAGTGGGGAGACCCCACAAACAAGGGTTTGGGGGGAACCCCTCACTGCACCCAGGGTCAGGGGGACTTCCCATTTAGGGGGGAGACCCCTCAAACTGGGGTGGCTGGGGGAGCTAGCATACCTTCGAAAACAGTGTTGATGTGACTGCCCTCTTTAGGGGGAGACCATTTGAACAGTGGTGTCGGGGGGACTGTGGTGAGCCGTTTCTGTGAACTGTGGCCGCCATTACAAGATGGCACTGGTTTCCCCTGTAGTCTGTGACAAACAACTCCTTATCAGAATGAGTTGGCACACTGTGACTTGGCACCCTGTGAGAAAAGTCCACGTGGCAGCTTCGCATTGGGGCTTGAGGTGCTTTATTGAGGCTGGGAGGGGCATCCAGGGGAGAGAAGAAAAAGTATCAAGGACCTGAATAAACTGCTGAGAGAAGATTCCCGAGTTGCGTCTTCCTTGCGGGCAAGGGGTCGCGACAAGTGGTGCCGAGACCCGGGAACCAGAACTTTCAGTTAGTCAGGGGTGGTGCACCGGTTAGTCCCAGGTAAGTGGGATCTGCGATGAAAGCAGGGATAGTCCCAGTACGTGGGATCCGCGTCCAAAGCGGGGTCAGCTCCTCTACAAAGAAAGAGAGAGCCTCATATTTATTGCAGCTGCACTGTGTACTTTCACTTTTGTTTTCTGTGTTTCTTTTGTTGTGTCATCTCGTTTTTGTTTTTTGTGGTATCTCTTGTTGTTTTTTGTGCGTCTTTTGTTGTTGTGTCATGGGTGTCACATCTTCAAGTCCGCTCCTCCTGGCCCTAGATGACCTGTTACGTTCCAAGGGCCTGGAAGTGAAACGTAGTACTTTAGAGAGATTTTTACAGAAGACAGATATTGCTGCACCGTGGTTTGCATTCTCGGGCAGCCTTACTATACCTAGCTGGGATAAATTAGGCAAAGACCTTGACTTTGCTTCTGAGCAGGGCATATTAGAGGGTGGGGTGATACCCCTTTGGAAGATGGTCCGTAGTTGCCTCACAGATGACAGATGTCAGGAAGCACTTACTAAAGGACAGGAAGTTTTAGAGCAATTACATGAGGAGAAGTCAGAGACGGCAGAAAGTGAGGTATCTCAGGAGGATGGGAGTGTGCGGAGCATGAAACAGGGGAGGAGGCGGCTGTCTCCGGCAAGAAGTGAGATATCTCAGAAGGATGGGAATGTACGGAATGTGAAACAGGGGAGGAGACGATTGTATCCAGATCTCAGTGCGCTGCGCACACCCCCATGCGAAAGTGGGTCACAGAAAGAGGAGGATGAGGAGGAGGAGCTTGGGAGGCTGTCTTGTCAGCTAGGGAGTGTAGGTATGGGAGAAGGAAACAGAAATAAACAGGGGCTCAAGAAAAATGATCCTCCAGATCCACTGCCGTATGGTGGGGGTGTTTCGGGGAGAGCTTTCCATGCCCAAACATGGAGGGCTATTAATGCTGAGATGGGTCTTGCTTATCCAGTTTTTCAGGATGACAATAGGGGAAGATTCCATGAACCTTTAGATTTCAAAATTGTGAAGACCCTGGCGGAGTCCGTGCGTACTTATGGGGTGGATGCCGCCTTCACACTAACTCAGGTGGAGGGTTTGTCTAGATACTGCATGACTCCCTCTGACTGGGCTAGCCTTGTTCGGGCTTGCATTTCCCCGGGTAAATATTTGGACTGGAGAGCATTTATGCTAGAGGGCGCAATAGAGCAGGCCGCCCAAAACCATGCGGCGGGACACCCCGCTTGGGATAAGGACATGCTTCTGGGGCAGGGGAGATTTGCTAATCAACAGACAGGATTTCCTCTTGAGGTATATGACTAAATTAACAGCATTTGCATTCGGGCATGGAAATCACTTCCAAATAGAGGAGAGGTATCTGGTAATTTGACCAAGATTCTACAAGGCCCTACAGAACCCTTTTCAGATTTTGTTGCAAGGATGGTAGATGCCGCTGGAAAGATTTTTGGGGATCATGATAGAGCCATGCCCCTTATCAAGCAATTGGTTTTTGAGCAATGCACCAAGGAATGTAAAGCAGCAATCACTCCTTATAAAAACAAGGGCATAGAAGCATGGATGAAGGTGTGTAGAGAGATTGGAGGACCTTTAACTAATTCAGGTCTTGCAGCTGCTGTCCTTCGGATTGCCAAAGGGGGCGGTCCTGGTGCCAGAACATGCTTCCATTGTGGTCAATCTGGTCATTTCAGACGGGAATGTCCCAAAAAAGACAGTTTTACTGGACCTCCTTACGGTGGCCCTTCCAATGGCCTTCGTCTACCGGGGTTGTGTCCAAGATGCAAAAAGGGGAAACATTGGGCAAGAGAGTGTCAATCAGTGAGAGACATCCATGGACAGCCTGTTTCAGCTGGGCCAAAAAACGGCCAACGGGGCCCCCGACCCCAGGGCCCACAAATATATGGGGCAATGGAGAATGTCACACCCAAACCCGAGACATGGCCGTCTCTACGCCATCCCATGAAACGCGGAGAGCCACTACAGGCGCCGCAGGATTGGACCTCTGTTCCACCTCCAGACTCATATTGACACCTAAGATGGGAGTCCAATTGGTAGAAACTGAGTTTAAAGGGCCTTTACCACCTGGCACTGTAGGTTTGCTAATTGGACGTGCATCCTCTATCTTGCAAGGTCTTCATGTTTTCCCTGGAGTCATCAGCCCTGATGCTGTAGGGACAGTAAAGGTTATGGTGGAAGCTCCAAGGGGCATTGTGTCTATCTCTCCAGGGGATCAGATTGCTCAATTACTAATTTTGCCTAGCTTGCATACCCACTTCCCTTCTGACTCAAGGTCACGGACGGGAGATGAGATTGGTGCCACCGGAGGAAATTGTGCCTATTTGTCACTGAATATGAGCAATCGCCCCACTTTGGAGTTAAGCATAGAAGGTAAATCTATTGTGGGATTGCTAGACACAGGGGCGAACCGTAGCATTATAGCCCTTAAGGACTGGTCTAAGGGATGGCCAGTGCAGACTTCTGATCAATCCCTAAGAGGACTTGGATATGCCCAAGCCCCTCAAATCAGCTGTAGACATCTATCTTGGAAGGACCCAGAAGGACATCATGGTACTTTTCAGCCTTATGTACTTGATTTGCCTGTTTCTTTATGGGGCCGTGATCTGATGAATGACATGGGGTTTACTCTTAGCAATGACTATTCCCCGGTGTCTCAAAAAATTATGCTAGATATGGGGTATAGGCCAGGTCTAGGACTAGGAAAACACCTACAGGGGCGTAGGCATCCTGTGCAAGGTCATCATAAGCTTAACAGATTTGGTCTGGGTTTTTCCTAGGGGCCACTGGGGCTCAAATACCCATAACATGGCTCACCGAGGAGCCTGTTTGGGTGCCTCAGTGGCCTCTTCCCTCGGTTAAATTGGCAGCAGCCCATGACCTAGTTAAAGAACAACTTGACTTGGGTCACATCCAACCTTCTACTTCTCCCTGGAATACTCCCATATTTGTCATTAAGAAAAAGGGATTTTAGCTGCCAACCAAAGAATAGATTTACTCCAAGCTCAGGTAGAAGAATTAGCTGACTTGGTGCTTTTGGGTTGCGTTGACCAACGTGCACATTTATGCATAACCTCTGTCAGATTTAATGATTCCAGGAATGCTTCCCGCATCATTGGCGAATATTTGGCCGGAAACTGGTCCATGGAAGCGGAAGACATGATCCAGTCTCAACTAACCCAAATAGCTGTCTTGAACAGTACCCGTGTCGATCCCGTGACCTTGGGACAATTCACCGATTGGATATCTTCTGCCTTTTCCTTTTTTAAAGAGTGGGTGGGGGTAGGCGTTTTTGGTGCAATGTGTTGCTTCGGTATGTTCCTCTGTTTGTGGTTTCTCTGTCGCCTCAAGGCCCGCAATGCTCACGATAAGGCTATGATCATACAAGCTCTTGCAGCTTTAGAAAATGGCAATTCACCTCAAGTCTGGCTTGCGCATCTTAAACAGTAAATCTTTGACATGGTCGTTGCACCCCAAGTTATTATAACATTGCACTGGGATCGACATGTCTTTCCTCGCTATTCTCTTAGTGTTGGAAAGCCCTTGCACTCTGCCGGTCTTGCTGCCATTGCACGCAGATGGGTTTCCACACTAGTGCTTCTCTATCGCTTTAAAGTCCGTGCCTTTCTTTCAGGGTGCTGTCAACTTGTTTGTCATTGTACACAGCCACAGTTCAGCCTCAGCTATCCCCCTCCGTCCACCATCGTCACGGTACAGGATGCGAGGCAAGGCACTGCACTTGAGTGATCCTTGGAGTGGACCTCAAGGAGAGCATGTCCTATTGCATGCGGGTTTGACGTCCTTCCTTACCCCACCTTATCCACGCCCCGCCCCACGAAAAAAGGCGTCGGCTGATATGGCCTCGGATCTGGGGAAGGCGCCTCCTTAGGGCTGAGCCATACTATGCAGCCACTTCTGCACAGTGGGATAGGACCTCTACTCTCGCCTGTATTGTCATATAAAAACAAAAAAGGGGGAACTGTGGTGAGCCGTTTCTGTGAACTGTGGCCGCCATTACAAGATGGCGCTGGTTTCCCCTGTAGTCTGTGACAAACAACTCCTTATCAGAATGAGTTGGCACGCTGTGACTTGGCACCCTGTGAGAAAAGTCCACGTGGCAGCTTCGCATTGGGGCTTGAGGTGCTTTATTGAGGCTGGGAGGGGCATCCAGGGGAGAGAAGAAAAAGTATCAAGGACCTGAATAAACTGCTGAGAGAAGATTCCCGAGTTGCGTCTTCCTTGCGGGCAAGGGGTCGCGACAGGGGACCTCGCACTGAACCAGGGATCAAGGGGAGAATCCCTCTAGAGGGGAGAATATTCAAACCAGGGTGTCGGGTGAATCTCCCTCAGAACCCAGGGTCCAGGGTACTCCCCCTCTAGGGGGGAGCCCCTTTGAACTAAGGTGTTGGTGGGAGCTCATATACCATCATACCCAGGATTGAGGGGATGCACCCCTCTAGTGGGAAACCCCTTGAACTGGTGTGTTGGGTGAAGCTCGTACACCATTGCACCCCCCTCAAACCGGGGTGTCAGGGAGAGCTCCCACTGCACCCCAGGTAGAGGGGAATCCCACTAAGGAGGAAATCCCTTGACCTGGGGTTGTGGGAGAAACACCCATCACACCCAGTGCCAAGTGGACGTCCCCTTCTAGAATGAACACCCCTTGAACAGTGTGTGGGGGAAGCTCCCAACCTCACCCAGGCTCGAGGGGAACCCCTCTAGTGGGGAGACTCCTCGAATCCGTGTGTCAGGGGGAGCTCCAGCCCCACCCAGTGTCAAGGGGACACCTTTCTAGCACAGAGACACCCTGAACTGGGGTGTTGGGGGGAGCTCGCACCGCACCCAGGTTCATGGCGAACGCCCATCTAGGGCAGAGACCCATGGAACGGGGGTGTCAGGGGGAGCTTCCACCCACACAGGATGGAGGGGACCCCCATCTAGTGCAGATACCCCTCAAACTGGGGTGTCCTTGGAACTCCCACTGCACCCAGGGTCGAGGTTACCCCCCAGCTGAGGGGAGAACCCTAAACTGGGATGGCAGCGGGAGTTCCCACGACACCCAAGATCGAGGGGACCTACCCCAGAAGGGCAGGGACCCCATGAACCGTGGCGTCGGGAATAGCTCCCACTGCACCTAGGATCAGGGGGAGCCCCACCACACCCAGGGTCGAGGGAACCCTCCATCTAGGGCAGAGACCCCTCGTACCAGGGTTTTGGGGGAACCTCCCCACCTCACCCATGGTCAGGGGGAATTTCCCCTCTAGTGGGGATATTCCTTGAACCGGTGTGTCAGGGGGATAGCATATATACCATTGCACTCAGTGTCGACGGGACTCCCCCGTAGGGGGAGACCATCCGAACTGGGGTGTTGGGGGGACCTCCCTCCAAATCCAGGATCGAGGGGACTCCCGCTTCTAGGGGGAACCCCTTCAAAACAGGGTGTCGGGGGGAGCCTGTATACCATTGCACCCAGGGTTGAAGGGACTCACCCCTCTAGAGGGAATCCCTTGAACCGGGGTATCCGTGGGTCCTCCCAACACACACAGGGTTGAGGGGAATCCCTCATTTGGGTGGGGACCCCTCCAAACAGGGTGTCAGGGGGAGCTTGTATACCATCGCAGCCCCCTCCATCTGAAGTGATGGGGGAGCTCCCACAGCACCCCGGGTCAAGGGGACCCACCCCTCTATGATGGAGACCCCTCTAACTGGGGTGTCAGGAGAGCTCACACCATACCCAGGGTCGAGGGGAACCCTCCTCATGTAGGGAGAGGCATCTGGACCTGGGGTGTTGGGGTGAGCACCCACTGAACCCAGGGTCAAGGGGAGCCCCTTCTGAAGGGGGAGACCCCTCAAACCAGGATGTCAGGGGGAGCTCCCACCACACCCAAGTTAGAGGGGAACAACCCTCTAGTTGGGAGACTCCTCGAACCAGATACACAAGGGACCTCCCCACCGTACCAGGGTTGAAGGGCCTCCCCCCTCTAGGGAGGAGACTTCTTGAACCGGAGTACCGGGGGACTCCCACTGCACCCAGGGTCGAGGGGGAGCGCTTTGAACAGGGTTGTTGGGGGAACCTCTCACAACTCCCAGGGTTGAGGGGACAACCCCTCTAGGGTAGAGACCCCTTGAAATAGGGTGTAGGGGGGAAATGCCACCGCACCCATGGTCGAGGGGACCCCCCCATCTAGGGTGGAGACCCCTAGATCCAGATTGTCAGAGTTAGCTCCCAGAGCACCCAGAGCCAAGCTGACCCCCCACTCCAGGGCAGATACTCCTCAAACAGGGGTGTCAGTGAGGCTCCTACCACACCCAGATTTGAGGAGACCCCACATCTAGGGTGAAGACACCTTGATCCCCGGTGTTGGGTGGAGCTCCCACCACACCCAGGGTCAAGGGGACCCCACCCTCTAGGGTGGAGCCCCCTCAAACCAGGGTGTCAGTGGGAATATTCACTGCACTCATGGTTGAGGGTACCCCCCATTTAGGACAGAGACTCCTTGAACCGAGATGTTAGAGGGAGCTCTTGGCCCACCCAGGGTCGAGGGGACCCCCCTCTAGGGCAGAGATCCATTGAACTGGGGTGTTGGGGGAAGCTCTCACTGAACTAAGTGTTGAGTAGACACCTGCTCTAGGGTGGAGACTCATCAAACTGGGATGTCCGGAGAACTCCCAATGCACCAAGAGTCAATAGTACCCTGCCCTATAGGACAGAGATCCTTGGAACCAGAGTGTCAGAAGGAGCTTTCACCGTACTCTGGTTTGAGGGGACCCCCCCACCCAAAGGTGGAGACCACATGAACCAGGTTGTTGAGGGGAGCTCCCACAACATTCAGGTCTCCACTCTGAGACCCCTCTAACCGAGGTTGCGGGGGGACAACCCCAACACAACTAGGGTCGAAGGGACTCCCTCCTCTAGGGGAAAGACCCCTTGAACTGGGGTGTGGGGGAACCCCCACACCACACCCCCAGTCTAGGGGTCTCCCCACTCTAGGGGTCTCCCCACTCTAGAAAGGAAACCCTTCAAACTGGGGTGTCGGGGGACCCCTCCACCGCACCCAGGGTTGAGGAGACTCCCCCCTCTAGGGGAGAGATGCCTCAAACCGGACTGTCGGGGTGGCCGCCCTCCATTATACCCAGGGTCCAGGAGACTTCCTGCTCTCAGGAGAGACACATTGACCCGGGGTTCTGGGGAGCTACCACCACACCTAGGTAGATGGTACCCCTCCACTACGGAGGAGACCCCTCCAACTGGGATGTCAGGGTGAGTTCGTATACATTCACACTTAGAGTCGAAAGGAGCCCCCCCAGGGGGCAGACTCCTCGAATAGGGGTGTCAGTGTGAGCTCGGGGGAGACCACTCGAACCAGGGTTCGGGGGAAACAACCTACTGCACCCAGGTTCAGGGGCAATTCTCCTTTAGGCAGGAGATCCCTTGCACCAGGGTGTTGGGGGGAACTTCCACCCCACTCAAGTTGGAGGGGAACTCCCCTTAATTGGGGGAGACCCCTCTAACCAGGGGTGAGGGGACCACCCCCACACCTAGGGTCGAGGAGACTCGCCCTCTAGGGGAAAGACCCCTTGAACCAAGGTGTCGGGGGCAGCTCCCACCACACCCAGGGTTGAGGGCACCCCACTTCTAGGGCAAAGACACCTTAAATTGGGGTGTTGGGGGGTGCTCCCGGCACAAGAAGTATCGAGAGGATGCCCCCTCTAGGGGGTAGAAAATTTGAACCAGGTTATTGGGGGGAGCTCCCACCGAACCCAGGGTCGAGGGCACGTCTCCTCTAGGGGAGAGACCCCTAAAACTGGGTTTCAAGGGGAGTTCCCACTGCACCCAGGGTTGAGGGGAAGCACCGTCTAGGGGGGAGAACCCTCAAATGGGGTGTCGTGGGGAGCTCCCACAACACACAGATTGGAGGCAACACACCCCCTAGGGGTGTCGGGGGAGCACCCTCTGACACAGGGTTGAAGGGATGACCCCTCTAGGGGCTAGAACCGGAATGTCGGAGGTAGCTCCCACTGCACCTAGGGTTGAGGGGACAACCCCCACTAGGGAGAGAACTCTCAAACCGGGGTGTCGGGGGGAGTCCCCTTGGATGAGGGTCGAGGGTACCACCCCTCTATTGGGGAGACCCCTGGAACCTGGGTGTCAGGGGGGCCCCACTACTGCACACAGGGTCAAGGGGGTTCCCCACTCTAGTGGAGAGTTGCCTCAAAACGGGGTGTCTGAGAGAGCCTCCCCACCGCACCCAGGATTGGGGGGACTCCCCTTTCAAGTAGAAAGATTCCTCAAACAGGGGTGTTGGGAGGCCCCCACACCTAACCCAGGGTCGGGGGACTCTCCCTCTAAGGAAGAATCCCCTCCATCTGTTGTGTCGGTGGACCCCCCCTCCATCGCACCCAGTGTCAGTGGGATTCCCCACTCTAGGGGAAATACCCCTTGAACCAGGATTGAGGGTACCCCCCACTGCACCAAGGGTCAGGGGAAATTCCCCTTTAGGCTGGAGACTCTTCGAACTGGAATGTTTGGGAGAGCTCATATACCTTTGAAAACTGTCGATGTGACTCCTCTCTGCCGCAGTCTGGCTGGGCACAAAATAACCAAGCCGCCAGGAGGCACTTGTAGGTTCACACAGGAACTCCTTTACTGCCTGAACTCCGCAAACGCCACCCACGCGGCCCTTCCAGGAACACCAGTCCAACCGGAACTCCCTCCACTGGAACTTCATCCACCAACCCAAACTCCCCAGGAATCCCCGCAAGAACTCCAAAGTAGTGGGCACCGGAGTGGAACAGCAGGGGTCTGTATACAATTGAATACACAGCTTAACTTAACCATCATCATCTCAATGGCTCTCTGGCTTCACCTCTCAACCACTCCCTCTGGCAAAATGCCAGGTGTCACCCCGAATGGGCTGTGGCCCTCAACATCTCCCCCCTTCTGTTTAATTAAACAACAAGCATGTAGCTTAGGGACCGTGCCTGTCTTAGGTTGTCCAATACTACATATGGTCCTTACCCGTCATTGGATGAGCTGACCTCAGCCTCCTGCCTTAGGTTGGTACCATTGCAATTGGATCTTACCCATCATTGACTACTGGTCCAGCACACAGCCATACTTGTGGATAGGCTTTTGCACCAGTAGGGGGGTGAGGTTCTTTGCCTCACCTCTGTTGCCCCCAAATACCAGTAGGGGGGTGAGGTTCTTTGCCTCACCTCTGTTGCCCCCAAATACCAGTTGGGGGTGAGGTTCTTTGCCTCACCTCTGTTGGCCCCCAAATTCCAGTGGGCGGGTGAGGTTCTTTGCCTCAGATCATTTGAACCGTGGTGTCCTGGGACCTCACACCGCACCCAGGGTCAAGGAGACCCCCCCTTTAGAGGGGAGAACTTCCAAACTGGAGTGTCTGGGGAACCTCCCTTCGAACCCAAGGTCGAGGGTACTCCCCCATCTATGGTGGAGCCCCTTCAAACCAGGGAGTTGGGGGAACCTCTCAACACACTCAGGGTCAAGGGGACTCCCCATCTAGGGGGGAGCCTCTTTGAACTGGGGTGTAGGGGGAACTCATATACCATCGTACCCAAGGTGGAGGGGATGCACTCTTCTAGTGGGAAACCCCTAGAACTGGCATGTCATGGGGAGCTCGTACACCACCACACCCCAGGTAGAGGGGACCACCACCAGGGAGGAAACCCCGAAACCTGGGGTTTTGGGGGAAGCACCACTGCACCCATGGTCAAGAGGACCCCTCTTCTAGGGCAGGGACCCCAGGAACCAGGTGTCAGGGGGAGCTTCCACCGCACCCAGGCTTCAGGGAACCCCCAGTCTAGGGGGGAGACTCCTTAAACCAAGGTGTCAGGGGGAGCTCCCAACCAACCCATGTTGAGGGAATTCCCCCTCTAGGAAAGAGACACCATGAACCAGGGTGTTGAGGGGAGCTCACACTGCACACAGGGTCGTGGTGAACCCCCCTCTAAGGCAGAGACCCCTCAAACCGTGGTGTCATGGGGAGCTCCCACCGCATTCAGTGTCGAGGGTACCCCCCTCTAGTGCTGACAACCCTCAAACTGGGGTGTCTTTGGGAGCTCCCACTGAACCCAGGGTTGAGGTTACCCCCCGCTAGTGGGGAGACCCCTGGAACTTGGATGGTGGGTAGAGTTCCCACCTTAGCCCGGATTGAGGGGATGTCCCCCAAAAGAGCATAGACTCCGCTAACCGGGAATTCGGGGGAGCTCCCACCACACCCAGAGTGGAGAGGACCCCCCCTCTAGGGCAAAGACCCCTCAAACCAGGGTGTCAGGGGGAACCCCCCCACACCCAGGGTCAGGGGAAATTTTCCCTCTAGGGGGAGACTCTCTGAACTGGGGTGTCAGTGGTAGTTCGTATACCATCGCACTCAGTATCAACGGGACTCCCAACTGTAGGGGGAGACCATCTGAACCAGGGTGTCAGGGGGGACCTCCCTCCAAATCCAGGTTCGAGGAGACTCCCACCTCTAGGGGGGAGAACCCTTGAACTGAGGTGTTGGCGAAACTCCCAATGAACCCAGTGTCAAGGACACTCACCCCTCTATGGGAGAGCTCCTTCAAACCAGGGTGTTGGGGGAGCTCCCACCCCACCCAAGCTCGAGGGTATCCCCCCTCTAGGGGGGAGACCCCACAAACCAGAGAGTCAGGGGATCCCCCCCACCACACCCAGGGTCAAGGGGTCTCCCCCCTCTAGGTGGGAGACTTCTCAAACCAAGGTGTTGGGGAGAGCCCTATACCATCACACCCAGGGTTCAGGGGACTCACCCTTCTGGGGGAAACTCCTCGAACCGAGGTGTCAGGGGGACCTCCCACCAAACCAGGTTTGAGGAGACTCCCCCATCTATGGGAGAGACTCCTGGAACAAGGGTGTCGGGTGGAGCTCTCACTGCACCCAGTGTCAAAGGGACACCTCCCTCTAGGGCAGAGACCCCTCCAACAGTGTGTTGGGGGAAGTTCCTACTACACCCAGGGTTGAGGGGTCTCTGGGTGTCATGGGGAGCTTGCACCCAACCCATAGTCGAGGGAACACTCCCCACTGGGACCCCCCATCTAGGGAAGAGAACCCTCTAAACAAGGTGTCAGGGGGAGCTCCCACTGCACCCAGGGTAATTGGCCATCCCCTCTAGAGAGGAGAGAGCTCCAACCTCACCAAGGGTCAAGTGGACCCCCATTCTAGGGGGGACAACCCTCAATCTGGGGTGTCAGGGGGAGTTCCCACTATACTCATGGTCAAGGGATCCCCCGTAGCAGATAGAATCCTCAAAATGGGGTGTTGGTGGGAGGTTCCACCACACCCAGGGTCGAGGGAAACCCTTCATAGCAGATAGAACCCTCAAACTGGGGTGTCAGGAATAGGTGCTACTGCACCCAGGGTCGAGGGGACTTCCTTCTCTAGGTGGGACAACCCTGAAATTAGGGTGTCGGGGGAGCTCTATACTATTGTATTCCCCTGGAACCAGGGTGTCGACATTGGATGAAGTGTTAGTTCCCCTAGCCATCCTGGTTCGAGAGGTCTCCACCCTATACTGGGGGTCCCCTTTGCTGCAGTCTGGCTGGGCACAATTCAGGAGCCACTTGTCAAAGGAAATTAACTTTATTTTTAGAACACACACCGCACCACACAGCTCTTCAGGAAAACCCTCAGAGCCCAACTGCCACCACCGGCTTCCCACAAGCCTCTCAACCTCCCCCACTCCTCCTGCTCTTGAGGCCGATTGACTGGGTTGCGTGGTCGGAGCCAAAAAACTCCCCCAATGAGCAGCTCCGTTGTCTGAAAAGGCGGGGAAACAGCCCAATGAGCATCACCACAGAGGAGCCAATCAGTTGGCAACTAGAAGTTTGCTGGGGGCGCTGTGAGCCAATCATCAACTGGCAGTTGGAAGTTTGATGGGGCCCTTTTGGCTGTGGCTCTCAACATCTCCCCCTCTCTGTTTAAACAACAAGCATGTGGCTTAGGGACCATGCCTGCCTTAGGTTGTCCAATACTACATATGGTCCTTACCCATCATCCGATAATCTGACCTCAAGGCGTCAGCCTCCTGTCTTAGCTTGGTACCATTGCAATTGGATCTTACCCGTCATTGACTACCAGTCCACTATATAGCCACACCTGTGGATAGGTCTTTATACCAGCGGGGGGGGGGAGGTTCTTTGCCTAACCTCTGTTGGCCCCCAAATTTTAGCTGAACAACCATCACAAGCAGAAGGGAGGAAGATACACCAAGCCAATTGATGGCTCCTTTTGGAAAAATTGTACCACCGATGGCATCATCAGCAAAAATACCCCAACACTACCACAAGTCGCTGCTCCAACAGATAGTTCACAATGCATACAAGTGAGTTCACAATGCATACAAGTGATACATAGTCCAAGCAAGTTCTGCAAGCAGTTCAGTGATAGCTATTGCAGAAACTGTAGATTGGTTTTATCTTTGTCTTCACTGGCACTGGGATGAAGATAGAAATTCTGGCAATAATGGCTAAAGAAAAAATTATGTAACATTCCAGAAGGCACTAAAAGAAAATAATTTTCTTAACAATTTACATTATCTTGGACAGAATTATTAAATATAATGAAAAGGAAAGGGAAAGTAAACAAATAGATCTGTTAACCTCCTTTTTTGTTCACATATTAAAACAATCCTCAACAGCTGTTTACCCAATTTAAATTAAACCATTTAAATCACGTGAATAAAAAAATATTTGGATCCATTTTTTCATGAGTGCTCATCATATATGATATATGGACATACGTACATACAAACATACAACATAAAACACAAGTGTGCACACATAGTATAATACATACAACACATAACATAATAGTAAAGGTCTTATAACTTTTTATAGGTGTAATCTCCATTGCAATGTTTAAAAATTCTATAGTCAAACATTGAAACTGATCAGCAAAACATTAACCTAGATCTGTATGAGCTCAAAAAGCAAAATAGAACTTCATGATGTGGGAAAGGGTAATAATAAAATAAATATTGAAAAAAGCATCCTGGTTCTGTTGCAGATGTAAGGATAGCTAAACTGGAGTTTTGGATATCAGCTGTAATGGATTTGAGCCAAATCATCTTCTTTTGGGTCTGTAGAAATCGCTTTAGTTAATCTCTCTGAATTCCAAATTGGCTGCTGTTATCCCTGTGGAAACACACAAACAGACCCCCGAATCCAGACAATCACTGGGTAAGGACCTTAGTTAATCTCTCTGGAATCCAAATCGGCTGCTGTTCTCCCTGTGGAAACACACAAACAGACCCCTGACTCCAGACAATTACTGGGTCAGGACCTTTCTATTGTCCTGTTAGAATATCCTTCCAAAGTACCTTAGGCTTATGTACATTTTTTGGACACATATGCCTTTCCACAGCACTAAGCCCTGATGAATCCAAATTTTAAAAGTTTAGAGTAAAAAGTGTTATTTTAAGTTTACCTTGGGGAATATATACCCCTTTCCAATTCCCTCTTTGTGCTTTAATAAGTACATTTTAATAGTTTGATTAGCTCTTTCAACTATGCCTTGTCCCTGTGGATTCCTGTTATATGAGTAATGACAAATAATGAGCAAAATTGTATAAAAGAGGTAGAAGTATAACCAGGACCATTATCTGTTTTTAACTGTTTTGGAACACCCACAGTGGCAAAATTTTGTAAGCAATGAGCTATAATATCTTTAGTTTTTTCTCCAGCATGAAGGGAGCCCATCAAAATCCGAAAGAAGTATCAACGGTAACAGGAAAATATTTTAATTTTCCAAATTCTGGCAAGTGTGTGACATACATCTGCCAAATACAGTTAGGTATCAGTCCTCTAGGATTGACTCCAAGATTAACTTGTGGTAAAAGGTCACACAATTTTGACATTGTTTTATTATTTGTCTAGCTTGTTCCTTAGTTATTTTAAAATGCTTTTGTAAAGTATTAGCATTGACATGGAACATTTTATGAAAATTTGTAGCTTCTTCTAGTGTAGAGAAAATATGTATGTCATGTGTAGTTTTATCTGCTAAATCATTGCCAAAATTAAGGGCTCAAGGCAATCCTGTATGTGCACTAATAAATCCTATAAAGAATGGATCTTTTCTGTCCCAGATTATACTTTGTATAGTGGAAAGCAATGAGAAAACAGTAGAGGAAGGGGAAATCCTACCACCATCTTCAAGGGTAACTATAGCATTAACTATATACTGACTATCAGAAAATAAATTAAATACAGAATCTTAAACATCACAAAAGCTTGTAATACTGCATTAAGCTCTACCTTTTGAACTGATTGTTTGGGTACCAAAAATGTAAAAGTTTGATCAAGGGTAACAATTGCTGCTGTACCATTATTTGACCCATCAGTGAATATATTTGGAGCATTCATGATAGGTGTTTTTCTAGTCATTTTTGGAAAAATTACAGGATGCAATGACCAAAAAGACAATAAAGGATTAGATGGTAATTGGTTATAAATGAAACATTAGATTTGCACATGATTATTGCCCAACTATTTAACTCATTAGCTAATTCATCAATTTGATCCATAGTATATGGAGTAATAATTTTATTGTGAGAAATTCCAAACACTCCCTTTGCTGCTTTTATTCCTTTGAGTATTAATTGTCCTACAGCCTCAGGATACCCAGTAAGAATAGTGTTAGGAGAATAAGATAAATGTATCCATAATAATGGACCTTCTTGCCAAAATACTCCTGTAGGAATATTTTTTGTTGATAGTACAATAAATAATAAAGGCAAACTTATATCAATTCTATCCAAATGCATATTTTACATATATGTTTCAATGATTTTTAATGCCTTTCTTGCTTCAGGCGTCAACATTCGGGGTGAATTTGGATCTGATGGACCTTTTAGGATATCAAATAAAGGTCCCAACTCTCCTGTTGGTATTCCTAGATAAGGCCTTATCCAATTTATGTCTCCTAATAACTTTTGAAAGTTGTTAAGTGATTTGATGTCATCTACATGTATTTGAATTTTAGGTGGATGGACCATGTTTGAGGATAATAGAACTCCTAAATAACTAATTGGAAAATGTAATTGTACTTTATCTATTGCTATCTCTAGATTATAATTTTTAATAAGTTTGTAAGTGTGGCATAACAATCTAGCAATATGTATTTATCATTGTGTGCTAATAATACATCATCCATATAGTGAAATATTTGTAGTTCAGGATTTTGATTTCTACGTGGCTGGATTACTTTGTTAACATAAATTTGACACATAGTTGGGCTGTTAGCCATCCCTTGAGGGCGTACTTTGCATTCATATCTCTAATCAGGACCTTCATGATTCAGTGCAGGGATAGTAAATGCAAAACGTGGACTATCCTCAGCATGAATTGGAATTGAAAAAAAAGCAATCTTTAATATGTATAACTAAAACATACCAGGTTTTTGGCAAAGCAGACAATTGAGGAATCCCTGATTGAGCAGGTCCCATAATAACCATCTCATTATTAATGGCTCTTAAATCTTGCAATAATCTCCATTTACCAGATTTCTTTTTAATGACAAAAATGGGAGTATTATGGGGAGATACAGAAGGTTGTATATGTCCTTCCGGTAATTGTTGTTTGACCAGGTTATTGTCTGCTTGTAACTTTTTTTAGTCAGGGGCCACTGAGGAAACCATACTGGTCTTTCTGATTTTCAAGTAATTTTTATTGTCTCAGTGACCCCTTCTGAAAATCCAACCCATGTCTGTCCATTTCTTGATCTATGTGTATTGGTGCTGCTATACCTTGTTCTTGTTCTTGTAATCTTTTTCTTTTCCTAAAACCTTGTCTAGCCATAATAGTGGGTGCATTTGAATTCATGTTATTTGGTAATGTTAGTCCTAATTGATCTAGGACATCTCGTCCCCATAAATTTACGGGAAGATGATCCAATACATATGGCTTTATAGTTCCATCACATCCTTCAGGATCCTTCCAATCTAATATCGTTGCACTTCTATGGGGAATAGTCACCACTCCTAGGC
Source organism: Urocitellus parryii (assembly GCF_045843805.1). Lineage (NCBI taxonomy): Eukaryota > Metazoa > Chordata > Mammalia > Rodentia > Sciuridae > Urocitellus > Urocitellus parryii. Next base: position 128,374,119 of record NC_135536.1, read on the forward strand.
CTCGAAGTGTTTGAGTGACTTGTTGTAATGGCCAATGTTTTGGCCATTCTTGATTAGAGATGATGCTAAGTTCTGCACCTGTATCCAGTAGCCCATTAAATTCATGTCCTTGAGTATTTAGTTTTAGCATGGGACAAGCATCTAAATTTAAAGAAAGCATAGCCCAATCTACACCTGTGGAGCCTAATGCCCCGGAACCTCTTTCTACAGTACGACTGGAAAATTTATCATGTAGGCTGGGTATTATTAGTAACTGTGCTATTCTATCTCCTGGTGAAATTACTGATATACCCTTTGGAGAACTGGCTATGATTTTTATTTCACCTTCATTATCGAGATCAATTACCCCAGGTCTTATCATAAGTCCTTTTAGATTAGAATAACTACGTCCCAATAATATGCCTTCTGTTCCTTTGGGAACAGGTCCTTTTACTCCTGTGGGAATGATTTGAACTCCCATCTCTGGAGTTAGTACTGTTCTGGTGGAGGTGCAGATGCCCAATCCTGTGCTTCCTCTGGTTTGTCTAGTGAGGGATTTAATGGACATTGTGTCCTGGGCACTACCCTAATGGGGTTGCTGTGTTCCTCCAGTGCTCCATATATTTGTGGTCTTGGGCCCCAGAGCATTGGGTCCCCCTGTCCATATTTTGGCAATGGAGCCCGATGCCTTTATCCATGATATCGTGGATAAACACCTGGTCCTTGTTCATTTTTTTATAATGGAGTATCCTCTATGGTGGTTTGAGTATGACATTCATGAGCCCAATATCTCCCTCTATGGCATCGTGGGCAAATACCTGGTATTCTACCCCTTTGATACCTAGTTTTGTTAAACCCTCCTCCTATGGGGCAATTCCTTTTAAAATGCCCTGTTTGTTCACAATTGTAGCATGTTTTTGGCCTGGCATCTAAAACCTGTTGTACTGCAGCTGCCACGACTTGCCGTTGTTCATTAATGTCTCTACATAATTTAATATATGTGTTTAAATCTTCCTGTTTCTATGGTCTAATGATATCTCTGCACCAACGATTCACTTGGTCATAAGCCAGTTGTTTTATTAATGGCATTGCTTGTTCTGTATTCCCAAAAACTCTGGTAGCTGTTTTAATAAGCCTATCTACAAATTCTTCATAAGGTTCATTAGCTCCTTGTATTACCTTAGATAATTGACCTTGTAAACCTCCATGTCCTTGTAAATTCTTCCATGCCCTAACCGCATCAACAGCAATTTGTAAGTATATGCCAGGATCATATGCAATTTGTTGCTGCTGATCCTCGTATGGTCCCTTTCCTAACAACATATCTAGATTTCTCTGAGGATAACCAGCTGCTGCATTTTGCCTAGCCGTCTCCTTGCAAAATTTCTCATTGGCAACCTCCCATAACAGGTATTGTCCTCCATTGAGCACAGCTTTACACATATTAGCCCAATCTGCTGGTGTCATGTTCAAGTTGGTAATGGATTCGACCATGCTTACAGTGAAGGGTGCTTGAGGACTGTAGGTTGTTACAGCTTCTTTTAGCTGCTTCACTGTTTTGAAATTTAAAGCATGGTGAATCCGCTGCCCTCCTGCCTGATCAAACACAGGGCATGTTAATATTTGAGGATCCCATCTATCAACTATGGGGGTTGGGGGCCTCCCAGCATATGGAGGTGGCACTCTTGGTTGGACACTTATGCCTTCTGGTGATAGAAAGGTGTTAGTAGCAGTCTCCTGTAGAGGTGGTGCTGTTGGTTGGACCCTTACACCCTCTGGTGATAGAAAGGTGTTAGTAGCAATCTCCTGTTGTAACTTTTCCCCTGATGGCTTTTTCTGCTCTAAACTTTCTTCCTTTGTCTGACTAGCTTGAGAGACCTTCTCTTTTACTTGAATTTTCTCCTCTGTCTGACTAGTTCGAGAGACCTTCTCTTTTACTTGAATCAATATGTCTTCTCCTTCCTCTACCATTGCCTGAACTGAAGGCTTTGGACTAAGCAAACAAGATACAAACATCCACAATGGCAATGTGCCAACTGACAGAGTCCCTGGGCTTTTCTTTTCTATTCTTTTTAAATCTTTACCATGATGGTTCCATTGTGATATATTTAACAACTCCTCCTTAAAAAGCCATAGGCTACATTTTTGTATTGTATCAATGTATGCCCTGACTGCTCTTGATTTTACTGGGATGCCTCCTTCCTCTAACAATTTACTTAACACTATTTTGCTTTGCTTTTTACTAATTTCTGATCCCATATTTCTACTATAACTATAATACAACCCAACAAGATAACGCCAAACAAAACCGAAACAGAATGAAACAAAAATGGAACAAAAAAATCATTATAATAGCCTTTCTATTCTCCTGAAATGTACATCCATCATTTCTTTCTATCTGTTCCTCACACTCAAATAGTTTTTCCTCAGTTGTGAGTGGTTTTTCTTCCATCTTACACATCTACAGAAACAGGCAACTTAAAACAGAAGTGAAACAAAACAAAAGAAGAATCTTGAAATGGCTACCCATCCTCTCGCCCTGCCTTCAGGGGCAAGCAGTTTACCTTATCACTTACCCTCAGTCGTTCCCCTTGCGGGCCACCAAATGCCGCTGATAATGCCAAGGTGGAGGGTTCGATCCCCGTACGGACCACCAAATGCCACAGTCTGGCTGGGCACAATTCAGGAGCCACTTGTCAAAGGAAATGAACTTTATTTTTAGAACACACACACCGCACCACACAGCTCTTCAGGAAAACCCTCAGAGCCCAACTGCCACCACCGGCTTCCCACAAGCCTCTCAACCTCCCCCACTCCTCCTGCTCTTGAGGCCGATTGGCTGGGTTGTGTGGGCGGAGCCATAAAAAAGTCCCCCAATGAGCAGCTCCATGGTCTGAAAGGGCAGGGAAACAGCCCAATGAGCATCACCGCAGAGGAGCCAATCAGTTGGCAGCTAGAAGTTTTCTGGCAGATGCAAGTTTGCTGGGGCCCCTTCAGCTGTGGCTCTCAACACCCTTGATCCTGGGTGTGGTGGGAGCTCTCCCAGACACCCCATTTTGAGGGGTCTCCCCCACAGTTGGGGTTTCCCTCTACCCTGTGTGCGATGGTATACGAGCTCACACTGTCACCCATGTTCAAGCGGTCTCCCCCCTAGAGGTGGGGTCCCCTGGGCTCTGGGTGAAAATGTATATGAACTCCTCCTGACACCCCAGTCAAGGGGTCTCCCCCATAGAGGGGGAGTCTCCTCAACACTGGGTGCGGTGGGGGCTCTCTGCACCCTGAGTTGATATGTCTGCCCCCAAGAGGAGGGATTCCCCTGGACCCTGGATGCGGTGGAGGGGGATCACCCTAAAACATTTTGAGGCATCTCCCACCTAGAGTGGGGAGTCCCCTCGACTTTGGGTGCAGTGGGGAGGTCCTCCCAACACCTCGTTTCAGGGGTCTCCCCTCTAGAGTGGGGAGTCCCCTTATCCCTGGGTGCAGTGTGGGTCCCCCGACACCCCAGTTCAGATGGTCTCCCCGTACAGTGGTGTGTCCCGTCGGCACTGGGTGTGATTGTATACCAGCTCCCCCCGAAAACCCAGATTGAGGAGTGAGTCTCCCCCTTAGAGGGGAAAGCCCCCGATCCTTGGTGCTGTGGGTGGGTCCCCTCAACAAGCCGGTTCAAGGGTTCTCCCACTAGAGAGGGGAGTCACCTTGACCTTGGGTGCAGTGGGGGAGGCATGCCCCCAACACCCCGGATCAAGATGTCTGCCCCCTGGGAGGGAGGCCACTCAACCCTCATGTGGAGGAAGGTCCCTATGACTCCCCAGTTCTTGGAATCTCCCCCCTAAATGGGGAGCCCCCTCGACCTAGATGTGCTGGTGGGGTTCCCCCAACTCCCCAGTTCGAGGGGTCTCCCCCTTATGGGGAAAGAGTCCCATCAACCATGGTGCAGAGGGGAATCCCATGACACCCCGGTTCGAGAAGTCTCTCCCCTACAGAGAGGTGTCGTTTCAACCCTGGGTGCAGTGTGGGATTCCCCCCGACATTCCCGTTTGAGTGGTCTCCCCACTTGGGGGGAATCCCATCGACCTGGGTGCGGTGGTATAAGAGCTCCCCACAACACCCCAGTGAGAGGGGTCTCCCCCCAGATGGGGAGACCCTTTGAACCTTGGTGTAGTGGGATGTTCCTCCCAACACCCCAGTTCGAGGGTTCTCCTCCTAGACAGGTGAGTCCCCTCGACCCTGAGTGCGATGGTATACGAGCTTCCCCTGACATCCAGTTCGAGGGGTCTCCAAAAAAGATGAAGGAACACCCCCAAACCTGGTGGCAGGGGTGTTCCCCCCAATCCCGGGGCAGAGGGCTCTCTGCCCTAGAGGGGTTAGTGCCCCCAACACCCCAGTTTGAGGGGTCTACCTCCTAGAAGGGGGAGTATTCCCGATCCTGGTGTGGTGTGGTGTCCCCCTAGACCCCCATATAAGGAGTCTTCACCATACAGTGGGGAGTGCCCCCGACCCTGGGTGTGGTAGGAGGTCCTCCCAACATCCCTGTTTGAGGGGTCTCCATCCTACACAAGGGTGCGCACCTGATTCTTGGTGTGGTGGGTGGTACACCTGATACCCGGTTGGAGGGGCCTCCACCCTACAGGCAGGAGTACACATGACCCTAGGTGTGGTGGTGGGTCCCCCAAACACCCTGGTTAGATGGGTCTCCCCCATACAGGGGGGAGCACCTCAGACCATGCATATGGTGGGGTGTTGCCCCAACACCCCAGATCAAGGGGTCTTCCCACTACAGGCAGGAGTCCCCTCTACCCTGGGTGTGATGGTATACAAGCCCAGCCTGGCATCCTGGTTTGAGGGGTCTCTCCCCTAAAGAATGGGACCCCTCGACCCTGGGTTGATGGTATACGAGCTCCCCCAATACCCCAGTTTGAGGGCTCTCCCACCTAGAGGCAGACCCCTCGACCCTGTGTATGATGGTATCTGAGCTCCCCCTGACACTGCAGGGTTCGAGGAGTTTCCCCCTTGGGGGGTCCCCTCAAAACTGGGTGCGATGGCACATGAGATCCATCCAACAGCCCAGTTCAATTGGTGTCCCCCTACAAGAAAAAGTCCCTTTGACTATGGGCCGGGGGGAATTTCCCCTCTATGGAGGATACTCCTCGAACCAGCTGTCAGGGGTTCCTCGTATACCATCACACTCTGTCAGTGGAACTCCCCGCTGTAGGGGGAGATCATCCAATCTGGGCTGTCGGGGAACGTCCCTCCAAATTCAGGGTCGAGGGGACTCCTGCCTGTAGGGAGAGACCCCTCAAACTGGGGTGTCGGGCAAACCTCTCATCGAACCCAGGGTTGAGAGTACTAACACCTTTAGAGGGGAGCCCATTTGAACCTGGGTGTTGGGGGGAGTTTGTATACCATTGCACCCAGGGTTGAAGGGACTCACCCCTCTAGTGGAAAATACCTTGAACCGGGGTGTCAATGGAACCTCCCACTGCACCCAGTATTGAGGGGACTCCCTCCTCTACGGGGGAGATCCCTCCAACCGGTGTGTTGGGGGGAGCTCGTATACCATCGCAACCCCCTCGATCCGAAGATTTGGGGGTAGCTCTTACAGCACCCCGGGTTGAGGGTACCCACCCTGTTATGGCAGAGAACCCTCAAACTGGGGTTTCAGGGGGAGCTCCCGCCACACGCAGGTTTGAGGGTACCCCTTCATCTAGGGGGGAGATGCTTGGATCCTGGATGTCAGGGTGAGCACCCACCGCACCCAGGGTCAAGGGGACCCCCTTCTGAAAGGGGAGACCCCTCACACTGGGGTGTTGGGGGGAGCTCCCACCACACCCAAGTTCGAGGGGAACCCCCCTCTAGTGGGGAGACCCCTCAAACCAGAGAGGCAGGGGACCCCACACCACACCCAGGGTGGAGGGCCCTTCCCCTTCTAGGGGGATACTTCTTGAACAGGGGTCTCAGGGGACCCCCACGGCACCCAGGGTCAAGGGGACTCTCCCCTCTAGGGAAGGGACCCTTCAAACCAGGGTATCAGGGGGACCCTCCCACCACACTCAGGGTTGAGATGACTGCCCCCTCTAGGGGAGAGACCCCTCAAACCAGGGTGTCTGGATGACTTTCCCACTGCACCCAGGGTCGAAGAACTCTCCCCTCTAGGATAAAGTCTCCTGGAAATGGGGATTTGGGGGGACCACCCCACCGCACCCAGGCTTGAGGGGACTCTCCCCTCTAGGAAGGAAACCCCTCAAACCATGGTGTTGGGGGTCACCTTCCACCGCACCCAGCATCGAGGGAACACCCCCCTCTAGGGGGGAGATGCCTTGAACCGGAATATCAAGGTGACCCCTCTCCGCTGTACCTGGGTCCAGGGGACTCCCCGCTCTCAGGGGAGACACCTCGAACCGAGGTGCGGGGGGGGAGCTCCCACCACACCCAGGTGGAGGGGACCCCCCTTTATGGGGAGACCACTCAAACCTGGGTGTCTTGGGGAGTTCGTATATATTCACACCCAGAGTCAAGAGGACTCCCCCTCTATGGGGAGACCCCTCGAACCCAGGTGTCAGGGGAGCTCATATACCATCACACCCAGGGTTGAGGGGACACTCCCACTAGGTGGGAGACCCCTCAAACCAGTGTGTTGGGGGGAGCTTGTACATCATAGACCCAGGTGGAGAGGACCCCCCTCACTAAGGAAGAGACTTCTTGAACCGGGGTATCTAGGTGTTCTTGTATACCATTGCACTCAGGGTCGAGGGGACTCCCCCTGTAGTGGAGAGAACCCTTGAACCGGGTTGTCGGGGAACCCCCGACCGTATTCAGGGTCAGGACACTCCCCCCTGTAGTGGGGAGACCTATCAAACTGGGGTGTCCAGGTACCCCCACGGCACCCAGGGTCATGGTGCTCCCCCCTGTAGGGAGGAGATCCCTCAAACGGGGGTATCAGGGGGACCCCCAACTGCACCAACAGTAGGGGGATTTCCCTCATGTAGGGCAGAGACCTTTCCAACAGTGGTGTCAGGGGACCCCCCCCCACTGCACCCAGGGTCGGGGGTGATCCCCCCTCTAGTGGGTAGACCCCTTGAACTGGGGCGTCTGGCGGAGCTCATATACAATCGCACCCAGGGTCGAGGAGACCTCGACTAGGCGAGAGACCCCTCCAACCAGGGTGTCATGGGGAACTCCTATACCATCATACCCAGGGTAAAAGGAATCCCCCTTCTAAGGGGGGAGATGCCTCAAACCAGGGAGTTGGGGGGAGCTCATATAGCATCACACCCAACGACGAGACAATGCCCTCTAGACGGGAAACCCCTAAAACCGGGGTGTCAGGGGGAGCTCCTATAACATAGCACCCAGGGTCAAGGGGAATTCCCTCTGTAGGGGGGAGACCCCTTGAACCTGGGTGTCTGGGGGACCCTCCCCCCTGCACCCAGGGTGGAGGGGCCTCCCCACTCTAGAAGGGAGATGCCTAAAAATGGGGTGTCAGGGGTACCCAGGTTTGGGAGGACTCCCCTCTCTAGTGGGGAGATCCCTAGAAACAGGCAGTTGGGGGGAGCTCCCACCATACCCAAGTTAGAGGGGAACCCTCTCTACGGGATGAGACCATTCAAACAAGAGTCAGGGGACACCCCCACAGGGGACACCCCCACAGCACCCAGGGTCGAAGGGCCTAAACGGGCCCGAGCAAACTTCCAGCTGATTGGCTCCTCTGCGGTGACCCTCATTGGGCTGTTTCCCAGCCCTTTCAGACCACCAAGCTGCTCATTGGGGGATTATTTTGTCTCCACCCACATGACTCAGCCAATCAGCCTCAAGGGTGAGAAGAGTGCTGTTGAGGTGCTCACTGGAAGAGCTCTGAATTCCTTCAGAGCTCCAGTGGTGCCATGCCAAAAAGAATCCCCCAATGAGCAGCTCCATGGTCTGAAAGGGTGAGGAAACAGCCCAATGAGCCTCATTGCAGAGGAGCCAATCAGCTGGAAGTTTGCTGGGGCCTAGGTGTACCAATCAACTGGAAGTTTGCTGGGGTCACTTCAGCTGTGGCTCTCAACAGGGCTTCCCCCTTCTATGGGGGGGGGGAGACTTCTCCAACAGGGTGTCAGTGGAACCCCCATGGCACCCAGGGTCGAGGGGACTCCCCCTTCTAGGGAAGAGACCCCCTCAAACTGGGGTTGTGGGGGCCCCCACACCACACCCAGGGTCGAGGGGCTCCCCCCTCTAGGGGAAAGCCTCCTTGAACCGGGGTGCCGGGGGACCACCCCACGGGACCCAGGTTCGAGGTCTCCCCCCTCTAAGAAGAAAACACCTCCAACCCAGGTATTGATGACCCCCTCCACTGCTCCCAGGGTCAAGAAGACTCCCCTTCTAGGAAGGAAACCCCTTGAACTGGGGTGTCAGGGGACCCCCTCCACTGCACCCATGTTCTAGGGGACTCCCCCCTGTAAGGGGGAGATGCTTCAAGCTGGAATGTTGGGGTGACCCCTCTTCACTGTACCCAGGGTCCACGGGAATCACCGCTCTCAGAGGACACACATTGAACCGGGGTGCAGGGGGAGCTCCCACTACACCCAAGTCAAGGGGACCCCCCAATTTAGGACAGAGACCCCTCGATCTGGTGTGTCATGGGGAGCTCCAACCGCACCCAGGGCCGAGGAAACCCCCACTCTAGGGTGGAGATCCCTCGAACCGGGGTGACAGGGGGAGCTCCCACTGCACCCATGGTTGAGGTGACCTCCCCTCCATGACAAAAACCCCTCAATCTGTGGTGTCGAGGGCAACTCCCCACACCCTGGGTTGAGGGGACTCCTGCCTGTAGGGGGAGACCTCCCAATTTGAGTGTCCTTGGAGTTCCCATCAAAAATAGGGTCGAGGCGACTCTCCCTTCTAGAGGGGACACTCTTCAAACCAGGGTATGTGGAGGGAAGCTCTTATACCATTGCACCCAGGGTTAAGGGGTCCCACCCCTCTAGGGGCAACCCCTCGAACCAGGGTTTTGGGGGAACCTCCCATGGCACCCAGGTTCGAGGGGACTCCAGCCTCTAGGGGGGAGACCTACCAAAAAAGGGTGTCCTGAGGAGTTCCCACTGCACCCAGGATCGAGGGGACTCACCCCTCTAGGGGAAAGACCCTTTGAACCGGGATATTGGGGGTAGCTTGTATACTATCACACCCATGGTTGAGGTGACTTGCACCTCTAGGGGGTACCCACTTAAACCGGGGTGTTGGGGGAAACTCATATGCCATCGGACCCCCCTCAATCCAGGGTGTCAGGGGAAGCTTTCACCACATCAAGGGTCAAAGGGAACCCCCCTCTAGGAAGGAGACCCCTGAAACAGGGGTGTCAGGGGAAGCTTCCACTGCACCCAGTGTCGAGTTGACCCTCCCTCTAGGGGGGAGACCCCTCGAACCAGAGAGTCGAGGGGAGCTCCCACTGAACCCAGGATCGAGGGGACTCACCCTCTAAGGGGGAGATGCCTCAAACCTGGGTGTCAGGGGGACCCTTCTTACTGCAACCAGGGTCTGGAACCCCCACTCTGGGGAAGAGACCCCTCAAACTGGGGTGTCTGTTATTGCTCCCACCACACCCAGGGTCGTGTGGACCTCCCTCTACTAGGGTGGAGACCCTTCCAACCGTGATGTTGGTTGGAGCTCCCACCACACCAAGGGTCGAGGGGACCCCCCACTAGGGCAGAGACCCCTGAATCTTTGTGTCGGGTGGAGCTCCCACTGCACCCAGGGTCGAGGGGACCCCCCTACTGAGAAGACCCCTCAACCTGGGGTTGTGGGGGAAGAACCTACCGCAACCATGGTCAAGAAGACTCCCCTTCTAGGGCAGAGACCATTGGAACTGGGTGTCTCGGAAGCTCCCACCGCACCCAGGGTCAAGGAAACCCCTCCTCTAGGGCAGAGACCCCTCGAACCAGGGTGACAGGGAAGCTTCCACCACACCCAGGGTCAACGTGACCCAACAATCTAGGGTGGAGACCCTGAGATTTGGGGTGTCAGAGGGAGCTCCCACCACAACCAGGATTGAGTGGACCCCCGCTTTAGGGCAGAGACCGCTTGAACTGGGGTATCAGGGGAAGCTACCACCACACCCAGGGTCAAGGGGACCCCCATCTATGGCGGAGACCCCTCAATCTGGGGTGTTTGGGGGAGCTTCCACCACACCAAGGGTCAAGGAAACCCCCCTCTAGGTTGGAGACGCATCGAACGGGATGCCAGCAGGAGTTCCCTCTGCACCCTGGGTGGAGGGGACCTCACAATCTAGGGTGAAGACCCCGCAATCTGGGGTGTCGGGGGAAGCTCCCACCACACCCAGGGTTGAGTGGACCCCCGCTTTATAGCAGAGACCCTGCGAACTGGGGTATGGGGGGAGCTCCCACCACACCCAGGGTCAAATGGGATCCCCACTAGGGCAGAGACCCCTCAATCCAGGGTGTCAGGGGGAGCTCCCTCCACACCCATGGTTGAGGGGACCCCCTTCTATAACAAGACCCCTCAAACCAGCATGTCGAGGGGAGCTCCCACCACACCTAGAGTTGAGGGGACTCCCGCCTGTAGCAGGAGACCTCCCATGTCCATGGGTGTCCATGGAGTTCCCACCAAACACAGGGTTGACGCGACTCCCCCTTCTAAGGTATAGACCCTTGGAACCAGGGTTTCAAGGGAAGCTTGAATACCATGGAACCCAGGGTTGAGGATACTCACCCCTCTAGGGAGAAACCTCTCAAACTAGGGTGTGTGGGGGGGACATTCCACTGCACCCGGGTTGGAGGGGACTCCCGCCTGTAGGGGGGAGACCTCCCAAACCAGGGTGTACTGGGGAGTTCCCACCACACTCAGGTTCGAGGGGCCTCTCCACTCTAGGGGAAAGACCCTTGGAACCGGGTGTCGGAGGTAGCTCGTATTCCATCGCACTCAAGCTTGAGGGGACTCCCCCCTATAGGGTGGAGACACATTGAACAGGGTGCATCGTCTAGAACCAGGGTGTGGAGGAACTCGTATACCATGGCACCTCCCTCAAACCGGGGTGTTGTGGGAAGCTTTCACCGCATCCAGGGTCGAGGGGAACCCCCCTCTAGAGAGGAGACTCCTGAAACAGGGGTGTCGAGGGGAGTTCCTATTGCACCCAGTGTCGAGGAGACATCTCCCTCTAGGGGGGAGACTCCTGAAACCAGGATGTTGGGGGGAGATCCCACCGCACCCAAGGTCGAGAGGACTCCCCCGCTAGGATGGAGACCCCTCGAAATGGGTGTCGGAGGGAACTCCCACCACACCCAGGTGAGAGGACGCACCCTCTAGGGGGGAGAACCCTCAAACTGAGATGTCGGGGGAAGCTCCCACTGCACCAAGGATGGAGAAGACATCCGCATTATAGCAGAGACCCCTCCAACCAGGGTGTCGAGGAGCATTACCATGGCACCCAGCGTTGAGGGGACCAGCCCCACTAGGGCAGAGACCTCTCAATCCAGGGTGTCGAGGAGAGATTTCACCAAACCTAGGTTTGAGGGGACCCCCCACTCTAAGATGGAGAACCGTCAAACCAGGATGTAGGGGTAGCTCTCACCGCATCCAGGGTTGAGGGGACCCCCCACTCAAGGTCAGAGACCACTCAAACCGGGATATATGGGGAGCTCCCATCACACCAAAGGTGGAGGGGAACCCCCACTAGGGCGGAGATGCCTCAAACTGGTGTGTAGAGGGGAGCTTCCACTGCACCCAGGGTTGAGGGGACCCCCCCACAGAGCTGAGACCCCTCCAAGTGGCGTTTCTTGGGGAGCTCCCACCACACCTAGGGTCTAGGGGACTCATGCCTGTAGGGGGGGGGGAATTCCCAAACTGGGGTGTCCTGGGGAGTTCCCACAGCACCCAGGGTCGAGGAAACTCCTCCTTCTATGGGGGAGACCCTTCAAAAAGGGGTCCAGGAGGAGCTTGTATACCATCGCACCCAGGGTTGAGGGGACTCACCCCTCTAGGGGGAAATCCCTCAGACAGGGGTGTTGGGGGGACTTCTTACTACACCCAGGTTTGAGAGAAATCCCGCCTGTAGGGGGGAGACCTCCTGAACCGGGGTGTCCTGGGGAGTTTTCACCACACCCAGGGTCAAGGGTCTCAGGGTCTCTAGGGGGGAGACCCCTGGTACTGGGGTTTCAGTAGTAACTCGTGTACCATCACGCCAAGGGTTGAGGGGACTTACACCTCTAGAAGGAAACCCCTCTAACCGGGGTGTCAGGGAGACCTCCCACTGCACCCAGGTTTGAGGGGAATCCCCCCTCTAAGGAGGAGAGTCCTCTGGAACCCGGGTGTTGGGGATAACTTGTATACCATTGCACGACCCTTGAATTGGGATGTTTGGGGAAGCTATCACTGAACCCAGGGAAAAGGGGACCCTTCATATAGGGGGAAGACCCCTTGTATGGGGGTGTTGGGGGGAGCTCCCACCTCATCCAGTGTTGAGGGGACCCCACACTTTAGGAGGACCTCTCAAACTGGAGTGTTGGGGGAGCTAACACTGCACCCAGGGTCGAGGGGACCCCCTCCTCTATGGCGGAGAACTCTCAAAACAGATGTCGGGGGAAGCTCCTACCGCACCCAGGGTTGAGGGGACACTCTCTAAGGGAAGCACCTTCGAATGGGGTGTCCTAGGAAGCTTCCACCACAACCAGGATTGAGGGAACACTCCCCACTAGGGGGGAGAACCCTTGAACTGGGGTATCGGGGGGAGCCCCCTCTGCACCCAGAGACAAGGGAACCACCCTCTAGGGAAGAGAACCCTCGAACTGGGGTTTTGGGGGGAGCTCTCACCACACACAGGGTCAAGGGGACTCCCCCATCTAGGGGCAGCCTCTTCAAATTGAGGTGTCAGGGAGACCTCTCACCACTCCCAGGGTCTAGAGGACTCCCTCCAATAGGGGAAAGCCCCTTTGAACCAGGGTGTCAGAGGAGCTGTATATACCATCGCACCCAGGTTAAGGGGACACACCCCTCTAGTGGGAAACCCCTCCGACTGGGATGTTGAGGAGAGCTCCCACTGCATTCCCGGTAGAGGGGACCCCCACTCTAGGCCAAAGACCCCTCAACTGGGATGTCAGTGAGAGCTCTACTGCACCCAGGGAAGAGGGGACTCCCAGTATAGGGGGGAGACTCCTCTAACAGGGGTGTCAGGGGGAGCTCCCACCCCCTCAGTGTTGAGGGGATCCCCCCTCTAGGGCAGAGATAATGTGAACCAGGGTGTTGTGGGAAACTCACACCTCCACTCTAGGAAGGACACCATGGAACCGGGGTGTCATGGGGAGCTCCCACTACACCCAGGGTCAAGAGGACCACCCCTCTATGGGGAAACCCCTTGAACTGGGGTGTCAGGCGGACCTCCCAGTGCACCCAGGTTCAAGGAGACTCCCCCTGGAATGGGACTGTTGGGGATAGCTCCCACTGCACCCAGGGTCAAGGGGACCCCCTTCTGAAGGAGACCCCTCACAACGGGGTGTCGGAGGGAGCTCCCATCACACCCAAGTTCGAGGGAAACCCCCCTCTGGGGGGAGAACCCTCAACCGAAGAGTCAGGGGACCCCCACCACACCCAGGGTCAAGGGGCCTACCCCTTCTAGGGAGGAGACTTCTGGAACCCGGGTGGCAGGGGACCCCCACCGGACTCAAGGTTGGGGGACTCCCCTGAAGAGAAGAGACCCCTTGAACTGGGGTGTTGGGGGACCCCGACACTGTACCCAGGGATGAAGGGACTCCCCCTCTATGGGAAAGACCCCTCAAAACAGGGCATCGGGGGGACAACCCTACCACACACAGGGTCGAGGGGACTCCCCACTCTAGGAATGAAACCCCTCTAACCGTGATGTTGGAGGTCCCCCTCCACCACACCCAGGGTCGAGGGGACTCCCCTTCTAAGGAGGAGATGCCTCAAACCAGAATGTAAGGGTGACCCCCCTCCACTGTACCCAGAGTCCAGGGGACTCCCCACTGTCAGGGGAGACACTTTGAACCGGGTTGTAGGGAGTAGCTCGTATACCATCACACTCAGTGTCGACGGGACTCCCCCATGTAGGGGGAGACCATCCAAACTGGGGTGTTGGGGGGACCTTTCTCCAAATCCAGGGTCGAGGGGACTCTCGCCTCGAGAGGGGAGACCCCTCAAACAGGGGTGTCAGGTAAACCTCCCACCAAACCCAGGGTTGAGGGCACTCACCTCTCTATGAGGGAGCCCCATCAAACCGGGGTGTCGGGTGGAGATTGTATACCATCTCACCCAGGGTTAAAGGGACTCACCCCTCTAGTGGGAAACCCCTTGAACCGGGGTGTTAGTGGGAACTCCCACTGCTCCCAGGGTTTTGGGGACACCCCCACTAAGGGGGAGACCACTCGAACCGGGGTGTCGGGAAAGCTCATATATCATCGCAGCCCCCTCGATCTGAGGTGACTGGGGGGGCTCCCACAGCACCCCGGTTGGAGGTGACCCACTCCTCTATGGTGGAAAATCCTCGAACCTGGGTGTTGGGGGAGCTCCCACTCCACCCAGGGTTGAGGAAACCCCTTCCTCTAGGGAGCGAGATCCTTGAACTGGGTGTCAGGGTTAGCACCTACCGCACCCAGGGTCAAGGGGATCCCCTTCTGAAGGATAGACTGCTTGCCCAGGGTGTTGGGAGAAGCTCCCACCACACCCAAGTTCGAGGTGAACCCCTCTCTCAGGGGGTTACCCCTCAAACTGGAGAGTCAGGGGTACCCCCACCACACCCAGGGTCGAGGGACCTCCCCACTATAGGGGGGGAGAATACTTGAAACGGGGTGTGGGGGGACCTCCACCACACCTAGGGTCAAGTTAACTCCCCCCTCTAGGGGGTGTTTGGGGGACTTCTCACCATTCCCAGGGTCGAGGGGTCTCCCCCCTCTAAGGGGAAGCCCCTTTGAACAGGGATGTCAGGGGGACCTTGTATACCATCACACCCAGAGTTGAGGGGACACACCCATCTAGTGGGAAACCCATTGAACCAGGGCGTCTGGGGGGAGCTCCCACTACACCCCAGATAGAGGGGACCCCCCCTTCTAGGTCAAAGACCTCTTGAACATGGATGTTGGTGAGAGATCCCACCACAACCAGGGTGGAGAGGACCCTAAGTATAAAGGGGAAAGTCTCAAACCAGGGTGTCGGGGGGAGCTCCCATCCCACCTAGTTTCGAGGGGACACCCCCTAGTGTAAAGACACCATGAACCGGGATGTTTGAGGGAGCTCCCACCACACCCAGGGTTGCAGTGACCCGCCCTCTAGGCTGTAAACCCCTAGAAACGGGATGTTGGGGGTGCTCTCACCACACACAGGATCAAGGGCACTCCCCCTTAGGGAGGAGAGCCCTCGATTGGGGGTGTTGGGTGGAGCTCCCACAGCATCCAGGGCCAAAGGGACTCCCTACTCTAGGTCGGAGTCCCCTCCGGGGGGGTGGGGGGGCTCCCTTCGCACCTATGGTAGAAGGCACCTTCCACTCTAGGGCAGAGACCCCTCGAACTGGGGTGTCGAGGGAAGGTCCCACTGCACCCAGAGTCGAGGGGACCCACTCACTAGGGGAGAGATGCCTCGAACCAGGGTGTTGGGGTGGGCTCATATACCATCACACCCAGGGTCAAGGAGATTCCCCCTGTAGTGGGGAGACCCTTTGAACTGGGGTGTCAGGGACAACCCACCATATGGAGGGTCCGGGACTCTCCTCCCTGTAGGGGGGAGACCTATCAACCCGGGGTATCGGGAGGACCCCCCACAGCACCCAGGGTTGTGGGTGATCCCCTCTGTAGGATGGAGACCCATCGAACTGGGATATGGGGGAAACGACCACTGAACCAAGAGTCAGGGCCGCTCCCTTGTGTAGGGATGTCGGGGGACCCCCCCACCGCACACAGGGTCGGGAGGGCTCCCCTCTAGGGGAAGACCTATTGAAGCGGGATGTCTGGGGGACACAGCACCGCACCCAGTGATGGGGGCATTCCCCTCTCTAGGGGGGAGACCACTTTGACATGAGTGTTGGGGGGAACATCCCTGCCACCAGGGTCAGAGGCGCTCCCCCATCTTGGGTGGAGACCCCTCGAACTGGGGTGTCAGGAGAAGCTCGTATACCATTGCACTCAGGGTCGAGGGGACTCACCTCTCTAGGAGGAGAACCCTCAAACCGGGGTGTCGGAGAAACCCCCCACAACATCAAGGGTCAACAGGAACTTTCTCGTCTTGGGGGGAGACTCCTCAAACCAGGATGTTGTGGGGAGCTCTTATACCACCGCACCCAGGGTCCAGGGTACTCACCTCTCTAGGGGGATACCCCTTGAACAGGGATGTCAGGGATCCTCCCATCACACCCAGGGGTAGAGGGGACTCTATGTCTTCTCTAACCGGCATGTTGGGGGTACCACCCACTGTACCCAGTGTCCAGTGTTCTCCCCACTTGTAGGGTGGAGACCCGGTGTCAGGGGGAATTCCTCATTGCACCCAGAGTTGAGGCGACTCCCCCACTGTATGGGGGAGACTTCTTGAACCAAGGTGTCAAGGAACCACCCTCCGCAACATGGTAGATGGGACTCCACCCCCGTAGGGGGGAGATGCCTTGACCAGGGAGTTGGGGGAACACCCCACCACACCCAGGTCGAGGGGTCTCCCCCATTTAGGGGGGTAATCCAAAAACCGTTGTGTCGTGTGGACCCCCCTCCGCACCAGTGTCAAGTGGACTCCCCCCTCTAAGGGGAAGACATCTTGAACCGGGATGTTGGAGGGACGCCTTCTGCACCTCAACCAGGATTGAGGAGACTCCCCAATCTAGGGGGAGAAACCTTGAACCAGATTGTTCGGGGGACCCCAGCACTGTACCCAGGGTCAGGGGGCTTTCCCCTCTAGGGGGAGACTCCTCGAAATAGGGTATGGGGAGAGCTCATATACAATCGCACCCAGTGTTGACGGGACTCCCCCCCTATAGGGGAGACCATCCAAACTGGGGTGTTAGGGGTACCCCCCTGCACCCAGGGACGAGGGTACTCCTCAGTCTAGAGGGGAAACCAATGAAATGAGTTGTTGTGAGGATTCCCCCAACACATCCAAACTCGAGGGGACTCCCCCCTCTAGGTGGGAGACGCCTCTAACCGGGTTGTCGGGGTGACCCCCCTCCACTGCACCCAGGATCCAGGGGACTGCCCCCTTTTGGGGGCAGACACCTCAAACCAGGGTGCAGGGAGAGCTCCCTCTGCAACCAGGGTTGAGAAGACCCCCCTCTATGGGGGAGACCCCTCAAACAGGGCTGTCAGGGGGAGTTCATATACATTCGCACTCAGAATCTAGGGGACCCCACCTCTAGGGTGGAGACCTATCAAACAAGGGTGTCAGTGTGAGCTCATATACCACTGCACCCAGGGTCTAGGGAACCCATCTCTATGGTGGAGACCCCTCAAACCGGCGTGTTGGTGAGAGCTTGTATACCATCGCACCCAGGCTTGAGGTGACCCCTCTATAGGGGGGAGACCCCTCAAGCCAGGGTGTCGGGGGTAGCTCATATACCATCACACTCAGTGTCAAGGGGAGCCCCCCTAGGCAGGAAACCCCTCAAGCCGGGATGTCAAGGGGAGCTCATACACCAACGCACCCAGGGTCAAATGGACACCACCCTAGGCAGGAGACCCCTTGAACCAGGGTGATGGTGGTACAATTGTATACAATTGTACCCAGGGTCGAGGGAACCTCCCTCTAGGGGGGAAACCACTCAAACTGGGGTGTCATGGGGAGCTCGTATACCATCCACCCAGGGTCAAGGAGATACCTTCTCTAGGGGAGAGACCCCTTGAACCAGCGTGTTGGGGGGAGCTCCTATACAATCGCACCCAGGGTCGAGGGGACTCCCTCCTATAGATGGGGTGTCGGGAGACCCCTCCCACCACACCCAGGTTCGAGGGGCTCCCCCCTCTATGGGGGAGATGCCTTAAACGGGGTGTCGGGGGATCATCCCCACCACACCCAAGGTTGGGGGGACTGTGCCCTCTAGTGGGGAGATCCCTAGAACTAGGGTGTCGGGGCCCCCCACCACACCCAGGGTCAAAGGGACTACCCCCTTGCCACGTCCCCTCGCCAGCAAAGGAAACACGACACAGGATTCTTCCTTCAGCAGTTTATTCAGGCCTTTGTTTAGACATGTCTTTTAGCTTGTTTCTCTCTCGAACTACTACTACTCCTACTGCTACTCCTACTACTACTGCTACTACTACTGCTACTACTACTCCTACTGCTACTCCTACTACTACTACTCCTACTACTACCGCTACTACTACTGCTACTACTACTCCTACTGCTACTCCTACTACTACTACTCCTACTGCTACTCCTACTACCACCGCTACTACTACTGCTACTGCTACGTGCCCCAGCCTTAATAAAGCAGATAAAGCCCCAATGCACAACTGCCACGTGGATCTTTCTCATAGGGTGTTTTACAGCTACGTGCCAACTCTCCCAAAATAAGGAGTTGTTTATCACAGGCCACGGCGCTTATCAGCGCAATCTTGTAATGGCGGCCACAGTACACAGAAACGGCTCACCACACCCCCTCTAGAAAAGAGTCCCTCTAACCGTGGTGTCATGGGAATCCCCCTCCACCGCACCCAGGTTTGGGAGTGGAGACCCCTCGAACCGGGGTTCTAGGGAAACACCCACTGCACCCAGGGTCAGGATGATTTCCCCTTTAGGTGGGAGACCTCTCAACCTGGGATGTCTGGGGAAGGTTGTATACCATCGCACACAGAGCCGATGTCACTCCCCACTTTAGGGGGAGACCATTTGAACAGAGGTGTCAGGAGGACCTCTCACTGCACCCAGGGTCAAGGGGACTCCCCCGTCTAGAGGGGAGAACATCCAAACCAGGGGGTCAGAGGAACCTCCCTCTGAACCCAGGGTCGAGGGGACTCCTAATTTTAGGGGGAAGCCCCTTTGAACTGGGGTGTTGGCAGGACCTCTCAGCACATCCAGCGTTGAGAGGACTCCCCACTCTAAGGGGGAGCCCCTTTGAATTGGGGTGTCTGGAGGATCACCACTCTAGGGTAGAGGGGACTCCCTTGTCAAGGGGGGAGTCCCTTCAAAATGGGTGTTGGGGGAAGCTTGTATACCATTGCACCAGGGTTTAGGGTATGCACTCCTCTAGTGGGAAACCCCTCAAACCGGGGTGTTGGGGGGAGCTTGTATATTATCACACCCCCCTCCAACCATGGTGTTGGGGAGAGCTTCCACCACACCCAAAGTAGAGGGTACCCCCCTCTGGGGAAAAGACCCCTCAAACTGGGGTTTTGGTTAGAGCTCCCACCGCACCCAGGGTCAAGGAGACCTCCAGTATAGGGTGGAGACTCCTCGAACAAGGGAGTCTAGAAGGGCTCCCAGTGTCTAGGGGACACCCCTCTAGGGCAGAGACAATGTGAACCAGGGTGTTGTGGGGAGCTCCCACCACATCCAGGGTGGTGGTGTCATCCCCCTCTAGGTCAGAGAACTCTCGAACCAGGGTGTCATTGGGAGCTCCCACCTAAACCAAGGTCAAGGGGACTTCCCCCTCTAGGACGGACTCCCCTCAAACCGGGGTATCGGGGGGAGCTCCCACTGCACCTACTGTCAGGGGGACCACCCTTCTAGAGGGGAGACCTCTCAAACCAAGGTTGTGGGGGGAGTTTCCACCCCACCCGAAATCAAGGGGACCTCCCCCAATAGGGTGGAGACCCTTCAAACCGGGGCATCGGGTGGAGCTCCCACAACACATAGGGTCAAAGGGACCCCCCCCTCTAGGGAAGAGATCCCACTAACTGGGGTGTCAGGGGAGCTCCCAATGCAGCCAAGGTTGAGGGGACCCCACTTCTAGGGCAGAGGCCCCTTGAACCGGAGTGTCAGGGGCAGCTCCCACCGCACCCAGGGCCGAGAGGACTCCCACTCTAGGGTGGAGACCCCTGGAAACAGGGTGTTGGGGGAACTCCAACAGCACCAGGGTCGAGGGGACCATGCTTTAGGGTGGAGACCCCTTGAACTGGGGTGTCCGGGGGAGCTCCCACCACACCAAGGCTCAAAGGGACCCCCCTCGAGGGTGGAGACTCCTTGAACCAAGGTGTCATGGGGAGCTCCCACCCCACCCAGTGTCAAGGGAACTCCCCTCTAGGACAGAGACACTTGAACCAGGGTGTTGGGGGGTGCATCCACCGCACCCAGGTTAGTGGTGAACCTCCCTCCAGGGCAGAGACCCTTCGAACTGGGGTGTCAGAGGGAGCTCCTGCAACACCCAGGGTCGAGGGGAGCCCTCCCTAGTGTGGACACCCCTCGAACAGAAGTTTCAGAAGGAGCTCCCATGGGACCCAGGGTAGAGGATTCCCCCCCTATAGGGTGGAGACCCCTCAAACTGGGGTGTTGGGGGGGAGATTATATATCATCACAACCCCCCTCTATTCAATGTGTTGGGGGCAGCTCCCACAGCACCCAGGGTCTAAGGGCCCCACATGTAGTGCGGAGACCCCTCCAACCAGGGTGTCAGGGGCAACTCCCACTGCACCCAGGGCTGAGGAAACTCCTCCTGTGGGGCAGAGATCCCTCAAACCAGGTTGGCAGCAGGAGATCTCTCCACACCCTGGATCAAGGGGACCCCACAATCTAGTGGAGATTCTGCAATCCGGGAAATGGGGGGAGCTCCCACCACACCCAGGATCCAGTGGACCCCCATTAGGGCGGAGACCCCTCCATCCGGAGTGTCGAGGGGAGCTTCCACTGCACCCGTAGTTGAGGGGATGCCGCAGTCTGGCTGGGCACAAAATAACCGAGCCTCCACATAGCCTTGTAGGTTCAAAACGGGAACTCCTTTATTCTCCGCACTCCCACGAACTGCACGTACCTGGCCTTCTCCCAGGACACACCACACACCAACCTGAAATCCCTCCTCTGGCACTTCCCCAACCAATGGGAACTCTCCAGGAATCCCTGCGAGAACTCCACAGTAGCAGGCCAGAGGCAGACAGCAGGGGTCTAATATACAATTGAATACACAGCTTAACATAACCATTATCATCTCAATAGCTTGCTGGAGTCACCATCACCTCTCAACCACTCCATTCTGGCAAAAATGCCATGCATCATCCTGACTTGGCTGTGGCCCTCAACAATGGGACACCCCTTCTATGACAAAGACCCCTCTAACTGGGATGTCAAGGGGAGCTCAAATCACACCCAGGGTGGAGGGGACTCCCGCCTGTAGGGGGAGACCTCCAACACCGGGGTGTCCTTGGAGTTTCCACCAAACACAGGGTCAAGGTGACTCCCCCTTCTAGGGGGGAGACCCTTCGAACCGGGGTGTCAGGGGGAGTTTGTATACCATCGCACCCAGGATTGAGGGGACTCACACCTCTAGTGGATAACACCTCGTACCAGGGTGTCAGGGGAACTTCCCACTGCACCCAGGGTCGAGGGGACTCCCCCCACTAGAGGAAAGACCCTTGGAACCCGTGTGTCCGGGGTAGCTTGTATACAATCGCACCTAGGGTTGAGGAGACTCACACCTCTAGGGGGAACCCCCTCTAACATGGGTTCAAGGGGAGCTTATACACCATCTTACCCAGGGTCAAGGGAACCCCCCTCTAGGGGGGAGAACCCTCAAACCGTGTGTTGAGGGGAACTCGTATATCATCGCACCCATCTCGAACCAAGGTGTCTGGGGAAGATTTCACCACATCCAGGGTAGAGGGGAACCTCCATCTAGGGGGGAGACCCCTGAAACAGGGGTGTCAGGGGAGCTCCCACTGTGCCCAGGGTTGAGGGGACCCCCCACTTGGGCAGAGACCCCTTGAACTCAGTGTTGGGGGAACTCCCACCACATCAATGTTAGGGGATGCACCAATCTAGGGGGTAGACCCCTCAAAAGGGGGTGTTGGGGGACCCACCCAACTGCACCCTGGTTTGAGGGGACTCCCCTCTTTGAGGGGAGATGTCTCAAACCTGGTTGTCTGGGTGACCCTCCTACACCACACCCAGGATCCAGGGGACTCCCCACTCTCGGGGAGTGACACCTTGAAATGGGGTGCCAGGGGAGCTCCTACAGTACCCAGGGTCAAGGGGACCCCCCAAGGTTGGACTCCCCTTGAACTGGGGTGTCAGGGGGAACTCACACCACACCAAGTGTCAAGAAGACATCGGCATTAGAGCGGAGACCCCTTGAACTGTGGTGTCGGGGAGAATTAACACAGCACCCAGGGATGAGGGGCCCCGCCCCACTAGGAAGGAGATCC
Source organism: Urocitellus parryii (assembly GCF_045843805.1). Taxonomy (NCBI): domain Eukaryota; kingdom Metazoa; phylum Chordata; class Mammalia; order Rodentia; family Sciuridae; genus Urocitellus; species Urocitellus parryii. The sequence goes on from NC_135536.1 coordinate 128,396,363, forward strand.
TTTGAACCAGGGTGTTGGGGGAAGCTCCAAGCGTGCCCAGGGTCGATACAACCCCTCCTCTAGGGCAGAGATCCCTTGATCAGGGGTGTCTGGGGGAGATTTCACTGCACCCAGGTTCTGGGGACCCCCCAATCTAAGGCGGAGACCCATCTAACCAGGGTGTCAGGGGAAGCTCCCACCACATCCAGGGACAAAGGGACCCCCAACTCGAGGGTGGAGACCCCTCAAACCAGGGTATATAGGGAGCTCCCTTCACACCCAGGGTTGAGGGGACCCCCCAACTAGGGTGGAGACCCCTCCAACCAGGGTTTCTTGGGGAGCTCCACCACACCCATGGTCCAGGGGGTTCCTGCCTGTAGGGGGAGACCTCCCAAATTGGGGTGTCTTGGGGAGTTCCCATCATACTCAGTGTTGAGGGGACTCACCCTTCTAAGGAGACTCTTTGAACCAGGGTGCTGAGATGGAGCTTGAATAACATCACACACAAGGTTGAGGGGACTCAACCCTCTAGGGGGAAACACCTCCAACCGGCATGTTCGGGGAACCTCCCACTGCACTCAGGTTCAAGGGAACTCCTGCCTGTAGGGGGGAGATCTCCCGAACTGGGGTGTCCTGGGGAGTTCCCAGCACACCCATGGTTTGAGGGGACGCCCCCTTCTAGGGGGAGAGCCTTTGAACCAGGGTGTCAGGGATAGCTTGTATACTATCGCACTCAGGGTTTAGTGGACTTACACCTCTAGGGGGAAGCATGTCTAACCAGGGTGTTGGTGGGAAATTTTATACCATTGCAAACCCCTCAAATAATCCGGGTTTTGGGGGAAGCTTTCACCACACCAAGGATCCCGGGGACTCCCTTCTAAGGGGAAAACCCCTGGAATGGGGGTGTTGGGGGGAGCTCCCACCTCAACCAGTGTCGAGGAGACCCCACATTCTAGGGGGGACCCCTCAAAATGGAGTGTTGGGGGGAGCTCCCACCACACACAGGGTTGAGGGAACCCCTCTCTAGGGTGGAGACCCCTAGAGGCATTGTGTCAGGAAGAGCTCCAACCACACCCAGGGTCGAGGTGACCTCTCCCTCTAGGGTGGAGACCCCTTGAACAAGGGTATCCAGGGAAGCTCTCACCATACCCAGGGTCGAGGGGACCTCCCACTCTAGGAAAGAGACCCCTCGAACCAGGGTGTCAGGTGGAGCTCCCACCGCACCCAAAGTTGAGGGGACCTGCCCCCTCTAGGGCCAGACCCCTTGAACCAGAGTGTCTGGGGACTCCCACCATACCCAGGGTCGAGCAAACCCCACTTTAGGGCAGAGACCCCTAGAACCAGTGTGTCAGGGGGGCTCCAACCACACCCAGGGTCAAGGGGACCCTCCTCCTAGGTTGGAAACCCCACAGCACCAAGGGTCGACAATATCCCCAATCTAGGACAGAGAACCCTTGAACCAGGGACTCGAGTAGAGCTACCATGGCACCCAGTGATGAGAGGACCTCCCCCTCTAGGTTGGAGACCCCACAAACTGGAGTGTTGGGGAAGTTCACACAACACCCAGGGTCGATTGGACCCCACCTTTAGGGCGGAGACCCTTCGCACAAGGGTACAGGGGGAGCTTTCAACACACCCATGTTTGAGGGGACCCCCACTTGAAGGTGGAGACCCCTCGATCTGGGTTGTTGGGGGTGCTCCCACCGCAGCCAGGGTCGAGGGGACTCCCACCTGTAGGTGGGAGACCTCTCAAACTGGGGTGGCCTAAAGAGTTCCCATAGCACAAAGGGTTGAGGAGCCTCCCACTCTAGGGGGGAGACCCTTAGAACCGGGGTGCCTGGGAGAGCTCATATAACATCCTGTTGAGGGACACAGCCAAGTCAGGATAATGCATGGCATTTTGGTCAGAAGTAGTGGTTGAGAGGTGACGCTAGCAAGCCATTAAGATGATGACTTTTGAGTTCTGGCAGAGTTCTCCTTGAGTTCCGCTTGAGCTCTTGTGGGAATACCCGGAGAGTTCCCATTGGTTGGGGAAATGCTGGAGGAAGGATTTGCGGTTGATGTGTGGTTCCTGGAGGAGCCGCATGGTGTTCGGGGGAGTTCCAGGGAGCATGTGTGGAGTGTGCTGGTGGAGTTCAGAAATAAAGTTTGTTCCTGCTTCAGTGGCTAGTGATTTGTGCCCAGCCAGACTGCAGCATTTGGCACCCCTTCCGGGGAATGCCTGAAGCTCGGAGGTAAGTAAAATTGCTCGCCCCTGAGGGAAGGCGAGAGAATGGGTGACCATTTCAAAACACAATGTGTTCTTGTTTTGATTTGTTTTGTTTTTGTGTCCAGCTGCCTATCCCTAGAACTTTCGCAGGCAAACTGGGAAAAATGCTTGGCTCAAGGTTTGAAGATTTTCACCCCTGAGGAAGAGATAGAAAGAGACCACAAATGCACATGTCAAGAAAATAGGAAAAGGAAAACCAGAGGCCACCATCTTGGAGAGCTGAAGTAACCACCACCACTCTCCGACAGATTGCAACAATAAAACAGGTGCGTGTTACCCAGCTCATCTCCCATACAGCGGGGAATTCGCATAAAATCTCTCCTAGGCTCTCCGGGGGAGGGATTATCAGAGCAAGCCTGCATAAAGACGCGGGGAAAACTAGAGACACCCGACCTTCAACTCCCCCTCCCATCAGCAGGGAAAACGAAACCTGTATTGCCAGCACGGGGGAGGGGCAAGTGGAAACAATCAAAACAAGAGTGCGGGGGGGGGCGGTTCTCAATAGCCACCCTCCAAGCCCAGAGTACAGTTTGAACTGCCGAGAGGCATCACTCAGGGGAAATCTGGTCTAGCAGGAGAAACCAGGAATAGCAGGAGAAACCAGGGGACTAGAGGCCAGGCCCTTGAGGCTGGAGAACGCACGCCAGCTGGCGAAACTCCACCCACTGCCCGCGCGACTGCATGGCTGGAGTCCGCCCCCCCACCGGCGACCAACTGCATGACTGGGCAGACAGAGATTGCCCACCCACCAGCAACAGCCGGCCAATTGCCCCTGCGACTGGGTGGCTGGAGACCACACACCCACCTGCAACAGCCGGCCCATTGCCCCTGCGATTGGGCAGCTAGAGATCGCCCACCCACCAGCGACAGCCGCCCATTGCCCCTGCGACTGAGCAGATGGAAACCGCACGCACGACGGTGACCAATCGCCCGCCAGCTGCCGGGCAACTGGGAAGCTGGGGAACACCCGCCCGCCTGCGACAGCTGGCCCATTGCCCATGTGACTGGATGGCTAGAGATCGCCGACTCACCAGCGACAGACGGCCCATTGCCCCTGCGACTGAGCGGCTGAAGACCACATGCCCGCGGACGACCGATCGCCTGCTGGCTGACCACGCAACTGGGCAGCTGGAAACCACCTGCCCACTGGCGACCGACCGCATGACTAGGTGGCTAGAGATCGCCTGCCCACCAGCTCCAGCTGCCCATTGCCACTGCGACTGGGCAGCTGGAGACCGCACGCCCACCGGCGACCAATCACTGGCCAGCTGCCAGCACGACTGGGTGGCTGGAGACCGCCCAGCCACCAGCGTCCGGGAGCTGAAACCAACCAGAGACAGTCCAGTCCCACCCCTCCATTCATACACCCCAGTAAGGAGCCTGGGGCCCACCATAGCAGAGAGGTGACGTCACTGGAGCTCGACCATCGGAATTCCTTCCCAACGGAATCCATGTTAGGAAGCATAGTCTACCAACACAAAGGAGTGACAACAGAGGTATAAAAAACCAAAACAAATTTATAGAAGGGAGCAGAAACACAGCAATCAAATAGAGCTGGAAAGTAGCGTGAACATCATGAAAAAACAAGGGAAAAAAGGAGTATAAACAATGCAGGACAACTTAATTCTACAGGAGGACCTAGAAGCATCAGAAACAGGGATAGGGAAAGAACTCAAGGCATACCTAACTCAGATGGAAAGGAATATTAGAGAAGACATGAGACAGCAAGTCCAAGCAATAAAAGTATATTTTGAAAATGAATTAAATAAACAAATTCATATGGCAAAGAATGAGCTTTACCAGGAGATAGAGATCTTTAAAAAAAATCAAACAGTAATCCTAGAAATGCAGAAAACTATAAACCAAATTAAGAACTCAAACAAGAATATTACAAATAGACTCGATCAAGTAGAAGTCAGAACATCAGATAATGAAGACAAAGTTTATCAACTTGAAAAGAATATAGTAAACACAGAAAAGATGCTTAAATCCCACGAGCAATCTATTCAAGAAATATGGGATGACATAAAAAAAACAAATTTGAGAGTCATCGGCATAGAAGAAAGCATAGAGAATCAAACCAAAGGAATGGACAACCTATTAAATGAAATAATTCTAGAAAACTTCCCAGAGATGAAACATGGAATGAATTGCCAAATCCTGGAAGCCTACAGGACCCCAAACATTCAAAACTGTACTAGACCAACTCCAAGACATATAATTTTGAAGATAGCCAACATACAGAACAAGGAGAAAATATACGAGAGAAAGCAGGCAGATTACATTCAGGGGTAAACCAATTAGGTTAAAGACTGATTTTTCATCACAGACTTTAAAAGCGAGAAGATCCTGGAACAATGTATTTCAAACGCTGAAAAATAATGGCTTCCAACCAAGAATACTGTATCCAGCAAAATTAAGCTTCAGATTTGACAATGAAATTAAAATCTTTCACGATAAACAAAAGCTAAAAGAATTCGCAGCCAGAAAACCAGCACTGCAAAGCATTTTGAGCAAAATACTACAAGAAGAGGAATTGAAAAATAGTGCCCAAAACTAACAGCAGGAGGTTTCTCAGTAAAGGGGGAGGAAAATAACCAAAAAGTAAAAACTAGCCAAACTAAAATAAATAAATAAATAAACATGACTGGAAGTACAAATCATATTTCAATTGTAACCTTAAATGTTAATGGCTTAAACTCACCAATAAAGAGACATAGGCTAGTAACCTGTATCAAAAAAAAAAAAAAAAACAAATCCAACAATATGCTGCCTTCAGGAGACTCATATGATAGGAAAAGACATACACAGGCTGAAGATAAAAGGTTGGGAAAAATCATGTCACTCACATGGCCCTCGAAAGCAAGCAGGAGTAGCCATACTCATATAGAATAAAATCAACTTCAAACCTAAGTTAATCAAAAGGGATGAAGAAGGACACTATATACTGTTAAAAGGAACCATCCACCAACAAGACATAACAATTATCAATTTGTATGCACCAAGCAATGGAGGTGCAACATTCATAAAACAAACTCTCCTTAAGTTCAAGAGTCAAATAGACTACAACACAATAATTATTGGTGACTTCAACACACCGCTCTCACCATTAGACAGATCCTCTAGACAAAAAGCTGAATAAAGAAACTATTGAACTCAATAGCACAATCAATAACCTAGACTTAACCAACATATATAGAATATATCAACCATCATCAAGTGGATACATGTTCTTCTTAGCAGCACATGGATCCTACTCAAAGATAGACCATATATTATGCCATAGGGCAACTCTTAGTAAATATAAAGGCGTGGAGATAATACCATGCACAATATCTGATCATAATGGAATGAAACTGGAAATCAATGATAAAAGAAAGAAGGAAAAATCCTACATCACATGGAAAGTGAACAACATGTTACTGAATAATCAATAGGTTACAGAAGACATAAAGGAGGAGATAAAAAAAATTCATAGAGACAAATGACAATACAGACACAACATACCGGAATCTATGGAACACAATGAAAGCAGTCTTAAGAGGGAAATTCATTTCTTGGAGTTCTTTCCTCAAAAAAAGGAAAAAACAACAAATAAATGATCTCACACTACACCTCAAAACCTAGAAAAGGAGAGCAAAACAACAGCAAATGTAGTAGAAGACAAGAAATAATTAAAATTAGAGCAGAAATCAACAAAATTGAAACAAAAAAAATTGAAAAAATTGAAAAAACTTAAAGTTGGTTCTTTGAAAAAATAAATAAGATCGACAGGCCCTTAGGCATGCTAATGAAGAGAAGAAGAGAGAGAACTCAAATTACTAACATATGGGATGAAAAAGGCAATATCACAACAGACACTACAGAAATACAGAAGATAATTAGAAAGTATTTTGAAAACCTATATTCTAATAAAATAGAAGATAGAGAAGATATCGATAAATTTCTTAAGTCATACGATATGCCCAGATTGAGTCAGGAAGACACACACAATTTAAACAGACCAATAACGAAGGAAGAAATTGAAGAAGGCATCAAAAGACTACCAACCAAAAAAAGCCCTGGACTGGATGGGTATACAGCGGAGTTTTACAAAACCTTCAAAGAAGAATTAATACCAATACTTTTCAAGCTATTTCAAGAAATAGAAAAAGAAGGAGCTCTTCCAAATTCATTCTATGAGGCCAACATCACCCTGATCCCGAAACCAGACAAAGACACTTCAAAGAAAGAAAACTACAGACCAATATCTCTAATGAACTTGGATGCAAAAATTCTCAATAAAATACTGGTGAATCGAATACAAAAGCATATCAAAAAAATTGTACACCATGATCAAGTAGGATTCATCCCTGGGATGCAAGGATGGTTCAATATACGGAAATCAATAAATACTATTCACCACATCAACAGACTTAAAGACAAGAACCATATGATCATCTCGATAGATGCAGAAAAAGCATTTGACAAAGTACAGCACCCCTTTATGTTCAAAACACTAGAAAAACTAGGGATAACAGGAACTTACCTCAACATTGTAAAAGCTATATATGCTAAACCTCAGGCTAGCATCATCCTAAATGGAGAAAAACTGAAGGCATTCCCTCTAAAATCTGGAACAAGACAGGGAAGCCCTCTATCACCACTTCTATTCAATTTAGTTCTTGAAACACTAGCCAGAGCAATTAGACAGACAAAACAAATTAAAGGCATAAAAATAGGAAAATAGGCACTTAAATTATCCCTATTTGCAGATGACATGATAATATATTTAACAGACCCAAAAGGGTCTACAAAGAAACTGCTAGAGTTAATAAATGAATAAAGCAAAGTGGCAGGATATAAAATCAACATGCATAAATCAAAGGCATTCCTGTATATCAGTGACACATCTTCTGAAATGGAAATGAGGAAAAGCACCCCATTCACAATATCCTCAAAGAAAATAAAATACTTGGGAATCAACCTAACAAAAGAGGTGAAATATTTATACAATTAAAACTACAGAACCCTAAAGAGAAAGATAGAAGAAGATCTTAGAAGATGGAAAAATGTACCCTGTTCATGAATAGGCAGAACTAACATCATCAAAATGGCGATACTACCCAAAGTTCTCTACAGGTTTAATGTGATGCCAATTAAAATCCCAACAGCATTTCTTGTAGAAATAGATAAAACAATCATGAAATTCATATGGAAAAGCAAAAGACCCAGAATAGCAAAAGCAATTCTAAGCAGGAAGTGTGAATCTGGAGGTATAGCGATACCAGAGTTCAAACTGTACTACAAAGCAATAATAACAAAAACAGCGTGGTACTGGTACCAAAACAGGCAGGTGGACCAATGGTACAGAATACAGGACACAGAAACCAATCCACAAAATTACAACTTTCTTATATTTGATAAAGGGGCTAAAAGCATGCAATGGAGGAAGGATAGCATCTTCAACAAATGGTGCTGGGAAAATTGGAAATCCATATGCAGAAAAATGAAACTGAATCCCTTTCTCTCACCATGCACAAAAGTTAACTCAAAATGGATCAAGGAGCTAAATCAGAGACACTACATCTGATAGAAGAAAAAGTTGGCTACGATCTACATACTGTGGGGTTGGGCTCCAAATTCCTTAATAGGACACCCATAGCCCAAGAGTTAATAACAAGAATAAATAAATGGGACTTACTTAAACTAAAAAGTTTTTTCTCAGCAAGAGAAACAATGAGAGAGGTGAATAGGGAACCTACATCATGGGAATAAATTTTTACCCCTCACAATTCAGATAGAGCCCTAATATCCAGAATATACAAAGAACTCAAAAAATTAAACAATAACAAATAACACTATCAACAAATGGGCCAAGGACCTGAACAGACACTGAACAGAGAAGGACATACAATCAATCAACAAGTGCATGAAAAAATGCTCACCATCTCTAGCAGTCAGATTAATGCAAATCAAAACCACCCTAAGATACCATCTCACTCCAGTAAGATTGGCAGCCATTATGAAGTCAAACAACAATAAGTGTTAATGAGGATGTGGGGAAAAGGGTACACTTGTACACTGCTGGTGGGACTGCAAATTGGTAAGGCCAATTTGGAAAGCAGTATGGAGATACCTGGGAAAGCTAGGAATGGATCCACCATTTGACCCAGCTATTGCCCTCCTCGGACTATTCCCTGAGGATGTTAAAAGAGCGTACTATAGGGATACTGCCACATCAATGATCATAGCGGCACAATTCACAATAGCTAGACTGTGGAACCAACCTAGATGCCCTTCAATAGATGAATGGATGAAAAAATAAATGTGGCATCTATACACAATGGAGTACTATGTAGCAAAAAAAAATGACAAAATCTTAGAATTTTCAGGGAAATGGATGGCATTAGAGCAGATTATGCTAAGCGAAGCTAGCCAATCCTTAAAAAACAAATGCCAAATGTCTTCTTTGATATAAAGAGAGCAACTAAGAACAGAACAGGGAGGAAGAGCATGAGGAAAAGATTAACATTAAACAAAGATAAGTGGGGGGAGAGAAAGGGAGAGAGAAGGGAAAGCATATGGAAATGGTAGGAGACCCACAATATTACACAAAATTACATAGAAGAGGATGTGAGGGGAAAGGTGGGGGGAAACAAGGGAGAGAATTGAACAACAGCAGATGAGGTAGAGAGGGATGATGGATGGGGAGGGGAGGGGGATAGTAGGGGATAGGAAAGGTAGCAGAATACAACAGTCACTAATATGCCATTATGTAAAAATGTGAGTGTGTAACTGATGTGATTCTGCAATTTGTATTTGGGGTAAAAATGGGAATTCATAAACCAATTGAGTCAAATGTATGAAAGATGATATATCATGATCTTTGTAATGTTTTGAACAATCAATAAAAAAACAAAAATTTTAAAAAAAGAAAATAGGAAAATAATAATACAACGATTTTTTGTTCCGTTTCTGTTTCATTCTGTTTCAGTATGGTTTTGTGTTATCTTGTTGGGTTGCATTATCTTTATAGTAGATAAGAAATTAGTAAAAAACAAACTGAAAGAGTGTTAAGTAAATTGTTAGAGTTCCAGAAAATGGTAGAAAACATGTTAGATCAAGCAAAAAAGAAGGTCTCTCGAGCTAATCAGATAGTGGAAGAAAATTTAAAGGAAGAAACCTTAGAGGAGATAGAGCTATCGGGGGGAAGCTACAACAGGAGGCTGCTACTCACTCTGTTCTATCACCAGAGGGTGTAATTCTACAAACAGCTCGACCTATGGAGACAGCTGAGTGGCCCTCATCTCCCATAGTTGATAGATGGGATCCTGAGACAGGACCTCAAAGAATAGTATGCCCTGTACTTGAGAAGGCAGGAAGGCAGCAAATTCACCATGCTTTAGATTTCAAAACAGTGAAGCAGTTAAAGGAGGCTGTAACAATCTATGGTCCCCAAGCACCCTTCACCGTAAGCATGATCAAATCCATTATCAACTTGGACATGACGCCAGCAGACTGGGCTAGGATGTGTAAATCTATTTTATTTTTTGAGCTCTTACAGACCTAGGTTAATGTTTTTCTGATCAGTTTTATTTTTTGACTGTGGAGTATCTAAACATTGCAATGGAGATTCAACCTGTGTAAAGCTACAAGGCCTTTACTATTGTCTTATGTGTTGTATGTTATGTGTGCACACTTGTGTTTTGTGTTGTATGTGTGTGCGTATGTCCATATATAATATATGAAGAGCACTCATGAAAAAATGGATCTGAATTTTTTTTATTCACGTGATTTAAATGATTTAATTTAAATTGGGTAAACAGCTGTTGAAAATTGTTTTAATATGTGTACAAATAAGGAGGTTAACAGATGTGTTTGTTTACATTCACCTTTCCTGTTGAGAGCCACAGCCAAAGGGGCCCCAGCAAACTTCCAGCTGCCAGCAAACTTCCAGCTGCCGGCTGATGCTCACAGTGGCCCCAGCAACATCTAGCTGATTGGCTCCTCTGCGGTGATGTTCATTGGGCTGTTTCCCTGCCCTTCAGACTGCCAGCTGATGATTGGCTCATAGCGGCCCCAGCGACATCTAGCTGATTGGCTCCTCTGCGGTGATGTTCATTGGGTGTTTCCCTGCCCTTCAGACTACGGAACTGCTCATTGGGGGACTTCTTTGGCTCCGCCCACGCGACCCAGCCAATCGGCCTCAAGAGCAGGAGGATTGTGGGAGGTGGAGTGGTTTGTGTGGTGAGAGGCTTGTGGAAGCCGGTGGTGGCAGTTGGGCTCTGAGGGTTTTTTCCTTTGGAGCTCTTTTGCTTGGCGTTTGTAGTTCTAAAAATAAAGTTAGTTTCTTTTGACAAGTGGCTCCTGAATTGTGCCCAGCCAGACTGCGGCATTTGGTGGCCCACACGAGGAGCGACTGAGGGTACGTAAACTGCTCGCCCCTGAGGGCAGGGCGAGAGGATGGGTAGCCATTCTAAGTTTCCTCTTTTGTTTTGCTTCATTTTTGTTTTAAGTTGCTTGTCCCTGGAGATGAGTGAGACAGAAGGAAAACCGCTCACATCTGAGGAACAGATAGGGAGAAAGGTCGGATGGACATTTCAGTCCCTGGAGATGAGTGAGACGGAAGAAAAACTGCTCACAACTGAGGAAAAACTATTTGCATGTGAGGAACAGATAGGGAGAAAGGACGGATGGACATGTCAGGAGGATAGAAAGGCTATAATGATTTTGTGTTGTTCCAACTTTCTTTCATCCTGTCTCGGTTTGGTTTGGTGTTATCTTGCTGGGTTGTATTATAGTAGAAATACGGGATCAGCAATTAGTAAAAAACAAACCGAAAGAGTGTTAAGTAAATTGTTAGAGCAAGGAGGTTTCCCAATAAAATCAAGAGCAGTCAGGGCATACGTTGATATAATACAAAAATATGGCCCATGGCTTTTTAAGGAGGAGTTGTTAGATATATCACAATGGAACCATCATGGAGAGTATTTAAAAAGAATAGAAAAGAACAACCCAGGGACTCTGCCAGTTGGCACATTGCCATTGTGGACGAACGTATCTAGTTTGCTTAGTCCAAAGCCTTCAGATCAGACAAAGGTAAAGGAAGGAGAAGACATATTGATTCAAGTAAAAGAGGTCTCTCAAGTTAGTCAGAATGAGGAAAAGATTCAAGTACAAGAGAAGGTCTTTCAAGATAGTGAGACAGAGGAAGGAAGTTTAGAGCAGAAAAAGCCATCAGGGGAAAAGTTACAACAGGAGACTGCTAATAACACCATTCTATCAGAGAGCGAAAGTCTCCAGCCAACAGCACCACCTCTACAGGAGACTGCTACTAACAGCATTCTATCACCAGAGGGCATAAGTGTCCAATCAACAGCACCACCTCCATATGCTAAGAGACTCCCAACCCCCGCAGTTGATAGTTGGGATCCTGAGACAGGATCTCAAGTATGCCCTGTATTTGAGGTAGGAGGGCAGCGAATTTACCAGGGTTTAAATTTCAAATCAGTGAAGGAGCTAAAAGAGGCTGTAACAACCTATGTTCCTCAAGCACCCTTCACTGTAAGCTTGGTCGAATCCATTACCAACTTAAACATGACACCAGCAGATTGGGCTAATATTTGTAAAGCTGTGCTAACTGGAGGAAAATACCTGTTATGGAAGGTTGCCAATGAGGAATTTTGCAAGGAGACGGCTAGGCGAAATGCAGCAGCTGGTTATCCTCAGAGAAATCTAGATATGTTGTTAGGAAAGGGACCTTATGAGGATCGGCAGCAACAACTTGCATATGATCCTGGTGTATACTTACAAATTGCTGTAGATGCACTTAAGGCATGGAAGACTTTACAAGGACATGGAGGTTTACAAGGTCAATTATCTAAGATAATACAAGGAGCTAGTGAACCTTGCGCTGAATTTGTAGATAGGCTTATTAAAACAGCTACCAGAGTTTTTGGGAATACAGAACAAGCAATGCCATTAATAAAACAACTGGCTTATGACCAAGCGAATCATTGGTGCAGAGATATCATTAGACCATGGAAACAGGAAGATTTAAACACATATATTAAATTATGTAGAGACATTAATGAACAAGAGCAAGTCATGGCAGCTGCAGTAAAACAGGCTTTAGATGCCAGAGACATTAATGAACAAGGGCAAATTGTGGGAGCTGCAGTAAAACAGGCTTTAGATTCCAGGCCAAGAACATGCTACAATTGTGAAAAAACAGGGCATTTTAAAAGGAATTGCCCCATAGGAGGAGGGTTTAACAAAACTAGGTATCAAAGGAGTAGAATACCGGGTATTTGCCCACGATGCCATAGAGGGAGACATTGGGCTAATGAATGCCATTCTCAAACCACCATAGATGGTACTCCATTATATTGGGCTAATGAGTGCCGTTCTCAAACCACCATAGAGGGTACTCCATTATCAAAAAACAAAAAAGGACAAAGTGTTTATCCACAATATCGTGGACAAAGGCATCGGGCTCCATTGCCAAAAAATGTACAGGGGGCCCCAATGCTCCGGGGCCCCAAACCACAAATATACGGAGCACTGGAGGAAACCAGCAACCCCAGCAACCCCATCAGGGTAGAGCCCAGGACATCAGATCCCTCATCAGACAAACCAGAGGAAGCGCAGGGTTGGACATCTGCGCCTCCGCCAGATCAGTACTAACTCCAGAGATTGGAGTTCAAATCATTCCCACAGGGGTGAAAGGACCTCTTCCCAAAGGAACAGTAGGCTTATTATTGGGACGCAGCTCTTCTACTCCAAAAGGACTTTTGATAAGTCCTGGGGTAATTGATCCCGATTATGAAGGTGAAATAAAATTATAGCCTGTTCTCCAAAGGGTATATCAGTAATTTCACCGGGAGATAGAATAGCACAGTTACTAATAATACCAAGCCTACATGATAAATTTTCCAGTCATGCTGTAGAAAGAGGTTCCAAGGGATTAGGCTCCACAGATGTAGATTGGGCTATGCTTTCTTTAAATTTAGATTCTCGCCCCATGCTAAAACTAAATATTCAAGGACATGAATTTAATGGGCTACTGGATACGGGTGCAGACCTTAGCATCATCTCTCGTCAAGAATGGCCAAAACATTGGCCATTACAACAAGCCACTCAAACGCTTTGAGGCCTAGGAGTGGCGAATAATCCCGATAAAAGTGCAATGATATTAGATTGGAAGGATCCTGAAGGATGTGAAGGAACTATACAGCCATATGTATTGGATCATCTTCCTGTAAATTTATGGGGACGAGATGTCTTAGATCAATTAGGTTTGACATTAACAAATAATATCAATCAAAATGCACCCACTATTATGGCTAGACAAGGTTTTAGGAAAGAAAAAAGATTAGAAAAACAAGAACAAGGTATAGCAGCACCAATACAAATAAATCAAGGAACAGACAGACATGGGTTGGATTTTCACAAAGGGTCACTGAGACAATAAAAATTACATGGAAATCAGAAAGACCAGTATGGGTTCCTCAGTGGCCCTTGACTAAAGAAAAGATACAAGTAGCCCATGATCTGGTCAAACAACAATTAGTGGAAGGACATATACAACCTTCTGTATCTCCCCATAATACTCCCATTTTTGTCATTAAAAAGAAATCTGGTAAATGGAGATTATTGCAAGATTTAAGAGCCATTAATAATGAAATGGTCATTATGGGACCTGCCCAATCGGGGATTCCTCAGTTGTCTGCTTTGCCAAAAACTTGGTATGTTTTAGTTATAGATATTAAATATTGTTTTTTTTTTCAATTCCAATTCATCCTGAGGATAGTCCACGTTTTGCATTTACTATCCCTGCACTAAATCATGAAGGTCCTGATCAGAGATATGAATGGAAAGTACTCCCTCAAGGGATGGCTAACAGCCCAACTATGTGTCAAATTTATGTTAACAAAGTAATCCAGCCACGTAGAAATCAAAATCCTGTGCTACAAATATTTCACTATATGGATGACATATTATTAGCACACAAAGCTAAAAACACATTGCTAGAATGTTATGCCACACTTACAAACTTATTAAAAAATTATAATCTAGAGATAGCAATAGATAAAGTACAATTAAATTTTCCAATTAATTATTTGGGAGTTCTATTATCCTCAACCATGGTCCGTCCACCGAAAAGTCAAATACGAGTAGATCAACTCAAATAACTTAATGACTTTCAAAAGTTATTAGGAGACATAAATTGGATAAGGCCTTACCTAGGTATTCCAACAGGATAATTGGGACCTTTATTTGATATCCTAAAAGGTCCATCAGATCCAAATTCACCCCGAATGTTGACGCCTGAAGCAAGAAAGGCATTAAAAATCATTGAAACATATATGTAAAATATGCATTTGGATAGAATTGATATAAGTTTGCCTTTATTATTTATTGTACTATCAACAAAAAATATTCCTACAGGAGTATTTTGGCAAGAAGGTCCATTATTATGGATACATTTATCTTATTCTCCTAACACTATTCTTACTAGGTATCCTGAGGCTGTAGGACAATTAATACTGAAAGGAATAAAAACAGCAAAGGCAGTGTTCGGAATTCCTCCTAGTAAAATTATTACTCCATATACTATGAATCAAATTGATGAATTAGCTAATGAGTTAAATACTTGGGCAATAATCATGTGCAAATCTAATGTTTCATTTGATAACCACTTACCATCTAATCCTTTATTGTATTTTTGGTCATTGCATCCTGTAATTTTTCCAAAAATGACAAGAAAAACACCTATCATGAATGCTCCAAATATATTCACTGATGGGTCAAATAATGGTACAGCAGCAATAGTTACACCTGATCGAACTTTTACATTTTTAGTACCCAAACAATCAGCTCAAAAGGTAGAGCTTAATGCAGTATTACAAACTTTTGTGATGTTTAAAGATTCTGTATTTAATTTATTTTCTGATAGTCAGTATATAGTTAATGCTATAGTATCCCTTGAAGATGCTGGTAGGATTTCGCCTTCTTCTACTGTTTTCTCTTTGTTTTCCACTATACAAAGTTTAATCTGGGACAGAAAAGATCCATTCTTTATAGGACATATCAGGGCACATACAGGATTGCCTGGAGCCCTTAGTTTGGGCAATGATTTAGCAGATAAAACTACACATGACGTACATATTTTCTCTATACTAGAAGAAGCTATAAATTTTCATAAAAGGTTCCATGTCAATGCTAATACTTTACAAAAGCGTTTTAAAATAACTAAGGAACAAGCTAGACAAATAATAAAACAATGTCAAAATTGTGTGACCTTTTTACCACAAGTTAATCTTGGAGTCAATCCTAGAGGATTGATACCTAACCATATTTGGCAGATGGACGTCACACAATTGCTAGAATTTGGAAAATTAAAATATTTGCATGTTACAGTTGATACTTCTTCTGGATTTTTGATGGGCTCCCTTCATACCGGAGAAAAAACTAAAGATGTTATAGCTCATTGCTTACAAAATTTTGCCACTGTGGGCATTCCAAAACAGTTAAAAACAGATAATGCCCCTGGTTATACGTCTACTTCTTTTAAACAATTTTGCTCATCATTTGGCATTACTCATATAACAGGAATCCCATACAATCCACAGGGACAAGGCATAGTTGAAAGAGCTCATCAAACTATTAAAATGTACTTATTAAAGCAAAAAGACGGAATTGGGAAGGGGTATATATTCCCCAAAGATAAACTTAAAATAACCTTTTTTACTCTAAACTTTTTAAATTTGGATTCATCAGGACTTAGTGCTGCAGAAAGGCATATGTGTCCAAAAAATGTACATAAGCCCAAGGTACTTTGGAAAGATATTGTAACAGGACAATGGAAAGGTCCTGACCCAGTAATTGTCTGGAGTCGGGGGTCTGTTTTTGTGTTTCCACAGGAAGAACAGCAGCCGATTTGGATTCCAGAGAGATTAACCAAGGTCCTGACCCAGTGATTATCTGGAGTCTGGGGCCTGTTTATATATTTCCACAGGAAGAACAGCATCCGATTTGTATTCTGGAGAGATTAACTAAAATCCTGACCCAGTGATTGTCTGGAGTCGGGGGTCTGTTTGTGTGTTTCCACAGGGAGAACAGCAGCCGATTTGGATTCCGGAGAGATTAACTAAAATCCTGACCCAGTGATTGTCTGGAGTCGGGGGTCGGTTTGTATGTTTCCACAGGGAGAACAGCAGCCAATTTGGATTCCAGAGAGATTAACTAAAGCGAATTCTACAGACCAAAAAGAACATGATTTGGCTCAAATCAATAACAGCTGATATCCAAAACTCCAATTTGGCTATCCTTACATCTGCGACAGAACCAGGATGCTTTTTTCAATATCTGTTTTATTATTGCCCTTTCCCATATCATGAAGTTCTATTTTGTTTTTTGAGCTCATACAGACCTAGGTTAATGTTTTGCTGATTAGTTCTATTTTTTTTTTTACTATAGAGTTTTTAAACATTGCAATGGAGATTTCACCTGTAAAAAGTTATAAGGCCTTTACCATTATATTATGTGTTGTATGTATTATATTATGTGTGCACACTTGTGTTTTGTGTTATATGTTTGAATGTACATATGTCCATAATTCATATATGATGAGCCCTCATGAAAAAATGGATCCAAAAAAAATTTTTTTTTATTCACGTGATTTAAATGGTTTAATTTAAATTGGGTAAATAACTGTTAAGGATTATTTTAATATGTAAACAAAAAAGTAGATTAACAGATCTGTTTGTTTACTTTCACCTATCCTTTTCATTATATTTAATAATTCTTTTCAAGATAATGTACATTGTTAAGAAAATTGTTTTCTTTTAGTGCCTTCTAGAATGTTACACAATTATTAATATTAACCATTATTGCCAAAATTCCTATCTTCATCCCAGTGCTGGTGAAGATAATGTAAATTGTTAAGAAAATTGCTTTCTTTTAGTGCCTTCTGGAATGTTACACAATGTTTTCTTTAGCCATTATTGCCAGAATTTCTATCTTCATCCCAGTGCCAGTGAAGACAATGTAAATTGTTAAGAAAATTGTTTTCTTTTAGTACCTTCTAGAATGTTATATAATTTTTTCTTTAGCCATTATTGCCAGAATTCCTATCTTCATCCCTGTGCCGGTGAAGACAAAGATAAAACTAATCTACAGTTTCTGCAATAGCCATCACTGAACCGCTTACAGAACTTGCCTAAACTATGTGTCACTTGTATGCATTGTAAACTCACTTGTATGCATTGTGAACTATCTGTTGGTGCAGCGACTTGTGGTAGTGTTGGAGTATTTTTGCTGATGATGTCATCGGTGGTACAATTTTTCCAACAAGAGCTGTCGATTGGCTTTGTATATCTTCCTCCCTTCTGCTTGTCATGATCGATCAGCTATTTGGGGGCCAACAGAGGTGAGGCAAAGAACCTCACCCCCCCCGCTGGTACCTCTCCACAGGTGTGGCTGTATACTGGACCGGACCGGTAGTCAATGACGGGTAAGATCCAATTACAATGGTACCAACCTAAGACAGGAGGCTAACGCCCTGAGGTCAGCTCATCCGAAGACGGGTAAGGACCATATGTAGTATTGGACAACCTAAGGCAGGCAAGGTCCCTAAGCCACATGCTTGTTGTTTAAACAGAGAGGGGGAGATGTTGAGAGCCACAGCCAAATGGGGCCCCAGCAAACTTCCAGCTGCCAGCAAACTTCCAGCTGCCGGCTGATGCTCACAGTGGCCCCAGCAACATGTAGCTGATTGGCTCCTCTGCGGTGATGTTCATTGGGCTGTTTCCCTGCCCTTCAGACTGCCAGCTGATGATTGGCTCATAGCGGCCCCAGCAACATCTAGCTGATTGGCTCCTCTGCGGTGATGTTCATTGGGCTGTTTCCCTGCCCTTCAGACTACGGAACTGTTCATTGGGGGACTTCTTTGGCTCCGCCCACGCAACCCAGCCAATCGGCCTCAAGAGCAGGAGGATTGTGGGAGGTGGAGTGGTTTGTGTGGTGAGAGGCTTGTGGAAGCCGGTGGTGGCAGTTGGGCTCTGAGGGTTTTTTCCTTTGGAGCTCTTTTGCTTGGCGTTTGTAGTTCTAAAAATAAAGTTAGTTTCTTTTGACAAGTGGCTCCTGAATTGTGCCCAGCCAGACTGCGGCACTTTCCTTTTCATTATATTTAATAATTCTGTTCAGGATAATGTAAATTGTTCAAAAAATTGTTTTCTTAGTACCTGTTGGAATGTTACATATTTTTTTTTTTTTAGCCATCATTGCCAGAATTCCTTTCTTCATCTCAGTACTGGTGAAGACAAAGATAAAACCAAACTACAGCTTCTTCGATAGCTATCACAGTAAACTGTATAAACTGATGCATAATGAATAATAACTCAACAAGTAATGCTCAATCAAGGAGTCAATTTACTTTGGGAGGAAATGGACATATTGATAAATTCCTCCGCTTTGAACTGCTTGCAAAACTTGCCTGGACTATGTATCACTTGTATACATTGTGAACTATCTGTTGGTACAGCGAATTGTGGTAATGCTGGAGTATCTTTGTTGATGGTGTCACCGGTGCTACAATTTTTCAAAGGAGCCATCAATTGGCTTAGTTTCGTTACATCTCTGTATCCTCCTCCCTTCTGCTAGTGATGGTCTAAAATTTGGGTGCCAACAGAGGTGAGGCAAAGAACCTCACCCCCCACTGGTGCAAAGGCCAAATTTGGGGGCCAACAGATGTATGGCAAAGAACCCCACCCCCCACACACACACACTGGAACAAAGGCCTATCTACAAGTATGGCTGTATGCTGGACCAGTAGTCAGTGATGGGTATGAACCCATTGCAGTGGTACCAACCTAAGACAGGAGGCTGACGCCTAGAGGTCAGCTCATCCAATGACGGGTAAGGACCGTATGTTGTATTGGACAACCTAACAGTCACGGTCCCTAAGCCACATTGCTAGTTGTTTAATTAAACAGAAGGGGGTGATGCTGAGATCCATAGCCAAGTAGGAATGACACATGGCATTTGTGGTTGAAAGGTGACACCAGCAAGTCAATGAGATGATAATGATTATGTTAAGATGTGCATACAATTGGAGGTTAGACCCATGCTGTCCACCTCTGCCTGCTACTTTGGAGCTCTCAGGGGACTCTCAGAGAGTTCCCTTTAGTTGGGGAAGTGCGGTAGGAGGGAATTCCAGAGAAGGGATTCCTGTTGGTGTAGTGTGTCCAGGAGGAGGCGACGTGAGTGGCATTCGCGGGAGGTTTGGAAATAAGGCTAGGTCCTGCTTGAGTGGCTCGTGATTTTGTGCCCAGCCAGACTGCAGCACTCAGTGGCCCCTGACTAAAGAAAAGATACAAGCATCCCATGACCTGGTCAAACAACAATTAGCGGAAGTACATATACAACCCTCCGTATCTTCCTATAATGCTCCCATTTTTGTCATTAAAAAGAAATCTGGTAAATGGAGATTATTGCAAGATTTAAGAGCCATTAATAATGAGATGGTTATTATGGGACCTGCTCAATCTGGGATTCCTCAATTGTCTACATTGCCAAAAACCTAGTACGTTTTAGCTATAGATATCAAAGAATGTTTTTTTTTTCAATTCCAATTCATGCTGAGGATAGTCCACGTTTTGCATTTACTATCCTTGCACTAAATCATGAAGGTCCTGATCAGAGATATGAATGCAAAGTTTTCCCTCAAGGGATGGCTCACAGCCCAACTATGTGTCAAATTTATGTTAACAAAGTAATCCAGCCACGTAGAAATCAAAATCCTGTGCTACAAATATTTCACTATATGGATGATGTATTATTAGCACACAAAGCTAAAAACACATTGCTAGAATGTTATGCCACACTTACAAATTTATTAAAAAATTATAATCTAGAGATAGCAATGGATAAAGTACAATTACATTTTCCAATTAATTATTTAGGAGTTCTATTATCCTCAACCATGGTCCGTCCACCAAAAAGTCAAATACGAGTAGATCAACTCAAATCACTTAACGACATTCAAAAGTTATTAGGAGACATAAATTGGATAAGGCCTTATCTAGGAATACCAACAGGAGAGTTGGAACTTTTATTTGATATGCTAAAAGGTCCATCAGATCCAAATTCACCTCGAATATTAACGCCTGAAGCAAGAAAGGCATTAAAAATCATTTAAACATATATGGAAAATATGCATTTGGATAGAATTGATATCAGTTTGCCTTTACTATTTATTGTACTACCAACGAGAAATATTCCTACAGGAGTATTTTGGTAAGAAGGTCCATTATTGTGGATACATTTATCTTATTCTCCTAACACTGTTCTTACTAGGTGTCCTGAGGCTGTAGGACAATTAATACTCGAAGGAATAAAAGCAGCAAAGGGAGTGTTTGGAATTTCTCCCAATAAAATTATTACTCCATATACTATGGATCAAATTATGGGTTAGCTAATGAGTTAAATACTTGGGCAATAATCATGTGTAAATCTAATATTTCATTTGATAATCACTTACCATCTAATCCTTTGCTGTCTTTTTGGTCTTCTAATCCTGTAGTTTTTCCAAAAAATGACAAGAAAAACACCTATCATGAATGCTCCAAATATATTCACTGATGGGTCAAATAATGGTATAGCAGAAATAGTTACCCTTGATCAAACTTTTACATTTTTAGTACCCAAACAACCAGCTCAAAAGGTAGAGCTTAATGCAGTATTACAAGCTTTTGTGATGTTTAAGATTCTGTATTTAATTTATTTTCTGATAGTCAGTGTATAGTTAATGCTATAGTATCCCTTGAAGATGGTGGTAGGATTTATCCTTCCTCTACTGTATTCTCTTTGCTTTCCACTATACAAAGTATAATCTGGGACAGAAAAGATCCATTATTTATAGACATATTAGAGCACATACAGGATTGCCTGAAGCCCTTAGTTTGGGCAATGATTTAGCAGATAAAACAATACATGACATGCATATTTTCTCTACACTAGAAGAAGCTACAAATTTTCATAAAAGGTTCCATGTCAATACTAATACTTTACAAAAGCATTTCAAAATAACTAAGGAACAAGCTAGACAAATAATAAAACAATGTCAAAATTGTGTGACCTTTTTACCACAAATTAATCTTGGAGTCAATCCTAGAGGACTGATACCTAATCATATTTGCAGATGGACTTCATACACTTGCCAGAATTTAGAAAATTAAAATATTTTCCTGTTACCGTTGATACTTCTTTCGGATTTTGATGGGCTCCCTTCATGCAGGAAGAAAAAACTAAAGATATTATAGCTCATTGCTTGCAAAATTTTGCCACTGTGGGCGTCCCAAAACAATTAAAAACGAATAATGGTCCTGGTTATACTTTTACCTCTTTTAAACAAATTTTGCTCATCATTTGGCATTACTCATATAACAGGAATCCCATACAATCCACAGGGACAAGGCATAGTTGAAAGAGCTCATCAAACTGTTAAAATGTACTTATTAGAGCAAAAAGAGGGAATTGGAAAGGCGTATATATCCCCCAAAGATAAACTTAAAATAACCCTTTTTACTCTAAACTTTTAAAATTTGGATTCATCAGGGCTTAGTGCTGCACAAAGGCATATGTATCCAAAAAATGTACATAAGTCTAAGGTACTTTGGAAGGATATTCTAACAGGACAATGGATAGGTCCTGACCCAGTGATTGTCTGGAATCGGGTTCCATTTGTTTGTTTCCACAGGGAGAACAGCAGCCAATTTGGATTCCAGAAAGACTAACCAAAGCGATTTCTACAGACCAAAAAGAAGATGATTTGATTCAAATGCATAACAGCTGATATCCGGAGCTCCAGCTTGGCTATTCTTACATATGCAACAGTGATTAACCAGGATTCTTTTTTCAATATCTATTTTATTATTGCCCTTTCCCACATCATAAAGTTCTATTTTATTTTTTGAGCTGATACAGACCTAGGTTAATGTTTTTCTGATCAGTTTTATTTTTTGACTGTGGAGTTTCTAAACATTGCAATGGAGATTTCACCTGTGTAAAGCTACAAGGCCTTTACTATTGTCTTATGTGTTGTATGTTATGTGTGCACACTTGTGTTTTGTGTTGTATGTCTGTATGTGCGTATGTCCATATATCATATATGAGGAGTGCTCATGAAAAAATGGATCCAAATATTTTTTTATTCAAGTGATTTAAATGGTTTAATTTAAATTGGGTAAATAGCTGTTGAGGATTGTTTTAATATGCAAACAAAAAAGGAGGTTAACAGATCTTTTTGTTTACTTTCACCTTTCCTTTTCATTATATTTAATAATTCTTTTCAGGATATTGTAAATTGTTCAGAAAATTGTTTTCTTAGTACCTGTTGGAATGTTACATATTTTTTTTTTTTAGCCATCGTTGCCAGAATTCCTATCTTCATCCCAGTGCTGGTGAAGACAAAGATAAAACCAAACTACAGCTTCTTTGATAGTTATCACAACAAACTGTATAAATTGATGCATCAATGAATAATAACTCAACAAGTAATGCTCAATCAAGGAGTCAATTTACTTTGGGAGGAAATGGACATATATGGATTCCTCTGCTTTAAACTGCTTGCAGGACTTGCCTGGACTATGTATCACTTGTATGCATTGTGAACTATCTGTTGATGCAGCGAATTGTGGTATTGCTGGAGTATCTTTGCAGGTGGTGTCACCGGTGGTACAATTTTTCCAAAGGAGCCGTCAATTGGCCTGGTGTCTAGGCATTTCTGTGTTCTCCTCCCTTCTGCTAGTGATGGTCTAAAATTTGGGGGCAAAGAACCTCACTGCCCCACTGGCACCAAGGCCAAATTTGGGGACCAACAGAGGTGAGGCAAAGAACCTCACCCCCCCACACACACTGGTGCAAAGGCCAAATGTGGAGGCCAACAGAGGTGAGGCAATGAACCTCACCCCCCAACTGGTGCAAAGGCCTATCCACAAGTATGGCTGTATGCTGGACCGGTAGTCAGTATGATCCAATTTCAGTGGTACCAAGCTAACACAGGAGGCTGACACCTTGAGGTCAGCTCATCTGATGACGGGTAAGAACCATATGTAGTATTGGACAGCCTAACAGGCATGGTCCCTAAGCCACATTGCTTGTTGTTCAATTAAACAGAAGGGGGGAGATGTTGAGGGCCACAGGCGAGTCGGGATGACACATGGCATTTTTGCCAGAAGTAGTGGTTGAGAGGTGATGCTAGTGAGCCATTAAGATGATGACTTTTGAGTTCTGGCGGAGTTCCCGTTGAGTTCCGCTTGAGCTCTCACGGGGATTCCCAGAGAGTTCCCATTGGTTGGGGAAATGCCGGAGGAGGTATTTGCGGTTGGTGTGTGGTTCCTGGAGGAGCCTCATGGCGTTCGGGGGAGTTTCCGAGAGCGTGTGTGGAGTGTGCTGGTGGAGTTCCGAAATAAAGTTTGTTCCTGCTTCAGTGGCTCCTGATTTGTGCCAAGCCAGACTGCGGCACTATCCTACCCAGGGTTGAGGATACTCACACCTCTAAGAGGAAACCACTCAAACTGGGGTGTTGGGGGAACTCATATACCATCGCACCCAGGATCGAGGGGACAACCATCAAGGTGTGAGACCCTTCGAACCGGGGTGTCGGGGGGAGCTCATATACCATCTACCCAGGGTCAAGACTACTCCCTCAATAGGGGGGAGACCCCTCAAACCAGGGTGTCGGGGGAAGCTCATATACCATCCCACACCAGTAGAGGGGACTCCCCCTGTAGTGGGGGTCATCTTGAACCAGTGTGTCGGGCGAACTCCCTAACATAAACAGGGTCAGGGGCACTCCCCCCATATGAGGGATACCCCTTTAACTGGGGTGTTTGGGGGACACCCCACCACACCAGGTCCTGGGTGCTCCCCCCTTGAGAGCAGAGACCCCTCTAACCAAGGTGTTGGGGAGACACCCACCGCACCCAGGGTCGAGGACGCTCCCCCCTGTAGGGCGGTGACTCCTCAAATTGGGGTGTGGAGGAATCCCCACTGAAACCAGGGTTGGGGGCACACCCCCCTCTATGGCAAAGACCACTCAAACCCGGGTGTGGGGGGGACCCCCCACCAAACCAAGGTTCGAGGGCACTCCCCCATGTATGGTGGAGACCCCCACTGCACTCAGGGTAGGGACGCTACCCCTTACGTCAAAGATCCCTTGAAACAGAGTGTTGGCAGGACCCTTCACTGCACCAAAGTCAGGGCGCTCGCCCAGCTAGGGGCAAGACCCCTCGAACCAGGGTGTCAGGGGGAGCTCCCACTGCATCCAGGGTTGTGGGGACTCCCCACTCTAGGGCAAAGACCCCTCGAACCGAGGTGTTGGGGGGAACTCCAACAGCACCAGGGTTGAGGGGACCCCCCTTTAGGGTGGAGGCCCCTCAAACCAGGGTGTTGGGAGGAGCTCCCACTACACCCAGGCTCGAGGGGACCCCCCCTCTAGGGGGGAGACTCCTCGAACTGGGTGTCTCAGGGACCTCCCACCGCACCCATGGTCAAGGAGACTCCCTTCTCTAGGGTGGAGATGCCTCCAACCGGAAGGTTGGGGTGACCCTCTTCCACTGTACTCAGGGTATAGGGGACTCCCTGCTCTCGGGGGAGACACATCAAACCGGGGTGCTGGGGAGCTCCCTCCGCACCCAGATCAAGCGGATCCCCCCTCTACGGGGTAGACCCCTCAAACTGTGGTATTGGGGGCAATTTGTTTACATTCGCACCCAGAGTCGAGGGTACCCCCCCTCTAGGGAGGAGACCCCTCGAACAGTAGTGTCACTGTAAGCTCGTATACCATCGCATCCCGGGTCCAGGGGACCCCCCCTCAAGGGAGGAGACCCCTCAAACTGGGGTGTTAGAATGTAGAATGATCTCATATACCATTGCACTCAGGGTTGAGGGGACCCCACCTCTAGAGTGGAGACCCCTTAAACCAGAGTGCCGGGAGAATCTCATATACCATCGCACCCAGGGTCTAGGGGACCCCCTCTAGGGGGGAGACCCTTCAAAAAGGGGTCTCAGGGGAGCTCATATACCATCGCCCCCAGGGTAGAGAAGACCCCCCCTCTAGGGGGGAGACCCCTGGAACCAGGGTGTCAGCTTGAGCTCGTATACAATCACACCCAGGCTCACGGTGACCCACCCTAGGCGGGAGCCCCCTCGAACTTGGGTGTTGGGGGAAGTTCATATAAAATCACACACAAGTTCAAGGGGACTCCCTCCTGTAGGGGGGAGACCTCTTAATCTGGGTGTCAGTGGGACCCCCACCACACCCAGGATCAAGGGAATTCATCCTTCTAGTGGGGAAATGCCTTGAAATTGGGTGTTGGGGGGACTATCCCCACTGCACCCAGGGTCAGGGGGACTACCCCGTCTATTGAGGAGATCCTCGAACTGGAATGTCGGGGTCCACACCAACGCACCCAGGGTCGGGGGAAACCCCCTCTAAGGAAGAGTCCCTTCTAACCCATGGTATCTGGGAGACCCTCTCCACCTAACCCAGAGTCACAGGGACTCCCTCCTCTAGGGGGGAGACCCCTCAAACCACGGTTTGGGGGGAACACCCCACCGCACCCAGATTCAGGGGGGATTTCCCCTTTAGGCAGGAGACCTCCCGCACCAGGGTGTCTAGGGGGGCTCTTATACCATCGAAGACAGTGTAGACATGACTCCCCTCTATAGAGGGGAGCCCCTTCAAACTGCGGTGTCGGGAGGAACTCCCTTCTCACCCAGGATCAATGGGACTTCTTCCTCTAGGGAGGAGCCCCTTTGAACCTGGGTGTCAGGGAACCTCTCAACACCCCCAGGGTCAAAGGGACTCCCCCCTCTAGTGGGAAACCCTTTGAACTGGAGTTTGGGGGTAGCTCATACACCTTCGCACCCCCTCAAACCAGGGTGTCTGGGAGAGCTCCCAATGCACTCCAGGTAGAGAGACCCCCAGGATAGGGGAGAGACTCCTCAAACTGGAGTGTTGGGGGGAGTTTTACTCCACCCAGTTTGGGGAGACCTCCTCTCTAGGGCAGAGACACTGCGAACCTAGGTGTAGGGAGGGGCTCATACCCCACCCAGGGTCATGGTAAACCCCACTCTAGGGCAGAGATCCCTCTAACCTGTGTGTCAGAAGGAGCTACCACCACATCCAGGGTTGAGGGGACCCACCCTCTAGGGCATAAACCCCTCAAACTGGAGTGTTGCAGGGAGTTCCCACTGCACCCAGGGTCAAAGGGATCACCCTACTAGGGCTGAGACCCTGCTAACTGGAGTGTTGGAAGGAGCTCCCACCTCACCCAGTGTCAAGGGGACCTCCCCATGTAGGGCAGAGACCCCTGCAAACCAGGATGTTGGAGGGAGCTCCCACTGCACCCATTGTTGAGAGGACCCCCCTTCTATGGCAAAGAGCCCTTGAACCAGGGTGTTGGGGGGAGCTCCCATAGCACCCAGGGTCAAGAAGACCTCCCCTTCTAGGGCAGAGAACCCTCAAACCGAGTGTCAGGGGGAACTGCCACTGCATCCAGGCTCGAGGAGACACTCTTCTAGTGTGGAGACCCCTCAAACCGGAGTGTCAGTGGGAGCTCCCAATGCACCCAGGGTCGAGGGAACCTTCCAATCTAGGGCAGAGACCCCTTGAAATGGGGTGTTGGGGGTGGTCCCTCCACACTCAGGGTTGAGGGAACCCCCTTCTAGGGCAGAGACCCCTCGAACCATGGTGTCAGGAGGAGCTCCCACTGCACCCAGGGTAGAGGGGTCCTCCCCTATATGGCGGAGACCAGTCAAACCGGGGTGTTGGGGGAGTTTGTATACCATCGCAGCCTCCTCGATCCGAGGTGTTAGGGAGGCTCCCACAGCACCCCAGGCCTAGGGGACCCCCCTCTAGGGCACAGACCCCTCGAACCAGGGTGTCAGGGGAAGCTCCTATAACATTGCACCCAGGTTTGAGGGGACTCATCCCTCTAGGGGGTAACACCTCAAACCAGGGTGTTGGGGGAACCTCCCACCACACTCAGGTTTGAGGGGACCCCTGCCTGTAGGGGGGATACCTCTCAAACCAGGGTGTCCTGTGGATCTCCCACTGCATCCAGGTTTGAGGGGACTCCCCCTTTTAGGAGGGAGACCCTTTGAACCGGGTTCCCTGGTGGAACTCGTATACCATTGCACCCTCCTTGAACCAGGGTTTTGGGGAAAGCTTTCTCCGCATCCAGGGTCGAGGGAAACCCCCCTCTAGGGGAAAGACCCATGAAACAGGGATGTGGGGGGGGAGCTACCACTGCACCCAGTGTCGAGGGCACCCCTCCCTCTAGGAGGAAGACCCCTCAAACTGGGGTATCAGGGGGAACTCTTACCGCACCCAGGGTCGAGAGGACCCTGCCTCTAGGGCAGAGACTCCTCGAACTGGGTGTTGGGGGAATCTCCCACCTCACCCAGGTGAGGGGACGCACCCTCTAGGTGGGAGAACCCTCGAACCAGGGTGTCATGGGGAGCTCCCATCGCACTCAGGGTTGAGGGATCCCCCAATCTAGCTCTAGCGGGTAGAACCCTCTAACCCGGATGTCAGGGGAGTTCCCACCTCACCCAGGGTCGAGTGGACCCCCTTTCTCGGGGGGAGACACCTCGAACTGGTGTGTTGGAGGGAGCTTATATACCTTCGCACCCAGGGTAAAGGGGACTCCTCCTCTAGGGGTGAGGTCCCTCGAACCGGGTGTCGAGGGGACCTTCCACTGCACCCAGGGTTGAGGGCACTCCCCCGTGTAGGGGGAGACCCCTAGAACAAAGGTGTCGGGGGAACTGCCACCGCACACAGGGTCGAGGCACTCCCCCATGTAGGGGGGGAGTTCTCTGGAACCGAGGTCTAGACGAGACCTCCCACTGCTCCCAGGGTCAATGGTGCTCCCCCCCTATAGGGAGGAGACCACTTGAACTGGGCTGTCAGAAGGATCTCATCTACCATCGCACCCAGGTTTGAGAGAACAATCCCTGGGTGGGGGAACCACTATAACTGGGGTATAGGGGGAGCTTGTATACCATTGCACACACGGTCAAGGGGACTCCCCACTCTAGGGGGTAAACCCCTCAAAACGGGGTGTTTGGAGGTCCCCCTCTACCACACCCTGGGTCGAGGTTCTCCCCCGTATAGGGGGGAGATGCCTTGAACAAGGTTGTTGGGGTGACTCAGCACCCAGTGTCCATGGACTACCCATTCTCTGGGTAAGACACCTCAAATTGGGGTTAGGGGAGAGCTCCTACCGCACCCAGGGTCGAGGGGACCTCCACTCTATGGGGTAGAACCTTCAAACCGGGGTGTCAGTGTGAGATGGTATACCATCGCACCCAGGGTCGAGGGTCTGCCCCCTCTAGGGGGGAGACCCCTCAAACTGGGGTGTCAGGGGGAGCTTGTATACCATTGCATGCAGGGTCAAGGGAACCCCCCTCTAGGGGGGAGACCCCTCAAACTGGGGTGTCAGGAGGAGCTTATATACCATTGCACCCAGGGTCAAGGTGACCCCTCCCAGAAGGAGACTACTCAGAACGGGGTGTCAGGGGAGCTCCTATACCATCGCACACAGGGTAGAGGCAACCACCCCTCTAGGGTGGAGACCCCTTGAACCAGGGTGTCGGGGGAGCTCGTATACCATGGGACCCAGGGACGAGGGGACCCCATCCTAGGCTGGAGACCCCTCGTACAGGGATGTCGGGGAAAGCTCTTACACCAACTTACCCAGGGTCAAGGGAACCCCCCCTATAGGGGGGAGTCCCCTCGAACTGGGGTGTCTGGGAGAGCTTGTATACCATCGCACCCAGTGTCAAGGGGGACACCTTAGTAGTGGGGAAACACCTCAAACCTGAATGTCAGGGGGAGTTCCCACCACACCCAAGTTCCAGGGGAACCCCCCTCTATTTGGGGAGACCCCTCGAACTAGAGAGTCAGGGGACACCCCTACTGCACCCAGGTTCGAGGGTCCTTCTCCCTCTAGGGAAACTCCCCTCGAACTGGGGTGGCAGGGGGAGTTCCCAACACACTCAAAATCGAGGGGACCTTTCCCAATCAGGCGGAGAACCCATGAACCAGGACGTCAGGTGGAGCTTCCTCAGCACCTAGGGTCGAGGGGACCCTACCTCTAGGGCGGAGACCCCTATAACTGAGGTGACCGGGGGACCTCCCACTTCACCCAGTGTCGAGAGGACCCCCCCCACTAAGGCGAAGACCTCTTGAACAGGGTGGTCAGGGGTAGCTTCCACCGCACCCAGGGTCGAGAGGACTCCCACCTCTAGGACGGAGAGCCCTTGAACCAGGGTTTTGCGGGAGCTCCCACTGTACCCATAGTTGAGGGGACCCCTCCTGTATGGCAAAGACCCACTCAAACCAAGGTGTTAGGGGGAGTTCCCACCACACCCATGGTTGAGGGGACCCTCCTCTATGGCAATGACCCCTCAAACCGCGGGTCGGGGGGAGCTCCCCCTGCACCCCTGTTCGAGGGGACTGCCCCATCTTGGGTGAAGACCCCTCAAGCCAAGGTATAAAGGGGAGCTCCCATTACACCCAGAGTCAAGGGGACACCCCCTTCAGTGGAGACCCCTCGACAAGGAGTTGAGGAAGAAGCACCCACTGCACCCAGGGTCAAGAGGATCCACCCCTCTAGGGCAAAGACCCCTCAAACCAGGTCTCAGGGGGAGATCCTATTGCACCTAGGTTCAAGGGGACCCCCAACTCTAGGGAGGATTCCCCTCGAACTGGGGTGTCGTGGGGAGCTCCAACCGCACCCAGGGTCAAGGGTACCTTCCACTCTAAGGCAGAGACCCCTCGAACCATGATATCAGGGGGAGGTCCCACCGCACCCAGCGTCGAAGAGACCCCCGCTTCATGAGCGGAGACTGCTTGAACGAGAGTGTCAGGGGGAGCTCCCACCACACCCAGGGTCCAGGGGACACCCCCTCTAGGTCTGAGACCCATCGAACTAGGGTATCGGGGGATCTCCCACGGCACCCAGGTTCTAGGGGACTCCTGCCTGTAGGGGAGAGACCTCTTGAACTAGTGTGTCCTGGGGAGCTCCCACCACACCCAGGGTCAAGGAGATTCCCCCCTCTAGTGGGGAGACCCTTCGAACCAGAGTGTCGGGGGGAGCTCATATACCATCGTACCCAGTGTTGAGGGGACTCACCCCTCTAGAGGAAACCCCTAGAACTGGGGTATTGGGGAGACCTTCCACTGCACCCAGGTTAGAGGGGACACCTCCTCTAAGGGAGGATACCCCTCAAATTGGGGTGTTGTGGGAAGCTTATATACCACCGCACCCCCCATGAACCAGGGTGTTAGGGGAAGCTTTCACCACACCCAGCATCGAGGGCCCCCATCTAGGTGGGAGAGACTTCTAACGGGGGTGTCAGGGGAACTGCCACCACACCCAGTGTTGAGGGGACTGCCCCTCAAGGGGGAGACCCCTTGAATCTTGGGTGGGGGGAGCTCCAACTGTACCCAGGGTTGAGGGGACCCCCACTCTAGTGCAGAGACCCTGTGAACAGGGTGTCGGGGAAAGTTTCCACCACACCCAATGTCAAGGGGTGCCCCCCTCTAAGGGGACACCCTTCAAACAGTGTGGTGGGGGGAGCTCCAACTGCACCTATGGTTGAGGGAACCCCCCACTCTAGGTTTGGGGGTGTTGGGGGGAGATCCTGCTAACAGGTTGTTGAGGGGAGATCCCACCACACTCAGGGTCGAGGGGATCCCCCCTCTAGGGCAGAGACCCTTCGAAACAGGGTGTCAGGGAGAAAGCCCACATCACCTAGGGTCAAGGGGACCCTAGCTTTAAGGTGGAGACCCCTCAAACCGGGGTGTCGGTGGGAACACCTATGGAACACAGGGTCGAGGGGACACCCCCTCTAGGGTGGAGACCCCTCCAGCTGGGGTGTCAGATGGAGCTCCCACCTCACCACGGGTCGAGAAGACCCATGCTCTAGGGCAGAGAACCCTAGAACCATTGTGTCGGGGAGAGCTACCACCGCACCCAGAGATGTGGGGACCCCAGTCTAGGGTGGAGACCCCTAGAACCAGGGTGTTGGGGGAAGCTCACACCACACCCAGGGTTGATGGGACCGCCCCATTTAGGGCAGAGACCCCTTGAAACGGGTGTCATTGGGAGCTTTCATTGCACCCAAGTTTGAGGGGACCTCCCATTCTGAGGCAGAGACACCTAAAACCGGGTTGTGGGGGGGGGACTCTCACTGCACTCAGTGTCGGGGGACTCCCCCACTAGGGAGGAGACCTTTCCAACTGGGGTGTCCAGGGGAGCTCCCACCATACCCAGGGTTGAGGGGACCCCCCTTAAAGGGCTGAGACCCCTCTAACCAGGGTTTCTGTAGCGGGGAGACCTCCAGAACTGGGGTGTCCTGAGGAGTTCCCACAGCCCCCAGGGTCAAGGGGACTCCACCCTCGAGGGGGAAGATCCTTCAAACCGGGGTATCGGGGAGAGCTCGTATACCATCACACCCAGGGTTGAGGGGACTCACCACTCTAGGGGAAAACCCCTCGAACTGGGGTGACGGTGGGACCTCCATACGCACTCACCCAGGTTCGAGGAGACTCCTCCATCTCTGAGGGAGACCCCTGGAATGGGGGTGTGGGGAGAGATCCCACTGCACTCAGCATTGAGGGTAACCCCCACTCTAGGGCAGAGACCCCTTCAAACTGGGTGTTGGTGGGAGCTACCACCACACCCAGGGTGGAGGGGACCCCAGATCTAGTGCAGAGAACCCTCGAACTCGGTATCAGGGAGAGTTACCACCACACCCAGGGTTGAGGGGATGAACCCACTAGGAGGGAGATCCCTCGAACAGGGTATCATGGGGAGCTCCCACCGCACCCATCGTTGAGGGAACACTCCCCTCTAAGGAAGAAAACCCTGTAACCGAGGTGTTGGGAGGAACTCCCATCGTACCCAGGGTAATTGGCCTCCACTTTTGAGAGAACTCTCAAGCTGGGGTGATGGGGGGAGCTCCCAACACACCTAAGGTCATGGAGAACCCCCCTTCCAGGGGGAAGAACACTCACACCGAGGTGTAGGGGGGAGCTTCCACCACACCCAGAGTCGAAGGGACACCTCCTGTAGAGAGGAGACCCCTCAACTTGGAGTATCAGGGGGAGCTCCCATAGCACACAGGGTCAATTGGAAAATCCCTCTAGAGGGGAGAACCTTTGAACTGGGGTGTCAGTGGGAGCTCTCACCACATAGGGTCGAGGGAAGCCCTCCCATAGCTGTAGAGCCCTCGAACCTGGGTGTCAGGGGGAGCTCCCACTGCACCCAGGTTTGAGAGGACTCCCTTCTCTAGGTGGGACAACCCTCAAATCGGGGTGTTGGGGGAGCTCTATACCATCGCGCCCCCCTGGAACCAGGGTGTCAGGAGAAGCTATCACCGCACCCAGGTTCAAGAGGACCCCCGATCTACAGAGGAGACCCTCGAACCAAGGTGTCGGGGGGAGCTCCCATGACAACCAGGGTCGAGGGGACAACCATATCTATGGGGTGAACTCTTGAACCGGGGTGTTGGAGGGAACTTTCACTGCATCCAATGACGAGGGGACACCACACACAAGGGGGAAAAATCCTTGAACCGGGGTGTCGTGGAAAGCCTGCTCTGCACCCAAGGTTGAGGTGACCACCCCTCTGGTGGAGACCCCTTGAACCGGGGTGTCAAGGGGGCCCCCACCACTGCACAAGGGTCAGGGACTCCCCCTCTAGGGAAGAGAGTCCTCTAACCGAGGTGTCAGGGGAATCCCAAAGGTACCAAGATTTAAGGGGACTCCCTCCCGTAGGGGCAAGACCTCTTGAACCAGAGTGTTGAGGGGACCCCCCACTGCACCCAGAGTTGAGGAGACTGCCATTTTTAGGGGGACACCCCTCAAACTGGGGTATCAGGGGGACCCCCCCTTTGCTCCCAGAGTCAATGGGACTCTTCCCCCATAGGAAGAAGACCCCTCGAACCGGGCTGTCAGTGGGACCCAACACCACATCCAGGTCGAGGTGTCTTCCCCACCACAAACCGGGGTGTTGGGGGGAACCTCCCACCAAACCCAGGGTTGAGGGGGCTCCCCCTCTAAGGGGGAGAGTCCCCTCAAACTGGGGTATTGGGGGACCCCCCATCCGCAACCAGGGTCAGAGGAATTTCCACTCTAGGTGGGATATCCGTCAAACAGGAATGTCAGGGGGACCTCCCACTGAACCAAGAGTTGAGGGGTCCCCCCCCTCTGAAGTTGGAGACCCCTCACACCGGGATGTCAGGGTAGCTCCCACTGTACCCAAGTTCAAGGAGAACCCCCCCCCCTATGGGAGGAGAACCCTCTAACCAGAGTTGAGTGGACCAACCCCTCCGCACCGAGGGGCCAGGGGTCTCCATTCACTAGGGGGGAAACCCCTTGAACCAGGGTGTTGGGGAGACCCCCCACCACACCCAGGGTCAAGGGGACTCCCCCCTCTAGGAAAGAGACCCGCCAACTGTAGTGTTGCTGGACCCTCCCCCACCACACCCAGTGTTGACGAAACTCCTCCCTCTAGGGGGGAGATGCCTCGAAATGGTTGTCGGGATGAGCCCCCTCCACCATACTCAGGGTCCAGGGGACTACCCCCTCTCGGCTGACACCTCAAACCGGGTGCAGGGGGAGCTCCAGCACACCAGGTCGAGGGGACCACCCCTCTACAGGGAAGCTCCCACCGCAACAAAGGTTGACAGGACCCCCGATCTGGTGCAGAGACCCCTCGAACCAGGATGTGTGGGGATCTCCCACCATACCCATAGTTAGGGGACCCCACCTCTATGGCAAAAAACCTTCAAACCAGGGTGTCAGGGGAAGCTCCCGTGGCACCGGGGCCAAGGGTACCACCCCTCTAGGACAGAGACCCCTCGAAACTGGGTGTCCTAGGGAGCTTTCACTGCACCCAGGGTTGAGGGGACCCCCGTTTGTATGGGGGAGATCTCCTGAACTAGGGTGTCCTGGGGAGTTCCCACTGCACCCAGAGTCAGGGGGTCTCCCCCCTATAGAGGGGGAGACCCTTTGAACTGGGGTGTCATGGGGAGCTCATATACCATAGCACCCAGCATAGAGGGGACTCACTCCTCTAGGGGGAAACCTCTCTTACTGAGGTGTCGGGGGACCTCCCACCATAACCAGGTTTGAGGAGACTCCCCCATCTAGGGGGGAGACCCCTGGAATGGGGTGTTGGTGGGAGATCCCACTGCACCCAGCATCAATGGGACCCCACCTCTAGGGCAGAGATCCCTCAAAGTGGGTGTGGGGGAGCCCCCCTATAGGACAGAGACCCCTCTAACTGGGTGGCAGGGGTAGCTCCCACTGCACCCATGGTCAAGGGGACCCCACAATCTAGGGCAGAGACCCTGTGATCTGGGGTGTCAGGGGGAGCTCCCACTGCATCCAGCATCGAGTGGACCCCCCTTTAGGGCAGAGACCCCAAGAACTGGGGTATTGTGGGGAGCTCCCAACACACCCATGGGTGAGGGGACCCCCTTATAGGGCAAAGACCCCTCATACCAGTGCGTTGGGGGGAGCTTCCATCACACCCATGGTTGAGGGGACCCCACCTCTATGACAAAGACCCCTTGAACCAGGGTGTCAAGGGGAGCTCCCACCACACCCAGGGTTGAGGGGACACCCTCCTGTAGGGTGGAGACCTTCTGAACTGGGTGTCCTTGGAGTTCCCGTTTAACACAGGGTAGAGTCGATTCCCCCTTTTAGGGGGGACACCCTTCGAACCAGGGTGTTGGGGGTAACTCGTATACCATCACAACCCCTCAAACCGGGGTGTCAGGGGAAGCTTTCACCACATCCAGGGTCAAGGGGAATCCCCCTCTGGGGGGAGACCACTGAAACAGGTGTGTCGGGGAGAACTCCCACCGCATCCAGTGTTGAGGGAACCCCTCCATCTAAGGGGGAGACCCCTCAAACCAGGATGTTGGGGGAGTTCCTACCACACCCAGGGTTGAGGAGACCTCCTCTCCAGGGTGGAGAACCCTCGAACTAGGTGGTGGGGGGAACTCCCACGACACCCAAGTGAGGGGACGCACCCTCAAGGGGGGATAACTTTTGAACTGGGGTGTCCAGGGGAATCTCCCTCAGCACCCAGGTTTGAGGGGATGCCCCCACTCTAGCGGGTAGAATCCTCTTACCGGGTTGTCGGGGATAGCTCCCACCACACCCAGGGTCGAGTAGACCCCCTTTCTCCGCGGGGAGACCCCTCAAACTGGGGTGTGGGAGGGAGCTCCTGTACCATCGCACCAAGGATAGAGGGGACTCCGCCCTAGAGTGGAAATCACCCAAACCGGGGTCTTTAGGGGATCTTCCACTGTACCGAGGGTGTAGGGCATTCCCCTTTGTAGGGGGATATTAGTGTCTGTAAACAAGTCGGGATGGCGCCTAGCATTTTGCCAGAGGGAGTGGTTTGCAAAGTAACGCCAGTGAGCCATTAAGTGTGGAGATGCCTTATTGGTTGGCTGCTGTATCTAGTTTATGTTAATTAAGATAAGTTGTGTGGAATGTGTATATACCGCTCCTGTCCTACAGTAAACGGCTCCCACTCCTGCTGTATCAATGTACACAAGTTGCTCGTCACCCCCCAATTATTTTGCTGCAGCCGGACTGCGGCAGGGGGAGACCCCTCGAAGCAGGGTGTCAAGGGAACCGCCACCGCACACAGGGTCAAGACACTCCCCCATATAGGGGGGAGACCCTTTGAACAGAGGTGTTGGGAGGACCTCCCACTGCTCCCAGGGTCAATGGCGCTCCCTCCTGTAGGGGGAAGACCACTTGAACCAGGCTGTCAGAAGAATCTCATGTACCATCACACCCAGGTTCCAAGAAACAACCCCTAGGGGGAAACCACTATAACTAGGCTGTCGGGGGAGCTCGTATACCTTCGCACACAAGGTCAGGGGGAGCCCCCTCGAACCAAGGTGTTGGGGAGCTCATATACCATTGCACCCAGGATAGAGGGGACCCCCCCATCTACATGGGACACCCCTCGAACCAGGGTGTCGAGGGGAGCTCGCATAACATCACACACAGTGTTGAGGGGACTCCCCTTTCTAGGTGGGAGACCCCTAGAAACAGGGTATAGTGGGGACACCCCCACCGCACCCAGGGTTGAGGGAACTCATCCCTCTAGGGGGAAGATGCCTCCAACCAGGTTGTCGGGGTGACCCCCATACACAGCACCCAGGGTCAAAGGGACTTCCCACTCTCAGGGGAAGACACCTCAAAACTGGGAGTGGGGGAGCTCTTACCGCACCCAGAGTTGAGGGGACCCCCTCTCTAGGGGGGAGACCCTTGAACAGGGGTGTCAGTGTGAGCTCGAGTATCATCACACCCATGGTCGAGGGGACCCCCTCTCTATGGGGGAAACACTTCAACCGTGGAGTTGGGAGCAGCTCGTATACCGTCATACCCAGAGTCGAGGGGAAACCCCCTCTAGGGGGGAGACCATTTGAAAGGTTGTGTCAGGGGAGCTCCTAACCATCGCACCCAGGGTCGAGTTGATCATCCCTCTAGTGTGGAGGACCCTCAAACTGGGGTCTCG
This sequence comes from Urocitellus parryii, assembly GCF_045843805.1. NCBI lineage: Eukaryota > Metazoa > Chordata > Mammalia > Rodentia > Sciuridae > Urocitellus > Urocitellus parryii. The sequence goes on from NC_135536.1 coordinate 128,433,221, forward strand.
GGTTGAGGTTGTATACCATTGGACCCAGGGACGAGGGGACCCCACCATATGCGAGAGATCCCTTGAACTGGGGTGTTGGGGAAAGCTTGTATACCATCATACCCAGGGTTGAGGGAACCCCCCTCTAGGCGGGAGACCCCTTGAACTGGGGTGTCAGGGGGAGCTTGTATATCATTGTACCCAGGGTCGAGGGAATCCCCAATCTAGGAGTGAAACCCTCGAACTGAGGTGTCAGGGGGAGCTCCTATACCATTGCAGGCAGGGTCGAGGGGACCCCACCTAAGCAAGAGACCTCTCAAACTGGGGTGTCTGGGGGAGTTGTATAAAATTGCAACCAGGGTCAAGGGGACTCCACCCTGTAGAGGGGAGACCCCTTGAACTGGGGTGTCAGTGAGACTCCCCCCCACTGCACCCAGGATTGAGGGGACCCATTCCTCTATGGGGGAGATACCTTGAAACAGGGTGTTGGGGGATCCTCCTCACCGCACCCAGGGTCAGGGAGACTCCCCCATCTACTGGGGAGATCCCTCAAACCAGGATGTTGGGGGATCCAACACCGCACCCAGGGTGTGGGGGACTCCACTTTCTAGGGAAGAGTCCCCTCTAATCGTGGTATCCAGGAGACCCCCCTCCACCTAAGCAAGGGTGGGGTGACTCCCCACTATAGGGGGGAGACCCCTTGAACCAGGGTTCGGGGCCCCACCGCCCTCAGGTTCAGGGTGAATTCCCATTTAGGCAGGAGAATCCTTGCACCGGGGTGTTGGAGGGAAATCCCACAGCACCCAAGTTCGAGGGGAACCCCCTTCTATGGGTGGAGACACCTCTAACCAGAGGTAAGGGGACCACAGCCACCGCACCCAGGGTCAAGGGGCCTCCCTCCTCTAGTGGGGAGACCCCTTGAACTGGGGAGTGGGGGGGACCCCTCCATCGCACCCAACATCGAGGGGATGCCCCCCTCTAGGGAAGAGACCTCTCGAAACAGGGTGTCAGAGGGACCACCCCAACACACACAAGTCAGGGCACTCCCCCGTTCTGGGGGTGACCCCTCAAACTTGGGTGTCTGGGGGACCCCCACACCACACTCAGGGTCAAGGTGACTCCCCCTCTAGGAAGAAGACCACTTCAACCATGGTGTCGTTGGACCCCCCCTCACAGCACCCAGTGTCGAGGAGACTCCACCCTCTAGGTTGTTGGTGTGACCCCCCCAAAATACCCAGGGTACTGGGGACTACCTGCTCTTAGAAGAGACACCTTGAACTGGGGTGCAGAGGGAGCTCCCAGCGCACCCAGGTCTGGGAACCCCCTCTATGGTGGAGACCACTCGAACCAGACCAGGATGTCTGGGGGAGTTCCTATACATTCTCACCTAGAGTCGAGGGGACCCCCCTCTAGGGGGGGTCCCCTCAAACAGGTGTGTCAGTGTGAGCTCGTATACCAATGCACCCAGGGTTGAGAGGATCCCCCTCTAGGGGAGAGATCCCTCCAAATGGCGTGTCGGGGGAGCTCCTATACCATGACCCCCAGGGTCGAGGGGACACACTCTCTAGCGGGAAGACCCCTTGAACTGGGGTGTCAGTGGGAGCTTGTATATAATTGCACTCATGGTCAAGTGGACCTCGACTAGGCAGGAGACCCCGCGAATTGTGGTGTCGGGGGAGCTCATATACCATAGAACACAGTGTCAAGGGGACCACCCCTCTAGGACAGAGGCACCATGAACCGGGGTGTTTGGGGAGCTCCCACCACACCCAGGGTCCTGGTGAACCCCCCTCTAGGGCTTGGAACCCTCAAACTAGGGTCAGGGGGAGCTCCCACTGCACCCATGGTTTAGGGGACCCCCCAGTGTGAACACCCATCAAACCGGGTTGTTTTGGGAAGCTCCCACTGCACCCAGGGTTGAGGTTACCCCCCCTCTAGGGGTGAGACCCCTGGAACTGGGGTGGCGGGGGTGTTCCCATCACACCCAGGATCTAGGATACCTCCCGCTAAAGCGTGGAGACCCCATGAAGAGGGGCATCAGGGGGAGCTCCCACTGTACCTAGGGTTGAGGGGAGCTCCCACCACACGCAGGGTAGAGGGGAAACCCCATCTAGGGCGGAGACCCCTTGAACCACGATGTCGGGGGTACTTTCCCACCACACCCAGGGTTAGGAGGAATTTCCCCTCTAGGGGGGAGACTCCTAGAACTGGGGTTTGGGGGGTAGCTCGTAAACCATCAAACTCAGTGTCGACGTGACTCCCCACTGGAAGGGGAGACCATCCGAACCGGGGTGTCAGGGAGACCTGCCTCTGAATTCAGGGTGGAGAGGACTCCCGCTTCTAGGTGGGAGACCACTCAAACTGGGGTGTTGGGCAAACCTACTATGGAAACCAGTGTCGAGTGCACTGAATCCCTCTGGGGGGGAGCCCCTTCAAACCGGGATGTCAGGGGAGCTTGTATACCATCGCACCCAGGGTTGAAGAGACTCACCCCTATAGTGGGAAACCCCTGGAACCGCGGAGTCGGTGTTACCTCCCACCTCACCCAGAGTTGAGAGGACTCCCCTTCTAGAGGAGAGACCACACAAACTGGGGTGTCGGGGAAAGCTCATATACCATTGCAGGCCCTTCAATCCAAGTTGATGGGGGGAGCTCCCATAGCACCCCGGGTTGAGGAGACCCACCGCTCTAGGGAGGTGACTCCTCAAACATGGTGTCAGGCATACCTCCCACCAAACCCAGGGTCGAGGGCATTCACCCCTCTATGGGGGAGCCCATCTAACCGGGATGTGGGGGGGAGCTTGTATACAATTGCATTCAGGGTTGAAAGGACTCACCCCTCTAGTGGGAACCCCCTTGAACCAGGGTGTCGGTGGAACCTCCCAACGCACACAGGGTTGAGAGGACTCCCCCCTCTAGGGGGGAGACCCCTCGAACCAGAGTGTGTGGGGGGGAGCTCCTAAACCATCACAGCCCCTTTGATCTGAGGTGACTTGGGGAGCTCCCACAGCACCCCAAGTCGAGGGAACCCACTCCTCTATGGTGGAAAACCCTCGAACTCAGGTGTCGGGGGGAGATCCCACGGCACTAAGGGTCAATGAGACCCCCTCCTCTAGGGGAGAGACGAGTGGAACCCGGGTGTTGGGGTGAGCACCCACCACACTCAGGGTCAAGGGACTCTCCTTCTAGGGGGAGCCTCTTTGAACTGGGGTTTTGGGGGACCTCTCACCACTCCCAGTGTGGAGGGGGAGTCCCATTGAACCGGGGAGTAGGGGGGAGCTCATATCATCACACCCAGGGTTGAGGTGATGCACCCCTCTAGTGGGAAACCCCTCAAACTGGGGTGTTGGGGGGAGCTCATACACCATTTCACCCACCTCAATCTGAGGTGTCGAGGGGAGCTCGTATACAATCATACCCAGGGTAGAGGAAACCCCCCTCTATGTGGGAGACCACTTGACCCAGGGTGTCAGGGGTAGCTTGATACCATCACACCCAGGGTCGATGGGACCCCCTAAGCAGGATACCCCTCCAACTGGGGTGTTGGGGGGAGTTTGTATAAAATCCCACCCAGGGTCAAGGGGACTCCCCCGTGTAGGGGGGAGACCCCTTGAACTAAGGTATTGGTGGTATCCCTCCACACCACACCAGGGATCGAGGGAACTCATCCCTCTAGGGAGGAGATGCCTAGAAATAGGGTGTTGGTGGAACTCTAACCACTACACCCAGAGTCGGGGGGACTCCCCCATTTACTGGGGAGATCCCTCAAACTGGGATGTCAGGCACCCCACTGGGCCCAGGGTCAGGGGGAATCCACTTTCTAGGGAAGAGTCCCTCTAACTGTGGTATTGGGAAGACCCCCCTCCACCTAACCTAGGGTTGGGGGGAACCCCCCATCGCACTCAGGTTCAGGGGGAAATCCCCTTTAGACAGGAGACCCCTCACACCAGGGAGTTGGGGTGAGCTCCCACTGCATCCATGTTCGAGGAGAACCCCTCTCTATGGGGGGAGACCCTCTAACCAGAGGTGAGGGGACCACCCCACTGCACCCAGGATCAAGGGGCCTCACTCCTCTGGGGGGAGAGCCTCGAACTGGGGAGTCCTTTGGACCCCTCCACTGCACCCAGGGTAGAGGGGACTCCCCCTCTAGGGAGGAGACCCCTTGAACTGGGGTGTCAGGGGGAACCCCCCAAAGCACCCAGGGTTGGGTGACTCCCCACTCCATGGGGAGACCCCTCCAACCAGGGTGTCAGAGGGACCCTCCCACCACACCCAGGATCAAGGGGAATTCCCCCTCAATGAAGGAGACTCCTTCAATCGTGGTGTCGGTAGACCCCCCACACCCAGTGTCGAGGGGACATCCCCTTCTAAGGGGGAGATGTCTCAAATCAGATTGTCAGTGTAATCTCCCCCCTCTACCATACCCAGGGTCCAGGGGACTACCCCCTCTCAGGGGAGATACCCCAAACTGGGGTGAGGGGGATCTCCCAGAGCACACAGGTCGGGGGACCCCCCTCTATTGGGGAGACAACTCGAACCAGGATGTTGGGGGGAGTTCATATACATTAGCACCCAGAGTCAAGGGGAACCCCCTGTAGGCGGAGACCTCTCAAACAGGTGTGTCAGTGTGAGCTCGTATACCAACGCACCCAGGGTCTAGGGGATCCCCCTCTAGGAAGGAGACCCCTCAAAATGGGGTGTCGAGGGAGGTTGTATACCATCACCCCCAGGGTCACGGGACCCCCTCTAGGGAGGAGGCCCCTCAAATCCGGGTCTCGCAGGAAGCTCCTATACTATCACATCCATGGTCGAGTGGACCCCGACTAGGTGGAAGACCCCTTGAATTGGGGTGTTGGGGGGAGCTGGTATACTATCATACCCAGTGTCCAGGGAACCCCCTTCTAGGGGGGAAATCCCTCTAACCGGGTGTCGGTGGGAGCTCGTATACCATTGCACCGAGGGTCCAGACGATCCCCTCTAGGCGGAGACCCCTCGAACCAGGGGGTTGGGGGAACTCGTATAACATTTCACCCAGGGTCAAGGTGACTCCCCCCTGTAGGGGGGAGGCCCCTTGAACCGAGGTGTCTGAGGAAACTCCCAATGCACCCAGGGTCGAGAGGCATTTCCACTCTAGGAGAGAGACCCCTCCCACCGGGGTTCATGAGGAACCCCCCACCGTACCCAGGGTCAGGGGAACTTCCCCTTTAGTTGGGAGACCCCTAGAACCAGGCTGTCTGGGGGAGCTCGTATACCATTGCACCCATGGTCGAGGGGACCTCCCCTAAGGAGAGACCTCTTGAATTGGGTGTCGGGTGAGCTCTTATAACATCAAACACAGTGTTGCGGAAATCTCCCCTCTAGGACAGAGACACCATGAACCGGGATGTTGCGGGTAGCTCCCACCTCATCCAGGGTCGTGGCAAACTCCCCTGTAGGGAAGAGCTCCCTCGAACCAGGGTGGCAGGGGGAGCCCCACCACACCCAGGGTTGAGGTTACCCCCTCTCTAGTGTGGACACCTCTCGAACTGTGGTGTCTTTGGGAGTTCCCACTTCACCCAGGGTTGAGGTTACCCCCCTGCTAGGGGGGAGACCCCTCGAACCGGGGGGCGAGGGGAGTTGCCACAGCACCCAGGATCGAGGGGAAATCACCCAAAAGTGTGGAGACCCCAAGAACCGGGGTGTCGAGGGGTGCTGCCACCACAGCTAGGGTCATGGGGAGCTCCCACCGCAGCCAAGGTCAAGGGAAACCCCCATCTACGGTAGAGTACCCTCGAACCACGGTGTCAGGGGACCCCCCTACACCACAACCAGGATCAGGGGGAATTTCCCCTCTATTGTTGAGATGCCTCTAACGGGGTGTCACGAGTAGCTCCTATACCATCAAACTGTCGACGGAACTCCCCCCTGTAGGCAGGAGACCCCTTGAACAGGGGTGTTGGTGGGACCCCCCCACCTCACACAGGATCAAGAGGACTCATTCCTCTATGGGGGAGAAGCCTAGAAACGGGGTGTTGGGGGGACCCTCACCACCACACCCAGGGTGGGGGGACTCCCCAGTCTACTGGGGAGATTCATCAAACTGGGATGTCACCCCCCCACACAGCACCCAGGGTCGGGAGGACTCCACCCTCTAGGGAAGAGTCCCCTCTAACCGTGGTATCGAGGAGACCCCCCTCCACCTAACCCAGGGTCGGGGGATTCCCCCCTCTAAAGGGGACCCCTCAAACCAGGGCTGGGGGGAACCCTCCAACGCATTCAGATTCAAAGTTTGAGGGGAAACCCTCTCTATAGGGGGAGACCCCTTTAACCAGAGGTGAGGGGACCACCCCCACCGCACCCAGTGTCAAGGGGCCTCCCTCCTCTAGGTGGGAGATCCCTCCACTACACCCAGGGTCAAGGGGACTCTCCCCTCTAGGGAACATACCCCCCTCGAACCGGGGTGTTGGGGGACCCCCCCAATACACGCAGTGTCTCCGTCTATGGGGAGACCCCTCAAACTGGGATGTTGGGGGGACTATCCCACCACACCCAGTGTTCAAGGGGACTCCCCCCTCTAGGAAGGAGACCGCTCCAACCGTGGTGTTGTTTGAACCCCCTCACTGCACCTAGTGTCGAGGGGACACCCCCTTCTAGGGGGGAGATGCCTCAAACCAGGTTGTCGTAGTGACCGCTCTCCACCATACCAGGGTCTAGGGGACTACCCCCTCTCAGGGGAGACACCTTGAACCAGGGTGTGGGGGGAGCTCCCAGAGCACACAGGTCGGAGGACCTCCCCCCTACATGGAAGACCACTCAAACCAGGATGTCTGGGGGAGTTTGTAAACATTCACACCCCAAGTCCAGGTGACCCCTCCTCTAGGGGGAGACCCCTCCAACAGGTGTGTCAGTGTGCGCTGGTATACCAACACAACCAGGATCAAGGGGACCCCCCCTAGGAAGGAGACTCCTCAAAATGTTATGTTGGGGGTGCTTGTATAACATCACGCCCAGGGTCGAGGGGACCCCCAGTCTAGGGGGGAGACCCCTCGAACTGGGGTGTGGAGGGGAGCTTGTATACAATCGCACCCAGGGTCAAGACAATCCCCCTTGGGCGGGAGACCCCTCAAACCAGGGTGTAGGGGGGAACTCATATAACATTGCAACCAGAGTCGAAGGGACTCCCCCCTGTACTGGGGAGACCCCTTTAACCAGGGTGTCTGGGGGACTCCCCACACTGCACCCAGGGTCGAAGGGCATCTCCACTCGGAGGGAGTCCCCTCGCACTGGGGTTCAGGGGAAACCCACAACCGCACCCAGGGTCATGAGGACCTCCCCTTTAGGTGGGAGACCCCCTCAAACCGGGGTGTCGAGGAGAGCTCATATACCATAGCACCCAGGGTGGAGGGGACCCCCCTAAGGGGGAGACCTCTTGAACTGGGGTGTTTGGGGATCTCTTAACCATCGAACACAGTGTCGAGGAGATCCCCCCTCTAGGACAGGGGGAGCTCTCACTGCTCCCAGTGTCATGGTGAACTCCCCTCTATGGCAGAGACCCCTTGAACCAGGGTGGCAGGGGAAGCTCCCACTGCACCCAGGGTCGAGGGGATCCCCCTCTAGTGCAGACACCCCTCAAACCGGGGTGTCTTTGGGAGCTCCCACAACCCCCAGGATTGAGGTTACCCCCCTGCGAGAGGGGAGACCCCTCCAACCAGGGTGGCAGGGGAAGTTCCCACAACACCCAGGATTGAGGGGACCTCCCCCAAAAGAGTGGACACCCTGAGAACTGGGGCATCGGGGGGAGCTCCCACCACACCTAGGGTCGGGGGAGCTCCCACCACACCCAGGGTCGAAGGGAACCTCCATCTAGGGCAGAGGCCCCTCAAACCATGGTGTCTGGTGGGGGACCCACCTCACTGTACCCAGGGTCAGGGGGAATTTCCCCTCTAGGGGGGATACTCCTCCAACCCCGGTGTCACCAGTAGCTCCTACCATCGCACTCAGTCTCGACAGGACTCCCCCCTGTAGGGGGAGAACATCCGAACTGGTGTGTTGGGGTGAACTCTCTTTGAATCCAGGATCGAGGGGACTCCTGCCTCTAGGGGGGAGACCCCTAGAACCGGGTGTCAGGCACACCTACCACCAAACCCAGGGTTGAGGGCACTCATCCCTCTAGAGGGGAGCCCCTTCAACCAGGGTTTCAGGGGGAGCCTGTATACCATCACATCCAGGGTTGAAGGGACTCACCCCTCTAGTGGGAAACCTCTTGAACCAGAGCGTCGGTGGGACCTCCCACCGCACCAAGAGTTGAGGGGACTCCCCCCTAGAGTGGGGAGACAACTAGAACTCGGGTCTCGTGGAAAGCTCATATACCATTGCAGCCCGCTTGATCCGAGGTGATGGGGGGGAGATAACACAGCACCTAGGGTAGTGGGTACCCCCCCTCTAGGGCAAATCCCCCTCAAACCGGGGTGTTGGTGAGAGATCCCACTGCACCCAGGGTGGAGGTGACCCCCAGTATAGGTGGGAAACTCCTCGAACTGGAGTGTGGGGGGAGATTCCACCTGACCTAGTGTCGAGGGGACCCCCCATAGGATAGAGACACCACAAACCAGACATTCAGGGGAGCACCCACAACACCCAGGGGCGCGGTGACTCCCCGTTGAGGGCAGAGATCCCTAGAAAGGGGGAGTCCAGGGGAGCTCCCACCGCAACCAGGGTCGAGGCACTCCCTCCTAGGGCGGACACCCTTGAACCTGGGTGTCAGAGGTAGCACGTATACCATCACACCCAGGGTCGATGGGTCCCCCCCAATCGAGAGTCCGCTGGAACTGGGGTGTAGGGGGTGTTCGTATAAAACCGCACACAGGGTCAAGGGGAGCCCCCCTGTACGGGGGATACCCCTTGAACAGGGGTGTCTGTGGGACCCCCCTACCGCACCCAGGATCGAGGGGACTCATTCCTTAAGGTGGGAGATGCCTACAAATGGAGTGTTGGGGGAACCCCACCACAGCTCCCAGGGTTGGGGGGACTCCCCCATCTACTGAGGAGATCCCTCGAACCAGGATGTTGAGGAGGCCCCCTCACCACACCCAGTGTCATGGGGACTCCACCCTCCAGAGAGGAGTCCCCTCTAACCGTAGAATTGGGGAGACCCCCCTCTACCTAACCCAGGATCAGGGGGACTCCCTCCTCTAGGGGGGAGACCCCTCGAACCAGAATTTGGGAGGAACCCCCCACCACACTCAATTCAGGGGGAATTCCCCTTTAGATGGGAGACCCCCTCCCACTGGGGTGTCTGGGGGAGCTCCCATGGTACCCAAGTTTAAGGGGAACCCCCCTCTATAGGGGGAGAGCCCTCTAACCAGAGGTGAGGGTACCACTCCCACCACACCCTGGGTCGAGGAGCCTCCCTCCTCTAGGGGGGAGACCATTGGAACCAGAGTGTCTGAGGGACCCCTCCACCACACACAGGATTGAGGTGACTCCCCACTCTAGGGAAGATACCCCTTGAACCAGGGAGTCGGGGGGGGACCCCCCCACAGCACCAAGGGTCAAGGTACTCCCCCTTCTATGGGGGAGACCCCTCAAAGCCAGGTGTCATGGGAACCCCCCACCACACCCAAGGTCAAGAGGAAACCCCATTCTAGGAAGGTGACCCCGCCAACTGGGATGTCGGTGGACACTCCCCAACACACGCAGTTTTGAGGGGATTCCCTCTTCTAGGGGAGAGATGCCTCAAATTGTGTTGTCGGGGTGACCCCCTAAACCATACCCAGAGTCCAGGGGACTACCCCTTCTCAGGGGAGACACCTCGAACCAGGGTTCAGGTGGAGCTCCCAGCGCCCTCAGGTCAAGGGGAACCCCCCTCTACAGGGAAGACCACTCGAACCAGGATGTCAGGGGTAGTTCTTATACATTCCCACCCAGAGTCAAGGGGACCCACCCTCTAGTGTGGAGAACCCTTGAACAGAGGTGTCAGTGTCAGCTCATATACCATCCCACCCAGGGTCGAGGGGACACCCCTCAAGGGAGGAGACCCTCGAAACGGGGTGTTGAGGGAGCTCGTATACCATCGCACACAGGGTTGAGGGGACCCCCCCTTGAAACGGGGTGTTTGGGCGAGCTTGTATTCAATCAAAACCAGGTTTGAACAGACACCGACTAGGCGGGAGAACCCTCGAACTGGGGTATGGGGGGAGCTCATATACCATCGTACCCAGGGTCGAGGGAATCCCACTTCTAGGGAGGATACCCCTCAATCTGGGGTATGGGGGGAACTCTATACCATAGCACCCAGGGTCAAGGGGATTCCTCCTTGTAGGGGGGAGACCCCCTGAAGTGGGGTGTCTGAGGGACCCCACACTGCACTCAGGGTCGAGGTGGCTCACCACTCTAGGGAGGAGTTGCCTTGAAATGGGGTGTTGGTGGGACCCTACCCACCATACCCAGTGTCGGCGGGACTCCCCATTCTAATGGGGAGACACCTCGAACCAGAGTTTGGGGGTGAACCCCCCACCACCACACCCAGGGTCAGGGGGACTTCCCATTTAGGCGGGAGACCCCTCGAACAGGGGTGTCTGGGAGAGTTCATATCTTCAAAAACAGTGTCGACCCGACTTCCCTCTTTAGGGGGAGACCATTTGAACCGTGGTGTCTGGGAGACTTTGCACTGCACCTGGGGTCAAGGGGATGCCCCCCTTTATAGGCGAGAACATCCAAACCGGGGTGTCGGGGGAACCTCCCTCCGAACCCAGGGTCGAAGGTACCCCCCCTAGGGTGGAGACCCTTTGAACCAGGGAATTGGGGAAACTTCTCACCACACCCAGGTTCGAGGGGGCTCCCCCTCTAGAGGGGAGCCCTTTTAACCAGGGTATCGGAGAGAGCTCATATACCATCGTACCCAGGGTGGAGGGAATCCCCTCTATGGGGGAGACCCCTCAAATAGGCGAGTCGGGGGTGTTTGTATACCATCACACCCAGGGTCAAGGGACCCTCCTTTAGGGGGGAGACGCCTTAAACTGAGGTATCGGGAGGAGCTCGTATACCATCACACCCAGCGTCGAGGGTAACCCTTTTCTAACGGGGAGACCATTTGAAACTTGGTGTCAGGGGAGATCCTATACCATCGCACCCAGGGTTGAGTTGACTGCCCCTCTAGATTGGAGACGCCTCGAATTGGGGTGTCGGGTTGAGTTTGTATGCCATCGGACCCAGAGACGACGGGACCTCCCTATGCAGGAGATCCCTCGAACTGTGGTGTTGGGGAAAGCTTGTATACCATCATACCCAGGATCGAGGGAAACCCCCTCTAGAGGGTAGTCCCCTCAAACCGGATGTTGAGAGGAGCTCGGATACCATCCCACCCAGGGTTGAGGGGACTCACCCCTCTATAGGGAAACCCCTCAACCTAGAGTGTCGAGGGAACCTCCCACCGCACTCAAGTTCGAGGGTACTCCTGCTGGTAGTGGGTAGACCTACCGAACCAGGGTGTCTTGGGGAGATCCCACCGCCCCCAGGGTCGAGGGGACTTCCCCATCTAGCGGGGAGACCATTGTTCCAGGGTGTTGGGGTGAGCTGTATACCATCGCACCCAGGGTCCAGCGAACTCCCCACTCTAGGGGGTAGACCCCTCAAACTGGGGTGTCGTGGGGAACTTGTATACAATCACACCCCCCTCAAACAGGGGTGTCGGGGGAAGTTTCACCGCACCCAGGGTTGAGGGGATCCCCCTCTATGGTGGAAACCCCTGGAATGGGGCTGTCAGTGGGAGCTCCCACTGCACCCAGTGTCGAGGGGACCACTCCCACTAGGGGGAGACCCCTCAAACTGGGGTGTCGGGGGGAGCTCCCATTGCACCCAGGGTCAAGGGGGCACCCCCTTCTAGGGCAGAGACCCTTCGAACCGGGTGTCAGTGGGAGCTCCCACTGCACCCAGGATTGAGGGGAATCACCTTCTAGGGGGAAGAATACTCGAATGGGTTGTCTGGGGAGCCTCTACCACAACCAGAGTCGAGGAAACACTCCCCACTAGGGGGGAGAACCCTCAAACTGGGGTGACTAGGGAAATGCTCTCTGCACCCAGGGTCGAGAGGACCCCCTCTAGGAAAGAGAACCCTCAAACTTGGGTGTCAGCAGGAGGTCCCACTGCATCCAAGGTCGAGGGGACCCCTCCTCTAGGGTGGAGAACTCTCAACCCAGGGTGTTGGGGGAGCTCCCACTGAATCTAGAGTCAATTGCCCCACCCTCCAGGGGAGAGAACCCTCGAACCAGTAGGGCGGTGGGAGCTCCCACCGCACCTAGGGTAAAGGGGACCCCCACATAGGAGGAAGAACCCTCAAACCTAGGTGTCAGGGGGAGCTCCCACTTTACCCAGGGTCGTGGGGACCCCCCATCTAGGGGGGAGAACCCTCAAACAGGGGTTTAGGGAGGAGCTCATATACCATTACACCCAGGGTCGAGGGGACTTCCCACTGTAGCGGGGAGACCCCTCGAACTGGTGTGTCATGGGGAGCTTGTATACCTCCACACCATGGTCAAGGGGATTTTTTCCTGTAGGGGGAGACCCCTCAACCAGGGGTGTCTGAGGGAGATTGAATACCATTGCACCCAAGGTTGAGGGGACTCCCCCCATTAAGGGGTAGACCCCTCAAACCGGGATGTCAGAGGGAACTCGTATAACATCACACCAAGGGTCAAGGGTCTCCCCCCTGTAGGGGGAGATCCCTTGAACCGGGGTGTCGGGGGGACCTTCCACTGCACCCATGGTCGAGGGCTCTCCCCCATGTATGCGGAAGAACCCTCCAACTGGGGTGTCGTGGGAACCACCACTGCAACAAGGGTCAAGGGCACTCCCCCCTGTAATGGACAGCCCTCAAATGGGGGTGTTAGGGGGACCCCACTACTTCCAGGAACCCCTCAAACCAAGCTGTTGGAAGGATCTCAGGTACCATTGCACCCAGGGTCGAGGGCCCCCCCAAGGGGGAAACTCCTCAAACCACAGTGTCAGGGGAGCTCAGATACCGTTGCACACAGGGTCGAGGGGACCCCCCCCCTTCTAGGAGGGAAGCCCCTGGAACCGCTATGTTGGGGGAGCTCGTGTATCATCACCCCCAGGGTCAAGGGGACCCCCCACTAGGTGGAAGACCCCTAGAACCGGGGTGTTGGGGAACCTCATATACCATCTACCCAGGGTCTAGAGGACCCATTCACTAGGGGAGACCGCTGGAACAGGAGTGTTGGGGTAGGCTTACATACCATCGCACCCAGGTAGAGGGGGATTCCCCCTGTAGTGGGGAGACCCCTTGAACCTGAGTGTCGAGGGGACCCCCCACCATTTGCAGGGTCCGGGGCACTCCCCCCTGTAGGGGAAAGACCCATCGAACCCGGGTGTCGGGCGAACTCCCCCCAACTGCACCCAGGGTCATGGGTGCTTCCCCCTGTAGGATGGAGGCCTCTCGAACTGGGGTATCAGGGACCGCCCAAGGCACCAAGAGTCGGGGGCACTCCCCCATATAGGGCGGAGACCACTTGAACAAGGATGTTGGGGGACCCCCCACCACACCTAGTGTTGGGGTGCTCTCCCCTCTAGGGGAGAGACCCCTCTGATCCGGGTGTCAGAGAAAAAAACCCTGCCACTAGATTCCAGGGCACTACCCCATCTTGGGTGGAGACCCCTTGAATTGGGGTGTTGGGGGGAAGCTCATATAACATCACACTCAGTGTCGAGGGGACTCACCTCTCTAGTAGGAGAAACCTCTAACCAGAGTGTAAGGGTAACCTCAACCACACCAAGGGTTGAGGTGGCACCCCTACTTGGGGGGAGACCCCTTGAACCGGGGTGTTGTGGGGAGCTCTTATACCACCACACCCATGGTTCAAGGCCTCAACTCTCTAGGAGGATACCCATCAAACCGGGGTGTCGGAGACCTCCCACCATACCCAGGGGTCGAGGGGACTCCACCCTTTAGGGGAGAGTCTTCTCAAACTGAGGTATCAGGGGTACCACCTACCACACCCAGCTTCAAGGGGAATCCCCACCAGTAGGAGGGAGACCATCAAACCGGGTGTCGGGAGGAATCCCACACCACACCCAGAGTCGAGGCAACTCCCCCTCCATAAGGGGAGACTTCTCCAACCTGGGTGTCATGGGACCCCTCTCCGCACCATGGTCGATGGGACTCTCCCCCTGGGGAGGAACCCCTCAAACTAGGGAGTCAGGGGAACCTCCCACCACACCCCATTTAGGGCAGAGACTCCAAGAACCATGGTGTCGTGGGGACACCCCTCCACACCAGTGTTGAGGGGACTCCCCCTCTAGGGGGGAGACATCTCAAACTGGGGTGTTGGAGGGACGCCTCTCCCACTGCACCCAGGGTCGAGAGGACTGCCTCCTCTTGGGGAAGAAACCTTGAACAGTCTTGTTGGGAGAACCCCCCCCATAGCACCCAGGGTCGGGGAGCTTTCCCCTCTAGGGGGAGACTCCTCAAACCAGGGTGTCGGGGCGGGGGAGCTCATATACAATCGCACCCAGTGTTGACAGGACTCCCCACTGTAGGGGGAGACCATTTGAACTGGGGTGTTGGGGGTATCCCCACTGCACCCAGGGACGAGGGGACTCCCCACAATAGAGGGGAGATCATTGAAACAAGGTGTCAGGAGGACCCCCACCACTCCCAAAGTTGAGAGGACTCCCCCCTCTAGGTGGGAGATGCCTCGAACTGAGTTGTTGGGGTGACCCCCCTCCACAACACCCAGGGTCCAGGGGACTTTGCCCTCTCTGGGGCAGACACCTCAAACTGGGGTGCGAGGAGAGCTCTCACCGCACCTGGGGTTGAGGAGACCCCCCCCTTTATGGAGGAGACCCCTCAAACCAGGGTGTCAGGAGGAGTTGGTATACATTTGCACCCAGAATCGAGAGGATCCCACCTCTAGGGGGGAGACCTATTGAACAATGGTGTCAGTGTGAGCTTGTGTACAGGGTCTAGGAGAATCCCCTCTATGGAGGAGACCTCTCCAACCTGGGTGTAGGTGGGAGCTCGTATACCATCGCACCCAAAGTCGAGGGGATCCCCCTCTAGGGGGAGACCCCTCAAATCATGTGGTGGGGGAGTTCCAACTGCACCCAGGGTCTAGTGGGCCACCCATTCTAGTGCGGAGACCCCACAAATCAGGGTGTTGCAGGGAGCTCCCATCACATCAAGGGTCTAGGGGAACCCCTCTAGGGCAGAGACCCCTCAAACCGGCATGTCAGGGGGAGCTCCCACTGCACCCAGAGTCGAGGGAACCTCCCTCTAGGGTGGAGACCCCTCGAACAGGGGTGTCAGGAGAAGCTCCCATCGCACCCAGGGTTGTAGGGACCCCCCTCTCTAGGGCAGAAACCCCTCTAACTGGGGTATCGGGGGGAGATCATATACCATTGTACCCAGGGTTGAGGGGACTCATCACTCTCGAACTGGGGTGTCTGGGAAACCTCCCACTGCACCCAGGGTCAAGAGACACCCCCTCTAAGAGAGGAGACCCTCGAAATGGGGTGTCAGGGGGATCTCAAATACCATCGCACCTCCCTGGAACTGGGGTGTTGGGGGAAGGTTTCACTGCACCCAGCATCGAGGGCCCCCCCATAGGTGGGAGACACCTTTAACGGGAGTGTTGGGGAAAGCTCCCACCACACCCAGTATCAAGGGGACCCCCTCTCTAGGGGGGAGACCCTTGAACCAAGGTGTCAGGGGAGCTCCCACTGAACCCACATTTGAGGGGATCCCCCCACTAGGGGGAGACCCTCGAACTGTATGGTGGGGGGAGCTACAACTTAATCCAGGGTCAAGGGGACCTCCATTCTACTGAGGATACCCAGTGAACAGGGGTGTCGGAGGGAGATCCCACCACACCCAGGATTGAGGAACCCCCCTCTAGGGCAGAGACCCCGCAAACTAGGGTGTCGGAGGGAGCTCAAACCAAACCAAGGGTCGAGGGGACCCCCCATCTAGGGCAAAGACCCCCTTGAACTAGGGTGTCAATGGGAGCTCCCACCATACCCAGGGTCGAGGGGACTGCACTTCTAGGGCAGAGATACCTCAATCCGAGGTGACGAGGGGGAGTTCCCACTGAACCCAGGGCCAAGGGTACCCCCCACTCTAGGGCAGAGATCCCTCAAACTGGGGTGTCGGCTGCAGCTCCCATCTCACCCAGGGTCAAAGAGACAACCCTCTCTAGGGCACAGACCCCTCGAACCAGGGTGTTGGGGGGAGTTCCCATGGCACTCAAGGTCGAGGGGACACCCCTCTAGGGCGGAGACCCCTCGAACTGGAGTGTAGGGGAAGCTCCCACTGCACCAATGGTCGAGAAGACCCCTGCTCTAGGGCGGAGACCCCTTGAACCAGGGTGTTGGAGGAATCTCAAACCACACCCAGGGTCCATGTGACCACCCCTCTAGGGTGGAGACCCCTCTAATGGGGTGTCAGAGGGTGCTTTCAGCGCACCCAGGTTAGAGGGGACCCCCAAATCTGTGGCAGAGACAACTAAAACCTGGTTGTAGGGAGGAGCTCCCACTGCACCCAGGATCAGAGGACCCCCCCACACTAGGGCGGAGACCCTTCAAACCGGGGTTTCAGGGGGAGCTCCCACTGCACTTAGGGTCAAGGGGACTCCCATGTGTAGGGGAAGAACTCCCAAACCAGGGTGTCCTGGGGAGTTCCCTCTGCACCCAGGGTCGAGGAAAGTCCCGTCTCTAGGGGTGAGACTCTTTGAAATGTGTGGGGGGACCTCCTATACCATCACACCCAGGATTGAGGGAACTCACCCCTCTAGGGGGAAACCCCTCAAACTGGGGAGCTGACCCACCGCACCCAGGTTTGCGGAGACTCCCTATCTAGGGAGGAGACCCTGAAATGGGGATGTTGGGGGGAGCTCCCACTGCACCCAGGGTGAAGGGGACCCCTCCTCTAGGGTGAGACCCCTCGAACCGTGTATCCCGGGGAGCTTTCACCACACCCAGGGTCAAGGGGACCCCCACTCTAGGGTGGAGACCTCTCAAACCCGGTGTCAGGAGGAGTTCCCACCTCACCCAGAGTTGAGGAGACGCACACTTTAGGAGGGAGATCCCTCGAACAGAGTGTCATGGGGAGCTCCCACCGCACCCATAGTTGAGGGAACACTACAAACTAGGACAGAGACCCCTCAAACCTGTAAGTTGGGGGGAGCCTCCACCACACCCAGGGTATTGGGGACCACCCCATTAAGGCGGAGACCCATCAAACCGTGGTGTCGAGTACAGCTCCCACCACACCAAGGGTCGTGGCTATCCCCCCACTAGGACGGAGACCCCTCAAACGGCAGTGTCAGGGAGAGCTCCCACTGCACCCAGGGTTGAGGGGAAACCCCTCTCGGGCTGAGGCCCCTGGAACTGAGGTGTTGGGGGGAGCACCTACAGCCCCAAGGGTCTAGAAGATCCCCACATTAGAGCAGAGACCCCTCCAACCGGGGTGTCAGGGAAAGCTACCACCACACCCAGGGACGAGGAGACCCCCTCACTCAGGCAGAGACACCTCCAACCGGGGTGTTGGGGGAGCTCTCTGTGCACCCAGGGTTGATGGGTCCCCCTCTAGGGTGGAGACCCCTCGAACCAGGGTGTTGGGGGGAGATTTCATAGCACCCAGGTTCGAAGGGATGCCCCACTCTAATGCTGAGAACCCTCAAATCGGGGTGTTGGGGGGAGCTTTCAGAGGATCCAGGGTCAAGGGGTCCCTCCACTCTAGGGTGGAGACCCCTCAAACCGAGGTATGAGGGAGCTCCCACCACACCCAAGGTCAATGGGACACCCCTACTAGACTGGAGTTCCCTCAAACTGGTGTGTCAGAGGGAGCTTTCACCGCACCCAGGGTCAGAGGACCCCCCTCTAGGGCTGAGACCCCTCAAACTGGGTTTCTTGGGGAGGTCCTACAGCACCCAGGGTTGAGGGGACTCCCGACTGTAGGGGGGACCTCCCGAAATGGGATATCCTGGGGAATTCCCACCACACCCAGGGTCGAGGGGACACCCCCTTCTATGGGGGAGAGCCTTTGAACCAGGATGTCGGATGGAACTCGTATATCATTGCACCAAGGGTTGAGGGGACTCACCCCTCCAGAGGGAAACCCCTTGAACCGTTGTGTCAGGAGAACTTCCCAACTCACCCATGTTTGAGGGGACTCCCGCCTGTAGGGGAGAGACCCCTCAAACTGGGTGTCAGGCGGAGCTCCCACCGCAACCAGGCTTGGGGGAATCCCCAGTCTAGGGGGTAGACTCCTCGAACCGGGATGTCGGGGAAGCTCCCACCCCACCCAGTGTTGAGGGGACCCTCCCTCTAGGAAAGAGACACTGTGAACCAAGCTATTGTGGGAGCTCCCACCACACCCAGGTTCATGGTGAAACCCCCTCTAAGGCAGAGACCCATCAAACCAGAATGTCAGGGGGAGCACCCAACGCATGCACGGTCAAGGGGAATCCCCTCTAGTGCTGACACCCCTCGAACCAGGGTGTCTTTAGGAGCTCCCACTGCAGCCAGGATCAAGGTTACCCCCCCTTCAAGTGGGGAGACCCCTCGAACCAGGGATGTGGAGGGAGTTCCCATGGCACCCAGGATCGAGGGGACCTCCCCAAAAAGGGTGTAGACCCCGCAAACCAGAAATTTGGGAGGAGGTCCCACCGCACCTAGGATTGGGGGGAACTCCCACTGCACTTAGATTCGAGGGGACCCCCCATCTAGGGTGGAGACCCCTTGAACCAGGGTGTCAGGGGGAACCCCCCACCACATCCAGGATTGGGGGGGATTTTCCCTCTAGGGGGGAGACTCCTCAAACCAGGGTGTCAAAGATAGCTCCTATACCATCGCACTCAGTGTCGACGGGACTCCCCGCAGTAGCGGGAGACCATCTGAACCGCATCTGAACCGGGGTGTCGGGGGGACCTCCCTCTGAATCCAGGGTCAAGAGGACTCCCGCCTATAGGGGGGAAACTCCTTGAACCAGGGTTTCAGAATAGCCTCTCACCAAACCCAGTGTAGAGGGCACTCACCCCTCTAGGGGGGAACACCTTTGAACTGAGGTGTCGGGGAGAGCTTGTATACCATCGCATCCAGGGTTGAAGGGACTCACCCCTCTACTGGGAAACCCCTTGAACCTGGGTGTCAGTGAGACCTCCCACAGCACCCAGGGTTGAGGGGATTCCCCCTTTGGGAGGTGACCACTCGAACCTGGGTGTTTGGGGGAGCTCTATACCATTGCAGGCCCCTCAATCCGAGGTGTCAGGGGGAGCTCCCACAGTACCCCTGATTGAGGAGACCCACCCCTCTATGGCAGAGACCCTCGAACTGGAGTGTCAGGGTGAGCTCCTACTGCACCCAGAGTCTAGGAGACTCCCCCCTCTAGGGAAAAGACCCCTCAAACTGGGGTGTTGGGGGACCCCCACCACACCTAGTGTTGAGGGGACTCCCCCCTCTAGGGAAGAGACCACTCGAACCAGGGCATCGCAGGGACCCCCCCCCCACTGCTCCCAGAGTCGAAAGGACTCCCCTCTCTAGGGAAAGACCTCTCAAACATGGGTGTCAGAAGGACCCCCCCCACGGCACACAGTGTGGAGGGTTCTCCCCCTACTAGGGAAGAGACCCCTCCAAGAGGGTGTCAGGAGGACCCCCTCACTGCACCAAGGGTCAAAGGGACTACCCCCTCTAGGGGAAAGATCTCTCGAAATGGGGTGTTGGGGGGACCACTACAATGCACCCAGGGTCGAGGGGACTCCCCCCTCTAGGAAGGAAACCCCTCGAACCGTACTGTCACAGATCCCCCTCCACCACACCCAGGGTCGAGGAGACTCCATTTTCTAAGGGATGACGCCTCAAACTAAGATGTCAGGATGATCCCCCTCCACTGTACCCAGGGTCCAGGGGAATCCCCGCTCTCAGGGAGACACCTCGAACTTGGGTGTCGGGGGTAGCTCGTATACCATCGCCCTCAGTGTTGACAAGACTCCCCGCTGCAGGAGAAGACCATCAGAACCGGGGTGTCTGAGGGACCTCCCTCTAAATCCAGTGTCAAGGGGACTCCCATCTCTAGGGGGGAGAACCCTTGAACCGGGGTGTCTGGCAAATCTCCCACTGAACCCAGGGTTGAGGGCACTCACCCCTCTAGTGGGAAACCCCTTGAACCCGGATGTTGGTGGGACCTCCCACAGCACCCAAGGTTTAAGGAACTCTCCCCTCTAGAGGGGAGACCAAGTGAACCAGGGTGTTGGGGGGAGCTTGTATACCATCGCAGGCCCCTCCATCCGAGGTGTTGAGGGAGCTCCCATAGCACCCGCAGTCGAGGGGACCTACCCCTCTATGGTGGAGACCCCTTGAACCTGGGTGTCAGGTGGAGCTCTCACCACACCCAGGATTGAAGGGACTCCCCCTCTAGGAAGGAGACCCCTTGAACCAGAGAGTCAGGGGACCTCCCACTGCTCGCAGGGTCGAGGAGACCCCACATTTAGGGTGTAGACACCTCAAACCGAGGTGTCCGGGGAGCTGCCACTGCACCAAGGGCCGAGGGGAACCCCCCCTCTAGGGCAGAGACCTCTCAAACATGGGTTTTGTGAGTATAACACAGTGCACCCATGGTTGAGGGAACCCCTCCTCTATGGCAAAGACCCCTCAAACCGGGGTGTTGGGGGGAACTTCCATTGCATTTCGGTTCAAAAGGTCCTATCCATCTAGGGTGAAGACCCCTCAAACCAAGGTGTAAGAGGGAGCTACCACTGCACCCAGTGTCAAAGGGACCCGCCCTTTGGTGGAGACCCCTCGACCTGGGTTTGTGGAAGAAACACCCACTGCACACAGGGCCAAACAGACCCTCCGCTCTAGGGCAAAGACCCCTCAAACTGGGGGTCGGGGGGGTCTACCACTGCACCTAGGTTTGAGGGGACCCCCACTCTAGGGTGGAGATCTCTCAAACTGTGGTGTCCGGGGGAGCTCCCACCACACCCAGGGTGAAGGGGATACCCCCTCTAGGGCAGAGACCCATTGAACCAGGGTATTGGGGGATCTCCCACCACACCTAGCTTCGAGGGCACTCCAGCCTGTAGGGGGGAAACCTCCAGAACCGGGGTATCCTGGGGAGCTCCCACCACACCCCAGGGTTGAGGAGACTCCCCCCTCTAGGGGGGAGACCCTTCAAACTGGAGTGTGGGGGGAGCTCCTATACCATTGTACCCAGGGTTGAGGGGACTCACACATCTAAGGGGAAACTCCTCGAACTGGGGTGTTGTGGAGACCTCCCACTGCACCCAGTGTCGAGGGGACACTCCCTTTAAGAGAGGAAACCCCTTGAATTGGGGTGTTTTGGGGAGCTTATGTACCATTGCACCCCCCTGGAACCGAGGTGTCAGGGGAAGCTTTCAGAGAACACATTGTAGAGGGCCCCCCTCTAGGTGGGAAACACATCAAACCGGGCTGTCGGGTAGCTCCCAACACACCCAGTGTCCAGGGGACCCCCCCTCTAGGGGGAGACACCTCCAACCGTGTGGTAGGGGAAGCTCCAACTGCACCCAGGTTCAGGGGAACCCCCACTCTAGTGCAGAGACCCTGCAAACTGGGATGTCGGGGGAATTCCCACCACACCCACTGTCGAGGGGTATCTCCCTCTAGAAGGGAGACCCTCTAACCAAGGTGTCAAGGGAAGCTCTCACCACACCCAGTGTCAAAGATACCCCCCTCTAGGGGGAGACCCCTTGAACTGTGTGGTGGGAGAGCTCCAACTGCACCCAGGGTTGAGGGGACCCCCACTCTATTGCAGAGACACTGAACTGGGTTGTTGGGGGGAGATCCCATCACACCCAGGGTCAAGGTGACCCCCAGTGTAGAGCAGACACCCTGCAAACCGGGGTGTTTGAGGGAGCTCCCACCACACCAAGGGTTGAGGGAACCCCCCCTCTAAGGCGGAGACCCTTCAAACCCGGGTGTCAGGGGTAGCTCCCACCGCACCCAAGGTCAAGGGGACCTCACTTCTAGGGTGGAGATACCTCAATCTGGGGTGTCGCCAGGAGATCCCACCGCACCCAGGGCCGAGGGGATCACCCACTCTAGGGCAGAGACCCCTCGAACGGGGGTGTCGGACAAAGCTTCCCTGCACCCAGGATGGAGAAGACCCCCCTATTGGGTGGAGACCCCTCGAACCGGTGTGTCAGGGAGCTCCCATCGAACCCAGGGTCGAGGGGACTCCCCTCTCTATGGCAGAGAACCCTCGAACTGGGGTGTTGGGGGGAACACCGACCACTTCTAGGGTCGAGGGGACTCCCACTTTAGAGCGGATACCTCTCGAACTGGGGTGTCAAGGGGAGCTCCTACGGCATCCAGGCTCAAGGAGACAACCCCTCTAGGGTGGATACCCCTCGAATTGGGCTGTCGTGGGGAGCTCCTACCGCACCAAAGGTAGAGAAGACCCCCGCTCTAGGGTGGAGACCCTCGAGCTGGGGTGATGGGGAGAGCTACCACTGCACCTAGGAATGAGGGGACCCCCCATGTCTAGGGCGGAGACCCCTTGACCCAAGGTGTTGGGGGAAGCTCACACCACATCCAGGGTCAATGGGACCCCCCATCTAGATAGGAGATCCCTCGATCCAGGGTGTTGGAGGGAGCTTTCACTGCACCCATGTTTGAGGGAACCCCCCACTCTGAGGTGAAGACATCTAAAACCGGGTTGTAGGGGGAAAATTCCACTGCACCCATGGTCAAGGGGATCCTCCACTGTAGGCAGAGGCCCTTGAACCAAGGTATTGCGGGGGGAGCTGCCACCGCACCCAGGGTTGAGGGGACTTCTATCTTTAAGGGGGAGACCTCCCGAACTGGTGTGTCCTGGGTAGTCCCCACCGCACCCAGGTTTGAGGGGACTCACCCCTCTAGGGGGAAACCACTCGAACCAGGGTGTCTGGGGGACCTCCCACTGCACCCAGGTCCCGGAAGACTCCCCCATCTAGGGGGGAGACCCCTGGAACCGAGGTGTTGGTGGGAGATCCCACTATACCCTGTGTTGAGGGGACACCCCTCTATGACAAACACCCCTTGAACCAGGTGTCAGGGGGAGCTCCCACCACACCCAAGGTCGAGGGGATTCCCACTCTAGGGCAGAGACCTCTAGAACCCAGTGACCTGGGCAATTCCCTCCGCACCTATGGTTGAGGGGACGCACACTCTAGGAGGGAGATCTTTCAAATGGAGTGTCATGGAGAGCTCCCACCACCCCCATAGTCGAGGGAACACTCCCCACTATGGGGGAGAACTCTCAAACTAGGGTGTCGGGGGGAGCCGCCTCCGCACCCAGGATTGAGTGGACCCTCCCTCTAGGGAAGAGAACCCTCTATACGAGTTGTCAGGGGACACTCCCACAGCTCCCAGGGTAATTGGTCATCCCCTTCCTAGAGGTGGGAGTCCCCTCGACCCTGGATGTGGTGGGAAGGTCCCTCTGACACACCGGTTCTTGGTGGGGGAGACCCCTCGACTTGGGTGTGGTGTTGAATCCCCCTGACGGCCTGGTTTGAGGGCTCTTCTTCCTACAGGGGGAGAGTACCATCGACCCCGGGTGTGAAGGGGGTACCCCTGACTCCCCAATTTGAAGGGTCTCCCCCAATGAAGGTGAGTCGCCTCGACCCTGGGTGCAGTGAGGGGGTCCCCCCAATGCCAGTTCGAGGAGTCTCTTCCCTAGAGGGGGGAGTCCACCTGACCCTGTGTTTGGTGGTGGTGGCCCCCTTGACATTCCGGTTCGAGTGGTCTCCCCCCAGAGGGGTGGTCACTTTGACCCTGGGTATGGAGGGGGCTACCCCCAACACCCCCATTCAAGGGTTTTTTCCCCCTTGTGGGGGGTGTCCCCCTCAACACTGGGTGCATTAGGACTTCCTCCAACACCCCATTTTGAGGGTTCACCCCATAGAGGGGGTAGTCCCCTCGACCCTGGGTGCAGTGGGAGTTCCCCATGACACCCCAATTTGAGGGGTCTTTGCCCTAGAGAGAGTGTCCACTCAACCCTGGGTATGGTGGGAGCTCCCCTTGACACCTTGGTTCGAGGGTCTCTCCCTAGAGGGGGTCCCCTCGAACCTGGGTGTGGTGGGAGCTCCTCTCAACAACCCCGTTCCAGTTATCTCCCCCCTAGAGGGGTGGTCCTCTCAACCCTGGGTGCAGTGATAGCTCCCCCCACACCAGGGGTGCTATGGTATAGACCTCCTCCAATACCCCAATTCTGTAGGTGTTGTCCCACCTACTGAAGGGAGTCCCCTCGACCCTAGATGCAGTGGGAGCTCCCCCTGACACCACGGTTTGAGGGTTCTGCCCACTACGGGAGTCCCCTCGACCCTATGTGTGGTGAAAGCTCCCCTCGCATGGCAGTTTGAGGGTTCTCCCCTCTAGAGGGTGGGGTCCTTTCGACCCTGGGTGTGGTGGGAGCTCCCCCTGACACCCGTGGTTGAGGGGTCTCCCCCCTAGAGAAGTTGTCCCTTTGACTCTGGGTGTGGTGGGAGCTCCCCCTGATACCCTGGTTCTAGGCTTTTTCCCCCTAGAGCTCCCACTGCACCAAGGATAGAGGGGACTTCCATCTGTAGGGAAAAGACTTCCCAAACCGGGGTGTCCTGGGGAGTTCCAACCACATCCAAGATCAAAGGGACTCCCCCCCTCTAGGGGGGAGACCCTTCGAACTGGGGTGTTTGGGGGGAGCTCATATACCATCATACCCAGCATTGAGGGGACTCACCCCTGTAGGAGGAAACCCCTTGAACTGGGGTGTCAGGGGGACTTTCCCCACTGCACCCAGGTTCAAGGAGACTCCCCCATCTAGAGGGGGAGATCCCTGGAACAAGGGTGTCTGGGGGAACTCCCACTGCACCCAGATCAAGGGGACCCCTCCTCTAGGGCAGAGACCCCTTGAACTGTGTGTCAGGGAGAGCTCCCACCACACCCATGGTCGAGGGGACCCCCCTTTATAGAGCAGAGACCACTCGAACTGGGTATAGGGGAGAGTTCCCACTGCACCCAAGGTTGAGGGGACACACCCTCTAGGAGGAAGATCCTTCAACCAGGGTGTCGTGAGGAGCTCATACCAGACCCATAGTCGAGGGAACACTCCCCACTAGGGAAGAGAACCCTCCATCTGAGGGGGAGCTCCCACCGCACCCAGGGTAATTAGCCGCCCCACTAGAGAGGAAAACCCTCGAACCAGGCTGATGTGGGGAGCTCCCACCACACCCAGGGTCGAGGGAACACCCCTCTAGGGGGAAGAAGCATCGAACCGGGGTGTTGGGGGGAGCTCCCACTGCACCCAGGGTTGAGGAGACTCCCTTCTCTAGGTGGGACAACCTTCCAATCGGGGTGTTGGGGGAGCTCTATACCATCACCCACCCCTGGAACCGTGGTGTCGGGGGAAGCTATCACGGCACCCAGGGTCGATAGGAATTTCCCCTAGGGGGGAGACAACTCGAACGGGGGTGTAGAGAGGAGCTGCCACAGCACTCAAGGCCGAGGGGATCCCCCACTCTAGGGCAGAGACCCCTCAAACCGGGGTGCCTGAGGGAACTCCCACAGCACTGATGGTTGTGGGGACCCCTCTTTAGCACAGAGACCTCTCAAACTGGGGTGTCATGGGGAGCTCTCAAGGCACCCAGGGTTGAGGGGACCCCCATATAGGGCTGGGGTGTTAGGGGGAGCTCCCACCGCACCAAGAGTAGAGAAGACACCCACTCTAGGGTGGAGACACCTCACACTGTGGTGTTGGGGAGAGCTACCACCGCACCCAGGGACAAGGAAACCCACCCCTCTAGAGGGGTGGCCCCTAGAACCAGGGTGTTGGGGGAAGCTCCCACAGCACCCAGGGTCGAGGGGGCTCCCTTCTCTAAGTGGGCCAATTCTCGAATTGGGGTGTCAGGGGGGCTCTATACCATTGCACCCCCATGGAACCAGGGTATCACTGCACCCAGGGTCAAGGGGTCCCCCCATCTAGGGGAGAGACCCCTCAAAATAGGGTATCGGTGGGAGCTCGTATACAATCATACCAAGGCTCGAAGGGACCCTCCCTAGGCGGGAGACCCCTCGAATCTGGGTGTCAGGGGGAGCTCAAATACAATCACATCCAGGGTCAAGGGGACCCCCTGAAGCGGCAGACCTCTCCAACTGGGGTGTCGGGAGGAGTTCACATAAAATCGCACCCAGGGTCAAGGGGACTCCCCCCTCTAGGGGGGAGACCCTTTGAACAGTGGTGTCAGTGGAATCTCCCCCACCACACCCAGGATCAAGGGGACCCATCATTCTAGAGTGAGGATGCCTCAAAACGGGGTTTTGGGGGGACCCTTCAATGGCACCCAAGGTTGGGGGACTCCCCCATCTTCTGGGGAGATCTCTTGAACCGGATATCAGGGGGCCCACCACCGCACCCAGGGTCGGGGGGACTCCATCCTTTAGGGAAGAGTCCCCTCTTACCGTGGTATCGGGGAGACCTCCTCCATCTAACCCAGGGTCGGGGGGTATTCCCCACTCTAGGGAGGAAACCCCTCAAACCAGGGTTTGGGGGAACCCACCACTGCACTCATGTTCAGGGGGAATTCCCCTTTAGGTGGGAGCCCCCTCGCACTGGGGTGTATGGGGGAGTTCCCACGGCACCCAAGTTCAAGGAGAACCCCCCTCTAGGGAGGGAGACCCCTCTAACCAGAGGTGATGAGACCACCCCCACCACACCCAGGGCCGAAGGGCCTCCCTCCTCTAGGGAGGAGACCCCTAGAACTGGAGAGTCAGGGGAACCTCTCCACTGCACTCAGGGTTGAGGGGACTGCCCCCTCTAGGGAAGAGACCCCTCAAACCGGGGTGTCGGGGGAACCCCCAACACACCCAGGGCCTGGGGACTCCCCCCTCTATGGGGGAAACCCCTCCAACCGTAGTTTCAATGGACCCCCCTCACCGCACCCAGTGTGGAGGGGACACCCCCCTCTAGGGGGGAGATGCCTTGAACCAGTTGTCAGGGTGATCCCCCCTCCACCATACCCAGGGTCCAGGGGAATGCCCCCTCTTGGGGGAGACACCTTGAACTGGGGTGCAGGGGGAGCTCCCAGCGCACCCAATTCAGGGGAGTCCCTCCTCTACAGAGGAGACCACTTGAACCAGGATGTCGGGGGAGTTTGTATACATTCCCACCAGAGTCGAGGGGACGCCCCCCTCTAGGGGGGAGACCCCTCGAACAGATGTGTCAGTGTGAGCTCCTATACCAATGCACCCAGGGTCGAGGGGAACCCCCCTCTAGGAGGGAGACCCCTCGAAATGGGGTGTCAGGGGAGCTTGTATACCATCGCACACAGTGTCAATGTCACTTCCCCCTTTAGGAGGAGACCATTTGAAGCGGGTTTTGGGGGGACCTCCCACCACACCGAAGCCAAAGGGACTCCCCTCTCTATAGGGGAGAACATCTGAACCGGGATCTCAGGGGAATCTCCCTCTGAACCCAGGATCAAGAGGACTCCCCCGTCTAGGGAACCCCTTCAAACCGGGTGATGGGGGGACCTGTCACCACACCCAGGGTGGAGGGGACTCCCAATTCTAAGGGTGAGCTCCTTCAAACCGGGGTGTCTGGGGTCCTCTCACCACTCCCAGGTACAAGGGGACTCCCCACCTCAAGAGGGAGCCCTTTGAACCGGGATTTTGGGGGAGCTCTTATACCATTGCACCAGGGTTGAGGGGACGCACCCCTTGAGTGGAAAACTCCTCGAATTGGGGTGTCTGAGGGAGCTTGTACACCATTGCACCCTCCTCCTACCGTGGTGTTGGGGAGAGCTCCCACTGCCCCCCAAGTAGAGCGTACCCCCGTCTAGGACAAAGACCCCTCAAACCGGGGTTTTGATGAGAGTTCCCACTGCACCCAGGGTCAAGGGGACCCCCAGTATAGGGTGGAGACTCCTCAAACTGGGGTGTCTGGGGGAGCTCCCACCCACCCAGTGTCAAGGGAACACCACTCTAGGGCAGAGACACTGTGAACCGAGGTGTTGGGGGGAACTCCCACTGCACCCAGAGACGAGGGGACTCCCTTCTCTAGGTGGGACAACCCTCATATAGGGGTGTCGAGGGAGCTCTATACCATGCACTCCCTTGGAACCAATGTGTCTGGGGAAGCTATCACTGCACCCAGGGTCGAGGGGACCCCCCTCTATGGGGGAGACACCTCAAACAGGGGTGTTGGGAGGAGCTCCTGCAGCACCCAGGGTTGAGGAGACAACCCCCTCTACTAGGTGAGCCCTCAAACCGGGGTGTCTGGGGGAGCTCCCTCCGCACCCAGGGTTGAGGAAACGCCCCCTCTAGGGGGTAAAACCCTTGAACCAGAGTGTCAGGTGGAGCTCCCACTGCACCCAAGGTCGAGGGGACCCCTAGTATAGGGTGGAGACTCCTCAAACAGGGGTGTCTGGGCGAGCTCCTATTCCACCCAGTGTCGAGGGGACACCCCTCTAGGGTGTAGACACCGTGAACCCAGGTGTTTGGGGGAGCTCCCACTGCACCCAAAATCAAGGGGACCTCCCCCAATAGTGCGGAGACCGTGCAATCTGGGGTGATGGGTGGATCTTCCACCGCACCTAGGGTCAAGGGCATCCCCCCTCTAGGGCAGAGACCACGGGGTGTCGGGGGGAGCTCCCACCACACACAGGGTTGAGGTGACCCCACCTCTAAGGCAGAGACCCCGCTACACAGGGTGTTGGGGGAGCTCCCACTGCACCCAGTGTCGAGGGGACTTGACCTCTAGGGCAGAGACCCCTCAAACCTGGGTGTCCTGGGGAGCTCCCACCGCACCCAGGGTGGAGGGGACCCAATCCTCTAGGGCGGAGACCTCTCAGAACCAGGGTGTCGAGGGTAGCTCCCACTGCTCCCAGGGTCGAGAGGACTCCCACAACTAGGGCAGAGATCCCCTCAATCGGGGTGTCTCAGGGAGCTCCATCTGCACCCAGAGTTGAGGGGATCCCTTCTCTAGGGTGGAGACCCTTCAAATCCGGGTGTTGGGAGAGCTCCCACTGTACCCATGGTTGAGGGGACCACTCCTTTATGACAAAGAACCCTCCAACCGGGGTGTCGGGGGGAGCTCCCACTGCACCCAGGTTTGAGGGGCTGCCCTATCTAGGGTGAAGACCCCTCAAACCAAGTTGTAAGGGGGAGCTCCCACTGCACCCAGAGTCAAGGGGACCCCTCCTTCCGTGGAGACCTCTTCACCCAGGGTATTGGAAGAAACACCCACTGCACCCAGCGTTTAGTGGACCTGCCCCTCTAGGGCAAAGATCCCTCAAACCGGGTGTCGGGGGCAGCTACCACCACACCTACATTTGAGGGGAACCCCTCTCTAGGGCAGAGAACCCTCAAACCGGGGTGTTGGGGGAGCTCTAACCGCACCCCAGATTGGGGGTTCCTTCCACTCTAATCCATAGACCCCTCAAAACGTGGTATCGTTGGAGGTCCCACTGCACTCAGCGTTGAGGGGACCCCCCCTTCATGGGCAGGGACCCCTCAAACCCGGGTGTCGGGGGAGCTCCCACCACACCCAGGGCTGGGGGTACACCCCCTCTAGGGCAGAGAGCCATCGAACCGGAGTATTGGGGGATCTCCCAACACACTCAGGTTCAAGGGACTCCTGCCTCTAGGGGGGAGACCTTCTGAACCGGGGTGTCCTGGGGATCTCCCACTGCACACAGGGTCGAGGAGAATCCCCCCTCTAGTGGGGAGACTCTTTGAACCAAAGTGTCGTAGGGAGCTCGTATACCATTGTACCCAGGGTTAAGGGGACTCAGCCCTCTAGGGGGAAACCCCTCGAACCAGCGTGTCTGGGAGACCTCCCACTGCGCCCAGGGTCATTGGGACACCCCCTCTAAGGGAGGAGACCCCTCAAATCTGGATGTCGGGGGAGCTCGTATACCATCGCATGCCCCCGGATCTGGGGTGTTGGGGGAAGCTTTCACCGCACCCAGCAACAAGAGCCCCCCTCTCTAGGTGGGAGACACCTTGAAGGGGGTGTCAGGGGGAGCTCCCATCACACCCAGTGTCGAAGGAACCCTCCCTCTAGGAGGGAGACCCTCGAACCAAGGTGTCAGAGGGAGCTCCCACTGCACCCAGGGTCAAGAGGACCCCCTCTCTAGGGGGAGAACCCTCGAAACGTGTTGTGGGGGGGAGCTCCCACTGCACCCATTGTCGAGGGCACCCCCACTCTAGTGAGGAAACCCTGCAAACTGGGGAGCTTGGGGGAGATCCCACTGCACCCAGGGTTGAGGGGACCCCCACTCTAGTGCAGAGACCCTGTGAACCGGGATGTCGGGGGAAGCTCCCATCACACCAAGGGTTGAGGGGACCCCGCCCTAGGGCAAAGACCCCTCAAACCACGGTGTCAGGGGGAGCTCCTACCGCACCCAGGGTCGAGGGGACCACCCCTCTTGGGGGAGAACCCTCGAACCGTGTAGTGGGGGAAGCTTCCACTGCACCCATTGTCAAGAGGACCCCCCACTCTAGTGCGGAGACCCTGAAAACTGGGGTGTCAGGGGGAGATCTCACCGCAACCAGGGTTGAGGGGTCACCCCTCTAGGACAGAGACCACTCAAACCAGGATATTGGGGGGAACTCCCATCGCACCCAGGGTTGAGGGGACACCCCTCTCTAGGGTAGAGACCCCTTGAACCGGGGTGTCGGAGGAATGCCCACCACACCCAGGGTCGAGGGTACCCCTGCTTTAGGGCAGAGACCCCTCAAACTGGGGTTTCAGGGGGAGCTACAATGCCACGGAGGGTCAAGGTTACCCCCCTCTAGGTGGAATACCCCTTGATTGGGGTTTCGGGGGAAGCTCCCACTGCACCAATGTTTGAGAGCCTCCCCGCTCTAGGGCCAAGACCCCAGGAACGGGGATGTCGGGGAGAGCTACCAGCACACACAGGGACGAGGGGTCCCTCCCTCTAGGGCAGAGACACCTTGAACCAGGATGTTGGGGGAAGCTCAAACCACACCTAGGGTGGATGGGACCCCCACTCTAGGGCGGAGACCTCTTGAACCGAGGTGTCGGGGAGAGCTTTCACAACACCCATGTTTGAGAGGACCCCCCTGCCTAGGGCAAAGACCCCTCAAACCATTTGTCGGAGTGATTTCCCACCGCACCTATGGTTGAGGAGATGCACACTCTAGGAGGGAGATCCCTCAAATGGGGTGTCATGGGGAGCTTCCACTGCACCCATAGTCAAGGGAACACTCCACACTAGGGGAGAGAAATCTCAAACCAGGGTGTTGGGGGAAGCGGCCTCCACACCCAAGGTTGAGGTGACCCCCACTCTAGGGAAGAGAACCCTCTAACCAAGGTATGGAGGGAAGCTCCCATTGCACCCAGGGTAATTGTCTGTCCCCTCTAGAGAGGAGAACCCTCCAACTGGGGAGAAGGGGGGAGCTCCCACCACACACAGGGTTGAGGAGACCTCCCCCTCTAGGGGGAAGATCCCTTGAACCGGGGAGTAAGGGGGAGCTCCCACCACATCCAGAGTCGAAGGGACATCTCTTCTAGGGGGGAAACCCCTCAACCCGGGGTGCCAGGGGGAGCTCCCACCGCACACAGGGTCGAGTAGACCCTCCCCTTCTAGGGGAGAGAACCCTTGAACTGGGTGTCGCCGGGAACTCCTACCACACCCAGGATCGAGGGAACTCCCCCCATATTTGGGTAGAACCCTCAAACCAGGGTGTCTGGGGAACTCCCACTGCACCCAGGGTCAAGGGGACTCCCTTCTCTAGGTGGCACAACCCTTGAATCAGGGTGTCAGAGGAACTCTATACCATTGAATCCCCTGGAACCAGAGTGTTGGGGTACGCTATCACCTTACCTAGGATCGAGGGGACCTCCCTCTAGGGGGAAGACACCTGGAACAGGGGTGTAGGAATGAGCTTCTACTGCACCCAGTGTTCCAGGGGACCTCCCCTCTAGGGGGGAGATCCTCGAACCAAGGTGTCAGGGGGAGCTCCCACCACACCCAGGGTCAAGTGGACCCCCCCCCTCTAGGGTGAAAACTCAAATTGGGATGTGTGGGGGAGCTCCTTCCACACCCAGGATCAAGGGGATGACCCCCTGTATGGGGTGTCTGGGGGAGCTCCCTCCTTACCCAGGGTTGAGGGGATGCCCCCTCTAGGGGGTAAAACCCTTGAAACGGAGTGTCGAGGGTAGCTCCCACCACACCCAGGGTTGAGGGTGGAGAATCCTCAAACCAGGGTGTCTGGGGAAGCTCCCACCCCACCCAGTGTTGAGGGGACACCCCTCTAGGGAAGAGACACCGTGAACTGGGGTATTGGGGGGAGCTCCCACCTCACCCAGGGTCGAGGAACCCCAAATCTAGGGTGGAGACTCCTTGAACCAGGGTGTTATTGGGAGCTCCCACCGCACCCATGATTGAGGGGACCCCTCCTCTATGGCAACGACTCCTCAAACCAAGGTGGGGGGGGCAAGATCCCACCGCACTTAGGGTGGAGGGGATCCTCCCTCTAGGACTGAGACCTCTCGAACCAGGGTGTCCCGGGGAGCTCCCACCACATCCAGGATAGAGGGAACTAATGTCTGTGGGGGGAGACCTCCCGATCCAAGGTGTCATGGGGAGTTTCCAACGCACCCAGGGTCAAGGGGACTACCCCCACTAGGGGGGAGATCCTTCAAACCAGGGTGTCAAGGGGAGCTCATATACTATTGCACCCAGGGTTGATGAGACTCACCCCTCTAGGGGTACCCCCTCAAACCGGGGTGTCGGGGCAACCTACAAATGCACCCAGGTTTAGGGTATCTCCCCCATTGAGGGGGGAGACACCAGGAATGGGGGTGTTGGGGGGAGCTCCCACCGCACCTAGGGTCGAGGGGAACCCCCCTCTACAGCAGAGACCCTGCTAACTGGGGTGTTGGAAGGAACTTGCACCCCACCCAGGGTCGAGGGGACCAGCCCTCTAGGGCAGAGACCCCAAGAACCCATGTGTCTGAGGGAGCTCCCACTGCACCCAGGGACAAGGGGACCCTGCCGTCTTGGGTGGAGACCACTTGACCAATGTGTCAGGGGGAGCTCCCATCGCCCCCAGGGTTGAGGGGACCCCACAATCTAGTGTCGAGACCCACGATCAGAGATATCTGGGGGAGTTCCCACTGCACCCAAGGTCGAGCAGACACCCCTTTAGGGCAGAGACCCCATGAACTGGGGTATTGGGGGGAGCTCCCACCACACCCATGGTTGAGGATATCCCCTCTCTATGACAAAGACCCCTCGAACCGGGGTGTCCGAGGGGAGCTCCCACCACACCCAGGGTGGAGGGAGTCTCCTGCCTGTAGGGGGAGACCTCCCAAAGTGGGATGTCCTTGGAATTCCCACCAAATACAGATTTGAGGCAACACCGGCTTTTAAGGGGGAGACCCTTCAAACCAGGGTGTCGGGGGGAGCGCTATACCATGGTACTCAGGGTTGAGGGGACTCACCCCTCTAGGGGAAACCCCTAGAACCAGGATATCGGGGGGACCTCCCACCACACCCAGGTTCGAGGGGACTCCCGCCTGTAGGGAGGAGACCTCCCGAACCAGGGTGTCCTGGGGAGTTCCCACCTCAAATAGGGTCGAGGTGACTCTCTTCTCTAGGGCAAAGACCCTTGGAACCGGTGTGTCGGGGGTAGCTCGTATACCATCGCACTCAGGGTTGCATCTAGGGGAACCCCCTCAAACCTGAGTGTCGGAGTGTCGAAAGGGGGAGACCCCTCAAACCAAGGTGGCGGGGGGAAATCGTATACCATCGCAACATCCTCCAACCGGGGTGTCGGGGAAGCTTTCACCAGATCCAGAGTTGAGGGGAACCCCCCCTCTATGGGGGAGACCCCTGAAATAGGGGTGTGGGGGTGAGCTCCCAACACACCCAGTATCGAGGGTACCCCTTCCTCTAGGGGATAGACCCCTCAAATTGGGTGTCGGGGGAATCTCCCACCGTATGCCCAGATGAGGAAACACACCTTCTAGGGGGTAGACCCCTCGGGGTGTTGGGGGGACCCCCCCACTGCACCCTGGTTCGAGGGGACTGCCCTCTCTGGGGGGAGACACTTCAAACCGGGTTGTCGGGGTGACCCCCCTACACCGCACCCAGGGTCCTGGGGACTCCCCACTCTGGGGGCAAACACCTCGAAATGGGGTGCAGTGGGAGCTCCTACTGCACCCAGGGTCAAGGGGACCCCCCTAGGGTGAACACCCCTCCAACCGCGATGCGATGTCGGGGGAGAGTTACCATGGCACCAAGAGACGACGGGACCCAACCCACTAGGGTGGAGACCCCTTGAACCAGGGTGTCAGGGGAAGCTCCCAGCGCACCCAGGGTCAATGGGCCAGCCCCTCTATGGCAGAGACCCCTCAAACCAGGGTGTCGGTGGAGATTTCACTGCACCCAGGTTCGAGGGGACCCCCCTCACTCTAAGGTGGAGACCCTTCGAACTGGGGTGTCGAGGGGAGCTCCCACTGCATCCAGGGAAGAGGGGTCCATCCACTCGAGGGTGGAGACCCTTCGAAAAGGGGTTATGGGGAGCTACCATCACACCCAGGGTCAAGAGGACCTCCCCACTAGGGCGGAGTTCCCTCTAACCAGTAGCTCCCACCACACCCAGGGTCGAGGGGACACCCCCAGGGATGAGACCCCTCCAACCGACGT
This sequence comes from Urocitellus parryii, assembly GCF_045843805.1. Lineage (NCBI taxonomy): Eukaryota > Metazoa > Chordata > Mammalia > Rodentia > Sciuridae > Urocitellus > Urocitellus parryii. The sequence goes on from NC_135536.1 coordinate 128,467,861, forward strand.
TTCTTAGGGAGCTCCCACCACACCTAGGGTCCAGGGGACTCCGGCCTGTAGGGGGCAGACCTCCCAAACCAGGGTGTCCTGGAGAATTCCCACAGCACCCAGGGTCGAGGGGACTCCCCCTTCTAGGGGGAGACCCTTCAAAATGGGGTGCCAGGAGCTTGTATACCATCACACCTAGGGTTGAGGGGACTCACCTCTCTAGGGGAAACCATTCGAACCGGGGTGTTGGGGGGAACTCCCACTGCACCCAGGTTTGAGGGGACTCCCGCCTGTAGGAAGGAGACCTCCCGAAATTTGTGTCCTGGGGAGTTCCCACCACACCCATGGTCCAGGGGACTCACCACTCTAGTGGGGAGAGCCTTCGAACCGGGATTTCGGGGGTAGCTGGTATACCATTGCAGCCAGGGTTGAGGGGACTCACACCTCTAGGGGGAAACCGTCTAACCAGGCTGTCAGGGAAAACTTGTATACCATCACACCCCCCTCGAATCAGGGTGTCAGGGGAAGCTTTCACCGCACCCAGGGTCCAAGGGATCCCTCTTCTAGGAGGAAGACCCCTGGAATGGGGGTGTCGGGGAGAGCTCCCACCTCACCCAGTGTCAAGGGGACCCCACCCTCTAGGGGGGATCTCTCGAACTGGAGTGTCAGGGGGAAGCCCCACTGCATCCAGGGTGAAGAGGATCCCCCCTCTACAGTGGAGAACCTTCTAAATGGTTGTCGGGGGAACCTCCCACCGCACCCAGGTTTGAGGGGATGCAACCTCTAGGGGGGAGAACCCTCGAATGGGTTGTCATGGGGCGCTCCCACTGTACAAGTTTCAATGGTACACTTCCCACTAGGGGAAAGAACCCTCGAACCGGGGTGTCGGGGTAAGCCCCCTCTGCAACTAGAGACAAGGGTAATAAACTCTAGGGAAGAGAACCCTCAAACTGGGGTGTCAGGGGGAGCTCTATCCACACCCAGGGGTGGAGTGTAATCCCCCTCTAGGGGGAGCCCCTTCCAACCGGGGTGTTTATGGTAGGGGGGATTTCCCACTGCACACATGATCATGTGGACCTCCCCCAATAGGGCCAAGACCTCCCGAACGGGGGCAATGGGGGGAGGTCCCACTGCACTAAGGGTCAAGGGGAACCCCTAGGGTGGAGACACCTCCAACCGAGGTGTCTTGGGGAGCTCCCACAACATGCAGGGTTGAGGGGAACCCGACTCTAGGGCAAAGTCCCCTCAAACCAGGGTGTTGTGGGGAGCTCCCATAGCATCTAGGGTCGAGGTGACCCCCCCTTCTAGGGTGGAGGCCCCTAGAACCATGGAATCCCACCACACCCAGGGTCAAGGGGACCCCCCCATCTAGGGCAGAGACCACTTGAACTGGGGTATTGGGGGGAGCTCCCACCGCACTCCCCCCTCTAGGGCAAAGACCCCTCGAATTGGGGTGTCAGAAGGAGTTCCCGCTACACTCAGGGTCAAGGGGATGCCCCCTCTAGAGGATAGAACCATTGAACTGGGGTGTCGGAGTGAGCTCCCACTGCACCCAGGTTGAGGGGATCCCCCTCTCTAGAGTGGAGACCCATCGAACCGGGTCTCGTGGGGAGCTCCCACTGCAGCCAGGGTTGAGGGAACACACCCTCTAGGGGGAAGAGCCCTCAAACAGGGTGTAATGGGGAGCTCCTACTGTACCCAAAGTCGAGAGAATACTCCCCAGTAGGGGGAAGAACCCTCGAACTGGGGTTTTGAGGGGATCTCCCTCTGCACCCAGGGTCAAGGGGACACCCCATACTAAGGGGGAAACCCTTGAATTGGGTGCTGGGGGAGACCCCTCTGCACCCAAGGTCGAAGGCAACACCCCTCAAGAAGCACGTATACCATCGCACCCAGGGATGAGAGTACACACACCTCTAGGGGGAAACCCCTCAAACCGGGGTGTCGGGGAAGCTCGTATACCATCACACCCAGGATCAAGGGGACACCCCCCCTAAGTAGAAGACCCCTCGAACCGGGGTGTCAGGGGGAGCTCGTATACCACTGACCCAGAGTTGAGAACACCCTCTCACTAGGGGAGAGACCCCTCAAACCAGGGTGTCAGGGGTAGCTCCTATACCATCGCTCGCAGGGTGGAGGGGACTCCCCCCTGTAGTGTGGGACACCGTGAACCAGGATGTCGGGGACCCCCTACCATAAACAGGGTCTGGGGCACTCCACTCTGTAGGGGGGAGACCCCTTGAACTGGGGTGTCGGGGGACACTTAACCACACCCAGGGCCATAGGTGTTCCCTGTTGTAGGGCAGAGACCCCTCGAAACAGGGTGTCGGGGGAGCTCCCACAGCATCCCATAGAGGGTTGGGGACCCAAACCTCTATGGCAGAGACTTCTCGAACTGGGGTGTCGGGGGGAGCTCCCACTACACCCAAGGTCGAGGGGACCCCTTCTTCTATGGGGGAGATGCCTGGAACCGGGGTGTTGGGGTGAGCACCTACCGTACCCAGGGTCAAGGGGACCCCCCTTCTGAAGGGGGAGACCCCTCGCACAGGGGGGAGTTGGGGGAGCTCCCACTGCACTTAAGTTCGAGGGGAAGCCCCCTCTATGGGGGGACACCCCTCGAACTAGAGAATCAGGGGACACCCCCTCTGCACCCAGGGTCGAGGGGACTCCCCCCTCTAGGGAAGAGACCCCTTGAACCAGAATGTCAGGGGGACCCACCACTGCACCCAGGGTAGAAGTGACTCCCCCCTCTAGGGGAAAGACCCCTCGAACTGTGGTGTCGGGGGCACCCCCACACTGCACCCAGGATCGAGGGGACTCACCATCTAGGGAAGAGATCTCTTGAACCAGGGTGTCGGGGGATCCCCCTCCGCACCCAGGGTTGAACGGACTCCCCACTCTTGGGGAAAGACCTCTCAAACCGGGGTTTCAGGGGACTCCCACACAGCACCCAGGATTGAGGGGTCTCCTTCATATAGGGAAGAGACCCCTCAAGACAAGGTGTTGGGAGGACCCCCCACCGCACCCAGGGTTGAGGGTACTCCCCCATCTAGGGGAAAGACCCCTCGAACCAGGGTGTCAGTGGGACCAACCCATTGCACCCAAGTTCAAGGGGACTCCCCGCTCTAGGAAGGAAACCCCTCGAGCCAGAGTGTTGGGGAATCCCCTCCACCACACCCAGTGTGGAGGGAACTCCCCCATCTAGGGGGGAGATGCCTGGAACTGGAATGTCAGGGTGACCCGCTTCCACTGTACCCATGGTCCAGGGGACTCCCTGCTCAGGGGAGATACGTCGAACTGGGGTGCAGGGGTAGCTCCAACAATACCCAGGTCGAGGGGACACCCCCTCTATGGGGGAGACCCTTCAAACCGTGGTTTGAGGGAAGTTCATATACATCCTTATCCAGAGTGGAGGGGACCCGCCCTCTAGGGGAGAGACCCCTCAAACTGGGGTGTCAGGGTGATCTCATATACTATCGCTCCCAGGGTTGAGGGGATCCCACTTCTAGAAGGGAGACCCCTTAAACTGGGGTGTTGGGCGTGGTCTCCTATACCATTGCATCCAGGGTCCAGCGGATCCCCTCTAGGGGGGAGACCCTTCAAAATGGGTTCTTTAGGGAACTCGTATACTATCACCCCCAGGGTTGAGAAGACCCCCCCTCTAGGGGGAGACCCCTCAAACTAGGCTTTGGAGGGAACACCCCACCGCACCAAGGTTCAGGGGGATTTCCCCTTTAGGCTGGATACCCCTCCAACTGGGTTGTCTGGGGGAACTCTTATACCATCAAATACAGTGTCGACATTACTCCCCTCTTTGGTGGGGAGCCACTTCAAACCGGGGTGTCAAGGGCACCTCCCACCACACCCAGGGTCAATGGGACTCCTTCCTCTAGGGGGGAGCCCCTTCAAACCAGGGTGTCAGGGGAACCTCTCAACACTCCCAGGGTCGAGGGGACTCCCCCCTCTAGGGGGGGTCCTTAGAACAAGAGTGTAGGCAGGAGCTCATATACCATTGCACCCAAGGTTGAGGGGATGCACCCCTCTAGTGGGAAACCCCTCGAACTAGTTTTGGGGGGTAGTTCATACACCATCACAACCCCTCGAATCAGGGAGAGCTCCATCGCACCCTGGGTAGAGGGGACCTCCCCTCTAGGGCAAAGATCCATCAAACTGGGGTGTCGTGCGATATCCCACCACACCCAGGGTCGAGGGGACCCCAGTATGAGAGGGAGACTCCTCGAACCAGGGTGTCAGGGGGAGCTGCACCCCCCAGTTTGAGGGGACCCCCTCTCGAGGGCAGAGACACTGTGAACGGAGGTGTTGAGGGGAGCTCACACCTCACACAGGGTGTCGAGGGGGAGCTCCCGCTGCACCCAGGGTTGAGGGGATGCACCCTCTAGGGGGTAAAACCCTCAAACCGATGTGTCCGGGGGGCTCCCACTGCAACCAGTGTCTATGGGACATCCCCCACAAGGGGGAAGAACCCTTGAACTGGGGTGTCGGCAGGAGACCCCTCTGCATCCAGGGTCAATGGGACCATCCCTTTGGGGGAGACCCCTTGAGACAGGGTGTCAAGGGGGCCCCCACCACTGCACACAGGGTCGGGGGTACTTGTGGCAAGCCATTCTCTCAGGTGATTGGGCACCTCCCTGATTGGGTGTGAGGTGTTCTGGCCAAAATGTGTCAGAGATAATCCCCACCCTCTCCAGGTGCGAGAGCCTGTCCGTGTGGGGTGTGACTGACCATTGACCCTGAGGCCAATCACTGACCCTGACCTTGGAATGCTGCCCCCCTTGACCTTCATTGAATGGAATTTTCCCCTGAATTTCTTGTTCCCCAATAAAAGCCCACTCTCTGGCGTCCCTCTCCCTCTCCCTCTCCCTCTCCCTCTCTCCTGCTACACCTGAGTAAACCTCCCTGCTCCACCAGGTGGCTTGAGGCAGGAGCCAGAGGGGAGAGCCCTGGTCTGGGACCTGGTCATAGAAAAAGGTAATTGAGTCTGTTTGTTTATTTCGATCTCACTAGTTAACTTCTATGCTACGAACCTCTTAAATGAAACCAGCGTGCTGGTCGCGTGGTGGAGGTACTCCCCCCTCTGGGGAAGAGAATCCTCAAACTGGGGTGTTGGGGGGACCCCCACCCTACCCATGTTTCAGGGGACTCCCCCCGTAGGAGCAAAACCCCTCAAAAAGGCATGTTGGGGAGACCCTCCACTGCACCCAGGGCCGACTGCTCTTCGTAGGGGGGAGACCCCTCAAATCGGGGTGTCAGGTGGACCTCCCTTCACACCCAGGGTCAATGGGACTCTCCCTCCGTAGGAAGCAGACCCCTTGAACCAAGATGTCAGGGGGATCCAACACCACACCGAGGGTCTAGGGGACTCCCACCTCTAGGAAGGAGATTCCTGGAACCGGGGTGTCAGGGGGAATACCCCCACCCGCACCCAGGGTCGAGGGGACACTTTCCTCTAGGGCGGAGACCCCTTGAACCAGAGTGTCAGGGAGAGCTCCCACCACACCCAAGGTTGAGGGACCCACTTCTAGGGGAGAAACCCTTCGAACTGGTGTGGTGGGGGCGGGGGGAGCTCCCACCCCACCCAGGGTCGAGGGTATCCCCCACTCTGAGGGGTGACCTTGTGAACCAGGGTCTCAGGGGGATCTCCCACCACACCCAGGGTCGAGGGGACCTCCCCCTCTAGGGCAGAGACCCCACGAACCAAGGTGTCAGGGGGAGTTCCAACCAAACCCAGGGTCAAATGAACCCCTTCTCTAGGGCAGAGACCCTTTGAACTGGGGTGTTGGGGGGAGCTTTCACCATCCCCAATTTCTAAGTTACCCACCTCTAGGGCAGAGACCCCTGGATTTGGCGTGTTCGAGAAGCTCCTATGACACCCAGTGCCGAGGGGACCCCACACTTTAGGGCAGAGACCCCTCGAACCAAGGTGTAGGGTGGAGCTGTCACCCCAACCAGGGTCGAGGGGCCCATCCCTCTGTGGCGGAGACATCTCCAATCAGGGTGTTGGGGGGAGCTCCCTCTGCACCCAGCATCGAGGGTTCCCCCACATTTAGGGCTAAGAACCCTCGAACCTGGGTGTCAAGAGGAGGTCCCACTGCAACCAGGGTGGAGGGGGCCCTTCTCTAGACAGAGACCCCTAAAACTGGGTTGTCGGGGGGAGCTCCCACCACACCAAGGATCGAGAAGACCCTGCTCTAGGGCAGAGAACCCTCGAACCTGGGTGGTGGGAAGAGCTTCCACCACACCAGGGACAAGGGGACCCTCCCCATCTAGGGGGGAGACCCCTTGAAACCAGGTTTCAGGGAAGATCCCACCGCACCCAGAGTTGATGGGACACCATCCTCTAGGGCAGAGACCCCTCAAACTGGGGTGTCAGGGGAGCTTCCACCGCACCCATGTTTGAGGGGACACCCACTCTGAGGCAGAGTTCCCTCCATCCGGGTACTCCAGGAGAGCTCTCACCACACCCAGGGTCAAGGAGACCTTCCAATCTAGGGCAGAGACCCCTCAAACTGGGGTGTCGGGGGGAGCTCCCACCGCTCCCAGAGTGAGGGAACTCCTGCCTGTTGTGGAGAGACTTCCTGAACCAGGGTCTCCCGGGGAGTTCCCACCACACCAGGGTCGAGGGGACCCTTGGAACCAAGGTGTTGGGGAGAGCTCTTATACCATCGCACCCAGGTTTGAGGGGACTCACCGCCCTTGGGGGAACCCCTCGAACCAGGATGTTGGGGGGAACTCCCACCACACCCAGGTTTGAAGATACTCCCGCCGATAGAGGGGAGACCTACCAAACCAGGGTGTCTTGGGGAGTTCCCACTGCACCCAGGGTCAAGGGGACATCCCCTTCTAGGGGGGAGACCATTGGAACCATGGTGTTGGGGGAGCTCTATACTATTGCACTCAGGGTTAAGGGGTCTCACCACTCTAAGGGGAAACCCCTCGAATTGAGGTGTCTGGAGGACCTCCTACCGAACCCAGGTTCTAGGGGACTACCCCTGCTATACCATCACACCCCCTTCAAATGGGGGTGTCGGGGGTAGTTTCACCACACCCAGGGTTAAGGTGACGCACCCTCTAATGGGTAAAACCCGCAAACCAAGGTGTCAGGGGGAGCTCCCATCCCACCCAGCGTCGAGGGGACCCCAGTATAGGGTGGAGACTCCTCCAACCGAGGTGTCTGGGAGAGCTCCCACCCCAACCAGTGTCGAGGAGACACCCCTCTTGGGCAGTGATACTGTGAACCAGGTGTCAGGGGGAACCCCCTCCACTGCACCCAGGGTCAAGAGTGGAGACCCCTAATACTGGGGTTCAGGGGGAACCCCCACTACACCCAGGGTTAGGGGGACTTCCCATTTAGGAGGGAGACCCCTCAAACCGGAGTATCTGGGGGAGCTCATATACCTTCGCACAGAGTGTTGACGTCACTCCCCCCTTTATGGGGAGACCATTTGAACCGTGGTGTCGGGACGACATCCCATGGCACCCAGGGTCAAGGGGACTCCCCCCTCTAGAGGAAAGAACATCCAAACAGGGGTGTCCGGGGAACCTCCCTCTGAACCTAGGGTCAAGGGGACTCCCCCCTCTAGGGGGGAGTCCCTTTGAACCAGGGTGTGGGGGGACCTCTCATCACACCCAGGATTGAGAAGACTCCCTGCTCTAAGGAGGGAGCCCTTCAAACCGGGGTATTGTGAAGAGCTCATATACCATTGCACCAGGGTTGAGAGGACACACCCCTCTAGTTGGAAACCCCTCAAACCCGGGTGTCGGGGAGAATTCATACACCATCATACCCCCCTCCAACCATAGTGTCTTGGAGAACTCCCACAGCACCACAAGTACAGGGTACACCCCCTCTAGGGCAAAGACCCCTCGAACCGGGGTTTCAGTAAGAGCTCCCACTGCACCCAGGATTGAGGGGACCCCCGGTATAGTGTGGAGACTCCTCACCCAGTGTTGAGAGTACACAACTCTAGGGCAGAGACAACGCAAACCAGGGTGTTGGGGGGAGCTCCCACTGCACCCAGGGTCGAGGGGACACCCTCTCTAAGTGTGGAGACCCCTCAAATTGGGGTGTTGGGGGGAGCTCCTATACCATCACAACCCCTGGAACCAGGGTGTCGGGGGAAGCTTTTACCGCACCCAGTGTTGAGATCCCCCCTCTAGGTGGGAGACACCTCGAACAGGAATGTGGGGGAAGCTCCCACCACACCCAGTGTCGAGGGGATACCCCCTCTAGGGGGGAGACCCTCCAACCAAGGTGTCAGGGAGAACTCCCACCTCACCCAAGTCGAGGGGACACCCCTCTATGGGGAGACTCCTTAAACTGTGTGGTGGGGGGAGCTCCAACTGCACCCAGGGTCAAGGGGACCCCCCCACTCTAGTGCGGAGACCCTGCGAACCAAGGTGTTGGGGGGAGCTCCCACCATACCCAGGGTTGAGGGGACATTTCCTCTCGGGTGAATACCCCATAACTGGGGTTTTGGGGGGAGCTCCCACCACGCCAAAGGTTGCAGGGACCCCCCTCTAGGGCAGACACCCCTCAAACCGGTGTGTCAGGGGGAGCTCTTACTGCACCCTGGGACAAGAGGACCCCACTTCTAGGGTGGAGATACCTCAATCTGGGGTGTCAGGCGGGAGCTCGCACCACACCCAGGGCCGAGGGGATACCCCACTCTAGGACATAGACCCCTCAAACAGGGGTGTCTGGTGGAGCTACCATACCCAGGCTTGAGGGAATCCCCCATCTAGGGTGAAGTCCCCTGGAACCTGGGAGTCGTGGGGAGCTCCCATCACACCCAGGGTCGAAGGGACCCCCACCCTAAGGCAGAGAACCTTCAAACTGGGGTGTTGGGAGAGCTACCACCGCACCCATGGATGAGGGGACCCCTCCTCTAGGGTGGTGACCCCTTGAACCAGGGTGTTGGGGGAAGCTCACACTACACCCAGGGTCGATGGGACCCTCCCTCTAGGGCAGAGACCCCTCTAATCGGGGTGTCGGGGGGAGGTTTCACCACACCCAGGTTCGAGGAGACCCCCTACTCTGAGGCGGAGACACCTAAAACTGGGTTGTCTGGAGGAATTCCCACTGCACCCAGGGTCGAGGGAACCCTCCATTCTAGGCAGAGGCCCCATGAACCTAGGTGTCAAGCGAGCTCCCACCACACCCTGGGTTAGGCCATTCCCCCACTAGGTCAGAGACCCCTCGAACTGGGGTGTCAGGAGGAGCTCCCACAACACCCAGGGTAGAGGGGGCTCCCGTCTGTAGGGGGTAGTTCTCCCGAACCAGGTGTCCTGGGGAGTTCCCACTGCACCCAGGGTCGAGGGGTCTCCGAACCAAGGTGTCGGGGGGAGCTTAGCACCTAGGATTGACGGGACTCCTCCTCTAGTGGGGAGACCTCTGGAACAGGTGTGTCAGTGTGAGCTCGTATACCAATGCGCCCCGGGTCAAGGGGACCCCCACTCTAGGTGGGATACCCCTCAAAATGGGGTGTTGGGGGAGCTCCTACACCATCGCTCCCAGGGTCATGTGGAACCCCCTCTAGGGGGGAGACCCCTCAAACCAGGGTGTCGGGGGGAGCTCATATACAATCACACCCATGGTCGAGTGGCCCCGAATAGGCGGGAGACCCCTCAAATTGGGGTGTCAGGGGGAGCTCATATACCATCATACCCAGGGTCGAGGGGACTGCCCCTTGTAGGGGGGATACCCCTTGATCCAGAGTGTCAGAGTGACCCCCACACACTGCACCCAAGGTCAAGGGGCATCCTCACTCTATGGGGGAAACCCCTCGAACTGGGGTTGGGGGAACCCCCCACTGCACTCAGGTTCAGGGGGAATTCCCCTTTAGGCGGGAGACCCCTCGAATAGGGGTGTCTGAGGTAACTCTTATGCCATCAAACACAGTATCGAGGGGACCCCCCCCAGGACTGAGACACCGTGAACCAGGGTGTTTGGGGAGCTCCCACCACACCCAGCATCGTGGTGAACCCCGCTGTAAGGCAGAGACCCCTCAAACCAGGGTGTCAGGGGAGCTCTCACCGCACCCAGGGTCGAGGGGACTCCCCCTCTAGGGCAGACACCCCTCAAACCACGGTTTCTTTGGGAGCTCCCACTGCACACAGTGTTGTGGTTACCTCCCATCTGGGGGGGAGACCCCTCGAACCAGGGTGGCCGGGGTGTTCCTACCACACCCAGGATCGAGGGGACCTCCCCCAATAGGGTGGAGACCCCGTGAACCGGGGCATCGGTGGGAGCTCCCACTGCACCCAGGGTCGAGGGGACCCCCTATCTAAAGCAGAGACCCCTTGAACCAGGATGTCTGGGGGACCCCCACCGCACCCAAGGTAGGAGGGAATTTCCCCTCCAGGGGGGAGACTCCTCCAACCCAGGTGTCAGGGGTAGCTGTATGCCATCGCACTCAGTATCGATGAGACTCCCCCCTGTAGGGGGAGAACATCCGATCCCAGCTGTCAGTTGGGGGGAACTCCTGCCTCTAGGAGGAAGACCCCTCGAACCAGGATGTCGGGCAAACCTCCCACTGAACCCAGGGTCAAGGGCACTCACCCCTCTATGGCACTCACCCCTCTTCGAACCGGGTTGTCGGGGGGAGCTTTTATACCATCGCACCCAGGGTTGAAAGGACTCGCCACTCCAGTGGGAAACCCCTTGGTGGGACCTCCCACTGCACTCAGGGTTGAGGGGACTCCCCCCTCTACGGGGGAGACCCCTCAAACTGGGGTGTAGGAGGAGCTCATATACCATCACAGCCCCCTTGATCCGAGGTGGGGGGGGTGCTCCCACAGCACCCCGGGTTGAGGGGACTCACCCCTCTATGATGGAGAACCCTCAAACTGGGGTATCGGGGGTAGCTCTGACTGCACTCAGGATCGAGGGGACCCCCTGTTCTAGGAGGGAGATGCCTGGAACTAGGGTGTCCTGGTGAGCACCCATGGCACCCAGGGTCAAGGGGACCCCCTTCTGAAGGGGGAGACCCCTGGCACCAGGGTGTTAGGGAAAGCTCCCACTGCACCCAAGTTTGAGGGGAACCCCTTCTAAGGGGAAGACCCCTCAAACCAGAGATTCAGGGGACCCCCACACTGTACCTAGGTTCGAAGGGACTCCCCCCTCTAGGGAAGAGACCCCTCCAACCAGGATGCCAGGGTGACCCCCACACTGTACCCCCATCAAAGGTACTCCCCCTTCTAGGGAAAAGACCCCTCGAAATGGGGAGTTTGGGGGACCAACCCACCACACCCAGGTCGAGGGGACTCCCCCCTCTAGGAAGGAAACCCCTTGAACCGCGGTGTCAGGGGTCCCCCCCCCACCACATCCAGGGTGGAGAGGACTCCCCCCTCTAGGGGGTAGATGCCTCGAACCGGAATGTTGGGGTGAACCCCCTCCACTGTACCCAGAGTCAAGGGGACTCCCCGCTCTCAGGGAAGACACCTCGAACCAGGTTGCTGGGGGAGCTCCCACCGCACCCAGGTTGAGAGGACCCACCCTCTAGGGGGAAGACCCCTCGAATGGGGGTGTTGGGAAAGCTCATATAGCATCACATCCAGGATCAAGAGGACCCTCCTCTAGGTGGGATACCCCTTGAACCAGGGTGTCGGGGAACACATATACCATTGACCAGGGTCGAGAGGACCCCCTCACTAGGGGAGAGACCCCTTGAACCAGGGTGTCAGAGTGGCCTTGTATACCATAGCACCCAGGGTCAATGGGACTTCCCCCTGTAGTGGGGAGACCCCTTGAACCGGGTTGTGGGGGGACCCTCCACCATATGCAGGGTCCAGGGCACTCAACTTGTATTGAGGAGACCCATCAAACCGGGTGTCTGGGGGACCCCCACCGCAACCAGTGTCATGGGTGCTGCCCCCTGTAGGGCAGAGACCCCTCAAACCAGGGTATCAGGAAGCCCCCACCAGCACCAAGAATCGGGGGCACTCCCCAGTTTAGGGTGGAGACCCCTCTAACAGGGGCATCGGGGGACCCCCCCACTGCACCGAGGGTCAGTGGTGCTCCCCACTGTATGGCAAAGAACCCTCGAACTGAGGTCTCAGGGGGACCCCCCACTGCACCAGGATCGGGGGCAATGCCCCCTCTAGGGGGGACACCTCTCGAACCAGGGTTCTGTGGGACACCCCACCAAACCCAGAGTAGGAGGCGTTCCCCCCTCTAAGGGGGAGACCCCTCTGACCCGGGTGTCGGGGGGAACACCCCTGCCACCAGGGAAGGGGTGTTCCCTCATCTTAGATGGAGACCCCTCAAATAGGGTTGTCAGTGTGAGCTCGTATACCATTGCACCCAGGGTCAAGGGGACCCCCTCTAAGGGTGAGACCCCTCGAAATGGGATGTTGGGGGAGCTCATATACCATCACCTCCAGGTTCGAGGGGACCCCTCCTCTTCTGGGGAGACCCTCCAACCGGGGTATGGAAGGGAGCTCGTATACAATAGCACCCAGGGTCAAGCGGACTCGACTAGGCAGGACACCCCTCAAACCGGTGTGTCATGGGGAGCTCGTATACCATCATACCCAGGGTCGAGGGAACCCCGCTTCTAACGGGGAGACGCCTCAAACCCGGGTGTCGGGTGGAGCTCTTATACCATCGCACCTAGGGTCGAGAGGATCCACTCTAGAGGGGAAACTCCTCGAACTGAAGTGTAGGGGGGAATTCGTATAACATCGCAGGCAGGTACATGGGGATTCCCCCCTGTAGTGGGGGAGACCCTGAACCGGAGTGTCTGGAGTACCCTCCCCACCACACCCAGGGTCAAGGGGCCTCCCCACTCTAGGGGGGAGATGCCTCAAGACTGGCTGTTTGGGGGACCCTACACTGTTAGAGTCTGTAAACAAGTCAGGATGGCGCCTGGCATTTTGCCAGAGAAATGTTAGAGTCTCTAAACAAGTCTGGATGGTGCCTGGCAAAATGCCAGAGGGAGTGGTTTGTAAAGTAAGGCCAGTGAGCCAGCCAGTGTGGAGATTCCTTATTGGTTGACTGCTGTATGGAGTTTATGTTAATTAAGATAAGCTGTGTGGAATGTATAAATACCTCTGTTGTCCTACAATAAACTACTCCCACTCCTGCTGTATCCATGTACACAAGTTGTTCGTCACCCCCCCCCCTGTTATTTTGCTGCAGCCTGACTGCCGCATTTCACACAATACCCAAGGTCGGGGGACTTCCCCCTCTAGTGGGGAGATCCCTCTAACAGGGGATTCGGGTAACCCCCACACATAACCCAGGGTCATGGGGACTACCCCTCTAGGGAAGAGTCCCCTCTAACTATTGCCGCAGTCCGGCTGCAGAATAAGGGGGGGGGGTGACGAATAACTTGTGTACCTTGATACAGCAGGAGTAGGAGCCGTTTATTTTAGGGAAACAGAGGTATTTATACATTTTGCACAGCTTATCTTAATTAGCATTAACTAGATACATAAGTCAACCAATAAGGAATCTCCACACTTAATGGCTCGCTTTTGTTACTTCTCAAACCACTTCCTCTGGCATTTTGCCAGGCACCATCCAGACTTGTTTACGAACTCTAACATTTCTCTGGCAAAATACCGGGTGTTATTTTGACTTGTTTACAGACCTTAACAAACTATGTTGTGGGGGGACCCCCCTCCACCACACCCAGTTTTGGCGGGACTCCCTGTCAAGGAGGCAACTCCTTGAACCGGGGTTCATGGGAAACCCCCCACCACACCCAGTGTCAGAGGGATTTCCCCTTTAGGCAGGAGACCCCTGGAACCGGTGTGTCTGAGGGAATTGGTATACCTTCAAAAACAGTGTCGACATGACTCCCCTCTTTTGGGGGAAATCATTTGAACTGTGGTGTTGCGATGACCTTGTACAGCATCCAGGGTCAAGGGGATGCCCCACTCTAGAGGGGAGAACATCCAAACTGGGGTGTTGGGGAACCTCCCTCCAAACCCAGGGTCAAGAGTACCCCCCTCTAGGGGGGAGCCCCTTCAAACCAGGAAGTAGGGGGAACCTCTCACCACATCCAGGGTTGAGGGGACTCCCCCTTCTAGGGGGGGAGCCCCTTCGAACCGAGGTGTCGGTGGGACCTCATATACCATTGTACCCAGGGTGAAAGAGACGCACCCCTCTAGTGGGAAACCCCTCGAACTGGCATGTCAGGGGGAGCTGGTACATCATAGTACCCCCCTCAAACCTGGGTGTCGAGGAGCGCTCCCATCACAACCCGAGTAGAGGGGACCCTCCCAGGGAGGAAACCCCTCGACTCAGAGTAGTGGGGGAAGTACCCACCACACCTAGGGTCAAGCGGACTCTCCCTTCTTAGCGGAGACCCCTTGAACTGGGATCATGGGGAGCTCCCACCGCACCCAGGCTCAAGGGAACCCCCACACTAGGGGGGAGGCTCCTCGAACTGGGGTGTCATGAGGAGCTCCCACCCCACCCATTGTGGAGGGGACTCCCCCATCTAGGACAGAGACACTGTGAACCGGGGTATTGGGGGGGATGCTGAGGGCCATTGTCAAGTAGGAATGATGCTTCAAAATTTTCTTGCCAGCGTACCCCATGTTAAATGGATTTCGCTGTTGACATTGCATGTAAGGTGACCTTGCTCAAGGACCAAGGCGGATCCGGGTTTAGAGCTGATCAGGTTTGAGGAAGTTTCCCGCTCCTTGAGTTTAAGGCGTTCCTGGTTTCAGACAAATTTAGGGCGTTCCCAGTTAAGACAATAGGGGTTTTAGGGAAGTTGGAGGTTGAAGATTATTGCTGCTGGGATTAGGGTGTTCCTGCTGCTTGTTCCCGTTGAGTTCTCGTGAGATTAAAATGGGATTTGGAAATAGTCTCGTGGAGTAGATGAATTGTGCGGGAGATTTAGATTGCCCCTGAACCTGTGTGGAGGCGGTGGGAGTTTGGGAATAAAGGATTGCTGTTTGAATCTACAAAGCTGTGTGGTGCCTCCTGATTCTTGTGCCAAGCCCAGACATCGGCAGGGGGAGCTCCCACCGCACCCAGGGTCATGGTGAACCCCCCTCTAGGGAAGAGACCCCTCGAACCAGGGTGTCAGGGGGAGTTCCCACCGCACCCAGGGTTGAGGGGACCCCCCTTCTAGTGCGGACACCTCTCAAACTGGAGTGTCTTTGGTAGCTCTCACTGCACCCAAGGTCGAGAGTATCCCCCCACTAGGGGTAAGACCCCTCGAACCTGGGTGGCGGGGGGGAGTTCCCACCCCACCCAGGATCGAGGGGATCTCCCCCAAAAGGGTGGAGACACCACTAACCGGGGCGTCAGGGGTAGCTCCCACCACACACAGGGTCGAGGGGATCCCCCATCTATGGCAGAGACTCCTCAAACCAGGGATTTGGGTGTACCCCCACCACCACACCCAGGGTCCGGTGAAATTTCCCCTATAGAGGGGAGACTCCGCAAACTGGGGTGTCAGGGGTAGCTCATATACCATCGCACCCAGTTTTGACTGGACTCCCCCATGTAGGGGGACACCATCCGTACTGGGGTGTCTAGGGGACCTCTCTCCGAATCCAGGGTCAAGGAGACTCCTGCCTCTAGGGGGGAGACCACTTGAACCGGGGTGTCGGGAAAACCTCCCCTGAACCCAGGGTCGAGGGTACTCACCCCTTTAAGGGGAAGCCCCTTCAAACCAGGATGTCGGGGGAGCTTGTAACTCGTCGCACCCAGGGTTGAAGGGACTCACCCCTCTAGTGGGAAACCCCTGAACCAAGGTGTCTGTGGAACCTCCCACCACACCCAGGGTTTAGGGGACTCCCCCCTCTAGGAGGGAGACCACTCAAACCCGGGTGTTGGTGGGAGCTCCTATAGCATCGCAGCCCCCTGGATCTGAGGTGTGAGGGGAGCTCCTACAGCACCCCAGTTCAAGGGGACCCACCCTCTATGGCAGAGAACCCTTGAACTGGGGTGTCGAGGGAAGCAGCCACCACACCCAAAGTCCAGGGGACCCACTTTTGAATGGGGAGACCCCTCACACCAGGGTGGTGGGGGGAGCTACCACTGCATCCAAGTTAGAGGAGGGCTCCTCTCTATGGGGGAGATCCCTTGATCCGGAGAGTCAGGGGACACCCCCACCACTCCCAGGGTCAAGGGCCTTCCCCCCTCTAGGGGGGACACTTCTCAAACTGGGGTGTCAGAGGAACCCACACCATACCCAGGGTCGAGGGGACTCCCCCCTCTAGGGAAGAGAACCCTCAAACCGGGGTGTCAGGGGGACCCCCCACTGCACCCATGTTCAAGGGACTCCCCCATCTAGGGGAAAGACCTCTCAATCGGGGTGTCAGAGGACCCCCCCACCACACTCAGGGTCGAGGGGACTTCCCCCTCTAGTGAGGAGACCCCTCAAACCGGTGTTGGGGGAACCCCTCACTGGACCCAGGGTTAGGAGAATTTCCCCTTTAGTTGGGAGACCCCTCGAACTGGGCTGTGGGAGGAGCTAGTATACCATCATACCCAGGGTCGAAGGGACCACCTCTCTAGGGGTAACTGGGGTTTGGGGGGAGCTCATATACCATGGCACCCAGGGTAGAGGGGAATCCACTAAGTGGGAGACCCCTTGAACTGGGGTTTGGGGGTAAGTGGTATAAATTCACACCCAGGGTCAAGGGGACTCCCCCTGTAGGGGGGAGATGCCTTGAAACGGGGTGTAGGTGGGATCCCCTCCCCACTGCACTAAAGATCAAGGGGACTCATCCCTCTAGGGGGGAGATGCCTCGAAAGGGGGTTCTGGGGGACCCTCCCCACCACACCCAGAGTTGGGGGACTCCCGCCTCTGGGGAAGAGTTCCCTCTAACCGTAGTATCAGGGAGACCTCCCTCCACCTAACCCAGGGTCGAGTGGACTCCCCCATCTAGGGAAGAGACCCCTCAACCAAGGTTGGGGGGGGAACCCCCACCACATCCAGGCTCAGGGGGAATTACCCTTTAGGCGAGAGACCCCTCGCACCAGGGTGTCGGGGGTAGATCCCACCGCACCAAAGTTCGAGGGGAGACTCCTCTAACCAGAGGTAAGGGGACCACCTCCACTGCACCCAGGGTCGAGGGGCCTCCCTCCTCTAGTTTGGAGATCCCTCAAACAGCACCCAGGGTTGAGGGGACGCACCTTCAACCGGTGTGTCAGGGCGAGCTCTTATTCCAACGCACACCAGGTCGAGGGGCCTTCCCCCTTAGAGAGGGGGAGACCCCTTCTGACCAGGATGTTGGGGGCAGTTCATATTCAAACGAACCCCAGGTCAAGGGGACTCCTGAACTCAAGGGGGCAAGACCCCCTCTGACTGTGGTGTCAGAGGGAGCTCGTATACCACTTCTCATTGGGTCGAGGGGACACCCTTCCTCGAGGGGTGGAGACCCCCTCCAACCAGGGTGTCGGGGGGAGCTCGTATTCCAAGCACCCCAGGTCCAGGGGCCTCCCCTCTTTGAGGTGGGGAGACCTCCTCTGATAGGTGTGTCAGGGCAAGCTTGTATTCCAAGGCACCCTGGGTCCAGAGGACTCCCCCCCTCCAGGTGGGGAGATCCCATCCGACGGGGATATCGGGAGTAGCTCCTATTCCAAAGCACCCTGGGTCAAAGGACTCCTGCCCTTGAGGGGGGAGACCCCCTCTGACTGGGGTGTCGGGGGGAGCTCGTATACCACCGCACCTGGGTCGAGGGGACTCCCCTCTCAAGGGAAGGAGACCCCACCTGAATGGGTTGTTTGGAAGTGCTCCTATATCACCACACCCAGGTCAAAGGGACACCCCCCCACCCTCTCCGACCCGGGTTTCGGTGGGAGCTCGTAATCACCACACCCCGTTTCAAAAGGACTCTCCCCCTCCAGGGGGGAAGAATCCCTCCGACCCGGATATCGGGTGGAGCTTGTATACCACTGCACCCTAAATGGAGGGTACCTCTCCCTTGAGGAAGAGAGATCCCTGCTGACTGGGAAGTCGGGGGGGGGGGGGAGCTAGTATACTTCCGCACCCCGGGTCAAGGGGACTCCACCCCTCGAGGGGGGGAAACACAGATCAAGGGGACTGCTCCCCTCAAGGGGGTGAGACCCCCTCTGAATGGAATGTCGGGGGGCAAGCTCGTATTCCAAAGCACCCGGGTCAAAGGGACTCGCCACTCTATAGGGGCAGTACCTCTCTGACCAAGGTGTCTGTGGGAGCTCATGCACCACCGCACCCCAGGTGGAGGGGACTTTCCCCTCCAGAGGATGGGAGATACCATCAGACAGGGGTGTTGGGGATAGCTCGTATACCACCACACCCCAGGTCGAGGGTCTCCTGCCTTCAAAGGGGTGAGACACCCTCCAACTGGGTGTGTGGGCGGGGGGAGCTCGTATACCACCAACTCCGGGTAGAGGAGACTCCCCCCCTCCAGAGGGGGAGACCCCTCCAACCAGGGTGTGTGGGGGGAGCTCATATTCCAAGGCATCCTGGGTTAAGGGGACACCCCCCTCAAGGGGTGATACCCCCTCTGACCAGTGTGCCAGGGCAAGCTCGTATTCCAAGGCACCCTGGGTACAGGGGACTCCCCCCATTTGAGGGGGGAGATCCCCTCCAACCAGGGTGTAGTGGGAAGCTCGTATACCACCGCACCCCAGATCAAGGGGACTGCCCCCTTGAGTAGGTGAGACCCTCTCTGAACAGAATGTCAGGGCAAGCTTGCATTCCAACAAACCCGGGTTGAAGGGACTCCCCACTCGATAGGGGCAGTCCTTCTCCCACCAAGGTATTGGAGGAAGCTCATATACCACCGCACCCCACGTCGAGTGGACTTTCCCATCAAGAGGGCCGGAGATACCATCAGACAGGGATGTTGGGGAGAGCTCGTATACCACCACCCCAGGTTGAGGGTTTCCCGCCTTTGAGGGGGTGAGACACCCTCCGACCCGGTGTCAGGGGAGCTCTTATACCACCACACTCCAGGTCAAGGGACTCCCTCGAGGAGTGAGACCCCTCTGACCAGGGTGTTGGGTGGAGCTCATGTATCACTGCAACCCAGATAGAAAGGAATCTACTGCTCGAGGAGGGGAGACCCCCTTTGACCATTGTGTTGGGGGAAGCTGGTTTACAACCGCACCACGGGTGGAGGGGACTCCCGACCTGAGGGTGGGAGACCCCCTCCAACCGGGGTGTCATGGGGAGCTCGTATACCACCGCACCCCGTGTCGAGGGGACTCCCGCCCTCAATGGGGAGAGACCTCCTCATACCGATTTTTCCGGGGAGGTCATATATCACTGCATCCAGATCCAAGGGACTCCCGCCCTCAAGGGGGGTAGATCCCCTCCCACCGGGTTGTCGGGGGAGTTCGTATACCAGCTCATCCTGAGTCAAGGGGGTTCCTGCCCTCCAGGAGGGGAGACCCCCTCCAACCGGGATCTCTGGCCAATCTCATATACTACTACACAAGGGTCGAGGAGACTCTCGCCCTCAAGGGGTAGACAATCTTTGACCAGGATGTGGGGGGAGCTCTTGTACCACCGCACCACTCGTGGAGGGACTCCCGCCTTCAAGGGGGGGAGACTTTCTCTGACCATGGTGTCAGGGGGAGCTTGTGTATCACCACACTGCAGGTTGAGGGTACTCCCCCCCTCAAGAGGGTAAGACCCCCTCTGACTGAGGTGTCAGGGTAGCTCATATTACAACTCACCCTGTGTTGAGGGGACTCCCCCCAATCGAGGGGGGAGACCACCTCCAACTAGGGGGGGGAGCTCGTGTACCACCGCACCACGTGTCGAGCGGACTCCTGACCTCGAGAGTGAGACACCCTCCAACCGGGGTATGGGGGGAGCTCGTATACCACCACACCTCAAGTCGAGGGGACTTCCACCCTCGAGGGATGGAGAACCCCTTTGAAAGGGGTGTGGGAGGGAGCTCATATACCACCGAACTTCAGGTCAGGAGGACTCATCCCCTCGAGAGGGGGAGACTCCCCCTGACCAGGGTGTGGGGGGAGCTCAGATACCACCGCACTCTGGGACAAGGGGACTCCCCCCCTCTCGCGGGGAGACACCGTCCTGCTGGGGTGTTGGATGGAGCTCGTATACCCACCACACCCCGGGTCGAGGAGACTCCCACCTTCAAGCGGGGATACACCCTCCGACAGGGGTGTGGGGTAGAGCTTGTATACCACCGCACCATGTTTGAGGTGACTCCCGCCCTCAAGGAAGGGAGTCCTCCTTTGACCGTGGTGTCAGGGGGGAGCTCGTATTCCACCACACCCCCGGTCGAAGGAACTCCCGCCATCAAGGGGGAGAGACATCCACCGACGAGGGTTTCGGGGCAAACTCATATGCCACCACACCCGGGGCAAGTGGACTCCCCCCAGAGAGGGGGTGATAACCCCACCAACCATGGATTTGTGGGGAGCTCGTATACCATCACATACCTGGTCAAGGGATGGAGAACCCCTTTAACCAGGGTGTCGGGTGGGCCTCGTATACCACCGCACCCTGGGTCGAGGGGACTCCCGCCCTCGAGGCAGGGAGACACCCACCAACCAAGGTGTCGGGGAAGCTCGTATACCACCACACCTTGGGTCGAGGGGACTCTCCCACTGGAGGGAGGAAGACCCCCTCTGACCAGGGTGTTGGGGAAAATTCATATACTACCACACCCCGGGTCAAGGGGAATCTCAACCTCAAGGGGGGGAGACCCCCTTTGACAGGATTGTCTGTTGGGCGGAGCTTGTATACCACCCCACCACGTGTCAAGGGGACTACCCCCCCTCGAGGCCTAGAGACCCCCTCCGAGCTGTGTGTCCGGGGGAGCTCATATTCCAACGCACATTGGGTCGAGGGGACTGCCCCCTCCAGGGAAGAAGACCCCCTAAGACGGAAGTGTTGGAGCAAGCTCATATTCCAACGCACCCAGGGTCGAGGGGACTCCTTCCCTTGAGAGGGGCAAACTCCCTCCAACCAGAGTGTTGGGGGGAGCACATATTTTAACACACCCGGTACGAGGGGACTCCTGCCTCAAGACCTCAAGACGGGGAGATACCCACCGACCAGGGTGTCGGGGGAAGCTCTTATACCACCTCACCCAGGGGTGAGCGGACTTTCTCCCAAGAGAGAAGGAGACCCCCTCCGACCAGGGTGTCAGGGAGAGCTCCTATGGCACAGCACACCTGGTCGAGGGGTGGAGAACCCCTCGGACCAGGGTGTCGGGGGAAGCTCCTATACCACCATACCTCGGATGGAGGGGATTCCTGCCCTCGAGGGGGGAGACCCTTCTGCCCCGGGTGTTAGGGCAGTTAGTATACCACCGCATCCTGGGTCTAGGAAACTCCACCATTCAAGGGAGGGAGACCGTCTTCCACCAGGGTGTCATGGCAAGCTTGTATTTCAAAGGACCCCAGGTCAAGGGGACATTCCCCTTTGAGAGGGGCATACCTCCCTCTGACCAGGGTGTGGGGGGAGCTCATATACCACCGCACCCCTGGTTGAGGAAACTCCCGCCTATTCCAACGCACACTAGGTCAAGGTGCCTCCCCCGTCAAGGGGGGAGACCACCTCCGACTGAGGTATTGGAGGAGCTTGTATTCCAATGCACCCTCCCTGGAGGGAATGAGATCCCCTCCGACTGGGGTGTCAGCGCAAGATCATATTCCAACCCACCCTGGTTGAGGGGACTCGCCCCATTGAGAGAAGCAGACCCACTCTGACCAGGGTGTGGGGGGGCTCATATTCCAATGCACTCCAGGTTGAGGTGACTCCCCCCCTCAAGAGGAGGAGACCCTCTCTGAATGGGTTGTCGGGGGGAGCTCCTATACCACTGCACCCCAGATCGAGGGGACTCCCAACTTCTACAGGGGGAGACCCTCTCTAAACAGGATGTTGAGGTGAGCTCGTATACCACCGCACCACGGGTGGAGGAGACTCCCGCCCTGGAAAGGGGGAGACCCCCTCTAACCAAGGTGCTGTGGGGAGCTCTTAACAAACACACCCTGGGTCGAGGGGACTCCCCCACTCTCAGGGTAAAGATACCCTGTATGAACAGGGTGTCGGAGGGAGTTGTATACCACCGCACCCCAAGTCGAGGTGGGAGACCCTGTCCAACGGAGGTATCAGGGGAGCTCATATACCACCACCCCACATGACGAGGGTACTCCCACCCTCAAGGGAGAGAGACCCCCTCCAACCAGTGTGTCGGGGGGAGCTCGTATACCACCATACCCCAGTCAAGGGTATTCCCGCCCTCAAGGGAAGGAGACATACTCCGATTGTTGTGTTGGTGCAAGCTCGTATACCATCACACACCATGTCGAGGGTACTCCTGCCCTCAAGGGGGGGAGACACCCTTCCACCAAAGTGTCAGGGCGAGCTCACCACTGCACCCCGGGTTGTGGGGACTCCCTTCCTAGAGAGTGGGAGACTCCCTTTGACCGGGGAGTCAGGGGGATCTTGTATACCACCACACCCCAGGTCGAGGGGACTCCCTCCCTCGAGGGGTGGAGACCCCCTTTGACTGGGTGTTGGGGGGAGCTCGTATACCACTACAACCCGAGACGAGGGGACTCCCCCCTATCGGTGGGCCGACACCCTCTGAACAGGGTGTTGGTGGGGACTGGTAAACCACTACAATCTGGGTCGAGGAGACTCCTGCCCTCAAGGGAGGGAGACATCCTTTGACCGGGGTGTCAGGGGAGCTCATATACCACCGCACCCCTGGTTGAGGAAACTCCCGCCTTTAAGGTTGTGACATACCCAAGACCGGGGTGTCTTGTGGAGTTCATATACCAACACACCCCGGGTTGAGAGGACTCCCCCTCCTCGAGGGAGGAGACCTACTCTAACCGGGGATTTGTGGGGAGCTCGTATACCACTGAACCCCGGATGGAGGGGACTCCCCCCTCAAGGGTGGGAGACCCCATTAAACAAAGTTGTCTGGGCATGCTCGTATTCCAAGGCAACCCGGGTCAAGGGGACTGCCCCCCTCGAGGGTGGTGACCCCCGCCGACATGTATGTCAGAGCAAGCTCAAATTCCAAAGCACCCTGGGTCAAGGGGACAACCCCCTCCTGAAGGGTAGACACCCTTTGACCGGGTTGTCGGTGGGAGCTCATATTCCAATGCACCCCGGGTGGAGGGTACTCCCACCCTGGAGGGGGGGAAACACCCTCCAACTGGAGTGTCGGGGGAAGCTCGTATACCATCGCACCCCGGGTCAAGGGGGCACCCTGCCTCGAGGGGGGAAGAACCCTTCTGACCAAGGTGTCGGGGGAACCTCGTATACCACGGCACCTCGGGTGGAGGAAAACCCCCATCGAGGGAGGGAGATCCCCTGTGACCAGGGTGTCAGGGGGTAGCTAGTATACCACAGCACTAGGTCATATAGCACCTCACCATGGGTCGAGGTGACTCCTGCCCTCGAGGGAGGAGACTCCCTTCCACCCAGGTGTCGGGGGTAGCTAGTATACCCCAGCACTCTGGGTTGAGGGGACTCTCCCCCTCTCGGAGTGAGACCCCCTACAACCAGGGTGTCAGGGGGAGCTCTTATACCACTGCACCATAAGTCGACATGACTCCCCTCCTCGAGGTGTGGACACCCTCTTCAACTGGGGTGGCCCGGTTGAGCAAGGAGACTCTTTGACCATGGTGTCGGGGTGAGCTCTTATACCACCACACCCCTGTCGAGGAGACTCCCTCTCTCAAGTGGGGGAGACCCCCTCCGACTAGGGTGTTGTGGTTTGCTCCTATACCACTGCAGCCCTGTCGAGGAAACTCCCTCTCTCGAGGGAGGAGACCCCTCCAACCGGGGTGTCGGGGGGAGATTCCACCACATCCTGGGTTGAGAACACTCCCCCCTCGAGTGGGGAGACTCCTTGAATCAGGGTGTCAGGGGGAGAACCCACTGCACCCTGTGTTGATGGTCTCCCCCATCTATGGGGGAGACCCCTGCAACCGAGGTGTCAGGGAAAGCTTTACACCATCGCACCCCGGGGAGAGGGGACTCTTCCCTCGATGGGAGAGACCCCTCCAACCAGGGTGTTTCGGGGAGCTCCCACCGTACTCCAGGTAGAGGGGACTCCCCCTTCTAGGGGGGAGACCCTACAACCAGGGTGTTGGGGGTAGCTCATAAACCATTGCACCCTGAGTAGAGAGGACTTCCCCTTCTAGGGGGGAGACCTCTCCAATCGGGGTTTCGGAGGGAGCTCCCACTCAACCGGGGTCAAGGTGACTCCCTCCTTGAGGGGGGACACCCCTCCAATCAGGGTTTTGGGAGAGATCCCAGAGCACCCCAGGTCATAGGAACCCCCCTCGAGTGGGGAGATCCCTCCAACTGGAGTTTCAGGGGGAGCTCCCACTGCACCCCAGGTCGAGGGGACTCCTCCCTTGAGGTGGGGAGACTTCTGCAACCGGGATGTCAGAGGAAGGTCTCACAGCAGCCCGGATTGAGGGCACTCCCGGCTCAAGGGGGGAGACCCCTGGAACCGGGGCCTGGGGGGAGCTCTCACCAAACCCAGGTCAATGGTACTCCCCCGTCAAGGGGGAAGACCCCTGCAATTGGGGTGTAGGTGGGAGTTCCCACCGCACCCTGGGTGGAGAGGACCACCTCTTGAAGGTGGAGACCCCTCCAACTGGGGTGTTGTGGGGAGTTCACCTCACCCCCACTTAAGGGCACTCCCCCCTTGAGGGGGCAGACCTCTCCAAATGGGGCATCGGAGGAAGCTTCCCACTTCACCATGGGTTGAGGGACTCCTTCATCGAGGGGGGAGACCCCTCCAACCAGAGTGTAGAGGGAGATCCCACCACACCCCAGGGTCGAGAGGACTCCCCGCCTTGAAGGGGGAGACCCATCCAACCAGGGTGTCGGGGGGAGCTCGTATACCATCAAACCCCGGTAGAGGGCTCGCTACTCTAGGGCGGAGACCCCTCCAACCGGGGTGTTGAGGGGAGCTCCCACCGCACCCGGGTAGAGGGGACTCCCTTCTCAAGGAGGGAGACCCCCAAATGGGGTGTCATGGGGAGCTGTATACCATCGCACTCAGGATAGAAAAGACTCCCCCCTCGAGAGGGGAGAACCCTCCAACCTTGGTTTCAGGTGGAGCTTCCACCGCACCCTGGATAGAGGAGACTGCCCCCTTGATGGGGGAGACCCCTCCAATCGGGGTTTCAGGGGAAGATCCCAGTGCACCGCAGGTTGAGGGTACTCCCCCCTTGAGGGGGGAGACCCCATCAACCGGGGTGTCCAGGGTAGCAGCCACCACACCCCAGGTCAAGGGGACTCCCCCATCAAGGTGGGAGACCCCTGCAACCAGGGTGTCGTGCAGAACTCCAACCCCACCAGGGTCAAGGGGACTCCCCATTGAAAGGGAGACCTCTCCACCCAGGATGTCAGGGGAGCTCCCACCACACCACTGGTCGAGGGGACTCCCCCCCTCGAGGGTGGAGACCCCTCAAACCTCCCACCACAAACCAGGTCAAGGGAACTATGCCCTCTAGGGGGGAGACCCATCCAACCAGGATGTCTGGGGGGCTCTCACCGCATGCAGGGTTGAGGCAACTCCCCCCTCTAGGAGGGAGACCCCTCCAATAGATTGTGGTGGGGGGTTTCCACAGCACTTCGGGTGGAGGCCACCCCAACTCGAGGAGGAGACCTCTCCAACCATGTCCAGGGGATCTCGCATACCATCGCAACCTACGTCTAGGTGACTCCCCACTAGAGGGGAGAGAGCCCTCCAACCAGGGTGCGGAGGGGAAATCGCATACCATGGCACTCCCTTCGAGACAATTCCCCCCTTGAGGGGGGAGACCCTCCAACCGGGGTGTCAGAGGGAACTCATATACCATTGCACCCTGGGTAGAGCAGAATCCCCCCTCCAAGAGAGAGACCCCTCCAACTGGGGTGTCAGAGGGAGCTCCCACTTCAGCCCAGGTAGAGGGGACTCCCCTCTCTAAGGGGGAGACCCATCCAACTGGGGTGTGGGGGGAGCTCGTATACCATCGCACCACAGGTAGAGGGGACTCGCTACTTGAGGGCGGAGACCCCTCAAACCGGGGTGTGGGGGGAGCTCCTGAGTAGAGGGGACTCCCTTTTGAGGAGGGAGACCCCTCCAAATGGGGTGTCATGGGGAGCTCGTATACCATCACACCCAGGGTAGAAAGGACTCACCCCTCAAGGGGCGAGACCCCTGAAACCGGGTTGTTGGGGGAAGCTCCCACCACACCCTGGGTCAAGGTTAGTTCCCCCCCTTGAGAGGTGAAACCCCTACAACAGGGGTGTCATGCGGAGTTCCCACGGCACCCCCGTCAAGGGCACTCCCACCTCAAGGGGGAGACCCCTCCAAGTGGGATGTCAGGGGGCTCCCACCGCACTCCCGAGGAGGGGACTCCCACCACGAAGGAAGAGACCCCTCCAACCGGGGTATCGGGGTGGCTCCCACTGCATGCCATGGTGGAAGGGACTCCACCTCAAGGGGGTAGACCCTTCAACTGGGGTATTGGGGGAGTTCGCATACCATTACACCCCAGGTCGGGGTAACCCAACTTGAGGGGGGGAGACCCTCCAACCTGGGTGTCAGGGGAGCTCGCATGCCATCGCAACCCATGTCGAGGCGACACCCTTTCAATGGAAGAGACCCTTCCACCCAGGGTGTGGGGGGGGAGCTCACGTACTAGGGCACCCTACTTCGAGACAGCTCCCCCCTCAAGGGGGAGATCCCAACAACCAGGGTGTTGGGGGGAGCTCGCATATCACCGGCACCCGCATTGAGGTGACTCCCCACTCGAGGGAAGACACCCCTCCAACCGGGTGTCGGGGTGGTTCCCACCACACGCCATGGTCAAGGCGACTCCTCCCTCAAGAGGGTAGACCCCTCCAACCGAGGTTTCGGGGAGCTTCCACTGCACGCTGGGTCAAGGCGACTCCCCCCTCAACACGGGAGACCTCTCCAACCAGGGTGTTTCAGGGCTCCCATCCCATGTCCGGTCGAGGCGACTCCCCCAACGAAGGGTTAGACCCCTCAACCCTGGTGTAAGGGGAAGCTCGCATACCATCACACCCCCGGTTGAGGTAACCCAACTTGAGAGGGGAGACCCTTCCAACCGGGGTGTCAGGGGGAGCTCACATGCTATCGCATCCCAAGTCAAGACGACTCCCCTTTCAAATGGAGAGAGCCCTCCACCCGGGGTGTTGGGGAGAGCTCACATACCACAGCACCAGCGTAGAGGGGACTCCCTGGGAGACCCCCTCCAATAGGGATGTTGGGGGAGTTTTCACTGACCCCGGGTCGAGGGAACTCCCCCCTCAAGGGTGGAGACCTCTCCAAGCAGAGTTTCGTGGGAAGCTCCCACCGCACACTGGGTCAAGGGGGAGACTTCTGCAACCAGGGTGTCAGGGGGCTCCCACTGTACTGTGGGTCGAGACAACTCCCCCCTGGAGGAGGGAGACCCCTTCAATGGGTTGTTGTGGGGGGCTCCCACAGCACGTCCTGTTGAAGTCACCCCACCTCCAGTGGGGAGACCCCTCCAACCCGGGTGTCGGGGGGGGCTCGCATAACATTGCAACCCGCGTCTAGACAACTCACTCCTAGAGGGGGGAGAGCCCTCCAACGGGGGTGTAGGGGGGAGCTCGCATACCAAGGCACCCTGTGTCGAGGCAACTACCTCCACCAGGGTAGAGACCCCTCAAACCAGGGTGTCAGGGGGAGCTTGCAAACCACGTCACCCGAAATGAGACGATTCCCCCCTCAAAGGCGGATACCCCTCCAACTGCATTGTCGGGGGAGCTCCCACTGCACCCTCGATCGAGAGGACTCCCCTCTCATTGGGGGAGACCCCTCCAACAGGGTGTCAAGGCGAGCTCCCTCTGCACCCCTGGTCGAGAAGACTCCCCACTCTAGAAGGGAGACCCCTCCAAACGGGGTGTCAGGGGTAGCTCCCACCAAACCCCAGGTTAAATGACACCCCCCTCGTGGGGAAACCCTTCCAACCAGGGTGTCTTAAGGAGCTCCCACCGCACCCTGGGTCGAGGGGACTCCTCCCTCAAGAGGGTAGACCCCTCCAACCGAGAACCCTACAACTAGGTGTCGGGGAGAGATTCCACGGAACCTCAGTTTGAGGGGACTCGCCCCTCGACGAGGAGACCCCTCCAAATCCCACCACACCCAGGTTCGAGGGGACTCCCCCCTCAAGGGGGAGAGACCATTTCAACCGGTGTGTTGCGGGGAGCTCAAACCGAACCCCGGGTCCATGGGAGTCTTCCTTTGAGAGGAGAGACCCCTCCAACCAGGGTATCAAGGAAAGCTCCCACCGCACCACAAGTCGAGGGAATGCTCCCCTCAAAAGGGGGAGACCCTTTCACCCGGGTTGTCTGCGGGTAGCTCCCACCGCACCACAGGTCGACCCCCCATCCGTTTGAATTGTTTCCCTCCTGGAGGGGAAGATCCCTCCAACTAGTTGTCGGGGGGCTACCACCGCACATCGAATCGAGGTCACCTCACCTCAAAGGGGGAAACTCCTCCAACTGGGGTGTAGGGGGATAGCTTGCATATCATGGCACCCTGAATTGTGGCGACCCCCCTTTTGAGGGTGGAGACCCCTCCAACCGGGGAGTCGGAGGTAGCTCCCACGGCACTCCAGGTAGAGGAGACTCCCATCTTGATGGGGGAGACCCTTCCAACCCGGGTGTCGGTGGAAGCTTGTATACCATTGCACCCTGTGTAGAGGGGACTCCCCCCTCGAGGGGGGAGACCCTGCAACTGGGGTGTCCAGGGAAGCCCTACCACACCCCAGGTCGAGGGGGCTCCCCACTCAAGGTGGGGAGACCTCTCCAAGCAGTGTTTTGGGGAAGCTCCCACCGCACACTGGGTTAAGGGGACTCCCCCCCAGGAGGGGGGGAGACCCCTGCAACCAGGGTGTCGTGGGGAGCTCCCACCACACCTCCAGTCCAGGGGACTTCCCCTCCAGAGGGGATACCCCTGTAACTGGGGTATTGGGGGAGCTCCCACCACACCCCTGGGCAAGGGGATTCCCCGCTCAAGGGGGGAGACCCTTGCAACCTGGGTGTTGGGTGGAGTTACCACCGCACCTCGGTTGGAGGGGACTCCCCCCTCCAAGAAGGAGACCCCTGCACCGGGGTGTTGGGTGGGGCTCCCACTACACCCCAGTTCAAGGGAACTTCCCCTCAGAGAGGGGAGACCCTAGCAACCAGGATAATATGTGGAGTTCCCACCGCACACCGGGTCCAGGGGCTTCCTCCTCGAGGAGAGAAACCCTTGCAACCGGGGTTTTGGGGGGATCTCCCACTGCACCCCTGTTTGAGGGGACTCCCCCATCTAGGGGGGAACCCCTCAACTGGGCTGTTGGCGGTAGTTCCCACCACACCCTAGGTCAAGAGGATTCCCACTCAAGGGGGCAGACCTCTCCAACTGGGGTGTCATGGGGAGCTCCCACCGCACTCCGGATTGAGGGTACTTGACCCTCGAGATGGGAGAACACTGCAACCAGGGTGTCGGGGGAGGTCGGATACCATCGCACCCTGAGACTAGGCGACTCCGCCCTCAAGGGGGGAGAGCCCTCAAACCCCGGTTAGAGGAGGGAGATCCCACAGCACACCTGGTCGAGGGAACTCCACCCTCGAGGGGGGAGACCCCTTCAACCAGGGATTCTGTAGGAGCTCTCACGGCAACTTGGGTTGATGGGACTCCCCCGTCTCAGGGGAGATCCCTGCAACCGGGATGTCGGGAGAACCTCCCACCGCCCCATGGGTCGAGGTGACTCCCCCATCAAGGGGGGAGCTCCTGCAACTGGAGTGTCAGGGGGAGCTCCCACCGCACCCCAGCTTGAGGGGACTTCCCCCTTGAGAGGGGAGACCCCTGCAACCAGGTTGTTGGGGGACTTCCCACCACATCCTGGGTCGAGGGGACTCCTTCCTCGAGGGAGGAGAAATCCCTCCAACCGTGGTGTCAGGGGAGCTGCATCACACACCAGATGGAGGGGACTCCCCCCATGAGAAAGGAGACCTCTCCAACCGGGGTGTGGTGGAGAGCTCCCATCGCACACAGGGTCTAGAGGACTCCCCCCTCGAGGTGGGAGACCCTGCATTTGGGGTGACAGGGTGGGGGGAGCTCACACTGCACACCTGGTCCAAGGGACTCCACCCTCGAGGGGCAAGATCCCTGCAATTGGGGTGTCGGGGTAGCTCCCACCAAATTCGGGTTCAAGGGGATTCTTCCCTCGAGGAAGGGGACCCCTGCAACCAGGTGTCATTTGGAGCTCCCACCGCACCCCAGTTCTAGGGGACTCCCCCTTCTAGGGAGTAGACCTCTGCAACTGGGGTGACGGCAGAGCTCCCACCACACCCCCAGTCAAGGGGACTCCACTTTTGAGGGAATAGACCCCTCCAATAGAGGTGTCGGGGGTGCTACCACAGCACCCCTGATTGATTGGACTCCCCCCTCCAGGGTGGAGACCACTCCAACTGGGGTGTCGGTGGGGGCTCCCACTGCACGCTGGGTTGAGAAGACTCCCCTTCCAAAGGGGAGACCCTTTGAATCAGGGTGTCGGGGGGCTCCCATCAAACGCCGGGTCAAGGCGACTCCGCCCTTGAGAGGAGAGACCCCTCCAACCAGGGTGTCTGCAGGGCTTCCATGCATGTCAGGTAGAGGCGATTCCCTCCTCAAGGGTGGAGACCCCTCCAACCCCGATGACAAAAAAAGCTCGCATACTATTGCACCCGCGTGGAGGCAACTCCCATTTCCAGGGGACAGACACCCTCCAACCGGAGTGTGGGGGGAGCTCATATACCATGGCCACCTGCATCGAGGCGACTCCCTTCTCGAGGGGGAGACCTCTTCAACAGAGGTGTCAGGGGGAGCTCGTATACCATCACATCCCAGGGAGAGGAGACTCCCCCCTGGAGGAGGGAGAACCCTCAAAACAGGGTTCCGGGGCAGTGCTCACACTTCACCCCAGGACAAGGGGACTCCCCCCTCAAAGCGGGAGACCCCTCCAACTGGGGTGTCTGGGGGGCTCCCACTGCACCCTCAGTCAAGGGGACTCCCCCGGGATGTCTGAGAGGAGCTCCCACCGCACCCCAGGTAGAAGGGACTTCCACCTCAGTGTCCAGGAGAGCTCGTATACCATCACACATCGGGTATAGTAGACTCCCCCCTCGAATAGGGAGACCCCTCCTACCGAGGTGTAGGGGGGAGCTCCCACCACACCCGGGGTAGAGGGGACACTCCCACCTCGAGGGGGAGACCCCTCTACCAGGGTGTCAGGGGAGCTTGTATACCATCGCAACCCTGGTAGAGGGGACTTGCCATTCAAGGGCGGAGACACCAACAACCAGGGTGTCAGGGGAAGCTCCCACTGCACCCCGGGTAGAGGGCACTCCCTTGTCGAGGGAGGAGACTCCTCCAACCATGGTGTTAGGAGGAACTCTTATACCATCGCACCTGGGTAGAAAGGACTCCGCCCTCGAGTGGGGAGACCCCTTCAACCAGGGTTTCAGGGGAAGCTCCCACCGCACCCAGGTAGAGGGGACTTACCCCTCAAGGGGGGAGACCCCTCCAACAGGAGTGTCGGGGGGAGCTCCCACCGCATGCTAGGTCGAGGCATTTCCCCCATCGAGGTTGGAGACCCCTCCAACTGGGGTGTTGGGGGAGCCCTCACTGCACCCCCTGTCGAGGACACTCCCCCCTCAAGTGGGGAGACCACTCCAACTGGGGTATGGGGTGCTCCCACTGCACCCCCGGTCGAGGGGACTCCCCCGTCAAAGGGGGAGACCCCTCCTACCAAGGTGTTGGGGGAACTCCCACACCAACGCACTCTGGGTCGAGGGGACTCCCGCATCAAGGAGTATAGAGCTCCCCCCAGACTCCCAGGTTGGAGGGGCCTGCCACATGGAGGGGGGTGTCCCCTCAACCCTGGGTGCAGTGGTTACAAAATTCCAGCCAGGACACCCAGGTTCCAGGGTCCTGCCCTTTGGAGGGGGAGTCCCCACTTCCCTGGGTGCAGTGGTGCACCGGTCTCCCCCAGGGACACCCAGGTTGGAGGGGCCTGTCCCCTGAAGGGGGGAGTCCCCTCTACCCTGGTTGCGGTGGTATACGGAGCTCTCCCCCTGACACCCAGGTTGCAGGGGCCTGCCCACTGGAAGGGAGAGTCCCGTCTAACTGGGTGCGGTGGTTTATGGAGCTCCCCCACAACACCCAGGTTGGAGGGGCTCCCCTCTACCCTGGGTGTGGTGGTGTAAGGAGCTCCCCCTTAGACACTCCTGTTTGAGGGGCCTGCGCCATGGAATGGGGAGTCCCCTCTACCTTGAGTGCTGTGGTGTACAGAGCTCCCACACACACACCACGGTTGGAGGGGCCTGCCCCTGGAGAGGAGAGTCCCCTCTACCCTAGTGTACCGAGCTCCCCCCGGGCACCAGGTTTGAGGGGCCTACCCCCTGTAGGGGGGAGTCCCCTCTACTCTGGGTGTGGTGGTGTATGGAGCTCACACACACACACCCCGGTTGGAGGGGCCTGCCCCCTGGAGGTTGAGTCCCCTCTACCCTGGGTGCGGTGGTGTCTGGAACTCCACCCTGGACACCCAGGTTCCAGGGACCTCCCCCTAGATATGGGAGTCCTATCTACCCTGGGTGCGGTGGTATATAGAACCCCCCTCCCAACACACAGAATGAAGGGGCCTGCCCCCTGGAGGGGCAAGTCCCCTCTACCCTGGCTGTGGTGGTGTACGGAGCTCCCCCCCAGACACCCCGGATGGAGGGGCCTGCCTCCTGGAGGGGGGACTCCACTCTACCCTGGGTGCGGTGCTGTATGGAGCTCCGCCCCAGACACCCAGGTTCCAGGGACCTGCCTCCTGGAGGGAGGAGTCCCCCTAAGCTGGGTGCAGTGGTGTAAGTGTTGTCCGACAAGGGACAGCCAGGTTCCAGGGACCTGCCCCCTGGAGGGGCGATTCCACTCTACCCTGGGTGCGATGGTGTATACAAGCTCCCCTCTGGACACCCAGATTCCAGGGACCTTCTCCCTGGAGGGGCGAGTCCCCTCTACCCTGGGTGTGGTTGTATTCGGAGCTCATCCCCAGATACCCAGGTTAGAGGGGCCTGCCCCCTGGAGGTTCGAGTCCTCTCTTCCCTGGATGCAGTGGTGTACGTAGCTCCCCCCACACACACCCAGTTTGGAGGGGCCTGCCTCCTGGAGAGGGGAATCCCCTCTACTCTGGGTGCGGTGGTGTACAGAGCTCCCCCCGGACACCCAGGTTGGAGTAGCCTGCCCCCTGGAGGGGGGAGTCCCCTCTACCCTGGGTGCCATGGTGTATGGAGCTTTCCGCAGACAACCAGGTTGGAGGGGCCTTCCCCCCTGGAGGCGGGGAGTCCCTTCTACCCTGAGTGCGGTGGTGTAGAGACCTCTCCCCCGGTCACCCAGGACGGAGGGACCTTCCCCCTGGAGCAGGGAGTCCCCTCTACCCTGGGTGTGGTGGCCTATGGAGCTCCCCCTCAGACACCCCAGTTGGAGAAGCCTGCACCCTGGAGGTGAAAGTCCCCTCTACACTGGGTGCCATGGTGTGCAGAGCTCCCCCTGGAAACCTCATTTGTAGAGGCCTGCCCCCTGGAGAGAGGACTCCCCTCCACCCTTGGTGCCGTGGTGTATGGAACTCCCCTCAGGACACCCAGGTTGGAGGGGCCTGCCCCCTGGTGGGGGGAGTCCTCTCTATGCTGGGTGCAGTGGTGTAGGGAGCTCCATCCCCAGACACACAGGTTCCAGGGACCTGCCACCTACAGATAGGAGTCCCCTCTACTTTGGGTCGGTAGTGTACCGAGCTTGTCCCCAGACACCCAGGTTTCAGGGACCTGCCCCCTGGAGGAGCGAGCCCCCTCTAGCCTGGGTGCGGTGGATTATGGAGCTCTGCCCCTGGATACCCTAGTTCCAGGTACCTGCCTTCTAGTGGGGAGAGTTCCCTTTATCCTGGGTGCAGTGATGTATAGAGCTCTCATCCTGGACACCCAGGTTCCAGGGACATGAATCCTGAAGGAGCGAATCCCCTCTAGTAGTGATGCGGTGGTGTACGGAACTCCCCCCGCCGGGACACCCCAATTTGAGGGGCCTGCCTCCTGGAGGGGGGAGTCCCCTCTATCCTGGTGCGGTGGTTTATGGAGCACCCCCGCTGAAACCCAGTTTGGAGGGGACTGCCCCCTAGAATGGCGAGTCCCCTATACCCTGGGGGCGGTGGTGAACGGAGCTCCCCCCAGGACACCCAGGTTGGAGGGGCCGGCCCCCTGGAGAGGTGAGTCCCTGTCTCCCCTGGGTGCTGTAGTGTAAGGAGCTCCCACTTGCACACCCAGGTTGGAGGGGCCTGTCCCCTGGAGGGGCGAGTCCACTCTAACCTTGGTGTGGTGTTTTTATGGAGCTCCACCCCAGACACCCAGTTTCCAGGATCCTGCCCCCTGGAGGGGGGAGTCCCCTCTAACATGGGTGCGGTAGTATATGGAGCTTTTCCCCCGACACCACAGTTGTAAGGGCCTTCTCCCTGCAGGGGCGAGTCCCCTCTATCCTGGTTGCGGTGGTGTTCTGAGCTCCCCTGCCCCACACCCAGGTGTGAGATGCGTGAACCCTGGAGGGGGGAATCCCCTCTACCCTGGGTCCAGTGGTATATGGAGCTCCCCCACCCCCACCCCCACCCCAACCCCGCACACCCAGGTTGGAGAAGCCTGCCTCCTGGAGTGTGGAGTCCCCCATACCCTGCTGCGGTAGTCCCTATGGACACCCAGGTTGGAGGGGCCTGCCCCCTGGAGGGGGGAGTCTGCTCTACCCTGTTTGAGGTAGTGTATGGAGCTCCCTGTCGGAAACCCCAGTTGGAGATGCCTGCACCCTGGAGGGGTGAGTCCCCTCTACTCTTGGTGCGGTAGTGTACAGAGCTCCCCCTTGGACACCCAGGTTGGAGGGGCCTTCCCCCTGAAGGTGGTAGTCCCCTCTACCTGGGTGCGGTGGCATATGGAGCTCCCCTTCTCAAACCCAGTTTGAGGGGCCAGCCCCCTGGAGGAGGTGTCACCTCTACCCTGGGTGCCGTGGTGTATGGAGCTCCGCCCCGGACACTCAGGTTCCAGTGACCTGCTCCCTGGAGAGATGAGTCCTCTTTACCCTGGGTGCGGTGGTTT
The DNA here is from genome assembly GCF_045843805.1 of Urocitellus parryii. Lineage (NCBI taxonomy): Eukaryota > Metazoa > Chordata > Mammalia > Rodentia > Sciuridae > Urocitellus > Urocitellus parryii. The sequence continues at coordinate 128,502,948 of NC_135536.1, forward strand.
ATGGAGCTCCCCACCAGACACCTAAGTTGGATGGGCCTGCCCCCTGTAGGATCAAATCCCCTCTACACTGGGTGTGGTGGTGTATGGAGCTCCCTCTGGACACCCAGGTTGGAGGGGCCTGCCCCGTGGAGGGGCGAGTAGAATCTACCCTAGGTGTGGTGGTGTATGGAGTCCCCCCTGCCAGACACACCGGTTGGAGGGTCCTGCCCGCTGGAGGGTCCAATACCCTCTACCCTGGGTGTGGTGGTGTACGGAGCTCCCCCCGGGATACCCCAGTTGGAGGGGCCTGACCCTGGAGGGGCAAGTCGACTCTACCCTGGGTGCAGTGGTGTTGGAGCTCCCCCCAGAAACCCAGGTAGGAGGGGCCTGCCCCCTGGAGGAGCAAGTACCCTCTACCCTGGGTGCGGTGGAGTACAGAACCCCGCCCCCTCAGACAACCCGGTTGGAGGGGCCTGCCCCCGGATGGCGAGTCCCCTCTACCCTGGGTACTGTGGTGTACGAAGCTCCCCCCTCACACACCTAGATGTGAGGGGCCTGCCCGCTGGAGGAGGGAATCACCTCTATCCAGGGTCCGGTGGTGTAGCTAGCTTCCCCCCCACACACCCTCAGGTTAGAGGGGCCTGCCTTCTGGAGTGGGGAGTCTCCTCTACCCTGGGTGCAATGGTGTAAGGAGCTCAGCGCCTGGACACCCAGGTTCCAGGGACCTTCCCCCTGGAATGGGGAGTCCCCTCTACCCTGGGTGTGGTGTTGTACGAAGATCCCACACACACACACCCCTATTGGAGGGGCCTGCCCCCTGGAGGGGCGAGTCCCCTCTATTCTGGGTGCGGTGGTCTACCGCACTCCCTCACAACACGCAGGTTGGAGGGGCCTGCCCCCTGTAAGGGGGTATCCCCTCTACCCTGGGTGCGGTGTTTGGAGCTCCCACCCTAGAAACCCCTTTTGAAGGGGCCTGACCCTTGAAGGGGCGAGTCCACTCTACCCTAGGTGGGGCAGTGTATGGATTTCCTCCCAGACACCCAGGTTGGAGGGGCCTGCCCCCTGGAGGAAGGAGTCCCCTCTACCCTGCATGCAGTGGTGTACGAAACTCCACCCCTGAACACCCATGTTCCAGGGACCTGCTCTCTGGATGGGCGAGTCCCCTCTATCCTAAGTGCGGTGGTGTACAGAGCTCTCTCTCCCCACCAGGACATCCAGGATGCAGGGGCCTGCCCCCTGGATGGGGGTGTCCCCTTACCCTGGGTGCAGTAGTGTACAGAGTTCCCCCACCTTGGATACCCTGGTTGGAGGGGCCTGCCCCCTGGAGGCGCTAGTCCCCTCTACACTGGTGTGGTGGTCTAAGAAGCTCCCCCCACACACACACCCTGGTTGGAGGAGCCTGCTCCCTGCAGGGGGGATTCCCCTACCCTGGGTGCAGTGGTGTATGGAGTTCCCACCTGACACCCCAGTTAGAGGAGCCTGCCCCCTAAAGAGGAAAGTCCCATCTACCCTGGGTGTGGTGGTGTAGTGAGCTCCCCACCCCGGACAATCTGGTTGGAGGGGCCTGTCCCCTAGGGCGAGTCCCCTCTACCCTGGTTGTGGTGGTGTTCAGAGCTCACCCCTGGACACCCAGGTTCCAGAGACCTGCCCCCTGGAGGGGCAAGTTTCCTTTACTCTGGGTTTGGTGGTGTAGGGAGCTCCGACTCCTGACACCCAGATTCCAGGGACCTGCCTCCTGGAGATGGGAGTCCCCTCTATCCTGGGTGTGGTGGTGTATGGCACTCCCTCCCAACACCCAGGTTGGAGGGGCCTTTCCCCTGGAGAGGGGAGTTCCCTCTACCCTGGGTGTCGTGGTGTGCAGAGCTCCCCCATCGGACATCCTGGTTGGAGGGGCCTGCCCACTGGAAGAGGGAGTCCCTTCTCCCCTGGGTGCTGTGGTGTAAGGAGCTCCCACTTGCACACCCAGGTTGGAGGGGCCTGCCCCCTGGAGGGGCGAGTCCAATCTAACCTCGGTGTGGTGTTTTTATATAGAGCTCTGCCCCAGACACCCAGGTTCCAGGAACCTGCCACCTGGAGGGGGGAGTTCCCTCTACACTGGGTTTGGTGGTGTACAGAGCTCCATCCCCGGACACCCAGGTTCCAGGGGCCTACCCCATGGAGATTGGAGTCCCCTCTACCCTGGGTGCAGTGGTATACGGAGCTCATCCCCTGGAAACCCAGGTTCCAGGGACCTGCCCCCTGGAGGGGCGAGTCGCCTCTACCCTGGGTTTGGTGGTCTAGGGTGCTCTGCCCCCAGTCACCCAGGTTCTAGGGCCCTGCCTCCTCCAGGGGGAAGGGTCCCTTCTACCCTGGGTGCAATGGTGTACCGGGCTACGAACCCGGACGCCCAGGTTCCATCAACCAGCTCCCTGGAGTGGCAAGTCCCCTCTACACTGGGTGAGGTGGTGGACAGAGCTCCCCCCTGGACACCCAGGATGGAGAGGCCTGCCCCCTAGAGATTGGAGTCCCCTCTACCCTGGATGCGGTGGTGTACGGAGTTCCCGTCCACCCCAGACACCCAGGTTTGAGCGGCCTGCCTCCTGGAGGGGGGAGTCCCCTCTCCTCTGGGTGCTGTGGTGTGCGGAGCTCTCCCCCAGAAACCCCAAATGGAGGGACCTGTCCCCTGGAGGGGCGAGTCCCCTCTATCCTGGGTGCGGTGGTGTACAGAGCTCCACACTGGACGCTCAGGTTGGAGGGTCCTGCCTCTGGAGGAGCGAATCCCCTCTACCCTGGGTGAGGTTGTGTATGGAGCTCCCCCACACACACCCAGGTTGGACGGGGCTGCCCCCTGGAGGGGTGAGTCCCCTCTACACTAAGTGCGGTGGTGTACAAAGCTCCACCTCGGACACTCAGGTTAGATGGGCCTGCCCCCTGGATGTGTCAGCCCCCTCTACCCTGTGTGCAGAGGTGTTCGGAGCTCCCCCCCCCACCCCGGGACACCCAGGTTGGAGGGGCCTGCCCTCTGGAGGGGCGAGTCCCCTCTACCCTGTGTGCCATGGTGTATGGAGGTCCATCCCAGGTCACCCAGGTTCCAGGGACCTGGCTCCTTGGAGTCCCCTGTAACCCTGTAACGGTGGTGTATGGAGCTTGCCCCCGGGCACCCAGGTTCCAGGGACCTGCCCCCTGTAGGGGCGAGTCCCCTCTACCCTGGTTGTGGTCGTTTACGGTGCTCCCCACACACACACACACCCAAGTTGGAGGGGCCTGCCCGCTGGAAGGGGTAGTTCCCTCTACCCTGGGAATGGAGGTGTACAGAGTTCCCCCCACCGACACCCTAGTGGAAGGGGCCTGCCCCTGGAGGGGCGAGTCCCCTCTACCCTGGGTGCGATGGTGTACAGAGCTCCCTGGCAGATACCCAGGTTGGAGCGGCCTGCCCCGTGGAGGGGCGAGTCCTCTCTACCCTGATTGCAGTGGTGTACAGAGCTTCCCCCAGACACCCTGTTAGAGGGGCCTGCCCCCTGGAGAAGCGAATCCCCTCTACCCTGGGTGCGGTGGTGGACGAGCTCTCCCAGGACACCCAGGTTAGAGGGGCCTACCCCCTGGAGAACCGAATCTCCTCTACCCTGGGAGCGGTGGTGGACAGAGTTCCCCCCACACACACCCAGGTTGGAGCAGCCTGCCTCTCTGGAGGGGAAAGACCCCTCTACCCTGGGTGCGTTGGAGTATGGTGCAGTGATGTTCGGAGCTCCCCAGCCCCGACACCCAGGTTGGAGGGGCCTGCCCCCTGGAGGGGCGAGTTTTCTCTACGCTGGGTGCAGTTGTGTGTGGAGCTCCACTCCAGGTCACCCAGGTTGGAGGGGCCTGCCCACTGGAGGGGAGAGTCCCTTCTACCCTGGGTGTGGTGGTTTACGGAGCCCCCCCATACCCAGGTTGGAGGAGCCTGCCCCCTGGAGGGTGGAGTCAACTCTACCTAGGTGCAGTGATGTACGGAACTCTTCGGACACCCCGCAGGGTGACCGCTACACCCTGGAAAGTGGAGTCCCCTTTATCTTGGGTGCAGTGATGTACGGAGCTCCCCCCACACACACCCAGGTTTGAGGGGCCTCCTCTCTGGGAGGATGTTCCATCTACCCTGGGTGCAGTGGTGTACGGAGCTCCCCCCGGACACCCAGGTTGGAGCGGCCTGCCCCTTTGGAGGGAGGAGTCCCCTCTACCCTGGGTGCGGTTGTGTGTGGAGCTCCCTGACCCCAACATCCAGGATGAAGGGGCCTGCCCCCTGGAGGGGTGAGTCCCCTCTACCCAGGGTGCTTTGGTGTATGGAGCTCTGCCCCAGGTCACCCAGGTTGGAGGGGCCTGCCTCCTGGAGGGGAGAGTCTTTTCTACCCTGGGTGCGGTGGTTTTCGGAGCTCCCCAGCGATACCCAAGTTGGAGGGGTCTACCCCCTCGAGGGGTGAGTCCCCTCTACCCGGGGAGCGATGGGAGCTCCCCTGGATACCCCGGTTCAATGGGTTCCCCCTTCGAAGGGCGAGTTCCCTCTCCCCGGGGTGTGATGGTATACAAACTCCCCAACACCCCTGTTGGAGGTGTATCCCCCCTAGAGGGGGGATTCCCCTCTACCAGGGGTGTGGTGAAAGCTCCCCCCTACACCCTGGTTTGTGGGGTCTCCCACCTCGAGTTCGTAGTCCCCTCTACCTGGAGAGTGATGGTATACGAGCCACACACACACACACACACACCCCGGTTGGAGGGGTGTCCCCACTAGATGGTGGAGTCTCTTCTACTCAGGGAGAAGTGGGAGCTCCCCCGACACCCCCTTGTGAAGGGTCTCCCTCCTAGAGTGGGGAGTCCCCTCTATTAGGTGTGTGGTTGGAGGGCCCCACGACATCCTGGTGGGAGGGGTCTCCCCTCTCAAAGGGGGATCCCCTCTACCGGCAGTGCGATGATATAGGAGCTCCCCCCCACACCCCGTTGGGAAGGGTCTCCCTCTGAAGGGGCATTCACCTCAACCCTGCGTGCCATAGTATACGAGCTCCTTCTGACACCCCAGTAGGAGGAATCTCCCCCTAGAGTGGGCAATCCCCTCCACCTGGCCTGCAATGGTATAGGAGCTCCCCCTGACACCCTGGTTGAAGGGGTCTCCCCCCTCGAGAGGGGAGTCCTATCCACCCACCGGGCGTGAGGTGGTTAGGAGCTCCACCCTACACCCTGATTGGAGGGGTCTCCACGCTTGAGGGAGGAGTTCCCTACACCCAGCGAGCGGTGGGAACTCCCCTCGACATCCCATTGGAGGGGTCTCTCCTCAAGGAAGGAGTCTCCTCCACTCGGTGTTTGGTGGTGGTGGAGCTCCCAGCGACACCCGGGTAGGAGGGGACTCCCCCCTTTGGGTGAGTCTGGTGGGGGAGTCCCCTCAAGCCGGGGTGTGTTGGTGTGGGAGCTCCCCCTGACACCCTGGTTGAAGGGGTCTCCATCCTCTCCGGGGGAGTCCTCTCAACCCGTGGTGCAGTGGTGTGGGAGCTTCCCTGACATCCCAGTTGGAGGGGTCTCCCCCTTCGAGGGAGTGTACCCTCGACCGGGGTATGGTGGGAGCTCCTGTTGATACCCCAGTTGGAGGCATCTCCCTCCTTGAGGAGGAGTCCCCTCGACCCGTGGTGCGGTGGTGTGGGAGGTCCCCTGACACCCTGGTTGTAGGGTTCTCCACCCTCCTGGGGGAGTTCCCTCAACCCGGTGTGCGGTGCTGTGGAGTTTCCTCCGACACCCTGGTTGGAGGGGTCTCCCCACTCGACGGGTGGAGTCCCCCCGACCCGGGTGCAGTGGTGTGGAAGCTCCCCTCGATATCCTGGTTGTAAGGCTTCCCCCCCTCAAAGGGAGGAGTCCCTCCATCCGGAGAGCAATGGGAGCTCCCCCCATCACCCCGGTTGAAGGCGTCTTCCTCCTCGAGGAGGGAGTCCCCTCGACCAGGAGTGCAATGGGAGCTCCCCTGGACACCCTGGTTGGAGGGGTCTCCCCCCTCGAAGGGTGGAGTCCCTTCCACCCAGGTTGCAGTCGTGTGGGAGCTCCCCTCTATATCCCAGTTGTAAGGCTTCGCCCCTCCAAGGGAGGAGTCCTTTGAACTGAGGTGCAGTGGGAGCTCCCGCTGTTACCCGCTGTTACCCCGGTTGGAGGCGTCTCCCTCCTCGACAGGGCAGTCCCCTCCACCCAGGGTGCGATGGGAGCTCCCCCGGACATCCTGGTTGGAGGGGGCTCCCCCCTTAAAGGGGGAGTCCACTTGACTCGGGGTGCGGTGGTGTGGGTGCTCCCCCCAACACCCCATTTGGAGGGGTCTATGCCTCGAGGGGGGAGCCCCATCCACCTAGTGTGGGTGGTGTGGGAGGTCCCCCACACCCTGGTTGGAGGGGTCTCAAGCCTTGATGGGGAATCCCCTCGACCCCGGGTCGGTGTTGTGGGAGCTCCCACCAACACCCCATTTGGATGTGTCTCTTACCTCAAGGGGAAAGTCTCCTCGACCCAGGGTGCAGTGGTGTGGGCGTCCCCCCTCTGACACCCCAGTTGGAGGGGTCTCCCCCCTCAAAGGGAGGAGTCCCTTGACCCAGGGTGCAGTGGTGTGGGAGCTCCCCTGACACCCCGGATGGAGGAGTCTCCCCCAGGATAGCGGGAGTCTTCTTGATCTGGGGTGTAGTGGTCTAAGAGCTCCCCTCAGGTTAGAGGAAATCCCCCCCCCTCTAGGAGGCAAGCCCCTCCAACCCGGGTGTCCAGAGGAGAGCTCTGTACACCAGCGCACCAGGGTAAAGGGGACTTACCCCTCCAGGGGGCAGGCCCCTTTAACCGGGGATTCTGGGGGGAGCTCCGGACACCACCACACCCAGGTTAGAGGGGATTCCCCCATCCAAGAGGCAGGCCCCTCCAACCTGGGTGTCGAGGTGGGGTGGGGGGAGCGCCTTACACCACTGCACACAGGATAGAGAAAATTCCCCCCCTCCAGTGAGCAGGCCCCTCCAACCTGGGTGTGTGTGGGGGGGTGGGGAGCTCCGTACACCACTGCACCCAGGGTAGAGAGAACTCACCCCACCAGGTTGGGGGAGGGGGAGCTCTGTACATCACAGCACCCAGGGTAGAGGGAAATCGCCCCTCCTGGAAGGCAGGCCCCTCCAACTGGGTTGTCTTGGGGGGGGGGGAGATCTGTACAGAATAGAGGGGACTCCCACCACCAGGAGGCAGGTCCCTCCAACCTGTGTGTGTGAGGGGGGGGGAGCTCCATATACCACCGCACCCAGGGTAGATAGGACTCCCCCCTCCAGGGGTCAGGTACCTCGAAGCTGGGTGTACAGGGGCAGAGCTGTTACACCACCCCACCCAGGGTAGAGAGGACTCTCCCCTCCAGAGTTAGGTCCCTGGAACTTTAGAGTTACTGGGAGCAGAGCACCCAGGGTAGAGGGGACTCCCCACTCCAGGGTGCAGGCCCCTCCAACTGGTGTGTCCGAGGGGGAGAACCATACACCACTGCACCTAGGATACAGTGGACTCACCCATCCAGGGGGGAGGCCCCTCCGACCGGGGTGTCCGTGGGGGGGGGGGCTCCATACATCACTGCACCCAGGGTAGAGGTGACTCCCCCCTCCAGGGGGCAGGCACCTCCACCCAGGATGTCCAGGGGGTAGCTCCATACACCACCGAACCCAGGGTAGAGGGAAATCGCACCTCCAGGGGGCAGGCCAATCCAACAGGTGTGTCCATGTGGGAGGTCCTTACATCATGGCACTCAAGGTAGAGAGGACTCGCCCCTCCAGAGGGCAGGCCCCTCCAACCTGGGTGTCCAGGGGAGAGCTCCATACATCACCACACCCAGGTTAGAGGGGACTCCCCACTCCAGGGAGCAGGCGTTTCCAACTGGGTGTCCAGGAGGGGAGCTCTGTCCACCACCGCAACCAGGGTAGAGGGGACTCCCCCCTCCAGGGGGCAGGCCCCTCCAACCGGTGTGTCCTAGGGGGAGCTCCATACACCACCGCACCCAGGGTAGAGGGTTCTCCCCCCTCCAGGAGGCAGGCCCCTCAAAACTGGGTGTCCTGTGGGGAGCTCCATACACCACTGCACCCAGGGTAGAGGGGACTCTCCCCTCCAGGGGCAGGCCTCTCCAACCTGGGTGTATGGTGGGGAGCTCCGTATACCACTGCTCCCAGTGTAGAGGAGACCCACCTCTCCAGGGGCAGTCCCCTCCAACCTGGGTGTCGGGGGAGCTCCCACACAACTTCACCCTGGGTCAAGGGGACTCCCCATCAAAAAAGGGAGACCCCTCCAACAGGGGTGTCGGGGACCCCGGGTAGAAGGGACTCCTCCCTCGAGGGGGGGAACACTACCAACCCGGTAGTCATGGGGAGCTCGTATACCATCACACCCCTGGTATAGGGGACTCGCCCCTTGAGAGAGGAGTCCTCCCCAACCCGGGTGTTGGTGAGAGCTCCCACACCACCACACCCCAGGTCGACGGGCCTCTCCCCTCGTGGGGGGAGACCCTCCGACCCGGGTGTAAGGGGAAGCTCCCACACCACCGCACCCAGGTCTCGAGGAGGCCCCCGGTTGGAGGGGTCTCCTCCCCTCGAGGGAGGAAACCCCTCCAACCGGGGTGTGGGGGGGGAGCTCCCACACCACCACACCCCAGGTGAGGGGACTTCCCCCTCGAGGGGGGAGACCCCTCTGACTGGGGTGTTGGGGGAAGTTCCCACTGCACACCGGGTCAAGTGGACTCCACCCTCAAGGGGGGAGACTTCTCCAACAGGGGGGTCGGGGGGAGCTCGTATACCATTGCACCCCAGGTCGAGAGGACTCCCCCCTCGAGGGGGGAGACCCCTTAGACCAGGGTGTCAGGGGGAGCTCCCACCACACCTCAGGTAGAGGGGACATCCCTCTCGAGTGGGGAGACCCCACCAACCGGGGTGTAGGGGGGGATCTCGTATAACATTGCTCCCAGGGTTGAGGGGACTTCAACCTCGAGGAAGAAGACTCCTCCAACCAGGGTGTCCGGGGGAGCTCCCACCACACCCGGGTCAAGGGGACTCTCCCCTCGATGGGGGTCACCCTTCCAACTAGGTTGTCATGGGGAGATCCCACCACACCCTGGGTCGAGGGGACTCACCGCCAAAGGGGAGACCCCTCAACCGAGGTGACGGGAGGACCTCCTCCCATATCTCAGGTCAAGGGGACACCCCCTTAAGGGGGTAGACCCCTCCAACCGGGGTGCGGGGGTAGCTCCCATCACACCTCGGGTAGAAGAGACTTCCCTCTCGAGGGCGAAGACCCCACCAACTGGGGTGTCAGGGGGAGCTCATATACCATTGCAACCTGGGACGAGAGGACTCCCCCTTCCAAGGGGGAGACGACTCCAACCTGGGGGTCAGGGGGAGCTCCCACACTACAGCACCCCAGGTCGAGAAAATCCCCCCTCGAGGGGGAAGGTCATCCAACTGGGATTTCGGGGGGAGCTGCCACGCCTCTGCATCCCGGATCGAGGGGAATCACCCATAGAGGGGCGGAGATCCTGCCAACTGGGGTGTTTAGGGGAGCTCCCACGCCACCACACCCGGGTAAAGGGGACTTTCCCCTTAAGGGGGGCAAACCTTCCAACCAGGGTGTCAAGGCAAGCTCCCACAGCACCCGGGGTTGAGGGGACTCCCCCCTCGAGGGAGGAGACCCCTCCAGCCGGGGTATCAGGGGAGCTCCCACCACACCCTGTGTCGAGGGGACTTCCCTCTTGAGGGAAGAGACCCCACCAACTGGGGTGTTGGGGGGAGCTCGTATACCATCGCACCCTGGGTCAAGGGGACCATCCCCTCGAGGGGCAGACCACTCCAACCGGGATGTCCGGGGAGCTGCAACACCACAGCACCCCGGGTCTAGGAGACTCCCCATTCGAGGAGGGAGACGGCTCCAACCAGGGTGATGGGGGGGGGAGCTCACACAACACTGCACTTTGGGTCGAGGGAACTCCCCCCTCAAAGGGGGAGACCCCTCCAACTGGGGTGTCAGGGGGCTCGTATATCATCACTCCCGGGTGGAGAGGACTCACCCCTCAAGGAAGGAGACCCCTCCAACCTGGGTGTCCAGGGAAGCTCCCACCGCACCCAGGTTGAGGGGACTCCCCCTCGAGTGGGGAGATCCCTCCAACTGGGATGTGGGAGGGAGCTCCCACGGCACCCCAGGTCAAGGGGACTACCCCCGTGAAGGGGGAGACCCCTCCAATTGGGTGTCAGGGAAAGCTCCCTCCGTAACCCTGGGTTGAGGCGATCCACACTCTAGCAGGAATACCCTTCCAACAAGGAGTGTCGGGAGAGCTTCCACCACACCTTGGGTCGGAGGGACTCCCCGCTCTAGGGAGGAGACCCCTCCAACCAGAGTGTCAGGGGGAGCTCGTATACCATCGCAACTCATGTCGAAGGGACTCCCCACTCTAGGGAGCAGACCCCTCCAAATGGGGTGTTGGGGGGAACTCCCACCACACTCCAGGTGGAATGAATTCCCCCCTCTAGCCAGGAGACCCCTCCAACCGGTTTCCGGAGGTGCTCATATACTATCACATCTCAGGTTGAAGGGACTCCCCACTCTAGGGGTGAGACCTTTCCAAATGGGGTGTTGGGGGAACTCCTACCATACCCCGGATCAAAGGGACTCCCCCCCTTTAGTGGGGAGCCCCCTCCAACCGGGATATGGAGGGAGCTCCCACAGCACCCCACGTGGGAGACCCCTCCAACCAGGTGCAGTAAGTAGCTGGTATACCATCGTACCCCTGGTCGAGGGCAATAGTCCCAGTAGGGGTGGAGGCCCCTCCAACCGTGGTGTCCAGGGGAAGGGGGGAACTCTTATACTACCACTCCCCAGGTCGAGGGGACTCCCCCATGTAGGGGGGAGACCCCTCCAACCAGGGTGTAGGGGGCAGGGAGCAGCAGGAACACTTTTACTTTCAGCCCTATCAGAGAAATACCAATTTGCTGAAAAGACACTGAAAATGTTTCCTGTTTGCTTTGATAATGTGCAGGAGGGAGCTGTTCACCATCGAACTTGGCTCTTGAAGATTCATTGTCCTATGTTCAACCATTCATTTGCAGGAAAAGTTGGAATTTTCAGGTTTCACTTTGGAAAACTTGTACTCCAATAAAATAGAAAATATGAATGCATCAACAAATTTCTAGAGTTATATAATTTGCCCAAATTGAATCAGGATGATATACACAATTTAAACAGATCAATTTCAAGTGACAAAATAGCAGATGCCATCAAAAGTCTACTAATCAAGAAAAGCCCAGGACTGGATGGATACACAGCTGAGTTCTACAAGACATAAAGAAGAACTAATACCAGTACTCTTCAATTTATTTTAGAAAATAAAAAAGAGGCAGATGGAAGGTGGTCCAGTGTGGAGGTTGGCACTGATGGAAGTTTGTCCCCTACTCCACCTGGTGCCAACAGAAGGCAGTGTGGTGAAGCAAGCAGCGCTGATGGAAGGTGATCCCACACAGTGCAGAAAGCACAGGCTTTCCTTGTGGGTCACCAGACTGAGCTCTGGACATAGCACAAGGTCACCCCAGCACTGCCCCCCACCTCACCAAACACCCTACACGGGAAACAAACAGAATCTATCTTGGAAAACCTTACTGGCCATCTATAGGTGGGCGCCACTACTAGCAAGGTTCTGTGGCTGATCAGGTACCCGGTTTCCAACTCCCCCACCCTCAGATGTGATAACTCAAAATTTTTCTCACAAGATTTTGGGAGCCATAGCTATCAACACAGATTAGCAACTCTACAGGCACCTGATTTCCAACTCAGAGACTAAGAGCAGGAGGCTCCAGGCAGAAGCTCAAGCCCTCTCACACTAGCTACCTCCAACACCCTGAATGCAGAGACTCAATCTAGGAATAGACAACTATACCTATTGGAAGAAAAGAAAACAGAGATCTGAGAGGCCATTTTTTCTTTTCTTTTCTCTCTCATCCATTCTCCTCTACCCTTCCCACTCTGATCCTCACAGCCTCAACATATGTGAAACCAAGAACTCTGCCTGAAATAGGTCTTTAAGAACTGAATCACCAGAATAATATAATATAGAGGAATTGCATATGCCCCACCTCCACCCCTTTTTAAATTTTCTTTCTCATTTTCTCTTTTTCTTCTTTCTTTCCTTGTTATTTTTTTCTTTTTTCTTCCTCCCTCTATTCCACTTTCAACCTCCTAACTTTTACTATTTATATGTAGGGTAATTTTCTAAATACAGATAGGAGTTTAAATTTATACATTCTTCCATAAATTACCACTGTCTATGCATTAGAGTTCTCCTCCCCATACACTCACTCCTTTCCCCCTTAACATAATGGTGAACAATTTTTCCTTGGATTTCTTTGATACTGGGCAGGAGGGAGCCTTTCACCAACCACACTGTGCTTCCCAGGTTGTGTTGACCTAGGTTCAACTGTTCATTTGCAGGAAAAGTTGGAATTTTCAGGGTTCACTTTGTATAGCTTCATAGGGATGAATGGGTTTTGTCATGGAAATCAAACACGGTTTGTGCAAGTTTCTTGAAACTTCACACACTCAAAGAGTTCTAAGAGAGGGCTAAGTGCTTTACTCCTACTTAAAGTAGCCCTAAACACAAGCACACAGGAACACTTTGACTTTCAGCCCTAACAAGAAATACCAATTTGCTGAAAAGGCACTGAAAATTTTTCCCTTGGATTGCTTTGATATTGGGCAGGAGGGAGCCTTTCACCGACTGCCCTGGCTCCCCAGGTTTATTTTCCTAGGTTTATCCATTCCTTTGCAACAAAATTTGGAATTTTCAGGTTTCACTTAGTTTTGCCCTATTGGGATGAATGGAGTTTGGCCTAGAAATCAAACATGTTTTGCGCTAGTTTCTTCAAACTTCACACACACAAAGAGTTCTCAGAGAGGGCACTGTGTTTTTTTCCTACTTGAAGTAGCCCTAAGCACAAGCACACAGGAACCATTTGACTTTCAGCCCTATCAGAGAAATACCAATTTGCTGTAAAGGTGCTGAACAATTTTTCCTCGGATTGCTTTGATACTGGGCAGGATGGAGCTTTTCACCAACCCCACTGGGCTCTGTAAGTTTCATTTCCTAGGTTCAACTGTTTGTTTACAAGAAAAGTTGGAATTTTCAGGTTTCACTTCATTTTGCCCTATTGGGATGAATGGAGTTTGGCCTGTAAATCAAACACAGTTTGTGCTAGTTGCTTGAAACTTCACACACTCTTTGACTTTAAGTCCTATCAGAGAAATACCAATTTCCTGAAAAGGCACTGAACAATTTTTCCTCAGATTGCTTTGATACTGGGCAGGAGGGAGCCTTTCACCAACTGCACTGGGCTCCCCAGGTTTGGTTGTCCTAGGTTCAACTGTTAGTTTGCAGGAAAACTTGGAATTTTCAAGTTTCACTTCGTTTTGCCCTATTTAGATGAATGGAGTTTAGCCTTGAAACCAAACACGGTTCATGCTAGTTGCTTTTAACTTCACTCAGTAATTGATTTCTCAGTGAGGGCACTGTGCTTTGTTCCTTTTTGAAGTAGCCCTAAGGACAAGCATGCAGAAACACTTTGACTTTCAGCCTTATCAGAGAAATACCAATTTGCTGAAAAGGCACTGAACAATTTTTCCTAGAATTGCTTTGATATTGGGCAGGAGGGAGCCTTTCACCAACCCCACTGGGCTCTCCCTAGGTTTTGTTGTCCTAGGTTCAACCATTCGCTTGCAGCAAAAGTTGGAATTTTCAGGTTTCATTTGGTTTTACCCCATTGGGATGAATGGAGTTTGGCCTGGAAATCAAACATGGTTTGTGCTAGTTGCTTGAAACTTCACAAACTCAAAGAGTTCTCAGTGAGGACGCTGTGCTTTGTTCCTACATGAAGTAGTCCTAAGCACAAGCATGCAGGAACACTTTAACTTTCAGCCCTATAAGAGAAATACCAATTTGCTGAAAAGGCACTGTACAATTTTTCCTCGGATTGCTTTGATACTGGAAAGGAGGGAGCCTTTCACCAACTGCACTAGGCTCCCCAAGTTTGGTTGTCCTATGATCAGCCATTCTTTTGCAGGAAAAGTTGGAATTTTCAGGTTTCACTTCGTTTTGCCCTATAGGGATGAATGGAGTTCAGCCTGGACATCACACACGGTTTGTACTAGTTGCTTGATACTTCACACACTTCTGTCCCCTTTATTAAACCTATACTTGAATACTAGGATTATGTATTACTAATTTTATCAAACATAATTTTATACCATATTTTATAATGCTTATATGATTCTGATAGTTATAATCATAAGGTTTTCTTTGTTCTAATGGATAGTGTAAAGCCTTACTCTTTTGTGTAAAATAGAAGTAATATGCTAATAGCAGAATAAGAAATTATTTCCAATATTTAAATTCTTATTTCTTAAATTTTTTACATCAAAACTTGTTATGAATGATTATAGTTCATTTCTTTAAAATGTTACTGATCTAACCACATGCCACCTAGTCAACATTTCTGCTCTGTATGGATGCAGTAACAGTTGGGAATCATTGATATTTAGGATTCTTAGGATTGTCTTTCAATACCATGCTGTTTTTATTCAGGATTACGTGATTTCATATTTTTCTTAACATTATTGTACAAATTAATAATTCTTTTTTTATTTATAATGGAGAAAGTCCTTCACATCAGCTTTTTTTATTTTGGCTTTCACCTGTATTCTATGATTGTGGGTGACAATTTTTACCTTGGTACGCTTCTTACAATGTGAAGTAAACTTTCAATATGAATCAGTCATGTGTCTATTGCCAATAAAGTTATGTATGTATGTGTATATGTGTGTGTGTATGTATGTGTGTGCATGTGTGTGTGTTTTCCTATATGTATTAAAACACTGTTTTATGGCTCATATGTTTCCATTCTTGCTTGATGTCAATGGTTGATTTAGCCTGTGCAGGTGAGTAGTCATGGAAATTGTTTTAATTTCTCCATCTGTTTATTGAAAAATCTGCATATTTTCTTTGTGAGAAAGAAATACTTTTGTGATTTAAAGGTAATTTTAGAAGTTTTATAAATTTACCTCTCTTTTGAGTATTAGTATAAATTTTAATTATAATAACAAGATATATAACATACAATTTGGCATCATAAATATTTTAAGCATACAGCTCAGCAGTGTTCGGTGTAGTCACATTGTTATGGAACATATCTCTAAACATTTTCACCTTGTTTTAAGACCCAGTACTCAATTTCTACCTACACTGTAAGGCAAACATAATTACTTTTAATTCTATGAGTTTGAGTACTTTGGTGTCTCATGTAAGTAAGTCATATAGTAATTGTTTTTGTGCCTGCCTTATTTCACTTAGCAAAAAGTCCTCAATATTTATCTGCATTGTAGATGCTGTAAATTTTTTGTTTTGTATTGTGGTATAATATTCAATTTTTATATTATAACCTTCTTGAACTCTTTCTATATTCAGGCATATTTCGGTTGCTTTACCTTTTATATTTTGTGTAAAATACTGTATTGAATATGGATGTGCAAATAAGTATGTCAGAGTTTACTTCTGTGCTCTCTATCCTATTCTTTTAATTTACTTGTTTGCTTTTATGCTAGACCAAACTATTTTTACAATTGTATATTTGTAATATATGTTAAGTCAAGAGCTGTGATACCTCCAATGTTTTCCTTTTTTTTCTATTTCTATAAAGGAAAGGTATTGAAAGTTGATAGGAATGTCATTGAATCTGTAGCTTAATTTGGGTAATATAGGCATCATCATGATGCTAAACTTTTTAACCCTTTAACAATAGTACATTCGAGAGTGTATTGTTTGATTTTTATGAATTCAGAGATTCTCCAGGTTTTCTTTTGCTTAGATTTCTAACTTTGTTTCATTTTTTCTTGAAGTTAATATATTGTAAGGTCAGTCCTTTTAAGTTTATAATGGTTGTGTTGTGGTGTAAGAGGTGGTCAGTCTGGGGACTGTATTATGAGCTATTGAGAAGGCTGTAAAGTTTACTATTGTAGCATAAAATGTTCTCTCTAGGTCTGTGGGGTCTAATTGTTTTATAATGTCAAAGATCTCTATTTTTATTAATATTGGGTCTGGCTTTATCATCCATTATTGACAGTGAGGTATTGAAGTCTGCTGCAATTGCTGTGCTCCTGCATGTTTTTCACTTCAGTTCTGTCAATGTTTGCTTCACTTTGGAGAACACAGATATGAATTGCATATATATTCATAATTGCTATAACTTTACACTGAATAGACAATTGTATCATTGCCATTATCTTTTTTGTTCATCATAACAGTTTTTGACTAAAAATTATTTTTTTAAATACAATTATGTTGCTCCTCACTCTCATTTTGTTCCTGTTTGCACATAATCTTTTTCCATGCTATCATCTTAAGCCTATTTGACTCCTTAGGTCTTAAAAAGTAATTTGTTTACAGATTACATGTAGTTGAATTCTGTTTTTAAGTTGATTTGTCTAATTTATATCTTCTTTTTGAGGGATTTAATCTATGTGTGTTTAAAAACATGAAAAGAACAGCCAAGCACAGTGGCATGTATCTGTTATCCCAGTGACTTGGGAGGGTAAGACAGGAGGATTTCAAGTTCAAGGCCAGCCTCAGCAATTTAGTAAGTCCCTGAGCAACTTAGTGAGACCATGTCTCAAAATAAAAATTAAAAATGACTGGGGATGTAGCTCAGTTGTAAAAGTGTCTTGAGTTCAATCCCTGCTACAACCAAAACAGAAAGAAAGAAAGAAAAAAACTTGGTATTTTGTGAATATTTTTTGTTTGCTTATTTGTTTATTGCATCAGTGTTGTCCTGCTCTTCATTTTACTCATTTCATGTATTTGTGTATTGACATGCTTTGACTATGTTCTAGTTTCCTTTTATGTATCTTTAATAGGAATTTCCTTCATGATTACCATAAGGAGTACAAAAAATAGCTTAAAGTTTCAATGATATATTTTTAATTTGTAATGACCTAACTTCAATTTATATTCATTCTTTCCAGACCTTTTTGTTGTTGATGATAATGATTTTGTTGATAATCTCATTTCTATGATTTTGGTTGTAGGTTCTCAATCAGCAAATTGGTCATCATTAAGTCAGTAGTATTTTACTTTTCCTTAAATAATTCATACCTTTCTAAGATTAGAGTAAATTCATTTTGTTATTTTGGGTTTTTCATCTTTTATTGATTTTATTTTTTTAAATACATGACAGCAGTGGAATGCATTACAATTCTTATTACACATATGAGCACAGTTTTTTGTATCTCTGTATATAAAGTATGTTCACAACAATTTATATATATATATATATATATATATATATATATACACTTTGTGGGGTTTTTTGCATTACAATTCTTAATACACATATATGCCACTTTTTATATCTCTGTCTGTATATAAAGTATGTTGACACCCAATTCAAGTCTTCATACGTGTACTTTGTATAATGATGTCCATCACATTCCACCATTCTTGCTAATCCCCTGCCCCCTCTCTTTTCCTCCCACCCCTAATCTCTATCTAGAATTCATCGAATTCTCCCATGCCCTTCCTCCCTGCCCAATTATGAGTCAACCTACTTATATTAGAGAAAACATTTGGCATTTGTTTTGGGGGGTATTAGCTAACTTCACTTAGCATTATCTTCTCCAGCGCCATCCATTTACCTGCAAATGCCATGATTTTGTACTTTTCTCATGCTAAGTAAAATTCCATTGTGTATAAATGCCACATTTTTTATCCATTCATCCACTGAAGGACATCTAGGTTTGCTCCACAGTTTAGCTATTGTAAATTGTGCTGCTATAAACATTGATGTGGCTGTGTCCCCATAGTATGCTGTTCTTAAATCCTTTGGGTATAGTCCAAGGAGAGGAATAGCTGGGTCAAATGGTGGTTCCATTCCCATATTTCCAAGGAATCTCCATACTGCTTTTCATATTACCTACACCAATTTGCAGTCACACCAGCAATGTATGAGTGTACCTTTTTCCCCACATCCTGGCCAACACTTGTTGTTTGTCTTCATAATAGCTGCCATTCTGAATGGAGTGAAATGATATCTTAGAGTAGTTTTGATTTGCATTCCTCTGATCCCTAGAGATGATGAGCATTTTTTAATATATTTGTTGATTGATTATATATCCTCTTCTGAGAAGTGTCTGTTCAGGTTCTTGGCCCATTTGTTGATTGGGTTATTTGTTTTTTTCAGTTTTTAGCTTTTGAGTTCTTTATATACCCTAGAGATTAGTGCTCTATCTGATGTGTGAGAGGTAAAATTTTGTTCCCAGGATGTAGGCTCTCTTTTCACCCCACAGATTGTTTCTTTTGCTGAGAAGAAACTTTTTAGTTTGATTCTATCCCATTTATTGATTCTTGTTTTAATTCTTGCACTGTAGGAGTCTTATTAAGGAAGATGGGGCCTAATCCCACATGATGAAGATTAGGGCCTATTTTTCTTCTATTAGATGCAGATTCTCTAGTTTAATCCCTAGGTCCTTGATTCATTTTGAGTTACGTTTTGTACATGGTGAGAGATAGAGGTTTAATTTTATTTGGTTGCAAATGGATTTTCAGTTTTCCCAGAACCGTTTGTTGAAGATTCTATCTTTTCTCCAGTGCATGTTTTTGGAACCTTTGTCTAATATAAGATAATTCTAATTTTGTGGGTTAGTCTCTGTGTCCTCTATTCTGTACCATTGGTCTACCAGTCTGTTTTGGTGCCAATACCATGCTGTTTTTATTACTGTTGCTCTGTAGTATAGTTTAAGGTCTGGTATAGTGATACCACCTGCTTCACTCTTTCTTCTCAGGACTGCATTAGTTATTCTGGGTCTCTTATTTTCCCAGATGAATTTCATGATTGCCTTTTCTATTTCTATGAGGAATGCCATTGGGATTTTTATTGAAATTGCATTAAATCTGTGCTTTTGGTAGTATGGTCATTTTGATAATATTAATTCTGCCTATCCAAGAGCAAAGTAAATCTTTCCATCTTGTAAAGTTTCTTTGATTTCTCTCTTTAGGGTTCTGTAGTTTTCGTTGTATAGATCTTTTGGAACTTTTGTTAAGTTGATTTCCAAATATCTTTTTTTAAGGATGTTGTAAATGAGGTAGTTTTCCTCATTTTCTTCTCAGAGGATTTATCACTGATATACAGAAATGCCTTTGATTTATGGGTGTTGATTTTATATCCTGTTACTTTGCTGAATTTATTTACTAGGTCTAGAAGTTTTCTGGGAGATTTTTAGGTCTTCTAGGTATAGAATCATATCATCAGCAAATAGAGCTAACTTAGGTTCTTATTTTCCTATATATATATATCCCTTTAATTTCTTTCATCTGTCTAATTCCTCTGGCCAGAGTTTCAAGAATTATGTTGAATAGAAGTGGTGAAATGGGAATCCCTGTCTTGTTCCAGTTTTTAGAGGGAATACCTTCAATTTTTCTTCATTTAGAATGATGTTGACCTGAGACTTAGCATAGATAGCCTTTATAATGTTAAGATAAGATATGTTCCTATTATCCCTAGTTTTTCTAGTGTTTTCTGTATTTTGTCAAAAGCTTTTCTGTGTCTATTGAGATGATTATATGATTCTTATCTTTAAGTCTATTGATGTGATGAATTACATTTATTGATTTCCGTATGTTGAACCAAACTTGCATCCCTGGTATGAATCCCACATGATCATGGTGCACATTTTTTTGATGTTTTTGTATTCGATTTGTCAGAACTTTATTGAGGATTTTTGTATCTATATTAATTAGAGATATTGGTCTGAAATTTTCTTTCTTTAAAGTGTCTTTGTCTGGTTTTGAAATTAGGGTGATATTGGCCTCATAGATTGAGTTTGGAAGTGCTTCCTCTTTTTCTATTTCCTGAAATAAATTTAGGAGTATTAGTATTAGTTTTTCTTTAAAGGTCTTATAGAACTCAGCTGAATATCCATCTGTTCCTGGGCTTTTCTTGATTGTTAATCTTTTGATGGCTTCTTCTATTCCTAACTTGGTATTGGTCTGTTTAAGTTGTGTAGCTCTTCCTGACTCAATCTGGATTAATCATATGACTTAAGAAATTTGTTGATGCCTTCAATGTCTTCTATTTTATTGGAGTATAAATTATTAGTAAAATAATTTCTAATTATCATCTGTATTTCTGTAGTGTCTGTTGTAATATTGCCTTTTTCATCATATATACTGGTAATTTGAGTTCTCTCTCTCCTTCTCTTTGTTAGTGTGGCTAAGGGTCTGTCAATTTTATTTATTTTTTCAAAGAACCAAGTTTTAGTTTTGTCAACTTTTTCAATTGTTTCTTTTGTTTTTATTTCATTGATTTCAGCTCTGATTTTAATTATTTCTTGCCTTCTACTGCTATTGCTGATGATTTGTTCTTCTTTTTTCTAGGGATTTGAGATGTAGTGTGAGGTCATTTATTTGTTGACTTTTTCTTCTTTTAAGGAATGAACTCCATGCAATGAATTTCCCTCTTAGCACTGCTTTCACAGTGTCCCAGAGATTTTGATATGTTGTGTCTGTGATAGGAAAAGACATAAACAGACTGAAGGTGAAAGGTTGGGGGAAATCATACCACACCACTCACATGGACTGTGGAAGCAAGCAGGGGTTTCCATACTCATATAAAATAAAGTAGACTTCAAGCCAAAGTTAAGCAAAAGGGATAAAGATTTGACATTACATACTGCTCAAGGGAACCATTCACCAATAAGAAATAACAATCATTAATATATATGCCCCAAACAATGGTGTAGTTATGCTCATCAAACAAACTCTTCTCAAGTCAAGAATCAAATTGATCACAACTTCAGTGACTTTAACACACCTCTCTCACCACTGGAAAGATCTTCCAAACAAAAGTTGAATAAAGAAACTATAGAGCTCAATAACACAATTAATAACTTAGATTTAACTGACATATGTAGAATATTTAAACTGGCAACAAGTGGATACACTTTCTTCTCAGGAGCACATGGATCCTTCTCTAAAATAGACTGTATTCTATTCCACAAAGCAACTCTTAGCAATTACAAGAAAGTAGAGATTCTACCATGCATTTTATCAGATCATGATGGAATGAAATTGTAAATCAATGACAAAATAAAACATAAAAATTTCTGCATCACATACAGACTGAACAATATGCTACTGATTTAAGCAATGGGTTACAGAAGACATCAAGGAGGAGATTAAATAATTTTGTTATTTTGATTGGGTCTTGTTTGTCTGATTCTTTATATAATGTCTTCTGAACATTGGTTGGGATTTGGGCATTTAAAAACTTCCACTCACCCTTCCAACCAACAGACTACGATGGGTGGTCAAGCCCAGTAGCTCAGATCCACCCACACCAGCCTATGCGGGTCCCAGGATCACAGCAGGCCCAGTAACCCCCCCCAGAGGAGCAGAAACTGGCCAAAGCCTAGACTCTGGTGCAGGACTGCCCCTTCTGACAAGTAGAATACCGCAGGATGTCAAGCCATCATCCCAGATAAACTCACACTTGCCTGTGTGGGTCCTAAGCTCATAGCAGGCTCAATACACTCCCTGGTGGGGCAGACATCCACTAGAGCCTAGCCTCTTGTGCAGGATTGCCCCTTTGGAACAACAGACTATGAAGGGAGGTCAAGCCCAGTGGCCCAGATCAACCCACTCAAGTTGCACAGGACTCAGATCCAGGATGCAGTAGCATTCATTGAGGGACACCAGCAGGGTCTGAAAACCCAACATCAAGGTGAGGTACAGACAATCTGCATGAGGACTACAATAATATAGGAAAGAAAATGTAATATCTCAGATCCACACTGCAAAAAATGAAGGCACATAGACAACATGAAAAAACAAAGGAGGAAAGTGCTCTAAACAAACCAGAACATTATAATAACAGAAACTATGAACAGCAAAGTTGATGAAATGTCAGAGAAGGAGTTCAGAAGGTTCATAATTAAAATAATCTGTGAATTAAAGAATGACTTAAAAAAGAAAATACAGGGAAAAAAATATCACTCCAACCTTGAGATATGAGAGCAAATATAGGTAGCAAAAGATACTTCAAGAGATAGAGACTCTGAAAAAAATAACAATCAGAAATTCTTGAATTGAAATGTACAATAAATCAAATTTTAAAACTCAACAAAAAGCATAACCAACAGACTAGATTGCTTGGAAGAAAGAACGTCAGATAATGAACACAAAGTATAAAATCTGAAAAATAAAGTTGATCACACAGTGAAGATAGTTAGAAACCACCAACAGGACATCCAAGAATTATGCGACAACATCAAAAGACCAAAGTGAAGAGTTACTGGTTTAGAGGAAGTCACAGAGTTTAAAACCAAAGGAATGCACAATCTCTTCAATGAGATAATATCAGAAAATTTCCCAAGCATGAAGAATGAATTGGAAAACCAAATAGGCTTACAGGACACCAAATGTACAAAATTCCAACAGATCTACACCAAAGCACATTATAATGAAAATGCCTAGCATACAGAACAAGGATAGAATCTTAAAAGCCACAAGAGAGAGGAATCAGATCACATATAGGGGGAGACCAATTTGTATCTCAGAAGATTTTTCAACCCAGACCCTGAAAGCCAGGAGATGATGAAACATCATGTAGCAAGCTCTGAAAGAAAATTGATGCCAACCAATAATCTTATATCCAGCAAAACTAAGCTTTAGATTTGATGATGAAATAAAAAATTTCCATGTTAAACAAAAGTTAAAAAAATTTACAACTAGAAAGCTTTCACTAGATAACATCCTCAGCAAAATATCCCAAGAAGAGGAAATGAAAAACAATAATGAAAACAGCAGAGGGAGGGACTACACTAAAGGAATATCTAATTAGAGGAGAAACCAAGTAATCTCAAATACCAAAAATAAACAAAAATGGCTGGGGTTAGCGGGCAATGGCACCTGGCTCCACTCCCGCCTCTTGCAGGGCCAGAAGAGGTGTCATGGAAGCGTTCTTGTTAAACCCAGAGTATCCTCCAGACCCCGACCACCTGTGGATCTGGAATAAGGCCTTGTATATAGACGAGAACTGGCGCACCTGGATGCCCATCATCATCAAGACAGAGGATAGCTTCAAGGTGAACATGTGCCAGGAAGACCTCCCCTTGGGGGGCGCTCAGAGACCACTGAGCTGACATGAGCCTCCTGCCTTTGCTGTGGCAGCTGTACCCTGGAGGAAGATACTGAGGCTCAGGCTCCACCCTCTGCCTCATAGTGTACCACATCGAGTACAACAGCATAGAGGACATGCTCCTGGAGCTGCTGCCGACCCCAGAATGACATGATCCTGCAGTTCCAGTCTCCACTGGCCCCAGGCCACCAGTGGGGGCTTTTTGTGCTGTGTTCACTTTGTTTTCTAGTCCATGTGTTCATTGCCATGCTGTGGTCCAAGAGGAAGCAGATGGCCAAGGATGAGCCCACCCAGACTGCTGGACTTGCCTGCAGCCCCCTTGACTCCCTTAACACTCAGGACACTAGGATCTCTGTGGGTGGTACCAGGGAGGCCCTGGGTCCCTGTCACTTCCTCCAGGTGTCCAACTGCACCTGTGCCTCTGATTTTCTCAGCTGGCAGATGATTTTTAGCATCTCTCTCCCCCTGTGTCCCTCACAGCAACTAGCATCTTCTTCGGACACTCAGGGGTGATTTTCTTCTGTTCCCCTGGCTTCTTGTGCCTCTTGAGAACAGTATCTACTTGCCTGATCATGGGCCAGTTCTTGGAGACCTGGAACAGCCATCTCCTGGGGTGCTGTGGCTGCAAAACCCCACCCATCTGTGAGGTTCAGGTGCAGTTCAAGGGAAGCCTGAGAGAAACCATGTCTGTGTCCAGGACTTGGGATCCTGCTGGCCAATGATTGCCACTCACCAGGTAGCAGGATGCCAGGAGACTGGGAACTGCACATTGGCTTTCAGGATGCCCACCTAGAGAAGGGAAAGAGGTTGTTTTCCCTCCTGACAGGTGCCTTCACACCTGGTATCATGAGTTTTCATGTGGCATGAACACTTTGTAACATTGCCTGATTAAATGTAAGAAAACTCATTAAAAAATGGCTGGGAATGCAAATCATGTCTCAATAATAACCTGAATGTTAATGGCCTAAACTCACAAATCAAAAGACATAGACTAGCAGGTTGGATTAAAAAAAAACACTCAATAATATACTTCCTTCAAGAGACTCATCTCACAGAAAAAGACATCCATAGACTGAAGGTGAAGGGTTGGGAAAATCATGCCACTCTCATGGACTGCAGAAGCAAGCAGATGTTTCCATCCTCATATCAAATAAAGTAGATTTCAATCTAAAGTTAATCAAAAAGAATAAATAAGGACACTACATACTGCTCAAGGTATCCCTACACCAACAAGACTTAAACATTATAAATATATATGCCCCAAACAATGGAGCATCTACATTCATCAAACAAATTCTTTTCAAGTTTGAGAGTCAAGTAGACCTCTACATAATAATTTTTGGTGACTTTAACAGACCTTTTTCATCACTAGATAGATCTTCCAAACAAAAGCTGAACAAAGAAACTATAGAACTCAATAATACAATCAATCACTTAGACTTAACTGAGATATATAAAATATTTCATTTTTCAATGAGAGAATACACTTTCTTCTCAGCAGCACAAGGATCCTTCTCTAAAATAGACCATATACTATGCCACAAAGCAATGCTTAACAAATATTAAAAAGTAGAGATACTACCCTAAATTCTATCAGATTATAATGCAATAAAATTGGAAATCAATGATGAAATAAGAAACAAAATTATTCAAACACCTGGAAACTAAATAATATGCTACTGAATGAACAATGGGTTACAGAAGACATCAAGGATGAGATTTAAAAAAAATTAGATGCGAATGTGAACACAGATACAACATATCAAAATCTTTGGGACACTATGAAGGCAGTTCTAAGAGGAAACTTCATTGCATGGAGTTTATTCCTTAAAAGAAGAAAAAGTCAACAAATAAATGACCTCACACTGCATCTCAAAGCCCTAGGGGAAAAAACCAAATCAACACCAAAAGCAGTAAAAGACAGGAAATAATTACAACCAGAGGTGAAATCAATGAAATTGAAACAAAATAAACCATTGGAAAAATTGTCAGAACAAAAAGTTGGTTCTTTGAAAAAATAAATAAAATTGACAGACCCTTAGCCATGCTAATGAAGAGTAGGAGAGAGAAAACTCAAATCACAAACATACGTAATGAAAAAGGAAATGTCAAAACAAACACCTCAGAAATAAAGAGGGTAATTAGAAATTAGTTTTGAAAACTTGTACTCCAATAAAATTGAAAATATCAAATGCATCAACAAATTTCCAGAGTTATATAATTTGCCCAAATTGAATCAGGATGATATACACAATTTAAACAGATCAATTTCATGTGACAAAATAGCAGATGCCATCAAAAGTCTACCAACCAAGAAAAGCCCAGGACTGGATGGATACACAGCTGAATTCTACAAGACCTAAAAAAGAACTAATACCAATACTCTTCAACTTATTTAGAAAATAGAAAAAGACGCAGACAAAAGGTGGTCCCGCATGGCACGCAGCGCTGGCAGAAGGCGGTGATGGGCAGTGCTTGGCGCTGATGGAATGTGGTCCCATGCAGTACAGAACACAGAGGCTTTGCTTACAGGTCTCCAGACCAAGCTCTGGACACAGCACAAGGTCAACCCAACACCCCCTACCTCACCAAACACCCTACACAGGAAACAGACAGAATCCATCTTGGAAAACCTTACTCGCCATTTATCAGTGGGTGTGGCTACCAGTGCAGTTCTGTGGCTGGTCAGGTACACAGTTTTCAATTCCCTCAGCTATCAATGCGGATTAGCAACTCTACAGGCACCTGGTTTCCAACTCAGAGACTAAGAGCATGAAAGCTCCAGGTAGAAGCTCAAGCCCTCTCATACTGGCTACCTCCAACACCCTGAATGCAGAGATCCAAGCTAGGAATAGATAAAACCACCTACTGGGAGAAAAAAAAAAAACAAAGTTCTGAGAGACTTTTTTCTTTCTTTCTTTCTTTTCTTTTCTCTATCTTCTCATCCTTTCTCCTCTACCCTTCCCCCTCTGGTCCTCACAGCCTCAACATATGGGAAACCAAGAACTTTACATTAAATAGATTTTTCAGAACTGAATCACCATAATGATATATTATAGAGGAATTGCATATGCCCCACTCCACCCCATTTTTATTTTATTTCTCATTCTCTCTTTTTTCTTTCTTTGTTATATTTTTCTTTTTCTTCCTCCCTCTATCCCACTTTCAACCTCCTAACTTTTACTATTTATATTTAGGGTAATTTTCTAAATACAGATAGGAGTTTTGATTTATACATTCTTCCATTAATTACCCATGTCTATTTATTAGAGTTCTCCTCCAAAGTTACTAAGTTAGATTAACCCCATACACTCACTCCTTTCCCCCTAAACATAACGTCCTACCCCTGACACTCAGTTCTCTATATGCCACCAGAAATGGTATGCCTTCTATGAAACTAATGACTATATTCTTAATAATAACTGAAGCCAACATCTGTAGAGATAGAGTCTAAATATAAATGTTAATAATGGAAACATGCTCATACATGATGTATTATTGATATTGGGCACTGTCAACATTGCCTTTCTCCACAAAAGAGAGATTTTTTAACATTACTAGAGCAATATAAATATATAGGAGAGAAACATTATCACAAAAGTCACACACAGCTGGAAAGAAATGTGAGCAGTATAAAAAGACAAGGAAAGAAAGGACACAAATGATGCAGGACAATTCAACATTAGAAGAGATAACATCTGCAGCAGAAGGAATGTCAGATAAAGATTTCAGGATATGCACAGTCAGATGATCTGGAGTCTCAAGGAAGACTTTATACAGCAAATTCAGACAAGGAAAGAGCTCTTAGACAATGAATTATGTAAACAAATCCAAGAAGCAAAAGATCAACTCTACAGGGAGATAGAGATTATACAAAAAAAATACAGAAATCCTGTAAATGAAGGAAATAATAAACCAAATTAAAAACTCAAATGAGAGTATCACCAGCAGAATAGAGCACTTAGAAGATAGAACATCAGACAACAAAGATAAAGTATATCATCTTGAAAAGAATGTAGACAGCACAGTGAAACTGATAAGAAACCATGAGCTGAATATCCAAGAGATATGGGATAGAATAAAGAGACCAAATTTAAAGAGCTATTGGAATACAAGAAGGTATAGAGGTCCAAACCCAATGAATGATCAATCTGTTCAATGAAATAATATTAGAAAACTTCCCAGACATGAAGAATGAAACAGAAATCCAAATCCTTGAAGCCTACAGGACACTGGATGTGCAAAATCACAAGAGATCCACACCAATGGATGCCCAACATACAGAACAAGAAGAGAATTTTAAAAGCCACAAGAGAAAGGAAGCAGATTACATTTAGGGGTAAACCAATTAGGTTAATGGCTGATCTTTCAACACAGACTCTGAAAGCTAGAATATCCTGGAACAACATATTTCAAATGCTAAAAGATAATGGGTTCCAACCAAGAATCTTGTATCCAAAGAAAATAAGCTTCGGGTTTGAAGATGAAATAAAAACCTTTCACGATAAACAAAAGTTAAACAAATTTGCAGCTAGAAAACTGGTGCTTCAAAACATCCTTGGCAAAATATTACATGAAGAAGAAATGAAAAATAACAATGAAAACCAAAACTGGGGGATAGTACAATAAAGGAAAAACTCAAATAGGAAAAACAAGTCAAGTTAAATAACAAAAATAAACAAATATGGCTGGAAATACAAACATATCTCACTAGTAACCATAAATTTTAATGGCTCAAACTAACCAATCAAAAGAAATAGACTACTAGACTGGATTAAAAAAAATTCCAACAATATGCTGCCTACAGGAGATTCATCAGATAGGAAGAGACATACATAGACTGAAGGTGAAAGGTTGGGAAAAATCATACCACTCACATGGATCTCGGAAGCAAGCAGGGGTGTCCATGCTTGTATCAAATAAAATAGACTTCAAGCCAAAGTTAATCAAAAGGAATAAACAAGGACACTACATTCTGCTCAAGAGAACCATACACCAACAAGTCATAACAATCATTAATATATATAACCCAAACAATGGTGCAGCTATGTTCATCAAGCAAACTTTTCTCAAGTTCAAGAGTCAAATAGACCACAACAAAATAATCATGGGGATTTTAACACACCTCTCTCACCACTGGACAGATCTTCCAAACAAAAGTTGAAGAAAGAAACTATAGAACTCAATAACACAATTAATAACTTAGACTTAATTGATATATATAGAATATATCAACCAACATCAAGTGTATACACTTTCTTCTCAGCAGCATATGGATCCTTCTCAAAAATAGACCATATATTATGTTACAGCACAACTCTTAGCAAATACAAAGGAGGAGAGATACTACCAAGCATTTTATCTGATCATAATGGAATGAAATTGGAAATCAATAATAAAATAAGGAAGAAAAATTCCTACATCACAGGAGAATGAACAATATGCTACTGAATGAACAATGGGTTACAGAAGACATCAAGGAGGAAGTTTAAAAATTCTTAGAGGTAAATGAAAACTCAGATACAAAATATTGAAATCTCTGAGACGCTGTGAAAGCAGATGAAGAAGAAAATTCATTGCATGGAGTTCATTCCTTAAAAGAAGGAAAATCCAGCAAATAAATGATCTCACACTACATCTCAAATCCCTAGAAAAAGAAGAACAAATCATTAGCAAAAGCAGTAGAAGGCAAGAAATAATTAAAGTGAGAACTGAAATGAATGAAATCAAAACAAAAAAATTGAAAAAATTGACAAAACTAAAAGTTGGTTCTTTGAAAAAAATAAACAAGATTGACATACACTTAGCCATGCTAATGAAGAGGAGAAGAGAGATAACCCAAATTACTAGCAACTGAGATGAAAAGGCAATATCACAACAGACTCTACAGAAATACAGAAGATAATTAGAAATTATTTTAAAACTTTGTACTCTAGGGGCTGGGGATGTGGCTCAGGCGGTAGCGTGCTCGCCTGGCAAGCGTGCGGCCCGGGTTCGATCCTCAGCACCACATACAAAGATGTTGTGTCCTCCAAGAACTAAAATAAATAAACTCTCTCTCTCTCTCTCTCTCCCCTCCTCTCTCTTTTTTTTAAGAGAGAGAGAGAGAGAGAGAATTTTTAATATTTATTTTTTTTTTTAGTTCTCGGCGGACACAACATCTTTGTTGGTATGTGGTGCTGAGGATCGAACCCGGGCCGCACGAACGCCAGGCGAGCGCACTACCACTTGAGCCACATCCCCAGCCCTCCCCTCCTCTCTCTTAAAAAAAAAAAAAACTTTGTACTCTAATAAAATAGAAGATAGTGAAGGCATCGATGAATTCCGTAAGTCATATGATCTGCCCAGATTAAGTCAGGAAGCTATACACAACTTAAAAATACCAATATCAAGTGAGGATATAGAAGAAGCCATCAAAAGATTACCAACCAAGAAAAGCCCAGGACAGGACAGATATACAGCCGAGCCTTACAAGACCTTTAAAGAAGAACTAAGTCCAATACTCTAGAATCTATTTCAGGAAATAGAAAAAGAGGGAGTACTTCCAAATTCATTCTACAAGGCCAATATCACCCTGATTCCAAAACCAGACAAAGACACCTCAAAGAAAGAAAACTTCATACCATTATCTAGTGAATATAGATGCAAAAATCCTCAATAAAATTCTGGCAAATCAGATACAAAAATATATCAAAAAGATCGTGCACCATGATCAAGTGAGATTCATCCCAGGGATGCAAGGTTGGTTCAATATATGGAAATCAATAAATGTAATTCATCACATCAATAGACTTTAAGATAAGAACCATATGATTATCTCGATAGATGCAGAAAAAAGCATTTGGCAAAATACAGCACCCCTTTATGTTCAAAACACTAGAAAAACTAGAGATCACAGGAACTTACCTCAACATTGTAAAAGCTATCTACACTAAGCCTCAGGCCAGCATCATTCTAAATGGAGAAAAACTGAAGGCATTCCCTCTAAAATATGGAAGAAGACAGGGATGCCTTCTCTCACCACTTCTATTCAACATAGTTCTTGAAACACAGGCCAGAGCAATTAGACAGACAAAAGAAATTAAAGGCAGAAATATAGGGAAAAAAAGAACTTAAACTAGCATTATTTGCTGATTATATTATTTTATACCTAGAGACCCAAAAAAACTCTACCAAGAAACTTCTAGAACTAGTAAAGTGGCAGGATATAAAATCAACACCCATAAATCAAAGGCATTTCTGTATATCAGTAACAAATCCTCTGAAAAGGAAATGAGGAAAACTACCCCATTCACCATATCCTCAAAAAAATAAAATAAAATACTTGGGAATCAACCTAACAAAAGAGGTGAAAGATCTTTACAATGAAAACTATAAAAGTCTAAAGAGAGAAACAAAGGAAGATCTTAGAAGATGAAAAGATCTACCTTGCTCATGGATAGGCAGAATTAATATTATTAAAATGACCATAGTACCAAAAGCATTATACAGGTTCAACATGCAATTCTGATCAAAATCCCAATGGCTTTCCTCATAAAAATAGAAAAAGCAATCATAAAACTCATCTGGAAAAATAAGATACTCATAATAGCTAACGTAATTCTAAGCAGGAAGAGTGAAACAGGTGGTATGCTACACCAGACCTAAAACTATGCTGCAGAGCAAAATAGTAACAAAAATAGCATGGTACTGGCACCAAAACAGGCTGGTAGACCAACGGTACAGAATAGAGGACACAGAGACTGACCCACAAATTACAACTACCTTATATTGACAAAGGTGCCAAAAGTATGCACTGGAGAAAGGATAGCATCTTCAACAAATGGTGCTGGGAGAACTGGAAATCCATATGCAACAAAATGAAATTGAATCCCTTTCCCTCACCATGCACAAAAATCAACTCAAAACGGATCAAGGATCTAGGAATCAGACCAGAAACTCTGCATCTAATAGAAGATAAAGTTGGCCCTAATTTTCATCACGTGGGGGCAGGCCCCAAATTTCTTAATAAGACACCTATAGCACAAGAGTTAAAACCAAGAATCAACAAATGGGATGAACTCAAACTAAAAAGTTTTTTCTCAGCAAGAGAAATAATATGTGAGGTGAATAGGGAGCCTACATCCTGGGAACAAATTTTTACCCCTCAAACATCAGATAGAGCTCTAATCTCTAGGATATACAAGGAACTCAAAAAGTTAAACAACAAAAAAGCAAATAACCCAATCAACAAATGGGCCAAGGACGTGAACAGACACTTCTCAGAAGAGGATATACTATCAATCAACAAATACATGAAAAAATGCTCATCATCTCTAGCAATCAGAGAAATGCAAATTAAAACTACTCTAAGATACCATCTCACTCCAGTAAGAATGGCAGCCATTATGAAGTCAAACAACAACAAGTGCTGGTGAGGATGTGGGGAAAAAGGTACACTCATACATTGCTGGTGGGACTGCAAATTGGTTCGGCCAATTTGGAAAGCAGTATGGAGATTCCTTGGAAAGCTGGGAATGGGACCATCATTTGACCCAGCTATTCCTCTTCTCAGTCTATACCCAAAAGACCTAAAAAGAGCATACTACAGGGACACAGCCACATCAATGTTTATAGCAGCACAATTCACAATAGCTAGAATGTGGAACCAACCTAGATGCCCTTCAATAGATTAATGGATTTTAAATGTGTGGCATTTATACACAATGGAATATTACTCAGCACTAAAAAATAGCAAGATCATGGCATTTCCAGGCAAATGGATGGCATTAGAGCAGATTATGGTAAGTGAAGTTAGCCAATCCCTAAAAAACAAATGCTGAATGTCTTCTCTGATATAAGGGGGGTGACTCAAAATGGGATAGGGAGGAAGAGCATGAGAAGAAGACTACCACTAAATAGGGAAGAGAGATGGGAGGAAAAAAGAAGGAGAAGGGGAGTTGCACTGAAGATGGAAGGAGAACCTCATTGTTATACAGAATACATGTATGATGTTGTGATGAGAAAGAGAAAAAAGTGTGTTACTTTAGATTGGATAGAGAGAAAGGATGGGAGAGGAGGGGAGGAGTAGGGGGGATAGGAAGGGCAGCAGAATAGAATAGACAATATGATTGATGTATATACATTCCATGTATGTAGGTATTATATGTCAAAATACGTTCTGCTCTCATGTATGACTAAAAAAATAAAAATAAATCATATGGTTAAAAAAAGAATTGTATTTTTACTATCATTTGGAACTAATTTTTTCTATAATTCCTGTCCCCACAACTGATGATTTTGCAATTATCACTGCTGTGGATGACATCGTTTGTACCAGCTGTTTACTTTAATGCCAGAACTAGTCAATAATTACTTATTGTTTTTTGATATTGGCAATTGCTGACTCCACCATTCCATTTTGGGGGCAATTAGTGTTGAAGATGTCATATTAGGAACTGGGCATTTATTTTGATGATATATTGTTTGCATTGATTGTTGCTATTCTATGTTTTCCCCTTTTCTGTGAGGTTCAGGGAATCTACTGGGACACAAAATTTTCACAAGGTAGAGACTTGCCTGCTGAGCTAAACTCAGTCAAAAGACAGTGCACTTTGCCCACCACAGAAATTAATACACTCTGTCTATGCACTTTAATACAAAGAATAGAAGAGACAAAACCCACACTAATGACTAAGTCCCAAAAAGAAATGGCTAGGGTTTAAGTCCTCAAGTCTCACACACAGACATAGCCTGCTACAACAAAAACAGAGAACTAAAACAAATGCTGTAGACATCACATGTATGAGGAGGTCTTGATCTAGGTTAGTCTAGAACATTTTGACCATAGAGGGCCAAGCCCTAAAAATCCCACACAAGAATGGAAAAGAAATCCCTCCCAACAGATACATAATACTTAAAATAGAAATACAAGAAAAATTTTAAAAAAACATGGTAATATTATACCTCCTAAAATTCATAATTTACAGCAACTGACCCCAAAGATATTTAAGAAGATAAAATATCAGATAAAAATTCAAAATAATGTTTATTAAAATGAATTAAGAAATTCAGTACAGAATATGAATGAGAATTTCAATAAGTATATAGAGATATTGAAAAATAAACAAACAGATCTTGGAAGTGAAAGACACAATGAATCAAATAAAATGTTCAGTTGAATATCTCTGGAATAGAAAATTCCCCCCTAAAGACAGAATCTCAGAGCTAAAGGTAAAGTTGCCAGACTTGAACATTCAGACAGCATTAAAAAACAGATTATAAGTGACAATGTTCATAATATACAAGATATTTATACCCCAAATATGGGTGAAACTAATTACATAAAAGATACACAAATAAAATTGAAGCCTGAAACTGACTTTCAAGTGGTCTAGTTTCCATGTAATAACCATATATTGCTTGTATGACTGCAAATTGGTGCAACCACTCTAGAAAGCAGTATGGTGATTCCTCATAAAACTTGAGGTGGAACCACCATTTGACCCAGTTATCCCACTCCTTGGCATACAACCAAAGGACTTAAAATTAACATACTACAGTGGCATAGCCACATCAATGTTTATAGCAGCTCAATTTAAAATAGCTAAGCTATGGAACCAAACTAGATGCTCTTAAACCAATGAATGGATATAAAAAGTGTGGAATATATACACAATGGAATATTAGTCAGTCATAAAGAAGAATGGAATTATGGCATTTGCCTGTAAATGAATGGATCTGAGGACTACCTTGCTAAGTGAAATAAGCCAATCACCCCCCCCAAAAAAACTGAATGTTCTCTCTGATATGTGCATGCTAACACAAAATTTGGATGGGTGAAGAGAATAGAAGTTCATTGGATTAGACAAAGGGAATGGAGGAGAGATGGGATTAGGAAAGACAGCATAATAAATTGGATATAACTTTCTTATTTCATATATGAATCAATGACTAGTGAAACTCTACATCATGTACAACTACAAGAATGAGATCCTTGAGGGAGGTTTCAAGATGGCAGTATAGAGAAGGTTGCTTTCCTAGCTGCTCCATGGTGTGAAACCAAGAAAGCAGTTAACAGCTTCTCAGAAAGATGGGCAAGAAAAAAAGTGGCAAGAGACTTTACTGGAATTTAATACTGGACATTCAAGGTATATTGGGGACTCAGGAGGTTGGATATAATAAAATAAGAAAGAAATTTCCAGTGCCTCAGCCACTGCTGTGGCTGGAGGCATGAACCAGAGTGGTACCTTTGTGAGCAAAGTGGAGGTTTGAGGGAATTAAAGGAACCTGAATTTTTAAGAGACATGAGGCATGTCTGGGTACCGAGAGTTTAGAGGTTACCCACACTACCTGACTAAACTGAAAGTCATACTGCACAATACCCTTATGCAGAAAAGAAGCTGAATCTCTCCTGGCTGCTTATGTTTATAGCAACTCAATTTACAATAGCTAAGCTATAGAACCAAACTAGATGCTCTTCAACTAATGAATAGCTATTTTAAAATGTGGAATATATACACATTGGAATATTACTTAGTCATAAAGAAGAATGAAATTATGGCATTTGCCTGTAAATGAATGGATCTGAGGACTACCTTGCTAAGTGAAATAAGCCAATCCCCCCCCCCAAAAACTCTGAATGTTCTCTCTGATATGTGCATGCTAATACATAATTGGGAGAGGTAAAGAAAATAGAATTTCATTGGATTATACAAAGGGGAATGAAGGGAATGAAGCAGAGAGGAAGAAACAATTTTGCATCCACAATGCAGGGGCCAACAGCTGGGATTCCAGGCAAACCAGAGTATGACCTGAAATACAGGTCTGCACTGTATTACATATAGTGCATGGGCTCTCTATCCAGTGAGGAGGTCCATGGAACAAGGTAGAGGAGAGTATGACTGTGGAGTCACTAATCAAGACCTCTGGAAATCAAGCTGGAAGCAGGTCTGATTTTACTCCAATTTACTTGGACAGTAGCTATATATACCATGTATACATTTTTTAGCAGATTATAGGCAGCCACAAATACAATTTCTTGTTAATTGTCCTTGCAGCAACTAATCAAGGAGAAGGCCATGGAGCAAGCACAGGGACTGCTACACATGGCCTCATGCCAGGGCTGCGCCTATGGGGTAAACAGTCTGCAGCTCACACGCCTAGTATGAGGGCAGTAACCTTCCACTCAGACACCCTTAAATATGCCATGTATGCAGTACGCCATGCACTTTTCCCCACAATATAGTGTGCCTAAGTGACCAGGAGAAAATAAAATGTGGAGAGAGGTTTACACAGGGGACAACTAGTTGTGGAAACCCACCTGGCTCTCCCCCTACCACTTCAATCCAGCTGATTACAGAACTTGCTGGAAGAGAGTACCTGAGAATTTGAAAGGGTGTGAGTGGGAGGGTTTGAGTTTGGATACTGAACACAAGACAAGGAAACATGAGCTCCTCGGGTGACACAGTAGAATCAGAAATTGTTCCTCAATCACACAAGTGGAATGTAGGGGAGATCCCTAGAGTGCAGTATTCTATTGTCAATTGGCAATTGCTGGGCCCTGGAGGTGTGCTGATGTAAAATTTCCAGACCAATTAGCATTCAACCAAGAGTTTGGAGCCTTACCTAAAACTAAAACTCCACCTCCAGGAGTTCCTCTTATAGGATTACCTTTTTCACAGCAGAACCCCACCCAGAGGGTGGGACATAACATTCCAGATGACCCTGCATAACACTGCTGGGAAAAGAAGTTGAGAATCTTTTAAATTCCAACAAAAACAATTCTTCAACTTTTCATCAAGATTCTCTCTCTCTCTCTCTCTCTCTCTCTCTCTCTCTCTCTCTCTCTCTCTCTCTCTCTCACACACACACACACACACACACACACACACAATGTGTGTGTGTGTGTGTGTGTTTTCTTCTGATTAATTGTAATCTTAATGGCTCATGGATATTTAGACATATTTGTATTTGTATTTTTCCTCATTTCTAGCATTTGAAGCCAGTTATTTTTGATGGATCAGTTTTTGAATACTAGGA
The DNA here is from genome assembly GCF_045843805.1 of Urocitellus parryii. Taxonomy (NCBI): domain Eukaryota; kingdom Metazoa; phylum Chordata; class Mammalia; order Rodentia; family Sciuridae; genus Urocitellus; species Urocitellus parryii. The sequence continues at coordinate 128,539,139 of NC_135536.1, forward strand.
TGTTTGATTAGTATATTTTTTCTTTTCTTTTTTCTTTTTTCTTTTTTTCTTTGTATTCTTTTTTAATTTTATTTTTTCCTCTCACCTATTTCTCTTGATTTTTCTCAGTTTTCTACTGTTGACAGTCTCAACTTTTGTCTCTTTCACTCTTCCTTTAACTTTTTACTTCTATCTTTTCTCTTCCTTCCTCATAATCATCACATCCAATATCACTTCTGTTTTCTCTCTCCATCATTTGAAATTACAAACACATTTGAAAACTTACTATGTGTATTGTAGGCAATAACAGATCATATCCTTTCTGTTTGTTGCAACAATTAGCATTGTAAACATCATTTGTTTTAATGCTGTATATTATTTGCATTAGTTGTTATTATTTGTCTCCCACTAATTGTAGAAAATCAACTTTCAGGAAACTTTCAGGAACACTATAAGTCGATAGGACAAAAACTATACAGCCTCAGACCCATACTGTTAGATGAGTAGACACAAAAACATTTTAAAAAAAACAGGTATTAAATAATCTAAACAAACCCCTATGCCCCAATAACAGTGTTCATTGATACCACAGTGGAAAAATGTCAGAGTTTGAGTTTAAAATGTATATACTTAAACTTATCTGCAAGGTAAAGAATTTAAGAGGTGAAATTAGAGAAAATATAGGAAATGGATGATCATTTAAATAGAGATTCTGAAAAAAATCAGAAATCCTCAGAATGAAGGAATCAATAAATAAAATTTAAAAGTTAATTGAAAGCATTATCAGCAGACTAGATCACCTGGAAGATAGAGTTTCAGGCAATGAACACAAAATATACAATCTTGAAAACAAAGTTTACCATGGAGAAAAATGTTAAGAGACCATGAACACAAATTTCAAGAAACATGGAATAACTTGAAAAGATCAAATTTAGAATTTATTGGGAGAGATGAAGATGTGGAGGTACACACCAAAGGAATACACAGTCTTTTCAATGAAATATCAGAAAGTTTTCCAAACTTAAAGAATAAAATGGAAAATCAAATATAGAAAGTTCACAGAACCCCAGTATACAAAATTACAACAGACCCACACCAAGACAGATTATTATGAAAATGTCTAATATAGAAAATAAGGTTAGAATTTTATAACTGCCAGATTAAAATAAATGGTAACATTTAGAGGGGAAACAATATGGATCTCAACTGATAGCCCAACCCAGATGCTCAAAGCTAGGAAATTTTGGAATAATATATACCAAGTCATGAAAGAAAATGGATGCCAAGCAAGAATATTATACCCAATAAAATTAAGCCTCAGAATTGATGGTGAAAATAATTTTCCATGATAAACAAAAGTTAACAGAAGTTGCAACTAGAAAGCCTGCAGTATAAAACACTGAACAAGATGTTTCATGTAGAAGAAATAAAAAATAAAGGTGACAATCAGCAAATAGAAGAACTACACTAGAAAAATAGTCAAATAAAAAACTAATACATATTAAAAACCAGAAACAAATCAAAATTACAGGGAATAGAAATTATTTCTCAGTAATAACATCTAAAGTAAATGGCCTAAATTCATCAAGCAAAAGGTGTACATTGGCAGATTGAATTTAAAAATAAGACCCAACAATATGCTGTCTTCAAGTGACTCACTTCAAAGTTAAAGACATCCACAGATGAATGTAGAAAATGAGAAAAAAATATATCATTTACATATCTCATAACAAGTAGGGGTTTCTATCCTCATATCAAATGAAGTGGACTTCAAGCCAAAGTTACCCAGAAAGGAAGGACATTTTATACTGCTTAAGGGAATTGTAGATCAACAAGACATAACAATTGTAAATATTTATGCCCCCCAAAATGGACATCTACTCACATCGAGTGAACCCTTCTCAAGCTCAAGAATCAAATATAACACAAAACAATAATACTGTGTAATTATAACACACCTCTCATGCCACTGTATATAAATCCTCCAAACAAAAAATATCAATAAAGAAGATATAGAACTAAAAAAATACAATTAATAATTTAGGCTTAACAGACATATATAGATTATTCCACGCATCAATGACTGAATACACTTTCTTCTCAGCAGCACACAATCCTTCTCTAAAATAGACAGTATCTATGCCACAAAGCAACCCTTAACAAATATAAAAAAGAGAGATAATTCCTTGCATTCTATCAGATCATAATGAATTATAATTAGAAATAAATGATAAAATTAAAAAGAAGATACTCTAACACATGAAGTCTAAAGAATACTATTGAATGATCAATGGATATGAAAATATATCGGTGAAATTTTTTTAAAAATGTTTAGAAGTAAATGAGAACAATGACACAACATAACAAAATCTCTGGGACATTATAAATTCTAAAAGGAAAGTTCAATGCATCAAGCTCATTTATTAAAAGAATAATAAATAGCCTAACATTACCCTTCAAAACCATAGAAAAAGAAGAATAAATGAACACTAAAAGCAGTAGAGGACAAGAAATAGTTAAAACCAGAGATTAAATTGAAGAAACAAAAAAAAATTTTAAAAAGTTATTTTTTAAAAAACATATATAAAATTGATAATTGCTTAGCCAATTAACAAAAAGAGAGAACTCAAATTACTAAAATCGTGATGTAAATGGAAATATCATAATAAAGACTGTCAAAATACAGATGATAATCAGAAACTATTTTGAAAATTTACACTCCAATAAAATAGTAAATATTAAAGACATCAACAAATTTCTAGAGACATATGACCTGTTCAGATTGAACCAGAAAAACATTAACATTTTAAACAGATCAATTTCAAGAAGTAAAATTGAAGGTGCTATTAAAAGCCTACCAATAAAGAAAAGCCCAGGGACAGATGTTTTCTCAGGCAAGTTCTACCAGACCTTTGAAGAATAACTTACGCCAATACTCTTCAACTTATTCCATGAAATAGAAAGGCAGGGGACCCTTCTGAAACCATTCTATAAATATACTATCACCCTGATACCAAAACCAGACAAAGACAAATCACAGAAAGCAAACTTCAGAACAATAACCCTGATGAACAAAGATGCAAAAGTTCTTAATAAAATACTGGCAAGTCACATACAAAAAAATATTTAAAATATCATGTATAAATATTGATGTGGCTACATTACTGTAGTATGCTGATTTTTAGTCCTTTTAGTATAAAGGATAGCTGGGTCAAATGGTGATTCCATTCCAAGTTTTCTGAGAAATCTTCATACTGATTTTCATTATGGCTGTACCAATTTACAGTCCCACCAGCAATATATAAGTTTATCTTTTTCACCACATAATTGCCAACATTTATTGTGGGCTGTATTCTTGATGATTGCCATTCTGACAGGAGTGTGATGAAATCTTTGAGTAGTTGTGATTTGCATTTCTCTAATTGCTAGAGATATTGAACACTTTTTCATATATTTTTTATTAGTTGTATTTCTTCTTCTGTAAAGTGTCTGTTCAGTTCCTTACCCATTTATTGATTGGTTTATTTGTTTCTGGTGTTAAGATATTTGATTTCTTTATATATCCTAGAGATTAATGCTATATCAGAGGCAAAATGTGGTAAAAATTTTCTCAGAATCTGTAGGCTCTCTTCTCACATTATTGTTTCCTTTTCTGAGAAGAACCTTTTTAATTTAAATCCATCCCATTTATGGATCCTTGCTTTTACTTTTTGTACATTACGAGCATTGTTAAGAAAGTCAGATCCTATCCAACAGGGTGAGGATTTGAGCCTACTTTTTCTTCTACTAGGCACAGTGTCTCTGTTAAGGTGCATAAGTCTTTAATGCACTTTGAGTTGATTTTTGTGCAGGGTGAGAGATAAAGGTTTAATTTTATTTTGCTATAAATAGATTTCCAGTTTTGCCACCACCATTTTTTGCATAGGCTATCTTTTCTCCAGTGAATGTTTTTGGCACCCTTGTTTAGTATGAGATAGCCATAATTGTGTGGGTTCATCTCTGTGTTCTCTATTCGGTACCATTGGTCTCAAGTCTATTTTGGTGCCAATACCATGGCATTTTTGTTACTATAGCTTTGTAGTATAGTTTAAGGTCTGGTATTGTGTTACCTCCTGCTTATTTTTTCTTGCTGATAGTTTTAGCTATTCTGGGTCTCTTATTTTTTCAAATACATTTTTTTATTGCTTTTTCTATTTTTGTGAAAAATATCATGGAGTTTTAATACAAATTGCAATAAAACTAACTAATGCTTTTGGTAGTATGGTCATTTTGACAATATTAATTCTGCCTATCCAGAAGCATGGGAGACCATCAGCTGGCAGTCTATGAGTAATTCCAAATGATGAGCAAAATTGTTTAAAAGAAGTAGACGTATAACCAGGGGCATTATCTGTTTTTAACTGTTTTGGAATGCCCACAGTGGCAATATTTTGTAAGCAATGAGCTATAACATCTTTAGTTTTTTCTCCGGCATGAAGGGAGCCCATCAAAAATCCAGAAGAAGTATCAACTGTAACATGCAAATATTTTAATTTTCCAAATTCTGGCAAGTGTGTGACGTCCATCTGCCAAATATGGTTAGGTATCAGTCCTCTAGGATTGACTCCAAGATTAACTTGTGGTAAAAAGGTCACACAATTTTGACATTGTTTTATTATTTGTCTAGCTTGTTCCTTAGTTATTTTAAAACGCTTTTGTAAAGTATTAGCATTGACATGGAACCTTTTATGAAAATTTATAGCTTCTTCTAGTATAGAGAAAATATGTATGTCATGTGTAGTTTTATCTGCTAAATCATTGCCCAAACTAAGGGCTCCAGGCAATCCTGTATGTGCCCTGATATGTCCTATAAAGAATGGATCTTTTCTGTCCCAGATTAAGCTTTGTATAGTGGAAAACAAAGAGAAAATAGTAGAAGAAGGGGAAATCCTACCAGCATCTTCAAGGGATACTATAGCATTAACTATATACTATCAGAAAATAAATTAAATACAGAATCTTTAAACATCATAAAAGTTTGTAATACTGCATTAAGCTCTACCTTTTGAGCTGATTGTTTGGGTATTAAAATGTAAAAGTTTAATCAGGTGTAACTATTGCTGCTGTACCATTATTTGACCCATCAGTGAATATATTTGGAGCATTCATGATAGGTGTTTTTCTTGTCATTTTTGGAAAAATTACAGGATGCAATGACCAAAAAGACAATAAAGGATTAGATGGTAAGTGGTTATCAAATGAAACATTAGATTTGCATATGATTATTGCCCAAGTATTTAACTCATTAGCTAATTCATCAATTTGATTCATAGTATATGGAGTAATAATTTTATTGGGAGAAATTCCAAACACTGCCTTTGCTGTTTTTATTCCTTTGAGTATTAATTGTCCTACAGCTTCAGGATACCTAGTAAGAATAGTGTTAGGAGAATAAGATCAATGTATCCATAATAATGGACCTTCTTGCCAAAATACTCCTGTAGGAATATTTTTTGCTGGTAGTACAATAAATAATAAAGGCAAACTTATATCAATTCTATCCAAATGCATATTTTCCATATATGTTTCAATAATTTTTAATGCCTTTCTTGCTTCAGGCGTTAACATTCGGGGTGAATTTGGATCTGATGGACCTTTTAGGATATCAAATAAAGGTCCCAATTCTCCTGTTGGAATACCTAGATAAGGCCTTATCCAATTTATGTCTCCTAATAACTTTTGAAAGTCGTTAAGTGATTTGAGTTGAATTACTCTTATTTGAATTTTTGGTGGACGGACCATGGTTGAGGATAATAGAACTCCAAAATAAATAATTGGAAAATTTAATTGTACTTTATCTATTGCTCTCTCTAGATTATAATTTTTAATAAGTTTGTAAGTGTGGCATAACATTCTAGCAATGTGTTTTTAGCTTTGTGTGCTAATGATATATCATCCATATAGTGAAATATTTGTAGCTCAGAATTTTGATTTCTAAGTGGCTGGATTACTTTGTTAACATAAATTTGACATATAGTTGGGCTGTTAGCCATCCCTTGAGGGAGTACTTTCCATTCATATCTCTGATCAGGACCTTCATGATTTAGTGCAGGGATAGTAAATGCAAAACGTGGACTATCCTCAGGATGAACGGGAATTGAAAAAAAAAACAATCTTTAATGTCTATAACTAAAACATACCAAGTTTTTGGCAAAGCAGACAACTGAGGAATCCCCGATTGAGCAGGTCCCATAATGACCATTTCATTATTAATGGCTCTTAAATCTTGCAATAATCTCCATTTACCAGATTTCTTTTTGATGACAAAAATGGGAGTATTATGGGGAGATACAGAAGGTTGTATATGTCCTTCCGCTAATTGTTGTTTGACCAGATCATGGGCTACTTGTATCTTTTCTATAGTCAAATGGAACTGAGGAACCCATACTGGTCTTTCTGATTTGCATGTAATTTTTATTGTCTCAGTGGCCCTTTGTGAAAATCCAACCCATGTCTGTCTGTTCCTTGATTTATTTGTATTGGTGCTGCTATACCTTGTTCTTGTTTTTCTAATCTTTTTCCTTTCCTAAAACCTTGTCTAGCCATAATAGTGGGTGCATTTTGATTGATATTATTTGTTAATGTCAAACCTAATTGATCTAAGACATCTCGTCCCCATAAATTTACAGGAAGATGATCCAATACATATGGCTGTATAGTTCCTTCACATCCTTCAGGATCCTTCCAATCTAATATCATTGCACTTCTATCGGGATTAGTCGCCACTCCTAGGCCTCGAAGCATTTGAGTGGCTTGTTGTAATGGCCAATGTTTTGGCCATTCTTGACGAGAGATGATGCTAAGGTCTGCACCTGTATCCAGTAGCCCATTAAATTCATGTCCTTGAATATTTAGTTTTAGCATGGGGCAAGAATCTAAATTTAAAGAAAGCATAGCCCAATCTGCACCTGTGGAGCCTAATCCCTTGGAACCTCTTTCTACATTACAACTGGAAAATTTATCATGTAGGCTTGGTATTATTAGTAACTGTGCTATTCTATCTCCTGGTGAAATTACTGATATACCCTTTGGTGAACTGGCTATAATTTTTATTTCACCTTCATAATTGGGATCAATTACCCCAGGACTTATCAAAAGTCCTTTTAGAGTAGAAGAGCTGCGTCCCAATAATAAGCCTACTGTTCCTTTGGGAAGAGGTCCTTTCACCCCTGTGGGAATGATTTGAACTCCCATCTCTGGAGTTAGTACTGATCTGGGGAGGCGCAGATGTCCAACCCTGTGCTCCCTCTGGTTTTTCTGATGAGGGATCTGATGTCCTGTGCACTACCCTGATGGGGTTGCTGGGGTTGCTGGTTTCCTCCAGTGCTCCGTATATTTGTGGTTTGGGGCCCCGGAGTATTGGGGCCCCCTGTACATTTTTTGGCAATGGAGCCTGATGCCTTTGTCCATGATATTGTGGATAAACACCTTGTCCTTGTTCGTTTTTTGATAATGGAGTACCCTCTATGGTGGTTTGAGAATGGCATTCATTAGCCCAATATAATGGAGTACCCTCTATGGTGGTTTGAGAACGGCATTCATTAGCCCAATGTCTCCGTCTATGGCATCGTGGGCAAATACCCGGTATTCTACTCCTTTGATACCTAGTTTTGTTAAACCCTCCTCCTATGGGGCAATTCCTTTTAAAATATCCTGTTTGTTCACAATTGTAGCATGTTCTTGGCCTGGAATCTAAAGCCTGTTTTACTGCAGCTGCCACAATTTGCCCTTGTTCATTAATGTCTCTGGCATCTAAAGCCTGTTTTACTGCAGCTGCCACAATTTGCCTTTGTTCATTAATGTCTCTGGCATCTAAAGCCTGTTTTACTGCAGCTGCCATGACTTGCTCTTGTTCATTAATGTCTCTACATAATTTAATATATGTGTTTAAATCTTCCTGTTTCCATGGTCTAATGATATCTCTGCACCAACGATTCGCTTGGTCATAAGCCAGTTGTTTTATTAATGGCATTGCTTGTTCTGTATTCCCAAAAACTCTGGTAGCTGTTTGAATAAGCCTATCTACAAATTCAGCGTAAGGTTCATTAGCTCCTTGTATTATCTTAGACAATTGACCTTGTAAACCTCCATGTCCTTGTAAAGTCTCCCATGCCTTAACTGCATCTACAGCAATTTGTAAATATACACCAGGATCATATGCAAGTTGTTGCTGCCAATCCTCATAAGGTCCCTTTCCTAACAACATATCTAGATTTCTCTGAGGATAACCAGCTGCTGCATTTCGCCTAGCCATCTCCTTGCAAAATTCCTCATTGGCAACCTTCCATAACAGGTATTGTCCTCCAGTTAACACAGCTTTACAAATATTAGCCCAATCTGCTTGTGTCATGTTTAAGTTGATAATGGATTTGACCAAGCTTACAGTGAAGGGTGCTTGAGGACCATAGGTTGTTACAGCCTCTTTTAGCTCCTACACTGATTTGAAATTTAAACCCTGGTAAATTCGCTGCCCTCCTACCTCAAATACAGGCCATACTTGAGATCCTGTCTCAGGATCCCAACTATCAACTGCGGGGGTTGGGAGTCTCCTAGCATATGGAGGTGGTGTTGTTGATTGGACACTTATGCCCTCTGGTGATAGAATGCTGTTAGTAGCAGTCTCCTGTAGAGGTGGTGCTGTTGGCTGGAGACTTTCGCTCTCTGATAGAAAGGTGTTATTAGCAGTTTCCTGTTGTAACTTTTCCCCTGATGGCTTTTTCTGCTCTAAACTTCCTTCCTCTGTCTCACTAGCTTGAAAGACCTTTTCTTGTACTTGAATCTTTTCCTCTTTCTGACTAACTTGAGAGATCTTCTCTTTTACTTGAATCAATATATCTTCTCCTTCCTCTACCTTTGTCTGAACTGAAGGCTTTGGACTAAGCAAACCAGATACGTTCTCCCACAATGTCAATGTGCCAACTGGCAGAGTCCCTGGGTTGTTCTTTTTTATTCTTTTTAAATATTCACCATGATGGTTCCATTGTGATATATCTAACAACTCCTCCTTAAAAAGCCATGGGCTATATTTTTGTATTGTATCAACATATGCCCTGACTATTCTTGATTTTACTGAGATGCCTCCTTCGTCTAACAATTTACTTAACACTCTTTAGGTTTGTTTTTTACTAATTGCTGATCCTATATTTCTACTATAATACAACCCAACAAGGTGACACCAAACAAAACCGAGACAGAATGCAATAAAAATGGAACAACAAAAATTCATTATAGCCTTTCTATCCTCCTGACATGTGCATCTGTCCTTTCTCCCTATCTGTTCCTCAGACACAAATAGTTTTTCCTCAGATGTGAGTGTTTTTTCTTCCCTCTCATTCATCTCCAGGGACAGGCAAGTTAAAACAAAAATGAAGCAAAACAAAAGAGGAAACTTAGAATGGCTACCCATCCTCTCGCCCTGCCCTCAGGGGCGAGCAGTTTACTTACCCTCAGTCGCTCCCCGTGCGAGCCACCAAATGCCGCAGTCTGGCTGGGCACAATTCAGGAGCCACTTGTCAAAAGAAACTAACTTTATTTTTAGAACTACAAACGCCAAGCAAAACAGCTCCAAAGGAAAAAACCCTCAGAGCCCAACTGCCACCACCTGCTTCCACAAGCCTCTCACCCATCCAAACCTCTCACAATCCTCCTGCTCTTGAGGCCGATTGGCTGGGTCGCGTGGGCAGAGCCAAAGAAGTCCCCCAATGAGCAGTTCCATAGTCTGAAGGGCAGGGAAACAGCCCAATGAGCAGCTCCGTGGAGGAGCCAATCAGCTAGATGTTTCTGGGGCCGCTGTGAGCCAATCATCAGCTGGCAGTCTGAAGGTTTGCTGGCAGCTGGAAGTTTGCTGGGGCCCCTTTGGCTGTGGCTCTCAACAGGAGACCTTTCCATCTTCTGAGGTTTTCTTTGACTTCTTTCTTTAGTGTTCTACAGTTTTCATTATAGAGGTCTTTCACCTCTTTTGTTAGATTAATTCACAGGTATTTTATTTTATTTGAAGGTTATTGTGAGTGGGATGGTTTTCTTAATTTTTCTTTCAGTGGATTCATCTCTGATGTATAGAAATGCACTTGATTTATGGGCATTGATTTTATATCCTGCAACTTTGTTCTCAAGGTCATCTGGTAGAATTTTTTGATCTTCTAGATATAGAATCATGTTATGAGCAAATAGTGACAGTTTGAGTTCTTCTTTACCTATTTGTATCCCTTTAATTTCTTTTTCTGCTCTGACTAGAGTTTTAAGGATGAGGTTGAATAGAAGTGGTGAAAGAGGACATCCTTGTCTTGTTCCATTTTTTAGAGGAAATGCTTCCAATTTTCTTCATTTAGCAATGATGTGGCCTTGGGTTTAGCATAGATAGCTTTTATAATGTTGAAGTATGTTTCTACTATCCCTAATTCTTCTAGTATTTTAAACATGAAGGTGTTCTCTATCTTGTCGAATTCTTTTTTCTCCCTCTATCAAGATGAGCATATGATTCTTGTCTTTAAGTCTATTAATATGATGAATTATGTTTATTGATTTCCATATGTTAAACCAACCCTGCATCCCTGGATGAACCCCACTTGATCATGGTGTACTATTTTTCAATATGTTTTTTATGCAATTTGCCAGAATTTTATTGAGAATTTTTACATCTATGTTCATCATGGATATTGTTCTAAAGATTTCTTCCCTTAATGGGTCTTTGTCTGACTTGGTATCAGGGTGAAACTAACTTCACAGAATGAGTTTGGAAGGGTTCATTTCTTTTCTATTTCATGGAATACTTTGAAGAGTATTGTTGTTAATTCTTCTTTAAAAGTCTTGTAGAACTTGCCTGAGAATCTATCTGCTCCTGGGATTTTATTGGTTGGTAGGATTTTGATAGCATTTTCTCTTTCATTACTTGAAATTGATCTGTTTAAATCTTGTATGGCCTTCTCACTCAGTTTAGGTAGGTCTTGTGTCTCTAGAAATTTGTTGATATCTTCGATATTTTCTATTTTATTGCAGTATAAATTTTCAAAATATTTTCTAATTATCTTCTGTATTTCAGACTTGACTATTGTGACATTTTCTTCTTCATCTTGTATTTTAGTAATTTGAGTTTTTTCTCTTTTTCTCTTCATTAGCATGACCATGAGTTTATCTATGCTCTTCTTTGTCTCTTCTGATTAACTTTGGTTTGAAGTCTACTTTATTGGAAACCCCTGCTTGTTTATACAATCCATATGAGTGATAATTTTTTTACCATCCTTTCACCTTCAGCCTGTAGATTTCTTTGCCCATGAGGTGAGTCTCTTAAAGACAGCATATCATTGGGTCTTGCTCTTTAATCCAATCTATCAATATGTCTTTTTATTTATGAGTTTAGGCTATTAACATTCAAGGATATTATTGAGATATGATTGGTACTCCCTGTTATTTTTATTTATATCTGGTTTTTAATTTGACTTGGTTTCTCCTTTGGTTGAATATTTCTCTAGTGTAGTTCCTCCCTTTTCTGGGGCCTGGGTGCCAACAGGTTTATCACAATAAGATCCTCTGTCTTGGGACTCTGACTGGCAACTGCAGGACTAGTGTGGGGGTGCCTGCAGGTTTGAAGGTGCCTACAAGTTTGGAGATGCCTACAGGTTTGGAGGTGCCTGGGTTCTTTTTTTTCCACTTCATCCTCATGAATATTTTGTTGAGAATGTTTTGTAGGATAGGCTTTCCAGTTGTGATTTTTTTAAATTTTTGTTTATCATGGAAGGTTTTAATTTTATATTCAAATCTGAAACTTAATTTTGCTGGATATAAAATTCTTGGTTGGCATTCATTTTCTTTCAAAGCTTGAAATATATTACTCCAGGACCTCCTAGCTTTGAGGGCCAGAGTTGAGAAATCAGTTGAGATCTGAACTGATTTCCCCCTATACATAATTTGATTTTCTCTCTCTCACAGCTTTTAAGATTTTATCTTTATTCCGTGTGTTAGTCATTCTCATTATAATGTGTTTTGGTGTGGGTCTGCTGTAATTTTGTATATTTGGGGTCCTGTAAGCCTCTTGTATTTGATTTTCCTTTCCATTCATTAGCTTCCAAAGTTTTTCTATTGTATCATTGAAAAGATTGTACATCCCTTTGGTTTGTATCTCTGCTCCTTCATCTATTCTGATAACTCTTAAATTTGGTCTTTTCGTGGTATCCCATAATTCTTGGATGTTCTGTTCATGGTTTCTTACCATCTTCTCTGCATGGTCAACTCTATTGATTTTAAAATTTGGTTTAATGATTTCTTCATTTTGAGGATTTCTGATCGCTTTTTCTTTTCACAATCTCTAACATTTTACTGAAGTGAACTTTTACATCCTGTATTTTTTTTCTTTATTTCACTCCTTATACTATCCTTTACTTCACAGATCAATTAAACTTTATACATTCTTAACTCCTTCTTGATCATTTCATCTACTGTTTCATCAGTGGCTTCTGGCATTGAAGCATCTTGGGTTTTTGGGTGGTGCTTTATTCCCTTGTTTTTTCACATTGTCCATTTGTTTTCCCACCTAGAAGTATTGGATCTAAGGCAGCACAAATTCTACCTGGTAGATATAATGTCCCTGAAGGGTTCCAGCGCTTCACCTTTAATGGCAAGACCAATATCAATAACACCCACTATAAAAATATATAGGCTTAAACTTAATAGCTTCTACTAAGGTGTCTACTGCTTTCTCACATTAAACCAAAATCATGAGTTCAATAAGTATCTATAATATAAACAGAAAATTTGCTAAAAATGGTTTACAATTTCAAATGGTGGACAATAGAACACAAGTAGCATACTACACAATGTTCATGATGGAGGAAGAGAGAAGCTAGAAGCAAAAATTCACAGGAAGAGTGGAAGAGGAGCCAACAGAGATTGGCCTTGGTGGGAGAAAAGTTGGGGAAAAAAATCCAAGAAAACAGACAAGTGAGAGAAAGAATCAAAGAGAAAAAATTAAAGACATAAGAATACAACAAAAATACAAAACACCACTCATATATAATTGTCCTCCACACACTGGTGCATAAAAAACACCCCATTCCAAATATGGTAGAGATGTTAGTGAATCAAAAAATAAAATAAATCTTAATGAAAAGTTTAGTTGTTTCTGTCAACATTCAGAAGTTTCTCAGCCCTGTCTCTGATGTCTCTTGGGATCATCTGCAAGGGCTCTTGCAGACCCAAACACTATCCCACTGATCTGGGCTTCAGATACCTCAGGCTTGGCCATTCTGCAGTACCAAGATCTCAATTCTGCTTCTACTTGCAGAGAGACTGACAGGGATACACTCATGCAAAAGAGAAACCCTGAGATGAAGCAGCAGCTGACAAGGGCCACCAGCACTCTGGGCAGGAAGACCCCAGGCACCTCTAAACCTGCAGGCACCCCCACACTAGTCCTGCAGGTGCCAGTCAGAGTCCCAAGACAGAGGATCTTATAGTGGTAAACCTGCTGGCACCTGGGCCCCAGACCCTGGCCAGTGTCCCAAAATGGGGGTGACCATGTGCAACCAAACTGGGAGTCTCCCCCACAGCAGCCCTCTAGGCAGTGGTAGCAGTGGTAGTAGTGGTGGTTGTTGGCAGCAGGCAGCGAGTAAGCAGCAGTGGTAGTGAAACAGTTTCAGCAGTGGCTGCAACAGCAGCTATGGGGCAGCTTCACTAGGTGATCCCTGGCGGGCAGCAGTAGTGTTGGCATTAGCTTCAGCAGAAGCAGTGATGTCTTTGTTGGCAGCAGCACTCAGAAAGAAGACCTCCAGGTGACCTTGAAGTGGCAACAGTAGTATCAGAGGCAGTGCGATGGCAGTAGCAGTGTAGGCAGCAGCTGATTAGAGAAGAGACCTCCAGGCATCAGTAGAAGTGATCTCAGAGGTAATGTTAGAGGTAGCCAGGGGCTTTGCACAGAGAAAATACCTCCTGTTTATAGCAGTTCAATCCACAATAGCTAAATTATGGAACCAACCTAGGTGTCCTTCAATGGATGAATGGCTAAAGCAAATGTGATTGATATATATATATATATATATATATATATATATATATATATATATCCCCCAATGGAGTATTTCTCAGCTTTAAAGAAGAATGAAATTATGGCATTTGTCAGTAAATGGATGGAATTGGAGAATCTCATGTTAAATGAAATAAGCCAAACCAAAAAAAAACAAAGGCCAGATGTTTTCTCTAATATGGGATACTAATTCATAATAAGGCTGGGAGCACTAGAGAAGAATAGTGTCACCTTAGATTAAATATAGGGAAGTAAAGAGAGGAGGGGAGAGGATGTGGGGAATAGAAAGCATGAATGAAACAAACATTATTACTTTGTGTGTGTGTGTGTTTGTGTGTGTGTGTATCTGCATGACCAACATGATTCTACAATATCTACACTCAGAAAAATGAGAAATTATATTCAATCTATGTACAATATATCAAAGTGCATAAATGCATTCTATTATTATGTATACCTAATTAACACAAATAGAAAAAATAAATGTATAACTAATTAGAACAAATTAAGAAAAATTTAAAAAAAGATACTGCACCATCATCAAGTGGGTTCATCCCAGGGATACAAGGTTGATTCAACACATAGAAATCAATAAATGTAATTTATCACATCAATAGGTTTATAGACAAGAATCACATAGTTATCTCAATAGATGCACAAAAAGCATTAGACAAAATATGGCATCCATTCATTTTCAAAACACTAGAAAAACTAGGGATACTAGAAATATACCTCAACATTATAAAAGCAATAAATGTTAAACCCAAGTTCACATCATTCTAAATGGAGAGAAACTGAAAGTATTCCCTTTAAAAACTGGAACAAGAAAGGGATGCCCTCTTTCATCACTTCTATTCAACATCATCCTTGAAAATCTAGCCAGAGCAATTAAACAGAAGAAAGAAATTAAAGGTATACAAATAGCAAAAGAGAAACTCAAACTATCCCTAAATACCAATAACATGAGTCTATATTAAGAAGACCCAAAAAATCCATCAGAAAACTACTAGAACTCATAAATAAATTTATAAAAGTAGCAGGATATAAAAGTATTAACATCCATAAATCAATTACATTCCTATACATTAGTGATGACTCAAATGAAGGAGAAATTAGGAAAACTACCCTATTCACAATAGCCTCAATGAAAATAAAATATTTGCACCAATTTTCAGTCTCACGAGCAATGTATGAGTGTACCTTTTTCCCCACATGCTTGCCAATGCTTACTGTTGTTTGTCTTCATAATAGCTGCAATTCTGAATGAAGTGAGATGATATCCTAGAGTAGTTTTAATTTGCATTTCTCTAATTACTAGACATGTTAAACATATTTTAATCCTTTTCTGAGAAGTGTCTGTTCAGGTCCTTGGCCCATTTGTTAATTGGGGAGGATTTAATGAATTCTAGATAGGGCAGAGGGGTGGGAGGGAAAGGGAGGGGCAGGGGATTAGGAAGAATGGTGGAATGTGATAGACATTATCATCCAAAGTACATGTATGAAGACATGAACCAAAGGTATGAAAAATTGTGTTGTATACATGTAATAAGTATTGTAATGCACTCCACTGTCATTTTTTAAGTCAATTAAAAATTTCTCTCTCTTCGATTATATACATATAAATCTAACCAAGGAGGTAAAAGACCTCTTCAATGAAAATTATATAGGATGAAGAAATGTGTGCTCATGCACACAAACAGTTAAGTTTTGCTGTGCTCAGCAAAACAAAGGGTTCTGTGAGAAACTATGAACTCTTTGAACTGTGTCCTTGTTACTGTCTTAAGAAGATAAAAGAATGTTCTGCCAAGTGTAAAATTTATATATATATATATATATATATATATATATATATATATATAAATTTTTGTTAACAAAGCAATAAACCTCCCTTTTCCTTTTTCTCAAAACACTGTCCTCATTATTAAATTGGCATTAATTGGCTTCAAGGTCAGGAATTGAGCTTTCAGTTACAAATTTTGACACCTCAGAGGGAACTCTAAAGGAGTTCCCGGGAACTTTTTGAGAGCTGACTACTGAAATGTTAGGAGATATGGAGCGTGCCTGGGGTGGAACCAGAGGAGCTAATCCTGTAAGTAAAAGGAGGGATTCAGGGACTCCCAGAAGCTGCCAAAGCCCTTTTTTGCTTCAGGGAACTCCCACCTTCCTTCCCTGCACTGTAAGGATTATGCTATCTCTGCCTACTTAAAGAGAGAGAGAGAGAGAGAGAGAGAAAGAAAGAAAGAAAGAAAGAAAGAAAGAAAGAAAGAAAGAAAGAAAGAAAGAAAGAAAGAAAGAAAAAAGGGCACTAAATGCAGTAAGGTCGCCACCGAGACCCTTGATTTTACATTTCAGGTTGCCTCTCTGTGAAAACATCTGGTTCGCTCATGGGGACATCTATGGTGCCACTGGTGTAGGAGTCATAATTAAATGGGAATTGGAAACTTGGGGAGATTTTTCTCTTATCTGCTCTGTTTTAAACTTCCTGTCAGCCATAGTCTGGAGCTCCTTTCTGTCTGTCTGTCCTGTGTCTTTGTTTCTGGCCCTTTAAGACATGTGCAATAATGTGTTGATATTATAAATTGTTTCTTGGGAATTATCTTGGCTGAATGTGTGTCTAAAAGATGATGTTTTATTGTAACAATCTGGTATCTGAATGGGTTTTTGAAGCATTGCACAATCTTGCAGTTAAAAGTTGGGTTTAGGAAATTGTTTAGTTTATGATTTCAGATAATACATGCCACAAAACTTAGGATGGAAAAACTAAAGAACTCTACTTCCAAGTTGGAAAGTAACTCCCAATCATTCAGGTTTTTTTTTTCACCAATTTTTGAATTGGGTAGCCTAGGAAGATGTCACTATGTGTACCAGTGTGTTAATTTTGACAGATAGTAAATCATATTATGGTATCTGTTGACAAAACGAGATGTAAAGACATAAAATTTTGTAAGTTGTATCTTAAACTTGTATCATAATTTTCAACATCCAAAACTGAAAATTATGACTTATGGTTAAAATGCCTTAGGCATGAGGTGTCTTCTCAGAATAGCAGTTTTCCCTGCTCCTTCCTGACCTCAGCCAAGACTTATATTGAAATGCAAATGGAAGAAGCCTGCGAACTCAGTAGGAGACTGATCTGAGGCCCAAAGAAAAAGGAGTAAAGGTGTCTTTTACCTGAACTAAACTAGAATAAACCAAAAAGTAAATTGTATGGTATTTATTAATTACTGGCCAGTCATTTTTTCCTTGGACTCTTGTTTTTTCTTAGATTCTGGGTTTTGTTTTTTTTGTTGTTTTTTTTTTTTTCTCATGATTTTGATCCTACAGACCTAGGTTAATGTTTTTCTGATCAGTTCTATTTTTGACCAACTGGAGTTTTTAAAACATTGTAATGGAGATTTCACCTGCTAAAAGCTACAAGGTCTTTACTATTGTGTTATGTATGCACACTTCTGTTATGTGTTGTATGTCTACATGTACATATGTCTGTATATCATATATATGATATACAAATTAACATATATAAGAAGCACTCATAAAAACAAATTTTTAAAAAATGGATCCAAAGGTCTTTAATTCACGTGATTTAAATGGTTCAATTTAAATTGGATAAACAGGTAAAAATAAATGTCTTTAAATTTAAGCTTACACGTGTTTCTAGGTGTTCAAAAAAACTAATAAAATATTAATGTCTATAAAATGTCTAATATGCCTTGGTTCTAGGACTTTACTTCAACAAAAAAAAAATGGCTAATGCTGATCAATACACTTGTCTAATATTTTGATAAAATAAGTAAAGAAAAATTGATATGTGATTACTCATTCATGAGTACTTTTGTTAGATATCTGATTGATTTACTAAGCTCTGTATAAGTTTTTTACAATCAGTCATGTGTTAAAAAGACAAAAAATTCTTAAAAACATGTTTACCCATAACATTGTGTTTATTAAGTTTTTTTTTTCTAGAGCAAGCAACCATAAAAATTAAACAACTGGTTAAATAAGAACTGTTATTTTAGAGCATTGTACTGTCATTTCTTTAAAAGCTAAACTTAGTTAATATAAAAACATCAATATAATTGTGATGTTATTAATGTGCACATATCTTCCAGGTATACAAGTCTGTAAGGTGGAAGCTTTAAAAAAGCATTATATCAAGCTAGTGTTCTAAAGTTACATGGTAATTTAAGCTTAAAAAACATATTGGGGATTTATTTACCTGTTATCAATAAGATATGTAAAATTTTATATTACTCTTTACATTGGGAAACAATTTAAATGTATTTCTAAGTTAATAAAAGCCTAATCTATGTAAAGGTTAATATTGAAAAGCACAAAATATTTTGCTACCTTTACAAAAAACGTTAAAAGTTTTCAGCCTTTCTTTAATTCATGTTTTAAATGTGATATCATATGGTGTTAGCTAATGTTCATGTGACCTCAAACAATTTATGTAAACTTTGTAAAATGAGATTTAAAAGGCAAAGATTAGTTTTAGAACTAGAACACTTAAGATTTATAGAGCCCTGCCTTAGCTGAGATAAGGCTCTGTGTCCCATCTTACTACATGTGAGAATGACAACGAAAGCAGTAGGCCAGATTTTAGTTCACTTAAAGTTATGTTCAGGGAGATCCAACATGGCGGCGGGCGTGGAGAGATCAAGTCTCTGACCTCTTCAGGCACAGGGAGTCATAAACTGTCTAAATGCTGTTTGCTCGGGATCACTAAGCAATGCTGAGCTGATGTGGATCTGGGGCGAACAGTTTGGGCCTCTCAGAACACACACCGAGCCCGGATCGGCTGCATTAAAGCTCTGGTTCTCCTGCTTCTCGTGACTCAGCACTAACGATCGTGCTGAAATAACTGGTCTGCCCTTCTGAACTTACAGAGGTAAAAGCCAACTGAACCTTCATAGGCAGTGGCCACAGGATTGAAACGGGGCTTGGGAGAGACAGTCAGGACCAACCCGTTGCATTGGTCACCCAGCAAAGAGAATGAACGGTCACCATTTGCATGGGATACCACCATGGCAGAGAACTGATGTCACGGGGTGAAGGAGATAACTTCATTGAAACCAGTGGCGACAGGTGTGTAATCCCCTAGCCATCCCTCTCCACACAGCGGGGAAACCTTAAGGGCCCCTCCCAGCTCTCCCGTAAGGACCCCTCCCAGCTCTCCCATGAGCGCGATACCAGACAGAGGGAATCAGGAGCAGCAGACCTGGCATGTAGCCAGTATTGTGGTGAGCGTCACAGGTGAGCGAGGCCTGGCTTGAGGAAACACAAGAGAAGGCCCTAGACACTCAGGATTGGAGACTGCCCAGTCTGGGAGGAAGAGCTGCTGCACAGTGATTGGTTCCTACCTATTGAGAGGAGAAGCTTGGCCCAGTAGACCCAGCTCCACCTACTGGAAGAGAAGTTAATCGAACTCTATGACTGCATTTATTATATTTTTTTAATTTGGGGTGTTTTTTTTCTTTCATTTTCATTTTTGATGTTGTTGTTGTTCTTTAACTTTTTTAATGTTTTTAATTTTTTTAATTTTTTTTATTTTATTATTATTATTTTTTAAACTTTAATTTTCATTTTATTATTATCATTAATATTTTTTTAAAAAAAATTTTTCTTTCTTTATTTTCTATATTTTTTCTCTTTTGTCTTTTCATTTTTTTTCAATTTTCTTATTCCCCCTTCCTTGAATTCTACCTGCCTACTCTCATTCTCTTTAGTGACTTCTTCCCTTCCCTTCTAATATCTTTCCTCCCAAGCATCAAATAAATTTATAAGAGTAAACAGTAACTCAGCAGTCAAACAGAACAAGAAGTAACATGAGCAGCTTCAAAAAGCAAGGAAGAAAAGGAGTACAAACAATGAAGGACAGCCTAAATATTCAGGAGGACCTAGAGTCATCAGAAAAATGGTCATATAAAGAACTCAAGGAATACCTTAGACAGATAGAATGGAACCTTAAAGAGGATACAAAACAGCAAATCCAAACAGTGAAAGAACAAATTGAAGATGAATTACATAAACAGATAAAAGAAGAAGTTAAGCATCTTTATCAGGAGATAGAGATTATAAAAAAATCAAACAATAATTCTAGAAATGAAGGAAAAGATAAACCAAATTAAAAACTCAATTGAGAATATCACTAACATAGTGGAGCAAGTAGAAGCCAGAACGTCAGATAATGAAGACAAAATATATCATCTTGAAATGAGTCTAGCCAACTCAGAAAGGCTGGTAAAAAATCACGAGAAAAACATCCAAGAGATATGGGATAAAATTAAAAAACCAAACTTATGAGTCATCAGGATAGAGGAAGGTACAGAGATTCAAACCAAGGGAATGAGTAACCTGCTGAATGAAATAATTACAGAAAACTTTCCAGAAATTAAAAAGGAAACAGATATACAAATTGTAGACACATACAGGACACCGAGCACACAAAATCACAGTAGACCAACCAAGACACATTGTTACGAAGATAGCCAATATACAGAACAAAGAGAAAATATTAAAAGCTACAAGAGAAAGGAGGCAGATTACATTCAGGGGTAAACCAATAAGGTTAACAACGGATTTTTCATCATAGACCCTGAAAGTGAAAAGATCCTGGAACAAGGTATTTCAAACACTGAAAGACAATGGATGCCAACCAAGAATTCTGTATCCAGCAAAATTAAGCTTCAGGTACAACAACGAAATAAAAATTTTCATGATAAACAAAAGCTAAAAGAATTTGCAGCCAGAAAACCAGCATTGTAAAGCATCTTGAGCAAAACACTACACGAGGAAGAAATGAAAAACAACAACCAAAACCATCAGTGGGAAGTGCCTCGGTAATGACAAAGGGTGGGGGGGAAAGCTAATCATGGAGAAACAAACTAAATTTTAAAAAAAAAGATACATAATCAAACATGGCTGGCAGTACAAACCATATATCAATAGTAACTCTAAACATTAATGGCTTACACTCTCCAATAAAGCGACATAGGCTGGTAATATGGATTAAAAAAAAAATCCAACAATATGTTGCCTGAAGGAGACACATCTGATTGGAAAAGACATACACAGGCTGAAGGTGAAAGGTTGGGAAAAAATATACCATACACACGGTCCTCGTAAGCAAGCAGGGGTGGCCATCCTCATATCGAATAAAATTGACTTCAAGACTAAGTTAATCCAAAGGGATAAGGAAGGACATTATATACTGTTAAAAGGAGCCATTCACCAACAAGACATAACAATTATCAATATTTATGCACCAAATAATGGTGCTGTGACATTCATAAAACAAATTCTCCTCAAGTTCAAGAATCAAATAGACCACAACACAATAATTATGGGTGACTTCAACACATCTCTCTCACCATTGGACAGATCCTCCAAACAAAAGTTGAATAAAGAAACTATAGAACTCAATATCACAATCAATAACCTAGACTTACCGGACATATATAGAATATATCAACCATCATCAAGTGGATATACTTCTTTCTCAGCAGCACATGAATCCTTCTCAAAAATAGACCATATACTATACCATAGGGCAAACCTCAATAAATATAAAGGGGTGGAGATTATACCATGCATTTTATCTGATCATAATGGAATGAAACTGGAAATCAATGATAAAAGAAGGAAGGAAAAATTCTACATCACATGGAAAATGAACAATGTGTTACTGAATGATCAATGGGTTACAGAAGACATAAAGGATGAAATCAAAAAATGCTTAGAGATAAATGAAAATACAGACATAACATATAGGAATCTATGGGACACAATGAAAGCAGTTTTAAGAGGGAAATTCATCGCCTAGAGGTTATTCCTCAAAAAAAGGAAAAACCAACAAGTAAATGAGCTCACACTTCATCTCAAAGCCCTAGAAAAGGAAGAGCAAAACAACAGCAAAAGAAATAGAAGGCAAGAAATAATTAAAATCAGAGTGGAAATCAATGAAATTGAAACAAAAGAAACTATTGAAAAAATTAACAAAACTAAAAGTTGGTTCTTTGAAAAAAATAAATAAGAGCAACAGACCCTTAGCCATGCTAATGAAGAGAAGAAGAGAGAGAACTCAAATTACTAACATGTGGGATGAAAAAGGCAATATCACAACAGATGCTACAGAAATACAGAAGACAATTAGAAATTATTTTGAAGACCTATATTCCAATAAAATAGAAGATAGTGCAGACATCTATAAATTTCTTAAGTCATATGATTTGCCCAGACTGAGTCAGGAGGATACACACAATTTAAACAGACCAATATCAATGGATGAAATAGAAGAAGCAATCAAAAGACTACCAACCAAGAAAAGCCCAGGACTGGATGGGTATACAGCGGAGTTTTACAAAATCTTTAAAGAAGAAGTAATACCAATACTTTCCAAGTTATTTCAGGAAACAGAAAAAGAGGGAGCTCTGCCAAATTCATTCTATGAGGCCAACATCACCCTGATTCCGAAACCAGACAATGACACCTCGAAGAAAGAAAACTACAGACCAATATCTCTGATGAACCTAGATGCAAAAATCCTCAGTAAAATTCTAGCAAATCAGATACAAAGGCACATCAAAAAAATTGTGCACCATGATCAAGTAGGATTCATCCCTGGGATGCAAGGATGGTTCAATATACGGAAATCAATAAATGTTATTCACCACATCAATACACTTAAAGATAAGAACCATATGATCATCTCAATAGATGCAGAAAAAGCATTCAACAAAGTACAGCATCCCTTTATGTTCAAAACATTAGAAAAACTAGGGATAACAGGAACTTTCCTCAACATTGTAAGAGCTATCTATGCTAAGCCTCAGGCTAGCATCATTCTGAATGGATAAAAATTGAAGGCATTCCCTCTAAAATCTGGAACAAGACAGGGATGCCCTCTATCACCACTTCTATTCAATATAATTCTCGAAACACTGGCCAGAGCAATTAGACAGACAAAAGAAATTAAAGGCATAAAAATAGGAAAAGAAGAAGTTACATTATCACTATTTGTGGATGACATGATTCTATACCTAGAAGACCCAAAAGGGTCTACAAAAAAACTACTAGAACTAATAAATGAATTCAGCAAAGTGGCAGGATATAAAATCAACATGCATAAATCAAAGGCATTTCTGTATATCAGTGACAAAACTTCTGAAACGGAAATGAGGAGAAACACTCCATTCACAATATCCTCAAAGAAAATAAGATACTTGGGAATCAACCTAACAAAAGAGGTGAAAGATTTATACAATGAAAACTACAGAACCCTAAAGAGAGAAGTAGAAGAAGATCTTAGAAGATGGAAAGGCAGAACTAACATCATCAAAATGGCGATATTACCCAAAGTTCTCTACAGGTTTAATGTGATGCCAATCAAAATCCCAACAGCATTTCTTGTAGAAATAGATAAAGCAATCATGAAATTCATATGGAAAAATAAAAATCCCAGAATAGCAAAAGCAATTCTGAGCAGGAAGTGTGAATCAGGTGGTATAGCAATACCAGATTTCAAATTATACTACAGAGCAATAGTAGCAAAAACAGCATGGTACTGGTACCAAAACAGGCGGGTGGACCAATGGTACAGAATAGAGGATACAGAGACTAATCCACAAAGTTACAACTATCTTATATTTGATAAAGGGGCTAAAAGCATGCAATGGAGGAAGGATAGCATCTTCAACAAATGGTGTTGGGAAAACTGGAAATCCATATGCAACAAATGAAACTGAATCCCCTCCTTTCACCATGCACAAAAGTGAGCTCAAAATGGATCAAGGACCTTGATATCAAATCAGAGACTCTGCTTATGATAGAAGAAAAAGTTGACTACGATCTACATATTGTGGGATCAGGCTCCATATTCCTTAACAGGACACCCATAGCACAAGAGTTAACAGCAAGAATCAACAAATGGGACTTACTTAAACTAAAAAGTTTTTTCACAGCAAGAGAAACAATAATAGAAGTAAATCGGGAGCCTACATCATGGGAACAAATTTTTACTCCTCACACTTCAGACAGAGCCTTAATATCCAGAGTATACAAAGAACTCAAAAAATTCGACAATAAGACAACAAATAACCCAATCAACAAATGGGCCAAGGACCTGAACAGACACTTCTCAGAGGAGGACATACAATCAATCAACAAATACATGAAAAAATGCTCACCATCTCTAGCAGTCAGAGAATTGCAAATCAAAACTATCCTAAGATACCATCTCACTCCAGTAAGATTGGCAGCCATTATGAAGTCAAACAATAACAAGTGCTGGAGAGGATGTGGGGAAAAGGGTACTCTCGTACATTGCTGGTGGGACTACAAATTGGTTCAGCCAATTTGGAAAGCAGTATGGAGATTTCTTGGAAAGCTGGGAATGGAACCACCATTCAACCCAGTTATTGCCCTTCTTGGTCTATTCCCTGAAGACCTTAAGAGAGCGTACTACAGGGATACTGCCACATCGATGTTCACAGCAGCACAATTCACAATAGCTAGACTGTGGAACCAACCCAGATGCCCTTCAATGGATGAATGGATTAAAAAATGTGGCAGTTTTACACCATGGAGTATTACGCAGCACTAAAAAATGACAAAATCATGGAATTTGGAGGGAAATGGATGGCACTAGAGCAGATTATGCTTAGTGAAGCCAGCCAATCCCTAAAAAACAAATACCAAATGTCTTCTTTGATATAATGAGAGCAACTAAGAATAGAGCAGGGAGGAAGAGCAGGAGGAAAAGATTGATATTAAACAGAGACACGAGATGGGAGGCAAAGAGAGAGAAAAGGGGAATTGCATGGAAATGGAAAGAGACCCTCATTGTTATAAAAAACTACATAAAAGAGGTTGTGAGGGGAATTGGAAGGAAAAACAAGGAGAGAAATGAATTACAGTAGATGGGATAGAAAGAGAAGATGGGGTGGGGGAGGGGGATATTAGAGGATAGGAAATGTAGCAGAATACAACAGTTACTAGTATGGCATTATGTAAAAAGGTGAATGTGTAACCGATGTGATTCTGCAATCTGTATTTGGGGTAAAAATGGGAGTTCATAACTCACTTAAAACTAATGTTTGAAATATGATATGTCAACAGCTTTGTAAGGTTTTGAACAACCAATAAAAAAAAAGAACTGAATCATCAGAATAATATAATATAGAGGAATGCATAGGCCCCACCTCATCTCCCCTTTAGTTTTCTATTATTTTCTTTCTCCCTCTCTTTCTTTCTTTCCTTGTTATTTTTTTCTCTTTTCTTTTTTCTTCTGTTTTCTTCCTCTCTCTATCCCACTTTCAACTTCCTCTTTTACTATTTATATGTAGGGTAATTTTCTAAATACAGTTAAGGAGTTTGAAGTTATACATTCTTCCATAAATTATCCCTGTCTATTCATTAGAGTTCTCCTAATTAAGTTAGAGTAATCCCATACCCTCACTCCTTTCTGCCTTAACATGATGTCCTATGCCTGATCCTCAGTTCTCTAAGTGTCACCAGAAATGATATGCCTCTTATGAAACTAATGACTATATTGTAAATGATAATTGAAGCCAACATCTGTAGACATAGAGTCTAACTATATATGTATTAATAATGAAAAGTTGCTCATAGATGATGTATTATTGATATTGGAAACTGTTAATATTGTTTTTCTCCATGAGAGAGAGATTTTGGAACTATATAAGAGCAATGTAAATATATAGGGGGAAAATATTAACACAATAGTCACACAGACCTTGAAAGAAACGTGATTAATATGAAAAGACAAGGAAAGAAAGGACCACAAACAATTCAGGACAAGTCAAGATTAGGAGAGGTAACATCTGAAGCAGAAGGAATGTCAGATAAAGATTTCAGGATATACATAGTCAGATGATCTGGAGTCTTAAGGAAGACATTAGATAGCAAATGCAGACAATGAAAGTTCACTTTGACAGTGAATTACATAAACAAATCCAAGAAGCAAAAGATGAAGTCTACTACAGGGAGATAGAGGTTATAAAAAAAAACAGAAATCCTGGAAATGAAGGAATTTATAAACCAAATTAAAAACTCAAATGAGAGTCTTGTCAGTAGAGTAGACCAATTAGAAGTCAGAACATCAGACAATGAAGACAAAATATATCATCTTGAAGAGAGCCTAAACAACTCAGAAAAGCTGATAAGAAACCATGAGCAGAACATCCAAGAAATCTGGGATACCATAAAAATACCAAATTTAAAGGTTACTGGGATAGAGGAAGGTATAGAGGTTCAAACCAAAGGAATGAACAATCTGTTCAATGAAATAATTTTAGAAAACTTTTCAGACATGAAGAATGAAATAGAAATCCAAATCCTAGAAGCCTACAGGACCCTGAATGTACAAAACCACAAGAGACCCACGCCAAGATACATTATAATGAAGATATCCAAAATACAGAACAAGGAGAGAATTTTAAAAGCTACAAGAGAAAGGAGGCAGATTACATTTAGGTGTAAACCAATTAGGTTAATGGCTGATTTTTCATCACAGATGCTGAAAGCGAGAAGATCCTGGAACAACATATTTCAAATGCTGAATGATAATGGGTTATAACCAAGAATCTTGTATCCAGCAAAACTAAGCTTCACGTTTGACAATGAAATAAAAACCTTCCATGGCAAACAAAAGTTAAATGAATTTTGAAGCTCTGCAAAGCATCTTTGGCAAAACATTACATGAAGAGGAAATTAAAAACTAGAACAAAAATCAACAGTGGGTAGTAGTACAGTAAGGAGAAAAACTAATCAAAGAGGAAAAACAGATCAAATTAAATAACAAAAATAAACAAACATGGCTAGGAGTACAAACCATATCTCAATAGTAACACTAAATGTTAATGGCTTAAACTCACCAATCAAAATACATAGGCTAGTAGACTGGATTAAAAAGATCCAACAATATGCTGCCTACAGGACACTCATCTGATAGGAAAAGATATACACAGACTGAGGGTGAAAGGTTGGGAAAAATCATACCACTCACATGGACCATGGAAGCAAGCCGGGATGTCCATTACTCATACCAAATAAAATAGACTTAAGCCAAAGTTAATCAAAAGGGATAAAAAAGGACACTATATACTGCTAAAGGGAACCATTCACCAACAAGACATAACAATCATTAATATATATGCCCCAAACAATGGTGCAGCTATGTTCATCAAGCAAACTCTTTGCAAGTTCAAGAGACAAAAAGACCACAAAACAATCATCATGGGTGACTTTAACACACCTCTCTCACCACTGGACAGGTCTTTCAAACAAAAGTTGAATAAAGAAACTATAGACATGAATAACACAATTAATAACTTAGACTTACTTGACATATATAGAATATATCAACCAAAATCAAACGGATACACTTTTTTTTTCTCAGCAGCTCATGGATCATTCTCAAAAATAGACCATATATTATGCCATAGGGCAACACTTAGCAAATATAAAGGAGTAGAGATATTACCATGCCTTTTATCCAATCATAATGGAATGAAATTGGAAATCAATGATAAAATAAGGAAGAAAAATTCCTACATAACTTGGAGAATAAACAATATGCTACTGAATGAACAATGGGTTACAGAAGACATCAAGGAGGAAATTTAAAAAGTCTTAGAGATAAATAAAAACACAGACACAACATGTAAAAATCTATGGGACACTATGAAAGCAGTACTAAGAGGAAAATTCATTGCATGGAATTCATTCCTCAAAATAAGAAAGAGTCAACAAATAAATGATCTCACACTACATCTCAAAGCCCTAGAAAAAGAAGAGAAAATCAGCAGCAAATGCAGTAGAAGGCAAGAAATAATTAAAATCAGAGCTGAAATCAATGAAATCAAAATAAAAGAAACAACTGAAAAAATTGACAAAACTAAAAGTTGGTTCTTTGAAAAAATAGATAAGATTGACAGACCCTTAGCCATGTTAATGTAGAGAAGAGAGAAAACCCAAATTATTAGCATGTGGGATGAAAAAGGCAATATTACAACAGACACTGCAGAAAAACAGAAGATAATTAGTAATTATTTTGAAACATTATACTCCAATAAAATAGAAGATAGCAAAGGCATTGACAAATTCCTTAAGTCTTATGATCTGCCCAGATTGAGCCAGAAAGATATACACAACTTAAACAAACCAATATCATGTGAAGAAATAGAAGAAGCAATCAAAAGATTACCAACCAAGAAAAGCCCCCGATATACTGCAGAGTTTTACAAGACCTTTAAAGAAGAACTAATACAAATGCTCTTCAAACTATTCCAGGAAATAGAAAAAGAGGGAGTACTTCCAAATTCATTCTATGAGGCCAATATTACCCTGATTCCAAAATCAGACAAAGACACTTCAAAGAAATAAAATTTCAGACCAGTATCTCTAATGAATATAGATGCAAAAATCCTCAATAAAATTCCAGCAAATTGGATACAAAAACATATCAAAAAGATCATACACCATGATCAAGTGGGTTTCATCCCCAGGATGCAAGGCTGGTTCAACATATGGAAATCAATAAATGTAATTCACCACATCAATAGACTTAAAGATAAGAACCATATGATCATCTTGATAGATACAGAAAAAGCATTCGCAAAATACAGCTTCCCTTTGTGTTTAAAACACTAGAAAAACTAGGGATAACAGGAACTTACCTCAACATTGTAAAAGCTATCTATGCTAAGCCTCAGGCCAGCGTCATTCTAAACAAAGAAAAGTTGAAGGCATTCCCTCTAAAATCTGGAACAAGACAGGGATGCTCTCTCTCACCACTTCTATTAAACATAGTTCTTGAAACACTAGCCAGAGCAGTTAGAGAGTCAAAAGAAATTAAAGGCATAAATATAGGAAAAGAAGAATTTAAAGTAGCACTATTTGCTGATGATATGATCCTATACCTAGCAGATCCAAAAAGTTCAACCAAGAAATTTCTAGAACTAGTAAATGAATTCAGCAAAGTGGCAGGATATAAAATCAACACCCATAAATCAAAGGCATTCCTGTATATCAGTGACAAATCCTCTGAAATGGAAATGAGGACAACTACTCCATTCACAATATCCTCAAAAAATAAAATAAAATACTTGGGAAATTACTTAACAAAAGAAGTGAAAGATCTATACAATGAAAACTATAGAACCCTAAAGAGAGAAATAGAAGAAGACCTTAGAAGATGGAAATATCTACCTTGCTCATGGATAGGCAGAATTAATATTATTAAAATGGCCTTATTACCAAAAGCACTCTATAGATTCAATGAAATTCCGATCAAAATCCCAACAGCATTCCTCACAGAAATAGAAAAAGCAATTATGAAATTCATTCAGAAAAAATAAGAGACCAGAATACCTAAAGCAATTCTAAGCAGAAAGAGTAAAACAGGTGGTATCGCTATACCATATCTTAAACTATACTACAGAGCAACAGTAAAAAAAAAAAAAAATCCAGCATGGTACTGGTACCAAAACAGCTGGTAGACCAATGGTACAGAATAGAGGACAGAGACCAACCCACAAATTACAACTACCTTATGTTAGACAAAGGTGCTAAAAGCATGCAATGGAGAAAGGATAGCATCTTAAACAAATGGTGCTGGGAGAACTGGAAATCCATATGCAACAAAATGAAATTGAATCCCTTTCCCTCACCATGCACAAAAATCAACTCAAAACGGATCAAGGATCTAGGAATCAAACCAGAGACTCTGCATCTAATAGAAGAAAAAGTGGGCCCTAATCTGCATCACGTGGGGTTAGGCTCCAAGTTCCTTAATAAGACACCTATAGCACAAGAGTTAAAACCAAGAATCAACAAATGGGATAAATTCAAACTGAAAAGTTTTTTTTCTCAGCAAGAGAAATAATATGTGAAGTGAATGGGGAGCCTAAATCCTTGCAACAAATTTTTACCCTTCACACATCAGATAGAGTTCTAATCTCTAGGATATACAAAGAACTCAAAATTTAAACAACAAAAAACCAAATAATCCAATCAACAAATGGGCCAAGGACCTGAATAGACACTTCTCAGAAGAGGATATACAATCAATCAAAAAATACATGAAAAATGCTCACCATCTCTAGCAATCAGAGAAATGCAAATTAAAACTACTCTAAGATACCATCTCACTCCAGTAAGAATTGAAGCCATTATGAAGTTAAAGAACAACAAGTGCTGGCGAGGATGTGGGGAAAAAGGTACATTCATACATTGCTGGTGGGACTGCAAATTGGTGCATCCAATTTGGAAAGCAGTGTGGAGATTCCTTGGAAAACTGGGAATGAAACCACCATTTGACCCAGCTATTCCTCTTCTCGGGCTATACTCAAAAGACCTAAAAGTGGCATACCACAGGGACATAGCCACATCAATGTTTATAGCAGCACAATTCACAATAGCTAGACTGTGGAGCCAACCTAGATGCCCTTAAATGGATGAATGGATTAAAAAATGTGGCATTTATACACAATGGAATATTACTCAGCACTAAAAAATAGCAAGATCATGGCATTTGCAGGGAAATGGATGGCATTAGAGCATATTATGTTAAGTGAAGTTAGCCAATCCCCCCCAAAACAAATGCCAAATGTCTTCTCTGATATAAGGAAGGTAACTGAAAATGGGGTAGGGAGGAAGAGCATGGGAAGAAAATTACCTTTTGATAAGGAAGAGAGGTGGGAAAGAAAGGGAGGGAGAATGGGAATTGCATGGGAGAGGGAAGGAGACCACCTTTGTTATACAGAATACAGCTATGAAGGTGTGAGGGGAAAAAAAGAAGTGTGCCACATTAGATTGGGTAGAGATAAGTGATGGGAGGGGAGGGGAGGGGAAGGGAAGGGGGGAATGGAAGGACAGCAGAATAAAATAGACATTATTATCACTGTGTGTATATACGTGACTGCATGACCAATGTAATTCTGCTACCTGTACAATCAGAAAAATGGGAAATTATATCCCATCTGATTCAAATGTATGATATGACAAGATCATTGTACTGTCATGTGTAATTAATTAAAACAAATAAAAAAGAAAAAAAGGAAAAAAGTATGGAAATGATCTACATGGTTCAGCAATTAACAACATCAACAACAAACAACTACAAACTAGTTCTAGCATTAAAGTAAACAGTTTGATGTCATCCATGCTATCCACAGTACTAATAGCTGCAAGAACATGAAACTTGGTGGCAGAATTTACATAAAAATAGTTCTAAAGGATGGTAAAATACAATTCATTAAGAGAAAAGAAAATGGGGGTAGAAACACACAAAAAAATTAGAGTATTTAAAGTGTGAATAGAGGGAAAGCAGAATAAAGGTAATAAATGAAGGCTAAAAAAGAAGGAAGAGAAAAATAAAGGGACAACAAATGAGGAAGAACAAGAAAATTTGGCTATTAAGAGAAGAAAGAAGAGAAAGAAGCAAAAGAAACAAAAATAACAACAAAAAATAATTAAAAACAAACAAAAATTCCCTTAATCCTCAAAAATAAAAGGAAATAGTCCCCTTGTTCACTTTTCTGACCCTCTTTAGTTGGTCCTGTAAGTCACCCGCTATATCTCTGAACTGACTTCTCCTAGGCTCAGTCTTCTTCTTGTTTCAGTTGTGTTCTGACAGGTACGCAGTAGGCCACATGATAAGCACTAGCAAGGACAGGGTAACCATATTCACTGTGGTCTCCCAGGTCCTTGCTCAATCATGACCTCCTTGAGTTTGCTCTCCTCCTAGGTTCTCCACTTATAAGTTGAGAAACATGAAGCAGTTTCAAACACCAACTCATTGTGGAGCTTCTGAATCAGCTAAGTTCAGACTGTTTTTCTATTCTACAGGTTTTCCTTACCAAATTTGTCCACTGGGTTTCTCTTTCTGTTTGTATTACCCTCCCCTCTGCAGTGAACTGGCACTGCTGCCACCACCAGCTTAACTCCAATGTGCTCTTTCTTGTCCTTAGTTTAAAGAACATGGAATTATGGGTCTCTATGAATCTCTGAATGTTCAATAATGAGCTTCAGTGAAATTTCTCTGTTATCCACCTCACTGAGAAGCAGTATTTCTACTGCCTGAATTCCAAGTCATGGAGAAACTGGAAAATGTACTCTTCTCTTAATCCAATATCTTTGATCTCATGCAGTCTTTAGGGTTTTCCATAAGCTCATATTATCTTCCAGGAGAAATAATTCAACATTTTCATTTCTGATTTAGAAGCCTGTTATTTCTTTCTATAGTCAAATAGCTCTGGCTCAAACTTACACTATTATGAGATAGGTGGTAAAATTGGACTTCCTTGGTTTGTTCCAGATCTTTGAGGAAATTCTTTCAGCCACCTCAAGTTCAGTATGATGTTAATTATGAGTTTGCCATATATTGCATTTATTGTCCTGAAGTACATTTCTTTATATTTAGTTGTTGAGTTTTATAAATCACAGGGGGATGTGAATTTTATTAAATAATTCTGCATCTATTGAAATAATCTTTTTTTTTTGTTCTTCAACCTCTTACTGTGATGTGCCACATTTATTCATTTGTGCATGTTGAATAATGCTTGCATTCCTCGGATAAATATCTCTTGACTTTGGTATGGTAAATGATCTAGTCGATGTGTTGTTGAATACAGTTTATTTGTATTTTGTTTATAATTTTTTACATCCATGTTTATAAGAGATATTGGCTTGCAAAACTAGTACAAGGAAGGAAATAATAATGATCAGAAAAGAAATAAATGAAATCTGAACTAGAAAATTTGACAAATTGACAAAATTTTAGCAAGACTAATTAAGGAAAAAAGAGAATACTCAAATAAATAGATAAAAAGGAGACATCACAACTAATACCCCTAAAATACAAAGGATCATCATATTATCATGAACAATCATGCGACAATGAATTGGATGACAAAGAACTGGTACATTTCTGTGCACCTATAACTTACCAGACTGAGCTATAAAGAAATAGAAATCTGAACAGAGTTTGGACTTTTAATAGAAACCCTGACATCAAAGATCAGGACCTGAAGATTTCATTCTGAATTGTACTAAACATTAAAAGAAGAACTAATACCAATTCCTCTCAATTTAAAAAAATTAAAGATAAAGAAATTTTTCTGCATTCAGAATTACCTTGATATCAAAATTAGTCTGCCATCTTTTTAAAAAGTATTTTTTACAGTAGATGTACACAATATCTTTATTTTATTTTTATGTGGTGCTGAGGATCAAACCCAGTGCCTCACACATGCTAGGCAAGCACTATAACTGAGCTGTATCCCCAGTCCTAGTCTGCCATATTGATTAAAACTCAAAGCCAAACTACTGCACATTATGGTCTTGTTTTCTTTCTTCTTTCTTTCTTTCTTTCTTTCTTTCTTTCTTTCTTTTATTTTTTTGGCTTGGGCAGGTTTACATAATAGTCTATTTCTTTTCAATAAGAAAAACAAAACAAAAACACAAAGAATCCCTTAAAGTCAAATATTCTAATCCCTGATATAGACAAATGCTCTATTTTTTCTGATAAAATAAGTCTGGTATTGGGGTTTTTAGCTCCTGTCTCCTCCTGACCAGTGGGGGAAGTGGGAAAACACGCCAAGAGGAGTCAAGAAAGGTAAAGGTCGACTGGCCGCCCACACCCAGCCCTCCCTCCTGGGAGGACAATCAGACATGCCAGGGAGAACAGTCAAAGCAGGATCTCATTTAATAAGGAAGTACACACAGCTTATATACTGCACAGGAGCCAATCAGAATAAAGGTCAGAGGGTTGGAGCAAGTTCACGTGTACACCCATCCCATGGTCTGTAAGGGAAGGCACAAGCTGTCCACTGGGATGGAAGAGTCTGGACCTATCCTGAAGTGGTCCACCTCCTCTGTCACCGTCCACAGCACTACCTCCTGGCTGATCACCAGGAGCCATCACAGCCACATTTGCAGCCTCAAAACCAGGAACCAGGCAGCCACACCCTACATATCCCCCTTTTTATTTTATTAGCAGTTGTTTGCCTTACTCAAGAGTGTGCCTCTTAGGTTGTCCCCCTCTGGGGATCTTACCCATCATTGACTACCACACTAGCTCTTCTGGCAATCCTACCTGCAGGGTCTGCAGGCCCAATGGGAAGCCTCAAGGAAGGCAGATGCCTCTGCTCCCGGTTTACATCCGCACATCCTGGTAGGGGCCATGGCCAACCTCATAGGGTTCACAGTCAGTATCTTGTAAGATGGTGTATTGCTGCCCGACCACCATCAGTTGAACAGCTCTGGCTGGATCCTTGAGAAACTGGTGGAGCTCAATAGAAACAGCACTCCTCCTGTAGGAACAGACATAATTCTCCTTCTTGGGTGGTCAGGAGGTTTGGAGGACTCCCGCAGTCAAGGAATCGAGTTGAGATTGGAGGTAGGGCTGACAACATGGTGCACTGAGGCCAGCAAGTCCAGTTACCATCCTCGTGGCCACAACAAATGCCACGAGGGAGACAACAAGGAATCTGGCCACAACCAGGTAAAACGTCCAGAATGGTCTTTCATTCTTACAATGAAAGAATCATACCTCAGTGCAAAAAGCAACACAAAACCCCATATATCCCATTGACAACAGGTCCAGCCATAGAACATCAAATGATACTAACAAATCTCCAACATGTTTTTCTTTTAAGACTAAAATTACCATACAATTTTAGAACACCAGATTGATACATTGATGTTTTATGTGAACTAAATTTAGCTTTTAAAGAAATAACATAGCACAATTCTCTAGAATAACAGTTCTTGTTTAACCAGCTGTTTAATTTCTTTAAGATTATTTGCTCTAGAAACAAGAAACAAAACTTAATAAAACACAATGTTATGGGTAAATTAATGTTTTAAGGAACATTTGTCCTTTTAACATATGAATGATAAGCTTAATTTTAAAGACATCTTTACTTTCATCTGTTTACCCCATTTAAATTGAACCCTTTAAATCACATGAATGAAAGATATTTGGATCCATTTTTTAAAATTTTTCATGAGTGCTCCTCATATATCTGCCAATCTTCATACCATGTGTATGACATATGGATATATGCACACACAGACATACAACACATAACACAAGTGCACACAAATAACACAATAGTAAAGGCCTTGTAGCTTTTCACAGGTGCAATCTCCATTGCAATGTTTAAAAACTACACAGTTGATAAAAAATAGAACTGATCAGGAAAACATTAACTTAGCTCCGTAAGATCAAAATCATGAGCTCAAAAAATGTAGAATCTAAGAAAAAGCAAGGGTCCTAGAAAAAATGATTGGCCAGTAATTAGTAAATGCCATACAATTTACTTTTTGGTTTAGTCTAGTTTGAGTTCAGGTAAAAGATACATTTACCACCCCCCTCCTTTTTTGGATCGCCAGATCAGTCTTTTACTGAGCTTGCAGGCTTCTTCCCTTTGCATTTCAACTTAAGTCCTGGCTGAGGTGTGGAAGGAGCAGAGAAAACTGCTATTCTGAGCAGAAGCCTCATGCACAAGGCATTTTAACCTTAAGTCATAATTCCCAGGTTTGGATGTTGAAAATTAAATTTCCAAGACTGTTGCTATTCAATGTCATTTCAATAAACCAGACCAATGTCCCAATCCAACACTTTGCTTTCCTAAATCCTACACACTGAGGCGAACAAATTAATAATGCACTGGTACACCTAATGAAATCTTCCCAGGCTACCTAATTCAAAAATTGATGAAAAAACTGAATGATTAGGAGTTACCTGCCAACTTGGTAGTACAGTTCTTTAGTTTCTCATCCTAAGTATTTAAGTTCTCTGGCATTAATTATCTGAAATCATAAACTAGACAATTACCTAAACCCGACTTTTAACTGCAAGATTGTGCAAAGTTTCAAAAATCTATTCAGATACCAGATTGTTACAATAAAACATCATCTTGTAGACGCACATTAAGCCAAGGTCATTCCCAAGAAACAATCTGTAATATCAACACATTACTGCTAGACAGAGGTGGAGTAATCCTTACAGTGCAGGGAAGGAAGGAGGGAGTTCCCCAAAGCAAAAGGGCTTCGGCAGCTGCTGGGAGTCCCTCAGTCCCTCCCCTTACTTACAGGATTAGCTCCTGTGGTTTTGTCCCACCCCAGGCACCAGGCACACTCCATATCTCCCAACTTTTCAGTAGTAGGTTTCCCCAAGAAATTGGAGTGAGGGCTCCTGGGATTTCAAAATTTGTAAAAAAGAAAAAGGGAGACATCAAAGTTAAAGCTTTCTCCTCACATCTAAGACAGATTGGAACTTGGGTGGTATACTTTTGGTGGGCTAGACCCTGGATGAATTGGCCCAGGGTGAATTCAGCTTAACCGGCTTTTCCGGGTTTGTACAAGACAGCAGAGAATTTTCCGTGGGGGGAGGGGCAACAATATGGCAGAGGCTGCTCCCCGTCCTGGCTGTCTGGGACAGGGGCACTTGGTGTGTGATTAAGCCTTTCTCTCCTGGGAAGCTAGAGGTGCATTTGAACCCAAAAATGGCACTCTGATTCTTAGGGGCCAGGGGAGAAACAGGCTTTGAGGGTAGATAAGTTTGGGTAGACCCCCAGAGGGGGGTTCCTCTCCCAGATTCTCCCTCTTCTTCCCCAACTGTTTTGTGTGGTCCCAGGTGGGCCCAATGCCTGAGGGTGGAGTGAGACAGGATGGGGAACTCAGAATCCCCAGCGCCGGCAGGGCGTGGGGCGAGCCTTGAGACGGCTGGCTTGGCTCCTGGCTTGGCTCCCTCTCACAAACTTCTTCCTCCTCCTTCCCCTCAGCCATACAGGGAAGGAGGAGAAGCATCAATCAGGGAGTGTGAGATTGCCCCATCTTTCCAGGGATACCCTTACCTCGGTACTCGCTTGGCTTGACTCACCGATACTTTCTTTGTGTCCCTGTTCTGAGTCTGTGTTCAGCGTCCCTGTTCTGGGCTCCAGATGTTGGGTTTTTTAGCTCCTGTCTCCTCCTGACCAGTGGGGGAAGTGGGAAAAGCACACCCTGACAAAGAGGAGCCAAGAAAGGTAAAGGTCGACTGGCCGCCCACACCCAGCCCTCCCTCCTGGGAGGACAATCAGACATGCCAGGGAGAACAGTCAAAGCAGGATCTCATTTAATAAGGAAGTACACACAGCTTATATACTGCACAGGAGCCAATCAGAAAAAAGGTAAGAGGGTTGGAGCAAGTTCACGTGTACACCCATCCCATGGTCTGTAAGGGAAGGCACAAGCTGTCCACTAGGGCGGAAGATTCATGGACCTCTCCTGAGGTGGTCCATCTCCTGTCACTGCCCACAGCACCACCTCCTGGCTGATCACCAGGAGCCATCCCAGCCACATTTGCAGCCTCAAAACCAGGAAGCAGGCAGCCATACCCTACAGTCTGGGTGGCAGATAGAATCATTTTTCTCCTTCCTATAAAAAGACCTCTGAAACATAGAGTATTCATGTATTACCCCAAAACTTTAATGTTTCACATTATTTCACAATGTACTTCCATGATAATAGCAGAAATAAATATTGAATACTATAAATCATAAAAAAGGTGTGTAGAGATAGAAATAATCAAAACAGTCTCATGTGTAGATTAATAGACATAAAATTTAAAGATATTTAGGTGAAATTCTTTATGCAAAGAATACTCAGACTAATGTGGTGTTACTGACTCATTCTACAAAATTTTAATGAAAATGAATGTCATTTATAAAACTTAAAAAAAAGAGAAGGGAAGACATATAAACCTCACAAATGCATCACAGAAAACCCTATGAAACCTATCTCTCTTGAATGTTGACAAAGAAGTCCTTAATATATTATTATTTAACTGAATACAATGACATATAGAAAGGATTATAGTCCATAGTCCAGTGGTATTTGTCAAAAACACACATTTGGTTTAATGTCCAAAAATCTATTAATACATCCATAATTACCCAATATTTTCTCATGAGTCTCTTTGTGCATGTATGTGTGTGTTGTCATAAGAATACTTAACATGGGTATGCTTATTACCTTGATTGTGGTGAAGGTATCACAGATGTATATGCATCTATCCAATCTGAAATTGGATAATTAAACACGAGTTTACTATAAATATCAGTTACATATCAGTGGTTATTTAAAAATTAATGTAATATACCATACAAATAAAATACATCTTATCAATACTTTACCTTCAATTAGTACAGAAAAAACACTTTGAATCTATTGTCCATTTATGATTAAAAACCTAAACAAACTATTGAAACTTGCATAATCTGATAAAGGACATGTATATGAAAACTAAAGTAAACTTAAAGCATATTTTCTCTCTAATATTGGAAGAGTTTAGGAATATTCATTTTTACCACATCTCATTTGGCATCACATTAAAGGTTTTGCTCATGAATAAAGGAGGAAAATAACTTTAATTAAATTAAGTTTAATTTAGTGTAAATTGGGGTCATCCCTAATCTTCATCCACAGAGAGGAGTGTAGGAATGGATTACTCTTTCTAGTGCTACCCTGTTATTTTGAACAACACACCAACTGAAGCTCTGGGACAAACTTGGTCTTGGATCACCCTCTACTGCTGAAATAGAGATAATACATATCAACAACAGACTCAGGACACCAGTAAGTGGGAATAATTCAGTGCTGAAATAGTGGAACTGATTATTTGTTCAGAAACAAAAGCAATCAATTTAGACTATCTGGAAAGACAGGCAAAACAAAAGCTGCATGAAGAAGACTGGAATAAATACCTAATGTTTCAATGCCCAGAAGATGTCAAACAACAAGCACTGAGAGCTTTTAGGAAACCATGACCTAACCTGAGAACCAAAAGATGGTGCTAAAGACTGGACAGATAGTAACCAATCTGGGAGAACTGTCAGAGGATTTAAAATAGATATTTTAAGGAGACTCAGTATACTTGAAGAAAATACAGAGAAAAATTTTAAGTTTCTAAACTGAGAAACAACAGAAATTTTGAGCTTAAAGTTAAACTTAATGAAATAAAAAATGTGATATCATGAACAGCAGGACAGAATAACAGTAGACATAATTAGCAAGCCTGAAGACAAGACACATTACAGACAGAAAAGAAAAGAAAAAAAGGAATGAAGGGGAATAAAGAGAGCTTATAGTGCATGTTTATAATCCCAGTTACTCAGAAGCCTGAGGCACAAGGATTGCAAGCTCAAAGCAACCTCTGCAACTTAGCAAGACCCTGTCTCAAAATTAAAAAAAAAATGAAAAAGGAGTTGAAGATGTGGCTCAATATTTAAGCACTCAATATTCAATCCCTGCCATTAAAAAAAAAGAAAGAAAGAAAGAAAGAAAGAGAAAGAAAGCTTACAGGTACTTTGAGTCACCATTAAAAGAGCAAGTAATTGGGTTATTAGCATCCAAGTAAGCCTTCAGAATTCCGATGGAGTAGAGAGCTTATTGAAAGAAATAATAACAAAAACCGTATGAAATTTAGAGAATAATACAAATATCCATATATAGGAATGTCAAAGATCATTGATAAGATTTAACATAACTGAGTATCCCAAGACATCTTATAAGCAGAAATTTGAAAAGTCAGGAGAGGAGCATTTTTTTTTTTATAACTGAAGTATAAAAACCTGCCAATCAAGAATACTGTATTCATCAAAAATCATTCTTTTTCCACATAGTTTTTATTGGTGCATTATAGTTGTACATAATTGTGGAATTTGTTGCTGAATATTTAGATATGCACACAGTTTATATTTATATTGTTATCAGTATAATTTGGCCAGTTATCACACCCCAATGTTTTCCCCTTCCCTTCTCCAGTTCCTTTCCTTTAGTGTATGCATCTCCTTTGATTATTATAAGATCTACCCCAAACTTTCTTTTATTTTTTCCTCTCTGTTTTCAAATGTGAGACAAAACATGATGCTTGACCGTCTGAATTTGTATTATTTTGCTTAATATTATGCTCTCAAGTTCCATCCCTTTTTCTGCAAATGACATAATTTCATTTTTTGATGACTGATTGACTTTTTAATTGATTTTTTAAAAAATGACAGTGGAATGCATTACAATTCTTATTACATGTATACAGCACAATTTTTCATGTCTCTAGTTGTATATCAAGTATGTGACACAAATACATGTACTTTGGATGATAATGTCTCTCATATTCCACTATCCTTTCTAATCCCCTGCTCCCTCCCTTTTCCTCCCATCCCTCTGCGCTATCTAGAATTTATCTATTCCTCCCATGCTCCCCCTCCCTACCACACTATGAGTCAGCCTCCTTATATCAGAGAAAACATTCAGCATTCGTTTTGGGGGGGATTGGCTAACTTCACTTAGCATTATCTTCTCCAACGCTATCCATTTACCTGAAAATGCCATGATTTTATTCTCTTTTATTGCTGAGTAAAATTCCATTGTGTATATATATGCCACTTTTTTTATCCATTCATCTACTGAAGGGCATCTAGGTTGGCTCCACAGTTTAGCTATTGTGAATTGTGCTGCTATAAAAATTGATGTGGCTGAGTCAATGTAGTATGTTCTTCTTAATTCCTTTGGGTAGTCCAAGGAGAGGAATATCTGGGTCAAATGCTGGTTCCATTCCCAGATTTCCAAGGAATCTCCATACTGTTTTTCATATTGGCTGCACCAATTTGCAATCCCACCAGCAATGTATGAGAGTACCTTTTTCCCCGCAACCTCACCAGCACTTATTGTTGTTTGTCTTCAAAATAGCTGCCCTTCTGACTGGAGTGAGATGACATCTTAGAGTACTTTTGATTTGCATTTCTCTAATTACTAGACATGATGAATATTT
The DNA here is from genome assembly GCF_045843805.1 of Urocitellus parryii. Classification (NCBI taxonomy): domain Eukaryota; kingdom Metazoa; phylum Chordata; class Mammalia; order Rodentia; family Sciuridae; genus Urocitellus; species Urocitellus parryii. The sequence continues at coordinate 128,580,010 of NC_135536.1, forward strand.
TTTCATATATTTGTTGATCAATTGTATATCGTCTTCTGAGAAGTGTCTGTTCAGGTCCTTGGCCCATTTGTTGATTGGGTTATTTATTTTTTTGGTGCTTAGCTTTTTGAGTTCTTTATATACCCTAGAGGTTAGTGCTGTATCTGATGTGTGAGGGGTAAAAATTTGCTCCCAGAATATATGCTCTTTATTCACCTTACAGATTGTTTCTTTTGCTGAGAAGACAATTTTTAGTTTGATTCCATCCCATTTATAGATTCTTGGTTTTAATTCTTGCACTATAGGAGTCTTAATAAGGAAGTTGGGGCCTAATCCCACATGATAAAGATTAGGGCTTACTTTTTCTTCTATTAGATGCAGAGTCTCTGGCTTAATTCCTAAGTCCTTGATCCACATTGAGTTGACTATTGTACATGGTGAGAGATAGGAGTTTAATTTCATTTTGTTGCATATGGATTTCCAGTTTTCCCAGCACCATTTGTTGAAGATGCTATCTTTTCTCCAGTACATGTTTTTGGCACCTTTGTCTAATATAAGATAATTCTAATTTTGTGGGTTAGTCTCTGTGTCCTCTATTCTGTACCATTGCTCTACCAGTCTGTTTTGGTGCCAATACCATGCTGTTTTTGTTACTATTGCTCTGTAATATAGTTTAAGATCTGGTATAGTGATGCCACCTGTTTCATTCTTCCTGCTAAGGATTGCTTTAGCTATTATGGGTCTCTTTATTTTTCCAGATGAATTTCATGATTGTTTTTTCTATTTCCATGAGGAATGTCATTGGAATTTTGATTGTAATTGCATTAAATCTGTATAGTGCCTATACTACATGTCATTTATCCATTCATCAAGTGATAAACACCTAGGTGTTTCCATAGTTTGGCTATTGTGAATTGTATTGCTATCAATATGAGTATGCATGAGTCCCTATAGTAAAATGACATTAATTCTTTAGGATAAATGCTAAAGAGTGGTATAGCTGGGTCATATGGTGGCTACATTACTACATACTGATTTTCATAATGGTTGTGCTAATTTACAGTCCCAGCAACAGTGTAAAAGTGTTTCTGTTTCTCCATGTCCTCTCCAGCATTTGCTATTGTTTGTATCATTCATGGCTGCCATTATGACTAGAGTGAGATACAATGTAGTTTTGATTTGCATTTCTCTAATTGTTAATAATATTGAACATTTTTCCATATATTTGTTGGTCATTTGGATTTTTTATTTTGAGAAATATCCAGTTCATTTGCCCATTTATCATTGGGTTATTTGTTTATTTGGTGTTAATTTCTTTGAGTTCCTCATATATTCTGTAGCTAGCAAAGAATTTCTCCCATTCTGTAGGTTCTCTCTTCACATTTTTAATCAACTTCTTTGCTGTGAATAAGTTTTATAATTTTATGCCATCCCATTTATTAACTCTTTAAATGAGATAGTGAACTTTAGAGGTACTATTGGGAAAGTAGTTGTCTGTGCCTATATGCTAGAGTGTTGACCATATGTTTCTTTTAGGAGTTGCATATCTTCTGGTCTAATTTCTAGGTCATTAATCCATTTTGAGTTGATTTTTGTGTAGGGTGAGAGTCTTATCTCATTCTTCTATTTTTTTTTAAAGAGAGAGTGAGAGAGAGGGAGAGAGAAAGAGAGAATTTCAATATTTATTTTTTAGTATTCGGTGGACACAACATCTTCGTTTGTATGTGGTGCTGAGGATCGAACCCAGGCAGAACGCATGCCAGGCGAGCGAGCTACCACTTGAGCCACATCCCCAGCCCCTCATTCTTCTATTATTGACAACAAGTTTTCCCTGCACCATTTGTTTAAAACACTGTCTTTTCTACAATGAATGCATTTGGCACTTTGTCAAGGATCAGATGAAAGTCTTGTCTGGGTTTGTCTCTGTGCTTTCTATTCTGTAACATTGGTCTGTGCTGTTTTCATGCCAGTACAGTATAGTTTGTATATACTTTGTAGTATAATTTGAAGACATGAGTTGTGATGTATCCAGCATTTATTTTTGGCTTAAAATTGCTTTGTATATTCTGGGTCTTTCATTCTTACAAATAAATTTTAGGTCTGTTTTTCTGGTACTTGAAGAATTTCATTGGTATTTTGATGGGGATTATATTGAATCTATGTATTGCTTTTGGTAGTATGGCCATCTGAATAATATTAATACTGCCTACCAATGAACATCGGTGGTCTTTTTATCTTCTGAAGGCTTCTTCTATTTCTTTCTTTGTCAGAACCCGCTGACAATCTGTAGTTCCTGATCGGGCTGTAACAGCAGAGATGCTGAAAGAAACACACACACGCACACACACACACACACACACACACACACACACAGCCAGTAGGAATGAGCACTGTCTTTACTTTTTCTCTTTTTCTTTTATACAGCATTGTTAATTAAAACAAGGAAAAAGAAAAAAAAAAAAACATCCTTTCGGCAGCTTAATCCTTTCAAGCATGGATAAACATTCTCAGAAAAAACTTTGTTTATGGTCATAGTGCTCCGTATTTCTTATCATTTAACTTGTGGTTAGTTATTTCCTGGCAAGCACACGTGCACACACGCGCGCACACACACACACACACACACACACACACATAAATTTTACACTTGGCAGAACCTTCTTTTATGTTCTTAAGACAGCAAGAAGGACACAGTTCAAAGAGTTCATAGTTTCTCACAGAACCCCTTGTTTTGCTAAGCACAGCAAAACTTAACTGTTTGTGTGCGTGAGCACACAGTTCCCCCTTAAATAATAATGATGGCGATTGCTCCTGTCTTCGGTTGTGAACCATGCTGCAACATTCTTACCCGTCATGGAGGACTTTCATTGATGGAAAATGAAAGCCTCTGTCTTAGGTTGATATGTGCAGTGATTCGTCTTTCCCATCACTGGCAACAATCATCCAAACCGTCAAGGGGCATAGGAAGTCACCACAGGAGGATGAGATAAGAGACAACTGATCATACAACGACCAATGATACAAACAAGTATAGTCATGCCAAGTATCAAAATCATACATATAATTAATTCTTTTAACCAAGAAATATTAGGAAGCCAAGATGTTAATCAAGAAAATAATTCTTCATTTCCTTCATATTGTCTAATATTATCAATCATTTCTTTCAAATGATGAATTTCTGTATCAATAGAAACACTGTTATCAGTCAGATTAAAGTAGCACATATTTTTTACTTGAATACATTTTTTATGGTGTAACAATAGTAAATAATCTATAGCACCTCTATTATCCAAAACTCCTTGTCGTGAAACCTGATGTTCTTCATTCAACAAGGATGGAGCAGTAGATGTACGATTAATCTTTTTTGCCATTACACATGCCAATTTCATAGCTTTCTTATAAGGTCCCACTGCCAATCCAGGGATCCCCACAAGATAAAAGGTCAATGCATCAAACTCTGCTTTAGAAAGTAAGTTTATATTGTCCTTACAGTTTGATGTTAGCATAGCCATTCTTCATAAGCGATGAGAAGGATGTTTGGGAAGCAAATCACCAATGGAGGGAAGGAAAACAGTGAGACAACTAAGACAGCAATGAGTTCCATAAATCATATTTGCCAGTATGTAGTTGAATGTATAAGTTCCACAGGAAAAAACCCCAGCCTCTTGGAAGTGGTACATGTCCATAACTTGAAGGAACCACAAAGGAATTATTACATGCAAAAGAAGGTCCCATAGATCTACATTTAGTTGCACAATTGTGAAACTCAGAGCAGTGTCATTATCTTTTACAATAACAGAAGTGGTTATAACTTGAACTGCATTGTAGAGTAAGTAATAAGAAGGGGTGTCCCAATTAGAATAATCAGCATAAGTTAATAGTTTTATCAAAATTGGAGAAAAGGGTCATATTTTTTATTTCTTCTGCTGGATGACAGACAGGTAGTAAACAGGAACCCAATACTGCTCCCAGATGGACATCTCGTTTTAAGCAGATATTATCAGTTCCTGCCAATTGAGCCAATTTTAGCCATACATTGATATGATTGAAAGAGGCAACTTCCACAGCTCTGAAAAGGAGAAAAAAGTTTAGGGACAGCATCTATAAAATATAAAACAAACCAAAGAGGTAAGAGCATTCATGATGTAGTTTTAGAAGAGTCAAACCATATTAAAGGAGAAGGAATCCATCGAGGTCCGGGATCATTTTGCGGAAAAACATCGGCAGCTCCTTTTCTCCACATTAATACAGGATCAGGACCCATCCATTATCCTGTTAAAATATCTTTCCACCTTACAAGTGGATGGGCTGTTTGTCCCTTAGCATGCCATAAGTGATCTGCAGCTGTCAGTTTTGTAGCTGGGCCTACAGTTAAAAAATTTAAAATAAATAATACATGTGCTAAATGAGAGCGGGGACTACTGCTATTCCCCCCTTTTGTTTTTGACAGATATGCTTTAAGAGTTTGATGAGCTCATTCTACTATACCTTGTCCTTGAGAGTTATAAGGAATACCTGTTGTGTGTTTTACATCATAAGTGTGAAGAAATCTTGCAACTGATGTATTAGTATATGCTGGTCCATTATTTATTTTAATATATTTAGGGAGACACATAATAGAAAAAGATTCCATACAGTGAGCAATTACATCTTTGACCTTTTCCTCTGAATGAGGAGAAGCATAAATGAAATGAGAGTAAGTATCTATAGACACATGAACATACGCTAATTTGCCAAAAGAAGGATAATGAGTAACATCCATTTGCCATAAATGACCCAGTAAAAGGCCTCTACGATTAATGCCAAAATTAGGAGACTCTATCTGTGCAGAGCAGAGGGAACAATCTCGAATAATTTGAGGAGCCACTTCACAAGAAATTTTACAATGATGAGCTAAAGAAGAAGCATTAAGATGAAATTCAGAATGTAAAGTTTGGGGATCCATAGATAGAAAGGCAGACATTTTGGAGGCTAAATCAGTGGCTGAATTTCCCTCAATAAGTGGTCCTGGTAAAGTTGAATGACTTCTGTGTTATGATTTAATTATTTAATTAAATAATTAATTAAATATTATTTAATTCTGTTACTCAGGGCTGGATAATCATACTAGCAAACACCAAGCCTACCTGTGTAGGTTAGGAATATTTGTAGGCCTTAAACTAAGAACTTTTGTCTCTGGAAGCTCCTCTTGATAGTATCTTTTTATAGTTGTCAGGCATTTCTGTCTGAGAATCCTTCTTTGCAGCCTCCAGTCTTACTTATATTACTTATGTCAGGCTAACATTAGGTGTATAACTTAAATTATTATTATTATTAAAAATGCCCTGGAATGGCTGTATTTTGGTTTTAACTGTCTTCACTGAGTGTTTAAGATGAAGCAGTCAAACTGACTTTTGTTTTTATCTATTATTATATGTCAGGTGAGTTTTTATGGGAATCATTCCTGGGGAAACTTGAGAGCAGCTTCTCAGTTCTGCTAGTGCCATTTGCGCTAGGATGGGTTCAGGTTTTGCTTGACCATGTGGCTTCCTTTGGAAGCATCAGGGATGTCTCCCTTTTCTGATGATCCTCCTCTTCATAGCAAATTCACTGATTCATTTTCTGTTCTCCAGTGGTCTCATTAATCTCCCTGATCAGGGGATTATGTGGCCCAGAGTTGCAAAGCTCTTTAGAGAAGTCCCCTGTTCCCTGGATTCAGACTGACTCAGAGGGCAAGAGCCAATATTGGTTTTCTTGGCCCTTTTGATTTAACTCAATTTTAAATCTTAATCTTAAACATCCAGCAAATAAATTTTTAACAGCCTTATATTAAGAGTACTGGGCTTCAATGTCTATAACTTTACAATTATTTATCTTTTTTATTAATTGGGGTCTGTATTATCCTTGATAGCTTATTCTAAAGCAGTACCTCTGTAAAATATTAACAGGCAAACTTTAGACCATTTATAAGAAAACTACAAAATAAAATTAACAAGAGTGAAAACATATTTAGTTTGTGTAATAGCTACCTTGAATTTTGGCTGAGTTATACATTACATCCTCTGTTTGAGATCCTAGTAATCTTGACAGAAAAAACCACAACTTTTGAACATAACTTTATTTATTTATTTATTTTTTTCATTAACATTGCTTTATTTTTTTTTCTTTTTTTATTGGTTGTTCAAAACATTACAAAGCTCTTGACATATCATATTTCATACATTAGATTCAAGTGGGTTATGAACTCCCATTTTTACCCCAAATACAGATTGCAGAATCACATCGGTTACACATCCACATTTTTACATAATGCCCTATTAGTAACTGTTGTATTCTGCTACCTTTCCTATCCTCTACTATCCTCCCTCCCCTCCCCTCCCATCTTCTCTCTCTACCCCATCTACTGTAATTCATTTCTCTCCATGTTTATTTTCACATTCCCCTTACAACCTCTTATATGTAATTTTGTATAACAATGAGGGTCTCCCTCCATTTCCATGCAATTTCCCTTTTCTCTCCCTTTCCCTCCAACCTCATGTCTCTGTTTAATGTTAATCTTTTCTTCCTGCTCTTCCTCCCTGCTCTGTTCTTAGTTGCTCTCATTATATCAAAGAAGACATTTGGTATTTGTTTTTTAGGGATTGGCTAGCTTCACTAAGCATAATCTGCTCTAGTGCCATCCATTTCCCTCAAAATTCCATGATTTTGTCATTTTTTAGTGCTGCATAATACTCCATGGTGTATAAATGCCACTTTTTTTATCCATTCATCTATTGAAGGGCATCTGGGTTGGTTCCACAGTCTAGCAATTGTGAATTGTGCTGCTATGAACATCGATGTGGCAGTATCCCTGTAGTATGCTCTTTTAAGGTCTTCAGGGAATAGTCTGAGAAGGGAAATAGCTGGGTCAAATGGTGGTTCCATTCCCAGCTTTCCCAGGAATCTCCATACTGCTTTCCGAATTGGCCGCACCAGTTTGCAGTCCCACCAGCAATGTACAAGAGTACCCCTTTCCCCACATCCTCGCCAGCACTTGTTGTTTGACTTCATAATGGCTGCCAATCTTACTGGAGTGAGATGGTATCTTAGGGTGGTTTTGATTTGCATTTCTCTGACTGCTAGAGATGGTGAGCATTTTTTCATGTACTTGTTGATTGATTGTATGTCCTCCTCTGAGAAGTGTCTGTTCAGATCCTTGGCCCATTTGTTGATTGGGTTATTTGTTGTATTATTGTCTAATATTTGAGTTCTTTGTATACTCTGGATAGTAGGGCTCTATCTGAAGTGTGAGGAGTAAAAATTTGTTCCCATGATGTAGGCTCCCTATTTACCTCTCTGATTGTTTCTCTTGCTGAGAAAAAACTTTTCAGTTTAAGTAAGTCCCATTTGTTGATTCTTGTTGTTAATTCTTGTGCTATGGGTGTCCTATAAAGGAATTTGGAGCCCAACCCCACAATATGTAGATTGGAGCCAACTTTTTCTTCTATCAGATGCAGAGTCTCTGATTTGATATCTAGCTCCTTGATCCACTTTGAGTTAACTTTTGTGCATGGTGAGAGGAGGGGATTCAGTTTCATTTTGTTGCATATGGATTTCCAGTTTTCCCAACACCATTTGTTGAAGATGCTATCCTTCCTCCATTGCATGCTTTTAGTTCCTTTATCAAATATAAGATAGTTGTAGTTTTGTGGATTAGTCTCTGTGTCCTCTATTCTGTACCATTGGTCCACCCACCTGTTTTGGTACCAGTATCATGCAGTTTTTGTTACCATTGCTCTGTAATATAGTTTGAAATCTGGTATCGTTATACCGCCTGATTCACAATTCCTGCTTAGAATTGCTTTTGCTATTCTGGGTCTTTTATTTTTCCATATGAATTTCATGATTGCTTTATCTATTTCTACAAGAAATGCTGTTGGGATTTTGATTGGCATCACATTAAACCTGTAGAGAACTTTGGGTAATATCGCCATTTCGATGATGTTAGTTCTGCCTTTCCATCTTCTAAGATCTTCTTCTACTTCTCTCTTTAGGGTTCTGTAGTTTTCATTGTATAAATCTTTCACCTCTTTTGTTAGGTTGATTCCCAAGTATCTTATTTTCTTTGAGGATATTGTGAATGGAGTGTTTCTCCTCATTTCCGTTTCAGAAGTTTTGTCACTGATATACAGAAATGCCTTTGATTTATGCATGTTGATTTTATATCCTGCCACTTTGCTGAATTCATTTATTAGTTCTAGTAGTTTTTTTGTAGACCCTTTTGGGTCTTCTAGGTATAGAATCATGTCATCCACAAATAGTGATAATGTAACTTCTTCTTTTCCTATTTTTATGCCTTTAATTTCTTTTGTCTGTCTAATTGCTCTGGCCAGTGTTTCGAGAATTATATTGAATAGAAGTGGTGATAGAGGGCATCCCTGTCTTGTTCCAGATTTTAGAGGGAATGCCTTCAATTTTTATCCATTCAGAATGATGCTAGCCTGAGGCTTAGCATAGATAGCTCTTACAATGTTGAGGAAAGTTCCTGTTATCCCTAGTTTTTCTAATGTTTTGAACATAAAGGGATGCTGTACTTTGTTGAATGCTTTTTCTGCATCTATTGAGATGATCATATGGTTCTTATCTTTAAGTGTATTGATGTGGTGAATAACATTTATTGATTTCCGTATATTGAACCATCCTTGCATCCCAGGGATGAATCCTACTTGATCATGGTGCACAATTTTTTTGATGTGCCTTTGTATCTGATTTGCTAGAATTTTACTGAGGATTTTTGCATCTAGGTTCATCAGAGATATTGGTCTGTAGTTTTCTTTCTTCGAGGTGTCATTGTCTGGTTTCGGAATCAGGGTGATGTTGGCCTCATAGAATGAATTTGGCAGAGCTCCCTCTTTTTCTGTTTCCTGAAATAACTTGGAAAGTATTGGTATTACTTCTTCTTTAAAGATTTTGTAAAACTCCGCTGTATACCCATCCAGTCCTGGGCTTTTCTTGGTTGGTAGTCTTTTGATTGCTTCTTCTATTTCATCCATTGATATTGGTCTGTTTAAATTGTGTGTATCCTCCTGACTTAGTCTGGGCAAATCATATGACTTAAGAAATGTATAGATGTCTTCACTATCTTCTATTTTATTGGAATGTAGGTCTTCAAAATAATTTCTAATTGTCTTCTGTATTTCTGTAGCATCTGTTGTGATATTGCCTTTTTCATCCCACATGTTAGTAATTTGAGTTCTCTCTCTTCTTCTCTTCATTAGCATGGCTAAGGGTCTGTTGATCTTATTTATTTTTTTCAAAGAACCAACTTTTAGTTTTGTTAATTTTTTCAATAGTTTCTTTTGTTTCAATTTCATTGATTTCCACTCTGATTTTAATTATTTCTTGCCTTCTATTTCTTTTGCTGTTGTTTTGCTCTTCCTTTTCTAGGGCTTTGAGATGAAGTGTGAGCTCATTTACTTGTTGGTTTTTCCTTTTTTTGAGGAATAACCTCTAGGTGATGAATTTCCCTCTTAAAACTGCTTTCATTGTGTCCCATAGATTCCTATATGTTGTGTCTGTATTTTCATTTATCTCTAAGCATTTTTTGATTTCATCCTTTATGTCTTCTGTAACCCATTGATCATTCAGTAACACATTGTTCATTTTCCATGTGATGTAGAATTTTTCCTTCCTTCTTTTATCATTGATTTCCAGTTTCATTCCATTATGATCAGATAAAATGCATGGTATAATCTCCACCCCTTTATATTTACTGAGGTTTGCCCTATGGTATAGTATATGGTCTATTTTTGAGAAGGATTCATGTGCTGCTGAGAAAGAAGTATATCCACTTGATGATGGTTGATATATTCTATATATGTCCGGTAAGTCTAGGTTATTGATTGTGATATTGAGTTCTATAGTTTCTTTATTCAACTTTTGTTTGGAGGATCTGTCCAATGGTGAGAGAGATGTGTTGAAGTCACCCATAATTATTGTGTTGTGGTCTATTTGATTCTTGAACTTGAGGAGAATTTGTTTTATGAATGTCACAGCACCATTATTTGGTGCATAAATATTGATAATTGTTATGTCTTGTTGGTGAATGGCTCCTTTTAACAGTATATAATGTCCTTCCTTATCCCTTTGGATTAACTTAGTCTTGAAGTCAATTTTATTCCATATGAGGATGGCCACCCCTGCTTGCTTACGAGGACCATGTGCATGGTATATTTTTTCCCAACCTTTCACCTTCAGCCTGTGTATGTCTTTTCCAGTCAGGTGTGTCTCCTGGAGGCAGCATATTGTTGGATTCGTTTTTCTAATCCATGTTACCAGCCTATGTCGCTTTATTGGAGTGTTTAAACCATTAATGTTTAGAGTTACTATTGATATATGGTTTTTACTTCCAGCCATGTTTGATTATTTATCTCTTTTTTTTTAATTTCATTTGTTTCTCCATGATTAGCTTTCCCCCCTCCATCAGTCTTTACTGAGGTACTTCCCACTGTTGGCTTTGGTTATTGGTTTCCATTTCTTCCTCGTGAAGTGTTTTGCTCAAGATGCTTTGCAACGCTGGTTTTCTGGCTGCAAATTCTTTTAGTTTTTGTTTATCATGAAAGATTTTTATTTCGTTGTCGTATCTGAAGCTTAATTTTGCTGGGTACAGAATTCTTGGTTGGCATCTATTGTCTTTCAGTGTTTGAAATACGTTGTTCCAGGATCTTCTCGCTTTCAGTGTCTGAGTTGAAAAGTCCATTGTTAACCTTATTGGTTTACCCCTGAATGTAATCTTTCTCTTTTCTCTTGTAGCTTTTAATATTTTCTCTTTGTTCTGTATTTTGGATATCTTCATAACAATGTGTCTTGGCATTGGTCTACTGTGATTTTGTATGCTCGGTGTACTGTATGCATCTACAATTTGTATATCTGTTTCCTTTTTTATTTCTGGAAAGTTTTCTGTAATTATTTCATCTAGTAGATTACTCATTCCCCTGGTTTGAATCTCTATCCCTTCCTCTATCCCAATGACTCTTAAATTTGGTTTTTTTATATTATCACATATCTCTTGTAGGTTTCTCTCGTGATTTTTAACCAGCCTATCTGAGTTGGCTAGACTCTTTTCCAGATGATATATTTTGTCTTCATTATCTGACCTTCTGGCTTCTACTTGCTCCACTCTATTAATGATACTCTCAATTGAGTTTTTAATTTGGTTTATAATTTCCCTCATTTCTAAGATCATTGTTTGATTCTTTTTTATAATCTCTATTTCCTGATAAAGATGCTTAACTTCTTCTTTTATCTGTTTATGTAATTCATTCTCAATGTGTTCCTTCGCTGCTTGAATTTGCTGTCTCGTATTCTCTTTAAGGTTCCTTTCCATCTGTCTCAGGTGTTCCATGAGTTCTTTATATGACCATTTTTCTGGTGACTCTATATCCTCCTGAATATTTAGGCTGCCCTGCATTGTTTGCACTCCTTTTCTTCCTTGCTTTTTCATGCTGTTCATATTGTTTCTTGTTCTGTTTGACTGCTGAGTTACTGTTTACTCCTATAATTTTATTTGATGCTTGGGAGGAAAGGTATTAGAAGGGATGGGAAGAAGTCACTAAAGAGAATGAGAGTAAGCAGGTAGAATTCAAGGAAGGGGGGATAAGAAAATTGAAAAGAAATGTAAAGGCAGGAGAAAAGAAGGAAAGAAAAAATAGAATATTTAAAAGAATTTAAAGAAAAATATTAATAATAGAAATGAAAAATGAAATTTAAAAAAATAGAATAAAATAAAATAAGATGGATTAAAAAAACATTTAAAAAGACAGCAAAAAAAAAATTTATAAATGTGGTCCTAGAGTTCGATTAACTGCTCTTCCAGTAGATGGAGCTATGCCTACCGGGCCAAGTTTCTCCTCTCAGTTATCGGGAGTCAATCACTGTGCAGCAGTTCTTCCTCCTGGACTGGGCGAGTCTCCACTCCTGCTGTTCGCCGTGTGGGCGGGGCCTTTCACAGAGCTGGTCAGGGGTCGTTTGCAGCACTGGGCTGGCCGGTGGGGGGGGGGTCGTCTGCAGCTCCAAACCACCCGAGGAGGTTCACAGAGTCGGGCCAGCTGGGCCAAGCAGGCAGCACCCGCTCCCCCACTCACTGCAAGGGTGTAGGCAGCGGCTGCTTGGCGCCAGCCGGCGGCGGTTCACAGAGCCACGGCGGACGTGGGCCCTGGCAGGCAGTGCCCTCTCCTAAGTTTGCTGCAGCGTGTGAGCGGCGGCCGGCGGCGGTTCACAGAGCCGGGTGGTGGGGGCCCAGGCGGTCAATGTCTGCTCCTACGTTCGCTGCAACGTGTGGACTGCAGCCACCCGGTAGCGGCAGGTGGTGGATCACGGAGCCAGGCCGGTGTGGGCCCAGGCAGGCCCTGCCTGCTCCTAAGATTGCTGCTACGTGTGAGCAGTGTCTGGCTGTGGTTCACATAGCCAGGCTGCGGGGGCCCAGGCGGTCAATGTCTGCTCCTACGTTCACCGCAATGTGTGGACTGCAGCCACCCGGCAGCGGCCGGTGGTGGATCACGGAGCCGGGCCGGTGTGGGCCCAGGCAGGCTGCGCCCGCTCCTAAGATTGTTGCTACTTGTGAGCAGCGGCTTGCTGTGGTTCACAGAGCCAGGCTGCGGGGGCCCAGGCTGTCAATGTCTGCTCTATGTTCCTGCAACGTGTGGGCTGCAGCCACCCAGCAGCGGCCGGTGGTGGATCACGGAGCCAGGCCGGTGTGGGCCCAGGCAGGCCGTGCCCGCTCCTAAGCTCCGTGCACCGTGTGGGCCGCTCGTCTGGCAGCGGCCAGCAGTGGTTCACAGATCCAGGCCGGTGTGGGCCCAGGCAGGCTGCGCCCGTTCCTAAGATTGCTGCTACGTGTGAGCAGCAGCTGGCTGCGGTTCTCAGAGCCGGGCGGCGGGGGCCCAGGCTCTCAGTGTCCGCTCCTACGTTCGCTGCAATGTGTGGGCTGCAGCCACCCGGCAGCGGCCGGTGGTGGATCACGGAGCCGGGCCGGTGTGGGCCCAGGCAGGCAGCGCCTGTTCCTAAGATTGCTGCTACGTGTGAGCAGCAGCCATTTGGTGGCGGCTGGCGGGGCTGTGCCCCTGCTCTTCATTGCCGAGATTCAGTAGTCTGTGACAAGCTGCACCTCCAATTAAACTTACTAGTTCCCGGTAGGTCTCTTTTCAGTGGAATTTTGCTTGAAGTTTCTCAGCCTGATGCATGTGTGTATATTAATGAGTCTCTCTGATCCCCTTACCACGGAGGCATCGAATGTGCTGCCTCTTCGCCGGCGGCCATGTTGGGCTCCTGATGATTCAGTTCTTAAAGTCTAATTTCATGCAAAGTTCTTGGATTCACATATGTTGAGGTGTGAGGACTAGAGGGGGGAAGTGCAGAGAAGATTGGATGAGAAGAGCAAGAAAAGAAAAGAAAGAAAGAAAAGTCTCAGAACTCTGTTTTCTTTCCTTCCAGTAAGTGGAGTTGTCTATTCCTGGCTTGAGTCTCTGCGTTCAGGGTGGTGAAGGTAGCCAGTGTGAGAGGGCTTGAGCTTCTACATGGAGCCTCCCTACACTTAGTCTCTGAGTTGGAAACCAGGTGCCTGTACAATTGCTGTTCTGCATTGATAGCTATGCCTTCCAAAAGCTTGTGGGAAATATTTTGAATTATCACCATAGGGGTGGGGGAGTTGGAAACTGGGTACCTAATCAGCCTCAGAACTGTGCTGATAGCCACTGATAGATGGCGAATAAGGTTTTCCAAAATGGATTCCATCTGTTACCCATATAGGGTATTTGGTGAGGTGGGGGTGCTGGGGTAACCTTGTGCTGTGATCAGACCTCGGTCTGGAGACCCACAAGCAAAGCCTCTGTTCTGCGCCACCTTCCGTTTGTGCTGTGCTGAGGGAGTGCTGCACAGCCGGGCCTTCCACCTGTGCTGAGCAGAGTGAGGGCCGGGCCTTCTGTCTGCCTCCATACTTTTTTAGAACATACAGAGTAGTCAATTCTAGAGAAGCAATCACAGAGGATGTACCCCATAAGCCCTACTTAAGCAATACATTGACCTAATATACAAGAAGGACCCCACTCTGTAAGGACTAAAGAAAAAGTGGACCCTCAAGCTTTGACACATGTCACACATCAAAGTACTAGCAGCAGAACTGTTACCAAAGAACTAGCAGGGAAACTATACTACAAAACACATTTAGAAACACATTTAAATTCACAAAACCTGAACACTTTAACAATAGAAGGCCCTGTCCTAAAAAGAGCCACAGATAAGAGTTGAAGAGAAATCCAACCCAATAAACTCACAAATATCAACACAGGAAAGCAAGAAATATGAAAAAGCAAGGTAACATGATACCTCCTAGGTCCATAATTCACCAGCAATTGACCCCCAAGGTCTCAAAGTGGGTGAAATACCAGATAAAAAATTCAAAAGAATGATTATAAAAAAATTATCAACAAATTCCAACAGAACACAGAAAAATAACTAGATGAATTAAGAAAGTCAGTACAGAATATGAATGAAAATCCAACAAAGCGATAGATAATGAAAAAGATCCAAATAAAAATCTTGTAAATGAAAAGCACAATGAATCAAAATTTTAAATTAATTTACAATGTAGAAGACAGACTCTCAAAGCTGAAAAACAAAGTAATTAGCCTTGAATATTCAGATAATATTAAAGAAAATAAGTAATTATGATCAGAATATACAAGAGCAGTCCATGACATATTATAGTTGAAATGCCTAATGTAAAAAGAACAAGAATGGTACAAAAAGTCTGGGGATCAAGTCGAATAGATGATCTACTTATTAAAGCATCAAAGATGGCAAGTAAAATAAGTTCCAGCCTGAACTTAAACATGCTTAGATCTGGTGCATTTGTGGCAAGGTCCATATGATCAATGAGAGGAAAATCAGCACTTTATCATCAGATAATATTTGATTAATAAAGTGTTCCACTGTTTGTTAGGGAATAAAAAAATAACATGTAAAAAGTATACTAGGCTGAACACAGCCAGGTTTAGAGCTGGAGACTTCTGTGAGAAGGACAAATCTTATACTTTGTATATCAAATGATATTTTTATTAAAAATGGAACTGCAAATGTGATAGTCATAATTAAGTATAATTCTAAAGTTAGCTAGAATAGAGGTGTGGTTGATGAGTTTCACAGAAGTGATTGAAATCTGGCAGTTGGTAAGGATGCTCTAATTATTTGATTGTACATACTAAAATGCCGAGTGAAAACAACAGAAAAAATTGAGATATGGGTGAGAAAATACACCATCATGGGAGCCTGGATGTCCCCAGTTTATATGGCTACTGGAAGGAAAGCACATATGCCAGCCCTCTTGTTTTGTAAATAAAGAACTCTTTTTGTTGTTCAAAAAGCATGCTCCCAAATTAGTTTGGGTATAGAAATAAAATTTTGTCACTATACTGCTTCCTATGCCAGTGTCCTCAGCTTAGCTCTATGTCTGAAAGAGCCTTTGTAGTTCTGGTATAAGGGGCATTTTCTTCATTCCCCAAAAAGTGACATACAGACTTCTTGTGATCCCAAAATCCAGAGACCACAGGAGAACATATGTGAAGTCCCCCAGAAATCTCTTTAGTAAACAAAGATGTATTAGTAATATAATATTGAATGAAAAATAAATTGAAGTCAGAATTATTATGTAACCATATAACCCAATCAATAAATGGACAAAAAAAATGAACAGGCACTTCACAGAAGAAGAAATATGAATGGACAAAAAAAATGTATGAAAAAATGTTCAACATCTCTAGCAACTAGAGAAATGTAAGTTAAAACTACACTGTAATTCCATCTCATTAACTGTAACTTAGACCAATGAAATTATGGCACTTGCTGGTGAATGGACAGAACTGGAGACAATCATGCTACATGAAGTAAGCTGATCAACAAAAAACAAAGGATGAAGGTTCTCTCTGATATGTGAATGCTAACCCACAAGAAGAGAGAGTGGGAAGAGGAAGGATAGAAGTCCATTGAAGGAATAGAAGTCCAAAGGGAAATGAAGGGAATGGGGAGGGGAGGGAAATATCCTCCAGACAGTAGAATCAGACATAATATTCCTAACCTTGTATTTGAATACATGACTAGGATATTTGTACAACCACAAGAATAGAATCCTAATTAGAATAAATTATACTCCATGAATGTATAATATTCCAAAATGCATTCTACTGTTGTGTATAACTAAAAAGAACAAATAAAATTAAATTTAAAAAGAAGAATTATTATTTAACAATATTGACAGGAACTAAGTCCAATCAACCCACCTGAGAACATTTACTAAAGAAAATGAGCATACACATAATAAATTTTGGATTTTAGTTGTTTCTACTCTGATGATCTCCAGGAAATAAGGAAATAGTTTTCCCTTTGGTGACTTCCCTAACAATTCAGGGCCAAGACTTTGCTTGCTTGTAGAACTGCCTTGAAAATTATGAGCCTGCAAGGAAATGAACTGATAGCATCCTTTCCTTATAACAATGTCCTCAGGGGCACAATTCACATATACAAAAAAGCTCCAAGACTCAGCTGCATGAATGTATTTCTCAGCCATATTAAGAAAAGTATTAAAGACTAAGGTGGGTTTTCAGAGGATGCAGTGTGCTTTCAATAACATATATAATTCTCTCAAAATTTTATTCTTATATCTCACTGAACTATAACTAATGCATAGATATTTATAGATATAAATAACATTAGTACTATGGGCACATAAATTTATATATTTGTGGAGGGAAGTTTGTAATATTGTAATGATATATTTGAATAAAAATTTTATTCAACTATTTCTCATTTTGGTAAATTGGTACCACAAATTATTTCTATTATAGGACAAAAATATAAACTGATTTAGAATAGTTTGATTATACTACTCTGGTTTTTTGAAGAATTTACTATATTTAAGAATTTATGGATCCAACATGGCGGCCGGCAAGGAAGCAGCGATTCCAATGTCTCCACTTTAACGGGATAAGAAAGACCCATTGGAACAGTTGCAGCCTACCTACGGAGGAACTTCTAGCAAAATTCCCTTAAGAGGAGAGCTGCCGAGAATTGGTAGGTTTATTCGAAGTGACAGTTTGTCCCAGAGAAGTGGATCTTGGCCGGCCACGCGGGCACAGAGGTCTAGTCCCGCAGCCATCAGCCGCTCCTACAAGCGGCTCTCCCGGGAGGCCGCCCCACCCGCCAGGTTCTTAACCACCCAGCCGCAGCTACCCAGCTCTACAGGCAGCACCTCGGCGGGTGCAGAAGTCAAGTCCTGCAGCCAGCAGCTGCTTTCGAAAGCGGCAGGCACCCTGAGCGGCTGGGCCCGCTCCGCCCGAACCGGCAGTTGGCCTCCGCCATCCAGGCTCTCACTGGAGGCCCAGGTCTCGCTCTGCGAGCGGCCATCCCACCCGCCCGGTTCTTAACCATGCGGCCACAGCTACCCGACTCTACAGACGGCCCCGTGGCGGATGCAGAAGTCAAGTCCTGCAGCCAGCAGCTGCTTTCCCAAGCGGCAGGCACCCAGAGCGGCTTGGCCCGCTCCGCCCAAACCGGCAGTTGGCCTCCGCCATCCGGGCTCTCACGGGAGGCCCAGGTCTCGCTCTGCAAGCGGCCATCCCACCCTCCTGGCTCTTTACCACTCAGCCACAGCTACCTGGCTCTACAGGTAGCCCCGCGGCGGGTGCAGTAGTCCAGTCCTTCAGCCAGCAGCCGCTTTTGCAAGCAGCCAGCACCCGGAGCGGCATGGCCCACCCAGCCCGAACCAGCAGACGGCCCCGCCAACCGGGCTCTCAAGGGAGGCCTGTGAGTGGCCACCACACCCACCCTGCAAGCGACTGCCACACCCGCCTGGCTATTAACCAAGCGGCTGCAACTGCCCGGCTCTACAGGTACCCCCCCCGGCGGGCGCAGAGGTCCAATCCCGCGGCCACCAGCAGCTTCTGCAAGCAGCAGCGGCCCAGAGCGGAGTGGCAGCCCAAACCGGCAGACGCCTCTGCCATCCCGGCTCTCCCGGGAGCCCTTGCTCTCGCCCTGCGAACAACCACACCACCCGCCCGGATCTTAGCCACACAGACACAGCTGCCCCGCTCTTCAGGTGGCCCACTGCAGCCCGACTGAGCTAGAAGGGTCCCCGCATGGCCCAGCACATGGCCATGCCCTCCGGACTCTGTAACAGCCCCGCCCACCTGGCGAACAACCGGGAAACTTCAAAATCTCTCTGAGGGCGTGACCGTAAGGACCAAAGGACTCTCGACCCCCAACTCCCCCTACTGCCAGAGTCAGGCAGACCTGAGACTCACCAGCGGAACAGGCCTAGAGGCCTGCCAGCATGGAAGACACGTCACTCCAATTGGAGTAGGGGCAGAGCAGAGCAGCCGCCCGCATCTGGATCGGGCCCAAAAACCCGAGGGGGTGGTAGTCACATTACCACAATTGGAGTGGGGGCAGAGCAGAGCCGCCACCCGCACTCGCAAGGGTGGGCAGACCTGCGAACGACCTGCAGAGCAGGCCTAGCGGCCCGCCAGCACAGTAGACAGATCACCCCAATTAGAGGAGGAGCACAGCCACTACCCGCCCCGCAAGGGAGATTTTTCAACTATACAAGAGCAATATAAATAATTAGGGGAAAATTTCAAAAACACAACAGTTTCACCAAGCAGAAAGAAACGCGAGCAGTATGAAAAGACAAGGAAAGAAAGGACCACAAGCAATGCAGGTCAACTGAACTTTAGAAGAGGTAATAGCTGCAACAGAGGGAATGTCAGAGAGAGAGTTCAGGATATACATGCTACAGATGATCTGGTGTCTCAAGGAAGATATGCGACAGCAAAATCAGACAATGAAAGATCACATTGACAAGGAACTACATAAACAAATCCAGGAAGTAAAAGATCAATTTCACAGGGAGATAGAGGTAATAAAAAACAAACAAATAGAAATCCTAGAAATGCAGGAAGCAATAAACCAACTTAAAAACTCAATTGAGAATACTACCAGCAGAGTAGATCACTTAGAAGATAGAACATCAGACAATGAAGACAAAGTATTTCAACTTGAAAAGAACATAGACAGCTCAGCAAGTCTGCTAAGAAACCATGAGCAGAACATCCAGGAATTATGGGATAACATCAAAAGACCAAACTTAAGAGTCATTGGGATACAGGAAGGCACAGAGCTCCAAACTAAAGGAATAAACAATCTATTCAGTGAAATAATATGAGACAACTTCCCAGACTTGAAGAATGAGACAGAATCCCAAATCCTAGAAGCCTACAGGACGCTGAATGTGCAAAATCATAAGAGATCCACACCTAGACACATTATAATGAAGATGTCCAACATACATTATAAGGAGAAAATTTTAAAAGCTACAAGAGAAAGGAAGCAGATTACATTTAGGGGTAAACCAATCAGGATAACAGCTGATCTCTCAACACAGACTCTGAAAGCCAGAAGATCCTGGAATAACATATTTCAAACACTGAAAGAAAATGGGTTCCAACCAAGAATCGTGTATCCGGCGAAATTAAGCTTCAGGATGGAAGATGAAATTAAAACCTTCCACGATAAACAAAAGTTAAAAGAATTCGCAGCTAGAAAACCATCTCTTCAAAAAATCCTTGGCAAAACATTACAGGAAAAGGAAATGGAAAATAACATGGAAAACCAACAGTGGGAAGTAGGACAGTAAAGGGGGGAAAGTAATCAAAGAGGAAAACAAATCAGGTTTAGTAACATTAATAAACAAATATGGCTGGAAGAACAAACCATATCTCATTAATAACCCTAAATGTTAATGGCTTAAACTCACCAATTAAGAGACACAGGCTAGTAGAATGGATCACAAAACAAGACCCAACAATATGCTACCTACAGGAGACGCATCTGATAGAAAAAGATATACATAGACTGAAAGTGAAAGGTTGGGAAAAATCATACCATTCATACGGACTGTGGAAACAAGCAGGAGTGTCCACACTCATATCTAATAAAATAGATTTCAAGACAAAGTTAATCAAAAGGGATAAAGAAGGACACGTCATACTGCTCAAGGGAACCATATACCAACAAGACATAACAATCATAAATATATATGCCCCAAATAATGGTGCAGCTATGTTCATCAAGCAAACTCTTCTCAAGTTCAAGAGTCTAATAGACCACCATACAATAATGATGGGAGACATCAACACACCTCTCTCACCACTGGACAGATCTTCCAAACAAAAGTTAAATAAGGAAACCATAGAACTCAACAACACAATTAATAACTTAGACTTAATTGACATATTTAGACTATTCCACCCAGCATCAAGTAGTTACACTTTTTTCTCAGCAGCACATGGAACCTTCTCAAAAATAGACCATATATTATGTCACAGGGCAACTCTTAGACAATATAAAGGAGTAGAGATAATACCATGCATCTTATCTGATCATAATGGAATGAAACTGAAAATCAATGATAAAAGAAGGAAGGAAAAATCAAGCATCACTTGGAGAATGAACAATAGGTTACTGAATGATCAGTGGGTTTTAGAAGACATCAAGGAGGAAATTAAAAACTTCTTAGAGTTAAATGAAAACACAGACACAACATATCGGAATCTATGGGACACATTGAAAGCAGTTCTAAGAGGAAAATTCATTGCTTGGAGTTCATTCCTTAAAAAAAGAAAAAACCAACAAATAAACGAGCTCATACTTCATCTCAAAATCCTAGAAAAAGAAGAGCAAAACAACAGCAAAAGAAGCAGAAGGCAAGAAATAATTAAAATCAGAGCTGAAATTAATGAAATCGAAACAAAAGAAACAATTGAAAAAATTGACAAAACTAAAAGTTGGTTCTTTGAAAAAATAAATAAAATTGACAGACCCTTATCCGTGCTAACGAAGAGAAGAAGAGAGAGAACCCAAATTACTAGCATACGGGATGAAAAAGGTAATATCACAACAGACACTTCAGAAATACAGAAGATAATCAGAAATTATTTTGAATCCTTATACTCCAATAAAATAGAAGATAGTGAAGGCATAGATACATTTCTTAAGTCTTATGATCTGCCCAGATTAAGTCAGGAGGATATAGGAAACCTAAACAGACCAATAACAATAGAGGAAATAGAAGAAACCATCAAAAGACTACCAACTAAGAAAAGCCCAGGACCGGATGGGTATACAGCAGAGTTTTACAAAACCTTTAAAGAGGAACTAACACCAATACTTTTCAAACTATTTCAGGAAATAGAAAAAGAGGGAGAACTTCCAAATTCATTCTATGAGGCCAATATCACCCTGATCCCTAAACCAGACAAAGACACTTCAAAGAAAGAAAACTACAGACCAATATCTCTAATGAACCTAGACGCAAAAATCCTCAATAAAATCCTGGCGAATCGGATTCAAAAACATATCAAAAAAATCATACACCATGATCAAGTAGGATTCATCCCTGGGATGCAAGGCTGGTTCAATATACAGAAATCAATAAATGTTATTCACCACATCAATAGACTTAAAAGTAAGAACCATATGATCATCTCGATAGATGCAGAAAAAGCATTGGACAAAGTACAGCATCCCTTTATGTTCAAAACTCTAGAAATATTAGGGATAACAGGATCATACCTCAACATGGTAAAAGCAATCTATGATAACCCACAGGCCAGCATCATGCTGAATGGAGAAAAATTGAAGACATTCCCTCTAAGATCTGGTACAAGACAGGGATGCCCTCTCTCACCACTTCTGTTCAACATAGTCCTCGAAACACTGGCCAGAGCAATTAGACAGACGAAAGAAATTAAAGGCATAAAAATAGGAAAAGAAGAACTTAAATTATTACTATTTGCAGATGACATGATTCTTTACCTAGCAGACCCAAAAGGGTCTACAAAGAAACTATTAGAGCTAATAAATGAATTCAGCAAAGTGGCAGGATATAAGATCAACAAGCATAAATCAAAGGCATTCCTGTATATCAGCGACAAATCCTCTGAAACGGAAATGAGGACAACTACAACATTCACAATATCCCCACAAAAAATAAAATACTTGGGAATCAACCTAACAAAAGAGGTGAAAGTCTTATACAATAAAAACTACAGAACCCTAAAGAAAGATATAGAAGAAGACCTTAGAAGATGGAAAAATATACCCTGTTCATGGATAGGCTGAACTAACATCATCAAAATGGCGATATTACCAAAAGTTCTCTATAAGTTCAATGCAATGCCAATCAAAATCCCAACAGCATTTCTTGTAGAAATAGATAAAACAATCATGAAATTCATATGGAATAATAAAAGACCCAGAATAGCAAAAACAATCCTAAGCAGGAAGTGTGAATCAGGCGGGATAGTGATACCAGACTTCAAACTATACTACAGAGCAATAGTAACAAAAACAGCATGGTATTGGTACCAAAACAGGCGGGTGGACCAATGGTACAGAATAGAGGACACAGAAACCAATCCACAAAACTACAATTATCTTATATTTGATAAAGGAGCTAAAAGCATGCAATGGAGGAAGGATAGCATCTTCAACAAATGGTGCTGGGAAAACTGGAAATCCATTTGCATCAAAATGAAACTGAATCCCTTTCTCTCGCCATTCACAAAAGTTAACTCAAAATGGATCAAGGAGCTTGATATCAAATCAGAGACACAGCGTCTGATAGAAGAAAAAGTTGGCTATGATCTACATACCGTGGGGTCGGGCTCCAAATTCCTCAATAGGACACCCATAGCGCAAGATTTAGCAACTAGAATTAACAAATGGGACTTACTCAAACTAAAAAGTTTTTTCTCAGCAAAAGAAACAATAAGAGAGGTAAATAGGGAGCCTACATCCTGGGAACAAATCTTTACTCCTCACACTTCAGATAGAGCCCTAATATCCAGAGTATACAAAGAACTCAAAAAATTAGACAAAAAGACAACAAATAACCCAATCAACAAATGGGCCAAGGACCTGAACAGACACTTCTCAGAGGAGGACATACAATCAATCAATAAGTACATGAAAAAATGCTCAACATCGCTAGTAGTCAGAGAAATGCAAATCAAAACCACCCTAAGATACCATCTCACTCCAGTAAGATTGGCAGCCATTATGAAGTCAAATAACAACAAGTGCTGGCGAGGATGTGGGGAAAAGGGTACACTGGTTCATTGTTGGTGGGACTGCAAATTGGTGCAGCCAATGTAGAAAGCAGTATGGAGATTTCTTGGAAAGCTGGGAATGGAACCACCATTTGACCCAGCTATTCCCCTTCTCGGTCTATTCCCCAAAGACCTAATAAGAGCATGCTACAGGGACACTGCTACATCGATGGTCATAGCAGCACAATTCACGATAGCAAGATTGTGGAACCAACCTAGATACCCTTCAATAGATGAATGGATAAAAAAATGTGGCATTTATACACAATGGAGTATTACTCTGCATTAAAAAATGACAAAATCATAGAATTTGGAGGGAAATGGATGGCATTAGAGCAGATTATGCTAAGTGAAGCTAGCCAATCCTTAAAAAACAAATGCCAAATGACTTCCTTGATATAAGGGGAGTAACTAAGGACAGAGTAGGGACGAAGAGCAGGAGAAGAAGATTAACATTAATAGGGATGAGAGGGGGGAGGGAAAGGGAGAGAGAAGGGAAAATGCATGGAAAGGGAAGGTGATCCTCAGGGTTATACAAAATTACATACAAGAGGAAGTGAGGGGTAAGGGAAGAATAATACAAGTGGAAGAAATGTTTTACAGTAGAGGGGGTTGAGAGAGAAGAGGGGAGGTGAGGGGAGGGAAGGGGGGATAGTAGAGGTTAGGATAGAGAGCAGAATTCATCAGACACTAGAATGGCAATATGTAAATCAATGGAAATGTAATTGATGTAACTGATGTGATTCAGCAATCTGTATACGGGGTAAAAATGGGAGTTCATAACCCTTTTGAATCAAACTGTGAAATATGATATATCAAGTTAGATGTAATATTTTGAACGACCAACAATAAAAAAATAGTAAAAAAAAAGAATTTACTATATTTCTAAGACTAATACTTAGAACTATTTAAATAATTATATAATAAAATGTGAATTTTAAATAGTTTGCAGCAATGAAATTTTAGAATATGACCATATGACCAAATAAACCTGTGATGGTTTACTTTATGTGTCAATTTGTCTGAGCCACAGAGTGCCCATATATTTGATTAACTATTCTTTCTGTGGCCCATGAGGGTATTTACAGATAAGATAGCATTTTATTTGGACAAGCAGACTGATTAAAAGAGATTGACTTCCCCAATGTGAGTGGGGTTTATCCAATTCTTTGAAGGCCTGAAAAGAATAAAAATTTGAATAACAAAGAATTCTGTCTGTCTGTCTTCTAGCTGGGTTACTTTTCTCCTGGTTTTGGACTAGGACCTAACTGGAACTTATACCAATGATTCTCCTGATTCTCAGGCTTTTAGATTCAAGAGTGTAACTGTATCATTTGTTCTCTTGGATCTGCATCTTATTGATCAAAGATCTTGGATTTCCAGAGCTATGCGAAAGTTATGTTGTTAAAGCCACTTAGTCCTGATATTTTGTTATGGCAGCCAATGCTGACAAATGTACATACTCAAATCCAGACCACCTCTGGAAATTCATGTTTACCAGTTTTACTTAAGTGTGTGTACAAGGAGAGGGAAAGAGGTAAAAGATATCCTAGCTAGTTCTCTAGGCACAGGTCATAACCCTTTATCTCTTATTCCTCATAGTAATCAGAAAACGCATGATACATCCCCTAAAGATCATCTGCTCTATCAATGGAAGGCTGGGGAGAAACAAATAATGAGGATGTGTTATAGGGTTTCCTGCCCTTTTCTCCATCAATTTTGTCAATGTATTAATTAGTCCAGGTGTTCTTTAGTGTCTTTCCAGTGTCCTTGTAATAACTTCCTTGTTGGCCTATGTGTCACCTACTTCCTCTCCCACTCATCCTTCACCATACATCTAGAGAAATCTTGCCTGGACTCATCCCTTCATTTCTTGGTGGCTAAGAACATGAGCTTTAGAGTCTGACTGCTTAGATTCACATCTCTGCTCTGCTATTACTAACTATATTGTTTTAGTAAGTTACTCAAATTCTTTTATCTAAAAGAGGTTTATTTGTGCCCCCCAGAATAAACAAACATATCCTGAGCCTATGAAACTGCTAATCAATCCATCCTAGTTTAAATGGACTGACTGGGTGGTAACTGTGGGATGGTGGGGTGTGGCTGGAGGAGCTGGATCCTGGGTGTGTCCTGAAATGGTTCATCTTCCCTGGGCCTCCCACTGTTCCTGACCCCACCATGAGGGGTGTAGCTTTCCTCCACAGCACCCTTTGGTCATGATGTTTTTCTTCTATCTTGTGTCCAGGGAAATAGGGGATGGTCATCTGTGGATTGAGACCTCTAAAACTGTGAGCCAAAATCAACTTTTTCTTCTCTTAGTTTTTCTTCTTAGGTATTTTGGTCACAGCACTGAAAAGCTAACTAAAAACATCACTTTTTTTTTTCTTTTCTTCTCTTATTCTTTTCTTGTTTTCTTTCCTAGGATGAGTTTCCTATTATGTATTTTTATTATTCTGTGGCCTAAGAGGTGATCACCTGTCCCCTGTTTTCTTCTACTTTGACTCTCCCTGACACCCATTTCCATTCTTTTATGAGGAGAACATAAACTTGATCAACAACATCACATTTTATTGGCCTCTCATTATACATCCTCTGCTTTAGGATGAAGGTGTCCAGTTTTTTGTGGACACTAGCAAGTCTTTTAGATATATAAGAAAAATATAGGATGCCAAGGCAGGAACTAAAGAATTCATTAATAACAGTGAGCACATGGATGTTTTTATTGTTAGAATTAGGTAATTATTTAAAAGTGAATTTGCTTGCTTATAAGTTCCTCAAACATGCTTACTGCTTGTCTCATCACAGCCAAGGAACACTCACCTAGACTGGAACTATTTATAGGTCCATTAACCTGGCATAAGTTCTTTGTGCTTTCATGTTGCTATTGCATCTTCTTGTTCATGAGAACAAATTCATGGAGAAGTTTGAAATATCTTTGGCTTTTCAGTAAAGTGCAACTTGATAATACAAAAAGTTTTGTGTGCATGTGGTGTGTGAATCAAGTTTTTCAACTCGCATTCTTATATTATACATAACCCTAAAATGTTTTTAATCTTTTAAATTAAAATATTTTATTATTTTATTAGTACATTATAGTTATACATAATACTGGGGTTCACAAATGTGGAACTAGAGTAAAATTTTTAAAAGGGAGATCCCATGAAAGTGAAAGGGAGATCAGTGGAGTAGAAGAAGGGGATGGGGGAGAGGAATGGAAAAGGACAGGAACTACAGAATAAAATTGACAAAATCATTCTATGTATATACATGAATACATCTCAGAGAATTCTACCTTTATATGTATCTATAAAGCACCAATTTAAAAACCAACAAATAAATAGGAAGAAAACCAGTTAGAAGAAAGAAAACAGGAGGAAGGAAAAAGGGAGAGAAAATTGGGATGCATTTTTTTTTTGATAGTGGGAATTGAATCCAAGGGCATTTAATCACTGAGCCACACCCCCAGCCCTATTTATCTATTTATTTATTTATTTAAATTTTCTTAAAGCTTCAATAAGTTGCTGAGGCTGGCTTTGAACTTGCACTCCTCCTGCTTCAATGTTCTGAGTCGCTGAGATTACAGGCATGTGACACCATGCTCAGCTGGGACTGCATTATTTTTTATTTTAGTTGTTAATAGAATTTTATTTTTATTTATTTATATGTGTTGCTGAAAATCAAACCCAGTGCCTCACACATGCTAGGCAAGTGCTTCATCACTGAACCATAAACCCAGTCCCTGGGACTACATTTTTAAAAGCTACTCTTTGTACTTCTTTGTCATGCTGACTTAAATTGATTGAACGTTTGTCTAAATTAGTTCATGTAACATTATTTCCATGTATGTATTTGTGTCTTCACACTAGATCATAAGGAACTTGGAATTTTTATCATAGCAACAAGAACAATTCTGAGTCTATAATGGAAAGTTTATAATAGTATTTTTAGTACTTGTACTAAAATTTTTAGTATTTGCACAAATTTAGTTTTTGTACTCATGCAAGATATTACTACCATGATGTTTCTTTCTCCCTTCATACAGAGCACAAATCAAGCTCTATCTTATATAAGATATGCAAACATGGAATAAGCTACCACGAGTCATGTTCTTGTGACCCAGAGGTGATGATTTGAGTTAAGGAAAAAAGTGCAATTTCAGGGATTGGTATCATCTGAGAATGTAGCTATGAACTTCATCTTAAAGGAGTAGAAGGACCTAGATGGTGCTAACAGGACTCTGTACAGGATGTGGTACTGGAAAGCTACAGCAACCTATTGTCATTGGGCAAGTGAAATTCCCCAAGCACTTTCTTTTTTGTTGATAAATACAGGAATAATTTCTAAGGTTCAGTGTTATGTAGGTGTAAGATTCCCAGTACGTGAAGAATGTGTGTCACAATTTTTTAAGGAAATATTTAATTTGGCCCCTTGAATGAACAGTTCCTAAAGTTAAACATGTCATACTTCAGAAGACATGAGTTAGCTGTTTGGTAAAGTCCTACATAATTTCCCATTAAGAAGTTCAGTAGATTAGACAAAGGGGAATGAAGGGAAGGGAGGGGTAATAGGAAAAGAAAAGACAATGTAATGATTCTGACATAATTTTTCTATGTACATAAAGAATACACACCACAGTGAATCTCACCATTGTGTACATCCACAAAACTGGGATCCTAATTAGAATAAGATATATTCCATGCTTGTGGATTTATACCAAAATTCACTCTACTGTCATATATAACTAAAAAGAACCAATAAAGCTGATTAATAAATCTTTAAAAAAAAAAAAAAAAGGTGCTGCATTAACAAACCTGAGGTGATCTTCAAGCCAGAGCAAGAAACAGAGACAGAGACAGAGGAAGTACCATATCAGAGCCTTCTGGGTCAATAATCACACACTGAGAATATTGGCTGAAAGGAGTAGAGGCCAGGAGATATTGGTCAGGTTGAGTTGCTTTTACCCATTTTTCCCAGGTGCCAAATCTGTTTATAGCTTGTCTCAGGGGCACCAGACACAAGCATTGTTCAGACTAAGGCAGACTCTCAAGTATAAATCTATACTCTCCTTTTTGTCAAGTATTTTCTTAAGACTTACCAAAGATCCAATCCCTTTCTAGTACTTCACAGACTTTTCTTTGGTTAGTTAATTTCTCCTAAATTTTCAGTTGATTTTATTTTTTTATGTCAACTTTTATTGACACATATTAATTGTACACATTAATGGGATTCACTTGGTAATTCCATACATGCAGACAGTTGTGCATTGATCATACCGGTCTCTGGACTGTCTTCTTTCATCCTTCCCTTATTCCCCACAGCACACTTCCAAGTCCCTAATAATCACCTTGTTACTTTCAGGTTGACATTTTTATTATTACCACATATTAATTGTACAAATTAACAATATTATGTTTCCATACATGCATATATTGTGTATTGATCGTATTGATCATGTCTGCCCTCCTTACTAGTCTCCTTTGACCTTTCTTCTGCCAGTCTTCTACTATCCCCTAAAAGAACCTCTTCTGTTTTCAGGTTGTTTTGTTTTGGTTTTTGTTTTATCTCCACATATGAGAGAAAACATGTGAGACCCACAGAAGAGTCATTGTCAAAAACTTATTCCTTGACCACCCCTCCCTCTATAGCACATTTACAAGCAAAAATCTCCCTCTCCTATACTTTCATTCATATGAAGTAAATAAAAAATGAAAAAAGGAAAAGAAACAAAGTCTTCCCTCCTTCTCTTAAAATAAGAAAATGGAGGCATCAAGAAGTGAGGTGACTTGCTCAAGGTTACAAGACTTTGAACAGCTAAAGAAGGACTGGAGCCCAGCTATCCCAGTCCAATATTCCGCTCACGAACTGTGCACCCTTAAAAGGTGACTGGATGAAGTAATTTTGTGTGAGGAGAAATTAGTGGAAAAGTTAAATGAACAACCAAATAAGTTAATTATTAAATCATGACATAACTCCCCTAGGGAATGCTTTGTAGTTACTAGAAACAAGTGACAAACAGTGACAAAATGGGAGGTCTTGTGCTCTCACATGGAGCAACTCGGCATCATGCATACTGTATGAATTTGACTAAAAAAAAATGTGTTAAAAAGGGTGGAAGAAATATATCAAAATGGTGACTTCTGGAAGGTGGGATTGTGCTATTTTTCCCCTTTCTTTCAAGTTTTCTGTATTTTCCCAGGTTTCTAAAATGCACATTTCATTTATTACAGGAAAAATATATCCCTCTATATTTTAGTTTAAAAAAAAAATACTGCTTGGAAGCAGCCTCTGTGCCTTTTGTGAATTTTCAGGGAGGCACTCTGAGCCTCCTTTCATCCTTCACTTCCTGCTCCATCACTAGTTCATGGGAAGGATCATGGTTTCTGGAGGGACATCTCTGCTGGGAGCCTCCATGTGCTATTTTGCATTTTAAGTACAGACCACTTTTGTGTGGTAGGGGTGTCTAGGTGACCACCCCACAGTCTTATAGTGGCACCCAAGCATGGAACTAGCCTCCTGAGTCCCAGACCAGTGCTCTTCTCTCCAGGGGCCGTAGTTTCCTGCATCCTCAATACTGGAGCATCTCCCTCTGGCACTCCTGTGAGAGTAGGCAAGGCTAAAGTGAACCTTCTCCATCTCTGGTGGCCAGATCCACTCCTTGCCTCTGTGGGCCAGCAAGTGGGTAGCCAGGCACACAGAGGGGCATGTTGGGGCACCACTGTCCAGAGAGCACCAGGGTCTTGCCCCCATGTGGCTGTTCTGTGCCTCAGTCATCCAGGTGTTGCTCTTCCCAAGTAGATGTGGGAATGGCACTGTATGGGTCCATGATGACCTTGGCACAGCGAATGATCATTACTATGAGGAAGAGACAAAGGAAGACAAAGCAGGCCAAGGTCAGCCCCTTGTCCACATCGACATAGACAGGCTCAGGTGTGGGCTCCTCCATCTCCTGGCGGCTACTGTAGGCTCCTCCTGCGGCTCAGGCTTGACTGGTACCATTTTCCACCCCTATGGAGAGCCAGGGCAATGGAGAGGGGAAGGTTAGGGCCACTTCTTTGGATCAGTACAGAGTGATGATATCTTTTTTTTTTTTCTGTCCCCCACTACCACCCCAAGCAAGAACTTGCTGTTCAGGGAACCCACGGGAGGGTAAGAAAGGGAAGAGGTTACATGCATACCTTTTAAGGGAGCCACATGGTAATAGCCCTAACTGGTGTCTCTAACTGTGCAGCCTATTCCTTCCCAGAGTGGATGGGGAATGTGACAATGATTCCCAACAGGGGTGGGGCTCAAGTGGGGCTGAGGGCAGCTTGAGATTAGAGCCCTTGCAGCTGCCTTTACTCCCTGAAGCCATTCAGGAAGAAGATGAGAATAATGCTTTCCACTTAGTCAACCCAACATTTGAACACAATCAAATGCATTTTTTTAAATTAGGCAATGAATTTTTCAAATAAAACTGAATGTCAAACACAATGTATGAACAGACAGAAGAGAAGCTGCTGTTATGTCAGAGGAAAGGAGCCATGCAGGGTCTATGTTTCCTTTCCCTCTGTGCAGGCCTCAGGTTACACCATTTGAAAATTGCAGGTGCAATGGGAGTAGAATTTTGGCAGTCAGAAGGAGTTGAAGCCCCATTGCTGCTCTGCAGAGCAAGTCTGGGCAACTCACCATCATTGACCACTCATTCATCTTAAGGAGGTTTACTGACTTTTCAAGGACCTGATTTTCCTCCTGCTGACTGCAGGAAACAATGCAAGCTTTACAAGAGTGTGAGTATTATAAGCAATAAAACTTAAGTGTAAAAACTTAGCACAGTCCCTGGCCCCAGTGAGCAGTCAGTAAGTACTTGAAATGATATAGGAACTCTGGGAGCAGGCGAGGGTGGGCAGAGCTGCTTCCTGCAGGGAAGGAGAACCTCAAGATAAAGGGCCAATTGCAGTTCTCTCCATTCATAACAAGCATTCCTGTACTCATCTCTGAACCTGCATAGCACTAGTACTCATACTGTGCTGTCATATCCAGTTTTGTTTTTAAACTTCATGACTGCCCTGGAAGCTAGTTAGCCAGGCATCAATACGTCCATTTTATGAATGTGAAAACTGAATCACGGAGCAGAAAAATGACTTACCCAAGGTCCTACATTACAAACCCGAGATCTCTACATATCCCTTCCTCTTCTGGTGCAAGGCAAAGTGAGGATACCCCCCCCCCAATCTGAGCTTTAAGAACATGGCTATGTAAGCATTCTCAAAGCTTATTCCAGACCCAGCTGGCCTGGAATATCTGTGACCATGAGTCCCATGCTTTCCCCTCTCTTAGACCTTGCCTCTTCTTACCTACTCACTGGGCCACTGACCTGCTTTTGGAGTGGTCACCACTTCCGAAGGACCTTGGGTCAGGCTGTTCCAGGAAGAAGGGGGAGCAGCAGGACATTACAGCCCAGAGCCAGTGAGAACAGCATGGCCTTTCACTCAGAGAGAATCACTGTGCTGGCAGTGGCCCTGGAGCAACTGAAACAGAATGGGACAGAGGAAAAATTGTTATTTCCTGTGATGCTTAGCCCCAGTCCTGATCTCTCCTGGCAAAAAGCATTGGCCCTGGCAGCTTCTTCCTGGTGCCTGCTGTCAGCTCGTGCTGCCTTTCCCTTTCATTTTTAAATATAACTTTAAATATTATAGCAAAAATGCACATAACATAAAATTTATCACCTTAACAGTTTTGGGGGGAATCAATTTGGGAGGGATTTTGTTTTATTTTTGTTTTGGTGCTGGTACCAGGGATTGAACCCAGGGGTGCTTTACCACTGAGCTACACCCCCACCCAGGATGTAGCTTTTTATTTTCATTTTTATTTTTCATTTTGAAACAGGTTTCACTGCTTAGGGTCTCACTAAATTGCTGACACTGGCCTTGAACTTATGATCCTCTTACCTCAACCTCCTAAATTGTTGGCTTTATAGCCATGAACTCCTGCACCCAACCCCATCTTAACTGTTTTTAAGTGTACAATTCCGGGGTTGCAGATGTAGCTTAGAGGCCTGGCATGAGAGAAGCCTGAGTTCAGTCCCTAGTACTGGGGAAAAAAAGTACACTTCCAGTGGCATCAGATACATTTATATTGTTGTGCAACCATCATTACCTTCCATCCCAGAACTTCTTTATGGTTTCACACTGAAATGCTCTACCATTAATCAGAACTCTCTGTTCTCCTTACCCCTAACCATGGGTAACCACTATTCTTTCCATCTCTATGAATTTGACTACTTTGGGGACCTTATGTATAAGTGGACTCATTCTGTGTTTGTCCTTTCATGACTCTCTTATTTCATTTAGCATACTGATCTCAAGTTTCTTCCATGTTGTATCCTATGCCATAATGTCCCTCCCTTTTTAAGTTTGAATATGTCATTGTATAAACATATGACATTTTGTTATCCATTAATCTGTCACTTGTTAGCTGAGCTGTCTCTATCCTATCAGCTATGGTAAACAATGCTGTTACAAATGGGTGTACGAATCTCCTTGAGCCCCTGATTTCAATTCTTTGGGGTATATACACAGAAGTGGAATTGCTGGATCACCTGGTAATTCTATTTTTAACTTTTTGAAGATTAGATTTAACATTTTTGTATAAATGATACATGTGCATAATTCAAAAGCATAAAAAGAAAACAAGGAAAAGCAGGATTTTTAATTTTTTGTTAACATGTATTACTTGTATATATTAATGGGGTTTAATGCAATGTTTCAATACAAGCATATGGTGTGCACTCATCAAATCCAGTCTCCCTTTATCTTTATTCCACTACTCCTTCCCAACCTCAAGTAACCCCTACTCTATATCCAGATCAACTTTTTTTTAACTTCCACTTCTGAGTGAATATATAGTACTTGTCTTTCTGTGTTTAGTTTGCTTCATTCAACATAACATAATGTTCTCCAGTTCCATCTGTTTAAATGTAAATGACAGGATTTCATTCTTCTTTATGGCTTTAATATTCCACTGTGTGTCTGTACCATGTTGTCTTCATCTATTATGGAACTCTTATACACTGTTGGTGGGAATGTCAACTAGTACAACCATTATGGGGGAACAATATGGAGTTTCTTCATAAATTTGAAAATAGATCCATCATATGATCAAATTATCCAATTTCTGGATATAAATCCAAAAATATTTAAATCAGCATACCAAAGAAATACCTACATACCCATGTTTACTGCAGCACTGTTTGTGATAACTAAGATACAGAATCAACCCAAGTGCCTAAAAATGAAAAAGCAGTTTCTAGTGATCCAATTCACCTTCAGAAAGGTAGCTATTATTTTTAGATCCTTCTACATCCTTCTTGTCTGTAGGTATCCTATGCTTATGAAAGAAAATTGCATATTTATTTGTTTTTCATACACATGCAAGCCAATTATACAAACTGTCCCACATCTTACTTTTTCAATTTGTTCTATCTTGGAGATTATTACATATCAATATATACAAGTCTGTCTCTTTCTGTTTAATAGCTGTAGTATATTTCATTATATGGATATACCACAGTATACTTAACCATACTTCTGTAAAACCGTTTTTCTATAAAAGATGATTTCTAATATTTTGTTAATCAAACAATCATGGAACAAATATCCCTGTAGTTTCGTCATTTTCCATATGCCTGAGTATGACTTTCAATTAAATTCCTATAGAGGAAATTGCTGTGTGTAAAGATAAATCCATTTTAATTCTTATTGGTCTTATTCTTTTTAGAAACTGTACCAAGGTAAACTTCTACTTTCAAAGATTGAGAAAAGCTGTTGACCTACAACTTTGTAAACAGAGTTAGTAAGCTTTTTCATTTTGCCACAATGAATTTTTTTCCTGAACATTTTCAAACATACAGAAGATTTGAAAGAAATACACAGTACAGTGATATTTTACCACATTTGTTTTATTGATAATCAGTCCCCTATCCATTATTCTTGCTGTTTAATGCATTTCAAAGAAAGATATAGATATAAGTATATATCAACATGCATAGTAATAACTAAAATTCAATATTTGTTTACAGATTTTTAAAGGCAAATTTTACATACAGTGAAATAGACAGATAATATATATCACTTTTAAAATTTGACAAATGAATACATCCTTGTAACTGTCAGTGTAGCTTTAATTTTTATTTATTTTAGTGAACAAGGTTAACATTATTTCATATGTTTAAAGTCCATTTGCATTTCCTTTTTTGTGAACTTTGTTAATATCCTTAATCCATTTCCTCCTGAGTTTTTGGTCTCCCCCTATTTTGGCCTTGAAAATGGAGTTTAGGTATATATACTTATTTTATTTTTCTGATTTTTATTTCATTTGTGTTTTTTTCTTCATTGCCAATTGCTACTCTTATTCCTCTTTTTCTCTTCCAATATCTAATTTTAGTCACTAGTATTAGCTTTCTTACCGTTTACCTTTGTTTTTTAGATGTGCTTCAATCTCTGTAGTTTGAATAGTCAACTTTAAATATCTTTCTATTTCCTGCTATTAAATATTAGGAAACTAGGAATCTTGCTCAGGAGTCCACCTTCTTTCAACATTCTCTTCCCATTGGCCATTGCTCTCTTATTTCTACATGGTCAGGGTATGTAGCATTCACAAATTAATATGATATTTATGTCCATCTACATTTTCTCCAAGTTTTGCAATGAAGTCAGCTTAAGGATCATCCCCAACCCCACATTTCTTTTATTTTTGTGCTGTAATCTGAATATTTTCTAATGAAATAACTTCCAATTCATGCATCTGATCTGCTGTGTCCAATCAGTTGCTAAACCTATCAGTTCAAATTTCATTTCAGCCATACTTTTTGTTTTGTTTTTAGATATACATGACAGTAGGGAGAATTCTGACATATTATACATACATGGGGTGCAACCCATTACAATTTTGATCCCATCCTTGTGGCTGAATATCATTATGCGGAGTTACACTGGTCATGTATTCATATACGAGCACAGGAAAGCTATAACCAATTGTTTCTGCTGTCTTTCCTATTCTCATTCCTCTTCCCTTCCCTTCATTACCCTTTAGTTTTAGAATTTCTATCTGATCTTTTGATCCTTTGAAATAATTGTCAGCCCTCAAAAAAAAAAGATTTCTACCTTGTCACTTGTTTTCCTGGTAATATTTATCACAATGATTTTTTTTGGAGGTCTTGTTTTATTTTGCAGTACTGGGGATTGAACTCACAGCCTTTTGCATGGTAGGCAAGTGCTCAACCACTGAACTACATTTCCAAACCCTTATCATAATGTTTTTATAATCCACATTTTAGAACTTCTATGTCTAGGTCTTCTGTGAGTCAGCTTCTATTGTCTTGTGGGTTTTTTTCTTCATTTTGTTCAATTTCTTGATAACACCTGATAAAAATTTTGGTGGGATTTTTTTAATATTTAGTTTTAGTTGTAGTTGAACATAATATCTTTAATTCACTTATTTATTTTTATGCGGTGTTGAGGATCAAACGCAGAGTCTCGCACCTGTGAGGCAAGTGCTCTACCGCTGAGCCACAACCCCAGTCCCAATTTGGGTGGGATATTGAACATTAATATGAAACACTGCATGGCTAGAATAATATCCTCCTGCAGAGAGGGTGCACTACTTCCTCTGAGAAGGAACTGGAGTGCAGGTATAGCATCTTAAGCCACTGTGGGGCTGAGCCAAGTTGAGTAGTTCATTTCTTATAATCAAGGATAGTGTCTACATCTGGTTTGACAATTCTAGTGTTCTGCCCTCCAGAGTTCCAAGCTGAGGACCTGAGATATTTCTTTAAACTGTTCATTCTATTCAATGTCTTGAGATAACAGAAAACTGTTTAGGAAGAATATTCAGGGTTCTTCAGCAATTGGTGTTTGATTCTCTCCTGTGGATTGTAAAAGCATGAAGCTTGAATATGTGTGCTGTTTGCTATTAGCCACTAATAAGTACATAGCCAGGACTAGGAATGTGTGTTTGGTTAAAGTTCTGCTGCTCTTTGGCCCTGGGATTTTTAAAAAATTATTATTAATAGGCATAATTATTATGCATGGGGAACAGTGTGATATTTTGATAGCTATATACAACATGTGATGATTAAGTCATGGTAATTAGTATGCACATCATCTCAAATACTTTGTGTTGAAAATATTCAAAATTATTTCTTCTAGAGATTTGGAAATATACAATAAGTTATTAACCATAGTCATAGGTTCTAGGTTCTATATAATTAATTCTGATTGGTATTATTCTTTTTAGAAACTGTACCAAGATAAACTTCCACTGTCAAAGATTGAGAAAAGCTGTTGACCTACAACTTTGTAACAGAGTTAGCAAGCTGATCCATAATGGGGGGGAGGAACATGGGAAAAATGGAGGACCTTTGATGGGGCAAAGGGGAGGGAGTAGTAGGGAAGGACTATGGGGGCAAGAAAGATGGTTGAATGAGATGAACATCATTACCCTAGATGTATCTAAGGTCTTACTGCACATATGGTGTGACATTACATCAAGTACAACCAGAGAAATGAAAAGTTGTGCTGCAATTGTGTATAATGAATCAAAATGCATTCTGCTGTCATATATACCTGATTAAAATAATTTTTTTCAAGCTACCTTGAATTTTATTTTGTAATTATGGCTACAGAGCTGTCATGTTTTTGTTACACTATGGACATATACAAAAAAGTCAGAAGCATTAAACTGTAACTGATTTTAAAATAGATATAACCATGTCTGTCAGGGAGAGCAGTCCAAATGCTTGTCAGAACCCAATGAACCTCAAGAAAACACATTTTCACCTAGTCTTGGTCAGATACTTCCAGCGACAGAACACTTTTTGGAGAGTGTTTCAAGAATTGCCATGGCAAATGAAAATGAGTGGATGCTTGGGGGCGTTATGCAGCTTTCTCACAAACCCAAGGTGAGTCTTGCCTGTCTAAGTCTTTATGTTTACACACATTTGGCTTTTCTGTTTCAATGTTGTTTAGATACCTATGGTTCCCTTGAGCAAGATGCATTCATTTATTCATTCAACTGCCCACTTGTTCATCTGGATGGGACCACCATCTGCCATCAGCTTCTGGGATTGATGGATCCCCTAGGTTGCTCCAGTCTGTCTGTCTGTCTCTCTTGCTCTGCAGAAGGTTCTTTTCCCCTTTCACTCTCTG
Source organism: Urocitellus parryii (assembly GCF_045843805.1). NCBI lineage: Eukaryota > Metazoa > Chordata > Mammalia > Rodentia > Sciuridae > Urocitellus > Urocitellus parryii. Next base: position 128,617,346 of record NC_135536.1, read on the forward strand.
TTCATCCTCTCCAAGTTAACTGGCATTCCAGAGAATAGGACAGGATTTGCAAAGGGATAAAGATGGGATGTGCTCTCCTGCGAGACCCTCCTGTCTTCTTTCCTTCTTTTCCCTATTTATTTCATCTTCCCCCTTCCCTCCCCCTTCTCCCTTCTTTGTCTTTTATTTTTTTCATTTGTTTTAATTAGCTACACATGACAGTACAAATGATCTTGACATATCATACATTTGAATCAGATGGGATATAATTTCTCATTTTTCTCAGTGTACAGGTTGCAAAATCATATTGGTCATAAAGTCATATATATATATATATATATATATATATATATATATATATATATACACACACACATACAGCAATAGTAATGTCTATTTTATTCTGCTGTCCTTCCCTTCCCCCCCTTCCCCTCCCCTCCCTTCCCATCACTTCTCTGTACATATGGTGCAACACTACATCATGTACAACCAGAGAAATGAAAAGTTGTGCTGCAATTGTGTATAATGAATCAAAATGCATTCTGCTGTCATATATATCTAATTAAAATAATTTTTTAAAAAAATATATAAGCACACAGATATACAAAAGAAGGATAAGAAATTCTGTAAAGCAAAGAGGTGAGTTCAAGAAAAATACTTCAAATATGATGTATTATACATACAACACAAAATAAGTCATACCATTGCTGTGTGCACATGTTTGTGATGGGATGGGAGGCTCTTCTGATCCTGCTTTGTTTTTTCTATTGTTTGAGAAATTTATAACCTTAGAAAAGTTCAAAAAAATAAACAATATACTAAGCACCTACATTTCCATGGTGCAGAATCTGCAATAATTATGTGACTATATTTGCTTGGTCTTTTCTTTTTTTAAGAAGTAAATCCTCATGTAATTCCTAACCTTCAGAATCATATCTCTCACTCTTCCCATAAGTACCACAGTCACAAGTACACTCCAGAGGCCCCCAAAACTTCTAGGGTTCCTTGGATTTCACTCTGAACACATGATCTAGCCACCTACTTCCATTTCATAGAGGAGGATATTGGAGAGTAGGGAAAGGAAGGGGTTTGTCCAGAGTCACAGAGCAACACCACAGGTGAACATGGATCAAGCCCAGGTTTCTGATTTCCTCCTGTGCCTGGAGGCCTGCCGTGTGGATTTTACCTGGTCATTTACTGACTCTCAGATGAGGATAAATGTGCTGAGCTTCATTCTCCTGTGTTTCACAGTAGGACTGAGTCTGGTCTCTCAAGCTCTGACTCTGAAATTCCAGGCACAGAGTCTGCCTCAAATTAATATCACACACCTCATCCATCATAGGCATGGGACCTCAGTGGGATTTTCTTGTGACCTCCATCTTGTCTGGGACCAGAATAGAGCCCCAGAACCTGGCCAACATAGCCCAGGGGATGATTATCAGTGTCTTCTGGATCCTTCCTGCTGGGGAAAATGAAAAGAATGTGGACTCAAAGAATAGATTTGTCTTTTGGCCTTCCAGACGGAGTGTGCTCATTAACCTTAATTACCAGGCCAGCACAAGTCCCATTCAGCTAGAAGTGAGGACACAACACTCAGAAGGGAACACATTGAACTCTGCTGCTGTTCCCTGGGACCTGAGCTGCTGATCTTCCCATGGCCTGCTCAGTGGTTCCCAAAATAATGGCACCTTCAGTCAGCACCTAAGCTAAATACTTCATCTGTCATCTTCTTGGGGTGGAAGGAGGTGGCTGCTTCAGTCAGAGCAAGCAAATGACCCTCAAGGGAATTGGCTCCTGGTGACCAAGCATACTTGTCAAGGTGTGCAGTTTTAGTAGCAGGCCCAAGTGGAAGAGTCCTACCAACTGCCATGAGAAAAAATAGAGAACAAAATGAAGAACCCAAATACAGGACCTAGATCAAATACTGAGTCGTGATTTTAGAAAAAAAAAACTAGAAATAAGGCAGTCAAATTAAAAGGGTGCACAAATCCAGGATTTACATACAAATTTGTGTACTTCCTCAGGACTGGGGTCAGGGTGGTACTCAGGGAAGGCACATACATTTGAATGGTCTCATCTCATCCTCTATTTTTTACATCTTTTTGTTTTGGTTAACCTAAGTTAGACTCACATATAACCTTTTTTTAAAGTCTATTTGTTTATTTTTTTTAATGTTTTCTTACATGTAGTTATGCATAATACTAGGGTTAATTTTTATATATTCATATATGCACAGAATATAATTGGCTCCATTTCAGTCCCCAATACTTCCTCTTTCCCTCTTTCCTCCTCCTGCTATTCACCTTTCTCTATTCTATAGGTCTTCCTTCTATTTATTCATTATATTTTTAAGTTGATACTTTATAGATACACAAAAAATATTGTGATATACATATATGGATATATGTGTGTGTGTGTGTGTGTGTATACATATCCATTGATAGACAGACAAACATAGCATAATTTGGTCAATTTCATTCTGCAGTTCCTTCCTCCTCCCTCTTCCTCTTACTCAATTCACTTCCTCTACTCCTCTGCTCCACTGATCTCCTTTATATTTGTGTGGAATCCCCACCCACTCCATTTTTTCCTTGTTTTTCTCTAGCTTCTGCATACAAGAGAAAATATTAGACCATTTACTTTCTAAGCCTGGTTTATTTCACTTAGTATCACCTGCATCTGCATCTTTGATATCATTTACTAAAATGTCAACTGGGGCAATTTTACATTTCATAAATTCAACAATTTATTTGTTTTTAAAATCATTTATGTAACTACTAATACAAACTTAAACTTAAAAACAGTTATAGATTATAAACCTTTATGAAGAGATATGAAAAAAAAATGTTCTTGCTGTTTAGGTTGCTTCAGGAATTTCACCAATCATCTGGTAAAGTAAGCACAAGCCTGGCATGTCAGACCTTCTCTTTAACTGACCTCAGAGTCAGATCCATTACCTCACTGCCTCCATCATTGCTCTTTGTTCTCTGGCAACAAGGTGACCATGAGGCATATAGCCAGACTCATTCTAGGCAGTGCACTAAAGGTTAGTATTAATAATTAATGCTAATTTAACTATTAATTTACTGAATATTAGCACTCATTAAGTATTTCTTCTCAAGTGAGTAAAACTTGTTCCATCTTCAATCTGCTTAGTTGGTCAAGCCAAAATGAATCAAAAAGCTGTTTCCAGTCTGTGGTTTTATTTATTTTTCTTTTCCTTTTTTTTTTAGGGGTGCTGGGGGTTGGACCCTATGCCTTACACCTGCTAACTACACAATCTACCACTGAGCTATGTCCACAGCCCAGTTCTGTGGCATCCCACCCTCCCACAGGCAAAGAATATATACAGAAAAGGAGGGATTTCCCCTTTTTGCACAATATATGGACTTGGTCTCTCATGTCACCTCTCTGTTCCTGGACAGGTATCTAATGAAACAATAAGATGATGGTTGGTGGAGCTTTGATATCTGTTTGGAAGATCAATCCTTGGGATGTGAGCTCAAAGCAACCCCATTCCCAATGACTCAGACCCAGCAGCCTCACTTTCTGTGCCAGTGTATTTATTGCTGACCCTGTGTGTGTCTCAGTCTGCTCAAGCTCGATAACAAAATATCACAGACTGAGTAGCTTAAACAAGTACTTATTTGCTCACAGTTCTGGAGGTTGGAACTCTCAGATCCAGATCCAGCAAGGATCTGGGAGTTGCTCATGAAGGCCCTCTTCCTGGCTGGCAGATGGCTGCCTTCTCACTGTGGCCTTGCATAGCTTATCTTTGGTGTGTGTGTGTGTGTGTGTGTGTGTGTGTGTGTGTGTGTGTGTGTTTATTAGGCCACCAATGCTAATGAGTTGGGATCCCATTGCTATGACCTTATTTAATCTTAATTACTTTCTAAAAGCCCTATCTCCAAATATCATCATATCATATTAAGGGTTAGGGATTCAACATATGGTTTTTTGTTTGTTGGTTTGTTTGTTTGTTTTTTGTTTTGTTTTGTTTTTGGGGGGTAGGGACAAAATTTAGTTCAGAGCATTAAGTTCATTGAGGGTAGTATATCTGGCTCTGACTGAGGAGTATGGACTTGGATCTATATCTAAAGCTAGCTCACAGCAAAAGTTGGATGAGAGCTGATATCTGCCTATTTCTCTCCAGGAATCAACAGGAAGAAAATGAGGGTGTTGAAGAATTCCACTTATCACTTTGTGGATAAACAGCAGGCTGTAAGGACATTGTGCATTCCCTCCCAGTAGCATAAATCCACACTGACCACGAGCACTAATCAGCTGGTTCTATAAATAGAAGTGGAGCCATTATGAAAGGTGACCTGTGAGAATGACATCCCCAGCTGACAAACGGGTTAAGTGGATGGCATTTGCTCAAGTCAGAGGAGACTCCAGTGTCATAACCCCTACCACTCACGTTGTCCTATGGGATTGCACCTTGTGGTCTTGCTCCTCTGTCAGAACAATTAACAGGTCTGTCAGAGGGAAATGATGAGTATCTGCTAACCCATGATTAAAAGCGTGATGGCTGTTGGGATTGCAGAGGTGCACGGAAGGAATGGGGTTAATGGAATATAGTATTGTGTTTAGGACTTCTCTTTCAATACCTAAATATCCCTAATCTCTTAGAAGCCTTCCAGAATAAAGAAACAGTATGAAACAGCACTGTTTTTAGATAAAAGTAAGGGACTATTTCTGCCAAGAGATAAAGTTTTAAAGTTTATTAAATGTAGACTTTGCACACCTCTTGTTAAATTTAATTCCAGATTTGTAGTTTTAAAAAATATTCTTATTTCTATTTTTAGCAGAGTTTTACCTACCATTATATCTTTTAACTTATTGTTTGTACATGTAAAGGCTATTGATTTATATATGCTGACTATAAAATTTGATTTTATATTAAATGATTATATTATTTGTGTTAGGTTTAAAAAAATGTATGCTCATTGTATCATACTTCATAACCCACCATTACAGTTCTGCTGTGCCAATTTATGAGATGGTGCTCTTGCTGTTGCTCTCCCTCAGATCTTTCTGGGTTCCCTTCACCATTCTGCAGCACAACACCTCACTGCTGCATGATTTTCTTCCAGAAGCCCACACTTATGACTTCCTAGAAGCAAACCCTTGGGCTACTAGAGTTTCTCCAACCATGTATGCAGAATGCTACAAGTACCCAGGAGATTATGTCACTATCGGGTGGTCCATGGCTGACGATCGTCTCTTGCAGGAAAATGAAAGTCCAGCCCACTGGTCTTGAGGGGGAACAGATTCTGAGGTGTAATTTATACTCCAGGGCATCTAAAACCAGGCGAGAATTGTCTTTCACCTGAAATTGCATCTTTGCTAAGATTCTAGTCCCTCTTGCCCTGCCTCTTCCAGTTTTCTACTAGATTCATGTGGGAACTCTTCCCAAATACATCTTTGTCCGTGAGTTACTATCTCAGAGCTTGCTTGGGGTAACCTGACCCAAGACAGAAAAACATTAGTCCCCTGTGTTTATCCCATACTTTAATTCAAGATATCAGATGTCCACTGGAAGTCAGATAGGTAGCATAATATGTTCAAGGTTAAACAAGACCCAGTTCTTGCCCTCCAGGATTCTTAGCCTGTCTGAATAGAAACAGATGCAAAAATTAGGACATTCGTGGTCAGAAAAATCATGTACTAGAGAGAAGTCCAAGGGTATGACTGGACAATCTTTCACTAGAGCTGAAAATTTAGATTGTCACTCATGGATCTCCCCACCATCTCTTCAGAAGCCATCAATTGAGATGAGATTACCCAGAAAAAATCTTTGGAGGACCCTTTGGTCTAATGAATTGAATCCCCATAACATTTTTGGGAGAGCCACAAAACTTCTGAGAATGTTATATCAGCGGAAACACCATCAGGTTAGACTAAAATGAAGAGACATAGGAAACCAAAGAAAGCTGTTGGGCTCCTAAAATTCTACAAGTGGAAAACATGCTGATAAAACCAACAAATATATGTTACCCTTCAAGCAAAATAATTCTTTGGAAAGAGTTGTGGCCCAAAAGGCAGAGAGGATAAGAACAGAGGGTGGCACCTTGAACTATATAGGATTAGCCTCAGGCTTTGAAAACTAATGGAATTTCTGATTGGATTTTGAAATTTCTTTGGACTAGTGAGTCCTTTCTTCATTTAATCATTTTTCTTTTCTCTTTAGAAAAGGGAATGTGTACAACATTTAGCTTGTCTGTCCTACCATTGTATTTTCAGAGCAGATAACTTGTTTTCTAGGTCCACAGATGGAAAGAAATTTTTTCCCAGGATGAATAATACTCAGAGTCTGAATGTCACCCATACTGATTTAATTGAGATTTGGGGCTTTGAATTGATGATATAATCGGTTGAGATTCTGGGCAATGTTGGAATAGGTGAATGTATCTAAGACAGACACTAACTTTGGGAGCCAGAGAGTATACTGTGGTAGGTTGAGTAACCCCACTATAAATCTACAATATATTCCTTGGAGTTTCTGAGTATTATCTTATGTGGCAGAAGGGACTATTAAAATGTGATTAAGTTAAGGATCTTGAGATGGGGATATAACCCTGGGTTATCTGGGTGGGCCCAAATGTAATCACTAGTGTTCTCATTAGAGCTGGGGACAAAGGGAGATTCGACTACAGCAGCAGAGAAGGCAAATCAAGCACAAAAAGAAAGACAGGGACAATGTGGCCAGGAGCCTAGAAATGTTGGCAGCCTCTAGAAGTGGTTTCTAGAGGAAAATTGAAATCTTCTCTGGAGCTTTCAGAAAGAAACTGACATCTTGATTTTTATTCTCTAAAATTCATTTTGGATTTCTAAGCTTCAGAACCATAAGTGAATACATTTGTGTTGCTTTAAGGCACCAAGTTCATAGTAATTTATTAAATTTATTACAAGCAGTCACTGTGGAGTTTTAATATAATGCACTTTTGTACATAATCCTTTTAATCTTAATATTCAGTCTATAAAAGACATGGGCTATTTTTGCTCTATTCCCCAAGTTTAGAGAAATGAAAACAAATCAATCAAGGACACACAAGAACATGATGTTTGGCTACTAGATGAGAAATGATTCACCATTCCTCATCATTCCTAATTGAATGTCAGAAAAATACACCTTAAAATGGAACCAAAAACCAAAATGATGTGTGCCAACTTTGAGCACTGACTGCCAGAGAAACCACCCAGCTGGGGAAAGGGAAGAGAAAGAAGTTTCACAAAGCTAAGGAGACCTTCGTCAGTACTATTGCTGAGACATGGACCCTACTGCAATGGGAGCTATAGATTCACCTTCCTGACCTGCTGATCCACCTGGTCATATGATCCCATCTCTAGTAGTGGCAACAGCAACAAAAGAAGCCAGAGTGGGAACATCAGTAAAGACTATGAGAGAAGAACTGAGGTGAGACGGCTGCTTGTATTTGTACTAAAACATCCATTCCTCAAGGAACCTTAGGACCTTGTGTCTCTTAATTCCTCTCAAGTATAAAACACCTGAAAAAAAAATCATCAGTGCTAAAATGGGTGCCAGCTTCCCACTGGTTATGAAGGACAGAGGTGGGAGAAACAATGATACTAGCTCCACAATACCTCCTAAGGCAATGTAGATACTACAGAAAAACACACACAGGAGACACATGCTTGTGGGTCCAAATTTTGTGGAGGGTCTTTAGAATATTGCTCCTGTTAGGCTTCAATCTCCTTGTTTGTAAAATAGGGCTAGCCAAGCCCATTTTATGGAGTTTCCAAGCTAATCAAATGAAAGAAATGTCCATTTCTTTACCATGTCTTTTCCCTTCTCCCATTAGCACAGGGACAGGATGCACTCTGGAAGCTTCTGGTTGCTTCTAGCTATAAGTGACCCTGATCTTCTCAGAGGTTTCTTTCTAAGTTTTACTACCTCTGGTGACTCCAAATTTGGACCTGTGCCTCCTTGGATTTGGCTTGCTGTGGACGCTCTTCTGTCCCTGAGTTACCTGCTTGCCTCCCAGTTTCAGTATGTATATAAGGGCCTAGTGAATTTTTATATTATTTCAAAATTTTAACTATGAGAAAATGCTCCAGTGAGCATTCTTATATAGGTACTCTTAGGCCAGGTTTTTTTCCCCCTAGGAATTCCTGAGTCATAAAATAGGCATCACTCTAGCTTTATTAGATATTTCCAGTCTCTCCTGATCCACAGTTATCCCCAGAAATCTTGAGAGCACCTACCCCTGACCATCCTTGGCATGACTTGGTACTGTCAGCCTTGAATTTCTGTCATTCCATTAGGTTTAAATGGAAATCATTATAGATTTAATTGGCATTTCTCTAATTTCCAATGATGAACATCTCATCATTTTATTGAGTGTAGTGTGTTCCCTTTTGAATTCAGTCTATTGGGTTGATTTTCTTTTTTTGTTGTCTTTTTGGTTTTGATTTTGTTTTTGTTTTTGTTTTACTCAATTCTAAATGTCATCTAAATGTCATTTCTTCTTTGGTAATATGTTTTGTACTTTTTTCCCATGATTTTTCTTTCAACTTTATTTATAGAACCTTATTCTTATTTAACTGTTTTAAATTTTTAACGTAGCAAGCATTATTGCTTTCAGTAAATTATAAAATTGATGAATTATAAAGAATTTTTTCCTTTCCCAATATCATAAATATATTCTTCTATATATATAGTCTAGAATTTTGAGATTTTTGTCTTTCACATTTAGGTCTACAATCCATCTGAAGTTGATTTCATTTCAGATTTTAGATTGAGCTCTTCCCCATTGTAATATCAATTCTCACTTCCATCTGCACAATAATCCATTTCTGGGTTCTCTATCCTTTTGGATTTCTTTACTATCTTTCTCTGTGCCAACACTATACTATCTTAGTTTGCAGTAAAATGGCTTTATCATATAGCTTGCTCTTGGCTAACCCAAGTCCCATACCTTGTAATTTTTATTCAAGGATACCCTTGCTCCTCACTATTTCATGTATGTCAGGATTACATTGTTACATCCATGAAGAGCTCTACTGGGATGTTGACTGGAATTGCATTGAATTTGTAATTTAATTTGTAATGAATATCATCCCAATGAATATCATCCTTATGATATTGCATTTTTGCATTTTTGAAGACTCTCACCATACCCATTAATCATGTTTTATAATTTTCTTAATAGGGAAACACATTTTTCTGTTTATCTATACTAGGCATTTTGTGGTTCATAGACTCAATTTTATTAGTAATAGCCTTTTTTCTTTTGTGTTTTATAACTGGTCCTGGTTGGTACATAATACCAATAGAAATTTTTATATAGGAAAAAGAGATAAGGTGACTACTTCAATTGGTAATTTCCTGATGGACTTAGGGTAAAACTTCATAAGGTTTTGTGCTCGTTCTTTGATGTCAATCATTCAACCTGCCTTCCTCTCCAGACGCTGTTATTGAGGATCTGGAGTAGTTGTGTTAGGTTGGAGATATATTTCAGCATAAAATAAGGAAACTATTCCAATGAAAGTTGAAAAGCAATTAGGACATTTTTCTTTTTAAGAGTCCTCTTATCCTTGAATAAGATATTAAATCTCTGTATATCCCACTTGTCTCCTCCATGTAAAATATATGATAATAAATACTGCCATCCTTTAAAAAAAAAAAAAGAGTCCTCTTCCCCATTGTTTGCTGTGATGGCCCCATCTATCTATGGCCCTCTGGTGTTAGGAGCAAGTCTTCCATGTTTGGAAGGAACCCTCTTAAATCAGAGTTTTTCCATTTCTCCATCCCCTCCATAGCTGAGTATTCCAGATTCCCCTTGATGAAACACCTGACCCCTGACCCTGGAATATTCTGCTGCTCTATTGGGCACACTGTCCACTCCTCTCCTGATGGGGGTCAGCCTTTGACATGAGGGCGGAACATTCATTCAGCCATTGACTGTCAGTCTGACCCTATCTTTTTCATGTCTTCCAGAAATTCCTGTTAGTTTTCAGTTCCCCAACAGCACCCTGCCTTTTCTTCTAGCATCAGTACAGACTTTTGCACCTATTTTTTAAAATTTCTTTGATAATTTTAATGGGATATTTTTCTATATCCCACTTAACAAGTAATTAATCACCATTTTGAATGAACAGGATTTCTCCTCATCTCTTTGCTCCTTTGCCTATTAACTAGTCTAGTCTTCATATTTTATTCATTGAGATCATGGTTTATTGAGTTTTATTGACTGAATCAAACAGATGCTGTTTAAAATTTACTTCTATTTTGTGAAATAGATCATTTCCTATGTGTTTCCTCTGGCTCTTGAATTCTAGCTTCTTCTTTAAAGTTATGAAGAAAAATAAAATAAGCAAGCAACTGGTATATAGTAAGTGTAGTTCTGAAGCTTTTCTTCTATTATTCCCAGGGAGCTACTGCCCCCATGTTCTTCTGCTTTTTGCTTGTTTATTTTATGGTACTGAAGATTTAATCCAGTGCCTTGTGCAAGCTAATCAAGTATTCTACCACTGAGCTATATTCCCAGTCCCTGGTCCATGTTCTTGAGCTTCTCACATGTAACTGGGTATTTTGAAAGCCTCTAGCGTAACTCTGAAACTGGTGTGAAGCTGGGAAACAAGACCCTATCACCTGATAACTCGACTTTCTCTGTCTTCTCCCTCCTTCCCACAGTCCAGGTTGGAAGGGAATGTTTTCAGGCTTTCTGGATCATTTACATTGTGCATCATCTGTTGTTACTGGTTCACATTGGAAAGCAAGCATTAGTAAACTTTTAGAGCAATCCGACACTGTGATGATATCTCAATGTGTGCTAATGGACTCTCCTTGAACAGGACACAGACCAGTTTTGTGTGAGTCACATGTTGTCTATTCTGGGTATTTTTCACACACAGTAAAACCATGTACAGTCCATGACAGATTGGAAATTTGGGGAAAGGCTTAATAATAACAGTTCAATTTCCAAAGGCTTCTAGGAATACTGCTTTTTGTCAAACTCTCCTTCTATTCTACCTAGGCCTGGCCACCACAATGGGGGCACCAACCCTTCCTTGAAATGGAAGAAACAATGATCTCTACAGTCTAATGGGAAATAAAACATGCTACAACATCTGTTTTTCCTTAGTATTCTGGCTCTCCACAGAAATTGACTTGACTAAAAACTGACTTGACTAAAAATATTCTAGTAGGGTGTATGATAGCCCAAAAGCTAAATGAGCCATTCTTTTTCTTTGCACCCTTGTTATAGAGTTCACTTTGAGTGGACTATAATAAAGATTGGGTGAAAAATATACAAAAGATACATTACAGATTTTTTTAAATTCTATGTTACATTTCTCTTTCTCAAAAAAAGGTTCTATTCAGACTGGAATTTGCTGAATATGAAAATTCTCCTTTCACAGGCTGAAAGTCTGTTTACTGAAGTGAGGCCAGAGGAGCAAATGAGAGCAAGAGGGCACTTTTCCCACTTGGGGGACAAGAACACTGAGACATAGGACCCCTGGGGGTGTTCAGAATTATTCAAAGGGCTTGCGCCCTACAATCTTACATAAATAAGGCTTAGTTAGGTATTTTCTGGGAATTTTATAAGCATTGCCCACATCAACTAATTAATTTCTAGAATGTCTTTCTAAAATGCTTGTGTCAATAGCATTGCATAAGGTTTTTAAAAATGGATTCTGTTTCCAGATCTACAGCAATATAATTGCAAATTGTATCCTGCTGGGCTGGCAAGTGTGATGACAATCTCTAAACACCTCTGTGGAGTGGGGCCATGTCTTTATTGATAAGGATGAAGATTTTTAGTTCCTACTATTTAAATATTCATGACCTCCAAATGTTATAAACATGAGCACATGCTCACAGACTAATTAAGAAAAATTGGACATGATTTAAAAATGGACTGAAAGGATTCCTACAGGCCTTTCTGTGTCTTGCTGGGCATGTCTGATCAGCAGCTTACAGTGGGTTATCTGATTCTGTATGTCTCTGTGTCTTTGATCTGTTTCTTATTATTGATTTGAATTTTTAACAATTCTGAAAGATAAATATAATTTGCATGATACTAATAGAAATGCAGATGATTTTTGCCTTGATAACAATGCGAGGAATTTTGTATAGTAGGAAAGATTACCTGAAGGCTATAGTTTCATTACTTGTGGGACAGAAACAAATTCTATATGTAAATTAGCAATTTTATTCAAGCAACTTTTCTTTCAGCAACTATAAAGATTCACTTTCTCTGGTTCTCTTTGACTAGCTGTCTTAGTCAGCTTGGGCTGCTATAACAAAAACACCATAAACTGGGTGGCTTGAAAAAACTAATGCATATTTCTCACTGTTCTGGAGAATAGGAAGTCCATGATCAAAGAGCCCACAGATTTAGTCTGGTGAAGGCCTGTTGCTCATAGGAAGTGTCTTATCAATGTGTCCTCACATGGAAGGTACAAGGCAGCTTCCTCGGGTCTCTTTTATAAAAGCACTAATCTCATCCCTGTGGCTCTGTCATATTACCTAATCACCTCCCAAAAATTCCCCACTATTAATTCTATCATATTGGAGATTTAGTTTCAGTCTATGAATTTGCGGGGTACACATTCAGACCATAGTGCCAGCTTTTCCATGTTACCTGTTCTCTCACTAATGAACTCAAGAATTCATTATCACTGACTCACTTTATATATTTCTATGATTTTCATGACTTTACCTTTTTGGAAGATCATACTATGTGCCCTTAGAAATAAGGCAATGTGTGAAAATTAAACATCATTCATACTAGTTTGACATTCAGAGAAAATGTACTATCTCTATTTGGACAATAACTGAAATAATCCTTTTTAAGCATGTAATACAGTTTGAACTTCTTCCAATTCAATGATCTTATGATTTTCAGTACCTGCAGGAAGCAACCAGGCTCTCTAAGAAAAAGTGTGAAACTTTCCTCATGGTTTCTCTTTCCCTGAGAGTGTGTCTGGATTCAAGAGATTGTGACTATATGGGTTATGAGCCCTGTGGCACCCAGGAGAAAATGCCCTTGGGGTGCTGTGGCCTTTGTCCACATGGTCTCTGGAGTCTTGTTGTTATTGTTACTGCTGCTATTGCTGCTGTTGTCATTTGCTTAAAAATTCTGCTTTTAAGTTTTTGTGTTGAGGGAGCTTTGGCTTTTGGTTCCTTGGTTTATGTGAATTCTCACCAGCTTTCCCTGCCTCCAGAACTTCTGATCCCCTTGCCTCTTTGCCACCCAGCCTGGTGTCCCTAGAGCTCACTCCAGATTCTATAATGAGGTGCTGAGCCACTGTGCTGCCCTCGGGGCTACACAGAAACCCAGAGAGACCTCACTCTACCAACTATTTTCAATAACCTGTGTTTCTAAAGAAATTTGTCCATTTCATCTAAATCATCAAACTTGTTTCTATATAATTAGATATTTAAACTGTGTACATTTAAACTGCATTAACTACTTGGAAAAAGATTACTTCAGTTAAAGGTCAAATAGGGATATTACATTTTCTTTGAATATAAGAACTTTGGTATGATGTTCAATTCTGACACAGCACCATGTTTCCAAGGGCACAACAGAAGTGTAAAAATATAAATGTCCAAATTTTTGAAGTGATGACTCTCACCCAAATACCTAAAATGAACAAATGGAAACTTCCTGTTTTTAAATGTTGGCCAAATCTATAGTGATGCCTCTTTTTCATTTCTGATATTGGTGTTTGCATTTCTTTCCTTCCTCCTCTTCTCCTTTATCAGATTATCAGTTTTATTGATGTTTGAAAAGAATCAGCTCTTTACTTTGTCCTATTTTTGCTTTCTATTTCATTAATGTTTACCCTTGTCTTTATTATTTCCTTCATTTGATTTTCTTTGGATATAATTTGTCATTCTTTTTCTACTACACTGAGCAGGAAGCTTACATACATTGATTTTAGACCCTCCTTCTCTTCTAAAATATGCATGTTGAGCTATAAATGTTCCTCTAAGTAGTGCTTTAGCTGTAACCCACAAGTTCAAATATTTTCTAATACAAATTGCTCTCTTCTTTGACTCATAGGTATTTAAAAGGATGCTGCTTAATTTCCAAACATTTAGAGATTTCGTAGCTATCTTCCCATTCCCAATAGCTGATGTAGTTCCATCCAGTCTAATTACAACTTCTCTGGCTCTACCTCATCCCAGACTCATATGGGCAGTCTTCACAATGGCTTTCTGTCAGCCCCAAATGGTCAAGACCCCACCACCCAGTCCTCAGTGTTCTTTCACTTTTTCTCATGTGCCTTGGTCCCCCCAAGTCTAACTAGAAGAGAAATTGGAAGACATCTTTTCTCTCTCTTTTATCATACATTCTGCCATTTTTGTCCTGCCTTTTTAATTTCATTTCCCCTGAATCAACTTCTCCTTCCTGAACACAGCTAATATCTCATTAAGGACATGAACATGGCACTAAACCACAGGAGAAATTTATGAACCAACTCCTCTAAATTGGTTTGTGATATGCTAAATAAAGAAGGAAATAGGGGAGTTTGGAAAATTTATCCTGGAGAAAAGAGCCTGGTCTGCAAGGCTATTATTCTGCTACATAATCATATTTTTGATTATCAGGAACTGACCATCCCCATGGCCTTTCTTTCTGCATGCCTCCTGTAATGTTCTAATTTCCTTCCAGGCAAGCATCACCAGGACAATCTAGGCTCAAGGTCACACACCCTGGAGTAAGAAAAAGAAAAATACTGTAAAAATATTTCCCATCTTGCAACAAGAGAAAAGTCTATATGTTGAGAATAGCAGCTACTGTTTGTGAATAATTTATATTTCAGAAGAAGTTTGCCATTCATAGTGTTGTTTAAGTATTAACAATTGGCTTTCTGTTTTTCTCTAGCTAAGCAGGATCACAGAGGTGTCCAAGTCTCGGGCACCTGGGTAGTAAGAAGCCTCTGGGTACCCCATGGGATCAAGTCAAAGAAACTAACAGTGACTCTGGTTGTGATGGGGAAAAAAAAGACACAAGATGGCCATGAGGGGCAAGGCTATAGGAATAGAGTGGGACTTGACTGTGACAAGCACTGAATGACAAGCACAGATGATGGGGTGTGACCTAGGCAGTAGCAGCAAGAATGTGCAAAGTGTGGGAAAAGCTGCTGGACCAAGGTTATCCCCTTGCTTCTACACTCCTTCTTCATCTTTCAATTACAGAGAAACCACTGACAAAATCTCATGTGTTTGTAGATACCTAATATCTTAGATCAGACCAGTGGCCAAAGACACTTTTAGGAAGTCAATCTGGCATTTCTAATCTGATTGCAATTTCATCTGTGGTCCTTATTTACCTTGTACATTATTAAACACTGGCAAAGAGCTCCTAGTGGATTTCTTTTTTAAAAAAAAATCTTTTTTTTCCTCCAAATCATGAAATTGAGTCAAATAACTTAGATAAGCAGTGAGAATCCTCCTAGCAACCTGACACACCTCTTCTCCAGTTGCCCCTCACAGAAGCCCTTGAAATCCTCATGACCTTACACACAAGCCTTCTGAACTTGTGCTGCCCTGTCTGCAACCTCACCCCAAAATAAAACCTTTCCCTCCCCAAAGCATCAGCAGGTAGTTTCTCTTCTCAGACATATACTCAGGTATTTATGCTTTTGTAAGCATGTCCCACCAGGACAAGAAAAAAATCCCAAAGCCCTTTCCAAGAGTAAACAGAAATTAGACACTTGCAGAAAGTCTGCATCCTGGCAGGATTTGCTGTGATTAACAGATGTGTCCTGGGATATAATAAGCAGCGCGACAACGAAAAAGCAGTGTGGCTTCAAGTCTCATGCTTATCTTTAAAATGGGGATAATAATATTCCAATGAAGCTCATTGGATCTCTGAGAATAATAAATGAGAATATATGTCCAAAGTGCTTAGCATAACACATAACCCATAGTAAACACTCAATAAAAATATTAGCTGATATTTATAGTAGTGTTTTTATGCCTTCTCTCTATAGGTTTCTGGTCCCCCAGTCAAGCTACAGAAGTATAAGATGTTCCTATCCTCCATCCTGTGGGACTACCTGGTTCTGTGTGGTGGCTTCCCCACAACCCATCCCTGGAGTCTCTTCTAATAAAGGGACATGCCACAATGATTAGGTCTCCCAAGGATCATTCCTCACAGACCAAAGTGAGCTCAAAAGTCTGGGGCTGCAATCTACCGGTCAGGACCAGCCCACGACAGGCTAGGACCCTTTTGGTACAAAAAGTCTGGGAGAAGCTACACAAACCTACATCCCCCACAATGAGTCAGACCAATTACAATGAGCAGCAAGTGACTGATTTGGCTGTCTCAGGAGTAATTAATCTCCCTGAAATTAATGACCCCTCAAAGGCAGGCATCCAAGTTGCAAGATTCATTTACATCTGCAAAGATGTTTATAGGACAGACAATCCCCCATCTAACCCACCCCTGCCTCCCTTGGGCACCATGGTCTTCAGAAATCCACAGAGTCATCCATGATTCAGCAAATGCTCAGGGGTCACCATCCTAAGGGCCCCCTGCCTATCTCCTCCATGCCCATAAACAGAGAAATCTGCAAACAGAGAAATTCTGCTGTGGAGAAGCTGAGTGACCTTGAGCAAGTCACTGAACCTGGATCCTTACCAGCAAATGATCATGTTGTTTTGGAGAATTGGGTCCTTGAGTGCAGGGCAGCATGCAGAAATTAGAAAACAAAGGCAACCTTGCTGTCTTGATTTAATGCATTGATAAACCTCCTGGGGGGCAAGGGATGTCTTGGGGACAGAAATTGATTATGGAAACCTGACATTTTAGAGGCTGCTCTTCTGAGACCAGGGGAATTTGGATGAAATTTAGTAGACAAATCATTAAACATGCTTTATTTTATTCAAGCAATGTGATGAATCGGGGCTAAATCAGTAAAGTGGTTATGGTCAGGAAAGAGTAAGAAGCAGGGCAAAGGTAGGATTATGAACAGAGTGAGATGGGGCTGTGCATAATACACAGTATGTAGAAATAAAACCTCTGATACCAGGCTTCTTTTGACAGAGCTATGTGAAATCACCTGTGTCAAATATCTCCTTATCAAAACTGCCATGTCCAGTGTCCTGCTCCCCAGACTTCTACAGGACATCATTCATTATCCAAGCCAATTCTGAACACAAACCGACCATGTTCCATTCTCTGCTGCATGACCATGGCTTTTTTCAAAGAGACAGTGACAGTGAGGTGTAAAGAGCAATAGGCTGAGGGTCAGTCCCCAAGCAGAGCAATGGCTCTGTCCCTTAGTAGTTGTATGATTCGAGGCATATTACATAACTTCTCTGTGCCTTGCAACTGGGATTCTTCCCCTGCCCCTTAGCTCATCTTCCCTGGAAGTTTACAAGGAAGTTAGGGAAGGAGGTTCCTGTACTAGTTGGCTAGAAAGATGCAAGGCAGCCCTTCCAACCTGACTGAGCAGATGGAGAACCAGTGCACCAGCCTCCTGAGTTCCTCCAGTTAGGGTGTCCTGGGGTCCCTCCTTAGCTGCTTATCAGGTAGTTGATAGGAAGCCTGATCTTCAAAAGCCTAGGAAACAAGACTGTCTCCCAGTACACAAGAATATGTCATAAGGCAGGCTGTGGAAGGATGCAGGACAAGAGTCCTCCAGATCCAAGGGCCATGGTACACACAGCCCCATGGTAGAGCACTGACCAGGAAGGCTAGCCTCCTTGACTGGCATCTCAGAAACAGTTTGCCCTAAATCATGCTCATTTGCATAACCTAGTTGTAGACTTGGTTGACAGGGACAGCAGGCATACTGGGAGTGCCATGACAAAACTCTGGAAGGCTGCAAGGAAAATCAAGTCCTAGTTTCCATGTTTGGCCTGACCTCTTTCCTAAGGGCCAAATAACACTAAATATCTTCACTGGGGAGTTCCAGCATGTGGCTCTGGGGCCACAGTCATCACTGTGTAGTTCCATATCCAAAACCTAGACCCCTCCAGCTCTCTTACCATGACTACCTGACTCTGCTACTCCCTTCCTTTCCTCAACAAGCTTGTATGTGCCTTGGCCCCTTGCCCACACTGGATGGTATGGAGCCAACCTCTTATCCCCTTTGAAGCTCAGTTTGTTCATCTACAAAATGGATCACAGCCACTCTCCTTGTCTGTCCTGCCAGGCATCCCACTGGGGACACGGCTCAGCTCCCCTAATAAACTGACTCACAAGTTTGTACCATTTGTTCAACTGAATAGTACACTCAACCTACTGCTGCCTTTCTGCCCTCCACACACACTCTCCAACCTCCCTCACCAACAGCTCTCAGCAATGGAAATCAGCTCTTAATCACTGTGTAAAGTGGAAGTCTCTCTATATAAAGTCTCCCCTCTGAAAGTTCTGAGAACTTTCCAGACATCTGTTAAGGGGAACAGGATTTGTTTCCCCAATTCATTGATAAGAGCTCTTGAAAATGTATCTGTTTATTGGAGATACTTTGTACAAGATATTAAAATCAGTAGCAAATGTCACTTGAAGTGAAAATAAATTCAATGAATAAAGACTACACAGTCCTTATGAAAATTACAAGAGACGTAATTTTCATATAATCAGGAAGCAGTAAAAATCCAAATTCAGGCACCTGGATATTCTGAAGGCTAGAAAATTCCCAGGACATACCTGGTCTGCTTTACCTTTTCACCCTGCTTGATGCCAGACCCTGAGAGGAAATTGCTGAGGACACAGGTTCTACCGAGACTAGCTCTACAGTGTAAAAAGTGCTGAAACACAACAAATACTATCTGCTGTTCACTGGATCCTTAAAACACAGTGTGCTTCACACCTCATTGGACCTCACCACCACAGCCTTGTGAGGGAGGCCAAGCTATCCCTCCTTTATAAACAAACAGATGGAGGTCATTACTAGCTGCTGCTAAGTGAGAGATGGAGCCAGAGATGAACATTCAGGAGTGGCAGCCAAGCCCCCTGGATGACCACTAACTTAGGACCCTCCCCAGGGTAGGAGGAGCCTCACAGGGCCTCTTTTGGAGACCTCCCACTAAGAGATGTCTCCACTCTGGAGTCTAAGGGGTTTGGATGGGGGAAGGTAACAGGTAGCATTTCAATTTTCCACAGTCAATATCTCCTAAGATAGTGGGCATACAGACAAAAGAATCTGCCTCTCCTTTTTCTCTAATCCCCTTTCTTCCCTCCCACATACTCCCTCTCCTCCTTTTACTTTCTTGTCTCTTGCTCCCCCTTTTCTCCTACATTACTCTCCAATCACCTAATATCTGAAACACAATATGGACTCCTCCCACATGCATGCCTCTGTTCAACAGATCTTTTTGCCTGGAGAACCTATATTCCCTTTACATGCTCAGACATGCAAGGTCTTGTACAGCTGTGAGGGCAAGGATCTTGTTCACCTCTCACCTCTGTCTGGCCCAATGTTCTCTGGGCCAAGCTCCAAGAGTCCTAGGATGCTCAGTGACCACGCACAGTGGGGACAGCAATCCCACTGTGTGCCCCACTTTCCCACAGTGGGGAGGACTGAACAGGCTGTAGAGACAGCAGGCAACATGAATGCTAGGGGTACTTTTCTGGAAGCAGAGTTGCTTGTTTCCCACTCCTCTTCTACCCACAGCACTGTGATCATAATAACCTACTGACAGCCAGAACCAGTGAGTCCTGATGATCAGGACATTCAGAAATCCAACAAGGCCAAGCCTACCTCCTGGAAATCTGTCTAGCACAGATTATGGAAGAAGGAGCAGAAATACCAAGGTCAAGTTCTTAACCCTCCTACAAGTAGAGAACACAGATGTGTAAAACGATAATAAGTCCTGTCTTCTGCCTGGTTTCACCGTTGGAAACATGACCATATCCCACTTGTTCATTCCAGTATCACCCTTGTAAGGTAGGTAGGGCAAGGATGAGTATTCCTATTTTACAGATGAGAAAACAGAGGCTCACAGGCTTATTTATTATGTTATATTCTATGGAAGTTGAGAAGACTCAAGGGCACCGTAAAGAAATAGGAGGCTGCATCTGGACCTGTATCATGGTTATTCTGTGTTTTGGTCTAAAATGAGTGCACAATAGGTATCCTTCACCCAAGTCTCAGGACTTAGTGGCTAGTCAGCATCTCTGAAATCTGCAGAAACTCCTGGTGCACAGGGGACTCTGTGAGCCAGGGCAAAAAGTTAATTTAGAAGACTTAGCATAGAGACCTCAGGGTCAGAACACCTTGTGGCAAGAAGAGGAAGCCAAGCTATGACGCCATCTGGCCTCCCTTCAACCAGAACTGCTCTGAACAGTCTCTTTTCTAAACTGGGATGCCCCTGATGACTGTTTTTGAGACAAGTTTGTTCCCCATTCCCTAGTTTATCTACACAAACAACACCTCATTTTCAATGTCTAGGGAACACCTAAATCAAAAGTCACAAAACAGTGGCCCTCAGTTGATCTGTGCAAAGATGCTATGTTTGAACTTCAGGTGGCTTTAGGTTTACTTTTGAGGACTACCTAGGATGTAGCCCAGGAGTACAGCATCTGCCTATCATGTGTAAAGACCTCGGTTCAATCCCTAGCACTATCAAAAAATTTTTTTTAAATATTGTTCTTACTTGAAAGAGTTAGCCATTGAAAATTTTCACATAAATTTCTTCATTAGTCTGGCTACCCTGCGACTGTGTTTCTGCATGGCACTGTGCAGCTGGAGCTGAGTGGCCACTGCCTTCTTTAGATTGCTCATGGAGCTGGTTTTCCACTATCACTCAGACCCAATCTTCATCATTATTTATGTCACCCGACTGATCTCCATAAGCATTTGATGTTTTTGTTCCATACATGTGTGGCTTTCAAGAAGCAGGCTATGAGTTAGAGCCTGCAAACTTTGTAATTGGGAGAGTGCAGGAGCCTTGGACTTGTAAAAGGGTTGACCTATGCCCACATGAGCTGCCACCCCCATCTGCCAGTTTCCTGATTCCTTTGAACCACCTCCTCCTCCTCACTCAAGAAGGAGCCATGTGAAGGGCATCTGCCTGTTTCCCTTAACCTGCCACACAGAACAGATACCAGTCAGTACTTCCACCAAGGTCTGACTTTGGGGATCTCCAAAGTCTCCTATGTGGCCTAGTTGTGGGGGCTACTATAAGCTATTTCACATTGGCAAAGTTAGATTTCCCCAAGTTATATCCCCCAAGCCTGGATTACAATGTAAGCTACACTAGAGACAGTGGCTATTCCAATGGATATCAAGATATTTTCTCACTTGGGGGATTCCCTTTGCCAGTTGTCACCTTGGAATGTTCTCTGAGCCAAGCTCTAAGAGTCCTAGAAAGTAAGGCATGGCTGGCCACTTGGGGGATGAGTGGTGAGGGGTTTGGGTAGCGGAACCCTGTCAAGGCAGATTCTCCACATGCTAGTGCCCCAACAGTTACAATACAAGAGTCCAGAATTATTTTCTAGGCCAGGCAAGTAGTGACACATTAAAATAATCACACTGGTTGCCATCATCATCTTCCTTCCTTCCTTTCCTGCAAAATTCTGATCCAAAGTTGCCTTTCTCCTTGCTCTCCATGGATAAATAATGCTTCCAACTGAGAGTCAGAAAGATGAGGTAGGGACAGAGTTGCAGACTTGGCACCTCACACTGGCTTGGTCCACCAATCACCAGGGAGGTGAGTCCCTGCAGTACCTGAGTCTCTGTGCCCTTCTCATGTTGGTGGAGCAATAAAACCCCATCTCTAGAGCTTATGGCTTAGATGGTATAGTCAATATGGAAGAGCATTTTGCATAAGTGGAAAGAGCTGTGTTGCCAGCTCCTGGGAGGAGAGCAATGGATTTTGGAGGAAACTGCTCCTGGCCATCCAGAGGGCAAAGAGCAGTCTGGCTCCACTGGAGTTCCCCATAGTGCCTGGCCTCAGACACCCCCATGGCTTGCCCCTCTCCTGCATCTCCACAACTGAGCACAGAAAACTTTCTTCTCATATCCTAGTCACCAAAGATGTGGGAAGATCAATCCAGCCATATTACTCATTACCTTTCCTCTGCTTAGAGTCCTTGAAAATGCCTGCTTGTTTTCTGCTGAACATAAAACAATCCTCTTCAGACTCTGCTAATGCCTTTTTCCTCTAAACCTAGCAAGCTAGATTCAAATTAACAGATGAGACCTGAGAATGGATGTACAAAGCCCCACACTTAGGACAGTAGGAGATACACTGTTAAAGGATGTGTCAAAATCAACAGAAACTGTAATGATCTTTTTAGTATTCTTGATAAAACAAACTACCAGGAGGCAAAGCCTGAGGCAGGGTTGGTTGTGGGAGGCTGGGCCAGTAGCCACCTTCTTCTCAGATAAGTCATTGGCTAGACAAAGCCAGATCAAATGCTCCCAGGAGGAGTGCAGCTTATGAAGAGGTCTCAATTTCAGGAACAATAAAGAATCACCCTTGTTGGTGATCCAAGAAAATGTTGTCTAAGTCAGTGCAGATGGGCTCACACCAAGAAGTGATACATGGGACCCAGGTGGCTTTAGTGAATCAGACCGAGACATTACCCTCTGCAGTTGGTGCAAAGGAGATTTAAATGACTAGGAATTTCTCTCTTACAAGTTTCCTGTTGATGCTGATACTGCAGGTCCAGCATTTGATCTGGCTTTGTCTAGCCAATGACTTTGTCTAGCCCCATGGGCTGAATCTTTCCTTCTGAGAAGGGCAAGTTCAGCCCCTAACAGTGTCAGGCATCTCACACAGTATAAATGTTCTCAGGTACATAATCTCATCTGTGTACCACATGTAAGTGTTGAAAATAGGGACAGAGCCAGTCTTTGGGTTTTGAATACCAGCCCCAATTCCACTTATTAGCAAGGCAACTTGGGTGAATGCTTTCAACTATCCTGTCTCAGACTTCTGGATAGAATAGAAGCAATGACCAGAGTTTTAGCCCCAGAGACTCAGAACTGGAGGCATAATGTCATGTGGACCACCGAGAAAAGTGCCTGCACAGAGCTGGTAATCACATGTCAGCCATTCTTGGCCATCTCTCTATAGGCAGGGGCTGGTAGCTGAGCAAGTGAGGCCTCTGACAACCCTCAATGCTGTGGGCATCAAGGCCTCTCCACTCTGTCCCCAACCCACCTCACAAAGTATGTTGCCCTTGGCAATCTTGTGCTTATCTCAAGACTAAGGTAAAAAATTTTTTTCTCAAACTAGCTATTCTTGTTTTATTTCAAACTAGTAACAATCATTTCTTTTGCTCATGAATCTGGGGGTGACTGGATTCTCCTGGGCAGTCCTGGAATGGAATTCTACCATGTACAGGGTGGTTGGAGCTGGGGTTCTCAGGAAGGCCCCTTCACTCATACTCGTGCCAGGGTGAGGAAACACACAGCTGGGCCTGGGGTAGCTGAGATTCCTTCTCAGGCTTCACTGTCTCCATATGGTCTCTCCACAAGTGGGGCTCCAGAACAGCCAATTCCTGTCATGGTGGATCAAAGGTCAAAGAGGGAGCATCCAAAGAAAGACTAGCAGAAGCTCTGTGGTCTCATCTACCTCAGTTCCAGGAGCCAATGCAGCATCATTTCCATCCCCTTTTATCCATCACAGCAGCTACAAACATCCAACCAGTTTCAATGGGGAAGGGCATGGACTCCATCAGTAGATTGGGGTGACTGTCAAGGAATTTACGGACATGTATTAGAACTACTCTGAGGCTCTGTCCTTGCCACCTCAGCTTCCTTCTGTCACCTCTCTGTCCCCCTGCAATACTTCATGCCTACTTCTATTGCCTGATCCTGCCTATGGTTGTTTTTTTTTTTCTTTTTTTATTGTTGGTCGTTCAAAACATTACATCTAACTTGATATATCATATTTCAGTTTGATTCAAGTGGGTTATGAACTCCCATTTTTACCCCGTATACCGATTGCTGAATCACATCAGTTACACTTCCATTGATTTACACATTGCCATTCTAGTGTCTGTTGTATTCTGCTGCCTTTCCTATCCTCTACTATCCCCCCTCCCCTCCTCTCCCCTCCCCTCTTCTCTCTCTACCCCCTCTACTGTAAATCATTTCTTCCACTTGTATTATTCTTCCCTTACCCCTCACTTCCTCTTGTATGTAATTTTGTATAACCCTGAGGATCACCTTCCATTTCCATGCAATTTCCCATCTCTCTCCCTTTCCCTCCCACCTCTCATCCCTGTTTAATGTTAATCTTCTTCTCATGCTCTTCGTCCCTACTCTGTCCTTAGTTACTCCCCTTACATCAAAGAAGACATTTGGCATTTGTTTTTTAGGGATTGGCTAGCTTCACTTAGCCTAATCTGCTCTAATGCCATCCATTTCCCTCCAAATTCTATGATTTTGTCATTTTTTAATGCAGAGTAATACTCCATTGTGTATAAATGCCACATTTTTTTATCCATTCATCTATTGAAGGGCATCTAGGTTGGTTCCACAATCTTGCTATCGTGAATTGTGCTGTTATGAACATCAATGTAGCAGTGTCCCTGTAGCATGCTCTTATTAGGTCTTTAGGGAATAGACCGAGAAGGGGAACAGCTGGGTCAAATGGTGGTTCCATTCCCAGCTTTCCAAGAAATCTCCATACTGCTTTCCAAATTGGCTACACCAATTTGCAGTCCCACCAACAATGAACAAGTGTACCCTTTTCCCCACATCCTTGCCAGCACTTGTTGTTGTTTGACTTCATAATGGCTGCCAATCTTACTGGAGTGAGATGGTATCTTAGGGTGGTTTTGATTTGCATTTCTCTGACTGCTAGCGATGGTGAGCCTATGCTTTAAGGATCTTACAAACTCTTGTAAGATCTCCTGATCTGGCCTCACTGCACACATGCACACACAAAGAGTCGCCAGTGGTCATGACTACAACTTAGTGCACTTCATTCTCACAGGCTCCAATTTTGTCAAAATACAATAATAAACAAAACAACACCAAAAATTTACACAGAGGAAAGCAAAACTGCAGGAGGTACTAAAGAATAGCTATGTGTCTGAGATCATAAATAGCTGTTATTTCCTTTTTTATATTTTCCAGAATTTTCTGAAGCTTCCACATAATATATCTATAACTTGTATAATCAGAAAAATGCTTTTTCCAGAACAAATGCTTAAAAATCAACAGAAAACTTATCCTGCTTTGAATCCAAAGGACTTAGCTATTAAGCTATTAAAATCTTTGTTCTCCAAAAAGGCAAATTGTAATTCCAAAGTTCACTTTATTTAAAAATGAACCCCCAAAAAATCTACCATGAAGCAACTAAAGCTGAGCAAAGAATTTTTCTACTAACAAGATTGAAACTGAAGCAACTCAGGATCTTCTTGTAGGAGTAATAGTTCAAAGATACAGTGGCATCAGGTCTATAAGCACAGTTGTTTCTCTCCAGATCTGGGCTCTGCTGTTTGCTCTTCTGTGATTTTCCAGGGCTGGAGCAATGCAGATTGGGACCAGGTCAGCAGGACAGGGAAACTCGGCTTTAGGCAGTGCTGCCAGCCCACCACATCCTGATGTTTGTTGAAAGCAGGAAATTAAGAAATGTCCTGTGGGAAGCCCACTGTGGAAGTACATATGCAACACTACATTTAGAAAGGGTGGACTTTGAGTAATTTTTTGTCCAGACACAATGAGCTGTGGATTTTAGAAGATTAAGAGTTTGTCAAGTAAGTGTGCAAACTGCTAATCTGGCCAAGATTAGTTAGTGACTCTCAGAGTTCAAACTCTACATTTTATGATTAATAATCTCTCACAGAGGGGCTGGGGCTGTGGCTCAGTGGTAAAGCGCTTGCCTTGCATGTGTGAGGCACTGGGTTGGAGCCTCAGCACCATGCAGAAATAAATAAAGATACTGTGTTTTCATCTACAAGTAAATAAATATTTAAAAAAACAAAACAAAAAAATAATAATCTCTCACAGAGTATTTAAAACATGCATTGTCATTGTTTAAAACATGCATTGTAAGTGCCAGGAAGTTCTGGTTTAGGGGTTCAGGATAAGGGCCCTGAATCTGCATACAATCTCCCAAGTGATTCTTTGAGCATCTCTTCTGCCTTCTCACTCTGTAAGACATGTTCCCACGGCCAGATCAGTCCACATGAATCACCCCAGGCCTGCTGTATGACAACTATGGCCTCTTTAATTTCACATTTTCTCCTCTGTGATCTCCCTCTAAAATTTAGGAGGTCAGTATTCCTAACTCTGTTTTACCTATGAGAAAATGGTGACTCAGCAGCCAGGATGATGTCTGTGGTCACCAAACTGGAAGTGGTAAAATTTAAAGCCCGATTAGGAAATCCAACAATGGAGGGTCCTGTGTTTCCCCAGGGAGGATTATCTCCAAGGCTGTCTGATAGGTGAGTACAACCAGCAAAGGTGTTGATTACTAGGTCACTCCTTTCCCCATTTGATCCATCTTAGCAACATTGCATATACAGAAAGCTCTTTACTTACCTTGTCCCTCAACTCCCACCTGAACTTCTAGGTGTCCTAAGAGGGGTGACTTTTGCCTTTGGGAAGGAGTAGAAGGTTAAATTAAAAGACCTTGAGTGCTGGTTTCCAGAGGAAGCAAAAGTCCCACTGATTGGCAGTATGGTAGGGATACCTCTTCTGAGTTGAAGAACAAATGGCTGACTGAGGGTGGGGAGAATGGAAAAGGGGGAATTCAGTTGAAGATGGTGATTAAGGTGACTCTTCCACTCAAAACAACCTCCCCCACACTAACATACAAACTTGTTATTTTTTTAAGGGAAAATCTCAAGTTGGAGAAATTGCTGAGCATAAAGATGTATTTTAAGAGTTAGATTTCACTGGGCATATATATTGATTAGCAATAATGTCCTTGTTCACTTGGATATGTGGCTGCTGGGGAAAGCAGGATTTTCACGGCTCCACTTGCTAAAAGTAGCAACTTTCTTTGGTTCTTTTGCAGAAGCTGAGAATGAATATGCTACTATTATAACTAGAGCACGAAGAAGGGGAACACAGGTTTTGACCATGAACAATTTGAGCATAGCATTGATGCCAATGGAACCAACTTCACTTCCTGGGAGTTGAGTTCAGAATGTCAATTTGTCAAGTCATTTGGCCCCTCTGATATATCACTTAAAAAGAGGAGTGATGGACTATTTTCCAAGAGGAGAGCCATCTTGGAAGCTATGCAGTAATACTCTTGATGAAGATTTAGATGGCAAGTCTACCCCTACCCTCCAGGTACCTGGTGCTCTGGCTATTATGATGCATGGGGGTGTCACTGCTGAGCCAGCCTGGTCTGTGCCCTCTCAGATGCAAATGAACCAAGTCTCAGGTCTCTTCTGCCTAATATTCAACAATGTAAGTCACTTCTAAGTTAATGCAGACAAACTGAGGAGGGCACAGACACATTCTCTCAGGCCTTTAAGCAGTGCATTGAACAAGCTAGAGGTCCTATGTCTGCCTGGAGGAGTCTTGAGCATGTTTAGCTACACAGAAATAGTTTTTATAACTGCCCTTTTTGCTCTTAGGAGGCACAGGGGGAGAGGGTGAGGAGGTTAGGAAAGAAGAGTGAACACTGAATAATTTTGCCACCACATTACTAAACTGACTTAAAACTTCTTAATCTTCCCATCATCTACAGTACCCACATAGATACTGTTTCCTAAGCCAACTTCAATCCACATTATAGTTTGGTAGGAAAGAGTATCATAACCAAATAGTAATATCTGCTCTGGGTAGGAGAAGGAGGCATGACAAGCATCTGCCTTCTTTTTTTGTTGTTGTTGTTTTTTTGTTTTTAATTATCATTATTTTTTGTTGTAGATGGACACAATACCTTTACTTTATTTATTTATTGTATGTGGTGCTGAGGATCAAACCCAGTGCCTCATACATGCTAGGCAAGCGCCTTCCACTGAGCTTCAACCCTAGCCCACAAGCATGTGCCTTCTATTTAAGGACTCTTAAAACACAGGGAGCTCCACCTGAGCCAAGGAGGTGTCTGTGTAACCAGAGGAAGCAGGTTATGACCACTAAGGCCATGTGGTATCAGGTCACTTGTTAGCTATCAACCTCTGGATGACAAATGGGTGTCATAATGCCTGCCACCTCTAGTCAACTCATCATGGCCACCCAAGCATGAAAATTCACATCTATAGAAAGAACACTATTCTTATAATCACCTGTGTCTACCCTAGCCTGGTTTGCAGGGGTGACAGAACAATCCCTGCCTTCCTGACCCTGATCCAACCTTGAGAGGCAATCAGGGTCCATACCATGTTTGAAAAGCACATGCTCCAGCTAGTCTAGCTCATTCACATGCATCAAGGGTATAGATGGACTATTTTGAAATCCTTGGGATTCTGAAGGACTAGAGAAGGATACAAAATCCTCATAAGGACAGAGGATAAACTCTATATTGAATACAAAATATGTAGATTGAGGACATTTCCTGAGACCCCAGGGTCACATTTTCTGTCACTAAGAGAAGCTCAAGTCTAAGTGGAGAATGGTCTTTCTTTTCATTCCTCTGTCTGAACCTGTCCTTGCTACATGAGTGTAAAACCTTAAAGTTCCACACCATAAGTATGTGTAATTGTTGTAAGTCAATCAAAAATAAAATAACAGATTTTTTAAATCCTAGAATAATCTCAAGGGTCAGGATTATAGGGTGGGCGCTAAGGAGAAGACCAGGGAAACACTTGCTGTGCTTCTAGTCTAGACCTTGAGTGAGAGGCAAATGCATTCCTGGACCACCAACCAGGCTGGACACCATAAAGGACCTTGATGCCAAAGCTTATAGGTACAGTGGAGGATGCCCATTTATGTGGAAGCCACGCTGTGCTACGAAGGCCTCTTAGAAGTGTCTGGCTCTAGAGGTAAACAGTGGGCTGGGGATTCTGGAATGAAGTGTCCCAGCCTAATCTCTTCCCATCACTGACTTTTGTCTTCCCAAATTTCTCTTGGAATGAGTTTCTCAGAAGGGCTTCACCTGGAAGAGCTTGAAACATCACAGCCAAGGGGACTCAGTGGTGACCCTTCCAGGAATATCCAGCCACAGAGGCATGCATTCAAGGACACATGGAGGAAATCTATTGAGCATTGGAGTCCATGGGAAAATGACAGGAGCAAACTATGGGAGGGAATTGTTGGCAAGAACTATGTTTGAAAAGCACATGCTCCATGCTAGTCTAGCTCATTCACATGCATCATCAACTACAATTCCTGCATCCATACAACCAGGAAGGCAATATCGCCCTAAGTTCATAAACATGGAAACTGAGTCTTAGGGCAGATTCTAGGACCTTGCAGGAGATAACCAGTGCAGTCATGACCATTCACAAAGCAGCCACTCCCTAGGCTCAAAGATTAAATTATCTCAATTTAATCTTCAAAATGTGAAACTGGTAGCCATAATTAAGTAAAGCTACATTTTTTTTTTTTTTTAGTGCTGACTCTGTATCAAAGATTTTTTTTTTTCCTTTAAGCAATCTCATACAATAAGTACAACACAGGAGAGAAGAATGTAAGCTTCCAAATCAAATATCCCAGTTTGGAACACAGTTTTTTTCCTACTCTCAATTAACCTTAGGAAACTCAGAACACTTCTCTGATCACGAGTTTCCCTGTCAGAAAAATGGAAGGGGGAGGAGTGTTATTCTGAGAATTGAATGATATCATATTTAAAATGCTTGGTCTACATTTAGGTGCTTAATAAACAGAACTGACTTAGTATTGATTATAGTGGGACTTCATAAATAAGAGAACTGAAAATCAAAAAGGCAACTAGTTTAAGTCCATCTGACTAGTGGCAGAGCCAGGACTAAGCATGGATCTATCTGACAGACACTGAATTCTTGCTCTCCTATGTACACAGGATAACTGATTTCCTCAGTGCTGATTCTGAGCTGGCAAGAAGCACACAAATCCCCATTAGCCAACTCTCTAATGACAGGAGCCAAATCATGCACTTTAGGAATATTTCCTTCCAAAGTAATTCAAATATTCAAAAATGTCACTTTTAATAATGAACTTCAGTTACTTAAAAAATCCCCAGACATGGACCAATTCCATAGCCTTCAATGCCAAAATTCAGAGCCATTATGGTCTTCCTCTACATTTGAACTTATTAGAAGCATTAATCTCAGAGATTTGGAACCTCATCAATTTCATAAACATTTTTCTTTCTATTGTGGCCAAACAGGATAATTTAAGGGCATTTTCCTTCATATCGTTTTATCTTTCATTTAAGGCTTACAAACTTAACAATAGTATACATGAACAATCTCAGGGCTACAAATTTTGAGTCTTTGCTGTAGCAGTGTGTCCTGGTAGTGTAAATATTTGTCAAAGAAAGATTAACTAGCATGAACGTATATTCAGAATAGCTGCTCTTTCATTAACCCAGTAAGGAAATAAACTAGAAAAATACACAGTTCTCTAAATGACACGTATAAGTAACCACTGAACTTCTAGTTACTTTTTAGGCTTATCAAATTTTAGATTTTTTTAAATCATTTCCCTCATAACTTTGTTTATTTTAAATTTACACCTGAAAAATTTAACACCTAGAAATTTGCTGTAATATTTCACACTTATTTGAATTCCTGTATTCATAACTTATGTTTCATTCAGAAATAATAAAAAGTATTTCTGGAAAAAGTGATTAAGAAATTAATCCTTTGGAACAAGAGTATATTAATGCAAAGATTACATAAATAAATGAATAGCTTACTTACAATTTTTCCTTTTAATAAAGATAAAGCCATTTGTTTCAGAAGTTCTCCTAAGGAAGTAAGGTTTTGCTTGCACATTATTCCCACTAATGCATCCTCAAAGCTGATACATACCCCATGCTAAACCATCCCTGAAAATGTAGCTTTAATCAAAATCCAGCTTATAAATTACATCAAAATCCTTGAATGTTTGGCTTTATGACATCCTAAACCTACTTTGTAGGTCCACAAAGATCAAAAAGTGGCTTCATGAAAGTGAGGAAATACAAGACTCCAGTCCCAGAGCCTCTAGCATTAAACCCCCTAATTCATTGAATACATATTTGATGCGAAGTAGTGAGACTGCATCATAGTGTCCAGCCAAAGGCTCTGGTCCTCTCCGGTAAATCCAGAGAATGACTGAGAACCTTTCAGCCAATGCAGATGGGGTCAGAATGGAACCTGTCTAGGAAGGCCAGCAGGAAGGTTGTGATGGGACTCTTCTCCCACCCCAGGAGACAGGCCATTGTGACACTATTGTGCATCTAGTGACAAAATGCATCACCTTGGAATTTCTGACATTTCCTTTTCCAGAACTTTCCCTGTGGGCAATAAAAACCCCAATGATCATATCCATAATACATTCCCCAGAAGCATTTTCACTTCTCCACTAATGGGGGGACATAAAATTGTGTGTGTGTGTGTGCGCACACACACACACAAAAAAAAAATATGTATAAAACATTGGATTAGGCTTTTCGCAGCAGATCAGAACAAAATGCGTCTCAGACTTGCCATTTCTTTAGAAAGACTGCCACCAACATAACTTTTCCCAGAAGTTACATCAATTATGACCTTCATCAACTATGCTTAGAAAAATCTGTTCTACGTTACTGTCAGCCACAAGAGGAAACTGAAATTTAAGCGCTGAACTTGAGGAGAAGAAATTCTAACTTTGATTCAGTTTCAATTCACACTACCCAAAATCCCCAGGGGTAGAGAGACCAAGAATCTCCCAAATTGGGAGATAATGGCTCAGCACAGGGATGGTGGTGCCTGAACACAGCATGCACTCTCCCAGGATTTAGACCCGAACCCGTAGCCTGAACGGTTGCTGCAAAACGGGCCCATGCGTGGTTCCCATTGAGGCAGCCCAAGGGCTGCTGTTACCTGCCACGTAGTTCTGATCCCGGCCAACAGCGAAGCCCCGGGGCGCAGTGCCGCTGAGGGGAGAGTCCGGGCCTCAGGTGTCCACGCGGCTCTCCTCGCAGCTGTGGCGCTTCTCCGCCCGACTTCAGCTAACAGTTCCTCTGCCTGCGGCCAGCGGGCTCACTCAGCTGCGGGGACCCGCGCGAAGCCCTCGCAGCGCGGAAGATCCTGCGCTCCAGCCCCGGAGGCGCCGCGGAGGCAAGTCCCGGGATCCTCCTGGGATGCTCCCTATTCGGCCAGGCCCATCCCGAGCGCTTGCGGAGCCGCGGCCCGGCCAGCGCCAAGCCCGGGACTACCGCGGTTCCTTCGCTGCAGCGCTTTCCTGCGCTGGGGACGCCGGGCGTGGGGCCGGGGCGACAGCGAGCCCCAGGCCAGGCTGAGTGGGCAGCGGCCGGGCTGCGGCTGAGTCAGCGCCCCGGTGGCGCGGGCGAGCCCGGGCCAGCCGCCGAGAGGGTGCTCTAAGCGGAGCCGCTGCCGCCCTGGCATTTTAAAAGCGAGGCAGCTGGACGCTGTTCAAGCGGAAACGGAGGGAGAAACTTCGGCCCCCGGGGTGGAGCTTTGCCAGCGCGAGGAGTGGGCCCAAGAGCCAATCTGGTTTATTCTGAGATGTTCTTCAAATGCGTTCTCTTCAGAGACTCCTTTTACAGTGAAAAACAAAAACAAAGGGGTGGGGGGGCGGGGGCGGACCATAAAACCCAACTCAATGCCTGCATTATGCTTAATAGCAAGACAAACGTTTCCATTAAAGTTAGAGGAAGCTCAAGCGAAAGAAAGTCTGATCAAGGCAACCAGAAATAAGAAGGAAATCAAGTATAAAACTAATGAAGTTGTGCCTTTTTACTATATATATATATATTCAGTTTTTGAATTGGAAAGCAGGAGG
This sequence comes from Urocitellus parryii, assembly GCF_045843805.1. Lineage (NCBI taxonomy): Eukaryota > Metazoa > Chordata > Mammalia > Rodentia > Sciuridae > Urocitellus > Urocitellus parryii. The sequence goes on from NC_135536.1 coordinate 128,650,094, forward strand.
AAAATTACTGCTGTTTTCAGCAGAGGTAGTTGTCTGGTTGGAGAATCCAAACTGAACATCGAGTGAAATCGATTTTCCAATAAATTGGCAGGTTGTAAAATAAACTTAACAAATTAATAGTGTTCTTGTACAGTGAGAAATGTGAATGCCAAATCCCATTCTCACTAATAGCAAAAACATTCATAACTAGGAATATAAACTTACCAGGAAATGTGTTCTGTAAAAATAAATAGATAGATAGATAGATAGACAGATAGATAGATCGATCTACTCTGTACCAGAGGACTAAAGGAGATCTGACTCAATTATTAAGACGCAAAACTTATTCTAGGACAAGAAGTAAATATTGTGATCCTAACAAGCCCTCTTCAATGTAATCTTCACCAAATTACAAGTAGAATTTTCTTTTTACCTCAATGATTCCCAGTCTCTTTAGAAAGAAAAAAAAGAAAGAAAGTAAATAAAATGTTAATAAAGATTATAAGGGAAACTAGTCCTATTGGGTATATAAAGAAGTCATGCATGCACACATGATTTATAAATAAAAGCCACATTGGCTGAGTGCTTAATGTTTAATGCTTTACATGTATCATTTATCAATGTGTTTATCATTTATCACTACAACCCTGTGACACAGATGATATTGCTGGCACTTAAGTGTAGGAAATGAAAGGCCAGTAGAATAGGTATCACACTCAATTTCACACAGGCAAAAGTGGGGACTGGGGATTGGACACAGGCATTATGCCTACAGAATCCATGCATCCTGTGCATAGCCTTGTTGGCTCTGGCACAGAGCAGCAGTAATTAGAACAGCTCACCATTGGCACAGAGTAGGACCAAGAGCCCAAAATGAGAAGTAGGCAAGAAACTGTGATATTCTAGTTGATGGAATAGAAGGATTTTTAAATAAGTGATATTTAAACAATAGGGAGCTATTAACAGGAGATAGAGCTGATTTTCTACCTAGTGCCCAAACCAAAGAAAATTCCTGATTCATCAAATATTAAATGTAAAAATGTAAGGCAATAAATAAATAAGTAGGTGAATCCCATGAACCTGTGATTCTCAAAAGACTTTCTAAATATATCATGAAACCATAAAGGGAAAAACTGAGAGATATGATATAAAAATGTAGACAAACTTCTTTATGGGAAACACTGCAAACAGAATTCAAAACTAAATGACAATCTGTAAAATATTTGCTATGCATGTGATGGGAGATTGTTAAACTTAACAAACTGAAATCATAAATTTTAGTTTAGCCATGAATTATTTTTTTGTCTCACTCACTGTTGGTCTGAAAGTCAAATTTAAATGAATGCCCTGTCTTGTCTCTTTTGGCCATATTATGATAGCAACATTTTAATATGATAATTTGCAAAAAAAATTTGTATAATCATTTTTAAAAGTATAGATGATTAAGCCACTAGAGCAAGGAGAAAAAGAGATCAGCAGGCAATTCACCAAAGAAAACAAATAACAGAACAAAATAAGTATCCTCTCTAGCAATGAAACAAATGCAAATAAAAAGTACAGAAAATTGTACTTTTTAACCTACTAACTGGAAAAGTTTAAAATATTGGTAAAATCCAGCACAGGTGAGCAATTTGGAGAATGGGTATTCTCCCTTACTACTTATGATAATGTGAATTAATACATATTTCTACAATACAGTTTGAGAAAAAATACCAAATTAAATACTTTATGTTTATATCAATATACCAAACAAATCTATTTTCAAGGATTTTTTTAAAGGGATCATTTGACAAGTGGACAAAATGCATACAGCATATATTTATACAATTTATAATAGTAAAAATAATTGACACAATAATTGAGGATTGGTTAATTAAATATAATTAAATAAAATAATATTATATATGGTGACATAGTTTCAATTCTAAGCACTAAATGTGACATAGTTACAATTCTAAGCACTTCCTATATAATAATTTACCAAAATCAAAACAAAAAAAAATCCTCACTAAGAAGGTACAACTAGGGGCTGGGGCTGGGGCTTAGTGGTAGAGTGCCTGCCTCCAACATGTGAGGCACTAGATTCAATCTTCAACATCAAATAAATAGATAGATAGATAGATAGATAGATAGATAGATAGATAGATAGATATTGGGGCCATTTACAACTAAAAAAACTAAAAAGAAGGTATAACAAGTATCTCCATTTTATAGGAATGGAATCAAGACAAAGATCTAAGCAACAAATAAGCTTAAACTACTACAACCATCATTGACTCCGAGGCTTCTCTCCACTCCCTGTCTCTGCTTCTGGCAGGGCATTAGTTTTATTCTCCTTTTTAATTCTACACTGGCTTTATTACCTCCTTAATTCAAGAAAACATGGCAGCCTCCTGAGCTTCATGTAATAGCATTAGTCACACAAAGATATTAATGTTCATGGTTCTTAGTTTTAAAAACCTATGTTGGTATAATGCCCACTGGGCAAAGCATTAGTCAGAACAGGCTGGGTTTTGCTGTGTTTACAAACAGTCCCTAAATCTCAGTACCTTATGATAAAAGTGTTTCCCTCTCATTTGCTCTATACATCTACAGTGGGTTGACTGTGGCTTGGCTCTATTACAGGAACTCCACAGGTCATCTCGCACCTTCACCTTGCACCTTGACACCTAGGCAATTTTGCAGGAAGAAAAAGAAGATACAGCCAACCACAGGTTCTTAACACTTCTACCAGAGTGTTAAGTCATCTAGCCAAGCCTAATGTTGTGGGGCAAGGAAATCATCAGCTTCCCCAGAAGAATAATATGGCCTCAGACATCCAGCAAATCTAGTGAAGGAAATGTGTTTGTAACTGCATATGACATTAAAGACCATAATGATTATATGGGAATAGACAATGATGCTATGTTCTGAAATGTCTCCATTTGGAAAAAAATTAAGTGAGAAAATTGGGCAGAAAATGGACAAATTTTGACCACAGAGATTATACGGTTAGGACACTGGACTGAATGCTAGACTTGGAGTCAAACAGCCCTGGGTTTCAGTTCTTACTTTCTAATTTACTCAATATATAACCATGGCCAACTTATGGCAGCTAATATCTTCTCAATCATAAAGTAGAGAGAACAATTCTTGCAACATCAAATGTGAACCATCTAGCAGAATGTTATAGGGTGAGTTCAGTCTTTACTGTTAAGCTTGAAAAAATGCCTGTTGCTTCTCACTGTCCACTCAATGTCTTGCAAAGAAATTTCTAATTTCAGTCTATTCTTTTTAAATTAGTTAACTAATTTTAATTTACAAATAAATGTATGGGTGGTAAACAACATGAGTGTCCAATTCCTGGTTTTAAATTAATTAATTAATTTTAATTGACAAATATGTATTATATGATTATTGCTGGTATACAATATGATGTTCTGAATATGTTCATTGTGGAATGGCTAAATGCACTCATGCACTATCTCACATTCTTATTTTTTTATTTTGTGTTTTTGAAATGAGAATTGCTTCAGTGTTAAATAATAACTTTCTCTCATTCTCAATATTCAAAGCAGAAGATACCTTCAACTGGATTAGTTAAATCTCACTCACTGATACCTAATTTAACCAGCACTTAGGTTGGATGTTGAATCTCCCCAAAAGGCTCTTTCCACTCATGACTTTGAATCAGCCCCTGTGTCTCTCCTTTTCTCCATTAGACAAGGACATGGGGGAACTTGGAGCTTCCTATCAGCTCTGGTGTTCCTGTTCCATCCCTAGATAGTCTGAGGCAGCTTTTGAGAGAAGCTTTGGGAAATCCCCAGCTGTTGGCCATTGTCACAGGTGCTGTTGATGTCTCTGCTCTGGGCTCTCTGCCTCTGCTGAATGACACAGCAAGGGGTCAGCTCCTCCTCCAGCCCTTCCCTGTGCTTCAGGGCCACGCCTCCTACTTGATACAGGCTCTTCTGATGCTAGAAAACAGAGGAAAGCACACATGAGTGAAAGCTGTCTCTCCTCTTCATTTCAGGAAGTCTAATATGTGGTCCAGTTCTAAATGAAGGAGAAAATTCCTACCAGCTGGACTAGTCTCAGGGTATGCAGAGTTCTTTCTCATATATCATCTGCATTTCTAACTGTCACTCTATTGGAAGGCATATCAGGCAGTAATGTATTCCCATTTTACAGATGAGGAAACTGAAGGCAGAAGCCAGTTAAGATGCTTATCCAATGTCTTAGACTTCAGTCCCAAATCCCAGAACTAGCACTCAAATCTCCTGAGCCTATGTCTGGAACAGTTTCTGCCACATCCATGTGGCCCATTGTCACATTATCACACATCTGAAATTGAAATTGTTACTGTGTGCAGAATGGAATTAGACACCTAGATTCTGTTACACCATCAGAGAAGTAGGTCCTGTTACTTCCCTGCCATTTTGTGAAAAGAGAAAGATATGTCTTAATTTTTTTATTTTTGTTTTGTTTTGTTTTAATGCATTGTAGTTATACTTAATTGTGAGGTTCATTTTGATACAGTCATAAGTGCAAAAACAGTTTTCTCAATTTTAGTCCCCAGTACTCCCCTCTTTGCTCCTCTCCTTCTCCCCCTGGTCCTCTTCTACTCTATTGGTCTTCCTTATGTTTTTTAAATTGGTACATTATAGTTAAATATAAAATTGGAATGGATTGTTATATATTCATATATGCACATAGTATAATGGGGTCAACATTACTCCCCAGTTCTTCCCCTTTTCCTCCCCACCTCCCTTACCCTTGGTCCCCTGCTTCTACTCTACTATTCGCCCTTCTATTTCACAAGACCCCCTTTTGTTATTCATTTGAAAGGCATGTTTTAAGCAAAATTTCAGGAAATCCTATTGGGTGGTATAAAATGTATACAACATAGTTCTCTGTTTTTCACCCCATAGTGGAGAAAAATCTTTAGTAAAGATCCACATTGCTACTCTAATGCTCTAATTTAAAAACAAAAAAGTAAAAGGCGAAAGATTTATACGATCTGAAGAGAAACCAGAGTATAAAGAGGGATTATCATTCTCATCATAACTTTCATTAATATACATTTTTTTAGTTTTAGGTGGACACAATATCTTTATTTTTTTATGTGGTATTGAGGATCAAACTACCACTTGAGCCACATCCCCTATAGGTGACTGTATGACCAATGTGATTCTGCAACCTGTACAATCAGAAAAATGAGAAATTATACCCCATTTGATTCAAATGTATGAATTTGTCAAGATCATTGTACTGTCATGTGTAACTAATAAAAAAAAAAAAAGTGATCCCCATTGCTGCAAATGCCTGGAGTCTGCTTTGGGAAGAGTCTTACTGTGCTAGTGAGTAGAGTTCATGGGGGTGCAGGACAAGAACAGAAGCCTGATAGCATGAGTCTCTAATGGGCTTCTCGACACATGAAGCATAATCTATAGATGCAAAAACTTGTTCATTGTCACAGGTTCAAGTTCTGGCTCTGCTGCTTGCCACAGCAATGTATACTATGTTTTCCTGAGATGGAAACACGCTGACAGGTACCTGAGTCTTCTTTTCTTAACAGAAGCAGAGGAAAGAAGCTCAATTGTACCTGACTCAAAAACTTGGTCCTCCTTCATTTCTGACAGTCTCCCACCTGCAGCTTCTCCATATTCCTCTGGACCAAAGAAGAATTTGAGACCCATTTACTAATGTTAGACCAAAGTTCAAAGAAACTCAGCACAGACTTTGGCTGAAATGGTGTGCAAGAGCCAGGGAGACACCAAGGAAAAGGAAAGAAGAATGTACAGAAGAACATACAGACATTGAAATGGGATGGTAAGGAAGTCGGGGACTTCCTGGAATCTAAATATTCAGTTATGGTAAGACATTTGCTGAGGGCCCAGATGTGGGTCCACCTATTGCCTGTTGCTCACAGTGTATCCCCCATTGCCTTCCTATCTGAGCACCTGACCCATGCTAGCTAGCCTGAGCCACAACACAGTATCCTTCCTGGAAGCAAATGATCTTGCGTTAAAGATGTTAAGAATCAATTAGCCCTAACTGAGGCTCTCTCAAGTCAAGTCAGAATGAAGAATGAGTGGCTTGCTATCCAAAGTGTTGGATACTGAAACCGAATGTGCCTTCCTGAATCTTTCATCTTCATATGCCTGAAATTCCTTTTAAAGTGTAATTTGCTTGAAGCTATTTACTTGAAGATATTCAAGTTATTATTTTACTTCAAGTTCAGAGGGATAAGAGAGGAAACAAATGGCATCCTATAACCATTGTTACATTATATCAGAAAGGATTCCATATTTGGAGAAATAAAAACAAATTAAATTTATAAAAATTGCTTGGGACAACTTTTTTAAATAGTCATAATTTTGAAGAACTTAATCTTATGCCTAGTGCAACATTATAAATTGACTTAAATAGCAGATCGCAAAGCACTTTTATATGCAGATAATGAAGCAGATGCAGAGGTTGACATCATCAGTACATCATAATTACAAATGAGGAAACTTATTAGAAGCCAGGCTGTTCAATGCTGGGGTAGGACTGAAAAGAGTAGCTATGACTGGACTGGAAACTCCATAAGAGCAGGGACCTTGTCTTGTTTATTTCCAGACCCAAGTCTAGTACAGTACCCTATGTGTAGAAGAAGACACACAGAAGTAAATAATGAATTAATGAACTAGTGAATGAAGGAAGGGTGTGGTCCCTGGGATGGGGGGAGCAGTGTTAAGCACAGTGACTCAGTGCCCTGATGGGACAGGGATGAGAGAAAGTCTTCATGGTCTCTATGAGCCAGATTGTAGTCTCACCCATGCCAGTGGCCAGCTTCTCATCCTCCTACTGTCCATAACACCAGGTAACATTAGTCCTCTCTCTGGACTGTGCTCAGTATCCAGGACCAAGTCTGCTGTTTGTAAGGTATGTTTATTGCTAACTTAAGAGGACCCAGAAACTCCAGAGAAGGAAGTTTGTGTTATTCTGCTGTATAAAAGGAGCTGAGTCATGGGGCATGGAGGCAATCAGTCTCCAATCCCTAATATTGTAGGAGCTATGGGGCCATGGCAAATGAAGGCAAGTGCTTTCCCTCAGTGTCTGACTGCCTGAATGAACACTACTTAATAAATCCAGGATGCAAGCTTAGCCCTCCTAAATAGGATCTAGAGATGCAGAAAATGTAAGCAGATACTTAATTTTTAATTGAGTTAAAATTCACGTAACATAAAATTCACCACTTAAAATATTTTAAAGTGTATGATTCAGTGGCATCTGGTACATTCACAGTATTGTACAATCATCACTACTAATTGTAGAACATTTTCATCACTCTGAGGAGAAACCCTATACCTATTAAACAGCCACACCTTACCCTTCCCTCCCCCATTCCCTGGCAACCACTGATCGGCATTTTATCTCTATGGATTTGCCTATTCGGGACATTTCATATATGAAATGATATTGCATGATTATTTTGTATCTGGCTTCTTGCCTTCAGTATAACGTTTTCAAGGTTCATCCATGTTGTGGCATTTATCAGAATTTCTTTCTTTTTCATGCCTAAATAATATCATGAATATACCACATTGTGTTTATCCATGCACCAGTTGATGGACTTCAGATTGTTTTCACCTTTTAGCTGTTGTGAATGTTTCCACATACATGTTTTTGTTTGGCCCTATCTGCAAGTTTCTAGGTGTATCCCCAGGAGTGGAATTGCTGAGTAGCTGCATTTTCTGGTTTCTGAGGATTACTGGCAGGTACTTAGGAGGATAAAAGTGCTTATGATTGGAGGAGCTTCAGGGGCTATGTAGGAGACACCCTTTCCAGACAGAAGAAACTGTGTCCATCTGACCCTCCTATTTGTTCCTGCTGCCAAATCTTTGTCCAGGCTCCAGCCCCAATGTTACCTGCCAGTTTCCAGGGCTCCTCCTTTCTGCTCCAGGCTCTCCCAAGATCACTCCCAAAGTCAAAAACCCACACTGATCTTCTTGCAGTGGGGTTATTACAGTCTGCAAAAAGCAAAGTGTAGGCCTGAAACCCCAGGAACTTCACCAGAGTCACCAGAGAATTTCCATTTTTTATTAGCAATGCACATTCATGTGCCCCCACCCAGATCTGCTGGATCAGAATCTCTGGACTGCACAGTGGGCCATCTTTGTTCTAATATGACCCGAGAGAATTATCTTACTCAGCCCTGAGAAATAAGTGCTCCTGGGTGTCTGCCCACCCTCAGCTACTCCTTCAACCCATAATGGGTGACCACATTGTGTATGATGTATGGTGTATGTGCATATGTGTGTGCTCGGGCACTGGGGGCTATTGAGAGGTGGTGTCAAAACATGAAGTTTTTCCAGGAAGAGGTGATGAGTTTGTGATGCCCACAGGAGCCCTGAGGCTGCAGAGCCCTTGTCTACTGAGGGCTCTTTTTCCATTCTTGTAGAGACTATGGAATTCCTCCTCCTTTTGGAGCTTGGCCCAAGCCTTGACTCTTGGGGTTTCTCTTGAAATAGGACTCACAACCCTTCCCCTAGTCTGTATTGTGCATCATCCAGAGAAAATCATGCCAGCTGTGTGCTTCTGAGCCTTCCTCCCACCTTCTGGGCAAACAGAAGGCAGTGACAATGGCAGGGGCAGATATCTGAATCCTCAGTTTTGGTCCTGCTCTGTGATTCTGACTCTCCTCTTGTGAGTCAACACAGATGCCTCCTGGGAGGCCCTGCCCATGCAGAGACCGTGGTCCCCTGGGAAGTCATAACGGACCCCATTCCAAAGAGGACTTTTGCCTCTTCACCCCTTGTCCACCCTCCTCCTGGGTGCTCCACACATCAGCATTCTCTACCCAAAGGGATGCATTTCTAACCCAGAAAGCCCTGTCTCCAAGAAGGTAAAGCCAGAGAAGAGAGAAGAAAAGCAGAGAAATAAGACTTTCAAAAGCTCTGAACCTGAGATAGGAAGAGGGAATCCCTGAAATTAAATCTCAGGCCACTCAAACTTGGTCTGTGATTTAATCTTATCCCCTAAGGTACTAATGAATCTGCCATTGAAAAGGGCCTGACACAGTGGCAGGCTGAGAATCCCAGGTATTCCTTATAGGGATTCCTACCACCACTGCACATATCTCGAGAGATGACCTGCTCAGGACAGCCTGGCTGCTTAGACTACAGGGTAGTAACCTGCCACCTCTACTCAGGGAAGCAGGTAGGACCCTCTTTTTTTGTATCTTCTGTCCCCTATCATAGTGCCTAGTAATTCCATATTCTCCACAGCCTGCAATGTGATGACAAATCTTTCACTCCTCTTTTGTCCTCCCAATACCACATCTATCTCCTCTCTCCCCACTGCCACACCACACACTCACTCATTCAATAAGCATCCATTGAGTTTTCACTGTAGGTTCAGTGAATAATATAAGGCACAATCCCTGCTGTCCCTGAAACTTGCAATCCACTGTGTTGGAGTGGCGATTGAGAAACATTTACACATTATCTGTTTACAGCTGCATTAATGCTTGAGAGAGAAGTGAAGTCATGTGAGAGAAGGTAATAAGAGACCTAACCAAACCTGAATCGTTGGGAAAGCTTTCTGGAGAAGGAACATTCATGCTGACATCTTCAGTAGGAGCAGGAGCTGAAAAGGCAAGAGTGAAGAAAGAGCAGATGGTTACAGAAGTGCATGCCAAGGCCCTCAGGAAGCCAGGAGTTCAGTGAGAAGAAAGGGGGAGGTAGGGCAGGAAACGAAGTCATAATTGTGATCAGAAATGAAATGCAAATGCCCTTCCGGAGGCCTTGAAAAGGCTTTTGGCCTGAAAATGGCAAAAGAAGTGACCTGGTCATATACATTCTTAAAATAATGTCAGATAATGAATTATAGGGAAGAAAGGAGGTATAAGGTGATGGCCTGGATGAGGGTGGTGGTAGGGATAAATGACACAGAAGTGCCACCATATTTGTTTGGGGGCAAAACCAACTCTACCGATCTGTGAATAGCTGTGGAAGCTCAGCAGCATGGGGTTTACCAAGAATAGTGCTCAGGTTCTTAGCTTAAGCAATTGCACAGCAGTGGAGCTAGAGCTGAAGGGGACTAATTTGTTGAGGTATGCAGAAGATTTGATAAATATCATGAGTTCAGATTTGATAGGTCAAGTGTGAGATGTGTGTAAGATGTTTAAATGAGGATTTTGAAGAAAAAGTAGATGCATAAAATTGGAAGGAAAGTAGAGGGAGAAGTCTGGGGGTGTTGGGGGTAACTGACATCATACACTATGTTGATATTGCTGGAGAGAGAGCAGAGACTACAAGGAGGGTAGGTGTTCATAAGATAAAAACCCAGGACATCTGTGCTTAAACACAGATTGGAGAAGGGTGAATAGGAAAAGGAGATTGACATAGAGTGGCAGAGTGTTATTAGGGGAAAACCTCAAGAGAAAATTGCTGCGCAGAGCAAGGAGGGCTCCTTCAAGCAGAGGGTGTGATGGATGCCAGCAAATGTTAAGGAGGTAAAGTACCATAATAGCTATAAAGTATCTCTGGCCTGGGGCTTAGCAGTGTGAAGGTCAAGGGTGACCTTTGCAAGGACAGTTGCAGTGCAATCAGATTGGAATGGACAGAGGAGTGAGCAAGAGGGATGAGATGGAAAAGCTGAGGTCAGACAACTCTTGAAAAGTGAAGAGAATGGAGGAGGATGTAGAGTACTGGAAAAGTACTTATCTTTGCTTTTTACTTTTTCCCAAAGGGGAATGACGTGGCAATTTGGATGCTGATAGAATGAATGTCATCAGCAGCAGAGACAGAGAGGCTGGTGAGCACAAGGAACTGCTCTGGAACTTGAGAAATTTAGGCACAGGGTCAGGGTATAGGAGGAAGAGGTGGCCTCCACTTGGAAGAGAAAGCTGTCCTATTGAATCAGGATGCAGATGAAAGTACATCCCTGGAAGCTGAAGCAGATGCCAACCAGTTCCTATCTGATGGCTCCTATCTTCACTATGAAGAATGAAGCAAGTTCCTCCTCTAAGAATGAAGGAAGCAAAGTAGAAATCAGAGGTTAAAAAAAATGGAGAAGTTACAAAAAATGTGTTACCTGGTGGTGTTTATCAAAGATTAGAATTTGGGGGAGCAAGGTTTGGAGATAATGAAAGACCTTCCATCCATGGTTGTGTTAGCTTTCCACTCATTGTGATGACCAAAATACCTGATCAGAACAACCTAAAGGAAGAAAAGTTTATTTGGGGCTGATGGTGTCGAAGGTTCAGTCCATAGGCAGCCAATTCCCATCACTCTCAGTCTGAGGTGAGGCAGAACATCCTGTGGAAGGGCTTGTCAGAGGAAAGCTTCTCAGAAGTCTGGAAGCAAAAAGAGAGTGTAAGAAGACAAGGACAAAGAATTTAATCCTCAAGACACCCCCCAAGTAATCTTCCACCTCGAGCCACACCCCACATGACTACAGTTACTACCAAATAAACCATTCAAATTAGTAATCCACTAAATAGATTAGATTGTGACTCTTTTAATCTTTTAATAACATTTTGCCTCCCAAATTAACATAAGAGTTTTTTGAGGGGATACCTCATATCTAAACCATAACAGTGGCCCTCAGGTACCAACCATTCTGCATGCCGGATGAAATTGATCCCCTCTCTCAACCTACTGTTCCCCAGGTCTTTACATCCATGTTTGGTGCCACAACCCACACCCAATTTCTGAGATCCACAACACAAAGTCAGCCCAGATTGAAGCCTCCTGGACCTCCTAACAGCAGTCACTAAAAGCAAGTGACTCAAGATATCTCCACCCACTACCCACCATCCCTCTGGTTTTAGTTAGTTTTTTCTCTGTTCTTACTTAAAGACCTAACAAGAATAATTTTATAAGAGGGAAGTTTCATTTGGGGGCTCTTGGTCTCAGAGGTCTCAGTCAGTTCCTAGATAGCCAGCGTCATTCCTCGAGGCTGGAGGTGAGGCAGAACATCATGGCAGAAGAGCTCCGCAGAGGGAAGCAGCTCACATGATGATGTGAAAGCAGAGAGAGAGAACTCTACTCACCAGATAAAAATATATACCCCAAAGGCACACCCACAGGGACAGAGCTCCTCCAGCCATACCCTATCTACCTTCAGTTACCACTAAATTAATCCCATCAGGTAATTAATTCACTGACTGGGTTAAGGCTCTCATAACCCAATCATTTCTCCTGTGAACCTTCTTGCATTGTCTCAAACATGAGCTTTTGGAGGAAACTTCACATTAAAGCCATAATACCATCACTCTCTCCACAAACATAACTGCCTCCATTGCATTTTCCATTACATCAGCACAGTTAGAAAAACCAAAGCAAAGCAGAGTTTTTTATGACAAATGCCCACATACCTACCATTTAGATTCAATGAATACTCACATTTTGCTCTATCTTAATTGCCCCTTTCTTAAGACAATGAATAAAGTATACTGGAATCCTTGCTTTTGCAAGATATTTGTTTTGCATTTGATTCATATTTTTAATAAGTGGATAGTCAAATAGTACAAGATTCAAAAGAGATGAGAATTCATTCTTCTACCCAATCTCCCAAACTCATCATCTGATTCTGTGAGTGTATATTTTAAAGAGGGATATATCTCAGTCTCTGATCCAGTCAGGCTATAATCAAAATGGAAAAGAGTAGTTAAACACCAACACACAAAGGACCCCATGGATCCTACATCCTTCTGTGTGCCTCAAAGAACCCATGAGAACCAAACTTCTGTTTACAATTCAGTTTTGTGTTAGTTAGCTTTCCATTACTGTGACAAAAAGACCCAAGAAAAACAACTAAAGGAGGAAAGATTTATTTTGGCTCACAGTTACAGAGGTTTCAGTCCAAGGTCAGCTGGATCCATTGTTTCTGGGCCTATGGTGAAATAGAACAGAAGGGTGGAAGGGTATAGGATAGGAAAGATGCTCACCTCATGGCAGCCAGGAAGCAGAGAGGGAAAGTAAGAGAATTGCAGACAAGTCATAACCTTCCATGGCATGTCTCCAATGACCTACTTCCCCCAACTAGGCCCCTCTTACTAATCGCCCATTCAGCTATATATAAATGCATGAACTGACTAATCCACTGATACAGTTAGCACCTTTGAGAGCAAATCACTTCCCAAAAATTCCTGCTTCTGAACATTGCTGCATTAGAGACCAACCCTTCAACACATGAGCCTTTGGAAGACATTCTGGATACAAACAATAACAGTGTTGTCTTTGTTTGGTTTGCTCTGACAAAATACCTTTGACTAGGTAACCAATCAACAGCATAATTTTATTGATCACAGTAAGCAGAGGCCAGGAAGCACAAGATCAAAGCACCAGCAGATTCTCTATCTTGAGGGCCTGTTACTCCTAGGGATACCCCAATGTGTCCTCACATGGCAGAAGAGGCATAAGTTTTCATCATACCTCTTTAATAAGGGCACCAATCCCATTCATGAAGGTAGAGCCCTCATGATCTAATCACATCCCAAAGGCCCACCTCATAACACCACCACAATGCATATTAAAACATCAAGACCATTGCAAGTATTATTTGAAATTAGACGTGGGAGTTGGCCCAGGTCTATATGATTCTCAGATCCATGTCTCTTTCTCTATCAAATCACCCAGGAGGATAATATGGTAATGTGTCACAGTCTTAGCTGCTCTCAGGATTGTGATAGTTGTGAGGAAGAGTTGCAAAGGGGCTTGGGTGTCATTTCCATAGAACTTCCAACCCAGCAAGGTCCTGGCAATTTCAGAACTGTCATACAAAATCCAGATGAGGGGGGTCTATAGCACTAGTTGCCAGTGCAGCTTGATTAGATCTCCAGGGTCTAGAATAAGCAAAGTACAAGATCCTTCCCTGGTCTTGATGTTATAACCATCACTTTGCACCACTTCGTGCATACCCTGGGATTTGTGGGAGCTGGAAGCCTCTATCCACAGTTGTCATCAGCACCAGACCATATGGTGGAAAAAACAATGAATTCCCGCCACATGGCTAAGCCAGTTCCATGTGACTTTTGTACCAATGGAGGAACATGGGTTGCCTCTATCCAAATCCTACAGAAGCAAGTCACACTACCTGCACTTTGTCCCTGGAGTGGGTGTGAACTGGTCTTAGCCAGACACTATTAGTCATTCGTAAAACACAAATTAAACCTTCAGATTGCTTCTTGGTCAACTTTTGGGTATTAAGCATCACTGGGACAATGTGTATGAGAAAGACTATTCCTGGATTTAAGGTGTTAAGGAGCCAATTTTATAAAACTTTGTTTTATAGAACAAAGTTTAATAGCAATGCATTAACTTCTGGATAACCAAGAAAAGAGAGCTCAAGGCAGTATGATGCCTATCCCCCAGCTGCATCTCTCTCCAGCTTCCTCATCACTCTGCTCCCACTCTTAGCTATGTTGTCTAACCTTTCACTCGCTACTTTCACTCACTACTCACTTTGCTGAAACCTGACTTCCCACTCACAGGGCTTCAGCTTATCTCACCAAGAATATCAGTGACCCTGAGTATCCTTCAGTCCAATGGCTTCTCCCTCTCTTTTGCCCTCCTTTCTTCCTTGTTGAGAATATGCAAGTAACTCAACAATAAACAATGAACGACAATAAAAGGGCAAACATTTCTCCAAAGACACACACACACACACTTGCACGCACAAGATAGGCAACAAATACATACAAAGATGCTTAACATCATTGGTCAATAGGGAAATAAAAATCTGAATCACAATGATACTTTACATCCACTAACAATATTAAAAAGACAGTTTTGATAAGGATGTAAAGAAATTGGAACACTCATGCACTGTTGGAAAAAATGTAAAGTGGTACATTCACTTTGCTAAACATTTTGGCAGTTTCTCAAAATGTTGAACGGTAAGAGTTTATATACGGTGAGAAATTCCACTCCTAGGTATATATCTGAATTGAAAGCTATGTCCACAAGAAACCTTGTACATGAACATTTATAACAGCAATGTACGCTAGTTATGAAAATGAAAACAATCCAAATGTTTATTAGCTGATGAATGAACAGATAAAAATGTGGTATAACCATGAAATGGAATATTATTGGGCAAAAAGGGATGAATTACTAGTAAATGCTACAATATGAATGAACTAATACTACATGGTACAGTTAAACACCCAGGTGTCAGGAAGGGCAGGAGCTAGCACAGTGTCAAAAATCTTGGTGTTGGCAGCAAGGACTCACATCAGTGCCACTGTCACAAACAGATTTAGCTTGTAGTTTTTTCTGTGTCTCAGAGGAGAGAGAGTCAGATTGAAGCCAGAATTAGACAGGCAGTCAGTGTAGATAGGTAAATCGAGTCAGGTCGGACCTAAGAGGCCAATTTTGAGCGAGTCTGGAAAGTTGGAGACTGTCCCCTGAGGGATCTTATCTGCCCCTGCTCCAACCTGTGGCCAAGGTAACCTGTCCCAGGAATTTCCCCTCCCTACAGGGAGCTATAAAGTTGTTAATGTGTCCTTGTCTACTCCATCCTGCCCTTCCCCCTTCAGCCCACCTATTTCCCACCTTTTGGCCATCCCACGGAACATTCCTGGGCCTAGTCACCTCCACAGGAAGGAGAAAGATAAAGGGGGAAAGGCAGGAGAACAAAGGAAGCCTAGGACATATAAAAAGGGCAGAACACCTTGCTTCTTGGAATACCATATTACCAGCTATGGCCTCCTTCTCCCTCGCAGGAGAAGTCTTTGTTACTCTTTTTTAAATAAACCCTGCTCCATATGCTTGCCTCAGTGTGCTTCTCTAATGTTCAAACTTCAACATGTGGGAAAGCAGGACTCATCACTGATAACCAGCAGTATCATATTAGCAGCAGGGACTCATATCAGTGCCACTGTCATGAACAGATTCAGCTTGTAGTTTTTTTCTGTGTCTCAGAGGAGAGACAGTCAGATGTCCCATAATATTTTCTAATAAAAAATATTAGAAAACATTATGTCCCATATATTATGCAACTTGATAATAGCTGTTCATAGCCACTTTTTTTGAACTCTGTAAAATAAGCAAATCTATAGAGACAGAATATAGATTAGTATTTTCTATGTGTTGGGGAAATGGAGATGTACTGCTATTGGGAATGGTCTTTTTGGAGGTAGTGAAAGTATGCTGCAACTAAATAGTAGTGATAGTTGTACAAATCTGTAACTAGACTAAAACCACTAGACTGTGCATTCAAAGGGTAAATTTCATAGGATGTGAATTATACACAATAAAACTTTTATACACAACAAGAAAAAATGAGTAGGGCAGAGCAAATGGCACAGTGCAGGATGAGCTAGAGCCAATCACAGAGGTGAGGTCTGTTGGAGACCTCAGAGAACCCTGAACCTGGCAGTGACTCCAGAGCTGTGCCCTGAACAAGGTGAGTCTGGAATGGGGAACTTGAGCACCATCATGTTGGTGTCTGCAGCCAGCTGGGATGTCTGTGTTCAGGGAACTGAATAATTCCTGGTCTTGGCCTTAGTACCATCTGCCATGTGCTGAGCTGAATGTAAAGGCCACCCAGACACTGGAAAATGACTCAAAATGACTCACCCCTTGCCAGACCTCATGATCCTAGAGATGTCTTATTCTCTACCTCTCTTTCTTGTCAATACCATCTGGGTGGTAACCTGGCTCATAGTCATTCTCCCATGACAAGAATCCCATCAGTACAATGGTCCCTGGGAATCCAGCCCCTGACCACAGGTGACTGGTCTCTAGTCACCCCTAACTAAAGCTGTGACATCGGATTCTCTGTCCTCTGAGACACAGAAAGAACTACAAGCTGAGTCTGTTCATGGCAGTGGCACTGATGTGAGTCTCTGCTGCCCACACCAAGATTTCTGACACTGTGCTAGCTCCTGCCCTTCCTGACACCTGGGTGTTTAACTGTACCATGTAGGACATAGGCTGCCCCAATTCCCCTAATATATTCCATGTTGACTCCATGAACCGAAGAGGTATCTCAGGTTTCTGACTGGAGTAGCTGAGCTCCTCATGTGCTGACAGTCTCAGTCATGGAAGTCCAGTCTCAGGAACAGAAGCCACCAAGCTGTCACCAGTTTCCTCAGTAAAAGAATATGGGGCAAATACAATGTTTTGGCAGGTCTTCAAATTCTGATTATTTTCTAAGATGCTTTCTCCCTCTGCCTCAGTCTTGAGGCATCAGGTCCAGGGTCACCCCAGGAAGTAGGAGACATGGTATGGGGAGAGAAGAAGTGTCCCTTTCAGGCAGTGCATCATAAGAAAAACAAGGGAAACACATGGCTAACTTCTGGTCAGGGCCCGAGGGAGAATGTCCTACAGCCGAGGATGTTCTCCTTCTGTTGCAGTCTGAGAGTCTGACAGGGAACTTTTCGTGCCTAAACACCTCCAACATGGACACATGGTCTGCCTCCTGGCTCTCCATTTCAGGGGAGAGCTGCTCTGGCATCAACATAGCAGGAGTTTCACAGTCCAGCATGTTAGACAGGGAGATGCACTGCTGAGATCCTCTCAAGGGACGCCGGCTGCCCCCTGTGGGAGTGCAGCCTGTGCAGTGGCTCTCTCAGTGACCACCTCAGTCTCAGTCTCAGGAACCTGCCTTGCACAACTGTGGACTTCTAGGAATAGACTTTTTCTGGGAACAGAGGCAAGGTATATAGGCCATTTGGGTCTGATGCTGGACAACTTCAATGGCACTTCTGCCCCAAAGTGACCTGCCACCTTCCCTCTGCCCAGCCTGCCTCCTCATTCCTCACACAGCTGTGATCCCTGATAAGCACTGGGTGTCTCCAACTCCATTTTCCAGCATCTTATTCTAGGGAGGCCCCTGGCAGTGCCTGCAATCCCAGCAGAAAATCTGGGTAGCAAGGGCTTCCAAGTGCAGAATTTCTGCCCTACATGAATATGAGTTGCCTGGAGGGGCTGAAGGTGGTCATGGGAAGGGAGACAAAGCATTGGCTCTTGTTCTTGAAACCCAGAGCACAGATTCTTCTTCATGGGCTCCCATGACAACCCACTTGTATGTCCTGCAGAAGAGGGGCTCAGGAGGAAGTTCTGGTTGCTGAAATTTACCTACCAGGGCCTGTTCAAGGAGAAACGGAATTGTTTAAGCCAAAAGGGACTCAAATATCATGGATTTAGCCATGAAGATTAAATCATAAGCAGAGCATTTAAAGAGCCTGCCTTTTAAGTATCTGAGTAACCCCCACACATGTTCAAATGTAAACTCACCTTGTCTCTTTTGAGCCAATTTCATTTTATGTAGGGCTTTCGGGGAGGGCCTCTCAGAGATCATCTATATTTTTCAGTTTTTCTCCATGAACCCTCTTTGGTTTTCAGAGAAGGTGAGGGAAGCTAGAGGGAGAAGGGAAGGGGGACAGAGGATACCGGAGAAAGGGAGGGGAGAGAAGGGCAGGATAGAGAGAGATAACAAGGAAAAAGAAGGAAAGGAGGAGTAAAAAGGAAGATTATATATGACTTGGGGTGTTTAAGGACAGACAGGCATGATAGTGCTTCTCATCATCCCCAGAAGAGGAAGAGTGCTATCAAGTTCATTCCTGGAAAGCCCAATGTCCATTTCATAGTGAAGTTTACATATGTGTGATTTCTTATGTAAGTTCCCTAAGGCTAAGTCCCCAGAAGTCAGGACCTTACACCTGACCCACCTTGATAAAGCATGAAGTACTGGCATTTGTTAACTGTGCTGTGATGGCTCTGCCTCTGGCTTCCCCAACTCAGGTCCATGCCTGCAATGGCAGAGAGTCTTCTGAGAAGGCTTAGCCCTTCCTTCCATCTCACTTGCTTTCTGTCTCAAATAAATATCTGCAGGGAGCTGCTGGGACCCACAACAGACATGCTGCCAATGTTCTGAGAGAGAGGCAAAGCAAAGCCACTCATGCGGGTGACAGGAAGGAACAATTTGTTCTAAGGTTTAGTTTGGTCTAAATAAAACCAGCTTTGTGATATGCAGAGAATTGAAATCTTTCTTAATGAAGAAAACTTTCAGAGTCAAAAATGAACTTAATCACATTTGGTGGGGTGGGGGAAGGGTTAAAAAGAACTTTGGGGGCAATACTACCTTTCTTCCAGACCCAGGAAAGGTACTGCCCAAAGTGACACAGTGAGAGAGTAACAAAGTTGAAGACAGGAAGCAATTACTGCTCTACTGATGGCCCACGCTGTAAGAATTTTAACTGGAGTACTTGTAACAGTGGAAGGGTGGGCCACGAACTGAACAGTGTATGATGTAAATCTCAGAGTGCAGAGAGGGCTAGGACCTGGAAGGGGTGGGCCTCAACTATGACTTTGGACATTGTCCCCATTGTCTATTTACACAGAGATGTGTGTGTGTGTGTTGTTGTTGTTGTTTTTATTGTTTAAAATGTAATTTTGGTAAACATAGGCATTTAAAGCATAATTTTCCTTAACCCATTATGACATTTTTCAAAAATTTTTCAAGCAAGGCATGGTGGTGTACACCTGTAATCTGAATGACTTGGAAGGCTGAGTCAGAAGATTGCAAGTTTGATGTCAACTTCAGAAACTTAGCAAGACCCTATCTCAAAATAAAAGAATAAAAAATATTTGGAGATGTGGCTCAGTGGTAAAGCACTCCAGGGTTCAATCTCCAGAATCAAGAAAACAAAAGAAAGTTTCCATACATCAGCAGTCTGAGGAGGGAAAAAAACAGCTGGTTCTAACCCTTCTCAACAATGAGAGGCCTGGCCAATTATTATATTAATCCATCATCAAGTATTCAAATATTCATATAACACACAGTGGGTGCAAGTATGAACAAGAAGTATAGGTTATGCAAATTAGACATTTCAACCCTTTTAAAATAATTTCCTCTCCATATGGGTTCTGTTGTTATAAGCTTCAACCAAATGATACAACTTGTCATTGGCCTGTCATGCTGTTTCATTTCTCTGTGAGTTTCAGCACCCTGGGAGCTGCTGAAAAGCCAAAAAAGTTTTTGAGTCTTCATGTACAGGTGGCAGCCCTGTCCATGGGGAAGACGCCTGGGCTGCACTAGACCTCCCAGCACACTCATCCCTTATGTCAAAGGGATCCTTACCTCAAATTGTATCCTCCAGTTTGGACAATGAGAGAAAGGGGTTTAGTGGGTTTGGTAAAGATGTTCTTGTCTACCTCACTGTTTGAGGAGCTTGTCTGATTGTCAACTGATTGTGATTTGGTAGCAAGAGGAGATTCAAACTCAGTTTTTCTGAGTCCTGCTCCTGCATCATTTCTAATAAAATGTGCAGAGTTGTGTGGATCAGCCCAAGTCCTTATGAGCTTCTCCTACAGAAAAATGTGTGCCACCACCACTCCCACCACCCCACTTCAGCCCTCCAAGCAGTGGATCTGAGTCTTTGTTATTGCCAATATAGGCCCAAAGTGTCTCTCTAAAGGGCGTCCTTCCCTGGGAGGAAGTTCTCATCTGATTCTAACATCCTCAGCTCCTCCCTTCTCAAACATCACCACTGTGCTCATGTGCATCTGTTCCCATGAGTTCTACTTTCCTTCCTGGTAATTGGATGGCTGGCCCATCCACCTCTGCCCAAGAGCCCATCCACCTTTATGGCCTCAAGGATTTGGTGCCCGCAGTTCTCTTCTCCCTACATCAACAGTTGTCCCCTTGCCACTGGGTGATTCTTGCCAGCAGTGATACTGCTCCCTAGGTGACAGAGTGGAAATGTACTTGAACAGGACAGTGGATCTACAGGTAAGGACTATGGCAGACTGAGTGTGGCAACTAAGTCAGAGTCTCTCTTGCCCCCACCCAGTCCACCTATTCATCCATACAAATGTTTATCTGGTGTCTATTATGTCCCAGGCTCCACTTCAAGTCAGGGGATACAGCAAGAATAACCATAGTCCTAACTTCCTGGAACTTAGAGTTTATTGGGGGATGGAGGACTGGCTATAGACAAGTCAACAAAGGGTCTTCAGAAAGTGGTCAGTGATATAAGAACAAACAGGACAAGGGGCATGGTGAGTAGTGGGACATGGGGTGGAGGGTGGGTTTGCTGTTCATGTGGCGTGACCAGGGAAGGTCAGCACCAGAGACTTTTCATCATATCCCATTTCAGATGTCACCTCCAGGAACTTGTTTCTACTTGGACTTTGGACTCTTGACCCCTTAAATTCAAATCTCATCTCTGCATTTTATCAGCTGCATAAACTCAAACAAATAAACACCTTAGATTCTTCAGCTATAAGGTACAAATTATAATGGGTCTTATAATAATTATAATAATTAATAATAGTTGTTATAATAAATAAGTTCATATAGTGCACATGGAACCCAACAAATGGTATCTGACCACAATATACCTTTTTTTCTTGTGCTTTTACTTTTTTGCTTTCTATTTCTCTTTCTCCCAATTATTCTTTGCTATGTTGCTAACATTTTTCATGCTGCTTTTTTTTCCTCATGTGTTTCAGAAGCTATACATCTCATTTTATTGCACTAGTTATTACCTTTAAGGAAAAATATTGAGTTGAACTTGTGTTTTTCTGCTTAAGTGAAAACTAAAATAAAAAATTTAATATGATTTTAAGACTCTCATTCGCCCCTTCATTTAACACTATATTTTGTCAAAAAAACTATGCTCTTAGATCTAGATTATTAGCAGCTTTTTATTCTATAATTTTTGAAGATATAGTTAGTGTTTTCATTAAGTTAATATCTATGTTAATAGAAGCTGTTTAAACACTATCTATGCATTGTACATGTTTAACTTCTATAATTCGTCTCCACCATTCTTGAAGTCTTATTCTATCAGTTTTCTTTTGGGGACAATGGAACAGGCAGAGCACTGTCAGTTCTCCACTAAAAACTGGTTCCTTCTTAGGGAGGCAGAGGTGCCAGGATGAAGAGCAGACTCTGGGGTCAGACTGCTGGATTCTAGGCCAACCTACCTTCTTCTACTCTACTGTGGTCATACCTCTACCATAGCCTCATCTGGAGTGGAAGTAACTTCTCTTTCCTTTGACTTTGACCATGAACACGTGGCTTATGTTGGCCAGTGATATATTCATTAAAATGAAAGCTATCAGTTCTGATTTTGGACTTCTAAGGCCTATTTCTGTCTTCCTTTTTGCCCCTTTGTTTGCACCAGGAGAGCACAAGCCCTTGCTCACATATTGATCTCAGGCTGAGGGTGACAGATGTGTACAGCAAAGCCTCTCTGTCAACCAGCAGACCTGTAAGGAGAAGAAGTACTGTTCCACCATGTCCCTTCGGTGTCTGCCAAACCCAGGAACCACAAATTTGTGAGTGCCAATAAATGACTGTGTGATGGTAATTTTATGTGTGGCCCTCAGTGGGTCACAGGGAGCCCAGGCCAAACAGAGTTTCTGGGTATGCCTGTGAGAATGTCTTTGGACATGAACTGAGTAAAGTGTGGTTTCGCAATGTGGGTGGGAATCATCCAATCCATTGAGGGCCTGAAGAGAACAAAAGGTTCCTCTTCTGACAGAAGGAGGAATTTTCCCCTTTTTACCTGCTTCCTGCTTGAGCTGGGACATCTCATCCACGATTCTTCTGCCCTTGAACTGGAATTTATACCATTGGCTCTCCTGGTTCTCAGGCCTTTGGCTTGGACTAGATTATATCATCAACTTTCCTGAATCTTCAATTTGCATATAGAAGATCATGGGACTTTTCAACCTGCATAATCATGTTACCCAGTTCTTCACAAATCTCCTCTCTCTCTAATATACTTCTATCTCTATATATCTGTCTGTCTTTCTGTTTTTCCCTCCTATGAGTCCATTTCTCTGGAGAATCCTGCTAATATATTAGTTTTGGGGTAGTTTGTTATGAAATAATAGGTAACCAGTACATAGGAATTCTAGACAGGATAAATAAATGATGTATTTTCTAAACTCTTTCACATTAGAAAGATCTTGTGCTCTGTTGTTTTGGGGCATTTAATATTGTGAAGAAGCAACTAAATTTTACCTTTTACCCTTGATAGTTCACTTCTCACAACTTCCTGGCACTCCCCCAAATGAGATGCTTAACAATTTCTTTTTTCTTCAGGATGTCTGGGTACTAATCTACTTTCGTTGTCCTTGCTCTTTCAGGCTTGTCCTCTTGTTTTTGTTTTTGTTTTCCACAGTACAGACAATTTTTTTTCTTTAAGTATTTTTTCTTCCCCATCCCCTCTGTTCTCTACTTCTGGAATCACTTTTGCATCCTTATTGGGGCTTATACCACAATATTCACACTCAGCCATAGATTGATTTTTTTCTCCTGCCTTGTGAGAAAAGTGGCTGAGTTCATTTTCTTATTCTGTGATGTTGTTTCTGCAAAACCCAATCTGTTTTCTGTCTACTAACTTTCATCATCTCTGCTTTTAAAATTTCACAATAGCATTTTGCATCTGAAAACAATCTTTCCTGGTGTTGGGTTGTTTTTTCCTCTTCTTATGTATAAATTTTTCCACATAATATCAATAAAAAGGGAAAATAGAGATTTGGGGGGGGATGTTTAAAACTTTTTTTCCTCCTCTTTCTTATATGTGTATGTGTTTCATGGAAGAATTGTGCTTTTATTCAATGGATTGGTTCCTTCTTAGGGAGCAAGCAGGTACAAAGGTGAACAAGATGGGCTCTGGCATCAGACTGCTGGGTTCAAGGCCAACTCTACCACTTTGGGCCGTGTGGTCTAAGGCAAGTGACCTGATTGCTTTGAGTCTCAGTGACTACACCTTTTAAGTGGAAACAACTATAGGTCCTGCCTCATTAGATAGTTTTGGTAATGAGATGAGTTTAATATTCATTTAGCCTTTAGGACAGTCCTGGCACTTAGTATCATTACAATCACATTTGATAAAGAAAATGAAGGTGTGGATTCATTCATATTTCTCTTTGCCCACCTTTATCTTTGCCTACTACTGAGAGTTTATGTTGGATCCACCATACTTAAAGCTTATGCTATATATATTTTTGCATTGCTGCTTGGCAGTCTCATGGGCCAGGAACAAGAGAAGAAATACAGAGCTACATGCAGAGAACTTCTCAGCAGGCTGTTGGTTGCTGTCTCATAATCGTGGCAGCTCCTGGTGAGTAGGACAGAACATCCTGATCCAGCTGTGTCCCTGTGTTCCTCAGCTCATACCTGCACTAAGGGAGACCCTAGGAAGCCTATGTCCATCCTAAACAGATACTGGCTGTTTGCAAAGTTTTTTCGTTAGTACCACACCCACCTTCATCCTCAGTCTCTATTGTACACAACAAGAGAAATAGATCATAAATAGAGAGTCCTGGAAAGGTGAGCAGTACATTAGTCCTTAGGAAGAAGAAATTTCTTTCATTTCTGACCTGTTGATGGACTCCTTTCATTTTATCTGGCATCAATGCAGATTTTTTTTAAACTTTTTAAAAAGTTTATTATATATATATATATATATATATATATATATATATATATATATAGTTTTCTTAATTTCAGCAAGAATTTGGGAGGATTTGGAGCTTAGCTATGGATTCAAATCTTTCTTGTTGGAAAGAACAGTTAAAAGGATGGTGGAATGTGATAGACATCATCATCCAAAGTACATGTATGAAGACACGAATTGGTGTCAACATACCTTATATACAACCAGAGATAGGAAAATTGTTCTGTATACATATAATAAGAATTGTAATGCATTCTACTGTCATTTTTTTAATCAATTAAAAAAGGATAGTTACAGTCTCCTAACTGGTCCCCTTGGCCCACTCTCCTCCCTCTCCCTCCATCTGTCTTCCTGCAGGTGAAAGAACTTATCCATTCAGCCTGCTAGTCTCTCTTCAAAGCTTCTGCCACATGATAGACCAGGAACTCAGCAAGGACACAGGCTCTCCATACTCTGGCTTGCTGGACTCAAGATTTTTCCATCTCTGTGTAGCCCCTTTCTCTAACCACATGGAGTCACTGTGCCTCTGGTACCTTTGGAACTTCTTGTGTGCTACCAACAGTCCTTGCACCCATCCTCATAGGCCTGCCAAACCCCTGCCTTTCTAGGGCCTTAGGCAAGCTCAGGAGTCCAGCCTTTCTTGTACGTTTACTGTCAATTTGTTATTATTTATCTACAACCTGTTCCCTTCCTGGACCGCCAGTCCTTGGAGAGTAAAAATTGTGTCCTTTTTAGTGCCTGACAGAGGGCTTAATACCTCCTAATGGATCTTTTTCTGAGTGTTTTACCATCCCTTAGAATCCTTAGTGACAGTCATGCTGTTTAAGTCAACTTTTGTACCACTGTGACCAAAGACCTGACAAGAACAACATAAGGAGGGAAAGCTTATTTGGGCTCATGATTTCAGAGTTTCAGTTCATGGTCAACCAACTTGATAGCTCTGGGCCTGAGGTGAGGTAGAACATCATGGCAGAAGAGTATGGTGTAGAAGAGCAGCTCAGGACCTGGGATTGTATACAGAGGTAGAAGTGTATTTCACTCTTTTTACAATCTAGGCAGGATGTACACTATGGCCCACACCTGTAATCCCAGCAACTCAGGAGACTGAAGTAAGGAGGATCACAAGTTTGAGGCCAGCATCAAAACTTAGCAAGACCCTATCTCAAAATAAAAAATAAAAAGGACTAGGGATGTAACTCAGTGGTAGAGCACCCCTGGGTTCAGTCCCAGTTACTGCAAAAAATAAAAGTAAGGCTGTTACTGTAGCTCTGCTCATAGTCATCACACTAGCAAGTCTCTGGTAAACATGTCCTGTTGATGCTAACTTGTAACTCCCTTTTGCTAGTACAATTAGGTGCTATTTCTGGGCATAGACCTTAAGAGTACTGGCAGTTTTGTCTTGTCACTATTTGGGGATTCAGTCTTCATATAAAGAAACTCGGATGAAACAACTGAATTATGAGAGACTGCTTGGGGATAGTGGGAAAGAAGTGGTGGATCCAGCCAGTCCCCCACCTATTCCAGCACCCCCAACACATGCACCAACTAAGATACCAGATCTAGCTACTTCTGAATGTAGCTGCCTATATACTTGCTACCAAGAGTATCCAGCAGCAGAATGCCACAGATGATGTTTAATGTGAGAAATATTAAAAACTTATTTAAGTCACTAAGTTTTGGGGTGATTTGTTATTCAACAATAGATAATGATTAAGCAAGGAACAAATGCTGGGAGACAATTAGGAGTTCCATTCATGGAATTTCATGAGCTCTTCTGTATTTATGACTACCAGGCATTTTGTGCAGCTCTGACCCTAAGAGACATATGCTGAGGCTGAAAGCCTGCCATGGCCTTTAGTGTGAAAGCAGCCACCTTAACACGAAACCTGTGGTACATCCCATACAAACACGGTTGAAGACCAGGAACTGGCTCAGAAGGGTATCTGGGGAGCAGATTCCATTGCTGACTCTAGTGGTTTACCACTACCAAGGACAAGAGAGAGGATGTGGCACTAACCACCCACTAAAAACTAAGGCTGAGGGGTATCCTCTTTCCAAAATCTACAAGGAATCCAAGTTTTAATAAATATAGTGGGGAGGGAAAAAGAAAACTTAAAAAAAAAAAAAACACCTGAGGGTGTAGCCCAGTGGTAGAGCACCCCTGGGTTAAATTTCCCATCAAGAAAGAAAGAGAGAGTGAGAGCGAGCGAGAGAGAGAAAGAGAGAGAGAGAGAGAAGAAAGGAAAGCGGAAGGAAGGAAGGAAGGAAGGAAGGAAGGAAGGAAGGAAGGAAGGAAGGAAGGGAGGGAGGGAGGGAGGAGGGAAATGAAACATAAGAGAAGAAAAGTATAGTGATATTCCATTAGGTTGCTACAAAAGCTATCTCCTCGCCCACACCTCAAACTTGAGATACTCAGGCTAGGTGACATCCACCACACCGGGAAAGTTAAAGGACAAGAAGTTGACTCTGCTTATACAAAACAGACTGGAGAGAAGAGAATGTAGGAGGTGAGAGGCAAATAACAGGGCATTGGGCATGAAACACAGACTGCCAGGCTTCCTTTTATGATGGCTCAACTTATAGTTCTGTGACTTCCTGATGGTGTGAAATGATATGAGTTCAGTAGGAACCACACTTCAAATTTTTTTGGTACCAGGAATTGAACTCAGGGACACTCAACTACTGAGCTACATCCCCAGACCTAATTTGTATTTTATTTAGAGACAAGGTCTCACTGAATTGCTTAATACCTCACTTTTGCTGAGACTGGCTTTGAACTTGCAATAATCCTCCAGCCTCAGTCTCCAAAACAGCTGGAATTACAGACATGCACCACTGCGTCCAGCTCACACTTTGAATTTTGAATGTGAATCTTTTCCCTGGCTAGCCACGTGCACTACAATCATCTCTCCAGATGCTGGACAGACTGCTCCCAATCATCCCCACCATCACAAGGGGCATAACTAATGTCCTACTGTGCTGTGTTGCTAAACTAGGTTGTTCAGCAGGTTGGGAGTATTCAATGCCCTCTCAGCTTATTTTCAACTTGCAATGGATTTAATGAGACATACTTCCATCTAAACCGAGCAGCATCTGTATAATCCCCCTACGGTCTGAAGACAGCATGAGGATGTCGTTTAAAAAAAAAATTCAGCTGAGAGGGGTGGTGCGAGTTTGTAATCCCAGTGACTCAGGAAGCTGAAGCAGGAAGATTGCAATTTAGCAAGGCACTAAGCAACTGAGTAAAACACTATCTCTAAATAAAATATTAAAAAAATGGCTGAGGGTGTGGCTCAGTGATTGAGTGCCCCTGGGTTCAATCGCCAGTACCAAAAATAAATAAATAAAATAGAATAAGTAAAAATTCAAACGGAAAATGTGGAGACATCTAGTTACATGAAGAACCGAACACCCATGCAGGCTCTTTCAAGAAATTAAGAGCCCCTAAAGGAGAAGATTTTTCCATTCCCCATCTCTAAGTCCACATGAATGATGAGAGTCACTGCCTCATTGGCCAGAGAGTTGGGCAGACTTGTTCCTGACCACAGGTGTAATCTGGAAGTGGCCTGGGTCCTAGTGTACTTCTTGTCATCCTTCTATATGCAAAGTCTTCAGAGCTCTGTTGAAATGCAGGAAGGCAGGTGAAAAGTATAATAAATGTGGTTGGTGACTGTACTCTGCACATTGCATTTAGCATTGTCCCTACAAGGAGTGCTTCCAAGAGCAGAGCAAGAGGTGGACTCATAATGGTTTAAGAGAATTCCCTAACATGAGGGAGAATAACTCTCAAAATGATAGCCAGACTGTGATGGCTTTCCCTTAAAGCCAGGAACAAAAGGATAACCCTTAACAATATAACCCTACTCTATCACTCAACCAAGAAAGAGAAGGAAGGATACCCATGAGAAAGAAGGGAAAAGCATTCAAAATTCAAAAAGACATATTTGTCTTAGCAATAAGTACATACAAAATAAAATACACTCCACGAAAAATAGCAATACAATTAATAAAATACATAGAAATAAACTTAACAGTTAGCGGGGTCTTTATTTTTAACAATGGTCTGCTTTCTTACTTAATAATCTACTTGAATAATTAAAGAAATACCTTCAGGCAACAGAACAGTTATTGCCAAGATTCTCCCCAAACTAATTTCTAGGTAAAATGTGATTCTAACAAAAATTAAAACAAGAGGGCTATATTTTGAAACTTGTCAAATAGATTAAGTTCACCTGAAAGATTAAAGGACCCTAAAAAGTCAAGAAATTTTTGAGAAAATAAATACAATAATGCCAGTAATTGTGCTACCAGTGTTCATTCAAAATTATGACAACTAAAATGGTTTGGTTCTGGAAATCCATATGTAGCCAAATAAAATTAAACCTTTATTTCTCACCCTGCACAAAACTCAACTCAAAGTGAATCAAAGGCTTAGACATTGGACCAGAGACCCTGCGCCTAATAGAAGAAAAGTAAACACAAATCTTCACCATATCAGCTTAGGAACTGACTTCCTTAACACCACTCCTGAAGTACAAGAAGTAAAATCAAGAATCAATAAATGGGATGGATTCAAACTAAACAGCTTCTCAGCAAAGGAAACAATCAATAAAGAGAGAACCTACAGAATAGGAGAAATTCTTTACCACTAGATAGAGCACTAAACTACAGGATATTATATATAATTAACTCCAAAAAAATAACCCAATCAATAAATGGGCTAAGGAATCGAACAGAAAAAACACAATTGATCAACAAATATATGAAAAAATGTTCAACATCTCTAGCAATTAGAGAAATGCAAATCAAAACTACACTGTGGTTCCATCTTACACAAGTCAGAATGGCAATTATCAAGAATATAAATAATAATAAATGTTGGCAAGGATGTGGGGGGGAAAGTACACTCACACTTTGCTGGTGGGACTGCAAATTGGTGCAGCCAAATGGGAAAGCAGTATGGAGATTCCTTGAAAAACTGGGAATGGAACCACCATTTGACCCAGCTATCCTACTCCTTGGTTAATACCCAAAGTACTTAAAATCAGCATACTGTAGTGACTCAGCCACATCAATGTTTATAGCAGCTCAGCTCACAATAGCTAAACTATGGGACCAACATAGGTGCCCTTCAACAGATGAATGAATAGGAAAATGAGGTGTATATACACAATGGAATACTACTCAGCCTTAAGAAGAATGGAATGATAGCATTTGCAGGGTGGAGCTGGAGAATATCCTACTAAGCAAAATAAGCCAATCCCAAAGAACCAAAGGCCGAATGTTTTCTCTGATATGCGGATACTAATTCACAATGGAGTATATTTAGGGAAAAATAGAGGTATTTTGGACTAGATAGAGGGGAGTAAAGGAAGGGAAGGGGGTGTGGGGGTAGGAAGGACAGTAGAATGAATAGGACATTATTACCCTAAGTACATATATGACTACACAACCAGTGTGATTCTACATCATGTACAACCAAAAGAATGAGAAGTAATACTCCATTTATGCATGATGTGCCCAAAACTTATCTACAAAAATGCTCATAGAAATGAACCACCAAAAGAGAGGAAGGAAGGAAGGAAAGAGGGAGGGAGTGAGTGAGGGAGGATGCCATTAGTACAAAGGCCAAGGCTTCCCCATCTAGGTCTTCCTCAGCAGTGAGGTCCTGACCACTGTGCCCTCCTTAGCCTGCTTCTCTACTGTCCTTGGTCCTGAGACCTATTCCAAAGAGGTCTAGGACCTTACCTGGAGAAGTCTCCAAAACTCTCCTAATCCACCCACACAACAGTCCACCTGCTCTAGGACTTCTGGCCACCTGAAACTCATATGCCAAGTTGAGTTATCATTTTTACTTTCACTTTTAAGAATAGAACAAATTTGTCCTTTAATGAAAGACTTAAATAAATATCATATGCCATGTATTTTATTCTCATTGCAAATTTAGCCAATTCCCCCCAAATGTGTTTCTGCCTTCAGTAGCCTTTGTCCCAAATAAACTTCCTTAGTACTGTTTTCTTTCATTCATTCATTACCTTTTTTATTGTTTTATTTTAACAATGGGAAATAAGATTTCTGTGACCTAACAAAGGTTAACAAGTATTAACAAATAAGATTTCTGTGACCTTGGGTACCAGGAGGCATCTGAGTGCCATGTATTTCAAATCCCATCCTGGTCACTCCTTTACAGGAATAACACTGAAGCTCAGAGAAGATAATTTCTTACTATTCCAGTCAGTTAATGGCTGAATCTTTTCTGAATTAGGCACCACTTCTGCGCTCTGAACTGTTCATTTCTCTTCCGCTTTAAGTGGCTCCTGGGCTAGAATCTCCCACCAGCTTGTCTTCTGATAGCTCATCTAATTGGTTAGTCTCAAAGTCTTCTTTTTTCTCCTGCTATGAAAAATCTTTGCTGTGATGTGCACAAGAAACTAGATAGCCATGACCACTGATGCTGAGTTTTCAATGACTGAATCACAACCTGGGTTAAATACCTGGTACCACAAAAAGAAAAGGCATGGGGTTGTGGGGGGGAGCTTCTTTCTAAATGGTTCCCCTTTCCTCTGCAAAGGAGTTGATATCACGGGTAAACCAGGGAGGGAGGGAGGGAGCCAGGAGTGATGATGAATGCCTCTAATCCCAGTGGCACAGGAGGCTGAGGCAGGATCACATGTTCAAAGCCAGCCTCAGCAAAAAGAAGGCACTAAGTAAGCAACTCAGTGAGACCCTGTCTCTAAGTAAAATACAAAATAGGGCTGGCGATGTGGCTCAGTGGTCAAGTGCCCCTAAATTCAATCCTTGGTACCCTGACAAAAATTAAATAAATAAAAAAGAGTGAAGAGGGGGGGAGTGAGCGGCAAGGGATTTGAGCCCTCATCGTACTCACCTCCAATTATCATCTCCATCAGGGTCAACTCTGTTTGACATTAACAATCTGCATCCCATGAGAAGTGACTGTTCTTAGAAAAGGCAATGGTGGCCCTTGAAGTTTGCCTGGAGCTCACTCACAAAGCAAGTGGCAAAGACAGACTCAACTGTAGAACCTTAGAGAACTGTCCTGTGTCCAGACACCTATGCCTAGTGGCTTTTTATGCAATTATCTTTCATTTTTCCTCCTCCTGCTGGTTATAAATATCAGTGTACACATTGTCTTTCTTAACTTTATTCTCTATCTCATATAATCTCCTTCCAGAATTGTGAGTTCCTAATTCTACTTTCCATTTTCCTTCCTTGAAATTTTGCCACTTTTCTGATTGTTCAGCCTGTTTTCATCTTTACCGTCTCACTACCCTCTTCTTCTTCTTTTTTTTTACTCGTCTTTTGAAGATATTCTTCACAAATACTATTTTTTATTTAATCTGATCATCTTATGTAATGATTTTTTGGTAACAATTTTACTGAGATATAATTCATGTGGCATACAATCTACCCATTTAAAACATTAAATTCCATGGCTTTTAGTACATTCATAGTTAATGTGACCATCCATACAATCCATTTGAACATATTTTCATCACCGCTGCAAAAACCCCACCATTATTAGTCCCTATTCATTTCAACACATTCCTTATTCTCAGTCCACAAGTTACCTATGTCCATCTTTATGGGTCTGCCTATTGGGGACATTTCATGTAACTGGAAACATATGAAAAGACTGGCCTCTTTTACTCAACATAGTGTTTTCAAGGTTAATCCATGTCCTAGCATGTGTCAGTATTTCATTCCTCTTTATTACTGAATAATATTCTGGTCTATGGATATATGTTTTATTTATACATTTATCAGTTGATGGACATTTGGATTATTTCAATTTGGGGTCATTATGAGTAATGCTCCTATAAATATTCAAGTGCAAGTTGTTTTGTGGACAAAAGCTAAGAAATGGAATCAATGGGTCATATGGTAACTCTACATTTAGCCACTTGAGGGGCTGACAGACTGTTTTCCAAAGTGGCTGCATCATTTAAATTTTTTTATTTTTATTTTTTCCTTCTTATGTGAATATTTTTTAAATTGAGAAAAATTTCATATGTTTATAATGTGTGATATGATGTTTTGGAATATGCATTATGAATATGTATTATGGAATAATTAAATAAAACTTACTAACATATCCATTGTCTCATATATTTGTCTTTTTTTGTGGTGAAAATACTTAAAATTTACTCTCCTACCAATTTTCAAATATATAATGCATTGCTATTAAGTCCTGTTTGTCCATTTTTTCTTATGTTGCTAGTGATTTGGGTGTCTTATCAAAGAAACCACCAAGTCACAGAGATTAATGTACATATGACCTTGTGAAAGTGTTGCACTTTAACTCTTTGATTTATTTTTTAGTTATATAATATGAGGTAGGAATCCAATTTTATTCTTTTAAATATAAATATACAGTTGTCCCAGCATCCTTCATTAAAAGAATTTTCCTCATTAAATTTTCTTGTCAGAAGTCAATAGACCACAAATATGAAATTTTATTTTTGTACTCTCAACTCTATTCCATTGATCAGTCCTTATGCTCTGAGTCGATCCCCATTGACTCTAGTCCATTGACCAGTTCTCAAAATCACACTATCTCAATGATTATAGTTTGAAGCAAGTATTGAAATCATTAAACATGAATCCACCAATCTTGTTCTTTTTTCAAGAATGATTTGATTACTCTGGATCCCTTGATTTCTTACAAATTTTAGACTTAGCTCATTTATTTCTGCAAAGAAGTCAGTTAAAGTCTTGGTAAAGATTGTGTCAAAACCACATATCAATGGGGCTGGGGTTGTGGCTCAGTGGTAGAGTGTTCAGCTAGCATGTGTGAGGCACTGCATTCAATCCTTAACACCACATATAAATAAATAAAATATTGTGTCCACCTACAACTAAATAAATAAATAAATGAAAATAAAACTGAATATCAAGTTGGGATTTATTACCATCTTAACAATAAATCTTTCAATCATAAACAAAGATTGTCTTTCCATTTATGTTTTTAAATTTTATTTTAACAATATCTTATAGTGTTAGACTATATAAGTTTTACATTCCTTTCATCAAATTTGTCACTAAGTATTTTATTCTCTTTTTAATGTTATATTAAACCCAATTGCTTTCTTAATTTTCAAAGTGTTCATTAGAAATGAATGTAAAGAAATGCAACTGAATTGTTATTGTATTAATGTAAATGCAATATTGAAGTTGTACCATGAAAATATGTTGAGCTTGTTTATTACTGTTGGCTATGCCTTTTTGACTTGTATTTCCTAGTCTATTTTATCTACAATTAATATAATCTTCTTTTTTGAGTCTTCTTCTTCAGTATATTTCATTTAAAAATCTATCTCTAAAAGGAGACAAAGACAAATTAAATAGGCCAATGTGAAAAGTAAACTAAAGAAACCTAAAGTATTAAAACTTTAATAGAGACAGAAGTAACCCAAACTGCATAGCTGCTTGCTGGTAAAATCAGGATTATATTTGCCTTAAAATTTTCTAAAGTCAAATATATTTCTAATTAATGATATTTGAAGAAAATATAGAAATAAGAGTTAGTGCTTTTCATTCCAGTGGAAATGTTTATTTCTTTGATAACAAAAGAATGGGTCCTCTTTGAAATTGTGGCTTCTTTCCAACAAAGAGACCAGTTTCTTCTATCTTAGTACATTCCCTAATGGTGATATTTCCAGGATTCTAATAATAAATTTGCCATCTTCAGAAAACTCCCAAGGGGCTAGGCAAAAATGAAATTGTGGCCATGCTGAATTTACTTCCAGCCACATGTGAACATTGTCAGACACTTGAATTGACAGGACCTGATAACTTTCAGCATCTGCTACCCTCATTGGCCTTAATTCTCTTCTTGGTATCATCTGAAAGCCATGTCGGCTCTCATACTCCTCAGACAAATGTACATATAAGATGCAATTAGCTCCAGACGGATTGAGGAACTGTAATGAAGAAATCAATGCAATTGAGTTGTACAATGCAATGTAGTATCAATAATGGATGACTACATGTCACACGGGTCTGAAGAGAATACTGATTCTAGTGTATCATGAAGAGCAATTTCTAATGCCAAATGAGGGGGAGAATGTGGATACTCATAAACTTTCCCATATACTTTCAACTTTTGTACTGAGATCACTGG
This sequence comes from Urocitellus parryii, assembly GCF_045843805.1. Lineage (NCBI taxonomy): Eukaryota > Metazoa > Chordata > Mammalia > Rodentia > Sciuridae > Urocitellus > Urocitellus parryii. The sequence continues at coordinate 128,684,611 of NC_135536.1, forward strand.
AACTGATTTACTGGGAGTCTCTGAGACATTTCCAAGTTTATGAAAGGAAGATTAAATTCATTTGTCATAAAGGCAAAATAAATGGGATCTTAATTAAATATATAAACTCAACAGATTAAAATGCACAGCTATTATTTATCTGTGCCATAGAGTCAGTGTGGCAAAGCAACTCTATGTCAAAAGTTGTTAATTTACTAACTTACAACTCATTCCTTTGATTAAGTCACGTTTGATTAAGTAACGTTTTGTAAACAGGAGTCCTGGTGTGTACATTGTTTAAGAGACATATGTAAAGAACATTTGAGGAGGCTCTTCTCTAGGGTCTTTTCATCTCCTAATGGTAAGACTAGTAAGACTTCCTCTAGGAACTTCCAAGTTTAGGTCAAAGCCGTCAAGCAGCAAAAGGAGATGAAATGCTGCATTGAATCCATTTTAATTCCCTCCCTCACTTTCTCATTCCCTTTCTCCTCTGTTTCACACATTGTGTCTTATAAGCCTAAAAGTCTTTGGAGATACATGGAACAAATATGAAGTGAATAGTCTCTATAAATAGGAAGGTATCTCATATGTCTCCTCTTTTCAAATCAATCTCTTTCTCTAATATTCTCTTCCATCAATCTATTTTTCTATGTATTTTCTCACTTCAGTTCCACTGTCATTAATTTCTTACATACCTCTCCAAAGTACAAATTCAAATATACATACATATACAGAATTTCTCATTCTCCCTCTTTTATATAAAAGGCAGAATAGTATCCACAGTGTTCTGCACTTTGTTGTTGTTGACTCTCTAATTCAGCAAGAAGATTTATCTATTTTCAACCCTTGAAGGCAGAGTATTCCATCTTAGAGATGCACCACAATATTTTCAAATTTTTAACCTGTTTTTGTTTGATGGGCATTTTAATCACTTGTAATATTTTGACATTACAAACTTAGAACTGCAATGAGTGATTTAGTATGTATGTTATTTTGTATAGGTGCCAGAGTATCTGTGGGATGCATTCCCAGAAGTGAAATTGCTGGATGAAGGAGAAAGCACATTCATAACTTAGATATGCCACATTATCTTCCTGAAGGAGGAAAATGCATCAATTTCTCCTCCTGCCCAGAAGCATAACAAGGGCATAGAGATACAGGAAGCCTGCCCCCAGTGCAGGTAAAAGAGATGCAATGTCTATATAAAACTTAGGAGCCAGCGGCAGGCGCTGGAGATGTAGCTCAGTGGGAGAGCACTTGCTTGTCATGTGCAAGGTCCTGGGTTCCATACCCAGAAATAGAAAAAAAAAAGCCAATAATAAAATCAATGAAAATCAGTGTGCTTCTTATTGACGCCCTGAACTAAAAATTCTACAAACGTGGCTTCCTCCTATGTTAGTCAGATTATCATTGCTGTGACCAAAGTACCTGGGGATAACAACCTATCGAAGGAAAAGTTTTATGGGGATCATGGTTCCAGAGCTTTAGGCTATGGTCAGCCCACAGTATTGTTCTGGGTCCAAGATGAGGCACAGCATCAAGGCACACAACCGAGGAAAAGGAGTGCTATTCATGGCTGCCAGGAAGCACAGAGAGAGGAAAGGAGCCACAGAGAAGATGCAACCTTCCAGGGCATACCCCAAAAGACCCATCTTATCCAGCCACTCCCCACCTTGTCTTCAGTTACCACCCAGTCAATCCATTCTAGTTTGAATGGACTGGTTAAGTTTCACCTCTCATAATCTAAAATTTCCTCTCCTCTGAACATTTCTGCATTATTAACACAGAAGGTTTTGGGGAACACCTCATATACAAACCATAATACCCCTCAAAATCCTTGATTAATTCCCATTCTAAATAATTGCTGTAGTTACTTTGGGGTTATACCAACCTACATGTCATTATTGCATTTTAGCTTAAGGGAAGTTAATTTGGAGAAATCTTAGTCATATGGGTGGCCCTCTTTAGACTTGATTCTATATTCATGTTTTACAGTAAGAGCAGAAAGGTTCTGAAATCAAAGTGCACAGGTCCACAGCGGCTTGCTTCAAGCTCACTTCAAGTCTTCAGACCCCATGGTCCTACACATGCCTGCTTTTAAAAGTAGATTTGGGGCTGGGGATGTGGCTCAAGCGGTAGTGCGCTCACCTGGCATGCGTGAGGCCCGGGTTGGATCCTCAGCACCAAATATAAACAAAGATGTTGTGTCCGCCGAAAACTAAAACATAAATATTAAAAAGTTCTCTCTCTCTCTCTCTCTCTCTCTCTCTCTCTCTCTCTCTCTCTCTCTCTCTCCCCCCCTCTCTCTCTTTAAAAAAAAAGTAGATTCAAAATGGTCAGGATAATGAAGAAATGGAACACTAGTTACCTATTACCTCAATTCTGCCCTTCTGTGTGACCATGGAAGCTTCAATTAAGCCTTAGAAAAAGTTAAGGCTTAAAAAGAGAAGCCTCAATGGTTTTATTTACTACTATGACATAGCAATATGTGGACTAAAAATGTTAATGAAATTAACTTTTGCTTTCTGTACCATAATATTCACCTTTTTTTTAACCTTTTTACCTTCCTTACTGGTATGATTGATTATATAAAGGAAATTCAAGAACAACAACAACAACAACAAAACACATTTCTTTGCTGACCATAATCATAGACCTTTGCTTTATTTCATTTTTACTGAAAATATTCATATGTATAATAATTCATAAATGATGCATAATAACTCACATATAGAGAGGAGGGAATATTTAAAGTTATCTGCTTTGGCTGTAAAAAATACACCTTCTATCTACTCTTCCCCAGCTAAGTATCAGGGCTATATCAGTCACCTTAATATTGAGTTGTGTCATGTAAGGTTTGGAATGTAGCTCAGTGGTGGAGCATTTGCCTCGCATGTACAAGGCCCTGAGTTTAATCCCAAATATTGAAAAAACAAAAATGTGTCTTGTAGCATTTTGCCCTCTGCCCACCTGGATGAACATTGAAAAAATGGGATTTGTGTTGCTTTATTTTCTGTTTTTCCTATGATGAATGTTATGGTTTGAACTTGTGGTGTCCCCCTGTATTAATGAAGGGTTGCTCAGAGATGAAATTAGTGGATTGTGAGGCTGTAACCACATTAGTCTGTTCTAGTTTGAATGAACTGACTGGATGGCAACTGTAGGCAAGTGGGGCATGGCTAGAGGAGGTGGGTCACTGAGGCGTGCCCTGGAAGGGTGCACCTTCCTTGTGGCCCCTCCTCACTCCTCTGCTCCCTGACTACTGTGAGCTGCTTTCCTCCACCACACCTTTCCCCCATGATGTGCTGTCTCATCAGTGACTATGGACTAAACATCTGGAACTCTGAGCCCAAATAAACTTATATGCTCCTCTAGGTTGTTCTTGTTGAATATTTTGGTCATAGTAACACAAAGCTAACTAACATAGTGAATGAGAGCAAGCACTTATTCACATATTGAATAGCCTTTTGCATTTCCTCTAGTTTACTAAACTTGAGACACTAGGCTTTTTAATTCTTGAGTTGTTTCCTCTCGTTTTCTTCTGGATAAGTTTCACTTGACTAATGTGTATCCAAAGCAATGCAAACTCTCAGCAGCTGTCTAAGCACCAAATGAAGTCCCAGATCATCTTCTCCCTTGTTTTGGACATTCCCCTTGTATTAATACAGCCTCAGTATCCACTGTTAGCAGCTTGTTGGCTAATACTGAATTTAGAGTCAACCTAACCCCTTTATTCCACTGAATAATGACCTTGCTTAGTTATTATATCTACATTTCTGCATGTGAGCAATCAGCTCTTTGAACCCAATCAAGAGTATATTGTTGTTTGAACATTTGGTTTCGTTAAATTTATAATATTGTTCCAGCTTGTTGAGATTATTTTAACTTTTGCCTCAGGCATCTGTGGCAGCTTCTAAGGCAAATTTGAATAATCAGAATCATCTATCCTCATTCTGACCATTTAAAAAAAATTGGACCATAAATGGCAAAACCAGAACCTTGGGGCCTGTTAGGAGATGATTCCATCAGCTGGCATTCTCCCACTTGTGAACACTGCACAGGAATGGCCCTAACACATTTTTGGTGCTTTACCATCATTTAGGAATAAATAGATGCTTATTAAAGAAAATTTAGAAGATGTAGGAAAATATGAAGTAAAAGGTAGAACAACCCCCTCCAGAAAAGACACAGCTAACACTTTAGTGTTCTCATGATATGCACCTATGCTGTTTAATGCAATAACTATTAGCTATGTGAGCTATGAACCACCTGAAAAATATGGCTTGCCCAAACTGAAATGTGGTATAAATGTAAAATACACACTAGAGTTTAAAGACAGCATAACAGAATAAAATATCTAGTTAATATTAATTTATTACACATTGAAATAATATTATTTTGATGTTAGGCAAAATATATTAATAAAATAAACTTGAATTGCTTCTTTTGACTTTTTTAATTTTTATGACTTTTTTCTCTTGACAATTTTTTTCAATTTTATGCATTATATCATAGTGAGGTTCATTTTGATATGTTCATAAATTCATATAACATAGTTTCTTCCATTTCAGTTCCCAATACTAATCCCTTCCCACCCTTCCCCCATACCCTGACCCCCTTGATCCCCTGATTCCTCTGGTCCCCTACCCCCTTCCTCCACTGTATTGATGTTCCTTCTATTTGTTTATTTTTAATTGATGCATTATAGTTATAAATAAAATTGGAAGTCATTATGGTATATTCATGCACTTATTATAATTTAGTCAACTTCATCCTCCAGTTCTTCCTCTTTTTCCCCTCCTTCCTCCCTCTTGGTCCCCTGTTTCTGCTCTACTGCTCTCCCTTCTCTTTTGGCATGATCTACATTTTTTATTCTTTTATTTTTCTTTGACTTCTACATGTGAGAGAAATATTTCACCCTTGACTCCCTGGGTCTGGCTTATTTCATTTAGCATGATGTTCTCCAGTTCCATCCATTTGTCATTCTCCTTTATGGTTGATTACACTTCCATGGTGTATAAGTACCACATCCTCTTTATCTATTCATCTGTCAACTGCACCTAGGCTGATTCCATAACTTGGATATTGTGAATTGTGCTGCTATAGACACTGGTACAGACAAATGATCTACCACTCTCAAAAAAAGAAATTATCTTTTTAATTTTTAAAGTAAAACCAATTATCTTAGCAATGGGTTGTGTCACTACACTGTAGCATGTCTGCCAATCTGATTGAACATTGAAAAATGTCATCTCAGTGTTGCTTTGTTTTAGATTCCTCTAATGTTGGTTGAGGATGAAAAATGAAAATTACTAGTGTTGGAGACACCTCTATTGTATATTCTCTTTTTTTTTTCAATGCTGACAATTGAACCCAGGGCTTTATGCATATTTGGTGAGTGTTTTGTCCCTGAGCTACAGGCTCAGCCCTATTTTCTGTTTGATGATATCTGAGAAGTCCTGAAGGAGCTTGACATGCATGGGAGCATCCACATACATTTTTAGCCATGAATCTATGCAGAACTCTGTAGGAAAGCACCTTACCACCATCTTAGTCCTTGAGACTCTGGTAGACCTGAATCCACACATGGCTTAAAGATACATCAGTCATCCAGGCCTGGCCAATTTACATAGTCCACTCTTCAATCAGCCTGGGCATGTAGACAGAGGAGACAATTAGAGCCATTCTCTGTACTTCTACAACTGCTGGGAAAGAGACAAATTATTTCTGTTGGCATGACCCACAGAATAAAATTCTGCATCTTCTAGTGACCATTGCTAACCATGCACAGAATGACTGCATAAGAAAGAAGTCAGCAAAGAAGACACAGATAGGGAAAGGCCACCTTTTTAGTTCACCTGAGTATAGCTCTTCCTAAAGTTGGCAGCCTCTGACTTTTTGTGTTATAGGAGTCAATATATTCTCTTCTTTTTTTTCCTGCTCTATCCCCATATTTCTTTAGAATATACAAATAAACAGATCAAACATCATTTCTTATAGGACAATATGTTGTATTTTCAATTTAAAATTAGTAATTTATAATATTGTATCTTAAATTTTAAGATCCAAAAAAGTATTTACTGCAAAATGTGCATTTAATCCTTTTGACTCAAGAAAACTATAAAATGTAAAATCAAGAATCAACTGTATTACAGTGACACTCCCCCAAATTCTACCCAGTTAAGGAGGAGAAATGTTACTATATTTATATAATTGAATAATATTAGTTATTAATTATTACATTTTCAAGCTGGGGACAGAGGCCCATGCCTATAATCCTAGCAACTTGGGAGGCTGAGGCAGGAGGGTCACAAGTTTGAGGCCAAACTCAGCAACTTAGCAATATTCTCAACGTAGGTCCTGTCTTAAAAAATAAAAAGGACTAGAGGTATATCTCAGTGGTAAAGGGACCCCTAGCTTCAATCCTCAGTAAAAAATAAAATGCATTTTCAAATGTTTTCAACAACTCTGAGTTAAAAAATAAGCTTTACAGATAGCATAAAGTATGCACCTCTGGGAAACAGAATAGACCTAGACACAAGCAATATAGATAGAGCCAATGAAAGGCAAGGTAGACCTCTGAACTCATGCTGACATTTTCAGCAGCTTCTATCTCTGCTAATAACATCTAATAACTGCCTAAAATATAATAAAATATTAGAACACTTCAGTTTTTCCTTAGTTGTATCATCAGTAGAGCAGTTGGTTTGGGTGGGTGCATGAGAAGAAAAAATTCCCAAAATTTGTGTTTTTATTAGTTGCAGCAATTAATAACATAAACAAAATAATAATGAATGGCAGTGACCTCAATTTAAGACCCTGGCCCATTGTGTTCTCTTACCAGCTGAAACATTTGGCTCCACACAAAAACCTCATAGGATATAAACTAGCCAGGACTTTTCAGATTGCAAGTGACAGAAACTCAACTGAAATGAAATTAAGGGTCAAAAACAGGTGGAGAATAGAATATATTGATTCTTATAACTGAAATGTCCAGAGGCTCCCAACTTATAAATTTATGTATACACATGGAGTTCTGGTGATTCAGTAAGAATTTAATCCCTTAATTTGTCTGTTTTATCTGTAATTACACGATAGCACTGTGATAAAATCTCTCAGTACTAATAAGGGCAAATATAATGGGTGACTTTGAGAAGGGCTTTTATTCTTTCTTATTCTCTATAAGCTTTCAACTCCCAAAATCCCAAAGAAACATGACTTCAGTAAAAACCTAACTTGTTCTGCTTTAAGATAAATCCCCAGTCTTTCTTCCAACCAAACTGCTATTGTAAAAACCTTTCCATATGGATAATTTGAAACCTACTGCAAATGTGATTCTGGTAAATTGTTTTAAAATCCTTGAAGAAATAGTTTCTTTCATTGCTTATACTTTAAGCAATGGGGGAAGATTTTAGTTTCTCTTTGCAAGCTAAATAAGTTGGGCTTTAACTATGTTTTATTCTAATTTATATATAGTTTTATGCCTGTTATACCTTTTATTGATCACAATGCCTCTCAATTTCAATGACTTTTCCCCATGTATAGGGACACACAATGTATGGCTTACCATTTATCCTCTCTCTACTCCCCATATATCTTTCATTGTTCTGCTTTGTTTTACTGGAAACTGACCCCATAAATGTGATATATGGTATGTATTTGATACTGCTACTTGAATGACAAATATTTTCTATAACTTAAATATTGCTCCTCAAACTCAGTGATTCTATTCCATCAAAATGATCAATACTATCTGACTCCATGTAATAATGCCTTTGCTATTACTATAACAACCTTTGTAGTCACTAACTACAGTCTTCCATCGATTGAATAATTAGCAAATGTTTTCTGAGGCCCTTCTATTTGTACAGTATTATTTAGGGAAAGGATCATAAATTAATTCACTATGAAGAACTTGCAATTTGCCAGGTTCTAGCCTGGGAATGTGGATACACAGGTGAAAGCAAGTGTGCATTTGTAGGAAGATGGATATAGGGATGAAGGCAGGAATGTGTTCCTGAAGGAAAGTATGCACCTCTGGGAATGTGGGTACAGAGATGAAGGCAACTTTGCACTCTGACAGCCCCTGGGAAGGTGGGAGGGAACCTAAATGCTCTGCAAGCTCCTTTGTAGCAGTGGAAACAAAGAGCAATGCAAGGAAGGAAGAAAAGGGAAGTTTTCCTGCTACAGGAACTTTCCAGCCTCCTGCCCACCCTGAAGGTGGACTGCTCCTCATCTTTGGTGTTCTTTGAGACCAGCACAGTGCCCATCAGGGAGCAGGTTCTTGGCATCATCAGTAATTCAATATGTGATTATTGATCATAATGCCTCTCAATTGAGTGGAGCTGGAACTCAAGCCATAAATAAAAGCTACAATAATTGTCACACTATAAACCTGTTTCCACTCACTGGGGAAATAGGACTTGAATCTTTCCAGAGAGGAGTGCTCAATACCTTCAAGTAGGGACACACCAATTATGTCTCAAAAAATAGTTTCTGCACCATGCTTTGAAAACTATTTCTATCACTGAGTCATGTGAACAAGGAAAGTAGCTTAGTCAGGCATTTAGTGACAGAGGATGGCAGGCAAAAGGGGACAGAGTAATTTATGTTGTATAGTCCTTCATTCCTTTAGACCAGTGATTTCAGAATCAAGGAGTAAGGCCAGAGGTGGTGGCACACACCCATAAACCCAGCAAACTGGGAGACTAAGCAAGGAGCATCACAAATTGGAGGCCAGCCTCAGCAACTTAGAGAGACCCTGTCTCAAAATACACAATAAAAGGACTGGGGTTGTAGGGATGTAGCTCAGTGGTAAAGTGCCCCTGGGTTCAATCCCCAATACCAAAAAAAAAAAAAAAAAGGAAGTAATAACTTGGAAAGTAATTGAGTTAGGAAATGGAAAGTGTAAAAGAAATGATTTGTGCCTGGATGAGAGTGATTCATTGGCTGCAATTTCATTTTTAATTTCCAGTAAGCTTGCCTAATCTTACTTCCTCTGCTATCAACTGAAATATTAAGTGTAATTTCATCACATTTATTCCTAGTGATATTAAATAAAACTGAAAGCTCAATGACACCTTAGTATGCACATAGAGTGTGGACTGCAGACTAATAAGCCTAATTTAAAGGAACTCAGGTCATGGCATTTATTTTTAATTAAGTAAAAAAGAACTTGGAGGTATTCTCTTGAGCAAATCCATCTCCTTTAAATAGACCAGTAACCACTCCAGCAGGATGCTATAAAAATCCATACCTCTGAAAAGCTGACTCTTTAATTTCTAATTAAATCTAATTTAATTTCTAAATTCATTTCTATCTAACTTACACTTAATTTCTACTTAACTTATACCTTAATTTCTAATTCTGTGGTCAATAACGTACAAACATCAGACTGAGAGATGACCTAAGTGGAAAATCACAGGATCCCTAAATGTTAGAACTGAGCTATCTTTACAGCCTCTGCCTCACTTCATAGAGGGAAGAGAGGGACTGGGACTGGGTGGAAAAAGTGACTGACCCAAAATGGATAGCACCCGGCTCTGCAAAACCCAGACAAGATGAGAAGGGAAAAAAAAGCAGCAGCAACAACTGGAAAGAAATAAGACACTCCTTTCAAACAAAAGTAAGAACAAAATTTCTAGTTCAAATTCCAAAATGTTTTGTTAAAGATTAGTTGTTAGAGCACTTCAAGAAGAATGTGCCTCTCCAAATCATTTATTTCATCTGGGGATATTTGCCTTCCTCCTTCAATACTCTCAAACATGAATTTAATAACTTTACTCTAAAGCAAATAGGCCCATAAAGCTCAAAGGACAGGAGAGATATTACAATCCACAAGGTCCTATAAGATCATTAATTTTGCTGACCACTGAGCACTGATCCTCTGAGTTGCTTGAAAAATGATGGCTAAAAGCCCATCAACATGTCCTGTGTCATTAGAATCCATTACCCACACACTGAATGCATATGGGTCCTCAGTAGATAGTCTATCTCTGGTCCCTTGTCACCATCGCTGAACAGTGTTTGGAGCATCTCTGCACATGCTCAAGGCCTCAGGATCTGTCCATGTGTCTTGACTCTAGTCACATCTCTGCCTGGTCTTCAGTGGGGCTCCTACCTCCTGGTCCAACATTCATCTCAGACTCTCTTAAACAAATCCCCCATCCCAGGCCCCAGAAAAACTTTTCCTTAATACTCTGTGAGCACCCCAGAAGGGGGAGTCTGTCCCTCCACTCCACACTCCATAATGACCTTCTTCTACCCCAGCCCTGTCCTCAAGTCATAAATACATAGATACCAGAGTGAATTATCAGAGGTGTTCTTGTGAGCCACCTCTTATTTTACATTTTCCTGTAGGCTGGATATTACAACCATAACCTGGTGATGCCTGATGGTTTTAGAATATCTCACAGATAGAGGTACCAACCGTTAAAAGTTGTCATGTAGTCTTTATTCACAAACAACTTCAGGGTATTTGGGGGAAAAAAATAAGAGAACCAGAGAAGAGAGGATGTCTGAATAATCATGTGGATTCTGCCAGGAAGCACTCAACCCCAAACACACAAATTTTCCCTCTTTAGTCACAGACAAGTCCCCCGGGTGCCACCGCATTGCAGTTGTGCCAGGGCAGTGGGGTAGGATGCAGACAGGCCAAAGAAAGTGCCCAGAGGCAGTGTGAACAATATGTGGTTTGTTGGGGAAAGCTCACAAGAGATCAGTGACTGCTCCAAGAAGAGCTCAGTGGCAATGGGCTGACAGGACCTCAGTCCCTCATGGTGCTTTTCCATCTCCTTCTCAGTATGTTGTCCAATGGCGGTCAGCAGGATGAGTAACACATACCCTTTCCACGGTGTCCTCAGATCTGTGCCTGTCCTCCCAACTCAGAAAGAAGTTTTATATGTCAGGCTGCAGAAGCAATGACATCATCATCATTATCTTACTCAGTTTGCTAGTCTGACCAGCATCCCAAGGAGCAACTGTCCCAGTGTTTGCGCAAGAAAGTGGTTTTCTACAGATAACACTAACTTGTCGTAATTCCCAGTGTACATAAGAGAAAGCCAGTGGCCTTCAAAATAATATGTATCTGGACTTTCCAGCCCAGAATTCCTCTCATTGTTCTCTTAACTTGGCTAGGTTCTGGGGAACAGAAAGCGGGTATTCAGGAACATAGTGTCCTACTGTTCCCCTTTGCTTTAGGGATGATGCACTCCTTCATGGTTTGATGGTGGAAGTAGATATTCTAGTACAACACAAGTGAGAAAAGACAAGCCCATCCCTCGTGGTACTGAATAGAGAAGAGGGAATAACAAGAGAAACTCAGTTGGAGAAATCTGCACAGTGGAGACAGGCCACTTTTGTTCTTGGGATCATGATCAGGGAACCTACTGAACCAAAAGACTGAGAATGTCCTGGAACCAGATTGTCAGTTCTGAGGCCACAAACATGAGTCAATTTGGCAAGCAGGAACAGGAAACACAGGTGAAAGAATCATGAAGAATAAGGAGGATGAAATAAGCCAAGAGCCAGGGCATGATCAGAATGTGGCTATGCTAGCATTTCAGCTGGCTGAGGGGAGGCAAAGTCCCAAAGGAAAAGGAATGTCCAGATTCACGTTGCAGGGTCTGGCAAGGGCCTTTGAATGAGTCCCCCTCATCCAACCCATGTTCAGGAGTAGGCTTTACTTTAGAATGGAGTAATTTTCAAAGGTAGGGTGGGTAAAAGAAAAGGTTGGGATTCTCCCTCATCCCAATGTTCGGATGGAGAGCGTGCTGGGCAGGGATTCTGTGTTCCTCAGCTCTCCACTGGCCTCTCATTTTAGGCATGTATTGAACATGTATTGAACAGCTTTACCAGTGAAGGGCACACAAACTCTTGGACCAGCATTAGCGGAATGGGTGCGGCAGTTACTACAACTACCTCAGTCTATTTGGAAGGCTACAACAAAATACCACAGGCTCATAGTCGGGTTTGTTTATAAACAACAGAAATGTATTGTTCACAATTCTGGAGGCTAGAAAGTCCTAGATCAAAGTGCCAGAAGATTTGGCATCTAGCAATGCCTGTGAAAGTTAATTATATAGAATGAAGCCAAGAAGTCATGGGGGGGAAATACTCATGTGCCTGTTTCAAAAACTACCTCACTAACTCATTCCAAAACTGCAGGGTTCTAGCCTTAACTCCAGATTACAAATCCTACCTAGCAATGAGAGAGTCACCAAATAGAACTTTCCAGCTCTTGTAAGCCACTGCCAGCACCAATGAACTTTTCTTCAAAACAATTTATACCACCTCCTCTCTCCCCAGTAAAACCCTAACATTTTCTCTGATCTCTGAACAAACCAGAGGCCCACCCTCGGCTGCATATGTTCTGAATTGAAATTCAACTTCTTATATATCATTCCCAAATAAATTCTTTGGTGGGGTATTTTTGTCCTCTGTAGATAAGGCCCACCTCTTGGTTCAGAGGCCACTATCTTCTTACATGCAGGAAGGGACAAGAGAGTTTTCCCAGGCCTCTTTAACAAAGGCACTTATCCCAGCCAGGAGGGCTCAACCTTTCTAAGGCCCTACTTTCGCATACAATCATTATGGTGGTTAGGATGTAATATGTGAATTTCAGGGGAGCATAAGCATTAAACATAGGAGCAACTGTCTGGGAATGTGGAACATGGAAACCTTGGCTCTCATGGGAAGTTGGAACCACCTGGCCTGGGTATATCTCCCAGGGATCCCTGGTCCTATTCAGGTTAGTGTTGGGACCATCAGTGGTCCCAGGGTTATTTTATGACTCTCTCTGTTTCTGTATCACAGTAAATCAGGGTAACTTCCTAGAATAATGGCAGATTCCAGTCAGGTGTCAAATTATCCAAGTGGGAAATGTGAGATGTGGGAACTAAAAAAAGCATGAGTTTCATCAAAGAGGACAGCATCCATGAGGCTCAGGCTACTTGTGTTCCAAAAGAGTCTGGGTTCTGGGAAGGAAGGAAGGGAGGGAGGGAGGGAGGGAGGGAGGGAGGGAGAGAGAGAGAGAGAGAGAGAGAGAGAGAGAGAGAGAGAGAGGGAGGGAGAGGGAGAGAGAGAAGGAAGAAAGGAAGGAAGAGAAAGAAAGAAAGAGAAAGAAAGAAAGAAAGAAAGAAAGAAAGAAAGAAAGAAAGAAAGAAAGAAAGAAAGGAAGGAAGGAAGGAAGGAAGGAAGGAAGGAAGGAAGGAAGGAAGGAAGGAAGGAAGGAAGGAAGGAAGGAAAAGGAAGGAAGGAAGAGAGAGAGAGAGAGAGAGAGAGAGAGAGAGAGAGAGAGAGAGAGAAGGGAGGGAAGGGAGGGAAGGAAGGGGGGAAGGAAGGAATAAGAAAAACCTGATCTCCACATCCTTTTAATGTGAAATCTCCCCTGTAATCCCAGTGACTCAGGAGACTGAGGCAGAAGGATCACAAGTTTGAGGCCAGCCTGGGCAATTTAACAAGACTGTCTCAAAATAAAAATAAGAGCTGAAGATGTAGCTCAGTGATAGAGCACCCCTGGCTTCAATCCCCAGTACTACAAAAAAATAAAAAGGAATCTCTTGATTTTGCATGTTGTTAAGGAACTCATTAATAAAAACTGCATGAGCCTAATAAAATCATCCATGAGCTAGATACAGCCATGGCTGCCACTGTCAGCCTGTCCTGTAAGCTGTAATTTGCAATGTGTTTTAATTCAGCAAACATTTTCTTACTACTCATTTTTGCAAATTTCATTCCTCTCTCCCTGTGAACAGAGATATCAGTCTCTTATCTACAATCCCATGGGTTTTGGAGTGGGAAAAGGCAGTGCTGCCCAGAGCAGGGCTCACAGTTATTCGTTTTGTTTTTGTTTGGTTTGGTGTTTTTTGTTTTGTTGTTTTGTTTTGTTTTATTTTTGTAGCAGAACTCTCCTTTTCAAATAAAACCTTCTGTAGCACTCTAATATATAAAGCCCATAAAATTGATAAATGAGTTATTTTATTTCCACAGTTAAATAGATGTTTTTCCCCTGCTGATTATAAAAATAGCACATGGTTGCTGGGGTAGGGAGGAATAAAAAATATAATAGACTGTAAGGGGAAAAAGGGCTAAAGTCACTGAAATCAGATCCCCTGAATGGAACCTCATTACCTTTTCCATCATCTTCCTTTTGTGCATCTCCTTGTGTGTGTGCAAATACACATGCACATATATATACATACACACAAGTTTTCACAAATGGTCATATTCTGAATTTACTATAGATAACATTTCAAATGCTTATTTGAATTTTTTTCTTGCCCATCCCCTCCTCTCTTCTATCTTTCCCCTTTACTTTCCCACTTCTCTGTCTCCATTCCTATCTGCAACACCTGTTAAGAACCTAATGGGCTTGCTTCGAATGCACAAGGTCCTGGTATCAATCCAGCACCACAAAATAATAATAATAATAATCTAATGAGTAATTTTCCATTTCTATTTTTCTTTTCCTCTTTATATCTATGTCAATGCTTACATGTACACCTTGTATCCATCCATGTATCTGTGCACCTGTATGATGTGTCTATATCATGTGGGATAAATATTTTTTAAATCTCTAAAGTCAAATTTGGGGGATCATTGATTTTGAAAAATGAACCAGATCTCTGCATGCTTTCCTGCATGCTGCTTTTGTTACTGAACCTGGGCACTGGCACACAAACTAGTCTTTAACTGCATGGGCTGCCAGGGTCCTAATGCATCCACTTAGTTCACATCTCCTTTACCAACACACAGCCATGTTAATTATGGGTCTGGGCCACTACAAATACACTGTGATAAGCATCCTTGTACATAAGATATTATGTCTTAGAGCATATTTTTCCCTGTGAGTAGAATCTCAGGCATGAGATAATAGGATCAAGTGTATATTGCCAATTTTAATTTTAAAATATACTTTCAGATTATTTTCTAATAGTCTAAAATAATCCCCATTTCTATCAGCAGTGAGTCAGTCATCTGTTTCTCTGAAAGTTTACCAGACAGAATGTTTGCAATTCATCTCAATTTTGCCAGTTGGTCTTAAGAGAATAGCACATTATTTGATTTGCAATTCTCTTAGTTCTAAGGGTTCTGGGCATCTTCTCATAGGCTCAGCCACCATTTGGCTATGCTTGGCCTAATCTCATCCTTTTAATATAGATTTGAACACTATATAAAACTAGTTACTTACAATATGTGTTGAGTTTTCCCTAGTCAATTTATCTGTTGAATATATGGGTTTCAGGTTTTTCTGTGAAATTAGAAATATAAATCAGTTACTTTGATTTTGGTGTCTTTTGCCATGGAAAATTAAAACATTGTGCAATTGGTTCTCCACATGTACAGTTCCCACATCCATTGATTCAACTAGCAGTAGATTAATAATAGTATGGGAGGAAAATGCATCTATACTGAGTATGTACAGAATTTTTTCTTGTCATTATTACCTAAATAATACAGTATAACTTCTATTTACGTAACATTTACATTGTATTAGACATTGTAAATAATGTAGAATAATCTAATGTAGATGGGAAGATGCAGGTAATACTACACTACTTTAGATACAAGGCCTTATACATGCTAGGGAAGTACTCTACCAAATTGAGCATTTGCAGATTTGGACAGTGCCAGCCAAGAAGGAAGTCTTATTGAAAGTGATACCAATCACTTTTGCTATATTCTATCTTTAGAAACAGGTCACCAGGTCCATCCCCAGCTAGGGAGAAAGTATGAAAACCGGGAGATGGGAATTATTGCGGACCATCCTAGAAACTCGTCTGCCACCAGCACAATTACATCAGTGCATGTGCTTCTGTTTGGAAAGGAAAGTTATTTTGTCCTGAAGGAGAATCTCACATTTGGTTTTTTGTTTGTTCTACCTCTAGACTTTACATCCAGTCAATTTATTTTTATGATGGTGTGTGTGTGTGTATGTGTGTGTGTATGTGTGTGTGTATGTGTGTGTATGTGTGTGTGTGTACTGGGGATTGAGCCCAAGGCCTTATACATGCTAGGGAAGTACTCTATCACACAGATATCAGCCACATCCCCAGTCCTAGTCAATTTATTTTTATGAAAATTGTTGCATTGTTTTTGTAAGAATTTTTTCTTCTCTGTGTATTAACAAACATATCTTCAAAGACCTCATTCATTCAAAGACTGAGTTTGGGAACCACTGGATTAGAAGTTCCTTTCTGATTTTCAAACTCTACCTCACTTTCCCACCAGAAATTAACTTTCAAATGTTCATCCGTTACAGACGTGGCTTTATCATCTAATTAAGCTGCTTAGGATTAGTGAGCAGAGAGTCCTTTACCAGCTTCTCTCTCCATTCATTATGCAGATGCCATTTGATGTGCATTTTGAAGCTGATTCATTGACTTTTTATATTTTCATTTAAAAGAGAAAGGCTTTATTTAGCCTTGTGCAAACTACATCAGAACAAATTCAGCAATAAGCATGGAAATGTGAAACTTAATCAAGCCCCAATGTATTAGGAATTACACTTACACTAATATTTTCTTAGCAAATAAATGTTAGTTCAAAGCATAAGACTAAACCGGAAGGGCATTATTGTGCATTTATAATTTTATTTAGCTGCACATATTTGTGAATTTGTTTACTTGCTGGAGTGAACAATAACCAGGATAGAATGTTGTTTGAAGCTGCTTAAAGAACTAAGTAAAGAAAAGAGGATTTATTTTAATGTGAGGAAAAATGACCCATCTTAAGGATGTTTCACTGTACTTGAAGGGAAAACAAAAGATTCATGAAACATATGGTGAGAGACATTTTATTATGAAAAGCAGCCTTTGTTCAGGGAAATAAAATATGCTACTTTAAATCATCTCAAGAGGATAACATTTGCATAATTAACCTAGTAGTATAGACATCAGATAAACACAAGCATGACAGACTTATTTCAAAATTAAAGTAATCAGAAAATAAAAAGGCATGTTAAAGATTCTCATAAATGTGTGTTATTCTGATACCCACAGAATACCAGCCTAATTAATGCTACCCAATGCATGTACTCACCACTCATTCTTATTTCATTTAAATTTTTAGACCTTTTTTTAGACCTTTTATTTTATTTTTAATTTTGAGACAGAGACTTGCTAAGTTGCTGAGGCTGGCCTTGAATTGAGATCCTCCTGCCTGAGCCTCCCCAGTCACTGGGATTACAGGCTTGTACCACTGCAACAGGATTTTTAATTAAATTTTTGCACATTTATTGAGGTATATCTGACATTCAGTGACTTGTACATTTTAGAGTGTACAATTAGATAAGTTTTGACCTACAAAAAAATCAGCAGCACAACCAAGATAATGGATTTCTATATCAACTCCCAAGGTTTCTTTATGTCCGTGATTTCCTCAACCAACCTCACTCCTAGTGTCCCCAATCAGCCAACCATCAATGTTCCAACATTTCACATTGGTTTTCATTTTACAGAATATTTCATAAATGGAATTATTCAATATTTTTTCTTTGTTGTCTGGTTTCTTTCACCGCACGATTACTTTGAGATACAACCATGTTACTCTATATATCAATAGCTTTATTCCTTTTCTGATGCTAAGAAGTTGTCTATAGTATGAATATCCAAAATTTGCTATCCATTCACCTATTGATGAACATTTAGATTGTTTCTACCTTGCAGTGACAAATAGAAGTACCATTAACATTCATATATAAGTGTTTGTGGACATATATTTTCATTCCTATTGAGGAATATTTAGAAGTGGTATGTATGAGTCTTATGGTAGGGCAGTTATAACTTTTTAATAAACTACCAAATCTCATCTTCTACAGTGTTTGTATAATTTTACACTCCCCCTACTTAGTAGGCACAAGACCATCACCTCTTCTCAGTAGCACCACCCTAGGGATCAAGCCCTTAAAACATGGGCTCTTAGAGGGATTTATCCAAGCCAGGCAGTCCCCATTTCTTCTTAATTCAATGAGACTCAGAAACTCCTATTTTAATTTGAAGAGATTTTCTCTGTGTGTGGCAAGGGTTGGGGTTGCATTTAGAGTGTGAGCTTTGAAATCAGATTGCTTTGTTTGAACTCGACTTCTGTCACTGATAATTGTGTTGCCTCAGTTTCTATGCTGTAAAATGTATTAAACAACAATGTCTATCTTACAGAATTTGGGGACAATAAATACTTTAATACAGTAAGACACTATGTTCTGGGCACATAAAAATTAATAAGTGTTACTTACATTTATACAGAATAGATGAGCTATAGTCCCTTGCAGTTCTTATTTTAAAAATAGGATTTGAGCCTTTATCCTAGAGATGAGAAAGGGATTACTTGTAAAGTTATTGGATCTCTATTTTTACGAACATTTTTTATTGACTATACATACTATATATTCATTATACAGAATTTGGAAAGCAGAATTTTGGCAACATGTCAGGTGAGCTGACATACAAAAATTTCTCCTATTACAACTACATGGAAATAGTGGATATAATAAAATGAAACAATTTTGAAAAATACACAACTAAGCCTCTGGTGATAGTAAGCTAGGGAAGTCTGATCATCTTGTTGAGGAAAAATACTGAAGTTGAACAGAATACTGAAACTAAAACAAAGCATCTATTGGAGTTGCCACTTTGCTAAGAAGATAGAAAAGAAGGACAGGAGTGTGGGACCCCATAAGCACCCTTTACTTGGGGCTGGGACCTACAAGGGCTGCAAAAGGTGAGTGAGAGTGGGAAGAAGAAAGGCATTCAATGGGACTTAGCTCAAATCATTTGGCTCCCTGGACCTGCTATGAAGGGATTCTGGATTGGTATTCACCCTAGGGGCCTAGCAAAAATAAACATAAATTTGCTCTAGGCAAAGATAAGAACCCCTTAGACATCAAATTATTTCTGTAAACAACTTTGCAAAAATAACCAATAAGCAGTAAGAAATAAATAGTAAGCAAGCCAAGAGGAGAAACAGCAACAGGAACAAAATAGAGCAAAAACAATTAACTGTGGAAATGAACTCACAGAGACTCAGTTACTGAGCTTTTAGAAGAGATGTCTTTAAGACACCTATGTTTGCTAGAGTCAAGGAGAAAAAAGTCAAAACAGAACTTTAACAGAGAACTTGAAACTGCAAAACACACAAAAAAACTGTAATTTTAAAAATTTGACATATAATAATTGCACATATTTATAG
Source organism: Urocitellus parryii (assembly GCF_045843805.1). NCBI lineage: Eukaryota > Metazoa > Chordata > Mammalia > Rodentia > Sciuridae > Urocitellus > Urocitellus parryii. The sequence continues at coordinate 128,703,775 of NC_135536.1, forward strand.
AACATATTGTGATAGTTCAATACATGTATACAATGTGTAATGACCCAATCAGGGTTTCCATTTCCTTAAATATTTATCACATTTCTATACTGGGAATTTTCAAACTCCCCTCTTCTAGTTCTTTACAAAACATGTCATAAATTTTTGTGAAGTATAGTCACTTTACTGTGCTATGAAACACTGGTACATATTCCTCCTAACTGTGGAATAAAAAGTAATTCTTACATGCAAAACTAATCAAAATTAAAAATTCCCAATAAGTGGGTGTAATAGTAGAACAGACACAACTTAATAACTAGTAACTTGGAAGGTCAGAATATCCAAAATGAAGCATAGGGAGACAGAGGAGGTAACAGAAAAGAACAGGAACAAATGATAAAGGATACAATAAGGAGTTCTAACACACATGTATGTGAGTCCCATAAGGAAAGGAGAGAGAATGGATCAGAAGGAATAGTTGAAGAGAAAATGACTGAAATTTTTCAAAAGCTGATGAAAGACATCAAGGTACTGATCAAATCCCTTTGAATAGCAAGCTCAAAATATAAAAACAAAACAAGAACCCAAACTAAAACAACAGCGTGAAAATAAAACACCTGGTTAGTAGAGGATAGGAAAGGCAACAGAATACAACAGACATGAGTATGTCAATATGTAAATCAATGGATGTGTAACTGATGTGATTCTGCAATCTGTATACGGGGTAAAAATGGGAGTTCATAACCCACTTGAATCAAAGTGTGAAATATGATATATCAAGAACTATGTAATGTTTTGAACAACCAATAAAAAAAGAAAAATAAATAAATAAATAAATAAAACATTAACAAAGGGCTGGGGATGTAGCTCAGTGTTAAAATGCTCCTGGGTTAAATCCCCAGTACCCAAAAATTCAAAACACCTGGGACTGGAGTTGTGGCTTAGCAGTAGAGCACTTACCTAGCATGTATGAGGCACTGGATTCAGCTCCACATAAAAATAAAATAAAGGTATATGTACATCTACTACAAAAAAAAAAGATTTAAATAAGAAAGAAAAGAAAACACCTAACACAGTACCATTTGAATTTTTTTGAAAAAAGAAAAAATATTAAGTGACCAGATTAAAAAGATAAATGTTCTTGAAATAAGTGATAACTAGATCTAGCAGCTGAACTCTTAATGGAAATCATGGAAGAAACATAAACTGCAATGTGGTACTGAAAAAAGAAATAAGGACATTTTCAGATATCATCAGCTATTAAGAAGGCTGAGACAGGAGGATTGCAAGTTCAAGGCCAGTTTCATCAACTTAGTGAGATCCTGTCTCAAAATGAAAAATAAAAAGCTCAGCTCAGTGTAGAGCACCCCTGAGTTCAATCCCCAGTGTGTGTGTGTGTGTGTGTGTGTGTGTGTGTGTGTGTATGAAATACCTTCCAATAATAAGGAAATTGAACCTTGAAGAAAAATATGGGCTATAGTAACCATAGCAAACAAAAAAAACCCACCTAAACATGTTAGTAAATCTAAATGAGATTCAATTACTAAAAATAAGGTTCTAGTTAGGGTTAGAAGAGTAGTCAGGAGGAGGAGAAGAAGAAGGGAGAGTTATGGATGAATGTTGAGCAAAGTATGCTCTAAGATGTAAAAATATGCCACAATGAAACTCAATGTTCTGTGTTATTAAAAAGCACTAGAAAGAAAGAGAGAGAGAGATAAACAGGCACACTCTAGGGTAGGGCTGCAACCCAGTGGAAGAGCACTTGCATGGCATGCAAGAGGCCCTAGATTCAATTCCCTTTAAAACACACACACACACACACACACACACACACACACACACACACACTTGTGCTAGAGGTAAATCCTAAGCTACTACTAAATAGTAAATGACTAAACTACTTCACAACATTAGCAAGAAAAAAATTAATAAGGAAAGTTTGAGCATGCCAATAAGAATCTGGAATGGTAGAAAAGTAAAAAAAAATGAAGTAAGCAGAAATATAAAATTTAATATTAGCAGTAAGCCTAAATATAAATACAAATATATAGTTATAAGAAATACAACACACAATAAGAAAAAATTTTAAAGAAATGAAAAATTTCCTAGCAGGAAAATAATAAGAAAACATTAGTTGTAGCAACAAACATAGTCATTCAACTTATGCATAGAGCACTGTCCATTAAGATGATCTGGGCATTGTTCTTAAGACATTCTAGGAAAGTCCAGGGAAAACTGCACTTGGAGAATTGCCAACTGCCCAGGTTCCTGCAGATTTCAGTCATCATGTGATCCAGAAAAGAAGTTCTGCATTCTGAAATCTCCAGGAGCAAACAGAGGGCCATGCACTGGGCCACAGAGACAGACAGGAATGACTGGTCTCCCTGATTCTCTCAGGTGGTTCATTGTTGCTCAGCCTCTGTGGAGGCCATCCTCTAGGGCTGAAGTGCAAACTTAGATTACAGAGAAGCAGCAGCATCTAAAAACAACTAAAATCTCCTGCAGGGACCATATGATGGAATTTGAATTCATCTGCTTGGCTACAGCCTAAATCTTCACTAGAGGTTCTTAGGATAGTGGTACCTGGTCAACACAGGGGCACTAGTCAGGAATCATGAGAGCTAGCTAACTGGCTGTATGGCTTCAGACAAAACATACTCCCAAAAAGGCAATAAAACTAGTCAATTCCCAGTACCCTTTTCAGATAATTTTGTGACATAGTAACCTTGATGAAGGCAGGAATGTTTGGAAGATGGCAATGACAACTCTTGGCCTTGAACAAGCCATTCAACCTACCTAAGTAATAGCCTGCTATTCCCAAAAATAAGAGAAATATTTTTCTCTTATTTTATTTTTCTCAGAGTCACTCTCTGACTTTGAGAGTGGTTTTAAGTGGAAAAAATTGAATATATACACATAGGACTTTGACATATGGTATGTAGGGCCACAGCATATTGTTGAAAAGGCTGTGCACTACACAACCCTGGGCATGGCTTTTGTGCAGACTGTGAAGAAAATGGCAAACCCTGGCAGTTGTGGAACACCATGTCCTAGGTCACGGACACTCTATAAATAACAGTAGAAAATCACAACTTATGTCCTGTCTTTAACAATCTGCAGATCTGCTCATTTCACTCAATGACTCCTTGACTCTTCTCTTGTCAAAAAAAATCAGATGTTAGAAAATGCAGAGATTATATTGCTTTCAGAACTCCTGTTTACTCACTTTGAAAACTTCTGAAGGGTGAGCTTGAGCTGAAGCAGGAATTTTTATTTTGAGGGGATGACTTTTGAACATTTGTACACACAGCTAAGACAAGGCATCTCAGGGCTTCAAACTCCCGCAGTGTGAGCCCTAGAAGCTCTCTCTCCAAAGCAAAGGGAAAAGTGGCCATTAAATTGGTGCAGACAGAAATTTACATTTTTCTATTGCTTCATTATATAAACTTTCTTCTAATTTAATCCAGAATCATATGAAAATACCCACCTTATCCCTTTTTCACAGATGTAAAAAAATACAGCAGGGCAAAGTTAATGTACCCACCAACATTCATTTATTCATATATTTTTTCATTCATTTAACAATTATTTTTGTGTGCTTCCTATCTAGATGCTAGATACAGTCCAGTACACTAGGGACACATGGACAGAAGAGGCACATTCCCATCTTCTCAGACATTCCCATGTGTGAAAGAGGCAAGCAAAACAACACATAAATAAAAGAATATCAGGGTGGGGTACCTATCATTTTAGAAGAGTCCCACATTATCTCTCCCTCATTATGAACTTGTGAACTCTGCCAAAAGGATTCTGTGAACTCAAAAATATGAAAAATAATTTTCATTTATTTTATTGATTTTATAATTATTGAAGTATAATTATGCAGCTGACAGTGGACACAAAGCAATTATTTCAGGGAATCTGAAAGATGCTCTTTGTGGAAGTATGAGGGACTAATTCATAGTTCTAGTAATTTCCAAGGGGTGAAGATGCTGGAGGGCAAGAACAGAGAGTTATTCCAGGAGCTTGATAGAGCCATCTCTGCTCTTTGCATCTCCCCCCATATATTATGACACTCTAGAAATTCTGTTTCTATTATCTTGCAACTTGTAAGAAGCCTAGAGGGATTCTTCTGCAGGGTCCTTTTAACACGTATGGCAAGATAATTTATTAAAACATGAAATTTCATATAAAATCTTCATGTATTTTCTTTCTACTCAACTTCATTTCAAGGAAGTGAGTGGGCTCAGCAAAACCGTTTAAGTACATGTATTTAGGATCTGTTGTAAAATCCTCATCCCACTGAAGTGAAGGGTAGGAAGAAGTGAATTTTAGGTACTCAAAGGGGCAGACCTTGTTTCTGGAATGAGCCCTGGAGTAGATGACCACATATACCCTTCGTAATGACAATACCTAGGAAGACACAGATCCTATCATGAAACTTTGAGCTTTTTCAGATGCTGTTATATGGAAGCCACAGAGTTGTGTTTCTAAAGATACCATGCAGGCTAGAATAAGAGCCTGAGGATCTTCCCCAGTACTTTCCTTGTTCATTAGACCCTAGCATCATTGCACAACTCTGTGTGGGGTAGACTACAAGAATAATCAAACTTAAATTCACTACTTATTGGAGAAGCAAGAAGACCTGAGATGCAATGGTTTAATATCATAAAGAAGATATCTTTTGCATTCCTGACTTTATAAATAGTTTCACATTGCATATATATAGTCACCCAGCCATTCCTTGAGGACGGATTTACTGCAAGTAGACAATACCAGACCCTGCCAGAGATGCTTTTATTTTTTAAAAATTTCTTAGTTGTACACAATATCTTTATTTTGTTTATTTATTTTTAATGTGGTGCTGAGGATCAAACCCAGGACCTCTCATGTGCAAGATGAGTGCTCTACTGCTGAGCCACAACCCCAGCCCCCAGAGATGCTTTTGATTCAGAAATGACTTAGAGAAGATTCCTCACTGTAGGTGAGGGACATGGCCAATTAACAGGTGTATCAATTATCTGATGCTGGGTAACAAGTTACTCCAAAATGTAATGGCTTAAAAACACAAACCTTGGGGCTGGGGATGTGGCTCAAGCGGTAGCGTACTCGCCTGGCATGTGCATGGTGCTGGGTTCGATACTCAGCACCACATAAAAATAAAAATAAAGATGTTATGTCCACTGAAAACTAAAAAATAAACATTAAAAAATTCTCTCTCTCTAAAAAAAAAAAAAAAAAAAAAAAAAAAAAAAAAAAAAAAAAAAAAAAACCACAAACCTTGCACGGAATGGACCAGCTGAACAGCTACTCACCAGAGACAGGCGGAATTGAGCGCTGCAGAGTTCTGGCAGTGTAGAGAAGCAGAGTTTTAGATCCTGTGGAGACAGAGGGCACCAGACTGCCACCCGCATCTCCACAGGGCACCAGACCAAGGACTGAAGTTTGGACTTAGTGGAGAAAGAGCCCAGTTCCCTCCTACGCACCAGACACCCTGGAGCTGAAAAGGGAGGTCGCCATCTTGGAGAATCTACCTCGTCAGCTTTGGGCAGATCTCACAGGCAGCGAGATTGACCACGGAACAAGTGTGTGACCCTCCACCCAGCTGGGATAACTCAACTTTCTCGCCACCTCTCAGTGGGTGTGAAAATCACAGCCAAGTGAAAATGAAAAGGTGCCTGATCTCCAATTCCCCCTTCCTCAGCTGCCATAACCAAAACCTTTCTCCACAGCTCTTGGTGGGCATGGCTATCAGAGGGAATAAGTAAAAACAGGTTGCCAGTTTCCAACTCCCTCTCTCCACAGCTGTGATGACTGGGTGACTACCCAACAAATAGAGCACTCAGTTGATCATAAGCGTGGGGCGGCCAGGGCACCGCATGCCCAGAGTAAACTCAGAGCTTTGGAGAAAAGTCCCAGTAATTGGGGCCTGGTGGGCAGGAGAAGTGAGGGGGATAGAGACTGGGAACAACCCAAAGAGACCGGGATTGTAGAGGCACCTGGCAGGGGAGGGAGAGCTGTCCCACAAGGATTGCTTCCTACATCCTGAGGGCAGTGACTCAACCTGGAATGCACAAGGCCACCTACTGGAGGAATAGAAAACAGAATTTTAAGAGAGCATTTTGTCTCTCTTTCTTTCTTCTTTGTACTTTTCTTCCACCTTCTCTTCCCCTCCCAACCTCCCAACCGTTACTACTTCTACTACATGTAATTTACTAAATGCAAATATGTGAATGTTTCTATGCTTCTTATAGTCCTCCCAAGTAGTTAGCTAACCCAAAATACTCCTGTCTATTCTCCTGTTAATAACCCCCTTCATTAGAGCTCTCCTCCAAAGTAGTAGATATATGAACCCCCATATCCTCACATCTTTCCCTCTAAACATAAAGCCCTATGTCCAACCCTCAGTTCTCTATATGCCACCAGAATCTGTATGCCTTTTATGAAGCTAATGAATTTACTTTAAATTACAAGAGAACGCAACATCTCTAGAAGTTGTCAGTCATTACAAAGGAGAGACCTCAAAGCTATACAAAAGCAAAACAAATTTACAGGAGAAAATAACACAGCAGTCACACAGAGATGGAAAGAAATGTGAGCATCATGAAAAAAACAAGGAAAAAAGGAACAAAAACAATGCAGGACAACTCAACAATAGAGTACTTGGTAGCTACAGCAGAGAAAATGTCCTATAAATATTTCAAGATATACATGCGTCAGATGATCTGGAGTCTCAAGGAAGACCTTATACAGCAAATGTAGAAAATGAAAGATCACTTTGACAATGAATTACATAAACAAATCCAAGAAGCAAAAGATCAACTCTACAGGGAGATAGAGGTTATACAAAAAAAAACAAACAGAAATCCTGGAAATGAAGGAAATTATAAACCAAATTAAAAATTCAAATGAGAGTATCACCAGCAAAGTAGAACACTTAGAAGTCAGAACAACAGACAACGGAGACAAAGTACATCATCTTGAAAAGATTGTAGACAGCTCAGAAAGGCTGATAAGAAACCACAAGCTGAACATCCAAGAAATTTGGGATAACATAAAAAGACCAAATTTAATAGTTATTGGGATAGAGGAAGGTATAGAGGTCCAAACCAAAGGAATGAGCAACCTCTTCAATGAAATAATTTTAGAAAACTTTCCAGACATGAAGAATGAAATGGAAATCCAAATCCTAGAAGCCTACAGGATGCCGAATGTACAAAACCACAAGAGACCCACATAAAGACACATTATAATGAATGTCCAACATACAGAACAAGGGGAGAATTTTAAAAGCCACAAGAGAAAGGAGGCAGATTACATTTAAGGGTAAACCAATTAGGTTAAACGCTGATTTCTCAACACAGATGCTGAAAGCTAGAAGATCCTGGAACAACGTATCTCAAACGCTGAAATATAATGGGTTCCAACCAAGAATCTTGTATCCAACAAAATTAAGCTTTAGATTTGATGATGAAATAAAAACCTTCCATGATAAACAAAAGTTAAAAGAATTCGCAGATAGAAAACTGGCACTGCAAAGCATCCTGGGCAAAACATTACATGAAGAGGAAATGAAAAACAAAAACAAAAATCAACAGTGGAAGGCAGCACAGTAAAGGGAAAAACTAATCAAAGAGGAAAAACAAATCAAGTTAAATAACAAAAATAAACAAACATGGCTGGAAGTACAAATCATATCTCAATAGTAACACTAAATGTTAATGGCTTAAACGTACCAATCAAAAGACATAGGCTAGTAGGCTAGATTTTAAAAAAAAGATCCAACAATATGCTGCCTGCAGGAGACTCATCTGATAGGAAAAGACATACACAGACTGAAGGTGAAAGATTGGGAAAAATCATACCACTAACATGGAACTCGGAAGCAAGCAGGGGTATCTACATTCATAGCAAATAAAACAGACTTCAAGCCAAAGTTAATCAGAAGGAATAAAGAAGGACACTACATACTGCTAAAGAGAACCATTCACCAACAAGACATAACAATCATTAATAAATATGCCCCAAACAATGGTGCAGCTATGTTCATCAAACAAACTCTTCTCAAGTTCAAGAAACAAATAGACCACAACACAATAATCATGGGTGACTTTAACACACCTCTCTCACCACTGGACAGATCTTCCAAATGAAAGTTGAATAAAGAAACTATAGAACTCAATAACACAATTAATAACTTAGACTTAATTGACATATATAGAATATATTAACCAACATCAAGCGGATACACTTTTTTCTCAGCAGCACATGGATCCTTCTCAAAAATAGACCATATATTATGCCATAGGGCAACTCTTAGAAAATATAAAGGAGTAGAGATATTACCATGCATTTTATCTGATCATAATGGAATGAAATTGGAAATCAATGATAAAATAAGGAAGAAAAATTTTACATCACTTGGAGAATGAACAATATGCTACTAAATGAACAATGGGTTACAGAAGACATCAAGGAGGAAATTTAAAAATTCTTAGAGATAAATGAAAATAAAGACACAACATACCGAAATCTATGGGACACTATGAAAGCAGTACTAAGAGGAAAATTCATTGCATGGAGTTCATTCCTCAAAAAAAGAAAAAGCCAACAAATAAATGATCTCACACTACATCTCAAAGCCCTAGAAAAAATAAGAGCAAATCAACAGCAAACGCAGTAGAAGGCAAGAAATAATTAAATTCAGAGCTGAAATAAATGAAATTGAAATAAAAGAAACAATTGAAAAAATTGACAAAACTAAAAGTTGGTGCTTTGAAAAAATAAATAAGATTGACAGACCCTTAGCCATGCTAATGAGAAGAAAAGAGAGAACCCAAATTACTAGCATACAGGATGAAAAAGGCAATATCACACTACAGAAATACAGATGATAATTAGAAATTGTATTGAAACCTTATACTCCAATAAAATAGAAGATAGTGAAGGCATAGATAAATTTCTTAAGTCATATGATCTTCCCAGATTGAGTCAGGAGGATATACACAACGTAAATAGACCAATATCAAGTGAGGAATTAGAAGAAGCCATCAAAAGAATGTGCTAAAATCATGCAATGGAGAAAGGATAACATCTTCAACAAATGGTGCTGGGAAAACTGGAAATCTATATGCAACAAAATGAAATTGAATCCCTATCTCTCACCATGCACAAAAGTTAACTCAAAATGGATCAAGAATCTAGGAATCAAACCAGAGACTCCGCATCTAATAGAAGATAAAGTTGGCCCTAATCTGCATCACGTGGGGTTAGGCCCCAAGTTCCTTAATAAGACACCTATAACACAAGAATTAAAACCAAGAATCAACAAATGGGATGAATTCAAACTAAAAAGTTTTTTCTCAGCAAGAGAAATAATATGTGAAGTGAATAGGGAGCCTACATCCTGGGAACAAATTTTTACCCCCTCACACATCAGATAGAGCTCTAATCTCTAGGGTATACAAAGAACTCAAAAAGTTAAACAAAATAAATAAATAAATAACCCAATCAACAAATGGGCCAAGGACCTGAATAGACACTTCTCAGAAGAGGATATACAATCAATCAAAAAATACATGAAAAATGCTCACCATCTCTAGCAATCAGAGAAATGCAAATTAAAACTACTCTGAGATACCATCTCACTCCAGTAAGAATGGCAGCCATTATGAAGACAAACAACAACAAGTGGTGGCGAGGATGCGGGGAAAAAGGTACACTCATACATTGCTAGTGGGACTTCAAATTGGTGCAGCCAATTTGGAAAGCAGTCTGGAGATTCCTTGGAAAGCTAGGAATGGAACCACCATTTGACCCAGCTATTCCTCTTCTTGAACTATTCCCAAAAGACCTAAAACAGCATACTACAGGGACACAGCCACATCAATGTTTATAGCAGCACAATTATAGCTAGACTGTGGAACCAACCTAGATGCCCTTCAATGGATGAATAAATTTTTTTTAAATGTGGCATTTATACACAATGGAATATTACTCAGCACTAAAAAATAACAAGATCATGGAATTTGCAGGGAAATGGATGACATTAGAGCAGATTATGCTAAGTGAAGTTAGCCAATCCCCAAAAAATAAATGCCAAATGTCTTCTCTGATATAAGGGGGGTGACTCCAAATGGGGTAGGGAGGAAGAGCATGAAAAGAAGATTACTACTAAATATGTAAGAAAGGTGGGAGGGAAAGAGAGGAAGAAGGGGAATTGCACGGAAGATAGAGGGAGACCCTCATCTTTATACAGAATACATGTTTGATGATGTGAGGAAAAAAAAGAAGTGTGTCACATTAGATTGGGTAGAGAGAAGTGATGGGAGGGGAGGAGAGGGGAGGGGAATGGGGAAAAGAAGGACAACAGAATAAAATAGACATTATTATTGCTGTATGTATATACGTGACTACATAACCAATGTGATTCTGCAACATGTACACTCAGAAAAATGAGAAATTATACCCCATCTGATTCAAATATTATATATCAAGATCATTGTACTGTCATGTGTAACTAATTAAAACAAATAAAAAAATTAAAATAAAAAAACACACACACACACAAACCTTTGGAGCTGGGGTTGTGGCTCAGCAGTAGAGCTCTCACCTAGCACGTGCAGGTTGCTGGGTTCGATCCTCAGCACCACATAAAAATAAAATAAAGGAATTACAACTAAAAAATATACATTAAAAAAAAAACACAAACCTTAGGCTGGGCACGGTGGTGCATGCCTGTAATACCAGCAGCTCAGGAGGTAGAGGCTGGAGGATCACGAATTCAAAGCAAGCCTCAGCAATTTAGCAGGGAGCTAAGCAATTCAGTGTCTCTAAGTAAAATACAAAATAGGGCTGGGATGTGGCTCAGGGGTGGAGTGCTCCTGAGTTCAATCCCTAGTACTCCCCTGCCCACCCTCCACAAAAACCTTTAATAAGCTTATAAATTCCCAGGTTGACATTTTGGGTTCTTTAGGCCATGCTCCACTGATCTCAGCTCGATTGACCCATAAGTCTGCAATCCACTAGAGGTTGACATCTCAAAAACTCATCCAGCTACCAAAGCCCCCTCCTATCTACAAGGTCTTTCACCACTTAGCAAGCTGACTAGTCTTGTTCCCAAGGGTTCTTTGGATATGAAGAACATCAGAGGGCTGCCCCAGCCTATCAGCCTGACTCAAGTCTCAGCTGCATCAAGTTTAATACTGTCCCAGGGACCAATCTTAAGCTCAGCTAGAACTCAAAAGAAGAAAAAAAGACTCCCAATATCAAAGGGAGTGGAAGAATTGTACTAGAAAGGGGCAGATACAGAGGCAAAAAGATTATATGGCCATTTTCATAATCACAAGATATAAATGCAATCAAATATATTTCAAGCTATAGAAAAGTATTTCCTGAGGAAAATAAGAGTCCACAAAAGGGAGTGGAAAATTCTACTTGGGACAAATATGGAGAAGGCTTCAACCTAGAAATGGTTCTTGAACCAGATTTTTAAATTCAAGTAGACAGTAAGGACTGAGAAATGGCCTGTTGTAATCTGGAAACCTCAAGAGCTGTTCTGAGAGCGCAGTGCAAGGTGAGAAGTAGCATGGGGAGGGAAAACCCTGAAGAGACAGGATGGGTTCCTGAGCGTTTCCTTTATCCATAACCAAGCCCAGATCTTCCCTGTTCCATGTGCTTCTGACCACTTGTCCCTGTATGGCCCTCTCTCTTCCCCATTTTGCTTTGCATATTCAGTCTCCTCCCTTCCACTGCCCCAATGTTATATAACGTTCATTGAAAGTTTTGCAATATGCTGCTTCCTGATCAAGATAGCCTCCAGAGCAAAAACAGAGTCCAGGCAAAGCAGAGCTCAGCAGCTTTCCCCCACATGTCCTCCTCACCTCCTAGACAGAGCCACAGGAAAACACAGGAATACTCAGGAGCTTTAGATCACATTTTCTGAAACCTGAGGTTGGGGATGCACAGATTGTGGAGCAGCAGCCCTGGGCCCACCCTTGAGTAATGGCACCAGAACAGAGTCAAATTCTATATCAAACCCTGTGGAGGATACGTCTTTTGGAGGAGTTTATTATTCATTTATTCAACAGATATACACTGAGTATCTGCTGTGTTTATTACCCTGTATTACTTTCTGGGACTCCAGACATGAGATAGACCCCATCTTTACCCCCAAATTGCATTCAATTAGACAGTAAGGGCAGGGAAGTGGCCTGTTGTTATTATTTATTCATTTATTCAACAGATATACACTGAGTATCTGCTGTGTTTATACCCTGTCTTACTTTCTGGGACTCCAGACATGAGGTAGAGAAAGTTTTAAAAAGAAGTTGTGAAGACACTGAAACAGGGCTTATTGGGGTCATGAGCACAGGGAGTAGGGACATCACCTAGTCTGGATACCTTCCATCTGCTGTGGCTTATATGGGGTGTGCAGTAGCTCTCACTCTTTTAAGTGTTTCATGTGGATTAACCAGTTCCAAGTCTACCCTGTGAGGTGGTGGGGTCCTCTCTTTCTTACAGATGAGGAAGGAGGCAGAAGAAGCCAACTCCCCCAGGTCTCCAAGGCAGGAATGCCATTGCTACATTGACCTTAGAGGATGGTGAGGAAAGGCCACCACAGCTACATCATCATCTGAGATTCTGGGCATGACTTTTCCTGTGAAATGAGACCCAAAGCTTCAGGCAAAAGTCCCCCAACACTGCAGGAGAAGTGAGGGTGGGCTAAGGAGATGGTATATTCAATCACATGCTGCCATCTTTCTATTTCTCATTCTGATAGTGGTGCACTGTGCATGTTATGCATCTGGAAAAGAGGAGTAGGAAAGAGATGTTCAACTTAGAGATGACTCTGCACATGCTTAAGGCTCATAGAAATGACTCCAGGCTGATCTGGGCTGCAGAGAGAGGGTTTGGCATGCCTGGGGGTAGGCAGAGACTATGATTAGGGACTGCACCTGTGTGAATGACATATCACAGGCAAACAGCATCTGCTCCAAAAAAGCAGCATCAATCAAGATAGTGCCCTCTGAACTTTCTCTTGAAAGTAAGTTTTGACCACAGTAGGCATCTTTTTTGTGTGTGAATTTTCATTTTGGAGCTAAGGATTGAAGCCAAAGCTTCATATGCTCTATCACTGAGCTACATCCTCAACTCAGGGTGAGTTTTCTGAAAGAGGATATTCTGGAGCCAGGAAGTAGTAGCATATCTATTACAGATACTCTTTCAGTAATGCATTCACAAAGTTTTATCTCACAGAATCTCTGATTCACTAAAGTGCACGTCAAATATGCTTGACAAATATGTGCATTATACTTATAGTAGACATCAGAAAAATAATTTTTGTCATTCTAGGTCTGGAGACTAGAAAAGTATGTTTAGATCTAAAGAGAAAGAGATAAAACTGCCTTACTCAAAGAATATAGGTTGTGAAGATGTCCATCTAAATATATTTGTTGGTCATGTTCTATTTCTCTACTTTCATTGAAAATTTTGTCTACTGGTTATATTTGATTCTGAAATACTTACATTGAAGATACCCAAGTTATTCTCCATGGATTTGTCTGTATTGGGTATTTAAACATCTATGCATTTCTTTGTATTAAAATTATCTATGTGCATATATGTATGTATATACCTAAATGATAAATAACTATTTTGAATGCTTTAAACTTTATGTGAGTAGTGTAATTCTTTGTTATTCTTCAATTTACTCTAAGAAAGCATCTCACCACAGCCCATATTTAATATCATGAACAGAAAATAAGAATATTTTCAGTAATATTTCAAGTAATCAAAAGAGGATCTGATATGCTTTGAAAGGACAAATATTTTTAAATGCAAATAATTTTATCAAGCAGAAATGGTGTCTTATCAAAGGGAAATAGAAATACTAAAATGCTAAACTGGTATTGTTCCTCAAATAATTCATTAAACTAAAATCCCCAAACAAATACAAAAATCCAGAACATTCTTTGAAAGCTCCATAGCAAAACTTCATGAGAATTATAAAATTATCTTTTTCTAGTTTTCTTATTCTTTGAATAGCTGTTGTACACATACAACACAACTGCAAACTCATCAGTAATTAGTTTCTATTTTTAAGTATATATTGTAATTATCAGAAACAATTGCTAGAAGAAATCTGAGGCCACAATATAAATAGCAAATGGGAAACATAGTGGAATTTTTGACCATATTATTGTCAGGGAGAAGCAACTGTCCTGTGTCTTTGTCCAATAAAAAATTACTTGATGCTGAGCAATTACACTAAAAATTTTTAGTTTGGAGCCTAATTTCAATCAGTATACCAGACTCCAAAATCTTCTTCTCATTTACACACAGAAATTAAAATTGATCTTGTAGAAGTTGAAGAGCATGGGAAGGGTTGGGGAGTAAGAAAGGGGATGGAGAAAGAATGGGTAATGGGCATATTGATGCAGTTGGATAGGAGGAAGAACTTCTAAGGTTCTTTAACACAGCATGATAATTATGGCTTAAAAATATCGAGTTGAGAGGATTTTGAATATTCTAAACACAAAGATATGATAAATGTTTGAGGTGATGGATGTCCCATTACCCTGATCCAATCATCACACACAGTTTGCATGTTTTGAAATGTTACCCAGTACCCAATAAATGGGTATAGTTACTGCATCAATTAAATATATATACGCACATATATGTATGTATCTATGTATATTTTTTAAAGAATGAGAAAGAGCACACAAAAAGAAAAAATACTTTTGTCTTTTTAAGGATAGTGTGTATAATATTCAGTTAATTATATTGCTATCCTCATCATGCCCCTAGAAGTTATCCAATAAAAAATTTTTCCTATTGTGATAACTGATAAGTAAAATTAGGAGAACAAGCAGTGAAGAAAAAGGTTGCTTATTTGAAGGGAAAAATCAGAGAACATAAGTTTCTTTAAAATTAAAAAAATATAAGTCACAAATATTTTTGCGACATATTTAAAAGCCACCCACAATTCATTTTATGTAAACATGGAAGTCAAAAACTCAATTGAACCATTTGAAAGTAGATTAGTTCCTGCTTGTACAGTTTTGAGTTTCATGAGTGGTGGGTCAGAAGAAGACAACATTGTTAGATGTCCTGAAGCTTAGAAAAGCCTTTCACAAGTTACATATTCACTATTTGCTGTTTAATCACAAGTTCATGGCATGTGATGATATCCTTGGATATCTCTTTCCAAAAGACAGCCTGCTGAACAGATCTGCTTTGCCTTCCCCAGCTGGGCTCAGCTTTCTTCAGCACCACTTGGTTGCTCAACAAATGGTGATCAAAGCTATGACATTAAAGGATCCCAAACTCCTAGTAGGTCTTCATTAATTGACCTTTAGCAGAATGTGGCCTTATTTTGAATTGGACTACTGATTAATCCTGCCCACTAAATATTACATTGATGAGATAATTATCTGTCCATATCCATTTTGAGGCCTTCAGTTATACATCGAGGAAGGTTTACACTCCTTCTGCTAGGAAAAAAATAATAATAATTTCCCATTTATTGAGTTATTTATTTATTTATTTATTTGGTTGTTAAGTTTTTTGAGTTCTTCATATATTCTGGATATTAATCCCCTATCACAAGAATAGCCCACAAAGGTTTTCTCCTATTCTTTAGGCTCTCTCTTCATGCTCTTATTTCCTTTGCTGTGCAGAAGGTTTTTAATTCAAAGCCAACCCATTTAAAGAAGAAATACAAATAGCTAACTAATATACAAAAAAAAATGTTCAACATCCTTAGTAATCAGGAAATGCAAGTCAAAACTATAATGAGATTTCATCTCATTCCAGTTACAATGTCAATCATCAAGAATACAAAGAATGAAAAATGGTGGCAAGGATGGCCGGGGGGAGGGGGGTGTTTACACTCATACATTGTTAGTGGCACTGCAAATTAGTTCAACCACTTTGGAAAACAGTATAGAGATTCCTCAAAAGGCTAGGAATAGAATCACCATATTACCCAGCTATCAGACTCTTCAGTATTTATCCAAAAGAACTAAAATCAGCATACCATAATGAAACATCATACAAATGTTTATGGCCACACAATTCACAATAGCTGAGTTATGGACCCCAGGTGCCCATCAACAGACAAATGGATTAACTCCACACAGTGGAGTTCTCTTTAATCATCAGGATGAATGAAATTACTCCATTTGCTGGTAAATGGATGGAACTGGAGAACATCATGCTAAATGAAATAAGCGGGACTCAGAAAGTAAAGGGTTGAATATTTTCTCTCATATGTGGAAACTAGAAAGAAATAGGAATTTTAAAAATTATGAGGGGAGTCCCTTGAAAAACATAAGGGTGAAGAGTAAAGTGGCACTAAAACTAATATTTTTAAAAATCCATTTTTCTTGACAGTTCCAGAGACTCACTGTGTTCCAGGCCCTATAATAAAGGTCCTTCCTTTGTCCCACAGCTAATACCGAGCCTATGTCTCATCTGCCAGGGGCTTTTCAGCAGATGAGTGACTGAGGAGTGGATTCAGGGAGGGAAAGCCAGTCAAAGATTTTATTCATCATTATATTTGTGAGTTGCATCTATATACATAATTAATTCACTTTCACTACTGAATATTCATTTTTATTTATTCTTTTTTAGATATACATGACAACAGAGTATATTTTGACATATTACACCTACATGGAGTATAACTTATTCTAAGACTTCTAAGATCCCATTCTTGTGGTTGCACGTGATATAGAGTTACATTGGTTGTGTATTCATATATAAGCATAGGAAAGTTATGTATGATTCATTCTATTGTCTCTCTTGTTCCCATCCCCCCTCCTTTCCCTTCATTCCCCTTTGTCTAACCCAATGAACTTTTATTCTTCTGTTCTTTTGCAGGTGGCAAAGATTTCTCCCATTCCATAGGCTCTCTGCTCTTGTTCTTGATTGTTTCTTTTGCTGAGAATCCCATTTATTGATTCTTGATTTTACTTCTTGTGCTTTAAGAGTCTTATTGAGGAATTTGGTTTCTGAACTGACATGATGAAGAGTTGGGCCTACTTTTTCTTCCAGGGAGCACAGGGTCTCTGGTCTAATGCCTAGGTCCTTGACCACTTTGAGTTGAATTTTGTGCAGGGTGAGAGATAAGGGTTTAATTTCATTCTACTACATATGGATTTCTAGTTTTCCCAGAACCATATTTTTATTTTTTCTTTATTTATTTTACTTATTTTATTCATTTTAGTTGTTGACAAACCTTTTATTTTTTAATTTATATGTGGTGCTGAGAATCGAACCCAGTGCCTCACACATTCAAGGCAAGTGTTCTACCACTGAGCCACAACTCCAGCCCCCTAGAACCATTTTTTGAAGAGGCTATCCTTCCTCCAATGTATGTTTATGGTTCCTTTTTCTAGTATGAGATAACTATATTTATGAGTGTTTTTCTCTGTATCTTCTGTTCTGTTCCATTGGTCTTCATGTCTGTTTTGGTATCAACACTATGCCATTTTTGTTACTATAGCTTTGAGTATAATTTAAGATCTGGTATTGTGATGCCTCCTGCATCCCTTTTCTTGATAAAAATTGTTTTGACTATTCTGGGTCTCTTATTTTTCCAAATGACTTTTTTCTATTTCTGTCAAGAAAGTCATTGGGATTTTAATAGGATTTTCATTAAATCTGTATAGCATTTTTGGTAGTATAGCCATTTTGACAATATTAATTCTACCTATCCAAGCACATTGGAGATCTTTCCATTTTCTAAGCTATTCTTCAATTTCTTTCTTTAGTATTCTGTAGTTTTCATTGAGGTCTTCCACCTCTTTTATTAGATTTGATTTCTAAGGTTTTGTTTTGTTTTGTTTTGCTTTTGTTTTGAGGTTATTGTAAATGGGATAGTTTTTCTGATTTCTCTTTCTGCTGATTTGTCATTGGTGTATAGGAATACCATTGATTTGTGGATGTTAGTTTTATATCCTGCTATTTTGCTGGATTCATTTATGAGTTCTATCTAGAATCTTTCTGGTGGAGTTTTTTTGGATCTTCTAAATACATAATCATGACAGCAAATAGGGATAGTTTAAGCTCTTCTTTTCCTTGAATATTCATTTTTAAATAGCTATATGAAGGTGCAATTATCCAGAGCCAGGCATGGTGATGCATACCTGTAATCCCAGCAAATTGGAAGGCTGAAAAAAGAGGATTGCAAGTTCAAGTTCAGCTTCATCAATTTAGCAAGGGCCTAAGCAATTTAGCAAGACCTCATCTCAAAATGAAAAGGGCTAGGGGATGTGGCTCTGTGATTGTCCTGGGTTCAGTCCCTGGTACCAAATAAATAAAGGGCCACATCCCCTAGCCCTTTTCATTTCATATATATACTTGCCTGTTCACAAATGTTAGCTATTTCTGAGATTTAAGTATTGCCATGTTTCCAAATTCTTGTATATTTGTCTCTCAGTGCACTCCTATACATATCTCTCTAGGATATATATATCTGTGGGTGGAACTGATGATTATAAGTCATGAACATTTCTCACTTTACTTAATATTATGATATTGATCTCAAAATGATTGTTTTTGTGGTCATAAAGAACTACAACAGCTCCAGATATCTGATCCATTATTACAACAGCCAAAAGAAGAAATTTTTTTTTCTGGTTCCTCTGAGAAATGAAAGAAACTTTCTCAGACACCTTTTGATGGACTTTACTTCAAGTCTGGGACTGGAATTAAGTCACACACCTATTTCTAAAGCAACCATTGGTGAATGAGACCCAGAGACCAGGATTTCCCCACCTTGGCCCTCTTGATATTTTGGGCCAGATCATTCTTTGTTGTGAAGAGCTGACTTGTGCACTTTAGGATGTTTAGTAACATCCCTTATCTTCTACCCATTAGATACCAGTAGCACCCCCTAAGATGTGACAAATAAAAATGTTATGAAGGGCAAAACAATCTCTGCAACCACTGACTTAGACTAATCATCTGGTCAGGACCAGATGGTAGGGACCAACCAGCAGATCACCACAGAGCCCAGCAAGTGTCAGTGCAGGGTACAAATGAGCCTTCCAGGTAGAAGGGGTAGAGAGAGAAAAGGGGAGGGGAGGGGAGGGGAGGGGGGATAGTAGAGAATAGGACAGACAGCAGAATACATCAGACACTAGAAAGGCAATTTGTCAATCAATGGAAGGGTAACTGATGTGATACAGCAATCTGTATACGGGGTAAAATTGGGAGTTCATAACCCACTTGAATCAAACTGTGAAATATGATGTATTAAGAACTATGTAATGTTTTGAACGACCAACAATAAAAAAAATAAATAAAAGAAACTTACAAAACCAAAAAAAAAAAAAATGAGCCTTCCAGAATCTGGTGTTAAATCACCTACCTCCCTGCTTCCAGAACTGCTGCTTCTGCTAAAGTTTTCTTCCCAGGAGATGTGAGAGCTGTAACTGTTTCTGCTTTTAGCCTGGCTCCTGGAGTGCAGAAGAAGGCACCCCTGGAAATGAAGCAATTTCAATTGTGCAAAGAGGCGAGCTGTAGAGACAGCTCAAGTCATTACTATAGAGGGTTTATTTCATTTTCAGGTCAAAATGTAATTGAAAACCAGATTCTAATATTCCTGAAGGTCCAAGACTCTTTTCAGCTCTTTTCTTTCAAGGTTCTTTAGAGATACTTGAAAATATTGCTGAATGTTAAAACAAGATGTACCTGATTTATTTTTCCCCTTCCAGTTTATATGTTCATGCTCTAATTTTCAGTCTTCTGTTTCAGTGACAGTGACATATACTGTTCCTTACAGATGACAGAATTGCAGTCTGTTTTTTCTGAAGTTATAGGAGCATCATTTAGGGTGTCTCTTCCTCTCATAACTTCTTTTAATAAAAGAAGAGAAGGCTCATCTCAGAGGCTTTCACAGCAGGAAGGTGTACTTCCATCACTGAGGCAGTGCTCTCTGAAAGCTTTTTGTGGGTTTCCTTAAAAAAAAAAAAAAGATTGATGTGATTTTTCTATACCTTTATTTTATTTATTTATTTGTTTGTTTGTTTATATGGTGCTGAAGATCCAACCCAGTGCCTTGCACATGTTAGGCAAGCGCTCTACTGCTAAGCCCAAGCCCAAACCCCTTTTTGTGGGTTTCTTTAAGCTTGTAAACATTGGGGAAATTGAGCATGGTAGCACATGCCTGTAATCCCATCAGCTCAGGAGGCTGAGGCGGGAGGATCATAAGTTCAAAGCCAGAGTCAGCAACTTAGTGAGGCCCTAAACAACTTAGTGAGTCCCTTGCTCAAAGAAAATAAAAAAGGACTGGGATTGTGGTTCAGTGGTTAAGCATCTCTGGGTTCAATACCTGGTATAAAAAGAAAAAAGTGTCATTTGCCCCAGATGACACTGACTAGCAAACCCTCATATAACTAAGTCCAAAACTTTTCTCTGAGTGCCCAGCTTGACCAAACAAAGGATTCAGAAAACTTATATTCAGCAAAATCTTCAACAGATGTTTTTGTTTTTAAGAGTCAAAGGACTCTTAAAATGCTTCCCCTTCTCCCACTTCTCGAGTCAACCCCAGGTCAATTCAAGCTGTTTCTGAGCCCTGTATTCTCAGTCCTGTGCTCCCAGAACAAGATCTGGTCTCTGCTCTCAAGGAACTCATGGGGTGGAGGAAAAAAAACAAACAAATCTTTCATGGTCTATGAAAAGCTGGTGTCATGGATGTCCTAAAGAAGGACAGCTCCATGCCTGGGCTCCTTAGAGCAGAGGTTGGGTGTGAGTGAAAAAGCACTAGTATGGGACCTGAAGGGTTTCCTGCCCAGCTTTCCCTCCTAGCTTTGTGAACATGGATGCAGGAAGGGTATCATCTGACATTCTGACTCTACCATTTCTCATCTGCATAGGGCTGGTGTGATAATATAATGACATAAAAGATGGTAAAGACCCTAGTTCAATAAAGTGACATTCCACTTGAATTACTATATAGGGAGTTCTCTGTTCCTGAGAAACTCAGAAGTAGCCAGACAGCAATATGTGTCATGCACGTAATAATAATTAAGACTTATTGAACACTTGACCATGTGCCTGGCACTAGTCTTCCTAGGTTGTTCATGTATTCTGCAGACATTTACTAAGTATCTACTGTGTGTTAGAGATGTTTTAGGAGTTGAAGACAGAGCAGAGAATGAGACAGTCCAAGTCTCTGTCCCTATGGCCCTTCCAGTCCGCAGTGAAAGACAATGAACCACCTGCTATATCAGGAGTTATGAACACTATGAGGAAAAAAAAGTGATGTAACAAGGCAGAGAGGAGCTGGTGGTGCTAACCTCAGATAGGGTGTTCAGGGAGTCAGAGATATATAGGAAGTGAGACTGTGTGTAGGTAGGTATTAGAAGAAAGAACTTGCAAGAACACTAAGACTACCAGATGCCCAGTGTGCTGGAGGAGCAGTCAGGAGTGAGCATGGCTGAGGCAGAGCAAGCAAGAGTGAGAGAAGAGGAAGAAAAGGCAACACACATGGTCAGGGGCTAGATATATAAGGCACTGGATTCTTCCGTATATGTGATAGCAACCCATTGGAAGGTTGAATACAGAAGTGTCCCCCAGCTGCTGTGAAGGGGTTAAGGATGAAGGCAAGGAGTGTGGAAGGAACTATTGAACAATCCAGCACAGACTAGGTCTGTGATAGTAGAAGTGAGAAGAGGACCAGTATACTGAGGAATTGGATGTGCAGTGTGAGCAGAAGAGTGTTGTGGGCCAATCACTCAGAAAACACTCTTAGAATTTTGTGCAAATTAGAGAGTCTTTATTAGCCAGCTGGCAACTGCCCCTCAGCAAGAGGCTATTCACTGTGCAGTGCCCACCTCTGTGCACACAAGCTTTTTCTTTTTTTTTTTTAATTCTTTCTTTCTCTTTTATCTATTTTTTAAGAGAGAGAGAGAGAGAGAGAGAATTTTTTAATATTTATTTTTTAGTTTTCGGCGGACATAACATCTTTGTTTGTATGTGGTGCTGAGGATCGAACCCAGGCCGCACGCATGCCAGGCAAGCGCAGTACCAATTGAGCCATATCCCCAGCTCTACACACAAGCTTTTTCAAGTTAAAAACCACTTCCACCCTGTTCAGGGGTCTGCAATTGTGCAAAGCAAGCTCCCTTACAGAAGCTAAATTTAGCAGTTATGCTGGCAGCTACAATGTTGCAAGTGTCTGTCTGCAGTCACTGGGGATTTTTCATTGGTTGGCAGGGGGTTGCAACAATAGAGTTTCTTAATTAGGTTAACTGCCCACTCTAACCAAGATGGTTTCTTTTTTAAATGGAGTTACTTAAGCTAAAATCTTTAAGTATAACCAGAATAGCTTAATATTACTTATCCTATAATTTTACCTTATCTTATTTATTGATATCCTATAATCTATAGGGTACTTACTGATTAAGCTAGGCCATAACAAGAGGCAGCAACATTTCAGCCACAGCAACTGAGTGAATGACAATGCTGCTCACCAATAAGAGAAACTGTCGGAGAAAAGCAGGATGAAAGGTAGAGAACTGAGGGCCTTGATTTTATTTTGGCTACATAAAGTTTTAGGATCCCCTTAGATATAAGATGTTATGTATGTAGCTGGAGACATGAAACAAATTCAGTTAATATACTTTTCACATATTAATGATCTTCTCAGAAAACTGAGCCACTTGCTCCTATCATACCCATTTTGCAGATCGGAAAACAGGCTCAGAATAGTCAAGTAAATTGAAACTCTTTGGATCAACTGTCTCTCAAAGCAAAGAACATGATTCATAAATGAAGCAGGTAGAAGAATAAAGAAGTTGTCCATATCACATCATGAGAGACACTGCATTGCACTAGAGCAATGACTATTTGGGACTTAGAGGTCTAACGACCAAACAAAACAGATTTGAATTGAGACTCCCCAACTCAGCCTTTTCCATCATTCCCCATTACTACCTTTCCCACCTTTCAATAATTTTCCCATGCCTTCCCTGTCCATGGACACTGGACATGCTTCACTGGTTGGTATTCAAGAAGAGAAGTGGAGGAGTTAGGGTTGTGACTCAGTGGTAGAGCACTTGCCTAGCATGTGTGAGGCACTGGGTTTGATTCTCAGCACCACATATAAATAAATGAATAAAATAAAAGTCCATTAACAACTGAAATAAATTTTTTTTAAAAAAGAAGAGAAGTGGAAAGATCTATGTAACACAGGATGTTCCCTGTGTTAGTCAGCTTTTGGTTATTGTGACTAAAATACCTGACAAGAACAGCTTAAAGCAGGAAAAGTTTACTTAGGCTCATGATCTCAGAGGTTCAGTCAATGGTGGACTGACTCCATTGCTCTGGGCCCAAGTGAGGCAGAAGATCATGACAGAAGGGCATGCAGATGAACATGGCTCTGTTCATGGTGGTCAGAAGCAGAGAGAGGGAGAAGGGGAGAGAAGACTGTAAGGAAGATGCACCCTTCCAGAAAACATCCCTCAGTGATTCACCTCCTCCAGCCATACCCCACTACCTACAGTTACTACCTATTCAGTCCATTCAAGCTAGAATGGACTTATGAGGTTACAGCTCTCACAATCCAATCATTGCACCTCCAAATATTCCTACACTAACACGGGAGCTTTCAGGGATGCCTCATATCCAAACCATAATATTGCTCATGGCCAAAGACCCTTAGAAAGAAAAGAGTTTCTTAAGAGCTAGGAGCCAAGGAGAACATCTTTCGCCACTGTCTTCTTCAAGACACACCATCTCAGAAGGATCTATGGTGAGGAATAGTATCTTCTACAAGAGCTTGGTTCCTAATTCTCTATTTAGGAAGAGGTTAAAACTTGCTCAAGATTGAAGGAATACACTACCTCAGGCATCTTGTGGACTTCGAATTTGCTCTCTGGTGCTAAAAATCAAGAGAGCAAATAGTAGATGGAATACGTCTTTAGTTCTGCCCAAGCTCTGAAACGCCTTTTGTGTTTCCTATAAATGTATTCACTCTATTCACTGGATGGCCATGGAAACCGGCAGCAAAGGCATTTTTATTAAGTTCTAATTCAAAAAGTTTAATCACATTTTGGCAGCTTTTCTCCATGACATAGAAGTAGAAACCCTGTTCTCTCTTCTCATGCCCTTTGGGTTTGGGCATTAGGCGTGTCTTTGTAGAACATCTCAACAGTTAAAAAAAAGAAGAAATCTGTCAATTTCCTGATGCATGGGTTAGCTTTGCTTCTATTCCATGAGCAAATTCCTCAGCATTTCCTCACAGCCAACTTCCTCCACAGATCAGTATCTCCCTTTGAATCTGGAAACAGTCCGGGAGAAGACCTGTGAAATGTCATTCCGGAATCAAATATGGAAAGGATCCTTCTGATCTCACTCATTTTGTAACATGCCAGATTCTCCCACATGTTGGGGGCTGAGCAAGGGGAGGAAAAGCCAGAAAGCTATAGGATTGTGGAGAGCTCACAGCAGGTCTATAGCTTTAATAAGAGACCAGCCTGGAGCAGCCTGGCACTGAGACTTGAATGAAGGAAGGACACTTGAGGGTAAGTGGGGCACCTGGAACAATCCCAGAACAATTGCAGTGATGCAGAACAAGAAATACAAAAGAAGGAACAAGAAATAAAAGAAAGAGAGGACTAACTCTGAGTATAGGGCTAGTAGGAAGAATAGAAGAAAGCTAGCAGGCTGGGGAAACAAGTCTTAGTATGCTAGAGTCTACTCACACTGGCTCATGAGAGCCATTGTTAGATTTTCCAGGATTTTTCTGCTGAAATTACACTGGTCATAGAAAGTTGGTTACAGTGCACTCCTGCTACAGAAGTTAGCAAATCCAGGTGTCTGCCCCGGTTTTCCAAACCCTCAATGGCCAGTTAAAATTTACCAGCACACTATTGATTGCCAAGCTCTGAGATTCCTGTGGCTTCAAATCCCATGATATGAAAGATTCAACTGGCAAGATGATTTAGTAGCCAAGCCTCTTCTCTTCTCCTTGTGCTCCGAAGGGTCTACTTCCTAAGAACAACATGAAGGTACCTGTCCTCTATCCCCACCCCCACCTACAGTTCCCAGGCAGGGAATCCCTCTGAAAGAGAAGTGGTAATCACAGCCTAGATTAGTTGTTCTCAAGGTGCAGTCCAAGATTAGCAGCATCAACCTCACCTGGGAACTTGTTAAAAATGCAGATTCTCTAGCTCCTCCCCACACCTGCTTAATTAGAAACCCTGGGAATGAGGCCCTATTGATGTTTGACCAAGCCTTCCATATGACCCTGATATTTGCCTGACTTTGAGAACCACAGGGCTGGGCAGTGGTAATGATAGGGCAGAGCAGACATGAGCAGTGAGAACATATGGTTAAGGGAATAAGTCTATAAAATGGGCTTACTGTGCTGAGCTCCCACACACTTTCTTTTTAAAAGCAATTTACCTTGAGCCAGGCATGGTGGCACACATGCAATTGGGAGGCTGAGGCACGAGGATCACAAATTTGAACCAGCCTCAGCAACTTAGAGAGAATTTGTCTCAAAATAAAAAAATAAAAAGGATTTGGGATGTAGCTCAGCAGTTAAGAGACCCTGAGTTCAATCTTTAGTACAAAAAAAAAAAATTACCTGCAGCCCTGCCTGGCTTTTGTCAACAGAATATGTTACTTACCTCTGGAAACTGTTATGTGCAAGAGAAATACAAGCCCTAAATAATGCTGATAAGAAAAACACAAGTTACCCTGCAGGGAGGGAATTTTGTGACTCTTACACAGACCAGATCCCAGAACTCAGGGAAATAAGAAAAACTTCCCCTATTCATAAAATCCTAAGAAGAGGTTCCAATTAGAACTGTCAATATGGGCCAAAGTGTCCTAGGTTTATCATGGTAGTGTTGTCAAGTCCCACTACTTGATAATATCAAGTCTGATGTTATTCTGTTGTCAATCAGAAGTCAAGCAGTGTACCTGGGCAGGACTCTCCCTGGGACCCCCAATAAAACTGGAGGGTAGGAAAGGTACAGCATGCCTGTCGTCTCTCAGAGACTCACTCTCTCTCTTGAGAATGTCCCCCTTTCCCCATTCCTATCCATTCTAATAAACTCATGCCTCTTACTCTGAGTGACATGTCTGAAATCTTTCTGACTTGATCATAAGATTTGGGGTTTGAAGTTGGTACTGCTGGTTATTGGTGACGAGTTCTGCTCCCTCACCTGTTGAAGTATAACATTAGAGAAGCACACCCAGGCAAGCATATAAAGCAGGGTTTATTTAAAAAGTGGTAACATAGACTTCTCCCAGGAGGGAGAAGAAGGCCATAGCTGGTATCCTGGTATCCCAAGAATGAGGTTGTTTTGCCTTTTTATATGTCCTATATTTCCTTTGCTCTCCTGTTCTCTTCCCCTTATCTTTCTCCTTCCTGAATAGTGACTAGGCCCAGGAGATGCTCAGTGGGATGGCCAAAAGGTGAGAAGCATATGGACAAGGGTTGGGGGCGGGTTGGATGGAGCACCCCAGGACACGTTTATTAACAACTTTTACAACTCCAGGTTTTTGAAAAACTAATTCTAGTTTCCTTTTCTCTATAGGGAGGAGCAATTCCTGGGACAGGTTACCTTAGCAACAGGTTGGAGCAAGGGCAGGTTCTTGATAAGGGTGGAAGAAGGGCTCTGAAGGAATTAACATTTCAATCCCCCCATTTTCTGGATCTGACCCCTGCCTGTCTAATTCTGGCTTCAAAGGGGGTCTGCTACACCAAAGGGGGAAACTGCTACCTCAGTTTCTCAGAAGTCCCCCAGCCCTGTAATATTAATGAGAATTGGTCCCAATCTGTGAAGCAAGGCAATAAGTTTAAAAACAAGTCACAATGTCAGATCAAGGACTGGAAAGAAGTTGAAGAATGGAATACAAGATGGCAGAGCTAATGTTTCAGGGTGAAGTTGTCACAGATGAAGATTTTGGAAGAGTTGGAAGGCTTTATAATCCCAGGTTAGGGAAGGAGCTAATTAACTGCTATATCAGACCTGGGTGATTCCCATATATTACTCAACACTGTGCTACAGTGAAGTTCACAACGTCTGTCACCATTCACTGATTGATTCATTCATTAAACAATTATCTTAGAAAACTACCATTAATTGAGGGTTCTGTGCTTTGGAGGAAGAGAAGTGAATAAGTTACCCTCTCTACTCATAAACAACTTATGTTCTGAAGGGAAAACAGTGGGCATAGTAATATTATGAGAATTAGACATCTGAATAATAAATGCCACATGATATCAGAGGTGGGCAGAGCCTCCTGCCTACCCGCCCTAGCTGGGAACACTTTCCAAATTATAGCATTTACTTCTTGCAAATAACCTGCCAATTATGATTTTCTCTTCTACATAGAGAAGGAAACAAAAACTCAGGGAAGTGAAGTGACTTTTCTAAGGATTCACAGCCTTTAAATAACAGAGTCAGGCTTAAATCCAGGTTTTTCAAAAACTAATTCCAGTTTCCTTTTCTCTGCAACTGAGGCCTGAAGGTTAAAACATTTACAGCTTCATCCAGTGCCCCCCCCCATGGTTTGTAGCATTAATAATGATAGTGTAACTGAAAGCTGGGTCCCTGTTGTTAGGTCGGAGGAGGTGGCTGAGGAACAAAGCACCAAGCAACCCTCGTGAAAGAACGACCAATTAGGCACCAACAGAACTGCCTGTCAATCAGCGGGATCTCCTGGCCAATCCTAGATCTTAAACAGCTTCCCCAACTAACCCCAGTAGGACAAGAGACTCTAAAAACCCCCTTTTCCTGTCCCAAGCCCTCCCTTCCTGCCCAATAAAAATTCCAGTCCGGTCCAGCCCTGCATGCTTCTCCTCAGACCTGCCCTGTTGGTCTGAGGGTCTCTCCTGGGAACAAAATCTCAATAAAGCCTCCCTCTTTCAGCAGCCTTTTAAAATCTGCCTCCTTTTGGTCACTGATAGGCCCAACCTGATCTTTTATTAAAATTGGGAGCCATCTTGCCACAAAGCCATGAAAAGATAATTTCGGCTTTACTATAAATTACTGCAAATTCTGAACCTGCTTGGAATGCCTGCCCGTGTCTTGAACTCACCCATGCCTGGCTCTCTGACCAGATAGCAGCCCTCTCTGAAACTTTAGTGACACCTCATAAATATTGGCCTTCCCTGGCCAGATAACAATCCTCTCTGAGGCTCTAATGGTCCTCATAAATTCTGATGTTGGGGCCAGCAAAAAAAAAATGTGTAAACTACCATTCGTGTGATGCTTGTCAGAGTTCTGTTATCTGTAACACCCCTTTTGTGTAACTTTCTGGGCTATAAAGCTGGGCTGTAGGAAAGGTGGGGTGCTGTCTTGTTCCCACTGTTTTGGGAGGGAGAGGCAGCCTGGCCGGTCAAAATAATAAGCTTGCTTTAATTTGATTTTAATTGGAGTCAGTGGTCTTTTCTTGCATCCTGGTCTAACAGTCACCACTGCCTGACCTTACAACTGTCCCCAATGCCAATCAATGCCAATTTAATAATGAGGACATGGTTTTGAGATAAAGAAAAAAGAAGTTTTATTGCTTTGCTAGCAAAGAAGAAACACAGGGGACTCCTATCCCAAAGTCTGTGACTCTCCAGATTCTGGGGGGGGGGGGGGTAAAGGAACTTCAAGGGTTACATTCCAGGTGTGCTCCCATGGTACCCTGATGATGTGTTTGGATTCACTTGTTAATTTGGAAAATATTCACTTCCCAGATCCTCAGCAGGCATCTCCTTCCTGTAGTGGGTGTGTTCAAGGGCAATTAACTAGAAGAAGAAAAGATAACACTGTCTCCCCAATATTTTTAGGGGGGCAGAAGAGAGAAAAAAAAATTTAAAAAAATAAGCCTTAGAGCAATGAGGGCTACATTCAGGAAGTGAAGGTACCACTCTTAGAATAGATATCAAATAGAAAAAAACAGCCTGCCCGTCTCATTAAAGCATGAGTCCTCTTGTTGAAAAATGCAAAGAAAAAAATGAGGCTTCTTTTATGTGCAATTGTATATTTATGCAGATTTTTGAGAGAATTTTGTTCTATTAAAATTTCTGTTGTGAAGTGTCATGATGGGGAGCAAGACTGACCCAGGATGATCTTATTCAACATCCACTAATATTACTGCTCTAACCAACAGGAAGAAAAACAGTGGGCAGGGTTGTGGAAGAAATGGAAATAAACTGAGGCTTGAAGGAAAGTTTCAACTCATGTAGCAATGGGAATGAACTCCAAACCCAGAAGGTGAAAGGAAGTCTAAGGGATAATTGGACAGCAACCACTGATAGCAAAACCAAGATCACCGAGTGCCAGGAATTCATAGAAACCAACAAGTCAGAGGTTGTCCTGAAGTTCTCCCTTTGTGATGTGCATGAGGAAAGCTGTGAGCCTGCCCAGGGCCCTAGATGTAGAGAGTAGTTCTGTACATTCTGCAGGAATCATTAAATCCTTGCCTCATGATGGCCATCGAATTCTCTAGAGAGTTAATATCTGTAGAGCAGTTTACTGTTGAACAGCAACAGGCACTGTGCTGCCTCTATTGTCTCAATCCATTTCCATAATAGTGCAGTGAAATCCGAGTCATTATTCTCATTTTGCCTATGAGAAAAGAGAGGCTATGCTTAGCAAACTGCTTAGGGTCACAGAGCAAGTACGTAGCAAATTCAGGTTTGTTGGACACCAACACCTGTATTGGTAGTCACTCTAGTATCTGTTCTCCAAATATTCTTTTAACCCATTGATTTGGAGATTGTCACAAAATTAGCATCAGATGCACCAAGTTTTCATTGGTTTGGACCTGCTTGCCTCAGTTAATTCCTGGCACTCAATTCTATTTTATTTTCTCAGGATTCACTGAGAAAAATGACCTATAAATTGCAGATCAACTAAGTTTGGTTCAGGGGAAGGGGCAGAGAATGGTAATCTAGGTAATACCTGGAAATTTTCTAGCTGAAACCTCAACAATTTCCATCAGGTTTTCTGTCCCCTTTGTGTCTTTTGGGTTCTGGGCTCTTAAAATTGACACGGTCACCTGTTTTCATTTTCAAAATTTCTCCCAATAGCATTAAAGCTTTGATGAATGCTTTTGAAAGTCAAAGAGCATGTACACTTCGCATGGAAGGTTTTAAAAAGTACTTCAAAATAGAATATATGTGTGCTTAAACTTTTGACTTGTTTAACTATTAAGATAAATTTAAGCACTCTTAGGTGTCAACAATTCCAACCTTGTAAATTAAAAATAACCATAGTAAATGCATGAACAGCATCAAAGCTATCCTTTTTGGGCCTAATTATAAAGCATGGGGCTGAAAACATTTGTGTTGATTTACTCAATTTCCTATTGTCAAGTTCTATGTCTATGCTTGATGTGATTATGTTAATGTGCTAATTAAGTTTGGTGTCCTTCATTGTACATTCAGCTCTCAGCAAAATAAGAAACTGCTATGAGAAGTATGTTTTCCTTGAATGTGGTTCAGAATAAATAGGGCATATGCCCTGTGAGAGTAGGAAATGTTATCTTCTGGGTTGAGCTGGCTTAGATACAAAATTTAATTTGAACAGTTGAACATATTTATAAGGTGCAAGAAGCAAATAAAAAAAAAGAGAGTCCCAGCTGTGAAGCGTGACTTGTTTTCACCATTCAAGCTGGAACAACAGTGAATATGCCTCTATGTGGGCCAGAGCATTGGGGGGACACTGCAGGGAGCAAAAGCCAAGAATAATTTGCTTATTTATTTTACCCAAGGCCACCCTTAGCTTGAATTTATATCTTGTTCTATTTTTTTCCTGACTTAATTTATGCCAACATTTTCATTTTTCGCACATTGATATTGCTTCTCATTTTCATCTGGAAACTCCAGAGAAAGGCCAGAGGCCCAGGTCCTGTCTAAGATAATGAGATATTTCTAAAAAGAGGCAAAAAGAGTCAATTGTTTCGATTTTCAAATTAAACTATAATATGATACTTTGTTAATACTTAAAAATTAATTTCATATTATTGAAAGAGCCCTTTTAGATTTATTTAGACAAAGACTTTTATCATCTATCACTCTTAGGCATACATTAGTTATGCTTTTCCTAAAATTGGAATTGCATTCATAGTTTTTCTCCCAAATCACTTTCAAGTTACAGTCAGCATCCATGTTTCTTTTTACAGTAGCAACCTCTGGACCAGCAGACTGTAGGTGGTGGAGGCATGGAGAAACAGAGCAGTGATAGAACGTTTGCCTAGCCAGTACCACAAGGAGGAAGGGAGGAAGGGAGGAAGGGAGGGAGAAAGGAAGGAAGGAGAGAAAAAAGAAAAGTGTGGATGGTGGAGCATTTCTCACCATGGTCTCTAGAACATTCTGCAGGACTCACTGCTGAACTTTCTTATCCTAAAATTACCCTTACTATATGACTCAGCAGTTGCACTCCTTGGCGTTTGCCCAAATAAGTTGAAAAACTTCTGTCCACACAAAGACTTATGCCCACACATATGGATGTTTATAGCAGTTTTGTTCCTGACTGCCAGAACTTGGAGTCAACCAAATAGTTTTTCAGTAGATGAATGGATAAATAAACTGCAATCCATCCAGATAATGGAATAGTATTCAATGTTAAAAAGAAATGAATTGGGACTGGGGATGTGGCTCAAGCAGTAGCGCGCTCCGCTGGCATGCGTGGGGCCCGAGTTCCATACTCAGCACCACATACAAACAAAGATCTTGTGTCCACCGAAAACTAAAAAATAAATATTAAAATTCTCTCTCTCTCTCTCTCTCTCTCTCTCTCTCTCTCTCTCTCTCTTTCTCTCTCTCTTTAAAAAAATAGAAAAAAGAAATGAACTATAGCCTTGGCACAGTGGTGCACACCTGTAATCCCAGTGGCTCAGGAGAGTGAGGGAGGAGGATCTCAAATTCAAAGCCAGCCTCAACAATAGCAAGGCACTAAACAACTTGGTAAGACCCTAAATAAAATATGAAATAGAGCTGGGGATGGGGCTCAATATAAAGACATGGAAGAAAATTAAATGCATATTACTAAATGAAAGAAGCCAACCTGGAAAGTCTGCAGATTGCATGCTCCAAATTATATGATTTTCTGAAAAAGACAAAGTTAGAGAGAGCAAAAGATTCATGGTTGCCAGGGGTTGGCTGGGAGGACTGGCAGAATAAATGGAGCACGGAGAACTTTCATGGCTTTAAAAGTACTTTGGATGATAGTAGAATGGTGGATCCATGTCATTACATGTCTGTTGAAATCCATGGAATGTACAAGAGTAAACCCACAGGGCAGCTATGGGCTGGGCAATGGTGACCCATCAGTGCAGGTTCATGGCTTGGAACAGAAGCAGTGCTCTGAAGTAGGACATTGAGGGTGAGAAGGGTATAAACAGAGGGGCTCAGGGGTTATTTGAGAACTCTCTGTACGTTCCACTAAATTTTTTTTTAACCTAAAACTACTCTAAAAATAAAATCTTTTTTTTTTTTTTTAATAAAAAGTAGAAACATTCCTTCTTGGAAGGAGACTGAAGAGACCTTAAGGGCCGTGACAACTAAACACAACATGGGGCTCAATAGGACCCTAAACCAGGATTTTATTTTTTTCTATAAATGTCATTTTTGAGGTAACTGAAAACAACCAAGTAAAGTTTTTAGCTTAGATGATTATAGCAATGACAATGTTTTGGTTGAATAAGCATAATATGATTATATAAGAAAATCCCTTGTTCTTAGGAACAACATTGCAATGTTCACACAGAAAGGGCTGCAATGTCTCCAATGAGTCTCAAAGTGTTCTGAAAAAAATAGTGTTGATAAATATTATATATCTTGGAAAAATTATAAAGCAAATGTGGTAAAATGTTAATAGTTGGGGTGAAAGGATTATGATAGTTATGCCTATTATTTTTTAATAATTATTATAAGATTGAAATTATTTCTAATTTTTTAAAAAAAATTGAGGAAGTAAATCACTTCAAAGGAAATAAAAGGTACATGGAGAGTATTAAATTCATCTGTGACTAACTACAACATTCTAAATTTCTTTCCCAGCCAGGCGTAGTGGCACACACCTGTAATTCCAGCCAGGCCCAGAAGCACAGGCCTGTAATTCCAGTCACTCAGGAGATGGAGGGAGAGGGACCAGCTGGAGATCAGCTTGGGCTTCAGTGTGCATCTTGATCTATGTGTGCTAAGCAAACTGTGGGTGTCTTCTTATCCTGCTTCTTGTTTGCTTCCTCTATGTACCTTCTAAATCTCATCCCAATTTATATGTCACTAGGTTAACAAGAAAAGTTACATTTCAAGTTTTTATGTTAAAATGGAATAATGTCTGTCAGTAGGGAGGGCTCTATTTTGCATAAATCAATACTTTGAGAAAGAGTGAGCAAGACTATTAGAGTCAAACAAATCTGGTTCACAGATTTAGCTAAATCACGTACTAACTGTGTGACTATAAGTAAATCACTTAACCTCTCAGAAAATTAGTCAAACAGATCTTTAAAATAGCATTAATAATAACTATACTAGAGAGTTACATCAAAGGGTTAAGGATTAAGTGAGTATATATAAGATAATTTTGTGATCATTTTGTAGTTGTTATATATGTTATATATTATAAGTAATACTTCTATATATAAAGACATTGTGTGTATGTATGTAATATAGTTGTTTTATAGATTATATTGAATAAAAGTGAAGGGAGGGGCATGGGGTTGAGGCTTAGTGGTAACATGCACAGGGTTCCACCCTCAGCACCACATAAAAATAAATAAATAAAGTTATGTCCATCTATTGCTAAAAATATTTTAAAAAGTAAAAAGTAGAGGGAGGCCCGGGGCTGCTCAGTATCATATTGGGGTGGTATGGTCACTGTCCTTAGTCAGGAAATTTGTTTTATTTTTAATATACTTGAAGCATAACTCATCAGGCCCTGAGGGACAAACTGAGACTGAGCTGAACAAATGTTGATTTTTTGGGGGGGGCGTGGGGGAAGGCTGCTGGGAATTGAACCCAGGGGTACTCTACCAATGAGCCTTTTTCACATTTATTTTGAGACAGGGTCTCACTAAGTTGTCCATGCTGACCTTGAACTTGTGACCCTTTTGCCTCAGCCTCCCCAGAAGCTGGGATTACACACCCAACTCTAAACTGTTTTTTTAATGGGGAGTCAAAGTGGTAAGTATACCCAAGTGATCCTGGAAAGTGATCATTACCTCCTCACAAGAGTGTCCTTGGGATACTAGATCATATTCTGAAGGTTGTGAGGGCAGAGAGGGGAGTATGTATATGAGGGAGGACTGTAGGCCAGAATCTGAGTGGCTGAGATTAGAACGGTAGCTTTGTCAGCATGGGCAATTTATGGAGACCCTTTTCCAAAACAAAATAAAGCGGGACACAGTGGTACACACCTGTACAATCAGGTACTATAGCAAAATAAAAAATAAAAAGGGCTGGGGATGTAGCCAGTGATAGAGTGATTGTTTAGGATATGTGGGGCTCCACATTTTGATCATACGCGCACACGCACACATGAAAAACTACCAACTTTCCATTAAATGGGAACAAATAGATAAATATGGTGGATGTACCTGTACAATTAAATGTTATTCAGCAGTAAAGAGAAATAAAGTAGTGATATATGCCATGACTTGAACTTTGTAAAATAAACATGCTAAGTTAAAGAGGCCAATCATAAGAAACTACATGTTATTTGACAGTTGTCTGAAATGCCCAGAATGGGGAACTCTAGAGAAAAAGTAAATTAATTAGCAGCTGCCTAGCGTTAAGTTGGTTTAGGGCAAGTGAAGGGTAACTGAGTATAAGAGGTGTCTTTTTGAAATGATGAAAATATTTTTTAAATGTGGTGAATATGAACTGTGTGTGAATATGAATTATATACTTTAAATAGGTAAATTCATGGTTTGCAAAGTATATCTTGATTAAAAAATACATTTTAAAAAGCAAGGGGGAAAAAGAAGAAAAATGACTTTGTGACCAATGTCATTGTGTCTTAGTAGCTCTACCTCTCAGGGAGAGAAACCAGCCATGTGATTAGGGATCACTTTAGTTCTGACCCATTTTATTCTTTTCATGTTTCTTTTTGGTACCAGGGACTGAACATGGGAGCACTTAAGCATCAAGCCACGTCCCCAGCCCTTTTATTTTTGTTTTGAAAAAGGGCCACACTAACTTGCTGAGCCTGGTCTCAAACTTCTGATCCTCCTGCCTCAGCTTCCAGAGTTGCTGGGATTTCAGGTGTGCACCACCATGCCTGGTTCTATTTTGGTTTCTTTGTGTTCCTTCAAAAGATTTCTCATAGACCATCCTTTTCTTTTCTGTCAACAAAGGAGTTCTTGGGCTCAGGATATAGCTCAGTTGGTAGAGTTCTTGCCTGAATGCAGGATGCTTGGATTCAATCCCTAGCACCACGTAAATGGAAAAAAAAAAAAAAAGACCAAAGGTGTTTTAGAGTATGCTTGTTTGTTGCTTGATTTTTGGTTTTTAATTGTTAGTTGTAACAAGTTTTATTCTCTCTCCTCCTCTCCTCCCCTCCCCTCCCCTCTTCTCTCTCTCCTTTCCTCCCTCCCCCTCCCCTTCCCTCCCCCCCCCACCCCGCTGAATATGTATTTATCTTTAGCAGGTCTTGCTTAGATTTTCTAGACCTGATCTAAGCCAGGAAAGATTTTAAGTTACCTTGAACAGTTCTATCTGTTTTGTGCTGATTTCTGAAATCCTGGCTTTAGTTTCTGTCACTATAGTCAGAACTTCAGAAACAGCTCCTGATTCACATACCAACTCAGCAAACAACCCTTCCCTTTTAGGGGCACTTTGAGTAGGGTGACTGTTAGACCTGTCCCAGGTCTAACTAGAAATGGACCTAGCCTCAGGGGAAAAAGAAGGAAAGAAGGGAAGGAGGGAAGGAAGGAAGGAAGGAAGGAAGGAAGGAAGGAAGGAAGGAAGGAAGGGAGGGAGGGAGGGAGGGAGGGAGGGAGGGAGGGAGGGAGGGAGGGAGGGAGGGAGGGAGGGAGGGAGGGAGGGAGGAAGGAAGAGGATTTCAAAGATATTACATATTAATAGTGCCGAGGACATTTCATAGGGAGCAGAGATGCCAGTGGGCTCTGCATTTGACAATTCTTCTGACTTTGGTTAACAAATCAATTGCTAGGGTCTCCAGGGTGAAAATAAAGAATGGTCCTCACAATGAAGATTCAGATTGCCAGTGACTTCCCCATTCAAAGATATGATGAATATAGTTTGATTCACAAAGTTTGAATTTAAAATTTAATTAATTCAATTTTGGAAGTTCCTGTGATGAAAAAGAGAGTAGGAAAATATTTTGTTTTCTCCCAAGCATTTTCTTTCCCTCAGTGATAATGCTGTGCTATAGTTTATCAAGCAGGGATAGGAGAATGAGACTCTAGCTTACCTTAGCTACTGTCCCACATTCTTACAGTGGGAATTCTCTGCAACAAAATATTTGATTTACAATCCTGTGTGAGATTGAGGAACTCAGACCTAAAGAAATGTACCATTATCAGTTCTCATCCCTGTGTTAATGAGAGCTTGGGTGTTAGGGAAGAACCCACATTCTGGTAGGTCAGGAAGGAATGGGGACTCCCACTTCTAGGAAGGTTGGTCATTTTAAACCAGAAAAGGAGGCGGTATAATATTATGATACATATTTTGGTTTTCATTCATGGTTCCTGGCTCCCTTCCCCCTCAGATCATAGAAATTCTAATCTTCCTCTGCCTTTCTGACCATAAAGAAATTCCCTGACTGGGCTGGGGCTGGGGCTCAGTGGCAGAGCACTTGCCTAGTGTGTGTAAGCACTGGGTTCCATCCTCAGCACCACATAAAAATAGGCAGATGAAATAAATCATGTTGTTCATCTACAACTACAAAAAAAAATTTTTTAATTAAAAAAAAAAGAAATTTCCTGACTTACCTTGTCTGACAGTAAATTATAAGATCCCCACCTCAGAAACTTCCTGTCCCAAACCCTGGAGGAAGGCTACCTGCACATAGAGGCCAAGAGGATGCTGCACAGACAGGCCGTGTTGGGTTTCTCCACTCCACTTACTAGCATTAGATCATGTCCTTTCTGTCCAGACAAATTTCTACACTGTTTTCCATGCTTCAATAATGCTAACGCAATGCTTGTTTTTAAAACCTAGACAAACTGGAGGTTTCTGGAGGGTGGCATGTCCACAGAGGGCATGAAAGCTCCTTGTCCCTTCCCCACTGCCTATGTCCCATGCATCTCTTCATCTGTATCCTTTGTAATGTCATTATAATAAGCTGATAAAAGTAAGTGAGCATTTTCCTGAGATCTGTGAGCTGTTCTAGTAAAAATAAATCCCACCGTGGGGTCATGGGGACTCTGATTTACAGCCCGTTGGGTCAGAAGCAACCAGTCAGTTGGCATCTGAAATGGAGATTAGTTTTCTGGGACTGAATCCTTAACCTGTGTTATCCAACACATATCTATAGATAGTGTCAGAGTGGAATTCAATTAGGGATACCTAGATGGTGTCCACTGGAGAACTGATTGCTTGTGTGTGTCGAGGGGGGAATCCCACACATCTATTGGGAGACGCGATCTGCATCATGAGTAGGGTGAGAGAAACTGAGTTTGAGTGTTGTTTTTCTTTTATATCTCGCCAGGTAGACTCTGAATTAACCACTGTGGGACCTCCTTGTTTTCCTGTAAGCTGGAAAGAATTGGGGCTCCAGGATTGAAGGACTTAAGGCCAGGAGTATGCGTACAGAGTGGGCCAGGCAGTGGTACCAACATTCCTATGTGTTTGATGTGGTCTAGCTTGACTTGGTTTCCAAGCTGGTTTGAAAGCTGGTTTGCAGCAGCAACTAGCCCTTGAATTAGCAGTGCTGAGAAGTACCAGTTCTAGAGCAGCCAGCAGGTATGGGAGCAGTAGCTGGAGACCCTTCTGCATTCTGGCCCCACATACAGGTGGTAAGAAGCAGCAGGAATGGCCCTTTATAAGTGAGAACAGTGTCTGCCCTAAGATGATGGGGCTGGCAGGCATGTTGTTGGCAGGGTGTACAGGAAAACAGAAATCTGGAAGTGTCTCCAGAAAAGGCCAGGAGAGAAGTACAGGCTAGATGTGGCAGCAGGGTGGCTGACTGTGGTGGCAAGAGTCAACCAAGATCGATATGTGGGAAACTCAAATTTCTTGAGAATGTCTTGGGGTGGGAAACCTTATGAAACACTAGGGTTTCTCCTGCCAGGGGAAGGTGGGTATGTGTGTTATACTTTGAGACACATAAATGACATGATCATAATTGCTTCTCTTTCCCTCCAAACCATAACTTTCCTAACTCATCCAAGATGCTAAAGTGATACTTTTCTGTTCCATCTCTAACCTTTAATTTCCTAAGATACAATAAGAGGAAGATTTTTTTTTTAAGTTTCTAAGGTTTAACTCTATGATTTACCTCTTACGGTTTTTCTTACAGTCCATCTCCAGATTTATATGACTGTGTTTAAAATAGCCAGATATTCAAAAGACCAAAATCTAACACCTCAATGGTTAGATGGAGCATTCTCAAAATAAATTTTCTCCAACAAAAACCCGAGCTTGGTTCCCACTGACATTGTGACCTACAGGAAGGAAGTCGTTGTCACCTGTCCTTTGTTGTAGTAATTTGCATGCTAATGATTGAGGTCCCAGACCAGTCGGTTGGATAATGAACTTGGTCTAGTTGTGTAGAATCAGAGTAACCAGTGGGGAGGCAGATGGAATGCTGAATATCACATGAAAAGAGAGATTAACCATTAACCCACTCCATTAGTTTACTTTGCATTTGTAAGCAAAAATTACTTCTTTATAAATAACAAAAGACAAGATCAAATACACACATATTTAGTGTTACATATTAAAAGGTC
Source organism: Urocitellus parryii (assembly GCF_045843805.1). Taxonomy (NCBI): domain Eukaryota; kingdom Metazoa; phylum Chordata; class Mammalia; order Rodentia; family Sciuridae; genus Urocitellus; species Urocitellus parryii. The sequence goes on from NC_135536.1 coordinate 128,742,637, forward strand.
TGGAGAATTGTATTAAGCTAAAACAAGTTTGTTCTTATTTGTGAGGGAGGTTTCCAAATTGAATTAATACAAAAGAAAAATGATTATAAAAATCTGAGTAACTTCATGTATGTGACATTTCTTCACTAATAAAATCAAAATCAAATGTACCTAAGCCAGTGAAACAAAGTCGTTAAAGTGAACTAAAGGTCAGAAGCACTGCACAGAAGAATTGTTATAATTATTGGTAAATGAGGCAGACATATTTCTCATGGACTGGAGGAAATGAAAACTTAAACTGAGGAGGGCTGTAAGTACTAAGAAGAATATCTTTATTCATACTCATTTCCCTTTTGTTCTCCAAAAGTAATTGATGTAGCTTTTAGTATGAATCAGAATGATAGCAGGAAATTAAAAATAAAAACCTAGCCCAGAGGAGTTAAAAAGAGAGAGAGACATGCAGGATGTGTTAGCTATTGCAGAGGGACACCACATTCAGCTCCATGCACCTTATCACAGAAGAGACTGGGTTACATGATCCTCCATGTCTGATAAGAAATACTCACTCAGTAAATTGTAAGGGTCCAGCGAAGTGTCGGAGAAAGAGACCACCAAGAGACCACTCATGCAATTGGCAGAAGGGGATTTATTGAACCAGCATGCTGGGGCTCCGTGCCCACTCAAGAAAGGAGAGCAGCCCAGAGCCCAGAGCAGGGGTTGAACAATGTTTAAGTACACTTTTGGGGGAGGGCGGAGGCTTTGCATACACATCATAGTCTCCTTTAACAAATCACCATACACCTCGGGAAAATCAAACAATAATTCTTAGACTTGATTAGTACATTCATTGGGGGGAACAGGCTGGGCAGGGGTGATTGGTCACTCCTAAGTGGGGTACACATTCAAACTGATTGGTTTTGGGGCCTGGATACCTACGTGCGGGGCTACTCAGAGCCCTTAGTTATTAAACAGCCAGAGGATCAGGAGGAATATTTACTGGGCAGTTTGGGTATTGTCCTAACAGAGGAATTTAACAATACCTGGTCCTTCACTTTTTAACTCAGGCCCTGCAGCTTGGAAACTTTACAATGCCAGGTCGTTTACACTTTAACTTCAATTTCTTTTACTCTTACAAAATATTAGAACACTTGATATGGGTCTGGCTATGAGCTGGCTACCAGGAAAAGCAGTAGCTCATAGTTTAATGGAATAAATAAATGTAAAAGGCAGGGTATGGGGGCTTAAGCCTATAATCCCAACTATTCCCAGGCTGAGGCAGGAGGAATCACAAATTCAAGGTCAGCCTAGGCAATTTAGCAAGACCTTGTCAAAATAAAATAGAATAAGGTAAAACAAAATAAAACAACAAAGGCTAGGGAAGTGCTAAAGCACCCCTGGATTCATACCTCAGTACTAGCAAAAAAAAAAAAAAAAAAAAATGTAAGGAAAGAAAATCAACCCAGCACAGTGAAAGTGTAGAATAAGTGGTAGAATAAGGGGAAAGGGGGAATCTAGAACTCCTTCATGGAGGAGGTCATACCTGCCCTGCCTGGGGGAGAGGAGGCAATCAATACATGGTTCCTGATGAATGAGAAGGCACTGGGAAAGGGGCATTTTGAGCAAAGGAAGTATCATGGCATATGTGGGAAATGATGAGTAGCTGAATTTCATTGAAGCATATTTTGGGAGGGGAGGGTTGGGTTGGGGGTCAGAAAGTAAGTGTCAAAAGATAAAAATGGACAGGAAGGTGAAATTCTAGACCCAGAGGTTCTTTCCAAGACTCAGTCCTTGGGCTTACTTGTAAATGTTTCTTTCCATGCTTGCTGAGGTTGTTCCTGCATTTATCTTTGCTCATTTCCCTCCTGCTTTAATTTTTGTCTCACTTTGTGTCAGATGTCTGTGGAGTCTGTGATTCTCCCAGCCCTCCTGTCCTTTTGCAATGGTATCCCTATTCTTTCGAGCTCTCTGCTTCTTTGTAGCTCTAGTCTAAGAATTCTATCAGGAGATGTGATGCTTCCTTCTCACATGAGCCTATCTCCTCTCCCAGCTGGCACAGCCACGGTCACCTGCCCCTTGGTTGGTCTGCAGGAGACTTGTGACCCAAACCAGGATTACCCCAGCCTTTCCAGAGATGCTCTTCCTTTCCTGAAGTGCAGGAAGGAATGGAGCCCATCTCTGACCATGGGAGCTGAAGGTGGTTTCACCTTTATCTGCTAGGAGCTATGTTCTTCACCCACATGGAGGAAGTGGTGTGGAGTGAGAAAGAACGACATGAAAAAGAGGAGGAGAGCTGGGCATGGTGGAGCACACCAGTGACTCAGGAGGCTGAGGCAGAATGATTAAAAGTTGGAGGCTAGCCTCAGAAACTTAGTGAGGCTCAGATTCAAAATAAATATGAAGATGGTTGGGGATGTAGATCAGTGACAAAGCACCCCTGGGTTCAATCCCCAGTACTGAATGAGGGAAGCAGGGAGGGAGAGGGTGGGTCAGGGAGGGAGAGGGAGAGAGAACAAAACAAAACAAAAAAACCTCAGGAGACCTGTTCAGGTTCAGAGGCCTGGTTCCGGTTTTCCTGAAGTCTAATCTGTATCCTGATTACTACCTCAAGTTGGGGAGATTTCATGTACAAAGTAAGAAATTCTTATTAATTTGTCCCAAGATTCTTTTTTTAGCTAAAAGCTAAGTTCATTTATATTCATTCAGTCCTATTAAATAAACAAGTATTAGCAGCTATAGATTTTTCTCTGAGTATGGCTTTTGATGTAGTCATTATTATACTATTTTCCAAATTGTCAGTAACCCCTGCCACCCCCACCAATTTGCTCCATCTCATTCTTGTGTAAGGATCCGGCGAAGCGTCGGAGGAGGAGACCACACAAGAGACTGACTTCATGCAATTGGCAAAGGGGATTTATTAATTCAGTATGCTGAGGTTCCAGGCTCACTCAGGAAGATAGAGCAGCCCAGAGCCCAGAGGTTAAGCAGAGCTTAAGTACACTTTTTGGAGAGGGCAGGGGGCTTTGCATACATCAGAACAAATCATAATGAGGCGCGGGAAAATTGAACAACAACTCTGAGACATGATTAGTACATTCATTGGCGGGAACAGGCTGGGCAGGGGTGATTGGTCACTCCTAAGCGGGGTACACATTCAAGCTGATTGGTTTGGGGGCCTGGATGCCTATGTGTCGAGCTACTCAGAGCCCTTAGCTATTAAACAACCAGGGAATCAGTGGAAATATTTACTGGGCAGTTCCAGTATTGTCCTAACAGCTACAGGGATTACAGGTTCTGGGGGTAGCAGAGAAATTTTAACAATACCTAGTCTTTTACTTTTTAACTCAGGCCCTGCAGCTTGGAAACTTTACTTTTACACTTGGCTATTGAAACTTATCTTGTATCAACAAATACATTATACACTCACATGTCAGATAACATCCTAGGTTTTTTCACAAATTCCAGCTCATTTAATTCTCACAAACCCTTATGAGGTAAGTACTATTATAGCACTTTCATAAGTAAGGAAACTGAGGCACAGAGGCTTTGACTCATACAGCAGTTGCATACAGTTGCTGAGATTTGAGCATGGGACTATGTGGCCTCCATGATCATGTTGAAAGGCAGCCTAGAATCTAAACTGCTCACCATTGTCCAGAAACTGCTGAAACCTAGAGAGCCATGGTAAAAGGGCCAGGGCAAGCATCTGCCAACCTACACATAAAGCCCAGGCTGGAGAGTACCATGTTCTTCCAGCAAGAGAACAATTCCCAAAGACATCTCCAGGGAAAGAGATATGTCTGTAGCATTTTGGGCTAATCACTGTCTCCAAGCCCACTCAGTCATAGCCATGTCTTCCTCTTGGGCCTGGGGTGATTTCATCCTGCATTTGGAAGAGGAGTTGAGAGTAAATCCAGAGGAATTGTCTTACAACATAGGGGCTACAACATAGCCCCCGGCAAATAGCAAGACTTATCCTTTGTTGTTGTTTATTTTATCTATCGAAGACTAGAAAAACTTGGTAAAAATCCACCATCATTGTGATATTTGTCAACTTCTCCTTTAAAATGTAGGTATTTTTGTTTTTCACATTTTAGCATCATATTAATTGGTTTTGATTCCAAGAGTTCATGGATTTTTGCTATAGATATGTTTGTTCTATTTTTATTTTAGTAGGAACCTGCCTCACTTCTCCTCTTCCCTCTGTGATGCTATCAGAAGAACATTTTAGTCTCTAAAGTGTATAGAGTACATGGATTTCCTCATTACCTTAGCTATGACTTAGCATGTATCAAGGTCAGAAACTCAACCACTTCATACTCAGCTGAACCCCATGTGCCTTGTCATTGACAGCTAACAGTGGCCCTTTGTTTTTGACTTTTGAAAAGTTCAGCATCTTTCAGATGAGTGGATGGATAGCACTCACTCACTCAAGTGAGTCCCCACCATCCCACTGTGCTCCTCTTTAACAAAAAGTCCAGGTGATGCTGGAGGGAGAGGTTGGGGAGAAGGGAGTCTTAGATCCTTGCTCTATTGTGAATGTCTAGGATGGTCTTTTAGGAAGGTGACCACTAAGGTATGTTTGCAGTGGGGGTGGAAACAAGTGGCCCCTGGTTTGGGGCTTTTGTTCTTCCAATCCTGCCCACTGTGGCCTCTTAGTCCTCACTCAGCTTTTTCTGAGTCTATATTCTAAATATCTTCTGGCAGAGAGTCCAGACCTGATTATAAAACAAAATTATAAGAACATGATGATAAAGAACCAATGCCTGGAGAAAGGGTTAATTTTCCCCCTTCCCCCTGTTAGCCTCTCTTCTGGGAACCTAATTATCTATTTGATTGTAAATAGCTGTCTCTAGGAGTCTCTTTCAAAATGTAAACATCCCTGTGAAAGGTTTATAGGTCAGAGATTCAACAGGTGCCTGTAAAGAGTGTAATTTCTTAAAAAAAAAATATATATATATATATATATGTGTGTGTGTGTGTGTGTGTGTGTGTGTATACATATGTATGTTTATTTATTTTTTAGTTGGAGTTGGACACATACCTTTATGTAATTAATTTATTTGTATGTGGTGCTAAGGATCAAACCCAGGGCCTCGTACATGCTAGGTGAGTGCTCTACTGCTGAACCACAAAATCAGCCAGTGCCTAACAGGTGCTAGGAAAGCACTCTAACACTTGAGCCACAACTCCAGCCCCTCATTTCTTCTTATACTTTGAAACTTTCTGAACTCTGTAGAAATGTAGCTACATCACTTAATTGCTAGGCCAATTAACTGCTATCTAAACTACAACTTCTTTGACTTAGTTCTTAGAAATCTCTCTTAAGGAGATAAACTCAAGTCATATTGAGTTACTGTTGTCTGTGATGAAGGCCTCTTCAAGATAATGCTCACAGATATTTTACTGTCTTTGTTCTACACCTAGTAGCTATTTATTATAATTTCCATGTGCATGGTCTTTGATCACATAGGCCAAGAATTCAAACCCACTGATGTTGTAATAGTGAAGAAATGATGTCAAATTTCTTAAAAGCTCCATGTTACTTCAGCTCAGGGGCCCAGAATGTCAGAGTGCTAGCCCATCTTAGTTTGCTGGAGTAATAAATCTGAGTTATCCAGTCTTTTGAGTGATGCTTATCTCTTGCTGAGTGTGATTTCCATGACCCTCTCACTTAGAGGACAACTAGTACAACAAGGGCCACGGGGGCAGGAGCACTACTCAGGCCCAGCTCTGGAGCCACACCTGAATCCCTGCAGAACTTTGTTGGTCTCCTAGTCTCCCAAGGGGACTGAGCCCCCAACTCCTCTGCATTTGGCTTTGTTGATATGTCTCTACTAGGACTAAGCCAAGAATGCAAAAATCAGATCATGCGGGGCTGACTCTTTTCTCCATTCTCTCCCTCTCTCCTTTCTTCTTCTCCCTCTTCAAGAAACTCAGCATGATGAGCTTCCCCATCTGACCTCTCTCTTGGGCAGGAACCTGCCTCACTCCTCTTCCCTCTGTGATGCTATCAGAAGAATATTTTAGTCTCTAAAGTGTATAGAGTACATGGATTTCCTCATTACCTTAGCTATAACTTAGCATTGCAGGTAACATCATCCCAAGATTACAGATGGGGAAAGTGAGACTTAGGGAGGTTTAACAAAGTTCTGGGGGTAGAGTAACTCAGCAATAGAACAAAGATCTGCACCATGCTTTTTTTGCTTCAAAAGAAGAAAGGCTTATGCCTTTTCCTTTTTCTCCCATATCTTTTGTTGGTGCATTATAGTTGTATATAATGGTGGAATTTTTTGTTACATATTCATATGTGCACACCATATAACATTATAATTTGGCCAGTACCATTCCCCAGTATTTTCCCTTTCCCTCAGGCTTATACCTTTTTTTTTTTTTTTTTGTATAAAATTAAGGCTTCATCCACCTCTGGTGTTTTGTCTGTGATTCTTGGTGTAAAAGAGAGACTTTAATAGAGAAAGCAGGGTGGAGAGGTAGAGCTGCTACATAGAGAGCCTGCTGGCAATTGTTGCCTTTGCAGAATTAAAAATGGGTGGAAATGTAGCTCAGAGGTAGAGCACTTACCTAGTATGCATGAATCCCTGAGTACAATCCCCAGGAACTCTCCCCTACCCCAAAAGGAATGAAAGATGAGAAGGTAAGAATGGGGATAACAGAGACCTATAAATTTTTCTCTCCAGCAAAGAAAGAAATTATAAAGAATGAAGGAGTAGGGAAGAGCAGAGAAAAAGTCTGTGATTATCTGCACAGCAGTCCATTATTTGCCCTTCTGTTCCCTCTATTTCCATAGAAGTTCACGCTATATTCCCAGTCTCCTGCCATTTTAAAGTGAAGTTAAAAAGAGATAAAAATCCCTTGAATCATTACATTATTTTAAAGAAAAAAATTCATAGTTGTAGATGGACACAATGCCTTTATTTTATATGTTTATTTTTATGTGGTACTGAGGATCGAATCCAGTGCCTCACACATCTGGGCACGCACTCTGTCGCTGAGCTACAGATCCAGCCAGAACCATTACATTTTATACACAGAAATTCTTTGTCTCCAGTGTTAAGGATATGAAGTAGAATGGGGGTGACTACTTTCTCTCACCAAGTTTAAAGGCCGGGGGAGAAAGGCTTGGGGACTTTGGTGTTTAATAGCAGGTGGAAGGTCAACCCTGATCATTTCTGGGTTGTTTCTCAGTGTTTTTTGTTTGTTTTTTTTTTTTTTTTAATGCAAATCTCAGCCTTAAATTCAACAGTCTTCTTTGGAATTTAAAAGAGTTCTAGGTTGTTTAAAGGTTGAGTGGAATTCCTAAGCCTGTTAACTGGTCACAGTCTACTAACTCTCATAATTAGCAGGAGACCACTGTATTGTGTAAACGCCACTCAGTATTCAACAATGCCTAACCGCTCCATTTCAGACTGTTTACTTACGAGGGGGCCTTTCATCCACAATCAATGTTTCTGAGCATTTAGCCTATTTAATACTGGGAGACAAGAGAGGAGGTGGGCCAGGGCCCAGATCATCTATTTCTCTACCACTTTTCCATTGCTCCCCACACCACACCACCCCATCCCAGTCTCCAAACCCCAGCACTTTGAGTGACTCAGTTCTAAGTCTTATCTGTGGTATGAGCTACATGACCTTGAGAAAGTCACCTCTTTACCCTGAGTTTGTTTCCTACTTTGCAAACTCTAGGGAAACTGAATTGGGTGAAGGCAAAGGTCCTTTCTGCCTCTGAGGTTCAGTGATGTGGAAAAGATGAAAGTGACCCTTCCTTGTGAAATTCAAACATATTCATTATTTACCCAAAACTACAACATGCAACAGACTTACACTGACTATGGAAAGTGTTCCCAATTCTAGCAGTTGTCTACCTGCTGTCTTTTATTGCAGTGAACAAGTAAAAGGTGGCTTGTGAAAGATTCAGTATCAAAGATATTTAGACAGTAGGGTTTAGAAAAATGGGCAGAGGAAAGTAAGACTTGTCAACAAACATGCATGGCTAGATGTATGTGTGTAATAGTCATACCAACTGCAATTTTATTTTTGAGGGAGAATATTAGAAACATATTGGAAACAAAATTAGCCACATGTAGTGGCTGCAATGCTTGCTAAATGGATATATAAATGCCAAGAAGGGGAACTTGCTCAGTTTTTAAGGAAATAGAAAGCCAGAGAAGGGGGCCAGGGTAGAGCGGTTGCCTCGCATGCATGAGGCCCTAGGTTTGATCCTCAGCACCACATAAAAAAAAAAGTAGATTATATATATATATATTAAAGAAAGCAAGCAAGCTGGAAAAGGCAAAGAAGTTGGTAGGAGACAGCTGCAGTGATACTGGTGCTGTGATTATAAATAGGCTGCCAGGGGTAGATTGCCTGTGAGGCATAGGGCCAAGAAGGCACTCTGAATAGCAGAAACACCTGAGATGGAGTTCTACCTTGTTTGATGAGTGAGCAAAGGGAACTTCCTCTTAAGAAACCTTCATTCAAGTATATATTGTGGATTAACTAAGCACACATAGCTATTAATGTGTTGCTTTGGGGACATGGACAAGAGATGCAGAGTTCTTCTTTGGCTTGGTGCTAGGAGAATCAGAGAAGTATACTTTAATGTGGGATGGAGTTATAGCCCAGCTGATATCCAGATTGACCTTAGCCTCTCTTCTTTGGCCTGGATGCACAATGCTTCACTTTTCTCTTGAAATGTCTTCTCTTTCTATACGCTACTCATTTTCTCCAATTGCTAGGGCCTCCATTGCTCTAGCTCATTTGGCAGTGACCAGTGGCTGGAGATGTGTATCCAGGGACTCTGTCTCAGCCTCCAAGCAGCTGTCTTTTGAGTGCAGATGCCTTGTTTCATCCCCTGCATACCCAACACCCAGCTTTGAGCCTAGTACACAGCAGAACTCAACATTTGTCAAACTGAAACTATTAGACCAAAAGTGACAAATAACTCCCCAAAGAGAGTTTATTTGGAAATACATTTCAAGCATTCTCTATTTCCTCAAATGCTTCTTTGCAAAGACTTAAGGTAGTGTGATATTTTTGTAAACATGTCTATGTTTAGGAGCCATCTTGCTCCTCTGGGCTCTTACCTGAGGCTGTATTCATTTTTCCATCTCAGCTTTATAGGGCACCTACTGTGGTGGTGTCATTTCTATAAGCCTTGATCTCTCTCAGAGATCCTAGTGGCCAGTAGAAAACAACCCTTCCAAGTTCCCTACACCCTACCTTCACCAACATATGCAGATAAAACTCTTTAAAAATCTTTTTAAATTCTCAATTTGCAGTGTAAATAAGGCTCTTTCAAGGACCTCAAGAAATAAACAATGACAGTCACCACAGCAAGGGGAGCAGAACTGAGCGACTTACTCAAAGCCAAGCCATTCTCAATTTTCTGGGCCCGCTGCCTGTGCCTGGGTGTCTGCTGAGTGCCCTTTGCTGCTGCGTGCACTGGTGGCCTTGAAGTGCGGTGGTGGGGGTGGGGGAGTAGGAATTTCTGGGCACCCGGCGACTCCCTTCGGCACTGGGACGGCGTCCCTGGCCTTGGGATTCAAGCAGAGCGGCCCTGGCATGCTAAGTGGGCAGCACTGGGGCGCCTTTGTTTCTCGTGGCCATCTCTAAGGACCGGTTTCCCTCTGAATCTAAATGGATTTACCCCTCACCCACCCTGCCCGGGCCCCCAGAAAAGACAGCGCCTCTCAGTGATGCGTCCGGAACACCTGGAGGGTGGGCGTGGGAGATAACCTAGGCTGGGCGGGTACGAAAAAGAGGTGTATACCAGCAACCCCCAGCCTGGGCAGGCCCAGTACTGCGCCGGCCTGAGGGGCTCCAGGCTGGTCAGCGGCCCCAACCTGGGGGGTCCAGTTGCCGGCAGCCCCAAGTCTCGCGGTGCTACGTCTCGGACCCGGGAGCCCGGCAGGGCGCTCCCCGCCGCGCGACAAAGGCTGAACCGGGAGGAGGAGGCCGCGCAGGGAGGAGGAGCAGATAGAGGCGGGGGCGGCGGGCCGCGGCAGCGGGAAGCGTGGGGGAGCGGCGCCCGCCCGCGCTGTCCTTTGTGTGGCCGCGGCGCTGGCCTGCGCTGGTCCCCGCTGCGCGCTCCGCGCGCGCCGATCCTCCCAGCAAGATGGCAACCCCGGCGGCGGTCAACCCTCCGGGTGAGTAGCGGCCGCGGCCCCAGACTGCGCAGCCCTCGGGGCCTGCCCGGGCCGGAATGGGCTGGAGCGCACTGGGCGTCCAGGGGCCGCAAAGCCAGGCGCGCAGCCCGGGTGGGTGGGGGAAAGGCTGTCACTCGGCGCGGCAGCCTCAGCATCAGCACCAGCATCTCCATCCTGCTTTCTGCCCCATCCTAGTTCTCGCCTGGCACCGGCCGGCACCCCTGAATAGCGCGACGCTTGTTCGCTTTCTCCGGAACACGAAGGGCCAGCCCCGAAGCTCTAGCAGTTCCTCAGTCACCTTTGCCTTCCCCATCCCACGCGTTTTTCTCTTCCGGTTCTGACTCTGGTAGTGTAGCGTCGGCAGCGGGTCCCGGCGGGTGCCTGGTACTGCGCTGTCTGAGGGAAAAGTTTGGATCCGGGATTCAACAGGGTAGAACTCCCGGGATTCTCCCCTGCCTGCCCCGCCCCCCCAAGCGCCGGTCGTTTGCGCCTTTTACAACTGGCCACTGTGTATGTGAATCGTTCCTGGGCACGAAAATCCCAGCCTGTAATAATGTAGCGTGGAGCATACCTGCTCCTGTCCAGGTCATCATCTGCCTTCTACAGCCGTAATCCTGTAACAAGTGTGCCCCTTTTTGTGATTTAAAAAAAGAAAATAATCTTGATTAAGGGGGAATATTTACCTGTTTCGGAATTGTGGCATGGAAATTCTGTTTTCCATGAGAAAGTTTCCTATGGTCTGAGCAGTACTGGCTGCAGGATGTCTGAGAATGGGACACTGAGATTGCAGCAAAGTTTTGGGTGTTGAGTAATGACTGCTGTGGGCCTGGTAGGTCACTAGGTCCCCACAGGGACAATCACAGAGGTCAGCCTTCAGGAAAGTCCCAGTTGAGGAAATTTATGAGACCACAGGGATGAACAAGCACATTGCTTAGCAGAGAGAAGTGTTATCAAAGAGGAGTGAGGGATCATTTCCATCTGTGGTGGTCAAGGAAGGTTTGGGGGATTAGACTGCAATTAGACTGTCCATCTAAAATGTGAAGTTTGGCTGTACAGAGCTTGGGACTGAGGGAAATTGCAGGCATGAGTTATGATGGCCTGGATCTAAGCATGAGTGGAGGTCAGTGAGTGGCTGGTGCACTGGGGATTTAAGGAGAACAGAAAGATTTAATATTGAGCTGTGTGGTGAGGCTAAGAACTATGGACTTTCCCCACGTTGAGAGAGAGTTCTTAATGGTATTGAACAGGGAAGTCTCATGATCCCTGCTTTCCCCCCCCCTCCCCCAGGTTAATTTGTCAGCTATGTCTAAGTAACATAGAAATAAGGTAACCAGACTGGAGGCAGGGAAGCCAGGTTTCAGTGAAGCATGAGGAGGTCAGACTTAGCAGAAGTGGCTTGAACAGAGAGGAAGGAAAGCACCATTGAGTAGGTAAAGGAGTTCAGATTTGATGCTGATTATATTGGAATAATGGCAGAGGAGGAACCAAGGAGACACTGAGGTTAGAAACCTGTGTAATTAAAAGAAAGGAGGCCCATTAACAGAAATAGGGAGTCCTAAAAGAACAGACAAGGAGTTCCCTGTTTAGAACACTGAGTGGGAAGATGGTTTGTATAAAAACCAATGCCAGTTTGTTTGTCATTGAAGCAATTTCAGACCATTCAGCTACTTAGAAATCAATAGAAAATTAAGATTTAAATATAAAGAAATTAGAAAAAGCAAAGAAAGTTAAATGAAGATACTTTAGCCAAGTATGGGTTTATATTGGGAAAAGGAATAAAATTTCAGGCAATTCACATAATTCATGTCCCATTACATCACCACTGAAAACTGTTTTATCTATTAAAAATCCCAAGATCAACATAAGATGGGCAGTCGCCTGTCTTAATGGTGTTGAGCATGTAGTGCCTGTGCCTCTGGCTCTGGGGGATTTGGTACAGCCACAAGGTCTCATTTGTGCTGTTGTAAATTCCTGATTAGCGTGATAGAACTCTCTGGGTGTTTTCTCTGTTGACAGCAGAGATCTTGAGCATGGCGAGAATGTCTCAAAAGAGCTTTCCTTGAGGTGGCTACCCTTTCTGTTATCCATCATCATTTCTCTTAGTGGTACCCATGGTAGCATGCAGATCTGTGCGGATACATTGTTCTTCCCCCATATACATCTCTAGCTTCTTTAAGGGAAAGTTTTAGTTTAATGGATATAACCAGAGATTCAAGCTAAAGAGAGAGATTTCAGATTCTACGAACCATTTACAACAAATAGAGGCGTGGCCCTTGAGCCCATCCTCATGAGAAAAAGTTACAGGATTTTTGACTGTTGCCTCTTCCTCCTGCCTCCCCCCCTCTTTAGATGTTGTTCCTTTGCACTGAGTAAGAGCTTGGTAAACACAGCTAAATGGACTAGGAGATAGCAGGATTTATTCCTATTTTGTGTTTAGGGTACAGTGGCTGCCTCCCCACATCCACTCACTTGCTCCTTGTTTTTCAGTTGACCACTGAATACCATTTACAGTGACACTATTATGTGATGTAGTGAGGACCCTCTAGAGCCTTGGTGATGTCAAATGAAGTTGGAGTCTTCACCCTCTCATGTTACTAAGTTGATATGATCCAGGTTCAAACCCACTTTTATCTGCTCTTTATAGGTCTCCTGTTTGGGACTTGGGTAAGAATACTCCGTGTTACTCTGGGAGACAAGAGTTCTCTGAAGAAAGAAGGGCCTGACTCCCAGGTATTTTCATGGCTCCTGCCACTGAAAGTCCTGGGTGCATTTCTTGCCTCCTGTGGCTCATGACACTTCCATACTTCTGTGTCATTTACAGTCTTTACACTGGTCACTGATATTGTTGTATTGGCTGTTATTTTTTTAAAATTTTTAATTGATTTTTTAAAAAAATAAATGACAGCAAAATGCATTACAATTCTTATTATACATATACAGCACAATTTTTCATATCTCTGGTTGTATACAAAGTATGTTCACACCAATTCGTGTCTTCATACATGTACTTTGGATAATGATGTCTATCATATTCCACCATCCTTGTAACTCCCTGCCCCCTCCCTTCCCCTTCCACCCCTCTGCCCTATCTAGAGTCTGTCCATTACACTCATGTTCCCCCTCCCTACCCCACTATGAATCACCCTCCTTATATCAGAGGAAACATTCAGCATTTGTTTTGGGGGGATTGGCTAACTTCACTTAGCATTATCTTCTCCAATGCCATTCATTTACCTGCAAATGCCATGATTTTATTCTCTTTTATTGATGAGTAATATTCCATTGTGGACTATAAACCACATTTTTTTAATCCATTCATCTATTGAAGGGCATCTAGGTTGGTTCCACAGTTTAGCTATTGTGAATTGTGCTGCTATAAACATTGATGTGGCTGTGTCCCTGTAGTATGCTGTTTTTAAGTCTTTTGAGAATAGACTGAGGAGAGGGATAGCTGGGTCAAATGGTGGTTTCATTCCCAGTTTTCCAAGAAATCTCCTTACTGCTTTCCATATTGGCTGCACCAATTTGCAGTCCCACCAGCAATGTCCCACATCCTCACCAACACTTATTCTTGTTTGTCTTCATAATAGCTGCCATTCTGACTGGAGTGAGATGATATCTTAGAGTAGTTTTGATTTGCATTTCTTTAATTGCTAGAGATGATGAACATTTTTTTCATATATTTGTTGATTGATTGTATATCCTCTTCTGAGAAGTGTCTGTTCAGGTCCTCTCTATTTGTCTGGCCAGGGATGACATTCTCTGGATTAGAGAATGGAATTGTGGAGTTGAGGGAGGGGCATGCTTGTGCATTATTTGTTTTGCTATCTTCTTGGATGATATTTAAGCCTATCTGACTTAAATGAAATAGTGAAGGTTTGAATTAGTTACATGCATGAAAGGATATCTACAGCTGACATGGCACAATTAAGAAGGAGACTTTTCCCAGTGCCCTTGTTTTATTGTAATCTTTCATAATTTAAGTATGAAGGAAACAGGTACACATTCAGATTAGTAGTCATTAGGAGTTATGCATTATCCAGACAGTGTCTGAAATTAGTATTTGCAGAATAGACTTAGAGGTTCACTTTTTTTCTGGAGTCTCTTTTTATACTCTCCCACCCTTTAGGCTTCTGGTCTTTGACATTTTAAATTGGAATTGATTATATAGTACAGGAAGATTCTCAGGGCAGAGTACTTTAGATGGAGGGATGTTTGGAATGATTAAACAACACATTGGATATCTTTGATGTGCCAAGCACTCTGTAGGATGCAGAGTAATGCAAAGATAGCAAGAATTTTCTTGACCTTGGAAAGTTCTGAGCCTAATAGAGTAGGCATAAGTAGATCAACTTTCTAGTTGGAAAAAAAAAATAGAATGAAATGAATGTTGACTAGGTATGGCTATATTGTAACAGGGACCCAGACAAAGTCTTGTTACCAGGTAACTTGTTACCATCCCATATATCCCTGCTCCCACACAGTAATCCAAAAATAAGCCTTTTGTAGAGATATTTTGACCTAAAATTTCTATTTCCTGGAAATTTTTAGGAAGAGTCGTTTTGAGCTGGCAGTCGAGGCAGGAGATGGACAGATTTGTGAAAGTAGATGGTACTATCAAGTGGATGTCTCCTCAGTGCTCTTGGGGACCCAGCAGGTCACCCAAGAAAGAGGTGGATTTAGAGCTGTTGAGAGACCCACGCTGTGCCTGCAAGCTGTCCTGCCTTATGGGGAATTAGAGCACCCAAACTAGCTCAACAGGGAATTCAATCTGACTTCTCTGAATACAGTTTTCATTGAATCTACAAGCCGATACATTGCAAAATGCAACATTATTTTGCTTTTTTCTTATAAGAAACTGCTACCAAGTCAACTCTTTTGCAGTGTTTAAAAACACTTTTCAATTTCAGTGATATTAAAAAATGTGCGTCTTGAAATCAGTAAAATATTGTGCCTTAAAAAAAAAAGTCAACTTTGCTGACTACCTGCAGTTAAAATACATGGCCTCCTTTTCAATAAAAACTATAAAGTTTGTCCTTAGGCATGTGTCAGGGAACCCAATGATGGACTGATGTCCTTTTGGCTTCCATCAAAAGAAAGAAAAAAAGAAAATAGAAAAAAGGGAGTGATATCCAAAAAAGAGGTTTATTTATTTTTTTCTGTCTGTATTTTTTTAAAACAACTTTATTTTTTTAGAGTATTTTTTAAGTACATAGCAAAATTAAGAGAAAGATACTGAGATTTCCCTTCTCCCACACAAGGCCATCCTCCCTTATTATTAACTACATAACCCTCCAGAGGTCCATTTGTTAGAGTTGATGAACCTACACTGACACGTCATAATCACACAAAGCCCGTAGTTGACATTAGGTTCACTGTTGGTGTGCTTTCTGTAGGTTTGGACAAATGTATAATGACAGGTATCCATCACTGTAGTATCATACAGTTTCCCCACCCTAAAAATCCTCTGTGCTCTGTCCCTTTATCCTTGCTCTTTCCCAGCCTTTAGTAACCACTGATCTTTTCACTGTCTTTACAGTTTTGCTTTTTCCAGAATGTTGGAACCTATGTGGTTCAGATATGATTTGAGTGTATACTTCAAAGCTTCATGTGTTGGAAGCTTGGTGCCAGAGTGGCAATGTTGAGAAGTGGTGGAAACTTGGAACAGGTGAGGCCTACCTAGCGAGAGGTGATTAGACCTTTAAGAAGAATTAATACTTTTCTCTTGGGAGTGTGTTTTCCTTCTCATGGGAAGTTCTTTGGAAGTTGTTGTTATGAGAGAGGCTGGCACCTCTCCTGAATCTTTCTTGCTTCCTGTCTCGCCATGTGACCTCTTTCTTCCTCTTTCACATGTACCCCCGCCATTGTGATAGTATCCCCACTGAGGCTCTCATCAGAGCCAGGTAGATGCTGTCACCATACCCTGGAACCTCCATAAGCTTCTTTTCATTATAAAGTATCCAGCCTTGCTGATTCCGTGTGACATACACCTGTATACCTAGCTGTTCAGCAGACCTCGAAAGTTTAAGGTAAGCTTGGGCAACTTAGAGAGACACTGTCTCAAAATAAAAATTAGAAAGGACTGGAGATGTAGCTCAGTGGCAGAGCATCCCTGGGTTCAGTCCCCAGTACTGGGGGAAAAAAATACCCATTCTCACGTTGTTATAGCAAACAGAAAACAGACTAATACAGAACCATACAGTATATCACCCTTTCAGCTTGTCTTCTTTCACTGGGTAATGTTCATTTACATTTCTTTTAGTGGTTTGATAGTGCATTCTTTTTACTGCTAAATAAGATTCCATCATCTGGATGTACCACAGCTTATTTATCCATTTACCTACGGAAGGACAGCCAAGTTTCTAAGTTTTGACATTTATGAATAAAGCTGCCGATGGCCAACACTTATGAACAACTACTATGTGCTAGGTATTGATCTAGATTCTGGGGTTAAAATGATGAGCAAAATAAGTACAACCCTGGCCATCAAATAGTCACATTGACATAAAACAGTCACACAAATTTGTTATAAAATGTGTTAATACTATAAAGAAATGATCCCCTGAGGTACAATAATTGAGAGACTTAATTTAGATTGGAGGATTGGCATAGGCCACTTGAAGTCAGTGAAGCCCTCTTTGAGGAGTGACCTTTAAGTCAAACTCTGAAGAGTGAAGAGAAACATAAAGAACATTCCAGGTACAGGGAGAGCCCTGTGGTTGGGAAAAGCTGGGCAGGTTTGAACAACCAGAAAAGGACAGTATTGAGGGAAAATGGTGAGCATGGGTAGAAGTGGTGTGAGAGGTTGGAGAGGAGGATGGAGACTGGCTCCCACAAGATGATGGATCTTGGGTTAAGGGTTCTGATTTGATTCTAAAGGAAGTAGAAAGCTATTGAAGGGTTTTGTGTGCTGGAGGTACATGATACAACATGTACTTTTTTTTTTTTGTACTGAAGATTGAACCCAGGGGTGCTTTACCCCTGAGCTTCCTTCTTTTTATTTTTGATTTTGAGATGGGCTTACTAAATTGCTAAGGCTGGCCTGGAACTTGCAATCCTCCTGCCTCTTCAGCAACTGTGGTTATAGGCGTACGCCACCATGACCAGCCCATTGTGCACTTTCACAGGATCCCTGTGTGCAGAGCAGACTGGAGGGAGTCTCAGAAGCAGCAAGACTCCAGTTAGATGATGCAGATGAGTGTCAGTGGAACTGGAGCTAAGTCAATGGATTTGAGATGTATATGGGACAGGAATGTCATACTGAGCAACCCCTGTTCCTCCTTGCCCATCTTTGCAGTTGGGCAAGGCCTGTCCTGCTTGGGGTAGAAAATCATCCTGACTTTATGTGAAATGTAAGGGGAAGAGGTGAAGGATGATTCCCAACTTTCTGGTCCTGACACCTGGGTGGTTGAAGGTGATGGGAAGATGGCGAGGTGCTGGTGGCCAGTAGGGTATGCCCAAGGCTTCAGTATTTGACATTTGGCGAGGTGCCGGTGGCCAGTAGGGTATGCCCAAGGCTTTAGTATTTGACACTTACTATTAGAGAGGCTGTGGGACACATGGCCCAGAGATCTGGGCTGGAGAAATAAGTAAAAGGAGATGTTAGCATTTCCCAGTTTCCCTTAGGGTATTCTTTGGGGGTAAATTGGGTCACAGATTGTAGGATATTTAAGCCAAATACCTTAGTTCCCAAATAGTACTTCTGTTTACTGCTTTATAAGCTGCCTTTCTTGAGATTCACTAGGACACAAGGTCATAGGGAGATTATTTCTGCATTTTTTTCAGAGCCATTATTACACTCATACACGTATACAGACTTGTGCTGGTTTGTAATGTAAGAAAGGAACATCCTTACTTAGAGTTGCCAAGAAGTGAAATGTGCTGCTTGGGAGGCCATGAAATTTTCCAGTAGAATCTGGTGGGCAATTTTGTGGAGCAGGTCTGGCTATTGAACTAGGTTTTCACACAGAACTTTTTGTTCCATGATTAAAAAATATTTCCCATTTCTTGTCAAGCTCCCTCCCACTGGAGGGCTTTTGCTTGTGCTGTGTCCTTGGAATGATTAAATACTCCCCTGACTTTCCTTCCTTACTCCCTACCCCTCCTCATACCTAACCATTTTCCTGTCCAATTCCATTTTCCCCTCCTGGTCTCAGTGTAAATTCTTATTGCATTAGGGAAACCTGTCTTGGTGCCTTTATTCAGGTAGAGTGTGCTTAGAATGCTTCCTGCCAGAGCCCTATAGGGCTGTACTTTGTCTTGGAACACTTGGAGCACTTCCCCTTGCCTGGAACTGAGTGATAGATTGTGAAGTTGTTTGATGGATGGATGCCTATGTCCCTGCCTGATGGAAACTCATAAGGGAAGGGAGGCCACATTGCTGTGGCAGCTCCAGTACCTGACGGATCGCCTTCCCCATGGCAGACCCCAGTAAGGTTTTATTAACGGATGAATGTAGGATTCTAGAGAATTGTCTCATATTTTCAAATGTGATTATCTTCAACTGCATGTCTTGAGGAAAAGAAGCATACATTCTATGTTTGTGGGTCTCTGTAACAGAATAGGCCAGAGCTGACTTGATTTAGATTCTGACTTTAATTTGTAGAAACTGATTTTGATCTGAAAAATCTTACCAGCATAATCCCTACTCAAACCATTCTTTGAACTTTCTAAGGCAAGGGAGCCTTGGAGGCACATAGACTTTATAAATCTCCCCAGGAGGACGGAAAGTCACTTAGGTAAAAGTCCTTGTTAACATCCCACTAAGGTTCACTAGGAAGAGGTCCTCCATGGTGGCTTAGTTACCAGCAGCTATAGATGGGGCAGACTGCATGCTGGCTTTAGATGTAGCCATTGTACAGAGATGGTGGCCTGGGACTTGGGAGGCAGCAGCAAGATCAGATGGTATATTCACTGCCATTTGGTTGAACCAAGCAGGTCTGGAGTTGGAAACTGAGGCCCTTTGCAGAAAACAGCACCTCTGTAGCTGCCAACACTGGAATAGTTTGACCATTTCCAGACAATTAATAAAAATGTCCAAATGTTTACAAGTAGGTAGTTCTGGGCTGGGGATGTGGCTCAAGTGGTGGCGCGCTCGCCTGGCATGCGTGCGGCCCGGGTTCGATCCTCAGCACCACATACAGACAAAGATGCTGTGTCCGCCAAATACTGAAAAATAAATATTAAAATTCTCTCTCTCTCTCCCTCTTTCTCACTCTCTCTCACTCTTTCTTAAAAAAAAAAAAAAGAAAAACAAGTAGGTAGTTCTTGCCTTTATGTGCTGTGTGGAAACACTGGCCATCCTTTACAGGTGTGGCTGTGTCTTCAAAGCGGGCAGTGCAAAGCAGGCTATGCTAGCCCTGCTGAGGAGTGACCTTCTCCCTTCAACACTACCACTGAGTACAGTGGACATACACTTTGATGTAAAAAATTTGGAAAATATGCAAAAGTTCTAAGATAGTTTCACCACCCTCACATTTTTGTATATGTCCTGAAGATATTTTTCTAAATATCACACACATATATATACATTGCTGAATTGTTTTAAACATATTTTCATTACTCCTCTTCATTAATGGAAGAGCCTATCAAGAATACTGACTTGAATGTCAGTTCATAATTGGTTAAACTCAGTTTCATGTTCCATATTCACTGTGCTGCTTCCTAATGCCAGTATCACTAACTCACCCAAAAAGCTTTGACCACTGTTTGTTGTTTATGTCTCCTCCTGTATTGAACTATAGATTTCCGACCAGCTTGGCTGACAAGTCCCCAGGGCTTGGAAAGCCTAGACTGAGGGATTTCTTGTCCTTCCTATCTGCATTTTGTGCCATTAGACAGATCGTGGTAGTTATTCCTGTTTCCAATGCAGATTCAGGAGCTGTAATAACAGATGATGAATGTGCTTGTTTGGGGTTTGCTTATCCCTGCTTTTCTTCTTTGCTTTTAAACAGTAGGGAGTAGCTGCAAGTGGACCTGGGCACCTTTCCTTCCAGGTACAGGCAACAGAAGAAAGACTAGAAAGTAAGACAGCCAGGGAGGAGTCCGGATGACATGTCCAGGGTGGGTAGCACCAGAGGAGTTGACCTGAGTTGAAACTGAACTTTGAGTAGATTCAGGGCCTTTGGGTGTATCGGAGAAGCAGACTGGCCAATGGCCTTGCTGATGGCTAAGAGTGAAGGAGATGAGATCAGAGAAGAGGGTGGTCTTCCTCACACCAGACACTCATGGAACCCTGTGGTGAGTCATTTTGCCCATCAGAGCCTTTCTGCCAGGTGAGTGAGGCAATTTCCTAACTGTTTGTTTGGACCTTCAAATTGCCCTAATAGCAGTTAAGTAAGAAAGCCATGGAATTGTTAAATGACTGAAGGTATCTAGGAGAGGTACATGACTTCCTGGAAAAAAACAGCAATACGTGATCTTATAATCAACAGGAAGCCTAAAGTTAATCTAATTTTTAATTTATAGAGTCACAGCTATATGGAATGGTATTCCCTTTTTATATTAAATAGATCACTGTGGCAGGTAGTAGGACATCTGAGAAAGCTGGCCCAGGGGCCACACAGGTGTGTCCACATGGTGCTTCTCAGTGGGGGGCATTTTCAATGTCTGGGGACATTTTTGGTTGTCATTTCAAAGTTGTATAGATGCTACTGGCACCTGTGTATAGCAGCCAGATTTTCCAAAGAATTGTCCAGCCCACCATGTCTCCAGAATTGTGTTTGATAAGCTTTGTCTATGGAGACCAAACTTTTTCTAGGCCTCTGGACAGTGGCAATTGGAAAAGAAACCCCAGAGTGCCATCCAGATGATGGCCTGCATGAAACATGTCAGAGACACATGGCAGCTTTAAAACCAAGATGGTTCTTTTGAGATAGTTATAAAATCTGTGATGGAAGTTAATTTAAATGTGAAGTTACAAAACTGCAAGAAGTTTTTCTTATTATTTTTAGAACAGCATTTATGTTTCTATCACATCAGCAGTTTGAAATGAGGCATAGTCTGGAATCATTTGCCATAATTTGATATGCTTGATAGATTCCAAGTCCCTCAAAGAATAAAATGAATGAATGTGATCAAGGATCACAGCTGTGTTCTCCATGTTTTTGAAAGCATTTCACACCAGAAAACTTCCAGTTCGGTTCCTCCAATGTCCCTGCCCAAAGGATGCTGTGCTAGCTGCTTGGGGGCTAGAAAGATGTGGATCAAACAGGTTGGCTACACGTGGCCTCTGTTCAGCCAGTCCTGGAAGCAGGCAGCCCTGGGACACGTTTATGCAAATTTGTGCAAATGACTGACCCTGTTGGTGTACTGAAGAGAATGGGGCCCTCTCCAGTTCTTTTCTGCAGGCAAAGAAAGAATGCTGAAGGAATGGTTCAGAAGTACAGCTTTTTGCAGGACTAAAGTGTGTATGCTTTTTCCTAATCAGCATCACAAACAGCAGGTCTCAATTTCCAACTGCCTGCTGAGTCTGTAGGGTCCTGCAGATTCTGGGAAGCCTGCATCTCCCTGGTTTACTCCTTCCCCCACCAGGTCCCCTGTGGCAGCGAATGGCACCACTCTCCATTCATTGGCCCAAGCCAGACATTAATTATTTTAATTGCCTATCCACCTAATTAAACAAATATTAATTGAATGCCAACTGTGTGCTCACAGTGGTGTGCAAACCCAGGCATGGTTTCTGCTTTCACAGAGCTTTACTGTGTGGTTGGAGAGTCAGCCATTTATTAAATAATCACACGCATGAGGATATCATTAAAATAAGTATTATGAGAGAAAGGAGTCTTTGTTTCCTAATGCAACAGGAAACCATTGAAGTGAGCCCTAGTAGGGATGTTTTGTGATCAGAGGCGCATTTTGAAGAGATCTTTCTGGCACCTGAGTGAAGAGTATCCTTAGTGGCAGCAGGCAGGCTGGGTGAGAGAAATCTGTTGCATGACCATCTTGACAGTTCAAGGAAGGGATGGTGGCAGTGGATGAGAAGTAGATGGAGCCTTGAGATAGTTAGAAGTAAAGCCAACAGAACCAATAGAACAAGGGTTGGAATGGATATAGACTAGGGAGGCAAGGTTCCTGATTCAGGCATTAGCTGCCATTTCTGAATGGTGTGAAAATACTTTGTATACAACCAGTAACTTGAAAACTTGTGCTCTATATGTGTAATATGAAATGAACTGCATTCTGCCATCATATATAACAAATTAGAATAAGTAATTTAATAAAAAGAAAAAAAGAACACTAGGTGAGATCTGGAGTGTTTGGGGCTTTTTTGGTGGGAGCTGGAGAGACCATGAGTTTGCTCTTGGACACATTGAGGGAAAGCCACTTTCAGTTCAGAGATGGGGACTTGCTCAAAACCTCTGAATTGCTCCTGCCCCTGGAGTCAGGATCTCCCCTCTCCTCTTCCTCCTCCTCTGTACTTTGAGCAGATTTGGCATAAATGTGGTGCTTCATAAATATTTGCTGAATGAATCAATGTATTGGTTTTCAAATTCCCCAAATCCCAAACCAACAAGAAGAGCTGGAGGTCCATGACAAGGATTTTTGTTTGAAGGAACTTTTTCATGCTAAGATAATTTCAGGCCTATGGAAAAGTTGCAGAAATGGTTCACAGAGTGCCTACATGCTTGTTACTTAGATTTCCTAGTTGTTGTTACATTGACTGTATCCATTTCCCTCTTCATACTATTTAAGAATAAGAGGCAGATAAGATGCACTTGCTTAACCCTAAATACTTCAATGTATACTTCCTAAGAATAAGGACTTTCTCCCTTAATTTGTAGCCTGAATTAGGAAGTTGGCATTAATCTAATAGCACTATCTCATCCATAGACTTTATTCATAGTTCACTAATTGTTCCTTCTAACAAAAGAAAAGAGTTATTTTCTGATCTTGGATTTAATACAGGATTACAAGATTCATAAAGTTGTCTCCTTTAATTCTGAACAATTCCATAGTCTTTTTTAAAAAAATCTTTTATAACCTTAATATTTCTGGCGAAGTACAATTATTTTTAGGAATATCTCTCCATTTGGTTTTGTATGATATTGTCTCACAATTAAAATGAGGCTGTACTTTTTTTAAAATAGAAAACAAATTTTAATTTTTTTTTTTTTTTTTTTTTTTTTTTGGTACCAGAGATTGAACTCAGGGGCACTCGACCACTGAGCCACATCCCCAGTCCTATTTTTGTATTTTATTTAAAGACAGGATCTCACTGAGTTGCTTAGTGCTTCTCCATTGCTGAGGCTGGCTTTGAGCTAAAAATCCTCCTGTATCAGCCTCCCCAGCTGCTGGAATTACAGGCGTGTGCCGCCACACCCTGCAAATTTTAATTTTTTGGAACAAAAATACTACAAACTACTATTGTATCATAAGTTTACTTCTAACAGTCCTGTGGAAGCAAGTGTCTCAGTTGGTAACATCAACAGGTGATTAGGACAGGTGATTAGTGATATCAAATGCCATTCCCTACATGCCTGACACACCTCATTTTGGGGTACTCTACACGATATTTAGGCATGTCACATGTTTCTGGGGAGTACAGGTCCTGAGGATTATTATTATATTTTTAAGATTGCAGGGTTAACACTTTCCTAAACTGAATATCAACTTTATTTGACAAGTAAAATAATTATAAGCTAACTTTGCAAAGATTACCATATCTCTAATAAAGTCAATGGAGAGTTGAAGTGTTTAATTACCAACTTTCTTGACATAGAAATTGAAAAGCTTTTCAGGTAAGTTGCTCGTGTGGAATGCCTGAAACATATTGCAATTAACAATTGGATCTTCATTCAAACAGTAATTACTCTGTGATTCGTCCTGTTTGGTTTCTGGTACATTTCTAGGATTAGATATGTATTTGCATTTATTTTAGAAAGTTAATTTATTACTTCCCTTAAGTTTCTTTTAAAAACAAGGGCTCAGTTTACTCTGCTTTGTCAAAAGGGGAACACCTTTTGTTTTCTGACTTAGTGATTTGAGGGGATATAATTTGCCTACAGAGATTTGCTGAATTTTGCATTCTGAGAATTCTCCTGCCCCATCCTGAGTTTTAGAAGTATTTTGTTATAGCTATAGAAAGCTGACTAAGTTGCAGTAAGGCTTAAATGTTCTATTCACAGTGTTTGGGATGGGACTTAGCACACAGCAGGTGCTCTGTAAGCGCTGCCTTCCTCATTACAATTGTTCTCTTAGTACCTTCACAGTGGTGTGGAGCACTATACTGACTTTGGCATCAAAGAACCAGTTGTGCCATTGAAGAGAGGGCTCTCTTGTGAAATAGCCCTTGATACTCCAGGGCTGTCAAGCACATGCAGCATCATCAACTCTCCCCTCTGGACATTCCTCCTTCCAACCTCATTTCAGAGAGAAACTTGGAGCCCTGCTTCTGCTGTCCCTACTCTGCTCCTCCCAGCCCTGGGAAGTGTATCAGTGGACTTTAAATAGTCCTTAACCTTGCTGGATCAGGCTGCTCCCTACTCTCAGGTTGTGACATCTTTCTCAATATTTTTCCCATTCACTGAACTGGCCTTCAGCCCTAACTTCTTGTAAGTCCAGATCTGCACAGCTTTATCACCCACTCCTCTTCTGCCTGCCCTCACTGGCAGAGGAAGAGCATCCTGTCGCCCAAGGACAGCTATCCCTCCCTATGTTCTGGACAGACCAAGGTGGAATCTGCCCACCATGAGGGATCCTCTGTTGATGGCCCAGGGGCTACTGTGCTCTGGGTGGGATGCTGTCTCTGGCCTGCCCACACATCTGGAACTTAAGTTCTGCAGCTACTTGGTGTCCAGTCTCCTTCTACTTTTCACTTGGCCCTCCTACCCTCCACTTGGGTCCAAGCCATGTGAATTTTGTGCAGTACTTTGTGGACAGACTGGAAGTTAGGTTATGCTCTTTTTGTGTTCAGATTTTTTCATTCACTCTCGTTCATAATCCAACAAATATTTATTAACTCTCTGCCCTTTGTTAATTTTGTTCTTGTTGCTGGGAGTAGACTGATTAGGAAGAATGACAGTCTGTACTTTTATGATCTGTAGTCTCCTGAGGTCCCCCTACCCCGTTTTGCCTGGAAGGCAGTTTCTCCCTGTGTTCTCCACACTAAATATGCAGTTGATCAAACCTTTTTCCAGAAGGCAGGGTCTGTGAGGTCTGTCTACCACCAGAGGGTGCCAGACCATTCAAGTAATTATGTCTGGGATCTGCCACTTGGCTATGCACAGAACAACCAGGAGGGCTTGTTAAGCACTGAGGGTTGCCCCACCTCAGAGTTCCTTTAACAGACTTGAATTTCTAACATGTTCTTAAGTGCTACTACTACTGTAGCTGCTGCTGCTCCAGGGACCACAGTTCAGTTCCACAGTGGCAGGGACAGCGCCAGCTAACCTGGTTACTCATACCAGGGCTTCCACGTTCATGAGCCTGTTGGATCCTATTGTTTCAGAGTAAGGGCCTGTCATGGAAACAGGACAGCTGCCTGGTCCTTAGGTGCCATTTCTTATGATTCTGCTGAAAAGAATTCAAGCAAAACACAGTGTAACAAGCAAAGTTTAATAGAGTGAGAAGCAGGGGTGGTGTGCTGTATAGGAACTGCATGGAGACCACTCTGAAGAAACATTGTCGTGGTGCTCACAGAGTTGGAGTTTTTAAGGAAATGAGGTCCCCCCACCCTGTTTTACCTCTATTTTCCTGCCCCCTCCTCCATTGGTTTATTACCCTTTGGATTGCCCTCAGCAAACTTCCTTTGTAAGGGTCTTGATGCTCTGATTGCAAGGGTGATTGGGTCATTATGACATAGTTTCAATGTTAAGGGAGGGTCCTGGTGACCTGGTTACAAGAGATAATGAGGACATAGTCTGAAAATAGTAGTTTTCCTTGAGGGGTTATAATTAACTATGATTGGAGGATATCTCAACATATCCGACCTCACTTTTCTGAAGCTTATCTGCTTCCATTAGGGTTCACCATGATTGTAGGTACTAGTACCCTGGAGAGATTGTAATTATCTGCAGCTTGGGAGGGTGGGGCATTCCAGCTCTCTTTCCCCAGTGTTTGCCTGTTTACATAAAGTTTTTTGCCGTTTCCAGTTTTATGACTCCTAGATTTTCCTTGATGCATAGACTTGTCCATCATTGTTCCTTTCCCCACCCACCTGTTCATGGCTAACTAACCTACCTAACATCAAAGATGATCAGGCTCAGTTGGCTCATTTCACGGATGAGGAAATTGAGATTTAGACAGTGGAACAGAGACTTGGAACCCATTCTTTTGATCCTAAGTGTGCCTTCTTTTAAATGTTACTCTGGATTTCCCTGGACAGTCTGAGGACAGAAAGGAAATGGATTGACAAGTGAATTGTACTGAGGAGACATGAACCAAAAGTGTCAGCTAGTCATCCTGCAGCATGAAAAGCTGGGAAGAGCCCATTCTCAGTGGACTAGTCCTGGCTTTGGATGGATAGGTGTGAGCCTTTGGACCTGACCCCGTTCTCTTAGTCACCCTACCTTTTCTCTATGGGCTTTCATTTTCCCATTTATAACCTGAAGGGTTAGTTACAAAAATGCCTCTGATTGGCTGGGTTCAGAAAGTCTTGGGAGAAAAAGCTGAATAGACACAGTTTGGGTTCTCGGGGAATTTAGGGGGTACTTAGGGAGGTAAACCTAGATGATCTTCTTGTGTAAGCATCCCCTGGTTTTCAAATCCAGTGTAAGTCTTCACCAGAGGGTCTTATGATGAAAGGTGTAGTAAGAAGAACATAAGAGGAAACCACAATAAGCTCTGTGTGGAGAGTCTGGGGCCATGGGAGACTGCAACAGAGAGATAAGACACTTGACCCCCTCACCCAAACCACTATCCATCTATTTCTCTGAGCCTCTCTTCCCATTCTGTATTCTTACACCGGAGCCCATGTTCTAGTTGTCTTTCTATCATACCTTCTTCTTGGTTTAAAATAAATAGATTTTATGTACATATGAATGTACATATATAGAATATAAAAATATATATTACAAACATATGAAAAAATTATTCATTTCAATAAAAATGTATTATCCTTGCCCTAGGAGAGTCAATGAGGTATGATAGTGAGATATAACCATTCCAGGGATGGAATCCCCTTTCTGCCACTTGGAGAAATGTCTTAACCTTTTTGGGCCTCACTTTCCATATTTATATAGTAGAAAAACAAAAACAATGCTCATGTTCCTTTAAATAATTCACACATTAGGAACTATTGTGGGAATTAAATAAGATAAACATGTAAGACATATAAAGCCAGTGTCTGCCTCTTGGTAAGAATCCAGCAAATGCTTATTACAGGAGAGTCTACAACAGGACTCTGAACAGGAGTCACTGGGATGGCTTTGCAGTAGCAGGTGGTGTGGAATCTAAAGGGAAGAAAAGCCTGTTGACTGTACCATTGTTCAAACTCTGGGCAAAGTTTTCTCCTTAAACTTTAAGGTTGATAACTAAATGCCCTAGGGCACCACCAGATAAGGAAGGAAGGCTTCCATCCTTCAAGCTGCTGAATTAGTAAAACCAGAGGATTAGAGATCTCACTCAAGGAACTCCTAAAGGAGCTACTTCTGGAAGATGGGAAGTGACTGCCAATGGAAGTCCTCAGGTGCGTGGAGGAATGACAAGACAATAAGCAGTGAACACAAGAAATACAAATATGCTCTGACCATAAATGATAACAGGGAAAGCTGTGTGGTTCAGGGCTACTAAACTTTTGCTAAATATGTATAATGGTTTTAGAATGGTAACCGATGCCTTTACCATAAGGAGTTTCTAAACTAGTGGAACAACAAATAATAGAATGAAACCTGTGTTTTAGTTAAGAACAAGAACAATTAGAAGAGGAAAAGTTTATATTAGGGCTCATGGTTTCAGAGGTCTCAGTACATAGCCAGCTTCATTCCTCGGGGCTCAAGGTGAGACAAACATCATGGTGGCAGAGTGTGGTAGAGGGAAGCATCTTACATGATGATCAAGAAACAGAGAGAGAGAGAGTAAGCTCAGGGCAATAAATATATAACCAAAGTCAAGCTCTAACATGGCTCTTCTAGCCACACCCTTCGGTTACCGCTCAGTTAATCCCTATCAGGGGATTAATTCACTGTTTGCCTTAAGAATCTTATAACCCAGTCATTTCACCTCTCAGTGTTCTTGCATTGTCTCTCACATGAGCCCCTTTGGGGGACAGTCAAATCCAAACCATAACAGCCTATAACCCTTTCAATAAAATAGTAATAAAGCAGGGAAAAAGAAAATGTATGACAAATAGCTGAAAATATGGTAGAAATAAATTTGAACAGGAGTCACTGGGATGGCTTTCCAGTAGTAGTTGACTATTCCATTGTTCAAACTCTGGGTAAAGTCTATCTAAATAGTTTGAATAAATGTACTATTATTTCTAAGTAGATTTAAAAATAAATAGAGGCAAATGTAGTTTATAAGAGATATAATGTGAATTCCCTTTAGAGCTTTAATTGTGTAGATAATGGGGTTTTTTTAATTGTAGTTGGACACAATATCTTTATTTATTTTTATGTGGTGCTGAGGATCGAACCCAGAGCCTCACACGTGCACGGCTGGCGCTCTACAACTGAGCTACAGCCCCAGCCCCTGTAGATAATGTTTTATTTCTTAAGATGGAAAATCTGTATAAATTTTCATTCCCTTTTCTATGCCTTAAAATTTTCCAAATGTTATGTTTTAAAAATCTAATTAAAGTTAAATGACAATGAAGAATATATTTTTAGGTAATATGATAGTTAATACCACCTAGGCATGGTGGTCCATGGCTGTAATCCCAGTGACAGTGACAAGTGAGGCTGAGGTAGGACGATTGGAAGTTAGAGACCAGCCTCAGTAATTTAGTGAGGCCCTGCCCCCCTGCTGGGGGTGGAACTCAGTGGTAAAGCACTCCTGGGTTCAACCCCCAGTTAAAAAAAAATAAAGGTGGATACCAAATATTTTTAGGTATGTATTATGGATTTGTGACTGAGAGTCTATGTGTATGAAGAATAAAAGGAAAACAAAAACCTCAAGAGGAATGTTTTTAAAATATAAAGACAGGCAATTCAAAAAGTGTTAAAAAAAAAGAATCACTAAATCATGTTTAGTTTCATTAATAACTAATGAAATAAAAGTTGATAAAGCAATCATGAAATTCATATGGAAAAATAAAAGACCCAGAATAGCAAAAGCAATGCTAAGCAGGAAGTGTGAATCAGGTGGTATAGCAATACCAGATTTCAAACTATATTACAGAGCAATAGTAACAAAAACAGCATGGTACTGGTACCAAAACAGGCGGGTGGACCAATGGTACAGAATAGAGGACACAGAGACTAATCCACAAAGTTACAACTATCTTATATTTGATAAAGGAGCTAAAAGCATGCAATGGAGGAAGGATAGCATCTTCAACAAATGGTGTTGGGAAAACTGGAAATCCATATGCAACAAAATGAAACTGAATCCCCTCCTCTCGCCATGCACAAAAGTTAACTCAAAGTGGATCAAGGAACTAGATATCAAATCAGAGACTGCGTCTGATAGAAGAAAAAGTTGGCTCCGATCTACATATTGTAGGGTTGGGCTCCAAATTCCTTAATACGACACCCATAGCACAAGAGTTAATAACAAGAATCAACAAATGGGACTTTCTTAAACTGAAAAGTTTTTTCTCAGCAAGAGAAACAATAAGAGAGGTAAATAGGGGGCCTACATCATGGGAACAAATTTTTACTCCTCACACTTCAGATAGAGCCCTAATATCCAGAGTATACAAAGAACTCAAAAAATTAGACAATAAGACAACAAATAACCCAATCAACAAATGGGCCAAGGACCTGAACAAACACTTCTCAGAGGAGGACATACAATCAATCAACAAGTACATGGAAAAATGCTCACCATCTCTAGCAGACAGGGAAATGCAAATCAAAACCACCCTAAGATACCACCTCACTCCAGTAAGATTGGCAGCCACTATGAAGTCAAACAACAGCAAGTGCTGGCGAGGATGTGGGGAAAAGGGTACTCTTGTACATTGCTGGTGGGACTGCAAACTGGTGCGGCCAATTTGGAAAGCAGTATGGAGATTCATGGGAAAGCTGGGAATGGAACCACCATTTGACCCAGCTATTGCCCTTCTCGGATTATTCCCTGAAGACCTTAAAAGAGCGTACTACAGGGATACTGCCACATCAATGTTCATAGCAGCACAATTCACAATTGCTAGACTGTGGAACCAACCCAGATGCCCTTCAATAGATGAATGGATAAAAAAAAAATGTGGCATTTATATACCATGGAGTATTACGCAGCACTAAAAAATGACAAAATCGTGGAATTTGCAGGGAAATGGATGGCACTAGAGCAGATTATGCTTAGTGAAGCTAGCCAATCCCTAAAAAACAAATACCAAATGTCTTCTTTGATATAATGAGAGCAACTAAGAACAGAGCAGGGAAGAAGAGCAGGAAGAAAATATTAACATTAAACAGAGGCATGAGGTGGGAGGGAAAGGGAGAGAAAAGGGAAATTGCATGGAAATGGAGGGAGACCCTCATTGTTATACAAAATTACATATAAGAGGTTGTGAGGGGAATGGGATAATAAACAAGAAGGGAAATGAATTACAGTAGATGGGGTAGAGAGAGAAGATGGGAGGGGAGGGGAGGGGGGATAGTAGAGGATAGGAAAGGTAGCAGAATACAACAGTTACTAATATGGCATTATGTAAAAATGTGGATGTGTAACTGATGTGATTCTGCAGTCTGTATTTGGGGTAAAAATGGGAGTTCATAACCCACTTGAATCTAATGTATGAAATATGATATGTCAAGAGCTTTGTAATGTTTTGAACAACCAATAAAAAAAGTTTAAGTAGCAAAAAAATAAAT
This sequence comes from Urocitellus parryii, assembly GCF_045843805.1. Classification (NCBI taxonomy): domain Eukaryota; kingdom Metazoa; phylum Chordata; class Mammalia; order Rodentia; family Sciuridae; genus Urocitellus; species Urocitellus parryii. Next base: position 128,773,697 of record NC_135536.1, read on the forward strand.
AAAATAAAAGTTGAAACAAGCATACTTTTGCCCATTAGCTTGACAATAATTAAAAAGCCTTCTAATATCCTGTGTCAGTTGAGAAGTTTGTGCATTTTGTGGGAGTGAAACTTAGTCTACCATTCTGGTGGTGGCAAATGTTTATAAACTCTGGTTCAGTAATTTGAGTATACTAATTCATTTTTAAGAAAATAATCAGTGTGGGAAAAATGTCATTAAGAAATTTTATTGCAGTGTTGTTTATAAAGATAGAAGTAAATAAATATAAATGTGCAACAAGGATGACTAGTAATGGAATCTAGATGTCCTTCAGTGATATAAACTTTGTGTATGTACAGTATTTCAGTGGCCTACCAATTAGGTATAGCATTGATGAAATAGTTCTACTTATTTGTATTTATATGTGTGAAGAGAACAGTCTGGAATCATCTGGTAAAAAGTTAAACAGAATTATCACTTTATGTGTCATGATATTTTCCAGCTGTTTTAGTCTTGTAAATATAATAAAGAGTTTAAAAAGAGAACATGTTCCAAATTTATATGTCATATTTTGTATTATGTGATTAAAAGCATTAACTTTTAAATCAAACATATGTTAGTATGCATGCATTTCAGCTCTGTCACTTAGCTGCATAACTCTAGGCTCTTTGATTTCTTTAAATCTGTAAAATGGGAAATGTTCTCCATCGAGCATGTGTATAAATGGATGATTCATGTAATATGTTTAGTATAACCTTCCAACAGTGTCTGTGCCCAGGAACAATTAGCTGTTACCACCATCAGGATTGTCAGCACAATCCTGGACCTGAGGATGTTTCACAAGGACTTGAGCAAGGATCTCAAATGACCTAACAATAGCAGCATTGAGGAGTACATATGGGAACATTCATAATTTCCTGACACTAGGAACATGTTCCTGACACTGGAACACTCATTGTGAGTAAAACAATAAGTTATGTCCAATGTCTTTATGTATAAAGACTCTACCTGCCTACAGTTATCCCCCAATATAGTAGTCCTTTCAGATCATTTTTTAAATCTTGTTTTTGTGGTATGGGGAATTGAGCCCAGGGTCACTTTTTATTTATATTTTGAGACAGGGTCTCACTAATTTGCTGAGTGTCTCGCTAAATTGCTGAGGCTGGCCTCAAACTTGAGATCCTCTTACTTTAGCTTCCCAATTCACTGGGATATCAAATGTGTGCTATCATGTCTGGCTCCTGTCACATTATTAATCCATCAAATACATTAATTCACTGATTAGGTTTCAGCTCTCATAATTTAATCATGAACTTTGAAGGGATACCTCATATCTAAACCATAACAATTACCAAAAGATATACTGAGTGTATTGAGATTACTAATTCCCTTCCATATTAATAGTGAGACTTTTCTGCAAATATACTAGAATTTACAGTGCACTCAGTGAAGCATTTGGTGATTTTATATGTGTGTTTGTGTGTGTGTGTGTGTGTGTGTGTGTGTGTGTGTGTGTGTGAGAGAGAGAGCGAGAGAGAGAGAAGTAAAGTCTCACAGTATGTTTTGTTTTGTTTTGAAGATTGAACTCAGAGGCACTCAACCACTTAGCCACATCCCCAGCCCTATTGTGTATTTTATTTAGAGACAGGGTCTCACTGAATTGCTTAGTGCATTGCCATTGCTGAGGCTGGCTTTGAACTTGTGAGTCTCCTGCCTCAGTCTCCCCAGCTGCTGGAATTACAGGTATGCGCCACTGCACCTTGCAATAGTATGTTTTACTAGGATTCTTTCATCTGTAAAAGACAGCCCAATATACACTAGATTATACAAACTGTAAAGGAATTATTAGATATCCAGGTGAGCATTTGGCCAGGGAAAGATACAAGAGCGCTGGCGATATACTTGAGACACTATGTCTCTTCCCTGTAGTCCCTTATTCAGTTTCCTCCTATATTGGTCTTTTTCTCTGGTAGGTTCTACCCACATGGTGGTCCAGTTTCCTCTTGTTAGTGGAAAGTCCTGCTGAGGTCCTGGGTGCAATAGCCAACTGACATCCCTGTCACTAGAGTACACCATGTTGTGTGTGGCCAGAGGTGGGCATGTGTCCCACCCAAGGAGCCCGCTTGGGGGTACATACCCGAGCCACATGGACCTGGAGTGAGGGAGGGGACATGGCTCAAATGAGGCCTTGTGTGGTCACCAGAAGAGATAAGCAGACAGGATGGGTGGTTCAACAGGTGTCGGACCCTGACTGATAAGGTACTTTCATTTGTCACGGGTTATAGTTGCTTCATTAAGTTGACACAATACTCCCATGAATTTTTATTCTGTGATATTTTATTCCTTTTTTTTTTTAAATTGAGGAGATGGCCCCAGTGATGTCCAGAGTCTTGCCTACTTTGGCAGGAAGACATAGTGGTCACATCAGGTCCGAATTGAGGTCTGTCTCCCTCAGTGAGCTGCGTCTCCAGTTGAGATAGTTCCTCTCTGAGCACCATCACAGTCCAGCCGTGGCAGTGGCCTTTTCAGTGTCCCACTTGGTTTTATTATGGTGTCCTTTTGTCACAATCAGGTAAAATTTTACCTGTGGATAGAAACCAAAGCAATCATATTCTTACTTTCCTTTGGCCTAAAACATTTCCCTTTCAGTTGTCTGAGTAATAATTTTTCTTTTGCTTTATCGATGCAACAGTTTTTACTGTTTTCTTCCAAAACAGCCCTAAAAAAAAAACCCCACAAATAACAGAGAATAGATTTTTTTATTTGAAATATTACTGTCATTCATTTAAAAACAAATTTAATTTTAATTTGTTATATATAACAACAGAATGCATTACAATTCATATTACACATATAGAGCACAATTTTTCATATCTCTGGTTGTACACAAAGTAGAGTCACATCCTTGTGTCTTCGTACATGTACATGAGGGAGGGGAAGGGAGGGGGGCGTACGGGTTGGAAAGACAGTGGAATATAATGGTCATCATTACCTCACTGATTGTTTCTTTTGCTGAAAAGAAGCTTTTTAGTTTGAATCCATCCCATTTATTGATTCTTGATATTAATTCTTGCATTATAGGAGTCTTATTAAGGAAGTTAACCTGTCACACAAACTCATTTTCAGAAACCACTGCAACCCAGGGTCAGGGTTTTGAAGGCTTTTAAAGTGGAGCTGTCTATATCTATGGCTGCTTTTAAGGCTCTGACATGAATTCTGTACAATTCCTTGTGTAAAACAAATCCTGTTCTGTAGCCAAGATGGTTGAGATTGAAGGATCAAATAAGACATCCAACAAATGAGTTATTCAAATAAAAATATTTAATGAAGGTATTTTTGCAGAGTAATTTGGGATATCAGGTCGTAGTCAACTGCTTGTGTCCAAGGCTTGGCATACTGGTTTGTGTTCTGTATATGGTTGAAATCTGCTTATGTAACCTCAGACTGTTTCAGGGATTCAAACATGCCTTCAAATAGCTACATGGCCATGGAGTCTTGGTCTTTTTAAACATGTAACAGACTTGTTGTTTCTGCAAACACAGTTCTCCAAATGGCTATTATTTTATATGGAAAACTAATGGCTGGGTTTCTTTTTCACTGTCTTCCATAAGGATTGCTATTTCAGTTGAGCACCATGGCTGCAGGATGACCTCTGAGGGACAAGTTCCATAACTTACTCCCAATTTTAAGTTCCTAACTCTATCCACAATGCTCAATTGAATTAAGCACTTTATCAGAACTGGACTTCAAAAAAAAAAAGAAAAAATGAAAATGCCATTTATTGGGTGCATGGATAAAAGGAAAAACTAGAAATGTGATTGGTTACTTGTCTCCTTTCATTAACAGTAGCCAGGGAAAGGACTCTTGAGGTTTGTGCTGCCGCTGCTTCTGTTGCTGCTTTGACTTCTTCCTCTTCCTACATCCCCAGACCTTTTTATATTTTATTTTGAGACAAGGTCTCACTGAATTGCCTAGGCTGACCTTGAACTTGTGATCCTCCTGCCTCAGCCTCATGAATTGCTGGGATTACAGGTGTATGACACCACGCTCAGCCTGTGCTGCTTCTTAAGATCATTGGTGGCTCCTCAACCATACCACGGACATGAGTATTTTCCATTTTCAGCACAGAGAAGTAGAGTTGGATTTCAGGGTGTTGTCTTAATAATATAAATGCAATATCAATTGTAGCTGCTCCAGAATTCAGAGCAAAACCCAACTTCTCAATTTCCCCTTTCTCCCAAGGCTACTACATTGGAAAGGAGAGGGCTGAGGAAAAGGAGGGTTGGGTTAATGCAAGAGCATGATTATCTCTCTAGTTGGGTGGTTTTTTGTTGTTGTTGTTGTTGTTTTGGCACCAGATATTGAATCCAGGGGCACTTAACTACTGAGCCACATTCTCAGCCCTTTTTATTTTATTTTATTTTTTTATTTTGAGACAGAGTTTCACTAAGTTGCTAAGGGCCTTGCTAAGTTGCTAAGGCTGGCCTTGATCTTGCAATCCTCCTGTCTCAGCCTCCTGAGTTGCTAATATTACAGGTGTGTGCCACCATGCCTGGCTAATTGGGTTGTTTTTTTAAAGGAGGTTCATGAATAGGGAAAAACATGTTGTTCTTGACTTTGTTAAATTATTTTATTTAGAGGAACACATTCCACAAATTAAAAAAACAAAAACAACAACAACAAAAAAGTCCTTCTGGCTAGGTGCTGTGCTGTGCAGCAGCTATATTAATCAACTCAGGCTGCATAACAAAATGTGGCAAAATGTGACTGGGGAGCTTAAACTGCATAAACACAGTACAACTAGGTAGCACAGAGATTTTCTCACAGTTTGGAGGCTGGGAGTTTCAGGATTAAGATGCTAGCCAATTCAGTTCCTGATGAGGATCCTGGCTTATAGACAGCCATCTTCCTGATATGTCCTTACATGACAGAGAGAGGGGGGAAGCAAGGTCTCTGATGTCTCCTCCTCCTCCTCCTCCTCCTCCTCCTCCTCCTCCTCCTCCTCCTCCTCCTCTTCCTCCTCCTTCTCCTTCTTCTTCTTTCTTCTTCTTTCTTCTTCCACTAATCCTGTCAGCAGAGCCCCACCCTGATGACCATATCTAAATCTATTTGCCTCCTACAAGCCCCGTTTCCGAGTACCATAACACTGGAAGTTACAACTTCAATGTAAGCATTTTGGTGAACACAACTTAGTAGCACTAGCACAAAATTATTTTAGTGAGATGATATTGTAGTGACCCATGTTTGAGCAATAAGGACATAGACTTGAGTAGAAAAGAAAGACAGACAGACATCAGTCATTAGCAAATATTCTGACCCATGAGATTAGTCCCAGCTGTGAGGCTTGTGTCACTTCTCTGCCTCTGTGAAGACACATTTTAAAATCATTTCTTCATTCACAGCTCAAATTAATTCTGTATTGAACTGTCTTACTTTGGTTTTTATATTTTTATAAAACTAGGTATTTTACTTGTTACTGTTTGGGGAGTCGACATATGTAAATGATAAGAAATACAAAATATGTTTAGGTCTTATGCCCAACTTTTCTTCAAATACTTTCCCAAGATAACAAGATGTGCTGCTTAGTTTTGAACACGAGTAGTTGGTACGTGATCTCTGATACAAGACAGGTACCCAGAAAACCTTAGAGAAGGAAAGCAGCATTGAAACCTCAAGATATAGAGAACGAGGAAGTGGAAGTCTGATTGCCAAATGGTTTGGACAGGAAGAAAATTCAGTTCAGTGTTAGAATGTACGGTTAACTGTGAGACTTCTGGTATAACCATAAGTAGAGTTATTGAAGATGATCCTTAGGAAGATACAGATAGTTTTAGAGTCATAGATAGTCCCCTTGGAGTCATAGCGAGGACTCTTAGGACACGCCATGGCCTGACATTTACCTGGGTCTTGTTTGGTGTTCTTTAGGGACATATGACGCTTTCATTAACAAAGCAAATTGTTCTACATCTAGCTCACAATGAACTCGCCCCTTACTGTCCTCACTTGCCCTCACTGTCAAGGTCACCCACCATCTAGGGCTTGGGATGTGGCTCAGCAGTAGAACAGTTGCCTAATATGAGTGAGGCCCTATACCATGAATCCCCTTCGCTGTTCCTTTATCCCTAGTACCCCACCCCCCCCACACACATACACAAAAGATCGCCCATGCTCAGCAGCTCCTGTGGATGATGCTGAGGGGCAATCTGTATTGTCCACTGTGTTTGTCCATGAGCTTAGTACTATGCCTTGTTTACCACATTTGCACAATAAAAGCTGTGTTTGTTGAATGACTGAGGGAAAGATTGGCATGGGGGAGAAGGTGCCAAGATTTAGGTGCTGTCTCCAGTCCTGAAGACCTGCTGTCTCCAGTGGAATCTTTTATCCTGACCATATATATTCATGGGTTTAAAGGTCTGTAGGGAGATTGTTGAATAGTATCATCAATACGCATATATGCACTGTCATTTAACCTTGCTTTTCACAAGGTTTTGGACATTATCTCATGAGTAGAGGTGGTGCATAAATTATAGATGGAAGGGAATCAGACTAATGCGTGGTTTCGTGGGTGAGCAATTGAGGAAGCTGGATGTGATCCTAGTTTTTCTGGCCTGTGTTCTCCCACCCCTACCCTGGTATTGGGGACTCAATCCAGGGGTATCACTGGGGGTATCACAATCCTTTTATTGTTTTGAGATGGGGGTCTTTCTAAATTGCTAAGGCTGGCCTTGAACTTGGAATCCCCCTACCTTATCCTCTCAAGTAAGCTGGGATTTCAAGCTTGCACAACCACTCCTGGCCTCAATGGCCTATTTATTTATTTTTTTTAGTTGTAGTTGGACACGATACTTTTATGTTATTTATTTATTTTTATGTGGTGCTGAGGATCAAACCCAATGCCTCACATGTGCTAGGCCAGCGTTCTACTACTGAGCCACAACACCACCACCCCCCTCCCTTCCCCATCAATGGCCTATGTTTTTAACCACTATATCATGTTGAACTTTGAACTTTACATAGTAACTGCAGGTCTTAGAGATCAAGTCCTCGGCCCCCCCAGGTGTTGAAGATTAAACAGCACAGAAATGTTGAGGCAAGCGTAGAAAACAAGTTTTATTTACTAGAAGGACAAAGATAGCAGACTTCTCTGGAGAGAAGGGGACCAAGTGCCCATGGGAGTGAATGTGTGTTTTGCTCTTTTATAGATACCAGACCCCATCTTCTTCTGTTTTTTCTCCATTTTTGTGCCTAAGGGCAGGAAGAAGCAGCACAAGGGGTAATCTTTAGCAACTCATTGTGCTGGGAAGTGTGACCTGGAGGTGTTGGCAGTTAGCCAGTGCTCATCTTCTCAACCCCCCTCATTTATTACCCAGACTGCTGCCTCAGTTTGTTAAGGAATGTCACATTTCCTGTCCCCTTAGGCCAGGCAGGGCTGCAGGTCAATTGCTTTTTGGCAAAGAAAACTTGTGGGGAGTCAGTCCAGTGGGCTTGTTTTATAGACTTATTCTCTTAATCTCATGTTCCCACATCCTCATCTTCATTTGTTCCCTTATAATTTATGTGAAATCTGTGTCCACTGAAGTGCCCTTAGCTGATAACTGTGGAAACTGAGGTTGAAGAAGGGCGTGGTCACAGGGAGGAGGAACTAGGAGAACTGGACTTTAAACCTTGTCTTCCAAGCCCCTGCCACATGCTATTTTTGGAAGCAGACTTTTCAGTTTTTAATAGGGGTGAATTCTGCTCTCTTCTGCAAGAGAGAAAGGGGACCTGAAGAAGGCAGAGAACACTATTACTTTAATGTACAATTCCCAACTTTTATTCCCTGCCATCTGTCAATATCCACATCTGATCTCTGGATCTAGAAGTACACACAAATAACTTGTAATGTATAATGAACTGAATCCTGAAATATTCTTTGACACCTATTTCTTGCTAGGAAGTATATTGAAAAAGATGTGGGATTTATTTGATACAATGTTCATCACTGGAAGATTCTTTCTTAATCTTAGAATACCCTCTCTGTATTCCAGGACTCCTTTTAAGATAGAAGAAATTAACTTGACACATGTAGTTTTTCATAACAAAGGAATGGATGGTATAGCCTGATAGGCTTCCTTGAAGTTCTTAACATCTAATAAGAAGTATATATTTGACCTTCCTCTGTTTCCTGGCATTAGCTCCTAAAATCCTTGGCCTCTCTGGAATTATATATACGCGTATCAGATGAGATGGCTGTGACTGGGACTCCTAGGTGGCTTCAGGAAAGGGACTGTCACCAGAAAAACCTAAGCAGGACTAGATGACTGAGACTTTCAACCTAGCCCCCTGACCTGCAGAGAGGATGAGGAGCTGGAGATCCAGTTAATCACTAGTGGCCAATAATTTAATTTTTCTTACATAATGGAACCAAGCAAAACCCCCTAAATGTTGGGGGTCAGGGTCATTCCTATTGGTGAACACATGTAGGTTCTGGGAGAGTGGCAGAATCCCAAGAAATTCAGAAACTCCAACCCCCATTTCTTGCCCTACTCATCTTTTTCACTTGGCTGGTTGCATCTTTGTGTGTGTGTGTGTGTATGTATATGCGCGCGTGCATACGCACACGCACATGTTCTGGAGATTAAACCCCAAGGCACTTCATACTGAATTACATCCCCAGTCCTTTTTATTTTTTATTTTGAAGCAGGGTCTTACTAAGTTTTTTAGGGCCTCCCTGGTTGCTGAGGCTGGCCTTGAATTTGCAATCCTCCTGTCTCAGTCTCCCAAACTTCTGTGATTATAGGCATGTGTCACCATGCCCAGCTCAGTTTCATCTGGTGATAGGACTAAAGTGTTTTCCTGAGTTCTGTGAACTGTTCTAGCAAATTATCAATACTGAGAAGGGAGACTGTGGAAACCTAAATTTTTAGCCTGTTGATCAGAGGTAGAGGAGGGTCACGTATGACTGACTGGTGTTGGAAGCAGGATAGTTTTGTGGGACTCTGCATTAATGGGGCAGTGGTGTTAGAACTGATTCAGAATCTAGGAGATCCAGTGATATCTGGAGAGCCAGAGAATTGGTTGCTATAAGGAAAAACCCACTTACATACAGAACCGGCCCAACTAGAGCATACCAGACCTTTCTGGGTCATCAGACACTGTGACTACTCTACTTTCTCAGGAGGACCCCACACTCCTCAGGTATCTCCTCCTTCTCAGTTATTTTCTCCTGTAGATGTCGTGTCCATGGGACATTCCTGTCACCCTGAGCAATATCAACATGCAGACTGTGGATGAACATGCCCATTCTTGAGTTCCCACAGCCATCATCAGGATCTTCCTTTCCTCTTAAAAGGCTTCCTGTGTTCACCAGGTCTCCTCTGCAGAATGAGAGCCACTATCCTGGTGCTACCAGGGCTTCCCAGGTCCCCAACTTGATAGGATAGCTGTACATTGTGCTTTCCTAGAACACCCTCTGTGCTAGATACAGCAGGAATATGTTTGTGTCTTGGAGACCTATGTGGTCTCCCCACTTCCTAGGCCCAACCAGTCTCCAACTCACTTGTTCCCCGGGCATGGATGGCCAGTTTTTCTTCTAGACTGAAAATTGAAGGTAGGCTGATGGGAAAACAGATCAAAATAGGTGTCATTTATATGCTCAAACCAGTCAGGTCCCTAACAAGCCTCCTAAGGCAAGGTCCTGCCCATCCTGGAAATTCCTTGGACTTGGTCCCTCTTGGGGTAGCCCAGGGCCAGGAAGCACAGTCCCAAAGTGACTGCAGATGCTGTCCAGTCTCAGTTTGAAATGTAAATAGTCTCAAGGCCCTAGGTCCTGGTTTCTTTAAACTATCTCTCTGTCTGATACTGCCCCTGCCTTGAAAGACTGGAGTCTGCTGATCCTTCAGGGTTTTTCTCTGTTCTTGTGGTATCTTTTGCTTTAGAGGTGCAGAAAAGTAATTGGAATTGGGAAATACAGAAATGAAGGATCACAATACCTTATTAATGCTCAAATGCAGTAAGGACAGCCTGTCTAGGCCTGTGTTGGGCACTGATCTCAGTCTATACCTGCTCTGAATTGGACCTTGCTTGCAGCGGTGCATATTTATAGTGCTGACTCATAATTTATCCTCCCCAGACTGGGGTCCCAGGGTTTTCCCACCAGCTATCAGCCTTCCCATCTTCATGCACATCCTTCACTAGAATTCCCTCTCATCGTGGTCCCCCGCATGGGCATCAGTCAGGGGTACTTAGTAGAATTTTTCTTAAGAAAAACCAGCCACATGCTGCCACTGTAAATGCATGCCTCCAATTTAAAGGCAACAACCAAACCATGACCCCTAAGCCCCAGATTTTCTATGGGTGGCCAGCAGCCTTGGGGCTTATAAGCAGCTTTCTTTCAGTCTGCTTTGTATTCTTGTATGTCCTTCCAGAGGGCCCTGCTGGGAACAACAGAACTGTGGTAGTGGCTGGGTGCAGTATTAATTAGTTGTTCTTGCATGTGTCCTCGTTACAGCAGCTTCAGGTCTACCCTTTCCTACTCCCACAATTTGGGCCTTCCCACAACCATATCCCTCTGAGACCCCCACTAACAGTGGGACCTTCAGCCAAAATCCTGGAGATGGCACAGAGGCCAGCCTGGTTTCCTTCTAACCTGTCTTGTCTCTAAGGCCAGGTGTCCTGAGCTTCCCCCAAGAACACTATTCCAGGAACTTTCTGGATTAGGAGAATATGGGGGTTGGGGGAAGGAAATGGAAACAGCTTGATTAGCAGCCCTTACAGATCCATCCAGGTTCCTGTCTTTTTTTGTTCATCCTCATTCCCCCTCACTTGAGTGCTTTTGCTCAGGGCTTATGGCCTTCTTGTTTCAAGACCCTGTCTCTGTATCTATCTAGCTATTACTTCAACCTCTCTGGCAGATGATCCACTCATCTAGTTGCTTCTGCATGTCTCTACAGCCTTCTTTTATTTGTCTCCACTTTTTTCCACATAATGGTCATTAATGATGCTGGTCTATCATGTTTTTCTAGTTGGGTGCTGAGGTTGGGCTTTGTATCTCTGATACTTCCTCAAAAATCATGCAGTGATTGAACACCTTTCTGACATCTGGTGAGGAACACCCAGCAGGAGGTCCAGAAGTTGAAGCAGCTCTCTAGAGTCACTGGGAACTCTGGGGTTGCTATTTAGGTCTTCACCTCCTTTGTCTCTGGGACAAGCTCAGGTATGTCCACCTCTAGCCCCTCCTTAAATGGCGCTATGGAACTGACCACAGTTGTAGTGAGGGTTTTACTCCACAGACTCTTTCCTGAAAGCTCAGCATTAAAGTTTTGGTGTCTTTTCTCAGTAGATAAAAATGCAGTGTCTATGTATTAGGGCTCTCTAGAACCAACAGGGTGTGTATGATTATAAAAGGGGATTTATTAGATTGGCTCACATGATCAAAAGCTGGATACCCCCACATGGTATCTATAGAGTAGAGAGCCAGAGGAACTAGTAGTGACTCAGTCCAAGAAGCTGGAGCTTCAGGACAAGAGGGACCAAAGATGCGGCCCTGCTCTGAGGCTGAAGGCCTGGAAACTTCCCAGAGAATTGCTGGGGAGAATCCACAGTGGAGGAGTGAAGTAGTGTGATGCCCTGGGGCCATGGCAGCAATTTATTACACACCTGCTCAGAATGACTTTCTCTATCTGCCATTTGTTCCCTCCAGGCCCCTAGCCTATTGGACAGTACCACCCACATTCTCCTTGCTCACTTTGCTGTCCCACATGCCATTCATCTCTGGAAACACCCTCATAGACATCCATAAATATTCTAGAGCCCGATGCTTAGGCCAGCAATTGGCCAGTGGGCTCCGTCTTCCCTGTCTCTTGTTTTTATACAGCCCAAGTGGAGAATAATTTTTACATTTTTAAGGGTATAGAGAGAAACACTAAAAGAATATTTTATGACACAGGAAACTTGCATGAAATTCAAATCCCAGTGTTTGTAAATTGGAACAGAGCCCCACTCATTTACGTACTGTCTGTGGCTCTTTTTGCAGCATAGCTACAGCGGAGTAGTTACTGCAGGGACTTTTTGATGCCAGAGAGGGAACTTCTGACCCAGTGACAACAGAAATGAAATGTTCTCACTTATGACTTGCAGACCTTACAGGAAAAGTTCTCTGACCTCCAGCTTAGGTGGAGCTCTGGTTCCCTCCCTTCAAGTCTTAGGGTCCCATGCAGAAATTGGGCCATCAGGGGCAAGTCTGCTTGGTCTGTAGTACCAGACAGTATAAAAATAATACCTTAACCACTTTGACAAGAAAAGTGATTTTAATGCCTTGCATGTAAACAGTTTTACTATTTTGCATATTTTATATTTGTAGAGTAATTCACTGTTTAAAATTTAACACAAAATGTTTTTGTTGAATGATGGATGAATATATTCATCAAGGAATATATTCAACAAGGAAACCACTTTCTTTCATAAAACTTCTTAAGGGGAAATTTTACATCTATGGAAGAATATGTGATTTTCTTAATTTGTTTTGTAAACAAGGGAAATGTTCACATTTTTTTTTTCTTTTTAGAAAAGGCATTTAATGGAAAGATTTGTTTACTGAGTGTGCCATTTGTTTTGGTTTTAAAAGATTCTTTGAATGCAGTGTTCTTCTTTTCCTAGTTACAGAGTAACACTGGATATCTATTTTAATATGACAAAATTGGGCTGGGGATATAGCTTAGTTGGTAGAGTGCTTGCCTCACCTGCACAAGTCCATGGGTTCAATCCCTAGCACCACACACACACACACACACACACACACACACACACACACACAAACATACACACACACAAAATTGCCTTTCTCCATTATACTTTCCTATGCAGAGTGTACTTTATTGACATTAATCTGCATATAGAATCAAATGATTGCATGGTTACATCTGGAAACTTGAATCCAGAAGCAAAATCTAGAGGGAAAAAAAGAAGAGAGGGACCTTAGGAAGAAAGTATATGTGAAGGTGTGTTTGTGTGTTTATTTGTGCTTTTTATTTGGAGGAGGCCGAGTATTGGTGGAAATCAGAGCTATCCAGAGGAGCAAAGATGCAGAAGAGAAAGCAAGCCATGGAGAGGGGGATCAAGAGCAAATTGACAAGTGGGCAGAGGAAGAGAGGGATGCAGGAGAACGGAGAGGATGCTTGGGGGGAGGGCAGGGGAAGTGGAGTAGCATAGAGGAGGAAAGTAGAATAAGAGGGAGAAGGGAAGGAATATCTGGCTGTAGGATTATAGGGTTTCTCATGAATTTTTCTGAAGTCCTGGTATAGAGCGTGGGTAGGGGGCAGCTGTCCAAGGACAACTCCTTTATATTTTCCAAGCCCTGCTTCTGAGAGACAGCACCTGGATTCTAAACTCCAGGTGAACCACTGGGATTCTCAGGGTCTGCTCACCCACCTCATGACCATTGACAGCTTGACAGCTTTCTATTCTCACTGAAGCCCAGTTTCCAGGTAATTCCTAACCCCTTAATGTATGCAGACAGCTGACTACCTGCGTTTCCATCTGCCACCCGACCACACATGCCTTCTTCCCTCCTTCATCCTTCATTTCCCCAGCTATCAGTCTAGAACACCCATTACTGCCTCCATAGGTACCAGTCTCACTGGGGTTCTCTCTCCCTTCTGAGCTATGGAGACTGGTAGTCTAGAATACCATTTGCTTTATTTTTTTGGGTATCACTGTTCACTGAGCCATGAGTCAGGATGTAGTAACTGACTCTGAGGAAAAAAAAAAAAAAAACATTATCTACTCAGTTCTCACTCTGGAAGCATCAAGGCCATTGCTGTTGATCTGAGGCTGCTCAGTCTTTTGAATTGGTTTCCTTGCCTCCTGGAAACCCATAACTCTCTTTTCTACCCCTTCTCATCACCACTTCTTCACAGTCCCAACAGCAGCCTCTTCTGTGCACATTTCTGATCACAGAACATGTCCCCACATTCCTCTGGCTCAGGGCCTTGTGTGCCCCTCCATCCCATCCATATGGAACAGGCAATGATAGAAATGGGCTCTCTGAGGCCATTACATGGGAGGCCAGTGGGCTTCAGAGATAGCTTTGACACTGCTGTTGGTCTCTTGTCTCTGATTTTGTACCTAAGTAATGGAGAACCTCATATATGCTTATTTGGCCATCATCTGAACTTCAAGTAAAATGTATCCATTCATTAACTCTTGAGAAATAGGTATTTAGTGGCCAGTATATCCCATTTACAATGATATGCCCATGCACAGCCATGAACAAATTATCTTCAGCTGCACAAGAAACCTCCACTTATTCCCTGAAGTCATCCCTGCCCAGTTCCATTGCTGTAGAGCATTCCCTTTCCCTTTTTGTCTGAAGACATGGGCTTGGATCTGTGCTTCATCCAGCTTGGGCACAGTAGCTTCATTGTGGCCCCAACTTTTTACTAGGAGGGGAAAAAGGTTCTTGCCATATTGCAGGGCACTGACAGGTAAAGTATTCTTGCACAGAAGAGCAATTGGGATCTGGGCGCTTATCAAGGCTTTTAGGAAACCCCTTCCATGGGACTGCTCAATTTTAAATATGGCAACAAGAAAAGCATGGCCATTATTTAAGGGTGTGGTGATTCCATAAGAAAAAATGAATAGACACCACCCCACATCCCCAGGGAGCTTATCTTGCCTGGGCAAACAGAGATGCACCCTCAGCAGGTGATAGATGTTGCTGTTGCCACATCTATTCATGTGTCTCCATCACAGTGTCACCTCCTTAGAGTTTGAGTGGTTTGGGGAGTCTAAATTAAGCTATGATATTCTCAATTCACCCACATTCCTCAGATTATTAACCATCCAGTGTCCTGGCAAGGACGTTTGCTTCATGATTTATATGGGTGCTGGTTACCCCAAAAGATGGAGGCCACTTCCACTGGTGCTGGGCCAACAATCCATCCACACGAAGAGTGGACATGTATCCTGGCTTTCCTGGAAGTTTCCATGTGTGCCTGAGAGCTTAATGTTTCTGCATGCTCTCTGGCTTAATTGTCGTCCCATTCTCTTTCAGAGGCCTCCTTTATTAGATGATAATTAAGAAGGCCACAGTAACCATGATCCCAGAGTCCTACTTCTCCTCCTTGTCTAAATAAACAATGTTCATCCACAGCCACCAATTTGTCACCTCTCCAGAGCCTTCTGGACCGGCCACTCACTGTCCCTTCTACTTTGTGTTGGTGACACCTCAGGTCCCATAACTCTGTACTTACCAGTGGGTTCACTTTTCACACAGCCACTTATCTTTCTTCCCTGATCTAGTGGGCTTCATCTTTCCTTCCTGTGACGTGCAGGGACATGAGGTTTCACTCCCATTGCCCTCTGGAGAAATCATAAGGTGGGAAATAGAGTCACAGGGTTGCTCCCAGGAGGAAGAATTGCAGTCTTCTGGCCACTGCTGTCCCTTGCCCTGATTTTTAAGCTGATGGTAGCATCTCTTCTTTTTTTTTTTTTTTTTTTTTTTTCCCAGTGTGGGAATTGAACCCAGTGGAGCTGTATCACTGAGCTAACCATCCCCAATCCATTTTATTTTTTGTTTTTGAGACAAGATCTCTCTTGCCTAGGCTGGCCTTGAATTTGCCATCTTCCTGCCTCCTCCTCCTCCTCTGCCACCAGAGCTGGCTTCCCCCACCTTAACTATCTAATTTCTCTGTATTTCTTTACTAGAGACTCACCTTCAACATCTCTGTAGTCTCACCTCCCCTCATCCCCCATCCACACCCTTGTCTAGCCTCATTCTCCCATTCTTTAATGGTCCCATTTTTAATGCTCCCATTCTTTAATGCTTCCTGAATATTCCAGATTGTTTACACCATTACTACTGTTCTAATCAGAAAACACTAAATGCAGTCACACCTGGGTATGGTGATAATGTCACTCCTTCCATAGCCTTGCTGTGAGGGCTCAGGAACCTGCTCAAGTCTGGCACCTCTTTGAAACTCAGTAGATATTCCATCTTTGAATCTTTCTCTCTTCCCTCCCGCCATCCCCGGTGGGGTAAGTTTGTCCAGCATACGTGCCTGTACAATGTCAGACCTGCTGCTTCCATGACACTCCCCCAGCTCTATGCCTTAGTTCCAAGCAGCCTGCCTTGGGGTCCAATGTCCTGGGATGCTATTTACTTTCAGTTACATCATTTCCATTGTTTCCCCATCATGAGAGTATTATATTCTAAGTTTTAAAAACTTAGCAATAAAGGAAAATGAATTATATAATCTTAACATTTAGATACTACCTTTGTTCCCTTTTTAGTGTGTTCACCTCATGTGTGTAGGCACACACACGCTCACACATATACACACACTCAGATATTCTCATACGTACTCAAACACACATAGACACACACAACCGTTCTCTATATTAAAATATATTAGAGATGCACTGGATTAATTCATTTTGATAATGCTGATGGCAGAGCACCAAAGTCAATGTTTGGCTGTAATTGAGGCAGACGCCGAATATTACCATCACTAGATGAAAATCTAACATTTTAACAAAAAATGGGTATTGTTACTATTTGATTGTAGTTTCTTACCAGGAGTCACACTGTAAAAGTTTGATTTCAGGGTCAGAGACAGTTCTGTCTAGGCAATGTCCCTGCTTGATGCTTTTGTGCTCAGTGCTTCAATTTGTGATACTAAGTAAGTGCTCATTTGCAACTGAGTTTGGTGGGAAATAAGATAGGGTGAGGGGTTCTTTATATTTCCCTAAGATTTTTTTCCTTGCTTTGCTCTGTTGGTTGTCTTAATTATATCTGGGTTGACAATTATTTACATCAGTTGTTACAGTGTGATTCTGAAGTGTTTGCCCCCTTTAAATTTTTGAGGTAGCAAGCTTGACAAAGCTGCCTATTAATTCATTCTTGTTGCCGCAGTCTGGCTGGGCACAAAATAACCAAGCCACCATGAGGCACTTGTAGGTTCAAACAGGAACTACTTTATTGCCCGAACTCCACCGGCACTGCGGGGGGGGGGGGGGGGGGGGGGGACAGCAGGGGTCTATATACAACTGAATACACAGCCTCTTTCAATCCAGCATCATCCAGTCACAGCAATTATACACAGCTTAACTTAATTATCATCATCTTTTTTTTTTTTATTGGTTGTTCACAACATTACAAAGCTCATGACATATCATATTTCATACATTAGATTGAAGTGGGTTATGAACTCCCAATTTTACCCCAAATGCAGATTGCAGAATCACGTCGGTTACACATCCACAATTTTACATAATGCCCAATTAGTAACTGTTGTATTCTGCTACTTTTCCTATCCCCTACTATCCCCCCTCCCCTCCCCTCCCATCTTCTCTCTCTACCCCATCTACTGTAATTCATTTCTCTCCTTGTTAATTTTCCCATTCCCCTCACAGCCTCTTATATGTAATATTGTATAGCAATGAGGGTCTCCCTTCATTTCCATGCAATTTCCCTTTTCTCTCCCTTTCCCTCCCATCTCATGTCTCTGTTTAATGTTAATCTTTTCTTCCTGCTCTTCCTCCCTGCTCTGTTCATAGTTGCTCTCATTATATCAAAGAAGACATTTGGTATTTGTTTTTTAGGGATTGACTAGCTTCACTAAGCATAATCTGCTCTAGTGCCATCCATTTCCCTGCAAATTCTATGATTTTGTCATTTTTTAGTGCTGCATAGTACTCCATTGTGTATAGATGCCACATTTTTTTTATCCATTCATCTATTGAAGGGCATCTGGGTTGGTTCCACAGTCTAGCTATTGTGAATTGTGCTGCTATGAACATCGATGTGGCAGCATCCCTGTAGCATGCTCTTTTAAGGTCTTCAGGGAATAGTCCGAGAAGGGCAATAGCAGGGTCAAATGGTGGTTCCATTCCCAGCTTTCCCAGGAATCTCCAAACTGCTTTCCAAATTGGCCGCACCAATTTGCAGTCCCACCAGCAATGTACAAGAGTACCCTTTTCTCCACATCCTCGCCAGCACTTGTTGTTGTTTGACTTCATAGTGGCTGCCAATCTTACTGGAGTGAGATGGTATTTTAGGGTGGTTTTGATTTGCATTTCTCTGACTGCTAGAGATGGTGAGCATTTTTTCATGTACTTGTTGATTGATTGTATATCCTCCTCTGAGAAGTGTCTGTTCAGGTCCTTGGCCCATTTGTTGATTGGGTTATTTGCTATCTTATTGTCTAATTTTAGCTTGCTGGCGTCACCTCTCAACCACTCCTGGCAAAATGCTAGGCGCCATCCCGACTCGGGCTGTGGCTCTCAACCCTTGTAAAGATATGAAATGTTCAAATATGACTGTAGCTTGAAAGATTTGTGGTCTAAATAGAAACAAATAAAAAATGTTAAATCTTAAAGGTTGCTTATTGTTGTTAAGTCTAGTATACCAAACAATTCCACAAAGATTTGGGTTATTATATTCTCTAATAATGTATTTTACTCTGCTTTGTAATATTATTTCTGGTTTGATACACTGTTTTGGTTTAGAAAGTATATGACATCTTTGTAAAGGGAGCAACCTAATGTGTTCTCATATTTGTTTCATTGCACCATTTCCTTTTACATTTGAATATTTGTTAAAGTTCTTAATAATTTTTTTGCACATAAAATTAATGGCTTTCAATTATTGTGCATTTTGCTCTTACAATGATACTTTTATATTTACAAATTATCTGATTGAGAGTCTAGAAACATACCACCCATATAAGGAGATTTTCAATCCAAGTACATCTAAAATGCATATTTATATTTGAAAGTGAGTATTCAGACATGAACAATAGGTTCAGGTGGCATGCGTTGTTTGTAGTATTGGTGTTTAATACAGTACATTTTGATGTAATGGTGACCTGCATGTCCATGATCATCACTCGTGTATGTATATAAATTCAGGGTGCCAGAATGATGTTGAAATAGTCATTTGACTGTTTATTCTTTCAAAGGCCTTGCCTATTCATTCAGAATAGGTCAGTCCATTTTCACTCACGGTGACAAAGTACCTACAATAAACAGCTTAAAGTAGAAAAGGTTTATTTTGGTTCATGGTTTCAGTCCATGGTCACTTGGCCCTAATTCCTTGAGCCTGTGGCGAGGCAGTATATCATGGTGGGAGAGTGGGGCAGAGGAGGCTGCTTACCTCATGGCAGCTAGGAAGCAAAGAGAGGGCAGGGTTAGGGCCCAATATTCCCTTCAAGAGCACATCCCAACTATCTAACTTCCTCTTCATAGGCCCCACCTCCTAAAGGTTCCATCGCTTTCCAATAGTGCCATAGGCTGGTGACTAAATGATGGATCCAAACGATAACAGAGAAGCTGAGGCCAACTTATAGGTTTTAGGCAAATATGGTGGCTGCAACCAAACTCTGATGGATTTCTGACAAATTAGTTTGCATCAGATTTTGTATCCTGCTCTACTGACTTACCCTTAGCATTTTTTTGTAGTCCTATTCTTTTAAAATTGTGATATTTAATGGCTGAGTGGTTCTTATCTCTTTAGATATATTCCATAATTTATTAGCTTTCCCATTTTACATCAGACACATTCATTCATTTGTTTTTTGTTCAACTTTAGACTGTATCTGTATGGTCAACATGCATCTGGATTATGCATTTTTTCCCCTTTACCTTTCATATACTTAAACATTGTGAGGAGGCCTTTGCAGTAATCAAAAACTGCCTCTTCCCTTTTATACAGGGGGGTCTCTCGGGCACTTGAAGATGGTTTATTTCTCCTTCTCCCTCAAGGGCTCTCATTCAGGCTGGCAATTTTGTCTCATTAGCAGGTTCTCTTCCATACAACATTTGAACCTTCTCCATCTATGGGCTGTGTCTTTTTGAACCCGGAGCATCTGAGCTCTGAACCCCTTGCACACCCTCCCACCAGCAATCCATCCCTTGCTTTTTCTCCCAGGGCCTCTCCTACTTAACTGGGCCCCTGATTCCTTGGGCTTAGGCGTTGGTAGGCCATAACTTTTTCAGAGGCAGTCTGTACCCAGACACCAAGCTCAGGTGTTATCTTCTCTCTTATATATGGCTGATGACCCCTGCTTTCCCCTAATAGTCTGGTTGTTAGGGTGTTAGATTTGACTTAAGCATGAGACAGCTCATGGGTGGGTCCCATTGTGGTTAGTCTTGTGGTTCTGTTCCTCTCATCTCACTGAGTAGGCCATGTTGAATGAATATTGCCTTGTTCCAGAATCATAACCTTGACAATGACCTCCCCATTTTACTTCCTGCTTCTGGTACCTCTTGCTGGATGTGTGTTGTTCACCATTCTACAAAGTCCAGCACAGAGATGCTGGGTCTTCAGCTAGCAGGGTGGCAAAGGAAACTGTACACTGGTGGGAATACGGTGGTTTCAAAAGGGCACAGTTCAGTGCATGGTGGGACCCAGGGTGCCAGGGCTCTGCCTACACCATCCATCTCAGGATATCTCTTCCGGGCTGCCTTCGGACTGCTTCCTATTCCCTGTCAAAGCCTGTCTGCTAGGAGGGCTCAGGCCTACAGCCAGGGCTCAGTGTCCAGGATGGAGACGGCATCTGGAGGAGGTAGGACCTGCCCTGTCCCTCCCTCCCTGGGTCTAGCAGCCATTCCTTTCATAATTCTGCTACCTCTGCCCAATTCCAGAGCTACAGGGCCATCCTGCCTATGGGATAGGGATGTCTCATAGAGCACCACACAGCTGGTTAAAACCTAGCAAGGATCTGGATGCGGAGTCCCCAGACTCCCAATCTAATGATTTTTCTGCACATTGTATTACAAAAAAAAAAAAAAAATCCAATGCTGAGGAGGACCTTTGGGAACTGCCTGCTCTCCCTTTATCCTGAAGTAGAAGGGACCCTCCCTTGCTAGCACTTCAGGAAAATCCTTTATGGTCTTTCACTGAATCATTTTGATAACAGTCTAGATATTCCAAATGTATATCTGCTACAACTGCACAAGAAATCTGAGTAACCAGTTTTTCAGAACCTAAGCAGTTAATGCTAGAAATTTTGCTGCAAATAAATTGATCAGTATGCAAGACAGTTGTCACGGCTGAATCATGGTCCACAGTTAAGGTAAACAGAGCTGTGATGACATCTTCTGAGCAGAATACAAATGCAGCTACATTTCCTCCCAGAGGTTTCTGACATTCCTTCTACACGGATAACAGACTCTCCTAAGAAGGTGTTGGTCACAAGGAAGAAAGATCTTTGTTTAATCCCTCTGAAAAGGTAGGGTTGTGGTATTTGATGTGCTTTCTGTGCAGAGAATTGTTCTAAGAGAGCCGAATATTGAGGAGAGCATTTTTTCTTGGTTAGCTGCCTCTCCTTGCTCCTCTCCCACCCGTGGAGGGAACATTGTGATTTTTCATTTATTGGATGATCATTAAAATAGTATATGTGTTTGTATTATGGAAGTTTGCATGTCATTAATTTTTTTTTTCCAATGTGAAGATCAAGGAATATTTCCCTTATTTGGATTCACATGAAATAGCAGGCTTAGAACAAAATGTCCTTTTTCATTTCCTTCTCTTCCTTCATCTTAATGCTCTCAAGTTTCACATTTTTCCCCAGGTTTTTCCCTGCCTATGTCGTATTATAGAAATTGCTCACAATATGTCTGCATTTGAAATGTAGAATGATCTGTAGCTAGATGCTGCATCACAAGCCAGATATGTTTTCTGTGTTATGGTGAAGCTTGTAAAATCCTTAGCTTGTACTGATTTTAGAATGAGCTCAAAACCTCATTGCAACTTTGTGTAAGAGCCGGCAGTCATTTCCCCCTGTGTGTAATGGAAGACAGCTTCTTGGTGGTATATTTGCATTTGGGGTTGGACTGCTGTGGTTACAGATGTTTTTATTTGTTCATTTGCCATTGGTGATATCAGGAACGCTGATTAGAGAGCATTAGAAGAGGGTTGCCTTTGAAGTGGGGGAATAACTAGATCTGTATGGAGATGCACCTGGGGTAAAAGGCCAGGAAGCAAGCTCCAGTGGCTAAAGGGAACAAGAATGCATAACTCCTCAAGTGAGCTGGCATCTGCTAAGAAATGCTGGAGCAGTCAAAGGAATTCATCTTTTATATTGTGCTTTAGTCCTATAGCATTGTAGCGTTTTTGTAGCCTGTTGCCAGGTTAGCACAGTTGTGGCCTCCTCCAGAAAACCTTCTTAGATCTCCCCAGTTATCCTCATAACCCAGTTCCTCTCCCACAGCAGGCAGCTCCCTGGACACATGTCTGCCTCACACTGTCTTACATCCGGTCCCTTAGTTTGTGCCTGTTGCACAACCCCTGGCTCAAAACACTTTACAAACACTGCCCATTTGTTTACAGCACCCTAGCAAAAGAAAGGAGCATCTGAATAACTACACTTCTAGATGGAGAAATTGAGTCTGATAGGGACGAAGTGAAAACTGGAAACAGACTCCTGCTGGGTGTGTGGCCCCATGAATAAATGACCCAGGAAGGTGTGAATGTTTGTGTGTGTACCTTACTCCGAAAGTTCCCATGTACAGAGTATGTGTGGCATGGTAGATGTAAATATACCACCAGCCCAACCATATGTTTCTGCCTCCTCTAGAAATTTTTTTTGCACTGTGCAGTGTAGGAGGATCAGGTGACCAAGGTTTTTTAGAATTTTCCCTTTTGGGACCCTGAAGATGACACACCACGATTTTGAGACAGTGACATCATTGCATTCCTCTTTGAGCTCCGCCATCCTGGCCCTGTCTTCCACCTGGGCTGCTGTGCCTGCCTTCATTCACAGGAGAAGAACAGGTATAGTGCCCATGTCATAGGAACCAGTCCCATGCTGGGGAGGAGGGGGCTGATGGAAACAGGCCTCCTTGAGAAGGGGTATTTGAGCAGAATGTAAATGACTGAGGAGTGAATAGCAAAGAGATCATTATAGAAGGATTGCACTTGAAATTGGGGAGTAACTAGATCTGTAGGGAGATGCAGCTTCCTTTCCAGAGGACATAACATTTGCAAAGGTCCTGAGTTGAGAGGGAACATGGTATGCTCAATAAACTTACCGGGCAGTGTGGCTGGAGCTGGAGGTGTAGGTAAGAGAGGCAGATAGCAGACTGACCATACAGGAACTGGTTGATCATGGCAGGGAACTTTGCATTATGCTAAGAGCAAAGAGAAGCCCTTAGAGGACAGAAGGGCTGGGCTTATCCCATCTGGCTTCCAAGGGGGAACTCAATAGAAGGGTCAATGATAGGTGTAGGAAGACTGAGGGTGGGGGTGTTTTATGAGGCAGGCCACAGCAGAACCTAGAAGGTGGAGAGATTATAGAAGGTGAGAATTGATGACTGGGTTTAGGAATCATCAGCAAAGAGACAACATTGATGGCCCATGCCTGAGTGGTCACCCAGGGGAGAACATAGAGAAATAAGACCTTGTATGATGCCTTGGCATCTGGAAGTGGAGCAGCAACTGGCAAATGAAACCTGGAAGGAGGAACATGAGTCAGGAGACCAAAAACATAATGCCTGGTTAACCAGGAGGGATGCTCAAAGTGGGACTGAGAGAGCCACAACCCACAGAGAAGGTGGGGGAAGAAGAATGACTAAGTGCCTTCACTAGATGTTAGGATGGTGGCTCTCTAGTGATGGGGACCAAGTCTGACTGGAGAAAGAGGAGGCCTGGAGGATAGGCAGTTCTTTGGTGGCATTTTGCTCCTCAAGGTGGGGCAGGTTTGCTGTGCCACAATTACAGACTTGCTTGAGCAGTGGAAAATTCCACATCTTTTTCTAAGGTTGATTTGAATTTGATGCAGGGTGGTATTGTCATAGGATGCACTCAAGTTTCTAGGCTGCACCAGGTGCCCCTCCTTGCCAACTGTGGCAGTACCTCAACTGCATAGAAAAGTCAAGGCAAAGATCCTGACCCACGCACTCCTTTCAAAATTGCACCCCTTGCCAGACTCTGCTGGGCCTGCCCACAAGGATGTGGAGTCAAGGGGATTGATGACTGATCCAAACTTCTGGGTTCGCTGCTGGCACTGGGCAAGGCAGCTTCTGAAGGGTGTGTGCACTGTGTCAGGTTCAAGTACTCTCTTCTCTCTCAGGTGAGGCTCTCAGGTGTGAGCTTCCTTGCCAGTGAGAGAAAAAGTTCTGTGTCAGGTGCAGGGAGTGTGTTTTGTGTGGCATGTATGTACATGTCATGCATGTGGTGTGTGTGTGTGTGTGTGTGTGTGTATGTGTGTGTTATTGTGTAGCGTGTATAGTTTATGTGTATGAAGCCCTGAGAAGAGATGTGTGGTGAGGCTCACAGCTCAGCACAGCTGTGCCCTCTGCTGACCACTTCCCTGAGGTGTGGGTGGGCCTGCCTGCTGGCAGAACCTTAGTGAGGCAGCAAGAGGTGGGGAGGGAAGAGGCCGTCAATCTCAGGCTGCCCCTTCTTTCAACAGTTGTGGACAGGGAGTGTTACTAGGCAGAAGAGGCCAGGCTACATGGCTCACCACTTCACAAATAAATATTCAGAGTTAAATTGGTAGGAAAATAGGTTTTATTCAAAGCCAGCTTTGAAGGAAGATAGAAGAAACTGTTTAAAAATTTTTATGTTGGAAGGCTTTGGGGAGAGGGAAAAGCAGGAAATATACATGTGCTGACTGAGTTAGCCTATGCTAGATGGCCCCAGGACGACCCTTCAGCATGAACAAGTTGCTGTCAGTTTCATAGGGGCCTCCAACTTCATAGGGAGCCCACTTCCTGGCACTTTAGGAGTGGTCAGGAGGCCTAAAACAACTGCTCTCCCTGCACACAGTGCCCCACCATTGCATTTTGTGCACTGCTAAGAGATAGAACTAAAAAATCAGAATCACAGAAGTGTTTTAATTTCTCATAGTAAGAAAATGGCAAAGTTTTGTTAGCATCTCTGTGTGTGCACCTTTTATGTGTGTGGGGGGGGGTACTGGGGATCTAACCACTAAGCAACATCCTTAGCCCTTTTTATGTTTTTTTGTTTTTTGTTTTTGTGACAGGGTCTCACTAAGTTGCTGAGGGTCTTGCTAAGTGGCTGAGGTTGGCCTCAAACTTGCCATACTACTGCCTCAGCCTCCCTGATATATCTGGACATTTTAATGTATTTTTATTGATACTGAAGAGTTGTCTTCCAGGAGGGCCATCCTCGTGTACCCAGCTGCAGAATGTGACAGCCACCTGTGGGGTCTGAGGCATGATTTCCTTGCTATGCAGTGTAGTGGCCAGATTTCCCCTTTTCTTTGTTTCAGAGTGAAATTCAGAGACCCTGGAGCAAATTGACACTATACTTACAGGACAACTGTTCACCTGAATGGTTCAGCTTCTCTGCTCCATTTGATACCAGGCCCTGCCTTTGAGACTACCACCTCTGACCTGGCCAGGGACCTTCTCTGGGTGCAATCCCAGGAGCTTTGCTTGCTTGCACTTGAGTCACAGAAAAAAAAAAAAAAAAACTACAGATTTGGGAAACAGGTGATCACTTTCCCAGGGAAAGTGTGTATCCCACTTAGATGGATATGGACACTGACAACAGAGGAGAGAGGCCTCTCCTGATTTTACTTTTGTTTACATTTATTAAGGGTAGCTCCTAAAAATCAACCTTAGAGAAAACATGTAACCTTTAATATAAATTTTAGCCTCGTAGATTGCACCTTCCCTTTGGTTTTTCAGTATCTAGAACACTGTTTTAGTTATCAATAGGACTTTTGATGAAATGAGACATCTATTCTGTTAGAAATGCCAGGATGCTGTAAGGAATCAAACATGCATTTGGAAGTAGCTCAGCAAGGCAAACTCTGATTCTGCAGAAGGGTCTTCTACCAAATTGGCAAGCAAGTACGTTTGGGAAACAGTCTACCTGTTTTTATCCCTAATCCAGCACTGCCCCTTGCTCTGATAGGAGGAGCTCAGGTTACAATCTACGTAACTGGCTAATTCAAAACCAGGGACAGCAGAGGGAAAGGCTATAGTTAAAATGGCTACAATTGGATCTTACATCCCAAATAAGACTAAATACTAGATTCTCAAAATGGACCACCAGACTTTCTATTTCTCACAATTCCTTAAATAAACTAAAAAGGAAGCAGAGGAGCAGATTTTCTTGATATCATAAAGAATCTCTATATTTCATCAGCATCTTATTTCAGTTAAATTCAAGGACCAAGCAAGACCACCTACCATTGTCTTCACATCCCAAGGTCACTAATCCTTGCCATAATTGCAATTTTAATTATTGTTGCTTGAGTATTTATTTTTTCCAAATATGTGCTCTTCACACATATTATCCTTAATTTTTAAGCTTTCCCTGCAAGGTACAGATTATGAACATTTTGTAGGGTACAGATTATAACACTTTGCCCTAGAGTGGTCCAGTCACTCAAATACATTAAAATGTTTGAGTTGTGATTTGAAACTAGGAATGCTTGACTGAAAAGTCCTTGGGTGTTTCTCTTAGCCCATTATAATTCATTTACTACTGAATGTTATTCTGGACACTATGGCCAACAAAATAAGATTTGAAAAATAAATTGAGGGGCTGGAATTGTGGCTTAGCGCTAGAGCGCTTGGCTAGCATGTGTGAGACCCTAGGTTCGATCCTAAGCACCACATAAAAATAAAATAAAGATATTGTGTCCAACTATAACTAAAAAATAAATATTAAAAAAAATTTTTAAAAAGAAAAAGAAATTGAGCCTTCAACTATTAAAAAGGAGAAAATATTAATAAAGTATTAATGTTGTCATCAATAGGATTTGGAAGCACAAAATTTAGAAGATTTAGTGAAAAAAAAATTATCAGAACAAATAAGGGAATCTGGTAAAATGGCAGGAAACATGATAATGACCCCAAATTCTCTTTACCAGACATGTAAATTTCAAAAGGACAATACCTAGAACATTGAGGGAGAGGAGGGCAACACCCATGTTAGTTGCTGGTCAAATCAATTACTTCAAGCCTCATAGACTACTAACCAGTTAGAAAATAAGATGGGAAAAGATCATGCTTACTTTAGTAGCAATGATCATAACACAGCACATATAATATTGCATGTAATGACACAAAATACATAGAAACAAACCAAATGGGGAACTCCAGAAACCTATATGATGAAAGTCAAAAACTTTACTGAGCTGAAAAGGGAATCTTCAGTTAGTTATAGGCATATGTCAATTAGTGGTTAAAAATGCACAATGTTGTAAAAATGTCAGTGTTCCCTCAATGAATTCTCAGCTCTTGAAAGAGACTTAATTGCAAGGGTGTTAAATTTAATATCTTCATCAAGTTAAGTCAAAATTTAAATGGAAGAATATATTAAAAAGGAGAGCAAAGATTTCTGAGAGTTGGAGTAGTGAAACTTCATCCCTAAGTGTGTTACGAAGTACAGTAGAGGAGCAAAGATGCATAATTAGGTAATTGAGGAGGAAATAGATATGCTAGAGACAGACACTTTCATGTGTAAATAAAATACAGCATAGAGGGAGCATCAACAAAATTTATGGGAAAAAGGCAGGATTTCTGAATAAATGGGGTTAGGTCAATTGATCTTGTCTTCTTAAAATTCTACTTCTTAAAGCTTTCTATAGTATTAAAAAGAATCTTTCAACTTGAAAGACAGCAACAGATTGGAAAAAGTATTGTAAAATATTTTCAGGAAATAGGACAAAGTTCCAATTTATTATAAGAGATTGTACAAAGAAAGATATTCCAAATCTTAGTAGAGGAATGAGCATAAGATATACAAGTGCAGTTTACAAAAGAAGCAATCAAATTAGAAAGAAATGTTACTCAAGAAATGCCTTACAAGGATATTGGAGGTATGAGCCACCACTTTCAGATATTGGTTGTTTAGCCTCCTTGGCTGGGGTTAGATATGAGCATCTCCTTTTCAAATCATGTCAGTACATTTGTATATTAAGCTCACTTGCTCTCCTTCTCGTATCCCACTGGCTTTATGGCAAATGCCTATCACATGTGAAGACAGTAGTTCTCTCCGAGCACATTATACTCCATGTAAGTAAGTGTAAAATTTCTTCATGGTAGAAACTCCACGTGTCCAGCTGTCAACTTACACATGGAACCTTGCATCAAGCTTGGAGAATACTGGGAGGTGCACAGTGCATGAGTCAAAGGCAGGCTGGTGTGGGGCTGCTTTCAGGAAGCTGGCTCTTTGGCTGGGCAAATGAGACTTACCACTTACCCACAGGGAGCAGCCAGAGAGCAGAATGAGGTCTAATCTCTCTTTGCCTTGTGTCCCCCTCTATCTAAGAAAGGATTGGATCTTCAGTATTCCCCATCCTTTGCCCTTCAAGTCAGCACTTTGGGGAATTTCACTTTCTGCAACTTGTATTGTTATAGGGCGGGGACCTTCTGGGAAACTGAAGCAGCATGAAGGCCCCCTATGTCCCTGATTCTTGGGAACAGGTCAGAAAGATCTCAGACATGTTGCTCAGGGTAGCAGGCATGAGTTCATTAGAAGGAATGGGAATGGGAAAAAAGGGACACTGTCAAGGGAGAGTAAGTCCTCTCAGAGGGGAGAGGGGGTGTGCCTCTCCTGCTCTCCAGCATTTTGAGGATCCCAGGGAGGTTTCCAGAATCCTGCTGAGGTTCTCCTCTTGACTTTTGACTAATGATGACATCAGACTTTCAAATCCCCACTGCCATGACAACTCTAGGTCATTTTGGCCCAGGCTGACCCATTCTAAATAGAACCTCTTCTTACAGGAGGTCAGGGGGAATTATCCTTATCTCTTTGAGTTCTGGGATCTGGTCTGCGTAAGGGTCACCACTGCCCCCCACCCCCACAGGGTAACTTGTGTTGTTCTTGACTGCGCTTTGGGCCTGCATTTCTTCTGCAGACAACAGGTCATTTGCTTAGGAATGTAACATATCTTGTCGACTTAAGCCAGACAGGGCTGCAGGTAAATTGCTTTTTAAAAGTGAAACTGTGTGGGGATCAGCACTGTAGTCCCCATTGATAGAATTATCCCATTAACCTCATTTTCCCTCCACTCATGTCTGTCCATCTCCTATTAGTATCACAAAAGCAATTGGCATTTTTTGTTTTCCCAAAATAAAAACAAGTGAATGTCCTTTTTGCCAAATTACACATTACCTGCCAGCCCTGAACTGGAGGGCAATTGGGACAGAGGAGTCAATGGCTAAGATCCATTCCAATCTAACTCAAAGGTGGGGTAGCTGGCTTTAACATACTGAAACTAATATCGTGTGAATTAACTTGGCAGGTACAAAAATTTTTAAGTTTCCACAAATACAGACATTGATGATAGGCTGGATCAAACAGAGTTACATGCAATTCTTTACATAGAATTTCTCAGTGTGTTTTTAATGGACATTGGTATATCCAGAAAAGGAGTAAATGCACAGTTTTTTGCTAACTCACTGATTTTTTTTTTCCTGGAGAATCTTAGGTCTGCTCTTCTGTGGAAATTAGGAAGGGGTGACTTTCATTTTCACCTGCTTGTTCTAGTAGCAGTGGGTCTTAATGGACACAGCATGTTTTAACATCCACTTCAGAAGAAAAATAATTTTATATACATATAAATTTCTCATCAGAAGCAGGCAGATGGTAAGGTTGTTAGGTCATTGTCACAAACTGTCTCACTGTCACAAACCCAGTGCAGTCATTTTCTAAAGGGGAGAGACTTTTTACAAAGGGATCTTTCCTTGAGTTCTTTTCAACGCATACATTCGTTAAAATCAAAACAAGATTGTAATTGTTCTCAGTTTTGTGAACATAGCAGAGCGGCTGAATTAATATTTTGTTTATTAGTATTACAAAATTCTTCTTCAATAGTTTTGGTTTGGTTTGGTTTGGTTTTTGGAACTGGGGGGTTGATCCCAGGGATGCTTAAACACTGAGCCATATCCTCAGCCCTTTTTTATTTTGAGACAGGGTCTCACTAAGTTGCTTAGGGCCTCGATCAATCACTGAGGCTGGCTTGGAATTTATGATCCTCCCCCCTGTGCTACTCGAGCCACTGGGATTACAGGTGTGCCCCACTATACCCTGCACCTTTCACTTTTGAGTGAAAGACTAGGGATGCAGCTCAGTGGTGAGCACTTGCCTAAGTTTGATCCCAGGACTGGAGAAAAAAAAGAAAGAAAAAAGAGATTTGAGTGTTTGAGTGGAATAGTTCAAGTTGACCTTCAAATGTGTTTATTAAACACAATGTCTTTGGACCTGACTGTGAGGCCACTGTCATGTGACTCCCTGTTTCTGCTGGAAGGAGACAGCAATAACTACACCAAGTGTCCACTTTCAACATACTGGACATTCCTTCTCTACTAACAGGGGCCCAAGTTCCTGCTGTTATCTTGAAATGTTTTATTGAAATATGTTTTTATAGACTGTTGCTTCCCTTCTATCCCCAGTAAGAATTAAGCTAAGAAAAGTGAACACTGTGGAAGTCATTCCCATGAACAATGAACAGAATCAGAGAAGCTGCTTAAAGTGTTTATCTTGTCATGGAATGATCTGAGAAAAGGGTTGCCTAAATTTAGGAATTCTCCAAAAGTAGGAAGGAGAATCTTTAAAATCAAGAAAGCTCACCATGGTTCCAAGAAGCTTGCAGAGTGTCTGGCTTATGAGAAATGAATATTAACCTGTACAGGACAGGCACCCTTGTCCAGTGTCCATTACTCTTATTTTTTAATATTTTTCCCACCAAGGCCTGGCTCAGGAGAGCCAGGGCACATCATCCTGGTGCCATTACTGGCTCATTGTGCAGCATGACATGATGCTTTTAATGCCCCATGCACAAAGCGGCCAGGCAGGGCTCCCACACTTGGGAGTTCTGAGTCCAGACTGAGGGTGGGGACCAGCCTTCTGCCTGAGCACAATCTCCAGGGCAAGCGTTAGAGAGCACCAGCAGTTGCTGTGGCAGGATACTGACTTTCAGGGAGTTTGTCCCATCAAGGGGGCCAGTCATTGGTACCAGCTGCAGCCCCCTCCCCTCAGGCTCCATGCTGTCTGGATTCCTAGACATCATACCTCCTATGTCTAGGTGACCAGGAGACTCTTATGAAAGCAGCTAAGCTGCACCAATTCTTTATTTAAATTTTTTGGGGGGGTACTGAACCCAGTGATGCTTTACCATTGAGCTACATCTTCAGCCCTTTTAATTTTTTACTTTGAAACAGGGTTTTGTTAAGTTATTGAGGGTCTTACTAAGTTGTTGAGGCTGGCCTTGAACTTACTATCTTCTTATCTCAACCTCCTGAGTTGTTTAGATTACAGGTGTGTACCAGCTTCATGAAATTATTATTATTATTATTATTATTATTATTATTATTAGCTTTAATTAGTTACACATGACTGTACAGTGATCTTGATATATCAAACATTTGAATCAAATGGGGTATAATTACTTCTTTTTCTGAGAGTACAGGTTGCTGAATCACATTGGTCATACAGTCACGTATATACATACAGCAATAGTAGTGTCTATTTTATTCCTCTGTCCTTCCTATCCCCCCTCCCTTCCCTCCCCTCACTTCTCTCTACCCAATCTAAGGTGATACACTTCTTTTTTTTTCCCCCTCACATGGTCATACATGTAATCTGTATAATGATGAGGGTCTCCTTCCATCTTCCGTGCAACTCCCCTTCTCCCTCCCTTTCCCTCCCACCTCTCTTTCCTATCTAGAGGTAATTTTCTTCTCATGCTCTTCCTTCCTACCCCATTTTTGAGTCACCTCCCTTATATCAGAGAAGACATTCAGCATTTGTTTTTTTGGAATTGGCTAACTTCACTTAGCATAATCCGCTCTAATGCCATCCATTTCCCTGCAAATGTTATGATCTTGTTACTTTTTACTGCTGAGTAATATTCCATTATGTATAAATGCCACATTTTTTTTATCCATTCATCCATTGAAGGACATCTAGGTTGGCTCCACAGTCTAGCTATGTGAATTGTGCTGCTATAAACATTGATGTGGCTGTGTCCCTGTAGTATGCCGTTTTTAGGTCTTTTGAGTGTAGTCTGTGAAGAGGAATAGCTGGGTCAAATGGTGGTTCCATTCCCAGTTTTCCAAGGAATCTCCATACTGCTTTCCAAATTAGCTGCACCAATTTGCAGTCCCACCAGCAGTGTATGAGTGTACCTTTTTTCCCCGCATCCTTGCCAGCACTTGTATGACTGATTCAAGTACTGTTTGAGAGTACAGCCCAGGGGGAAAAAGCAGAACCCAGACAGGGAGGAAGGACTCACTGAGTCACATAAGTTGTGATGGGTAGAGTGACTGCAGCACCCGGCTCCTGAACTGTCTTCCAGGTGGTACTGCTGGGAATTTTCGGCAGCTTTTCTTGCTTGATACTGGGTTTTCCTGGAGTTGACAAAAACCTCTTGTCTTTGTTGAATTTTAGAAATGGCTTCAGACATACCTGGATCGGTGACATTGCCTGTTGCCCCAATGGCGGCCACTGGACAGGTGAGGATGGCAGGAGCCATGCCTGCCCGTGGAGGAAAGCGGCGTTCTGGGTAAGCAGCCTCCGCATTTCCAGGAATTGGACATAATAAATGTTGAGCAATGATCTTGACCTGTTGGGAAAGTATTGTTTTTTCCCCTCCTGTAGAATAAGAACTCAGCAGCTCACATCCTGTTTAGATTTTGCAAGATTCCTAAATATGCACATGATTTGCTTCTAAGTGTTTTGGGCCTTGGCACCCAGCTGGGGACTTCTGTTTGCTTATCCTTGTGGTGGGAATGTGCTTAGTGACCCTGCTTGGGACTTCTTCAGGTCATCTCTCAAAGGAGGCTTGCTCTTCACCACCACAAGTCCCCCCACCCACCCACCCCGCAAGCTCTAAGGCTTGATTTGTTAGCTGAGTTCCAGGCCCTATGGGCTGCAAAGGATCACCTGGAGCCCTCCATCATTTTCTCTGGCTGCCCATCTGTGGGCAATGTACAGAATTCCTTTCAAAATAACGGGCTAAAGCCTGTGTCTGAAGTCCAGACAGCTTGAATCACATGCTATTACTGGCTAATAAAGTTGATAACAATAATAGTGCTATTAACTATGCTAGTTCTGAGAGACAGAAAGACCAGCACTTTTGAGCAGATAGGATCAAAACTGCAACTACTCATACTGAATTAGAGCAAACAACCAACCACAACCCTATAGGTAAAACTTTACTGACATTTCAGACTCAGTTATCACTTAACTCCTTTCCAGCACCAAATCTATTTTATTTTCAGTGAAATATTTGACCAACAAGGTTTCTCACAAAGTCAAAGCAACTTTTACTTTTAATGCAACTTCTGGTAATACATGGGCTCTCCTGGAAAGCAACTGTACTGTTACTGCAGAACATGATTCTGACAGCCCAACACCTATGGGGTGGACCTATTTTTTAATGGTCCAGCATTTTTTAAAATTTTATAATTAATTTTTAAAAATTTTTTGTTTTAATTAGTTACACATGACAGTACAATGACCTTGACATATCATACATTTGAATCAGATGGGATATAATTTAATTCTGAGAGTTTCCTTTAAACCAGTGTGATTCTTAAAGGGGACAGAGACAAGAGATAGATGTGTATTAGCATCTGGGATTGAGTGGGCCTAAGAAGAAAAAGATATTCAGCTCTATAATTTCAGAATGTAAAATAGATTATTGTGTGTGTGGTATAGTCTGAAGATGGGGCCCGAGATTTTCATGATTGTTAAGAAGGTTTAAAGTACTAAGAACTGGAGCTCAGAGCTTAGGCTGCCTTCACCTTGCTTTAGCATGCTCATTTTTGGTGCTGATGTAGCCAGTTTTGCATTTTCAGTTTCGTTATTTTGGCAGAGGGACTTGCAGAGCTGGGATGAGAAATGTTGGTGCCCCTAGGCAAAACTCCTCAGATCAGCTCTGTAATAAATGATGTGGCTTGCCTCTGGGGCTCACTGCAAAGCAACCTTCCTATTTTAACCAGCCATTCTTGCTAACAAGGTGCTAAGCTCAGCAGAGTCTGGGTTGCTAAAAGAATGTGCATGTGTGGTATCAGTATATAGATCATATAAATTTATTTTTTAGTTGTTGACAGACATTTATTTATTTATTTTTAATTTATTTATATGCAGTGCTGAGAATCAAATGCAGTGCCTCATACATTTCAGGCCAGTGTGCTACTGCTGAGCCACAAACACAGCCCCAATTATATAGATTTTTAATTGATTTTTAAAAAACACCAGGTCTTATAAAAATTATTTTAAATGTTTATGTGCTCTAACTGCATTCTATAGACAAAGCTTTATCCATCACCCAAGTCCTTTTTTAGAAAAGGCTAGCTCAGGACTCTGTTGAAGGAAGTAGGCCGGGTCAGGCCCAAGTCTAGGCCAAGATGCTCTGGTGCAACCCAATATTTTCAGGACTAAGAGCCCTCTCTGTGCTTGAGGGTGGGAGGGTGTCTTTGAGCCTCCCTCTGCTGGGACTTTCTGCCAGCTCCTTCCGGGACTGGGCTGAAATAAGCCAAGGCTGTGTTCCTCCTGGGCCTCCACGATCCTGACCTGAGTCCAGCATCCATACCCTGATTTCTGGTTGTTCCCTGGGCTAATGATTTGACCAGGGACTCAGTCCCATTTTTAAAGAATTCCTCAGAGCTGTCCCTTTTCCTTCTGGGTCTCTCTCTCCTTCTCTCTTAGGTGCATGTGTACACACACACACACACACACACACACACCATCAAGAGAAGAATCAAGAGTCTGAAGAGGACGGGAGCACCTGCTGATACCACATCCAGTGGCAAGGAGGGAGCACAGCCCCTTAAAGGCAACTTAACCTTCCCCTAGAGCCTGTCCAATGTTGTCCTCATTTTTAGGGTCCTTCTTCCTCCCCATCAGATTGAAAGAGCAAGCAAACGAAGATTCATTCCATTTGCTAAGCCTCCAGGATTTAGTGATTTATCCTGTGTTTTAGCAAAGGAACCTCTGTTTTTATAGAGCTGTTTCCATAGTAATTCTTGCATCTGACATTTTTATACATGTTTTGTTGAAATTCTGTAATTGAAGCCACCATGGCTGTGGAAGCTTTGATAACAATCCCTTCAACCAAACCCACTTATTAGCTCAGTGCAAAGGAGATCCAGGTAGAAGCCACATTCATCAAAAAGCAGATGATGCCACAGCGGGGCTCTGCTCTAAGGTCCACATTTGTTACTACTCTCCCTATCACTGGCGTCTTCCTCTCCCTGAGATTGTGGAACACACTTGGAGAGGTACAGGGAGAGAGGGAGAAGAAGAAAGAGAAATGGAGGTGATGGGAGAGATCCTTATGAGATCTCCCACTCTGACCTGATTACTCTGGTTGAAAGAAATGTAACAAATTTTCAGGAGAATCACCCAGCCCACTATATCTCAGTCTTGCAGCCAAGTGGAACTGATGATTTGAGGGTTATGGACCTTCCTCGCTGCATGGCTAGGCCAGCACTGTGGGTCCTTCCTGGATGAACTTTCTTCTGCTTCCCTGACAGCCCTGCATAGGAAGTGTCCCAGCAGGCTGGATGCTGTCCTGGAAGTTGGGACACAGGGTGAAGTTTCAGAAATTTCAGATTCCTTCTAGTGTGGTTGCACATTAGTGGGAGAGATGAGCTGAAATTGGTTACCTGAAATGAATTTCTGCAGTGACCTCCCTGATCTCAGAGAGGATGGCCAGGAGCAGGGACTTTAGCAGAGCAGAGGCAGTGTTTCTAATATTAGGGGGAGCAGCCATGATTGGGTAAGGGTCTGTGCCTATGCCCAGGCTAGACATTGATGGGGATGGAGTGTGGAAGTTGAGAGCAGAGAATATCAGTCCTGTCTCTCTGTGTTGGAATCCAGTGTTAGGCTTCTAAAATATCAATACTGAAGGAAAATTATTCATATTGCATCCAGCCAATACACCAAGGTCTCCTGAATAACCCCGTGAGCTATGAAAATGTGTTCAAATTAAAGGCATGTTTACATAGGCAGTTGTGTCACTTGGTTAGCACTTATACACCAGCATTACTATTGTAGAGTGTTTTCTAGCACCTGTCTGTAGCAGGATCTTTGGGCTGGCCCGGGATGCTCCTTTGCTACTACTGTTGAAGCACTCCTATTGACATGACCTTTTATCTTTCTCATTAGAACGTAAGTGAATTCTATTTGATGACTCATATTGGATGATGCATTATTATTACACAGCCCCAGTTAAGGAGGGAGATTCACATCACTCCCTCCTAATTAATGGCATATTCAGAAGTGATATCCTGGCTTGTTATGGAGATAAGAATTTAGGCTCCTTGACAGGGAAGTGAAGTCAGGTACATCTTCAGCTCACCTTTTGAATACTCATATCCTCCACTCATTGTGTTGAACTCTTTAAAGTGAATACAATAGGGCTTAAAAGTCATATTTTGATTTCTCTCTTTTATTATCCAGATGCTTCAGTACAATAGAGAGGAAAAAAGACATAAAACAAAGGATGATTTACTTAGGCTTTTTATAGCAGAAGAAATAAGTGTAGTTTATTGTAGTTATATTTAAAGTAGAGAATTGGAAGTGGTGACAGAAGATACCAGCAAGTGTTGCTCTGAGAGACCCTTTGTGTCCTTAGGATGGTTGCAATGTTTTGTCTGTGTTGCCGATAAGCAGGTAATACTGTTTCAGGTAGGGTGAATTTTCCTGAGAATTTGAATGATCATATGGGTCTGAATTTATCTCTGTGTTGGATCTCCATCTTTACACTTTTCTAAATTCCTAAATCTGATTGCTGCACACTGTGATTGCATACATGCACAGGTAGGAGACACAGTTTCTTGGTTTCTAATTTTTCATAGGCAAATCCTGGTTCCCAAGTTCCCAGTGGACTTCAGAAAACTCCAGGGCCCAGATCAGGGCCATTCCATTTTATTTTCCTTGTTCTTTTTCTTTCTTTTCTGTGTTTTTCTTGTTGTTGTTGTTGTTGTTGTTTTTAAATTTGATACTGGGTTTGAACCCAGGGATTATTTTCTACTCAGCTCCATTCCCAGCTCTTTTTAATATTTATTTTGAGACAGGGTCTCCTTAGGTGCCCAGTCTGGTCTCGAACTTGCAGTCTTCCTTACTCAGCCCCCTGAGTCACTGGGGTTACAAGTATGCACCACTGTGCCCTCCTAGGTCCATCTCTTTCTCTCTTATCCCCTCTGCTTGATTGAGCCCCAGCCAGCTTGGCCAAGCTGGGACCCACACAGTTCACTTGCCATGTCTGCTTCCTGGAAGATCAAGAAAAGAATAGGACTGTCTTTGCTAAAATGAGGTGACCGGTCATCCTCATTGTCCCAGAACTCTTTCAGTTTTATCACTGAAGTCTGAATCCCATGAATTCCTGGAAAATCAAAATATTTGATCACTCTAAATATCCCAAAGATCTGTAGCCTGAGCAGGGAGGACTGCCAAATACATTGCATTATGCAGAGCCTGAAGATCACATTCATATCAACTTAAGCCAAAAGGAATTTTAAAGATAACTTGAGGTTTTATTAAATACTTGCATGAGTTCTTTAGAGTTTTGAAAGTGCTACTTTCCACCACCCACCCACCCCATCCCCTGCCCCTGCCCTGAGCCCCTTAATGCTGATGTTTTTGATGTGGGCAGCAAAATTGCTCTTCCCCATTATGAACACTGGGTGGCAGTGTGGCCCTGTGGCTCAGTAAAATGTCCTGTGGATTTGGTTTCAGTATTCTTGGTGGTTGTCTCCCAGATTTAATTTTCTGAAAGGTGAGATGATGGCTTACCAGTTATGAAGAATATTGATGGCTTTGCTTCATTTAGAAATTCATGCATTCAGCTCTCATTTGTCTACAATCTAGACAACTGAAGCCAATGCCTAGCACCTGGCTTCCCAAACTGCTTTGTAGGGAGTGTGTGTGTCTGGCCCCCTGGTGGTGTGTATGTGGTCTTTTACCTGTACTATTTTGTATCACTTTTCTTGTTCACCTCCTTCTCTTTTTGCAGTGTTTTTTTTTTTTTTTTTTTTTTTTTTCCTGTTACTACTGTCATTTTTACAATTATCTAACTCCTTTTGTTCTTTTATTCTTAGCAGTTAGGATAGCTCTTGGGTCTGAGACAGGGATTCCAAATTGGCAGAGGATCAAATCAGTTGATTCTGAACAAAATGATGCCCAGATTAGAACTCTGACTGCCCTGGACATTAAAAAAAAAAAAAAAAAAACAAACGATTTTTTATAGCACAGAGAGTACGATTTGTCTCATGGCGGGGGTGGGGGGGCTCTC
Source organism: Urocitellus parryii (assembly GCF_045843805.1). NCBI lineage: Eukaryota > Metazoa > Chordata > Mammalia > Rodentia > Sciuridae > Urocitellus > Urocitellus parryii. The sequence goes on from NC_135536.1 coordinate 128,811,883, forward strand.
CTGGGGTGTGCTTGTGCAAGGATGGCTCTTTCTCTGCAACTTGGCCTGACTGTCCTGTGCTATCCCCAAGTCACCCATTGGCTACTCTGGGCTTTTAGACTCAGGGAGGTATGGTCATGCTTCTGTGGGGCCAGCAGCTCTGGCATCTGTGGTTGTGGTCTTTTAGCACACACCTCAATCTTACAATGAGCTGTTCTGACAAGGAATTTTCCAGTCCTGGCTGTCAGATAGGATGGCCGCCCTTTGCTTGGATTCCAGCAGCAAAACAGTGCCCCATCAATCAGGCCTACTAAGAACAGGAGGAGAACATGTTTTACCCAGGTGTCTCAAAGGGGCATTTGGGGTATTAGTCAAGCAAGTATCCATCAAGACTTTGTTTTATGTATGTTGTGAAGCCCAGTAAAGAGGGAATCCCAGTAATTATGTGGTGAGTTACAATAAGCAGACAGTCAATTTGAGTTAATTCAGGCCTCACATGACCATTTTCCCCTTAACAGCCATTTGTTAGACTTTGGACTTAACAGGACAGTGGCCTTGATTGAGCTTTCCACCAAGTCTTACCATGTCTCAAGACCTACCAGGTTTCAAGCAGCACAATTACTATTTGTCTCCTTTTCTGTTAATCTTTTTATCACCCTTAAAACTTTCTATTTTCAAAACCCCTTGAGCTTTTTCAGTCTGTTAACATACCATAAAATAAACAAGTAAAAAAAAAGGAAGTGACAAGGTGGAATGAAAGACATGGAGGGGAGGAGGTTTCCCCAAAGGTTTCCCCAAAGGGAGATAAGGAATGTCTCCCTTTCCAACACCAGCCTGGTCAACCCTTTGGTGGCCTGTTAGGGGTTCCACAGGGGCAAGTTGATACTTGAGCACCCAAGACCTTTCATTTTGCTTCTTCCTATCTTGAAGCTCTTTGATGACTGTGTAGAGATATTGCTTTTAGCCTTACAAAAGATTGGGAGCATTGGAGAGCAGTCTGAAGGAAAAAAGTGCCCCTCATTCCCACAGCTCAGGTTACCAGTTTCAGTGCCCTGCCTGTAACCAGCGTTTATTGTGACCTTCACTTTGCAGAATGGACTTCGATGATGAAGATGGTGAAGGTCCCAGTAAATTTTCAAGGTAAGTTTATTTTACTTTCTTTAAAGAAGCCAATAGCCAGCAGTCACCTTCCTGGGCACACAAGGATTTAATGTCTCTTGCCATTGAAAAGCCATTTCCCTGCACTTTGGCCTTCTTGTTTATACCTCCTTCTGTGCCAGGGTTTGGCCTAGTGGCAGCTAGCTATCAGCAGCCTTACTGTACCCCAGCCTAGAAGATCGGAAGTTAAATTAGATGTTCTTAATTCTGTTTGCTTTTTTAGTGGAACAATAACTAGTAACTTTAATTGACTCCTTTTTAAAAGACCTAAAGTTCATTTAGAAAAGAACTGCTATGATGAGTCTTCTTTTTCTACTACAGAAAATAAGGAGGAACATGGGTGGCTCTGTTCTAGATGCTTGTAAAACTTGGTTTGGGTTTCCTTAGAGCCATCACTCACTGGCCATGTGCTGGGCTCTGTGGGACTGTCCTGAATACAGAATACCTGGTAGAAAGGACCCTGGATCACAGGTGCAGGTGGTATTGTAACTGTTAGGTACACAAAGGAGAAGGCAGACCCAGCCCTGCTGCACCACATTTCCCCCTTTGGTGTATTCTGTTTGAGGCATGGTAGGAAACGTGGCAGTGTGGAGAGGAAGGCACCAGCCATTCTGTCATTCTAAGCATAGTTCCCATCTTTGCCCAGGTTAATTGTGGACAGTCTTGCCTTGATGTTCCTCTCTGTCACCCAAGCCTCCAGCCTCCCTAATTCTTGGTTGCTGGTGAACTTGAAAACTTGCCATATTTGGTGGTTGCTTTTTTCCTGCTTCTGTGGCCCATCATTTGGTCTACAGCCTCAGCTGTTCAAAACAGTTTTGAGAAGAATGATGTCTCTATCATCCCCCCTCTCCCCCGACTCCCGGTCAACTGAACTACCTGTTTGCTCTTCCCTGTGGTGGTTATTTTTTGGTTATGGTTCCTTTTATCCAGGACCAAAAATGGTCATAGCTGTGAATTTAGCATTTTTCTCACAACTCAGAGAGGGATGCCTGCCTCATTACATTTCAGGGATTACCAGAATCTTGAAGTCCATAGTAAAATTCTTTCTATCCCATAAACATTCTTCTCCAAGAACATGTCTTTCCATTTCCTAGTTTCTGCTTGGGGTGAAACAGTAAAAAGAAAATGGAAAACATTTCGATCACTAACAGTCTTAGAGTTTCCAGTTGAAACAAGGCATGAGTTTCAACCCCTCAGTGCAGACAGAAGCCCGGCTTGCACTTATCTCCATTTTCTAGGTTGTGTTCTAGCAGCAGCGGGTGTTTTCTTCCTGAAAAGGAGCTGGCCTTGGGAATAAGGACACCCATCTCCCTGCTCCAGTTCACTCTGGCCATACACATCCTCTCTGTATAAGGAAACAATGATTTTGATTCCTCTGTGTCAAAATTCCCATTGCCATTACATTCTACAGCATGTTTACCTCAGGAAATGATAACTCTGGGGTCTCAGAATATTAAAAGGAAGGAGATGAAGAGCAACATTTGTGTAACATTGAAGATGAGTATCACTGATGAAGTAACAGAGCTGGAGACAAAGAGTGCATTGTCTTGGGCCCCAGTGCTAAGAAACAGAAGCCATGGACTAAGTAACTCTGTGAGCCACTCAGTGCATTAGAATTTAGTTGGGATTTACACCTAGGCTTCTAGGAACTGTGTCCTTTCTTCTATTATGTTAAAAGTAAGACAGGAAGCCAGGATTTGCTTCCAACATAGCGTTGTTCTTATAGGGCTGAGTTTTTAGGACCCCAGAGTTCACTTCCTCTACACAGCAGGGGCACCTGTGGGTGCATCTGAACTGCTCAGAGCTGATAAGATGACTGAATCTACTCTCCACCCCCTCCACTTTGCAAGTAGCTGCTATCCAGGGGAAGATGATAGCCTGCTTCAGACCATTTCCTGTGGGTCATGGTGAGGCAGGCCCAGGCCCTGGTGAGACACACCCTGGGGCCACTCCTGTTTCCTCCTCCTCTACTAGTAGTCAGTCAGGAGAAACCCCTTAGGTAAGGCCTGGAAGAGATGGAGGCTGAGATACGAGCCAGTACCCACTGAAATTTGTTGATTCCAAATCTAGGAAGAGTGCTGTGCCATGATTTTTATCTCCTGACATGTGTACAGTCAACTTTCCTTGCATTTCTTGAAGGTGGTCCCAAGTTCAAGTGTTCTGCCTATCATCAGACCTTGTGTCTCAATTTCAATTTTTTACTTGAGAAATGTGGCCAGTAGTCACTTTGAGCTAAATAGTGCAAGTTTGGTGTTTCTATTTTCCATTACAGCAAGCCTCAGATGGAACAAAGTAGTAGATGTGAAGCTGACACTGCTGCCTGGTCTCCCATGCATGCACATGCACACCCATGCATATGCACACACACATACTTGCATTCACACACACACTCCAGGATCCCACCTCCCAGGGCCAGGAATGCTGTCAGCCTCCGTCACCACATCCTGAGGCTTGAATTGTGTCCTGCTCCTTTGGGGTTATGACATGCAGGACATGGCTCTATTGGCACTAGTTGTTTCCCTCCTCCTGGAAGTCACAGAGACTGGTGTGACAGAAGCCAGATTTCAGTGGGCTGACGACTGATTGTCAGATAAGAAAATGAATGGAGATGACTTTTTGAGTAGTTGGATATAGGTAAAAAAAAAGGAAGAGGGCGTGTGGGACTCAAGGAGGAAGTTTTTTTTTAGGGTGGGAAGCCCATGAACATATCTACATGAGAAGAAGAAAGAGTGAGAATATCCTGGAAGAGTCTGGATGAGACTAGGAAGAGATGGGTCCAGAGGATTGGGAAACATGAGAGATAGCTCCAGGTCCACCAAGAGGACCACTCATTCTTTGAGACAGAGGAAAGAAATGCAGAGACAGCCAAATGTGAACCTGGTGGATGTATCAAAAGTTTAGAGAGTTAATTCTGATGGTTTCTACTTCCTTGGTTAATTAGGAAGTGAGACCATATGCAGTAAATCGGTCAAATGTCCAAGAGTATGCTGAAAGAAAAATTTGGGATGCCCCTGGGTGGGTTGAATCAAAGGAAATTAACTGAAGAAAGAGGTGTAGGAACTTCAGAACTCCCTTACATTATGTACCACAGAGGTTAGGTGGCACCAGTCTGCACCATGGACTATTGCCCTCCAGCACTAGTGGCTATAGACGTCACAGTCTTGGAGTTGGGGTCAGGCAGGATGGGTACTAGGGATAGATGCAGACATGGTGATTGGGGTGTTGCAGAGAGTGCAGCTGAAGAGGCTAAGCTAGAGATCCAGCTCTAGAGGATTCAGGAGAAGCCAGGAGCCAGGAAGGAGCAAGAGCTAATCATGTGAGAGAAAATAGGAGGTGGCCAGAAAGTGCAAGTGGCAATGTGGTCAAGGAATAGTTCTAATTTAGTGGGAGTCTGGGAAGGCTGGAAAAGAGGAAGTTGTGGTCAAATAGTGGGAAGTGGCTGAGGTCTGGTGGAGTGGGGGAAGGAAGGTTCTGGGCAAAGAGGCAGTGACAGCACAGAAAGGTGGGGCATGTGCTGCCCCACACTGAGGCAGTTGGAGTGCTGGGGGTCTCTGGGCAGCTAGTGGTGATAATGATAAAGAGCCCTAAGGGTGGCAGAGACAGACACCACAAGCTTCAGAGGAGGAGGCCCTTTGCCCAAGAGGCCAAAGGAGTGGAGATACAGAGCTGGCTTTCCCAGGCCAGGCCTAAGAAAGCAGCCTCCCCACCCACATCCTGACATTCCATTATCAACTCACCAGTCCTGACAGCACAGGGTAATGAACTCTTCACCTCTTGGAAAACTCTGATTACGCACCAGAAAGGGAGCCTCCAAAAATGAACCTCCCTGACGGCTGGTAGTGGTGCCACAACCTCCAGAGAAAACAGGGTGGCCCTGTCTACCAGGAAGGCAGGTGCCCATCCCACCAGCACGACCACAAGCCCACACTCACAGAGGCTGAAAACCTCCCCAGTGCACTGAACCATTGGGGCAATTTCCTGCTTTCATGGTCTGGGTTTAACGTTTTCTGTGGAGTCTCAGGATTTCTTCCCATGTATGTAACCACGATCAGCTGCCACCCGTGGAGAATGGCCTCTTGGATGTTGTTTCACAGTTGGCCAACCAATATCCCAGAGCCATCACCAAGCATCTGAGTTATGCATCAGGCTCTTGATGTGATGTATGTAATACTTCATTAAAATGAAAGAATGGATGCTTGGTGCAGTCATCCCAGTGACTCAGGAGGCTTGGTGGGAGGATTACAAGTTGGAGGCCAGCCTCAATGAGACACTAAGCAATATAGCAAGACCCTAGCAACTTATCGAGATCCTGTCTCAAAATTAAAAAATTTAAAGGGCTGGGGATGTGGCTCCGTGCTTTAGAGCTTTATAGCATCCCTGGTTTCAATCCTCAGTACCAAAAATAAAAAAGGCTGGGATATACTTTGGTGGTAGTAAAAGCATAACTAATGCAAATATCTTCTTAATGTTAGATTTATAACTTACGAACTATCAAGTATTCCCTCCCCAAACTTTATTAATGTCACTGTATGTTACCGCCCTGATATTTGTCACATTTAGACTTTGTTGCCTTTCTCAAAAGACCCCAAAGGCCTTCAGAGTCATTCCTTATAACCATTACTGCAGATTCAGCTCCAGTGCTCCAGGCTTCCAAGGGCCAAGGATCTGAAGCCCTCATTGATGGCTTCCTGGCCTTTCTTTAATCCCTTAAGGGATGTCTCTCAGGTGATCTCCATCTGGCATTCCCTGGTGATGCTGAAGCACCCAGTTGCATCAGACCAAAATTATTTCTTATATTTTGTAGGGTTTAGCCAGGGGACCTCTAAAGTTACTTGAAAGCAAAGGGATTCATTATAGGAAAATTTCCACCAAATCAACCTTTCATTTTGCACAAACCCTTGGTTTGTGGCCATATTTAAGCTTGTGGGTATTTTTTCCCCTGGCTTTACAGGCTTTGGTGCTATTTGATTATTTAATCTTTCCGTCTGAATTTACCACCCTGTTTTGTTAATAGGCATGATAACCAAAACCCTGTTGATAAGGAAAAATGTGCAAGATAGGTGTGACCTGCAGAGATCTTTCCTGGCAGAAAAAGAAGAGGCTTGTCAATGCTGAAAATTCTCAGTCTATGCATTGTAGCTTAGAGGGATTCTGCTTTCACTTCTAGGTGGAAAGTGTTCAGAGTACTTCTGATGGCAGAGGATGATCAGGCAGCAGCAAGGATCCACCATGTTTTGTTTGGTCTTATCAGTCATCATGGGAGGGACATACTGGATGGGCCACAGTGGTTGCTTGAAAATAGGAAGAGATCAAGTGTAGCCCTTTTGGCTCCAGCAGAGCAGACACCCAACACAAGCCCTCTCCCTCTTCCACTGAAATGCTCACTTTTTCCTTCCTCCCTTCCTTCCCTCCTTCCCTCCTTTTTTTCTTCTGGGGATTGAACCCAGGAACACTCTACCACTGAGCGGAATCCCCAGCCCTTTTTTGAGACAGGCTCTCTAAGTTTCTTAGGGTCTTGCTAAGTTGTTGAGGCTGTCCTGGAACTAGCAATTCTCCTCTCAGCCTCCTGAAGAGCTGGGATTATAGGCATGTGCCATAGTGCCCAGCCATCCTTGGTTTGTCTGAGTCAAAAAAGTCTTGCCAATAAGTCAAGTGGCACTTGGTATGTTGTAGCACTTGCACAATGGAATCACAGTGTATTTCTTGAGTATCTATGTCAGGTCAGTGGGTTAGGGATGGTTTAGGTCAGGACACAAAGGCATGGAATATGTTGTAGAAGGAGGTAATTCCCTAATGTTAGCCAAAATGGATCAATTGTTTCTTCATATGAGATGTTTGGCTCTCATGTGTTTGATTTGTATTTCTGTGCCTTTTTACCATGGTTTTTTTAAAAAAATTTTAATTTGTTTTAATTAGTTACACATGACAGTAGAATCCAATTATGTGCTTTAATATATAATACATAGATGGGATATAATTTCTCATTTTTCTGAGTGTACATGTTTGAGAATCATATTGGTCATGTAGTTTCATACATCCATACAGTAATAATGTCTGTTTCATTCTACTAGCTTTCCTATCCCCACATTCTCTCCTCTCCCTTCCCATCCCTTCCCTCTTGCTAATCTAAGACAATGCTACTCCTCCCTAGTGCCCCCCCACACCTTATTGTGAATTAGCATCCACATATTAGAGAAAACATTCAGCCTTTGGTTTTGTGGGATTGGCTTATTTCACTTAGCATGATATTCTTCAACTCCAAACATTTACTAGCAAATGCCATAATTTCACTCTTCTTTAAAGCTTAGTAATATTCCATTGAGTATATATACCACATTTTCTTTATCTATTCATATATTGAGGGACACTTAGATTGGTTCCATATTCTATCTGTTATGAATTGAGCTGCTGTAAACATTGATGAGGCTGTGTCATAATAGTATGCTGATTTTAAGTCCTTTGGGTATAAACCAAGGAGTGGGATAGCTGGGTCAAATGGTGGTCCCATTCCCAATTTTCTAAGGAATCTCCATACTGCTTTCCATAGTGGTTACACCAATTTGCAGTCCCACCAGCTGTGTATGAGTGTACCTTTTTCACCACATCCTCACCAACATTTATTGTTGCCTATATTCTTGATGATTGCCATTCTGACAGGAGTGTGATGAAATCTTAGACTAGTTTTGATTTGCATTTTCTCTAACTGCTAGAGATGTTGAACATTTTTTCATATATTTGTTGATTGATGTGTATCTTTTTCTGACAAGTGTCTGTTAGTTCCTTAGCCCATATATTGATTGGGTTATTTGGGGTTTTTTGGTGTTAAGTTTTTTGAGTTCTTTGTATAGCCTAGAGATTAATGCTTTATCAGAGGTTCATGTGGTAAAGATTTTCTCAGAATCCATAGGCTCTCTCCTCACATTATTGATTGTTTCCTTTGCTGAGAAGAACCTTTTTAATTTGAATCCATACCATTTATTGATTCTTGATTTTACTTCTTGTGCATTAGGAGTCTTGTTAAGGAAGTCAGATCCTTAGACAATGTGGTAAAGATTTGGGTCTATTTTTTCTTCTGTTAGGTGCAAGGTTTCTGTTCTAGTGCCTAAGTCTTTGATCCACTTTGAGTTGATGTGCATGGTGAGAGATAGAGGTTTAATTTTATTTTGCTACATATGGGTTTCCAGTTTTGCCAGCACCATTTGTTAAATAGGCTATCTTTTCTCCAGTGAATGTTTTTGGTACCCTTATCTAGTATGAGATAACATTATTTATGTGGGTTTGTCTCTGAGTTCTCTATTGTGTACCATTGGTCTACAAGTCTATTTTGGTGCCAGTACCATGCCGTTTTTGTTACTATAGCTCTGTAGTATAGTTTAAAGTCTGCCATTGTGATGCCTCCAGCTTCACTTTTCTTGATAGGGATTGCTTTAGCTATTCTGGGTCTCTTATTTTTCCAAATAATATGATTGCTTTTTCTCTTTATATGAAGAACTATTCTATTTCATGGAACACTTTGAGGAGTACTGGTGTTTGTAATTCGATGCCTTTCTTACCATGTTTGTTTGTTTATTTGTTTGTTTGTTTTTACCATTTCTTTCTTTCTCTCTCTCTCTCTCTTTTTTTTTCCTAGAGAGATTAACCTTGATTTGAGGTATTAGTCAGATAATACTAGAATTTTTGCCCAAAGGGGAAGAAATAATTTATCGAATCTTCAAGTAGTCCTAAACTGTGTCTCCTTGGAAGCTGCCAGGCACCTTCCGTGAAGCCTTAAATATCTTTGCCTTTTGCTCTCCAGACATTTTAGCTCTGACTATGGAACCAATTAGTGCTGTGTAGAGGAGAGGTTGAAATCAGGGGAGGTCTGGCTCAAGTGCTCATAAGTCAGTGTACCTCTTTGAGCATCAAGTTCCTCTTCCATAAATAGAAGAGGTATTTTCTTACATGGCCATTATGAGGATCAAATGCAGCAATAGGTAGAAAGTGCTTGGTGAACTGAAAGATGCTGTAGAAACATGAAGGACATGTGCACCCTTGAGAATGAGGGTTATCAGAGGTTCTGGGCTTGGGCCTCCTTTTTGGAAGATCTGGGCTTTCTCAGACTCCTTTTCCCTGTGTTTCGGATGAGCCTTGTGTTCAGCCTAGACACACAGGTAAAGAAAGACAATGAAAGCACTTAGGTTGTGTTTGTGGCTCCTCTCAGCCAGTCCTGCATGGGAGCTGTCCCTGTCTCAGGGTCCTCAGAGACCTGGGTCTGTCCCTGGGACATTTGCTTAAGGGAATCTCCTTATCACACACTCTCACAGTATCCTCTCCTTCATCTTTAGGACTCGAGGGAATGACAGGTAAATGTATCCGCTCCTGTTCAGCATTTTATGGAGATTTTGTGCAGTTCTCCTTTTTAATTTTAATCAATATAGGCTTATGCCTCACTGTTCTGATTAAACTTAAGAGAGTACCTTTGGAGCAGAGTTGGAAAAGAAACCCATTGGCCAGCACTTGGTTGCACCTCTTCTTTGTGCGCCCTTGATTTCCATATCTGTATCCTGGGGGGTCAAGCTGTGGGTCCTCTTGCACCAGCGAAGCATCTCTGAAGATGACAGATTTGCCTGTGTCCCCAGCTTGCTGCAGAGCCCGATCCTCTCCCAAATATATAGGGGCCAGTTTCTTTATTGATGCTACTCAGCTCTTACTAGTTCGTGGGACTTATGCAACTTGAGACACCGAGTTTGCAGCCTTATCCCTGCAGTTCCTCTGGGCAGACCCCAAATCATCCCCTTCCCCTCAGGAGGAGGTAAACTTGGCTCAGAGAGCCTGGTGTTGGAGATTTGCCTCTCATCTTCATAAGATGCTATTTTCTTCTTTTCTTTCCCTCCATGAAAGCTTAAAAATGAAACTGCACATACATATATGTATGCCACTTATTTATCAAATCTTGTTGCTAGGTAACTGGCAGCTCTCCATCCTTTTGACATTCTGCTAGTAACTCTGTCGTACTTCAGAAGATATAAAATGGTGAGAGCATTTTCTGGATTAGTCACTAGTCAGTGAGTACAATCAGATTTAAAATATCAGTTTTTAAATCAGTTGTCCTAATGTTGTCTTCCTCATGCATCTTATCCCTCAAATCAAGTTTATCAAGCACTATAGTAAAATCATTTTAGATATCTGTTTAAGAACCTCACAAAGACACCCCTACCCCTGTCAAATGTTCATGGTCCAGGGCAACATTGTAAAGTGCTTTTGGAAAATAATATCAGAAGCAAATGCACTTTGATGTGCTTTATTGGAGCAGTTGTGAGGGGAAAGTAGCTGAGGAGTTTGAACTTGACTCATTGGTTTGGGGGTCATCACTGAAGAAGTTTAAGGGAAGGGTCAGATTTACCACAACACTAGGAGTGAATGGGCGGGAGAGGAGGAATGAGAAAATGCTTAGCCCCACGGTGACATTCACAATGGACAGCAGGGATGGGAAAGGAAGAAGACAGTCAAGAGATTTCTGCTCAAGTTTTGACTTAAGACAAAAGCTTGAGGCAAAGAAGCAGTTCACCATGGATGAACTGAAGAGAAGTGTGTTCTGATAGAAGCATTGAATGCCCAGATGTGTTGGAATAGAGAAGGAGGTAGTGTGGAGGGCTTGACTAGGGAGCTGCTGAAAGTCAGACTGAGGAGTTAGCTTGTAGACCTCAGCTGGCATAAGCAAGTTAACCTTCCTAAGATGCTTTGAGTAGAGGATCTCGGAGGAGAGGAAAGCCCTTCGCAACAGGGTCCCCCTGGAAGAGAGTACAGGCAAGTGGAAAGGACCTCAGGTCCTGAGTGGAGTCCCGTATGGTGAATGGACTGTCCTGAGTGCTGGAGTTCCTGTCTGACATCCTCCCCCTGTGCATTCTCTGCCTACCATCTTTCCCAGGTCTGTCTTAAAGAAGTATGAGCTGGCAGGATGAGGAAAAGCTCCCCTGGGAGCTCATTTAGGCCTCAGGCCTCCGTAAAAAAGGGCTACTTGAGGACATAGGGCAATGGGCTGCACCACTCATCTGCTCTGGGACCGGGGAGTGAGAGAGAAAGAAAGAGCTCCTGTTTCTTTTCCAGAAGATTCCTGCCAACACTAGAGAGCTCAGGAATCCCCTGGCTAGGGGATTCACCACTTCTTCCTCTCTCTCTGATTGCGCTCCCCCAGCACTCTTCTTTGGTTACCAGTAAATAAACCCTGCCAGTTTCTCCAGAACCTTTTCTCCAAGAGCAGATAGACCCTTCCTTCCCAGGAGGGTCTTTGCTCTGTGAAGCAGATGCATTGGTCCTCAGGCTGGTCCATTTCCACATTCTGATTAGTCACCTGGGACTACTCCTGGAGATTCTATCCTAGTCCACCTCACACCCCACCTAAGGAATTCCTTGCCGGTCTCAGCCTTCGTCTTTTCCCTTCAACAAGACTCACCCTCCTCTGGCTTCTCCCAGAAGTCAGCTGCAAGAGCACATAACACATAGCACCCGGGCCCTTATCAGCCTGGCCTCCCTCATGGCTTGCTCTTGTGGTCTGGCATGGATCCCCAACTTCTGTTGCTCCTCAACTTCTATTGCTCCTTTGGGCCCAGGGCAAGACCTGTTTCCTCACTGTCCTCAGTGCTTCCTTCCAGTTCCAGGCCTTTTTTGGATCCTCCTGTTCCCCTTTCCAGAGTCTACTCCCACATGAGGTCTATCCAGCCATTTTCCCACTGCCCTAGCCACCTTTTCCTGCTTCTGACCCCTGGGCCACATCCTCCTCAGCTCTCTCCATCTTTTCTGTGGCTTTTACTTTCCCTGTGCCTTTCTGAGCATTTAAAATAGTTTGCCTTTGGTTCCCACTGTGCAAAGTGTATGTTTTACCTTCCTTATCAACCCCTCTGCTGCTTGGGGACCGAGACTGGGCTTTTCTTAGTTTTCTCTACTGTCTCTTCCCTCTTGGGGCCTTGCTGAGAGCCCTTTGTATGGAAGGTGCACATTGCAACTCATGTCGTCTCACTGCAGGGACCTCTCCTGCAGCCTCCTTGCCCCGTCTTTGCTCAGAGGACCTCAGCACGGCACCTTGCATGCCATCAGGCCTGACTGGCACGTCTGTCCCCCAGACTGGGAAGATGGGGTGTTAAGCTGATTAATACATGCAGTGTTTGGAGGCGGCCTTGCTTGAGGTTGTTCCTTTCTTATTGTTAGTATCACTCATTCTTTTTTTTTTTTTTTTTTTAATGGTGCTGGGGATTGACCCCAGGGCCTTATGCATTGCAAGCAAGCGCTCTACCATCTGAGCTATATCCCCAACCCTGTGTCACTCATTCTTTGAGCATCAGTGAAACCCTAAATCCTGCAGCAGACACGGGATGTATTTTTGGACAGTTCTTTTATCCCAAGTCACAGCTTTGTCTTAGTGTTGTTTAACTGGTTTGACTGTTACTCTCTTCCAAGCCTTAAGTTAATAATCCCCAGATGGAAACATGCTACCAGACCTTCTGTTAGCTTTTCATCTTTAACACATCACAGTGATTTTTACAAAAATTGGGTATTTGTTGTTTAATACGCCAGAGGTGCACCTGTTCTGTTACTATGTTATAGAAAATGTGTTATGAAGAACAAACACTCGTTCACAACCTTATACCAAGTAAACACATGAACGTTTTGGTATACTTAGTGACACAAAGAATAGTATGGCTGTGTAGGTGCTCCTTGACTTACTTGGCATCATATCCAGCTAACTCTGTAGTAAGTTGAAAGTATTGTTAAGTCAAAAATTCATTTAATCTCACCTCACCTTCCAGACATTACTGCTTAGCCTAGCCTACCTCAAACAGGCCCACAACACTTACATTAGACTGCAATGGCTAAAACCATCTGTGCAAAGCCTATTTTATAATGAGTATTGAGTTTCTTATGTAATTTATTGAATATTGTACAAAAATTGAAAACCAGAATATACCATTAAGACATGTTAAAGTACAGTTTTTGCTGACCTGTATCACTCCCACACCAGCATAAATTTTAAAAATTGTTGTCAGAGAGCATTTTATAGTGCTTCTTATCATAAAGTAAGACCATATATATAAGCAGTCAGTAACTGCATTCATTGTATATACAGGCATGTATATACATGATGGCAAACCTATACGTGCACATCCATGTATAGGTTCATGTGTGCCCATGGAAAGCATGTTGGGGACTTTATTCTTCTGAATATCATGTCTTAATTTTTTTATGCCTATTTAAAAGTCCACAGGCACATGGGAGTAATTAAAAGACTTCAATACTTAAAAAAAAAAAAAAAGTGCTAGGATTGAACCCAGGGGTACATTTTACACTGAGCTATACTCCTGGCCCTTTTTATTTTTAAATTTGAGACAGGGTCTGGCTTAGTTGCCCAGGCTGGCCTTGAACTTACTTGTGACCCACCTGCCTCAGGTTTCTGAATTGCTGGGATTATAGACATGCATGACCATGCCCGGCTTTAATACTTTCTTAGAGATTGGGGCTATAGTGGTTCGTGCTCTCCGTATACAGAGACAGGAACTCACAGAGGAAGGAGTCAGAGTGCTGCTTTGCCCAGCATGTATCCAAAGCCCTCAGTTCTTACAAGTTAGCCCCTTGCTCTTGGTCATTTGATGTGAACAATGTGCCATTTCATCCCTTTAGATAGTAACCTCTGGTCTGATACTTCTCTTTTCGCCCCCTCCTGATCTCCTGCTTTCTGGGAAGAGAGAATCACAGTGAGATTGAACGGCGCAGGCGGAACAAGATGACCCAGTACATCACAGAGCTCTCTGACATGGTGCCCACCTGCAGTGCGCTGGCCCGGAAGCCAGACAAGCTCACCATCCTCCGCATGGCTGTCTCACACATGAAGTCCATGCGGGGCACAGGGAACAAGTCTACTGATGGCGCATACAAGCCTTCCTTCCTCACCGAGCAGGTACCCACCATTACTCGTCTGTGGTCCATTCTTTTTGGCAACATCATTCTAAAAGCTGGGAGAGTCAGTGTCATCACACTGAAACAAGCTATGTGGGGAAATGGGATTTGAGGTTGAGGAAGGGATGAAGCCAAGAAATTTTGCTTCTACTTCTCATCAAGAAGCTCTCTTCAAGAATATCAGGTTCCTGTATCTTCTGCTTTTATAGTCCCCATATACCTTATGAGGTATCCCTCAAAAAAGATACCATGCACTGAGACAATGAGCTTTTGGTGACACAGGAAGAAGTCAGTTAAAGACACAATCCCGATTACCAGGACAGGTGAGGATAATCATCCTTTGAGAATCATGGTAGCACTGATGATGGAAATAAGTGTCTTTGCTACTAGCACAAGCAGGCATTTGCTCAGGGACTGGTCTGAGTCATATCTTTCTGTACATTGTTTAATTTACTCCTTATTCCAGTTCAGTGGATAAACCACTATGATTCATACCTGTTTTATAGGTGAGGAAATCAGGCTTAGAAAGCATCAGTAAATTGCCCAAGGTCAATCAGCTGCTTAGTGAAGGAGCCAGGAGTTGGTCAATGGAGACAGGTTTCAAGGACCCAAAAGCCATAGTTTTTTTTTTTTTTTTCAGTACTGGGATTGAACCAAGAGGTACTCTACCACTGAGCTACATCTCAGCTCTTTTTCCTTTTTCCTTTGAGACAGGGCCTCACTAAGTTGCTGAGGCTGGCATAGAACTTGTGATCCTCTTGCCTCCCAAGTCACTGGGATTACAGGTGTACACCACCATGGCCAACCCCAAAACATATTTTTTAACTTCAACCAAGTCTTTGAATAGTTGGGAAGAAGAAACACATGTGACAGTATCTAGTGGTAGGTTTATGTGAACCAGAGGGCCTGTGTTCAGGGTCCTGGTGTTTACATGTGCCTGTCACAGGGCAAATCAGCAAATGTTGTGTGTTTCAGTTTGCTCATCTGTAATAAAGGTAAAGCTTTTTGACTTTCTGACTCTAGGAGCTTTTGCAGCATAAATGAGGCAGTGCATTTGAAAGAAATTTGCATATGGCAAAAGGGAGAACATAATGAATATAGAAAGAGGAGAACAGAGGGACTTTTTAAAGTATGCACAGAGTCTCAGAGGAATGATGGCGGATTGTTTGTACTTCTAGAGTTGAGAATCTTCATATCATGGAAATAAGTTTAGAAAAAGAACAAGGAAGAAGAACCAACATTTTTTTTACTGTCTGTTCTGTTATATACATTTTAGCAAGTGCTAAACAATGTTTCTGAAACCCTCCTAGGGTCATGTGATCTGTCACTCTGGAGGTGTTGGGAAAGTATGCTGGTCATATGAGGACATGGAACAGGGTGGTTCAGGACATGGGCTTCAAGCCTTGTTTCTATCTCCATAAAAAAATGAATGCAGTGATTATCCCATCTCCTGCAGATGAGGTGGCCAAAGCAATAAATGTACACTGCTTGGAAGATAATGAAGGATGAATGGCTGTTAGGTAACCAGACCAATTTATTAAGCACATTTCTTTATTCCTTACAAAAATCCTGCAGGACCAAGATTTGAAGTAAACCCCTTTATCTCTAAGTACTGAAAGTGAAGAGATGAAGATAGAGGAGAGAGAACACAGGCTATACAATCATATGGATCCTACCAGTGTTTCTCTCTGGGTTATGTGGAAGATAATGACACATATACTTATGGAATATCTACTGTGTGCCTGACCCTTACTAAGTTCTTCATACACAACTCAATTAACCTCCCCAAATCTCATTGAAAACGGAGCTGCATGGAATACTGAAAAGGAGGACATTAAAAGTATCCTGCCTAGAATTGCTCAGTTAAGTGAAAGAGCCATGGAGAACAATCTCCTTTTACTCTAAAATCCCTGCTCTTAACCCCTGCCGTCTGTTCAAGTGGAAGAGAGGGGCAGGGTGGGTTCTGGGTCTCCAACACAGAACTTAGGTTATGAGCAATGAGCTCCCAGGAAATGAACCATGGGGATGAGGTGATAGGAAGAGAGGAACATGATGAGGATATGGCTATGTCCCATACGACCTTCATCCAATCTTTGCGAATGGATGAAAACATGAATGCATAAACAAAGCCATTCAGCCTTCTCCAGGGGCAGAATTCTCCACTTCCTCAGATATCCTGCTCCATTATTTTTTAAAACAACTCTTCCTGTTGGAAAAATCTTCCTGATACTGAAAATAAAAATGCTGACCCAGTCCTCTGAACTGAGTAAGCATCTGGGAGACCTAGAACCACAGAAGTGCAGAGTATGGGAAATGGGCAAAATAAACTTTTTCTTAAAAAACACTACTTCCTTCCTGGGTTCCCAGGCTGAAGATATTTGAATTTCTCTCCAGACAAGTGCTCGGGGACATTCACAAAGATCCTCAGGTCCTGTTCCCACAGATCAGAATCTTCTAGGCTTTAGGTCCCTGGAACTCTCTCAGGGATTGGGACATAGAGTAGGACCAGAGTCTCCACATCAATGAATGGGTTGCCGGAGCCTTTACCTCTGCTCAGGGGGCCCTTGCCACATTTTATAGTAAGGCTTCTATATATGATTATACTTGAACAAAGGATTCATAGCAAAAGATGCTTGCTAATTGCTAAAATACAAATATGCCTTTGTTCTTCGGGGTCTGATCAGTTTGTGAGATGGTTGGCAGGTGGTTGTGGACTCTAACTGCATTGGAAGGGTTAAATTCTCAACTCTTGCAGGTATAGAACCCCTTTCATTCACTAGGAAAGGACTCCTTAGCTTGATGTGACAACAGTGTAGGGAGTTATACTTGAGCTGCTTTTAGGCCCTACAAAGAAAAAACATCTCATGTTAGCAAAGTTGATTTTGCCCCATCTGTGTCCCTCTGGGGATGATGGCAAAGCTTCCTGCTGCCCATTCATTGATTCTGAACCACTTTGTTCCTGCCTTCAATGACAGTCATGACTTTACCTACCTGTGTGATCCCAGAGCTGATTCTTCTAACCTCTTCTCACTATAAAGTGATATGTATAGTGCTAAATGCCTTGCTGCCTCCTGGGCTACTCTGAGAGTCTGTCAAGAGTCTGATGATGATTGTCAGCATTCTGGAAGCATGACAGACATGAGGAAGTAAGGGGATATTTACATCCAGTGCCAGTGTTCAGCTCAGAAATGCAGGAAGAGAAGAGAAGCAAGAGTGCACTGTCAGCATGGCAGGCACTGGCAGGAGATGCAAGCTCTCTTTCCTGCTCTCTTTACCCTCCTGTTTTCCTTTCCTCCCTTCTCTTTAGCACCTTTTGTGCCAGGCACCATGTTCTGGGTGCTTCTGGCTGCAATAACATGATAGTGGTTACAGCATGTGGGTGGAGCTGCTCACTCTTCTGGCAACTCCACACCTGCTGATCACTGCCTGCTCTCCCATTCTCCTAAACTGAAAATGTCCTCCTTCCTAAAAGGACTGGTAAAGAGAGAGCCAACAGTATTGAGAGTGGCTGTGCCTTAGGGACAGTACTAATTTTGTGCATTTTTCTAGCTTATATTCCAGTAAAACTTGGAGTAATTTTCCAAACTGTTTGTGCACCAGAATGAGTGTACAAATAAAAGAAGTTAAGGGTTGCATTTAATTGGTCTAGAACTGTCAGTACCTTGTGTTAATGAGTCTTTTTCTTTGTAGGAACTGAAGCATCTCATCTTGGAAGCCGCTGATGGGTTCCTGTTTGTAGTAGCAGCTGAAACAGGGCGGGTGATTTACGTGTCTGACTCTGTCACCCCTGTTCTCAACCAGCCCCAGTCAGAGTGGTTTGGAAGTACCCTCTACGAACAGGTGCATCCCGATGATGTGGAGAAGCTGAGAGAGCAGCTGTGCACCTCAGAAAATTCCATGACAGGTCAGTAGATTCCTTCTACAAGTCTATTTGGCCCTAGAAAAATTTTTTTCCAGTAGACACCCTAAGAAGTTGGGTATTATAAAAAGCTTCCTTGAGCTGAGGGGATGCATTTTACTTAGTGTGTGTAATGGCTTCTTTTACCCTGTAACATTATAATAAAATCCATTTTTAATACTTTACTTTCCCTATATTTTACATGTAATAAGTGCACATCGTCACTGGGAGTCGCCATTGATAACATAATTAGACCCATATGAAGTTTGTGCAGCAACTGAGGGGTTATTTGTGATCCTGATTATAGACAATTACTACCCAGGCCTTAGTTACCTGAAATATAGTTTTTTATTAAAATATAGTCTGTTCCGCTATAATCTAACACATGCAGTCTTTCTAAGAAATCACTGCAATATTCAGAAGAGGGCAATAAAAACTTAAGGGCTCATGGGAGGAAAGAGGGTTAGGAATATAACACTCAATAATTTGACAATGGCAGATGAAAGCAAAGAAAGGAACCTATAAAAAATGCTAGCAGAGCTTTACATGCTAAATGGTTAAGAAATTTATGAAGATTACTAAATATAGCACTTAACCTTGAAAGTGACCCAAAATTTGCATGTGGAAGTGGGTCTTAGAAGGTGTTGCCACTTGTGTGTTATCTTGAAGGACAGTTGTATAAAACCAGAGGGAGATTTTTAACATCAAATTAAGACGAGTGTAGCTTATATCAGGATGTGAGCTGAGCTGGTAGAGGTCTGTGTTATGTGCATTTTGTGTGGTTTGGTTCAGTTGGGCAGTTTTTGTGTTCATCTAGTATCTCTCACAGCAAACACAAAATTAATACCATACTCAGATACATTACTCCCTACTGTATTAGTCAAATTGGAACAAATTTACATTTTTATAACAAGAGTTGTAATGCATTATGCCAAGATTGCATTCTGCTGTATGACAAATCTGTTTGGGCTATGTCATTCTCCCTTATGTTGCAAGGTGCTGAAGTTCACTTTTGTCTGTCCACAGTGCCTAATCAGTGCTTTGCACGTAGTAGGCATTTGGCAGATGCTTGATGAGCAAATGAGTCAGTGTTTTGATCATTGTCGTCAGCTCGGGCCACCTAACAAATACCACAGACTGTGACTTAACAGAAATTTATTTCTCACAGTTCTGGAGATTAGGAAGTCCAAGATCAAGTCCAGGATCAAGCAACTTGGACCAACTTTTGATTCTTATATGGTACTTTTCTAGCTTTATCAATATAAGGTTGAAAGGGCTAATCACTAATCTCCTCCTAAAAGCCCACGTTCCAATACCATTAGCTTGGAGTTAGGATTTCAGAACGTGAATTTGGAAGCAACAATTCAGCTCATTGCAGCCAGGATTATGGTGTCACCAGGGTTGATTTATCCTAAGGCCTCTCTCCTTGGTTTGCAGATTATTGCCTTTTCTTTGAGTCCTCACTTAGTTTTTCCCCATGCATGCATCCCCACTGTCCCTCCTTTTTGTAAGGACACAGTCATACTGGATTAAGGCCTACTACATGACCTCATTTTGCTTTAATTACTTTTTTAAAGGCACCGTCTCCAAATGTGACCACATTCTAAGTTTCTGGGTGGCTAGGGCCTCAAAATATGATTTTTAAAATATTTTTTTTTAGTTTCAGGTGGACACAGTATCTTTATTTTATTTTTATATGGTGCTGAGAATTGAACCCAGTGCCTCATGCATGCTAGGTGAGCACGCTACCACTTGAGCCACATCCCCAGCCCCTCAAAATATGATTTTTAATGGTGGCAGGGAGGCACAATTCCATCCAAATCACAGGATAAGCCTGAATCAGATGTTGCCAGAAGTAGCAAGAGTACAGGTGTTGCTGGATGATAATAGTAATTTTCTCAATGTTGATGCTCACTGCTGTAGGTAGGAGGGAGAGGATAGAGAGTGGGCACTGGGTATAGTTTTATCTATTGCTGTGTCTCTTTATAATGTGACACATCACCTGCAGGAAACTTCATCCACATCCTTGTAAAACAATGAAGCTAATGTAGTCTCAGAAAGATTTTCTGCTGCCCCATTCCCCTGGCTGAATTAGAGAACTCCATATAGAAATCCTAAGAAACATACATTATAAAGTGACATATTTGGAAGGATTGTGAAAGGGAAAGCAAATCCACCAGGAAATATTGATTTGACAGCTAAAATCACCTCCTCTGGAAAGAGCTGTCTCTCCTTAGACTTCTGTATTTGACCACAGGATGTGGCTTTTTGAAACCCAACCCTGAGACTCTGCTGGGGCAGATGGCATGAGAAATGGTGGCTAAGGGCAGGAAAGGCTCCAGTGAAAAGTGTGGCTAACTGATTCACCAGGATTTGATGGACATGGCTGTTTTTGTGTGAAGTCAAAATGCATCTGGCAGAATTTAAAGAGGCAGTGTGAACCATATTTGGCCAGAGATGACCTTGGAGGGGATGCTTGGCAGTGGCCATGGTACCTGGGGCTGATGTACACAAGAAGTCCTCCAGGATGTCAGAGGAGTCCCTGTGAATGGTGAACAGCCAGGCCTCTTGAGCTCTTCTTCTGGTCAGGATCCTCTTGAGAGGAATAAGATGTGGCTGGAGAAGTGGGTTCTTAGGCTCAGAGCAGAGAAGGACAGTGTCTCTCAGAGCTGCAGAGTGTACATATGAGTCCCGGGACAGAGTCTGAAGACTCGTTGAGAGCGTCTGGAAGAGCTCCCTGCAGCAGGACTGGTATGTGGCCACGTCTCAGGGTTCACGGGTGTTCAAGACAAAGCAGGGGCTAGCCTTTGTGCATCACTGACCAACATGTAGGTGTGATATATACAGACTTAATAAAGAAGCCACAGGGGTGATATGACCCCTTTGATTCTTAGAGTAGGGTTTCTCAAACTCTCCTGTTCCTGGTATTTAGGCCAGAAAGAGGTGACATGGTTCACTTTGAGGGACTCAGGCTGAGGGGGTGTTGGTGCAGGGAGCCAGATGGGGTACAGGGGTGGCTTAACATGAGTAGTCTAATCCTCTCTCCTCAGCCCCTGGGTCAGTAGGAAGTTCATGTTTCATTTGATGGATGTGCAGGGCCACTTGCTCTGAACATGGAGCGGGGCTATGTATACACAGTGGGACAGAGAAAGGGACAAGTTGTTGGAATACAGTGGGGCTTGCAGCCTCCTGCTAGCTCAGGGCCTGAGCAAATTGATGCCTGCCCAGAGTACTGTATCTGGGGTGGGGATGGTGTATTTCTTTGTTGAATTAAGTCTTTCCTCAGCTGAGAGATGGTGACAAATGGTGAGTGAGAAGATATATAAATGTATAAAAAGATACATAGATCCTTTGGAAGCATCATGGAGTGATATGATGGCCACTGCAATGATTTGATTCACCTGTGAATAAACACTGGACTCAATGTTGGGAGAGAGTGGGGGACTCCTCACATAAAAACAGCAGCATTGCTAGTTGAGAAAGTGCTGGAAAGAGAGTCAGGAGCCCTACTCTTTGTTTTTGCCTTCATCTTGGTAAGTCCCTTTCTTCTCTGACCCTCATTCTTATCACTTTCCAGGAAATTCCTAACTAAGGCTCATGCCAGCTCTGATTCTATTCTTTTGCCTAACGTTCTAGGGTAGAATTTAATTCACTGATTAAGAAATGGTGGAAAGTTGGAAGAAAGGGGCTTAAAGCTGTAACAACAATTAAACAGAAGCAACTGCTGAGGCTTAGGGCTAGGGGCTGCCACGTTTTTAGGACACCTCCTTTGAAGAGCTTATTTGAAGTGAAATGTTTCTGGATGAAACCAGGCAAACCCTTTATGAACTGCCTGGGGAGGATTGGACTTCCCCTGTGTAGGAGTGGCCCAGGATTCTAGAGGACCCAGAGAGCCAGCTTGTCTTTTTCCAAGAGAATTTTGTGGTCATGGAGAAGAATGACTATACAGCCAGACTGGGTTCAAATGACAGAAACACCCCCAGCCAGCTTGGGTGAAAAAGAAATTAACTGACTCATGTAACTGAAAATGGATTCTGGTTTCAGGTGTAGAAACATCCACTAAAAAAAAAAAAATAAATAGTTATTTATTATTTATGGATTCCAGGTTTGCAAATTTATCTGCTAGCCAAACTTATTTGCATCCCCAAAATTAATATTCCCAGGGCTTTTGTGGACATATGCACAGTAGAAGAAATTTGGGGCTGCCTGATGGCATATTCCCAGCTGAGGTCAAGCAAGGTGATGTTTATTGTGCTTTTTTGTTTTAGCTTTTCTGTTACCAACTAGTGCTCTTTTTGTGTTCTATTTGATGCCATTTTTTATTTTGCTTGTTTGTGCTTTTTGTGGGTAATTTAGCTGTTTAAAAATGGCCCAAGTGTTATGCTGAAGTGCTAATATTCCCAACTGCAGGAAGTCTGTAATCTGCCTCATGGAGGAAATAGTATGCATTACATAAATTTCATTCAGACATAAATGATAGCCTGTGAGTGCAATGTTAGAGAATCAACAATATATGTTAAGTAAGGTGTCTCTAAACGGAAACATGCATAAAACAGATTATGTATTAATTGGCTGACAAGTGTGGTGAGAGTGTTTCACAGGAAGCAAACTTTGTATACCTCCTAGGAGCCATGGTTCAGTGTTTACTAATTCAGTGTTTACTTTACAAAATATACCTATCTTGAATAGTGTGAATCGACTATGTGCCTTTTTCACTATATCTAGTTTTGCTTTCTTCTGTGCAGGGTAGATTGTCAAGCAGGCTTTTTTCATACAACAAGATGTTGTTTTGCAGTCCTAGGCTTGAGGTCGGTGGCCATGCAATGCCACAGAGGCACAGTGATTCCTGCAGAGTTTCTGCAAGTGTCTTAGGGTTGCCTCTTTTGGCTCAGTTTGGACCCCCTGCTGTGCCCTGACCAATCCCTAAGGCTAGGGAGATTCCAGGCCGGGTATGAGGCCCGCTTCTAAGGTTCTTAAACCCAGTTGAGGAAGGTGACTCCCCAGAATAGAAGGGGTGCTGTCACCAAGAGGAGTAAGAGATGCTGGGCAGGCATAACAAAAGGTACACAGTGCAACCAACAATAAAAAAAGAAAAGAAAGAAAAAAAAAAAGGTACACAGTGGCTAGACCTGGAGAGCAAAGCTCAGTGGTGTTATGAGTGAATCTGACGGAAAAATGGAGTGTTCTGGAGGACACTGTACCCAGAATGCTAGGAATATTCATATTATAAGATTCTGAGCAGAAGATGGAGTAGATGTCAAGAGCAGAAAAGGGCAGGGATCAGAAGAAAAAACTGTCAGGAGAGGAGCTGCAAAAGTAACACTGACGGATCTCTTGAGAGCCCAACCTTGTCTCTTGGAAAAGGAAGGAGGAGAGCCAAAGAGAGGCCCAAGGCATTCCAGGTGATAACAGGATCCCAGACTCTTACTGTATATGTCTGAGGGGTAAAGTTGAGTCCCAGTAGGGAGCAGGGCAGAAAAACCACTTAGCAGTGGCCACCCAAGGGATGCAGAGTGAGAGGATTCTTTCTCAAGTGTCTCCTAGTGGCTGAACTCTGAAAAACCTTGATCCCTATAAGCAGAAACAGGAGGTGCCTTATCAGGGAGCCTCAGCCTTACACTGGGGAGAAACTGGCTAGATTCTAAGGTCATGGTTGTGGAAGAGGGTGGCTCTCCAAGATAAGGTGCATTTAGCCCATTTGCCCTGCATTGCACTGCTGTGGTTTGATTTCTACTGGACTCTCCCTGCATTCAGAGAATTGGGTCAGCATTTTAGTTCAGTATAGGGAATAACTTTGAAATAAAACTGTTCAACAGCAGAAGATGCAAGCAAAGTCTGAATTCCTTTCTTCCTCCCTTCCTTTTTTTACTATTTCCTCCCTTTCTTCCTCACTTAGTCTTTCTTTGTTTATCCAGTGACTACTTCACTTAACCATGTATTCATATGATTAACAAATACCTGTTTTGCATGGCTGTGGAAAGGTCACATGGTATGCATCTTACAGGATCAGCCTCTTCTGACCATCTCCCATAGGAGCTGGAGCCGTATGAATGAATGACTCCATTTCTCAACCATCCCAGCCCAGATTCTTTGTATAATTCAGAGTCCTGAGCCAGGTTGGTCCCCAGGGGCTTCATCTGGAAAGCCCCCATTCCATGAGTCAAGCATCTCAATCAGCTGTGATTAAGCTTTCCTTTCTATCTCCCCAAGAGCTTTGTCAAAGTCCACAGATACTTTCAGCCTTGGATCACAGGATTTGGCTAGGCCATGGTCTGGGCACAGATAGCAGCTCATGAGAGCAGGCCACCAGGGAGCCATTTTCAGGCAGCTCTGCAGCTCTGCTGGTAGACTGTCATCAGACTGTTTCCATGAGAGCTTAAACATGGTGTATTCACTTAGGAGTCTCTATGCCTGTCTAGAAGAGAGGAAACTGCTGGGACACTGGATGCTGGTTACTTTTATTTTCTCATTCAACATTAATAGTGAAATATTAATCTCTACAATTAATTCTACATTCTCATAGCATTTTCTATCTTCTATAGTAGATATCAACCCTGAGTATACAATAGCAACAAATACTTGGGGTGATTTGACAAATATACTCTCACAGGATTCAGGAACAGTTTTGAGCATCTGTATTTTTTCAAAGCTTCTGAGTGATTCTCATGCACAGGGTGAGTTGGAAACCCTTGGTCCTCTGGCCTTATGATGGCTCTGTGTGGGGGTTGCTGACCCCATTTCACAGATAAGGAACTTGGAGTATCTGAGGGGTTATCAGGGCCACACAGCTGAGGCTAAACAGCTGTTACAAAGTAGAACTTGTATATAGTCAGTGCAAATGGAGCTCACTGACTTGGGGACATCTAGATATAAGGAAGCCTCAAGGTCTCAGCATGGCCTCGTGTCCCTGGAGGCACTAGCAGCCAGTCTAGCCATAATAGCTCAACCTAGTGCTTTGGGGACCCTGGTTCATTCAGGGCAAATCAGGGCAACCTTCAGGAGATTCTGGGGCAAATGAGTGGTGAATGACCCTAAATCTTTGAGATTAAGGCAGATTGGGGGGATCTGCAGAATTCTGTGTTGGTTCTTGGTGACACGATTCTTAGTGTAGTTCTAGACCAGCTGCGTTAATGGACTTGCTAAAAAGGCAGATTCTCACCTCTACCCTGGAAAAACTGAATCAGAAGCTCTAGGGCTCAGGAATCTACACCTTTACCCAAACTAGGAGTCATTATGATGTATGCTAAAGTTTGAGACCCACTGATTTAGTGAGGCCATCTTGGGGCTCAGTGTCAAGTCACCTAGAGTGAGCTCACCTTTATTCTTGGCCTTGTCAAGCTCTTTCATGTCTAACTTTAGATGGGGGATATATGATTTTGTAAAGGGCCTATTAAATATAAAAATCCATAAAAATGTTCATCTGTACTTGGAAGGTACCACCCAGTAAGATGTGGCAAGTGTGCTGTGTGAACCAGCAGCAACCTGCATTTCCCGGAAGGTTCTTAGAATTTCAGGACCAATCCTAGGCCTACTAACTCAGAGTCTGTACTCCAATAACAGTCCCAAGGGACTTATATACTTTAATGTACATAAAGTTTGAAGAGAGATGAAGTAAGGAATTTAGCAAGTTGTGCTGCAAGGGGGACATGCAGCTGGAAGGGGCATCCTTTGGAATATGGGACTGCCATGAGGTGATGGGATTTTCCCCAGTGACTTCCACTGCCCCGATGCACCTGCCCAGATCTCAGGAGATAGGGCCAGGTCTTTGGAGAGAGTAGTTGGAGAAACATTTTTCAGAGGTTTGCTGACTTCTCCTCACTGTCCAGGGCACATACTGACCAGTTCCTAGTTCTTAGCATCAGACAGGTGTCTTCTCTCCCAGACAGCTAAAGAGAATCCTAAGTGAATGAATCTCATTTAAGCTGTCACAGAAACACACCTAGCTGCCTGAAAATGTCCCCCAAGTATGTGATAGCAGTGCAACTGGGGGGTCATTGCTCTGCAAGCTCACACGTCCCAGCTCTCCACCAATATCTATCCAAGTTTGCAAGGTAAGAGGGAAGAATCTCCATTATGGCTTGGAGAAGAAGAAGGAACTGAGAGTGTGCCCACACTCACCCAAGGAGGACCCCAGGAAGAGCAAACAAAGCAAGTTATACAGGACGTACCAAAGGACAGACAGCAGGAAACACATAGGACGTGTGTGGGAAAATAGCTGGCAGTTGTCAACGTTCAGTCTCAGCCCACCCACTGCAGCTGGGCCTTCTTCCTAACACTTTGCAAAAGAGGGTAAGGACAAACTGTTAAACTGAGCCATGCAGTTGAGTCCTTCAGTGGAAGAATGTCAGGCAGATTATTGGCCCCACAGGGTTCCTGTGAGCTGAGCCCTCCACCCGGGTGGTGTCAGTTCTGGGAAGAGATAGTCTGTTTCCAAATGTCACTCATGAAGGTCAATCCATGAAACCCATGCTTTCTAATACATAGCTTATTTTCTTTAAGATATCAAAACTTAGTCTTTGGACTGATGCCAAAATCTGAAATCCTAAACATGGTCAGCAGTCCATTACTTTCCATATTAGGTAACATAGAAGGAAAAAAATCCAGATTTTATCTCAAGTCAACTATTAACACTGTTATTGACTTTCTGTTTTTTGCAATAGAAATAAAACATTTTAATAGTAAGGAAAGCATGTTTATTTGATTTAGACCCATTGGAAATTGCCCAATTGTGTAGTAAACACTTAGGTTACTGGAAAAAGCCTTTAGAGGTACATTGCCAGAGCTGCCTCTTAAATTCACGTGAGGATGAAATCTGAGAACCACAGGGCTGGTTGTTTTTCCTCTTTTCACAGTGTCTTTCCCACTAGAAACCACAGTCTCTTTAGATCTGTTATCCCAGATGTTTCTTTGGAGCCAGTTCAATTCTTTCTCATTGTTAAATATTTATACAACCTGCCTTGTTTTGCTTCGCTACATACATTGCATGCTGATGTTGCTTAAACTGTTTGTGTTTTTCTCTCATATTTTATGTTGAAAGATATTTCATGAATCTGGACAGATTTTTCAGCCTGGGCTGCTGGGATCATTATCACTGTAATGTCACAGCTGATAAAGGAGCCAGGGCAGTGTTTTTACACACGTTGCTGTCTCCGGCTGGAGGGCTGGATTCCCTGCACATCCGTGTGCCAAGCTCAGTGGGCAGGTAAGGGGGTGAAAGAGAGGCAGCCAGGGCAAGTGGAAGTAATATCCCTGCCCTTGGAGCCAGGTGGCCCTTGTGACAGTTGCTGTATATGGCCCTTAACCTTGGGAAATGAGCTAACCTTCCCAGGCCTCAGTTACCTCACTTGTACATGCAGACCATAATGTGTCTAGTCCAGGACTACTTTGAAGCACACCTGATGTTACATATGGGATAGTAGTAACAATAGTGTTTGGAAATTGTAAAAATTTCATTCATTATTTAATAATTGAAAATTGCATTTAACCACTAATATAGATTGGTGATTTTCCAAACTTTCTGTCTTACCCTGCTTTATTTCTATTCTTACTTCTCAAATGGATCTTAGGATTTTGGTGCTGTTGACAAGGGATGATGGGTGGCCTCTTTTTAAAGGGCGACATTTCTCTTTCTACCCTGTGCTGGAGATTTTCATCAGAGGTGGGGGGTGGAAGAAAGGGAAGTAAGGATGTGTTTTCTGTCTTCCTTTCTCTGTCCTATTCTTTCATTCATTCCACCAGCATACATGTATTGAGCAGTGACTAATTTTTGCGAGATGTTGTGCTAAGTGTTGGGGGTTTAATGATGAGTAAAATTGATATGGCCTGGCTTTCATGGAGTTTACAGTTTAGTGGGGAAGAGAGACAACAAAGAAATAATCCCACCCAGTACACACAACACACTGTGATAGGTGTCGTGAAGAGAAAGTCCGTGAAGCAACAAGAACCAATCATATGACATTAGACTTGCTCAGGTAGGTTAGGGAAGGTTCCTGTCAATGAATGCAGCTTAGAGGTTTGGTAAGGCACTGAAGACAACCTGAGGGAAGGTAAGGCCGGATAGAGGGCTGCTTCTTCCCAGAACATTTGTAGTCCACCAAGAGTTCACAACTAGAAGAATCCTCTGAGTGTGTGAGAAGCTCACCCTGGTGACAGAGTGGAGAACATGATATAGGAAGACCAGACTGACTGTGGAGCTGGGGTCAAGTTTAGCAGGGTGTTGGTTTTACCCAGAGAGGGAATGATGCAGGCTTGGGTTGGCTGGTATATGGGCTCCTCTGGCTGCTATGACAAATTATCACAAACTGGACAGCTTAAAAACAAGAGTGTATTCTCTCATAGATATGTAGGCCAGAAGTCTGAAAGCAGATTGTCAGTGAGATTAGTTCCTTCTGTAGGCTCTGAGAGAGAATCTATTAGAGGACTCTTTCCCAGCCTCTGGTGGCAGTTGACAATCCTTGAGGTTCCTTGTAGGCTTATCACTCCAGTCTCTGCATCCAAATTTCCTTCTTCTTATAGACGTATTAGTAGTGATGGATTAGGGTCTATCATAATCCAGTATCACCTCATTTTAACTTGATTATCTACCAAATTAGGCCACACTCAGGTTCTCGGTGAACATGAATTCTAGGGAAATACTATAAAACCCAGTACAGGTGGTAAGGGTGGAGGTGGAGAGAAGTAGTTATATTTGAGAGATTTTTAGACAGAAAACCAAAGGAATGGGGGTTGATCTACTCACTCTAATTCCTTCTTTATACAAACAATATTTAAGAAGCTGCTATCTCTGGTCTTTGGTTGACCTTTGTTGCTGCAATATGTTCTCACTGACTAAATCTCTTCTACCAAAATGAGTTTGGTCAAAGAGAAAGCAGGAAACCCCTCCTCAGTGTCCTTGGTTTGTCATGTTGAATCAAGTTTGTCATGTTTAATCACCTCATTGATGCATTTGCATTCACTTATGTATCCTCTTGGACCCATCACCTTATTTGCATAGATCTGGCTACAATGTACAATGTGCTCGGTGTGCTCTGCTGGGAAGTAAAAATACTCATTGCTGTCAATTTTTTATAACTGTTAATCACCATGCTGTGTGAGTTAACATTGTCACAATCTCAGGAATGGGTCTTGCAGGCCTGTGGGTCATGTGTGATTTTTTTTTTTTTTTTTTTTTTAGAGAGAGTGAGAGAGGAGAGAGAGTGAGAGAGAGAGAGAGAGAATTTTTTTAATATTTATTTTTTTTTTTTAGTTCTCGGCGGACACAACATCTTTGTTGGTATGTGGTGCTGAGGATCGAACCCGGGCCGCACGCATGCCAGGCGAGCGCGCTACCGCTTGAGCCACATCCCCAGCCCATGTGTGATTTTTTAAAAAATATTTTTTTAGTTGCAGATGGACACTATACCTTCCTTTATTTATTTATTTATTTATTTATTTATTTATTTATTTTTATGTGGTGCAGAGCATTGAACCCAGTGCCTCACATGTACTAGGCAAGCACTCTATCACTGAGCCTCAACCCTAGCCTCATCACGTGTGATTTTGCTTGCCCCACCATCTTGGCATGGTGCCCATTCAGAGAGGAGCTTCACCACAGGTAGAGCCATGCTCTACAATCCCTGTTGCTACTTTTCACTCTTCTTCATTTCCTTCCAGCTGAACCTGCTGTTTAAACCTGTAGGTTTAAGCCTGCCCTTGGTGGGATAAAAAGCAGCATGTTCCTCTCCACAACTCTCAGATCTGACAGGACTTAGAATTCAGACACACACCCAGACACTGGCAGGCACTTCGGTTCTTTGGGTGCCCTTCGTCAGCCCTGTGCCTGGGCTCTGACTCTGGGCTCTGATCTGATTCGTCATCAGATGCCTGAGTTCTGCCTATCTTCCCCTGCCTTAGGCCAGATATGCCACTTTGCTCTCTCCACATGGACATAAGCAATGCCAGACACAATTCAAAGTTATGGACAGGCACATTTTCTGCTGAGAGCAGTGTCAGTGTGAGTTCAGATGCAGCCCATGGGTCCAGGGTAGTGACTGAAGCAAGAGAGGAAGATGGGAGATGGGCCAGGATACTGGAGGGTTTCTTCCAGCTTAGGATATACTCTGTTGCAATAGGAACTAGGCCTGTCTCTAATAGTCTGCAGGAACACAGTTGGGTTCCAGATGCAAGACATAAGTGGCTGATGTTTAGCCACTGTGCCTACGGTTCCAGAGGTTTCCTTTGTACTTGGACCTTGAAGCAGGTGCAGAGTACCCCATCCCTTCATTGTCTTCTTTCTCTTCCTGTCCTCAGGTCCTGCCTGAGTACGTATCATGCTTTGTCTAGAGTAACAACTTGTTGGGGAAGGGATCATAACTTGTTGGGGATAGAACATACCTTGGCCTTGCAAGATTTGGTGAGGAGACTTGTCTATTCATTAATGTCCCCAAATAATTGGATTTTGTATCCATAATAGGCTTTCCTCTGCAAGAAAAGCACCTGAGATACATGCAGTCTCCCCAAAGAAGGGCATATAGGGAATCATGGTGCAGCCAGGGATGCAAATGGAACAACCACTACTGTGAGCCTGTTACTGATTTTATTTATGTACAACCAACTAGATTTTCCCTTTTGGCATTAGAAAACAAACAACACCTTCTCTAAACAAGCTGCTGCATAGGTTGTTCAGTGGAGCTCTCTAGACTCTCTGAGCTTGGCTGTTGTGAATCCTGAAGCTCTTTCAAAGACAGGAGGGAGGAGTGCCCTGTAAGGCCAAGTTTCACCCAAGGTCCTAAGAGGAACATCTTTGTCCTTAATAAAGTGGAATGAGAAAGTCAAAGCTCTCTTAAATGGATCAGTGCACATATTTTCCCACCCCATCAAAAATATATGTGAGTTATACTTGAGAACCCTAAATTTCACTTTAAATTCATGCAATGTCACCACATAGAAGAACCATTGGTGCATTTTTAAAAAAATGCTGAGGCTTATCTCCTAAAGACTTATTCTTTACATTGCCATTTTCATACCATGATTTTTCCTGAAATAAGAAAGATCCAAGTAGTATCTGAAAAACATTTATTACAACTTCATATGTAAGTTTTAAAAATTCCCAGCCCTGAGGTATATAGCTCAGTGGTAAGTGCTTGCCTACCATATGGGAGGCCCTGGGTGTAATTCCCCCAGCACCAAATCCTCATCATCACCATCATCATCATCACCACCACCACAACCTCATTTCTCAACCTCAATGCACATCAGAATTCCACGAGATTTTTTTAAAGATTCAGATGTCAGGGATCTGCCCCATTTTTCTGAATTGCACTGTGTGAGGAAGCCCAGGTATCTATCTATATGTTTAAAAGTAACCTTTATGGTTCCAGTGTGAACCAGGGGCTAAGAACTGTTGAGCCTTCATGTGACCCCTGCAAAAAAAAAAAAAAAAAAAAAAAGTACAAAGGAAATAAACCACAGATAAAATAAAATATAGCCCAGTCTGTTCTGTGTCTAGGAGAGAAATTTCAGGAAAATGAAAAAAAAATTCTTTAATGTACCATACCAACAAAATGTTTAAAATGTAATCAAATCGTGATACAGTTAAAATGTGCATTATCAGCATTTTAAACTGAATTTGCAAGAGTCTTGATTTCTTAATAAATTATCTTTTATTTTAACTTTGAGAGCCAAGAAGTAAATAGACAAAGACATTTTTTTCTCCTTCTATAAAAGGAAACTGTTGCAAAAATAACCTACAAGCAGTAATGTTTTTAGGCAGATATAATTATTTTTAGTTAATTTGGAACATTTGAAAAGACATTGAATCATTGCTTCCTGCTGGTATGATTTAGATTTCAGTAATAGTCTCATCTGATGGTCATATTTTGTACAACTTCAGTTAAAAATAACTTGATTGCAAAAACCCAAGCATGATCAAGAAAATTAAAATAGTTTCCTTTAGCTTCACCGAAGAAAGACACGTTTCCCTGTGAAATGTTCTGACTCATGCCAAATGGTTAAATAAAAATGCACATATAGCACTGATCTTTCCTGTTTATTGCTTTTTTCAGTCAAAGCTAATTGAGGAAAACATCTGCATCCAGTTTTCGCTTTTATTTTTGCAGATTCTTTTCTTATACTCCAACGCAGAGCCTTCTCTGCCACTCGTTTACTCGGTCAGTGATCTGACGGATGAATGGCTTTCAGTTTTCTCCTTTTGGGTGATGACATAAATTACTCTCTAGTGAGCTATGTACAAGGTCATTCTTTAACCCTGAACTGAGTGCATACATATTCCGAGGATCTAGAATCACAAGAGCTCTGCGTTGTGGGGGTCACAGGGGTAAGCTCTTCTGTCATACAGCTCCCTCTGTGATAAACCTGTCAAGTAGCCACCAAATTTCATTATCTCCAGTGGCAGAGCTGCCATCTTAGTGGAGGACCCTTTTCACTTTGCAATAGTATTCAGTTTACAGTCCCCTCCAATAGCCTCTGCCACTGTTTTAAGACAAGTTACATTGTTCGGTGGGACCAGAGGTCCGCAGACCTGTGGACACACCACTCGCCAGGCATCAAGCTGAGAGCAGGAAAACTGGAAACATATTCTTCCCTGTATTGAGTCCTGCTTCCACCCTGGTCAGCTGGTGGTCTTGATCAAGGATCAGGTTTCCCAAAGCTCCACTTTCTCAACACCAATGGTGTCAAGACCATATCTGATGCATCTGAGGACTCAGTAAATACTTGTTGCCTTCCTTTTCCTTACTGTAAGTACGTCTTTGATGGAGTTCCCTAGACACAAAAGCAGGACAGGGATTCATGGACACATTTTCATGAGCTCCCTCAGAAGAAAGTGGGGAGGGAGAAGATATATAGGTCAGCACAGGTCAGAGGAGAAGCCAAAGATGTGTTTCAGGAGAGGTCTGACCCACAGGGACAGAGCTCAGGAGGGTATGTTGCAATACAGTGTTTGTCCCACCTGGAGGCAAGGGAGTAGGCTTTTGTAACCTTGTCCCAGCAGTCACTGATCATGGGCCTTGAAGAAGTGTTTAACTCCCAGGCAACTTTAGGCCAGGCAACTTCTAGGACAGTCCTCTAGAGATGTACTATTAGCAGCAGCTGGGAGAGGGATCCACTTGTCAGACTGGTACAGGAGATCCTGGGGTTCTGGGTGGGATGCCTGCAGTAAGGAAGGATGCTGCAGGTGAAGCTGGTAATTCTCAGGCTTATCTACGAGAACAACTAAGGTTTGTCCAAGACAGCCTGACAAAGCCAGTCTCTGGAGTACTGGGGCTGGAGCTGTGTTGATGTGGTCCCCCTTCTCTTCAGGGATGCCAACAACTAAGGCCAGTCCCTGGGGCTTGGCCACCATGACTTCATGTATGAAGAGCCATCTTCTTTATAAGAGGCAATTATATGTATTTAATTCTACAAATTGTGTTTTAGTGCCTGTCACTATGCTGGAAATGGAAGATGCAGCAGTGGGTGACAGATGTGGTCACTGTCATGATAGAGTGCTCAGTGTGGCTGGGGAAATGGACAAATGCCACACGATGAATCTAGAATTAAAAGGTGGTATGTTCTCAGGGAAAAGAACAAAAGGCTGCAACAGTAACAAGGGCCCTAAGTCCCATGTTGGAGGAGGTGGGTGTGTGTAGAGTGGGGACAGAGATCCCTAAGGAAATGACTCTTAGGCTAAGAACTGGAGGATATGAATGGATGAGGAGTCAGTTTGTGGGGCCCATGAAGAACCTTCCCATCCATGGGAATAGCCCTGTGGCAGGGTTGGGAAGGCTATAATGGAGCATGACGGGGGGTGGGGGGGAAGCCAGCCAATGACAACCCCAGAGGGCCATTTTGCATTTTGAATTCATTCGTGGTGCAAGAAGCAATCCCTGGAAGAACGTTATCATGATCTGATTTGTGTTTTTATATATAAAGACTATTCTGATGACTGGTAAAGAAATGTGGGTTTTTTTGGAATCTAAGAAGACCAAGAACTAATATTTATATACTCTGTGAGATGACTTCACAAATATTTCTCATTTAATCCTCATGGTAGACCTCTTAAAAACTTTTTTTTTTTCAAATACGGATATCTACTTATTCCATCATCGTTATTGAAAAGTCGGTCCTTTCCTGCTGGATCGCATGTGCACATCAGTTTTCTATATTTGTGGGTCTGTTTCTGGACTCTGCTGTTCTGTTCATCCTTGAAAACAGCATTTTTGTCTTCTTTAAGTTCAACATTATTCTTTTCTCTCAGCGGTCCCTCTCCTTCAGTGCCTGACATCCAGTGTTTGAGAGCTTCTGTTTGACAAAGTTGAATGGCTTTAGCAGGGAGGGTATCTCTGGTCCCTGGATGGAGCAGATGCCTGTGTGATGTCCCTTGACATGTCTCTCAGCTGCCTCCACAGTGGCTCAGTTCTGCCATGCCTGAAGTGGTCTCCTGACTCTTTTCCAGTAGTCTTCTCCTCCAGTTTAGTCTTATCCTCCAAAAACTGGCCTCGTTTTTGTTTGTTTGTTTGTTTGTTTTTGTTTTTCTCTGCTTTTTCTGTGATTCCTGGAAGAGTTTCTCAAAGGTTTCTCCTAATTCATTGAGTTTCAAGCAGTACCACTCACTGTTAATTGCCTTCAGTTCTGTCATCACGAAATTCTAACTTTCCTGGTTCCAAGTTTCTTTCTCTCTCTCTCTCTCTCTCTCTCTCTCTCTCTCTCTCTCTCTCTCTCTCTCTCTCTCAGTTTTTCTCATATACCACTGATATTTAGCATTTCAACTCATTGTCTTTTTTTGGGGGGGGGAGATCTTTTTATGGAGTTTTACTCCCTCCAATTCTTCAAATCACTTCTTTTTTTTTTCAATATTCCAAATATTTTCCTGAATTAAGCTCTCCTCCCCTCCTTTTAAGTTTCCAGTGTTTAATATAATTGAAATGATCACAATAGTCTTTCTCTGATGCTCAGTATTTGGGGATGGGGGTACACTGCAACCAGGTGTAGCTGGGTGCTCTGGTCCTAGTCACCTGAAGTTAACAGGGTAGTCACTGGAACTGTTCCTTGGAAGCAGCCACAGCAGGCTTTTCTCCTTTGCTTGGTGATTGGCTGTCTTAAGTCAGAGTGATGTGAGTGTCCCTCCCCAGCCTTTCAGAGCCAGGCTCTAGGCAGCTCATCCTTTGCTTTCCTGAATCTCTGCTCTCCCTCTTTGAGGCTTATGTTACTAATTCTTCCACTTTCCTTCTAGTCAGTTCATTGTTTGTACAGTTGTCCCCCAGTATCTGAGGGGCATTGGTTCTAGATCCCCATAGAGATGCTTAATCTCCTTATATAAAATGGTGTAGTACTTGCATATAACCTATACACATCTTCCCATGTACTTTAAATCATCTCTAGAATACTTATAATACCCGGTACAATGTAAACACTATGTCTTTTAGTTTGGATCTTAAGTGTCCCCTAAAGGTTCATGGCACTAACTAGGCTTAGTCCCCAGGGTAGCAGTATCAGGAGGTGGTAGAACTTATAACAGTTGGTGCCTACTCTGAAATGGTTAGCCAAAACAAATTTTTCTTCAACTTAAAAAAGAAGAAGAAGAAGAAGAAGAAGAAGAGGAGGAGGAGGAGGAGGAGGAGGAGGAGGAGGAGGAGGAGGAGGAGGAGGAGCCTAATAGGATGCCTTTAGGAGGAGGAGGAGGAGGAGGAGGAGGAGGAGGAGGAGGAGGAGGAGGAGGAGGAGGAGGAGGAGGAGCCTAATAGGATGCCTTTATGTCATCAGGGCCATGCCTTGAAAGGGATTATGGAACCCCCAGTCTCCTCTTTTTCTCTTTCACTTCCCCAGCCATGAAGTGAGTAGGTTTTCTGTACCGTGTACTGGCACCATGATGTGTTTCCTTGCCACAGGCCAAAAGCAAAAGGGACAACCATTATGGACTGGAACCTATGGGACAAAATAAGCTTTTGTCCTTTCCAAAGTTGATTATCTCAGTTATTTGTTATTGTGAAAGAAAACTAACACAGTATGTAAATAGTTTGTTATATCTTACTTAGGGGATAATTATAAGGAAATGTTCAGTACAGATGCATTTTTCTTAGTATTTTTGATCCATTGTTGGTTGACTCTGCAGATGTGAAGTCTGCAAATATGGAGACAAGGCCAGCTGTATTTGTTAAACCATGGTGCTGCTCATTCTTGCTTCCATCCCATCCCAGGTACAGTATTTATTTCTACAGAAATTCCTCAGTGTCTCCCTGATCTAATTAAGGCCTCTTGCACTGTTTTTCTGCATGGATGCACATTTTCCTGCTATTTTTATATTTTTTAATCATTTCATTAGCAAATTACAAAGCCATGGCCCGAAGTTGCCTTCTTGAACTCCAAGTCAGCTGGCCTCCTGCCATACATCATGCTGCCTTTCTACAGCCCAGGAGGGATAATCATTTACCATTAAAATTAAAACCCTTGGGCTTGCATTTCTGGAATTTTTGTAGCATGATTCCCCCAACAGGAATGTATTTCTTTAAATCTCACTCCAGCATATTCTAAACAAGATGAGGAATTTGTACTTTTGTCTGCAGATTAAATAGCAGAAGAGGTGCCAGCCAGGAGAGACTGTGGGGTGATGATTTTATAATGAAGAGCAGAGCAGCCTGCTGCAGCAGGAGGCACCCCTGTGACTCCACATCACATTTGGAATGCAAATGCAGGAGAAAGTTCTGGGGCTTTGCTGAGAGCTATGGGAGCAGTTATGGAGGTAGTAGAGGTGTCTCTTATGTTGGAGCTCTCTGTCCCTTGGTAGGGATGCCCCCAACCCCATGTTTCCATCTTAGTTTTTTCATTGCTCATGAGAGATTATCTGTCGGAGACCAGCTCCAACAGGGGGTCTCAGGAGACGAACGGATGGTGAGGAGTCGGCGAAAGAGGGGGTGGAGAAACAACACAGACACCAAAGTGAAGGTGTTGATCCCAATCTTTACTTGTGAAGTTGATCATATATACTTTTCATTTTGGCAGGCTTACAGTATTTTGTGGTTACAAAACAGTAATCATTATTCAAAGAAACAAAATATTACATAGTTACAATTAGAATAGAAGAATGTATTTTGACTTATGCATAAGCAAGCATTTGTACTTTCAGTTGAGTTTTGCTTTGAGCTGTTTCTGCTTAGTTAACTTTTAATAATAGTTACAAATGTCCCAAACTATTGGCCTATACCTTGACTATTCTTTCTTGACTTACTGACTGGAACCGGTGCCATGGTTACGGCAAGTGGTTGACTTGTTATTACTTTTAATCAAACAAAAGTAAGAGCACAAACCATTGTGCACAGGAACAAGAACAAGTTGCCCAGTACTAAGCACTAATCTATCTTCTCTAGATTTTTAATTTAATTTCTCAAAAACTTCCTTGACAGGAATACAGGGAGTTTTTCATTAGACATTAACAATTTACACTCCACAGCTGAATCATTGCATTTAGAGCAAACAGATCTATGCTTTAGAAGTAGTTGCATTAATTGGGAAAGTCATGATTTTTCCTTCATACTTAATGGTCATATGAGAAATCGCAACTATACTTATTAAAGGAATACAAAAACAAATCAGCCCATTCCCAGAAACATACTGCGTTCCTCCAGAGGATGGACGCCTTGCGCCATCCACCTCAGTAGGGCCTTGCCATTGCCTGAGTCAGGGGAGGGGCGCAGCAATTATCTGTTTGATGATCTCTGAAGACTGTGGGTGCCCTTCTTTTGCCATCCTGTTGGCTGCTCATTGACTCGTTAGCAGCTCATTAACACCTTCCCCAGATGGTAGGGCAGAGAGAACAAGGCAGTGACATACAAACCAGACTTGTTTGGCAGAAAGGCTTCTTTTGCCTGTCTGTGGGATGGGAGCCTTAAGAGTTACAGTGCTCTGTCCCTTTTGCCAATCTTATTCAGGGGCCCCAGAGTCATCTTCTTTTGTTATTCTATAGCCCTCACATCAGTGCCATTTCCCTGGGTCAAGAGGGCTCATGGGGTTGGTTACTCACAAACCTGGTCCTCCTCCCTGGAAGCATTGCTGCTGGTGGGTCAGCCAGAGCATGATCTGCTCATTGAACACAACTTTGGTTGCCAACTGCTCCTTCTTCCCAGTGTGCTTTTTGTGTACATTGGCACTATCCCTGGATAGCCAAACTCTTAGTCCCCAGGGTAGAGTATTCTCTTCCCTTGCACATTGGATATAAATGCCCATCTTACAAGTTTTTGCTTCTAAAATGTAACTTCCTAATATTATATTTTAAAATGCAAATCATGTGAATTTCCCCAGACTGATATTTTGCTTTTACAATATGATCTGGCCTTTGCAAAGCACACTAAATATTTATTGTCAACAACGTGAAGGGGCAAATGGGGCCATTGGAAGCATAGTTCCTAAACATCTGGAGTCTGGATTTTCTGCCTGTGTGACAGACAGCAAAACCATCTTGAAAGCTTAACTCTTCTGTTTCCCATCCTGAGGCTCTGTGACCTACCCTGGGCCCCAGACCACCTCTAGCCTTTCCCCCACTGAGCCCCAGCCCAAGAGGACTTTGCCTCATTCTCAGACTCCTCTCTCCACTCTTCCACATCCATCTTCCCTTGGCTTGGGGAAGCCTTTCCTTCCAATTCCACTCTGGAATCCCAGTGCTCCTTTCTACGCTTGCTCTTTTAGGAAGCATCCATTGATGCCCCTTTTGCTCTCTCTTCATACTTACCTTCTTTCTTTCCTCTTTGTGCAAACTTCTCCTGGGTCTTCTCCAGATCCTAGCTAAGTCAGTTTTATAATGAGGTGGGAACAGTATCTTGTTTCACCTGTGAGCTGCTTTGCATGAAGCTGTAGTTTGTATTTCATGGTTTCTGTTGGATGGAGGTAAATCATAGGTCCTTGCTTCCCACCCAGCCTCTAGATGTTCATGAACTTCCATGCACTCTCTTTGGAAAATATTATTTTGAAGAAAAGAAAAAGAAAATCAATTGCCTGTGGTTTTTGAGGCCAAGGAGGCCAGAAGGTGAAGGAAGCTGTTTTTTGTACTCCGTTTTTATCTGAATTCACCACACACCCAATACCCTTTATTCCCCTGTCAGTTTGAGTTGCCAGCATCATGTGTGATGTGAGAGAAACCTGCTTAGCACATGGTCTGGTGGGTAGTGTTTAGCACTGCCTGTCTCTCCAGCTGGATAAGGAGGATGCACTTGGTTGCAGCCATTAAATCATGTATCCCTTCTTATGTAAATGCTTTCATATGTTAGTGTCAGTGTCCCCAGTGGGCAAATAGTTGAAAATGGCTAGTGGGACAAGCATAGCCACACCACAGGCTCAAAATGGTATGGAAATGCTTGTAAGGAGAAGCCTGCGTTCTAAATCTTCAAGGATCCTTTAGAAAACTGGGGAGTGGGGGTGGCGGGGTGGGGGTGGGGGGGAAGGTACCCATGGGAGCTGTAATTCAGCCACCTGCCAGTTGTGGCAGCTTAGCCTCCACAATAGGTGTCATTCAGCACAGAGCTATTGGAAACCCACTGTGTGAGGTTCTCTGACCTGGGGAGCATGGAGATGCTCAGCCCCTGGCCAGAATTTATAATCTAAGAAGAGAGGCTAGCCATCTGCCTAAGTAGCAGTAATGGTCAGTGCCGTGGTGGGCAATGTACTAAAAGGCCCTCTCAAGGTTCCCAACCCTGGTTATTCAGACAGTAATCGAAGTAGTGCTGTGAAGGGATTTTGCTGATGTAGTTGAAGTCCCAGATCAGGTGACAGAAGGGAAAGTCACAAACATTCAAAGAACAAAAATAATTTAATAAGTCATTACTGGTTTTGAAGGTGGACTGGGACATGAGCAAGAATCTGTAGTGACCTCCTAGAGTGACCCTCACCCAGGAGCCAGCAAGGAACTGGGCACCTCAGTCTGACAGCCACAGGGAACTGGATTCTGCCAAGAACTTGAAAGGGCTTGGAGGTGGATTCTTCTCCAAAAGCTCCAGTAAGAGTGCAGCCCATCCAATCCCTTGATTTCGTTTAATAGAGACCATTGGTATAGAACTCAGTTAACTGTGAGCTAATAAGTGGATATTGTCATTTGCTACAACCCATAGACACTAATACAGGTCAAGGGCGTTTAGTGGCATTCCCTGGGTCACAGAGGATTCCTAGAGGAATAGGACAGGGTCCCTGCTGTGAAAAGATCACAGCTTGTCATGACCATTAAATAGTTAGATATGGATTTGAAATAAGGGAGCAGCATTATGAGGTAATTATGAACATCTTTGTGCTAACAACAGTATGAAGATGAAAGGCCTTCTTCAAGAAGCAGGAATTTGAGAGAGGAAGGATTTTCTTATAGATTTCTTGTGATTTCATTTTCACATTAGTCTCCATGTGTTCATAAGAAGTTGAGCCTCTAAATGTGGGTCATGGAAAGTTCTTGGTGTAGTGTTAGCCTTGGAGTAGTTCAAACCAGAATAGTATGAGGTACAGCCAACTGCTCCAGCTGGGCACCTGAGAAAGCATTTCTTTAGAAGAATGGAGCTTTCTCCCCCTATCCTCTTACTGAATCAAACTCAAAGAAACTTAAACCCTGAGTTGCCAGGTCCAGCTGTATCCCTCCTCCTGCCTGGGAACTAGATACTGCATTGATAGCAGCATACCATTTCTTTTCCCAGAGGAAAACCTTTTGGGTTTCCCTGTACTGTTAAAGACAAAATATAGCTCTATTTAAAAGTGAGAGAAGGAGGCTTGTTGGCCTTGGATCTGCCTGAGTTTCTTAACCTTCGTGGACTGGCATCTATATCTCAATGATTCTTTCTTTGCTCTTTGCTGCCACTTTGCAAGGAGTGAAGATATATATGTAATTTTTTGTCCAAGTCAGCAGGCCTTGAGAATGAGAAGAAGCTCTACTAAAACATATGCTGGGACAATAAGCAAAAGTCAGGAATGTCCTTGGCAAAACCAGAAGATGTATTTGCTCTAACCATGCCTACCCCAAGAGAAGCTGCTGTGCCTATAACTCTACCCAAATACAGAGGTGAAACCGTTCCCATGGAGTCTCCTAGGAATGGCCAAAACAGGCTGGAATGACCCAAAGGTTTCTATTAAATCAAAAGGAGAAACAGAAAAGCGATAAACAAATATACAGGAACCAAACAAAACCAAAACCAGATTTTCTAAGTCTAAATATCTGATCTTGAAAGAGACACAGGCTGGCCACAGTCCCTTGCAGATGGCTAACCTCCTGATTCTCACTGCCCATCTGCTTCTGTTTGGTGGGTGCTGCCTATCTTCAGTGGGGAGCAGGCTCCAAACTTCTGAGAACAGTTGATTCTGCATACAGCAGGGACTCTACAGCCAGGCATCCCTTGTTCAAAACCCAGGTCCCCAGTTCTAAGCTGTGAGATATTATTGGCTGAATTATTGGTGCCTCTAGGTTGTTTCCTCATGGGAAGAATAAAGCCTACTTGGGGCTGCTAAGGAGGGAGCATTGCTGGGAATGTCTACCCAGGGCATAAGCAGATAGGACCTACATTGTCCAGAGAATATTCAAAAACAATGATAGAACTTACTGAAAGTTCATCTGCTTTTTATTACTACTGTGCCCCAGCAATTCTTGGTATATCAATGATACAATATTTTTCTTCTCTGAGTCAGATTGCCCTTCTTCCTGCTCCACTTTGGTGCACCACTGTAACCAATTTCCTAGGTTGTTATATAAATCAAACAAAATAGAACATGTAAATCTTTCATAATACCTGGGCCTTAGTAGAGTGTCAGTGAGGGAGACATAGATTCCTTTGTCCATCCTTTTCTGTCAAAGGCCAGAGAACCTCATATTAAGCGGCTTGATTTCAAGTGACAGAGCTGAAGTTCAGGCATACACAAAAAAGACAATTTATTGGTGATAATGACTTGAGCAGTAGTACAGTACTCTGGTTTTTTGATTTTACTACCTTTTTAGAATTAGTTTTATTCTTTCAGACCTAATTTTCCATGAAGCTGATGATGGTCATTGCTGCTAAAATAGCAAAGAAAAAAAAAAAAAGAGGGAAGGTAGCTAAGGTCACACTTTGCATGTGGAGGACTCTGATTAGATCACATTTAGACTTGGGACCCATCCACATGGGCAAGTTATTATCATTGGCCCAACTTGTGTCAGATGCCCAGTCCTTAACTAATTGCCATGGCCAGAGAGGTGGGATCTTATAAAAAGATAGCAGCATCTTTTTCAACTGTCAGAATGAAGGAAAATAGCACCGGGATCTGTTTCTCAAAAATCTTTGCAATGGAGTTGGTAATGGGTAAATGGAATAGAGATGTCCCTCTACAACTCTATGGACACCCAGAGTCCCTTCCTTCATTTGGGAAAGAAAACAAACAGATTGGTTACAGCTTGAGAATTGATCTATTTATACCCTTAGCTATTTCTAAATACTTGCCAGAGATAATGAAATCTGAGGGAAAGGTACCCATCTGCTATGATCTCAATGTTGGTTCCCCACCCAAAAAAAATTCTTTTCTATGCTGAAACCTATCCTCAGTATG
Organism: Urocitellus parryii; assembly: GCF_045843805.1. Taxonomy (NCBI): domain Eukaryota; kingdom Metazoa; phylum Chordata; class Mammalia; order Rodentia; family Sciuridae; genus Urocitellus; species Urocitellus parryii. The sequence goes on from NC_135536.1 coordinate 128,854,355, forward strand.
ATATTATTAAAAGGTAGGTTCTTTTGTTCATAAGGGCCTAAGGGATGGACACCCTTATAATAGAGAATTGAGGAAGCCTGTTTGCCCTCCTACATTGGGAGGATGCAGTAAGAAGATGCCATCTATGATGAATGGGTTCTTAATAGACAGCAGAGCTGCCAGTGCCTTGGTGTTGGACTTCCAAGGCTCTAGAACCATGAGCAATAAATTGTATTGTTTAGAAGTAACCAAGTCTCAGGTATTTTGTTATAGCATCCTAAATAAACTAAGATGCCATCTTTAGTGGTAGAAGGCCCATTTTCTCCCAGGTTCATTTGTCCCAGCCCATGGCTCTGGAGTTGGTTCAGGAGCAGGCCTCAGGAACAACACTTGGATTCCTATGCTATGGTGGGTGTTCTTTTTACTGTGTGCACAGCTGCTGTGGCGGCTGGGGTCAGCCTTTTGTGAATGAGAACATATTGTCACTGGAACAGTGACATCTTCCAGCCTCTGTGTCCCCTTTCAGGGGGCCCCACAGTTTTGGAACCACATCACATATTGTCCATCATGGGGCCACTGCTTTGTTTTTGTTGTTAAACATCTTTTCTTGCTTTCTTCTTACTATCTTGGTTTTCTTCCTTTTTAAACCAAGATAAAATGTTTCCAGTTTTCTTAAAGATTCTTTTGATGAAATGATTCTAATTTATATTTGTTTTTCTCTTGTAGCCTGGGGAGCATTTTTACATGCTCACAGTCTTCTTTTGTGATCTTATCCAAGACAAACTTTTGATTCTTCTTTTTTAAAAAGTTAACTGCTAACCAAAATCGTACTTTAAAATCAGGTTACTGAAAACAGTTGTGGGGAAAGATGCTCTGTTTCTGGAATTTTTATAATCATTCTTCTAAAGCAGGAGTCAGAAAATGTTTTTGGGGGGCCAGGTAGTTAATATTTTAGGCTTTTTGGTCCACATAATCTGTTACAATTACTTGACTTTATCACTATAGTATGGAATTAGCCATGGATAGTAGATAAATGAATAAGCATGGCTGTTTTCCATAAAACTTTATTTATAAAAATAAGATGGTGGGCCAGAATTTGAAAGTATAGGCTGAAGGCTATAGTTTCCTGACCCCTCTTTTGAAACATTTTCTACTTGTCTGGAAAAATAATAGTTAAAAACTTTGAGGTGGTATGAGTCATAATTCTTCCCCTTTTTATGAGGTAGAAAAACCGTGTTGACAGTGGGGTTCATTGTGAGCTTTAAAGGTAGAGTAGGCTGTTAGCATTGATAGCCTTAAAAATATTTGATGCAATGATTCCATTGTGGGGAACCTACCTTAAATGGTGTGTGTGTGTGTGTGTGTGTGTGTGTATGTGTGTGTACATAGATGTTTCACCACAGCATTATTTGCAATATGAAAAACATGGGAACAACTTAATTATCCAATAGTAAATTATTCATTCAAAATAATATTATGAAGCCCTTAAAATTAGGTTTGTGACAAAATCCTCATGAGTTTATACTAAGTGACATGGAATGGATAAATACATCTTTGAGACCTCTAATCAACTGAAATACAGAGAAGATTGATAGAAAGTGTACCAAATGTCAACAGTGTTTTTTCTGTTGAGAAGATTATCTGGGATCTTTACTTCATGAGTATGCAGAGATACTTTTCTAAAAGATCATGTTAGGCACTATAAGGAGGAAAATGAGTAGACCAAGTTCTTCTGCCTTTTGTGCTCAGGCAGTGTGCTGCATGATTCTAAGCCAGAATGCCCTGTTTCCTAGAGAAACCAGGAAGCAGGGCCTGGGCTGGGCCAGTGGTGGCCATCATGGATATTTGAATGTAAAATTTCAGGTAGAGCAGTCATAAGTGACCTGAGTTTCCAATCTGGTGGTGAGAACAGGAGCCTGCTGAGAGGAGAGGAGACTCTCCAGAATAGAGGAAGGAGATCAAGTGCTGAGTTGGAGGTGTTAGGTGGATCTTCCACATGGATGCCAAGACCACGTAGGACTTGGAATCAAGAGAAAGAGTGGGGGTGGTGAGCCAGGGTCTTAAGTGAGGGAGGATTGACTTATTAGCAGGTGGACATTGCAGGTGTTGTGAGTGGGGAAGGAGCAGGAGTGAGAGCAGAGTAGAGCAGCTTTGGGAGGGGCTGGGGACAGAGGATGAGAGCCAGCTGGTCTCTGGCTCCATGACCTATGAGTGTAAGAGCAGTGACCTCCTCTCTCTGTAGGAGGGGCCACTGCTGGAAAGTAGAGCATCAGGCTGGCTGCTGTGTGAGAGCTGACAAATTTTCTGTGAGGAGTCGAGGATGTAAGAGTTGGCTTCTCAGGGTGTGCACTTAGAAGGCACCCTTGAGAGCATTAGGAGGCAGGTGAGCAGGGGGCTTGGAACAGGCATGAGTACCCAAAGGAGAGGTGGCCAGGGTGGCTGGTAGTTTTAAGCATCAGACAAGGAGATCAGGATGGATGATACAGGTGGGATCATCTCAGAGACAGGATTATGAAAGAACGAGTTTTCTCAAGCCCAAGGATGGAGATGCAGGAGGGACCTTGGGAGGATCAGCGTTGGCCTAGATTGGTTGTGCCTCTATAGAGATCCACAGGGAAAAAGCCATGGGAATTCAGACTCCATTGTTCTAAGTAGGCCCAGGCTTCTGTGAGTCAGAAAAGAAGGTTAGGAGTGGTGTAAATACAGCCATGTCTCCATGATTGCTTCCCTGTTGGGAGCCCCATTATAAGTCAGTCCAGTACCCTATGACCTGTGGATAGAGACTGATTCACATCCCAATATGTCAGTTCATACACAAACTTTCAGTAACACGTCTAGTAGACAAAGTCAGGCATGCTTTCATTCCAGAGGAGCCTAGAAATGGGGCTCATTGTGCCCAAGGAAACCAGAGAAGCTTGCAGAGAAATAAACGTTGAAGCAGTTGTCTCTCAGGGTCATGACAGCAAATCATGGAAATGTGTTTTTTCATTTCCTCATGTTCCACCGCTCATGTGCTACACAGCTGTGATTTATTTTCAGAGCACACTTTGGAATTTGACAGACCTGCATACTGGCCCGCTTCACAGCTGAAACCATTTGCCATTTGGTAGATGAGAAAGCAAGTGACAACTTACACTAAAAGGGCTGTAAAAAGATACTGTCTGTGAGTGAGACAGACAGACAGGTGTCAAAAACCTAAAGCAACAGAGAGCATAGGACCAGCAAAGCTCAGGTCTCCTCCGCAAAGCTATGACCCTTCTAGGCTGAGCTCCTGGCCTCTGGTTGGAGTAGAGTTTTGGAGTACACACTGGGGTTAATGGTGAGCACATCAGCAGTAAGTATGGTGGTGGTTGCTGGTGGTGGTTTGGTGCTGTGCATCCTACAAGCCCTTGGGACATATGAGGAAAACACCTCTCAGGAGTGCTGCAGCACTGAGGACAGCGGGCTGATGAGGCATAGTCCAGGACCACAAGTGCCAGACAATTCTAGGACAGAGTGGTAGAGCTGGCCCAGGATAGCACAGCATGCTGCAGGATGTGGACCAGGGAGGTGGCTGCCCTGTGTTGCACACTTTGTTCTTTTACCTCCTCCTCCATTTGGAACAGTGGGACCCAGGCATGGGGAGGTATCTTCAAGGCCCATTTGATTTAAGTGACAGGAACTCATTTGAGTATCACAAGGGGTGGTCTCCAGTCACTTTCTCACACTTACTCTACTTTATTGTTGTCCATAGCACTTACCTCCTTTCAAAAATCTATTCTATTTTAATTTATTCCATTTCATTCTGTTCTTTATTTTTGTTATTTCTCTTGCCCATTAGAATGTAATGGGGCTGGGGTATAGCTCGGTTGGTAGAGTGCTCACCTGGCATGCCTGAGGCCCTGAGTTTAATCCCTAACACCAAAAAAAAAAAAGAAAGAAAAGAATGTAATTGCTTTTGCCTGTTTCTTTATGCTTGAATCCTTACCTAGCAGGTTACAGTAGCTGATGGAATATTTATAATGAATGAGGTGAAATGACAAACAAAGGGAGTGGGCTGCTGAGGGCAGAGGGAGCTTCCAGAAGGCCCGGAGATGTGAGGAGCGAGTGCATGGGGAGTAATGGGTTGACAGGAGCAGCCGGGGCCTGAGTGGAGCAGTAAATAGGCATTTGGTGAGAGGGAGGTATAAGAGTGAGCAGAGGCCAGCTTTCATAATTTTATATAAGGCTGCAGGATAGATTTCACTGGGACTTACCAGTGGAGAACATGAGAGGTTTTCAAGAAAGGGTGACATGACCATTTGTTTTAAGTCTGCCATGTGGATGTTTGTCTCCTGTGTGCAAACCACTTTCATGTAAACTGTCTAACATTTTGCAGAAGAAAACCTCAATGACCAGTGAGGCTGACTGCCCAAGGTCTCAGAAATGATAGGACCATGATAAGTAGCAATGCAGAGGTCAAATTGAAGGGTGCAAAACCTTAGGAAGGGACATCCACCTTGTTGCAGCCATCCTTCCAGAAAAGCTGTCAGTAGGACAGACCTGAGGCATGATGCAGAGAAAGTAAGTGCATGGGCCAAAGGTGAATGGGAGGTACACTGACAGAATGTTGGAGACAGATCAGATGTTAGAGTGAGTGTTTCATGTTCTTTATATAATAAGAATTTGTAGAGCATTTTCTCTGAGCCATCCATAGTAGTCACATTGTAATATCAATTCATTTAATGCTCACAACAACCATCTAAGGAAAGTACTATTATTTCTTTCATGTTACAGATGTATCACAGAAATGTTAGGTAATTTGCCAAAAATCACACAGTAAGTAAGGGAGGCTGGTTATAAATATAGGTAGGTGAGCACTAGAATACATGCTCTTAACTGATAATTTCGAGCTTAAACAACTGAGTAGTAATGGTGCCAGTGACTAAGGTAGAAAATGTGATGAAAGACAAGTCTAGTTTTGGAGATATGGATTTTAAGTGTCTGTGAGATGCCCAAGACACACAGAAACTTCCAAGAGAGGTCTATCTGTGTTTTTAAAAATAATAATGATAATTGATGATGCTTGTTTAAAATGGTAAGTAAGCTGGAAGTGTTGGCACATGTCTGTAATCCAGCAGTTCAGGAGTCTGAGGAAGAAGGATCACAAATTCAAACCAGTCTCTGCTAACTTAGCAGGGCCCTAAGCAATTCAGTGAGACCTTGTCTCAAATTTAAAAAAAAAAGGGTTAGAGATGCAGCTCAGTGGTTCAGTACCCCAATCCCTGGTACTAAAAGAGAAAAAAAAGGTAAGAAAGTCGCTGTTCAAGAGAGTCAGGGTAAAAGTACAGGAACTGTTGCAATAAGGTATTTGCCATTGGGTAAAGAGATCAGACTCGACTATGACTCCAACAAAAGACAAGTGGGGATTCAGGAACAGTGTGGGGTCACCAAGAGGAAACATCAGGGGTAGAGAGAATTCTTGCTAAACTGACTCAACAAAATTCTTGATAAAGTCAGGCTAAGGTGATAAGATATCAAGGGTGGTCAGTAATAAGGGTGAGGGACTTTTTCCAAACTCTGTTAGACAACTTCCTGTTATTATAACAAAATACCTGAAATAATTAACCTGAGAAAAGATTTATTTTGGCTTGTAGTTTTGGAAGTGATAGTTTAAGAATGCATAGATCCATATTTTGAGCCTCTGGTAGGGGTGCTGGAGGACCATATGGGCAGGCAGCACGTGGTAGAGCATACCACCTCCCCTAGTTATTGAGCCAGGAAGTAGAAGGAAGAGAAAGAGATTGGGCTCCCACAATCCCTGTTGTGGGCACATCCCTAGTAACCCAAGGACCTCCTACTAGGTTCCACCTCTTAAAGGCTCCACTGCCTCACAATAATACCACAATGGGGAAACATGGACCTTTGGGGAACACTCATCCAAACCATTGCACTGACCTAGCAGGAATCTTTCTGAAACCAGCTTCTCTGTATAAGTACAAAGAGGGAAGCCTGAGTGTAAGCCTAGACAGACGGGGGTTCCAAGGAGCAGCCTGACCACAGTTTGGGTCAAAGGAGAGAAGCCTTTGTCTGCTGGAGACGCTCATCTCCCTGTCATTAACATGCACGGGTAGTACAGTCAAGGATTACCAGGGGTTTATGGGAAACAGTGGAAAAGAAAAGGGCTAAGGCTCTGGGAATGCCAACACCGTGGCCCAGCAAGGGCTGAACTGAGGAAGAGAAACCATCACCTTCAAAGGTGTCCCAAAGAGAGCCAGGTCAAGAAGAGAGGAGACAAGATGGAGAGGAGCTTAAAGGTATTTGTTAAATTTGAGAACAGAGAGACCTGTGGCCTAGGCTAGACAGTATCCGTAGGACTGTAGTGAATGAAGGCAGATTGCAGTGAGCTGAGCCTTCGAGAGGAGTGGAGGTGCCAATGGTGGTGACTTGGATGGAATGCTCTAACTGCAGAAGGAGAAGGAGGGCAGGAACTTCATGGTCATCATATATTTATGTTTGCTTTTCTCCCTAAAATGAAAGAGATGTGATGATGTTTAGATACTGGAGAAAATACACAGTAGGGAATGGAGAAGCTAGAAATAACTGAGTGGAAAGAGGTTGGGAATGGAATAAAACCCCACTGGGGTGTGGGGAATACCGTGAGATACAACACTTTCTCCTCTGAGAGGGGAACAGGTGGGTGATGGAGGCAGGGGAGGTGGAGGAACAGATTGAATGCAGCAGTGAGAGATAAGATACTCAGTGAAGGCAACTGGATTTCGGACTCAAATTTCCATGTTGATGGCAATGTTATTGCTGATGTTCAGGGTGTGTTTTAGAGAAGTGGGTGAAACTGCCTTTGAAGTATACAGTCAGATTCCAGTGGTGTAGGTCTAACCAACAAAGGAGATGGATGTTTGTTGCTAGAGGTATAGACATGGGGTCACCAGTCTCCAGAAGTGACCACCAAAACCTTGGAGTGGATAAACTTGTACAGGGTACTGATGTATGAGAATAAAAGGTGGCTGAGAGCAAAAGAGCATACAGGGAAAGAACAGAGAGTGCTGTGCAGGAAGGCAAGAGATAGCAAAAATTTTTGGAAAGGGATCAGTGTGTTAGTTGTGTAGAGCTCAGCAAGGCAGTTGGGAAAGTGCATATTACATTTAGCAATGAGGAAGTCATTGGTGACCTTGGCAATTGAATTTCCATGGAGAGGTGGAGGAGACAGCCAAACTGGAGTGACTTGAGACTATGGAATCTGACAGCAGAAATGGCGAAGTGTAGATTGTTCTGAAGAAAACAAGGCATTTTAAAGTATGTGAATTTCATCGCTCTGAGTTTCCTGCCAAAGAATGTTGGGAATTCCAAGAAACAAACAATTTGTGCAGCCCTACTTGTCCTCATTGGCAGAGCTTTGGAGAACACTCTTTCCTACCTCTCCTCCTCCATCTCCCAATCTAAGGCTGAGGCTGACACCAATGTCCTTCTCTTTCTCTTAGGCCGGATCCTGGACCTGAAGACAGGGACAGTCAAGAAGGAAGGGCAGCAGTCATCCATGAGGATGTGCATGGGCTCACGGCGCTCCTTCATCTGCAGAATGAGGTCCGTTTGGGGCAACAGAGGGCTATCACTGTGGTGGTTTTGCTCCTTTCTGATCTACATTAAAACTCTTGACTAATCACCAGGAACAGTGTCGCACACCTGTAATCCCAGCAACTTGGAAGGCTGAGGCAGGAGGATAGTGAGTTCAAAGCCAACCTCAGCAACTTAGCGAGGACTTAAGCAACTTAGTGAGACCCGCTCTCAAAATGAAATATAAAAAGGGCTGGGCATGTGATGCAATGGTAAATAGCCATAGGTTCAATCCCCAGTCCCAAAGAGGGAAAAAAAAAAAAGCCCTTGATTAATTCTGCAAAGGTCATACATGCTGATTTGGTTTCCTTCCAATGACTTCATCTTCTCCTCCTGAGCCCAGGAATATACAGACTCCCTGATCTGTGTTGCATCCCTCTTTGTCTGGTTTTTTACTATCTTCTGCCTCTTCTTAGATTCATGACCCCTCTTGCCTGTATGTTTTAACTTTCTACCCTTTCTTCATGATCTTTCTCAAATCCAGCCTCTCCAAGGTTCCATATTTCTCAACATGTGTATTAAAACCATCAACTCCCCAGTTTCTCTTATATCTCCTGTGACAACTCATACATTTTTATTGATCTCTAATATATCTGTCAAATTGTTGATTGATACTCTATGTTTAAATATCTTAGCTTCATAAATCAGTTATATGCCCTGATGAGCACCCATCCTCCCCATCAAGCTGCCTGACCCGGGGGATATTCTAGTTCTCAGGTCTGGCACTTTGATTTATACCTCTTTGCGCCTCTCTGACATCTTCCAGAATGTTCTGTACATGCAGTTATCCTTCATGTTCATGGCAGTTGGTTCCAGGACCACTTACCAATACCATAATCCACAGAACTCAAGACCCAAATTTCAAATACGATATATAGTATTTGCATTTAATCTGCATGTATCCTCTCATGCATAAGTCATCTCTAGATTATTTATAATTAATGAGTGTGATGCTGATGCCATTCATTCATTCATTCATCCAACAAATTTATGCAGAGGGACACCCTATGCTGGGGCTTCCTATGGTATGGGAAGCCAGTGTTAACTAAAGCATATGGACCTGCTTAATACTTATTTTCATGGGAATGTACCCAATAGACAAAAGAACCATGTTAGTATATGTGTCAGATGGTGGTGAAAAACACCATCAGCATAATGGAGGAAAAAAGGCAAATTTGGGGAGTGGAAATAGTAGGCCTTGCTAGTCTACCTGTTGTATAGGGTGAGTAGGGACAGGCCTTATTGATCAGGTAACATTTGAGTAGGGACCCAAAGAAAGTGAATGAATAAGACATGGAATATCTGGGCAAAGAGGACAACTGATAGAGGGCTAAGCCCGTGCAAATACACTGAAGCTAGATTATTCTTGCGTGTTCAAGGAACACTAAGGAGATTACTATGTCAGAAGTAGGTAATAGAGGAGAGTCATGGTGAGAGATGACAGATGTTGGGTCATGTTGATCTCAAAAGATGTTAGCTTTGACTCTAAATGAGATGGGAGGTTATTAGAGTTTGAGTATAAGAGTCAAATGTTCTGAATGACATTTTAAAAATTGCTCTGGCTTTGTGTGGAGAATAAGCCTGCAGGGGAGAAGGCTAGAAGCAGAGACTACTGTAATGATTCAGTTGAGAATAGTGATTGTAGTAAGCAGTGCTCAGCTTTGAACATATTTTAGAGATAAAGCCAGACTGCAGGTAAGTTATGAGAATATGAGAGAAGTCTGAAATGTTTACCTGCCAAATTGGAAAAATGGAGCTGCCATTTACTAAGATGGGAGAGACAGTTAGGGGAGCTGGTTTTGGATAGAGAGCAAATGTCAGCCCTTGAAAGATCAAGATGCATGTCAGACAGCTAAATGGAGAAGATGACTAGGCAGTTGGACATGTCATTCTGGAATCCAAAGGAGGAGCTGAAGATAATGTGCTTGGGGATTTTTGAGATGATATTGGAAGCCACAAGAATAAAATGGCATGAGGTCACCTGGAAAGTGTGTGTTGACAGGAGATCGGGGGACTGTTCCTGTGCACTCCAGGGAGGTAAAGGAGAGCCCACAAAGGAGACTTGGGGAACTGAGGCAGGTTGGGGACAAAAGAGGGCCAAGGAAGTTTCTAGAGAAAGACTGCCAAATTCTGCCAATGAGTTCTAAATAATAAAAGGAGAAACAGCAGGGGCTGGAGCTGTAGGAAGGTGAGCAAGGCTGATCTTGGCTGCCTCCTCCAGAGTAGGCACCTACCCAGCCATCCCTGGTACACGATCTCGTGAGCAGGCTCTTCCTTAGCACCTCTTCTGACAAGACTGCCTGATTCTACACCCATCCTGGGTTAGCCCCCTATCCCTGCACTATCTGATCACCCATCCTCCCCATCAAGCTGCCTGACCCTGGGGATATTCTAGTTCTCAGGTCTGGCACCATGGAGCCCTCACTAATGTCATTCTTACCCAATTCTTTGCTGCTGGAACCATGACTTGCTACTTGCACATTTGGTGGGTACCATGAAGTTCCATATGATAGATGCTTTAAAAGAATTAAATAGTTTCTCTTTTTTTGTACTGGGGATTGAACCCAGAGACACTACCACTGAGCTACATCCCCAACCCTTTTTACTTTTTATTTTCAGATATTGTCTTGCTAAGTTGCCGAGGGTCTTGCCAAGTTGCTGATCTGGCCTCAAACTTGTGATCCTCCTTCCTCAGCCTCCTGAATGCCTGGAATTTCAGTCCTGTGCCATCACACACAGCTTGAAATATAAATTCTTCAATGCATCATCCAAGCAGTGCCCTTCTGAATTAATTGCTTGGAAGTACCATAGTGTGCCATTTGTATTAGTAGCCCATAATGCCATTACCAATGCCCTTTCAACCAGATTCCTACAGTCCCCTGCCTGCCTTGGCATGCCTCTGGGTGCTTTTTGAAGTACCAGGCTATACTGCCTGGATGGACCTGAGAAGTAGGCTGCATTGCTGTTTTCTGAAAGTATAATTTCTCCTCCAAATAAAACAACTTAATTTCAGCAAGACACAGGGCAAAGTCTACCAGTAAAGGGCAGAGGACCATGCTGGCATCCCTGGGAAGCACTGTCATGGATTGATCCTGCTGTGAAATCCACATTAATTCTGGCAGCTATCCAAGGTCTCAGAGTATCATTGGGCTCTCATCTTTGCTATGTTGAAAATTAAGACATCAGGATGTTAATTGCCTTGTGGTTGGGAAGTGGAAGTGCATGTATTCAGTGAGTATGCCAAGCAGTGGTCAGAACCTGGCCACAGTCCAGGCCTTGGATGTTTGATGCCTAGATATTAGAGGATTATAGAGAAGGGAGGCAGGAAAGGACCTACCAGAGTGGGCAGTGTGATGCCTCACATTTCCTGACTCCCAGACAGGGACCCATAGAAAGACCTGATACTATACCTGTTGGCCTCTCGCTCTCACTCACCCCTGCCTCAGCAGGCTTCCAGCTGTATAGTTAGAGCCAAAACATTACTGGGAGAGAGAGAGTTTCTACAGCTGTGATGCTAAAGCCTGAGAAGATGCTACTGTTCATCAACTGGCAACATCTGTTTCCAGTTGCTGTGTCTGCTCAGGGCTAAAGAGACACTGCTACTGTCATCACCCACTTCTCTCATTTTCCTTGAAGCCACCCGGTTCCACTGCAGTGATCTGGTGGAACTTAGCGTGGCTGTGTTTCTCTAAAAGTCTTTTTACAGGTTTCTAGCTCTGGGCTGGGCCCTGAAACTCTTTCCATGTATATTGCAAAGTGAGTCACACTTTCCTTCCTCTGGTGACAATCAAAAATACAAAGGCATGCTAGCCTGCCTCTCCATTTTGGAAGGAAACTGGTCACAGGTTTCATCTGAGTAAATATATAAGTGTCAGTTGAGGGCCATGTATTTGACGGCAGCATCATATTCTTTAAAAACATATTTGGGTCTTCACTCATGCTAACACACTTATCAAATCTTAGGTGTGGAAATGCTCCTTTGGACCACCTTCCTCTTAACAGAATAACCACCATGAGGAAAAGATTCAGGTCAGTATCCCTTTCTGATGTATATATCGAGGTTGTTCTGGCAGATAGCTGCAATATCCTAAGCTGAGGAGTAGCCCAGCTTTAAAAAGAGGTCTGTCCGAGTTTAGAGAGGACCAAGAGACAGTGGCTGAAATGTGAAGTGAAAGTTGGTGGAATTCATTTGGAACTGTCCTACCACACAGAAGGAGGGAAAAGAGGGTGGTGGGAAGTTGAGATTCAAGGTCATAAAGATAGTCAAGGGAACCCAATAGCTTAGATGCCAAAGCAGTCATTGACACCCTTGCCTCACTCACATGTGATAACAATAATTTCACAAATGTTCTTTCTTTAGGAATGGCCTTGGCCCTGTAAAAGAAGGAGAAGCCCAGTATGCAGTGGTCCACTGCACAGGATACATAAAGGCTTGGCCACCAGCAGGTGAGCTTAGCTGCAAATGCAATCCAAGTGTGTATTCACCACCATTAACATGGTATCCTGAGAGGAACATATTCTTAGAGGCAGAGGCAGGACAATCTTATTCTCCTTTGTAGTTAGAATATAGTGGTCTTTGTCATTGGAAAAAAACTGCTATCTGAAACAGAGATTTCCAGAAAGAGCTCATTCTACAGAAGTCATCAGAGAGAGCCATTACAACTCATTTCTAGCTTCTGTCATCCACAGCCTTCTGTAAAGTCAGAGTGGCAAATTGAATTCCAAGTCATCAGAAAAGTGGCAAATCAAAACCCAAGAGTACTCTTACACTCATTAGGATGATTAAAATAAAAGGTAATAACAATTGGTGTGGATGTGGAGCAATTGGACCCTCGTACATTGTTGGTGAGAATGTAAAATGGTGCAGCCACTTGGAAAAAGAGTCTGACAGTTCCTCAAAATGGTAAACAGAATTACCAGATGATTCTCAGTTTCACTCCTAGATATCAGTCCAAAAGAATTGAAGACCTATGTCTTCAAAGAAATGTATACATGAGTGTTCATAGCAGCAGCAGCATCATAATGTTCAAAACAATGGAAAGATTTGAATGTGTGCTAACAGATAAGTAGATAAATAAAATGTGGTCTATCCTACAATGGAATATAAAACAGCCATGAAAAGCAGTGAAGTACTGCTACGTGGTTTGTTAACAAACTTTGAAATTATCATGCTAAGTGAAAGTGTCTAGACAAAAAGGCCACATGTTATATGATCTCACTTAAACCAAAATGTCCAAAACAGGCAAATTGATCAAGATAGAAAGTAGATTTCAGGGAGAAAAGACAAGGCATGACTGTGAAAGGGCACAGTAGTTTGGGGGGGAGTACTAGAAGTGTTCTAAAATTAGATAGTAGTGATAGTTTCACAACTTTGTAAATATACTAAAACCTACTGAATTGTACACTTTAAGATGGTAAATTTTTTGGTATATGAATTGTATCTTGATACACTGTATATGGTGGTGGGCTGCTGGGATCAAACCAAGAGTCTTATGCATGTTAAACAAATACTCTACCACTGAACTATACACCCAGCCAATAATTGTTCTTAAACAAGAGTATATACAAGTCAGACCATGTGTACTGTATACAGTACACTTCAGTGAATGTTTTATTTAGCTTGAGAACAATGTATATTCTGTAGTTGTTGGATGGAGTGTTTTCTAAATGTCAATTGCATCAAGTTGATTGATAGTGCTGTTAAGGGCAACTATATCCAGATTGATTTTTTTTTTTTTTGCCTGCTTGATTTATCAGTTATTGAAAGAAGAGGGTTGAAGTCTCCAATTGTGATAGAGTATTTGCTTATTTCTTCTTGTATTCTATCAGTTTTTGCCTCACATATTTTGATGTTTTGTTTTTTTGGTGCACATATACTAAGGATTATTACGTATTTGGGGGAGATTTTTCCCCTTTTATGTAATGCCCTTCTCCATCACTGTACTTTTCCTTGCTCTCAATTCTACTTTGCCTGAAATCAATATAGTTTCTCTAGCTTTCTTTTGATTAGAATCAACCTAAGTGTGTTTTTATATTTAAAGTGGGTTTCTTATGAACAGTATACTTGTATCTAATTTTTTTAATCCACTCTCACAATCTGCCTTTTGACTGGTGTATTTAGACCATCACATTTAACATGATCATTTATATAGTTTCATTAATAGTTGCCATGTTTCCTGTTCATTACATTTGTTCTTTGTTTCTCCCCCCACCCCCCGATTTTCCTGCCTTTTCTTGGAGCATTTTATATTTCATTTTCTTTCCTCTTAACATGTTATATTGCTTTCAAAATGTTTTCATTATTTGTCCCAAGTTTGAAGTACACATTTATAATTAATATGAGTCCACATTCAAATAATGTTATGATTCATGGTAACACAGACACCTACTAACAGAGCACTCCACCCCTTCCCATCCCTGATGATGTTGCTTTCATCCCTTCACTTGTCTTTGTCATCACACAGGACATTTTTACCATTGTTCCTTTGAACAGAGACCTATTAAATTAGTTAAGAATAATAAAAATGAAAAGTTTTATTTTACTGTCATTTATTTCTCACCAATGTTCTTCTTCCCTTCTTAATATAGACCTGAGCCTCTAACCTACATCATTTCCTTCTTCCTGATGAAATTATTTACTCATCTATTTATATATCTATCTATTTATTTATTTATTTATGCTGGGAGTTTTAAAATTTATTTGTTCTTTTTCTTATACATGACAGTAGAATGTATTTTAACATATAATACATATATGGGGTACAACTTCCCATAATTCTGCTTATACATGATGTACAATTACATTAGTCATATATGAACATATGAACATTTCCCCTCCTTCCCTTTATTCTCTTTTGTCTAATCCAATGAACTTCTATTCTTTTCTATCCCCTTCTTATGGCAAGTTAGCATCTGCATATCAGAGAACATTCAGCCTTTGGTTTTTTGGGGATTGGCTTATTTCACTTTTCATGATAGTCTCCAGTTTCATCTATTTACTGGAAAATACCATAATTTCATTTCTCTTTATGGCTGAGTAATATTTCATTGTGTATATATACCACATTTTCTTTATCCATTCATCTGTTGAAAGGTACTTAGTTTGGTTCCATAGTTTAGCTATTGGGAATTGAGCTGCTATAAACATTGATATGGCTGTGTCATTATGGTATGCTGATGTTAAGTATTTTGGGTGCATACCAAGGAATGGGATAATGGGTCAAATGGTAATTCCATTCCAAGTTTTCTGAAGGATCTCCATACTAGTTTCCACAGTGGTTGCACCAATTTGCAGTCCCACTAGCAATGTGTGAGTGTACCTTTTTTCCCACATTCTCACCAATATTCATTGTTACTTATGTTCTTGATAATTGCCATTCTGACTGGAGTGAAGTGAAATTTTAATTTGTATTTCTCTAACTGCTAGAGATGTTGAACATTTTTTCATATATTTGTTGACCAATTGTATTTCTTATTCTGTGAAATGCCTATTCACTTCCTTTGCCCATTTATTGATTAGGTTATTTGGGGTTTTTTTTTGTTGTTATTGTTTTGTTTTGTTTTTGGTGGGGGTTGTGTGTGTGCATGTGTGTGTGTTAAGTTTTTGAGTTCTTTATATATCCTGGAGATTAATGCTCTAAGGTGCAGGTGGCAAAGATTTTCTCCCAATCTGTAGGCTCTCTCTTCACATTCTTGATTGTTTCCCTGTTATATTAAAAAGCTTTTTAGTTTAACCCAGGGGCACTTGACCACTGAGCCACATCCCTACCCCTTTGTTTTTGTTTTTGTTTTTGAAACAGGATTTTACTAAGTTGCTGAGAGCCTCACTAAGTTTCTGAGACTGGCTTTGAACTTGCAGTCTTCTAGCCTCAGCCTCCTGAATCACTGGAATTACAGACATGCACCACAATGCCTGGCTGAACAACTTATTTTAATATTTCTTGCAGAGCAGGTTTACTGTTATAAAATCTCTGGTTTTGTTCTTTGTAGAAAGCTTGCTTTCTTCTTAGAATTTGATGGAAAAATTTACTGGATATAGAATTCTATGTTGGCAGTGACTTTCTTTCAACATTTTAAATATTTCACTCCACTCTCTTCTTGTTTGCATGGTTGCTTATGAGAAGTCAGCATAATTCTTATTCTTGTTGTTCTCTGATTAGTAGTGTGAGTTGTTGTTTTTTGTTTTTTGTTTTTTTCCTGGCTCTTAAAAGATTTTCTCCCTATATTTGGTTTTCAGCAGTTTCACTATGGTATACCTGAGTGTAGAATTCTTTTTATGCTGCTTGGTGTTCTCCAAGCTTCCTGGATTTATGCTTTGGTGTCTGTCATTAATTGAGGAAAATTCTTGGACACTATTTCTTTAAATATTTATTCTGCCTTTTCTCTTTCTAATTTAAGTTTTCAAATTGTGCATGTTATAAACTTGAAATTGTACCACAGGTTTCAGATATTCATTCATCCATTTCTTTTTTTCTTTCTTTCTTTCTTTCTTTCTTTCTTCCTATTGGTATTTTAGTTTGGGTAGCCTCAAAATATATATTTTCAGGTTAATTGATTTTATCCCCCCTCGCCCCCCCCCCCCGTCATGTTTGGGATACTGATGGGTCTATCAAAGTTGTTCTTCATTTTCTCTGTAGTGATTTTAATTTCTAGCATTTTCTCATCATTATTTCTTAGAATCTCCATCTCTGCTTGCCTTATCCATTTTTTTTAACATAGTGTCTACTTTCCCCATTCGAGTTCTTAATTTACTAATCATGGTTATTTTAAATTCCCCATCTGGTTTTCAAAAACTGTCACATCCAAGTCTGCTTTTACTCTTTCCTTGTCCCTTCAGACTGTTGTTCTTGCCTTTTAGTGTGACTTCTGATTCTTTGTTGCAAGCCAAAATATATCAGGTAATAAGAACTAAGGTAAATGGGCCTTTTGTGTAAAATTTTATATTAATCTTGCTAAAAGTTGGGCTGTTTATAATGTTGAAGGTGTCAATGCTAGAAGCTATAAATTTTTCTCACATCGTTGTTTTTCTCCCCTACTGCCTTTGGATTTCCTCAAGAGCTCCTTTTTTTTCCATTTAATCTTTTTTTATTATTGATTTTATTATTTTTTAAATACATGACAACAGTGGAATGCATTACAATACTTATTACACATATAGAGCACATTTTTTCATATCTCTGAATATAAAGTATGTTCACGTCAATTTATGCCATTATATATGTACTTGAGCTCCTTTTTAAATAGAGCCTATGCCTTGCAGTTCCTCATCTGTAATCCACTGTTATATAAGAGCTCTGTTGATGTGTTCTAATTGTTCTATAATCTAATGATTAAACCTCACTCTTTTAGTGGGTTTGTGTCCCAGGGCCAGGACATTTACAAGTGTATCCTCCTCTTCCTTCCCCTTAAGTTGGTTAGGAAAGAGATAGTGGCGGGAATTGGGTGGGGACCTTCCCCTGCCACACTAACCATTGGTTTAGTCTGTTTTATATTGCTATAACAAATACCACAAACTAGATAATTTATAAAGAAAAGAAATTTATTCCTCACAGTTTCAGAGACTGGAAAGCCCAAGTTCAACGGGCCATAACTGGTGAGGGCATTCTTGGTGCATCATAACCTGAAAGATAACATCACATGGTGAGACCTTGTGCACTTGAGTTTCTCTTCTTTTGAAGCCACTGCTCCCATTATGGGGGTCCCACCCTTATGAAATCATTTTCTAATTATGTCCTAAAGGCCCCACCTACAAATATAGGAATCATCAATGTGGGAATCTGGGGGTTGTGTTTCCAATGCATGAACTTTTTGAAGACATTTTTAGACCATAGCAAGTATATTATTATTATTATTATACACAAGATTATCAGGCTGTTGTTTGCCAAAGGCCTCAGCTAGTCTCAAGAACAGGGAGCTCTTAAGAGCCTGGACCTTAGCTTTGTGGATCCACACATGGCCTGGAAACTGCTATAGAACTGATCAGACCCAGAGAGCATGAAGGAATTCTCAGAAGCTGAGGCATTAATCAGCTACAATCAATAATGGCATGAGAGTCTCTGTGTAAGTGGCATGGATGCTCCTGTGTGATGTACAGGGGAGACCTGTCAGGTTTTGAAGTACTTGAGACACTAGATTTGTATTAGGAGGTTGCTTAGTGAGAGGAAAATAGGAGCAAATGGCCGTGGGCCCTTGGAGGGAGATTCCTAGCAGTTTAGTCCTCCCAGCACATGTGATGGACACTGGCATGGTCGTTGTTAGACAAGACTCTAAGGGCTACAGGGCACAGTGCTCCAAGGAGTGCTCAGTCAGGCATGGTGGCACACATGTAACTACAGGAGACTCCAGAAAAGTGTGGCTAGAGTCTGTGGTCAGAAGAGGCCACCGGGAGAAAGCTTATAATAATGCTGCTCAGTTCTGCCAAATTCTGCTTCTTAGGACTCATACCAAGGTGACCATCTCATTCTTACGGAAGATTTCTTCGTTTGAATTGGTTCATTATTCTCATTATACCAAGCAACTTCCTCTTCCTGTTTCTGACCTCCAAGTGCTCTCTTTCTTAACTGCTTTATTTGAGCTCAAGGACTGTGACCTCACATGAGAAATGCCCTGATCGTTGTAAATTCACTCTCAGTGTCCTTGTGGATGAGGTGGAGAAAGGAAGCTGAGGCCAGGACCACAGATGGATGGTCGCATTCCAGAGTCTGAAAAGCTGGTTCAGGATAAGTCCCCCTGAAGTTGCACATGACTGTGACTGTTAGTGATGGCAGTCACAGGGGAGTAGGGCTTACATGCCTTAAATTTTCCACAGTGGCCCTTGAAACACTGCCACATGAGAAACGGTTGAAGGAGCCAGCTAGAGGTAGGTGTTTAGGTTGGAGAAAATGAGACATGATTTCTGTCTTCAAGTATTTGAGGGGGTGTCATATGAAAGAGGAATTGATCTGACTTAGGATAGTTCCAGAAGGCACAATTTAGACCAAAAGGGAAAAGTTAGTGGAAGGCAGATTATAACTTAATAGAGACAAATGAGCAAAGGTACAAACATGATGTTCATAATGTATACACACACACCAAGCATATGGGAAGATTTTTAACCTTGCTCTTAATAAGAACTGCAAGTTAAAACAATTTGATACTATCCCTTCTTTCCCATCAAATGACAAAAATTAGAAAAGATAAAATGTTGGTAAGATTCAGTAAAATGGGCACTTATATGTTCACCTAGTAGTACTCTTAATTAGTACAAATATTCAGTAGAGTAATATGGCAGCAGAAATTAAATGCCTTAAAATATACATTCCTTAAGATGGAATGTACTCTAAGGCATTAGTCAGATCTTTGTATGTATTATGTTTAAGCATTGTCTATAATTGTTAAAACCTCTAATTCCAAGAGGGAGAGTTGGTCAAAAATGACATGGAAAATCTGTGTGATAGTATACTTGGCAACTATTAGGGGGCATGCTTCTAAAAGATGTTTAAAAGCAAAGTATTTAAAAGAAGTTTTTAAAGCCCCAATTTTATTTTTAAAATATAGGTGAATTAAATCTATGCATTGAAGACTTACACATAGTATATTGTTATGTCTGTAGATTTTTTTTCTTTTTGCTTTTTCATTCATTTCTGCTTTTTTCCAAATGTTTACATAACTCTAAAAATCAGATAAAATCATATTTTTGAGAAATCAATCTGAATTTTCTAAAGGGACATTCCAGACAATTGGATTGAGTGATTTACACTGAATTTAGAAGTTGTGTCTTTTTTTTTTAAAGAGAGAATTTTTTCTTTTATTAATATTTATTTTTTAGTTTTTGGCAGACACAGCATCTTTATTCGTATGTGGTGCTGAGGATCGAACCAGGGCCGCACTCATGCCAGGCGAGTGCGCTACCACTTAAGCCACATCCCCAGCCCTAGAAGTTGTCTTTTTGTTTGTTTGTTTTGTATTCAGTTTGGTTTTTATCTTTAATTGGTTACATTTCTGTGAAGATAGAAAACAAGACTACCTTCATACACAGTGACTATGGCATGCTTACAGGATACTTAGTAGGCACTACCCTGTTCTGTGACCATTAATACTCTGCTTCTTGATTGAGAACTACATTCCTAGCACATGTAACACAGTTCCATGCTTATTGTTGAGATCCCTCAAGACCCAGGGGCACAATGTGTTCATCTTGTCGTCCTAGTGCATAGCTCAGAACTGTCACACGGTTTATATTCAGGAAGACTGAATGGATGGACAGAAAGAAGAAAGGTATCAAAGGAGAGAGGAATTCTTGCCTAGACAAAAGAAATGGTCAACTAGAAGGATGTTTTATAGAATCCAGAGGTTTTAGAATGTACTTTCCCAGGAATCTTTTAAGATGGGTAGAGACAGTCATCTGACCTACATGAGGGGGCTGAAATGAAGTCATAGCATTTTCACCCTTCTCTAAGGTCATAGAATTGGAGCATTGGAGCAGTCTGCAACTCACTTAACGACTGAATTAAGTGTAAATTTACAGGGCTGCCACATCTTGCTCATGAGCTCAGGCTCCTTAATTATAAACAATGACTTGGTTGGGAAGTTCAAGCAAAAGTCCTGGTAAGGAAGTATGAAGAGTTATGGAAGCCAACCAGAGTCACTGTGAATATCTAAAACTGACCTTGAAAAATTTATAAAGGTAAGCATCAGAGGTAGATTTCATGTTGCTAACAGGGGCTAAACAGATTCTTTGACAGCCCATGTAAACATGTTTTCTTAGGTCTGAATGGCTAACTGTGCATTTGTGGTTCTTCTTCCTGCCTACTGACTCCATGTTAAAAGTAAGTGTCACAGTAGATTCTGATATATTCCAGAGCCCTTTCTGCTACACAGTAGCCTCTCAGCCTCACAAAAGTTCATACTATATAATTCTTGTTTTAAATACTTGGGTGTGATTAAAGGAAAAGGAGAGTATCAAAGACAATAGTTCCCTTGTCAATTTCTTCAGTTGTTGAATTTGTGAGAAATAATCACACACATATCATAATGAATCCCATTTTTATGTAAAACTATCATGAACTGATTTTTTAAAAAATCATCCATAACAGATTGCAGTTTACATTTCAGGGGATGTGTTCAGAATCCCAAGGACACTGAAATTTTAAAAGTGTGAATCACCTACACCCCATTGTCACCACCCAGCACGTTGCAGTTTCGCAGACATTCAACTTTGACCTGGAGTCATCTATAAAACAGAAGCATTCCTCTCCAGTCACCATCACTGGATCTGCTTGGTCCTTTTTGTAACAGTTACGGAGAATGTCCAGTTAACTGGTGTGTGTATGCACAGGAGAGCTCAAGGAAAAGAGCCTTACCTGGAGCTGGTGACCTCCCTGGGATCCTCCAGATCTGGAAGGGGCTTGTTACTAGCACCTAGTGTGCTTTTCTCACTGCTGACACTTTGCTTTTCTTCTTTGCTGCTAGACTTTCAGTAAGCGTTGGCTACAGCATGCCAGAGGCCTGAGGTCATGTTGGTGTTTGGCTAGAATCTGCTGTGGTCAGGCCAGTGCTGTCACTGTGCCCAACAATTCA
This sequence comes from Urocitellus parryii, assembly GCF_045843805.1. Classification (NCBI taxonomy): domain Eukaryota; kingdom Metazoa; phylum Chordata; class Mammalia; order Rodentia; family Sciuridae; genus Urocitellus; species Urocitellus parryii. Next base: position 128,875,481 of record NC_135536.1, read on the forward strand.
GCCCTGCCACGAACTCATCTGCCCTGCACTTCTTGCAGCTTGCTCATTGAATACTGTGTTGTTTTTCCACCACTTGAAAATCTCTAAAAGCTACTTCTCTGTATCGAGGCCACCAAGTCACAGCCTAGAACCCTGCTCTCCAGCCCTGAGCCTTTCTGTGGTATAAACATCAGGTCTCCTGCTCAGAACCTCTCCAGACATCAAAGCCATGATCTTGGCCTGAGATAACAGGGGGGATCCATTTTGTAGGGTCACCAGTCAGGATCTTGATCTGCAAAATACCTGCATGCCAGCATTTTTCAAAATACCTTACAAGATCAAAAGGATTTCATGGCCAATATAGTTGGGGAACTGTCCTCTGTATCCCCCTGCTAGCAATTGTCTTCCAAAGTTTTTTCTTATATTCTCTGAGAATCCTACAGTGATGAAAACTTTTCTTTTTTTAAACTATGTTTCCCAAATGTGTTTTACCAAAGTAGCTTTTTTTTCCCCCTGAAACTTACTAATGTTCCTCCGGGAACCCCTTAGAAGTAAGCTGTGCCCTGAATTGCTTGCAGCCAGGAAATGGTTGTTTTCTTCCCGCTGTGTTTTGTGAAATGCAAAAATGACTTAATGCACATATGAAGGTGTAAGTCCCAGGCAGCCTCCGCCCAGTGTTACTGAAGGGCAGTCCAACTTTCCAAATGTTTGCACAGGGTTAATGCAATCCCTGGTAAGAAATGAAGAAGCATTTATGGTCAGGACTGTGTTTCATCCCAAACAGCAGTTTCCAGTTACATTTCATTTGTGTTGTTTATATTAGTCAGGATTCATTTTGTCCTGACATGAGGGAAGAGTCTATCCAAGAAGAAGATAAAGTAATGTAGGGCAAAATGAGCTTGTGCAGCCAATTAGGGAATCATCAAAACCTGCTAAGATAGCTGGAATTATCCTGTTCATATTAAAAAACCACTTGGATAAGTGTTGCAGCTCCTTCCAGGAAGCGCTCCCTCTGGACAGTGTTCCTCTCGACCCTGGCATCCAGCCTTGGCTGTGTGCCCCACCTGGAAGCAGTGTTCTGTTATAATACTAATCACATGGCATCATAATGCTCTGGGTCTCCATTTCCCACATGAGCTGGTAAACTCTTTGAGAGTAGGAAGCAGCCCTCATTCAGTGCTTAATCTATAGCAGAGTATCAGATGCATACCTGGTGTCTGGACCCACAGAATGTCAGAGCTCAGGAGAACCTCGGTATCATCTCAGCCCCTCTGGTCTTACAGAGGGAGAACCTAAAGCCCCACAAAGTTCTGATTCTCAGCTCCACAGCATCCTGGGCCCTTGATCATGGCCCAGACCAGGCAGAACTGAGCCGCCCAGGGAGCCAGCACAGCCATGCCATAATTCCTGTCCAATGTCAAGTACAACAAGGTCACTTCACTGGGCTAACAAGACCAGGATGGTTGACCCTCAGATGTCAGGCCCTGTGCTGAACGCTTCTTGTGCGTTTCCTCATAGAATGCCCACAGTAGCACTGTGGAATGGGGACTGCAGTTGTACCCATTTCACAGATTAATAACTGCTACCTTTACTGTTTCCTGAAACTTTGAGGGTCTGAAGGTTTTTGCCATTGGTATCTGGTAGAGTCAGGACTCCTGAGTCGGGACAACTCTAGTGACCCCAGAGTTGGAGCCACACTGTCCTCATAGATGTATCTTCTGTCATAGTTGGTGCCGGCACAGGGACCATTTCCCTTTAAAGGATCCTTTTCTAGAGACAGTTTTGCCACTGAGTGTGTTCATTGTGAGTCCTCCATAGTGACAGCCTAGGTCTCTGACACCTAGAGAGAATCTTGTCACCATGTTTCTAACATAAATATTTGTGCCTTCCTGTATAGAGAAGCAACCCCCAGAGCTGTGGTGCGGGCCTCTACCAAGTCTCTCCAATAGTCACAAACACCTGTTTGCTCCAAGTGCTTAAGCTGCAGGTCACTTTCCACATGGCCCTTGTGGTAGTCAGTATGCTGTGGGGAGACAGGAAGATGCTTTTAGCAACCTAAAGCAGAAAGTCATTTTATTCTTCTAGCATATATATTTGCCTTTCTGTCATGCATCCCCCTTAACCATTAAGATTCTTACTTGGATGAGCTGATCGATAAACTAAAACAGATCCTGAGATGTGCTTGTAAGGGAGTAGTCATTAGAATCTTTTTCACAAATGGAATGAATGGGGGTGAAATTGCCAACCAAAGGGGAGCCTTTCAGATTTTCCAAAATGAGTTCAAATATTATCAAGGTTGTGCTTTGGCAAGATGAAAGTGGCCATAGGATAGACTGTAGTCATGGAGAGGTGGGCAGGAAAGGAGAGAGAGGGGAGTGGACACTGGGAGTTGTTTGCAATGAGGAAAGACTATTCAAGGCAGTAAGTCAAGGAAGGATGAAAGGATGCTTGCTTTTTTGCTTTCCCTTAGGAAATGGCCCACTATGTTCCCACTGAAATAGCAGGGCTCCTGTTTGTGAAGATAACCCAGACTCAGAGTGCTGAGCAGGGGCCAAGGAGGCCTCAGGGCCCACTCCTCTTTTTACTGATGAGAAGACAGAGGCCTAGGGCAGGGCGCCACTGCGACCTCATTCCATCCCTCTGATGCCCCACTAAACCTCAGTGTGTCTATTGTTACAACTCTGTAGCCAGTGCTCTGTTTACAGTTTTCTATTTATTGGAAATGGAGCTCTACCTTCCAAGTCCAAGTTTAGACAGAAAATCCTCATTTGCAACCTCCCTCCTGGGCCAAAGAAGATGCCTTTTGATTTCATGACTTGGTGGCAGTGTGTTTGGAAAACTCTACATCTCTGGTAGATGTTTGGGTGAACCCTCTGCTATCCTCAGGCATGGTACCCCTCTGCTAATCAGGTGCAAGGATCTGATGTCTGAATTTCAGTATGTCATTCCTGCTTTTCTGATGTTGTTGGAGAATGAGGGGTAAGGTAGGAAAATTCCCTAAGTATACGAAGTCTGCCTTTTTGTGGACCAAAGTATCATATGCTGGCCTTCTTTTATTTTCAGTCTTTTTTTTTTTTTTTTAACTATTAGAAGAACAGCTCCTGCTCATTAATTAAATCTGGAAGCTGTAGAAAACATTGCAAAATAAAAACTAACTTGTTGACCCACTTTAAAAGTTTTTTGAAGATTATAAAACCAAAACTACAGCCTCACTTCCTACCCTTGTTCTGCCCCCAAGAACCAGTTGACAGCCCCCTAAGGCTTCTCATTGTAGAGCCTTTTCTATTTTTTTTTTTAATGGAACTCATGTAATCTATTACTACACAGTCTGATTTCTTTTTAGTTTTTCAGGATATCATTTCCAAACCAGTATCAATAGTTCTATTTCGTTCTTTTAAACAATTGCATATTATTCCACCAATCATTCATTCTCCAGCTGGGCAACATGAAAGCTATCTTTAGTTTGGGACTCTTACCAAAGATATTGCAACTGATGTAGTTGCCACATGAGTCTTTATCCATGAATTTTGGTATTTATGAAAGATAATCTCAAAAGTGGTATAAGGATGACAAATTTAAGGTGTAGTAGCTACTATTAAATTACCCCTCAAAGGAAGATAAGAATGTCTCTTATTCCATGCTCCTATGAACTCATTTTCCTCATTTTGTAAATTGTATTAGTTGAGTAGAAATGAGGGGAGAAGTTGACATATTTAAATTAAATTTTCTTTACTGGTGAAATCAAGCATTCCTTCTGGGTGCATTCATTGTATTTCCTGTGAATTGCTTATTTGTTGTCTGCTCATTTTCTTACTCGCTTGATTCCTGCCTTCTTATTTCCTTCTATAAAGTCTTTATAACATTATGAATATTAGCCTTTCGGTTACTGTATGGGTTACAAATATTTTTTTCCAACCTGACATTTATCTTTTATTTGTGCTGTTTTGCATCACAGAGAATGTTTTGTATGCTTAAATAAAAGACTCAGTACGCGCTTTTCTCTTTCAGAGTGCTCATTACAAACACAGAGCTCTCAATTCAAAGATGACCTCAAGGCTTCTCTGAGTACATGGAGCTTTTCAGCCAACAGGGCTGTTGTGTTTTTTTCTTTTTCAGCTATTTTTTTATACTCTGAAGGAATCCTCTGCTCTATCCCTCTGCTGGTGGCTGACACTTCCTATTTCTTTGCATTTACTATTTCTCATTCTTCATAGCTTATAAAACGGACAACTAGCACAACTTGAAGGGATAAAAGGAAGCAAAACAGGCTGAATTATATCAGGATGGGCAACCTGTTCTGAGACAGCAGTGCCCAGGCTTTAGTGAAAGGCCTGTGGGGCATCTGATAAACGATGATGGACAGGTGCACTGGTGCTTTTGCAGGCTTGTATCTTGCAGGAGAGGTGGAACCTCTGCCCTGATTACAGAGGTGCTCAGAGCCTTCAGCTGTGAACATCAATGCAATGCCGTGTTTGACTGCGTCGGACCTATCAGTGCACAGTACTCTCTTTCCCCTTAATGTTGTTCAGAGCCATGGGAGCTCTTCCTTGTCTCTGCTGATCTCAACAAGGCCCAATTCTGATAAATCCTGTTGCATAAAGCCTTGACCAGTATCCTATCAGAGACTTCCCAGACAGTTGGTCTCTGTGGACTTTGTCACTCTGTACTTTCGTTTTAGGGTTTTGTTTTTGTTTTTGTTTGCTTTTGGTTTTGTTTATTTTATTTTGTGGTACCAGGGATTGGACCCAAGAGTGCTCTACATCTGAACTACATCCCCAGTGCTTTTTATTTTGAAATAGTGTTTCCCTAAATTGCCCAGGATGGCCTCAGATTTGCGATCATCCTGCCTCAGCCTCCCCAGTAGCTGGGATTACAAGCATGTGCCATCTTGCCCAGACTATATTAGAGTTAGTTTGCATCTCTGTTGTCTCCCCTGCTTACCAAGAGGGTAGGACCATACTATTTAAACTCCCAAGCACAGATCTTAGAAAATAGCAGAATCCTAGGATGTTTGGTGTTAAAATTCCTCTTAGCATTTCCCAGTCCTACACCCTGAAGTGCCTCCCCAAAAGGTCCCCAGATTTACCAATATCACTATTTAAAATTGTTATCTAATCATAAGAATTTGTATAACCTTATATTAAAACACTTAAGTTTTTAAAATGGCAAATGGACTTTAGTTTATGATTCATTTTGATTAACTGATATGGATTTGCCTCTGTAACTATTTGGAAAATATTCATGATCCATGGCATTGTCTGTCATGGGTTCCAGAAGGATGCTCTCAGTTCATGTCCTTTTTGAATCACACCTGACATGGTAGAGGAAAGGCACTAAACAAAAAATATTCACAGAAGCTCTTAGGAATTGAATTGTGTCCCTCCAAAAATTCACAGGTGGACAGTCCAACCCCTGGGACTTCAAAGTGTGACGTTATTTGGAAATAGGATATTTGCATCTATAATTGGTCATATTGGAAAATGCTCATATGACCAATGTTCTTATGTAAGGAAATTTGGACACAGTCTTGACACAAAGGGAGAACACCATTTGAAGGTGAAGGCAGAGACAGTGAGATGCAGTGACAAGCCAAAGAACACGAAAAATTACCAGGAGATCACAGTCTTGTGAGGGGCATGGAGCAGATGCTCCCTCAGCGCCCACAGAAGGAACAAACCATGCTGACACCTTGGCCTCAGACTTCTGGCATCCGGAACTGTGAGACAATTCATTTATGTGGTTTAAGCCAACTATCTGTGGTACTTTGTTACAACTAGAAAACTAGTACAGAAGGAAGGAGAATTATGGGGAAAGAGGGAAGAAAAAAGAATAAAGATAAATAAATGTGTAATAAATAAATGTGGAAAATAGAGATTAAGTGAATGATGAGAACTGGTTTCACTTTAGAATGCCCTTGATGAAACAGTAAAAATTATGAATTATATTAAATTCTGTAATGGAAAGTATGCATAAGCAACTTCTTCTGCACGCCAGATCATGACCAAGGTGTGAAGCAGCACATATGCAGTTGTTTGGCTGTGAACTGAGCCAGCTGCCTTTTTCATGAAACAACAATTTTTACTTGAAACAATGACAAAATGTCAGCAATCAAACTTGTGTATTTGGCATTTATCTCCTAAAAAAAAGAACAAATAAAATGAGCCTATCAGTTTAGAGGAAACAATTGACAGTATGGTAGAATGCAAATTTTTCTAATGAAAATTCAAATTTTAAAAACATGTTCACCAGTCTTATCCTGATCAACATCTAGAGATGTTTCTAAGGAGATCGATGGTGATGTGAAAATGGGATTTTTTTTTATGTTGTATAATTTAATAAATCAATATTTTCTAAATGACCAGTACATGATGTATATACAATCATGTGGGGGAAGATCCATGAGTTAAGCCAATCTGTTTTATAAAACTGTATGAAAAATTAATTAATACAGTTTTGGAATTTATGTTGCTTTGTCCCCTTTTGCAATTATGATCTGCCAAGATTTAGGAAAATGTCAAAGAAGAATATCCAGAATATCCACAATATTCTGAAAAAGTGTCTCCCTTTTCCAATTACAGATGTGTGAGGCTGTATTTTCTTCACATACTTAAATAAAGCAGCCTTTTCTAACACATTGAGGGCAGATTTTAAAATCTGTTTGTCTACTGTTAAGAGAGGCATTAAAGAGACTTATAAAAATGTTAATCAATAATTGAGAGATAATTTCTTAACTGAGTAAGAGTTATCTGAGTCCATAGAAAGTATTTATTTAATAGAGAAACATTGAAGTCATTTCTGCTAAGACCAGAAGCAAGGCAGAAATACTTGCTACCTCTACAATTGCACCACACTGTAACAGTAGTGTTAGTCACACAATTAAATAAGGAAGCTTAGAGGCAAATGAATATGTAAAAAAGAAGGAAAACTGTCTTTTCTTTTCAGATTATCAGAGAATATAGCTGCAAAAGCCCAGTGAATCAATGATAAAACTATCTGAAGCAATAAAATAATTAAGTGGTGTGGTACAATGTGTTAATATAAAGAAATCAATAATCTGCATGTATGTGAATAAATAGATGATATAATGCTGGAGAAAACCCCATTTACAATACCAACAATGAAGATTCAGATACTTAGGAAGAATTTTAATAAATGTAAAAGTATAAGTTTATATGAGAAAAAAAGTTTAAATGCTCCTGAAAGACACAAAAGTAAGTTTTAACAAATGAGAAAACATTCTCTGTGCCCCATTAGGTCAACAACATTATAAAGTTGTCAATTCTCCTGAAGTTAATTTACAATTTTAATGCAAACCTAATAAAAATACCATCAAGCTGTTTTATGGAGTTAGATAAGTTGATACTAACCTTCAAGAATAGCCAAGCCAGGGGCTGGGGATGTGGCTCAAGCAGGCGCGCTCGCCTGGCATGCGTGCAGCCCAGGTTCAATCCTCAGCACCACATACAAACAAAGATGTTGTGTCTGCCGAAAACTGAAAAATAAATATTAAAAATTTTTAAAAAAAGAATAGCCAAGCCAGGCTTGATGGCACACACCTGTAATCCCAGCAGCTCCAGAGGCTGAAGCAGGAGGATGGTATGTTCAAAGCCAGCTTCAGCAGCAGTGAGATGCTAAGCAACTCACTGGGACCCTATCTATAAATAAAACACAAAAATGTGCTGTGGATGTAGCTCAGTGTTTGAGTGCCCCTGAATTTAATCCCTGGTACAACCCTCCCCCCCCCCCAAAAAAAAGCCTATAAAACACTCAAAAAGAATTACTAAGGAGGGCTGGAGATGTGGCTCAGCGGTAGCGCGCTCGCCTGGCATGCGTGCGGCCCGGGTTCCATTCTCAGCACCACATACCAACAAAGATGTTGTGTCTGCCGAGAACTAAAAAGTAAATAAAAATTCTCTCTCTCTCTCTCTCTCTCTCCTCTCTCACTCTCTCTTTAAAAAAAAAAAAAAAAAAAAGAATTACTAAGGAAATGCCATCAGACATTAAATCATAGATGAAAGCCTTTAATTAACATGGTGTGGCACTGGGCTGGGGGAGCTAAAGTGGTCAACAGAACAGCAGGGAAGGTCCAAAATGAGCAAACATAAGGAAATTCATTAGGTGGCACTTCAGATCACTACTTTTTAAACAAATATCAGCAGATCAACTGAAGAGCCAATTAGAAAAAATTAAAATGAGATTCATATCTCACATCCTATACAAGAATAACTCCAACTGAATTAAGGATCTAAGTGTAAAAAATGAAACCGTGAAAGTGTCAGGGGAAAAACAAAGGTGAGTTTCTCTGTAATCTCTGAGTGGGAAATGGCTAACTGTGGCTCAGACTCCAGACATTAAAAAAAAAAAAAGCTTGGTAAAGCTGACTACATAAAAATCTTAAAAGCTTAGCTCATCCTAAAAGTCAAAAGACAGAGAAGTACCTAAATGAACATATTTACAACACGTACCACAAAGGCCTAATACCCCTAATATAGATAGAACTCTCAAAAATTGATAGACCAAATTATGCTATGTACATATATGAATATACAAGTGAATTCTGCCTTTATAAATACCTGTAAAGCATCCATTTTAAATACAAATAAAAGGAATATCAGTCAAGTAGAAAAAAGGGGAGTAGGGGGAGGTTAGAGGGGAGGAAAAGAAGCAGCACTGGGGATTGAAGTGCAGAAAATTATATGCCATTCATGTATGATTATGTCAAAATGAGCCCCACTATTATGTAACTGTAATGTACCGATAAAAACACTTTAAGAAATTGATCGATGACCAAGATCCCAATAGAAAAATGGGAAACACAAGCACATAGTTCATTATAAAGCAAGATATAAAAGTGGTCCTCAAACAAGAAATAATATTCAAATGCACCTATAATTTGAGAAATGCAAATTAAGACAACATTAAGGTGTTATTATTTCTCATGTGTCACAGAGTCAAAAATTAAATAATGTGCCAGCTCATTCTGTGGGTCAGAGTTACAGAGAAACAGCCCTGTCGTGCCTTGCTGGTGGGAATGCAAATTAATGCTACCTTTCTAGAGGGAAATTTGGCAAAACAAAACTACATCTGTATTCACTTTTGAGTCAGTAATCCCACTTCTAGGGATCCACCCTGAAGACACAACTCCAGTGATCAAAAAATAAATAAATAAATGCACAAGGTTATCCATTATGGCATTGTTTCTAATCACAAAATGTTGGCAACACCTGAATCTTCATACATAGAAGAATGTGATTGAATAAACATGGCATATCAAGACACAACCAACCCCTGGGAAGTTCTGAAAAAGAATTGAGGAAGAGCCAGCTCTATGAATAAGTGTGGAGGAATTCCAGGACATACTGTTAAATTCAAAAATCAAAGCCAAAAAGAATATGTATTGTACACTCTTCTTCATAGAAGAAGGAAGAAGATATGAGAAAGTAGACATCACTGTGCTCATTTGTACAAAAGAAATACAGCCAGAATAAATCAGAAACTAAAGAGATCAGTGGCCTGCTCTGGGGGATGGAAAGAAGAGGGGATATGCAGTGGAAGGAGGCAGGAGTCACATTTCTCTGGCTCTCAGAACCACGGTGATATTTAACATTCCCTTCAAAGTCTGCATGGTGAACTGCTACTGTACTTGTGTCACTATTATACCATGAGCCTCAGGTCTGATCTAGTGTGGAAATATTTAATGCTAAGTGTTAGGCAGTATTAAAGGAACTTTTCTATTTAACACCACTTGCCCAGGAGGTATGAAAATGGAATGCTTTTTCTCTCCAGTAGTTCTAATCAGCTGCAGATGTTCAAGAACCTTGTATTACAAGGGGCCTTGGAGACCAGACCCTTCCTGGACCAAACAGAGGATCCTTTTCTGAGAGTGAATAATGAAGATTATTTTAACCAGTTTCTCCCCTTAACACTGGTTTTCTGTGCTTAATCAGCATAAACATCACTAATTTTTCTTCTTAGACCTTAAGGGAAACACTGGCTGTATTCTTTTGCCTGACAAGTTAAGAATTTCACCTTCAGTAATTTTTTTTTTTGTTTTTGGTTTTTCTTTAATTCTTTGTCAACAGAGGGTTGAAATATTTACATGACCTGGAAGACCCATTTAAGCATCTTAAAATTCCTTAAGTAAATGTTTTGGCCAAATTGTGCAAATATATTTAGATGAACAATCTGCATTTCATCTTCCTTAATATTTTCTGCATCATCCACAGATGGAGATGATAATGGACCATGAAATTATCAAAAGATATCCGGCAGAGAGATGAGCAGGAAACGAGCAAGGGACTATTAGTTCATTAGGTAGTTTCCCAACCCTGAGTGGCCAGCAGCAGATCTTTTCTTTTGATTGCATAGGTGAAATCCCCCTTTTCCATTTCCCCTGGGCATGTTGAGGATGCTGGCATTTCTCATTTCAGGAATGACAATACCTGAAGAAGATGCTGATGTGGGACAAGGCAGTAAATACTGCCTTGTGGCAATTGGAAGACTCCAGGTAAGAAAATAATCAGAGCTGTTTTCATCTCAAAAAAGAGCTTAGTGCAAAGAACAAGAAATTGTGAGCTTAGATGCCTCTTCTCCTCTGTACCTAGTGTTTGTTGACTTTTGTGTCTCACTCTGGGACAAGAACAAGGCCAAATCGGGATGGGGGGGGGGGGGGAGAAAGGGTCTATGAACTGTAAACAGCAGAGGTCTTGTTGGGTGAGGGTTATATCATCCCATTCCCCTAACAGAGTCTAGATCTGCCTACAGCACATCCCTGATTAACCATTTCAGTGTTTTTCCTGGAGCCCAAGTGATGAAGTATAAACTCCTTATTCCAACCTCATCTCCTTCCCTTTGTCCTCTCTCACCACATCCTATTCTCCTTCTCTGTGAACCCATCGTGTGATTTCCCACCTCTATTGGTGTTCACAGCCTGTTTCTTCTGCCTGGGATTTCCTTGTTCCCTTTTTTTCTTTCAAAAATCTCTTTCTTCTTGGGTACTTCCTATCAATTTATCCTCCAAAACCCAACTAAAATGATTCCCCATCTCCATAGTCAAAATTAATCATTTCCTCCTCCTTCTCTCTAGCACTGGGTTCCCACGTTAGCCATCATCTCTTTGCTGTCCCTTACTGTTAGCTGAGTGCAGGATGGCTTTGTTAACCAAGTGTGATGGTTAGCTGAGCATGACACCATCCCCTGTGAGATCCTCCGGGGCAGGGAATGCCTTTTTATCTTCTGAGAGTCAGATGTGCTCAGTGCCTGACACAGAGTAAACTACTCAGTCAACTGGATTGTTCATATCTTTGTGATAATTAGGGTCTTCCTATCCTATTGAGAGGAAACATGATAGACATGGGCAAAGTAACCCTTCGTGTCCCTGGTTTCCTAGGTCTGAGTGTTTTCAGATAAATAAAGAAGCAGTTTCATACCATGTGACAGACCATGGGCAATCCTAATTGATTAGTAGAGAAAGAATATCTGGGCAAATTCAGTCCACAAACATATACTTTCCAGATATTTTAACCAGTTACTTAGGCTCATTTTGCCATTTTCAGTGAAGGGAAGACAGGAGAAGGAAGGCGTATTAATGTTTATTTAGCAACAACTTTGTGCCAAGGCTTAACCTGCAGTGTCTCAACCTATGAGGTTATGGGTTTCATTATTCCCATTGGCTAATCAGGAAACATAAACTCAGAAATGTAAAGAAAGAGGCCCATTGTTACTGTTTAGTTAAAGGCATAACCTGGCCTCTCTGAGCACTTTACACTCATTGCACCAGTCACATGAAAGAATGTGTGATGTTAGATTCCCATTCTCTATCACCATCTCCATCAGTAGCACCTAAGCTGTGGATTTTCCCATTGCAGGTGACCAGCTCTCCCGTGTGCATGGACATGAATGGGATGTCAGTGCCCACAGAGTTCTTATCTCGCCATAACTCTGACGGAATCATCACATTTGTGGATCCAAGATGCATCAGTGTGATTGGCTACCAACCCCAGGTTAGTAGATAGTTTTGAGCTCATGGGGCAGTTGGCTAGAGATTTAAACTTCCTTAACACATATTTGTCCCATTTGTTTGAGATTCAGCATAATGATATTGCAGAGAAACACCGATAAATCTAGGTGCCTTGCCCAGATTAGGTGATATCCTTCCAAACAAGAAAATTCACTAAGCAGTAGTGTGCTTACTTAGCATATACAAGGCCCTGAGTTTAATCCCAACACCACACAAAAGGAAAAGTCCATCGTAAACTTTTCCCTAGCTTGTGCAGTTTCTGATTCTCAAGCTGGTTTTTCACAAACTAGAGTTAAGATAATTTTACAAAATTTATTAGCATGAGAGAATCTTGTAAAGATGCCTATCTCATTTTTCCTAATTCCTCTCAGAAGCCTATTTTGCATGGGCCACACTTTCAGGTCTTTGTTCCAGATTCTTTGTGTAAAAGTCACTGGCAACCTGGTACAGTGACACACAGCTGTAGTGCCAGCAACTCAGGGGCCAAGGCAGGAGGATCTCAAGCTCAAGGCCAGCTTCAGCAACTTAGCGAAGTTCCAAGCAACTTAATGAGATCCTGTCTCAAAATAATAAAAAGGACTGGGGATGTGGTTCACTCAGTGGCATGAGAAACACAAGGCAAGAGTGGTTGTCCCAGATCAAGACAGAGAAATAAAATGGCTAAATACAATGTGAAAGCCTGAACTGTGTCCTGGGCCTGAAGACGTCTAGCTAGAAGAGATACAAGGGAGACAATGTAAATATTAACACATACAGATTATTGAGTGATCTTATTGAACAATTATTGGTTTTAAGTTAATAGTATGACGCATTGTGGTTTGGGGTGTGATTTTTTTTTTTTTGGATGTGATTTTAGGATGTGATTTTTATGAGACATGCTAAAAATACTTTCGGGAGGGGCTGGGGTTGTAACTAAGTGGTAGAGCGCTTGCCTCGCATGTATGAGGCATTGGGTTCGATCCTCAACACCACATAAACATAAATAAACAAAACAAAGGTATTATATCCATCTACAACTAAAAATATATATATGTATATGTGTGTGTATGTTATATATTAAAAAAATACTTTGGGGAGAAGTGTCATGCATGATTTCTACAACTTCCCATCAAGTGGTTCAGGAAGAAATTATAAGCTATGTGTACATGGATACATATGCACATATACATATAGATACATATGTGAAGAAAAATAAAATGCAAGAGAGACAAGATATTGGCAGTCTCAAATCTGTATAAAAGATACACAAGTGTTTGTTTTACTATCCTTTTAACTTTTCTGTAGATCTTCTTTCAAAACAAAAAAAAATTAAAAACAAAAGAAAAAGATGCTGTTCTGAGGAAAATACTTTGGAAATATTGATAGAATATCAATGACATAGATATTTTATTGATCTTTTGGAAGTGCTGGGAATTAACCCAGGGCTTCACGCATGCTAGGCAAGTGTTCTTCTACTAAGCAACTTTCTTAGCCCTATATATGTATCTTAGAACTAGAAGGAGTTCCCATCAGAAATATTAGAACCTTTGCCTAATTCTACATGTCTAGGTTTATACAAACCTGGAGACTCTTGGATGGAATTAAAAGGAAACTTGATCTGTTTGCAAATGCACTGATGGCAGCACATTTCTATTCAGATACATTAATCCTCCAGCACCTCCTGTGAGCATCTGTTTGTTCCTGGGCACAAAGATAAAACTTGCTGCTTGTTGGTGTCAGCTCACTCTTGGCAGTGTGTGCCCATGTGGGTTCCGATCAATGAGTTAGTTTACATCCTTTGCTATTTAAGATGCTTCCAACTGGACCACTTTCCAGAACACATTTGAAGTTGGCCTTTGATAGTTTATCTTATTCTGCTCTGTGTCGTTGTGAAATGTACTTTTGTTTTGGGTTAAAGCTGGGTCCTTTGAGCAAACCATAGACCATAGAAGGTGGACAGTAAACAGACTTTTAACAACCACAGTTATTTTATGATAACCTCATTTCTTCAGCCACAAGGCAACTACAGTTTCCACATTTAAACAGTTTCAGTTTTCTTAGGCAACACATCCGTCCGTCTGCTAGCCTTTTGCTTTCTTTCAATGTTTATTAAAATATGTTGATTATAGCTTGCATCTCCAAAGCAAACAAAAATAAAATTGCATTCTGAAGCTGCTGATCTAGTGACTTAGCAAAATTAGAAATTGGTATGGAGTGTGCCAAAGGAATTTAGAATGAATACAAGGAAGCCAGACCCTCTATGGCTCCAGGAAAAATTGGCATCCGCTTTTCTTTTTTCAATCTGTGGTGGTGCAGGCTGAAGAGATGAGTTAAAGAAGACATAAATGAACACTCTTGTCTGATAGTTATAAATAATTAAAAATGGAATTTGGGGCTGTTAAAGCTTTTCTCTTTCATTTAGGATCTTCTGGGAAAGGACATTTTGGAGTTCTGCCACCCTGAGGATCAGAGCCATCTGCGTGAGAGCTTCCAGCAGGTGCTGCCCATTCTTGTTCCCAGCTGATCCTGGGTAACCTAGGTGCATGTGGGTATGGCTGGTAGGAGACTAGTCCTGCTATGGGCTTGGCAGGCTGCAATTTCCTAATCAAAGCATCAATCAGGGGCCTGCTGGGAAGCAGCTCACTATCCAGCAGAGAAGACAGATACATGAGGAGGTCACTAGAGGGTGATGGGAGAAGAACTCTAAAGTGACATGGAGAAAATACCATACAGCACAAGATGCTGAGGTCAGCTGTGTGGGCAAGAGGCAGGAAGAGTATCCCAAAGAAGGGGACAATTGGAATGAGTCTTCAAGGGTGAGCATGGGAGAAATGAGAGAACTCCCTGAACTGGGAGTTCTGGGGGCAGAGTAGTACCAGAGATGCAGAAGAATGTGGCCTAGCAGGAGGATCCTCAGCAGTTCTGCAGCTGGATGACTAGGAGGATGATGTAGTGGGAAGTGATTAAGAAGGAGCCTGGCACAGCTAAATTTTTAGGGCCTCTTATGCATGCCATGCTAAGGCATTTAGATTATCTCCTCAGTCACCTAAGGGTAAGTGAGGATTCCTTTGAGGATTTTAAGCAGAGCAATGTTTTGAAAAAAATGCTTTGGTGATCCAGGTATGCAGATATGGAAAATAACTGGAAACAAAAATAACTCAGGAGCTTTGTAAATTCCTGTGGTAACAATGAGTCCACACTAACAAAAAAATATATAATAATAATAATAGTAGAAGGGATTTCTGTAGAGAAAACGGATCAGGGAGAGGAAGGCAAGGAGGGAAAGGGAAAATACTGGGAAACAAGATTGATCAAATTATCAAATGTTATGTCATGTATGATATGGCATAATGAATTCCACTATTGTATATACTTATAATGCACCAATAAAATAGGAAAAAAATTAATTGCCTGGGCAAGAGTTAATGAGGCCAAAAGTTGGGCAGGAACTATGGGAAACAAACTTGAGACAGTTTCATTGGTAGTGATACTTCAGCTGGAGATGGTGAAGGAGAGGGAGGGACTTAGGATTACTGGGAGCCTGACAGGGAAGCCACCCTAATAACAGTATCATGTGCATCGCTGCTGTTAGCTACTGTTTCCTGAATGCCTACCATGCACTGGGCACATATGCTATCTTATGGAATCTCACGGGAGTTGTAGGAGGTAGGAGCTGACATCTTGCTGTTCCAGGTGAATTTAGTAGGGCCCAGTGCTGAAAAGTGCCAAGTACCACATAGTCAATGAATGAAAACTGACTCAAAGTAAGGATCTGTCACCTGCTGAGCTGGCTCAGCTGTGGTGACAGAGGATACACTCTCTCTCCCTCTCTCTGCAGAACACTAAAGTCCCCCTCTCAGCCCTGGGAAAGAAGAGAGCAGACAACATTACAAGAAAGAAGCCTTTGAGTTTCTTTTCAAGAGGGAGTAATAATAGCCTGTCATTCATCTGAAGGCGTACACACTTGACATTCTTCTTTGCAAGTGTTTTAGATGGAGCCTCTCTGGCAGCCAAGCCCATTGAAGGCACTGCCATGTCTGCACAAAGATTTATGTCCCATGTGTGGGCAAAGCTCCTACCCCACACTCTGCTCCTTCCTTCTGGAATATTACCCACTCCTGGTTTTCTTTCCACTTCTCAGCCTCCTTTGTGGGCTCCTCCTCCAGTACATTCTTCTTCAAGCCATGATGGCAAGGACCCCGTTCTTGCTGCCTTCTCTTCTTTTCATTCTGTGCTATCTCCCTAGGTGATATCTAGTAGAAAACTCCAGCCCAGCCAGGTGCAGTGACACATGCCTGTAACCCCAGCAACTCAGAAGGCTGAGGCGGGAGGATCACTGAATCCGACCTCGAAACTTAGTGAGACCCTGCCTCAAAATAAAAAAATCAAAAGGGCTGGGGATATAGTTCAGTGGTCAAGGGCCCCCTCGTCCACATCCCTAGTTCCAAAAAGAAAACTCCAGCCCAGCCTGTCCTTCTGGCTCCACATCTGCTTCTATCCAGGTAGCTGTTCCACATCTCCACCCAAATGTCCAGTAAGCTTCAGAGACAGAGCTCTTCTCTCAGCCTTCATCCTCCCTCACAGCATGCTCACCTGGCTGCTCAGGCCAGAAATCAAGCCCCTCACTCTTCCCTTTATCTCTCTGTACACCCAGCCCCTCAGCACGTCCTCTGGAACTCCTCCAAAAGACACCTACAGCCCATGCCTCCTTTGCTCACACTCCCCTCAACGGGGCCATCCCCATCTCCCATTTTGACTCCTGCAATAATTCCCTCCATGGTCTCTCTACCTTTACTCTTGTTTCACTTCAAGCCATTATGAAAACATAAGCTAGGTTTGTCACATTCTACTTAAAATCTGCCAATAGGTTTTCAGGATATCTAGAATCAAATCCCAGTTTCTTGCCACAGTTTCACAAGTTTCTGCATGAGCCTTGTCCTATCTCGTTTTTTCTTAGAAACTGCTCTTCAGTCACACTGGCCACCTTGAACATGGTTTCTTTCCCACCACAAGGCCTTTGCTCATGTCCATACCCTGATGGGAATGCTTTTCCCTCACTTTTTACATGACTGACATTTTATCCTTGAGGTTTTAGTTTATCTCAGAGACATGATAAGTGAACTACTGTAGCTAAGAAAGAGGCCCCAGCCAGCTCAGCCCCTTGTCTAGTTCACAACTAGTCCAGTTTCATTTATTTGTCCGTTAGTTGGTTTGGGAGTTGGTTGGTTGGTTGTTGTTTTGCAGTACTGGGGATTGAACTCAGGGGTACTTTAACTACTGAGCTACATCCTCAGCCATTTTTGTTTTATTTTACTTTTTAGTACTACAGATTGAAACTAGGGGCACTTTACTAGTAAGCTACCTTTCCAACCTTTTTTTTTTTTTTCACTTTCAGACAGTGTCTCATTAAGTTGCTGAGATCCTCCTGCCCCAGCTTCCCATGTTGCTAGAGTTATAGGCATGCACCACCATGCCTGATCTTTTTCCCTCTTCTTTATTAAAACCTAACTTCCCTGTAGACAGACTCCATATTTGTGCTTTTCATCATTATCTCCTTCACTAAGTGTAGAGTTCAGTAGAGGGTAGCTTAAAACAGCCTAAGTGGATCAGAACCAGAGCAGGTAGCTTTTGTTTTGGAAAAATGTGAAATTAGAATGATTAAACATTGGGAGGGTATGTCTTTTTATGCCGCATGTTCGCTCAGTATGTGTGGTGATGATAAGCTGCATCACCTAGTATCATCAGGCGTGAGTTGGGTTGGCTTCATTCTCTTTAGTGTATGGAAATGATTTCATCACTAACAGTAACGGAATCTCTGCTCTGTGCCCAGTAATAAGCCAGACCCTCCTTCATCCATTGTTTTATATAATCATCAACCTTACACAGTATGTGTTGTCATTCCTGCGTTTTCCCAGTAGATACCAGGACTCAGAGAAGTTTGGTTGCCTGCCCCAGGTCACACAGTAAGGCAGTACAGACTCAGGCTGGAAATCAGGTCCGTCTCCCTCCAAAGCATTCACTGACAGTACCACACTCCACACCTGGCTCCTCATTCATCAGATGGGAGGGGAGGCCAGGGAAGCACCACCCAGGTGCTGGCAGTCCCAAGCCTGGTCCCAGGGCTTAGTGGGCAGCAGCTGAGCAGCACAAGGACATCCTGGGGCATATCCCACCTTGGCCCTACACTGTGTTCTTTTGGCTCCAGCCACTGGCAGCCAAGGCAAGGGACAAATGTGGCTTATTCTTGCAAAAGCAAAGAAGGGGCTGTCAGCTAAGACTCAGCCTTACATTCTGGATTTAAACAATTCACTCAAACCAGAGTTCCTTAGAACATGATCAGGTTTGTAAGGAATTTGAGTTTGGTGTGGGAATAGTGCATCAGTCCAGGGCCAGGAAAGTTTTGTCTGCTCTTAGATTCCTTCTCTAGGTAGTTTACTGACGAGTCAGTTGTAGGAGCTGAGCGCATTGAAACTTAAGACAGGCTCTCGCATTCCTTTCCTTCTACTTTCTGCTGAGACATCTTCCATCACTATAGTGATGATGATGATGACAGCAGAGCTGGGTCATGAAGACCTATGCTAAGCTGGGTTTCATGCTTCGTCTTTGCAGTCACCTATATTATTAGCATCACACCTAAATTAAGCAGTTGGTTGTGTCTCTCTGGTCAAAGACCTGGACCATATCACCTGAACTGCCTTATAGACGTAGTCCAGCTCATGCTGTGCTTCCTGCCAGAAGAGCACTTGGAGCATCTTCACTTGCCAACACTCTACCTACCTTTCTAAGCCCATCTCCCACCAGGAGCCCCTTCTGGATCCCAGCAACAATCCATCTTTCCTTGCCTGCCTGGTATCCCCATGGCATTTTTTAAAAAATATTTTCAGTTGTGGATGAACATAATATCTCTATTTCATTTATTTGTATGTGGTGCTGAGGATTGAACTCAGAGCTTTGCACATGCTAAGTCTGCATTTTCCATTTAGCCACAACCCCAGCCCAACCCCATGCCATCTGACCTTAGGTTTGTGCAGTGGTATGTAGTAGACTCTATGGGTGATGTATATCTGCCATTTTGCCTGCTGTTTGGGGTCAGAGATTCTACTTTGGCAATAGGGATCCCTGGAAAGAGGATTGAGGTCAGTAGATTCAGGACTGAGCCGCTTCCCTGCCACTTCTTCATCTTGAGCCCTCAGGCCGTGTATCTGTCTGCTTCAAGGTTTGCTTTCCAGGTACAAAAAACAGTTGTGAGGACTACGTGACAGAGCACGCATAAGGTGCTTAGCTGTGACTTGGCCCCAGGAGGTGCAGAGCTGGTGGCTCCCTTTTTCTTCCTTTCTCCACAGCTCCTGGGGCCCAGCTTGGTGCAGATGTGCCTTCTGCATGCTTGTAAAATGCAGCTTAAGTATTCTGCACTTCCTCGGGCATTCTGATTAGAAGAAACACAGAAGGAACATACCCCTCCACACGTGTCCCCAGAATGCAGCGGGTGTGGATATCAACTCATGGACAGTGGCTGCCTCTTTCTCCTGTGTCCAGTGCAGGCACAAAGGAATCCCCTGGGGGAGCCCCCCATTCTGTAAACCTAAAGGGCACATGGCCTTGACCTCTGGCCCCTGTGAGGGATAGCCAAGTTTCTGCTAGGGCCACAGACTCACTGCCAGCAGCAGCCTCTGAGTGGGCCAGGCTCACCCCATCCTTAGCTTGCCTCCTCTCCCACCATGGCAGGAGAGGCCTCCCACCCTCCTCAAGCTCTCTGTTCATTTTATTTATCACTTGGGATTTCCTACGAGGGAGCCTTGTCTGACACCCTCAGGCTTCATCTGTCTTCCTCCAAGGCCTGTTGAGCCATAGAGTCAGTCCAGGAAGTGGCCTTGAGTGCCACCTCTGTGCCAGACACCAGGCTGGGGTCAGGGAGGCTTGCATAACCAAGATGCCACTGTCTCCATGCTGTTTACAGTCTGGTAGGGATGGCAGACACTCAAAAGGAGGAGAGTACAAATGAAGTGTATATTAGGAAAGGGGAAGTCATTTATTCCCTGGCCCCTGGGACCAAGTCCCCATTCTTATCATCAATCACTCTGTGATCTTTCAGGCAAGAAGCCTGGAGATTTACCAGCCCTAGCCAGTCACAGGAGAGAACTTCTGCTTGTCTTATCTTGTCCTGAGGGTTTAAGCACACCAGGCTTCTTCTACCTACTAGTCATTTGTCATTTCTCTTTCTTCTGTTGATGCTTCAGGTGTGAGAGCTGTGCCTGAAGGCTTCCTTCAGCATGTGCGCACGCACACGCGTGCACACACACACACACACACACACACACACGTCTCTGCATGTCTTTGTGTGGTTGTGTATGTCAAAACAGAGCAAAGAACAAGATGTGTGATTAAAAAGAAGCTTGTGATTTGGAAATAAGATCTTGGTTCCTGTCCCAGCTTTTCACCCAAAGTTGTCAGATCTTGAGCAACCTATTTCATTTCTCTGGGTCTCAGTATTGTCACCTGTAAATAGTAAAGCCCTCCTCCTTAAACTCTTGTGAGGATATACCTGAAGTAATACATTTGAAAGTCTGCTGGAAAACAAACTGCAACTTAAAAGTGGTGATAGATACATGCAAATAAAGAATGTATACAGGACTTAGAATACGGCTCAGTGGTAAAGTGCTTGCCAGCTAGCATATGCAAAACTGTGGGTTTGATCCCCAACATCACCAAAAGAAAAAAAAATAATGCCTACAAATGTATCATTTTTTAACATCTCCTCTAAGAGTACTCTCTGGAATTCATTTTTCAATGCTAAACAGAGGTTAGGAATTTTTTCCATGAGGTATAAAGAAATAACTTCATGAACAGCAAAGTATAATAGCATCAAACCCAGAGTACCCACGCAGCCAAGAAAAGAAGAAAAACTCAAGTGTTACAGAGCTCTCATGATCTGATTTGTAAATTAAAAATCCTGATATAGCCAGGCACAGTAGCACATGCTTACAATCCCAACTAGTTGGAAGCCTGAGGCAGGAGTATCACAAGTTCAAGTCCAGCCTTCTCAACTTAGCAAGATCCTGTCTAAAAATAAAAAAGGACCAGGGATGTAGCTCCATGGTAGAGCACCTCTGGGTTTAATCCTCAGCACCAGGTGGGGGCAAAAAGTTCTGATATAAAGTGAGCATTCACCAGTCATTTTCTCACACAGTGGTGACAGCATGACCTGTTTCAGAGGGGAAGTAGACAGAGTGTTCCAATAGCTAGCAGCCCCCCTCATTTCCCCCTCACCCCACTCCTCTTCCTCTCCTGCTGTCTTTTGGCTACAGTGCCCCTGTTCTGAGGTCCCGCTGAGGTCCTGCTGACCTTCCTGGTGACCACCGCCTGGTGCCTCTCCCTCCTCCTGCTGACTTCCGTCTCCAAATGTTTTCTCAGGTGGTTAAGCTGAAAGGCCAAGTACTGTCGGTCATGTATCGATTCCGCACCAAGAACCGTGAATGGATGCTGATCCGCACCAGCAGCTTCACATTCCAGAACCCTTATTCTGATGAGATCGAGTACATCATCTGCACCAACACGAATGTCAAGTACGTGCTCAGCCTCCCTCTCTGCAGGCCTCCCTGTGCCTTCACTTGGGTCCAGAGCTGGAAGTTTTACTTGGATTCTTTTCCCCCTGCAGGCTGTACTTAAAGCTAGAAATACCCACAGGGCTAAAGAACAAGATTGGGGATACCTGGGCTGAGGCTGTAGCTCAGTGGCAGAGCATTTGCCTAGAATATGTGAGGCACTGGGTTCAATCCTTATCACTACCTAAAAAATAAACAAAAAAAATAAAGACATGCTGTCTTTCTACAGCTAAAAAACAAAAAAATGAATGGGGAGAGCTGGGGGAGGTGGCGCAGTCCTGTAATCCTAGCTATTCCAGAGGAGGATCTTAAGTTTGAGGCCAGCCTGAGCAACTTAGAGAGACCCTGTCTCAAAATTTAAAAAGCTGGGGATATAGCTCAGTGGTATTGAACCCTAGGGGTCAATCTACAGTACTGCAGAATAAAACAAAAGGAATTGAGAGTATGGATCCCCCATCACTTGGGAAATAGCCCTCTTGTGTTCTTCCTTCTCAATTATAAGAGCCCAAAGGACTGAGTGGCCCATGTCAGTCCCTTTCCTTTAGGCCGAGGTTCTATGGTCTCCATTCCTCATTGTTTTGCCTCTGAACACAGAACCCAGCAGAATGGAGCTATTGGGTGCTCCCCCTCTGCTCTCTGCTGTGGCAGGTGTGTGTGTGCCTGGATTCTTGGTCCTGCTGGTAGAGAAAGTGAGACTGAGCCCCTTGGCAGCTCTAGGACATGGAGCAGGTGGCCTGTGGTGGGCACTACTGCCCATTCACCAAAGCATTCCTTCTTACTCCTTCTCAGAGCCTCAAGCCCTAGTGTCTCTGCTGGATTCTGGGATTCTCCAGTATCCTGTATAAGCTGGCAGACAGATCTAGGCTATAAACTTGCCTCTGCTGCTTCCTGGCTGTGTGATCTTGAGCAAGTCACTTGTCTCTTAACTTTCACTTCCTTACCTGTGATTTGTGATGATCCTCCTTCGGGCAGTTACTGTGAGAACTAAATGATATTGAACTCAGAACTGTGGGCCAGACACTGCTCAGCACTCAGCACAGTGAGCATGATGGTAGGCAGGTTGCATCATCTCTCTGGTTTTAGTCTCAAGGACATAGTTTCCGACTAATGATAGTTTAACTTTGCGATAGCATGAAAGTGAGACACGTTCAGTGTAAACCATGCTTTAAATTTTGAAGCTGGGTCTTTTCCCCAGCTGGCCATATGCAGTATGAACTTCTCAAGATGTTGAACAGGGTGGCAGCCACAGCTCCCAGCCCATCCCACAATCACAAAAGGGAACAACCATCACTCCACAGTGCATGGTATTAATCTAAAATGATTGGTAGGTCAGAGCTATTAAGTGCAGTTTTGACTGATGATATTTTCAACATATGGGTTTATCAGAGTATGACCCACTGCATGTCCCAGGAGCATCTGTACCAGGCCAAGGAACCAACAGCAGTAACAACATTTGTGCAAAGGCTAACTCAGTTGATGCATGTGGAAGCCATGCCCAGGTGATGAGGAGGGCCACAGCTAACTGGGTGTGTGACAAGGCTGGCATGCTGAGAATGTCCTCATATCTCCCTGTTGTGTCCTTCGTTTTCCGAGGTTCAAAACATGTCTGTTTTCCAGCCCCACCTCCTCCTGGGACCTACCTGGTGATGCCTTTTCTCAGCAGCCTCCCTGGGGACTGAGCCTCCTGCAGTCATTCTCACCTCATGGCACCCTCGGTGTTGCCTTGCCCTGTCTCTTGTTGCAGCCCTCGAACCCTTTGAATGTGGAAGCTCCCATCTGGAGACCACAAAGCAGCCTCCCGTTCAATCAGCAGTACTCTGTGGGCCCTCAGCCTTGGCCCTGCTCCTGGGTATAAGGCACAGAGCCGAATAAACAAGTCCACGCAAGATCCCTCAGAGAGCAGATGTCCTGGGTTTCAATGTCATTTCCCAAATGGATGAGTCACATCCCCTTTCTGAACCTCAGTGGCCTCATCTACACTGTGGGGAAAAGACTCCCCTAGCATCAGGAGTTTTTGTGCAAGTTCTGCAGGACACTCTACGTGTGAGGTGCTCCAGCAGGCTGCCACACAAGGACAGCACAGACCAGTGTCTGCCCCAGCTGTTGCTGATGCTGTCAGCAATGGCAGCAGGGACTCTGCCAGCTCTGGAAGCAGATTGACAATTTGGGAGCAGCTCCAAGAAACTGGAACTCAGCTCCTCTTTGTCTCTTCAGTGCCCTGCCTGTGTTCTGACACTCCCTCCAAGAGGAAGGCCAGGGCCCTGCTTGTGCCTCCTCATGCTCATAAGTGGGTCCATCTCGGGCCCCTTTGCTCCTCTTCTGCCTTTTCCTTCTAGAGCCAAAACCTTCATTTTCTTTATCTCCTGGCATATTTTCTCTCTCCCTGGCCCAAATGTCTTGTCCATCCCTCCTGAGGATGGATAATTCCCAAGGCTTTCAAACAGACACACAACTTCCTGGTCATGGAGGACCCCTGTCCTGCCAGTCCACAAAGGCACTCTCTCCTGTCTGCCCTTGCTAAATGCACCCAGCAGAGTCGCCTCCTGATCATTCATCTCTTCTTAACCTCTTACAGCCTGGATTTTGCCCCAACATTCCTGAAGTTGCCAGCACCCTCTAGTGACCCACATAGGATAACTCATTGTCATGTTTCTTCTCCCCAAGTGGTCTATTTAACCAGCTCTTCTTTCTTGACATCTTCTCCCTTGAGTTACTTGATGGAGTACTCTGATTCTTCTACCTTCCTGTTGTAGTCAAGACTTTCTTGATTATAAGTTTTTCAGGAACAAATACAAGAAGTCATAGCTTCCCAGGTATGTAAAAAGAGATAATGGTATCAGAGTTTATCTAGTTAAGCTTGGAGAACTCAATCAAATTGAGGATATTTTATTTCCCTCCTCCCTCCAACATGGAGAGGGAGGTTTTTCACTCAAGGAGCATAAAAATATCCTCTAGTGCCATGCCTGTGTTTGGCCCTTGCCTTGATGAAAACAGGGAAGGTTGAGAAGCAGGGGTAAGAGTCAGACTGGGCTCAGGGTTCCATGACTTTTCTTCTGTTCAACAGATAAATAGGGTATGGAGGGTGGCAAGCTGAGTTTCTCTTTCAGGAGCTGCTAAGCCAGAGGCAACAGGTGTGCCTGTTGACTGGATGGAGCCAGATATGGGGCAGTGGGATACCAGACTCATGTCTCCTGTTGTGGCCTTCCTCCAGCCACTTCAGGCTGAGGCTGCCTGTGCAAAAAACCATGAACATAGATAAGCACCTCTCCCATTCAGAGTCACCAAATGGACTAGTTCTTGGTTAGAGCTGCCTCCTCTCACAGTCCTGCCTGCCTTTTCTTCCATTCATCACTCTTTTTCTCCCTTTATATACCCATGACCTTGCCCCAGTTATTCCCACAGTCGAGTACATGGTGCCTGTACACACCAGGCTTGAGGCTTTTTGTTACCTAGGTTTCTAGGGTGTCATCTGAACAGCCTGTCCCCTTCTTCCAAACTCAAGTCCTGCCTGTCTTTGAAGCCTCTTACTTCTACAGCAAATCCAGGCCACCCTGCTGGATCCCTGGCTGGACACCCAACAGAGTCTTCTACATTTGGGTCAGAAAAGCAGACTAAAGCTCCCCTTTTTTTGAGTTTTTGATACTTTAAAATTTTTCATCATTCATTCATTTCCAGCATTTATGCAAGATTCAGTTGTCAAAGTCATATGGTTTTATTGCCACTAATGCAGCAGACATTTCCTGAAGGGACACAACCTGCACCAGCCGAGATCAAGGTGTCACCATGTGGTTCTTGCCTTCAGGGAGGAGCCCTGCTCTAGAAGGCTAGGGCTTGGACTTCAATAACATGAAGAACATGAGAAGGGACAGACAGCATGACAGGTAAAGTTCAGCAGGGACCAAGAGGAGGCAAGGACAAGTGCTTCTGCAGAGCCAGAAGGTATCCCCAGGGGTCTGTCCTGCAGTGAGGCCTGGAAGTGAAGGAGCTACCCACCTCTGAAACTAGTTGTATCTGGAGTTTTGCTTTATTTTCTGAAAGCCAGGCAGCAGGGACAAAACAGAAACCATTTTGTGCAGGAGTGTGCCTGTGTGTTTCCTCAGTATAGTTGCTTGGCAGCTTGTGGAAGTTACATGGATCAGAATGCACCAGCACCTGTCTTCTAAACCAGGTCTTCAGGGCAGAAAAGCTCATTGTGGACAGTAGAGGGCAGTGATATCCACAGCAGTGAACAGGCCAGCCCTTCTTTTACATTTGTGAGGCTCAACCTTGCCAGCAGTAGGCAGGCTTGTTGTAGAAAAATTGTCTAATGCTCTATGCTCAGTGGGGATATTTGCAAGCTGCTCAGTTGCATTCATTTGATAGCATACCAAAGAAACTTGCTGGGACCATTTGTGTGAAACTGCTGAGAAGAAAACCTATTTAGCATCTCTGACTGTCCTGTTATATCTGTACAAAATAAAGTCAAGGAAAACACAAACCAGTCTAACATGTAGACTGTGCTTCTTGGAACAGTGACTGGGTCTTGGTGTCTAGGGATCAGTACTCTTACAGAGACTAGCTGTGGGCTGGTTCTGAGTATGGGTCTTTGGTGTTTTTACATTTTCACACCTACTTGCTGTGCTTGCTTCTTTTCCCTCCTCTCTTCAGCAGAGTGATCCAAGGTCTTCTCTTTACATCTGCTTGGGCCAAGCCCTCTTTCCTGCCATGGCATTGTTTCATCCAAGTTTTTATAGTTTTTCATAAACACAAGTGCTTCTCATGCGTGCTCACTTGTGTATGTGAAAAAGAGGGAACATGTGTTCCTAAAGCCTCACTATGCCTGGACTAAGACTTGGGTCTCTCTGAACCTATCAACTATCACATGTATTTAGTGGTGGTTGGTACTAAGCAAAAGGTGCAGAGTAAGGGTAGGTATAGAAAAAAAAAAGAAGACGAAGAAGAAGATTGCATTCCTGGTCTCTACTAAGCCTTCAGCCAGTCAGGGGTTGATACACCCAGTCATCAAGCCCCAAACCTGGGAATTGTCCTGGGTTCCTGGCTCTTATTCCCCTGCAAAAGGTAGCCTGGCACAGAACCAGAGCTCCAGGCTCTCTCTAAGACATTTCTTCCTCCTATACCTCTTCCGCCAGTCATTGTCCAGCCTTGTCATTTTGCAGGTGACTATTGGCCCTGTTAACCAGCTCCCCTGCCTGCCCTTAGGCCCCTGTTGAGTCGACCCACAAGGCTCAGAGAGCAAGTGCTCTGAAATATACATGGGACCATGCTGCTCCCTGCCCTTCATCAAATCAATTCCAAACCCTTTAATAGGCATTCAGGTTCTTCGCAATTGTTATACAGACGGTGCTCAACCCAGGGTGGATATTAATAACCTCTCTCTGATCAGCTGAACTCTCCAAGTGCCAGATTCCTCAGCCCAATTCTGGCTATTCCCAGGGGCACAATCACATTGCCTTTCAATGCCCCCCTAATGGCTTCATGTTCACTTACATAGACTGAGTTGTGTTTTGTTTGTTTGTTTGTTTTTTTGTTTTTTGGTTTTTTTAAGAAAAAAGAAAGAAACTGTCCAGGGAGAGTCAGAGATAATTGACAGCATCTGCCCAACTTCCTGCACCTTGCTGGCAGGAAGTTGGGCTGAATGCATTGAGTTTCTAGTCATTATCCATTGGCCCCCAGCTAATGGAGGGCAGCACTCTGCTGTGGTGGGAGCCTGCCTCCCTCACATGTACTGTGTGGTCAGTTTTTTCTCAAACAGATTCGCTTTCTCCCTCTCTGGAATGTGCCAGCACACCAAGGTTTATTTTTATACCAGTACTATGAATATCTGAGAACCCTCCTTGGGCCCCTTCTCAGGATGAGGTAGCCGGAGGTCAGCACTTCTTCCATTTGCCCTCAACTAAGGAAGTGGAAACCCAAAGACTATGGGATGGAGATACTGATGTCTGGACCATGGAGCCAGTGAGTTTAGGACACTGGGGATTCTCGAACCTTAACTGAGACCTTACTTCTATTTCCCAGTGAAAGGAGCTTTCCCTGCTCTAGAAGTCCAGAGAGGAACAGGACTGACAGCTAACTCCTAGCCTAATGCCAGGTCCCTTCCTATCTCTCCTTCATGCAAATGAGAAGCATGCAGCTTTCATACAAAACACACCTGCACCAGGGTACATAGTGGACCCTGGGAGAAAACTGGGTCTGTGCCCCACACAGCCCTTGGCTGGATAACTGTACATAGTGGCCCTGCCCACTCTCTAACCCTCTGGGCTTGGGCTGAACATGGGGTAGGTGTGGTTGTTATTTTTTAAAGAAATGCTTGTGGGTTCAAAGTTGGGCTCTGGGAAAGGGGTGGAGAGCAGAAATACAGATTTCTGCCATAGAGTGGAAGGGTTCACCGTTCCAATCCCACAAAAATCCCAAGGGATGCGCTATTTTTCCCCCACCTTTTGGTTCAATATGTTGTCTTGTATCCTGGGTGGGGGCAGCAGCCAAGACAGATGGAAGAGTTCAAGGTCCACAGCCAGCCAGATTGAACTTGAATCCTATAAGTGGCCATATCATATGTGTGTCACACTGGATACATCATTTAAACTCTCTGGGCCTCCATTTCTTTATCTTTTACGTGGAAATATACAGAGATATGAAGATGTTGGCAAAGTATTGGCAGTCCATCTTACATTCAGGTTTTAGAAGCCCTACAAATGAAAACATGATGGTACTCTCAAGAAGTAAACTAAAAAATTTTTAAAGTGAAACCCTAAAGTAAGAATAAGGACATAAAATAATGATTTTTTTCCCTATTGATTCTTGAAAAAAGTTTTTGGAAATATCAATTTGTCTGGAAAATTACTTTTAATGTTCCTACTTTCTTGTGTAACAAGCATGGGCTTAGACTGCCTGATGGAAAATCACGTGTTTCTGGTTTTATCTTTATCCTTTTTTAGGACTCTTATCCCAAGTTAGGAGGCAGACCACAGGTTCTCACATGCACGTGCTCTGTGGTTTTAACCCACCACCTTCCAACCGCATGCCTACACATCTCTCTCCCCCTGGGGAGACAGCTGCATGAGGGCAGAGATCTTGTGGGCTCCAGGTCATTGTTCTGTTTGTTCCTGATGCCCAGCATGGAGCTTGGCATGGATCTTTCACTTAACTCAGTAGAGTTCACTGAGTAGATGACTCATCTGGGCTTAATCCTAAACAGATTCACAGGGTCCTCCAGCTGGAATTCTTTCCAATGGGAGTATTTAAAATTGAGGAGCTGGGCTCAGTGGTGCATGTTTGTAATCCCAGCGGCTCCAGAACTTGAAGCAGAAGGATCGTGAGTTCAAAGCCAGTCTCAGCAAAAGCAAGGCACTAAGCAACTCCGTGAGACTCTGCTCTAAATAAAATACAAAATAGGTCTGAGGATGTGACTCAGTGATGAGTGCCCCTGAATTCAATCCCTGGAACCCCCCCCAAAAAAAGAAAATTGACAAGGACACTCATTCCACTTCATGTGTGAGCTCTGAGTTGTAGAGTTTACTGTCCTTTGAAAGCAACCTAGTTTCATATTTTAAAACTTAAAGCATCCATTTATTCTTATCAATTTTTCCCTTGCCCAAATGGAGCAACTGGCACTCTGGCAACTTAGATCCAGAAGTGTGGGCTCAGACCCTTGTTCTGCTTTATCAGAATCACTTCTAGTCAACCAATTGAGCTTGACAACTACCTAACCCCTTCCAACTTTAACTTCTTAATTTTTACATATAGATAAAGTACACTATGAAAATTTAGTATGAGGATTAAATGAGATGATATAAACTCCTACTAGGTTGTAGGTAAGCATTATCTAAAGCTAGCTTTTTTATCATCTTTAAACTCAACTGAATTTTTAAATTTAGCCTTTTTAAAAAAATCTGTTTTTTTATTGTTATCTTTTTACCTTGCATAAAATGAAGTCATACATCAAAACTTATTTCTTAAATAGTTCAGTGTGGCAATCTAAATTTGAAATATAGGGCTCAGAATCTTGATTTGGGAAATTAAAAGTAAAATAGATAGGCATGATAGCACATGCCTCTAACCCCAGTGACTTGAGAGGCTGAGGTAGGAAGTTTGCAAGTTTGGGGCCATCCTGGGCAACTGAGGAAGACCCTGTCTCAAAATAAAAAAATTAAAAGGGCTGAGGATGTGGCTCAGTGGCAAAGCACTTCTGGGTTCGATGCCCAGTACCAAAAAATAAAATAAAAAATAATATAAAATAATTTTTTTAATATTTATTTTTTAGTTTTCGGCAGACACAACATCTTTGTTTGTATGTGGTGCTGAGGATCGAACCCGGGCCACATGCATGCCAGGCAAGTGTGCTACCACTTGAGCCACATCCCCAGCCCAAAATAATTTTTTTAAAAAAAGGAAAATACATTGTTGTCACCCTCTATGACTTTGGGGAATGGGAAAGTTCTGGTGTAAGCCTGTCATCACCTCTGTGTTCTTCACAGCACTCTGACTTTTTGTTTCACAGGCAACTTCAGCAGCAGCAGGCAGAATTGGAAGTGCATCAGAGAGACGGGTTGTCATCATATGACTTATCTCAGGTGAATTTCTGGGAAATCCTTTCCCATTTGGAAATGTCTCTAACCCAATGGATGGGGGACTAAATTCAGCCTTTAGCTTGAGCCCCTCAGCCCAAAGAATCTGTTGTCCCATCCACCCTCTACAGTGCAAAGACCATCTTGGTCCCCTGGGAATCTGTTGTGACTTTTCTGTGCAGAAGTGAGCCATGAAACGCCTAAAACTTGTGAAGACCAGGGGAAGAACTAACAGCCATGGTCAACCAGCATTGAGAATTTCACAGGGCTGATGGACATTTCAAAAGGCCATATAGAAACTCTAGTACTCACATACTCAGAAGCCACCAGAAGCAGGTTCTGAACTCCTTTGGCCCTCTGGCTTCCTAGCCATCTCTCCTGCCTTTGGTCCTATGTCCCTTTCTCCTTGATGTGCCTTGTCCTATCACACTCTGTTTCCCAGCATACCTAAATGGTCTTTCTCCTTTTCTTCTCCCATCTCCTCAGTGCCCCCTTCTCCTTTTTTCTTCTTCTGCTCCCTTCTTCTGATAGCTGGGCATACATAGAAACTGGCCTGTGTCAGTATTTGACCTCTTCCCTAAATTACTTTACGTTCCCTTTTCCTGATATGTGGAGTAAGTTGATTCTTTTCCATTTATCTCTAAGAAAGTAGTCAGTGTGATTCTGGTGTACTTTCTGTGACCCCTAGTTCACAATCCCCCCACCCCAACCCCATTGTCCTTGACCTTTCCCCACCCTGTGAAAATGGTCAAACCTGAAATGCCAGTGATTTCAAGGGGAGGCAGGGCTCTGCTGCAGGAGAGCTGGTGACTCCTGCAACGCAGTCTGTGCCTCACACATGGGTTGCCATTGTGCTTTAATGTGCCAGCAGGTCCCTGTCCCCAACCTATCTGCTGGTGTTCACGAGGCTGGGAAGACTGTAGAAAAGGCAGATGCAATCTTCTCCCAAGAAAGAGACCCACGGTTTGCTGAGATGTTTGCAGGAATCAGTGCATGTAAGTTTCTAGATGGCACTAAGTTGTGAGGATATGGGATTTACAGTTGCTTTCAGCCCATGTGGAGACAGCAACCCTGAGGAAGAAGAGGTCAGGGAAAGTGAATTTTGAGTGACTGCTGCAGGGTACCAAAAGAACTCAACATATGGGAGTTGGAATGGATTCTCCATATTCCTGGCCTTGCCTTTTACTTACTGGTTTTCTGCAGCAACCAGCCTAGGGTACTGGAATTTCATCTTTAAAATTTAAACAGTTAGCTGGGTATGTTGGTACACACCTATAATCCCAGAGACTCAGGAGACTGAGGGAGGAGGATCACAAGTCCAAGGCTAGCCTTAGCAACATAGCAAGACCCTGTCTCAAAATAAAATGTAGAACAAAAAGTTTGGGGATGTAGCTCAGTGGTCAAGTACCTCTGGGTTCAATCCCCAGTAAACACACACACACACACACACACACACATAAAAAAAAGAAAAGAAAAATAAATTAAATTGAAGGGGTGAAGATGAATGAAATCTATTAATTCATTGTGCAGTTTAATTTTGTTATCAAGTCAGAGACATGCCCCCATAAAAACTACAATTTAATTCATAACATATGATGGCCCATATTTAAAATAAAAACATACAAAAACTAAGAAAAATAAAAGTGATCCAGTCTCCTACCTTGTGGATATGATCATTTTAACTTTCTAAACTAAAGTAAGTCCTTCTGTCTTTTCCTATACATGTATATTCTTTATATGCACAACACTGGACTTGTCCTGTTGAATGGCTTACTTTTTTCTACATGACAATTTGTTATGAATTTATTTCCAGATCATTAAACAAACTAAAGCACTTTTATTTCCAGCATGGAATTCTATTACATGGATGGCCATAATTCACTTGGCGGATCCTCTCTGGCCATCATGAAGTAGTCTACCTATGTCAGTGTTGTTGTTGCAACAATGCAGTTCTGGTGGAAGGTGGCATGTGGAGCCCATATGACTAGCTACCTTGCTTTCCCACTTGTGTCTCCACTGAGATTAGCAAAATACAAAATGTGAAAAGGTCTTGTTGGTTCCAAATTCCAGAAAAGAAGAGACTGCAAGATACAGTGTAGTCAGGATCAGTCAAAGGGAGAAAGCCGTTTGGCTCCTGAAAAGGAAGCATGGGAGATGCTGTCAGGAAGGGAACTTCAGTATGGTTCTATGAGAACTAATGAGTGGAAGACAGGCAGATCAAGAGTAGGACAGACAGGCATCTAAGAGCTGGAAGGGAGTTACCTTGGTCCTCCTAATGTAGCAAATACTGGAAGAGCAAAGCCTTCATTCCCACAAGACTGAGGACCAAAGTTTCAGGAAGCAAAGACAGTGCCAGAACTCACTCCGAGGACAATAGGTGCCAATTTAACACAAGGTCCAGTTGCCAAAGCACAACAAAACAGACCCTTAGCAACCAGGGAAGCTCCCTGCTGGTGGTTCCCCTGGCCCCTCAAATGTGCCTACAGATCATTTCATCCAGCAAGAGGAGACAAGAGTGCACCTAGTTGGTCTTTCCTCCTCTCCAGTTAAGCCTAAAATACCTAATCAAAGGCCCACAGCATCTCTGAGAAATCCATTTGGATTTTTAATCTTATGTAGACATAGACGTCTTCCCATAACAGTGTCAAAACAGAAAGGGGATGGGAGAAGGGGGAGATGGTCAAGAAAAAAAGAAGGGCCAATGCAGAAATCAGAGCAGATGTTCTCCTTTGGCAATTAGTTTTTATGAGAAAATTCAGAAAATCTTCGGCTTCTGTTCTCTGGGGAACTAGAGAGGACATTATTGCCTATGAGAATGTGCCATCTGAGGTGGGGAAGGGACATTTAAAAAAGTGGAGTCAGGACAAAGCAGACAGCCAAGTCAGGGACTTTGAAATATGAATGTCCCCAAATGCAATGCTTGCATCTTCCAACTACAGGCACTCCACAAACACCGAACTAAAAATGTTAAAAGACTCTAAGACCTAGACATAGTCTTTTGTGTTATGTTTTTAAGCTTGAAGAATAAAGAAAAATTCCTGCAGACATTCGGAGAGGAAAAAAATTACTTAAAAGGGAAATCTTCACTTAGATTTCTCCAAGTTAACTAAATGTCAGAACTCTGGGTTTAGGGGATATCTAGAGAATTCACAGGGAAAATGTGCAAACCCATTTTTTTTTCCACCAGCCAAACTGCTTTCATGTACAGAATGACATCTTCTATTTACACTTTCTGAAAAAATTACTTGCAAAAAATAGTGCTTATTTCTGAAACAGATCAAAATATAAAACACAGGAATGGAAGTAATAGGATGGAAAAGCAATGGTGAAATAGAAATAGAATTGTTAATGCCTAGAATCAATATATAAATTGTTAACCACTATGAAAGATAAACAGTAAAAACCAGAATCTCAAAACAGTTCTACAAAGATCCAGGCATCTTTTGGACTATGGGTTATGAACAGATTAAAAAAAAATTTCAGCAGTAGGTATTATTTTATTTGTTAACATTTATGAAGAAAGAACTTCAAGTATATTTAAACATATTACTAATGGACATAAAAAAAAAGGAAGGCAGGCAGAAAAGGAAGAAGGAACGACATTTTATTTCCAAGGAAATTTTTAGCAAATCAGGAATCTCTCAGAAGAAAAATAAAGTGAGATAAGCAAGAAAGTTATTGATGGTAAGGATTATAGGAATGAACAATGACATAATCGACGTTCCCAGAACTCCTGATTAGTTACTTCTAATATTCTATCAAAATACAACATAATCAAAATAGAATGAAATGAACTGTTGGGCCTGAAAGAACAGATGGTAGAGATGCTCTGGAAACCCAAAAAAGTAGTAGAGTAGTCACTGTCACCAGAGGACGCACACTTCAGGGCATCCCCAGGGGAAAATAGACTTATTTGGCACAGAAGATGTGACCTGAAATGAAAGATATAAATATCATGAACTTTGAGAAGAAAACCATACCCCACTCTGGGCTCGAGTATTTACAGTCCTATGAGGAGTACAGTATCTCCAGAGAGCTTGGTGAAAGGCCAGGGAACACAGGTCCAGGCTGCCCCTGGAGAGACAGTCTGAAGTCCACGGCATCACTGGGGTGGGGAGTTCTGGGGGGCAGTTGAGGGATCACTGGGCTGCAATTCAAGCCCTGGGTCCTTCCTTGCTTTCTCGTGACAGCAGCACCTCAGTTTTCTCATCTGTAACAAATGATAGCAAACATTTAGATGCTACTGGGCACTGTTCTGAGCACCTTGCTTACATTAACCCATTTGATTCCCTACCGCAGCTCTATAAGGAAGACACTGTTTATCACCTTATTTCCAGTGGGGAAACTGAGGCAGGGGAAGGTTAAACATGTCCAAGGTGGCACCTCAGATACATAAGATAGAGCTGGGATCCAAGGCCAGGGGCTGAGTGTCAGAATGGATCTCTTCCCCATTACCCTATGCTTCCTCACCCATTAGATGAATAATTATGGTTCCTACCATCAGGGCTGGAAGGATTGGATCAAATAATGAAGCACTTTCATTCATTCTTTTAATCTTCCCCACTCTCGAATAGGACCTTGCCTTCAGGTGGCTTGTAACCACCCTGAGTCAGGGAACAACAGCCAGATGCTCCCTCATGCCAGGGAGGCCCCAGGAGAGGTGAGATGTGGAGGTAAAGGCAAAGGAGTCTGCCCCAGTGTGTGCCTCCTACTCTTCCATGCCCACCCCTGCACCTGTTCTGGGGCAGCCTCCCCAGTGGTCTGCAGGGCAGGGAACGCTCACATGTGACTCCTGTTTTGGTTTTCCTAGCGGAGAAGAAGATGATGAATTCAGCCTCTGCAGCAGGAACCCAGCAGATCTACTCTCAAGGAAGCCCATTCCCTCCTGGACACTCGGGGAAAGCCTTCAGGTAGTAGATGTAGTGGGGAGGGGTGGGACTAGTCCTCCCCTCAGGAAAGCCCTGTGTCTCAAAGCTCAGCTTCGTGTGCTGCAAACATTGAGTTAGTGGCTCCTGTTCCACATCTCTGAGGCAAGCTGAGGATTATGGTGTCACTGGCTCAGCTCCATGAGCCCTCCATTAGTTGCCCTAGATGCTTGATGTTAGCTATTCATTCTCAGATGGGAAGGGTACCAGCTACTGTCAGCAGTGCCTGGTGGGGAGACGAGAGTGAGTTGATCCCTAGCCAAGATTCAGGTGGGGAAAAGCTGGATCCAGACAGCTGACAAGGGACAAGGAAGCTGCCTCTTCCCTGGTTCCCAGAGGCCATAACCAAGTCCAAGGACAACAGAACACAACCCATCAAGTCTATACCTCACCCTAAAGGAACACAAGGGTAAAGCAGGGTGCCTGGCCTCCCCAAGATATGGTCCTTTGTATCCAGAAATCTTGTAGATCGTTGAGGAAGCTCCAGCATCATTACTGAAGGCAATATCTGACTCCAATTTCTGCTGAAGGAACAGGAGCATAAACTGGGGAGAGCAGGTCAGATGAAAAACTGATGGCTCGCAGAGATAGGGTCTCTCACCTGCATACCAGACACCCCCAAGTTCACAGATTCCATGCCCAGCAGACAGCATAGCCTCTGGTAAAGTTGGACAGAGCCTTAGCAGAGCTTCCAGGTGTAGGCAGGAACCTGGATTAGGCAGGTGGACCTAATGCCCAGGAGGGAGGCCCTGCCAAGAAATAAGAACCTTACTTCCTTGCTGGTCTGAGGACAGACCTCCCAGAGGGGAATGGGTGACTCTGCAGCTGTGCCTTGGATTAACAGAGGTTGGAATGGCTCTAGCTGATCCTGCTGGTGGACCTCACTGAAGAGCAGCTGCTTTGAGGCTCTGGGGAACTCTGGCAGCTACCCTGTGGTCTGGGTACGGTAGAACAAGAGGGCTCTGTTGAGCATAGTCAGACATCTCTCATTACTCAGCCTATCTACACACATGGACTGATGGCAGCCTGTACCAGCCCTGCCAGACCCTCACATTTACTTGCTGCTTGTCTCCCAAGCTGGACAAAGGGGAGCAGGGAAGAAGCATCAGCAGGAGGCAAGAAGAGGACAAGGAAGAGAAGGCCTGGCTGGCTCTTCAGCGTAGCCTGAAACAAAAGTGAAGTTCTGCCTCCTTTTGTGGAAACAGTGCACAGGCACAAAGAATATGCTCAGCAAAGCCTAGAAGGCAGGGGTGACTGGGGGAGACTTCATGTGCAGGGAAGCCAATGTGAGGCTGCAGAGTCTCAGAGTACCATGATAAGGAATTGGGACTTTATTGTTGATGGATTTTAGAAGGGTGATTAGATAACGTAGCCTTGGAGGCAGTGTGGGTCAGAGAAAAGGAGTGAAGCCAAAGAGAGGTACTCAGGACAGACAGTTCAGCTCATCATTATTTAGTTGTCATAGATGAGAGTGACAGAGAAGAGAGGCAGGCTTGTAGCTGGCTATGTGGGGAAGGGTCCAAGGAGTACCCCAGCACCTGGGCAGAGCCCAGCATGGGAAGCAGCTGCTCAGTACCAGTCTGTGAAATGCATCTGTGAGGGCTAATGCCTGCAGAATGGGTAGAATTTCCTATCATTCTAAACAACCTAAGCTGTTTGAGGATGGAGAAGGGTATAGGATAAAGGATTCTAAATCCTCCATAGCCGTAGGCAGCCTTAAACCCCTAGTAGAGAGCTATTACTGACATCCCTAAGTATGTCTTCACCCAGAGTTCTTCTGCTGTGTTCCCACAAGCCTTGACCTGTCTGGGCCCAGGCAGGCAGCCTAGAGGCCCTGGGGAGGGCTTGACAGCACTTTACCCCAAGAAGCTCATCTCTTCTGGCCAGGGCATCTTTCCTAGGGCACTGAGGGCTTAGCAGGTAACAAAGAGACTTCTGTAAAGAATAGTGATCAGAAAATAGTTTATAAAGTCATACATTCATCAGGAAGGAGATCAGGCAGGGAGCCCTTGTATAAAATTAAACTTTATGCAGGAGGCTGGAAATGGCATCTTCTTTTACATTAATAACTGAACTTGCTTTGTGATTTTTAAGAAGGACCAGCTAGCATAGAAAAAAATAAAATGGATGGCATTGGAGAAGATAATGCTAAGTGAAGTTAGCCAATCCCCCCCCCCAGAAAAAAACAAATGCCAAATGTTTTCTCTGATATAAGGAGGCTGACTCTTAGTGGGGTAGGGAGGGGGAGCATGGGAGGAATAGATGAATTCTAGATAGGGCAGAGGGGTGGGAGGGGAAGGGAGGAAGCAGAGGATTAGCAAGGATGGTGGAATATGATAGACATCATTATCCAAAGTACATGTATGAAGCCACGAATTGGTGTCAACATACTTTATATACAACCAGAGATATGAAAAATTGTGCTATATATGTATAATAAGAATTGTAATGCATTCTGCTGCCATTTATTTTTTTAAATCAATAAAAAATAAATAAAATCAGAAAACAAAAGAATACACTTAGTAAAATGGTACTCAATCTTATCAATGATCTATAACCTACTCTTTTAAAATTCAGCTGAAAACCTGCATCTGCCAAGAGCCTTCTGGGATTGGGCCCAACCACCCTACTCAAGTTTATTCTTAGGCATCCAAGGACCTTACTGTACACTGAGCTCATCCCTAGGAGGCAGGAGGAAAGGCCTGAAACAAAAGGCTTCTCCCAGCCTTTCTATATTTTTCTATCAGATCTCACATGGAGGCTGATACCAAACACATGACCAGCCGGCCAGGAGAGCCAGGGGTGTTTCTGTCACCCAGAGTAGATGCCAGTGGTAATGACAACCTGGGAAATGGGTGGAGATCCCGGGGTGATGCCGCCATCTTTTTGCTTTGTCCTGACTATAGCAAATCCCATCTCAGAATACAAATCTATCTTTAATGAACTTATCACATAATTGGCATGGCTGGGAAAAATCTCCTGGAAGAAGTGCCTAGCAGCACAGACAGTATATGCCTAGGAGTGGGGACAGTGTCTGGGACTGAACCTGCAAAAGGCATTCAAAGAGCACTGAGCACTGTCATGCACATAGCAGGTACCTAATAAAGACCTACTGAGTTAAACTGAAGGCAGAAGAGGTAAACAAACAGCCAGGCACTTGCAGAAGCAGGATTGAGTCCCATCTAGCAGCTTTCCATTGGTGGGCTTGTTTTTCTGCCTGAAACTAAGTGACAGCCTGAAGCCTATTTCCTGAGTCCTTAAACCATCCAGCGACCACAAAGGGACAAATTAACCAAAGCACAAAGAGCATGTTAGCACTGAGACTGACTTGTATTCTGAGATACTTTCTCTTCTTGGGAATCATATCATCTGTTGAAAGCAATAAATGCATAGAAGGGATGAGCAGAGGCGAGAGATGCAGGATCCTGTGGGAGAAAAAGGCTGAGAATACAAGACTAGACATAGCAGGTCTGCTCAGGGAGTGCCAGAGGAAGCTATTCCTAGTGTCACTGGAGGGTGAGCACAGGAAGAAGGGCCTGCATGGCAAGGTGGGCACACAGGCTCATGCAAAATAGGGCAGTCCCTCAGGGTATACACATTCTCTTCTTTTCTAGCTCTTCAGTGGTTCATGTACCTGGAGTGAATGATATTCAGTCCTCCTCCTCAACGGGCCAGAACATGTCCCAGATTTCCCGGCAGCTAAACCAGAGTCAGGTGGCATGGACAGGGAGTCGTCCACCCTTTCCGGGACAGGTATGTGCATCTGTAAAGGCATTATCTCAGGTTTCCATTGTGGCAGACCACCCACCATGTGCTTCCTGTGAATCCCAGTTGTGAGGATGGGTTGGTACTCCCAGATGGATCCAACTACCCCGCAGTGTTTAGCTACTCAGGAGCACCTGCCCTCATCAGGGCACTTTGAAAGCTAGGTTCCCAAACCCTTTCAAAGGCCGTTTGATCCAGCAGCCCTTCTCCTTACAGTCTTGCCCTGAGGGAATCAGGCAGGAACAGATGAGGCACTTATCAAGAATGAGCCTCTCAAAAAAATAAAAATTAAAAAATAAATAAATAAAGAGCTGCTCATAACTCTGGATCTCTGCTGGGTCCTGCATCAGGAAGACCCATAAACACAACAGGTGCTATGCCTGGCTCCCTAGCAGTCACTGCAAGGAAGAATGTTGAATGGGCAAGCAAGCTCTTGGTATCCACAATGCTAAGACCCCCTCAAGCAGAAGTGAGAGGACCCTGATCATTGTAGCCTGGGGGGCTGATATCAATCAGACTCTCCTCAAAGATCTCACATAGGGGCTGATACCAAACACGTGACCAGCCAGCCCAGAGAGCCAAGGGTGTTTCTGTCACCCAGAGCAGATGCCAGTGGCATTGACAACCTGGGAAATGGGTGGAGGTCCCGGGGTGATACTGCCATCTTTTTGCTTTGTTCTGACTGTAGCAAATCCCATCTCAGTCCAGCAAGACCCAGTCATCTCCCTTCGGGATTGGAACAAGCCACACCTACCCGGCAGACCCCTCTTCCTACAGTCCTCTCTCCAGTCCAGCTACCTCCTCACCCAGCGGGAATGCCTACTCCAGTCTTGCCAACAGGACTCCAGGGTTCGGTAGGTGGGGAATGAGGGAAAGAATTCCTAGCAGAGTCAGCAGAAATGCTTTCTGAGCATACTGAATTTGAATAGCTGGGCCCCAAGTTCCCAGCTTGTCTTGGGACAAGATCCAGAGGTCTCCAAGTGCCTTTCCTCTCTCTGGCTGTAAAGAGGAGGCCCAGGGTGCTCCTGAGACACCAGGTGCTTAGACCTTGACTTTAAGAGTTGACTTTAAGACTTGATAAAGTTCCTATGCACTCATGTTAATGCTATTTTGATCCTTTATGGCCTTTGGCAAGGACTTTCAGGTCCACCAAGTCTTATTTCAAAAGTCTAGAGAATATGGGGATCATCAATTATGTCAATAACACTGTAAAGTTCTCCCTATTTTTAATATCATGAAAGGAATCCTGACTCATTAGAAGACCATCTTTCTCAGCTTCATTAACAAAGGGTTCTGGGACCTACTGTCTCAGGAGCCCTGCCTGTTTTTCACTCTGTATATTGACAAAGCCCCTGGGGCCTCTGTCACCACTGGGACTCCATTTCACCAGAGGGTCCTGGTAAGAAGCCCAAGCTGCTACTACCTCATCACAGTGCTGTCATTGCATGACATTGAACAATGAGGTACGCAGGGCTTTTCTCTGCAGAGCACATCTTCCTCAGATGAGCATGAAGCTCAGCCCAAATATTCAAATTTCCATTTGCCAAATCACAGACTTCTCTTTAAGCAGCTTATCTGACAGCCTTAGGAAAAATGCTATGCAGAGACCCTGGTCATAATATAAAGTTGCCACCTACTCCCCATTCCCTTTACCTCCTGCCCCACTCAGCCTATGGCCCTGGGAACTGCATCTATTGACCCCTGCCTGTTGTCTCCCTGGAATCAACTGTCCCTCCAACATCAGTCCCGTTTACTTTAGCATGTTCACATTCTCAACCGTTGTGTGTTATTAAATGGCACTAGGTTTAGAAGCACAGTGTCCCTTCAGGAAGGAGCAACCTCTGCCAGGTGCACTCAGGTTAGCAGCCCTCAGCTTAGTACCCATTCTAAGGTAGAGATCTCTAGTAGCCAGGAGAGTACCCACCTCCCCTGCTGTAACATGCGAAAACATCCTGTACAGCGGAGTCTGTGGAGAGATCCCTTTGCCCGCTCCTGAAGGTGGGCCTTTGCAGACTCAAAGCACGATAGGTATCTAGACATTCCTGGAAGCAAAAGGGACCTTCTACTCTGACTTATTCTGATTTACACCTTTGTGAGCACCAGGCCCTGTATGTCCTATCTGGCCCTGACAGCTACCAAATAAAAGGGTTAGCCAGTGTGTCTCATAATGTTAGGAGAGTCTCCAGAGGAGACTGAGCATCTATCTCATTGTGACCATAACAAGACAGGTGGAAAGGCCACTTCCCTGCCCCAGTAGTCCATGCCTTTAGCTCTGTGCATCTGTCCAGTATCCACCAAGCAACCACCGGGGCCAGAAGTGTAAATGGAGATGGGACACAGGAAAGACAAAGCCCTACATAGACATCACTGCCTACCTCTGATGCCAAGAATAGGATCATACATGGGACTTTGGACCCAGCAGCCTCAGTGCTGTCTCACTCTTGAATGTAATGATTATGACAGCAGGTAATCATTATTGGATGGTTACTATAAGCCAGACAGTAAAGGCTATATTAGACATTTTATACATTTGAATTCTTTTAATGCTCACAGTAGCCCTAAGAGAAAAATATCTTTGTTATTCCCATTTCACAGAAAAATACACTGAGGTACAAGGTTGATAAAGCTCAAGGCTTTACTGAGGTATTTGGGAAGCCAGAGTCAAAGACTGTGCTCCCACCCACTGCTTGGTGCTTCCCATCCCCTTCTCGTCCATCCCTCAGGAGATTTAGAACTAAGGAGGAACTAGGTGCCCTAGGAGATACCCCATGATTTGTATTCATGAGAAAGGAGTTGGAACCCTTTCAGTGAGGATGTGAGAGACTAAAACAGAGACATGAAGGACTGAGAAGCTTCACGTGGCCTGACCATGACTACATTATGTGTTAACTTGGACAGAAGCAGAATGTGAGACTCCTGCCAACTGTGGGGTCAGCTTCTGCTCCATAGGGCTTCAGGAAGTAGACTGGCAGTGGAGGCACATTGGTCAAGGTCAGAGGAAAGAGGGTGTATGATTAGGAACAGAGCCTAATGGTTGTTTACTCACACCCTCAGAGGTTGTTCTGAGGGCACAGTGCGGGGATGTAGGGAGCAGAGCAGATAGAAGGGTGGATAGAGGGGGAACAGAGCAGTCTCCATTAATGGTCAGTTTCATTAGGTACTAAATAAACATAAACAGCTAAAACAACAAGAATGCTTACATTTGCAATGGACACGGTGCCCTAGCCCTGCACATGCATGGCACTGAGTGCATGCATCAGACAGCTGCGGCCTAGGGGCCTCTGGTAGGCATCAATGGGACCCCAAGCATGGTAGCACCCAGGCAACATGGCCTCAGCTAGTTACTTTCAACCAGATGCCAGATCCAGAGAGATAGCATAGTTGATCCTGTCCCTCCTCACAATGGGCAGGAGCAGACGGGTTTGAAATACCTGCTGAGCAGACACTGAACATCACCTGCCACAGCCCAGGTGGCTGACATCAAGGGGCAACCACATAACATGTTACTTTTGAACAGTGCTTCAGTAGTGCTGAGCTCCTCAGGAAACTTTACAGATTGAATTAATACATTGAATGGGAAAAGTGCCCTGCCTGAGTTTTGCCTTTCTGTGAACCATGTGGGTTTTGTTCCATGAGCTTTCAAGCTTCAATCCAAAGCAATTCTTCCATTTCTGGTCTATTGAGTTATCTGAAGCTGTACACTGTCACATTTGTGTTTCCACACTTAGCTTCACTTTCATTTTGGCTTAGGTCACAGCAAAACCTTGTCATATGAAATGCATCTTCCAGAAGTAGAAATAGGAAGCCACTCAACTCAATGATGTAAGTGCTGACATATCCAGGCACTTGTCTCCTTAACCATCCTGGTACAGGGTGTATAGCAGCCCGGCCTAATCAGGAGACCAATGATTTGAACAGGGAAAGTTTAAAGATTTTTTTTAATTAATAAAAAATGGTAAACAAGGAGCCTGAGGAATACGGTAGTAGCACAGGTGAGCAGCAGCTTCTGCCTTTGAGGCCAAGGGTAAGTAGACAAGAAAGGGACAAGAGCTGAGAGCTGAGTGCAGTTGTGGAGTCCTATTTGCAGGCTGAGGCAGGAAGATCACAACCAGCAACTTGGGAGGATCACAAGTTCAAGTCCAGTGTGGGCAATTTAGCAAGACCTTGACTCAAAATAAAATTCAAAAAGAATGGGTATGCAAGAATTCAGAAAAGGAGACTCCACTCCACAAAGCCTGAGATTCAGCCTGGGAAAGGTATATCTTTCACAGAGACTCACAGCTGGTAAATTTGCCAGAAGCAGCCTGCCATCTGGCTGAGAAACTCACTAGGGGGTAGTGATAGACCAAGACTAAACTGCAGAAATCTCCCACCAGGTGGCCAGAAGTTTCACCCACAGGTGAAAGGAGACGCAGGCAGGTGAACACAGGAAGCATCCCTTGGTGTGTTAGAGCCATTCATCCTCTGCATTCTGCTTGCTACTAGACACCTAGGAGGAGGAAACCCCACCTGAAACCAGAAGAGAAACACTTCTGCTTTTCATGCTCATCTCTCCAGCACCCTCGATTGATGAAACCTAACACTGTGCCAGCCTGTGCAGGAGAAAAGTTCACAGGGCCCGGTTCTGGTGTGACAAAGCAGGGCAAGGAAGGGTAGACTTAGAACCAAGAGCAAGAAATTGGTAACTAACACATGTACGCATGATCAGAATCCCCAAATTGGTCAGTTTCTGTCTCAGCTACGACAGGCATCTGCTCATTGATATGATGTTTCTTGGAGAAATGCAGGGAGCCGGACACAAGGGTTGCTCAAAAGGAAGTGGCTCACATTTGCTGCAGCATGCTCAAGTGTGGCGTATGTGTGGTCCACATTACATTATTTTCTTAGCAGCATGCTTTCAGATAAAATGGCTTGGCAAGCACAAGCATTGCCTCCCTGTTCAGCATCTGCTTTTCAGTTTAGGTGAAGTTGAGGTAACTAAAGAAATTCACTCATGCATGATCAAATTGGGTCATAACACATGATACTGACAACCCAAAGATGGACCTCTTGCAAAGCATAAGAAACACATCCCTGATGTTACCTTTCCTTAAAAGATCCATGTCCATCTAACCTGTCCCACTCAGCCCAGATTTACTTTAGAGAGGGGAATGTAGTGAATTTGTCATTACAAAAATGTAATTTCTCAGAAAGAAATAGGGTACATAATTACAGAGTGGAGCAGGGGAGGATAAATTCATTGAATTTCAGTAGTCTGAAATGTTTATAAACACCTGCCCCTACCTACTCCCCAGATCTTGATCCTGGCCCCAAACTCAGCCCTGTACATTTTTACTAGCAAATTTTAAAGGATTGTAGACCTCCCTGGTCCTATTAGTTAGTCTTGAAAAGGTGAGTTTCTAGCCAGAAAATTCAGAAAGTTTTTGGTCCTTGCTAAGATGCCTAGAAGGCATTTGTAAGATAAGCTGCCCCTCTGGTGATCTTTGTTAGCTTTATCCAGCAGGATTTCTCAGCCTCCACACTATTGACATTTGGCACTAGATAATTATTTCTTGGGGGAGGGGTGCTGTCTATATATTATAGGGTATTTAACAGTGTCCCCAGCCTCTACCTACTAGCATTCTTCTGTTTATGATCTTAAGAAATGTCTCTGAACAATGTCAGATGTCTCCTGGTGGTTTGCAAAATCACCCTTGGTTGAGAACCATAAGCTAAATAGGACCAGATAGAACCTCTGAGCAGGATCTCAAATCAGGTTTGAATTGCTGTAAAGCACCTTTCCAAATCACCTGAATCTTACAGGGAAAAGGAAGTTGTCATCTCTGCCCCTATAGCC
Source organism: Urocitellus parryii (assembly GCF_045843805.1). Lineage (NCBI taxonomy): Eukaryota > Metazoa > Chordata > Mammalia > Rodentia > Sciuridae > Urocitellus > Urocitellus parryii. The sequence goes on from NC_135536.1 coordinate 128,920,150, forward strand.
TAGGAATCTAAAAGTTCCTCAAGATCTGACCTGTGGTCTGCAAGCCGACCTGGCTGTCCTAGGGGTGGCAGCAATAATGACCCATGTAGGCACCAGGCCTGGCCTGGCCCACACATCTAGCTAGAGCAAAGCAGCCTGCCCTGCCTTAGGAAGCCAACCGACCAGAAGAAACGCATGGCTGGAGCCCAGCTTATGATTTGTAACTACATATGGCTTTCTAAATAACAATGTAACACCAGGATGTTGGGAGCCAATGGGTTTTTGTCTAGAAAGATGCATGTACATTTTGGGTGCAGGCCATTTGTAGCCCCTGCTGACTATCTACTTGCACTGCAGTGGTCATGCTAAAATCCCACAGTGCTATCATCCGGGAGGGTCACAGTGGAGTTCATGCTCATAATCTAGCCAGAGAGATCACTGATCCAATGTAGGGAGGGAAAAGTAACCACTTCCAGTAGCAGAACTTTTCAGTATCCCTTAATTGCCCTGTCTCATGGCTGGTGGGCTCATCCTTCAAGTCACTGCTTTGAGGTCATCTCCTCCAGGAATACTCAAGGCTGAGTGCTTTTCTGCTTTCGTGCCCTCCACAGCTGCCAGTGCATCCCTTAGAAGAGCTCTCAACCATGCTGACTGCTTAGTTCCTCATCCGTTGTTCTCAGTGGACTGTCCAGTGTCTGTCATCCATCTTGCCACATGGGGTATCATATCCAGTACATACTAGCCTTTCATTTTAAATACTTTCCTTACAAATAATACATGGACTTCTGTATCAGAAAGGTCTAGGTTCAAACCCTGGGTCTGGCATTCATATGCTAAATGAGTTGGGCCAATTTCTTGACATCTTTGAGCTTCTTTTTCCTTATCTGAAAATGTGAATAACGAACACATTTTTAGATCCAGAAATGAATCAAAATAAAGTAAGTAAAATATGTAGCATCATGCATTGGTCACAAACATTCCTCAAAAAATACTAAGTCCCTTCCATTCTTCTTAACTATTTTATGTATTTTTGCCACAATTTTTTGCATTTCAAAGGTAATTCAGGTTATGGATTCTTTCTTATTGCAAACATTTAAGAAGAGCACCTCCCTTGGCAAAAATTTAAGAATTTTTATTCTGAAATCTTTTATCTGTAAATAATAGAATCAAGTACCCCCAAATATGAATAGAGAGCTACTCTGCTCTACCCTGCACTGTCCCTGACTGTCGCTGAGGTAGCGCTGATGAGAGAAAGTGGAACTGTTTCATTTACAAGTCAGCTATACCCAGGAAGCCTTGAATGCACAGAAATAAATGTTCATGGGTTATCCATGTTCATCTTACTCCCCTGTTCACTCCTCCCTCCCTCCTTTCTTTCTTCCTTTACTTCTCTTCTTCCTTCCTTTCTTCCTTCTTTCCTTTATTCTTCCTCTTGAAGCCTCCAGTATTCCAAGCAGTTTTCTCAGTAAAGCCTGGGGTAGACATAAATAAGATCCTTGGCCTTAATTTACTCCAGTTTAGGGTAAGTTAATATGGTATGATGAGCATTGTCATGAGAAATGATGAGCACCAGAGGTAAGCAAAGAAGAGACAGTGACTAAGGAAGTCAGTACCATGGGGCCACATGTGATTAGGGCTTTGAGCATGAGTAGAATCCTCTAGGCACATGACAGAGCACAGGTACAGTAGCATAGAGAAATAACTGCATGTGATATTGGGGGGCAGGTGTCCAGGGGTTGTCATGTGACCAGCAGAAGAGGTGGGGTTACAGAGGCAAGAAGTGGAAGATATGGCTGGAATGATAGAAGCTACATTACAAAAGACCCTGAGATTGTGTGCTAGACCTCACAGATGGTGGTCAACCATCCAGCATTTTGTAAGCAGTAGACTCTGCTTTGGGTCAGCACCAGGAGATGTATGGATCTGGGGGGACTGGATGCAGGTATAGCTTCAGAGCATTGTGTGGCAGTGTGATGGGGGAAAAAGGAGGTAGGAGTTGAGATTTAGGGTTTTTTTTTTTTTTTTTTTTGGTGGGTGGGAACTTGATAGAACCTCATGATTGGACAAGAGGTGTTGAGAGAGAGGAGACAGTGACAGTCCTGGTCTCCTGCTCTAGGCTATGTGAGGAGAGGAAATGATCACTTAAGGCAGGAAGAATTGAAATTGTCTTTCTACTCTTCAGCCGTGTGGCCCAGGCACAGATAATGGATCCAAAGCTCAGGAGAAAAACCAGAATGGTAAATACCACCAGAAACCTGACTTGGTCTTCCCTAGCTCCCCTCACTCCCATCCTTGGTGCAGCCATTTCAGTTGGGAACTCACAAGTCTAGGCACTTCTTTCTCCATCCTATCCTCTGATTCATCCACTTCTTTCCAGCCTGCTCATGTTCCATAGCTCAAGCAACCATCCTCTCTTGCGAGGATTAGTATAGCAGACTCCTCCTCACTGGTTTCCTTTTCTCGCCTCTTGTCTGCTCTATTCCGTTTTTAACTTCTTTTTCCCTGTCATATTGTCCATTACCCACTGATACAGTGACCTTCCTGAATTTACAGATCTATGTGGGCTGTGCCCACACTTTAAAATTTTCGGTAGTTCTCTGCTACCCTCAAAAAATTGGTCACACTGGTGGTTACACCTGACGCTGGCTCACCCTGCAACCTCATCTCTTATCGCCTGCCTAGTTCCATGGTTCTCATCCATCCTGAGCTACCTGTGGAAACCTGGATGGCGTCATCCTCTTTCACCCTTAGGCCTTTAAACCGACTGATCCTTGTGTCTGGAATTCTTTACAAGGCCTACACCCGGTTAGCTAGTCATTTCTGAGATCTCTGCAAAGCCTTTTCTCTTCGCCATGACTAAGTTAGGTACCCTCTGAGGGTTCTTATCCTTTTTCTGGAAACCCTTTAATAGCAACTCTCCTCTGCAGAACTTGTGCTCACTCCTCTCCCAACCATGCTGGAAGCTGCTCAAGATAGAAGCATTCTTGTTCTCCAATGTGTACAGTGTCACACAGAGCCTGTGTCATCATAGGTGCTCATGAAACATGTGCCACATGATAAGTGAGAGGTCAGTTCATGGAATAGAAAAGGTTCCTCCCAGCTTTCCTGCTGATGGGAGAGAAGAACTAACATCAACAGCAGTCATGGAAGTCAACAAAATATTACCAAAATGAGCAGCAGTGTGTTGAATATTTGAGAACGATTGAGAAGAATGAGAACTCTGACTGCCTATTGGATTGGTTGTGGCAATGCATAATGGTGTATCGAGTGACCAGGGCTCAGCAAGATAGACACACAGCTGTCAAGAAGGGTTGTAGACATTGAATCATGATGGGCAGTGTTCAATAGGAGACCTTGTTGGAGCAGCATCCCAAAGCAGACCTGCAGGCAGTTATTTCCTTCAACACCCGAGGACATTCCACAGCCTGCCTGGTGCATCCCACAGCAGAGGTAGCCACTGTGTTCATCCATCCTCCCACCAAGCAATGGTAGACCAGATTGTGTCTAGCCTCTGAGGCTCTGGAATGGGACTGGTGCCTGTCAAGTGGGAATCCTAGCTGCTCATTTAATTTGGCACAGTTGTGAACCAGGCCTGCTCTCTCCCCACAGCCAATTCTAGACTTGAATTGAATTGAACTGTGAATTGAACCCAAGGATGCTGTACTACTGAGCTACATCCCCAGCACTTTTTATTTTACATATTGAGACAGGGTCTTGCTATGTTTCCCAAACTGTCCTTGAAATTGCAATTCAGCAGCAAATTATTACTTTTAGAGTTCCTTCTGGTCCTTGAGTTCAGTTTGGGAGTCTCGGGAAAAGACATTTCAGATTGCCAGATGCCCTCTATACACAGTAGACTCCATTCCTTCTTATGCTGAGCCAACCGTTCTCATCATGCACAATTTGAAAACCGCCAGTGGTTAAGGTGTTAAAGGGAGCTTACATGATTTATTAAACCCCTTTACATCTCAGGCAGTAAGTACAGAGATGTGTGTAAGAGAGGAAGAGAGAGAGAGATTCTTCTCCCTGGATCTCACCTCAGATTAGCCAGGCACCCCTGCTAAGGATGGGTAGGTGAGGTTTGTCGACAGTCAGGATGGCCATTGGAAAGAGCAAGATGGGGCAAAATAGAACTGGGCACAGTGACATACACCTATAATCCCAGAGATTTGGGAAGCCAAGGCAGGAGGATTACAAGTTCAAGACTGGACAACTTACTGAGATCCTGTCTCAAAAAATAAAAAGGACTGAGGGCATGGCTCAGTGGTAACGTGGCCCTAGGTTCAGTCCCCAGTACCAAAAAGAAAAAAAATAATGATAATGAGCTCAGTTCAGAGCTTGACAAAGCACCACTGTCTCCACAATGCACAATGTTACTGAATAATTTGACACTGATGGTGGCAAGAGGGTTCCTAAGGTTTGAGATCTGCCTTCAGATAACCTTTTTAAATGGTACTCTTTCAGGCTGGGGTTGTAACTTGATGGAACATTTGCATAGCATGTGTGGGACCCTGGGTTCAATCCCTACCTAGTACTATAAAAAAAAAAAAAAGAAGATGGAAGCAAGGAAGGAAATGAAAAGTGTAATTTTTCTTAATTCTCTTTGGGTAGGCTGGGGTAGTTGAGCTCAGTAGTTGAGCACTTGCCTTGTATGCATGAGGCATGGATTCAATCATTAGCACCAAATAAATAAATAAATAAAACAAAGATATTGTGTTCATCTACAACTGAAAAAAAATGGGGGAGCTGGGGATATAGCTAAGTTGGTAGAGTGCTTGCCTTGCATGCACAAGGCCCTGGTTTTGATCCCTAGCACCATCAAAAAAAAAAAACAGGGCTGGGGATGTGGTTCAAGCGGTAGCGCGCTTGCCTGGCATGCGTGCGACCCAGGTTCGATCCTCAGCACCACATACCAACAAAGATGTTGTGTCCGCCGAAAACTAAAAACAATAAATATTTTAAAATTCTCTCTCTTTCTCTCTCACTCTCTCTCTCTCACTCTTTCTTAAAAAAAAAAAAAAAACAGAATTCTCTTTGGTTGAATCTTTAAAATGATTTAGAGAAAATTCTGCTTATTTTCAGCTTTCCTGTTGAGTATTTTTAGTAAACTGTAGCAGGAAGCAAAGTGGCTCTCATTTATAAAGTAATTTGCTGATTCTGCAGAGGAGCTTTATCTTCCCATCTGAGCAGTGCCCAAATTCCTTCCTTCTTAAACAAACTAAGAAATATTAAGATGCTGAGGAATACTTGACAGAGAGCCACAGAGAATGGGACGGGGTGGCTCTGCCCTGCAGCAGGACCAGTGGTACAGCTTGGTGAATGTGAAGACAGCTGTGAGGTGAGCCTCTTCCCTAGCAGGCCAGGTGAGAGAGCAGCCCATGAACAGAAGGGAGTCCAGGAATCTAGAAGGCTGCATCTGCCTTCACATGCTAGGGAGAGGAACTCTCCAGCCCATGCTGCTGGTCCCAGATGTGGCTGGAATCCAGATGAGCAGCTTCATGAGCAGCCACAACAGAGCAAAGGGCTCCAAGGCTTGGAGGTGCTTTCCATGGAGAACCGCCCCCCAGCCAAGCCCCTGCACCATTCTGCAGAGGCCCCATGCCTTTCACCCATTTATCTTGTTGTCTGTCAGTCAGAGGAAGAAAGATGGGAGAACAAACATGTTCCTAGGAAGGAGGGGCCCTTGGAGCTGGAGTGGTTCTTAAGTCTCATGAAACCAGGGATGACTTTTAAAGAAGTGTCCTGTACGTCGGCTCTTTCAGCTGAGAGTGGACAAAGTAGCGGGCAGTTCCAGGGGAGGCCCTCAGAAGTCTGGTCACAGTGGCAGAGCCAGCACCACGGCCAGCAGAGCGGTGAGCAGCACTCCCACCAGCAGCCCGGTCAGACTGAAGTGTTCCAGGTAAATCGAGCGAGCACCGCCTTCTCGTAGGTACCGGCGCCTTCTCTCTGCTTCCTTTCCCCCTTGGTCTCTGCCGCACCACCGCCCACCCGCTAGCCAGTGTGAGTTCTGGCCTGGCCTGGGGTTAGAAGGGAGTCCAGGAGTAGAAGGTCCCATCCTGTCCAACCAGAAACTGTGATGCACTCAGGGAGGGGAAGGGGCCTTTGAGCTGAGGCACACAAAAGAGGAGGCTACAATTAGAGATTCCTCCCTGCCCCAGCTCAGAGCTGCCCAAGAGAGGTGCATAGAGTAGAAGGCTAATGAGGGTTGGCCCTAGTGCTGGGTCCATTTCTCCCCTGCGAGCTTTCCTTACCTTTGGCTGTCCTGCCTGCTCCTCACCAGCCTATACCCAGGACAGGAGGACGTCCCTCTCCAGGACCTTGCCCCAGTGCCAGGCTGGCCCTGGTTCAGCTCTCCTCAAGAGGAGAGCTAAGGGTGCTGCCCACTGGCTAGAGGTACCTGAGATCCTTTCAGTTCCCTACTACCAGTTCTCTGGGCTCCGCTTTCAGCCAGAATAGTTTTCATGGGAGGTTCTGAGTTCATTGCTTCCCCCTTCACCTGCAGTGAGGTCCATCCCACCAGATCCTAGCAACCAGAACCCAGGCATCTCCAGTGGGGTCATAGAGCCCTGTCCTGTCCTGGCTGCAAAGCAGGGCTAGGTGCAGGAACCATAGCATGGGAGGCTATGCTCAAGAGTCAATGCTCCATTTACTTCACCCTCATCCCAAGCTTCTTTCCCACCAGGTCAAGGAGTACCCTCACAGACACAGATCTAGAGCCCAGGTATTGATGAGGTTTCCACAGAGGCAGCATACTATTCAGTGTGCAGAGGAGTGCCTAATCCAACCCTTCCCTTGTGTCCCCTTATCTACCACGACAGCCCTTCTTCCTCAATGAGGACTGTGGATTTCTAGGAGATAGGCAAAGTATGCCTTGTTTCCCAAACTTATTTGTCCACAGAATTCTTTTCTCATGCAGCATTATATGAGCTGGGAACTTAACAACACAACAGGACATATCCCATAAGGAATTGAGATGTTGCTACTCCTGTATTCTAAATGGGTAGTGTGAGGTCCAGAAGACTTGTTTAAGCTGAAGTCTGCTACGCACGGTGAATACAGGCTGCAGATCTCTCCACTCACTTTTAAGCTGCATAGCGTTTGTTGCATTTCGACCATCTGTACTTTGCTTGGTGCCAGGCTGGGTTGTCCCCACCAGTTGGGGCTCATGTCCTCACCCTGTATCCCTGGCTCCATGTTACATGTATAAAAGTTGAGCCCTACTGCTGTTTACCAGCTAGCATGGCAGCTTCCTGGGGAGGACAGTTTCCTAGGGTCTCAGACATTTGAGTATCCCTGCAGAGCATCCCTTGGAAGGTTGGGGAATACTCCTGAGCTGTCTATTAGAGAGATAGCTGTGAGGGTGTGTGGCCGGCTGGGCTCCTGGGACGTACACAGTCCACGGGCAAAGAACCTGACTGCCCCATGGCTTTCTTCTCTTCTCTTCTCTTCTGCAGGACATGCTGCCAATGCCAGGAGATCCCACCCAGGGGACTGGCAACTATAATATCGAAGACTTTGCTGACCTGGGCATGTTCCCACCATTTTCTGAGTAACTGCGGGCAGAGCGAGGCTCCTACTGTAGAGTGCTACCCACGCCGTGACACCAATGCCCATGTGAATGGGACCCCCCTAGCCTGGCTTGCCCTGATGCAGGACCCCCCACCAAAAGCACCCCACCACCCCCACATACCCTAGGCACAGCATCACTCAGCTCTAATCCACAGCCATGGCTTCTCGGCCACGGACTAGGGGCCCTGCTTTTAGATGTTTGGGAACCCATTGTATTTATTGTATTTTATCTGTGTGTGCTTGGAAAGTGAGCCTATTGGGTCCTTAAATTCAGTTGTGAATAGTCTCTTAATAGATAATTTACACACATAAAAAGTTCAGTCAATGCCTAGAGCGGCTAGCACACCATCACACCTGCTGGGGGTGCTGAATCACATTATGTCTTGCTTTTTACTACTGCTGACTGGGTGGGACTTGGGGGGCGGGGGGTTGGAAGAAGAGGCCAGCAGGATGCAGAGCCTTTGTTCCATGCACTGGAGCCAAGTGGCACAAGGATGCAGAGGTGGATGCCCTTCAGCTCTGCTAATCTTCTATGTGCCCATTGTGCTGTGGGACATATTTACTTTGTGCAGTGAGACATGAACTTTCTGTCCTAATGAATGTGTCGTGCCTCGTGTCCGTCATGTGTGGCCAGGGTGAGTGTATAGAATCCAAAGTCTGTAGTAAGCATGAGAACTGAAGTGAGTGGCCCCCGTCTCCAAGCTCAGGAGCATCCTGATGGGAAGATGATCATCCTGGGGCCCAGGAGCTGGCCTGACCAGCAGGACCAGCAGGCTAGCTCTTCAGTAGTGTCACCAGGAACCAGGAATGGGGACCTGCTTACCTTAATAGATCAGTTCTTGGTCCACCTACCTACTGCAGATCCAAGCCCTTCCTAGAGGAACTAGCCCTGTCCTCCTTTCAGAGCCTCATAGGAGTGCTTGTCCTTCCTACTTGTCCTGAACACGTGCTTCTAATTCCATGTAGCTGTCTCCAGCCCTACTCCATTGGGAGAGGGAGCTTGTCCCCACCCAAAAACTGCAGGAAAGCACACCTTGAGGTCACAAAGGCATACAGGTGTGGATGGCAGGGGCAAGATGCCCAGCCTCCTCAGGTCTCATGCCACATTCTGCTCAGTGACCTGGAGGAGGCTTGGGACCACCACCTCGCTTTGTGTGGAGAAATGCACTCTGGACCACTTTCCTCCTGGCCACCTGAGCCTCTGTCCTGTGCTTGGCAGCAGGTACAGAAGTATCTTGGGATGGACATGATACAGATCTGTTAGGCAGAAGACTCAGACTCTGGTTCTGGTTCCAACTCTGATTCTGCCACGTGTCCACAGGGTCCTGAATTCCTCTGATTGTCTCAAGACAAGAATATGATCTGACTTCTAGAAGTTTCTACTTGGGTAACCCCTTAACCCAGAGTCCCTGGCTTACTGTATTTTACTCAGATTTGAGAAGATGAGTTTAGGACCCCATCCCCCCACTTTCACGTTCCTCTACTTCCTCCCCTACCCTTTACATGGACAAGGACTCCCTTAATTTCCCTCGTTTTCTTCTTTTCCTATCCATCTTTTCTAATCCCCATCCATCAGCCCACTGATGCCTATGTGAGAGAGAAGTCACACAAGGCTGCAGATACAGGGACCCACCTTGTGGGAAAGCCCTGGAGTATCTATCTCCTGTATCCCCTTGGGAACCTCTCACAGGTACTGCTTAGTTTTACAAATGCTCAGAAACAACCCAAGTGTCCCTACCCATGGATTCTGGTGTTGGTTCTAGGCTGCCTGAGAGCACAGTAAACCCAGTGTGCAGGAAGGAGCCAAGGGGAGAATTGCTCTGGTACTTTGAAGATCCTGTTTTATACAGCAGCCTGTCTGGCATCCAGGGAGATCCATGTGCCCTGTGTTTCTGCTGAACTTCATCTGGAAAGCCCAATATAACCCAGTAGAATGCCCTTTACCAGTAACCAGCCTCGGTTTCAAAACTGATGGAGCCCTGATTTTATGGTTTCTACAGCAGCTCTTAACCCTTTTGTAGCTAATGGTGAGTGGTCCTGAGTGTAGGTGCATGAGGAGCTGGCTCCAACCCAGAGGCTTCCCTGCAACTGGGGAAATAGGAGGTACCTGACACTCAGAGAGCCCTAACAGGACCAGCCCAGAACAGTTGTGCCTCTGTGCTACCTACCCGCTATCCCCCTCTGCCCTAACAACATCAAGCTTGCCCTGGCAGTGGGCATGATTGTCTCAAAAAAAAAGATACAAAAATAGCTTTTGAAGCAAAATGTTTCTCAATGGCATGAAAAATAGACGTCATGTGGCCTTTGGCTTGTGACTTCAGGAGTTTAGGGGTCTTGTGTTTGCTTTTGCCTTCTGTTTTTTGGAGGGAAGTCAGGGACTTTTCTCAGATGCCCACCAGAGGTGAACACCTTGGCCATGACTGTTTCTTGGCACTGAGGGGACGTTGAAGAAATAAAAGGACCCTTCCTCCAGGTGACCTTGCTTCTATTTTTCTCCCTTGACTAGGAATTTAGGGGATTGCCAACTCAGTTTTTTGTCCTATGAGGTGAACAGGGAGCATCACGATTCGATAGAACCACACTTCCCTTCTCAGCAGATTTGCTGCTAGCCTTTCCACTTACTTTCCTTAGCTAAGCAAGCAATAGGTTTTCCATAGAAGGGGGCCATGTAGTGACCTCCTAAGCTGCTGCAAGGGCACAAATGCAGCTTTACTGAGGCTCCACCAAGACAGCACGGGTGTCTTGTGGGAGTGGCCACGAATGGTTCTAGAATATTCTGCCTGAGTGTCACTCCTTCCTAGCTTTGCTTTTAGTGTTGGTTTCAGGGAGCAAGAGAGCCATTACAAACAGCCACCTTCTCTACTTTCTAACACAACTAATTCAACATTTTTTTAATTTCAGGAATAGTAAATGTTGCAAATAGCAGAGATGGAGAGATTTTGAAAGTTAATGGAATTTACACCAGGGAGATTAAATGTTCTGTGTCAATGAAGCAACTGTGTGTTCCCCAGATTACAGGTATTGGTGCTCCTAGTTAGTTGGTTTAACCAAGAGATGAGGCAGACCCCAGGAAAATTAGTTGCTCTTTCCCTGCCTGCAGTGTTTTACCCAACTAATGAGCTCTGTGAAAACAGAGATCATTCATCTGTCTAGGCCACCTGCTCCTTAACAGTCATGACCTGCCCCATAAACAAGAGCAAGCCTGTTACCCAACAGCTCTAGCAGTGACAAGTCAGACTAGAAAAGCCCTTTGTATTATCAGAAAGGTGTTTGGTCATTAAGTTGCTGTGTCCTAACTTACCATGCTACTACCTGTTGCTAGTGAATCCTGTGCACTGAGGAGCCATGAGCCACCTTGCTGTCCACTTTCTCCTCCACTGCCTGGACCCTGAGAAGCTTGAAGAGCCTTACTTGAGGGTTCAGGCACAATTGTCACATGTAGGTGTGTGCCTGGGCCTTGTGGCCAGAGCTGGTTTTATGGCCAATCAATCAGCCAAAGTCTGTGGGGCACTGACAAAAAAATGGGGTTTTCAAGACTGCGCAGAAATGGGTGGCTCATTTCTAACAATCTGTTTCCTAAAAAAAAAAAAAAAAAAAAAAAAAAAAAAAAAAAAAAAAAAAAAAAAGATTCCACAAGCAGGCTTCAGTGGACATTAAGCACTTAATCATCTCTCCTTTAACCTTTCTTCTTATGGATGTGAACTGTGCTGTGGGTAAATCATTTGTATTTCTTGAATGTTCTCTATGACTAACAGTTATTAAGTTGGTTATGTATATGTATAACTAATGTAATTGCCTTTTAAATTTTCATTACAATAAAAATGACTTTGCTCTGAACAACCCATGGCCCAAGCCAGCTTTGCATTGAACTTCTCACAGAACCTGTCTCTTGGAGTTCAGGGGTATCTTGCAGCACACCTCGTCCCTGGAGCTGTGTTGTGTCATGGTCCTTCAACCGTATGCAGTGTGTGTATGTTAAAGAGCCATCCTTTGAGAGGTCTAGCTACATAGGATAGAAAGGGAAACTAATAATCTTTGAGCTTCTGTGTCAGGTAAGGCTCTCTAGAAGCTTTTTTGTACATGCTATTTGTTTAATCATTACAGATTTATGATATGTGGTTACCATTCCTAGTTTGTAGAAAACCAAGACTCAGAGAAGTTAGGTGACATATCTAAGAACACAGGAAGGCAATGGTAGAACCAGGATTTGATCTTGGGTCTCACCACAGAACCCTGTGTATGTGTTTGTGTCCCTCTTCAAACACTCTTACCTTTTTTAAAATCTTCACAAAATTAAGTTAGTATTTTAATATACTCAACCCCTTCATAAGTACTTAAAATTCTAATTTTTCTCTGCTAATTTAAAAAAAAATGGCAAACTAAAATCACTTGAATACTTTTCTGTCAAACACCTAGTATTTCTAATTTTTTTTAACAGCTTTATCAGTCTGATAGTGACACAAAATAAACTGCACATATTTAAAGTGTACACAGGAGACAATTTTGTGACCTTGAACTGAGTAGACTTCTCAGAGTCTACACCAAACAGTTTCTTATAAAGCTAAGCATCCATTCATAATATGACCTACCTTTACCTTTTCTGTAGCTAATTTCTAGGAAAATATAAAATCAAATTATAGAAGGTTTTCTTTCTTTTATTTCTTTTCTTTTCTTTTTTTTTTTTTTTTTTGTTTGTTTGTTTGGTTACAGCGGGTTGAACATAGGGATGCTTAACCACTAAGCAACATCCTCAGCCCTTTTTTATTTTTCATTTTGAGACAGGGTCTCAATTGCTTATGATCTCACTAAGTTGCTGAGGCTGGCATCAAATTTTGAGATGATCCTACCTCAGTCTCCTGATTTGCTGAGATTACAGGTGTTTGCCACCATGCCAAGCTAGGGAAATATCTTAAACCGGGCACAGAGATAATGAACCATGAAGTAAAATGTTGATAATCTTGAACTCAGTTTTTAAAAATGGTTGAAGTGATGGTGATGGTGCACTCCTGTAATCCCAGCTACTTGAAAGATTGAAGCAGGAGGATCCCAAGTTAAAGGCCAGCCTCATCAAGTTAGCAAGACCTGTCTCAGAATTAAAAAGGACTGGGAATATAGCTCAGTAGTAGAGCACCCCTGGGCTCAATCCCCAGTCTTCCTCCCCGCCCCCCAAAAAAAATAGTTCTCAAAAAATGTGAAAGAAAGTAATTTAACTGGTAGAAAATTTACAAGTTATGAACCCAGCAGCAGTATTCAGAATACTAAAATTCAATTAATTCCTAAAAATGAATTAAAAATACAACAAAATAGATAAATGATCAAAGTATTTGAATTGCCAATTCATAAAAACTCAAAAGTAGACATTAAATGTATTAGAAGAGACTGAATTTTATTGGTAATTAAGGGAAATGCAAAATTAATATTAGATAGCTGCTTATGTCCCTGAGATCAATTCAGTCTGCACATGGGATTGGCAGGGCTTAAGGAAACAGGTGCTGTCTTCTCCAGCTGGTGGGAAAGAGACAACTACTCTGCAGCACATGAGGCAACATCCAGGGATGCCAAAGCCATACCAACCCTGTGCAGCAATTTCAGCTCCACATATCTATTCTAGGAAACTTCCCACATATACATAAGGAGACAGATAAAAGGATAGTCCTTGCTCTGTTGGTAATAGTGAGAACCAGAAAACTATTTCCACTTCAGTGGAGAAATGAATGAACTGGGATTTAGTCATCTGAAGGAATCTAGTAGAGCACTTAAATGGTCTAGTTGTAGCATGCAAAAATTCTAAACAATATAGCACTGAGTCTAAAATGCCATGCATATTTTTGTAGCCCAAAGCAATAATGTATTTTATTCTCTAAGTTGATAGGTATATACTAAAAGAAAGGTGAAAAAAATCATAGGTGGATATATGCTACTGGAGAATGGCTATCCCTTAGAAGGAACACATGGAACAGCTTGGATGGCTGAATTACTTTAAACACATTAAGAAAGGGGGAAGGGGTAATTGGTTCAAAATAAAGTGAATTCAACAAGTAACTGTGATTATGACAAAATGTTAAATAGCAGTGATGAGTGTATGAGGGACTGTTATATTTTTCTCAAAGTTACTATTTAATGGAAATATTCAATAATTAAATATAAATCAGAAAGCAGATACTGAAACTCAAAGAGAAGTGCACATTACAGTCACAATGACATGACATTTCTCACCCCCAATGGATTGATGAAAATGCACATGAAGGGATTATTTTTGGTTAATATATATATATATATATATATATATATATATATATATAAAAATTTTTACAATTGATTTCAAGAGTAATGTGGCAATATTTACTAACTTAAATAAAATCATATTTTTGGTTCAACTTTCCAACATCTAGATATTCTCTCAGTGAAATATATATAAAAGAATGTTTATTCAATTTTGTAGTGGGGAAAATTGTAAATTAAAGCCACTGATTTAAAAAAAAAAAGATGAAAAATTGCAGAATACCATTATCACCATTTACCTCAATAGAGTAATAAACAAAAGCAATAATCAGAAAAATATAAATATATTAATCTATTTAGCTAAAACATGAAAGCACATTATGTCGATTCATTTGTGAGTTTGTTGGTGGTATATGTGCATACACGTGTACATATAGAAAATGTATAAAATATTCACATTAGGTTACGTTTGGAGGGGAAAAACTCACAAGCTGAGAGAGTAAGCAAAAATGAAAATAAGCATAAATATAATAACAATGCATTCATATAAAAGTATTTGGGTTCATTTATATGCATAAAAGATATATGGAAAATATTTTCGGGGTAGTCTCCACATCTGAAATGAATTTCCTTCCATCCTTGTAACTTTTAATACAACTTATTTCCAGAAGAATATATATTACCTGTAAAATCATAAAGAGTAATAAAATTCCTGCCAGAAAAGATAAAATAAATAAATGATTAGTCACTGTACATTCAAATGCCACAATACATAGGCATTTAGATGCGTAGGGGTACAAAAGAAGAATATGCCCTTGTGAGATTAAGCTGCTCCAGAGCTGGACAATCCTATGAGCGATGGAAAGATGAGCAAATTGCAGAACAGGGACACAGGGAGAAGTACTTGCCATGACCTGAGCTGATTTACCTGGGTTTACCTGGGGTTCTCTAATTCTTACAAGAAACAGCTAACCAAAGAAATATCTTGTACGTAGATGAAAAAAAATCATATAGTCATTATTTTTATTTTACTTATTTATTTATTTTGGTACAGGGCACTTAACAATCCAAGCCATAATCCCCAGCCCTTTTTATATTTTTATCTTGAAACAAGTTCTTGCTGAGTTGCTCAGGACCTAACTAAGTTGCTAAGGCTAATTTTGTGCTTCCAACCCTCCTGCCTCACCCTCCTGAGCCTTTGGGATCATGGGCCTGCATCACCATGCCAAGCTCAATCATTATTTTTAAAGTGGAGAATAGAAAAAAAATATAAAGAATAAAAAATATTATATCCCATTTCATTCTTATGAGGGAGGTGAGGAATCAAGTACCAGGGTGAGGGAAATGCTTTCCTTGCTCAGAATTCAAAGGGGGTGGGGCAGATAAAGAAACTGGAACAACCAGCATTCTCAGGTGCTAATTACACTTCTTCACTCTCTCCCAGCCTCTCCTCCGGAGAGTGGTGAGTTTCCTCATCCTCCACTGGGAAAAGTAATACTCCCTATTATGTGGAAGCAGGAGACTGGTAGGATTACTTCTGCACATCTTCTCAAACAGGTCATTAAACACTCATGGTAACTATCACCTTCTGTGCACAGTCCTGGGGTTGAGGTGACACAAGGAGACCCAGCACACCCCCCTACCACCAAGAGGAGTGTTCCACCACTAGAGGAGAGAGACAGGCCACCTGAGGGTGACTTTCTGGCATGTGCTGGTTTGAGGTAGAGGGCATTAGGTTTGAGGTAGAGGGCACCTACCTTGTGCTGACAGAAAAGAGGGAAGAAGATAACCAGGAAGGGATGAGAAGCTCAGGAACTTAACCTAATCACAACATCATAGTGGTCCCAGATGGGGTCCGTTATAACAGAATCTACCCACTAGGCTCACAGCTTGTTGCCTCAGCTTTGCAGAAGTCACTTAATAGGTTCCCATCTCTAAGCTCAAAACCTCATAAATCATGACACCCATACAACCTCTCAGTAGGACACCAGAGTGAAATGCCTGGAATGCAGCCTGCCTCGGGTTCTACAGCCATGGCCTCTCAACCCCTAATTCTTTCCACACACTTTAGTCAGAGTCAAATACAAAGCCAGAAATAAAGGAATGTGGCCTGATGCGGAAAAGGCAGGGAAAACACTTCACCACAGTGATTTATCAGCATGCGAGCAATCTCTCATCCACATGTTACTGAAAGCTCCATCCTGGTCCCCAATGCCAATCCAATAATGAGGACACAGCTTTATGAAAAAGTAAAAAAGAAGTTTTATTGCTTTGTTAGAAAAGAAGAAACACACTGGACTCCTTTCCCAGAGGCTGTGATGCTGCCCATCAGCAGAAGTGGGGTGTAGGGAGGTGATTCAAAGGCTACATTCTTTGTGTTCTGTCAGGAGTTGTAATTCACTTGTTAATTTGGGAGACAGTCATTGCTTAAGTCTTCTGGTGTTATCCCAAATTACTTAGTTTTCTGTGGTGGGTATATACTCAAGGACACGTAACTCTGCCTAGGATAGGGAAGAAAGGTCATATTTCCCGTGAGATTAGGAAGGGAGAAGGGAGAGAAGGAAGAGAAAGAAGCATGTCCATTTAAAAAATAAAGTTGCAGAGGCAGAGCAGCAAGGGCTACATTCAAAGCGTAAAGTGGACGGACCACTATTACCACAGGCTCCTTGAGCTAAGAAAAATGTCTACTCATTTTTTTTCATGAACTCTCCACACCCTCAAATGGCTGCCCTATTTCCCTTGTGGCCATGTTTGGGTTTAAGTTGGGTCTTCTGAGAAATGTGGTTGCAGGGCTCCCAGCAGAAGAACTCACAAAGCTACCAACTTGGTGAGGAGCCAGGATCCCAAGTGCTAAGGAGATGCCAGATAGGTGAAGTTATCCTAGGTTCACTCTCCACAGGCAGAATGAGGTGTCAATTTGAGACATGGAAGGTTCTCTTCTTAGGTAATGGAGGGAGAAAGACTTCTGTTCAGACTTCTGTTCAGGCATGAGCTGACAGGGAGACTGGGCCAGCTCTTCTGGAAGTAGGACAGAAGCAGAAGAAAATGATTCAGGTTTTGGTGCTGAAGAAACTTTTAGTGAAGATCACCTCACACTTTCAGTTCATGGGTTTATGCTTAGCATATAGCATAGTACATGGCACAAGACTGATGGTCTTGAAATGATAAGGAATTCATTTTACCCCCCAGTTCACTGTTCCATTGTCCATGTTTACAGTGAGTTCACAATGACTGGTGGCAGCTTGAGAAACATTTCTTGATAGATCTCAAACCCAAACTCTGTGCTGGCTATGGGCAAGCAAATCTGTGTTTTTATTTCTGTCTCTTTCAAGGAATATAATAAGGAAGCAGACAGCTGGGTGGAGACAGCTGGCATTTGGTAATGATGAAAAAAGGCTGAACTCAAGAGGGTAAGCTAGAGGGTAAAGAGAGAGGACCAAGGTCACAAAAATGTGGGACACACTGACTCAGTCCTGGAGTTCTGGAGATTTACCCCTGGTGAAACTATCCAGAGAACTACTTTTCCTCTTAAGTTTGTGGCATGGTGGAGCATGAGGTTGTTCTGGGAGTAGACAGAGACGTGGGGTGGCCTTCATCTAAATTGAATCCTCGCATTCAAAAAGGATTCCTAAAGAGAGACAGGGAAGAGTTGAAAAGCAATGGGTAAAGAGGCAATTCCTGCCTCCTGAGAAGACTAGAAGACAGCCCAGGCAGATGGCCTGAAGATAAACAGGAAATGGAAGGAAACTGGAAGATCAGGCTGTGTGACTGGGGCCAAGATGGAAATGCTGGCCCTGAGTGTATCTGGGGCCCAAGGATCCTGTAGACAGCACAGATCCAGGACCCAAGGGAGCTTGGCCTCATTATGATGTTTGACATTGATAAGGAGGTTAGGGTCATAGGGAGGGTTGAGAGAGCACGGCCTGCTGAGCAAACCACAGAGATCCTGTGCCTCTGGTCCTCTTGTGGGAAGAACATGTAAGCCCTTGGGCCACTTTCACACTCACCAGCTCTTCTTTGCTTTTACTCTCAGGTACCAGAATCCAAGTCTCTTCATCAAAGGACTGTCCTCAGGCTACAAAATCCTACTTTGCCAAAGCATACAGAGTCAGAGAATGTCACAACCCACAAGAATAGTTCCTTGCCAACCACTCAAGGGTGCAGGGGGATTAAGACCTCTTTTCCTGATGAGGGCATCTATAAGTTGTCACTTATATTTTCTCCAGAGCATCCCTGTGGGACTGAGATAGGGTTATCCCCTGTGGAAATACTACTTTCTTGATACTATTGATAGTGACTATATCATGCTTGGTTCTCTTTCTATTTAGTCCCATTTCCTGATGTGAGGTGTCCCTGGAACCCTCCTCAGGATTGTGGCCAGCTGTCCTGAGCTTCCTATGAGTTTGCATCTTCTGCAGAATTTTGGGATGGACATGGTAACAGATGGAAGTGACTTCTCAACTTTTCCTGGAAACCTTTCTCATGAAATCTCTTTCACATACACGTTTTTTCTTAGATAACACTTGTGAAGAACCCAACCTCTGACAGTGCTTTTGAAACAATAAAAATAAGTAGGTTTTTACTTTTCAATAAAAAATAAGTAGGTTTTCACAATATTTGGTACTGTAGACGTGAGCAGGACTTTGTCTTAAAGATACCTATTTTTCCCAAGACTTGGGAGGGCAACCTATCCCCATTTACCTGGGACTTTCCTAGTTTTTACAGCAAAAGTCCCACATTCCAGGAAATGCCTTCAGTCTCAGGAAAAGTAGGACATTTGGTCATTGTTCTCGGACCCCAACACTCTGTTGCCAGGGAAGGCAAAACCCTGGCAAGAAAGGAGGAAGCAGATAGGATTTTGCCAGACCACAGAGCTTGTGTGGGGTTTCAGTGATAACTGAGCCCACGTTCTCAGATGTGGGAAAGGGGTGCAGAAGTTTAAAAGATTTCATTTCCCAGAAGCCTTAGCAAGAGAGGAAATGTTCACTCAGCAGGAAAGACCAACAAGGCCAAGTACCACCCACAAAAATCCCACACAAGGCTGAGGAGTTCTCCACATCAGATTCAATTCTGCAGACAGTGACCCGAACCTGAGAAACCTGACCACGTCAAAGAGTGTGTTCTGCCCAGATCTTAATCATAATGAGAGTGGCGCCTGAATGCAAACTCAGCTTGGAAGAAAATCCCGAGTCCTTGAAGCTAGACTTTTTGAAGAGAACAACATGGCTTCTCCCCTGAGGAAAGCCAATACAGGATCCCAGGTGGTCTCACCGGACCCTTTGAGGCCCCTGAAGAGGAGGGATTGATCAAGACCCTGAGGTTGTCCCTGTGGAAGAGAAGGGAGAAGCTCCAGTCAGAGCCTCTCCCTTCTCTGGAGACCATGTCCTGGAGGCCATGTCAGAGTAAGCACAGCAAGTTAGTTTTCTCAGTCTGCCCCAACAAATTGCCACAAACCTGTTAGCTTAAAACAACAGAAATGTACTCACTCATCGTTCTGGAGACCAGAAGTCTGAAATCAAGGAGTTGGCAGGGCTGATTTCTTCTGGTGGCTCTGACACTGTCCCATGCTTCTTCCAGTTGCCAGTGATTGCCGGGGAATCAATCATTTCTATGTAGTTCCCTCTATGAAGAAGAAGAATGATTTTTTTAAAGCTATAAATATAAAGAATTTAATCTTTTTTAAATAAAAATAAGTAAATGTTGTCACAATATTTGGTACTGTAGATGTAAAGATACCGATTTTTCCCAAGATTTGACATTCCTTGGTTTGCAGCTGCCTACCTCCAGCCTCTGCCTATCTTCTCTTTTTTTTTTTTTTTACATGCCCTTTTTCCCTGTGTCTGTGTCTTAAGTCTTTCCCTCTTTTTCTCTCAGGACATCGGTCATTACATATGGCCCACCCTAAATTTCGGATGATCTCAAGATCCTTAATTACATGTAATTAAGATTCTGTTTCTAAATAAGATCACACAGGGGTATGGATGTGGACATGTTTTGGGGTAAACATGTCCAACCCAGGTGAGGCTAAGGAGGGTTCCAGTTGCCAAGTTTTCCATAGAGATATGGAAAAAAAGCAGGAACTCAGATGCTTTATTTCATAAGTGTGGAGGTCCCAACAGAATACTCAGTGTCCAAGGAACTACTAAGTAGAGGCCAAGGAGCAGCACATGTCCATCTGGCTCAGCACAGTCAGTACAAAGGAATTTGAGATTGGACTCCATGCTGTGCTGATGGCACTGGCTTTCTCTACTGTAAAAATTCTGGAACGTTTCACAAAGTTGTGTGTCATCCTTACACAGGGACCTTGCTAATTTTCTCTGTATGTGCTTAGAAAGCAAACACAGAGCCTATTTTATGATAAAGTCCTGAATATCTACTATCATTTATTGAATGCTGCCCTGAAAGTGAACAACAGAGTCGTTTGGTTCACATATGAACCATCTGTTAACATATGGCTCATGTATGTTAAAGTATGGTTTCTATACAACACATACTGCTTTTGCAGCATTGTTGGGTCAAAAAAACTGTAAGCAAACCATGGTAAATTGAGAACCATCCATTCAATGATAGATAAATCTATAAGAATCCTTATTCAGGCGTTTATACAAGCAGGACTGAGTCTCAGAGAATGAATCTGTGATACTCTGTACAATTGTCTTAAGAATAAAGGATGGGATCTGGGTGCACTGTCCTTTCTCCACTAAGTGGTCATCATTGACTTCAGTGGTGTAGCATTAGTCCTGTGAGACTTGGAAAAGATCATTCCAGGTTTCTGACTTTTGTTAAATACTATGTCACAAGTCACACATACCTGTATGTACATGCATTGACCCCTCATCCAGACCTAGGATGGTTATATATATTAAAAATAAGAATCACAGTTGAAGGTCAGCCTCAGCAACTTAGCAAGATTCTGTCTTAAAACTTATTTTTAAAGAGCCAAGGATGTAACTCAATGGTAGAGCACCCCTGAGTTCAATCCTCAGTACCAGAGGCAGGGGGTTCAGGGGTGGGGAGAAAGAAGGAAGGAAGGAAGGAAGGAAGGAAGGAAGGAAGGAAGGAAGGAAGGAAGGAAGGAAGGAAGAAGGGAGGGAGGGGAAGGGAAAAGAAAAAGAAAATCTACTGCAAGATCCAGGCTCTATTGAAAGTTCACAGACTTTTCTAGGCATTCTAAACTCTGAACTTCAAAAATAAAAGGCCAAGCTTGGAGGATTAGGTGGAGTTTTCACTTTCACTGAATAAGGAAGACTTCATGCTGACCAAATGGTGAGCTTGCACCCAGAGGGGTGAGAGTGACTGACAGGAAAAGGTTCAGAACAGGTGAGACTTGGTTGTGGATGCTAGTGGATACATCAGTCATCTCATGGAATATTAACCATGGCAAAGTGATAGAGTCCATCCCAAAATATTTGTGGGTGTTCCTGATACTGGTGCTGCACCTCCCTTTCTAAGGCACAGAAAACTGTTCTTTTCTTGGCTTGGTGGTGAAACACTGCAACAGATTTTCCCAAAGGGAAGAAAACAAACTGAAAGAATGTCTAGGATTCAGTTCAGTGCAGGGCAGAACACATGGCATCAGCCTCATTAAAACATCCTTTCTTTTTTCTAGAGACATCCTGGGCTTCACATGTCCCTTCTAAGAAATTCCAGAAACCAGTGTTCCCTAATTCTCAGTTCACAGTTCCCTCCATCTCATTGGCAGCCAAGCAATTTAAATTCTCCTTGTTTCACCTCAGCTATTCTCACACCGGCTCCATCTTTTTTCATAGCGATAACTTTTTTATGGTTTTTATTGGTGCATTGTAATTATACACAATTGTAATTATACACAATAGGGGAATTCATTATGACAAGTGCAAACACACACATGATTTCATCCATTTCATTCCCCAGTGCCTCCCTTTTCTCTCCCCTCTTCACTGTCCCTAACCCCCTTCCTTTATTCTCTTGGTCTCCCTTTTGTTTTCATGAGAGGGCTGCTTGTTCCTTTTTCTCCCTAGTTTCTGCATATGAGAGAAAACATTCCGCCCTTGATTTTCTGAGTTTGGCTTATTTCACTTAGTATGATGTTCTCCATTTCCATCCTTTTACTGGCAAATGCCATAATTTCATTCTTTATGACTGAGTAAAACTCCATTGTGTATATATATATCCCATTTTTTTATCCATTCATCTGTTGTTGGACACCTAGGCTGGTTCCAAAACTTGGGTATTGTGAATTGTGCGGCTATAAACATGGTTATGCACGTATCACTATAGTGTGCTGATTTTAGTTCTTTTGGATAAATATTCTAAAGAGTGGGATGCCTTGTCTTTTAATGGCTGCCAAACATTCCTGCTACCGCTGTCATTGCAGCTGTTAAGAATACACAGCCACACATCCTCTCTGTGCAAGTGTTCTGTGGCTGAATCCAACTTAGCCCCACAGAGGGTAGAGAACTCTTGCTTGATCACTCAATTTCTGTTGTAAATGTTTGCATCTGGGCTAGGAGTGGTAGTGCACTCCTGGAATTTCAGCAACTCAAGAGACGGAAGCAGGAGAATTGCAAGTTTGAGGCCAGCCTCAACAAATGAGTGAGACCCTGTCTCAAAAATAAATAAAATAAAAAATGGGGATGTGACTCAGTGGTAGAACACCCTTGAGTTTAATGCCCAGTAAATAAATAAATAAATATTAGTATCTTTTAGGTCAGTAGTCAATTCTCCCCATGTTGCTTCCCTTCTTCCCCAAGGGAGTCTAATTTCCAGGGGGCCAAAGTGTTTTATCTTGACAATTGGGTGCTTTTCTAACTTGTGTCATCTTTTGCACTCACCAGCTTGAAAGAGTGTTTAACTGTATTTGTTTGTACATGTGTGAGCATGTGTGTATGTATGAGTGTATGAGAGAATGTGTGAGTGTGTTGTTTTTTTTTTAAAGAGAGAGAGAGAGAATTTTTAATATTTACTTTTTAGTTTTTGGCGGACACAACATCTTTGTTTGTACATGGTGCTGAGGATCCAACCTGGGCCGCACGCATGCCAGGCGAGTGCACTACTGCTTGAGCCACATCCCCAGCCCCTGTGAGTATGCTTTTGTGTGTGTAATGGAGAAAGTGTGTGAGAGAACAGGCATGTGGGTGTGCATGTGTGTGTGTGGTAGGTCACTCACCTGGCTTCCGTGCTAGCCCCTCTCTTGGAAAGACAGCCCAGCAAGTGAGCTGTATTCTGTGGACCCAGCCTTCTCTCTTTGCTAGAAGTTCAGAGGGGAGCCCTCTCTATTGAATTCTGGACATGGACTTGCAACACTTTTACTAGACACACCACAGGAGGGCCAGTGCCTCACTGTGGACCCTAGATGCTGTCACCTGATCCTCCCTCATGTTCCTCACTGGGTCAGTCTTTGAGATGCTTGGTTGTCTCCAAGGCTCCAGTAGAATATTTTTAGTCAAGGTGCAGTTTGGCCCTAGCCTATTCTTCCAACCTCTCTCTTCCTCCTTCACATTGTAGTACTTTCCAATCACAACTGACTGCTTATTGCTAGCCGTGTTGGTCAACTCGGCTCCCATCACCAAATATATAAAATACCAAAGGCTGGGTGGCCTAAACAACAAGCAGTTATTTCCTCGAAGTCTGTAGGCTCAAAGTCCAAGATGGAGGTGGCGGCGCAGCTGGTTTCTGGTGAGGCCTGTCTTCCTGGTTTATGGCATCTGTACATCTGTACTTTACAGCTCTCTTTTGTGCATGAACATGGATCTTTGGAATCTTCCTATATAGGTCCTATTGGACCCACCCTTATGACTACATTTAACTTTATGGACCTCCCTAAAGACCTCCCTCTAATACAGTCACATGATAGGTTATGCTTCAAATATAAATTTGGGGGGCCAGACACAGTGATGCGTACCTGTAATGCCAGTGACTAGGGAGCTTAGGCAGAAGGGTGGCAAGCTTAAGGCCAGCCACAGCAACATAGTGAGACCTTATATAAAAAAATAAAAGAACAATCAAACAAATATGAATTTGGGAGTACACAATTCAGTCCATAGCCCTTTCTAAACACTATTCACAGGCCTATGTTTGCACCAGGCTTTCATCTGAGTTGTCCTCTCCTCTCCAGTCCTCAATTTCTAGGTGCCAAAATCCAGGCTAGTTTTTATGTCCCCTGACCTTCCTGCCCCAGGTGCTGACTCTATTAGTTTATCCTCCATTGCACTGGAAACCTCTCAGAACCTACATTTCTGCCATTATTACTAGAATTTGTGAACTTAGGTTTGTTCTCTTCCTAGAGTGGGAGCTACCAGGAGGAAAAAAAAAAAAAAAACACATGTCTTACCACATTTTAAGTATCACAGAAAGTTGTTCAATTAATATTTGCTGAATTTTAAAAAGATGGAGCCCTGCTACCACCAAGGATATTCATTCAAAGGAATGGAAGTGTGGTTATTCCATTAGACATTTTTAAACAAATCTTTTCAAGATACTTTGAGTCATTTGAAATGTCTTTGATCCATATATTAGTTTCCTAATGCCAACTATAACATATTACTACTTAATTGCTTACAACAACACATATTTATTCTTTTCCAGTTCTAGAGGCCCAGTCTCACTGGGGCAAGTTGGGGACAAGACAAGTCCCCTGGAAACTCTGAGGGAGAGAAGCGGTTTCTTACCTTTTTCAGCTTTTGCAGGCCTTCTCCTTTCCTTGGTTCATGACACCTTCCTCAAATAACTTTAACCTCTGTTTCCATTGCAACCTCTTCTACCACCACCTCTACTCCTCTTGCCTTCTTCTTAGGAAGACTATTGCAATTCAACTGGACCCACCCTGATAATCCAGGATAATCTCCTACCTCAAGATCATTAGCTAAATCATATTTGCAAAGTATCTTTTGCCATTAATATGATATATTCATAGATTCCAGGGGTTAGGATGTGGACATCCTTGGACTTCATTGCTCAGTGCCTCATTCTGACGGCACTGCTATAGTTATCAAAATCTCAGTTACATTATGGTAGGTTCTGTTTTCAGTTATTTCTCACAATAGACTGCTAGAGGACAGTTCTCAGACTGAGTCAGGAGCTTAAACTTGAGCCTCCAGTGTGTTTTCTGCTACACATTTTGAACTTCAGTGTTTCCATATATAAATGGTAATAAAATGCTGATCTGAAGATTCAGGAAACTGATGTCTGTAAGAAATACACCTGAGATTTTGCTTCCTGTCATTCACTTGTCCTTTTCCTTCCATCAATGCTGGTATTTAAATCACATCCTCCTCTCTTTTAACCTACAGCATATACAAGTACAGGATTTGATCATGATTAAGTAGGCTTCATGGTGGAAGCAATTTCTCCTCCCCCGCCAGACTTAAATGAGGATCTCTTGAAATAAAATTGAGTTTGATGTGCAGAGCAATCAAAACATGCCTCGTTTTCCTTCAATGTCAAGGTAGGTGGAAACTCCTAGTACCTGTGTATGCACACACACACAAACACACACTCACCTTTATTACCAGTACCACTATAGGACACTGGGGTTAGGCTTCCTGTACAGCTTCTTACTAAGTCAGCAAACAGTGGTGACCCCCAATGGGGGCAAGATCCTAGGAAGATCCTAAGGGGTGCAGAGGGAGAGAACTGGTTCTTGCTGTACTGATTCCCATCCGGCCTAGTTACTGTGCCTTACAAACTATGTATTTAAAAATGCAAATCAGATTGACCAATATCTTTTAAAATATGGCTCCCCTAGAGCAGAGTCTAGGCTCTTTGGATGGTGCCCCAACTGTCTCTCCAGCTGCTTCCTTCCTTATCCCTGAAGTCCACCCAGCCACTCCCATAGGCTCCACATCCTCTGGCCTCAACATGCTTGGAGAATGCAGTAGTTTTGCATCTCCTGCCTACTGTCTTAACTAATGATTCTATAAAAACCAGCTGGGGCACAATACCTCCAAAAACCTCCTCTGACAAATAGCCTGGGTCACATTTCTCCTCCATGCTCCCTAACACCTGGTCCACACATAGTGTAGTTTCTACTTGCCACTGAAAGAGCCATTGAGTATTTCTCACCAAAGGATCCCAGAGTAAAGGTGTCCAACTTAACCCTGTATGTACAAAGTCTCATACAGCACTTGGCACCCAGTGGGATAATTAGATTAAAGTGAATTGAAAGAATTTTCATTCCCACAGACGCTAAGCCGACCTGCCTTGCACTTGCTTAAAGGTGAACTCTGCTACTGATATCTGCAAAGCATCTGATAGAATCTGGCTTTAGGACACCTTTACACTGTTGGTGGGACTATAAATTAGTACAACCACTATGGAAATCAGTATGGAGGCTCCTCAAAAGACGAGGCTGGAACCACCATATGACCCAGCTATACCACTCCTCAGTATTTACCCTGAAGAATTAAAGTCATCTTTCTACAGTGAAACATTCATATCTATGTTTACAGCAGCACAATTCACAATAGTCAAACTATGGAATCAACTTAGGTATCCATCAAGGAATGAATGGGTAAATAAAATGTGGTATATATACACAATGGAGTTTTATTCAGCCTGTAAATTATTTCCTGTAAATTATGTCATTTACAGGAAAATGGATGGTACTTGAGACCATCATGTTAAGCAAAATAAGTCAAACTTGGAAGATTAAAGGTCATACTTTTCTCTCATATGTGGGAACTAGAGAGGAAAAAACAAAAACAAAGGTGGGGTGGATATTCTAAAAATCAAAGGGAGAGATCAGTAGAAGAAAGGAACCAAGGGGTGGGAGATGGGCAGGGAGAAAGGAAGTGCTGGGAAATGATATTGGTCAAATTATATTGTTATATTGTGTGCATGTACAAATATGTGACAACATTTCCCATCAATATGTGCAACTATAATGCACCAATAAAACAACTTGGGGGGGGGGGGAACTGATATAAAAAATATCCCTTCACAGCAGCTAAACTGTTAAGCCAGCAAGTTCAGAACTTCAGAAACCACCAGAAAAGGGCAAATGTGACGGAAGCTGGTGCTTGTTACTCACCACCAACATTTGTTTTTCAGCCAAACGGGTTTCTTGATTAATGATTTTGTAAAACATTTGGGAAAAATATAAAAACAAATTAATGTGATGTTCTCTGATTCACAAATCCCTGCCAGCCATCATCTGAACCATATTGCCATTTTGGCCTCTTTGCCAACCCTCTTGAATTGTGGGGAGAAATTTAACAACCCCATGTGAGCAACAGCTCGGATGAAGTACACACTGAGGTCACCAATTTTAGAATGGCACACACATGAGACAGTCACCATCTGCTTGAATGTTGGTACATAATATAAGAGACATACCTTATTATTATTATTATTTTCTTAATTTCCTGTATTCCCTGACTCAAATAGTTTTGAAACTGAGGAAGAAAAAAAGAAAGAGAAAGTTTTCTGATGTTTTGGATTCAATCAATGTACATGGCAATCTGCCACTGAAGATTTCTTGTAATTAAATGTTCAACAGTAATAGCTACTGCTTGCTGGCATTAGCTGTTATTTCGCCCTCATTGTATCTTGGTGAGAACTATAGTCCCCATTTATAGATATAGAAGTGGAAGTTTCTCCTAACTAACTTTGCTAAATGGCTAGTAAGTGACAGAGCCATGATTTGAACTTGGCTCAGTTTTTACTTCAAAACCCATGTTCTTAGTTTGTGCTCAGTGTCTACATCCTGTCACTCCGTCCCTCGATTCATGAGTTTTCTGACCCATACAATCCCAGCACCCTGATGTCCTCTGATATAAACACATTTCCCACTATCCATTGCATTTCTATTTTTTTTGAGGGGGGGTGGGGGTCCAGGGATTGGACTCAGGGGTACTCGACCACTGAGCCACATCCCCAGCCTTATTTTTGTATTTTATTTTGAGACAGGGTCTCACTGAGTTGCTTAGTGCCTCACCGTTGCTGAGGCTGGCTTTGAACTCACGATTCTCCTGACTCAAACTTCCAAGTTGCTGGGATTACAAGCGTGCGCCACTGCACCCAGTTCATAGCATTTTTATTAAAGCAGAGTGTTCCTTGCTCCCCAGGGCAATTTGTTCCAGCTCTGCTCAGCACAAATTGTGGATAAGGTCTTCCTCATGTTAGCTCAAAACTGCTAGTGCTCTGCCCTCTGGTACTAGCTCTGGTCCTGGGATCTTACAGAACCATTTTTCCACAGACAACCCTTGCAATGTCTGAAGACACTGTCTCCACCCTTGGGCTGAAGCATACAGTACTGGGCCTGGGCCTGGAAAAAAATGTATTGCAGAAACTGAATTTAGAGAGGAGGTCTGATTCTGAGTATGTTGAGTATGTTGACGCTTCTCCTCAGAAGATCTTTCTTGTATCTAAATCCAAATTCTCCCTCGGTCAAGTGTTTTCTCAAAAGGAGCTGGACTTGGACTTTTTTCTCCTTTTAGGACTAGGGGAGAAATAGCGTGGTCCGGGAATGCACTAGTTGTCAGGAAGTGTCCTAATGGGATGAGAAACTACAACTCAGGTTCTGTAGGGACAGTCGCTGGCATACCCATCTCCACTGCTTGCATTGAGAGTGTTCTTGGGGGAAACCAGATCTCATCAGAAATTCCCAAACCCTGTTCCTAACCTGATTTCCCCATCTGGGAGATGATGTTTGTGGCCTGGCTCTTCCTTCCTCTACTCCTTTCTCACCTTATCTTGCTGATGGATTTTGTGGAAAAGAACAGGGAACGGCCAGATTTCTGCACAGGACCAGAGAGTAAACATTTCAGGCTGTACGGGCCACATAGTCTCTGGTGCAGTTACCCAGCTCTCCCATCACAAAGTGAAAGCCATCATAGACATAGTCACAGATGATTGGATATGGCCATTCCCAACAGAATTTTTTAATGGATGTTGCAAATAGAACTTCATATCATTTTAATTTGTCACAAAATAGTGGGGGTTTTTCCAAATATTTAATATTTATCTTAGCTTCATAGCCATGCAGAAGCAGAGAATGGGTCAGTATGGCCCCAGCCATAATTTTTAGGCAGTTGGTATAGAATGTCTACTGATCCCAGGCATTAGCTGGGGTGAGATACTCTGGTCTATACAATCACTCAAGATCTTGATCCAAGTAGCACTTACATCCTTGATGACTCTTCTGGAAATAATGTGCATCCTGGCACTTTCTTCCCCTTTGGCCCATTTCTTTGCTCGTGGCTACGCCAAACCCAGCGTCAATAGCCCCATCACATCCGTCTGTGTCTTAACTTCATGATGTCATTCCTTAGAAGGCTTGGGCTGCACAAGAGGAATATTTGACAACTGCCCTGAGCTTTGACTCACTACTGCAAAAGGGCAAAGGCCTGAAAATTAATTTACTCAGAAAAGAAATAGAATTGAAAGGAAACCAGAAGGGTTAAGGAAAACAACAACTTAACAGGAAATGAGGCATTGAGGAAACTGGAATGAACAAGAGTTGGGATGGGTCATTGAATTGGGAATAGTGGTTCTTCCTTGAGGTAAAAACTGGCATTTTCCAATCTTAAACACATTTCTTAACTTCAGTTCGTAAGTACCTTTTTCAGTTCTAAGTGCTATGATGAAAGAGAGAGTCTTTAACTATTTTACATTATCTACAGCAAGTTGTTTTCTTAATCTGAAAGTGGGAATTTTGAGTTCTGCTAAATATTGTTTTCTTTTAAATCCTATGTTTATCTTAGGAAAGTCCCAGGGCTCTTGTTCCCGTTTGCACGTTGGCTTATTCACCAGAGCTTCTTGAGTGAACTCCGTTCTTCCTCATTTTATGTGCAGTCTGGGAAAAGAAAGATCACATGGCAGGAGTATACACAGCAGAGACCTGAGTCAGAGGGCCTAACAAGAGGTCAACAGACTCTCCATCACTGACCCACACCAGTAATGGGCATAAACCTCCTTGGCATCTACAAAACTCTGAGTGCTCTGCAGTACACAGGTGGGATGAAAGGTGAAGAGCAGACCCAAGTGCCAAGTCCTACTGCTAAATGATCCAGGGTCTTATGTCACTCATGTTCTGCGTGGTCTGAAGAAAGAATGAAACAAGTTTTCAAACTGTCAGCAAAATCATGATTTGAACCACACATCAGCTCCATTGAAAACATGAATTGGTTCACAAATTATGGGAAATGTTGAAGGATTCACAGAACATATATCTATTTGTTACATAAAAAATACTCAAAATTTGGCTTTAAAAATAATATTTTTATGATTACAAAAAAAATAATAATATAATATAAATAAAATAAATTTAAGAAAAACAAATAGATTATAATGGGTTAAAAATATCCATTACTGGGGCTGGGGATGTGGCTCAAGCAGTAGCACGCTCATCTGGCATGCGTGCGGCTCGGGTTTGATCCTCAGCACCACATACAAACAAAGATGTTGTGTCCGCCAAAAACTAAAAAAATAAATATTAAAATTCTCTCTCTCTCTCTCTCTCTTAAAAAAAAATATCCATTACTGGGGCTGGGGTTGTGGCCCAGCGTTAGAGCTCTTGTCTCTCATATGTGAGACCCTAGGCTTGATCCTCAGCACCACATAAAAATAAAAAAAACAAAATAAAAATATTGTGCCCATGTATAACTAAAAAAATATTTTTAAAAAAATCCATTACAAAAAAATTTAAACACAGAATTGCCATATGATTCAGAAATTCTACTTCTGAGTATTTGCCCCTAAGAATTAAAAGCACAGGCTCAAGTAGATATCTATACACCCATTTCATAGCAGCACTACTCTCATTAACAAAATGGTTGAAACAAGCTGTCAACCTAGAATGGATAACAACATATGGTATATAATGTTATTTGGGCTTTAAAAGAAGTGAAACTTTGACACATGCTATAACATCAATGAACCTTGAGGTGTTATGCTAAGTGAAAGAATCCAGACACAAAGAAAAGCACATAATTGTGTGATTCCATGTATATGAGGGATCAGAGACAGTGGTATAAGGATGGTGAGGTATAAGCCAGGGCCTGGGGTTGGGGTGGTGGCAAGTTACTGTTTAGTTAGTATAGAGTTTTAGTTAGTATAGTAGTTGGAAAATGAAGACATTCTAGAGATGGGTAGTGGAGATGTTTGCCCAGCCATATCAATGCACTTAATGACATTGAATTGTACACTTAAAATGACAAGTTTCATATTATGTATATTTTACTAAAATAAAAACATACCCATTAACAAAAGAAGTACAAAACATCTTCAAAACTACAAAATATTGTTAAGAGAAATTATAGAATATTAAAAAAAATCAAAAGACCTCCATGTTTATGAATTGGAAGACTTAATCTTGGTAAGATTGCAATTCTCCCCATATTGATCTACAGATTCAAAAAAATTTTCTATCAAAATCCCTTGCAGCTTCTTTTGCAGAAATTGACAAGCAGATTCTAAAATTTGTATGAAAATTCAAGAACTTGAGATAGTCAGAATATCTTTACAAAGGGCAATATTGGAGGGATCATGCTACTACTTAGATAAGCTTCAAAACTACAGTAAGCAAAGTGTGGTTCAGGCATAGGACAGACATACAGATGAATGGAATAGAACTGAGAGACCAGAAATAAACTCTCATGTTTATGATCAATTGGGTTTTCCCAATAACATCAAGATAATTCATGAAGGGCTGGGGTTGTGGCTCAGCGGTAGAGTGCTTGCCTGGCATGTGTGAGGCACTGGGTTCAATTCTCAGCACCATATAAAAATGAATAAATAAAATAATGGTATGGTGTCCATCAACAACTAAAAAAATTTCAAAATAAAAAAAAACATAATTCATGGAGAAAAGAACAGTCTTGTCAACAAATGGTAAAAGGATGGCTGCATATCCACATGCAAAAGAAAAAACTGGTCCCCTACTTCAAACCATATCCAAAAAAATGCATCTAAGGCCTAAATGTAAAAAAGCTAAAGCTAAACCCTTATTCACTATTGGTGGAGTTTTAAAATGGTGCAGACACTCAGGAAAACAGTCTGGCAGTTTCTCAAATGACACAGAGATATCACAAGATCCAGAAACTCCATTCTTAGGAATACACAATAGAGAAATGCAAATAAGTATCCTTACAGAAAAAAAAAAAAGTTGTAAAAGAATATTCATAGCAGCATTTTTCATGATAGATGGATATCATGAATAGATAAATCAAATGTGATCTATCTATACAATGTAATATTCATTCATAAATAGAATGAAGTACTGATACATACATACATAGTTTATCTTAAAATGATGAAGATTTTCTAGTATTAATTAAGGTAATGAGTTCACAACTCTATGGATGTGCTGAAACTACTGAATTTTATACATAAAATGGGTGAATTTTATGGTATTTGATTTTCATCTCAGAAAAGTTCTTTTTTGGGGAGGAGAGAGCAGTAGTGGGGATTGGACTCAGGGGCACTCAACCACTGAGCCACATCCCCAGTCCTATTTTGTATTTTATTTAGAGACAGGGTCCCTGAGTTGCTTAGTGCCTAGCAGTTGCTGAGTCTGGTTTTAAACTTGCAATCCTCCTGACTCAGCCTCCCGAGTGACTGGGATAACAGGCATGCAACATCTTGCCCGGCTCAGAGAAGTTCTTACCAGAAGTTTTATTTGTTCCCACCATTTGGTTATTGTGTATAATGCTATTTTTTTTTTATTTTAAACATCAGAAATTTATTGGTTGCTCAAAACCTTACATTGATCTTGACATATCATATATCATACATTTGTTTCAAATGGGGTATGAATTCTTATTATTCCCCTGTGTACAGATTGCAGGATCACGTTGATTATACAGCCACGTCTATACATACTGCCAAACAAGTGTCTATTGTATTTTGCTGTAATGCTGCTATTAACAGGGGTATACAAATGTTTGTTTGAGTCCCTCCTTTTATTTCTTTTGGTATACACTTAGAGGTAAAATTCTGAATCATATAGCAAGTCTATGTTTAACATTTTTTATTAATGAGCAATTTTAAATTTATTATTTTCTATTTGCTTTTCTGCATCCATATCATTGTCAGTACTTTGGTTTATGTCTTTATAGCCTTTTATGCATTTTTTTAAAGAGAGAGAATTTAATATTTATTTTTTAGTTTTCGGTGGACACAACATCTTTATTTTATTTTTATGTGGTGCTGAGGATGGAACCCAGCACTCTGCGCATGCCAGGTGAGCGCCCTACCGCTTGAGACACATCCTCAGCCCTGTTTATGCATTTTTAAATAAATTAGGATTTCAGTGTTTCATAGTCTGCATTTTTATTCATTTGTAAATTTTATTCATTTATATATTTCCATGTTATTAGTCTATAGCACTATTTTAAATAATTTTATAGTACTTCACTTTATGAATGAACTGTCATTTATTTAATCCATAGTCTATAGTGGAACTTCTATTTCCAACTACTTTTAAATAACATTATGATGAAATTCCTTTCAGGTGAATTTCTTAGCCACCCATAATTATTTCTTGGGATGGATTCTGGAATCAGGTCAAGTTATATGTGTATTTAATGATTTTTTGAATGTTTTATCTAATTGCTCTTCAAAAACGTTATGCTTAGCATATGAAAAGAGGACCAATCTCTGAGAAAACTCATGTGTTAGGCAATGTAGGGATATTCAAAGGTGAAATTATTCGTTTTTTTTTTTTAGGGTGTGGGGCGATGTCACCAGGGATTGAACTCAGGGACACTTGCCCACTGAGCCACATCTCCAGCCCTATTTTCTATTTTATTTAGAGACAGGGTCTCACTGAATTGCTTAGCACCTCCATGTTCCTGAGGCTTGCTTTGAACTCACAATCCTCCTATCTCAGCCTCCCAAACTGCTGGGATTACAAGGTGCGACACTGCGCCTGGATGAAATTATTAGATTTTGAGAGCTATTATATCATTATCAGTGGATTAATTCATTTGATGGGTTGACCATTCAAATGGACTAGTAGATGGTGGTATAAGTAAGCAGATGGGACATATTTGAAGGAGGTGGGTCACAGGGCGGGTCCCCTTGGGTATTATATTTTGTCCCTGGCTCCTCTCCTCATGTGCATTTTCTCTCTCTACCCCCCCCCCTTCATGCCTGAATAAACTAAGCAGCTTTCCTTCTCCATGCTCTTCTGCCATGATGCTCTGCCTAATCTTAGACCCAGAGTAATGAAGACGGCCAACCATAAACTGAACCTCTGAAACCATGAGCCCAAAATAACCTTTTTCTCTTCTAAGGTGTTCTTGTCAGGTATTTTGATCATAGCAATGAAAAGCTGATTAACACACCAGCCCAGCAACAACTGCTCAGTCTCCACGGTGACAGAGGTCAGGCACTTATGCTGCCTCAAGAGAGCTGGTAATGGCCTTCACAGTGAAACTTTGTTCCTTACTTCCCCCTCCCCAACACCACTTAATTTTTGCACAGGGAGTGGCAGTGGGGGACTGAAAATGGGAGTTGAGAAGATTCAGACTATTGTAGGGCTTCATTGCATCCTCAAGGTTAGAGTGCAGCACCTAGGCACCTGCCAATCACCATGCCTACTGGCCTCTGGACAGAGATTACTATCTATAAGAATGGATCAAAGAAGACTGTTTTCAACCATACCTGGCCCGTTCTGTAAAAGGAAGCTAACTAGGAACTAGGCTGGCCAATTATTAATATTTTTATAGTGTGGTCCCAGATGAACAGCCATAGCATCCCCTGGGAACTCACTAAAAGGGTAAGTTCTTGGGCCCTACCCTAAAACCTGCTGAATCAGGAGCAAAGTGGAAGTAGGGACAGAAATCTGCATTTCACCAAAACTTCCAGGTGATCCCATTGCAAGGTTAAGTTTGAGGACCATTGTTGTAAAGCAATAGATCCCCAAATTGTCTGCATTTTGTAATCTACTAGGGACCTTCAAGAAAATATCCAAATATCAGGAGTGAACTGAAGCCAGCTTATATCTGCTCACCACAGCTGAGTTTTTAAATTCCAGAATTGTGTGAGTCAGGCATTTAACACAGCCATTATTTTAAATTATGTCATATTGAAATTTAAATTAAATAAATTATATTAAATTAAAGTAGCAAATATTCAAAATGCATCAGCTCCAAACTCTTACTATATTCTACTATCATCTATGGTAATGAGATTATTTATGTATGCTTAATCTGTGGGGTAACACTGGGCCTGGCACAGGCCTGTAATCCTAATTGGGAGACTTGGGAGACTGAAGCAGGAGAATCTCAATTTTGAGGCTAGCCTGGGCAACTTAACAAGACCTTGTCTCAAGATAAAAATAAAATAGAACTAGAGGTATAGCTCAGTGATAGACTCCTTCTGAGTTCAATACCTGGTACTGCCAAAAAAAAAAATGTTTATTTTCATGGTGAAAAGACCATGTATGACATGGTTTGTTATTGAGCATCTTGAAATCAACCATGATGGGGATATTTATACCACAGAAATCATCAAATGTTAGAGATTAGGGCTTTTCCTCCCAGAGAGCTTGTTGTTCAGCTTTTATAAGTATACCACTTCTTGTTCTTCCAGTGATTGTCATTTAATGAGTCCAAGTGTTAGTCCAAGTATGTCTGGACTTGGGGATTTAAAAAAAATAAAAGAAATCCTTAGGTGATTGTAATGTGCAGCCAACTTGGGAAACTTCCATTCTAAAGAAAGCCTATTCATTACCAGGCACCAGGAGAGTCGCTTAATGGGACTGTTCCAAAGACCCATGCACTTGACAGGGAGGGCAGTGTTGTGTGAAGATGTGGGAAGGATCTTCTCACGTCTCACAAACTCAATTATTGGTGATAGGAAGCTACAACAAATAAGTGATGAGGAGCAGGGAGGTAACACAGTGGCCAACCAAAGCATTTTCAACCATGGGCCACACCACCACACCCCATAGCCCACTCAGCTCCAGTCAATAATTGCCTTGTGTGGGGTGCAGACCAGGGCTTCCAGAACTCCTGTTTTTTTGGATAAGTTGAAAATCTGAATTCTTAAATGAAACCTCTTGATTTTTAAGAAACAGCAAAGGCCAAGCAAGTCACATTTGTTGTCCAAGTTTAACCAGTGAGCTACTAATTTGAAACCCCTTATCTAGCATGAGAGAGCTAGTACAACTAGTCAAAGTATAGGTCCTGAGGAAGTAGTGGGTGGCATTCCCAGATTTGTCCTTACATGGTACAGTATTCTCCAAATAGAGGAAGAGAGTTATAAGCTCAAAGGACAAAAAAATAACAAATGTTTATTACAAAACCCTATCCCAGATGTTCTGTAAGCTGATGTGTAGTAATTGAACAATGTATGTGGAGATACGCAGCTGTCTCGACTCCCATAAGTAAGTCTGGAGCTCAGAGGAACAGGCCATGCCTCTTCCAGGAAAACATTTGCAAATATTGATCTTAAGTTTTCAATGACATGTATGCACAACGGCCCGGGTTCAGTCCCCAGAACCACAAAAAAAAAAAAAAAAAAAAAATCAATGACAATTTCTCAGATCTTAGATGCTTTAGGTATCAGTAAATCTTACCATGTCAAATTGTAGCCATAGAGTAATCAGAACCTTCCTATAGTGCTGGTAGGAATATAAAATGGCATCATTTTGGAAGACAGTCTGGAAAATGTTCAACAGAGTTACAATAGGATCCAGAAAACCCCCTCCTAGATGTATATCCAACAGAACTGAAAGCATGACCACACAAAAACATGGTACCCATGAATGTTCATAGCAGCATTATTCACAAGAGACAAAGTGGAAACGACCCGTATGTCCATGAGCCCAATAATGGATAGACCAAATGCAGCATATCTGAATCAAGGAAAATTATTCCGTCATTAAAGGGAATGAAACATTGATCGATTTAACCAAATGGAGTTTCCTTGAAAACGCTATTCTAAGTAAAAAAAAAAAAAGACACACACAAAATGCCATGTATTGTAAGGTTACACTCATGGGAAACATTCAGAATAGACAAATCCTTGGAGACAGGAAGTAAGCTAGTCATTGCCAGGGGCTAGGAGAAGGGAGAATGAGGCATGGTTGCTTATGGGTTGGAGTTTCTTTGGGGGGTGATGAAAATGATCTTGAATTAGATAATAGTGATGTTATACAATCTAGTGAATATACAAAAAAATCCCCATTAAATTGTTTAAAGTGTACAATTTTTAAAAGTGTGGCCACATATCTAAGTGAACAGCTTGTTCCTTGGCAAGAAATATATAAACATCCCCTCTATCTCACTGTGGAGTGAATCAGGACAGGAAGAAGCATAGTGACAGTCCCTCTGATAACAATTGATTTACAGAGGCCAAAGCACAGAATTTCACCCTCATGGACAAGGAGAAGATGGTCTGAAGACATGTTTGGAATCAAAGTGTCATGCAAATACAGAATGTGGACATACAGAGGAAAAATCCCACAGAAAAGGACCCTTATATTTAGCATCATCCCCCAAAGTGGGGCCTCAGCTGTTAGAAGCCCTCTCGAGGGAACCTGACTGCTCTGCTGAACCACAACCATTTATCACAGGCAGCTGAGCTCTAATGGGGCTATAGTGACATGACCTGAAATTGACAAGTATAATTTTTTTTTTCAATTCATGAGGGATTTATTTATTTTTGGTTTATAGAGATGACCCTACAAAGACACAGCTGATTGCAGTATGAAAACCTAATGGGGCTAACCCCAGTCACTGGCAACCATTCCTTAGTTCTCACCAGAAAGGCAGGAAAAGGAGAACAAACACACCTCAAGAGGAGTCTCCTTTCATTGTGGAATCATTCTTAGAAGCAAACACAAGTGAGAATGAGGTCTAGGTAGGTGTCTAGTGCTGCTATTGATATAGAGGGAAGATGCAAAGTCAGCGTCTGGTCCAGAGGACAGAAGCTATGCAGTGGGTTCCAAACAAAGGGAATCAATTACAGGGAATTTGTTACTAAAGTGCTGGGAAGGCCAAAGTAGCAGAAAAAGAGAGATAAAGTTAGCTGGAGACCACAACTACAGGAAGCTAGACACTGCTAGGTAACAGGGAAATGTGCAAGCTGGTGTAGGATCTTGATATTGTGAGAATGTGGCTGCTAGGTCCCTGGTGATGCCTTGTACCCCAGGAAGTTGGAACTCATCCTCCATATGCAGCTGTTGAAGATCACCCCAGCCATCCCTGACATGTCAGAACTGCCACTCACTATGCACCTTGTTGTGGAGGCCGGGGATGCCTCCACTATTATGGTCACTTCAACCTGAGCAGGAGCCCAAGAATCCACCCTCCATAATACTGCTGCAGACAGCAAGAAAGACTAGGCAGGGTTCTTCCTCCTTCCTGTCTTCCAGCCTCCTGCCAGTGACCCCCAAGGCAGAATCTAACCTGGTGGAGAATTTAAGCACAACACACAGGGTCTCAGCCTCCTGCATATAGAACAGAGCACAGAGGAGCAGGAATGGGGCTGAGGGACGAAATGACCAGTATGGAGAGAGTGGTGAAGGCTTTCATAACCTGAGGCTAAACAAGAGAAAAAAGTACCTTATTTTCACCTTGGACAAAGTTTAAGCTTGGAGAAAATTGCTTTACCAAATACAGTTTTACTTGTTTACTCTCTTATTCATTCATGCATTTACACATGCATTTGCTGGGTGATTTGCTAATGCAGCAAAGAGTGAATGCTATTAATAATAGCTTCTCTCCTTCCTTCTTTTACACCCTATTGTTCTCAAGGGTCTTTCTGGGCTTCTAGAATTCCCTGTAATCATTTTTCCTGCACAAAGATTGGAACCAACATCAAGGGGAAAAGGGTGAGGGGAATGAGATGCTCCCTGGAGACTGTGAGTTCACTACTAGGCTGATACTGGAATTCCTCCAGTTTTATCCTTATTCTTTTGTTCAGTGTGCCTAGAGGAGGGTAAAGGCAGAGTTCACATCATTCTTTTTATTTAAAAGGCAGAAGTATACCTTTTCCTTAAGGAATGGGATTTTCTAAAAGGAATTTGTTGCATGGAACATTCTATGATATGCTCTGACACTCTATGATACATTGCAGTGTCCTCACCTTTATCTTTCCAGACAACCTAGAGTCTACAAGGCCACTTCCAGTACTGGCAACAGAGAAAAGCCAAGGGGCCAACAAAAATCAGGTCTGTTCACTGCCTCTACCAAGGTTTGGGAGTCTGGAAGAAAAATGGATGTTCTGGGTGAGTGGATCTGTGTCGTTTAGCCTTAGCTCTTGCTCTATGGGGCCACCTCCTTAAGAGGCTTGTTTTGTCATGGAGGGCAGAGGATGGATGGACCAGGAAACACTGTGGGCTCTGAGTTTCTGCAGTTCCCATTGTTTATGCTGAAAGAAGGGAAGACTGATGACCATGGAAAAATGGTCCTTCCCCCTGCCCAAGCAAATCTTTGTACTTCAAAAGCACCCTTCCAGCTCTTGTGACAAGAACCTTAAACAAGACAGAAAAAAATCTTTGTGTGACTAGAATAGGGCAAATCTAAGTGAAAGAAGTGAAGGCCCTTGAAGAAGAGGTTGCTCTGGGGCTGGGGTTGTAGCTCAGTGGTTGAGCGTTTGCCTTGCATGAGTGAGGCATTGTGTTTGATCCTCAACACCACATAAAAATAAATAAAATAAAGACGTTGTGTCCATCTACAACTTAAAAAAAAATAAATACAAGAAGAAGAGGTTGCTCTGCAAGTCAGAGTGACTCCAGTGAATGGCATCCTGCAGAGAAAAGGTTCTATTGCACTTGAACTGGTCCTAGTGAGTTAGCTCTGGGCAGGGTAGAACAGAAGCAAGGGAAAAGAGAAGGTCCAAGGTTGGATCTCAAGGGGAAAGCAAAAGGCAGAAATGGGATCTGAAGTGAAGAATCAACAATGAAGAATCAAGCTAGTGTGGTAGCACATGCCTGTAATTATAGCAACTTGGGAGACTGAGGCAGGGGAGACTGAGGAGTTGAGACTGAGGAGAGTCTCAACAGAGGTCAGTCTCAAGAACTTAATGAGGACCTAAGCAACTTAGTGAGGTTCTGTCTCAATATAAAAAATAGAAAGGGCTGGGGATGTAGCTCAGTGGTAAAGGGCCTCTGGGTTAAGAAAGCAGGTCCAGAACCAAGAAGAGAGAAAGAAAGAGAGCATAAGCAGAGAGGAAGACACAAGATCACTGGGTTGGTTTTCACACTACCCTTTCCTTTGGTGTGCCTCATGAGTGTGGTGGGACAGTTGGTATAGCATGTAATCCTGTGAGAAATTTCAGAAACTAGAGGTGGTTCTCATGAGCGCTCATCAAGGTACTTTACCTGCGAAGGTAGGTACTGAGCCAGTCAAGGTCCTCTGAGAAGTACCTGGAGCATATCTAGTTTGCGGATCTCCAGGGAAGGCTGCTGAAACTCAGCATGGGTCCAGAGCAAGTTACGGCAAAGCTGGGATTCAGGCACATAAGGGATAAGTTAAAATGAGAAGCCACAGTGTATGACCCTACCTGATGTTGACCTGAGCAAACAAAGCACATGCCCTGGAGGACAACCTATGGGCATCTTCCATTCAGATAAACCAAAGACTAGTCCGCACACTTCTTCTGTTCTTGCAGAAGAGTGACCTGTATTGTGACCATATGACCATGATGCAGAGACTCAACAGAAAGAGAGAAAGGCCTTGCTGCATTCAACATGACATTCTATTTGGAGGAGTTCAACGTAATTATGTGAGAACTCTCCAAAGTTCATGTTGGTAATCTCATGGTGCTTCGTGGATATGGCAATGAAAATATTTCAATCTCCTATTTGGCAGATGTCATTTTGTCACCTATTTTGAGATTCTGTCTCAATATAAAAAATAGAAAGGGCTGGGGATGTAGCTCAGTGTTAAGTGCATCCTCTCTTCCAATTTCCTATTTGGCATATGTCATTTTGTTACCACCAACTTGTGAAATCTTCCAAAGACAGGACTCCAAAAACAAGCTGCCAGAGAGCAAATGAATGGGTAGTTAACCTCAGGAATAAAGAACACCTCGATAGTCATTATTAAGTATGATGCTAAGAAAAGGGGAACTATTCAAAGATTTTGAGTGAAACAGGAGACAGGAGACCAAACGTAGGCCAATCATATCCCAAGAATATTATGCCCATTGTATCGAAGCCTTCTGTGTGTTGCTTAATGGAGCTGAACTGAAACACTGAAAACTGCCTTTCCCAGGTCCCTTGCCAGATAGTCTCCTTTAGGTCTTGCCAAAAAGAGGCCTTGAGAGACCTGAAAGGAGAGGGGAGGGGAGAAGGGAGTTCTTCCTGTATTTCCCGTTCCCGTTCATGCCACTCCAGCAGGAGCAGTTGGCTGTAACTGCCAGCCTCATCTGCGGAGTGCCAGGTCTGAAGAGCGTGTCAAGATGCTGTCTAAGGACTCTGGAATGCTGTGTTAGACTGCTTCTCATTGCTGTGAACAAAATACCTGACAAGAACAACTTAAAGGAGAAAAGATTTACTTTGACTCATAATATCAGAGATCTCAGCCCATGGTTGGCTGACTGTATTGCAGAAACATCACACCAGAAAGGCATGGTGGAGGAAAACTGTTCAGTTCATGGCAGCCAGGAAGCAGAGAAATAGAGTACAAGGAGCCAGGGATAAGATATAGTCCTCAAGGACACTCTCTCCCCAGTGACCTACTTCCACTAGCCAGCCCCACTTGCCTACAATGACCCCAGTAGTGCATTCAAATTACTAACCCATCAACTGGATTAGTTCACCGATGAGGTTGTAGTTCTCAGCATTGCCTAAAAGTCCCACCTGAACCTAGCTGTGTTGGGTATCATGCTTTCAACACAAGAGCTTTTGGGGAGACATTCCAGATCCAAAACATAACAAATTCCACCCAAAATGTATTCTCTAGGATCTGAAAGACCAAAGCACCACAAGGCTAAATATCACTGTATGGAATAAGGCATGCCCAGAAAGCTAACATCTCTATCATCTTTCTGAATAGGACTCCAAGAGACACCTCAGAGAACAAAACCACAAATTGCCAACAAACAAAAAAAAAAAAAAAAAAAACAATGAAAGACACCCATAACACAATCATGCCCATACAAATGTTCAACTTTACCAGGATTTTTTTCAGAAATAAAGAAAAGAAAAAAGATCAATATTAAAATACCATTTTCTGCTGCTTCTCATGTTGACAAAGTTTAATGAGGATGATAAACACTGATTCTCAGGAAATAGTATTGATGAGTACAGAATAAGTTATGTAATGGATTGTTTATTGGAGTGTTATTTATGATGGTGAAAAGTTGAATCAGCCTATATATCCAACAACAGTATGTTAAATAAATTTTTATAAATCTACATTATGAAATATTATTTAGATTTTTTAAAATACCCCAGAAACAATTGTCTACTGCCATATAAAAATATTCTATAGAATGATAGGACTTAACTAAGTGAAAAAACAAAATTAAAAAAAATAGCATGTGCATTTAGTATGAGCCAATCCTATTAAGCTATATGTACTTACACGTATATACACATGTATATATGGATGAGATTTTTTTTTTTTTAATAGGATCAGGGGGGCAGGGGGGGAGAGAGAGAGGGGGAGAGAGAGAGAGAGAGAGAGAGAGTGAGAGAGGAGAGAGAGAGAGAGATAGAGAGAGAGAATTTTTAATATTTATTTTTTAGTTCTCGGCAGACACAACATCTTTGTTGGTATGTGGTGCTGAGGATCGAACCCGGGCCGCACGCATGCCAGGCGAGCGCACTACCGCTGAGCCACATCTCCAGCCCCAAGGATGAGATATTTTTAAAAGAAGATTTTAAAAGTCTTCATGTCCAAGCTTCATTCTAAACCAATGAAATTACAAAAATATATTGGGCTGAACCCAGCCTGTTTT
The DNA here is from genome assembly GCF_045843805.1 of Urocitellus parryii. NCBI lineage: Eukaryota > Metazoa > Chordata > Mammalia > Rodentia > Sciuridae > Urocitellus > Urocitellus parryii. The sequence goes on from NC_135536.1 coordinate 128,962,759, forward strand.
TAAACCTCTCAGGTGGTTACAATGTGTAGGCAGGGTTGTAAATCACTGCTCTAAGCATATCCTACTTTATTTTATGTACTCTCTATTTAACTTCCAATATTAAAGTGCTATTTTTGTGTTTCCCAATTGATTTCTTCTGGTGAGTATTTGGCCCTCAAAAAAATAAAGAGTTCCAAGCCTAGCACTGTGGTGCATTCTTGTAACTCTTGAAACTCACAGTATGTGGAAGGTCTCTGGAGCCAGCCTTATTCTGCCTGAATGAATCATCCACAGATATCAAGTAGAACCTTCTGAATATGAGGTTCTACCTTTGCTTCCATCGTGCTTTATTAAAATAAGTAAGAGGTAAGACATTGTATTAGTCAAGGTTCTCCAGAGAAACAGAACCAATAGGACATATAGAGATACAGTGAAGGATCTCTTATCTGTCGTGGATAGTGAGAAGTCCTGTGTTCTGCCATCTACAAGCTGGAGAACCAGGAAAAACCACTAGGGGATTTCTAGTCTGGATCTAAAGGCCTGAGAACCAGGAGTATGGATGTCCATGGCCAGAAGAAGATGATGTCTCAGCTCAAGAAGAGAGAAAATTCACCCTTTCTCTCCTTTTGTTCTATAAGAGCCCTTGACAGATTGGATAATGCCCACACACCTTGGTGAGGGTTGATTTTCCTTACTCAGTTTAATGACTCAAATGCTAACCTCTTTTAGAAATGCCCTTATGGATTCACCTAAAAATAATGTATGACCAACTATCTGGTTATCCGTTAGCTCAGTCAAGATAATATAGCCATCATAGATTATGCACAATGTAGAATGGGAGTCATCTATTTGGATTGTAATAATTTGTGGGAAGAGTGGGTCCAGATGTTTCAAACATCAAAATGGCACTGGGCACCTGTCTTTCTTAAGTTAAGAAAACAATGGAGTGAAACCCTTTCTGAAGTTATGAACCACCTGCTCTCAGCCTCACCCAGCTTGGGTCCCCCTCAGGACTCCCTCCCAACACCCAGCATCTCTCTGCAATTTCACCTGCTTCCTGGCACAGTTTCTACAGAAGTTTGTGGGGTTGTGTTGCTTGATCAGAATCATAGATTTGTGCTGATTGCCATGCCTATTTCTGGGCCTCTGTCTGCTCCAAGATGGCAGGTGGAAGACAGGCTGTGTACAGTGTGGAAGGAAAGAGCATGGGATAAGGAGTTGCGGGTCTGTGTTCAAACCTCAGGCCCAGTATTTGATATTTTTTCAAAGTTCTCCAGATGGTTCTAATACAGCCACTGTTTTTAAATTTCAGGTAGTTTTGAGCAGTATCCTAATGAAGCAACACACACATACACACACACACACACACACACACACACACACACACTGCAGAACGAGGCTGAGTCCCCAGTTAACTGGGAAGAAGCTTTGATGTTTATATAATGATTGAACTCATCTTTTTCATTAGTGACCTTTGGGTAGCTTGAATCACTTCCTTTGGAAATTAAAGAAAATGCCTGAATTGTTTTTGACAAATTCTCTTCATCTTTGAAAATATTTTGCAAAACAGCATTTCTCTGATTTGAAAGCCTCAGACTTCCTCTAGATTTCATCTCTACTGACCTAAGCAAGACAACCACATGTAGTTTGGAGAGCTTTTAATTTAATAGGAAACTTTTTCACATTGAAGTGGAGAGATCTCTTAGATTTTGCCCACTGCCACTCCCTTCTCAGGTTCACGGTTGGAAAGCTGAGGTCCAGAACACATCCAAATGCCTCAGTTGGGGTTAGCTGACCTGGGAGTGGGGCTGACTTTCTGCTGTCTCTGTAGATCTACTTTTTGCCAGATCACACTGTGTGGGCAATAAGCATTTCACTGGAACTTTCTCTAAGTGTCACCAAATTGCAGCCATAAAGTATATAGCCTCTTACTGTCCACGTGATAAAGTTCAAATCCTGATTCAACTAAGAATTAGCTGTGAGAATCTTGACAAGTTATTTAATCTCTCTGTACCTTAGTTTCCTCATCTGTAAAACAGAGACTCAGAGGATTCATGGGAAGATTGAATTCATGTAAGGCACTTGGAACACTGCCTGTACTTCTTAGAGACAGTCAGTTTATGTTCCATGAGGTAGCTTATCCCATTGTCACTGCATTTACCTCCCTTTCTATCACCTGGGCTTCCATCCCCCTCATTGTGTTCCATTTCCCATACTGTCTTGGGGCTCTGTATCCTATGCCAGAAGGGCCTGGGCCTCACACCCAGAGGGAAATACTGTTAAGCTCATGGCAGAGTGGGAGGACAGAGGGTGTGGGACATAGAAGCAGGGGGTGAAGGTTCTTAAAAGAGAAGTTCTGGAGCATTCTTATTCAAGGACACCTAATATTCATTTAGTCAGCCATCAAACCTTGCCAACTAAGCCACTTGGGGTGATTATCTTGCTTCAGTGAGAATCAGTAGCACTTTTCACAGGTATTGAAGGACTACTTGATCCACCAGCAAACACTTGCTAGGAGTGAGGAGACAGTTGAAGTTCAGGCTGTGTCCCAACGCATTGTGTGACCTCTTTTACCTGTCTTAGTCTATGATTCTGCTCGGTGAGCCCTAGATGACTTTTACCTGTCTTAGTCTATGGCTCTGCTCGGTGAGCCCTAGATGACTTTTACCTGTCTTAGTCTATGGTTCTGCTCTGTGAGCCCTAGATGACTTTTACCTGTCTTAGTCTATGGTTCTGCTCGGTGAGCCCTATATGACTTTTACCTGTCTTAGTCTATGGCTCTGCTCAGTGAGCCCTAAATGACTTTTACCTGTCTTAGTCTATGGCTCTGCTCGGTGAGCCCTAAATGACTTTTACCTGTCTTAGTCTATGGCTCTGCTCAGTGAGCCCTAGATGACCTCTAACAATCATAAAATGCCATGACTTATTAGATCCTTACAAAAACTGGTGATGATGGCAGGTGTGGTTAACCCGTTTTATTAATGAGGAAGTCCCAGGAAGGCTTGCCCAAGACTGTGGATTAGTACCCAGAGTCAAGAAGCTAAAAGGATCATGGGAGTCAGGTGAGGTGAAGAAGCATCCTATGTCCCAAAGCGATTGGAAAATAGCTGATGAGGTGGAACATTTTCTGAGTAATTCAGAATGCCTCATAAGGAACATAAAAATGATGAAGGCAAAATACTGGTGAATTCTGAGGAAAATATGCGACCCTAGAGGTTCCTGGGGCTACAATTTCTGTCTGGTATTCCACATTCTCCCCTTGACACACTACCATTTTCTTGCATCTGCCACCATGATCTGCCTCCCACTATCCTCGACCTTCCCCTTAACCACCTGTGTTCATCCACTCTCAGCTTCTTTCCTCTGCTCTTTGTTTTCCACAAAAACCTGTTCCTTCTCTCTCCCATCTCCTCCAGGGCCTAGTTTACAGCTAAATCCTTGGTAAAAGTGACTCAGCCTGAGATGGTGAGGACCCAGGAAGGGTTCATGAGTTATTTACCACTTTCAGGAAACCGAGCTGATATTTGCTATGTCTTCCTCAGATGAAAATGCTATTGCAGCTGGGCATAATGATGCACACCTGTAATCTCAGTAACTTGAGAGGCTGAGGCAGGAAGATCACAAGTTCAAGGCCGGCCTCAGCAACTTAATGAGACTCTGTTTCAAATTTTTTTTAAAAAGTAGCTTAAGGAATGTAGCTTAGTGGTAAAGAATTCTTGGGTTCAATCCACAGCCCAAAAAAAAAGAAAAAGAAAAAGAAAGCTATCTCAAAAAGAATGACTCATGAATGATAGAAATCACCAGTTCTGTTTCCGGTAAAGCTGAAGACATGAAAGGGACACAGTTCTGAGCAAGTTCTGCCACACCTTGGGCTCATCACTCCTTTCACTGAATACCATTTCTCCATCTACACAATGAAGGATCAAATGGATGCTGTCTGAGGAGACCTCCAACTCATGCTCCATCTTCTCTAAAGTCTCAGTACACACAGCTGTGGGTCTGTGGATCTTCCTCAATATTCACCAGTGTTTTGCTTTCATCTTTCTTTATGATGAGTTCCAAATTACCTAGAAAATAACCCACCTCATCATCTATTTTCCAATAGCTTTGAGACATAGAAGTCTTCACCTCTTTCTGACTTTTGTTTTCCCATTACCTCTTGCAGACAGAGAAACTTGAAAGAGGAAGTCAACAAAGCATTGATTCAGCTGAAACCACTTTGGTAACAACCATCTGTCAGGCATGTGGAGTGAACAGAAAGGGAATAGGTCATGATTTTTGCTCTCAGGATCCCCAACTACAGTCCAGTCTGAGGCAGAGTCGGGTACAGGCATCAGGGAAGAGATGAAGCAAAAACTAAGGGGATTTGGAAGCAGGAGAGTTGTTCAGCCTGGAGTTACCCAGCAAATTAAGAGAGGTAGGGCAGGACTGAGTGGCAGGCCACTAATGACAGAAAAGTGGGTCAATTGGGGTGTTGTCCTCTCTTCTGCAGTTATTACAAAATCGAATTACACAGTAACAATGGAAAGGGGGGTGGAGGAAATCACCACAGTTCTTCCCCTTAACACATCAGATGTTTTTATTTTTCCAAGTCCTTTGCCAGGCCCTGGTGACATTTATGCAAAAATGTTATGTTGTGGAAAACACAGCCTGGACCCAACTTCAAATTCAGCCATTCTCCCTTAGCCTCACACACTGAGTATGTTTGCACATTGTTCCACAAACCTCCTTTGTTTAACAGATGCACAGCATCTCATCAGGGGTGTTCACAAATGCTATTGACAAAGGATGAGCATACTGGTTTCCTGAAACTTGCGTGCTGATTATTGTTGTTTTTGCTACTTGAAATGTTTATTCATCTGTTCAACATGAATCTAATTTTTTTGTTTGTTCTTTGTTTTTTACATTTCCTTGATAAGTGGGAAGGTTGAACAGCATCATTTTTTATTGCTAATTTTAGCTCTTCTTGATTGAATTATTGGCTTGGATTTTCAGTTTCTCTGGACCTAGAATTGTGTACATGATCTTTTACACAGATGAGCACAGATTTGCCCAGGACTGAGGGAGCTCTCAGGATGCAGGACTCCCAGTGTGAAATCCAGGTTGAGCTGGTTACTCTATCTTAATACAATAGGTTCAGCAATTGCCCAATTAGTGCTTCATTAATTCCTTCCAACTCTCCCAACTGAGCCTTTCTTTCTTATGAATTAGGGGCTGGGGTTATAGCTCAGTGGTAGAGTGCTCAACTAGCACCGGCGAGGCCCTGCCTGGGTTCAATCCCCAGCACCACATAAAAATAAATAAATTAATTAAAGATATTGTGTCCAGCTTTTAATATAGTTTAAGCATTTGGAACAGTGCCTGGGAAATAGTGCTTTATACATCTGCGGGGAAAGGACATAACTTGTTAACACTATGTAGCCTTGAAGTTTAACCCAATCTTTCTTGGGTTCAGATTCTATTTGGTTTCCTCCTTTGCAAAGCTGAGATAATGCCAGGCCTGGTAGCACACGCCTGTAATTCCAGTAATTTAGGAGTCTGAGGTAGAAAGATCACAAGTTCAAAGCCAGCCTCACCAATTTAGTGAGGCCCTAAGCAAATTATTGAGACCCTGTCTCAAAACAAAAAATAAAAAGGTTTGGAGATGGGGCTTAGTGGTTAAGTGCCCCTGGGTTCAATCCCTAATACCCCCCCCCAAAAAAAAGCTGAGATAATAATTACATGACTTAGATGAGCCAATCCATACAAATTATATGAAATAGGGCCCAAGAAAAAGAAAGCCCCCATGTATCAGCTTTTATTGGGGTAGTAGAAGTAGCAATACTATGGGCCAATAACCGCTGGTTCTGCCAAGGTGACCAGCCATCTGGTTTGCCTGGATTTGTCATGGGTTTAGCACTGAAGGACCATGTCCTGGGAATCCCTGAGTCCCAGGAAAACCAGGAAGACTGTACAACAAGGCACAGTGAGAACTTTAAGAGCTCTTATTTCATCATTCCAATAGCTCTGTGCTTTACACATACAGAAATAGGAACTCCAGGTAGGTTAGTGATTTGCCCAGGCGACAAAGGTGTGAGGAAAGAGCCAGGTGGCCCCAGAACCAAAGGTCCCCCCACTTTATATACTATGTACCTTTGCTGAAAAGGAGCTGTGTTGTGTAGAGGCTGATTCACGAAAACCTGAGATCATCTTCTTTTTGAAAAAATTGCCAGAAAATGTGCCCAACATAAAATTTTGCATCTTAACTAATTTTAAATGTACAATTCAGTGGCATTAAGTACATTTTCCAATATTGTGCAACCATCACCACCAGCCATTTTCTGAGATCATGAGATTATCTTTTCACAATGTAGAGACGTCATCAGCTAACCATCACACAAGCGTCAATAATGTTGTTGGTGTTTTGGGTTTTTTTTTTTTTTTTAATACTGGGGGTTGAACACAGGGGTGCTTAACCACTGAAACATATCCACATCCCAGGCCCCTTTTAATTTTTGTTTTGAGACAGTCTCACTAAATTGCTAAAGCGGGCCTCAAAGTTGCAATTTTCCTGCCTCAGCCTCCCTAGTACCTGGGATTACAGGCATATGCCATAGGACCCTATTGCAAGCGTCAGTAATGTCGAATGAGTGACTGCAGCCACATACACATCACCTCACTTCTCTTCCCCTGAGTATGTCAACAGAGTCACCACAAAGGACCCGCAAGCTGAGGTCACAAGTGAAGAGGTCAGATTGCTTTTTAGAGTGTTTGAAAGAGAGACAGCCTGCACTGCATCCTAGCAGACACTTTTATTCGGGGAGGTGGAGCCTCCTGTCGGTCTGTCCAAGAGCCCTCAGGGCCCTGCACTAGGAAATTTTGCATTATTAGAGCCAAACCTGAAGCATGTGAGTTTGTCCCTGGCTCAAACAGAGATCTCCAAGCACACAGCACAACAGTGCCTACACAACAAAGCTACTGGGGGGCCAGGAGGCAACTTCTAGGCTCCCAGAAATAGTAAGGCAAAGAGAGATGTACCTTCAATGAAATTTGGCCAGGAACAAGGGCTATCTTCCTCCCCCAGGATTCAACTACCCACCTTTCTTTGAACTCTCTACATATCCTTAGCTCATTCCCTCTGTTCTCAAACCCTCTATGGAGTCTCCTGTAGTTTCGTAGAAGGTAGCCACTGTCTCCCTGTGCCTGTGGTTGGCCATGCAGGTGCTCAGTCACCTGTATTTAGCAGGTACATTACGGATTCAGTCCTGTGCAATCTATGATAAAGGAATGCACTTTGAAAAGATGAAAAAATAATTATAATTAGTTATATATTGTATGGTACTTACATAGCACTTTCTGTGTAATAAGCACTCCACTAAGCTTATTACATCGAATTGTCTCCACAACCTAATGACTAGGTTTCTGTATGAGACAGAGCAGGATTGTCCTCTCTTCTTATGTGTTCTATAAAGCAGCTAATACAAACTAAAATCACATTCCCATTTTTTTAGCCATTGAAAGCAAGAATGAGTTCAGAGGAGAGTGAGTGGACTGGAAAAAGAGCAGAAGATATGTGGGTGGAGTTCCTGGAAGACAGGAGAGGCCTCTGAGAGCAGGATGCCCACCCATCTGTGCTCTGCAAGGATGCAGCTGGAAAGTCTCCAGGGCCCTGCAGAGGTGAGTGCAGAATGACAAGAGGCCCCCAGAGAGCAGCAGTACTGGCAAAGGCTGTAGAGCACAGGAACAGGGTGCCAGACACTCGATTAGATTAAGAACACATGCTGGCAAGTTTGCACCCTCTGGGGAGAGCAATGGATGGGAGACTGAACTGGACCTCCTGGGATGCTCCTCTTCTCTGTGATTCTGGGCTTGGATGAGGATGTGGTCAGAGAACAATATCACCCAGTGAGAGCTCAGAGGATAGACAGGGAGATCAGCTTCTGGAAGAACATTTCCTCTGTTTATTCATTATCACGTAAGCAAAAGGTGACCAGCACAGTGATTTTGCCTGGAATCACTTGTAATCAACATAGTTTCTACAGACTTCCCTGGGTTTTCCCTCAATGAACTAGTTTAATAGTGATGAGTAATTTTATCTGACTTCACTATGACATCAACTGGCGCATCTCCTGAAGCAGCCTTTGTCTGTGGACTGCCCTTCAGGGGGCATATTTATATTTATGTCTCGTTTATTTTCCTCCTCTGAGGATTGTGGTTTTCCGGGACAGAAGTAAATTCTGCTGTAAGAGAAAATGGAAAACCCACTTGTTCAATAGATGATATGTCCCATTTCCTCTCTCCTTTTTACAAAATCACATGTCCAGAGTGATTATCATGCTTGAATTACTGGATTTGCCATACCCATACTTCATGAGTATTTGTGGCATTTTTGCCTGTCATTTGGCCTGGGGTTTTTATTGTTGTTGTTGTTTATGGTATTAATTTTCTATGATATTCACTTCACCAGAGAGTGGATATAATGTACATTCATGGATGTTCACTGATCACTCAGCTGTTGCAAACAGTCCTATCATTCACTGGTCACTTTCCACTTACACAAGAGCATCTGCCATTCTAATACTGGACAGCCTAGAATGTGTGTGGAGGGGCAAAAAAATAAGACTAGGAAAAAGAAAATATATTTTTTTAAATTTTTATTTGTTGGTGATAATGATTGAACCTGGGGGCACCCTACCTCTGAGCTACATCTCCAACCCTTTTTACTTTTTTATTTTGAGATGCACTTTATAAGTTGCTTAGAGCCTCACTAAGTTACTCAGGCCGCCCTTGAAATTACAATAACTGCCTCAGCATCCTGAATCCCCACAATTTCAGGTGTGTGTTCCCTGCTCTGGCTAAGAATTTCCTTTTGACTACAGGCCTATATAGTTCAAAAGTAGGGAGCTGGGGTTGTGGCTCAGTGGTAGAGTGCTTGCCTAGCATGTGTGAGACACTGGAATCCATTCTTAGCACTGCATATAAATAAATTAGTAAAATAAAAGTTCATCAACATCTAAAAAAAATTTTTTTTAAAGTGGGGAATGAGGAATGTCCCAACCTTGAACAAAATATAAACTTTTAATCATTAATAAGATCTTAATTACTGAGCTGAGACTATTTAGAAGAATGCAGTGACAGGAGGTATTCGTCCACTGTTTTAATTTCTCTGTGCTTCAGTTTTAACTTCCTTTTAAGTATCTTCAAATATACTAATCCTATTCTAAAATGTTTACTTTGTTATTTAAAAATATATTTCAGTTCTCTATTGAAGTATCTATTCTTAGGCTGGAGATGTAGTTCAGTGATACAGTGCTTCAGGGTTCAATCCCCAGTACTGAAAAAAATAAATAATAGAGAAATATCCATTCTTTTCACCCATTTTTCATCAACTTTTCTTCTATTTTCCAAGAAATATTAATCAAAAGAAGACCCCTTCTGCTGACTCCAACTTCAGGGTCATCTCTACACTTGTTTCTATTGACTGTTTCATTTCTTAGTAATTGGTTTCTTTTTCTCCTGCCCTTTTGTATATCTAATGATTTTAATGCATGACAAATATTGTAGATGGTACATTGCAAAGGCTCTGGATTATGTAATATTCCTTTACAAAGCATGAGCTTTTGTTCTTGCACACAGTTAAATTACCAAGGGATCGCCTTGATTATGTTAAGACTTGAGTAAGGCAAATACTTTATAGTTTCACCCTGGAATCCATAGTATAGTTCTTTAAAAAAAAAAAAATGGAAACCACTCAGACTGTGTTCCCTTCCTCTTGCTCTCCCGAAGAGGAGAAGAACGATCATTAATTGCAATAGGCAGTTGCAGCAAAGCAACACTAAAAGCCAGCTTCACGCTCAGAAGGGAATGGTACGCCTCCTCCTCATGGTTTCTGGTACTCTACACAATCAGAGAAACTTCTCTGGTAACGAACTATAGAAATGATCCCTGAAAGTATAGTATTTAGAGTATAGTTCTTACTTCTAATATTCTGGTCCTTATTCTGAGTATATAGTCTTTCTGGAATTTCAATTGGAAGCTCAGGTCTCAACCAAAGATGTCTACTCTGGCTGTTTCCAAACTTCAATATCTTCCCAGCATTATCCTATACTGAAGTCTTTACTCAGATCCTCATCATTTTGTCACCTGGTGTCTTATCCTACCTATTCATAGCTTAGAATTCAGCTAGTAATACTATGGGATTTTTTTTGGTGGGGGAGGGGTGGCGTGACAGAATTTTTCCTACACATTTTCTGAGATTTTTGTTTGTTTGTTTGTTTGTTTGTATATACCAGTGGCAGTTAATCACTGAGCCACATCTCCAGCCCTTTTTATATTTTATTTTGAGACAGGCTCTTGCTAAATTACTTAGGACCTTGCTAAGTTGCTGAAGCTGGCTTTGAACTTGTGATCCTCCTGCCTTAGCCTCCCAAGTCTCTGGCATTACAGGCATGCATTCCACTCAGCCTGAGGATCTTTTCTTAGAGGTCCCCTGATTCAAACCCCAGTGGTCTTAGTAACTCTGAACTCCAGTTTCTGTTCCTTCTATGAAACTAGTCTCCTACTCTCAGTTTGGGCTCTCTTCCCCTCCACCATGATTTGGAGATAACTTTCAGAGCTTCTGCCCATCTCCATACAGAGACCACAGACAGGAGAGAGAGGTTATTGAGGAGGGGAGTTACATCCTGGGATAACCAGAGAGAAAAGCACCAGCAATTATACCTAGTGAGCATAATATTCATCTATTATGCAAAGTAAGATGTTGAAAGATTTCTACTTCAGTGTAGAGAACATGATAAAGTCAGACAAGAGCAAAGACAAGCTGGGCACTGTGGTGAACGCCTGTAATCCCGAGATAGAGGCAAGAGGATAACAAGTTCAAAGTCAGCCTCAGCAATTTAGGGAGGTGCTAAGCAACTTTGTGAGACCCTGTCTCTAATAAAATACAAAATAGGGCTAGTGATGTGGCTCAGTGGTCTAGTGCCCCTGAGTTCAATCCCTGGTACACTCCACCCCCCCCCAAAAAAAAAAGAGCACAGAGATATATTCCAGTTGAGTACTTCCTTGAATTTTCAAATTAAGACAGAAACTGTGCATTTAGAGCTTTCTTTCCAGTTTGAATGTGAGAGAGTAAAGATTCGAGCACTCAATAAACAGAGAAAATGTAAGTATCTATCTACCTGCTCCACTTCCTGTATCTGGGGAGGCAAAGACTCCACTAGGGCTGGGTTAACACTTGGACTTAGCTAAGATTCACAGCCAACTCAGGAAAACAAGGACCAAAATGACAACAGAAAGCATGGGAAATGGCTAAAAGACGTTTGTTGGTAAAGATGGCGCCCAGAGTGCTTCTCTTCCGGGGGCTTAGGCCCATGACGCACCGAAAGGCCCGCGAACCGTCACCTCCAATCCCTGTGAACGGTGTACCTCCAATCCCTGAAGTGGCGCAAACTCTCAGCCAATGAAGAAGTAACAGCCCACTCGCCTCGCTCCTCCTCATCCTGTGTTAAGCCCATAAATATCAATACCCTGTTCGTGTTCATTTCTCTTACTCTCTCCCCCCCCCCTCCTCTCCTCCTCTCTCTCTTCCCCCTCTCCTCTCTTCCTCTCTCTCTTCCCCCTCTCCTCTCTCTCTCCTCCCTTCTCTTCTGCGACTGGCTGCTAGGTCCTGCTAATAAAATCTCAAACAGGTAAACGGTTGTTTTGAGTTTACGGAGCTTTTCTATCATCCTTTACAATGTTCATTAAAAACATTGCAGGAATTTTTCATTTTTAAGATTACGCAGGTAAATTTTGAACATTTCCCAATAGAAACATGGGCAGAAGGAATGAACTGGACCTTTAATTTTAATAAGAAATACAAATGATCAAAATCATGGGGAAAAAATTTAAATGAAGGCAGGATGAAACAACTTGTTACTTTTTAAAAAGCCTATGAGCACAGCATAGAAATTAAGCAGGAAATAATTGAAATAAGAGCAACCCAAACAATACAAATAGATGCTTAAGTGAATTATGATGTGTTAAAGAGTTGCATAGTAGGATCCTATTTTGGACAAAATAAAATTATTTACATATAAGTAAGTTTATTTACATACACATACAACATGTGTTGGTAATAGTTAACCTCATAGAGCAGAATTATTAGTTTTCTTTGTGTTCTTCTGTTTGCCTGTATTTACATATTATAATGATTATTCAATGCTTTTGTAATGAGACCTTCTCCCCCATAAGCACCACAAAGATTTAGAACTTTTTATGTGTGAAAATTCCCCAAACTTGATTGCACATTCAAATCATTTGGGAATCATTTAAACTTTGCAAAACCAAACCTCATCCCAGATAATTCAATCACAATTTCTGGGATGGAACACAGGCATTTGCAGGTTTTAAAGCTTCCTGATAGTTTTGATGGACAGCCACATTTGAGAACCACTGCTACACATTCTTGCTACTCACTGTGGCTCATGAACTTGTGGCATCAACATATCCCAGAATCTTGCCTTGTGGGAAATCCTGACTCACCCCAGGCCCCCTGAGTGACAATCTGTCTTTTAGCAGGGTCCCTGGGTATTTCCAGCTTGTTATAAAGTTTGAGAAGCTCTGATATAAAACAGTATTCTGTTCTTAGGGAAAGAAAATATGATGTAGTACATCTTCATTATGGGAGTTCATTGAAAAGTACAGTAACCTGGACTTAATGTTGGTGGCCTTTATGTTTTTCTTAATGTTATATAATAATAATGCTGCTTTCTTGATTTTATTGTTACTGTATTTCCCAAAGATGATTTTCTATCCCTTTCTATTGTATAGAATTGACTTCAAAAGACTCTAGAGAAACCACCCTATTCTTTCTAATCAATTTTCTAAACTTTTAGATGGCACTATATCTTTATTAACAAGAGTTAAGCCCTTTTTATTTTTCCTCATTCAATCAGCAGACTTTTACCAGTATTTTATACTGTATGCAGTGTTGGAAGGTGAGACAGAAAATTTTAAAAAATTTAAAAAATTTTAAAAACCCTACTGACAGAGTCTCCACTCTCAGAAGGCTTACATTTTCAGGGGAAGTTTGTTTGTCCCCCAAACAGCTCTAGAACAAAAAAGAATGTAAGAGTGTGAGGCACACCCCAAGAGGGTGCTTAGATAAGAGCCTGATGATTCAAATGGGCAAGGTTACTTCCTGCTACTTGGAAGGATTAGGGAAGTTGTCATTAGGAGGTGGCCTTTGTGCTAAAGTATTTGGGCATTCTGGGTGGAGGGAAGCTGTTCTTAAGGGAGAAAACATGCTCTCCAGGGTGCCTTCAATCATTAAATGAATGCTACTTAGCCAGAACATCTGTGAGGGACAAAAATCCAACTCAACCCCATTAAGGCAGAGGAAAATTTTAGCTCAAATATAAGAATCAAAAGGTCGAACTGTTACCGCTGTTGACCGGTGACGAGTTCTTGCTCCCCGATGTTGAAGAATAACACCAAAGAAGCACGCCGAGGCAAGGCCAGAGTAGAAATTAGAAATTTATTAAAGGACAGAAGAAAAGACTTCTCCCGGAGGAAGAAGGGGACCCAAAAGGTGGAATCCAGTTAGCGGGCAATGTGTTCCCCTTTTATAGGTTTGGTGAGGGAATGTAGGTGGGAAGGGTTTGGGACAAAGGAGTAATCTGGTCATTTCCGAGTCAAGTTTGCTGTTCATTAACATTTCTTTGGGATGGGCTATCTCCAAATCTGTTGGGGGCTGTATCCTGGGCTTCATTAACACTTCTTTGGGATGGGCTGTCTTCAAATCTGTTGGGGGATGTTCATTAACATTTCTTCCAGGTGGACTTTGGCTTAGGGCCTTTATTAACATTCCATGAGTTGTCCTGTTTTCCCTGAGTCATTCCCAGCATGGCCTCCATTTTAGATTTCACTCGGTATTAGACCCGATTTACCTAACTACACTGACTACCTAACTTTAAATCTGGCTTCAGAACAACCAAACTGTGAAGAAGCCTCTGGAACATTAGGAATCTCAAATGCAAAAGCCAGCAAGAAGATCCTTCCTGTCGTTCCTTATGCCCACGTGTCCCCTCTCACTTCCTCAGCATGACAGGAATACCACTGAAAACAACTCCTGTGTTTTATTTATATCCTATGCTTTTCAAAACCAGATAGTGAAACCCCAGAGGACAGACAGACATGAGTGTGGAAACATGAGGTTAAGGGCATAATTCTATAAAATGGATCCCCCACATGCTTTCTTTCCCAAGAAGTAATTTGCCTGTAGCGCTGACTGGCTTAAGTCCATAGGACATGTTAGATTCCTCAGCAAACTACCTGTTATCTACAGGAGAAAAGCAGGTCTGAAATGCTGAAATGCCGATGATAAGAACACAAGTTACCCTGAAGCAAGGATAGGGAAGGGAAATTTTGTGACTCTTACATAGACTAGATCCCCAACTCAGGGAGATAAGGATAATGCCCACAAACCATAAAAACTATAAGAACAGGTTCCAAGTAGAACCAGTCAGCAATGGTCCAAAATGACCTAGAGTTGTCATGGCAGTGGGCACTTGAAAGTCTGAGGTCATCCTGCTGTCAGTTAAAAGTCAAGAGGTGGATCTGGGCAGCACTCTCTAGAAACTTCCCTGGGCCCCCTAATAAAGCCAGAGGGCAGGAGAGGTACACTGTCATTCTCTCTGGGAGGACCCACTGTTTCCCTTGAGAGGGTCCCTTTCCTCCTTTCCCATTCCTTCTAATAAACTCATGGCTGTTACTCTGAGCAACATGTCTGAAATCTTCCTAACTTGATTGCAGGAATTGGGGTTTAAGCTAGGTCTGGGAGTGTACACCTGTAACCCTAAACACATAGGAGGCTGAGGTGGGAGGATTGCAAGTTCAAAGCCAGCCTCAGCAACTAAGCAAGGTCCTAAGCAATTTGGAGAGATGCTGTCCCCAAAAAACAATAAACAAACAAAAAGACTGGGGTATGGCTTCACTAAGCACGCCTGGGTTCAATCCCCAGTATCCAAAAAAAGAATTAGGGCTTGAAGGGGGACCTCAGCACTGCCTCAGTTTCCTGGAAGGCCCTAGCTCTATAATATTATTTTTTTCCTATAATATTATTTACTCCAAAATAAGATGGGAGGAGGAAAAAGAAGATGGTGGGATAGTTGAACCCATGAATTGATTACTGATGAAGCTTGATATTAAATGCTTGGGGGTTCATTAGGTAGTTCTATATTTTTTTGTATAAATTGCTAGTCTGTCTTGAGGCAGGCACTTGCCTCTGTATCAAGCAACATTGGCCAGGTATGTGGTCACAGAAGACTTTGGCACTCTAGTAAGAACCTCAGAACTGAGATAATGGGGTAGGAAATCTGAAGTGCTCTTTCCAGATAAGGGGAAAGGAAAGGAAGAATCCTAGATAGAGATAATCCACCTTGACATTTAATAACTGGCTTTCAGGTCTCTCCTGGGTCCATGTTTCTGGTAATCTCAGACTATACCAATTATATATTCCATGCATATTTCTAAGTCAATATGATCCAAGCCAAATTCTTTTTTTTTTTTCAAAGAGAGAGAGAGAGAGAGAGAACTTTTTTTAATATTTATTTTTTAGTTTTCGGCAGACACAACATCTTTGTATGTGATGCTGAGGATCGAACCCGGGCCGCACACATGTGACCACATCCCCAGCCCCCAAGCCAAATTCTTGATCATCTCCTGTTCCTGTAATGTTTTCATCACTCAGTCACTCCAAGCAGATACTTATTGAGTCATATTCAATTGATCTGCTTCCTGACAATCCCCATATCTCGGTTTTCTCAATTCTAGCTCTGAAATAATTATCTGCTCCACCCCTTTCTCCTTATTCCCAGCTCTACTCAACAAGTCAGATGCCTCCTAGCCTCATGGGGTCCAAAGTCCACACTACTTCATGCAACACCTGACAACTTTCTAGGATACCAATGTTAACTTCTCATTCCTGTGCCTCTAGTCTTCAATAGTTCCTCATGGTTTCATAACAGACACAAGTGTGACAACCTTAAGTTCTTACAAAGCTTCTTACCATTTATTCACATGGACATTTATTCTTCTGTACTTTACATATGTTATTTCTTCTATGGGAATACATTGGCCTAATTCTACAAAACTGGGCTTAAAACATACCTCCTTTATAGAACTTCATAGAACACCTTTCTCCTCCTCCTCCTCCTCCTCCTCCTCCTCCTCCTCCTCCTCCTCCTCCCCCCCCTTCCTCCTCCTCCCCTCCTCCTCCTCCTCCTCCTCCTCCTCCTCCTCCTCCTCCTCCTCCTCCTCCTCCTCCTCCTCCTTCTTCTTCTTCTTCTTCTGTTAGGGATATTGAACACCTTTCTGACTTCTCCAGAAGTGGTCACTCCCTTTTTTGTGCTCAGACATCCTTTTAATATGGCATTTCTGCTGTCATACAGTAATTATCTTTTTTTATATTTGCTTCCTATTTCACAGCAAAAACCTAATGTTCATCATAATGAATATATTTCCTGCAGTCAAGGCAATGAGAAAATATTTTTAAAATACAAATGTGAAAGTCTCTTTTGATTTCTGGGGATCCCCAAATTCTGATTGTCATCTTTTGAAGATCACACTTTGACCCTGTGACAGGGAACTCTCTCGAGACAGTCCATTCTATCTTTTTCAAGTCATAAAAGGTTCCTCCTTATCCTGGCCCTGGATTCCTTCTCTCTGCAGTTCTTGCCAGTGGGTTCAACTTTTATTTGTAGGAAGCCCCTGAAGGAACACCCAGACTTCTGAAATCTGCTCTCCAATTCTTCAGATACACTAAGCATTCTTTCAAGAACTCCTCATAGGGTGTGACTTTGCATCTCAGGCCTCTGTACATGCTCCAGCTTGTCTCAGCCTTTTTGGCTCTGTGGCTGTTGAGCTGTGTACAGTAGCAGGTGTGGTCTGGTTGGGAACAGGTCATCCTCCAGGTATGAGGAAGAAAACACATGAGCAGAATCGAGAGCAGAGCTGGCATGACATAACACGGTATAGTTTTTATAGCACAGCTCAGCCATTGCTGAAGAACAAAGGAGACTGGAGTTTGTGCTTATCTGGCAAGGTAAAAGTAGTGAAGGATCACAGAGAAAGAAACCTGTCTTGAAATCCATGCATACAATACCATCTTCCTCATAACATCATCTTTAGAACAGTATCCCCTTCTTTGAAGACTTTGACATCAAAGTGGATTTGTTCAGACTTTCTATGGCCTCAGAATTTATTGATTTTTAAATCATAATCTCTCTTTATTTGAGGGCAAGATATTTTTTACATTATTTTCCTAATAATATGCAACTTAAAATTTGATAAACTATTGATTCCTTTAATGGACATAACACAAAAGAATAAGATTAACCTTATCTCATTAATTTAGACTTTCAAAAATAAAATAGAGGAGCTATCAGTGGAGTAGAGAAAGGGGATTAAGGAGGGGAAAAAGGGATGAGAAAGGGAGAAAGAAATTGACCAAATTATGCTGTGCATGTATATGAATATACCACAGTGAATGCCACTTTATGTCGATCTATAAAACACCAATTAAAAAAACAATAAATAAACAGAAGGAAGACCAGGAGAGTAGAGAGAGGCAGCAGAACAAGAAAGTAGGGCATTGTAATGGAGTAAATTATATTCCATGAATACCCCACTATTATGTATTACTATGAGGCACTAATAAAAACATTTTAAAAATTAGTAATAAAATGAAATTTCTAAGTCCCCATGTTTGGCATTCTTCACTCAAGCTCCAAGGCAGGTGCCATGAAGGGAACAGATCTCATAGACCTCTGCTATTTTACCCAGAAGAGTATGTATGAGATGGGAGTAGAAATTAGGGAGATATGCGAAACGCTTCCTTCCTATAATGCTCAAGTCAAAGGAGAACAAAGGCAAAATCAAAGCAGAAGCAATTTGCTAGTCATAAAGAGGAAACTTCTAACTTGAGTGTCAATTAATATTGGAACTCTGCAACAAAGCAAAACATCAACATGCTATGAAACATTCTGTGAAAAGCAAGCTTGCTCTTGCCTAGGGAAAGAATGCCCTTCAATAGGGCTGGGATGAATATCTAAGTCCTGGAAAAACCAGAAAGGATTTTGACTGTAATTATAAGAGGACGAAGACCAATAATATCTAGATAGACCCGTGAAACTAGTCAGTATGGAAGAGTAACTAGTGATTCACATGAGCAAGCTGCTTTGCTTGGTAAATGATGAACACAACCTCTGCTACCTACATAATCACATTTCACTCATAATAATGTGGGTTTAAGATCCTGATATGGTGTGATACATACAATTTTGAAGGATAGGGTGACTTGGTGTGATGGGAACTCAAGATGGGAACATGGGTATTAAAATACATTTTTAAAACCAACCAGTTAGAAGGAAAACTTGAACAGAGCTACAGGATCCATAGACCACGACCATATTTTGCATTGGGCCCTAGGGATATGATGATAATCGAGAAAAACATTATTCCTCAAATTCTAATGGACATAGGGAGTAGAGAGTGTAATCTGTTTAAGGAATTGAGAGAGGATTCTTGTGAGGTGGGAAGTGACTAGAGATGAAGTTAGAAAAGAAAGGACTTCAAGGCCACATGAAAAAATTTATACTTTGAGTTTAGACTTTATCAAGGGAAGGACTTTAAGCAGGATCTTTTAAGAAGGATTTGAATCTAACATTTTAAATATATATTAATGAGGAACAACAATTGAGAGAAAGGGGCTGGGGATATAGTTCAGTTGGTAGAGTGTTTGCCTTACATATACAAGACCCTGGGTTCAATCCCCTGGGTTCAATCCCCGGCACCACAAACAAACAAACAAACAAAACAAAACAAACAAACAAAAAAAAACAATAGTTGAGGGAGAGATTAGAAGTTAAAACAGCAAGGATTATACTTGGATTGTGACAGGGAAGTGTTCAATGACAGTTTAGAGTTGGAATTGGAAAGAACTAGATCATTTGGAATTAGGGGGTTACGAAGAAAAAGGAATCAAGGATAATGATAATGACAAGATATCTGGTTTTAGCTTTTGGGCAGTGCCATTCACTGAGTTGGGAACCAGGATGGGGGGCGGTGGGAGGGTGTCTAACCATGTGGGATGGAGTTGAGCTCATTTGTGGGCATGTCAGTTAGAAGGGGCCTGTGGATCCTTCAAGTGAAGAGGTCAGGAGGCAGTTAGAGCAGCAGTTTGGAGGTGTAGGGAGAGAGGTGGGCTGGCGTTCAAGATTTAGAAGTTGAAAATTGTACAGGGAAAGCCCTCAGCATGAAATTACACATCTGCACATAAATCTGTGAAACAGAGTGTGGAAGCAAACTGCAGAGTATGCACATATTTATATACCAATCCCTTTCATACTCATTTCACAACAAGCTTTTTAAAATAAATAAATCTTGCTGGGTGTGGTGGCACATGCCTATAATTGCAGTGACTCAGGAGGCTGAGACAGGGGGATCACAACTTTGAGACCAGCCTGGACAAGTTAGTGAGACCCTGTCTCAACATAAAAAACAAAAAGGGTTGGGGATATGATTCAGTGGTAGAGTACCCCCAGGTTCAATCCCCAATATGTATGTATGTGTATGTATGTGTGTGTGTATATATATATATATACACACACACACAAACAAACAAATTCTAAGATTTCAGTAATCTGGAGGTTTTATTCTGACAAATTGAAAATATACTTGTCTACTTTAGGGACATGGCAAACATCATGATCAAATGGGAGACTGGGTATATCTACTGACATTTCAATGAAAGGTAGTGTCATTAAAAACATTGGCGTCCCAGTGATTGATTTAGAAATTGTTTACCTTAAAATTGTACATCCCTCATTCCTGATTTTTCACATTTCTTTCTTTTCTATTTAGGTCAGGGAAAAACTTTGCCGGGTACTTCATACTGGGTTGGATTTGCCAAGAGCCTGAGTGTGACGAAGAATTCAGTATGTCTTAGGACTGCCTATTAGTGAAAAAAGTACACACACCCTCAGACAGACAGACAGGCAGGCTGGCAGACAGATGGTACCCAAGACAAGAAAATTTTTTTTAGTTATCAAAACTCTGAAGAAGGCGTATCATCATTTCCTAGGTTTAAGCTGCATCTCAGAAGTTAGTGGGATGCAAATTACTTGACCTGTCTCCGCATCAAAGGTCCTTGCCGTGCTTTAGGGCATAGCAGACACAATCATTCCATAATCACAGGATAGCTCTGGGGACTGGCTTCAATTAACCAGACTACTTCTCAGTTATCATTACATTATCCATATTTATAGCATTTGACATTTTCACAGTGCTCTCTAATCATATTGTATGTGGGTTGACAATCTAAATCTCTAAACATATTTGGGATGCCAGATGTTCCTGTTCTCTGGACTTTCCAGACGGAGCAAGAAGATATGCATCAGTCGTACAATGACAGCACTGAGAGTTCCTTGGCACTTGGAACTTGGTGGTTGAGCATCTACATAAAACCAGGGGTCTGCATGAAGAGGTTGGATATGTCAATGGGCCACTGTGACACTGGATTAAAGACCAACAGATATCATTATCTTGAGTCTAGGGCTCTGAGGGCTGGACTTGCCTGGCTAGTTGAATGGCACCTCTGGAGACTAGTCTTGGCACCCACTGGCTATCAAGGCAAGAGCTGTTGGCTTCTGTTACCTATTAAGCTGAGCCAACTTCTCTCGAGAGCATAAAGTTTTCCAGTCTCTCCTGATGTCTTGACTGGATAACCAAGATCAGGAGGGGGAAGGGAGTCTCGTCTGAATTTTAAATACTGAATATAAGACCCGACCACCTTATGCCTGCTGATTTACCCCCAAGGCATGAGCGAGGACCCTGATTGTAAAGATTTTGACAATATCTGCTTATTAATGAATGATGCCATTTTGATTTATAGCAATCCTAAGGAAAAACTGACACAAATAATAACAGTCATCTCTTAGTCATACCCAACTTGATGTGCAGATACATGAATTTCTTTGTCTAGTAAACCCCAAATCTGTGGCAGAATCCATATGGAAATGATATTTCTCTGTCATTCCATATCTGTGTCACAGAGATTGACCCCTTCCAACCCTCCAAGAATTCTTTCATTATAAATCACAGAACTCATCCCCAAGTTTGTAGATCTGGAAATTATTTGAACATAGGACTGGATTTGTTAGAAGTGATTTTTGCAGTAAATATGAAACCGGATAAATGCTAAAGTATGTGGTGTTTTGTGTTTGTTTGTTTTTAGTTTGTTTTTTTTTTCCTTCTGACTTAATAGTGAATATTATGCTTAGGTCTGACTTTCTTAATTAGATGAGTAGTTTTAACATATAAATAAACAGCTCTGGGATTCCCTCCCAGAGATCAGTGTTTGATCAAGCATGACTGGCTGGTTAGGCAAAGGTCATTACTCAGCAAAGTTCTTTTATAACAAATAGTTTTCTGGTATCCTTGCTGCTATTGAACATATGGTCAAACATTGTCACTTACCACAGGGACATGTGATGCCTAAGCTTTCTTTTGTGAACCCATCCAATCATCTCTTCCTTTACTGTTGTTCTCTGTAGATAACCACCACAAGGGTCTGACCTGCGAGAAACTACAACTTCTCTACTGTGACATCACTCTCTGCTATAATGTGGATGTTGAATGTATCCCAAAGGTCAAGTGTTAAAGGCTTGGTCCCCAAGGTAGCACTTTTGGGAGGTGGCAGGACCTTTAAGGGGTGGGGCCTAGTGAAGGATCAGTCAGTAGGCATGTGCGCTTGAAGAGGACAGTGGGATCTTGGACCCTTCTACTTCCCCTCTTTTGTTCCTTGACAATGGAGTGATCAGTTGTGCTCTGCCATTCATTCCTGCATTGAAGTACTGCTCTACACACACCCAAAAGCAATGGAGTCACTTGATCATAAACTAGAAACTCCAAAACTGTAAGCCAAAACAAATCTTTTCTCTTTAGAAGCTGATTGCTTTGGGTATTGGAAGTAACGGAAGCTGACTAATGCACTATGTCTTCACCTTTCTCCTCCGATTTATACCTGACATTGTAGGTAAACTATTGTCTTTGGCCAAGCTGTTCCTCTGCTTGTGCCCTGGAATTTTTACTGCCCTCCTTTTCTTCTTGCTCTAGGTGGCATCTTTCTGAATCTTCAGCTTCTTCTTCCTGTATCCTTCCCTCTGCCTGCAAAAACCCAAATCTCCTTTACCATAGAAAGAAATGCCCTTCCCTCAAAACACAAATGGAATCATATTTCTGTTCTATTTTTCACTGTCAAACTTCTCTAAACTATGTGATATATCTATGTAGGGGGTTGAATAGTGTCCCGTCAAAACTGATGTCCACTTGGAACTTCAGAAGATAATATTATTTAGAAATGCAGTCTTTTCAGATTAATTAGTTAAGAATACCTACATAAAAGTATCGTGAGTTTATGGTGGGCCATAAATCCAGTGACTGGTGTCTATGGACTCAAATTTACATGACTGCAGTTATAACTGCCATGATTGCCCCAAGTGAACCTTATTGTTTTGTCTTGCATAGTTTCTAAGGAAACTATAAATATACCATTTGAACAGTATGTGAAGCTTTACAACCAATCTGTGGCACTAAGAAAGTTCCTGACTTAGCTTAACGATAAATCAGCTACAGTCAGGTGCACAATGGCACCTATCTATGATTCCAGTGACTCAGGAAGCTGGGGTAGGATGATTTTAAGTTCAAGACCAGCGTTGGCAATTTAGCAAAATGTTTTCTCAAAATAATAGCTAAAAAGGACTGGTGTTCACAATAAGGCATTATTGTGAAGGGAAGAACAGCATTAACTTAGATTAGGTAGAGGGAAGTGATGGGAGGGGAGGGGAGGGGATGTGGGGATAGGAAAGATAGTAGAATGAAAGACATTGTTACTGTATGCATATACGTGACTACATGACCAATATGATTCTGCTTCATGTACACTCAGAAAAATGAGAAATTATATCCCATCTATGTATCATATATTAAAGTACATAAATGCATTCTACTGTCATGTAAAACTAATTAAAACAAATTAAAAACTTAAAAAAAGAAAAAGGACTGGGGTATAACTCAGTGGTAGAATGCCCTAGGTTCAATCTCCACTACTAAAAAAAAAAAAAAAAAGGCAGGTACATACCAGCTTAGGTGAAGTCACTTTCGTCCTAACCGGTATATATGCCCCTCCTTTTCACCCAAATTTCAAGAATCCATTTGGTCCTGCTGCCACCAGGGACCATAAATTCCCCAATAAATTGAACTCTGTGCAGTCCTGGATCTGTCTGTCCTTCTCTTCAGTCTCATGGCACACTGGGACTGGTTCTTATATGCTAGGGCCAGGTTGTTCTGGAACACTGTGTCTTTCTAAAAGCAAAGGGTACACAGGGAGTCACAGAGAAGAAGTCCACATAAAGACAGAGGCAGAAATTGGAAGTTTGCAAAAATAAGCTAAGGAATATCTGGGGCCCCCATAAGCTTACAGGGACAAGAAAAGATCCTTCTTTAGAGACTTATAGGAAGCATGACCTTGACTGCAGAATCCTAGATCCCCAAAATGTGAGACCCTATGTTTCTGACATTTAATCACCCAGTTTGTGGTAATTTGTTATGGTTGATCTAGAAAACTAATGGAATTCTGTGAGCTTCAAAATGTCCTCTTCTTTGTCAGATGCTTGATCAGGAAAAGTAATCAAAATTTTATTGAACAACTAATATAGCCGTACTTCTTCCTCCATGCACCTGATCTTATCTTTATTTTCTTAGAAGCAGACTCCATTATCATCCAAATGTAGATGTAGTAACTAAATTAAGAGTGCTTACGGAAGATTACACGGCTAGTAAATGGTAGAGTCGGGATTCAGGCCCAAGTCTTTAGGATTCCATAGTCTAAATGCTCCATCATGATAACTGATCACAGAGTAATTTTCAATTCCTCACAATTTGGCTCCCATTCAATTGAACATGTTCTCTTGAAGATGGCAATGGTTCCCTCGTAAGCACATGGATCATCTTTATGTTCCACCCTACATCTGGTCTAATGGGCATGAGAAGCTTTCCTTTCCCCACCTTTACCCTTCACTGATGTCTTTGCTGGCTTTTCTTCCTTTATCTCTAACTGTAGGCATTTCCATGTGGCAGCTGCTTAGCTTTCTTTGGCCTCTACACTCAAGACCCAGAGACCCCTGGGTTTTATTATCACTTCTACTTTGATAGCTTCCCCTAATACCTCACGAAGGTTGCCTCCTTCGAGGGACTTCGGATCAGCATTGCCACCTTCTTATCTCCTCCCACGTGTCCTTCAGTGACTCACTGATATTGTCTTCCTTTCAAATGTGCTTCTTTCTCTACGTTTTTTCTGATTATGGGACCATTTCTTCCCATAAACAAATGTCATCAAGGATCCATTAGCCTTCCTCGCCTGCTCCACCAGGAAAGTTTATGCAATGTATTTTTTCTTTCTTAACCTCTTGCAAAACCCTCCTCTTCTTTCCGTCCTATTTTCAACCTCCAGGTCAGACTCCATCTCTCTTTGGTTTGTCACACTTGCCTCCTACCTGTCATTGTCCCCATCTCCAAGCCATCAGGCGCACTATGGCTCCTACTTTATTTCCAGAACCCATTACTTCCCTGATTGAAAACCCAAGATGTGCTGGGGATATAGCTCAGTTGGTAGATTGCTTGTCTCCCAAGCACAAGGGCCTGGGTTCAATCCCCAACACCAAAAAAAAAGAAAAGAAAAAGAGAATCCAGATGTTTCCCCATTGCCTGGAGGTACTGACCCTGGCATTTCCTAATTCATCCACAATTGAGTCTCAAAGGGCAAAACCCAGTTTTACATTATACCTCTTAGCCCCATCTTAAGCAGTTTCTCAATCTTTGGCCATTATTGTTCTTCCCTCTATCCTTTTAAGACATTTTCCCCTTAAACACTCCTCCCTATGAAATTGTAATATATGTTTTATACTGTATATGTGTTTGTTTTGTGGCACTTCAGAAAGCCACAAACCCTGTAAATACCTAAGATTACTTTGTTCCCAAGGGTCAGTTTCCACTCTGAGAGGCCATATCACTCCGCCCATACACACTATCATTGAGAATGCACATCCCAGAATGATTGTCAACCTGAGATCAGAAACAGATTCCAATTTCTGCTCTGAGATACATAAGCTGTGTGACTATGAGGAATATATTCAACCTCTCTGATCTTCAAAATTCCTAATTAAAAAACCGGAAAACTTTGTTGAAACCACATCGTACTCCAATTCTCCTTCTGCCCAAGCCTATTTCCCTCCCTTTCCTGTCATAAATGCTAATGACAAGAGCACTCCTTAGAAACTTCCCATACTTTGAGTTCTATCTCAAAGTGTGCTTTCTGGGAAGCAAAATACGGCTGCTCTCTATGTACTACTGGCACAGAGGCAGGCTCCGGGAATGTGAAACCTTTCCTCCCTTCCTATTCTGATCTGCCTCCTGGGCTGCTGCTTGCACTGCAAATTGCTACACATGTTGGATACCTTCCTCTGTTCCCAAGTGTCCTTCTTCTTGAAGCCTTTGCTGAGAGCCTGCTTTTCCATGGGTGGAGGGTAACTGCCTCCTTGATGTTCCAAAGCATTTTCTATTTACCTCTCTTGGCACTTACCTTGCCATACTGGCACAGAGTAGGCAGGGATGGTTGCTAAATGATTAGCCAGTTGTCCCTGTCTAGCAGGACATCTTCTGTTGTCAAAAGCTGGGTCCAACCTCTGGAGCCCATCCTAGCTCAGAGAAGATGTGTCATTTCCAGATCACAGCTTCTGCCCCCACTTTGTTTATTATGTTTCAATAAAATCACTTATCTAAATAGCACAACATTTTACTTTTGTTAAAGGCCATGCCACAGAAGGCATTGAATGATAAGAGTTTGGGCTTAGTTGGTGGACAGGCCAACTGCTTTGGAAAAAGGGAGCAGGAGAGCTGGGCATGGTGGCACAGGCTTGTGATCCCAGGTACTTGGGAGACTGAGGCAGGAACATCACAGGTTCGAGGCCAGCCTGGGCAACTTCATGAAAATTTGTCTTAAAATAAAAATTAAAAAGGGTTGGGGATGTAGGTTAGTAGTGCATAGTATTTGACTTAGCTTTTAGAAAGTAATTGGTGTCCTTCCAAGGACAAGCCTACAGGAGTTAGAGTGGTGATTCCCAAACTGGTCTGCACAATGGAACCACCTGGACAGCTTCAAATACTGATGCCTGTTTCCCCTGACCAGAGACTGGTTTTGAATGTTTTAAAAGGTGCTTAGATAGTTTTAATGTGCAGACAAGTTTGGGAATTCCTGGGTCATAGGATTCTTGGATATTAAGACAGTAGAGACTGTGTAGATCATCCTCCAAAATCTGGCAGTAAAATGACAAGGGCACAAAGAAACTTGACCAGAAAGATTCCAGGAAGGTGAGGGTTGACTTAGAGCCTTGTTAGTTGAAGGGAAGATTCGGGAGGCAGTGGAGATTGAAGCTCACAGACACAGTGGAAAGTTTCTACAGTCTTCCCTGGAGTGATGGGTCAGTAGCAGAAGTGAAGGGTTTTATTTTACGAGGGGAAAAAGGAAAGACTCTAATACAGGAAGCATTTTGACATGGACCAGAACCACATTATGCCTTTCATGGACTCTGGACATTTTTGCCTTGTGGACCCTTCTGCCATTAAAAAAAAAAAAAAAAATATATATATATATATATATATATATATATATATATATATATATGAAAAACTACATTTTATAACCATATTGATGTGAAGACAAATACTACATTTTAAAATATTTTCTTTGGAGAGTTCTATTTTTTGTTATTTTAAATAATTATGCTATTTTATTTAAAAATAAAAGTCATGTAAGAGATACAGAAAAAGCAAATATGTTCAGCAAAGAGCCGATGTCACTTAATTCTCTAGAAGTTGTCCATTGCGCCAAGATGTACTTTATGCTTTTTAATGCCTATGCATCTCCATGTTGATATCAAAATTTTGTTTGGCTGTTAATGGTGCATTATAGTTATACATAATAGTTAGATTTATTTGGACATAGTCATACATGCATGGAATTTACTTTATGGAAAGTTCTAATTTTAAAAGATATCAAAACATTTTTGTGGGTCTCTAAAAAGTTCTAATTTTAAAAGATATCAAAACATTTTTGAGGGCCCTAGTCACTCTGCCAGCTACTGCCTAATAGATAAGACAGCCCATATCACAGAAAGAAGTTGAGAGAAGACCTATGGTGTAATCTCAGTTTTAATAAAGTCTGACATGCCATCACCTACAAAGAAGGAGCAAGGCAGGGCTGGACAAGAAGAGGGGGCAGATTTGGAAGAGCTGTTGGCAAAGGAGAAAGGATGCCAATGAGAGGGTTGCCAAGCAACAGCAGACAGAGGGAAGCAGGGAGGCTGCCAAGCTGGACCTCATGCTGGAACTGATCCATCCTGTTTGTAACGTTATTCAGCAGTTCTTGGTACTCCTGGAAGAACTGAGCTAGCAGATGCTTTTTCACCTCCACAAGGCCCTGGGGCATCCCTCCCGAATCAGATAGGATTATTTCTTTTCTAAATATCCCAATGTCTCTCTGTTGCCTATGAAATAAACTAAAAACCCTTTAGTATGGCACCAAAGGCATTAACAATAAAGTTTATTCTTATTTTCTAACATTCTGAAAGCAAGCAATAATGTTCGTTAGAGAAAACATGGAAACCACAAAGGAATAAAAATTTAAAAATAAACATTATCCATGGTCTTCTAGCCAAAGACAACTGCTGCTGATAGTTGGGGATTGTTCAATCGTTTTTTTTTTTTTTCCTACTGTACATCTTTTGTTTATTGTATGGCACAGCTGAGAGCGTGCTATACATTTGATATTAAGGAATGAGTGTAATTTTAGGCAGCAGCCACAGAAACTGTGTGCAAAATAAAGAATGTAAGGATTCCCCTTTGCTCTGCTTTAGTCGGGCTCCCTGAAGAGTGTGAAGTTTGAGGCTGAGTTCCCTTTTTAAGAGGTGGACCAATGAAGTGGATCACATTAGAGGCAGGAAAAGAGCAATGTAAGGCTTTTCAATTTAGCTCTGGCCTCTGATTTTAACTTCGTCTCCCACCATGTCTGGCCTTACCTCACCTTGTGCAAGCCACATTACCTATGAGTTCCCCAAGCATCCAAGCATTTAAGTTTCTCTGAATTCTTTTTGCTTAGAATGGTTCCTTCTTCCCTCAAAGCTCAGCTGTATGAGAATCTCAACCACCACCCCACAGAAGAATGAATCATTGTGTATTCTCTGAGCACTTCCAGGATTCTCCTATCACTGCTACCCGGCAAGTGATATAAGAGTTATTTTTGCATGGCTTTCTCCCTGAGGGCAAGAGCATGGCTTATTCAATTTTATGACTCTTTTGTAAACCTTCTGAGGTTCCTGGAAAATATCATACCTCTATATATTCAGTACAGGGGATTGAACCAGGGGTGCTTTACCACTAAGCTACATCCCCAACCCTTTTTTTATTTTTATTTTTTAAATTTGAAACATGGTCTTGCCAAGTTGTTAGGGCCTCGCTAAGTTACTGAGGCTGGCCTTGAACTATTGATCCTCTTGTCTCAGCCTCCAGTCACTGGGATTATAGGCTTGTGCCACCCCACTTGATTTATATTTATTTTTATTCATTATACCTACCTTGTTCCAGAAATGATTTTAAAAGGTAAAAGATTACCAGGATACCTAAAATAAGTCCAAAAACTATAAGAAGGGTTTATTTATTTATTTTTATTTCTATTTATTTATTTTTTCTTATTTTCTTTCTTCCTTCCCCCCCACCCCCAGTACCAGGGATTGAACCTAAGGGCTTTCTACTACCAAGCTACATCTCCAGTCCTTTTTATTTTTTTGTTTTGAGACAGGGTTTTGCTAAGTCACTGAGGATCTTGCTAAGTTACTAAGTCTGGCCTTGAACTTGCAATCCTCCTGCCTCCACCTCCAAAGTTGCTGAGATTTCTGGGTATGCATCACTTCACCCGGCACAAGTAAGGGTTTTAAGAGGAAGGCAAAAGAACAGAGTGGCGACAAAATAAAAATAGAAGATAAGTTATAATTGTAAGTGATCACTGCCACACTGGCTTTTAGAAGGCAGCAGTTAGCTGGAAGCTTTTTTATGAGCCAGAGTGAAGGGGTTATAATGGAAGAAAATAAATAGTATGTACATGATAAAGATTGTTATGAGATAAGCTGAGTCAATATATGTAAAGTCATATATCAATGTTAAAACATGAGCACAGTAATTACTCAAGTGTTAGTTTTCATAATTATCCTTAGCATCCTTACTATTACACATCAAGCACTATGCTTTGCAGAGGACAATGAGTAGAAAGGAATTTTCTACAAAACAGACAAAAATACTACCGTCTATTTGTTGCATGCCTCAGAATTACAAAAGGAGAATAGTAGCCAACATGTAGCAAGCTATTTTCACATATCATGTGCTGAATACCATGCCTACATTATCTCCTCTAATCTTAACAAAGCCCTAAGAAACCAAGACACACATAGGTTGACCATGTGCCTAAGTTTATCCACCTGTCATTGACAGAGTGGAATTTGAACCCAGGTTTTCAGTCACTGCTTGGTCTATCCAAGGGGTAGGAGAGATTTTTTTTTTAATATTTATTTTTTAATTGGACACAATATCTTTATCTTTTTTAAATTTATTTTTATGTGGTGCTGAGGATCCAACCCAGGACCTCACACAGGCTAGGTGAGCACTCTCCTGCTGAGCCACAACCCCAGCCCAGAGAGATTCTTTATGAAACTTTTATTAGAGAACAGAATTTAGTCACATGCTGCTGAAATGTTTGCAACAATAATCCTTTGAGGTCTTGACAGTTCACAGATATTTTCTCCCCAAAGGTGTTGTTATCCCCTTTTACATTTGGGTAAACTGCAGTTCAGAGAAGTTTTTTGTTGTTGTTGTTTTACTCAAGATGACAAAATAGGATTCAAATCCAGATTTAACCCCTTTCTACAGCCTAGGTTCCTCCACTAATGAAAGTCTAGTAATAGAAAAGGGGTTGTAAAAGATAATAAGATCTGGATATCCCATCTTTTTACTGATCTGTATGGCACAGAGCGGAAGTCCAATAATATTTTGTTATATATGTGATTTAAGCAGGGAAGATTGGCAAAGTGGACACACCCAAGATGGGGGGAGGGGGTGGAGGAAGGATGCCTATTAAGGTGCAAATGCAAATGAGAACATTCCTGACACAATTCCCCAGGAAACCAAAGTCAGGAAGAACATTCTGTGTTAACAGATCAAGGAAGGACTAGGTGACAGACTCTGGAAGGGGGTCAGTAAGAGGAAGGAGAGTGGGAGAACACGATGCTGTTTTTAGGGAAGGGTCTGCCATCTCTGAGGAACGACAGTGCCACATGAACACAAAGTGCAGGGGCTTACAATGTTTGTGGATAGTCCAGTAGAGAAGAAGTGGAAAGGCACGGAGAGGCATGGCAATGGAGAATTGTGAAGTCAGGCTTCACGGGTACAACCTGGCTGTGAGGACTACTGTCACCATTACGGAAAGAAGGCAGAAAAGGGAGGAGAGGAAGAGAGTAAGCCTGCTGCAGAAATCATCATGGAAGACAAAGGCATACCCTGGTTCTGTAGGTGCATCCGTCGTGTTGTTCAGAGAAACAGAACCAACAGAACATGCACAGGGAAGTACAACAGAGGAGACTTATGGGGACTGCCTCACAGTGAGACATCTCATCATCTGCTGTCTGCAGGCCCATCGTGCAGTTTAGTCCAAAGGTCTAAGAACTAGCAGAGCCAGCCAATGGTGACTCCCAGTCTGAAGCCAGAGTCTGGCAACCAGGAAGGGAGGGAGGAAGGAGGGAGGAGTTGTCAATGGGACAGAACTCACACTTTTTCCATCTTTTTGTTCTACCCAGGCCCTCAAAAGATCAGATGATCCTGCTCACATCTTTACTCAATCTACTGATTCAAATGCTAATTATTTGCACTTGACACACACACACACACACACACACACCTAAGCCTCCCTTAGCTGGGTCAAGTTAACACATAAAATTAAACATCACAGTAGGTACCAACATTGACATCATATTATATGGACTCCACAAGGAAAAGATGTATGAGGGCAGGGACAGGGGTGTAGAAGGTCACTGAGGATGGGCCATGGTCATCTTGTTCATTTTTCTATTTTATGCAGAAATCATTTCTGGCTCCTAGTAGTTCTTGGGAGAGCTTTGCTTAATTCAATTGTAATAACATTATTTTGTTCTTTTGTTAATAGAAAAGTATCTTTAGGATGTTAATTTCTTAAGTGTCTTAAAATAACTAGAACATCTTTATTATTCTAAAGTACCTTCTTTTCTCCATTTGAAATGACATTTATTATTCACTTTAAATTGTAAGACTAACATATGCTTAGAACTTACAGAATATTGCATGTACTAGAAACAACCAACCAAGCAAACCATAATAAATCTCCTACAACCTCATTGTCCTGCAACACTTTTTTTTTCTGGACTTTTAAAGTACACTTACCTTTTGCAGACTGTTTTTATGTTATTTTCACTCAAAATGCTCTGGATATTTTCCTATATAAATACAGTTCTTCCATTTCCATTTCAGTGGCACATATTAGTCTATTGTCTGAAGATACTATTATTTACTTCTTTACTCTTTGATGAAATCATTTTCCTTTGCTATAATAAACTATACTGTCATAAACATCCTAGTATTTAAAATCTATGTGAAAAATGAGTAATTTCCTTTTACTAAGTACTGGAATAAAGTTTGTTATATTTTTAAGCCTTTTTATATATATTGTCAAGTTCCCTTCCAGAAAGTGAAACCAATTAACACTTCTGCCAGAAAATTGTACATGAGAAAGCCTACACTCCCACAGTGTTCAACAGAGTGCTCTTTTGTCTTTTTCTTAAATATTTGAGTCAATCCATGGACAAAAATACATTTTTAAAATTTGCTTTGTTTTTAAAAAATATATGCTTATTAGTCATTTGAACTATATATATTTTTCCTTTTTTTGTGGTACTAGGGACTGAAACCAGGAGCAATTCACCATTGAGCTACATATGTACCCCTTTTAATTTTTTATTTTGAGGTAGAGTCTTGCAAAACAGCAGAAGCTGACTTCAAACTTGCAATCCTCCTGCCCTGGCCTCCTGAGTTGCTGTGATCACAGGCATGTGCCACCATGCCTGATAAGCCCCTTTTCATAAAATGCTTGTTTGTGGATCCATTCTATGGTTTTGTTATGCTTGAATTCGGGACCCCCAAAAGACCACCAGAGATTGATGTAAGCAGCAAAGAGGTGTTTATTGCAAGCTAGCTCGGTCCTCCGCGCGCAAACACAGCAACTGGTGACGCTGAGAGGCCCGAGCCCAGGGTTTGCAGCAGTTTTATACATTCTTTGGAGAAGGCAGGGACCCCCACATACATCATAGCATCTCTTAGCAAATCATCACACACGGCGGGAAAATCAAATAACAACTCTGAAACATGATTAGCACATTCACTGGCGGGAACAAGTTGGGTAGGGGTGATTGGTTACAACAAGAGGAGGATTCATTTGAACTGATTGGTTTAAGCCAAGAGGGGTATTCATGCTGAATTACAAGGTTTCCCAACATGTTATCAACCACCATAAACTACTGGGAGGGTCATCTGGCATCCCAGGTATTTCCCTGTCTCATGCTGATTGGTGGCTGCTACGGGGTTGCGTGGTTCCCCACCTAGCCTGACTGAGTCAGGGACACCTGGTGCAGCAGATCTCTCCTGTTATTTGTAGATAAACAACTTAGCAGGGTGGGAATGTGCCTAGGAGCACTCTGTGGGTCTTTCCAAGGACAAAGGTCATGTCCCTTCCTTGGACAGGCTTTGCTCTGAGATAGAGGCTGGTTTTTCAGTTTCACTTTAGGGTGTTTGACTTTTAAAAAATAAGATTGTAGCTAATATTTTTGTCTAATTTCTTTGTCAAAATCCTGAAGATTAAAAAAGTGATTTTTTTCCCCAACATATAGAACAGTAGAGGGAATAGTATATCAAACCCCAATGCACTCATCAACCCATAACGTGGATTCAGCAATTATTCACTCATGGCTAATTAGTCTTGCTTCATGCCTGCCTCCCTTCCTCACCCTGTCCCTATATGCCTTTTTGTTGTTGTGGTGGTGGTGGTGGTGGTAGTGGTGGTGGTTGTTAGTAAATTTTCAACATCATATCATTTCATCTGTAAATATTTCAGTATAGAGACAACTGAAAATATAGGTAGTCAAATCACCCATCTTTCCCCTTGTGGCTTCTACCTTTGGTATTATGCTCAAAAAAATCGTCTATTTTTCCAGTTGTCTTTAGTTTCATTAA
Organism: Urocitellus parryii; assembly: GCF_045843805.1. Lineage (NCBI taxonomy): Eukaryota > Metazoa > Chordata > Mammalia > Rodentia > Sciuridae > Urocitellus > Urocitellus parryii. The sequence goes on from NC_135536.1 coordinate 128,996,173, forward strand.
AAAAACAAACAAAAAAACTTTGACCTTTTGGGTCCATCAGAACTGAAACTTTTTCAAATATTTAAGCCACTAAGTAAGTTAGAATATCCTTACTATCTTGAAACATTTCATATGTGAAATACTATTGCACAGGTCATTTTGCCTTCTCTGTACAGTCTTATGCTGTGATGATTATTTGCAGGAGTATAGATTTAATATTTATTATTGTAAATTCCCTGGAAAACACTACAAATTGATTATTCACTTACATTGTTTTAATGTGCAACCATCTAAAATTCTAAAAAAACAAAACAAAACCCTTAGTATTGCAGCCATGATATTGCTCATTAGTCCCTTAAAATTTGATTTTGCAAGCTCAGCATATAAAAGGCTCTCCATTTTCCATTTTAAAAATTATTTATTAAGGGAATGGGGATGTGGCTCAGTGGTAGAGCACTTTCCCCAGCATTGGGGGAAAAAAAAGAAAAAGACTTATGAAGTAAAATTTTGGTTGTTACTTAATTATATCCAATCTAATAATTAATAATTACATCTTTGCACATTAAACAAAAGTGATTAGAAATTACCAGAAATATAATTTCAATCAATTGACTAAAATGTTTTGAGTTCTCATGATGTGCTAGGTATAAAATAATGTTTGGTGATGACAAAAGAACAAACAAGATGGACACAGTCCTATCTTCAAGTAACTCACAACTCCAAATGCTGTGATCAATTTCAGGGACTCTAGGTCTGCTGTGAAGAATCCATGAATAGGTATTAGGACAGCTCAGTCAGAAATGCAGGTTTGAGGACATAATCATCCATGGAAAGACCTAGTTATAGGATCTGTGAAAACGTATTTCAATGGGTACTTGGTGTTTTATTTCTTTCATTCCTTATCTCTGCAGTGCTTTCTCAGCATTTTGTGGATCTCAGAGCTCCAGCTAGGTTTCAGTGACCTCATTCACAGCACTTTGGATAAGAGCCTGAGGCTGAGAAAGGTTCTGAGAAAAGATATTTTGCCGTCAAAAGCTTTCAGTTGAATGATGGATCTCTCACTCTAATTAATCCATCATAGATCCCCTGGAATGGCCTCGAAGTATTATTTATCCTACTTTTATAATTGAAAATTATAAACTTTTCATTTCTTTACATTTCATACGTGTTCGTTTAATAGATAACTCCTCAACAATTGGTTCCATCTTTAGTGATACTTAAATATTTTTCTATGTGGAAACAAGCAGGTTTATGTATAACTACTCTGTTTTATTTGTTTGTTTGTTTGTTTGTTTGTTTTGGTACCGGGGATTGAACTCAGGGTTACTTAACCACTGAGTCACATCTCCAACCCTATTTTGTATTTTATTTAGAGACAGAGTCTTACTGAGTTGTTTAGTGCCTCAAAGTTGCTGAGGCTGGCTTTGAACTTGAGATTCTCCTGTCTCTGCCTCCCAGGTTGCTGGGATTACAGGCTTGCACCACTATGCCTGGCACTACTGCACTGTTGATCAACAAAATACTCTTGTTTCTATTGGGAAAGAGGTTAAGAATAATGTAAACTCTTTTGCTTCTGATTCTTCAATCAGTTAATGTTTCACTAGGCTATAGGTAATGAAAGAAAGATACTACCACTATCAGGCCATAAAGAAATTTGTTTGTTTGTTTGTTTTTTCACATAACAATAAGTCTAGATAAAGACTGGGCAGCTGTTTAACAGTGTCATAAATAATCTAGGGCTGGGGTTGGGCTCAGTGGCAGAGCACTTGCCTCAGATACTGGTTCCATCCTTAGCACCACATAAAAATAAATAAACAAAATAAAGATATTGCATCCATCTATAACTAAAAAATATTTTTAAATAAATAAATAATCTAGATTCTATCTGTCTTTCTGTACCACCAACTTCAACTGTGAAATTCAACCTCATGGTTGCAAGATGGCTGCTATAATTCTAACAGCAAAGTCTGTGACCCACCCAAGCAGGAACAAAGGGAAAGTACAAGGGGCAAAATCACAGCTGAGTCTGGCTCTATTAAAAGTCTGACAAGGGTTGAGGGTATAGCTCAGTGATACAGAGTTTGCCCAGCAGATGTGAGGCTCTGGGTTCCAGTTTCAGTTCTATTCCCAGCATCACAAAGAAAAAAATATATAGTCTTTCCAGAAGATTCCCCCAGGGCTCTCTACTTAGAGCCTATTGGATAGAATTGTGTCATATGCTCTCAGCAGGAGAGATGGGGTGATTGTGTGTCTTAATTGAGAGTACTATTATCCAGAACAAAAATTTGGGCTCTGTTGGTAAGAAAGATGGGAAGAATGTCACAATTCCCACTCACTAAGGGTGACGTTGGCATAAGCTTTGGACCACTTTCATCTTCTTCAAAACTCAATAATACTGCCTACACCAGAAGGCACCAGAATTGCTACATTCAATAAATCACTCACTCATTCTTTATCAATTCAGTTAATATTCACCAAGCATCTTCTCTACACTAGTCATGGCAGAAACAATGATGAACAAAAAGTAAAATAGGGCAATGTCTCAGATTTCATCCAGACAATGAGATTCAGTTTTTAAGCATCAGTATCTTTCTCTTATGGTCCATAACAAATGGATAATTCTCAACACCCAGAACACTAAAATAGAAGACAGTCAAACATGTAATAAAGGGCCAATATTAAATATCAGAGACCAAAATATTCAGCCACATAGCATACTGTGTAGTTCATCAATCTTGGCTGGTTTAAGAGGATACAGAGCTACTCCAGGCAGATTATACCATGAACTTGTACCTTTACATTCCAGGGGTTAACTAAGTGACTGATTCATGGTAAATACCCAGTAAATACATTTGCTGACCTGAATGCAAACTAAGATCTCACTCTAACAGAATGATAAGAATTACAGAGAAATTCTTTAAGGTCAAAGAGGATAGCTGGTAATCCCTGACCTTCGCATTTTGTAGGGCAAACTTGCTGTCTGTGTTATATTACATTCAAGTTTCCCAGTGGAAATGTCAGGGCACACTGACATATTTGTAGTAGAGATGTTACAGAGATACTGAAATACTGAACCTTTTAGTCCCTGAGTGGGTCACACAAACTTCACTACTGGCTATATTTGGCATGAAGTGGGAAAGGCTTGCTAGTTCTGCTCTATGGCCCAGAACTTTGGGGTTTTAATTTAATACAAAAATCAGAACAGTCATACCTCCTGGGGAATATGTGTTATTTCAGCCCACCTCTGCAAAGATTCCTAGCAGGATGAGAATAAAAGCCAGTCTTTTATTTATGTGCTTATTTATTGATTGATATTATACTGAATCGAACCTCACAAGTCTTTTGTGGAAAGAGATAGGGTCTAAACAAACAAATGTCTGTCTCTTTAATTTTCCACCAAGCCATATTGAATATGAAGGCTCTCTCTCTCTCTCTCTTTAGGACTAGGAATTGAACCTAGTATGTTGAGCTGCATCCCCAACCCTTTTCATTTTTTATTTTGTGTTAAGTTGCTGAAACTGGCCTCAAATTTGCGACCCTCTGGCTTCAGTCTCCCAAGAGGCTGGGATGCAGGTGTGTGCCCCTAGGCACAGCATGAAGGTTGTCTTTTCCATCGCAGCACAAAGATATGGACTTGAGATCTCATCACAATCCCCTTTCATGACCCATGTGATATTCAAACCTTGTCAAGAGACAGGTGAGTGGAGTGGTTTGAAAAAGATTGGTCAAGGGATGTGGTAGACACTCTTTCATCTCAGTTCTCAAAATTCTTGTCCTGCATTAGATTAGAAAGTAATGCACTTGGCTGTCACCTTTGCTCCCCTCAGAAACATCACCCTGAACTTTCCTCAAGTTTCATGAAGAGTTAAGATTTTTAAGACACATAAAAACAAACAAACAAACAAAACTTATTGTGAATCTTTTGCTGATACCCTAGATTGTAAGGTCTGAGAGTAGGCATTATCTTACCTTCTGCAGTTTTAACAAACACCTTGGGGTGCTGTGGGCAAGAAAAAATTACATGCATGTATGTTGAGTACACACACACACAAAAAGACCAAAGTAAAGTATACCAACATGCAGCAACTTACAAACCTTTTTTTTTTTGGGGGGGGGGGGAGGTACCGGGGATTGAACCCAGGGGCACTTAATCACTGAGCCACATCCCCAGCTGTCTTTAAAAATATTTTATTTAGAGACAGGGTCTAGCTGAGCTGCTTAGGACCTTGCTAAGTTGCTGAGGCAGGCTTTGGATTTGTGATCCTCCTGCTTTAGCCTCCAGAAGTATTGGGATTACAGGCATGCGCCACCAGTCCCAGTTTACTTTTTTTTTTTTTTTTTTTTTTTTTTTAAGGAAATCTAATTCTGTGAAGCTAAAATTTGACTTTAGGTGAACAGTTTCACCAAGTGTGAATAACTTTAAAACAGACTTCAAATATGTAGTCTGAACAGGCTTAAAAATTTAAAAAAAAATTACCAGGTTTTTAAAAACTAAGTTTAAATAGTTCAGAAACAACAAGCCACAACAACAAAAAAATTCTTCTCCACACGCCAGAGTTAAACCGCAGGTGGAGTAGAGATATGGCAATTTCCGAGCTCCTAGTTGCCTTACTGCCTGCCAGGCCAGGAAAGGACCTCCTGCCAATTCCCCAAAGAGAATTTAGGCCGCCAAGGCAGGAGGGAAAAGGGAAGTGCAGAGGCTGGATGAGATTGGCACCAGAGCACGCACAGTTTCAAGGTATTGAGTTATGTTTGGAAAAATCATTTAGAGGTGACTGCCAAGATTATAGTGAATTAAAATCATTGTAAGATGTGGGAATAGGAAAGATAGTAGAATAAAACAGACATTATTACTATATGTATATATGTGACTACATGACCAATATGATTCTGCAACATGTCCACTCAGAAAAATGAGATTATATCCCACTATGTATAATAGAAAATCTACCCACAAGAAACAGAAAAGACAACCTCACCAAGGTTTATTGCAAAATACATTACAGCCTCGTTACAACAGCTGACCCTTTCTAAGTGTTGATGGACCTTTATTTTATTCATTTATTTATATGCAGTTTTGAGAATGGAACCCAGTGCCTCACACATGTGAGGCAAGTGCTCTACCACTGAGCCACGATCCCAGCCCAATAGCTGACTTTTATAGATACAGGAATGTACTAAAAGTGAAGTCATGTCCCTAGAAAGTTAACAATGTTGCTACATATGCAGAAACATCCACATGGAACTGGGAAATACATCCATGATTGTCCCATCCTACATCTCTAGTACCCCTTATGGTGCGGAGACAGGTCAGAAAGTAGCACAGACACCAAGAGCCAAACACTGAAGGTTCATTTTAATTCCTTTCCAGTCGTTAATTTTCTTTTCAATAGATTCCCAAGAACCACCATCCGACACAAAAACTTGGATTTGGGTAAGGAAATACCAAGGGGAGGGGAGTGAGGGGAACACTCACTCAAGAGTGACGCCTGTGTCCCCCTCCCAGTCCGTTCCCAGTATCAGCCCAGCTGCCCAGCTCTCCGGAGTAGCGCTCCGGCACGAGGCACGAGGACGCGCTCTCCAGGCCCGGGAAGGCGGGCGCCCGCGCCCAGCACGGCGGCCCCAGGCGGGTAGCGGGGAGCCCCGCCCCAGAAGCCGCCCTGCGCGTCCCGCGGGGGCGCCGCGGCGCGGTAACCCGGAAGCGGCGGCGGGCGTGCGGGAGCGCGGGCGGCGCGCACAGCCGGCCCTGGCCGCCGCCGGCTTTGTGTGCCGCGCGCGGGCCCCGGCCGCCCGCGCGTCGCCCGGGCCGCGGGGCAGCCGCTGACCCGCCCTCCCGCTCCTCCTCCCGCCGCGGGCGGGCCGCAGCCGCCCTCCTTGTCGCGCCCGCGCGCTCCCTCCTCCCCGTCAGCCACCAGCCAGCCGGGTCGCCGGCGGGCGCCAGGCCGCCCGGATGCCTGAGCCAGGCCCCAGGATGAACGGCTTCTCGCTGGGAGAGCTGTGCTGGCTCTTCTGCTGCCCGCCCTGCCCGAGCCGCATCGCCGCCAAGCTGGCCTTCCTGCCGCCCGAGCCCACCTACACTGTCCTGGCGCCCGAGCAGCGCGGCCCCGGCGCGCCCTCCACGGCCCCGGCTCCGGCTCCGGCAGCTGCGGCCCAGCCGGCGCCGCAGCAGCCTGAGGAGGGCGCGGGCGCGGGGCCCGGCGCGTGCAGCCTGCACCTGAGCGAGCGCGCCGACTGGCAGTACTCGCAGCGCGAGCTGGACGCCGTCGAGGTCTTCTTCTCGCGCACCGCCCGGGACAACCGGCTCGGCTGCATGTTCGTGCGCTGCGCGCCCTCCAGCCGCTACACGCTGCTTTTCTCTCACGGCAACGCCGTGGACCTGGGCCAGATGTGCAGCTTCTACATCGGCCTCGGCTCGCGCATCAACTGCAACATTTTCTCCTACGACTACTCGGGCTACGGCGTCAGCTCAGGCAAACCCTCCGAGAAGAACCTCTACGCCGACATCGATGCCGCGTGGCAGGCGCTGCGCACCCGGTGAGCCTGGCGGGGGTCACCAGGCCCGGCTTGCAGCTGTAGACAGGCGGGTGGGGGTCTCCTCGGCGGTCTTCAGGGAGGGGGGCCTCTCCTCTCCGACTGGGGCGAGTAGAGAACCCCAGGTGGCTGAGGATTCGCATTTCGTCCCCACTCCTGTCCTGTTTTCACCCTCTTTCAAACCTGCCAGCCCTCGGGTTGCTGGAGAGCTTAGATCCCGGCGCTGTGCCGCTTTAGCACGCCCAGGTGCTGCAGGTCTTGGGGCTGGGTCTTTTGTGGCTCTGGCCACCGCAAGTGGCGGCGTGGGGATGTGTAAGTACTGGGCAAAGAGAACCAACTTGTTTCGTGCTTAGTTTGTATGAGCTGGCCATCAAGACTGAAGGTCCTTGGCAGAAGTGACCTTGGGCAAAACATAAGTCTCTAGACATCTGTTTCGGCCACGTGAAACAGGAGGCCAGATGGGATGGCCTCGAAGACTTTCTGATTGTGAAGTGTGCCCTTGGAGCAAAGCCTGGGCAGCGTTACAGACAGTTGGGGGGTCGGATGGCATGAAGAGTTTGCCTCCCAGTGGAGCAGAGTAGCTGGCACTGTTTGGACAGGAAGTTAGCTGGTGACCTGGCACCTTTCATAGAGCCTCAGTAAACAGCCCAGGATGAGTTTGAATCATACAGGGGTGGGGAGTGTCTTGACCTTGAATTAGTACTCATGGAAGGACTGGAAAGTATTTATTGAGGGCCTTTTTATGTACCAGGCACAATCTGGGTTCATGATTTAGGGGCTAGACCTGGTAACACAAGCAAAAACCTGAGTTTTGTGTCCAAATCAGGTCACCTGCTTGTGCTCCAGTTTAGATGTCAGTCACCTTTCTCACCTACCTCAGCAGTAATTGGTGAAGATACTTGAGGTCATGTCTATACAGAGGTTGGTTTTCTTCAGAGGAAAGAGTCCTCAGAATAAGCACAATAGGCACTGTGTTGCTGTAGACCTTTTTATAGTTCTTATCTAAAGCTTGTTTGTTCAACTCATAAGCATGGCCAGTGTTAATGATTTTGTTTCCATTTGTGTTTATACATAGGTTCATAAATTACCCATTGCCTTTCTGGGAAATGGTTTGTCCAACAGAGAAGTACTGGCTTGTTCATGTTCTGAAGTCCTGATGGGATGTCCTCATTTAGAGTATATAGCTTTTGGAAATTGGTTTAGGCAAATGAGAATGTGTCATATGCTCATGTATTGAGTCAGAATCCACAAGTAGTTAAAAGCCACCTGTTCAGGAAAGGGTTTCAAAAGTATGTGCAGATTGCTAGAATTTGCCATTGGAATAGGTATTAAAATGTAAGGTTGGTTGGCATTAGATCTTTTTTAAGTGAAACATAAAAATTCTACTTTGAGTATGTTATTCAAAAGTTTCTGTAGCATTAAAATGAGAGATTTTCGAAAGAACCCTTGCCCTGAGCAAGTAGGTGTGTCTGAGTTGCCTCATATGTAAGGCATAGTTAACTTCCTGAAGTCTTCTGTCATCTTTAGTTTTGGATTTGAATTATCTGAAGGTATTCCCAAACTTTGCTCTCTGATATTTCCAAATTTTGCTTGTGATTCTCAACTAAAATAGGTTAGAATTTAGTGGCTATAAGTGAGAATCTTAGAATTTGAAGAAAACTTACAAGTTCTCTGGTCTAGTTCTTTTCAGACTTTGGATCCTACAGTAAAAAAAACTTGTTTTACATCTTGATCAAGCACTGTGCTACATATTTAAAGTGAATGTTTCACAAAACAATGTTTTTCCTTATGAGTGCTTCACATAGCAGAATGTGTTGTGTTCTGTTTTATTTCACTTAAGAAAGTAAAGAAAATGAATGCTGGTTGTAAGCTGTTAGATGGCTTTCCCAGCTCATGCATGGATCCTGCTCTTGTCCACCCACTTCATTTGAAAGAATGATAATCTTACCAGCAATAGGTCTCTTGGCTACTAGTTTAGAATTCTTTACACTGTACCTTGTAGTAATATATTTTACATATATGTGACAGAGTTGTTCTATGAAGCTTAAGCATCCCAAATTGCCTTCCTGAGTCTTTCCTCTCTTTTTGTTTCCTATGATTTTTCTTCTGTAATCTGACCATTGCTGTCCTTTTATAGCTCTGTTCAGGTATTTTGGCAAGAATACCTTCCATACCAAGTGTCCATGGTAAGGACCCCGCCTCCTCTTGAACCCCCTTCTTTTCTGTGGAGCTCTGATCTCCTGGTTCTGCTATTGTTCAGAACACTGATTGGAGAGCTTGCCTTATCCTGAGTCATCTTTATCTCTGTCCTTAGATTATATCCCCAGCAGGACTGTGCTGTGCAGCCCCCATAGAATCAGGCTGAGTCCCTTGCCTCATTTCTCATGCTTATATCTAGCCCTTTGAATATGACCTAGTATGCTGAGACTACTGCACCCTGACTGGACCCTAAATCTATTCCCTGTGCTTGCACTTACAACAGTGTTGTTACTTCTGTTACTTAATTGAATCCCCACTCAATTCAGAATTCTTAAGGAAAGGGATTCTATCTTGTCTTCTGTGTTCCCAGCAACTGGCAAAAGTGCTTTTAAATAAAAGGCATTCATTAAATATTTGTTCAGTGAATTGCATGTGATGGTTACCCTATCAACAAGTGGGAAACATTTAATTTTTCTTAAATGTTTAACATTTTTTAAATTGCAAAGAGTTGAATCCTATTTTACTTCTAGAGTTTAATATCTGTATATACAACCATAGACAAAAAGGGGTTCAAATGTATTAGCCTGAGGTATGATCCACTTTGGTCCATTATTTTGGTGTTCATGTAACACTGAAGTGTCAGCATTGAAGAACAGAGCAGCAGGTGCCTTGCTATCGCAGTAGGTAAGCCATCAGTCTCATAATCTGAAGAAAGAGAGCAGCAGGAACCCTTCACTTATCTTGCTCCTCGTCTTCTATCCACTACCTGTCTGTGAGGTCTCCTCATGCTTAGTGAGTTGCACAGCACTGAGTGAAGAACTTGAAACATGAATGCTTTTTAGTGTGCAGTCCCCACGTGGATGCACAAAGCAATGAATGAGTCCCCTCAGAAGAAGGTTAAAATTAAGGTGTGCAAGTAATTTACAATAAGGGTTTCATGAGGCAAGAAAGATGATTTGCTCCTTGACCAATAGATAGTTATTTTAAGGATTCATACCATTACTGAGAAGGGCGTAGAAAGAGAGGTGGGGGGTGAAAGAGGCAGGAGAAGTGTGGACTCAGTATAGAAGAAGGAAAGTTGGTGTGGAACAGGAAGGAGGGGCAACTAAATCTAAGCATGATGGAAAGTGCCAAGATTAGGACATGTTTTACATTTGTGTTATATTGATGGACTTTGTAAGTATGTTGTGAATGGCAAACAATTGAGGGCATGAATTAAAATCACTTACAGGTGTCTGTGGAAAGGGCACTGTAAAATTCAGGACTTCCTTACTGAAACCTGTGAGTCAGGGAAGTAAAGTGATCAATCTGTGTAGGTCAATGGAAGAACACCTGGGTTCAGCTCCCTCGATGCACAACCTTTGAGGATATCTTCCTGGACCTCAGCAGTTGTAGACTGTGCAGAAGTGGGACTGTGATTCAAGTGGGAAGGAATCAAGCTGGTTTGAAAGTATAAACCCAAATAAGCAAACAATCCAAAGAATGAGGTGTAAAGCAGGCAGAGAGGGTTTGAGCTGAGACATTTTAATCAGGAGAAACAGAAGAATGGGGCATTTGTGATTTAGTTTGTTATTGGTGTTTACCAGTAGCACAGAAGTCATCTTTGAAACTTCTATTTGATACAGTTGCCAAAGACTGTGAAGGCAGAGAGAAAACAAATGCCCAGAGGGGAAGGTAAATAAAAGACTTTGTGCCTAGGTGCAAAAAGCAAATTACAAAAGAGTTAATATTTCATTATTTTATTCATTTGACCAATGGACCATTAACCACTAAGTACACATTTAATAATAGTACTGTGCTTATTTCAGACACTGGAGGTTCTCTTTGAGTATCATTAATCCTGATTCTTTCTCCCCACCGCCTTTCCTTCTTTCCTTCCCTCCTTTCATGAGAGGACAGAATAGAAGCATTTTTAACACATACATGGTTAGCTGTTTTATAACTTTGATGTCTGTGATTCACAGAGTCCGTGACTAGGGAATCCATGTCCCCAGAAGACTGTAGTGGCCGGGGGTGTTGGGGTCCTTGAAAGCACCTCTGTTGATTGTGAATGGTGTTTATAGTTGCCACTCTCAGGGTGGAATTGCCCTGAGAGTAGCAAAACTTGCCTTTCCTGACATAATGGCATAGCTTCTTTGTTCTCAGTTTTCTCAGAGGGAATACTCTGTGGCCATTAAAGGAAGAGAGCCTAGGATTTCTACTTGACTTAGACTGATCAGAGCCAAGAAAAACAGAACATGTTATAAGTACTATTTGATATAAGATGAAAGCACAATGATATCTGTAAAAAGGAAATATATTCCTTAGTATCCACAGAAAGTTATTTCCAGGACACTTTGTGTATATCAAAATCCACAGATGCTCAAGTCCCTAGTATTAAATAGTACAGTGTTTGCATATAATCTGTGGGCATCCTTACACATACTTGAATCACCTCTAGATAACTCATAACACCTAATGCAGTGTAAAGGCTACATAAATAGTTGTTGTACTATATTGTTTAGGGAATGATGACCAAAAAAAAGTATATCTGTGTTCAGTACATATACAGTTTTTGTTTTTCAAATCTTTTTGATCCTTGGCTGGTTGAATCTGCAGGTACAGAACTTGAAGATATGGAGGAGTGACTGGCAGAATGTTGGTTTGCATTTCTAGGCATCAATATGAGAATATCCTATTAGGAAGAAGATGATTTTTCCTAAGAACAGACCTGATGATATGTAACTAGGGCTGGGCACAGTGGTGCACACCTGTAATCCCAGTGACTCAGAAGGCTGAAGCAGGAAAATCACAAGTTCGAAGCTAGCCTTGGCACTTAGTGAGACCTTATCACAAAATAAAAAATAAAAAGTGTGTATATAGCTCAGTGGTAGAGTGCTTCTTAGTTCAATCCCCTCTACCAAAACAAAACAAAAGTAGGTCACGTATGTTTGGGGGTCAGCTCAGAGCCCTTCCTTCTCTTGGGCCTTTCTTCTCTTCCTTCCTGGCTCTTCAGGCTCCCCTTACTCTGCCATCATGCAGATTTTGTTCCTGTTAGCAGTACCAGAATCTGAGCTTCTGCCTCCATCCCACCAAAACTCACTCATGCTTCTATTTTGAGGGACTGTACTTTTAGCCAATAATCCAGTTGAGAAAGATCTGAAAAACACTTCCATTTTCTGTGTTAATGGGCAATAACTCTTTGATGTGTTCTCTTTTAAGCACATTTGCTTTTATTTAGGGAACTCTTGGAGACTGTTTCGACTAAAACTTACTCTTAAATCTCTAATTGGTGGAGAAAGCATTTTCTTTTCCTTTGCAGAAGTAAATTACATCATACTGTCCTGTGATTACTTAGACCTTACCTTTAAGGTCATTCACTCCCTTCTGCTGCTTTCCCTCCTCACCCTCCAAATTGAGTAACTTCTTGGCTCTGGCCAGCATCGATAATCCCATTTAAGACTTCAAAGCCCGATTTGAGGGATTGCGTGGTTCCCTTTGGTAGTAACTTTACGCTATGCAGACTTTTGCTTAAGCTCATATGTCACTATAACCAAAATACTCAATATGAACCATTTAGAGGAGGAAAAGTTTATTTGAAGCTCACTGTTTCAGAGATTTAATCTTTTTTTGGCTGACTCCATCGTTCTAGGTCCAAGGTGAGGCAGAACGTCATGTTGCAAGGGCCCAGTGAAAGAGTGCAGAGCATTGCTCCCTTCGTAACGGTGTCAGAAGCAGAGAGGGGAAGGGACTGCAGGAAAGATTCACCCATCCGTACAAAGAGGGGACCAGACTTGCCCTTAAATAGTGAACCCACTGTGCAGTGAGGCATAGTCTATTTGTGATGGTGGAGCTGTTGTGACCTAATCCCCTCTTCATAGTCATACTTTTTACTCCTGTAAAAACGGGAATTTTATTTCAGTATGAGTTTGGGAGGAACAGACATTCATATCATCTTCAATGAAACATTTGACACTTTTGGTGTCCACATTCCATTATATTTTTGGGGGCGGGGGGGGGGTTGCAGATACCAAGGATTGAACCTAGCCCTTTTTATTTTTTATTTTGAGATACGGTCTCGTGGAGTTGCTTTGAGCTTCAGTAAGTTGCTGAGGCTGACTTTGAACTTGCAGTCCTCCTGCCTCAACCTCTCAAGCCGCTGCTATGCCTGACTATTCCATTGTTTTAAAACATGGAACAATGAAATGTAACCCAACTACAGGAATTTTGAGGTGCCTTCTGTAGGTTTATATTTTGTAACTTTCAAGAGATGCTCTTAGTGCTTTTGAATTTGCTTGTGTATCTGTTGAGAGGTTTACTGGGATGGAACCCAGGGGCACTCTACCACTGAGCTACATCCCTATCCTTTTGTATTTTGAGGCAGGGTCTCACTAAGTTGGCCAGATAGGCTTTGAAACTGCAATCCTCCTGCCTCATCCTCCATAGTAGCCGGAACTACTGGTATGCATCATTGTACATGGTTGAATTTGCTTTTCTTGACCACACTGGGAAACTTGGTAGATTTCATCTGGTTCAGTGGATCTCATCCCTGGCTTTTCCTTACAATTTTCCAGGTTAATTTTTTTTTTTAAATGTATGTTTTAGTTGTAGGTGAACACAATATCTTTATTTTTATGTGGTGCTGAGGATTGAACTCAGTGCCTCACGTGTGCTAAGCAAGCACTCTACCACTGAGCCACAACCCCAGCAACCCCGGGTTATTTTTTTTTAAGTTTGTGATGTGATATGTGTGTGTGTGTGTGTGTGTGTGTGTGTGTAGCCAGAATTGAAATACACAAATTTAGAAACATCCAAATGCTGGTGTACAAAGGTTGGCCCCCATTATAACTGGTTAAGAGTGGAAGAAAAGAGGCTGTTAAAGATCTTTGGTGGACAGGATCACTCTAGAATAAACCATACGAGGAGGCAGTAGTTGAAAAGAAATATATGTTTGTATTTGTGAGTGTCCCCAGAGACTCACAAGGCAGTGCAGCTGGGATCCTGGAAGCCCTTCACCTCTCTTTCCAGCTTCCTCTGCCTGCACTGGCTTGGTGTTTCTCAAGTCCTTTTCTCTGCCTGCCTGTTCCCTTGCTCTTTCCAAGCCTCTATATTGCTGAGCCCTGCCATCTGACTTCTCTCTGACTTGGTGGCCGCAGAGCTGGCTTCCTTCGTGCTTGGTACCCTTCCTTGGTTCACCGCTTTGTACCTCCAGGTTAGTGATAGCTGGTGCTAGAGCAGTCTAAAGAAGCATGGCAAGTTGGTCAGGAGCCAGGGGCAGGTAAGAATGTCCAGATGTCTCTGCTACTCTGGCCTTTCTGTGAGTCACATTACTTCCTCTGAGGAGGAAGTGGGCTGTAGGAATTGGCTCTGCTTGCCATTCAGCTCCTATAATGTGACACAAAGTTCCTTCTGAAAGGAGAGCTTCAACCTTGAAGAATAGACCACAATTAATTCTTTAAACCAGGTCAGTGGAACAGTGACGTCATTGCCTTTTGTGACCACATGTGTAGGCACGCACTGGAAAACTGGGAGCCAAGGCTGTAGCAAAATAGGTCTCTTGCCTTTTGGTGCCTCTTCTCCTATCCTACCAGACATGCACTGTCCACCATGGACTGCCAAAAATGGCCTGTGGTGTGGACACAATTCTGAACAGCCTGTGGGGCAGGGAGGTCAGGTCAGGCATTGGATAAAGAATGCAAGCAAGAAAGGGGCTGAGGCTGTAGTTCATTGGCAGAACACTTGCCTAGCATTGGGTTCTATCCTCAACATCATATAAAAAAATAAATAAAATAAAGACATGCTGTCCATCTACAACCATTAAAAAAAAAAAAATGCAAGAGAGGGCCAAAGGCTGAAACTGCACAGTGCAAATGGATCTCTGTGTGACTCAGCTTAAAGATCCAGGGTGTGATATGACTTAATGATTTATTTCTTCATTTAGGTGATTTACAGCTGGAACTGGTTTCTGACTATAACTGGTAACCCAGGCAAGGTCATTTCAAGGGTAACCTGGGGAGGAACATTCCCTGCAGTTCTTACTCTCTGTGATGTATTTTGTAGTGAAGGGCAAAGGATTTAGATAGACAAACTTGGGTTTAGGTCCTGCCCGTGCCACTTTATTAGTTGCTTGTCTCATCAGGCAAGTCTCCTAACCTTTTCAGACCTTAGTTAAGATAATAAAAATAATGATAAAGCAATAATAATCTTGGTGCAGACATTTCATGTCAGGTGCTTAACAATGTTGCCTTCCACACAGTAAGGGCTCAATGAATGGCTTGTTGTGTTAGAATTTTTGCTCACACTGTTGGAGCAGTAATAACCAGATGCTCAGATCAAGCTGAAAACCAGACGCTAGGTCATAAGGAGAGGAGCCAAGCTGTAGATTTTGCTTCTTTCCCTATTGTTTCTAGGTAGAAACAGCTAGGTCAAGGCTGGCTGAATGGGTGTGCACATAGAGGAACAGTAAAGATGTTTTGGTTTCATTTACAGCTAAGGAGAAAGAAGTTCTTTGAATTCAGTTGCTTGTGTCCTCAAAAGCTTTGGGGATTGATTACATTAGTATTTTAAATCTGATAGCACTTCATCTCCCAAGGTGTTTATATCCCCAAAGGAGATCTTTAAAGGAGAGGAAACCCTACCTGTAATCCAACACTTGCCATTACTTTGCAAACCATTCTGCACCTGCTCCCTCCCCTTTGTGTCCAGGCTTAGCTGTGGGATTGGAACAGGAACCAGAGGCTTCTTCATCATGGGGTCAGGAGTGGCAAGGACTGGAAGTGAAACTCTGTCTCCTCTGCACCAGGACATTCTGGTTGCTCTTTACTAATGGGGCAGCCTTCATCAGATAGAGCTGTCCTCTTTTCCCAAAGAGGGCCAGCAGACCTGCTTTTAAAATATGAATGCTCCCATAATGCCTACACCTTAGATTCAAGTGGAGTTTTCAAGACTTTGTAATGGAGCTCATTGATAACTTCCACATTATTGATTCACTTTAAAGTGTTAAAGGACCTTGGCACCATGGTGAAATTGGAAACCTCTGTTTCCAGGAAGTCTAGGTCATTCAGATCCAGGGCTCAGTCTAGTAGTTAACTGTTAGGTATCATTTACTTGCTGAATCACTGAGAAAAGCCCGTCCCCAGAACCTCTTGTTGTCAGAATACTGTGCACATTTTCAAAGAAAAAAGGAACACAAAGAACCCCCAATATGGATTATTCATTTGTTTTCTTCATTTTACATTTTTAAATGGCTTTAACAAAGTCTGGGCAGTTATTCAGTGTGTGGGGTGTGTGTATGAAGTAAGCTCATTCAGAATATATCCACAGAGAGTGAATTTCTAGACATTAAATATAACTCTACTAGCTAGAACCTCATCATTATGGTTGGTAATCAAGACAGTCCAGCTTATCCAGAGCTGTCTTTAGTGATTGTCATGGACATAACAACCTGTGCAATAATAATTATGTTGACTGCAAAGGTCTGTGGTGCCAGAACAAGCTTTTTGTGTGCTGGTTGACCTTAAATATTTGATTTGTTTGTATTATCATAAATTACTCAAAGATATTTCAGACTCAGTGGATTACCATGATGCTGAACTATTACTGTTGTCCTTAAAACTTTGTAAAACTTGTTCTATTTTAGTTTTAACATATCTGTTAGGAAAGGACTATTCACAGGCTAATCACTTCTAAGCACATTTTATATTATATAAATAGGCTGGGTGCAATAAATAAGTTAAAAAAGTAATATGTGCTGTCATATAGTTAATTGGAATAAAATAGTTTTTCCTACTAAAAACGTCAATAAAATCCTATAAATATAGATTAGGAATGCATCAATCTAGAAATAAAATTACAGGGAGGGATAAAATAGTTTGGGCTGTCATCTGTATTCAGGGGACTTCTCTGTCCCTGAAGCTCAGTGGTAGCTTATAGTCTGAAGAGTCTGTCCATCTCTGGACCATGTCCACTGGGCAGTCCTGCCACACTGTGGTTTCAGTGTACTGTCAACACAGCTTTCACTGTTTTGACTCACTTCCATTTACTCAGTACTCAGTGTACTCACTTCCATTTACTCAGGCTCCAAGTTAGAGGGCTCCTGGTACCTTCCCTGCTTCATTCACACACCCCAATAGCCCCAAGTTTCTATGGTTTTTCCTTTGAATGTTTTCTCCCCCCCCCACCTTCTTCCTTTGATCTAGGCCTTCCCAATTTCCCCCATTCTTCTCCAAGTGGGCCCCCAGCCCTGGGGGCAGGCTTAGGTCTCTTGACTGCCATTGCTCTCTTCTCAGCTCCTGAAAGTGTAAAGCCTGGCACAAGAGGAGCACTCCTTGAAAACTTGTTGAGTAAACAAATGAATAAGTTGATAGCCACAGAGCTCACAAACTTCAGGGTTGGAATTATCTGGGGAGGGGGATACTTGTTAAAATAGATGCTGGGTGAGGCCCTAAGCCACTTGGCGAGATCCTGTCTCAGAATGAAAAAGGGTTGGGGATGTGGCTTAGTGATTGAGTGTGCACCTGGGTTCAATTCCCAGTACAAAAAAACCAAACAAACTAGGCTCCATCCATAAAGGCTACTAGAGAATGGGTGAAGCAGGCCTAGAGTAAACCATTTTAAACCAGCAGGCCCCATGTAAAGGTCAGTTCCTCTGTATTTTAGGAGCCCTGGGACATGTAAGCTCTTGAGGGAGGCAGTTAGAATACCTCATATGGTGACTCAGGGTTGTATATTACCCCCTCTCTGAAATTTGCTGTAATTCTCCTTCCCTGGAGTAATAGCACACATTGTAAAACTGATAGTCCATAATTCAGGGCTTTTTAAATTTTATTTTGAAGTAAATATCTGCTTTTATAAACATATATGGATATTATAAATATACACTTTCTTTAAAAGCTGTTTGTAGCTCTTGTTCTCTAGGATATGGTTGCATATTCCTCAAAGATTTGTACAACTGGATCACAATTTTCTTTGTCACTCCACCTTCTGCTGTTATCCTGTGCAATTTAAGTACTCTGGGATATAGAGATGCTATTCAGCAACTCTGCCTTGCTGTCTTTGCCCTCTCCCTCATTATTTTCCTCCTTCACTCTGCACCACTCCATAGTCCATACCTGTGGCCACCCTTTGTGATTACCTGGAACGCTCTACTTCCAGGATTTTGAATTCCCAAAACCTCTGACTCACCTCATCTGTTGGTTCTACTTATTAACAAATGAATCAGTTGCCCTCTATAGGCCAGCTGTCTTCCAAAATAAAACAGACAAACAAACAATTACTGCTCTTGCAAAGTTTCCATTCACAAATGCTGATGACAGATGAATCATTAATAATTTTTATGTAAATGGTAGTTTCTTAGAACATGGCAAGTGAGGCAGAAAAACAGAACAGGGGGCGCTGGAGAGGGGTTTAGCCTGTGCACTGTAGTTTAAAAGGATGGTCAAGATTTGCTTCATCAAGAGAAGGATACTTATTTCAAAGCAGTGAGAGCCTAGCTATGTGTAGGAAAGGGCTGAGAGACAAAGGTCCTGGGGTGGAGTATGGTTTACAGTTTCAAAGAACATAAGGAAACCAGGGTGGCCAGAGCAGGGCAAGTAAGGGGTGCAGAGGTTAGGAAGATAACAGAAGAGGACTGAGAGTAACTGAGGGAGGTTGCTACCTACAGTCTTACCAATCATTGCAAAGACTTTTTCTCTTTCAAAAGGAAATGGGCGCCCTGGGAGGACATTGGGAAGTGAAAAGACATGATTTGACTTAGGTTTCAAAAGGATCACTCAGTATTGTGTACATGATAAATTAGAAGGGCTGGTGTGCCTCTGGAGGAAGAAAGGAGACCATTTAATGTTGACTGCAGTATGTTAGGTATGTTAGTATGTTAGGTGAGAGATAATGGTGGCGGACCAGGGGTGGGTAGCAACAGTGGTGAAAATACTTTAGGGGCTGGGGATGTGGCTCAAGCGGTAGCGCGCTCACCTGACATGCGTGCGGCCCGGGTTCGATCCTCAGCACCACATACAAACAAAGATGTTGTGTCCGCCAAAAACTAAAAAGTAAATATTAAAATTCTTTCTCTCCCCTCTCTCTCTCTCTCTCTCTAAAAAAAAAAAAAATAAATAAAGAAGAGTCAACAACAAAAAAAAAGAAAAATACTTTAGTTGTGGGTGCATTTTAAAGGGAGAACATACAATAATACTGATGCAAAATGGGAAAAGGAGACATCAAGGATGACTGCAAAGATGTTGTCTTGAGCCGCAGAAAAGGTGGCTTGCTGTTTATTGAGACGGGGAGTGCTGTGAGTGGCTCAGGTTGGGAGTGGCAGGGCATAGTTCAGGAGTAGGGCTTCGGATCTGTGGAGTTTGAGATGCCCATGTCTACCTTTAAGTGGATAGGTAGAAGAAATTATAAAATTTAAGTCTATAATAGTTCAGGATTGAGGTCTGAGCTAGAGATAAATTTGGCAATTGTCCCTTCAAAGAAGGAAAGCTATGAAACCAAAAACAAACTTGAAATGATTGGCAGTTTTGCCTGGGATAGACCTGCTTCTGCCCTTGTCCTTGCCAAAGTCAATCTGTAGGAGCTTCATGGAATTCATTCATCTGGTTCCCTGGCATCTGTGATCAGCATTTCCATTTGACCTCCAGGAGCCCAGTGTTTGGAGGGTCGGGTGCTCCTGTGAATGATTGAATGACAGGTTTCTTTCTTATTAGGAGGGAGCTCCTTGGTATCAGTGGGCCCAAAGTGGTGGCTCTTTGGTCAGTCTCTGTGCCTAGAGAGCGATGGCAGATTTCCCTGTGATCTCAAGCACCCAGGAGAGTGACAGGATTACACAGCCCAAGTGTGATTTTTCAATAGAAGGTGACCAGCAGTCTTTTAGAGATCTCTTCCTTACTGCATGTTTTCTGGTTTCTACTTTATTATTTTTTGAAAAATCTTTGTGTAAGACTACAGTTTAATTTTTTTTTTTTTTTTTTTTTTAGTTGTAGATGAACACACAGTATCTGTATTTATTTTTATGTGGTGCTGAGGATTGAGCCCGGTGCCTCACACATCTGAGGCAAGTACTTTACCACTGAGCTATAGCCCCAGCCTAAGATTATAATTTTAATTTGCATAAAGCCTCCTGCCTGTCTGTTTCCCTGTTTCCCTCTCTGAACTGAAAATGGGACAAGAGTTTCTTGGGGACTTTTTTTTTGCAAGCATCTGGATCTTCTGTAATCCATTCTTATTTTGAGTTATCCTTTTGGCTTCACATTTACTAAAGAACTGCAGAGTTAATTAAATGAGCACCCCAAACAATAGGCGTCTAAATCTCTTAGGAGTTGTCCATTCCATCACAACTCTTTTCTCAGAAGTGCTACTTAGAATGAAAAACTGCTGCCTGTGTATTTCTGAAAGAAAAAAAAAATTATACCTTGGCTGGTCTGTACTCTTTACCTGGAGTGCCTTCTCTGGCCATCATGTGCTGGCTGGGGATTCTCTGTACCATTCACATGTCCACCGTGCAGACAGAGCCTTGTCAGCAAGGTTGGCTGCCCTTCCTCTGCTCCCGTAGCTCTGGTTATACTTCTGTTCTAGTTCTTGTCACCTGGTCCTTTGGTTAGTTTTAACTATATCTGATTCATCTTTAAGAATGTAATCTCCTTGAGGGCAAAGCTGATTCTAGACTTACCCAGAGCCAAGTACATTTCTCCTTGCAGAAAAGGCCCTCTTGTATTAGTTGAAGGACTGGGTGGAGTCGTTAAAAGGTCTTGTTTATATTCAGAGCTCTTTCTTTTTTTAGAATCAAGATTCTGAGTCTTAACCTCTTTGATTTTGGCTGGGTAGGCATCACTGTGTCACTCACGTAGCTGTTACAGACTCAGCTTCCTGCTAAGATTTCTCTTCAGGGTTGAACATGAATGTGTAACCTACCCATGTGATAAGGACGAGGGAACTAAGAGACCTTTGCCACATCCTGCCAACCAATCCCTCAAATGCCTGCTTTGCTCCTGGAAAATAAAGCTTGCTTTCTTAAGAAAAACCTTACCTGTCCATGGGAGCATTCAGGAAGGGTGACCAGAGTACTTACAGGAGAGCAGGACATTGGTCTTCCTTGTGAGAGGAGAGTATGCAGGTTCACCTTCTGCCAGGGCAGTACCCCATGTTGTCAGGAGGTATCCTTGACTGTCACATTCAATAATGTTTTTTTTTTGTTGTTTGTTTAATTATTTGGAAAAAGTAGTTGTGGTTGATATTATTGAGGGTATATTTAAAATCAGTTAACAATAAAGAAATTTTACAAGAGGGTTTCTAGTTGGGTGCAGTGATGAACACCTGTAACCCCAGCCACTAGGGAGATTGAGGTGGGAGAATGGCAAGTTTGAGGCCAGCCTCAGGCAACTTTGTGAGACTCTGTCTTCAATAAAAAGGGCTGGGGATGTTGCTCTCTGTAAGAGCACCCCTGGGTTCAGTCCCCAGTACTGGGGGGAAAAAAAAGAAAAGAAGAGGGAGGGAAAAGGGGATGGTCATGAACTGAAATCGATTTCCCTGTGTGTGTGTGAGTTTGTCTACTATAACCCTAAAGCTTTAATTAAAAAAAGAAAAGAATTTTGTTTGTAGTTTCTCTGACTGCCAGCATATGACCTAATCTCCTAAAATCTGAGATCCACAAACTCCTTTTTACCTTGCCGTGTTGCTTGTTAAAAACAAAATTTTATTATGGAAAAATCCAAGTTATATGCAAAGTAAAAAGATAATATGAAAATAAACCCCACGATATCAGTGTTCATCTTCAGCAGTTTTTTTTTTAATTTTTGTAGTTATACATGGATAACATGCCTTTATTTTATATGCTTATTTTTGTATGTGGTGCTAAGGATCAAACCCGAACCCAGTGCCTCACCCATGCTAGGCAAGCACTGTGCCACTGAGCCCCAGCCCCTTCAGCAGTTTTTTTTAACATTCTGCCATTCTCATAGCATGACGAGCTCCACTCATACTTCATCCTATCTGTTATTACTTTGTGTGGGTCTATTTTGTTTTGTTTGTTTTTGATACTGGAGATTGAACCCAGGGGTGCTCTACCACTGAGCCGTATCCCAGAACCTTTTTATTTTTTATTTTAAATCAGGGTCTTGCTAAGTTGTCAAGTCTGGCCTTGAACTTGTGATCCTCCTGCCTGAGCTTCTTGAATAACTGAGATTGCAGGCATGGGACACTACTACTGACTTGTGTGTGTGTGTGTGTGTGTGTGTGTGTCTGTATAAACACTGAAATGCAGAAATTGTGGCTAATTTCCAGCAATTCCTTTTTGCTATCCATGCCTAAACCCAGACTGGTGCTAAGTCAGCACAGGGGCAAGCCTTCCTTCTCGAGTGGTGGGAACAGTGTTATACCATGATTGGGGCATGGATTGCAATAGGAAAAGACTGAGGTAGTACTAAATAGATTTAATACCATATATCAAAGACTGTGCACTGGGTGCAGAAAGAAAATATCAGAACTTATATTTATGCTTATTTTTTTGTTTTTCAGTCTGTCTTCAGAGTTTGGGTTTTGTGGAGTGTTTTAAAAACCACGCATGTGGGTGTGCACACACACTAGAGCATGCAGTCATTTTTATGAAGAAGAATACATGATTAAATGTTTAGACACCAGGGCTGTTAATAAACATTGTTACTTAATCTATTTTTGGATTTCTTTTTCCAGAATTGTAGGATCTGAGCCTGATAATAAATTAGAAATTTTAGTCTTTCAACAAATTGGGTGCTCAGCATATGTCAGGTGCAGGGCTAAATACTGGGTACAGTCTTCAGCATGTGCGCGTGCGCGCACACACACACACACACACACACACAAATTTAATTTGCATTTTAAAAAGATGACTTTGAATATCCTTGGAGAGACCTTCGCCTACAGAGTTCTGTACAGTTGTCTAACTGTATTCTGACAAAATGTCTCCTGAATCTTTGAAAATCAATTGAAAGGAAGAAAAGAAATATGTCTTTTCTGGTGAAATAGTCACTAGGATTCCTTTTAACACGTGAATTGAGTGGCTCTGACTGCTCTTCTGTTGTGCAAGTGTGTTTGACAGCTGGAGGTGGCTAAGGACTGGTGATCAGAATCTTGATGACTGTAGGTGGCCAAGTGCAGAGGTTAAGAGCAAGGCCAACAGAGCAGACTGCCTGGGTTTGAATTCTACTCATGCTTCATTTTCTTTTGTGAAATGGGGAAATTATAGTGTGTATATAATACAGTTTATTTATAATAAGTGACTATTTGTAAAGTGCTTAAGTTTGATAAGAACAATTTTTTTAAAAATCTAAAAAGAGCTGTGGCGCATGCCTGTAATCCCAGTGGCTCAGGAGGCTGAGGCAGGGGGATTGTGAGTTCAAAGTCAGCCTCAGCAAAAGCAAGGGTCCAGGCAACTCAGTGAGACCCTGTCTCTAAATAAAATACAAAATAGGGCCAGGAATGTGGCTCAGTGGTTGAGTGCCCCTGAGTTCAATCCCTGGTATTAAAAAAAAAAATCTGAAAGGAAGGAGGGAAAGAGTTTATAGTAGTAGACAGCCCTCAAAAAATTTGAAAAATAACGAGCCATTGTGTTTCTAAATGGGTTTGTAATCTTCAAAGCTCTTCCATATGCGCTCTGTCATTGTTCCGAAGAACAGTTCTGTGGGAAAGTTTGGTGAGATGGTATTATTTTCATTTCATAAATCTGTTGACAGCAGTTTAGGGAGAGTAAGTGGTTGATTCAGCCTAGGTGTCTAACTGTGAATATAAGGATTCAGTGTATTTCATTGGACTTTTAAACATTTCTAGTGTGTAAGCTACTTCAGTCAATTTGTTGCCATTGGTGGTCACTTGTGTATGGGGTGGGAGGGGGGCACTGGGGATCGAATACGGGGTGTTCTACAACTGAGCTAACATCCCCAGCCCTTTTTTATTATTTGTTTTGAGACAGGATCTCTTCATTTTGCTGAGGCTGGCCTTGAACTTGTTAGCCTCATACTCCTGAGCCCCTAGAATTACAGGCGTGCACCACCACACCTGGCTGGTAGTCACTCTTATAGTTTGCTTTCTGTTGCTTTGTCAGCCTGTAAACAAAGCAATTGCACCCAAATGGACCAGCTGTGTAATCTTTGCTGTGTGATCTTTTTGTGTTTTAATTCTCTCCTCTGCTTATTGACTATTCCTGTTTAGAGAGTCAGGTAACCTCTTTTAAGTAATCCAGAGCACTGTTTTATTCCTGATCATTAAGCAAGGACTGAATTGCATCTTTTTCTTTGGGGGGAGTTAAAATCTTTAAAACCTATTTTTTTTATGGAGCCCCTACAGTGTACTTAACTTGGAGGGATAACTAAAAAGAGGGGTTCATCATCTCCTAGAGTTTGATTTAGCATTGCAGGCAGCTTCCTGGAGTCACACACACAGTCACTCCAACTGTGCGGAAGTCTGGTGCATGGCTTTTTTCAGTGAGGGTCTATTAACCTGATCCCAGTTTGCAATCCTAACCTACTCTGTCCCAAGACCACTCAGACAGCAAGTGAGCTAAATCCCTGTGACTTTGTTGGAAGCTTCTTTTTTTTTGTGATTTCTTAGCAGTCTATATATCTCTCATACTTTCTAAGAAATGATGAAACGGGCCTTTTAAATACCCTAAAATGAGAACTCTGGCAGCAGAGGCACAAGAGTCCTGTCTAGAACATCAGTATCTTGGCAGGATGGACCTTTCAGGACTCAGACACCATCAGTAAAGGAAATTATGAAATCCCTCCCCTCTGCCCACCAAAGTCTCATCTTCTTGAGTTGTAGCCAGAGATATTAAAAGGCATGGTTAAATGTGCTGTGTCTTATAGTCCTGTGAAGTCCATTGTTTATCAATGGACTTTAAGGTTTTTGCTCTTGCACTGGGAATCAGTGACAGTGTAGTCAGATGGCCCTCAGAAGGGACCTAAGCGTTGACCCATTGGATCCCTAATGCCAGTCTTTAGTACAGGAAGATATTTTTTGCTCATCTACAGCAAAATAGGAAAAGCAAAGACAATAATAGTTTCCTGAAGCCAGATGTATGCAGTAGCTCCATTATACTGAGATTTTTTTAAATCTCTTTTGTTCCTCGTTGTTAAAATAGTCTTTATAAATATTTTACTTTGCGTTTACTTGTTTTATTGAGGGGAGGGAAAGGCAGTTTGTCAAGTGCATGAAATCCAGAAGTCTAGGATTTGCTCATTTGGTCTAAGTCAGATTTGACTCAGGAATTCCTTGAACTTTTTTTAGAAAGAGTTCAAGTGTAAAATTTGATCATAATCCTAGGTTCTTTATACATTTTGTGGCCCTCTATCAGTTTATGTGTGTTTGGCTTTTATGTTTGTTTTGTTGATGTATTAGCTATCTCAGATCCTTTATTCTGGATAAAAACTAGGAAAATGACCAAATTATATTGTTCTATTGTGTGCATATATGAGTATGTAACAATGAATTTCACTATTACATATAAAACACCAATAAAAATATGCAACAACAACAAAATGCTAGGGAAATGAAATAATTTGTCCTCATTATATGGTTCCTGTCCTATTGCTTGCTCTTCCCACCTCCAACTCCTCTGCCTCTTTCCATTCCCAGGTAGTTAACCATCTAACCCTGAATTTATCTTTGCCAACAATTTCTTTATTGTTGATTGTCATTCAGGCTCAATAAATATTGTTTAAAATGAATAGCTGAATTAATGTCAACAACCATTCTAAGTATAGTTTTTCTTCTGTTAAGCTCATTTCTGTCTTTTAATTTTTTTCCTCAGTGGTCCCAACTCTTGGTTGCCATTTCATTTAACTGCTGTGAGGTGTGGAAACTGCTGTCCTGTAAGCTCCACAAGGGCAAAGGTGGCATCTCGTTGATACTGGAACTCTCCACAGGACCTAGCATAAAGCAGAACCTCATTGAATGTTGGCCAAATTAGATTAAATTCTTCACTTACTTAATCATCTCTTTTACAGGTTGAAAATCCCTGTTTCTTTTGACCATTCTTTGAGGTATTTTCAGAACCTTTACCATTTGATGGTCCCCTCTGAACTCAATCTTGTTTAGTGCATTACTGAGACAGGCCTATGAAAACAGGAATACTTTAGGCATGGTTTGGTCAGGGGAAGTACCGTAGAACGGTTCCTCCCATGGCTTCCACTCACCAGCTAATGAGGCCTAAGGAGAGCAGGCAGCCTGTTACTGTCACAACATGCATTTCTGAAAATAATGGATCAAGCAGAACTATAGACTTCTATGTTCTAGGGAATATTTCATTCACCAACAAGCCAAATTGGAAAAAAAAAAATGTCTCTAATTATATCTTGATGTTTAAATTGTTTTTAAACTGACATGTATTCCTGGTTTTTCCTATGTGTTCTTTAAAAGTTCTTTTTTTTTTTTTTTTTTTTTCAATTGGACTTGCACTATCAGACAGAGGCCAGTGAGCATATTAATAGAGGGGGAAAAACACAACTCAGTATATCAAATACTTTTCATATTTGCCTCATATAAACATGTGAGTCCTGAGGTTGTAATTAATTTTAGCACTTTCATTATTCCATTTTCCACTCATTTGATAAAATTAGAACAAAAGGCACTGAAACACTGGTTCTAAAATCCTGATTTGGCAGCTGAACCCTTTTTCTTCAAGCAGTAGGGTTGTACCACATAGGAAGCCTAGAGTGTTCCCTTCACTTGGGTTTCCCAGAGCTCAGGTGCTCCACACAGTTCTGAGATGGTTCTAACAAAAAAGTGAAATGGTTTCGCAAGCATTGCTAAGTCAGGGTGCCACTGCTGACCCAGCTACGTCATTGTCTGGGAGCACTGTCATCAGATACTGCAGAAGTCCACTGGTGTGGTCAGGAAGGTGAGGGTAGGGAAGCAGGGTTGCTCTAGAGCATCATTTATGATAGCCTTGGAAACAGCTCCATCAGACTTATTTTTTGCAGTGCTGAGGATTGAACCCAAGGCCTTGCTCATGCTGCATAAGTGCTCTACCTATGAGCTACATCCCTAGTTCTCCATCGACTTCTGATCAGTGATAAAACCTCCCCCAACTTGTTCTTCCTGACATGAACTATTGCCAAATCAGGTTTCTAGCTCAGGGTTTAATTTTTTAAGCCAGATCTGAAGATTTGAAAAATATTTATCGATATTAAATGTCTTCTCGTAATTTGAAGCCCCATGCTTTGCCTATCAATATCTCCTTGCCACCGACCTTGTTAATATTCCGTCTTGATTTTTAGTTGAGAGTCTTAAATGTAATTACTGCAAATTAGCATCTGGTGACTTGGAGGACGGTGGCATCCTTTCAATAAGTGGCGTCATTTTCCTAGAGCTAAAGAGACATAGTTGATTTGTAAAGGGCAGAATAGAGGAGAGAAACAATAATTTTGTCAATCAGTCTGAATAATGCCTGCATTTCATTTCTTCTTTAGTTATGACTGGTGGAGTATGGGGTCGTAACAACTGCCCTTGTTTTATTTTTAAAGAGTGTCATTATGGTGTCCTTCATGGAGAATATGCCTCCATAAATATAGTAAGATATGTCAGTAGGCACCAGGATAGGCCAGAGTGCCAGTAGCAAGTGGCAGGAGAGGTGAGTAGCATTTTAATGAAAGAATTTGATTTTTACTAAAATGATATTATGTAAAATAACAAGTCAAATAAAGATTAGGATGAAAGCAGATGCAACCCTGTACCTCCTTATTCTAGTACTTAGCAGCACCTCGAGGCAATTGTTTATTGACTTTATGTGAAGGAACATGAGGAATTTTTAGTTTTCCAGTCCTGCCAGCTTATTTTAAGTACTTAGTAGGCTGTGTTTATGATTTTAAGTAATATACTTTTTTTTTTGGAGGGGGTACTGGGATTGAACCCATGGGCATTAACCACTGAGCCACATCCTCAGCCTTTTTTTGTATTTTATTTAAAGGCAGGGTTTCATGTAGCCTCTCTAAGTTGCTGAGGCTGACTTTGAATTCAGACTCCCTCAGTCTAAGCTTCCCAAGCTGCTGGGATTACAGATTTTCACCACGGTGCCTGGCCAGTAATATACTTTATTTCTAGCTAAATCTGCTTTCATGTGTGCCTCAGCTCATTTCAATTTCTCTACCCTCAGCTCCTGCCTGGTGTGAATCCTGCCTTTGCCACTACTTATTGATGTTCACATTCTTTCTAGTAATCACCTGTGACATTCCACTGAGTTTCTATCATTTGGATCTGTAAGTTTAAAAAGACTGAATTCCATTACTGTTGGTGCACGTGATACAGTAGAAGAATGTTCTCATCTCTACAGACTTGATTTCAGGGCTTGTGGACCACTCAGGTCAAAGATCACTATTCCTAGATCTTTCTTGATTAGTGCAAATGTGTGCTCAACAGTGGCTTAAAACCACTACCATATATTTAGTTTCATAATTGAATTCTGATTTCTGTGCACTATGTTTTGCTTTTCCTGAACTTCATGATAACCTTTTTTTTTTTTTTTGGTTTGAAAAAAATAATAATCTTTCATCATAGACCCAGATGTTTCTTTTTCTTTTTCCTGGTTGTACCATGTTTTGCATCACTCTCCCTCTTGCCCTCTGGAGTCCCTATACCCTCTCCCATTTTATTTATTTATTTTGATTGGGGTCTTGCTATGTTGTAGGCTGGCCTCCAACTCTGGGCTCAAGCACCCTCCTTCCTCGGCCTCTGGAGTAGCTGGGACTGCAGATATAGGTCACTGTGTCCAGCTTCTCCCATTTTAGGTAGTTGTTTCCCTGCTGTGACTCAGTGCTCATCCTGGGGCTTTTTTTCATTGCCCACCTTGGTTGGACCTACTATTTCTGGATTCTATGTATTCTTTCTTGGATTCTATGTGTTCTTTCTAGTTTTGCTAGAGTACATTCCTCAAAGGAAGCATTTAATGGGTTCTTGTCTGGGTTGAAGATCAGTTAACCTGAGAGTGTAGAGGGCGAATAGACTTCCAGATTCCCAGCACCTTGAATGTGTAGCCTGGTGCTGGATGGATTCCTGTTCCTTTGTAAAGGGCTCTTCTTTTCTTCCAAGGAAATTTTGAGGACCTTTTTTTTTTTTTTTTTAAATATTCTGAAATTATATAAAAATATTCCAAAGGAGAGACTTTTAAAATTGTTACTAATTAGTTATGCTGGACACTTAATGAGATCTTTTACCAACTCTTAATCTGACAGATTTTCTTTAGTAGTTTTTTGAAATTTCCTTCTTCCGTTTTCAGAGATACCCCTTATCATAACATCTATTACACTGACCACCTGGATTTTCCTCTGTCATTCATGTTCTCCATATTCTTTGTCAAGTTTGTTTGACATTCTGGGAGATCTCTCCAAATTGATTTTCTGGCCCTTGAGTTAAATTTTGTATTTTAGCTCTCAATTTTCATGTCTTTTTTCCTCTTGACTTCCCTTTTTCATAGCATCTTGTTCCTTTTTTCGGAGTTGTATTTTCTCAGATATATGAATAGACATATTTTCTAAGGCCTGGATATTGGTCCCTTACTTGTCTGTGTTCTCTGAAGCTACATGTGGGTCTTTCTTGCTGCTGACTTTCCTCATATGCTGATAGTTTAGCTTAGTGATGAAGAGCTCGGTCACTGGCTCAGATTGAACCCTAACTTTGTTGTCTTCTTATGCAATACTTTATAATATATCTACATGCTGGGGTGTTTAGGGTTAAATGAATAAATATAAAGCTTTTACAATTGTGCCAGATAAATGATAGGTGCTCAGTGAAAACTAACTAGCTATTGTCATCACTGCTGACCTCTCAGTCTATATGAATGGCATCTCCAGCATCTCCTTGAAACCAGGTACATGACTGCTGGTGAACTTCCTGTTGGATGACACCCTCTAATTTTGTTCACAGTGACAGTCAGTTGGGGTCTAATAGTGAAGGAACGGACTAGATCATGTTGTTAGGGGCAGTGCTTGCTTATCTTGTGGACCTACCACAGTCCATGGGGATTATACTAGGTGTGGCATCGGGAATACCAAAATGCTGCCTTATCAGAATTCCAAAGTTAGTCAGACACTGCCTTGCACACTATGGACTCTCAAGAGGCTTTAATGTTTACAACATGAAATATTTAGGTTAAGCAGATACCTGCATTATTGTAAACAGGTTTCTGTACAGGTGAAATTCAGTGAAAGCCAAGTTACCAAAAATTTTCTGGGACAAATGGAATTGGAACACTTGACAGCCTACAGTGGCACTGATCCCCACAACTGAGGTAACCTGGGTATTTGCTATCACATGGTAATATGCCTTGAGAATTCATGTTTAAAAGTTTATTTATTTGTAGTACTGGGGATTGGACCCCAGAGTCTTGCACATGCTAGATAAGCACTTTACCACTGAGCTATAACGCCAACCTAGAATTAATTTTAAATGATTTTCAAAATAAAATGTTAGAAAGCATTCTATGTGCTAAATTCTAACTGTATCTAAAAGGCAACAGAGAAACCGTTTATCCTGTGGCTTTTCTCTTTATTATTTGTGGTATTGGGTATTGAACCCAAGGGTGCTCTACCACTGAGCTACATCCCCAGCCCTTTTTATTTTTTATTTGGAGACAGAGTGTCACCAAGTTGCCTAGGCTGGCCTAGAACTTGTAATCCTCCTGCCTTAGTCTCCCAAGTAGCTGGGATTTCAAGTATGTACCACCATACCCAGCTTCATGGTAGCTTTGAAGACCCAGAAAAGGAACAGGAAGGGATAGGGATATAAAGAGAGGCAGCATTTATAGAGCACTTACTATGAGCCAGGGATGTTGAGAGGCACTGTATTTCCTTTCAATCAGTCTCCAAAACAACAACTCTTTCAAATAGGTCCTGGGAGCTCCCTTACATACAGGGGAAAAGAGGCCAAATGGCTCCATCATCCCTAGCACAGGGATCTTCTCCGTCCCCCTGGCTAGTAGGTCTTAACTTTCTCCTTTAGGGTGGCAGATATTTGAAAAAGATGCTTTTGGAGAAGGCAGGTGTAAGAGCCAGAAATGGGTTTGTTTTCCAGTGTGAACCTTGGGAACTGTGGTGAACTGGGTCCCAGCACTGTGTGGGTCACCTGTTCTCTACCATGGGCTCCAGGAACAGAAGTGCCTTGTCCTGGCTGATGAGAGAAGCCAGCAGCAGGCAGGAAACATGGCCAATGAACTTGATTCAGATGGAGTTTTTATTTTTTATTTTTAGTTGTCAATGGACCTTTATTTTACTTATTTTTATGTAGTACTGAGAATTGAGCCCAGTGCCTCACACATGCCAGGCAAGCACTCTACTACTGAACTATAACGCCAGCTCTGATTCAAATGGAGTTTAAAGGCAGGGGATGTATTGGGCCAAATTATATTATTATATTGTGTGCAAGTGTGAATATGTAACAACAAACTGCACCATTATGTATAACTATAATGCACCAATTAAAAAAAATATATGGGGAAGAAAGACAGAGGAGGGCAGTAAAACCTGCACCTGCAGGCCTCAGTCTCCAAGTTGGCTGTTGGAGTTTCCCCAGCCACATGGACATTTTGAGTAAATTTGACTTTTTTACTGAGCCAAGTGATAATATTTGCGGGAGGTTCAAGTTTAATCCCTGGGATTCCTGGGGGTTCCATTTACTTGGAAGGCATTTGAAGTACTGTGCTGAGGGTCAGACACTCAAAAATGAGAGATGTGTCCATGTGAATTCCAGAGTAGTACTGTATATATCCTTTTAAGACCAAAGTTTACAACAGTTTGTGATAGAATAGGTCTAAAATATCTTATGTACTTCCTAAGCAGAAAATAAGCTGTTTAAATCATCTATTAATGATGACTCTGGTCATCATTATGGAAATTGAGTGTTGTACTATTCAATTTGTGATTGATGACTGATTTCTGTCTTGTCTAGGATGAGGTATAACTTAATTCTTTAAGTTACAACAAAGAAAACATAAAATCAAGACTGAAAATGAAGCGTAGCCACATGGGAGGTTTAAAGATGCCTCTCATTGTGACCCACTGCCTTCTTTAACATATATATTGGGTAGCTTTGCCAAGCTCTGGGGGCCTGAGGGTCTGGGAGATAGTGGATGTCCCCACCCCAATACCCTGGAAAATTTTCTTCTTCACCTCCTCTCTCCCTACTGCTCCTCTTCTTTTTCCTAGTGTTATCAAAGATGAAGCTTTTTGCTCCCGGGCCCTTCTTGGAATCTTGATTTGTGGTGAGTTTCAGTGTGGTGG
Organism: Urocitellus parryii; assembly: GCF_045843805.1. Classification (NCBI taxonomy): domain Eukaryota; kingdom Metazoa; phylum Chordata; class Mammalia; order Rodentia; family Sciuridae; genus Urocitellus; species Urocitellus parryii. The sequence continues at coordinate 129,028,098 of NC_135536.1, forward strand.
TGGTGGTTGTGGGGTAGAGTAACATTCCTGTGCTTTGCCAATCTCTAATACCATTTCTATCATTGACCTTTTAAATCCTGCACAAAGTCATTATCTTAGTTATATAATGACTGTGGTTGTGTTCTCACATTCTGTCAAACCATCAAAGAATTGTGGGGTGGGAGGGAGGGGAGGAACATAGGGGCCTACGGGATAGTTTCATTCAGAGATTCAAGTGTCTGGGTTTCAGATTTCCAGTCTGTTAGAGGGACAAAAATGAATGAAACCAAACACACTGAAACTTTCCCAAAACTACCCATAAATACAGCTCATTTCTTCTGCAATTTCTAAGAGATAACAGCCCCTGGGAATAGAGATTCTCTAAAAGTCTCTTCTTTTCTGGCATCCTCTAAGGATGCTGTTTGTCTGCTCCACACACTTTTCAGGTGTGGATATCTGTATATCTGTTACCTGTGAATTTCATGTTCTAGTTTAGTGTTGATTGCTTTGGTTATTTTGGTGGTCAGGGTGATGGTTATTATATTATATTGCCTCTCAATACCTGGAGTTCGTTCTCTCTCTCTCTCTCTCTCTCTCTCTCTCTCTCTCTCTTTTTGGTGGTGCGGGACATGATTTCCAGGGCCTCACACGCACCAGGGAAGCTCTCACACCCAGCCACACCGGAGTCCCACATCATTAGTTTTATTAGTTTTTCCATAGGCTATCATTACCATTTTGATTTCTCCATTCAAGATTTGTTTAGAAAAGTAGTTGTTTGGTGTTTTTTTTTGTTTTTGTTTTTGTTTTGTTCTTCTGAGGATTGAACCCAAAAGTGTTTTAGCTGCACCAGCAGTGCTTTTTATTTTTTATTTTGAGACAGGATCTCACCAAGTTGCTGAGGCTGGCCACCAACACGATTCTCTTGCTTCAGCCTCCCAAGTAGCTGGGATTACAGGAGTATGCCACCATGCCTGGAAGATTTTTCTTGTATTTATTGTCCTAAAATGTCAAGGATTTCCTCTTCTTAGTTAATTGGTTCTTTTTATTTTGTTATTATTTGCATCATGGTCAAAAAACTATCATCACTTTCATTTACTTTGATTTTTTTTCCCTAGTACTGGGAATTAAACCCAGGAACTCCCACATGCTAGACAAACACTCCACCACTGACCTACACCCCCATCCCTACTTTGATTCTTAAGATTGGTTCCTTTTTAAAACTTTGTAGAATCTTTTCACATGTCTAGAACTTTCCTACTATTCTCTGTTCTTTGAGTGTATCTGTAGTTGCCTATTATTAGGAATTGAAACAGGTCAGTCAGATGTCATGTGTAGCCCTGTTCCAATCTTGTAGAGGAGGGAAGAAAGAAATGTTTAACTAAGTGCAGAAATGAAAAATGTGACTAACTTGTTTCAAAACAATTTCTAATGGGTATTCTGAATTCTGAAGGAGACCTGGCCTTGATGCCTTTTCCAAGTCCTTGTAAACTGTAAACTTTTTAGGTCTTTTCCCACATGGTAAGAGATCTGAGTCACTTAGTGTGGCTCAGCAGTTCAGGGCGCTTAGGAAAAGATGTGGGGCAACTAGCCAGTGGAGAGTGTGTTACAGGATCTGGTTACTTGAGAAATTTAAGGTGAGAAATTTAAACTATCTGGTTGTTTGGCAGGTGGCACCTCATAGCTCTGTGCACTTTTGATAAAGGACATTCTGTCTGCCATAGTCAGGCTTTCCATCCTTCAGGGCATGAATGCTCCAGATTCCTTTGAGCCACTGTTGATCCTCTGACTAGCAATCTATGTCATAGCATAGCATTCTTTTTAAATTAGAGTATAACCAGTCTCCAAAAACAAGAATAGTTTCCTTGAGATAACTGGGAAAGTATTAGGCTAGAGAAAGGAGGAAGGGAACTGAAGAGTGTGAGAATGCTTTTCCAAAGTGTGTGCTGTTCTCAGGGCCGCACGCAGAGTGTCTGTGCTTGTTCCACGTGCCAGTGACCAGTCTGGTAATAGGCATTCTGTTCATTGGCTCTCATTGCTGTTGCACTATGAATTCTGGGTCTTCCTAGCAAGATTCAGGTGCTTCAATGTTGAAAAAATTGGAGTGTGGTGTTACAGGCCCAGGTGGCATCCTTAGGTCCATCTCTGAAGAGATTGCCCAGCTTCCTGAGTTCCTGACCTTCTTCCCACCGTGCCCTGGCTGCCCTTGTTGTTGACTCTGTAGAGAGGGCTTAACTTTGAAGGCAGACATCTGACCTGGTTCAGAGCCAGGCTGTGCCACCCACTAGCTTCATGGCCTTGGGCAGAGACCTTAGTTTTCTGATCTGTGTAATGGAGCTTGCAGGTAGTTGTTAGGATTAGAGATGGGGTAGGTAAGGCTTATTCTGATGTGTGCCAGGTACTATCTAATGACAAACCAGAGCAAGACCTGCTGTTAAGGAGCTTCATAATCATTAGCGCACACATGTCCACACCCACCTGCAAATCACAGGTTTCTTGGTGTATAGGGAGCCCTCCAAGGGTCAGGGCCATATTCACAAGCAGATGAGGGACTCAGTCTTCACTGAGTAGTACCCATGGTCTGTTTTGCTTCAGCATGCTTTCTAACCTTGTAGGACTGAAACTGTAGAGGGGAACAGTGACAGTGAGTAGCTGAGAAGGGAGAGGGGCCGAAGCAGCAGATCTAGACCTAATCCATTCCCCTCGATTTACAGATAAGAACTCTTAAGACAGGTAAATCACCTCTGTGCTAATGTTCCCACAAGGTCAATGCCCAGGCATTTTCATGGGGCATTAGAGTCAGGATTAGAGATTTGTTGGCTCAAGGTCCTTGACCTCTCTGTAGTACATCCAAGTCCGTGAAACCAGGTAAACAATGACATTTTCAGGACCTTAGTGTCTGAACAAAACTGATAAGTGTTTAGAAGAGCAAATGGCACTCTTCCCAGATAACCAAAGGAGTCATCAACAAGCACAGGTCTTCCAAAGATGGTACACATCCAAGAGTTAATGAGGCTTGCAAGTGTCAGCTGAATGAAGCAAATGGGCAAGACTTTAAAGCCAGTGCATTCATACTCCGATCATGAGACTAGAAGCCCCAGGAAGGCAAAACCTAAATCTTCCTCGCTCGTTATCACATCCTCAGCCTGTGGCATCAAAGGTATACAAAGGGGCTTAGTGACTACTCAAGGAATCAGTTCTTCCTTTCTCTGTCTTTGGTGTTGGGGACGCCTGACAGAGAGACCCCAGGCAGCATGTATGAAAGTAACCAGGGAGGGAAGAAGCTCAGTAGGGGTGTTTTTTAAGCTATACTTGATTCAAATATGAAATCTTAATAAAATTTTTAATATTTTCATACATACTTTGGCTATATAGTCCCACATTTTCTTCAACCTGAGAAATTCTAATACACTATAGCAATAGGTACAAATGTGACCCTTTCAAGACAAAACTACATACAAATAGATCTCTGTAATGGAAATCATTTGTTTTGTACTTTGTGGAACATTTTATATCCATCTGATTTCTTTCAAGTTCTGGGTGAAAAAACATTTCTTGACTGCCTTTAAAATTACATAGTAAAAATTCTTTCTGATTTGCTTTGCTCTGATGGAAACTTGAATGCCATGATAAATTGTCAATAGGGAGTCAGATGTATTGGAAGAATAATGAGGGCCAGGCATGATGGTACACACCTGTAATACCAGCTACTTGGGAGACTGAAGGAGGAAAATCTCAAATATAAGGCTGGCCTGGACAACCTTAGGGAGAACCTGTCTCAAATAAATAAATAAGGCCTGGGGACATGGCTCAGTAGTAAAGCACTCTGAGTTCAATCCCCAATACCAAAATAAACAAAAATAAATAATGTGGGACCATTCCAGGAATGAGGAAACGAATTTGTAAGTTTAACATATTAAAATACCCATTGACATTTTGGATAGAATTTTAGAGAAACCAGGAGGGTTTGAGGCCCACTGAGTTTAGAAAGAGGTAGCTAATGGGAAATGGAGTAACTGCTAGAATTGTATTAAAGACTGACACCATAAAAACAACAACAACAACAAAAACACAAAGTGAGCACCTAGAATGGACATGTGGGGATTATACATAAGTAGGGGAGTGGAATAAATTTCATATACTCAGAACAGAGGAAACTAGATCCGACAACATTGCCTCAACTAGAGGTACCCCTAATCATATCTGACCTCACCACACTACTTCCATCCCTTGCCTGTTTTAGCCTGTTAACCCCAGCATCTGAGGATAGCCCTTGGGTCCTAATGTTCACTCTCCCCAAAGCCCATGATATCTACTGATGATATGGCCTTTTTGAGTTCCTCTGGATGTGGAGGGAAATCCTCTCTATCAGGCTCCGTTGTGTGATAAAGGCACCTAGATATTGCTGTGATCTGAAGTTTTTACAAAGACAAGATAATTTCTCTTCAGAATAGAAAACCAGGTCTTTGCTGTCCCAGTCATCACTGGCACACAACTTATAGGAGGTTTCTGTATGTGTGAAACAACCTGAAATGTTGAGGCACAGAGGTGAGTGTGGGATGAAACATGGACTTGTGGGGTAAAAGCTTGAGCATTTCTTACTTCTGGGCTTATGTATGATTTTGCACACTTGTGTTGTCTGCGAGAGTAACTAAATCTGCCCTTTATGCTGCCGAGTCTTTGGTCATTGCGTTTTCTCCAAAGACTGCATTATAAGAATGTGGTAACTGGTCACAGTGAAGTGTAGGGAATGGAATGTGGTTAGCTGAACATTTTGAATTATTAATGTCGTGATGCACAGTGTTCTTAGTGCCCTGTAACAGCTTCCTGTTTACGATAAAGAAGGATGTAGGATTTGCATCGTTGAGTTTATACACTACCTAGTATTTTAATTCAAATTTAACATTGAAGTCACCTTGAAGTCTTATTTTAGGTCAATACAGTAAAAGGAAACAGCATGCTCTATGGGTTAGGCTTCTGAGTCACAAAGTCCCTGTCCATTGTTTGGAGGCCATGGAGATTGGATCTGGCAAGGATAATCCCCAATCCCGTGCCCTTGACAGACGGGTGGGGGAGATTTGTTAGAATGCAGCCGCTCTCTTTACCAGCTGCCCTTGAGTGTTCCAATATAGAAATGGGAGTCTCATTACTGTTTTATTTAAATGAAAGATACCGCTGAAAGAAATACTTGTAAGAAATACTTGCGTCTGTGTTTCCACTCAGTATGTGTGTGGGGGGGGCGGGGGCTGCCTTTTGTGATGGTCCTGCGGGAGCCCTTTCATCTCCAAGAGGGGAGGGTGGAGGAATTGCTGTGTCTTCCCAAGGAGTGGTTTTCCTTTGTTGTGCTTTTAAAAACCCAGGCGAGGAGGATAAGTAATGGAAGGGTCTTCATGGCAGGGAAGTCAATGTTGTGTTTAAATAAAATAGAGTTATTTTAAGATCTCAGCTTGGTTATCATCACTTCCCTGAACCCGCTGACTGCCCTCTGAGATATACCCTGAGTAGAGTATTCTACCAGATTGGTCAGAAGAAAACAGTATTTAGTGACACACATATTTTTATAAGCTTTATAAACATGTTACTGGTAAATTTTAGTGTTCTTGGATTGATTGATCTATCTTTCTTTCTTTCTGATTTGATACTGGGGATTGAACCCAGGGGTGCTTAACCACTGAGTTACACTCCCAGCCCTTTTTATTTTTTATTTTGAGGCCGGTCTCACTAAGTTGCTGAGGGCCTTGCTAAATTACTGAGGATGGCCTTGAATTTGTGATCCTCTTGCCTCAGCCTGCAGAGTAGCTGGGATTACAGGGGTACCCTTGAATTTTAGAGATTTTACAGTAAAAGGTAAGATTTTACTGTTTATTCCTGTTTTATGATTTATTGTTTTTACTTAGTATAGTATGGTTGTAATATAATCTCATTTAGCATTCAGGAGAGGTCGGATTTTCTTTTTACCATCTAATCAAGAAATGATTCACGTAAATCAGATTGAAGAGAAATGTCACTTTTTTTCCTTTTTAAAATTGTGGTGAAACATAGATGGCAAGTTTTTGCCACTATAACCCTTTTTAAATATGCCATCCTGTGGCATGAGGACCTTGGCACCATTGTGCAGCCATCACTACTGTTTATCCTCTGGACTTTATTTTCTTCCTCAACTCAGATTCCGTGCCCATGAGTGGGATATTCGTTTCTAAAACAGCATTGCAGAGCTGCAGCTGATGCTGGGTACATGTGCCGTCTGGGCTGCTCCTCTGGCCAGAGGGGTGTGTGAGAGAACTCAGTGTTGAGCAGCCACTTGTCATGGAAGAGCCTTTTTCACACACGGGTAACAGAGCCCAGAACGGGGCTGGAGCTTGGCAGCCGCAGCAGGAATTCACACAGGGTTTGCCTGTCGGAAGCCATGAGCTGCTTCAGTCCGGTGATGCTTCTTCAAGCTTGATTTGTAATTCATAGGCTTTATAGTTCTTTGCCAAGTCTGTTTAGTCCGTAAGTCTGGCTCTGATATACTTTTCAAAGCTGCCTTGGTAATTAGGCTGTGAGTTAAGTCAATAGCTGTGCTCAAAGCTTGAGTTTCCTTATCTATAAAATAAATTGGTGCATCTGTATGATCTCTAAGGGTCTCTCCCTGCCTGTCCTGTGGTTTGAGATATTTCCATAATGGATGCTGTGAACTTTTAAATTATTTATCTATTTATTTATGTACTTGTTTATTGATACTAGGAATGGGGTGCTTAACCACTGAGCCACATCACCAGCTCTTTTTAATTTTTATTTTGAGACAGGACCTCTATAAGTTGCTCTATAAGGACTGGCCTTGAACCAATCTTCCTGCCTGATCTTCCTGCCTCAGCTTCCTGAGTCACTGGAATTATAGGCATGTGCCACCACACCCTGTTACTTTTAAGAAGGATGAAGAGAAATGGAAGGTTCTAGAAGCAGAACAAAGAGTAGGAAACAAGGAAAAAAGGACCATGGCAAGCACACTGGCAAGATTAGGCCCGGAACAGATCTGAAGATGTCATTGGGCAAGGCAGGGTGGGGTAGGGGGCAGTGAGCTTCTTCATGAAGTCTGCCCATTGGAGCCTGTTGGACATTGGACACACTTTCACTGTGAATTTTGCAGGAGGTGTTTGAAGGACTATCAGGTGAAGCAGGACCATTCCAAGCCTCAGTTGAGGGGAGAGAGCCAGGTGTTGTCTCTGGTGTTGGGTGCCATCTGGAATCCCCCCCAAGCCACATTCTGCAGTGGGAAATAGGTGAGCAGCCCTAGAGAGAGTGAAGAGGGGAAGAAAATCATGAAAGAGAAAGAACTTAGTACACCTCTTATTGTTGTGAAGTTAGTCTAAGCATGGAGACTGTCCTGCCTGTACCTAGCAATTTCTTTAACTCTTTCATATAACTGTCACTGCAGTCGCTGGAGGCCAGAGTTATTAGATCCCTTTATGGTAAAGGCAGTGGTAGTGGAGAGCATTCAGATGCAGGGTGGAGGCAGATGCAAATGTTGAAGCCAAAGCCTTCTCCAGCTGTGCCCTATTCCTCAGTTCTCCACCCTCCTTTCCTTGTCTCAGACCTCCATGTGGTTGTGACCTCATACTCCCAGGGCTTACAAATGTCCAGTGTTTGTCCTACTTCGAGAGAGAGAGACATTCACATTCTACCCAGATTGAAGCACAAGACTGGATGCGGGGCCTCCAGTGCATCTGGATGTAGGCTCTCACTCTCCTCAGCTTTGCTCTCTGTCGTTATTCCCAAGGAGGCCCTTTCTGTGTGGACAACAAAGGCATCCTGCCCTGTGCTCAATAAAAGTAGTGCAGACATCTTGGGGGTGACTGACTAGTCCTTCTGGCTGGAGATCCAGGTGTCATTGGCCAGTCCAGAGGTGTGTGCACACCTGGAGTTCCAGGGCTGGGAGGTAGGTAGGTAGGTGCTCCACAAAGGTGGAGTGGTACTCTCTGCTTGCACTGTGTTGCCATCTAAGAGTGTGCCAGTGGATAGCTTGGCAGTGTTGGTGCAAGAGCTACTGTGGTCTGTAGAATTGCAGTCTCAGTCCACAGTTCTTGTGACTCAGCTTCAAGGTTCCTAGCCATCTCAAGTCATGTCTGCCATACTCCTTTGAGAAGTCATCTTACAGCAAGTTAAAGCAATTAGGCATTGTGTGTTCAGGTTTCTAGTTCTAAGGAAGAACTTTCAGCCTTGGCCATGAAGTGGATCATTAAATTGGATTTTTAAAGTTTATTTTCCCATCAAAGAGATTTTTTTGAAATCGGTACCTTACTTTTCAGTTCAGTTTCTTGGAGGTAGAATCATGGGTCTTTCAGAGCTTCACTTTAGCAAGCTTCTGTCTTTGTGTTGGTATGGATGGAAGCAACATTTATTGAGGATTTTTTTTTTTTTGTCAGACACCTTTGTTGGGATTTGATATAAACCTGCACCTATAATCTTCTGAGTAACCCTATATGGTAGGTGGTATTCTAGCTAGTAATAAGTATTTGTGCAATAATCAGGAGTGAGCATTTTCTGAATTTTCCCACATGTTAGATAATTACAGAATTCCAAGAGTCTCAATTATCATTAGAACAATTTCAGCACAATTATGTTCAGATAAGTTAAAGCAAATTATTTTATTTTAGTTGTTAACAGCTCCAGAGAAAGCTGTTAATTTTATATTCTTTAAAGCTGTAACTTTTCCTCTGAAAGGTTGACTTTTAAAATATTAAGCCATTCCATCAGGTCTTGTTTACTTGTGCTTTGACAAGGAGAGAGTTGTAGGACTAAAAAAGGAAACAGCCTTCAATGTCAGAAAGAATTGAGTTGTTTTGAAGGTGGACTTTGACCTGACACAGAAAGCCCTCCCTGAACCAACAATTAGAAGAAAATTGGGAGCATCTAAGATAGAATGAAGCATCATCATAAACAAGGGTGCTTTACAAATATTAGATGATACATGTAGATATGCTTTGAAATAAATGTGTTTAAGAAGGGCTTCACTGAGCCTTTTTTGTAAGTGACGTTTCCCCATAGTGCTTTTATTCTCTGCATTGTATCACTGCCATCTCACATGGGGATTGTGCCCCTTGATTCCTCCAGAGCCTCTGCCAATAGCTACACAGTGAGTCTTTTATGTCTCAAGGTACCACATATATGGGTTCCACCAACTGCAGATGAGAAATGTTTGGAAACAATAACTCCAACACATTCCTGAAAGCAAAACTTGAATTTCTTCCCTGAGTACTATACAGAATCCATTTGTGGTATACAACGCATAGCTCCTGCCTTTAGCATCTCAGCCCCTCTCCAGCAGTCGTCTGAGTCTAGTTTGCCTTGTCTTTCTTGTTTGCCAGCTGTGTAATGCGGCCTACTGTGGTCACATCTTTACTGAACATGTGCAGACTTCTCTTCTCGTACCAGGGATTGAACTCAGGGGCTCTCAACCATTGAGCCACATCTCAGCCCTATTTTGTATTTTATTTAGAGAAAGGGTCTCACTAAGTTACTTAGTTCCTCCCTATTCCTGAGGCTGGCACAGGCTGGCACTCACAGTCCAGAGACTGGCATTCACAATCCTGAGGCTGGCATAGGCTGGCACTCACAATCCTCCTGCCTCAGCCTCCCGAGCAGCTAGGATTGTAGGCATGTGCCACCAGGCCTAGCTCAGACTCTTTTCTCTTGCTACTGTTCCCTGAATCATACAGTGTAACAATTACTTACATTAGCACTTCCTGGAGATTATTTAAAGTATATGGAGATTATATGCAAATATTATACCATTTTATATAAGGGACTTGAGCATCCCCACAAGGGTCCTGGAATCAAATCCCCCAGATGCTGGGGGACAAAAGACTTGTTTTCAGGCTGTTGCTTCTTCTGGACACTCGTCCTCCTCTGTATTCCAGCAGGAGGTGGAATGAGGTGAACTCAAGGGTCCAGCTTTGTAACAAAGATGTCAAACAACTCTAGGAAGATTTTTATTTTTAATTAACCCTGAGAGGTTGACTTTTGTATGCCCTGCTTAGAATATTCCACAATTGCTTGATACTCACTATGTTCCCAAACTGAACTTATTCCCTACTGAAACAGAATTTAATCCCCCCATAATCTCTTTCCCAAGATTTCCAATTCGAGCCTGTTTTCTCAACACTTACCTTAGGGTTGTCTTTGAACTTCTCCCTTAGTCCTTCCTGCCACATACTTTTCTGAAATGAGTAACTCTTTCACAGAACACTTCTTCCCCACCATGGTCTTCTTGCTTTTTAAAAAAAATATTTTTAGTTGTAGATGGACACAATAACTTTATTTTATTTATTTATTTTTATGTAGTACTGAGGATCAAACCCAGTGCCTCACACATGCCAGGCAAGCACTTGCCACTGAGCCACAATCCCAGCCTTGTCTTCTTGCCTCTTGCCACAGCTTGCAGCCAGTCTCCATATTCTTGGATCTGGGCACAATCCCCAAGCTCTTCCATATCTGGCTCTACCTTCTTTCTACATTCTGCTGCTTATCAGCATAAACTCCTCACTGATCCCAGCCCAGCCGGACTCCAGGCCCAAGGTGTGGGTGCTCTGCCTCCCCTGCTTCCCTTGCCTTTCTTTTGACATTTTTTAGACTTTCCTCCCTTGACCTTGGCTTCAAGCTCTGCTTTCTGCCTGAAGCTGTTCCCCACTTGCCAGTCCCTGCCTTGATCCTTCTCTTAGCTGAACTCTCTGTAAGCTTCCTGGCCATGCTATTCATTTTATCAGTACCTGGTTTTGGTGTTATTTATTGCTTCGAATCTCATTTTCTTTTTTTTGGTACTGGATATTGAACCCAGTAGTGCTCTAACACTGAACTACACCCCCAGCCCTTTTTATTTCTTATTTTGCATTAGGGTCTCACTAAGTTGCCAAGGCTGACTTGTGATTCTCCCAAGTCACTGGGATTACAGGTGTGCACCATGTGTCCAGCGTAACCCTGTTAGAGTCTCACTAAGTTTCCAAGGTTGGAGCCGAGTGTGGTGGTGTGTGCCTATAAACCCAGCAATTTGGGAGGCCTGAGGCAGGAGGCAGGAGAATCATCAAGTTTGAGGCCAGCCTTGGCAATTTAGCAAGATTCTCATTCACTTAGTGAGAACTTAACTGAAAACCCAAAAAGATTTAGGGATGTAACTCAATGGCAAAGAACACTGGGTTCAATCCCCAGTATCAAAAAAAGAAAAGAAAAAGAAAAAAGTTTCCAAGACTGGCCTCAAACTTGCAGTCCTCCTGCTTCAGACTCCTGAGTTCCTGGGATTACAAGGATGTGCTGCCATGTCCAACTCAAAAGGTGTGTTTTAAGAAAGAAAATAATGCTTTAGGGGATTGATATTTTCCCCCGTCTTCTTCATGTAGGGCTCATGTTTATTAAACATTGTCCCCAGAGAGTACAAGATTGGTTTGCCATTTCTATGTCTGAAAGCAAAGAGATCCCACATGGCCATCTGTGCTTTTGGCAGGTCCTTCATGTATACACCTGCTTCCTTTGTACAGTCGGTCTTTTGCTCTGAGGCTTTGGTCCAAAGTTTATGAGGGTTTCTCCGTATCCTCAGACATCATCCTTCAATTAACATTTATGTTATTTGTGTATTTATCTTTGTCCTATGTCTTAAGATATTTCCCCTAGGAATTCTAGCTCTGAAATATTTAAAATGTTGACTTCAAAAGTCAGCGGAACTGTGCCAAATGTGCTGCTTCTGAAGATAAATGGGAAGGCTCTTGACAAAAAGGACAAAGTCAAGGCCTATTATCTTAAACAGGATGCAGTATGTCTCAGGCTGGTTCATGGCTATAGAAAGAGAAGAAAGCCTTACATTGAAACAAAAACAAACCTATTTTCACCTTATAAATGGCCATTCCCATGGAACACCATCTCAGCCCTCTCAGCCTCTGTTTGTGGGTGTTCCTGCCCCAGCCCTCTCTCTTGCTGCTGAGAGTGTCACAGAGCCCTTGGCTCCAGAGTGAGTCATGTCCTGTGTAGAAATTGAAAACTTCATTCCAGTGATCCACCTGTGCTCCTCATAGCTTGTGATTGCAAAGTCAGTGGGCATTTGGAGACATTGACAGCAAAACTCGTGGCCTTCCAAGGGAATTTACAAGTAACACTGCTAGTTAGGGTAGTTATTTAGTATCTTGTCTTTCCCTCCTTTGATTCCTTGTGCTGTGTGTTTTTTTTGTTTTTGTTTTTGTTTTTTTTTTTTTTTTTTTTGGTACCGGGGATTGAACTCAGGGGCACTTAATCACTGAGCCATATCCCCAGCCCTATTTTGTATTTTATTTAGAGACAGGGTCTCACTGAGTTGTTTAGTGCCTCGCAGCTGCTGAGGCTGGCTTTGAATTTGTAGTTCTCCTGTCTCAGCCTCCCAATCTGCTGGGATTACAGGCATGCGCCACCGCGCCCAGCTCCTTGTGCTGTGTTTTAAGAAAATCTCATATCATGCCTAAAAGCACGCATGTTTACAAGCTCACTAAGAATTAATGTGGTCTTCATTCTTGCTACTTTGCAAACAAGAGATTCTGCTCCTATCCAGATCCCTAAGAGGATGTTAAGCTTTGAACAGCTTTTTATATCTATTGGAATGATAACTCTGCTTGAAATTTAGTTTTAATTTGTTCAGAAATAGCCTTAGGCTAGAATCACTTTGTGTTCAAAGTAAGAGGTGCCTCTAAGCTCACTGATTTCTGGGCTTGGGTGTTAACTTCACCAAAGAGGAAAACAGTTTTACCTAACCTTGTGGAGCTTACAGCCTCATTGGCAGTATAGGGCTCTCACAAAGTGGCTTATTACTTACACTTTCACATATGTAAGCACCTTAGTGAATGGCTCAGGGAAAAAAGTACTGTAGATAGGTTGGAGGCATTAGGATTACTATGGAAAAGAGATAGGCCTGGAAGGGACCTGCATGACCCAGGGTTTTCTAATGATGGATAGTAGCAGTGGTTTTTATGAGCCAGTTAAGAGGAGCCCAGCCTTCAGGAGCAGGAGCTTAAGTAACTTGGACAGAAAAGGAAAAAGATGGAGTAATTCATCAGGGCCAGATGTAGATTAATTGAGCACATGGACTTTTATCCTTAGTGATTTGCTGAAGGGTTTGATTAGAAAAGTAACATAACAAAAGTTGTTTTGTTTCCAAGGAACACATGCAATGAGGATGCACAGGATGAATTGGAGTGGGGAGTGTGGCAGTTCTTATAGATAGAAAGTGGAAGGAAGGTAGGTTTGAAAGAGAAAAGCAGAGGTCAGCCATGGATATTGATTAGGCCTGGGGGATTCCAAGGTTCTGTCCTGGAAAAAGGAGAGAGGCCAGAATGAATGCTGGCAGGCTGTCAGAATGCAACCATTAACATGAGTCACAGCAAGACAGGGATTAAAACCAGGTCAGCAGTCAAGAACTAGGACACCTGCTTCCTCATCGGCCATAGGATGACACACAGAAACCAAAAGGACAGAACAGGATAGATTGGTAGCTTGAGCAGCGAAGGACCCACTGGAGCAGTCTAAGCATCAAGGAGATGGACATAGAGGCAGCAGTAGTAAGGATTTCAACAAGACCTCTGGGGGCCAGGCAGTGGGTACCTGTAGTAAAGAAACTTGTCATTGGGCAAACTGCCTATTTATATACTGATCCCACAGGCAGACCCTGATTGGATGACCACAGGTTGCTGCCATGTGCAGCTGCTAGCCACAAAGCAACAAGCTGGTGTCAAAAGGTGACCAGTCTAAAAAACATCTCAAAGATAGACATGGAAGGACTTAGTGACTAAGAGTATGTGAGGGAGAAGGGAGAGAGAAGGGTGAGATTTATCCTAATTCTCTGCCCATGAGGTGAAGTGTATGGTGGACTGGAAGAAATGAAAAGATGGAAAATGAAGAGTCAGTTTTTGAGAAGGGTTGAGTGTGAAGTGATGGGATATTCACAAGGAAATAGCAATAGAAAGCAAAGAGCTGGGAGACTGGAGCCAAGATGAGGCACCTACAGTGAAGAAACAGATTTCAGAAACTGAACCATCCATTTACTCATTAACAAATATTTATTGCAAAACTATCATACATCTGCTAGGTATGATAGATGAAGGCCTAACCAATATCCATGCCTGACCTCTGCTTTTCCTTCCTTCCACTTTCTATCTATAAGAACTGCCACACTCCCCACTCCTCATTGAAGAATTCTGCATGGAGATAAATATGAAGAGAAAAAAGTCGAGAAAAGGGTAAAAAGTGCGGCCAAAACGTGAGAGAAGGAAAAAGGAAATAGAAGAAGAGTGCTCAGAGAAGAAATCTGGCTACTGTAATATTAGGGGAAGTAGAGAACATTTTTCAGAATGATGTGGTAGTTAATAGCAAGCACAGTTTGCCCCTAGTGCAGAATTTTTTACCCCTTCCTTCAGAAGTGGGGAAACCTTCCTAGACCACTGAACCCTCAATCCATGGGTAAGCTCCCAGGCCCCCACATAATGGCTCATTTAGCATGTCTTAGTGATGGCCCTGCATCTGAGTTTTCTGTTACGTATTTATTGGCACCCACCTATTTTCACCTCTTGACTTTGTGTCATCCAGGCATTTCTGTGAACTTATAGGTGATCCTCTGCCTGGGTTCTATTGCCATAACACTCTTCCTTTTTAGGTAGTTTCTTCTTCCTTTTCAAACTGTTGGTGCTGGGTACCTATTGTGCAGATGCTTTGTGCCTTCTGACCTTTCTCCTAGTTCCCCTGTCTGGCTTCCTCATCCCTGCCACCAAGTCTGTGCCTAGGTTTGTTTTCACATGTTTTGTTTTCTGGCTTTACTCTTCCCACACATTCAGACCTCCTGATGCCACCGCCTAGCCAGCAGCTCTAATCTTGCCACCTACTCAGACCAGTAGTTTACGCTGACCTTGTTACGTGCCTCTGCAAGTCTTCTCCCTGCTGGCCCTCCACATTGCTGCCATGTTGGTATCCTTCCCCCTAAGCTATGTCTTTGAGTTCTCGGAAGAAACACACTGGGTTTTGAGCCCTTCTTGTAGACTCCTATCAGAAACACCATAAGTTCCATTTTCCAGTTAGAATAAAATATGAAAAAACGAAAAATCATTCTGTTTTACCATGGAAGAAAATCATCATTAAAGTCATTTTCACATGTTGCTTTCAAGTTCCTTTTCCCTTATGTAGTTTTTTTTTTTTTTTTTTAGGAACATAATTGCAACCCCATTCTTGTAGGTTGCTTTTTTGGGAACATTCTAACATGAGTTTTTCCTTACTAACTAACTATGAAACATAATTTTTAATGGCCTCCTAATTCCTTAGGAAGTTCCTTTTTTAGCACAAAATCTGCCATGAGTTCTAACAGTGTTGGGAGAGCTGTGTCCATAGCTAAAGGATCAGGATTTTTTTTTTTTTTTTTTTTTTTTTTTTTGGACTGGGGATTAACCAGGGCCTCAGATGCTCTACCACTTTCCCAAAGCTACACCCTCACCTCTTTTCATTTTATTTTGAGACAGGGCCTCGTTTAGTTGCTGAGGCTGGCCTCAAACTTGGCAATCCTTCTGCCTTAGCCTCCCATGGTTAATGTTGTTCTTGGCACATGCTTTTAAAATTGGATTTGAATTGGTATTGGAATTGGAATTGAATTGGTATTGTTCTAAAAATTATTGCTGTGGTTTCAATATTTGTTACCGTCAAAACTCAAAAGATGAAATTTAGTTGAAATACATTGGAAGGTGGGCCTTTAACAGGTGATTAGGACATAAGGATTTTACTCTTGTGAGTTGGTTTAATGCCTTTTCCCAGGCTGGTCTGGGACTTGAGATCTTCCTGCCCTCACCTCCTGGGTTGCTGGGATTACAGGCATGTGCAGGCATGTGCCTATGTGCCCTGCGTGTCTGGTATACTTAAAAACAAAATTTTTTTTTTGTTATTGTTATGACAGTGTAAGTTCATAAAATGCAAATGTCCAGCTTAATGACTTATGACAGGAGTACCTATGACAGGGCAGAGACCATGACCATTCTTCATCCCCCAAGTGACAGGCTCCTTTCCAGATGTAGCCCTGCCCCTTCCCCTGTCTGTAAACAGTGTCCTGACTCCTGGGGATTCATTTCCTTATTTTTCTCTGTAGTTGAACAACCTTAATTAAATATTCCTAAACGATAAAGTTTAATTGGGGTGAGTTTAGATTTTTTGCAAACAGTATCATATAGCTGCATTCCAGTTGTTTCTGCCCTTCTTCTTAATAGTTGGTCTTCAGGACTTGCTACTGGCCAGGTGTGGTGATGTACATGTTGAATCTCAGTGACTGTGAGGCTGAGGCAGGAAGATTGCTAGTTCGAAGCCAGTGTGGACAACTTAGGGAAACCCTGTCTCAAAATAAAAAAATAAGAAAGACTGGGAATGTAACCCCATGGTAGAGCACCCTGGGTATTTTTTGGTGGATATTTCTGTAGTGAATATGTCTTGGAATAGGTCCCTGGGTTTGTGTTAATTTATCTTCAGCTTTACTTAATATTGAGAAACTGTTTCTGAGTGCTTCTCTCAGACTGCATCCCCATCAGCAGGGAATGAGTGTTCCTGTTGCTGACATCCTTGCCAGCACCTGCCATTGTCAAACTCTTAGGTATTTCTCAATCTGGTGAGTATCCGGAGTATCACATTATGACTTTAGTTTGTATTTCTTTTTCTTTCTTTCTTTCTTTCTTTTTTTTTTTTAAACTAATGAAGTTGAATCTGTCTGTCTGTCTCTCTTGACCCTCTGGATTTCTTTTATGAAATGTTCATTTTGTAAAATTCCATTCCTTTTTTGGTTGTTTTCCTTGTTGATTAGTAGTTCTTAAGTCCTCTGTTGGTTATATATGTGGCAAATGCCCTTTCTCACTAGGTGTCTTCCACTTGTACTTTTTTTTTTTTTTTTTAAAGAGAGAGAGAGGCAGAGAGAGAGGGAGAGAGAAACTTTAACATTTATTTTTCAGTTATTGGCGGACACAACATCTTTGTTGGTATGTGGTGCTGAGGATCGAACCTGGGCCGCACGCATGCCAGGCGAGCGCGCTACCTCTTGAGCCACATCCCCAGCCCCCACTTGTACTTTTTTAATGATGTGATACAATGACCAGAAGTTCTTGATTTTAATGTAATACATTTTCTCTCTCTTTGTTTCCTTAATGGCTTGGTGTTCTGTGTTTTGCCTGGTAAAATTAAAGTAAAAACTTTGACTCATGGAGCATTGACTGTCATGAAGGATATGCATCTGATGGAACTCAAAATAGAATTTATAAAGATGGCGCTTCCTGGGGCCCATAAACAGAAGTTTTAGAGCTGTGAGTCCTTAGGTGATATAGTTCCAACTTCTCCATTAGACACCGGAAAGCGATAAGGGCTGGGTGTGATAGTGCACGCCTATCATCCCAGAGACTCTGGAAGCTGAGGCAGGAAGATTGCAAGTTTGAGGCCAGCCTGGGCAACTTAGTGAGACCTTGTTCAAAATAAAAAGGCTGGGGATGTAGTTCAGTGTTAGTGTACACTGAGTTAAATTCCCAGTGCCACCATCATCACACACACACAAAAAGGAGATTGAGATCTCTGAGGATGGATGGTTCGCGACACTCAGAAGAGAAAAAGCTGCCTGGCAGGTAACCACAACATTCATCTCTGCCCCACCTGGCAAGCTTGCATCTTTCATCTTTGTTCACTTCTCCCTGAGCTTATTCATTCACTATAACCCCTGAGCTCATAAAGTCCCATGACATAGAGTGTAGAAGAGCCAGGATTTTGAAAGAACACATTTGACTTAATAAAAAGTGGAATGAACATTTCCTCATAACTGTCATAAAACCATGATTGTCTACAACCCTCATAATTCCTCAGATTTGATCAGTAAAGGTTAGTCTGATGCCATCTTGGCAGTCACTTACTTTATTCTTGATTTTTTTTATATAATTTTTTTTAAGTTTTAGGTGAACACAATATCTTTATTTTACATTTATGTGATGCTGAGGATCGAACCCCATGCCTTGTGCATGCTAGGCGAGCACTTTACCACTGAGCCACAATCCCAGCCCCCTATTCTTGCTTTTTAATATTAACCATCTCTTTTTTAATATTTATTTTTTAGTTTTCGGTGGATACAACATCTTCATTTTATTTTTATGTGGTGCTGAGGAATGAACCCAGGGCCCCACGCATGCCAGGCGAGCGTGCTACCGCTTGAGCCACATCCCCAGCCCCCTCTTAATTTTTTGTTTCTTCATTCATTAACTGCCTTCAGTTGTCATTTCCCCCTTTCTTTTCTTTCCCCCTTCATTTTATTTAATTTACAATTTATTTTCTACAGCTGATAGTAAGATGTCCTGTAATAGGAGTGGCAGTTATGGAATGGGTCCTCACCCCAGATGTGGAAAGGCACCTGATTATCCTCCATCAGTATCCAGTGGCCCTTATGCTTTAGGCAGACATAGGCTACTCTGAAAATCTGAAGACTGTGAGGGGACTTGCTCTCCCCAAGAGATTCCTAAACTCCAGGTTAAAATTAGAAATTAATGTACGGCTTTGGTGGCAGTTGCACTGGGGGAGGCTCCTGGAATAATTTCCATTTAGCCAAAAGCTAAATAATTTCCTGAGCATGGCTGTGCTTTTAAAATCTTGGTCTCTAACATAGATTTTGGGCACAGGATGCTGCTGCTATCAATTCCCCACTCACTCCTCACCATCAAGGCTCCTGTGTCCATTTAATAAACTTGTTCTTCACTGGGAAGGAAGCCCCAAGGGAGAACAGTGGGCGAGACCTGCTTCCAGCACACTTCTGCTTGGGCAGTTGTATTAGAAGGTGTCAAGTTCCAGGGATCTGGGCCACACAGACACTTCACTTTAGAAAATAGAGGGTAGAGTCTATTTTTTAAAAAATTCTAAAAATCTTTTGTGTCCTCCTCCCTGTAGGATCCCTCACAGTCCCTTAATTGATCTCCTTGTTTCCTTTTCATGCCTCTGTCATCTCTCTTCTTGTCTTGGGAAAGAGAATCCTCCCAAAGCACAAGTTTGTTCTTGTCACCTCGCCCTTTGATACTCCAGTGGCCCTCACCTCAGGACAGGTTCCAGCCTATAACTTCCCTTTAAGTTCCTCCCAACCATATAACCCCCTACCCCACCCCCCAGGCCTTTGTATTTCCTTGTGTTTCAGTCCTGCCCTGGCATAGCCCAGATGTTAATTCTCTGTAAAATGCATCCCAAGACTTGCCAAACCAGAAGTAGCTGCTCCCTCCCCAGATTCCTTCTTTAGGCCCCTTATTTTCCTGTGGTGTTTTCCTAGAGCTTGAGGTGGAAAAGGTGGGGCTAGAATCCTGTCATCCTCTTCAGCTGTGGATTGATAGTTCTTCTCACTGAAGTCTCTTATCAGAAAGCATTTCATATCACCTTAGAAACTGTAGTTGGTATTTATTCTGAAAAGTAGGATTGTTGGATTCCACTTTGGGCTGCTGGGAATCTACTGTGGATTGCTTCAACTTTACCAAATAATAACAAATTGTTTTCCCAAGTGCTTATACCAATTTACACCCAGCAAGGAGTTCCACTGTTCCGTGAACTTGTCATTCCTTGATGTTTTCATTTTTATCTCTTGGGTGTAAAATAATCACTCCTGCCTTTAATTTGCATCTTCACAGTCTGACACAATGAAGCCATCACATCTTTGTGTGTGTGTCAGGCGTGTGTTTCCTCCTATGTCCCACATCTTCATTCCTTTTGCCACTTTTGTCTTTTTCATGTGTAGGGCTTTTTTATAGATTGTGGCTATCCTTTGTAGGTTAGTTAGAGGAAACACATTTTCCTGGACTTCTTCAGTTTTGTTCCGCCACCATACCTAGGGTGTTGCCTTCTTCTCCATCTTTACTATGACATCTGCTTCTCATGCACAGGAAGGGAAAGGAAATGGGAAGCACACTTTTCCCTCTAAGCTATGACCTGGAGGTTGCTCACCTCACTTCTGTCCACATCCTATTGTCTATTGGTCTCTGGCCAAACCAAGCTGCAAAGGAGGCTGGGAGGTATAGTCTGTATTCTACACAGGCCTTTACCCCACTGAAAATTGAAGAGAATGAATTCAGGGACCGCTGATGGGTTGAAAGACTTGGAAAGGTTTAGCCATTGAGAAGAGAATAAAGAAATACAGTTGTCTTCAAATTAATTTTGTCTCAGTAAACCTTTTTCTGATACTTATACCCTTCGTATCATTAAAACTTCACCTGCAGAGCTCTTAATATTATAATTTGCAAGCCTATTTTCATTTTTACTTCAGAAATGCGTTTATTGCCAGGTGTTGTGGAACACGTCTGTAATCCCAGTAGCTCAGAAGGCTGAGACAGGAGAATCTTGAGTTCAAAGCCAGCCTCAGCAAAAGCGAGGTGCTAAGCAACTCAATGAGACCCTGACTCTCAATAAAATACAAAAATAGGGCTGGGGATGTGGCTCTGAGTTCAATCCCCAGTACCAAACAACAACAACTACAACAACAAAAAAGTGTGTTTATAATTATCAAAGGAAATATAAAGAAGGAATGTTAGGAAATAAGCCGGGCATGGTGGTATACACCTGTAATCCCGGAGTCTCAGGAGGCTGAGGCAGGAGGACCTTATGTTTCAGGGCAGCTCAGAGATTTAGTGAGGGCTTAAAAAACTTAGTGAGACCCTGTCTCAAGAAAAAAAATAAAAAGAGCTGGGAATGTGGCTCAGTGGTTAAGTGCCCCTGAGTTCAATCCCTGGTATCAAAAAAAAAAAAAAGGGAAATAGGATGACTATGTAGAAGCTGAAATTTCTGATGCATTAATTTAGTTAATTTGCCAGGGGATAAAAGTTACATTAAAAAAAATCCATCTTTATTTATTTTCCATTGTTCAAATGTTTAAGGGGTACAGCATCACATGGATTCTGTGTCCAATGGCCTTAGCAGGAAGGTTGCTTCAGAATTTGGCCCGAACCATGCCACTGTTTCCATGGGCACAAGTTACCTTTCCCCAGATTACTCTGGTTTTGTTTGGTTTGCCACCAGAAGTCACTGTGTTGTTTTTTGCTTTGTACACATAAGCACATCTTTTGCCCAAGCAGAACTTGGCTTCATCTCTGGTATAAAAAAGTTCAATTTTTAGAAGAGCTTTGTGCTCACTTTGGTTCTGGAAACCCTGCTTATAGCCAGCAAAAATGGCTTTGCACCACAGCCTTTTAGAATTGCTGTTCCCTGCAGGCCTTCACAGGCTCCAAGATGGCGGAAAGAGCTATGTTTGTTATTTTTGCAAACTATTGCAGAAGACAGAATCTTAGTCGCTCAGTACTGGAAAAAAAAAAAAGCCTCCAACTTTTCTTTTTTAATCAAGTTCATGGTTTTCTTTTTTTTAAGTTGGACAGCATGCCTTTATTTTGTTGGTTTATTTTTATGTGGTGCTGAGGATCAAACCCTGTGCCTCACACATGCAAGGCAAGCGCTCTGCCACTGAGTTGTAGCTCAGCTCAAAGTTCATGTTCGTTTTAATCTAAAGCATATAAGTTAGATGATATGGTTTTAAGCTGGTAGCTGTGGAAGTTTTACGGGTTTAAGATTCTGTCTCACTATCTCCTCTCTCTCTTCCTGCATTAGCTAATGGCACGCACCTCTGATTTCCCCAGGTATGGCGTAAGTCCAGAGAACATTATCCTCTACGGTCAGAGCATTGGGACTGTCCCCACTGTAGACTTGGCCTCACGGTATGAGTGTGCTGCTGTCATTCTCCACTCCCCTCTGATGTCTGGTCTGCGTGTGGCTTTTCCGGATACCAGAAAAACCTACTGCTTTGATGCGTTCCCCAGGTGAGCTCACATTAGTACAAGCGTGAACTTGGCCAACAACCCAATCTCACATTGATACTGCCATTAACAGTGAAACTGCCAGGTATTTACTAAATATATCCACACATTGGGCCCTGTGCTGGAGATATGAGGCAACTATGACACATATACCATAGAGACTTTATCCTCTAGGGCCTACCTAATTTATGAAAATCTCCCAGAGGATGTATAAGGACCTTGAATATGCTGATACCTAGGATTAATAGATAAAGCTGTACCACATAAAATAAAAATAGCACCCACATATCCCCAAAGGAACTTATAGTTCAGCATTTGTTCATCTGGAGGAAGCCACATGCAGAAAGAATGAAGAAGCAATTAGCAATTGTTTGGATGGGTACTCAAATAAAATGACAAGTAAACTCAAGTTTGAAATTTCTCTTTTCCAGTTATACAGTACAGGTAAAGGAAAGGTGACATGCTTGGTTAATCTTTGTAAATAGAATTAAAAGTTTGGGCTAGGAGCAGTGGTACATGCCTATAATCCCAGGAAGTTAAGGCAGGAGGATCACAAGTTCAAAGCCAGCCTCAGCAATTTAGCAAGACCCTTTCTCAAAATAAAATTAAAAGTGTTGGGGATGTAGCTCGGTGGTAGAACCCTTGCCTAATATGCATGAGAACCTGAGTTCAATCCTTAATACCAAAAAAAAAGATAAAATGGATCACTTGCAAGCCATGTTTTGATTTGTGGTAACTGTCCTCAGGGACTGTAAAAGTGAAAAAACCACCACCACTTTTTCCTCTGCTCTCTCATTTTTAGTAGGAGGCATTGTCCTGCAGAGGTGCACCCACCAGGGGAAGTATAAGAACAAAAGCTGTGGGCTCCCCTGCCAGTCTTTTAGAGGTGGCAGAGCACTGCTAACCTAATTCCTGCTATTTTCTAGTTCCTACTGATAGAAGGAGGAAAAATATACTGCAAACACAAAAGCAATGAGCACATTGGTTCTTGAATACCTCTGTTTGAAAATTCCTATTTCTGTTTTTGTTTGTTTGTTTGTTTGTTTTTGGTGGTGCTGGGGATTGAACCCAGGACTTTGCTGGGATTGAACTCAGGATTGAACCCAGTAGGCAAGCACTCTACCAACTGAGCTATATCCCCAGACCTCCGTTTCTGTTTTTTAATAGAACATGTTTGCCCCCTAAACTTGTTTCACAGTATGTTGTTAAAGTATCCTGAGATTGTTACAGCAAGCTGGCTAACACATACTACCATTTTATAGGAAAAGTCTCTGAAGAAGTAATACAGTTTTAGAACTTTGATTGACCTATTAATTGCTGTCATTCTGCTATTACTGGGTGTAGGTGGGCATTATTTGGCTGCATGAACATGTGCTGCACAGACTGTCTGGTCTCACAGGAGCAACCCACTGTTCACACCTTGTGTGAACTTCAGTTCTATGCAGTTTACCCCAGGACTCAGTGAAACTCAGCCTCATGGGAAAGTGGATTTCTAATAGTGTGGCCAGGAATGCTAAGTAGGGCTAATATATGTCTCAAATGTGTCCTTATTTGTGCTGAATCAGTAATGAGAGACCAGTTTGTTAAAAGACACATATTTCCGCATGTTTATAGAAAGCAGTGCCAGGAGTTACCCCGGCAACATAATGAATAGTTTTTTTCCCTGGCTTCTAAATTAGCCTATACCTTAAAGTGCAGCCAGGACTAATTGCAACTTATTGATTAATAAAAAATCAACAAATTAGACTGAGTTTTTCTGTTTTACCAGTCATTGGGCTGTGAGTTTTAAGTTCATTTTTCCCTTCAATCTTCATGGCAGCCTTAAGAAGTTGATCCAGTTACTGTACTCATTTTGCAGATCAAGAAATTGAAGTTTAGAGTTTAAGTAATTTGCTTACTTAAGGTTGGTGATTGGAGACAACAAAATGAATCAATTTTTTTATACTCAGTGCCATAAATTATTAATATGATAAATTTCAAACCACTAATGGTTGCATGAACTTTAATCATTAATTGAAATTTGGTAAACATTTTCTTCCGGTGTCCACTGCTACCCAGTGGCAGAATTATTTCTGTTTATGTTCCACTCATGTTCCACTCCTCAAAAGATGATACTTTCATATTTCCTTTTTGGTATTAAAAAAAAAAATACTAGGGCTGGGGTTGTGGCTCAACGGTTAGAGTGCTCGCCTCTCATGTGCGAGGCACTAGGTTCGATCCTCAGCACCACATATGAATGAATAAATAAATAAATAGATAAATAAATAAAATAAAGGTATTGTGTCTAACTGTGTGTGTGTGTGTGTGTGTGTGTTTATTTATTTAACTAAAAAAACAAAATACCCAGATATGGTGTCACACATTTGTAATCCAGCTACTCAAGAGGCTGAGGCAAGAAAATCCTTGCAATCACAAATTTCTTTCTTTCTTTCTCTCTCTTTCTCTCTCTTTCTTTCTCTCTCTCTCTCTCTCTCTCTCTCTCTCTCTCTCTCTCTCGTACTGGGACTTGAACTCAGGGGCACTCAATCACTGAGTCACATCTCCAGCCCTATTTTGTATTTTATTTTGAGACAGGGTCTCACTGGGTTGGTTGCTTAGCACCTCATTTTTTCTGAGGCTGGCTTTGAATTTGCCATCCTCCTGCCTTAGCCCCCTAAACTGCTGGGATTACAGGTGTACACCACCCCACCCGGCTTTGTATTTTTTTTTTCCTTTCATCTCTTTTACATTTAGGGTAAGAGCATGGCATTAAACTTCAGTACATTCTTCAGACAGAAGAGATTCCCCTAAGGAGTGCAGCATGGGGCATAGTCCTAGGCCCTTCGTAACCACTGAAACCATTGAGTAAATGTCTTTTTAATTGAATATAGTTGAACTCTCTTAAAGGAGGTCACTTTTAAATTTCATAAAGGGGGAAAGTAGGTTTCCAAATAAGATTCCTAATATACAATTAAATACTGCCACTGAGGTTTTGATCTTTGCAAATGACATAACTGATGAGCTTTTGCAATATTTCTGGGATACCTTGAAGTGGTTGGCAGCTTCATGAGTTGTTAATAATAAAGACTGTGACAATTCTTCATAGACCTTTGTAATGTGTACTTGATGTTCGAACTTTTAATTATCTCCACAGCTTCATGCCTGTTATTTAATAAGCTCTCTGAGCCTCAGTTCCCTCCTTGATAAACTGGAGCTGGTCACTCCTCTCTCATCATGTTTCATTGAGGATTAAATGAGATTGTGTGTAAAGTACAAAACACTCTGTTATAGTAAATGTTTAATAAGTGTTAGCTGTTACTTTTAACCAGACTTCCACGGGATCTTGTGAAAATAGAAAGGAGATGAGTAGAGAAGAGGTAGGGGATCAAAAAGAAGGAAACAGAAGAAATTGAGAAATGAAATTGATCCAATTATGCAATATGTATGTATGAATATAGGACAATCCCATCTTTATGTATAATGATGATACAGCCATTATCATAAATATTATTTAATATAGATAGCCAGGCAGTGCGGCACATGCCTGTAATACCAGTGACTCAAGAGGCTGAGGCAGGATGATCACAAGTTTAAGGCCAGACTGGGCAACTAAGGGAGACCCTTTTTCAAAAAATAAAAAGGGCTGGGGATGTAGCTCAGTGGTAATGCACCCTTTAGGTTCAATCTCCAGTGCAAAAAATATATGTGTACATTTATATTTACATAAATAGAAGAAAAACTAGTAGAGGAAGGGCATCAGTGGAGGGGATGGGAGAGAAGGGGAGGTACTGGGGAATGGATTGGGGCAACTTATATGCATATATAAATATGTCACAGGGAACTATACTATTATATATAATTATAATGCACAAATAAAAACATTTTAAAAAAAGATTCCCACAAATAGTACCGATTCTTTTTTTCTTAATATATATATTTTTTATGAATACAATATCTTTATTTATTTATTTATTTTTTATGTGGTGCTGAGGATCAAACCCAGTGCCTCACGCGTGCTAGGCAGGTGTTCTACCACTGAGCCACAACCCCAGCCCCAAATAATACCAATTTTTATCCTTATATAACTTTGATTAGGCTCAGACATGGAAAGAGAGTAAAAATAAGAGGGTCTTTAGTGGGAGAACAAACTGGAGAAAGATTCATTGCTTTTGATTCATTTGTAGGTTAAATGAATATTACCCGCATCAGAGAAGCCCCCCAGACTCCTAGTCAAACAAACACTGTTAGTCCTTCGCGTCCCTCCTTGAGATATGCTTTAGAGCCCGGAGCACATTCCTTTGAAGATCCTTAAATATTCATTCTTTGAGAATACATTTGATTTGTATAAACATTCAGAAGTTATTTGAAATCAAATCTAAATCATGTTAAGCTTTCAATCTGAATAGTATAATTTTTATCAAAAACTGATACCTTAGCTTTTATGAAATGTAGTTCTACATCTTGTTAATCAGTGTTCTTAAAAAATGGTTTCTGAGAACTTGAGAGGCAGTGGATCAAGATATGTCAAGGGCTGGCCTGTTTATTTTTATTTTTTAAAATTCTTTCTGAAAACATGAATATATCAAAAATATTAGTTACTGATTTATTGGTCTGATGCTTTTAGGAGTTCTGTTTTTAATAAAATACTTTAACAAAAACACAATAGCTAAATGCAATGTGGTATTCTTGATTGGATCCTGGAACAGAAAAGAGACATTAGTAGAAAAACTAGTGAAATTCACATGAATTCTGAAGTTTTTAGTTAATGCTAATGTATCCAAATTAGTTTTTTAGTTTTGACAAATGTACCATGGCAATGTATGTCTTTAACCTTATAGGAAGTGGATTAAGAGCATGTAGAAACCCTGTATTACCTTTACACCTTTCCTGTATATCCAAAATGAAGTTATATTAAAAAAAGAAAAAAATAAATACAGAAAAATGGCAGAGGAAGCCAAATCATCATGGTGTATCCATGTAGGTTCATTAACTGTAAGAGTTGGATTACTCTGGTAGGGTTGTTGATAATGGAGAAGGCCATGCATGTCTTGGGCCAGAGGATACACGGGAATATTTATAACTTCCTCTCATTTTTGCTGTGAACCTAAGACTGCGCTTAAAAAAACCAAGTCTTTAATTGAAAAAAAAAAACAAACCCATTGTTAACTTCCTCATCTTTGGTGATGTGAGCATAACTAAAAGGAGCCTATTTCTCCTTTCCCCTCTGTTTTGCAGCATTGACAAGATATCTAAAGTCACATCTCCTGTGTTGGTCATTCATGGTACAGAAGATGAGGTCATCGACTTCTCCCATGGCCTGGCGATGTATGAGCGCTGCCCCCGAGCCGTGGAGCCTCTCTGGGTAGAGGGAGCTGGGCATAATGACATAGAGCTTTATGCACAATACCTGGAAAGACTAAAACAGTTTATATCTCACGAACTTCCTAATTCCTGAAGACAACAACGCGATCTTACCTCATTTACTGTGAACAGAAGAGTCCTCTGTTTTGCACATGCTTTAACTGGATAGCTAACTGGCCCATAACCACAAAGAAGTGCCCACCTTTAGGGTGCTCTGATCAAAGAGGTGAACAGACCTCAATCTTTTGTATTAAGAGGTTGTTCTACCCAATTCCCACAATACATTAAACTGAGCAGCCGTGATTCCCAGCTTCGTTACCTACAGGAATGGGAATGAGAGCTGAGTGTGGGGAACATTTTCTAGTGCTGTATAAAGTGTGCTCTCATCTGTTTCATGCCCTTGCCCATCATTTCTCATTCATTGATGCAGGACTTGTCCCTCTCTTCCCCAATGTGCTCAACATTTGATATGTGGATCTTTCTCAGCCACTGGATTTACCCATTTGTGAAGCTGTGGTGGTGTAACTGGAAAACCACTGTGGTGGCAATCCTTTTATTAATTTTTGTTAATGTGCTGATCTTTCCCCAAACACATAAGTTGAAGGGTGATTTACTGGAACTATCACGAGCAGCTTCATCAACTGTAACAATATAAATATAACTGGAAAATTCTTAAGCAAAAGGAAACTGGGGGTTTTTTTAAGTGTAAATTTATTACTAGCCAACAGAGTTTTAATATTTTGATTGTCTGGTTGGTCTATCAAAGAGCCTAGCTGACTTTCCTTCTGTAAAGTCCTCCTAATAGGCTTTTTTAAAGTACTGTACATATTTGCAATTACATTGTGCATAGATTCTTAATGGGTAGTTTTCTTTTGTCAGGCTACAACAACAAACTGCAAATTCCTTGTTTGTAATATAAATGATTGAATACATTTTGTTAGTATGTTTTTATTCCTATGTTTTGCTATTAAAAATTTTTATAACATTTCCAAGACAAAAATTCCAAGTTTATGCTTTGAAGAATTTATGTAATTAAAATTTCACTAAACTAATAATCTTTTTAGTTTAGGAGTTATTTGGGTTTTGACACTGGATTTGCGCCAAATGAGCATCAGAAATAGAAGATGCTTAAAATTGCTACTCTACTTGTATTGGTTGGGGGTTTGGGTTTGGGGGTCCTTTGTTTTACTTTTATTTTCTTTTCAAATTTAAAAGCCTTAAATGTACTGTAAGCCTCAGATTGTTGTACAACTGGATTGCGGTTGATTGCCAGTTTGTGTACTGTTGCTTGGATGCAGCACAGTGGTTGGTAATGGAATAAAGGATGCATGGATCAGAATGTGTAGGCTTGTGCAGTTTTTTCCTTTCTCTCTTCATCAAAGTAAATAGTAAGAAAGCATTTTGTCTTCGTTTGAGAAGAAATTGGTGGGCTACATCACTGTCTTTCTCAAGCTATATGCTTTTCCTCTATAAAACACCTTAGATACCCAGGCATAGTGGCACTTGCTGGTAATTCCAGCAACTCAGGGAGCTGAGACAAGAGGATCTTGAGTTCAAGGGCCAGCTGCAGCAACTTAACAAGTCCCCATCTCAAAAAAACAGTGGGAAGAAGATGGCTCAGTGGCAGAATGCCTCTGGGTTCAATCCCTACTACTGCAAATAATAATTATAAATAAAGAAATAAAAAGACCTTATAAAGCCAAGCCCTTGTCCTGGAGCTTTGGAATGGCAGCCCATGCAGGCAGCAAGCACAGGCCGCAGCCTTTTCCAAAATTAGCATAAATTCGGACCAACAGTGTTCACCTAAGTGCTATATAAACCCCTAGACTAGCACACTCCAGCAGCAATTCCTCTTGGATTCTCTCTTGCCCTATCCAAGTTCTGTTTCTATTTACATTTGAATAAATTATGTTCTTACACCTACTCATCCTGGTCTGTGGATTTGATTCTTTTGAATTTGGGAGACAAAAACCCAGCAAGAAGAAATTTGGAGTGGGCTTCTGGGGTCTGCTGCAATACTAGAGGGGATAGGTCACCATTAAGTGCTGCAGCATGTTTTTCGATTTAGAAGCCTGCAGCTTATGCAGAGCCCACCCTCCAGTGGAAGCAAGAAACTCCAGCTTCACTTTTTGGAAGCATCCAAGATTATAAAACAGGTAAAGTGCAGACAAGTAGAATATGCAGTGGATTTGATCTACAAAACAGGAAAAGAGTCTCACTATGACCCAGCTAGGTAGGGAGCAAAGTGCTGGTTTCTTTGGAAAGTCTGAGACAGGGCTATTTCACAGGTTCTTTTCAGCCCTGTGACCACGTGACCAGGAAAAGACCCACTGAGGGATGCTAGTTTCAACTCTTAGAACACCCTTCCCTGAGTGTGAATTAAGAAGAAATGACTGTAATCCCAGCTACTGTGGAGGAGGCAGGAGGACCAAAAGTTCAAGGTCAACCTGAGCAACTTAGTGAGACCCTGTCTCAAAAAAGTAATAAGGGCCGAAGATGTAACTCAGTGGTAAAGCATACCTAGGTTCAATCCCCAATACCAAAAAGGAAATAGTGTATAGAAGAAGGTGCGAGAATAAGAGGGTGCACACCTGAATATGTGCACACATGTGGAGGCTGCTTCCTGGTCCAAAATTGATACCTGTGATGCGGAGCCTTAGAAGGATGGGAACAGCTTTCCTTCCCGGAGAGGGAATCGGCAAAGCTCCAGAGGTGATGCCTGTTTCAGAAGTCTGAGACTTCTAGTCAGGAAAGAAGCCTCTTTGGGGCTACAGAGCAACTAACCCAGGATTTCAAAGCCCTGATTCTGATCCTATTTGTGAGTTAGTGCTTTGGTTCTTCTGTAACCATTTTTTTTTTTCATTTCAAAAATGATAATGAGAAACCATACAGTTGACAATGAAAGAAAGGGTGGCAGAGACTTTTCACTTCATTGCATGGTTTACATCCATTTGAACCAGCTCATGCTTTCCCAGAACTCAGGGTTGTGACACAGGAATGGCGTTCCTCCAAGGAGGCCTGTGTGGTAACTAGGAACCTAGGAAAAGAGCCTTAGGGGACTCCAGAGAAGCAGCCTCTCGGAACAGCAGGCTCCTTCCAGAGCTGTGTTCTATCTAGACCTAGAATAAATTCATACTTGGTTTTAGGAAGTGAGGAAGTTTCTTCCTCTTAGAATTTCTTTCTGTTTAGTCAAAAAGGAGAAAACAATGGCGGCATGAAATCCTTTTTGAGTATAGAGAAGGTATATTATTTCTAATATGAAAGCATGTTCTATACTTGTAAAAAATCCTTTCATAAATACTTTTTTTTTTGATATTGGGGATTGAATTCAGGAGCACTTAACACTGAGCCACATCCCCAGCCCCCCCCCCTTTTTTTTTTTTTTGCATTTTATTTAGAAAGAGAGTCTCACTGAGTAGCTTAGTGCCTTGCTAAGTTGCTGAGGCTGGCTTTGAACTCAGTCCTCCTGCCTCAGCCTCCCTAGCCGCTGGGATTACAGGTGTGAGCTACCATACCATAAATACTTTTAGAAGGCCTAGAAATAATTGTGACCATGTTATCTGCATTCTCCTGATCATTACTTTATGAGCCCTGAAATTAAGCAAAGTAATACAAATATGGATCAGTCATTATCACAGAACATTTCAAATCCAGGCTAGTAGTGTGTGGCTCAGTGGGAGGGCAGTGCCTAGCATGTACAAGGCTTTGGGTTCAATCCCTAGCACCACCAAAAAAAAAAAAAAAAAAAAAAAAAAAAAAAAATTAAATAGCTATAATAAAGAGAATGTACCATTTACAATAGCCTTTAATTTTTTTCCCCAGTACATGTCTTGTACATGATGTGTTAGATCATTCTTGGATACTTAGTGTATTTATTTTCCACATCTTGCCCAGAGCTCACCTCACTAAATAGGTACTGTGGCAGAGAGCCAGGCAGCAGCTGTGGGAAAGGAGTCCTGGCCTGGACTTGGCCGTGTTTCCTTTTCAGCCAAGGCCCTGTGATCCTGGTTGGGCCTCAGAGTCGAGTGTGAAGTAAGGGGTCCATTTCATCTGCAATTCTTTTTCTGTGTGGTGTTTTATATATATTATAAGTAAAAATTGCCTTTACAACTTCTTTTAGGTTTGCAGTCCCGTGACATTAAGTACATTCCTGTTGTTGAGCAACCATCTCCAACCATCCATCTCCAGAATCTTTTCATCATCCCAAACTGAAACTCTGTATCCATTAAACAATAACTCTCCCTGCTCCCCTCACCCTAGCCCTTGGCAATTACCTTTTTCCTTTCTACATCTGTGGATTTATCACTCTTGGGACCTCATGTAAGTGCAGTCATACAGTATTTGTCCTTTTATGAGTGGTTTCTTTCACTTAGCATATTGTCCTCAAGGTTCATTCTTGTAGCATGTGACAGGATTCTGTTCTGCTTTAAGGCTGAATGATTTTCCATTGTATACATAGACCACATTTTCTTTATCCATTAATCCACTGATGCATATTAGAGTTGTTTCCACCTTTTGGTTATTGTGAATAAGGCTGCTGTGCACTTGTGAGTACAAATATTTGTTGTAGTCCTTGCTTTCAGTTCTTTTGTGTGTATAACTAGAATTGCAAAGGCTGGGTATTTGAGGAGTTTCATACTCCATCAGCAGTTCTTGTTTGTTTGTTGTTTGTTTGTTTTTGGTACTGGGGATTGAATTCAATCACTGAGCTTCATCCCCAGTCCTTTTTATTTTTGGTTTTGAGACAGGATCACCCTAAGTTCCTCCAGACTGTCCTTGAACTTGTGATCCTCCTGTCTCAGCCTGCCAAGTAGCTAGAATTTCAGGGGTGCACCACTGTGTGGCCCTTTTTCTGTGATTCTTTTTTTTTTTTTTTTTTTTTGGTATCAGGGATTGAACCCAGGGGTGCTTAACCACTGAGCCACATCCCTAGCCCTATTTTGAATTTTATTTAGAGACAGGGTCTCACTAAGTTGCTTAGCACCTTGCTTTTGCTGAGGCTGACTTTGAACTCGTGATCCTCCCCTGCCTCAGCCTCCCAAACTGCTGGGATTATAGGCGCGAGCCATTGCACCTGGACTTGATCTGCAATTCTTAATAGGAGTCCTGGTATCTGTGATCACTTTGAAATTGCATGTCATATTTTGGACATCTATGGGCATTTTTCTGGGAACAAGATCCACTGTTTCAGCAGAAGTTATCATTATTCTGAAAAATTAAGAACAGAGTTAGAGAGTATTTGCAGACTCTTTTAAAACCAATATTTTCAGATTCTGAGAACTGAGTACAGGCTACAGAGAGGTTAAGGAGCCTGAGTTTACCTTGCAACGAGCCCAGGAAGAGATAGACTTTTGCCAGGACTCTGTATTAGGAGGAGACTCTGTGAATGAGAAGGAGGTGCCTGGATATACCAGGGTTGAATGCAGAAACATTTACAAGTCCAGAGAGGACAAGACAGAGGGAGGGGTCCAGGATTCTGAGGCAGTAGGTTTGGCTGGTAGTTCTGTGCCACAGTAACCATGTGACCTTAGGCAAATCTTTTAACTGCTCTTGGCCAGTTCCTTATCTCTAAAATGGTACAATACCTACCACACAATCAAGAGAGGATCAGATGCAATTCTATAGATAGAAATGTCTTGCAAGAGATGGGGTTTTGGACCCACTAATTAAATTGATGGTCAAAATCTAGGTTTAGAACAAAACAGAAAACACTTTGGAAACTCCAGAGTAAGACAGTTTACCCTGTCAGCGCCCTTGTTACATTGTTACTTAATCATCACTCTGCTGTTAAATGGTTTACCATTGATGGGTCTTGGCTTGTTCATAGCCGTTGGTGTCTGACTCCATCTGTGTGTGGGTGGAGATGGGCCCAAGGCTTCCAAACGGGCAGAGAAGTTGTCTCCTGCCCAGAATCCCTCAGGCTTTCCTTC
Organism: Urocitellus parryii; assembly: GCF_045843805.1. NCBI lineage: Eukaryota > Metazoa > Chordata > Mammalia > Rodentia > Sciuridae > Urocitellus > Urocitellus parryii. The sequence continues at coordinate 129,061,156 of NC_135536.1, forward strand.
TCTAGTCTTCCATGTAGCTCCTGAGCCCACCCAGCACTTCCCAAGATGGGTGGGACCTGGCATGGAGCCGGGGGATTTTGGAATAAGAGGCCCAGGTGAGTAAAAAGAATCCACCTCTGATTTCAGCAATAGCTGAAAGAGCCAGCTCATAAAAGAGCAAAGGATTCTAGTGAAATGTAAGTTACATTTGAGGATGCAGAAGAACTAATATGAAAGATTTTCTTCAATTTTTTTAAAATTTTAACTTTCAATATTTTATCCAAACCAGTGGATTAAAAAAAAAAACATACTTGTTGTTTAACTGGGGAAAATGAACACCTCTAGTTCCACTATTGTACTTAAGAAACAGAATATTACCAAGAGCTTAGAAACCTGCTTTCTGCTCCATTTTTCCCCCAATTACATTCTTTCCTCCCTAGTACCAGAGAAAACACTATCCTGAACTTCCTTTTAGTAATTCTCTTAATTTTCTTTATAGTAAGAATGGGTGGGGTGGATATACATATATCCATATCACATATGTGTATGGTATATGCGCATATAATCTGCTCTTTAATATTTTCTATAATTGTACTGATATATTCTGTATTTGATTAATCTTTTTACTCAACAGTATAGCATTTAGGTTTGTCCATGTGTGTTAAGTGTTCCATTAGTGTAACAAAATACCTGAGGTACTGTTTGTCAGCTTTCTGTTACTGTGACAAATACATGAGAAAATCGACTTAAAAGGAGGAAAAGTTTATTTTGGTTCATGGTTTCAAGGGTTTTGATTCTTGGTCACTTGGCCTCATTAACTTTGGGCCTGGGGCAAGGCAATACATTATGGTGGCAGTATGTGGCAGAGGAGGCTGTTCACCTCATAGTGTTCAGGAAGCAAAGAGAGAAAGGGGAAAGAGATTATGTGGGGTCTCAGTACCCTCTCCAAGGGCGGTCCTCCAAGGAGCTGACTTCCAACTACTAGTTCCCACCTCTTTTAAAATCTACCTCTTTCCAATAGCATCATGCTATTGATAACACATGGGCCTTTGGGGAACATTCTCAATCCAAAGTAAAACATAATCAATTTTAAAAAAGAAAGGTTTATCTGGCTCACAGTTTGGGAGGTTTCCATTTACAATTAGTTGTCCCATTGCTTCTGGGCCTATGGCCAGGCAGCACATCAGGCAGGAACATGTGGTAGGGCAACCTGCTCCTCTCATGGTGACCAGGAAGCAAAGACAGAGGAAGAGGAAGAAACTCGAGTCCCACAACCCACTTCGAGGTCACACCACAGATGAACTAACCTCTTATTAGGCCCCATCTAAAAGTTTCCACCAATAGCACCAAGTTGAGGAACCAGGTTTTAACACATGGCCCTTTGGGGGACATTCCAGATGCAAACTGTAGAACCATCTTAATCCATATGGCTGTCGTTTATTACATTTGTTGCTGTGCAGTATTGTATGACTATACACCAGTTCATTTAGTTTACTGTTGGTGGGCATCTAGATTCTTTTCTAGGTTTTTGCTATTAAAGATTTTTTTTAATATTTATTTTTTAGTTTTAGGTGGACACAATATTTATTTTATTTTTATGTGGTTTTGAGGATCGAACCCAGTGCCTCACGCATGCTAGGTGAGCACTCTACCACTGAGCCACAACCCCAGTGCCTAAAGATGGTTTTGTATGTCTCACATTGTGAGGGATTTCTGGTTGATGGTTCTTAATCTTGGTTACCTTTTAAAATTCCCTGAGGAGTATTTAAAAATAAGGATGTCTGGGTCCCACTCCCAGAAATTTTAATTTAACTGATCTGGGGTTTGGCCTGGGCATTTGACTTTTAAAACTCCTCAGAGGTTTCTAATGGGCATCTAAAAGTCTGCCGAGGACCACTGCTCTAGAAGGTCTTTTGTTGTTGTTGCTGTTATCATTGTTCTGGGAATTGACCAGGGATACTCTACCACTGAGCTCCATCCCCAACACTTTTTATTTTGAGATAGGTTCTTGCTGAGGCTGGCCTCAAACTCACTATCTTCCTGCCTCAGCCTCCTGAGCTGCTGGGATTATAGGCGTGTAGCACCAAGCCTGGCAAGAATCTGCATTTCTAAGAAACTCCTAGGTGATGCTGATCCATAGCCCCATTTGGAGTAGTGCTGAGTAGTGAGGGATCTTCCTTCAACTTCACTAGGTGGTATCAAGTCAATTTCCAAATAGCAGCACCCACTTCCTCTCTCACAACAGTGGACAGGAGACCTAGTTTTTCATACTTGACATCCTCATGCTTTGTATATTTTTGCCTAAATAGAGGATATAAAAATGTTATGTTCTGATCATTTGTGAGGATAAGCAACAATTAAAAAGCATAGGGGCTATTTGTAAGCTCTATATTGTGAGCTGTCTGCACATGACTTCTCTGCTTATCTGATAGGAATACTAATCCTTTACTTAGTTTATTTGTATTTAATTTATATGTTGTAACTATATTCATTCAATTTCTCTCTTGAATAAAATTTTCTTAAGTCCTATACCTCAGCAGTATCCTAGGTAACAGCCTGTTCCCTGATTAAGAAGGAACCTTGATGGGTGGAGATATGACTCCAAGGTAGAGTGCTTTTCCTAGCATGCACAAAATCTTCTTTGTTTTTTTCAGTGCTAGGAACTGAACTTGAGGATCCTGAATGCCAGGTAAGCACTCTATCACTGAGCCACATTCCCAGCCCTATCTATTTTCTATTAGAATATAAATTCCAAGAAGTTAGGAGCTTTGTTCAGAGGTTCATCCCCAGAACCAAACAGAATACTTAAGAGTCATAAATATGTGTGGGATGAATGAGTAGATAAATGAATGGATTTTGTATGTCACTCACCTTGATAAGGTGATAATGGGACCTGATTAAAAGAATGTTGATTAATTAATTAATATATCCCCAGTCCTTTTTATCTTAGATTTTGAGACAAGATCACTCTAAGTTTCTCCATGTTGGCTTTAAACCCATGATCCTCCTGCCTCAGCCTCCCAAGTAGCTGGCATTACAGGGGTGCCCCACCATGCTGGCCTAGATCTGCAGTTCTTAATAGGAATCTTGGGATCAATGACCACTTTGAAATTGCATGCCATATTCTGAATGTCTGCACCTGTGGACATTTTTCTGGGAAGAAGACCCACTGTTTCACCAAAAGTTATCATTATTCTGAAAGATTAAGAACACAAAGCATAATATGTGCTGTCAAGGAAACAGGAAATACATTGAGAAAGTGGTTAGTTAAGAGCTTCAAATCTTTAGGTCATTGAGAGGATGGGGCATTGTGCTTTGGCATGCATCTGTGGAGTCTTTCACTGGAGCTGGAATTTCAGCTCTACCAGCTCACAGCTGTGTGTCACAGGGATGCTGGTTAACTTGTCTGTGCTTCATTTTCTTTTTTTCAACTGTCAAATAAGGATGATTTGGTACTTACCTCAAAAAATTAATGTGAAGATTATATGAGCCTAGAACACACTAAACTCTGAACAGTAGCTATTATCACTTGGAGAAATAGAACATTTTATTCTTTACTGAAAGGATTTTACACAGAAACACATGAGTAAGAAACATTTTAGAAATGTATGGGGAAATGGCATCATTTATTTGACATGTAATGAGTCTGTATATTTCAGGCCCTAAATCATGAACAGAGGTGGCTTTTGTGTTCATAAGAGTTTCCTCTGGGCTTTGATTTTTATTTTTCATGAAGAATTTTCTTTGTAAAACATCATTTTATCTTCAGAATCACAGAAAGCATTTCATTTCTCTTCTACACGTTGACAATGAGCGGCCCCACCTCTGAAGGCAGCCACATGAGTTTACTAACAGGTTTGTCTTCTGAAAATGGCGTATACCACCCTCGTCCACTCCCAGAATCATGGTGTATCTTAGAAAAACCAGAGTGACTGATATCACCCAGGACTTATAGCCTTTTCCTTTACTGTGTGAAAGGAAGTCTCTGAAGTCAGTACACACTGTCTCCCTCCACACATACACTGTCCACCAGTTGTTTTGTAAATTTGGACACCTCCTATATTTTCAAACTACATAGGCTTATTGCTGTGGCTTATAACTTGACCAGAAAACTTCATGTGCTGAATTGGGACCTGCCACAAGCATAGAATCTCCAACCTGGGCGAAATCCCTAGGGTGCAAGTCCCCAATGTGAGATGAGCCACAAATTCTGGGAAGGTGGGAAAAGAGAGAGAAGGGGAAGCAGGAAATTATGACAATATGTTCTGAAATTCATGTATTCTAACCACAGTGTGTAAATGGAGTAAACATTATGCTTTGCCTATATATTTATCATTATTTTGAAATGTATATCGGTATAGGTATGATTAATAAGCCATTCTGCATATTGATTTAAAGCATTCTTGGACTCACTGGTATTTCATTGTGTAAAGTATTTTCTTAATCAACAAGTGATTAAGTAAAAATTCTATCACTATCCTAGACTAGTGTTTGTCAGAGAGTGGTTTCCAGCCCACAGTATCAATACTTCCTAGGAATGCTTTAGAAACAAAGATTCTTGGTATCATTCCAGTGATTCCATATGATTCATGTTAAGAGCTAAGACTCACTGAGCTAGAGTTTTAAAAATATATATTTAAAGAAAAAGAAGAATCCAGCACAGTGGTACACACCTGTAATCCCAATAACTCAGGAGGCTGAGGCAGAAGGATCACAAGTCCCAGGCCAGCATGGTCAGTTTAGCAAGGGCCTGCCTCAAATTAAAATAAAAATGGCTGGTATTTTGCGTTCAATCCCCAGTACTCCCCCACATACACAAAATCAGGGTCGGGGGAATCCTACTGAGCATTAATAATTCTAAAAATTGTCTCTAACAATAGTTCCTAGGAAGGAAAAAAACATATTGCCTTTGGTCATTGTAACATGTAACCAAAAGAGCCAGGTTTTAAAGTTGCCCAGTCTTTCAAGTGACATTTTCCATGTACACAGGCTTCAGAAGGCCAGCCAGTTAGTAACAGCCTCTTTGCAGAGACCAAGCTTCTGAAAGGTCTTTTTATCTCTAAAAACCAACCACTGAGCCCCACACTTCCCAAATGTTCAATTTGCTATGTTCAACCCTTTCATATTGCTCAGCTCTAGACAGGTAGTAGTGGCCACTTCTTTCAAGTTCCCATGCAAAAAGCTGGGCTGAGTGATGAGGGCACACCTCTAATACCTACAGGGTAGACAAGTGTGGTAAAAGTATGAGGTGAGGGCTGGGGATGTGGCTCAAGCGGTAGCGCGCTCGCCTGGCATGCGTGTGGCCCAGGTTCGATCCTCAGCACCACATACAAACAAAGATGTTGTGTCCGCCGAAAACTAAAATAAATATTAAAAATTCTCTCTTTCAAAAAAAAAAAAAAAAAAGTATGAGGTGAGATGATGCTGACCTGTAAAGGCTCTGACAAACACTCGCCATGTGCAGGCCTGCCTTCTGCTCAGTGAGGTCCATAGGACCTCAGTGACCTGCAGTGACTTAGTCCAGCCCTTCCTCTGCACACAACCTATTCAGTTTAGGCCATCCAAGGGAAGGGCAAATACCCAGGAGCAGAGACTGATCTACAGACAATTCAAGTACAGCTCATTCCCTTGGTAGCATACTTTCAGTGCTTTGAAAAGAAGGCACAGGGGGTTGAGGCACAGATCAGTGAATGAAATATGTGCCTAGCATGCTCAAGGCCCCTGGGTTCCATCCCCAGCACAGGGGAAAAAAAAATCATGGCATCATAAAATGAAACAAAGATGCTTCCAGGTGAAGTCATGAGGTACATGTGTTCTAGAGAAGGGTATTAGCGGATCTGCTTCTTGATTGTCTAGGAAAGATATGAAATATCTCAACATCATTTACCTATATCTTATTTTCCATGCTAGGAGTTTCTCTTGTATGAATCATAGTGGAGAAATGTTGTTTATTTATGTGTCTGTCTAGCATCTACTAAGGCTATCAGTATGTCACTCTGCAGGCAGAAATATGTAAGCTGGGTTGCAAAACTCACAGCTGTAGGTGGGGGAGGCGCAGGCATGTGTAGGTGTGTGTGTATGCGCACTCGCACACACACACACACACACACACACACACACACACACTGCTGTGATTCTATAATGAAACTCTGTACAAATTTCCAGGAGAATTCAGGGTGGTGGTGGGGATCAGAAAGGTCTCCCGGGGACATGACATTGAGTTGGGTCTCTAAGGCTGGATCCATGTTTACCAGGCAAAAAAGGAACTCTTTCTGAAATGCAAACATGGTCTGCCAACCAAACACACTCTGGCTCCCAACAGCATTATGGAAATAAAAATGAATTAGTTGATATTTGGAAGGAGACCCAAAACATCCAAATGTTCAGAATACATCCTGTTATACTTTCTATAAATGGACATTGGTACAACTGATGCTGTAGTCCAGAAATCAAAATTTGTTGTCAACCAAAAAATACTTTTGGAGGGCCTAGTGTTCTAGGCACTGGGAATATAGCTGTTAACAAATTCCTGTATTTTGGCTGGGCATGGTGGTGCACATCTGTAATCCCAGCAATTTGGGAGGCTGAGGCAGGAGGGTTGTAAGATCAAGGTCAGCCTGGGCAACTTAGTGAGATCTTGTCTTAAAAAAAAGAGCTGAGATTCACTGAGCTGGATTTTAAGCCTTTAAAAAAGGGTTGTGTGTGTAGCTTAGTTGTATAGCAGCTCTGGGTTCAATCCCCAGTACCACAGAAAGGAAAAAAAAAGGGCTATATTTGGATCCATTGGCACATTCTGATGGTATCTGGACCATACACAATAAACAAAGAAATAAGGGGAAAATAAATCAGGTTAAGAGGATGGAAGAGGGAGTGATAGGACAAGACTATATAAGGAGGACAGGAAAGAACTTTTCTAGTGAGTGACCTCTGAGAAGAGGCCTGAATGAATTATGTAGGTGTCCTGGGGGTTGATAGGGATTCCCAGGCAGAAAAGCAGTGAGTTCAAAGGACCTTGGGCTGGAATGCACCTGTGCTAAAGAAACAGCAAGAGGCAAGTGAGTGAGCAAGCAGAATGGCTAGTGATGGAGGTGGGAGTTGCAGAGGGTGGCCCCCTTCACAGGTCATGTAATGCCTCTGCATTTTATCTGCATGAAAAGTAATTTGTCAGATTTTGAGTAGAGGAGAATCTGACATCTGTTTTGGAAGGAAAACTCTGACTGTACTTTTTTTTTTTTTTTTTTAATGCTTCTTTGACATGCCAAGAGACTGTCTAAGATTAGGACCATCCAGACCCCTCCTACAACAATTCTTTGGTTGCATCTAATAAGCTCACAAATATTTGTGGTGATCTACACATGACATATTCTCTTCCATGTAGGAAGTTTCCAAAGGAAGAACTATAAATGTTGAATGAAAGCATTTTAACTGTGCTGGCAATAAAAATCCAAGAAACTAAAATTCCAATGACATATAGTATGTTTTCTATCAAACTGAGAGTTTAAAAATAAACAACAGGGGGCTGGGGATGTGGCTCAAGCGGTAGCGCGCTCGCCTGGCATGCGTGCGGCCCGGGTTCGATCCTCAGCACCACATACCAACAAAGATGTTGTGTCCGCCGAGAACTAAAAAATAAATATTAAAAATTCTCTCTCTCTCTCTCTCTCTCTCTCTCTCTCTCTCTCTCTCTCACTCTCTCTTAAAAAAAAAATAAACAACAACAAAAAGAATACGAAGTATTAGAGGAGGTCCAGTAATTGGGTCTTCTCACATGTTGTTTGTTGGAGTAGAAATTGGTCCAAGTTTTCTGGAGGGTACTTTGGCCTAAGGTTGGTGTACACTGAAATTATGCCAGAGAAATGACAAGAGAAGCATTAAAAATGTAAGTCTTATCTAGAATGCTGAAACCAGGAATGGGGGTTGATTACATAAGTTATGTCCATATTAGGAAATAGTATACCACTTTAAAATCACGTTGAAAGAGACATAGAGTTGGGGAAGTGTTTATGATGTATAACTAAGTGAAAAAAATAGTATTAGTACATATGATAATTTTTTAAAAATTATTTAAATTTTTAACTATGTAATAAATTCACTTGGTTTAAAAAGAAAAAAGTGTGAATGAAAAAAATCAGCCTCCCATTCTTGTCTTCCTAATCCCTTACCAGAGACATCAAGCACCAGATGGGCCTTAGGAACTATATTTTCAGCTTCTTTCGCATCATTCTAGATAATTTCTTATGTATCCACATATAAATGCAAATATATAATACTTTTCCTTTCCCCCATTGCATAAATGGGAGTATTTAATTTTTTGTTTTAGTAAAAGTCATTTACCAAAATAATTATGAACTGAAGATGTAGCTCAGTGGTAGAGCTTCTGCCTAGCATGCAAAAGGCCCTGAGTTCAATCCCCAGTACTGAAAAACAAAACAAACAAACAAACAAACAAACAAAAAAACCCTAAACTTTATTCCTTCTTTTCCCCTTTGAGTTGGGGATCTCATTTAATTATTGAGGCTGGTCCCACCTTTGCCATCTTCCCTTCTCAGTCTTATGAGTTGCTGCTTTAGGCATGTGCCGCTGCACCCAGCTATTATTCCTTTTTTAAAAACAAAAACAAAAACAAAAACAAAAACAAAAACTGCAATGTACTGCATAGTTTGGATATAACTGAATTTATTTAATTAGCCCTCCTACTCGGCATTTTGGCTATTTCCTTTAAAAAAAGAACTTACAAATAGAACTGCTGCCAGGCATGGTGGCACACACCTGTAATCCCAGCAGCTCAGGAGGCTGGGGTAGGAGGATAGCAGAGATCAAAGTCAGCCTGAGCAATTTAGGAAGACTCTAAGAAATTTTGGGAGACTGTGTCTCTAAATAAAATATAAAAAGAGCTGAGGATGTGGCTCAGTGGTTGAGTGTCCCTGGAAAATCCCTGTACAAACAAAACACAAAAAAGAACTGCTATGTATTACCTGATATTAATCATTTTACACCATAAAATTTGTAGGATAAATTCCCAAAAGTGGAGTTTTTGAGTCAAACATTATGTATTATTTTCATAATTATTGTCTTATTGCCCTTACATCTTTTAAAAAAATATTTATACTTAACTTTTAGGTGGACACAAAATCTTTATTTTACACTTATGTGGTGCTGAGGATTGAACCCAGTGCCTAAGAGTATGCTAGGCAGCACTCTACCACTGAGCCCAACCCTAGGCCCTCCCCTTAAATCTTGTACCAATTCAAGCTCCAGTTGGTGATATATGTTAGAGACTGCTCTCAGCCTCATTGTCCCCCTCCCCGCCCCAAGCAAGCAAAGGTGATTTCAAACTTTTGGATTTTTGCCAATCTGAATGGTATTGCAGTGTAGTATTGGTTTTCATTTCTTTGTTTATGTCCAAAATTAAATGTCTTTTCAAATGTTTAGGTATCTTTGGGTCTCTTTTTCTACTGTTTGTAATGTTAGCTTTATGAGAAATGCTCATTCATGTATTCATCCATTCATAATGTAAATGCCAAAGGAGTTCTGACTCTTCAGTATCCAGGGGAGTTCTTGGAGAGGGGGGCCACAACTTGGGACAAGTGGGGTCCTTGGCATATGTGGCAGAAAGAATTTCAGCATGCACCAATTAGAGACGGATTTATTTAGGAATCCAGGTATGCCAGGTGTGGTGGCGTACACCTGTAATCCCAGCGACTCACAAGGGTGGATGCAGGAGGATGGCAAGTTTGGATCAGCCTGGGCAATTTAGAAAGACCTATCTATTTCAAAGACCTATCAGTTGTAGAGTGCCCTGGCTTCAATCCCTGTTTAAAAAACAAAACAACAAAAAACAAAGGAAAGCTGATACACATTCAAGGGAGAATGTGGGCTAGGCTACCTTCTATGTTGAAAGTGAGAAGCTTTTGGGGTGAAACAAACAAACAAAAAATATTCAAGAGAAAATGTGGGCCATCTCTAAAGGGAAATAGAGAAACTCCTCGCTCTTGCCCGAACTAGAGGTGGAGACAGGGCGGAGTCACGCAATTCCGCGCCTGTTTTTCTTGCGCTTGCCCATTACGCTTACATCCTGTTAACTTTTTGCCTTGAGGACTCTGGCCCAGGACGTGAGCCTCGCTGCTCAAGAGTTGCTTGTTTTGCATTTCAAAGGTTCATGGGTGGTTCACGGGTGGTTCCTGCATTCCGACAGTTCTGGGTGCTTCTCTTTTGAAACTCAGTAATCTGTTTTTTCAAATCCCTGTCTCAACAGACTTAGTACAGGTAGATTTGAGGGACTCAGGCCCTGCCCTCCCTGAACACGCTCCCTGGCGAGGACAAAGATTTTGAACTTTTAAACCATTTATGGAAGGCTTACATACATTTATGTATTTCTGCACCTGTATATGTAATATACATGGAAAAAGGCTTAGCTATATACTGAAATTAACAGAAATAATCTTTAAATCGAAGTGATTATTTGTGCTTCTCTCTAAACTTTTTGTAATATACATATATTGTAGTGGAAGTTGGGTGATTTCTCCTTTGTTCATTTTCTGGATTTTTAAAGATTTTGTAAAAACAGGGAACATTTTTTATTTTTACAATTAGGAAAAAGAAATAATATGAAAACACCATGCGTACATACATAAACACGTTTACCTATATTTTAAATATAAAAAAGAAGCAGAAGACTTCTTTCTCTATGACTACTAGCAGTTTGAAGAGGCAATGGTAGAAATGTTTTCAGAGCTCTTGCGTGGCTGGCTGGTCAGTGTTTTTAGTTCCAGTGCAGACTTCGTTCACCAGAAAAACCTAATACTTGTCTCTCTTTAGCTAGACAGCCTCAATTGCATCTGACAAAACAAGAACCCAGGAGCATTTTGTGCAAATCCGATCCCAGTGTCCAAGCTGCAATTTCCCTTTTCCGAGGCCAACATCAGGCTTAGTATCCAAGAGCGACCCCTGTTGGTGCAATTTGAGTATGGTTCAGTATTCATGAGCTTGGTCAGGGTGAGGAGGATTGAGGTTTTAGTTTTTCCTTGTCTGCCTGAAACCCTGAGGGCCACAGTCCACCCACATGGCTGCATCCTGCTTCCCAGCTCTCCTTGCTTCCTCACTCCCTAGATTTTCCTGGGAAAGCCAGGACTGGGGGCTTGGCATATAGAGTCACAGTTGTGGACAGCCTTTAGACTCTGTAGGGGAAGCTTCTGTAGGGGCTGGAGGGCTGGCTGTGCTAGTCAGCAGGTAGAGTGTGGTGACCCTTGCTTTGAGGGGCAAATGTGAAATCCAGCCAGCCAAATAGAAAATTCCAGACATGGGCAGCAGTGAATGGATGTATTATTACATGGGATGTGGAGAGGGGCTGTATCCTTGCTGAAGAAGGTGGCTGGAGAAAAATGTGGAGAAGGGAGGAAGGGCAGGGCTCTGGATGAAAGATCATAGCACTTCTGAGTATTTTTCTTCTTTCTGGAGATTCAGCTGAGGGGTTCTGGCAAAATCCAGAAAGCTAACAGCTCCCTTCTTTTGACTAGCTCTTATCTCTGCATTTAGAAGACCCTGGATTTAGGAAAGTGTGGATAGTAAATCCACCAGGTTAATGTTGCCAGTGTTATTCTTTAAAAATTTAACCAGCACACCCCATCCATCACTGTGCACTGAATGCAAGTGCTGAGTGGAGATCTGGCTGGAGAATCTGGTTTTAAATGTGAGGAGCCTGTTTGTAATTCATCACCATTTCTCTTTTCCCCTGGGTATTGGTCTATGATAAAGAAAACTGGATACCAGAGGAATGTGCTGGGCACTTCTGTGCTTGGAGAAAGCATGACTAAGCACTTCCCAGGGCCCATCCCTGGGAAGGCAAGAAACTTTCTTTAATGCTTCAGTTCTCAGATGCCTGCTGAGCTGGCCTCACCAGAATGCTGCCTGGTTGCACTCATATTTTGAGCCTCAAATGTACTCTGTGTCTACGGGAGAGGGTAAAAATCTTACTTGTCACTTCAAGCTGGGCTGCTCCAAGGCTGTCCATCTGGGTCAAATGCTCAGTATCTTCCCTCTTGCTTCTCACAAATGTTTGTGGGTTGGGTGTCAGGGTGCTTCATAAGAAAGGAAAGGAAACAGGAATCATGGTATGAGGACTCAGTGGGGACACTGAGATAGGTTCCATTTTATTTTTCAGGAAAGGACAGTGTGGGAAGTGAGGTTTGCTATAGATTCAGCTCATTACTTCCTAAGAAGTTAAGGAAGGGTTGAGAATTTTGATCATTGTCTCCAGTAAGGATCAAGTCCAGCTTTCTAGAAAGGCCTGGAGATGGAATGATGGGCTTCTCTGGCTTAGTCAAATGACCGAAAGTTGTCCTAGCCCAGCGGATATGATCAAAGACATCCAAAGCTTCTGTTTGGCCATAGTCTGGACCAAAAGCCCACACTTAGATTCCTGGAGCTAGCATGTAATGCAGAGTTGATTTTCACACCACACTGGATGGAAAAAAGAAGGAAATGTGTATTCTAGGAGGCTCCAGCGAAACTAGGGGAAGGGTCTGAGTGGCAAACTAGAAAAGGGAAAGGACGGAGAATAGACATCAAAGTCCTATTTTTTTTTTTTTACAGATTAAAACAAACAAACAGAAAACAAACAAATAAACCTCCAAACCATCCTGAGATCCAGAGAGAGGAAGTAGCTGGCCCAAGGTCACATAGCAAGTTAATGGCAGAATTAAGAGGGGATTCCAGATTTCCTGGGGAATTGTTGTCATGGGCTCTTTCCATTAGTACTATTTTCGTGAGCAGGAGAATATCTCACTGATCAAAACTTCTTGTTTTGATCCTTGAGAAATTTGGCCTGTCCAGTCCAAGAAGTGCAGAGCCCTCCTGCCCAAATGGGAAGCACTCTAACTTACTGAGCACCTGTTAAGTGCCTGGAACTCATAATTCCTTGATGTCATTTAAATCCTCTCACTAGTCATGTGAGAACCCATTTTTCTGGTGTAGAAACTGAGGCGCAGAGGGGTTAAGACCCTTGTCCTATGGTTACATAACTGGCATGTCTAAGTCCAGTTTCAAACCAAGGTCTCTAGTTGAAAGCCCACACATTTTTCTCTTGGAGGAATTGCTAAGACAAAGACCAGAATCTTTATGTCCACTTTTTTCTCATGAGTTACTGGGGGGTGGGGGTGGGTGGGTGTAGATTCTGAGACTTCGCAGCCCGGAATCCCGGCGATTCTGTGGCATACATACAAAGGCTTTTCTCCTTTCTCTGAGCCTGTTCTTTGGGAAAATCGCGGGTGAAAACCGGGGTTCATGCCTGAGCAGGCTACCCCAGCCCTCCAGGCCGGGTGTGCTCCCGGCGCTCCACCTTGTCCCGGGCTCCAGCGCCCTCGCCCGGCGGCCGCTGCGGGTCTCGCGCACCAGGCTCTGGGGCTCGGGTCTGCGTCTCCCGGAGCCGCCGCCAGAGCCCGCCTGGCCCCGGCCAGGGCGCAGGGCCCCCGCCCCACTTCTGCAGGGGGGAGGACGCCTCTTCCGAGGCAGGGGGGAGCTACGGTGCCGCGCGGGCGCAGGGGCTGGGGTGGGGGGGAGGAGTCAGCCTATAAAAGCGGCTATAAAAGCGGCCGCTGGGTCTGGAGACTGCGAGTGAGCGCGAGCAGATCCTGGCTCGGTGCAAGCCGGCGAAGCTGTGTGCGCAAAGCGGCGAGCGGGTGCAGTGGCCGGGCACCGGGAGCTAGCCAGGTTGAGTGGGCTTAGGTCTGAACCGCGACTTCCCAGACTTCCCTGCTTGCCAACGCTCCAGGAGCTCTCGGCGCCCAGTGGTCAGCGAACGAACGTCCGGGCTGTTGCGCTCCTGGCCGGCGAGGCGTGGCAGTCTCAGTCACCGACCCGGAGGTAAGAGGGCCCGGCCGGGATCTCCATGGCTTCTCGGCCGACCCCAGCCTGGCAGGGGAGGGAAGAACCCAGGTCCCACGCCTCTGCCCGGCTTAGGGGAAGTGTTTACCGCCCTCGGCTTCTGTTTGTCCCTGTGCCATGTAGTCTGCCTCTGTCTGTCCATGCGTCTGTTGATGGGCACACGCCCCTGTCTCTGTCCTCTGTGGGATATCTCTACGATCTGTGATTCTTTACAAGCGGCAGGTGTCAGGGGGCGCTGGTGTCCCCAGAGCACATTCAGCGGGAAACAGATATCTGCTTTCGGTAGATTTTCCCCTTTCTGAATGTCAAGGGAGACTAGAGCCCCGGACAGTATCTCGCCAAAGAGGGACTGTCTTGAGGGACCAGGACTCGGACAGAGCCCAGCCATTAGGGAGCCAGCTCAGACTGTGCACTAGTGGGCGTGCGCCTAGCAACAGGTCTTCGCCCTGCTGCTTCTGGCTCAGCACGGTCTTCACTCTGGTTTCCCATCGTCTCCTCCAGCCTCTCAAGACGATGTTAGGCACCCAGAGACAAGCTAGAGCGGGGCGGGCAGAGGCAATTGGATGTTAGACCACCGAGGGCCCCTGCTGATATTTAGACCGAGATGCTAAACTGGCAGCGCAGGAAGATTTGCTGGTCCTTGGCAAAGGATACCGGTCCGCTGCGAGATGGGTTGCATTAGGTTGAGAGGAAAGGCAGGATCCTGGAAGGGTCGTGGTCAGGTCTCCAGCTCTCCGCTTTGGAACCGAAGGCCAGTGACATTCTGGAATGGACCCCATGGGATGCATAAGCTCATGAGAATGGAGCGCACTGCGCCCGGGTCCCTCAGCCGCAGACTCGCTCTCAGCAACCGCCGCCGTTCCCCGAGGGTCGGATACCACGGCCATCCCAGGCGTGCAGCCAGCAGCCGAGTTTGAGGTTCTGAGTCCTGCTCCGAGCAGCCAACCCTGTCCACAGGTAAGAACTCCCTTTCAAAACTAACCTTTTGATGTGTGAGCCAGTGCCTGGCTGCAGCCCCATCCCGGAGACGGTGAGCCCGGGAGCGGGTCCCTCAGTCTTCGCGGTCTGGATAGGGATTCCAGGCGCGCCCGGGGGCGGGGAGCCGGCGGCGCTGCGTGCCCAGGCGCGGCGCCACCATGGACAGCTCCCAGCCACTTCCTCCACTCGGGGTCTGTGGCCCTGGGTCTCCCGGGAAGTCACACGCTTTCCTGTCAGATCCAAGGTATTGGGACTCTGCAAAGAAGAGAGGAACTGACAGTAAGCGGGGACCCTTGGTGTTCTATCCCCAGGCGGCACAGACTGCTCAGGAGGTCGCTTACCCTACCGCAGTATGTGGTTTGTGACCAGTTCCCAGCTGAGCCTGCAGCTGCCTCTGTAGGACGTCTCCGTGTCGCCTGGGGCTTCCTTGGCTTCTCTGGGACAACACGGGGACCCTTCAGAGGTGTTATGAATGTGTGACCCTTGAGTGTCTGACAAAGGCAGTGAGATAATGCCAGAATGAACTCAAACGGCTTTCTATGTAGGACATAAGGTCGTGTGTTCTATTTTTAAATTATTTAATAAACATAATTTTGGGAGAATATATGAGTTTCACAATTAATGCCAGGATAGAGAAGAATTCAAATAGAACAAATGTACAAAAAATGCATTTGAATGCATTTGCCAAGGCAACTATGCTATTTTGTGATCCTAATAGTTTCCTCCAAAGGGATAATGAAGCAGCTTTCAAAGGCTCCTTGGTAGCCCAGTAGATGAATGTTCAAGTTGGTTACTTGGAAACAGGAAGAGAAAACCTGTGGGAGTTAATCTGTACACCAAATTAAACATCTCTCTCCTCCAGTAAGAAATGACACTCTATGGGGTTTTTCTTTTTGTCATCACTATCTACACAGAGGTGTGTATTTCCCTTTATTTTACAATTATAAGAAAGGTCTTTTCTGTTTGTGATGAATGAAGACCGACAGGGGTAAAAATAATAAGACAAGTCTTTTTGTTTTGAGACAATGTCTGTGACTTTTGGAAAGTCAGTTACAGTTTTTGTTGCTGTTTCCTCATCTGTAAACTGGGAATAATACACTCTACCTTTCAGGATTGTTATGAGACTTAAATGACACAGTTAAGCTTTTAGCCTAGTCTTGGGCACAGAGAATACTTCTAAAATGATATTGATTATAGATATATTTTAAATATATTTGTGCATTTTTTGAACTATGTTCTCTGTACTCTCTCCTAACCTAATAACTATTTGATAAGGACCCTATCTTCACTCTATTTTCACATTCAAGATCTCGTTGATGGAATTGATGAAAGAGCTGACATTGATAGCAGTGCCAAAAACATTCATATTTAAGATAGATGGAAGACTTTTTTTATGTGACACAAATCAGTTAACTATCTTTCCCACTTATTCCACTTTAGAGGAAAGATAAAAGTCATTTTCAAAAGATGTTCACAGTCCTCTGTTTCAGATAATTAATTCTTCCTAATTTTTCTCTCATAAGAATTCAAGATCTTATAAGAGTTCTTATTGTCTTTCTTGATATTGGAGGAGGGGTCCCCAAACCCAGTTCCTGGCTTGCTCCAGGCTGAGTGTAGGCTAGCTGTGTTGTCAGGCCTGGTCAAGGAGGCCATGAGTGGTAATTGTTATGCAAGAGGCATATTTCTTCATGTCGGAGACTGGCTTGAGTGTGAGATCCTGGCCAAGACACTTGTTCACACTTTTTTTTAGTCCCAGCTGAATTTAAAAGGCCCCATTTCTGACACATTACAGAAATTTGGATTATGAAGTTGTAAAGTACTCAATTTTCCACTCATATTTCTTTACCCCAAAAGTGTGTGTGTGTGTGTGTGTGTGTGTGTGTGTATGCACACATGCCAGTTTCACATTTTGGTGCCCTTAGATTTTCCTTCTTTTTTCTCCCTTAATAGATCAAAATGAATCTTAGCTTCTTCCATCTGAAAGGAGTAAAGCTCAGGAATAGTCTATGGACACTGGGAGTCTTTCTGAGACTTTCATCCACTGGTGATATGACTAGAGCAGGAGGACATTTTCCCCTGGCTGACCTTGAAGTCCAGGCTCTCTTCTGTGGACTCCCATGCAGATTCCAGTTCGCAGCATACTCATGACTTTATGGTAAGAAAACTATTGAACTATGGATTAGTCTTGATCAGCAGGACCCCTGAAGGATGGGGGAAGTGGCATGAGTGGAGGTAAGGAGCTTTTAGTTGGTTCTGTGGCACCTTGTCTGTTGCAGCAGTGTCTGAGTCCCCAGAGACAGATAGATCAAATGGCAACAGTGGCATTTAGTGGTAAAGGCCAGTGGGATGGGAAAGGTGAGTTTAGTGACTCTCATTAGCCTCCTTTGAAGCCTGCCACTTCAATGACCTCCATTAGTAACTCTGTGGTGTGGGCAGAGCAGTATCATTTGATGGATTAAATGCATTTGTAGTTATAGCTTAAAAGAGAAACTCAAGTATGTAAGGTGGGTTCCTAAAAGGGAAAAAAGTTATATTTGTGGGCTGCATCCACAAGATTCAATATCCATAAGAAGTCCAGGCTGCACATATTACATATATCTTTGTTCATGGTGGCAAATACCCAGATGTTTGATCTTACTTGGGTAATGCATTTGCTGTCCCCCTTCCCCCATGGTTATGTGAAAATAGAATGAAGATAGGGTCTCTATCAAATAGTTTTTAGGTTAGGAGAGAGGAAGAGAACATAGTTCAAAAAATGCACAAATATCTTTAAAATATAACTATAATCAATGGCATTTTAGAAGTATTCTGTGTGCCCAGCACTAGGCTATGTTTCAGTTTCCTTTGGACACTGAATGTGAAAGGACCTAATTTTTACTCTCTTGTATCTGCTTGGGTCAGAAGGAGGATAACAGTGGCCATGGGTACTGGAGGAGACTTCTCAGTGCTACTTTTCCTTCTGTTATTTTGCTAGCAGCTCCACGGGGTCTGAGCCTCCTTCCTGCTCACTTTGCAAATTTGGGTAGGATGGTGGTTATCATGGTGACTTTTATTAATCTCTGTACCTTCTTGTTCAGCCACTTCCTTCAACGCCATTCTAGCCTCTCTGGTAGGGTTCCTGGTCCTTTTCTTCCCCCTGTTTGGTCTGATGCCAGGCTTTGTTCAAGCTTGCTTCTTTGGATGGCAGGCTGCTTGCAGAGAAATGTCATCAAATATACATTCACTGCCTGCTTAGTTCCCTCACTGCCAAGAAATACACATACCCACCCAGCAGGAGAGGAGCTCCTGCTCCTCCCCATCCCTGTTATTTTTCCAGGACCCATTTCTAGGCTCAGCTTGGCTCCTCTAGACTCTGCTTGGCTCCAGGAATCTGAATACATTCTTCTCTTTCCACCCCTGCAGGTGAGTGAGCCTTGGAAAGCAAAGGCATAGAGGCACCTGTGCAGAGCAAGGTTCCCTCTCCCCAGCTCTGGACAGCCTGGCTCCTTGCATTGAGGAATTGCTGAGGCATTATCTTTGAATCTTTTGCAAGGACAGCTGTATCATGAGTTTAGATACAACTTGAATTTAAAGTGCTTGGACCAGATAACTGTTTTTGAAAACCCTCTATATTTCTTTCTCTTGGCTGTCTATTAAAGAGCTTAGCTATTAAGCATTTTGTGTTACAGGGAAGCAAGGTCCACAGGCTGGTGGTTCTGGCACAGAGAGTCTCCATCTTGTTTCTAGGCATTATGTTGGGGGCAGGAGGGCTGCAGGCTTCCTCAACAAACTGCTTCACTGATAGTCCTCTCTGGGCTGGGAAGTCCCTGCTATTGGTCTGACTCTTCATGGCTGCAAGGTATGGACACAGCCCCAAGAACTAAGGACAGTGCAGTGGCTTCCTTTTCTGTGGCTTTGCCAGTTAGGAAAGATGAGACCCATTGGAGTGTTCCTTGGGGACTAGATTAAAGGCGATGCATTGTGACTCTGCTCTCTACCTGGACCAACTGACAAAGCTTGGGCAGGTTCCTCGGCTCCTCTAGTCTTCTATTTCTTTACTGAAAAATGAAGGGATTAAGTTAGATGGTCCTTCTTGGACTTGAATATGCAAATGAGCCAGAGAGACACTTGTTAACGTGTGAGTTCTGATTGGGCACATCTGGGGTGAAGGCTGAAGGTCTGCCTACTTGGTGTTCTTCCTTCTTTCCTTCTTCCTCCCTCCCTTTTGTCTTTCTTTGTTCAGTACTGGGGATTGAATCCAGGGATTCTACGACTGAGCTGTACCCTCAGCACTTTTCATTTTTTATTTTGAGACAGGGTCTTGCTAAGTTGCCCCGACTGGCCTGGAACTTGTGATCCTCCTGTCCCAGCCTCCTGAGTGGCTGGGAGAGGATCTGCATTTTTAACAAGCTCCCAGGTGATTGCTTCTGGCCCTGAGTTCCCTTCAAGTGGTGAGTGCCTACATCACCATTGACTTTCTAACTCATTTTGGTGTCATTTAAGTCAATTTCTGATGTCCAAGTCATGGAGTCCAGCTGTCCTTTGCTCTCCTGGTGACCTTTTATTGACCCTTCAAATTCTTGGAAATAATCATTGTCACTCCTAAGCTGCCTTATCAGCAGACTAAATATCTTGAACTTCTTTAAGTTTCCTTCTTTCCTTGTCATAATAAATTTGCAAAGCTTTCTGGATGAAGTTACTTTTAAGTGCAAGACCATTGTGCAAATGGCAATTTATCTTTGCCTGGCAGAGGCATTTGAATGTAATTTTGGTGGTATTAAGAGATCACTTGGGAATTTCATCAAACTCTGGTCCCAGACACTGAGAATGCATGTTTACATTTAAACAACTTTTCTTGAGTCAAAAAAGATCACTTTTTTTTTTTAACCTGAAAATGAAATTTAAAGCCCAGTTTTGTTCTTCAGCTTCCTTCCCTGCAGCATTCTTGGGTGGATAAACTGGCCATGGCAAATACATTCTGTGAGCCCAAGATGCAGGTTTGCAATTGCATTGTTATTTACCATCATATATGGAAACCAAAACCAAATAGAGTACACATTTTTGATTATCTTCTTTATGGCAGGCCCTAAATTAGCCACTTGGAAGGCAGAGTTGAAAACATGGTCCTCAATCTCAAGGAGCTAACAGTCTAGTGGGGGAGATAGATATGGAAGATAGGAGTTTCCCTGCAGTGTGATGGGGACCAGGACAGATGGGTCACAAGGGTAGAAGTCAGATTACCTACTAGGAGATGAAGGACATTAAATCAGAGGAAAGTTCACTGAGAAGCGGGAAGAGGTGAATCTCAGAGGGTCAACAGGAGTTCTCGGCAGTTTTTAGCTTAGGCAAAGGTGGAATTTGGAAAATGGAGTTTGGAGACATTCCACAAAGCAGAGGGCACAGGGAAAGATCTAGACGCTCAGACAGGCCTAGCTGCTTCATCTCTCACAACTTCTTAGGTACTTGAAGCTCCTTCACTGGCTCAGGTCCCTTCCCCGTACTGTCCTTAGGCTACATGGTGTTGAACAATGAGTCCTTCTGAGCAGCCGTCAATCTTTGGGTCTTTTAGTCTCCGACACCAGTGGTTTAAAATGACTTTAACTGTAAAATGCCTTATTTCAACAAAACTGACTAAATCCAGTTTATAAACCAAATAAAAAATGTCGGTGGGGCTGGGGATGTAGCTCTAGCGGTAGCGTGCTCGCCTGGCATGCGTGCGGCCCGGGTTCGATCCTCAGCACCACATACCAACAAAGATGTTGTGTCCGCCGAGAACTAAAAAATAAATATTAAAAATTAAAAAAAAAATGTCGGTGGTTGGTGTTGGGGCTGGATTTTTGTCTTGAGGCCCCCCAAGGGGTTCCATGGAGCTCTGAGGGCTCCTAGGCAAGCAGTTGGAAAAAACTTCGTTGCAGATCATTTTGTTTTGCCTTTGCATTCATATTAATAGTGTTATCTTAGTTTTATTATAGTCTATCTTGCTATGTCTTTTCAATATTTCAATATCTTGTGGGGTTTTTGTATCAACAATTTTCAAAGAAATGAAAGTGGAGTGGAGTTACCATGTATGTGACAATGTAACAAATACAGGGTACAAGGACTACCAGTGAGAAAGACTAAATAACAGGTGCTAGTCCAGAAAACTCAAGTTATAGCTGACCATGGGCAGATGGAGCTATGAGTGTCTTGTAAAAATAGGCTTTTTACTTTCAACCTTGCCAATCAACCTTAAACCTTCTAGACTTTTCATATTCTATAAAAACTGGCAAGGGAAAATTATTATATCTGGGATGTGAAAGTCAAGAAATCACAATCAGGATTAGGCATCTATTTTCAACAATGTAAAGAAGGCAATTTGAATGCAAAATGGTTTTGAAAGTGGGATTTGAAAGGTCAGATGGGCCTGGGGATGTTCAGTAGTACAGTGGTTGACAAGCATGCATGAGGCCCTGGGCTCTACCTGCATTAAAAACAAAACAAAACAAAAAAAGAGCTCCAGGAGTCCCTGAATGAGCAGAATGCTCCAATCCACAGCTGTACCTTCTGTGTGCCTCCTATAGGGCTGGCAGTGTGGTTCAGTGGTAGCGTGCTGGTATAGCATTGAGGTTCTGGCTTTGATCCCCAGCACCACAAAAAAAGAAAAAGAAGAACTGTGTGCCTCTCATAAGGAGGAAATTAATATCCTTAGTGGGACAACACCAAGATAACTCACTCCTCACTGATAGGTGGTCGTAAGTCCTTCAAAAGTGATCCAAGGAACCACTACAAAATAATCATATAAATTACTGAAAATGATAAAATCTTGTTCAGTTCAGACAGTCTTCTGGAAGAACCAGTATTATACTGGTTATATGAGGAAACTTGATAGAGGGAAGGGTACCTGGAAGATGGCTTTCCTTCCACCAACCTGCTGTGCTGTGTGGTGTCAGGGAAGCCTGGAGTGTGGAAATCAGCAGCTTTACTCTTCAGGGGCATCTGACCCCCTGTCCAGAGGCCTTTCCATTGTTCCACATCATACGCCCTACTAAAGACAGACTCTCAACCACAGGGATTCAGCCTCTCCCTTCTTCCTAAATCTTTGCTCAGGGCCAGGCTTAGGTTGGCTCCTGTATTGCCTGAACCTCTTGACATAGGTGACCACAGTCCCTATGAACCTGGGTGCTAGCTGGCAGCAGGCCTGAGCTGTAGACCTGGATGCAGTGGTTACTGCCTGTGCCGTCACCATTTCTACTTCCTTTGGATTCACCTTCCCTTGAGGGGGCCAGTGGTGTCTTCAGGTGGGGCATGAGGAAACTGATTCCTGGGGCTACAGAGGGGTGCAGGGTGGTACCTTTGCTTCTGTCTGCTTCTAGTCCAAAGCATCTTCTGTCTTCTTCAGAGAACACTTGTTCATTCTGTGTGGTAGGGACACCTATTTCCAGTTTGGTCTTGAACTCACCCAAGCCTCCATCCCTGTGGGTGTACAAAACTGTTCTCCTTCTTGTAAAGAACAGTAGAAATGAACCCCAAAAGGAGTGCAGAGGGGAGAAAGTTTAGGTGAGCCATTAAAAATGTTTATTTAAACAAACTGGTGGTTTATGACAAGCCTTTTATGGGCACTGAGTAATTTACTCTTATGCTCATTTTCCAAAGGTTTAGGTTCAGGAAAACCTCAAACATAGTGGCTAAGTACTTTTCCTTTCCTTCCCTTCGAAAATCATGTTTATTTTCAGAGGAATTTAATCCATATGCTTCAGATCCATTTCCATGTTACTCAGCAAAAGGTTGTTTTTCAGCAACATTGCTAAGCCATGAGTGAGTGCCCTTATTTCTCTGCCCCTCCAACTCATGTGCATAGCTGAACCCTGGACTCATGGCTAAGTGACTCTGCAGCCTTTTATTAGACATAAGGAAACTGGGGGCAAAAAGAAAAATCAATAACACTGACCTCCATATAAATATGTATATATAAATAATTTTGTGTATATTAACTTTATATATGTGTATATATGTATATGAATAATTAATTTTATTTTTGTACTGGGAATTAAACTCAAGGATGCTTTACCACTGAGCCATATTCTCAGTCTTTTTTTATTTTTTACTTTGAGACAGGGTCTTCCTAAGTTGCTGAGGCTGGCCTTTAATTTGCTATCCTCCTGCTTCAGCCTCTGGGATGCCTGGGATTACAGGCCCATACCACTGAAACTGACTTGAGTCTGTGACTTCTTAGGAAGCCAGAGTCCATCAGATTTCTCAGTTCAGTTCTTGTGGTAAAAGAGAAAGCAGTTGTGGAATTTGGGCTTTGGGACTTCCATAGACAGGAATCTCTTTTTGCTTAAACAACTGTAAAAATACAAAGGCTGGGTGATCTCAGAGGGGTCTCCTTGGTTCACAGCTTTGAAGCATCTTTGAGTTCCCTTTGACCACATAATTGTGGGTTATATATATTCAGAAGCTTTCCAGGTGGCTGAGAAAGAGCTTAAGTCTGTTTTAAATCTTAAAATCACTGGGTAATGTTCTTACAAATAGTAACACATAAACACTCTGGGAGTTTCTGAAAATGACCATGTAGTCAAGTTCATTTTTCTTCTAAACATCCACATATACTGTTACTTTAAATAAGGTTTTTGTTTGTGTACGACAATGAACCTAGGGGCACTCTACCACTGAGCTGCATCCCCATTCCTTTTTAATTTTTAGTTTGAGACAGGATCTCACTAACTTCCTGAGGCTGGCCTCAAACTTGTGATCCTCCTGCCTCAACCTTCCCGGTTGTTGGGGTTACAGGCATACACTACTATGCCAAGCCTAAAAAGCTATTTTTGACATACCCAACAGGATGATGTTTCTACTGAATCTTGCTTCATAAGCATGAACTTGAGCTTCTACTCTGTTGAGGTTGTTTGAGGACATCACCTCCCTAAGATCAGAAAGAACAGGAAGGAATAATCACAATTTGAATGGTGTGTCTGGCTCCTGCAGGGCCTTTTGATGGCCATCTGGGAAACTGTGGTGTAGGAGGCTGTGGTTTCCCTCAGTGGGGATGGCTTCTATCCCAGCCCTGTACCAACACAACCAACAACCAACATCCCTTTCTTAATTCGGGGGCTGAGACTCTTACTTGGCTTAAAGCAGAGGCTCTTCTGTGTTCTATTTATTCCCAAGGGCTGGCACATAGTAGGTACTCAAATATTTATTAAACATGCAAATTGAATCCTGCATATGTGTCCCAGGACCCCAATCATGAAAATCTCTCAGTGGAAATAAATTTGATGCTGACTCTTGTGTATTCTGCTCTGGGAATCAAATGAGCCTCATGGCTGCTTCTGAGTGATCCATACTCCTGTGGTCCTATGGTCACTCCCATTTTTATTATTAGTGTCTACTTTTTATTGAGCTCTTAACAAAATTCAGACCCACATTACCTTGCATGCGTCCTCAGTTAATCCTCCTGACAATCATTGAGCAAACTTCCCTCTCGTAGGTGGAGAGGATCTAGTAAGTTTGTATCTCTTACCTGAGGTCACTTATTTGAGATGGAACAGATGAAACTGGGATCCAGATCTGTGTGAATCCTAAAGTCTGCACTCATAATAATGACGGACACTGCTTGATTTTTTTTATTATTGTTTTGAGAATTGAATCCAGGGGCTCCCTACCATTGAACCACATCTATTCATTTTAACTTTTTACTTTGGAACAAGGTCTTACTGAGTTGCTGAGGCTGGCCTCCAACTTGCAATCTCCTGATCATCCTACTGAATCTTTGGGATTACAGGTGTGCACCACAGTGCCTGGCTATTGCTTGATTCTTAAATTGAAAAAGCACGTTTAAGAGAATATGATAATTTGTAGTAAGTTCATAGTAATTTAACCCCAGTGCATTCATCATTGGTCCACTAATTCTTTCTAGACCTGGAACTGAAGATGGCTCCATTGCGTCTCCCTGCAATGGAGAAGCTCACGGTTTAGTTGGAAGATGACAGACAGTTCACCTACAGTCTGTGCTGTAGTTGTGGTGTGAGCCAAGCAATGTGGAAGCACTGTAAAGAGATGGCAAACAGCTCTGCTGGTCCTCATGGAGGAAGTGATCTTTGCAGGCCAGAGAAGGGAGGGTTAGGAAGAAAGTAACAGCCTGAATTAAATGTAGAAAATCTCAAAGATGGATATCTGGAGAAAGTCTAGGAGTTTCCCTAGGCTGGAAATGAGATCATAAAACTGAATCAAGTGAAGATGGTCCTTAAAGTAGAGTTAGGGAGTTTAACCTTTAACTTAAGTGGCTTTGACAGGGGAGGTGTGATTCTGAGATAGAGATGGGCATTAAGCCATTGTTCCTATTGGCAAGTGGCTTGGGTTGGGTTTGTGTCCTTCCTCCCCAAGGGTGGTATTCTTGGCAGGAAGTGCATTTCAGAATTCCAGTTCTCACTCTGGCTTGGTGGAGAATGTAGCTGCTCAGCTTGGCTAAGATCACGGGCATTGAGAAAAATTGCTTTGCCAGGGATGAATTGCTGATTTCTTCAGGGCCATAGAGTGCAGAAGGCAAGAGGGAGAACATTAAATTGGAAACATTGGATTCTGAGACCTGAGTCATTGCCAACCTGAGCTCTGTGTTCCCTCTGCAGGTACAGCTCCAAGCTTTTGAGGAACAATTTCTGGGGTTCAGTGTCCCAAGTCCTTTTTTCACAATATCTCTTTGGACAGTGCATCCATGTTTTCTGTGTCCAGTGTCTTAGCTGAGGTCAGGTATATTTAGCTTCTGACCTCTGCTGGTTTTTTTTTTTCTGTAAACTGTACTGATATTTTAATTTTTTCATAATTCTGTATGAATTTTTGCACAAATTTCTAACTGACTTTGTTTGGCTGAACTACAGCAGAGACGGAGTTGGAACGTGGGATAAAGGGAGAGAATTTTCATGTGAGATTCACCTTTGGATAGGAGGGAGTAGTCACAATAAAAGTTCAGGGTGGGCATCGTGGCACACACCTGTAATGCCAGCAGCTCCAGAGGCTGAGGAAGGAGGATCACAAGACCAACCTCAGCAACTTAGCAAGAGCTTGTCTCAAAATAAAAAGGGTTGGGGATGTAGTTCAGTGGTAGAGCAGTCCTGGATTCAATCCCCAGTCCAAAAAAAAATTATTTTATATGTATTCATTCTTGATGAGTACCATTTCTTTTATTTCACTTTCACAGATGAGGAACCTAAGAGCTTGTATCACTTCCTGAGGTCACACAGCTAGCAAAAGGCAGCACTGGGCTTCCAGAACAAGTCCTCACAGTCCAGATCCTTGAGCCACGATGTTGTACCTCAGGGGCATCGATAGGAAATAGAATAGAGAAAAAAGTTTGCAATTTTTTGACCTCTGATGAAAATGATGTTTAAAAAGTATAAACAGCAGATCTGCTAAGATCTCTGTGCCCTGGTACTAAGTGTCCTACAGAGAGTATGCATTTATGGAGTTCATTTTAAGAGCTGCGTGCATAGCAACAGGTGAACGTGAAAAGTTTTTGTTTCTTTTTGTTTTGTTTTGCATCTTTTTGTTTTGTCATTATGGATATCACATATGTCCACGGCCTCTTACATGGCTTCTGCTGTTAGCTGTTCATATCTTACTCAAAGTGAAAGGCAACTCTTACCACTGACCCACGGAACTCTGCTTATCACTGCTGGGTTTCCCACAGGTAGGATTACCTGTGAGGTTTGAACAATTTATTGCTAATTATGGTTTTGAAAAACCAAGCTTAGATAAGCATTTCCTAAAATGCCTTTCTCAGGAGCACCACTGCCTTGGGCTGCCATTGGGTATTCTGAGGTCAAACAAGTTTGTGCAAACTTGGGATAAACCAAGTTGACTAGTCTCCGTCGTCAAAGGTAGTCTGAATGCCTTTATAAACCAGGGTGCATCATGGATCTCCAAGAGGGGTGTTCAGTAGACAGAACTTACCAAATGAGTTTGTCCAGGGAACCCTTCTGTTTTGACAGAGGTTGTTGTGAGGCTTGTGGGCTATGAGATCTGTGTTGGGGAAACTTAGGGCTAAATATTTATTAATGGAATAAATGAAAAATAAATATTATGTGTAATTGGGTATCTCTGCCTCAAATCCTTAATGGATGCTAGTTATATTTTTTATTAACAGTATTATTAACTTGAGAGTTTTTGTAGAATGCTTATGTCAAAATAGCTTTAAGATTTTTTTCATTTTAATTTTGAGTCACAGTGTCACCAAATGTGTTCCTGGTTTGAGGGACTTGAACAATGGGATAACTTGGAGACAGAGACCCTCTCTTTGTTTGTCTTTCCTCTTTTGCTGTCACTTTTCTCTGCTTAAGCCACAGGTGGCCTAGTAGCTCTGTTTGGCCTCTAGAGAGGGCCCTAGTTTGAGCTTGCTCTTCCAAATTGTGCCTCATCAAAAGTTTCTCCCTCTTACTACCTTACAATCAAATAAAATGAATTTACAAACTCAAAGCACAGATTTAGCATTCTTAATCCCCAAATCCAAAATCTGAGATGTTCCAAAAATCCAAACCTTTTTGAGAACCTACATGATACTCTGAAGATTTTGGATTGGGGAACATTTTGGATTTTGAGTTTTCATATTATAGGATGCTCTTGGTAAAGTCTGCAATTACTCCAAAAATATGACAAATTCCAAAATCCAAAATGCTTAACATCCCAAGCATTTCAGATAAGGAATACTCAATGTGTACCCACAACCATATGACTATCTTTCCAGCAAGAAATTTTTCCTTTACTTGCCTTATTTATTTTTCTTTCTCTTCTCCCATTTATTTAATTGTTTTGCAATGTGATGTAGTCAGGTTATAATATTCCAGAGGGTGCTGAACTCTAGGAGGTGTAGCAGTGAACAAAACGAGCTGAATCCTTCCTTCACAGAAATGACAGTGTACAACAGATGTACACTGTCCAATGGATATACAAGGGGAGACACTTAGATGATTCTGAGTTTTGTAGCACCCCATTAAAATAATAAGAAGAAAAGTAAAATTTATTTTAACAGTATATTTTAACCTAGTATATAAAAATGTTTTTAATTCAACACATGATTAATATAAAAATATTGAGATAGCTTACTCTGTGTTTTTACCATATCTGCAAAATCATGTATTTCCCATTTGTAGAACATCTCGATTTGGACTAGCCATGTTTTCAATTTAATAGCTATAGGTAGCTAGCAGGGACAGCGTGAGTCTAGAGGGAGAGATAGAAAGAAATAGCAACACACTTGTAAGGATTTCAAACTGTGGTCAGTGATGTGAAGCAAAGTTAAAAGGCATCAGGAGGGAAAATAGGCAGGGAGTTTGCTGCAGGTGGCTGCTGGAGATGGGGAGCTGAGCATGGTGGTGGTGAACCCATATAATCCCAGAGACTTGGGAGGCTGAAGCAGGAGGATTGCAAGTTCTAGGCCAGGCTAGGCAACTCAGGAAGACTGTCTCAAAAAAAAAAAAACAATGTAAAAGGCTGGGGATGTAGTTCAGTAGTAGAGTATCCCTGGGTTGAATCCCCAGCACACAAATATATATTCTTTTAAAATGCTATGAGATGTTTAGTTATTATCTCTTTCTGAATGTAGGTAATGAAATTGCCTATGATCCATTTTGCAATCCTTTATTGTGATGCTACAGTTTGTTCTAAAAAATGTTTTTCACGAAGAGGCGCCTATTTCCATGCAAACTTTTAAAACAACATTACTTAACAAGGGTTGTAAGCAGATTTGGATTAGCTTCTTTTTGTTGATTACACTCAGAACTATAGAGTGCTTTGTAAGTGGATAGGGCTGTGGTGAGGCTCAGGGCCATTAATGTACATCCTTGGTGGGTCCATTTTTCATCATAGAGAGCTCTGATTGAGAACTTGAAACCCCAGACCTGTTCAAAAGGAGTCTGCCAGGAAATGAATGAGCTTATTTCAGGTATTCTGGATGAAATGCTCTTCTCACAGCACTCTCAGTGCTCCCTCTGTGTGATAAGCCACCCATGCATTTATCAGTCTGACCTGTTTACCGAAAAAGCTATAGAGGGTTTGAAAGCTCTGAGTCACTGTCAAGGAGATCAATAAAATCATGAGATATTGCGTTACCTTAGAACATTTATTTAGCAGACATTTATTCATCAACCACTCTACCCCAGACATGGAGGATATATAACCTAGTAATTAATGCTTCTACTTTACAACCTGGGAGGGTGGAACGTGCAGTCATGTGAACAAATGAGAACAATAGATTCTATGTCCACATAAGGCATAGAGGGGGCAGGAAAGTAGGAGAACTCCTTTACTCTTGGGGAAATTGATCCTTGATTTGAACCTTATAAAGTATAGTAAGAATTGTCCATTGATCAGTGAGGGCACTTTGGGCAAAGAGAGATCAGATGAACCGGTATATTAAAGAACTACAAGCAAAGACCTGAAGCTCAGAGGTTCTTTTCCTTCTTTCTTTTTTGGTGCCAGGGATTTACTCAGGGGCACTTAAACACTGAACCACATCCCTAGCCCTTTTCTTTCTTTCTTCCTTCTTTTTTTTTTTTTTTTTAAACCAGTGATTGAGCCCAATCACTCAGCAGCATTCCCAGCCCTTTTTAAAAACATCTTTTAAATCATTATTTTTTAAAAATTTTGAGACAGGTTCTCACTAAGTTTCTCAGGACCTTGCTAAGTTGCTGAGACTGGCTTTGAACTTGCGAACCTCCTACCTCAGCCTTCCAAGCTGCTGGGATTATAGGCATGCACCACTGCACTTAGCATGGTTCTTTATTACTGTAGCAGAGTGTAAACCACTACCAACTAGTATGCAATGCTGAACAGTCTCCAGTGAGTGAAGACACTGCATAGAAAGAAATGCGTATTCATTCATTCATTCTATAGATGTCTGGAGTTGCCCTTTAGATACTATATTGAACCAACCTGTTCTAAGATTTTTGGAGGGAGGAGTAGTAAGTAGGAGGGGAAGCATTTCACTACTTTTGAAAAAATAATATGTATGTTGCATGTGTGTGTGCATATAACATTTGTCTGTTGTGTAAGCCATATTACCATATGACCGTATTTCTTTCTTTTTTTTTTTATGTTTGGTACTAAGGATGGAACTCTATCACTGGCCTACATCCCCAACCCTTTTTAGTTTTTATTTTGAGATAGGATCTGGCTAAGTTACTGAGGGTCTCAGTTAGTTGCTGAGGCTGGCCTTGAAATTGTGATCCTCCTGTGTGGCTGGGATTACAATTATGTAACACTGGCAACTATATTTCTTTATCATTTGGAAAATACAGGAAGGAAAAAATATTATAATTTGACCACTTAAAACAGACACATTTTAAAAATGGTAAAAATTTTAGTGAATATTTTTATAGTATTATTGTATATTTTTATATAATATTGGTATAACTTTACTTTGCACATAAGCACTTTTAAGTTTTACTTTCAGTGTTTTTTTAACTGTATTTTTTTAGTTGTTGGTAGATCTTTATTTTATTTATTTTTATGTGGTGCTGAGAATCGAACCAGGTGCCTCACACATGCTAGGTAAGTGCGCTACTGCTGAACCACAAGCCCAAGTCCTAGCCTCAGTTTTTAAAGCTATCATTTTGAAAACTTTAGATGTATATCAAATTCCTTTTAAAATATTTACTATTAAAAATGACCATTTTGTTTTTAGGTTTTCTCTCAATTTTAGCTGATTTACACAGAAGATTCCTGGGAATGTAATTAAGTGGAAGTACATGAACATTTTTGATTCTTCATTCATATATCTCCAAAGATTTTTTAAAATTAACACTATCACTAACGGTTTATAACAGCATTGTTTTCACCAACACTCAATATTATTAAAATTTCTATGGCTTTTATTGCTGCATTGTAATTATACATGATAGTGGGATTCATTGTGATATACATGCACATAACATATTATTAAAGTCTGAAAAGTTATTTAGTAGGTGAAAAATCATGGCTGATAATTTAAGTTTGTATTTCTTGATTACTGGTGAGGTTGAAAACTATGCTATGTACTTGTTTACTAGTTATTTTTCTGTCCTTTTGGAATTTTCTCTTCAGATATGCTTATTTAGGAGGAATTCATATTTTTTATGTCAATATACACAATCTCTTTATATATTTGTGCAGTTCTTTCTCCCATTTTTCCCACTAAAAGTGTTTTCTTAAAATATGTGACATACTTTTGTGCAGTTCACTCTGTCACTCATTTGTGTATTTGATTTATTTTATTAATGGACAACTCGCAAATCTTCTGGTGGTCTGTGATTTTTAAAGTCCTTGACATGTCTGGAATTTATTTCAGTTCTTGGTGTAAGGAGGAACCTTAAGTTCATTTCCCCTTCATCTTACCAACCTGTTATCAAAGCATAATTTCCTTTATCTGCTGATTGGTGCTGCCAGGAAAAGTATATTTGATCCAGTTCTCAGTATGCAGGATATCAGGAATGTGATAAGGTTAGCTCAGAAGGAATTCAGCCAGCCATTTGATCTGACCATCTGGGCAAACTTCAGAGATGGCATCTCAGCATACCAGGCCTGGCTACATCTCTGAGGCCCTGCAGAGATGTGGCCAGTTCTGCGGCCATTCTGCTCTGAACATTTGGTCAAGTGAGGATTAGGCTGGTGGCACGCTGGGCCCCTGGCTGCCTTGAGCGCCAAATCCAGACATCCCTGTGTAGCACTGACTGGGAGCAGAGCTGAGTAGATCTTTCCTAAGGGGTCTCACCTGCTTCTCTCTGGGAGAGACCACACTGGGCTCCTACCTGTGGCCCAGACTAGGCAAGGCCTAGTCTGCAGCCAACGCACAATTCTGAGTGTTATGTGTGTTTTTTCCACGAGATAGAAGTTTAGGTAAGTTTTCATTCACAAATACTGTAAGGAAATTGGCTAAGAGCCCCTGTGAGAGAATTGGCTGAAATCATCTGGCCGTCCTTGTATTGCCTCTGCTGTTAAAGACCATGTGAGTGTGGTGGGGGCCCATTCTCTCTTCTGCCTGCAGTGAGGAGAGAGCATGGTTCCTATCTTATTCATTTATAGAGCCCCAGGGCTTATTTCAGGAGCTGACAGAGCAATGCCTACACCCTTTGTGACATGCATAAATGAATAAATGAATGAATATTAGTGACTGGATGAGGCTGCCTTTCCAGGTCTTTCCACTGGCAGACATTACTTGAGGGACTCCTTTTCAACTTCTGGCAGTTCTCTTGAATAAAAACTCTGACTTTCATATTATCTTATTTTGGAACTTTTCCCTCATTTTACCAAATACATGTCATGGTCTTGTTTTGTTTCGTTCTGTACTCGAGATAGAACCAGGGCCTCACCCATGGTGGGTAGTGCTCTATCACTGAGCTATACCCCCATCCTTGTGGTCATACTCTTGAGGGGTTTCTATGAACCATATTTTCAAAAAATTTATAATAGAGCTACAGAAGAAATTCATTCTAAATTTTTGTGTATGTGTGTGTGTGTGTGTGTGTGTGTGTGTGATAATTGTTATTTTTCACCATCTATGGTTATTTAGAGTTATTTTAGTACTTGATGTAGGAGAAAGAAAGATTGAATTCACCCCTTCTGATACCTTTCCAAAAACTTCTTATAAAGTGAAACTGTTGGTCCAGAGGTTTGGGAACAAATGAGGCAACAGTTCAGCCTGGTGCATGGCTGGGTGCACCTGCCTCTTCAGTGTCTTGTTCAGCTGCTTCTCTCTTCCAATTTAGTTTCTAGCAACACACCAGGACTTATGGTTCTACTGACATAAAGCTGCTTTTTGTCATCTTGCTGTTATAAATGTTGTTTTCTCTGCCCAATCATCTAGCAAACTACTGTTCATTCTTCCTGACCCTGATCAAGTATCCCCTTTTCTGTGGAGAGTTCCCTAATCCCTCTTCTTCAGTGTATCAGTAAGTTAGTGCTGTGTAACAAAGCACACCAGGCTGATGGCTTAAACAACCAATACATATTATTAGTCTGTGAATCAGCCAGTTGTTTTGCTAATCCAAATAGGCTTGGGAGATCTTGGCTGGCTCCTGGGTCTACATTTAGTTGGCAGGACAGCTGAAAGCTGGTTGGTCGAGGTTAGCCTCACCCACATGCTTCACATTGGTTGGCTATCTGTTGAGGAGATGAGGGTGAATAGACCATGTGTTTCTCATCAGCCAACAGACCAGCCTGGGTTTGATTCCAATGTGGCAGCTATAGTCCTGTGAGAAGTTTAGGTAAGTTTTCATTCACAAATACTGTAAGAAAAAAAGGGACAAGGTGCATGACCTCTTGAAGCCTAGATGGCTGAATTCAATGTTGTTGTTTTTTTTCTTTCTTTCTTCTTCTTTTTATTTTCTTTTTTCGCTGAAGCAAGACTAGTTCCTTTTAAGAGAAAATTAAGATTTTTCCTTTTTTTTTTTTTTTGTATCAGGGATTGAACTTAGGAGCACTCAGACACTGAGCCACATCCCCAGCCCTTTTTTATATTTTATTTAGAGACAGAGTCTCACTGAGTTGTTTAGCACCTCATTTTTGCTGAGACTGATTGATCCCCAGCCCCCCGCCCCTTTTTTTGAGACAGGGTCTCAGTAAGTTTGCCCAGGCTGGCTTGGAACTTGTGATCCCCCATCCCAGATTGCTGGGAATATAGGCATGCACCTCCATACCTGGCTAGATTATGTCTTTTGATGGAAGAAGCTTCAAAGGCATGTTTCAAAGGACATTGATCTGGGGAAAGAGGGAATGATGAGAGGAATGGGGCCTAATTCCGCCAACATGGCCTGATACTTGTATTAGACTCATCTGGCATCTGAATGGTTAGCTAATCTCCTCAGGAAGTGTTGGCCTCCATTCTCTGAGTGCAGCAAGACCTGGGGTGACAATGGGAGTGCCCGAGAGGGAGGGAGCATGTGCACAGAATCTTGGCTGCATGCCCTAAAACCTGGCATCAGTTGTCAATGCCTGCAGGGGAGGGCCAGAGCCCAAAGGAAGCCAGTTGCCGTTTTCTCCCTTACTGATGCTTCTGCCTTCGTCCAGGCGTGGGCAGCCTTACCAGCTGAGGCTCCAGCCCTTACCCACAATGTCAGCAATGCAGCCCCCAGAGGATCTGCCCACACACCCGGATGTTGACAGGGGCATTGCTCCAGCACTAGCTTTTATGGATGGTCTCATCACTTTTAAAATAATGACTATGGGGTGTGGGTTGACTAGAACAGTGACATCACTTTCCTGCAATTCTGGGTCAGTTCCTGTCGCTTTTCTCTGCATCTTTAAATGACTGAAGTAAATTTACTGTTTGGGTATGTGTTCTGGAAGGATCCTCAGATGTCCATTCTGGAATGTGGTCAAGATAACACTGGCATTGGAGTCAGGGGTCCTAGGTTCTAGATCTTGGCACTAGTTTGCAGTGTGAACTTGGACTAGCAGGTTAGCTTTCTCATGCCTAAACTTTTCTGTTAGTACAATGGTGAGAACAACCCTGGGTTTTGTAAAACAATAGTGAGAATGGACTGGGATTTTTTTTTTTTTTTTTTTAATCAGAGTCACTTTCAGTCCATTCAGGCTGCTGTAATGGACTAAGATTGGATGTCCTATAAACCACAGAAATTTATTTCTCACAGTTCGGGAGGCTGGAAGCCTGAGATCAGGGTTGGGCTTTGGCAGAGGCCCTCTTCTGGGTTGCAGATTGCCATTTTCTGGCAGATGAAAGAGAGAGGGAGAGAGGGGGAAAGAGGGAAAGAGAGAGGGGAGGGGAGATAGAGCGAGCATTGTTCTCTGAGTCCTTTTATTAGGGCACTAATCCCATGTGTGAGGGCTCTAGCCTCATGGCCTAATCACCTTGAGAGTTATGATATTAGCATATGAATTTTGGAGGGACCTGAGCATTCAGTCCAAACTCAGCAACTGCTGGAGTTTGTGAACTTCACTAAGACACCAGGATGAGGGAACACTAAGGGCTACAATATCCCTCCCTCTTGCTCCTCAGGCCAGGTACCCTGGCAGGGGATTGTTCCTGTCCCAAGGAAGGGGTGCTTTCTCTGTGTGCAGAGGCCTTCCATCTTGCTCTTGTGGTTGCATCTGTCCAGAGGAGGTGACTATTCTGACTCCACAGTGGCCTATGAGGCTGTCTGGTTCTACCTCTGTTTCCTCTCTGTACATTTTCTCAGAGTGGACCTCTTCCTACCACCATCTGGAAAAGCTTTCTCTCCCTCTCTTTAGAATAATTTTGGTTTGGGGCGTGTGCTAATATTTTAACAGACTTCAAAGTCTTAAATAAATAAATGGTAAGAAAGATCCCTACCTAGGTAACAGATTAGGATTATTATGGAGACCTAAAGTGGGTGGGTGTTTCTTTCCCTCCAACCTTGATTTTATCTTGAAGAGCACCCCATGGGTAAGAGTTGTATCTTCTCAATTAGGAAACTTTGCTGAGATTCTCCATCCTTCTGGAGAACCAACATTTCAGTCTACCCCAAGTCCCATGTGGTCCTGGCATGAGGGAGCATTCTCTCAGGGGCAGGAGAATGAAGTCTAAGGAGAATCCTGGCTCTTGCTGGTCATTTTCTGATTCTGGTCTTTTCTGGAAATGCTAAGAGCACAAGCAGCCCTGCTGGGGTGGATTCCCAACCCTTTGCAGTTTGTCTCCTCCCACTGGTGCGGCGGATCGGTACACAAGTAGGCCCAGAGCAGGTGCTATGGAGGGAAGAAGCAGAGGGAGGAGGTTAAGCCTTGGACTCTGGAATCAGATTCAGGTTATATGTTAGCTTGACCCTGACTGGTTTTGTGATTGTTGACAAGCTTATTAGCCTCTTGGAACCTCCACTTCATCACAAGCCAATCCCGGTAACTATCTCTTTGATCACTGTAAGGCCTGAGCGAGAAAATACAATTGAAATCCTATTGCTGGAAAAAAAAAAAAAGAGAGAGAGAGAGAGAGAGAGAGAGAGAGAGAGAACTTGAAAGATTATAGCTCTTATTATTGTTGAAAAGAAGGAGACATGTTGAGTGTGGAACATGTTCCAACATGGCAGCCATGAACAATGCTGGGCCTGACTAAGAAGAAGAGAGCAGTGGAGGGGCTCCTTCCTGGCTTCCCTCCATAAGGCAGAGGCACTTAAAGCAAAAAAAAAATGATGTATGTTTATAGCTCTGCAAAGATACTAATGCAAGAATGGACCACTTTGCCATTGCTCTGGAAACCGCCTTCTTGTGCAGAATAGCTTCTCCACACTATGGATATCTCTTGATGTTTCCCAGAGCCCTAAGAAAGAGGGTGATTGATTCCTCAGCTCAGTTGTGGCTTGCTCCTGTCCTAGGTACTTATTCTGTATTTCCTCACGGAAAGAGGCCAGAAGTTACTGCTTTACCTTCCTTGCCAGTGCAGATGTTGGATAGTCCAAAAAGATGGTGGGTGTAACCACGGCTTTAATTTTTTTTTTTTGTACTGGGGATTGAACTCAGGTGTACTCGACCCCCAAGCCACATCCTCAGCTCTATTTTGTATTCTATTTAGAGACAGAATCTCCCTGAGTTGCTTAGCACCTTGCTTTTGCTGAGGCTGGCTTTGAACTTGCGATTCTCCTGCCTCAGCCCCACAAGCTGGGATTACAGGCATATGCCACTGCACCCAGCTATAACTGAGACTTTATATCACTGGTGGCTCCCAAATTGCATAAACCTCCCTTGGGACCATGGAGTGACTGAATTCTGTCCACTCATTCACAGGGACGTCAGTGTTCCTGTCTAGGATAAATGTGTATACCTCAGAGGGTTGTGGATGACTTCACATGGTCATCAAAGGATCAGGCAGGAGATGAGTGTAGAAAGTATTTGGTTTAGTTTTGACCCAAGGTTTTAGGCATTGGATTAGGAAATGTCAAACTAGAAGATTTGATTTTAGGGTTTATTTCAATCACAAAACCAAAGAAGAATGTTATATGAAGCAAAATATTGTGATGGGAAGTTCCCTGAATTAGGAGACAAGGCAGTAAAGGTGATGATGATGTTGACGGCATTTGTATTTGTATCACATTTAGACCTGAGTTCTGTGAGGTTGGTTCTATGCCATTCAGATAATCCAGAGAGGTTGAGACCCACAGCTAAACTGTGGGATTGAGGAGATTTTCTGTCTGAGCTCAGTTTTCTCTTAGACCCCAGACCCACAAGTCTCTGTTTTGCCTCTCTCATTTTCCTTTATGGATAAGTGGCACTTTGGGGTCACTTTGATTCCATTGGAAATCAGTTGGACCCTTAGATCTCTTTTCAGATCTGAAATACTCTAATCTTTATGACTTGTATCTTGCTGAAGAAAACAGTGCTTTTTTTTTTTTATGCCCTATTTGTTTGCTTGTTTGCTCTGGAGATGGAACCAAGGGCGCTCTACCACTGAGCTAAATCCCCACCCTGTTTTATGTTTTATTTTGAGACAGGGTCTTACAAAGTTGCTAAGAGTCTACCTAAGTTGCTCAGACTAGCCTTGAACTTGCAGTCATCCTGCCTCAGCCTCCCCAGGAGCTGGGATTATAGGTGTATACCACTGCTCTTGGCTTCATGCCTTATTGGTGAATGATGTTGCTGCACAGCCAGAGAATGCATGAGACTGTGTCTGCTTTTTTTTGAAGAGAGTTGTGCTTTATTGGAAAGTGTTTTTGATTAAGGGACAGGAGCCTTCAGTTTTACTTTTAGCTTCAATGCCAAGTGGTTGTGTGACCCGAGGCAGGTTGACTCTTCAGAGCCTCAGTTTCTCTAGCTATGAAACAAGCAAGTTGCACCAGATTGTCTTTAGGCTCCTTCCAGCCCTGACACCTGTTCAAGGATGCCAGGCCTCTTCACTCATTGCTTTAGACATCCAAGGGCAGATCCACATGCAGGATCAGACTTGCTCGCAGCACATGTGTCTCTCCTAATGGATGACTGGGATTCATTCATATCAGTTCAAAATTTCAAAACCTGTGGGAAAGATTTTGATGTCAGCACAAACATTTTTCTTTTATGATAAAACCAAGTTCTTCTTTCCAGTTGATAACAAGCTGGAACAGAGTTCTTATCATAGTACCTATACCAGTTGACAAGCACTCTTGGGACATGGTGGTTGTTGGAAACACTTTAATTTATCTCTGACATAGGAGGTAGCCAGGCCTGGGTTTCCAGAAGAGCCCAGGCTGGGGGCCAGTCCTGTGGCTCCACAGAGCCATCCAGCTGCCCTGGAATTGCACACTTCCCTACATGTGCTGAGCACAAGGACCCCAATTCCTGTTTCAACACCTCTCCTCCCCCAGCTCCCACAACCACATCAAAGCCGGAGAGGCAGATTTATGTCTAAACAGCCCAAAGAACAAGCTTTGAACACTGATAAAATCACAGATGGCATCAGCCCTGGAGAAAACTGGTCTGTTTCATGGCCTGACAAGGCTGCTGCAGGCTGTTTGCATTTTGGGAGTCAGGTCCAAAGCAGAAGGAATATACAGAAGATGATGATTATGGGTGTTTTTAAAACCTGCCCCTTCCTGCCCAGCCCGGGACAATATTTACAAAGCAGACATGCAAACAAGCAGACTTTCTTTCAGGTTCAAATCGCCTACTGAGCCAGGTTCTTCCCGTGCAGGAGCCCTTGCCCTGCACCAAGTTAGGTGTTTAAAGAGTACATTTGCCAGCAACTGCTGCCTTAGCTCTGGTGGTTATGCTGTGGTTAATGAGCTCAGGAACAGTGTTGCTCTTTAGCCGGAGTAAGATAAAAGACTCCTTTCTCACCCTCAGCAATGGGGATTGAATTCAGGGATGCTCTACCACTGAGCTACCTGCACAACCCTTTTTATTTTTTATGCTGAGACAGGGTCCCCCTAAGTTGTCCAGGATGGCTCCACTCACTATCCTCTTGCCTCAGCCTGCCAAGTTGATGGCATTACAGGCATTTGTCACCATGCCCAGCAAAAGACTCTTTTTAAGGGAAAACACTCCCAAGGATGTCCAATGTTTATTTAAATTACATTTATTATTATGTTACTTAAATATGTGCAAACATAAAGCCAGGTATGAATTCCTTCAGTTTTTAGTTCTTAAACAATCATAAACCTAAAACAAATTTACAAATAATATGCAAACAAAACTTGAAGAGGATTTAAATTGTCAACTTGAACTCAGTAGGCCAAATTTAAATCTCTGATGTTGAACTTAATAGGAAAAAGCTTTTCCTCCTTGTTTTATATGTCCCTGATGTCTTGATTGGTTTGATTTTTTTTATATGTATTTAATTTTGAGTTTTTCCACCTTTTAACATTGAACTGATTTTGAGCCAATGATCCATTGTTTTGACTGTTCCTATAAGAAGAAATCTACCAATATCTAATAGTGAAAAAGATTTAAATGCTGGTTAATAGAATAATCTTCATTAGTATGCTTTCTAATGATTAACTGATGCTGGTGTGGGCAAAGGTAGTTTTGTATAATGCATCTACTGACAGATAGAATATCCTATAAAAGCATTTTTTGGGTGAGATTGGCATGCTCATACCAACATGGGCCCTGTAGTGACTGTTCTTCTACCACTTACTAATTATTGTACTGTGAACATGTTAGGCATTATTTCCCACTGACTGTTCTGAGGTGTTCACTAATGCAAATATGGGCACTGCCCCTTGTGCAGCTCTCCAAGGTGCTCATCTAGCCAATCTGGAGGATGCTTGTATTATAGAACCCTTGAGACTATGTCTACAGGGGTCTCAGAAACTCCAGTTTTGAAAATTATTCCTCTGGAAGGAAGCCCATATGAGTGCTCAGAAAGAAAAAATGTATTTCTGCAGTGTGGGATGACCCAGGAGAACAATTTTCCTCCAGAAAAGAGGAAATGGGCAAGAACTTGTCCATTTGGTCATTTGTTCACTGAATATTTATAGGATTTTATATTTTTCATATGCCTTTCTCAGAATAAAGAGGAAAGGGCAATAGTCAAATTAGGTATAACTGTTCCCTTGGGAAGCTGCTTGAGAGAGTTTGAAAATCTCTTACTAAACTAGTCCCAAAAGAAAATCAATGCCTGACCTTTAGATTATGCAACACCTTTTTTATGTAGTTTTGTACTATTGATCATATACTTCCTTCTCAATTTTCTTTGAAGCAATATCTGGCCATTTCCAGGAACTAATCCAAAAGATAAAAATTTGCTAGCTTTAAGAATAGACTCAAGAATATGCTCTAGACTTTGAAGGTCACTCCCTAGAGAATGACATTATAGTAGGGTACTAGAATCTCCGGAGGGTGTGTTGGTGTGGTATCATGGCTATCTGGAGTGTTTGCTTCAAATACATGTACCCCTCAATTTACCACACAGGCCACACAGGAAATCACACGTGGAAATC
Source organism: Urocitellus parryii (assembly GCF_045843805.1). Classification (NCBI taxonomy): domain Eukaryota; kingdom Metazoa; phylum Chordata; class Mammalia; order Rodentia; family Sciuridae; genus Urocitellus; species Urocitellus parryii. Next base: position 129,101,301 of record NC_135536.1, read on the forward strand.
TATTGGTGATCAATGCCTATTAAGCATCATAAATGAAAAGTACTCTAAATTTTCATAAGAGACTTAAATTGTGGGTTGGACTTTCTTGGGACAGGTTAAAGAAGAAGTGGGAGTAGGATGCATTAGTGCTGTGGTTTGGGTTTCCAAAACTCATGTTGAAATTTAATTGCCACTGTACCAGTGTTGAGAGAGGTGGGGCTTTTAAGAGGGGATCAGATCGTGAACAGATTGTCTCAGTATCACAAGAGTAGGTTCGTTATCCCTGCAGTGGGCTCCTGATAAAAGGATGAGATCAGCCAGATTTCCTCCCTGTCTCACTCACTTCTGCCATGGGATGACTTGTCACTAAGGACCTCATCAGATACCAGTGCCACGTTCTTGGATTTCCCAGCCTTCAGAACTGTAAGCCATCTGCATTTCTATTGTTTATAAATTACCCAATCCATGGTGTTTTGTTACAGCAGTAGAAAAAGGACTAAGACAATGAGTTACAGATTGCAGAGAGTAGAGGAGACATTCAAAGGTTAGAGGAAGCATGTAGAGGAAGTCCGCAGGGTAGTATTTTTATAGGGAAGGAATGCAAGGGAGGATAAGTCTGGAAAGATAGATTCCAGAAAAGGTATGAGGAGGTAGCCCTCATAACCTAATCACCTCTTATAGACCCCACCTCTCAACAGTATTACAATGAAAGTTAAACTCCAACGTGAGTTTGGAGGGCTTTAACCTGTTCTGAGCAAACAAAATCCAAATTTGGAAGACTTGGATTCTAGGACAAGAGTGTACCTTGGATTATTATCAGTGGGGACCAATGGATCAAGTGTTTAGGGACACTAAGATATTGTTGCTGAAGCCTAACTTAAAGACATTGGGCCTATCAAATGGTTATGAAGTTCCTGTCCCCAGTAGTGGCCTTCAGTGGACACATTCTCTTTCAGTGTTTCTGTCAGTGCCTTGCGGCTGCATTGACATTAATGCAGACCTGTCCATAGTGGAGATGGCCTCACCTCTGGGATGGTGATGTTTGTCAAGATGGTGTCCATGTGTGGACACCATACCTGTGTATGGGCACACCCTGGGCAGGGAGCACCTTGTCCCCAGGGTCCTGCTGTACTTACGCATCGCAGCCCCTTCCCAGCTCTACAAGAGAGTGTGTAGTACAGAGTTTGTGGAAGTTTATAAAATTCTTTGACACCCATCTCATAGCATTCTCATTGACATCTTAAAGTCAGTTGGTGGGGGTAGGAATTTTTATCTTTATTTGCTAGATGAAAGAAATTTGTTTTAGAGGTGAGGATAGTAGGCTCAGTAGAGTTCTGCATTGTCCTTGATCACCGTGGCCTGCTCAGTATGGGGCATACTAGAGGTGGTAAGTGGCACATAAATGGCATAAGACTGTTGATGGGTTCCCAGTCCACATCCTCCTACTCTGTGACCCTCGCTGCAGTGAACAGGACATGTCAGTCCAGTGACCTCCCTTTGCTGCCACAGGGGAGATTGCAGCAACCAGTCTCTCCCCCAACTTTGGGTCTGCAGGCAATATTCTAATACCATTCACCAGCTGGCATTGGGATTCAGAGCATTGTCCTATACCACAGTTGGGTAAAATAACCACCCTGGATAGAGTGGTATCATCCAAGATGAATAAATTAAAACACACAAAACAAAACCCAGGCCTGTGAAAATGTTATGTGGCAAAAAAAAGAAAGCAATAGCCATAGCATTGAAGAAGTAGAGAAGGAGCAATCCAAAAAAAAAATTGCATCAAGGAATTATGTGTGAGTTAGCTTTTTGTTGCCATGACCAAAATACCTGACAAGAACAACTTAGAAGAGGAAAAGTTTATTTTGGGCTTATAGCTTTAGAGGTCCATGGATGGCCCACTCCATTGCTCTGTGTCCAAGAAAAGACTGAACATCATGGCAGAAGGGTGTGGAAGAGGAAAGCTTCTCAACTCATGGCAGCTGGGAAGGAGAGAGTGAGAGCAAGGAGCCAGGGACAAAATATAATCACCAAGTTAGGCCTCCTGTGATTTGCCTTCTCTAGCCAAGCCCCACCAGGTTGCAGTTAGACCTAGTAATCCATTCAGATTATTAGTCCATTCAGATTATTAATTGATCCATTAAAGGATTAATCCACTGCTTAGGTTATAGCTCTCATCATCTGTTCATTTCACCTAAACATTCCTGCATTGCTGCATGAGTTTTTCAGGGATATCTTATAACCAAACCGTAACAAAATGTAAGTAAAATTCCAGAATCATCTGATTTGGACTCCGAAATAAAAGAAAAACAATTCTATGAATTAAGAGGTAGTAGGTTGAAATGAAATAACATATGGGAAAGCCCCCAAATACTCATAAGAATGTTAGCAATAGGCTAGGATGATTTACAGTATAATTAGAAAAAAAATTAGAGAGTAGAACTGACTTTGCTGAAAATTGTCAGTGATTTAATTGATCAACAACATAACCACTGTGTCCAAATGTAGAGTTGAAAAAAAATCTGTGATTGGAGATTAAGATGATAAATGTGAATGCTAGGGAATGGAGAGGCAAGAGTTAAGTTATTGATGGTCCACAAATTTCTTAGCTGGGGCCAGGTATGGAGAACTGAGCAGTCTCATATAATGCTGGAGAGTCTCAATTGTATGGAACACTTTCTGAAAGAGCACCATATTAAAGTGCAATTTCGTTTCTTGGACTTTATTTTTAAAGCACAAGAATACATCTACAGGAATTTTTATAGTAGTGATGTTTATAATAGTGGAAAACTAAAAACTCCCAAATGCCCAGCAGTAAGGGAAAGAATGATCCAATTATTGTGTAGCCATAGAATGCAAAGTACATGGCTATTTAAAATCTTACAAAACAATACTTATTTGCATGGGGAAATATTCACTCTGTGAAGTCACCATTTGAATCAATTGAGAAAGAATGTGGCTGTCAAATATTTCCTCGATCAGAAGGAAACAACAATTCAGTTTCTATCAAGAATGAATGTCTTTTATGGAATTGTTGTGGGGGAAATTTATATCTTAGTTTAATGTGACTGCCTAACAAGTTACCACAAACTCAGCAGCTTAAAACAACCACCATTTATTAACTTACTGTTCTGCCGGTCAGAATCCTGGCACAGTGACTGGGTTCTCTGTTTCATATATCACAAGGCCAACACCCAGGTGATGGCCAAACTCAGTTCCTGTCTGGAGACTCTGGGAGTGAAAATCCAGCCTTTCTTTTGGTTGCTGAATTCACTTCCTTAAGGTTTTCAAACTGAAGCCTGCATTTCCTTTTTCATTTTCAGCTGATGGCTGCTCTGACTTTAAGTAAAAAATGGCACATCAAATTCTGATTGGGCTTTGAATATATAACTTATCTTTCTGTAACTAACCAGAGAAGACTCAGCTTTTAAAGGGCTCATGTGTGGGCCAGATCCACCAGAATAATCTCCATATCTTATAGTCAACTGATTAAAGACCTTAATTACATCTGCAAAATCCCTTCACAGCAACACTTACTTTAGTGTTTGATTAACTGGGCATAGGTGTGTGTACATCAGGTGCTGGGAATCTTGGTGGGTGATCTTAGAATCCTACCTACCAAACAATTGACAAATTGATTACTTTTCTTAATAGTAATATGAAAATACAACATTGCGGCTTTGTTGAGACCAATCTTAGTATCATATACAACAAAAAATTTTAACAAATACTTGCTTAAGATGATTTTTCCCCTTGGATTTGAGTAAGATTAACTTTGCACTCTCCTGAAGAACAACCTCCTATTTTCTTTTATCTGTGCTCTTTAAACTTGTATATAAAATTGCTCAGTGACTTAGCTTCTTGAGAACTTGTCTTATCTTTGATATCCATGTATTCACCCACTAATCTCCTTAGCCAGATCTCCCATAACATGTCCATCTGTCCATCCACTCTCATACCACTCATCCATCTAGGTGTCCATCCAACAATATATTCAGTTAGGCTTCTCCCATATATTTGCCTCCTCAACCTTCTGTCCATTCAAGTATCTATCCATCAACCTCTCCATCACTCAGACATCATCTTTCTTATAGATTCAGTAAATCTGTATTGAACCCTATTGGATACTAGGATAAAGCCCCTTTCTCTAATCTGCTTCTAGTCTAGTGGGAAAATCAGATTGAAACGTAAACATATCTACAATGAAAAACCCTATAAAAGGAGTGTATGTCAGAGGGTTTAGGAGCTTCAATGGGTAGAAAATATCTGGGGAAATCATTAAAGAAGACATACAAAAGGGACCTGGAGGATGAGATGAGCAGTATGCCAGCTGTGTCCATCATGGAGCCTGGACTGCCACGAGCTCTATTCTCTATGAAGGTGAAATTTGTCCCATGTGACTGATGTACTTTAGGAATTACAAGGTTTTGTCCTGGAGGGCTAAGTCAGTGGCACTGTTTATAGTCTTCAGGACGTGATTACATGACGAAGGCCACAGGAGTTTGAAAAGCACCAGAAGCAACCTTGCTGAATTAACAGTGATGACTAATCTCTGTATGGGCTCAAACATGGTCCACAACACCTTGACTTCTTTGGTATAATTTGACTAGTTGCTTTGAGTACCAGAGAATTTTTCTCACACCTGGGAGCTCACAATCAGCATAGTTTTCTCTTCAACTCCACATGTGGCTTTCACCTGAGTTGTTTGTAGCCATCTTTGGGACCCTATCCCCATCCCCATGAGCCTATTGTTCCTCATGTTATGATTACCTGGGTGGCCAGCATCTGGTATCTTTTATTTCACATTTATGTGAGGCTAATTTCAGAGATTTGAAAGTCTTCGGAGTCTTTTTTTTTTTTTTTTAACCTTTCTCTTTGTGTTATGAGTTGCTGTAAAAGACTAGGGATTTTGGAGACAGAGACTTGGAGTCAAATCCTAGCTCTGTCATTAATTGCATGACCTTGCATTTGAAGGTAAATGGATGAAGTTGGAGAATATAATGCTAAGTGAAGCAAGCCAATCCCCCAAATACAAAGGCTGATTTTTTTATATATGGGGATGCTGACTTATAATGGTGGTGATGGAGGGCAGGGAGCATGGGAGGAAGAACTTTAGATAGGGTAAAGGGGAGGTGGGGGAAAGGAGTGGGAAAGGAGGTAGGAATGATGGTGGAATGAGTTAGACATCATTATCCTAAGTACATGTATGAAGATAAGAATGGTGTGAAAATACTTTGTGTACAATCAGTGACTTGAAAAATTGTGTTCTATATGTGTAATATGAAATGAATTGCATTCTGCCATTATGTATAACAAATTAGAATAAATAAATAATTTTAAAAATTGCATGACCTTGCATGTATTGCTTACCCTTGCTGAGCTTCAGTTTCTCACCTATCTAATGGACCTAATTGTACCTGCTTGTGGGCTTCTCATGGGGATAGGAGCTAATGCATGCAAATTGCAATACATGAAGTATGTTAACACATCCAGGAAATGAGAGCTGATTTTGTCACCCATATTATTACTGTTATTCACAGGGACATTTGATATTTTAAACTGTATTGGGAGAATTCTCATATTTTTCCACAGGCGGAATTAGCTCATTAATCAGACAAACCAGATTTATGGTTAAACATGTTTATGAAAAACATGTAGTCATGTTTTTTTTTTTTTAAATGCAGCAGGAAAGCAACTCATTAGGTCTAATTTATTAGGCTGAGAAAATGCTGGAATGAAAGTGCTGTTAACAAACACTCAGCATAGGCCAGACAATGATCACAGGCATTTTATCTTGAAAAGTTAATATGCCTTGTTGAAAGGGGTGGGTCAGATGCCAATAATGGCTCCTTTAAATAGCTGTCCTGAGCAGAGACATCGCTCCACCAGAGTCACAATGAAACATAGGAGAGGCTTCAAAAGTAAAGTTGTGTTTTACATCACTACCCTCTTTTTCTTTCACAATGACTAATTACTTTTAAATTCACTAGTGCATTTATCTCTTGAAAATATGATGTGACATTGAACTGGATGTTAAAGGATGAGTAGGAGTTTGTCTGGGACATCTGGAACTTGAAGAAGATCTTTCAAGGCAAAAGAATAAACAGTGGTGCCATCCTGGATGGAGCCACAAGAAAGAACCTCAGGGGATGTGCTTAGAACAGTGGTTGGCACTAGTGATGTTCAGTGAGGGTTAGCCACCATTGTCATCGTCACCACCCTTGCATCCTCTTCTGTGATAGAAGCATAATACTCTTTAAAGAGTAGGAACCTGAAGCACTCTGAAGGTGAAATAATTTCCTCAAGGTCACACAGCAAGTGGAACATTCAAATGGAATCAGGTGATTTCAGAGCCAGCCCTCTGTATTACACATTTTAAAATTATCTTGCTGTTGTACAGGTACAAGTAAAGATTTATGTCAATTACTAATGTCTTTCCAAAAGGTGAAATTTTTTTTTTCTTTTAAAACCCACCAGCTTCTGGCTTTTCATGGGCGGGAGAGCATGTTTCATTCCCTGGGGACCCACTCACCCTAGCAGAAAAAGTCCAAACTCTTTCATGACCTTCAGAGCAACCTGTGACTTAAACCTCTGTCTCCAACTCAGCTGGGTCTCCTGCGGTTCTTTCTTGGTGCTGACACACTGGTCATTTATTCCTTTGTCTTTGAAAGAGCTCCTTCAAATTCCAGATGCCTCTAACAATCTCCTACTCATCCTTCAACACCCAGCTCAATGTTGCCACTCCTTAGAATCCTTCTCTACTCCCCAAACCTCAAGGCAGAACATGTGGGTGTCTTAGAAGATGTCAAAGCCCCCAAAGGATCTCCAATTGGACCGTCAAGGATAGGAGGGATTTGGATCAATAAAGTGGAGGACACTTTTTTCAAGGGGCGAGCGCAGCCAAGACCTGGAAAAACTCATGGTTTCCAGAGAGAACTCAATACTTCCTCCAAATCATTGTTTTCTCCAATGCTAAGTATTTTCTCAATACCTATTTAAATTCTTCTGTTGCCTTTCAGTTCCTTATAACCTCACAGTGTCCCCTTACCTCTGATTTTTAGTGGATACCTTATCTTTGCTGTTGCTTCATGACCTCATCTTTGGTTTCTTATTTCATCAAGGACATGGGCTCTCAAAATTTGCTGAGGTTGTAAACTGCAAATGCTTTGTTCAATTTATTCTTGTTGCTGTCCTCTGGTCAGATTATTGCTTTTTCTATGTCAGCTGTGTTCTTCATGGGATTCTCTTCAAATTGTTTTGCTCATTTTTAAATGATTGTTCAGAAGAATAGTTTTAAACACTAGATGAATAAAGGCCTGGACAAAACAGTGAGCTACGTTCCTACATTTTCAGGAGAGTGGGATATATTAGGCAGCCTGCAGGACATAGGAGCATCTGGGGCAGTCTCTGCCAGGGAGCTTTGTCTCCACAGTGGGCCCCTATTCTAATGGGCCAGATTTCTGTAGCCTGCTGTTGGCAGTGTCTTTCCTTTCAAGTGCTTGTAGCACAAGAGGACACTACTGCACCTTAGATTCTTTGATCATGAAAATAAGGATAAGAATATTTTACAGGTAACATGACTATGAGGATTAAATGAAAATACTTAAATGAAAATGCACAACAGTGTGTCTGTCATAGTAGATTCTCAATGAATGTTCTTTTCTCCCTCCCTCTCCTTCTTTCCTTCCTTCCTCCCTCCCTGCCTCTAACTCCCTCTCTCCCTCTTTTTCTTCCCTCCCTTCTTCTTTCTCCTTCATTTATTAGTTATAAAAACAAGAAGTTGGAGTAAATATTCTCTAATTAAGGAATCCAAGTCTGTGCCTTAAAAAAAGAGAGAATCAAAAACCATGTTTTATTAGTGGGATGTGATATATTATTTGGAAACCTAAAGAATATGAATTTTTTTTCCAAGTAGGAGGGAAAAGATCCAGATCTTTCCTGCTCTAGGAGCCCCAAAACTTAGAGGCAAAGTGATGAGCACGACGGAATAGCCTCTTTCTTTCTATTTTTAGTCTTTGCCATACAGCCTGGTGCATGGTGAGGTGCTTTTTCCAGCATAGAAACTTTCCTTGGCTGAGGAAAGGCGAGAATAAATACTTTTCCTGGGATGAGTCCATTACCGGTGCCCTCTTTCCAATATTCCTCCAGATTGGAATTTATGCTTAAAAATCCAAGTGAGCGGAGAGAGACTGAGTTTCTACAGCAAACGCTTTTGCAAGGAAAAGTCAGTGGTGTTCCTGTTTTAAAAGGTGAGGTGATGGGGATGTGGCTCAATGGTAGAGTGCTTATCTGGCATGCATGAGGCCCAGGAGTTCAATCCCCAGGACTGTTAAGATAAAAGAAAATGAAATGTTCGATGACCGCATGTGGATTTGGTAAAGTGTGTTTACAGTAGTATGGAAGACTGTATCTGATAGAGATAACAGGAGAGAGAGGATAACAGAATTCCCCACGCTTTCCCATCTCACGAGGACTCCCTTATTCAAGGGCTTCCCTCCTCCATGTCACACTTTAATGGTGATTGAGGCCAGCTGGGCTGTAAACCACATATAGTTTTCTAGGGAGGGGAAACTAAACAAATGGACCCTTGAGGGAACAGGAAGGGTGTTGAGTAGTTCTTCTGACCCCGTTCTGCTCCTTCTCCAGGGTCTCCTTCAGGCAGATAGCCACATGGCATCTGCCCTAACCCTGTTTCTGCTCCCATTACCCATGAATGAACCATCCTGCATCTCCTCTGGGAAGCCTTCTCAGACACATTCCAGATCTCCGAATTTCCTTTCTTGAGATATTTCAAAAGGTTGCAAATTAGATTCTTTATTTCAGAAACCAACTCTTATGATCTCTTCTAACACTCTAAACTTACCCCTTCAGCTAGACTTAAAATCATCTGGTATATGTTTGTGTGAGAAGATGTGGGATGGGTCTCAGGGCAGGTCAATAGGAGAGAAGACAGAGGTCAGACAGGGGTTGGGGTGGGAGGAAATCTTATCCTTGCATCTACACAGTATAGTCCCATGTCAGCTATGGGCATAAACATTACTTGTGGCCAATTCACACTTGTGATTAGGAACTTGTCATGCACAGTGAGGCCTAGGCTAAGACAGTCACGATGAAGCCAGGGGTAGTTTTCTTTCCATATTTCACCACTAAGGTATTATTTATATACATGATAAGAAGAAAGAGAAATCTATTATTATATTTTGTGTTTGTAATATATATTCTACCTAATTCTGGAAAAGAATGGAGTTGGCTGAAAGTTAACAGTTTATAATAAGGCTACTTATGTAGAAATAGAAATTTAAAGCCATGTTAAAGGAGGAAGAAGGAGCTAAAATTACAACATATTGGCTAAAATAATATTATGATTATGTATATAACATATACATTATATATTATATATACACGCATTATATATAGTATATCTTAGAGCTGGGGATGTGGAAGGCTGTGAGACAGGCTGTCCTGCACCACGTAGTATCTCTCACTTGAGAGAAATGAGGAGAAAGTGATTTAAATAACTGTATATTGCTTACATAAGACTGGATTTTCATAAATAATGTGTGAGTAGAAGCAAAGCGCATAGTGGGGTAGGTGCAACTGAATCTAGGGATTTGGTGACTATTGCAAGGATGGGCAGGATACTTAATTTAAGAGGCTATAATAGTAACTTGTGGCTTTATTCTTAATGATTTTTGTTTGGTCATCTTGGGAATGATTTTGGTGTTTTGGGGTCAATTTTCAGATAATATTTTCAAGTGAGATCTATGACTTGCTTACATGCCCCACCTCTTATGAAAATTACATGACTAGAATTTATAAATCTCTCTTTCTCTCTTTGAGTTAAATAATTGTCTAGTTGATTGCTTAATTTATCTAGGCATTATTTATATATAATATATATGCCATATTTATATATAAATGTTTTCTTATTTATATAATGTGGATGAGAACATTTTCCTTATTCCATTGGAGGATCAGAGGAGTTAGGATACGCAAAATAATGCTGCAAGAACAAATGATCCCTAGCCATCAGTAGTTTAATAGTAAATATAAATAAATAAATAAATAAATAAATAAATAAATAAATAAATAAATGTTTATTTCTCACATTCATGCTTATGTCCAAGAGGAATTGGCAAAGAAGCACTACTAGTCACAGTTACTCAAGGGCTTACAACTGGTGGAAGCTGTGTGTCAGCACACCCTTCTGCTATTACCAGGGTGGAGGGACAGGAGCATGGTGGATCACACACTAACCTCATGTCACTTCTACTCATACATCATTGGCTAAATCAAGTCACAAGTTCCTATCCAACTTCAAAGAATGTAGAGAAGTACAAACTTATCATGCACCAAAGGAAGACAGAATCAGACTATTTGTGGACAGTTTTAATTTTGGCACAGTAATATATTGTAGACTTGAAAGTACTTATGATTTGCTCCAAACAAACATGAACATTTCCACTTTTTCCACTCTAAGACCAGCTGATTTTGTATCACAACAGAAACCCTGAACTTTAGGGAATGTTGACCTGGGATCAGAAAATCTCACCAATTTCAGTATATAAATTTCATGATTTAGCAGGGATCCAAACTGAAGCTAGGTTGCTGCTCGCTAGAGATTGCAGAGAGTGAGATGCCAGATTTCATTGACTTTGGTGGCTTCTAGGAGACTTGAATAAAGGATTGGGTCTTCTTTGCAGTGGAAGAGCTGTGATTGATTAGTAATGTCTAACATGGAATAGGATGCAAGGGGTGGAAGTGGTTGTCAGCCTTTTGTTGTCCTTAATCAATTGTATCCCTCAAGAGGCCTACACAGCAGTTGATGAAAGGATTCGCCTACAGAGATCCATCCTGGGGAATGCTTTGCAAATCTCTCTTCTCCAAATGTGCATTCTAGAGCCAGTCTATAGCTTCCAAAGGATCCAACTATGCCTGCATTGTTGCAGCTTAAAGTGCTTTTCTTTGTTGGTTCCACCCTGCCTTAGTCTCTTCATTCTACTTGGGCTGCACCAGGAAACACATCTTTCTAGAGACCCAGAGAAAAAGGCATTTTTCTGAGTTTCCATAGCCTATCCAGAAGGGCTGTTAAACAACTCATTCAGCCAGTTCTTTCCAAAAATACCCAAACCTGTTTTAAAAGTGGAGGATTATATAATTCTTAAACTGGCCTCACCCATTTCCCTTCTTGCTTAGATGCCATGACTGTCACTGTGTGGTTAGATTTCAGGAAGCCATGGAGAGGCACAGGATTTTAAATCTGCAGCCACTTGAAGTAGGAAGTTGACTCCATTCGTGGCAGGGTTGGGTCCTATCTAGAGGAATGGCCACTTTTTAAAGGATGATCCAAGATGTCTTGCTGGGTTTGGCTTGTGTATGTAAACATGAAGCCGGAGGCCATGGGCTGCAGTTCAGATGTTGCTTTTCATCTCAGATCTTTGTCACACTCATTTATGTCTTGGTTATGACAGGTTGTGACCTACACTGAGACCACTAGTATACTTCCTCAAATTTATATTCATTAAGGCATGTTCTTTAGCACCTTCTTACTGGCTACAGCATTTGTGAATAGGTATTAGGGCTTGATTTAGAATGATGGGCTGGATTGTTTTCTGCCTATTTTATTATTGTAAGGGGCTCTTCCCTTGGGAAGGGACTAGAGGGATGTTTATTGAGTACTTCCCGTGGACGAGGCCTGTGTCAGGTGCTTCTTGTCAGTATCTCATGGCTCTTATGGCAACTTTTGTGATATAGGGCTTGGTAACCCGATTTTGTGGGTGGGGAAACTGAGACTCAGTTAATTGAGTGACTTGGTCATGTGGCCAAGTCAGGAGTAAAAAGCTAGTTGGCCTAAAGCCCCTGAGCTTCTGCAGGTAGCCTGAGATCCGAAACAGAGGACATCCCAAACTGCCTGGCTTGATGAGGGTGGACAGTGAAGCTCAGCCTAGCTTCACTCCCACCATTGTTAATCCTTCGTTCTCAGCTCCAGTTCTGGACTTGCCCAGAACTCTGTGCGGCTGTGCAAACATGCCACCTTGTTTCTCTCTCTGTGTATTTCTGTTCCCTGATTGATTTTCCTCTATTTAATCTGGAATTCTTTGTGGCAGTGGTATTCCATGGTAGTGCTGCTACCCAGACTGGTCAGAGGAAAGTGGGCAGCCTGTTCCTTATAAATACTGTGAGTCACATGTCTTCCCAGTTGCCAAAAATATTCAGGCAGAGCAGTATTCCTTTGGCCTCTGTAAATTTCCTGAAGCTGGGAGCACAGTGCATCCTTTATACTCATAGATTCTCATTCTTTTCTGGGGTCTTCTTATCTTAAGAACCTGGTTTTTGGTGGGCTAAGGTTCTTTCCTCAGCCCACCTAAACTGCACTTGGGAACCACCATGCTCCGCAGTGGTGATGGATCATGGAGTCTTAGTGCTGGCCTGGCCACTTACTAGCTGTGTGATACTGAACAGCTCCCTAACCCTCTTGAGACTTAATTTATTGATCCATAAATTGTGGTGATAATAGTTATTAAGGGCATAGGTGCAGAACTTGATGGATCTGGGTTTGATTTCCTGGGATTTGAGAACTAAATAACTTTAGTCACAACTCTCATCCTTTTCAAACCTCAGTCTTCTCACGTGTACAAAGGAGATAATAGTTCTTGACCCATCGAGCTGTTGTACAGCTGTTGAACACAAATGTGGAAGCTCTTGGGATAATTTCTGGCCTGTAATAAATGCTCATCAAAATTCAGATATTACCATTTTATTACTATTATTCTCGTTTACAAAGTTGTGGGGTGGGTCAAAGAAACCCAAAGCCTGAAAGTGAGTAATGTGGTCCTTGGAACACACTAGATGCTTCAAAATAGCTACTCTTGGACTTCATCATGAGGATGGGAAGGCAGTAAGTAGTTGGGAAGGAACTTCTCAGATAACAGGCTCTGTGCTGGTTGCTCAGAATTCAGAGATAAGCATCGCCTTTCCCTAGGCTACTGGGAGCATATAAGCCCTTCAAGAAACAGCCATGGACAGTACAGGGAGAGGGTGGGGATGGTTCAGAGTGATGAAGGTCCATGGGCATGGAGACCCTATTCTTCCTTAGCTTATTGTGTTGGAATTTTTAATTTCTGTTTTATTTTTATCACCAATAGTTTCCTTTGCATGATCAGAGAGAAAAGCAGAGATAAAGTTATAAAGGGTTATGTTGAGAAGTTATGGGCCATGAATAGCCAAAAGCCACAAGAAGAGTTTGAGCAAGAGAAGGCATGAGGCATGAGTACATTTTTATTTTTTGAAGATACTTCTGGCAGCCAAGAGAGTTGAGTGGGAGCAGATAGAAAAGAGCAGGGACACCAGCTTGGAGGCTTTGCCATCAAGCAGGTGAAAATGATAGGGACCCCCTAAATGCAGAGTGGGGGGCAAATTCAAGAGGTCTGTAGGAGATAAGTAGAAAGGTTTTATTCAAGCAAGCTGAGAGGCTGCCACTTAGGGTGTGAGATGGGAAGTGCAAGAGAGTGGGATGAGGTCTTTTGGGAGAAGTAGGCCCTTACATCTCTCTAGGTCTTCTTCCTCTCCAGGAAATTCTCCTTGGACTGCTTAGATGTGACTATGGACTATGGCATATTTGGGTACTGAGAGGAAGTGGAGGATTACTCAAAGCATAGTTCTGAGTACATATTCCTAAAAGGGTCTCTCAGGACAGTCTCCAGGTGATCTTTCTGCCTCCCACGGGGATTAGAAAGAGATACATATCAGGAGCTCTTGGAAGCTCTTGAACTTTAGTCTAGAGACTGTCATGGTGGAAGGCTACCATGTGTCATTGGGCACCTGAAGAGTAACATAGTCAATATTCTTTTCTTCCTTCTTGTGGTAACTTGGGACTCTGGTCCAATGATTGGGTTGTTTGGTCCTCAAGTGGAGGATAAATGGAAGAGTGCCATCTTTTTGGAATTTAATAGTCCCTCAAGTCATTCATTGTACATCTAGTTGGCTTTGACGGATGCTCCTAGTCAGGGCAGAAATCTTGATACATGTTCCTTGAACACAGCTGCTGGCTCCAAGTGGATCCTCCGTAAATACATTTCCCATTGACCCCTGTGCTGAGCCCCACGCCTGGCTCCCTGCAGGCTCTGAGTGTGGCTGTTGGCTGAATGCAAGCGCCACCCTGCTGCCTCCCCTTGGGGCTGCCACCTCAGAGACCTTTCAGGAAGGGAGCATGATTGATGATTGTAATGACCTCACAGTATTTTGACGGTCCTGTCATGTGCAGTCAGTGCTCTGTCCCTTTCCAAGCCAAACCAGTCTGTGCCAGGCATCAGGTCCCTGAAATAGGGGCCAAGTTCCCCTTGGCATAGGAATCGCCAAACTCCCTCTAAGCTCCTGCTGTCTGGTTCTTGCGCAGACTCTTGTTTTCACAAACCCCTGTCTCCTTCAGTTTTCCACAGGAAGGACAGAAGAGATGGTGGACAAGCCTGGAGCGAAAACTCTGTTCTGACTTCAGCAGGGTCAACACCACTCTTAAAATAGTTGTTTACTGGGTACGGGTGACCATTATGAGGGGGCTCAGTTTTTGTAGAACCAAGCACAGCTGTTTGGCTAAAGAGTTTGGTTTTATTTTCCTCCTCACGTTGTTTGTGGTATAAAGTGAGGATATTTCCAGTTTGAGAGTATCCCTGCCCCCTACGTGGTGCCATTTGGTTCATGTGCCTTGTCTGACTTCCATCTGCTGCCACAGAGAGCCCTTCACTTTTCAGTCCCTCAAACAGATGGCCAAGAATGAGAGCCAAGTTTGGGAAATAGTCAAACCATGTGAGAACATGGGGCTGGGAGTCAGGGGCCAGAATCCTGGAATCCAGTCTTGGAATAGCTGATGACTGACTGACTGTGTGGTCCAGAATAAATTGCTTAACCTTTCTGGGCCTCACCTGTCTTGCACAAGAAAACAACAATAACAAACCAGGATCCTTTCTTATGTGAAGAACTGATTGAAAATGAACAGGATGCTAGGATGGGGATTGGAGGAAGGGTTTATCTGACTTCTCTGTTGAAGTGTCTCTGTCTATTCCCCTGGGTGGTTCTTGAAGACATTTGTGTGTGCTAATTCCCCTCAAGCTAAGTAGAAGTCATGCCATCAATGGCAGCTTCAGACACTTGTACTCCCATACAGTTTCCAGGAGCAGTGACAGCCTGTGTGAGATCTGTGGAGTCAGTGTCATCAGGGAGGGAACTTGCCTTGGCATCCTGGGGCCAGAACTGCACAGGGCAGGGATGGGGACTGTGATGGGACACATGAATCCTGATGTGTCCCCTGCAGGGATTCATCAGTGCCAGGCCAGCTCTCCAGGAAGCCCCTTCTTTCCACAGACCCTAGGGATTCGGTCCTCTGAATTCTGTGCTGGTTGCTCAGAATTTAGAGATAAGCATCACCTTTCCCTGGGGTACGGGGAACATATAAGCTCTGTAATCCACACACCTTCACTAGGGGTTTTCGTATTCTGACACTGGATGTGAAAGGAGCCTGTTTTCCCATTTCAACCCTGATGATAGGTTCCAGCAAACCCAGGTGTCAGTGAATCTTAACAGGTTTACTGAGTTTTAAAATAGCAGGGAACGATCGTGCACACCTGTAATTTCAGGGACTCAAGAGGCTGAGGCAGTAGGATTGCAAATTTGAGGCCAGCCTCAGCAAATTAATGAGACCCTGTCTCAAAAATAAGAATGTTAAAGAAGGACCAGTGATGTAGTTCAGTGGTAGAGAGTCTCTGGGTTCAATTTTCAGTATCAAAAGGAAAAAAAAAGTAAAACATGGGGAGGGGATAAGAATGTTCAGTGACCTGTGTATTTGGACAGAAGTTAAGGTGAAGAGGCAATTGGATGGATACAGGGAAAAAGATGATTGGCTTTCTTGAACATTTACCAAGTGAATACCTAGTAAGACAGGAGTAAGAATTCTTCATTCCCCTGTGAGGTATCTCCATCTCACAGAGGAGAACTGAGGTACAACTGTAAGTGGCAGAACTGAGATTTAGCCGCCAAGGGTGCAGTCTCCAAGACTCCAGAACAGAGTGGCATAGCTAAGGGGGCTGGCTGATGTGCCTGGTGGATGTGGGGCATCTGAAGCCCTGGATGCACTCTCCTGTTGCAGTAATAAGTCTTTCTTCTAGTATCAGACAGGGATTAGATTTTGTCTTCTCAATTCAAGTGAGAACATTGTGAAGGAACACTTGGGGTCCCTGGGAAAGGGTTGTGTTTGATTAAGGATATCTGTCAGGAGCTTGAGAAGGGGATGGCAGGGATGCTTGCTTCACCTTTTGCAGAGCCTGCTCTGGGGTTCCAAGCAGCCCCGCTCAGCCTTAACTCCCCTCTGCCATCTCCCTCTGGTGCTTTCTCTACCCATTACCATTCACCTGCCCTGAACCTCTGGAGGCACATAGTCTTTTCTTGTTCAGGCCTCAGATTCTCATCTTTTGGGTTTTTGGTTGAAACTGTTGCCGGGAGGTCCCTTGGTCAGTCTCAGCTGGCATCCATGCAGACTGCCTTTCAGGGTTCTGCTTAATTACTCCTGTCTTCTCCTGAGACCCAAGTGGATAGTCCCTACCATCTTTTGCTCCAGACCAGTAGTCTCCTGCCCTGAGAGCACTTGGTGCTGTCTCTGTCCCCAGCCACTACACTGTGATGCAATGCATCTGGAAATCTCTTCTTTTGGGGGGAAGGAAGGGGTTCTGCACCCTGCTTTGGCCTCGGCAGCCTAGTCCAGCTGTCCTAACAGGCAACAAGTTCTTTTGTCTAGTTTCACTAATTCATATTTCACTAATTGTTTGTTCATTTATTTATTTATATTGGTTCTAGGGATTGAACTCAGGGGCACTCAGCCACTGAGCCATATCCCCAGCCCTATTTTGTATTTTACTTAGAGACAGGGTCTCACTGAGTTACTTAGCACCTTCCTATTTCTGAGGCTGGCTTTGAAATCATCATCTTCCTGCCTCAGCCTCCTGAGCCTTTGAGATTATAGGTATGTGCCACTGCTCCTGGCACATTAGTAGTTTAAAAGGCTGTTGCTAAATGAGAAGGACATCTTGGCTTTTATCTTTGATTCTTTTAACCTCTTTGAGCAATGTTACGTAGTTTTTGACTCACTGGGCCCAATTTATTGGGCTCAAAAAGTGACTCCCTGCACCCATGAAGAAGCAGATTGTTCTTACCTGAGGCCTACCTACCATCAGTTTGGGTTAGAACATATGATGTTCTGGAACATTCTCCAATAGCTTTTGCTAGTGAACCCAAGTGAAGTGGATACTTTGATCTCTACTTGGGTTTACACATTTTCTCCATCAATCAGAGAAGCAAGAAGGAATGACCAGCATCCCCAACTACTCACATGCTCTATCTAATGGGTGCCTTAACAAACCTGTGCTGTATAAATCTCCATTTATAGATGAATACAATTATTGAGTGTTTAGTATGCATCAGGTGTGCACTGTATCTTCATGGGGTGAGTGCATGTGTGTGCATGTGTGCATGTAAAACCTCTCTTAGTAACTCTTCCAACAATCCTATGGTGGCCTTCCCTTCAATTTATAAATCTACAAATGAGAAAACAGGCTCAGGGAGGTTAAATGCTATGTTAAAGGACATACACTGGGATATTCTGAAACAGGATAAAAATTTAAACTTCCCAACTCCTAGGCCCAAGCCTTTAAACTCCACCCTCAATGAAACAGGGATTATTTTCTCCTCCTATTCTTGGAAATGTTAATAAGAATTTCCAGGCTCAGGGCTGGGCTGGGAAGGCCCCTGTCTGACCTGCTGTTTAAACCACTCCAAATGCTAAGCTCTGGCCAAGCCACAGCATACATGGCCATGGTTCAAACAAGTAAGCAAGGCCATTGCACCTTCTCATTAGCATCTGGGAAGAGAACAAAAGCGAGAGAACCAAAGTCTCCATCAGCCATTTCACTATGGAACCAGGCCACTGGCTTCATGACTAGCCAGACACCTCAGGTGTCCTTCAGGTCAGAGGAGTGACAGGGCACAGGAATAACTTCTCAGGCTTTAAGAATGCTTCTTCCCCCAACCCTGAGATTTGCAGATAGTCCTCTGTTACTCCCCAAATCTCTGGTTACTGATGGGTGTTGAAGATTGCCTTTGTTACTGTCTGGGCTGTGGCAACCTGGCCTTCTCCCTGCTTCTGCGACTCATAGATTCAACTTTTAAACTCCCTCCACTTTGCAATTGCACAAGTCTGTACTTGGATACTTCACGTCTGCACGCCTTTCCTTTTTCCAGCAGCCCCATGCTGATCACTCATTCATTTAATGTTAACCAAGCAACTTTGGTGTGTTTCGACTGCCTTATACTTAGTAAGGAAATTAAAATATATATACAGTCCTGCCTTCAAAAGCTTCATATTTCATCTAACAATTCATTTTCCCCAGATGTTACAAATTTGCAAAATTCATTTGCTTTCATGTTTTCAGTTGGGCATCCTCTCTTTGGGTCTATTTCTGCGTGCTGCTCTGCTTCCCCCTGCAGACTTCCTGATGCATATTAATATTCTGGAGCCCTGAGTTCTCAGATGATTCCAGGTCTTGCTTTAGTATGAGCAGAAGACTCTATTAGTATAGACCAGTGAGTATTGTGAGGGTCACGTGACACTTGGTGCTTCAGCCTTCTGCTTTGATAGGAAGGGTTTTCCTGAGAGACAGCAGGCAAATTGGTTTGTGGTTTTATGCAGCAACTCATTATTTGTTCAGGTTGAAGCTGGCAGAGAACTAAGCCCTGAACATAAGTTTCAGGTCATGGAAGTCTCCTGCCTTCTAAATTCTGCAGGCCTCAAGTCAGAGATCTTCCACTTTTAGCTATCTTACTCAGAACATACTGTGTATGTGTCAGGGGGCAGACATTACAATCATAGGCAAAAATTGGCACACAGAAATAATACATTTGGCCTTTGCTATTTTAGTGCAAAGGCCTTTAAGTGTGTCATTCATTCTTTGGAGTGATCTCCAGTGGGCCACAACCCCTACTGCTTCTTATTAACAATGCCAGCCTCTCCCTTCATTTGTTACTGACTGTTCCCTGATGGATTTGTGTTTCCATTTCCTGTGCAACAGAGCATTCTCACTGACTTCTCATAATAGCTAGGCGAAGAACATTTTATTAACAAGGAAACTGAGGCCCACCTGGAGGTTATGGAATGTGTGTCAAGTCCCATAGTAGGATTAAGAATGGGCTTAGTTTTTCTAATGTTCCATTCCTACTTTTCACTCCACTGTGCTACTTCTGACCTAACCTTTTGTCCATCAGACAAACTTCTTCCATGCAGCAGTGGTCCACGCCTGACCTGGAGTTGCAGGAGCAGAAAGACGTGGCCACAATGTTCCATGGCCTGAAACATTAACTTAGTTCTTTATACCCGAGGGTGTGTGTGTGTGTGTGTGTGTGTGTGTGTAACAGAGAGACAGAGATAGAGATGGGGAGTGGGATGGGGAGTCCCTTCCCAAGATGGCAACCATGGCAGTGAGTAGCAGATAAAAGGAAACTGAATTGACACAAAAGACTACGGTATACCCTGACAGTTTTCAGTCCAAAGATAGTGATCTGAACAGAACTTTAAAATCCTCTATCTTTCCTCTAAGAAAAATCCCTCAGAAAGAGCTAACCTATTATAATAGGAAACATAAAACATTGCCACTGAGAATCAGGAAGGATACCTAAGACTTGGAGAAATTTTGACAAGATATTGAGGAGTGGAGAAGAGAATGATGCTTCATCCTCTCAACATTTTTGGATCTCTAAGCTGGAAAATTAATTTACTGTCAGTTTACCAGCTTGGCACTTCTACATTAAATCTGAATCATCCTCAACTCCCATTCCTTGTCTCTGAAAGATTTGAACAGCATCCACACTAACTGTCAGAATCCCAAATAGGTAGGTCTAGTTGAAATGTTTGAATGTGGGCCAAGGAGTTAGAAAAACATTATTATTATTATTATTATTGATACGTGGGATTGAATTCAGGAATGTTATACCACCGAGTCACATTTCCAGCCCTTTCTTGTTTTTATTTTGAGATAGGGTCAGCCCTGACCTTGCAATCCTCCTGCCTCCTGAATCTCTGAGATTACATCATATGCCACTGTGTCCTGCTATGAAAAGGATTTCTTATAAAGAAAATACTTTGGTTTTCCCTAAGACTTCTTCAGCATACTGAGTACCAGGAAATAGTTCCAGAGTTTGGATGTGAAGGGTTTGACCCAACTATCACATTGTTTAAAATAATAAGGCTATAAACAACTTGAACAATTTGATCATTAAGCTTGATTTGAAAAACATTTTGAATGCACAGGACCTCATTCTTTAAATGAATCTTGTGGCTAATCATTTGTAGAATGATTGTGGGGTTTTTTTTTATGTAATGAATACTTTTCTGATGACATAAATGTATACTCCCTCCACTGTGAATTTCACACATGGGGTCTTCTAAAATCAGGGCATAGTGGGATTGGATCTGCTAAGAAAAATAACCATAACTTTTAGGTGGCAGGTGATTGTTTTCCTCTTCCTGTGTTTCCCAGTCTGTGTTCAGATACCATCATGAGAAAAAAGTCTTTGGAATAAGTTACACTGATGAGCAGTGGTCTTTGGTAGACTTAAAAATGGTTCCTGTGCTTTAAAATAGCCATTGAGTCCATGTGAGCCAGAATGGAGTGAAATCTGGAGACTGGAATTTAAGTCTGAGTTCTGAATTATCCATCTTTGTTGTTCTTGTTGACACATAATAGTTGTATGAATTTATAGGGTTCAATATATGTATAAATTGAGATTGGCCAATGGGTACAGTGTCGAAGTAAGATGGGAGGACACACTAGTGTGCTATAGTAGGGAGACTGTAGTTAACATGGTATTATATATTCCAAAATAACGAGAAGAGAGGATTTTGAATGTTCTCATTGCAAAGAAATGGATTACTCCATCTTAAACTGAGAATCTTGGCCCCCATCCACTTCCTCTTCCATAGAAAGTGGTTTATGAAATAAGGGTAGCCACCAGTAGCCTAGGCCGGGGACTCACAGTGGGAGAGCACTTTGTGATCTCAGAGGGATTCTCAAGTACACCCGATAGCTGCTCCAGGCCTTCTCTGCTCTCCTAATACCCTGAGTCACTGTGTGAGTGCCTTCAACTCCCTAACTTGAAGGCCCACATGCCTGGCCTTCTCTTAGGTCTCAGAGGTCAGGAGATTGTCTTCCCTCCCTCCCTCTCCGGGATCCTCCCCTCAACCTCCTACCGCCTGGATTTCTGATAACTGAACATCCTTGTGTGTATCCTGGCCTGGCTCCAGCTGCTGCTGATTCTCAGCAAGTGCAATTGGGAAGAGATCTTGCATCTACCTCCCCCGATTCTACCACCCAGTTACTCTCTAGCTCCTGCTGTTCCATTTCTGCTTTTACTGCTCCACTGAGTTTCTTTCAAAAATCCACCCATAGTTTTCATACTTCTGGACCACCCTGCTATAACCAGCATCCTTTAGGGTCCTCAAACTGCATTTCCTCAGGTGTTTTGAAAAAAGGAGGTACAGTCTATCCCCCTTCAACCTGTTAAGCACTGGGATGCCATAAAGAGTTTATTAGAGCAAAGGCTTGTTGGCCTCCAGATTTGTTGGGAAATGGGAAGGATGGTAGACTAGTGGACTTCACTTTATGCAACTTCACCAAATTCTATTGTGCACGAATATCCTCCACAAATCTCTAGGTGCTCTTTTTGACTAACAGCTTCTTGGGAGCTGCATCTTGGACCCTGTACCTGGGAAAGGAGGTAAAGTGTGAGTGCGTGTGGCCTTCCAATGGGCAGCCAGGCCTATAGCAGAGATTCTGCCAGCCTCTAACTCAGCCTACACGTCCTGAGGAGTCTGAGATAGCTGTGAACAGAACAACTCTTGTCCCCAACCCTTGCTGGCTAGTTCATGGTTTGGGCTGATGTGATGGCTAATTCCTTGTATACCTGCTCACAACTTTCTCTGTTTAACAGTCTTATTAGTTGATTGCTCAACATTTTGGAATTTAACTTCATCCTTATCCATCGGTTGTCCCCCAAACACAATTCAACTTCTGCAGTAATCACCGTGATCAGCATAAGGTACCAAGGGGAAGCTGCTATCACGATTCCTAGTAATCTACACTCACAGTTCTTTGTCTCTTGGTGTCAAACAGAGCCCAGGAGGGAGGAAAAGCCATGACCAGGATATTCCAGGTGTCTTTCTGGTTGCAGAACTCGGATGTCTCTGAAGTGTCTATCCTGCCCACAGTTAAGACTAGCCCTGGGGGACCCAGGATCCTAATAGACCATTCCTCATCTCCTTCCTTCAGAGGCCTAAAGGAGTCCCATGAAATTGCCACAGGCATGAATGTCATTTTTTTTTTTTTTTAAGGAAACTCCCTACATTTTATTTCTTCCATTTTGTGAGCTATTCAGAATTCTGTGTTAACTGGAAGTAAACTTACTGAATTTTGAGCTTCATTGTCTCATTTGGCAGATGCAAGTGACTTGGTTGAAACTGGCTCTGCTACCTGTGGTTGTGTGACTAGGCACCTCTGTTAACTTTTGAGTCTCAGTTTCTTCATCTGAGAAATAGGGGCAATAAAATATGCCTTGTTTTAGTGAAATAATTCAACATTTATTGAAAATCTTCCGTTTTTTTGTGTAAACATTTTTGTGTAAACTAAACATGTGCTAGGTCTTGAAATGTTCTTTATGGAGCTCACGTAGAGAGGAAAGTAAATCAAGAGGCAGTTACCATGCAGGGGATTATGTACTGTGTTGAGTTGGAGAATGCCTTATCTAGAGGATAATGACCCTACTTTCCAACCCCGAGAATCTGGCAGGTATGGGAAACAGGTGGGTGGCCTGGGGAGGCCAATGTGAACAGTGTGTACTTAGGAAGGAACTGGGCTGTGGTCTAGGTAGGAGGTGGAGGGAACTGGCTGGGAAGGTGTTGAGGTTTGGGCAAGGCTGTAGATTACAGAACAGGAGCTCTGGGAGGCACCGTGGGGAGAGGTTCAGAGAGAGCATGGGGCAGCTGGGGTGTGGGAGAGAACAGAGAGATGGCAGGATGCCTTTTTGGCAGCCCACAGAGTCGCCTGCCAAGTGAGGCATGGTGGGCTCAGCAGGCCGCAGCATTTCCCAGGCGATCGATCTCACTAGTCTACTAGGGGGCACAGAAGTGTGGGGGCAGGGTGTGCTGGGGCCTGGGCTAGTCAGCCTACTTCCAAAATCAGCAGCAGCCAGTGGTAGAGAAAGACCAACCTCTCTGGAAAGGGGTCCCATGTGGAGATAGTGAGTGCGAGCGCCCTGGGAGAATGCCAAGCACATTTGATTCAAAGTCTGGGCTGGAGTACTGGACTCTGCAGCTTCCTGGTTCCCTGGCGTGCTCCTCCTCTGTCTTCTTACAGACACCCAAATTGTGGATGTCAAGAGGTTTTTATACCAGGAAAGCCTATTAGTGAAAGTCAGGTGTCCTCAAGCATACTACAAGTCACAGCTTGCTTCCCTCCTCTAAGGGGACCTCTGGGTGCATCTGCTGGCCTCAGGGCTCACTCAAGGATACCAACGCCAAATTCCTTCTCCCTGGCCTTACCCACACTACTGTGCATGCAGCTTGCAGGAGGAAGGTAGATTTCGAAGCAGAGTGACAGTGAGGGAGAGAGAGAGATGGAAAGAACCTACTGCAAACATTTCTCATCTATTGTCATCATGTTTGAAGCATCAAGTGCCTTGGCCACAAATAACAAAGTGTTTGTAGGAGGGTTCTAGAATGCCTGGCATACACAGGGAGGGAGCACTCTTCCAGGTCAGCCTGCTTCTGCTTTGCAAAATCTGATTAGAAACTTTTGCCCTTTCCACATTTAGCAACATTGCAATGGGCGTGAGCTTAGACAATTACAGTCATGGTCACAAGTAATTCATTCTTTGATGAGAGAGGGAAGGGGAGGGCTGGAATTTGCTTATACTTTATTTGGCCTGAAAGTTGGTTAAAACCGCATACTTTTAAGTCAGCAGAATTTAGTACCTATCCAGGATTCAGCTATCATTTTGATGTTTCAAATGATTGTATATTCTGCATTGGAGTTAAGACAGAATGGGTGGTTGAGTCTGGTTGAGGTTCTTTGGCATGCCAGGACTCAGTGCTTGCAAAGATCAAGGATCTTTGCTTGGCTGGCTTTGAACTTGTGATCCTCCTGCTTGCTGTATCTATGAACCTGGGTCTGAGTGGCAACCTGTGAATCACACCCAGTCTGCATTTAATTTGTTCAGCTCACCCAGTGTTTTAAAATCTGGAAAATTTACATTGAAATCCAGATATTCCAGGTATCTATTGCTACCGATTAAAAAAACTTTAGTGAAAAAATTAAAGGGAGGTCAGTAGAGAAAAGGGACTAAGAAGTGGAAGAAAGGGAGGGAAGGAGGAATGCCAGGAAATGATACTGGTCAAATTATATTGTTACATTGTGTGCATGTACAAATATGTAACAACAAATCCCATCAATATATACAACTATAATACACCAATGAAAAGTATGGGGAAAAAAAACAATAAGTTTTCTTCTTCTTCTTCTTCTCCTTCTCCTTCTCCTTCTTCTTCTTTTTTTTTTTTTTTTTTTTGATACTGGGGATTGAACCCAGGGAAACTTTACCACTGAGGCACATCCCCAGCCTGTTTTATTTTGAGACAGGGTCTCACTAAGTTGCTTGGCTGGCCTTGAACTTGTGATCCTCCTGCCTTAGCCTCCCAAGTTGCTGGGATTACAGGCCATGTGCCACCATGCCCAGACAAACCTAGTGATTTTTAAAGAATAGCAATATTTATTTTTCTCACAGGTTTGTAATGTGGACAGGACAGGCAGGTGTAGTTTGTCACTGCTCTATTCTGTTTCATCTGATAGACTGGGGCTAGAACCACCTGAGTTTCTCTTATTTACATGCCTGCTGGAAGCTAGCTTCCCACGGAGACTTCCCCTGGCCTCCAGTGGCCCTTCCACATGACTGGCTTGCTGTCTTCCCAAGCATGGTGGCTGCATTTGGAACATGGTAGTCTTAAGAAAGAGACCCCAGTAAAGCTGTATTTCTAATATACTCCCTAAAGCTATAGAGCATTACTTTTGCTTTGTTTTAGTTATTAAAAGTCACTAAAGCTGGTCCATGGGCAAGATGAGGAGAGGTAGACTCCACCTTTTTGATGGGAGAACTATCAAAGAATCAGATCCATTTTATTTATTTTTATGTTTTAAAAATTTTGTTGGTGCATAGTAATGATATCAAGTGGTGCGTTTCATTGTGGCATATTTGTGCATGTATATAACATACATATTGATTGGTTTCATTCCCCAGTCCCTGCCCTAGCCCTCCACTGCTCCCTCCTCCTGATCGACTCTATTGGTGTTCCTTCTATTTTCATGAGATTCCTCTTTTCTCTCTAGCTTCCACATATGAGAGAAAACATTGCCCTTGACTTTCTGAGTCTGATGTATTTTGCTTTACATGATATTCTCCAGTCTCATCCATTTTTCTGCAAATGACAGAATCTCATTCTTCTTTAT
Organism: Urocitellus parryii; assembly: GCF_045843805.1. Taxonomy (NCBI): domain Eukaryota; kingdom Metazoa; phylum Chordata; class Mammalia; order Rodentia; family Sciuridae; genus Urocitellus; species Urocitellus parryii. The sequence goes on from NC_135536.1 coordinate 129,126,869, forward strand.
GGCTGAAAAAAATTCCGCTGTGTGTACATACCACATTATCTTTATCCATTCATCTGTTGATGGATACCTAAACTAGTTCCTCACTAGCATTTATTGTTGCTTGTGTTCTTTGTTTTTTGGTACTGGGGATTGAACCCAGGGACCCTTCACCATTGAGCCACATCCTCAGTGCCCCACTTTTTTTGTATTTTATTTAGAGACAAGATCCTACTAAGTTGCTTAGGGCCTTGCTAAGTTGCTGAGGCTGGCTTTAAAGTCGCGATCCTTCTGCCTCAGCCTCCTGAGTCATTGGGATTACAGGTGTATGCCACCACGCCCGGCTGTTACTTGTATTCTTGATGATTGCCATTCAAACTGGAATAAGATGAAACCTTGGTGTGATGTGGATTTGCATTTCCCTGATGTCTAAAGATGTTGGACATATATCAGACATGTTTCAGACCAGTTTCTCACTTTTGTGGGAAATTAGGTAACCTAGCAAGACCGGGTCTGAGTGGTGGCTGCCCCTGTAGACAAGGCTTGAACACTAGGGTCCTCCCTCTAGTAAATCCATATTCAGAGCAATCCATATTCATGAGCAATTCAGAGTCACCTTTCAGCTCCTCCAATTTATTGGGAGGTGAGAACCCATCTCAGAAGGTATAAATTAAACCTAAATAAGTAATAAGTAATTTTTTTCTAAGATCTAAGCACCTCATTGCCCATCTTTCTTCTGGCATCAGAGGTGCTATTTTATTTGTGGGGTTGTGGAGGGCTGTGGGTGCGAGTTGTGGGCAGAGGCAGCTGAGATGAATCCATAGATTAGTGGAATATGGCTCTTCCTTTCTCAGCCTCCAAGGACAGAAGAAATGGCCAAATTCACTGAGTATATATATCCAAGAAAAAAAGTAGATGCACAGAATGCTTTGTATTCTTGTATTCACCAAGCCCCTGTTATGGCCCTTTCCAATTATGATGTCCTTATTCCTCCTTGAAGGTAACCATCATCCTGACACCTAATACTGTACTTGAGGTTTTCTGGTTTTAAAAATGGCATAGGAGTGGTCTAGTGCAGTGTGATGCTGTTGAGTTGAGCTTCCTTGGTCACCATTATGTTGGCAAGAGTCTATCATAATGTTGTTTGTAGCCATAGTTTGTTCATTTCCTTTTGAATACTAATTATATATCATTAGTTATTGGATACACCATTTATTTATCCAGACTGTTAATGAGCATTTAGATTGTTTCCACTTTTTGGCTATCATGCATAACATTACCAAAGTGTTCACACTCGTTTACACTCCCACTAACCAATTATGAGAGTCCCAGTTGTTCTCTATCTTTGTCAACATTTAGTATTGTCAGTCTTTTGAATTTTAGCCATTCAAGATATGTTGTACTAGCTCAATGTGATTTTAATTTGCTTTCTCCTGTTAATTAGTGAGGCTCTTTGCAGGCCATTAGGATTTTCTCTGCTGTGAAATTCCTATTCAAGTATTTGTTCAAGTATTTCCACCAGATTGTTTATTTTTTCTTATTAATTTGGAGCAGGGTTTCTTGGCCTCATAATTACAAATCTTTTTAAAAAATTTTTATTCGTTCTAATTAGTTATGTATGACATGGGCCAGACAAATGTTTGCCTTGTGCAGTATAGAAGGATTGGAAACATCCCTGGCCTCCATCCACAAGATAATAGTAGCATCCCTTTCGGTGGTCTCCCCAAATGTCTCTAGACTTGTCACATGTCCCCAGGGAGAGGGAAGAAGGGCAAAATTGCCCCAGTTGAAGATCACTCCCTATTCGTATCCCATGCATATTGTGAATAGGAGCCCTTTGTCAGTTCTAAATATATTTTGCAAAAATATTCTCCCACTCTGCAGCATGGCTTTTCATGCTTTTAAAGTTGTTTTTGTGGAACAGAAATTCTTAATGTAGTCCAGTTACAATCTTTTTAAAAATAGTTCTTTTTTATTCCTGCTTTACACATCCTAGTCTATCCCACTTTTTTTTTTTCTGGGAACCTAATTTTTTTGTCTCTCACATTTTGAGCTAAAATCCACATAAGGATTGACTCTTTTTTTTTTTTTTCATGGTAAAGTACAGTCAGGCTTCATTTTTTAAATTTGGCTATTCAATTGACATGGCAATTTTTATTGAAATTTTTATTAGAAGTTTTAATGACTTTGCTTAACATTGTATCTCAATACTCAGTCAAGTACTACTTTGTTATTCAGTATCACCTTTGCTATTTTTGGCTCCTAGTGGGTATATAAAATTTCTAGCATTATCTTGTCAGTTTCCATTAAGATTAACAATAGTGGGGTTTTGATTGGGATTCTCCCTATGAATTTAGAAAAAAATGAATATTTGCAATATGAATTATTCCAATTTCTGAAGATAGTGTATCTCCCCACTATTTAGGTCTTTAAAATTTTTCTTTCTTAGAAAGGGGGGTTAAAAAAAGCATGTGATAGCTTCTTATATTAATCAAGTGCTATTATTTTTCAAAATAAAGATGTTTACATTTTTAAATGATTAAGTTTTTTGGACAAAAAAACATTCTGAATCCTCAATGCAGAGAGAGAGAGAGAGAGAGAGAGAGAGAGAGAGAGAGAGAGAGAGAAGCATAGCCGATGTCTTAGCCCACATTGAGTAGCTTTGCAATCTACCCCAGGCCTGCCTCCTTCCCTCCCTCAGTCCTTCTGGCCTTGTGAAGCTACTCCAAATTGTCCTACTTTACCATAGCTTTTTCCTACTGACCGCCCCCCCCCCCCTGCTGTACTCTTCTTTGTCCCTAGTGGATCCCTGGAGAATTCTCACTGGTACTTCAGCATCCCTATGCCTAAGCTGGAGGAACTGTTTCTTCCTCTGGATCTCCAGTTTCCTTCTCACATCATCCATCCTTGTGTCTAGGGGCTGGCTCTGTTCTAGTCTGCCCCTGCTATACAATATGGAATGGGACACTGTTAATAAACATTCGTTCAGTCATTCATCAGCTGTATCTTAAGGTTCTTCTAGATACCAATCCCTGTGCTGGGTTCCTGGGTTCCAGAGAGGACTAGATCATGCATACTCCTCAGGATGCTCACAGACACCCAGATCATCTGGTGACAGGCAGGCAGAAGAGGGGCCCTCAACACTGGACCTAGAGTTAGGGGTTGGGGAGGGAAGGTCAGGAAGGCTGCACAAGAAAAGATAGGAGCACAATCAGAGTTTATTACCTGGTAACATCTGTCATATCCTGGGCTTGGATAATTCTGGGCAGCTGGGCCCTTGCATATTCACCCTTCACCATCCAAGGGCAACCAATCTAAGCTTTTCTGGCCCACAGAAGAGGGTAGTTTTTCTCAAGTATGTGGAATCTGCCAGCTTGTCTTTTAGTAGTCTCAATCTATAGGGGTATCTATAAAATCTGGAAATGGATAATATTGTTTTATTTTTTAACAGATTAGAGTTGCCCTTGAAGACATTGTGTATATCCACCCGTGATTCAAGAACATGTAGGATTTCTTAAGGGTATCCCCTTCCTTAAGGACTTGGGGTGGCTCTCTGATCCTCCATCTTCTTCCTTCCCCAGCCATCTGTTCCTCTCCACCTCCCTCTTGGCCAAGAGAATCTGGATAGATCAGAGCCTTGCCCCAACTTGAACCATGGATTTTTTTTCAAAAAATATAATAAAATTTAGGTGAAAATGGAAATATCTACATGTTTATTTTCAAGTGTCCTTTTTAAAATGTTAAGTGCTTTTGTTGGTTGGGAAACATCAAAATAGGTCATGTGTAACTTGGTTTGCTCATCAAGAGCCTCATGCTTGGTATGTTTAGAGAGGAGAGGGAAGTGACTTCTCATATTAAGTTTTTCTCTATTTTCCCTCTTAAACCAAAAAAAGAGCTTGGAAAATTCCTCATCCTCTTCGTTGCTGGTGGATTTTCCTGGCCTCACAGTTCTGGTAAGGGCTTCTGTTTCCTCATCTGAAGAGTTAAATATGCCAAGCTTCGCCAGACCTTGAGTTCTGCTTCTCTCTTCAGAGAGAAAACACATGGTGTCAGGAATGGTGTTAGTAGTGGGCAGGGACAGGCAGTGTTCTGAAAGGTTAACAATGCCTTCCTCTGTGAGGAATTAAGTCTGTGATTTAAAACAAATTGCTGTTGCAATGTCTGACTACCCTTGAGGCTGTCTCTGGGTTTTGTCCACTTGCACCAAAAGCATTAGAAGCATGGCAGAACTTTTACTGAAGGTTCCTGGGGAAGGAGGGTTTCAATGACCCACACTCCATAAAAAAAGCAGCTTGGAAACCCTCCCTCGAGTGTGTTTGTTTTTTCTAGTTCCTTCTTCCACAATGTCCAACCCTACCGGGTCCTTCTTTCCTCTCTGTCCATTCCTGGGTGATTTGCCAGTCATATCCTAAACATTTCCCCACTATTCTATGCAATTCAAACACTCCCCTCTGCTATTTCTGTGCAGAGAAGTTTGATCTGGTGTCAGCTTCCATACCTAGATTTTCTGAGCTCTAGATGCATTGAGTCCTATTCTAGGAAGTCAATCCCAATCTCTCTTTAGCCCCTACTCCCATCCTTCAGAAAGCAGGCTCTTTCCTTGGGACAGACTACGATTCCTTTCTTTCTAGAATCATCAGCTAGAATTTGGTTCAAAGGACGTATCTGCTGTTGTAGCTGTTGGGTCCCTGAGGCTGAGGAATAGGTGGGAGTACTAAAACCCCAGAACGGTACTGGACCCTCTTCAGGAGTCTGTGTGATTGCTCAAAAGGCCTGCTTCATAGAATCATGAAGCAGATACTCCAAGATGCACAGATTTGGGAGAGAGCTGCCATCCCAGAGTCTGTGCTTGGCAGACAGACAGATGAATGTGGCAAATGAAATGGACTGAGAGGTGGGAGGGGTGTAAAGGATCGGGAGAGGGAACCATCTAGAATCAGAGAAGCAGACAGTGTTCCAGGCTTCTCTGAAAGAACTGTTCAAAGTGGAAAGACCAAAAAGAGTGCCAGCATTTCTCCATGCACCCTTGTACAGATACTTCTTTGGGAGCAGCACACGTCTATCCTAGGAACATTCCTGAGAGGTCGCTGGAACTGAGAAAACCAAGGATTGTTCAGTCAAAAGTCAGATTGAATGCCGCTAAGATCACAGTCATAGCCTCTCAGCCGTTTTGCCTCCAAGGAGTTGCTGTTGGTTTGCTAAGGACTCTTGTGCTAAATACCTTCAGATAATGTGGTCTCTTCGCCATCTGCCTTTCATCAAGAGCAAGTGCCTATATATTCTGGAACATCTGAACTGTGCATCCTTGTATTTATTTAGGGATTTTGTTAGTGCTCATTTCTTTGCATTCAAGATGCCAGGCGGTGGGAGCAAATTTGCCCCCAGCCCAACTCATGGTGTTGTTTGGCATCATTATAGACAGTTGCTAATGTAATCCCACCTCACCTGGATGTCTTACCTGTACCCAGAAAACTTTTCCTATAGAAAGTGGCTTCTCATGGCCCTTCTCTGCATTCCCCCACTCCAGCACACTGACTTCTCTGGTCACCTTTCTCATCGAGAGGCTTTCTCCCACTGTGCCACCTCCAACTGTCCTGATGTGTGCTCTTCGCCACAGCACCTCCAAGCTGCTACACTGCTGTTTCCTGTTCCTGCTCTCTGCTTGTCAAAATCCTGTTCTTGATTTTAACCAAGTGCCATGCCATCTTCTTTCAGTGCCCAGATGCACTTGGTTGAACTGAATTCCCTGGGAATGACATCTGGAGCTTCTAAAAAAATGTTCTGTCCTTTATGATTCTCTAGGGTTTTTATCCACCTCCCTGGGGGAAAAATCCCTGTGTGCTGTATATTTGGATTCTTAAGGCCAATCCCAATGCCCTCAAGCTGGGTTATACTTATTCAGCTCTTTAAAATCCACATGATCAGCCAGGTGTGGTGGTACATGCCTGTAATCCCAGTGACTCAGGAGGCCAAACCAGGAGGATCACAAGTTCAAAGCCAGCTCAGCAACTTAGAGAGACCCTAAATAATTTTGCAAGACCCTATCTCAAAATAAAAAAATAAAAAGAGCTAGGAATGTGGCTCAGTGGTTAAAGTGTCCCTGTGTTCAATCCTGGGCTTGATCCCCATAAATAAATAAAAAATAAATACATAAATACATAAATTCCACATAATTTATAAGGAAGGAATTCCCATTTTACAGAGATGTACACCAAAACCTAGACAGGTTGGGCATCTTGTTTCAATGACTCAACAAGGAAAGGCAGAGTGAGTAAGTGATCCTGGCCCTCCTGGCTTCAAAATGTGAGTACCCTGCCTCTGCTCTGCTTTCTTTGTTGGCGGGTATGGTTAGAGGCTCAGGTCTCCAGTGCCCAGGAGCTGGGGTTGCCCTGAGGTATCTTAGTTTGCAGCTGAGCCCTCTGAGGGGGCAGGAAATGGAGGCAGTGGGACTGGGCTGGGGTTGGGTTGTTCTGGGTGGTAGAAGAGGAAGAGAAGCTGCTGCCAGGAGGCAGCCACATGCTGGGAGGTAAAAGATGCCCTGCCCAGAGGCCCCAGTGCTGCTTTTCCTCAGTCAGCAGGAACCACATTCCACACTAGAGGAACCTCTGTTTGAGTAGGTCAGTTAGGAGCAAAAGCTATGAAGGAGAGGATGTGTGTGTGTGTGTGTGTGTGTGTGTGTGAATATGTGTGTGTTTTTTGGAGGCCTGACTAAAGAATGAATTAAGGAGACAATCAAGGGAAGCTGGCCCCAAGTGGGAGAGGGATAGGGTTGGAGCCACAGGACATGAAGGACAAGATCAGGAAGTCAGGTTTGAAGTTATGGGTTCTCTGAGCCTCTTTGTATTCTCACCCCAAACTAGGTCCTGAGGGACAGATAGCACTTCAGGGACTGTAGAGCAGTCTGTACCTCCTGGCCTCCCCCAGCAACAGAAGGGCAAGCAATCAATAACCCTTTTGTGGGCTGGTGCATCCTGTTCAGTGGAGAGGAAACACCACTCTATGGCTTCTGCAGTGTCTATGTGGCCTGGAAAAATCAGGACTGGCTCCTGAGGAGCCACAGGCTGTTCCAGATTAATGACCTGGTGCTGATCCAAGAGGACCGAGGATGGGAGGGCTCTGAGGGGAGCCATACCTCAAAAGAGCTTTTGCAGGCAGGGAGGACACATTGTAAAGTCTCACTCCTCCCATCTGCCCACCTCCCTGTGGGCCTCTTGTTGTAGCCAGAACAGAGCTGGACATGTGTGCGACTTTTGGCTTTTAATTTGCCCAATATTTCTGCAGCCCCAGTTATGTCCCATGCATAGTACAGACATGTCACATACATCTTCTTTCAACCTCACAACAACCCTACCCTGTAGGTACTGTCAACCCTGTCATACAGCTGAGGAGGTAAAAGTGCACGAAGTGGAAAAGTGACACATGTCCAAGGTCACTTAGTTGGGAAAGAAGGGGTGGGGACTCGCAGTGGGGGATTGTTTTGAATCCTCTGTCTCTAAAGGTTCCCTCAGACCAGCAGGAAAGAGAAAACCATACACTCTCAATTTTGGTTGAAGGTGGGCAAAGGAGGGGGTTCCAAGTACAGAGGGGTTCCGGAGAGGGTCAGAAGGTGGTTCCTCAGAAGGCCAATGTTCCCAAGGATCCTTGAAGGGTGTTGGTGAATGAAAATGCGATACAGAGGTGGGAGCTGCAGGCAGAGTAGAAGCAGAGACGACCCATCCACTGTGCTCAATGGATGGTGAGTGTAGGAATCACTTGTGGGGGTTCCACAGCCACTGGGCTGGAGTAAACAGATCCTTCCAGCCAGGACAGCCTGTCTGGACCCTCCTCCTCTCTAGCTGAGCCCTGCTGGGGTCAACTCTGCCCTGCCCCTTGGCACTACCCCTTGAACTGTGGCAAAGCAGCTGTTTTGAAATATTAGTTTGCATTTTCTGGAAGCTCCTTGAAGTTGGAATGAAAAATCTGCCTGGTGGTTCTGAAATGGCTTCCCCGCATGGGCAGCCTGGACGTTGCAGCACTCAACAGGAAAGTAAACAGGACTGAGCACTGCCCAGATTGTAGGATGTCACCAGCTTGAGGCATGGGCAGTCAGCCTGGGCCTGCCCAAGTGTCCAAGTGTTTGCCCAGGTGCCCTGGACAGGCCAGCCTAGGGTGTGGGGGCCATGGATGCCTAAGAGGGAGCCCTAGGGGGTCCAGGCCAGGAAGTCCGAGATGTTTGATGTCACATTAAAAATTTCAGCAGGCTTCCTGAAATGGACTGAGCCCAGCGGTCAAGAACTAGGTGGGATTATAGGCTCTCTGGCTCCCCACTGTGTAGCCACTGAGCCTTGACTTCATTAGCTGACAAAGCAAATGTCTGTCCTCACCAGCCACAAATGGAGGAAGACACAGCTTTTGGAAACATCCAGGCTACTATCCCAGAAACTGTGGTCATGGCTAGGGATGGCCCGGGAGTTCCCCCTCCCTTATCATCTCCTCCTATAAGTGGGAAGGCTGTACCCCAGCTGACGTGGGCAGCTGCAACTTACTCCATCTGATTATTGCCATGTGGGAATTTGGACCCAGGATGCCAGATCTTCAGGTTTTTCCAGCAAGGCTGGAAATCTAGATATTGTGTAAAATTTCTCAAATTTTTAAATTCTTAAAAACACTATGTAGGCCAAACTATGCACATCTGCCGGACAGACTTGGCCCCTGGATCACCAGTAAGTGAGCTCTGCCCTCAGCTTTCAGACACCAAGCGCCACATAAGCAAGGAGTTTCATGCCAGTGATGAGAAAGGGGTTAAGAGAATGTTCAAGGAGGGGCACCAAAGTCCACAGTCAAGAAAGACATGACAGCTCCCTCTCCCACTCTCCAAAAGGGGGAAAAAATGCCCCAGTGTGTCTTGGTTGTCATCTGCCGTCTTGACATAGATATAGAGGGGGGCAGGGTGTGGCTCGCAGACCTTGGGCACTTTCTCTCTCTCTCTTTCTCTGGCATTTCTTGTTGCTCTTGATCTGACCTCATTCTGCTGAGTCAACCCACAAACAATGTCCCCTAGTCAGCTCCTTCTACCTCCTCTTCTTTCCATCTCTGTGGATGATTTACCTCTCACAGGTTCTTGGTAGGCATTAGAGCTCTCCCTCTAGAAGGTATTGGCCAATTAAAAGGGTTGGAGGCTGGTAGCTGACCAATCAGAAAGCAGTTGGCCAGACAGGAACTAATGGCAACATAGCATGGGGGAGGAAGCATGAGTTTGGGGATGAGACAGACCTAGATTCAGTCGAGAGCTCTTTCTTTAACTAGTCACATGATCTTGAGACAGTTACCTGAAACTTCTTGCAACTCTGTCTTGTCTTCTGTAAATAGGGATGAAATTCCTTCCTGGGGCGATTGTATGCAATAGAAAGTGCTCAGAACAGTGCCTGTCACATAGAGCTAAACAATCATTGTAATTGATCTCAGGTTCTTCCTGAGTTGAATCTCTAACAGAAGATGTGATGCCAGGCTCTCAACAATGTGTACAGCCATTCTTGGAACAGAAACAAAAACAATTTGAGTTTCATATGTGCACATTTTGCAGATGTGGTTTCTTTTTTCTATCATTTACCTTAGTCTCTTAAGCAAAATCATGGGGGATTAAAAGGTAATCAATGATGCACACCACCACTTCTCAGCATTCCTGCTGTTCGGTTTATTCTTCTCCTGCTCCTTGGTCTCTCCCTTTTTCGCCTAGGACCTCTATTCTGGGCTTCTGTTTGCTGATGGGGAAACTGAGGCAGGGCAGAGGGAACCAGACATTGTCAAGGCTGACCAGTGAATTTGTAACCGAGTCAGACGAGAATGCCACCCATTGGGAAACCAGCCTGACGTACTTCCACAGAAGATGTGACATGGGGCTTCTGCCCAGCCACCACTCAGGCAGGTCTGCAGGACTGGAGCCAGCCTCCTGGCACCCACGCCCAGCCTCAGGAGCAGCTGTCAGTGGGTGTCAACTTCCTGCTCCTGTGACCCTCACCCTGTCCCGCCCTCTCCCTTCCTGGGATGAGCTGCAGCTGCCTCCTGGCCTCTGGCCTCAGCCCCCCAGCCAGCCTATGCCCTGCCTTAATGTATTTGAGGGGAAATAGCTGGCAAAGCTCAAGCCAGAGGCCATTAAAATAAGCTGGATGCCAGGATAAAGGGGAAGGAGTGGGTGGAAACAGCTGCAGGCCCCTATCCCAAATTTAGGCAGGTGGCCGCTTTGCCCTGCTTCTTCCTCTCTGGGAGTTTTGGTGGCCATTGCCTCCATGGTGGCAGGAGTGCCATTCTGAAAACAACCCCAGGGTGATTCATGAGGCTATTCCAGCCCAAAGAGGAATCTCTACTCTTCTCAGTTGAGGCTCTTTAAGCCAGTTGGACCTGACCAGCTGCTCCACCAGGGCCTGGGATCTTTACTTCCTGAGTCCCCACTCCCTAGATCAAAGTCGGCTGTCTCCAGGGAACACTCCCAGTGATGGTGCAGAATGACACAGCCAGAGATGCTGAGGACTTCCTTAGGTTGCTCTGGAAACACTGGAAGACTGGTTCAAAGAGTGGGAGCAGGGGGCCAACCTTGGTGGGACAAGCAGGGCATGGCCCAGCCCAAGAGTGCCTGGAATCTGCCATGCATCTTGGCAAGTTCTTGTTTATTCTTTCAATGGTAGAAAGACCACCAACCAGCTAGTCCAGAGTGTCCCTAGATATGAATGACTTATGATATAATTTGGAATTACATATGAGTTAAACTTAAAATTTTTATGCATAACCAGTGGCTTGACAGTGATTTGTTGAGGAATGAAGCTAGAATTTGGAGAGTGATATGTTTAAGAAATAGAGTAAATATTGTGCTCCATACAGCATAGCTGATACAGGTGGTATGTAATCATGTCATTACACACACACACACAACTATCAGTGGTATCTGAGTAAATGGGAGAAACTCTAAAACGCTAACCTTCCTCGTTATTCTGGTTTTCTGGTTTCCTTCTTTGCTTTCCTTCCCCCTGGTCTTTGTCCAGGGAACACAGGTGTTTGAGTGTAATATATCCTTGATCTGATTTTGGTATAGTGCCGTCCACGGCAGCATGCATTCTAGCTTTTATCATTCCGTGGTGACTTTGGCCTGGACCTGGGGTGGAGCAAATAGGCCAGAACTGAGGTAGAAAGACCTGATGATGAGCTAGATTGAGTCACCAGGTGAGGCTGGATTGGACTAGAGAAAATAGAAGGCGGAGACCCTGGAGTCTCATGCAAAGATGAGCTGGGCAACCAGACCTTCCAAGACCTGTCCCTCCTACCTCCACCATCCAGATCTGGGTGAGTCCTCTTGACACACCCCATGCCACTCACCCCAGCTACATCTCATCCTGACCTATTCTAGGCGGGTATATCCTCTGCTCTACCCCCACCCTGAAACCTCCCCTCCAGAGGGGACAGACAGATACTTCCTTTACTCACCCACATCATTTTAGTTCTTCATACAAAACCATTTGCTTTCGTTCTGGATCAAGTGGCACAAGGGACAGATATTTGAGAAAGACAGTGATGGGACAGCCCTGTCTAACTCTTTTGTGGTATTAGTCCCAGAGAGCTCCTGGTATGGAGTTGAATGCTTCCCCTAGCCCCCACAAACTCATCCATATAGGCCAGTATGTGACATACATTTACACGTCCACTTACACTCAGCCAACCTTTCCCCTCTCTCCCCCTGAGTAAGTCATACTCACCTTACCAGGTTTCCAAATAGCCTGAGATGGGCTTTGCATGCCCACCCCTTCCCAGTAGAAATCTATTTCTATTTTCCCTCTTAGCATCCTGTATCAATTCTTTTTTTTAATAAATCTTTTTTTAGTTGTAGATGAACACAATGCCTTTATTTGTTTGTTTGTTTATTTTTAAGTGGTGCTGAAGATCGAACCCAGTGCCTCACACGTGCTAGGTGAGCGCTCTACACTGAGCCACAACCTCAGCCCCTGTATTAATTTTTAATATAACTTATTATATAGTTTGTAATTATGCCTTTGTTTTGGTGGCAATTTGGTTAATGTCACCCACCCCAACAGTAAATTGTGAACTCTAAGAAGATGGGGAACATGGCTGTTTTGCTGATCATTGATTCCCTACTAGAATTTGGAGAGTGATAGGTTTAAGATATAGAGCAGGCAGAGCACGCTATCCGCCTCCCAGCAGCTCCCCTCGCCACGTACACCAGCCCGCCCGAGCCCACCATGGCCACTATTCAGCAGCTGGAAGGAAGATGGCGCCTGGTGGACAGCAAAGGCTTTGATGACTACATGAAAGAACTAGGAGTGGGACTGACTATGAGGAAAATGGGCGCAATGGCCAAACCAGATTGTATCATCACCCTTGACGGCCAGAAGCTCAACATAAAAACTGAAAGCACTTTGAAAACAACACAGTTTTCTTGTACCCTGGGAGAGAAGTTTGAAGAAACTACAGCTGATGGCAGAAAAACTCAGACGGTCTGCAGCTTTGTTGATGATGCATTGGTTCAGCATCAGGAATGGGATGGGAAGGAAAGCACAATAACAAGAAAATTGAAAGATGGGAAGTTAGTGGTGGAGTGTGTCATGAATAATGTTACCTGTACTCGAGTCTATGAGAAAGTAGAATAAAAATTCCATCATCACTTTGGACAGGAATTAGCTGAAAGAATGAAGAAGCTCAGTTCAATGAGCCAATCTCCAGACTGCCTTTTTTTTTTTCATTACTGTGTTCAATTATCTCTATCACAAACATTTTACATGCAACTATTTCAAAGTGTTGGTTTAACTAAGATCATCCCTTTGGTTAGTAAATAAATGTGTTTGTGCTAATAAAAAAAAAAAAAGATATAGAGCAAATATTGTGCTCCATACAGCACAGCTGATCCAGTGCTGGCCTGTAGCAGGCACGCCAGAAATACTTGCTGAATAAGTGAATGAATGAATGAATGGTAGAGTTTGGAGTGAGAACAATCAAAATTTGAATTTTGATGCATCTATTTCCTGGGTGTGAGACCATGATAATCTTTCCAAGCATCATGTCTTCCTTTGTGAGCAGAAGCAAAATTATTCACCAAGTTGTGCTTTGAGAGGATTATGATACTGTACATAAATCACATGGATGGAGCCTGGCTTTTTGCAATGATCATGTGTGGATAATCATCATGACGGTTGCTAGTGTGCATCAAATATTCATAGTATATTATGTGATATACACAAATTCTTTTTTTATTTTCTTCATGGTATTGGAGATTGAACCCAAAGAGTCCTCTACCACTGAGCTATATCCAAGTCCTTTTTAGTTTTTATTTTGAGACAGGGTCTTGCTAAATTGCCCAGACTTAGCAATTTTCTTGCCTCAGCCTCCTGAGTAGCTAGGATTACAGGGATGTACCACAGCACCTGTCAGAAACACTCTCTTATTTAATCTTAGTGGTTTTCTCATCCCCATCTTACAGAAGAGAACACTGAGGCTCAGAGAGGCTAAGTGACTTATTCAATAAGTGATAGTGGTTGGATATTTTCTCCTGATAGCTTTACTGAAATACAATTTGCACCACTCTTTCCTTTAAAATATAGAATTAAGTAGTTTTTATATAGAATTTCACAACCATCATCAACACCACAATATATTTTTAGAACATTTTATTGTCCCCAATTAGCAGTCACCGTACCTGCTAGCAGTTCCCCTCCATTCTTCCCTCTCCCTCTCCCAGCGAACATTAAGTTACCTTCTGTCTCTATGTATTTGCCCATTCTGGACATTTTATATATGGTCTTTTGTGTCTCGTTTCTTCCACTGAGCACAGTGTTTTCAGGATTCATCCATGTTGTAGCACATACCAGTACTTTATTCCTTTTTATGGCTAAATAATATTGTCTTTTATGAATAATGCTGTTATGAGCTTTCACGTAGAAAGATTTGTGGGACAACTATTTGTATTTCTCTTGGGTACACAAGAGTAGAATTGCTGGGTCATTTGGTAATTCTATGACTAACCTAGTGAGAATTTGGGTGACAAGCTCAAATGAAATGATTGACAAGCAATGATCGACAGAGTCTGAACCTAGTGAGAAACTTCCAGACTGTTTCACATTCCTACCAGCAATGACTAGAAGAACAATCATATTTAAACATAGCCAGCACTTTAATTGCATGATGGACTGCTTCTGAGTCATGCCTTCTACACTAACCACGGTTGTGGGTGAGTTCTCTGGACCAGCTACTTATGTACATGAGTAACTGGGGAAATGCAATACGTCTTCTAAGTTCATCTTAGAATCTGTTGGTCCCATGGGTTCTGGGACCAACAGCTTTGGTCTATGCTATCATAACAACAACCAACAAGCTAACATTTATTGGGCATGTACTGGCACCAGAAGAGCTCAGTGCTACAAATGTATCATCCTGTTTAATCTTCACAACCACCCTGGGGCAGCCGTTATTACTATCTGGAATTTTCAAAGGAGGAAAGAGTTTCTGGGAGTCGAAGTGACTTTGTTGGAGCAATGATTGACAGAGTCTGAGCCAAAGGAGGGAAGGGAAGCAAGCTCCAGGGTGGGCACTCTTACCCACTGCCACCTCCTTCAGGACACTGCCCAGGCTGGACTTCATCTGGCCTTGGGAAAAGGCACTGTGTGGTGACTAGTGGCAGCTTAGAGGGTAGTTTGTTTCTTTTCTCACTCAGATGGAAATGAGAATGACCTGCCTTCCCAGGATTCTGGTGCCACTGGTTGGGGAAGAATTTGAGTGACAAGCTCAAGATCAGAAAGACTATAGGAAGCTGAAATGAGCAGGAAGCTACCTGAAAATAAGTGTGAAGATCTGTTTTTTAGCTGCATCTTTAAAGCATAGTGGTCACTCTGATTCTTGTGTAACATCTTAAGGGCTATGGTCAGTGGTTTCTATTAACTGACTGTTCATCAGAACCCTGAAGGTGCTTGAAAATGGTCAAGTCCTGGGTCTCCTCTCAGAACATATAGAATCAAGATCTCCAGGAAAGGGCTCAAGAATCTGTGTATTTTCAAAGTGCTCTAGGTGATGATATAGCTTGGGGGATGAGTGACAAGGGAACATCAGGCCCCATGGGAATAAAAATACCATGGACCAAGCTATGTGAGCCAACAGGAACTTCCAGGGACACTGGAGCCTGGACTCTTTCAGGAGCTCCAGCCAGAGCACAGGAGCATCCTGTGAAGAGAAGGAAAATTTAGAATTGCTGAGTAGTGGGCCAGTGGTGACCAGACCCTTTATCACTGTGTGACATGGGATTGAGACTCTCAAAATCAGATACTTCAAGTATTTGCCAGTCTAGCAAGATGCCTTTGAGAATCACCTGTAGTTTGTGCTGTGCAATGATTGTGGTCACCAACAGCATGGCCAGAGAGGCTACTGAGAAGACATGTCCTCCTTCCATGGGCTTAGAAAATCTATAGTAAGGCTGTCATCTCTCCATGTGGCAAAACCAAGGATCTGTCCAGAATGATCAAGAGCAGCAGGGAGCTTCCAGGGTGGGGGATGATTACTAGCCAGGTAGCAGATGCAAGAAAACCCATCTGTCCAGCCAGAAGGGCCTGAGCAGCAGGTATGGAGCCTTGAGGTATGGAGCCTTGAGGTGTGGAGATGAGTAACTCTACCTGGCACTCCTTCCATGCTCTTCAAGGAGACAATGCACAGCTCCCCATTGATATTTTTCTTTTTCTCTTTTTGACAGTACTAGGGATTGAACCCTGAGGTGCTCTACCGCCTTGGTGGAACTACATCCCCAGCCCTTTTTATGTTCTTATTTTGAGAAAGGTTCTCACTAAGTTGCTGATGCTGGCCTCCTCACAAATGGCTGGGATTACAGGTGTGCAACACCATGCCCACCTGTACATCTATTTGAAATACTTCCTGTAGGGACAATGGACTTTAGCCCTGAGAGTGGGCCACAGGGCTTTGGCTCAGTCATGGCAGGTGGAAGGGGGAGGATCTTCCTTTGAGAAGAAGATGACCCAGACAGCATAAAGTGGAGAATTTACCAGAAAGTCTGGTGTGGGGTAGGGGGGACTGAGAAGGAACCTACATGTTCTGCAAGGTCTGGGAGGGCTGAGGTGGAGTCTTTTTATTCTGGCCTCCTCAAGTCATATGTATTTCTCCTACTCTGGCCTTATCACCTGGCTGCTGCAATCTTTTCTGGGGAGCAAAGCCACTCAGGCTCCATGGGCAAAGAGACCTATGAGAGGTTTGGTTCCTGGACAGATGCCCCTCAGCTGCCTCTTCCTGGTGCTCTGACACCTTGGGTTGGCCTTAGACAACCCGCTCAACACCTTGTAATGTATTTATAGGCTTGTTGGCTCAGGAACAGCTGGTAAAGATGGGAAGAGCCTCCACATGCCAAGACTTAAGCCCTGGGGCCTTTCCCCCTGGCCTGGACTCATGAAGTGGCTGGCTTTTTTTTTTTTTTTTTGGTACTGGGGATTGAAACTCAGGGGCACTTGACCACTGAGCCACATCCCCAGCCATATTTTCTGTTTTATTTAAACACAGGGTCTCACTGAATTGCTTAGTGCCTTGCTTTTGCTGAGGCTGTCTTTGAACTTGCAATCCTCCTGCCTCAGCCTCCTGTGCTGCTGGGATTACAAGCATGTGCCACTGAGCCTGGCCAGTGGCTGGAATTTCTAGAGAGAGAGAGATAAAATTCAATTCACATCACCCTATTTATGGAGAATTTCTCTTGGAGGCATTCTTGTAATGGGTACCAATAAGAAAGGAAGGGAAGCACCTTTTGGCATTCCTAGGGAGGGTGAATCCTCAAAGCATCTGAGCAACTCTGAGCTTATGGGAGCAAAGGCCATGCTGGCAGCTGCCAGTGGCAAGGAAAGGTGGGCCCCTCACTGAGCAGGTGGCAGGCCTGGCTGATGGCCAGGTGGTGGCAGCTGGACTGCTTGGCCCCTATGTACCAGGCGGGGACTTCAAATACTCTGACAGCTCCTCTGGCCTAAAGGGCACAGCCTGCCCACAAATGCCCACCTTCCAGGAGAGGGTGCAGGGAGCCCTGCCCTAAAAGCTGCTTATTCCAGCTTTTTTGAAAGTGTGGGGGCCTGCATTGTGGGGAGGAGCTCTCCAAGACGGTCCCAGGTCAGCTCTTGTGTGCTCTTAGGGCTGAGCCTCAAAGTTTGTGTGCCTTACTCATGGCTTCAAGAACCTCCCTCCTGATCCTGGGATCCACCTATGCAGCCTCATAGCTACAGATACACAGCTATACTTGGTCACTTGATAGCTTTTCAAATTTAGGAGGGACTCCAGCCAGCTGGGATCTCTGCTCACCATTCTCTTGGCAAGGGGCCCTCCCTCCACCCAGCAACAAACCCCGAGTCACCTGGGTTTCCTCCCTCTTGCTCACCCCCTTCACAAAGCAAGACTGGTGACTCACTCTCCTAGTGACCCAGGAGCTCTTGGGCCATTCATTCCCCTGCCCTGGCTTTGGTTTCCTCATGTGCTAGATGAATGGGGCAGATGGGAGGTTTGTGAAGGACACATGGAGTTTCCCTTTATGTGAAAGTTGCCCCTGGTTCAGTGCAGGCACAGCAGGGAGTGAGCAAGAAAGAGCGAGAAGTAAATAAGCTGCCAATGGTGTTTATCAAGGAAATTTTGTTCTGAGGCCAAATTGAAATATGCCAGAGGAAGCAAAATATCTGAATAGACAGTTGGAGGTTCAAGGCAGGGGGAGCTGAGCGAACAAAGACAGGCACAAAGTCAAGGATTGCTGGAGAGAGAGCTGGTGGCCCACCATGTCTGACACCTGCTAAATAAAGTCTGACTGGCAAGGGGCACCCCTGCTGTCAAAAGTTTGTAGGCAATGATGGTGGGGAGAGGCAGCACTAGAGACTTTAAAGCAAGACTGGAATGTGATGAATGTGTATTTGGGGAAGATTCAGTTGGGAAGATGGGCTGTAGGAGGGCTGTTGTAGTCGTCCTGGCAAGTGGTGGGCAGAGTGTGGACCAGGTAGGTGGGTAAAGAGTGGACGGTACAGGGATATGTTTGGCGGGACCTGGCCAGGGCAGTGTTTCCTCATCAGGGGTTGAGACATGTGTAGAAGAACCTGAGTAGCAGCAACTTGATTGGTATCTTCTCTTCACTTCGTCAAGGAGACGAGTCCTGTAGGGTGGTGAGGAGCTTTCACATGTTAAGGAAGTCTGCTGACCTCTAAAGTTGAGGGGAAAGGAAAGGAGGGGGCTTCCCATAGCAGGGCAGTGCCCAGTGATCCAGCTGGGCCATGGAGCAATGCTTAACTATCAACCAGGCCAGTATTCTTCTAGATCTGTCTGATCTGCCATTGTCCGTGACAGAAACCCAATTTAGAGTAACTGAAGTCAAAAGGAGAAGGTGAGGACTCAAGGAAACCTGGGAGGGATTGAAAAACCAAATGGGAAGAAAAGCAGTGGGAGAGAGAGGCCTCAGGAACAGGTAAAAGAAGGGCACCAATGCTCATAGGGAACAGGGAGGCTGAGAGGGTAGCTGTAGCCATAAAGTCCCTGGGAAGTGACTTGAAGATCTGGCTTGGATCAGGCATTCATCTGTGGACCAGTCTACTGGGGCCAATGCCAGGGCAGAACCTACCCCATAGAAGTCCCTGCAGGGACCATATGACAGAGGGAGAGACAGTCCTAGAAGGGTAGAAGTAGGTGAACAGTCATGAAGTCTACCCCCCCCCACACACACACAACCCCATCCTCAGCAACACCCGAAGGGAACAAGGAAGGAGGAGACATTGAGATGAGCCAGTAGTGGGCTGACTACTTTAATCCCTCTCTTGGTGAGTCATTTGTTCATTTATCTGTTGAGCATTGATTCTATTATTTAACAAGTGTTTGCTGAATCCCTATTTTGTGCTAGACCCTGGACTGAAGATATGAAGGTGAAGAGGATAAGACTCTCTCCCTTCCAGTAGCTCACATTCTAGCACGGGAGAGCCATGAATACTATTTCATAATCATAGTAGTAGTAAATGACAAATGCTAATAGAGATGGGAAATAAGGAGTCTTGAGACTCCATTAAAGACTCTGGAAAGCAGTGACTGTAGGTCCCCTTTAATAAGTGGAAGGGTTCCTTCCAGGTATAGAGACATGTTAAAAAAAAAAAAAAGCTCAGATCATCAGTGCACAGAGGACATTAAAAGAGTCATTGACTGGTGGTCTCTGATGGCCAGAAGATCAAAATATGGAAACTGTCTTGGAGAAAGAATGTTCCGGCAATGGTAGGGACGGAAGAGAAGCAGGCAGAGAATAGAGACTGGTGGATGGGTCAGGAGGCTACTATGAAGGTCTAGGATATAGAGATCCTGTGCTGGAGCCCAGAATTGGAGAGAGGAGGAAGAGGAAGGAGGACACAGGTAGAACTTCAAGATGGATGGAGGGAGTTCAAAAGAGGGATGCTACATCTGTTAAGCAGGAAGGGGCTTCTGGGAGTTTGCTGCTGTACTCTAATGGAACTCTCAGTTCCTTAGCAGACTGGTGGAGAAAATGCAAAGTCTTGAAAGTCCAATAATGTAGACCATAGAACAGATGCATTACTTATTGATTGTGTAAATTTAGCCAGATCACTTAATCTCTGGATTTTAAGTGAATAACTCAAATGTCTGGCACATAGAAGGTCCTTGATATGAGTAAATTGAATCAATCTGAACCTTTCAAGAATTAGAAACTACTTTTAATCTTTTTTTAATATTGGAAAGATATGAATAATAGCTATTAAGAGCAATGGTTAGTTTCATATTGAGGATGTCAATTTGATCTCTCCATCTTTGGTACCCAGGGGTGCTCTACCACTGACCTATACCCCCAGTCCTTTTTATTTTTTTATTTTGTGACAGGATCTCGATAATTTGCTAAGGATGGCCTTAAACTAGCAATCCTCCTGCCTTAGCCTCCTGAGTCACTGAGATTATAGACATGCACCACTACACCTGGCTCCAGCAATGTTTTTTTTTTTTTTAAGAGAGAGTGAGAGAGGAGAGAGAGAGATTTTTAATATTTATTTTTTAGTTCTCGGCAGACACAACATCTTTGTTGGTATGTGGTGCTGAGGATCGAACCCGGGCCGCACGCATGCCAGGCGAGCGCGCTACTGCTTGAGCCACATCCCCAGCCCCTCCAGCAATGTTTTTATGGCATGGGAAACTTTCTTTCTTTTTGGTACCAGGGATTGAACTCAGGGGCACTCAACCACTGAGCTGTATCCCCAGCCCTATTTTCTGTACTTTATTTAGAGACAGGGTCTCAATGAATTGCTTAATGCCTCATGGTTACTGAGGCTGGCTTTGAACTCACAATCCTTCACTCTCAGTCTCCTGAGATGCTGGAATTACAGGAGTGCACCACTTCACCTGGTGCATGGGAAACTTTCTGAGCCAGCCTGCCCACATTTTCTCCGGCACTCTTTTTCTATACTGAGATGTAGTTTTTAAAAATCTTTTGTTCTCATTCAAAGAAGGGCTTTACACCTCTGCTTTCATGTCACAGCATACTCTGAAGGATAGTTCACCCTCTCCCTCTTACCCTTTTATGCCAGACCCTGGAGATCAGCTAAACAAGGTGGTGCTTATCTTATTTTCAATCCTGATGGAGGAGGAAGTCAGAATGTGTGCAGGGGTCTGGAAGGTGTGGGATTTCCGGTTTGTCTTTGTTCCAGCATGGACTGAACAATAAACACAGGGGAGCAGCTCCTCACAGGAGTGTGAATAGCTGCGGGGCAGGATCACCCTCTTGCACCATCTCCATCAGTACCTCCAGGCTGTGCAGGTCAGTCCTGTCCAACCCTGGAATGCCATGTGAGTCAGGGCATCCCTTCCTCCATTTTTACAATACCCCGACCACCAAAGATGGGACTGTAGACACACAAGAATAAAATGTTGAGTAGGGTAGTCTCCATGAAGGAAAAGTCAGATCATTTCCTAATGGGCTAAAGAAGTAAGGCTTTTGGTAGCAGGTAATAGAAACCAAGGTGAGCTACAGTTAGTCAATGTGAGGTTGAAATTATTTTAAAGAAGATACAGGGGGGCTGAGCATGGTAGTTCACGCGTATAATCCCAGCTGCTCAGGAATCTGAGGCAGGAGGTTCACAAGTTCAAAGCCAGCTTCAGGAACTTAGCAAGGTCCTATCTCAAAATACAAAACGAAAAGGGCTGGGGATGTGTCTCCTGGGTTCAATCCCCCAGTATAAAAAAAAAAAAAAAAAGATATGGGGGGAGGGACTAACATGGTTTCCATCCTAAGAAAGGACAGGTCACAGAGACTTCCAGGGTGGAGAACCTCCACTCACAGCAGAGGCCTGGGAAGCCTCAAAAATGGGGTTCTTTGAAGCCCTAAGAACGTAACTGGTCCAATTCCAAAGGTGTGGATCACAAAGTAAGAGGTGGATCTACTGGGGAAAGAGATCAAACAGAGAGATTAAATAACAAAGGCCAATGTAAGCTCTAAGGTCTAACATTTATTCAGCTCTCCTTGTGCATAAGCCTTTGTCCTTAAGTCTAGGAGGCAGGTGGGGCACAGACTCTAATGAGAGTCTTAACTCTCATAGACTCAGCGGATCTCTTACCCTTTTTTAGTTTTATTTTTCTTTATATTGAGAAATAATTATATCCATTTATAAGGGTAGAAAGTGATATTTCAATACATGTATATATTGTTAAATAATCAAATCAGTAATTAGCATATCCGTCACCTCACATGGGGAGGAGACACCTAGGTCAAAAAGTAGAGATGAGGAGTCAGTTCGGTGATCTATTGCTAGGTGACTATAGTTAATAAAAATGTAGGTTTAAAAATAGCTAAAAGAGCTGGGTGCGTTGGTGCACACCTGTAGTCCCAGTAACTTGGGAGGCTGAGGCAGGAAGATCGAAAGTTCAAAGCCAGCCTCAGCTATTTAGCGAGGTCCTAAGCAACTCAACGAGACCCTGTCTCAAAATAAAATATAAAAGGGATTGGTGATGTAGTTCAGCGTTAAAGTGCCCCTAGGTTCAATCCCCAGGACCAAAAGAAAAGAAAAGAAAAGAGAGAAGATTTTACATGTTCTTTGGGTTCTATGATCCCTCCCAAAGCCACAATTCAGAAAAGCAAACTGACCTGCAGGGAAAAGCTGGGGTCAGATAGGCCCAGATTCAGATTGCAGCTAGGCATGATCCCCTGGGCCTCTGTAGGCCCTCACTGAGCCACCAGAGACTGCCTCTAAGGACAGTCACCTCCTCTTCTCATTTTATGGTGAAAAGCAAGGAATAACATTTTCCAGCGGAAGCCTCTGGAAGATCTTAGGCAACACAGCCGACTTGGGCTGAACCCAGGCCAGTGTCCTGAGCCATAGCTCAGCTCAGCAAAGGCAGCCAGAGCCTGAGGGTAGGCTCTGTCGTTGCCTGGCAGCTGCTCTTGGCTGGGAGCCCTACGTGGGTTGCAGCCCCTGGGGACAGGCTGAGGGCCCAGGAGGTGCTTCAAGCATTTTGTAGTCACTCCCCTTGAATTCCGTTTTTAATAGCCTCTGTCTGGCAGGGAGCCAGCGGCGGCTGACCTGCATGTCTAGGGTCTTGACTTCTCAGGACAAGACTCTCGAAAGTATTCCTTTGAGCATCCACGTTTGTTTTCAGTAAATGTGAATCAGTCACTGCTCTGCCCTTTCAGAGAGCACAGCTGGCAATGGAAGGTAACATTTATGGAGAGTTCACTGCATACCAGGGACTTCCCTAAGCACTTTGTATGTATTATCTCTTTGAATTCTCTTGATTCCTCCATCAGGCAGAAGATACTAACATGGCCTTATGTGCTCTGGAGAAGGAGCTCAGCTTTACAAGTTGAAGAGAGGTAGTGGGAGGAAGAGGGGAAAAACAGGAAGAGGAAAAATAAATTTACAAGATAATATTATAAAATATTATGAAGCATTCCTATTTAACAAGGAGCCTATGGAAATTTCCCAGAGTCTCAAGAGTCACTAGGTGGCACAGGCTGGGTCTTTTAAAGGTCAAAACTTCCCTTTATCAACATATGGTGACATTTGTTGAACATTTACTATATGCCAGGTGACCCACCAATTGCTTCCAATTTACCTCACTATTGCTCACAATAGTCATTTTGGGATACACTGTTATCACCAGCATCTTTCAGATGAGGAAGCTGGAGAACAGAGAGGTACAGAAGTCCCCTCTTTATCTATGGTTTCATTGTCTGTGGTTATCCATAGTCAATCACAGTACAAAAATATTAAATGGTACTGCAGTAGTTGCACTCAGGTGACCCTTCATTTACTTAATAATAATGGTCTCAGAGCTCCCTTGAATGTGATTTATGTTAGTGCTGTGCATGGTGTTAGCCATCCACTGGGGCATGTGGAATGTATCCCCCATGGATCACAGAGTCTACTATATCAGGACTTTCACAATTTCACAGAATTGGTAAGTAACAGAACTAGTATTTGAATCCAGTACATGTGCTTTCATAGCATCTTGTCAGGTTTGTGAAAAAGAGTGGCAACATTGCTTCATGTAGCTATATTTTCATGATAAAGTTATACCTTTTTTATTCAGCAATCCTGTTTTGTGTGGCCTAGAACAGTAATATTAAAGCAATTGTGTAATATAGTATATTCACACAATTGGGTACTACTTAGCATTTTTAAGAAACGAACATGCAACAACACAGACGCATCTCAGAAATATGCTAAGTGAAAGAAACCTCATACCAAAGACCACATACAGACATGCATGTTTGGCAAAACTTTCGTTGACAAAAGTATAATTCAGGTTTGTGTGTTTTCTTACATGCAAATTTTACCTTAAAAGATATAAAACTTCAAATGAATGTTGAACTCTAGGTAACAGTATATACATGCTGAAACATCCAGGGGGAAATGTATTGGTGTTTTCAATGTGCTTTGAAATGCATCTGTAAACATAAGATTGATTTCTGGGTGGACAGAGTGATGGAGAGATGGACAGATATGTGAGAAAACAAATACAGCAAAATGTTACTGGTACCAGGGAGGTTGTGGGTATGTTAGTATTCACTGTAGAATTCTTAAAACCTGGCTGTGTGTGTCTGAATGTTTTCATAGTGAAATGTTGAATTGGTGGGAGAAGCAATTATGTGGAGCCTGAGCTCCCCTAGTGGCCAGCCAGGGGCCCCAGAACTTAGGACTGGGAGGGCAACTTCTACAAAGTCACCAGCTTCCATAGTGGTGACAAGGCCATAGCTCTTGTGGCCCTGAGCAAACATTAAAATATGCATTTCCATGGGTCTTGCTTCATGAGAGAAAGTAGAGGCCCAGAGGCCCCTTGCTTTGTTTCTAGTGCTCTTTCCCTTCAGCTTTGGGAAAGTTCATTTTCTTCCAGACAACATGGCTTTTGTTCCGTAGTGTCAGGGCTGTGAGTCACACCTGTGTACGGGGATCCAGGTAACACAATGAGCCCATGGCACCCAGGGCAGTAAAACAGGCCTCTGCATTAGAACTTCACCTGCCATAGCTTCCTGTAGGTATATTTGAAGTGGTAGGAAACCAGAGGGCTTTCTACAAACAAATAACCCAGGAAAGACAAGTCTCTCAGATCAAAGAGGACTCCGGCCCAAACTTGAACCCAAGTCAAGCTGCTCTTTTGCCCCTACTCCAGCCGGGCAGAGGGAGGGGTGGAGAAAGCCTATCTGCTGTGCAAACACTCCCTGTCTCTGCCCTTCCTGGGTTTGTGTGAGCCTGAGAACAGGAGCCTGGGAGGAAGGCTGAGCGCTCTGAACTGCTGCCAGGCCCTGCCTCATGACATTCCAGCCCGGCTTCCAGACACAGCAGGTGCCAGAAAATTGGCCTCTTGTTGTGTCCCAACCTGAGGGGCTCCCTCGTGGGCTGCACGCCTGCCTCAGGGCTCTCACGTAAGCCCTCTGAAGCCCCTGGCTCTTTCAGGGACTTTTCATGGCCCATGTCCTTCAACATGTGTCCAGCAGCCCTCTTGGCTAATGCTAATGTGGCTGAGGGAGGGAAATGGGAATGGAAAGAGATGCACACAAGCCAGTAGCTTTGTCTCCTCTTACAGAGGAAACTTTAGGTCAGAAGGTGCCCTGGAGCAGAGTGATATCCCTTAGAAATTAAAGTTTGCAAACCTCAGTGAGCACATCAAGCCCTGGGGATTGCCTCTCAGTGGCCTGGGCCAAGACCCCTCATTTTGAACAAGGTTGCAGGTGTTGTAGATGCTTCTGGTTCCTGGACCTCACAATGAGCAGTGCTACCAGGGCCCACAATCCATCCCCTCATGAAGCATCATAAGCAGACTCACACATTAATGTAAGTCTGTAAACTATGTCAAGCGATAGAAAGCAATCCAGATACCAGGAAAGGTATTGAAAGAGAAGGATGGTCTTCAAATGGGTAGAGGAAAAGGCTAAGAAGAGGAATTGAAACTGAGCCCTCAAGGAGGGAGGGATGGTGAAAACATTCCCCCAAGTTGTAAGAATAGCACAAGAGATGACCCTGGGGCAGGCTGAGTGAGGCCAACATGGTGGGAGTGGAGAATGTGTGGGATGAGGCTGAAGTGGGACAGCCCATGCAGGGTTGCAAAGGATGCAGTGGAAGACCTTGGAGGGTTTTAAGCAAAAATGTATCAGGACACACACTGGTTATTTTGTGAAGGACAGGATGGGGTGAGGATGGGGAGTAGGCCATTGGATGGTGCTTGCAGAATCCTGCAGGAGGATACCTTGCAATACTAATAATTTTGATTCTTTCTGATGTGGTTCACCTTTCCTAGGGTTGTGCTTGTTTAGGGGATGTGTTATAATCAGGAAAAGGAAGTCTTTTTTTTTTTTTCTCAGTAAAGAAATATGAGAATTGGCTGCTGAGGCACAGTAGTCCCAGCTACTTGGGAGGCTGAGGCAGGAGAATTGAAAATTTGAGTCCAATCTCAATAACTTACTGAGAGACTGTCTCAAAGTAAAAAATAAGAAAAGGGCTGGAGGTATAGTAAAGACTCCTGGGTTCACACCCACACACACAGAATAACATGAGGCCTCATTGATCAAATGTGCATTTTATGAGAGCAAAAAGACTTATAAGGAATTAACTTTCATCTTGCTTTCCCCTTTTGGCTCCTTATTAGTCAAAATCATTTCCATAGTAAATGTCAAAAACATAACTCACATTGGCTGAAACAAAAAAGGAATTTTACTGGCTCATGTAATTGAAAACTCCAACGATAGTATTAGCTTCAGGCATAGTTGGATCTGGGTGCCCACATATGGTCTATCTCCATCTATAGGTTCTGCATTCCTCTGAACAAGCTTGATTCTCAGGCTTCATTCTCTCTTAATACAGAGGCACAGATGGCCCCAGCAATTCCATGATGAAAACTGCTTTCCCAATAATGCCAGCCCAATTCCCCTTTTAAATTTTGGATCATGTGATAATCTCTGAACCAACACCAGCAGCCCGGGAGGTGGATCTATTCATTGGCCAGATGAGTCACTTGTGTCCCTTGGGAGCCCAGCTGGGGTGGGTGAGCCTATTTGAACTACATGGGAAAAGCAGGGTGTTGAATGTAGGAAGAGGAAATAGAAGCAGGAAAACAGAAGCCACAAACACCCACCGTAGGCTCCAAGGTCCACAGCCTGGTGTCCTTCCTGGGATTCTCCTTGTTCTGCCCCCACCCAGTTCTCTTTCTGCCTCATTTGTATCAAATATAGTCTACTCTTCCACCAGTCTTTACGGCTGGTTCAAATTCAATGACCTTGCCTTCTCCTGAAGCCCCCTGGCTCTAAGGGTAGGAGGCATTTTGCTGTCACATCATGCTCTACCTGCCCTGTCTCTCTTACTGTCCCCACTGAAATAAGACTTCTCTGGGCTGCAAGGTCTTTGGTCCCATGTGGCCCTCTTTTCTCGTTCAAAGGGAACTAGGTCACTGGTTCACAGGCACATGCCAGAGTCTAAAAACAGACCTTCACACTTGTGGGGTTAGGGTTGTAGACAGTCTCAGAGCTGAATCAAATTGTAGGACACCCAGTTGGTATACATAGGGAACAGGAAGATCCCCACACATTTGGTGGCCAGAGGTGTTATGTAGTGGAGCGAGGAAACAAGAGTTTTGGTTTTTTTTTTCCCCTTTAGTTATTGTGAAGAAGGAAACTTTCACTATGCTTCTGCTTTAGAAGCATCCAGGTTGTCTGGCAGGTGTGAAATGCACAGTGCTGGGTCCCCTCCATACCCAGAGGTTGTGATCTGCATCCTGCCATTCTTCTCTCAACTCTGAAAAATAATCTCTCTCTCTCTCTCTCTCTCTCTCTCTCTCTCTCACACACACACACACACACACACACACACACTCACTCCTGGGTCTTTCCAGATTATTTGCGCCATCTGCCTTCAGAGGCTTTGAGGTGAATCTCTCTGGTGCCCACCCTCTTCCTTCCTTTAGTTGGGAAAATGGGGGCTTTACAACTATACCATATCACACAAAAATAGTTTAAACATGTAGGACAGAAGCAGACACAGAGCCACTGTAACAACAGCTGATGTTTCCCAGGGCCTGTGGTTCCAAGAACATCCTTCACTCCCAGCTGTGTGCCTGTGTCTGGCTCAGCTGGAGATCAGCCTTCTTGGACTCTGTCACCTCACCTGTCTTCCCTCTGGGCACTGGACTATCCACATGGTTGTAAGCGGAGGCCCTGGGGGTCCATGATCCTGTACTTACCATACCTGGAGGCATCACTCCAAAAGGACTAGGTGTCAGTGTGGAATGAGGGAGAACTGGACTTGCACTTGATGGACAGTTCATCTAAGCCACCAGGCATGGCTGCAGACAGTGGCAGCCGGTGAGGTGTGCCAGCCTCCCCTGCTAGTAACCAATGAAGCACGAAGCCAAAGTGGGCCTCCACCACCATAAAAGGCATTATTTCTATAATATGTCCTGCCTTAAATCCTTCCTTTCCTTTCCTGCATCCATCTTGCCCTAACCAGGTATAGCCCCTGGGAGCTCAGTACTCATCACCCCCACCTTCCTTTTCCCCTACTTGACCTCTGTCTTTTTACCTCAACACTTAGTCCAGCCCCATCCCTGCTCCCTTCATACCCTTCTCTCTGCCTGGATGTTCCTATGGCACCCCCTCACCCCACTGACCCTTCCTTCAGGTCTCTGCTTAGATGTCACCTTATCAGCACTCTCCTGATCACCAGTCTGAGGTAGCAGTTCTCCCTCCACCGACTTGGTTTTTCTCCATGGCTCTAACACCATCACATACCCACAGGATGCATTTACATATTTGGTTCTTGTTCTTTCTCCCCAGCTAACCTCAACTCCAGCTAGACAAGTAAGCTCTATCTTGACCCAGGGTAGGGTCTTTTCCTGAGGTTTTTTGGATGAATCCCAGGCCTAGAACTACCATGTGGCAAGCACCAAGAACCAGTATTCATTGAAGCCCAGCAGAAGGCTGCAGACTGTACTTCCATCCCTCCTCCCTATCCCTGCCCATGGTATCTTTATAAAGCATGAATCAACTACTTCCCCAGCTCCTCCTGTTGCCAGTTGCCCCTACACTTGCAGGAGAAAGTCCAAACTCCTTAGCTTTGCACTGAGGGTCCTTCTTGAGCTGACCATGTGCCCTAATCATCTGTGCTGATCCTTGGCATGCTGTAGCATTTTCCCAGGGCCCTCGCTCTTGTTTATTTCACCCTCCCTGAAATAAAGCTCTTTGGAGCTATAAGCCCTCTCCCTCAGTGGGGAGAATGAGTTGGAAAGGACCCTCAGAATAACTCCAGTGAGCAGTAGTGCCAGTCTTGAGCCTGGTAGGAGGTGATGGGGACAGAGCTGGGGACACTTGGCAAAATCTTTCTCTAACCTCAGAAACAAGTGGGCATGCACAGGGGAACTTCAGTCCAGGAGGCATGCCAGGCCAGCTGCTGAGGCTAGTATTTTCAGTTAAAAAATACAATTGATGAAGTGTTTATTGCTACAACCACTTCCCGTGCCAGTAAAGTGCACACAACCAGCTGGGAAGATGTGAAGCACAGTGATTGGACTTGGGCAGCTCCAAGTTCTGACTCAGAGTCTCGGGAGAGGCTTACCTTTCTTTTGAGGTCTCTGAACTCTGTGATCCAGCTGCTCTTGGCATTATTGGATCCGGCCATACCGCATTTGCCCAGGATGCCAGGAAAAGAAAGCCTTGTAACCTTCTGTGGATGACACTTGGGGAAGACAGAGTTGGGAATAGAGGGTAACTCATCTTTGAAGTCAGGTGACAGCTGCTATCCTCAAATACCTTCTCCATCCACTGGCTTATCAGGGGTTAAGGAGCGTGGGCTGGGGAATTTCCATTCTCTTCCCATATGAAGTTCACTTGTGTATATGTCCATCTGATGGGGGTGGGAAGGCCAGAAAGATGCCCCCATTCAGGGAGGACATTGTGGTTCCTGAGAGGAGTCTCATAATGGAAGAAGCTCATTTTGGCCATGCAGACACAATGCTGGGACTGAAGGGATGGCATTGAGTGGTTTAGGGCAGAGAGTGGCCCAGTGACCCTAGCAGTGTATAGTACACAGACCTGTGCACATTGAAAACACCTCTGCACTAGCTTCTCTAATACCTTGAGAATCACGTCCCCAGGCAGTGGAATAGGTACCTGAGCGCAGACTCTCCTTGTCAGTGCATGTGGGAGCTTTCAAATGAGGTAGGAGGCAGCTCCCCTGGTGGAGACCTCCCCCATGCTTCCTATCAAAATAACAACAGTGGTGTGAGAGGCTGGGCTGAGTGGCAGGGGCAGAAGTGGAACTCAGCTAAGCCCCAAGCAGCAGACACGGTGTGATGAGAGGCTGTGATTTGTGGTAAGAGTAGGAACAGGATGTGTGTGTGGCCCCCTGGGGAGGCTCAGTAGGCACACCTGGAGAGGCTCAAAAATCCCTTGAGCAAATGAGGAACCTGCAAGAGATAAGACTACCTATGTGAGCAAATTAATCTTAGAGGTGTCAGGCATCTAGTATTTGGGGACTAACAGGAGGGCGCACTGGTGTGCTCAGGTTTTCCTTAGAGCGTATGGCACCCTCTCTAGAGTGCTGGTGTGCGGAGGTTGGTGGGAGAGGCTGGGGCCTTTCCTTGCTGCAGCCCCCAGTTACCCCAGACGGTAATGGAGGCAGGCTGACCTTGGAATTGGAAAGTCTGGGGAGGAAGCATATGACTTCTCCTCTTGTTTCTTGATGCTTTAGGGACAAAAGAGGGAAATATTCTTTTCTTTAATCGAGGGGAAGGTTTAAATGACTCTTCAAAAATTAGTTATGATTTTAAATTTTTTATTTTAAACATATCCAATTTCTACTTCAAAATATGCCTAGCTGGGCATGGTGGCACACACCTGTAATCCCAATGACTATGGAGGCTGAGACCAGAGGATCATAAGTTCAAGGTCAGCCTCAGCAATTTGGAAAGACCCTGTCTCAAAGTTTGAAAGAAGGGCCGAGGATGTAGCTAAGTACCATTAGGTTCTATCTCCAACACATATATATATCCATGTTTTTTTTTTTCCTTTCCTATCCTCTACTATCCCCCCTCCCCTCCCCTCCCCTCCCCTCTTCTCTCTCTATCCCCTCTACTGTAATTCATTTCCCCACCCTTGTATTGTTTTTCCCTTTCCCCTCACTTCCTCTTGTATCTCCATATTTTTATAGAGAACACTGAACAAAGAGTTCAAGGTGCAGAGTGGGCAATTAACCAAGTCATTTGTCCCTTCAGCACTGATTTGACAAACTGGTTGGATGTTCAGTGTCAACTAGATGATCTTTGTGTGCAAAGCTGTTGAGCTAAGGTCTGTGGACAAAGATCAATAAGCTGTGGGTGTAGAGGAAGAAGCAACTGGTAGAGACCTTAGGGCCAGGAAGAGCTCCTCAGGAGAGGTAGAAATGGAATCTTAAAGCAGATGATGAGTTTCAAAAGGTTGAAAGTGCTAGCCAGGAGGGTGAAGCTGAAGGGAAAGAACCATGAAGTCAAGGAGGTAAGAGCAGAGGCGAGTAAGTCCTCTGGGAGCCAGGGGCAAGTTAGTGCAACCGATGGGGACCAGGCAGATGTTCCCTTCACTGCCTTCTTAGCAGTCCCCTTACCCTGCGGGTAGGTCTGCATCCATGGAATCCCCCAGAAGTTTGCTTATTTAATGCTGGGGTGAATTGATAAGGTCACATTTCATCTTTTGGGAGCTCTGCTTTGCTTGAATATGAGGGACAAGCAATGTCCACCAGGAAAAAAGGAATGAGCTTAGCCTAGTTGCAGAACAGGAATGACCTCCTCCCATGCCCCCACCCTCAAGAAACCAAGGAGGAAGGACCCTCTCACTTGGTCCCACATCATTAGTTCATTATCCAGGAAAAGCCTGTGCCCAGAGCCCAGCATGGCAGGGGCAGAAGTGGAACTCAGCTAAGCCCCAAGCAGTCAAATTTTTTTTCTAGTCTATAGACATATTGCTCTATGGGTAGTGTGGGTTTACTGCGTATAACCATTTGTGACAAGCTATTGAAAAGCACCTCTTGTTTAGCTGTGATTCTTACTGAGGGTACAGTGTTGCCAACTTCTCAGTGAAAGATCCATCTTGAATTCCATGTAGGAAGTTAGGCTGACATCAGGCAAGCCGGATCTGGGTGATGGTGATACATTAACATTCATGGAGTGTTATTTGAGACAGTCACTTTGTGTCCATCCAACAGCTTTCTAGGCACCTTGTATCAGCTTCCATCTTAAAGGTGAGAAAACTGAGGCTTAAGTTATTACACGATTGGCCAAGTTTGCACACAGCTCTGAAGTGGCAGATCTGAGATTTAAATTGGAATCTATTTTGTGATTCTCGGTGCTTAGTTAACACACTGTTAAATATTCATGAGGTTGATGGTTAACAAGCATCTCTTTTGAACTGAATTAACACTCTGAACTAGTGGTTTTTAAACTTAAGCCCACCTAGGTCTCATTTGGAGGATTTGTTAAAGCAGACTGCTGGGTCCCATCACTAGGATCTCTGATTTAGCAGTTTGGTAGGTCAGGAGTAGGGCTGAAAGTCTGTAATCTGGTGCCGACACTGCTGGTCCAGGATACTTCCACGAGGACCATTGCTCTGAAATGATTTGTAACTCTAGTTTGCATCTTCAAAACCACCAAGCACTGAGGCTCTACACCAGAGTTGACCAATAGCAGTTTCCACAATGATGGAAATGTTCTAGATCTTCTGGGTAGCCACTAGCCACCCATGGCTGTGGAGCACTTAAAATGTACCTAGTGCTACGCAGAATTGGATTTTAAATTTTGTTTCATTTTAAATAAGTTTGCATAGTGTGTGACTAGTGGCTACTGTATTGGCCAACACAGCTATAAAAAAAAAGAAAGTTAGGAATGTCAAGTGGCTAAGTTATTTATTCCTGGGCTTAACCTTAAGTGAGTATTTAAGAGTCGGCTCTTCGTAGGAAGCATCTGGTTTGCTGGAAGAGTTATGCTCATCATTTAAATTTCAGGGCCTGTTGCCTACCTAGGGTGATGGGATTGGGGATCTTTGACAACTGGGGTCTTACCTCTGTTTTCCTCCAGAACCAGCACAATGCCTGCCCATGGGGGTGCCAAGATCAGGGTGTTGAGTGAATGGGAGAGACGAACAGCTTCAGAGCTATATTTTTCACAGGTGCAGTTGGCAAAGGCTTTGAAGCCATGGCTGATTGGGTGGTGTGATAAGGAATTTGAAGTTGATGGCACAGCAGGATCAGACAGGATTCCTTCTCATATGGGTGGGCATGGGGCAAGTACCCGTGGGGAACTGCTGTTATCACATGGAACAGCTGTATTGCTCTTCTTTGGCTCTGCAGGTGGGCCCCCAGTGGGAATTTCCCATATTAAAGGAGGTGTATTTGAGGGGAAGATAATTGAGGGTACCTGAGATATGAGTTTACTATTCAAACTCTGACTTAGGTGGTACCTCAATTGAAACAGAGGCAGGAATGCATGGACCGAGTTTCTCCTCTCGCTTCCTTCTTCCCAAGCAAGAAGGATAACAGAGAAGACAACATATGGCCCATAATCTGGGGTCAGAAAGTGAACCACTATCAGACATGGGTTCAGATTCCATTAACTTGCTTCTGATCACCCTGTGGGCCTGGGTTTGCCTATAAGGTAAAATAAGGAAAAACAGGACTGGGTTAGTTCTCTGCCAATTGAAATGTGGGAGTGTCTTAGAGATGCAGAAAAAAGTGAGGCAGATCAGGTCCCACCTCAGACCTGCTTCATGAAAAACTGCATTTTCCAACTTCCCCAAGTGATTGTTGTGCTGGCTGTAATAAGTGCCGTATCCCCATCAGCTCTTACATTCTGTAAATCTTGAGTCTAAATAGCAAATTATTTTATCTTTAGGAATTAGAAGCATGATTTCTGGGGAAGAGATCAGGCTTTAGAACATCTCTGGGGGTTTTGTTCTTTGCCGCAGAGAAAGAAGTGTAGGTGTGCTTGCAGAAGGAAGAGTAGCTCATTCAAAGTGAACTCCAGGAAGCAGTCTGGAGGACACTCCCGTTTGCAGGGGCAGAGGGTCTTCCCCTTACATCTCTGAGGAGCAGGCGGGGGCTCCGTTTCCTTGGGTCCTTGGTACAGAAGCTTCACATGTCCTATCAATGGTGACTCCTTTCAGAAAGGACAGACGGGAAGGATCTCAAGGCTATAAGAGCTTCCCCAGAGAACTGTGTGCCTATCGTCCAGAATGGTGCTCAGGTTGTCTTGTCCCTGGCACCTACTTCTTCCTGGGGGTGTTACTTTAAGCCCAGCTGACCAGAGATATATATTTCTCTGCTAGAGAAAAGCTGGGCCTTAGAAGGAGCAAATGGCAGGCTAAGGAGATGGCTATTCATGACCTGATTTAGGAGAGGAGCTTGGTGGTCCTCTAGTGCATGTTAGAGAAGGATTTTTGCTTCGCCATCTGTCAGAGGAGTTTTTTTGTTTTTTACTGGAGGAATGAGATCTCTGGACTCTGCTTTTCAGTTTTTCCAGTGGCCACTGGGATAGACTTATTGGGTACCCAGAATGGGACCATAGTTATCCTGTGCAGGTGATCTGGCCCATATCAGCCCCACTGGGCCTATCAGGAACTATGGCATAGATTTCAAGGGACAGAGAAACCTTTATCTAATGAAAACTGGAGGTCACCAAGGACTCCCTGACCACAAGAGAACTGAAGGGAGATTTCTTCTCACCTTTCCCCCAGCACAACCCCAGCTGATTTCAGGATCACTATCTTGTCTTCAAGGGGAAGAAAAATGACTTGTAACCCACATTTACTCTTCTTAGTATGTGAGGGTAAGAGGCAGGTAAGTGTGGGGTTATTGTGCCCATTTACAGAGGCCAGACCACCTGGGTGGGCCAAATCCTGACGGAGCCATTTACTAGCTCTGTAACCCTCAGCAGAGCCTAAGGCCCAGCCCAGACCTACAGAATCAGAATCTGCACTTAGCCAGCTCTCCAGAAGATGTGTGTGCACACTAGAGTAAGCACATGGTTGGATGGCCTCTCATAGGCACTCCAACCAACTCCTGTATTCAGGCAGCCCAAGTTTATTTGCAAATAATTTAATCCTTAGGAATTGGAAGCTCAATTTTTAGCCCAAATCTGAGGTGTGTTGCTGTAATCCCATCAGGAGGCTGAGGCAGGGGGATAACAAGTTTGAGACCAGCATGGGCAACTTGGTAAAGCCTCTGTCTCAAGATAAAAATAAAAAAAGCTGGTGAGCACAGTGGTAGAGTGTTCCTGAGTTAAATCCCCAATATGAAGAAGACAAAGAAGAGGAGGAGGAGGAGGAGGAGGAGGAGGAGGAGGAGGAGCAGGAGGAGGAGAAGGAGGAAAGAGGAAGAGGAGGAGGAGGAGAAGGAAGGAGGAGAAGAGGAGGAACTCAATTTCTGAAGAGCAAGATTTGGACTTTGCCATTTATTAACTGCATGACCTTGACCAAGTCATATACTTTGTGCCTCAGTTTCCCTATCCCAAACTAGTGATGATAATAACAGCCAGCCCAGAAGATTGCTGTGAGTAGACAGGCTGGGCCCAGTGGTGCACACTGGTAATCCCAGCAGCTTGGGAAGCTGAGTTAGGATGATCGTGAGTTCAAAGCCAGCCTCAGCAAAAGTAAGGGGCTAAGCAACACAGTGAGAACCTGTCTCTAAATAAAATACAAAATAGGGGGGATGTGCCTCTGTGGTAGAGTGCCCCTGAATTAAGTCCCCGATACCAAAAAAAAAAAAAATAAATAAATAAAAGACTGAGTAGACAGGAAGGGTGGTGATGCACACCTACAATCCCAGCTACTTGGGAAGACAAGGCAGGAGGATTGCAGGTTTGAGGCCAGCTTCAGCAACTTGGCAAGACCCTGTCTCAAAATAAAAAATAAGAAGGACTGGGAATGTAGCTCAGTGGTAAAGTGCTCTTGTGTTCAATTCCTGGTACCACTCCCCCGTCCCCCAAAGTGAGTACAGCAGTGTTGACACTGCTTCAATTGTTTTGTTTCAATTCTTATCATCATCATTGCAGGTGACAAACATGTGAGCTTCAGAAAGATCAACTAATTTACTCAAGGATGCTATCTTTGTTTGTGAGGTGTGTTAGTTTTCATCATTGTGACAAATACCTGAGATAAATTAACTTAAAGAGGAAAGGTTTATTGTCTCACAGTTTTGGAAGTTTCAGCCCATGTTGGTTGAAACTTTGGGGCCTGTGGGGAGGCAGCATGTCACCCCCATGTGGAAGAGCAGACACCACTCACCTATGGCCAGGAAGCAAAAGGGAGCAGAAGAAACAAAGAGCCCATAATCCCTTTCGAGGGCACACTCCTAGTGATCTAAGTCCTCCTACCAGGCCGCACATCTTAAAGTCTCCATCATCTTCCAATAGTGCCAAGCTGCCAGTTGAATGCAACAGTGCCAAACCTTGAACAAATAGCCTTTGGGGAACATTGACACAGATTGGGTGAATTAAACAACAGAAATTTATTTTCTCACAATTCGGGAGATTGGAAATCTGGAATTGATTGAGTTGTGGGCAGGGTGGGTTTCTCTTGAGGCCTCCTTGGCTGGTAGGTGGCCACCTTCCCTGTCTTACACCATCTTCTTCCATGTGTGTCTGTGCCCTGGTCTCCTGGTCATCAGCTACAGGAGCACATTCTTAATTACTTCTTTAAAGGACATATTTCCAAATATAGACACATTTGAGGTACTGGGGGTTAGACTTCAACATGTGAATTCTGTGGGCTCATGATTTAGCCCAGATTAGACACATACAAGAGTCAATCACAATATGCCAAATAGAATTCACAAGGGGGTGGGAGATTCCAAAGCCTGCTGCCTCTTCTCAGGAGAAAAGTGACCTATATACCCATGTATTACCTGAAGGAGAGTATCCAGATTCTTTAGGCTTCTTTCTATGAATTTAAGTGAGGCAAAAAGTGAATATCCAGATTGTTTTGTCTGGTCAGTGTACATCTCTTTATTTTCCTTTGCATAAGAACACAGATGTTCACCATCTTGGAGTACAGTGGTCAGGTACTTGCCACTCTGCCTTCTTCACAGAAAGATATTAGAAAGGCAGAATTCACATCTGATCCCCCCGATACCCCCCACAGCATGTAATCCAGAGACCAGGCATATATGAATGACATTTTTTTGAGCTAGCACATTTCAGTTGACCCTCACAACAAAAACTCTTGATTGTGAGCATAATCGTCTTCATTTTAGCAATGAGAAGATGAGACACAGAGAATTTGAGGGAACTGCATAAAGCCACAAAGCAGATGAGTTTGAAATCAATCTCGAGTTTTCAGATACA
The DNA here is from genome assembly GCF_045843805.1 of Urocitellus parryii. Lineage (NCBI taxonomy): Eukaryota > Metazoa > Chordata > Mammalia > Rodentia > Sciuridae > Urocitellus > Urocitellus parryii. The sequence goes on from NC_135536.1 coordinate 129,163,655, forward strand.
AATCTCTCAGACTCTTCTCCTGTGCCCCTGAGTGTCCTGGATACCAGGAGCTTGTGCTGCTTGAGCACTGACCGTAGCTTTGACCCAGTGCTACATGATCTTCATATGGAGCATTTAAAAAAGTTCTCCCAACAACCATGGAATTTAATTCCAGTTTTACAGATGTAAGAAAGTGAAGCCCAAGTGGTCATGTAGATTTCCCAAGGAAAGCCTCATGGTTAGGATTTAAGACTCTGGCCCCCCATGCCAGTCTCTAAGCTGAGCTGTGCCTACGTTTGCCTAAAGTGGGAGTCACCTTCATGCATGTTTTTCAGGGAGAAGCACGGCTGTTACTGTTCTCATCCCAGGAAACAAAGCTGAGCCTCCAGATGACTCTGCAGGCCTCTGCTCACCTCTTGCCTCACAGTTTCATCTGACCCTTTCCCTTGCCCTTCCTCCCTTTCTTTCATGCAAATCCTGCAGAAAGCACTGGCCGCTGCAGCCTCCTTCACAGCAGACATTCTCATCCCTCAAGACTCAGTGCCACAGGGTGTGCTTTTCATTTTTTTATTGGTGCATTATAATTAGATGTAATACTGGGATTCATTATGCTGTATTCACACAAGCATGTAACATAATTTGATCATTCTCATTCCCCAGCATCTTGTCTTTCCTCTCCCTCTCCCTTTCCTGATACCCTTGCTCTACTCTACTGGTCTCCTTTCTACTACTACTACTATTATTATTAATTATTGCATTATAATTATATGTATCAGCAGGATTGGGATGTGCTGATATGAATGCTGTTGCACAAGTTTTTCTGGAGGTTCTTCTAAATCTCTGCTTCTCTTCCCCATCTCCTCTGGCTCTGCAGGTCACAAACCCTGAACTGCAAGGCAGCGGTGGCTGAGGCTACTGGAAGAAAGTGCAGAGACTCAGGCACCTGGGACTCCTGGCAGCAGGAAGAGGAGGGACAGGCACCAAGCGTTTTATGCTCCCACGGCTCCGCAGCCCTGGAAGGCCTGTCAAGCACAAGACTTGGGGATATTGAGCTTTTGAAAAACTTGGGCTTGTAATAGTGAAGATTTGTGGGGTTGGCCTACAGTTGGCTTTCAGAAAGTGGTGTCTATTTTCTTTCACACCAGCTTTGCTAAAGGAGTTCACTAGAGCCTTCAAGGGACAGGCCAGCTCAGGCCAGTGTGACCTGATCTCTGAGCAGCTGTCTAACCTTGCCAGGGCAGTGGCCAGCCAGTCTGCAGCCCACGGCTTCCTGGAGAGACTTCTAGTGTTATTACACCGTGTGCTTTTCCAAGGTCTTCAACAACTGGGACCTGTTTCAAGGCCATCTTACCAGTGAGAAGACGAATCCCAACTCCTGCTGCCAGAAAGCTTGTAGAAGCCATTTGAGAAAGCTGCCCTCCCTTGGAGGACAATTCCCAAGAGAAATCTGGAAGCCTTTGAGGATTCACAGAGCATTTCTCAAATTGTATGTGCTAGGTGCCAGAAGCCACCCATGGCAGAAAAGAGCAGATGACCACTCACTCAACTCAATTTCTGGGTGGCTCTTTAGACAAGAGGGTTCCTCTGCCTCCTGTGGCTCAGAAGCTGGCCCAGAGATGGGGCAGAAGGGCTCTCTCACTAGTGTTAGAAAAAGGGGCTTTGAGCCCTTTTTTTTTTCTCCAAGTAGAATTATTCATCCAGAAAGTGAGTTTGATTTCATCTTTGAAATGACCTATGACACAATCAGAAGATGTTAGACCTTTGACGTCATCAGATTTCCCAGCCTGTGCATGGGAGTCTGCAGCCCCAAGAAAGTGTGTTGATGAGGGTTGCTGGCAAGTCCAGGCTGGAAGCATGCCCCCATTCAAGCTGCCCCCACCCAGATTCCTCCACCAAGTGAAGATGCAGGCCTGTGGCCCAGAAGTCTGGGCTCCCTTGAGGGAGGACTGTGTGGTGTGAAGCTCTTTGACAGCCAACCACAAACTACCCTTGGTTTTTCTAGACTGAGATCTGACAGTAGAGCTCTGGCTTTCGCCTGAGGACCATGAAACACTCCTGTCCTTGGTGTCCTCTCCTTTCTATTGCTAATAGCATAAAAGCAAGCACTCTCCTTTGGGGGCCATGGGAAAGGCGCCATTCCCAGAGGCTGCGATGCGAGACCTCTGTGATCTGGCTGAAACACAGAATGGGCCCTGTTGTTCTCTATAGATAGGGCCTGAGTCAGGCAGGGTGCCCATTAAGGGGATACCGCAGCATTGATTCTGAGAGTATTGCTTCTCCCTCTCCTGACCTCCCCAGGCACACCTGTGTGGGAGGGACCAGGCAGAGGGCCCAGTGTGCGAATTTCAGAGTCTTGCCTGTCCCAACTCACTGAGCTCACACAAAGGCCTTCACTCTGAACTGGAAGGTCAGGGGCAATCAGATTTGTGGCTCAATGGGTTTGAAGGGAGGAGACTGTGTTGAGTGAGATAGATTTCTCAGTGTGGGAGAATGAATATCTGTTTCTGGGCCCAACTGTAGTCATACTCAGTAAAGGAATTGAGGAGGTGGCATAGAAGCCAGAGCTGGCCATTCCCAAAGCAAAAAATATGTAAATTTTTCTGAGGGACATGACACTCTGAAAGGGAACTTGTATATCTTTTTATTTTTTTAACTCCTGTTTTGAGGTTTACCTAGATTCACTTAGTGTATATGAGTAGAAGGAAAAAATAACAATGTCTTTTATACAACGAAATCTTAATCAAATAGAAGTTTAATTCTCTCTCAGCATAAAAGTAAATCCATCACTGAGGGCTATTTTTGTTTGACACAGGGACAGGGCCTAGGTTTTTTTCTATTTACTTGGTGTTTTCATATATGACTTCTATTATATGTCCCAGTAGAGCTGCAAAAGATACAGCCATCATATCTATATTCTAGCTAACAAGAAAGAGGAAGGAAGCGAAACAGTCTTCTTGGTCTTATGTTAAGTCCATTTGCTAAAATCCACAGTACTTCTGCTGTATTTGGCAGAACTTAATTCCAAGACCACAACTAATGCAGGAAAGACTAAGGGAATGCAATCTTTATTCTAGGTGGACATGTACCTAGACAAAAATCAGGGGTTTTGTTACTGATGAAGGTAACCTGCAGGTATCTGTACCTAGATTTCCAAAATTATCTTGCAAAACTAGTTTTAGAAGCATAGACTGATAATGGAAAGGTTAGAAATCAGCTAGTCTACATCTTCATTTTTGCAGATGAGAAATACAAGACCCAGAGAAGTTAAATAAATCACCAAGATCACACAAAAAGTTGGTGGCATGAAATTTTCAGCTCCTGTTCACTGGGAGTGTTTCTGTTCTCTGTTTCTTAAGAAAAAAGCTTCATTTTACAAGGGAGGGAGCTTGAGTGCCAAGGATAAAATTTCATCCATCACTCAGCCCCTGAGCTACAGGACACAGGTAGGACCATGGCAGGGTTTGCATGCCCCAATCGGCTCAGCCCTGAGTCCTGGCATCCGAAAAAGCTGCTGGTGAGGACTCTGGGACTGCTAGAGTGTGCCCATCCTAGCACTACCCTGTCCCAGTCTTTATGTGTGCATGTGGCTTTATCTGTCTCTGTGTCTGCTCTGCCTATTGTTTCCAAATTGCCTAAGTCGCACAACAGACCTCTGTGTGTTTCCATTTCAGGGAACACCCTGCTGGGATGGGAGCTGCCAGAAGACTGGATTCCTTCAAGGCCTTGAATTTCAGGGCCGTGCTGACGGTCAGCTGGCTCATCCTGGTTCGCTTCCCTGGGGTCACATCCACAGGTAAGCCACTGAAGCACCTGGGCCTTCACATTTTAGCATGGACATGGAAGTCAGTTCTCCTCCTTTTAGGGGAGGAGTGGGAGAAGGGATTGTAGGGGTGAGGTCAGGGTGGCTGGGCTCTGGCCCATCCTTATTAAACTCCTTGATCCCAGGCAAGTCTCATCTTGGGCTTTCATCATCCACAAAATGATGGGGTTGGTCAAGAATCAGGGGTTGCAAACTCAGTGTCTGCAGGAGCCAGACATCTGACATAAAGGAATGAAGCTGGCTGGGTCGGGACTGTGGTCACCTGAATGGGTGGAGACTCCTCTAAGACACCCTCTCTTCAGTTCTGCCAATTGCTACCACATGGGAAGGTGGATTACTTGTTGCAGGATATTCTGAATTTCCATGAGAAATCAGAATCATTAATTCAAATTTTAAAAATCACTGTAGGGGCCAAGAAAAAAATCACACATCTGAGATGCAGTTTTCCACCTCTGTCTAGGCCACCTGAACTCAGTGTCCCCTTCCTGTTTGTGTCGTAGGATGTGGTATATTAGAGTGCTTTTCAGCTCTGATGCTCTGAGCAAGGACCACATTTATTTTTATAGCTCAATATCTTCAACTTCTTCTCTAAGTGGTTTTGAGTTAAAATCCAGAAATGTAGGTTAAGTTCGCTTGGACTGTAGGAAATAGAAATTGAATAAAGCAAATGTAAGGCTGAAGATGTGAGAGATAGAGGAGAATTTTAAAGTTTCAAATAGGAGTTTAGAGCACAGGTGGTGCATATCTGTAATCCCAGCATCTCAGGAGGCTGAGGCAGGAGGATCTCAAGTTCCAGGACAGCCTGGGCAACTTAGTAAAACCCTGTCTCAAAATTTAAAAAAGGACTGGGGATGTAGTTTAGTGTTACAGCATTCTGAGTTTAATATGCAGTGCTACCAAAAAAAGTACATTTGGACAGTAAAAGAAGAAGCAGGATTGTGAAATATGTGGACTGCACTGCGTGCACACAAATAAACAGGTGTTTCTCTTCCATGGTAGTCTTGTCAGTAGTCCACCTGGCCTTCCATAAACTATCTTCTTTGGTTCCTAAAGTGGTAGCTCTGATGGGAAGAAATAAGACTGTCACTGGACAGTGTGAGAACCACCCTGATTTTGTAACATCAGGTTCCAAAGCCAGCATCTTTTATAGCAAATTTCATAGACATCAATCTCAGAGGTCCTGTAAGTGATGTTTCAATTACAAGACATGACAGGGAAACCTAAAGCCCAACATCTCCACCAGGCATCAAAATAAAATATTTACAGTTCCTTCTAGTTTAAAGGCCATTTACCAAATAGGGGCCACTTTTGTTGAAGAAGTGTTGCTTGGTAACATGGTTTATGGAGTACCATCTTTCTCACGTTTCCAGGGGAACAGAGCTAGAAAATTAACAAAAGGTCAAATTCTCATGCAATAAATAAATAAATAAATAAATAAATAAATAAATGGCGGGGGAAAGAGTTTTGTTAACTCTTTAAACACTGCTTTCCAGAGGACAGAATGTCTGGAATTTAAGAAATCTGAATAAATTATTGTGCAACTTTAGATCTTAGAATGTCCTGGGTAGCCATCTGGTCTACCCTTCACCATGAAGGGGGAACCTAAACCCAGAAAAACTAAGTGACTTGGTTACACAAAGATGATGAACTAATGAAAGACAGGGGACCAGACTTCAGGGTTTCTTTCCCCTAGATCAGGGCATCTCTCTGATCTCTGAGATCTTGCTTTTAGCTCTAATGAAGAGGAGACAAGACCATGAAAATGCACGAGCCACTTATGGCCTGTGTTAATCCTTGCTTGGTGATGCTGGTGCATGGGAGCAGTGACATCATTTTCTCTTTAGCAGTGCCAGCAGAGTGCCCTGACAAGAACCCTGAGCTGCAGCCCTGGAACCCTGGCCATGACCAGGACCACCACGTACACATTGGCCAGGGCAGGATGCTGCTGCTCACTTCTTCTGCCACATTCCACTCCATTGACATTTCAGAGGGAGGTAAGTCAGTCTCTCCCCTCCACAACCCCTGAGCCTTTGCAGGTTGTGAAGACTGTAGACGGACAGAACAGTGTTACATGCTTTGGGTTTATGTTGGAGCATCTGGGTTTATTTTGTTGTTTGTTTTTTCCGATCACCATTAACTCTAAATACTTAAGAAGGGCTTGTTAAAGGACCAATCTTAGTAAAAGGGGCATATGAGGAAGGACTTCCTTATTGGTGCTCTGAATAATACTCATTTTAACTGTCATTGAATGCAGGGCATGCAGTGATGCAGTAAATAATGGGAAGGCATTATTTACACACTGCAAAGCAGTGTAAAATTACTTGCAAGGCAGCTAACACAGGAGTGTTTGGAAAATGTACCTTTTGACTGCCTGAATTAGATGGGGGACTTAGGGATTCTGCCCTTGGCTCTACTGTGACCTTACTCTTTAACACTGGTGTCCTTACCCTGTTCCTACCTCTTTAGGCAAGCTAGTCATTAAAGACCATGATGAACCCATTGTTTTACGCACCCGACACATCCTGATTGACAATGGAGGAGAACTGCATGTTGGGAGTGCCCTCTGCCCTTTTCAGGGCAATTTCAGCATCGTGTTATATGGAAGGTGGGAAGATCCATCTCAGGGGTCAAATGCTATTCTTGTATCTGATGGGAGGGAGACTTTCTAAAGGAGAGAGGGAGGCAAGAGAATGAGACAAGAAATGTTCTGTCTTGCCAGATCCTAACTGTGAGAAAGATAGACATGGCAAAGTGTGTGAACTGGAAAAGCCCATGTGGCATTTTACTTATCATGGCCTGAAGGCTGTCCTTGTGTCACAGAAGTCCCACCAGCCTTTCAACTGCCTTCCAAACTTGTCACGGTTTAGGGAAGCTCTTACAACTTATTTAATAAGTTATGATGGACAAGATAGAGGGAAATATCATGTGATGTTTGCCCCTGATTGTGCCCCCTCTTTAAGCAATTGAGAGTTCTTAGTGATAACTGGGAATATGCTAGGGTAGGCAGTCTAGGCCCAGGTGGTCTATATGATTAAAATATGAAACACTTAGAATTTAAAAAGAAGTGGCAAAATGTAAACATATAAGCACTTCTGATGGCCTTTTGAGCTTCCTATTTGTCTGGCTTTGAAGGTCAGGTTGCATCCAGGCATGGTGGTACACTCCTGTAATCCCAGTGACCAGGGAGGCTGAAAAAGAAGAATTGAAAGTTCAAGGCCAGCCTGGGCAACTTAGTGAGATTGCCTCAAATTAAATAAATAAATAGAACTGGGGATGTAGCTCAGTGGTAGAGCACCCCCAGGTTCATTCCTCAGGTCAAAAGAAATTAAAGGATGAGAAGGTCAGGTTGCTACAGCTGTATTACTAACCCCATGAGATCATTAAAAACATGGCTTGCTCTTTGGTGCCATGTTGTGATCCTGGAAGCAGTGGTGGTCCTGTGTGGGTTCAGCATCTAGTAAAGATATGAGTCTGCAACTCTGGAAAGCTTTTCTCCTGTAGGGCTGATGAAGGTGTTCAGCCAGACCCTTACTATGGCCTGAAGTACCTTGGAGTCGGTAAAGGAGGCACCCTTGAGTTGCATGGACAGAAAAAACTCTCCTGGACATTTCTGAACAAGACGCTTCACCCAGGTGGCATGGAAGAGGGAGGCTATTTTTTTGAAAGGAGCTGGGGCCACCGTGGAGTTATTGTTCATGTCATCGACCCCAAATCAGGCACTGTTGTCCATTCTGACAGGTAAGATTGGCCTTCACTTAACACTTAACACTAAACACTTAACACATGTATTCAGCACACGTGTGTTGAGCATGTGCCCTGGCCATTTGCTGCTCTGGCAGTGGATGTATAGCAGTCAAAGAACAGAGTCAAAGAACTCTGCTCTCAAGAGTTACGTCAGCCAGGCATGGTGGCACACACCTATAATCCCAGTGGCTCGGGAGGCTGAGGTAGGAGAACCACAAGTTCAAAGCCAGCCTTAGCAACTTATCGAGACCCTGTCTCTAAATAAAAAAATAAAAGGGCTGGGGATGTGGCTCAGTGGTTAAGTGCCCCTGGGTTCAATTTCTGGTACAAAAAAACAAAAAAAAAGAGTATGTCCTTCCCAGGCATTTGTTTAATGTACCTGAGTTTAATAGGAACAAGTTCAATAGGAACACACACACACACACACACACACACTAGTGCCTGAAACTCTAGTTTCAGATTGTGTTAACTGACAATGGGAGAAAAAAGTTATAGGGAAATAGTAGAGAGTTCCTGGAGAAGGATACTTGGGTAGGGTGGACAGAGAGAGCCAGGGTAAGGAAACAGCAGTTGAGTTGTGAGCTGCAGGGGGAGGATACATGGGGAAAGTGGTGAAGACAGAGAGCACCAAGTATAAAGGGCCAGAGGTGCAAAAGGCATGATGATTTCAGAAGCCAGAAAGCCAACCAGAGGGGTGATGTGCAGTGAGAGAAGGAAGAATTTCAAGCAGTACCAGAGGTTTGGATGGGAAGGGGCAGGTATAGGACCTTGAAGGCCACAGTGACAGGGTGGGTTTTATTCTCAGTGGGATACAAAACCACTGAAGCCTTTAAGAAGGAAAGGATCGTGTTTAAAAGAATGTTCTGGTGACTATGCAGAAAATGGACTGATGGTGGAGGACAAAAATAACACAGAGATGCTTAGGAAGCTTCTATAGTGGTCTAGGCCAGACATGAAGGACTCTGGTAGAAGCAACAGAGATGGGGTGGATGAACTGGAGAGGGATTTGGAAGGCAGAATGGCAGTCTCTGGCTCCCTCCCCTCATTCTCTTTCCCAGCTCTAGGGTAAGCTAGCCTGCCCTCAGCTCCCTGGGACTCTCATGATGGCCCTGCAGAGGCTTCGCCTGGCACTCAGAGGGAAGGACATAGCTGAGGTGGACAAGCAGAGTTATCCTTGGTGCTGCTAGGGGAGACTTAGGGCTCATCAGGAACAGGACTGTGAGTGGCAGTGAAGGCAGCAGGGACCAGCTGTGGAACAGCAGCAGGTCTGGCAGGAACCATAGTGCTCACTGGTACACATGGGATAACTGGAACTCATCCCCTGGTGAATATTAGTGACCGTGTAATCACTGGACTTGCTCTGTGAAAAATGCTGTGTTCAGCACTTCACTGCTCTGTATACTTTAATCTTTATAGAAATTCTGTGATGAGCTGTGCATGGTGGTGCACATCTGTATTCCCAGCAACTCAGGAGGCTGCGGCAGGAAGATTGCAGGTTCAAAGCCAACCTCAGCAACTTAGCAAGGCTGTGACTCAAAATAAAAAATAAAAAGACTGGGGATGTGGCTTAACCAGGCATAGTGGTGAAGCCACTTCCTCCCCCCAAAAAAATTCTGAGATGGGTTCTGTTATTACCCACATTATGCAGATGAGATGATGAGACTCTGGTGTGGCTCAGTTTGCTCAGAGTCACAGGTTGGGGAAGATTGGAGCTGAGATTCAAACTCTTAACCACTCACTGAGTTATCTCCGTGGCTCCCTGGGGACAGTCATCTGCCTTTGCCCTGGCTGAGCAGCCTGCAGGTGAACCTGGGATACTCACAATTGACACAAAGTACTTCTGAGGGCTTCCGCCTTCATCAGGAGAAGACAATTTCTTTAAGTGGAGTATCATTACAGGTAGCAATCTAACTTTCAATTAAATTCATTATTGAACTATATAATGAGAACTTACCTGGAGAGCTGCTGTGAAGGTTACAAAGAGAAGAATGCCTGCCTGCCCCAAATCTCCTGTGCTTGAAGTATGTTGGAGACCTCACGGATCTGATAGCTGAATGTTTGAGTACACACACACACACACACACACACACACACAAATGGAGGCCAAAGTCACCTGAAAAGGCTACTTCAAGGAGCAGGAACCTTCGGTGGTTCCTGAAAGGTAGTAAGAATTTGATTAGGTATAAAACAGACAGAACTAAGTGAGAGAAGACAGGAGAGGGCGTGTGGTCCTGGTCTCTGCAAAGGGCTCTCCCTGCAGCAGATGACCCCGAGGGAAGGGCAGTGGGGACTAGAGAACAAGGCAGAGTTGAGCCAGGTTATGCAAAATGAAGGTAAGTTTGGTGACTTGGGACCACCTCTTTCACTACCCTTTGCACCACCACTGCTTTACTTTTTCGAAGTCTCCTTGGCTATTCACACTGGCTTGTTTTTCTAGATTCATTTTAGAGCTATTTTGTTTTTAAGTTCCAAGACAAATTCCTTCCATTGTAATTGCACAAAATCTTCATACTTATGTAAGTTGAGACTGTTACTAAATTGTATTTCCTTTGTAAATTCTTTTCACCAGTGGTGTACATTTTTTAAAAAAAAATCTGTATTTCATGGATACTTCATGTGTATGAAAACAGATTGTCTTCATTAACTTTGAGATGACTGACTCTTAGCAGGGGTTGGTGGTATGAGCCTATTGTCCCAGATACTCAGGTGGCTGAAGTGAGGATTGCTTGAGTCCATGAGTTCAAGACCAACCAGGGCAACACAGCAAGGTCATCATACCATCTCAACAAAACAAAACAATGTAGTTAGTGATGATCAGTTGTATAATACTGTACCTATAGTCAATGATATTGTATTGTACACTTAAAACCTTGTTAAAAGGAGAATTTCATGGCAAGGGTTTCACCACAATGAAGTAAAATAATTTTTTTAGAAAGGATACAGGAAAAAGGAGAATGAAACAATATCTGAAACAGTTAAAGGTTATATCACTGTTATTCTCTATTGTCAAAACCAAAGATGACCCCTTTATGATTCTAGCATGTGTTAAGCTTCTGTAGGTACAGGATTTGGAGTAGTCTCCAGGTCATTTGCAAGAATTTTGGAGGAGTTGTTTCAGTCTGGATCAGAGAGAGAAATCCCTGATGCTTGTGGAGTCTGAGCTATCTCCTAACACTAGGCTCTGCAAGAGGCATGAACTGCTACCTCTGTCATGAAAGGGGAACATTAAAGATCTGGACCCTAAGTGTATGACCTTCTGAAGGTCCCAGGGCTCGAGGTCCGCACTACTATAGACATTTCTTTGATATTTTATCCAATGAATGATCATATGATTAGAATCATATGATTCTTGGATATCACGTTATGGTATGCAAAAGATCTAAATTTACCTGAACTTTATTTTTTCAGTACTGAAGATTGGACCCAGGGACGCTCTACCACTGATATACATCCCCAGCCCTTTTTAAAATTTTTTGTACTCTGGAACAGGGTCTTGCTAAGTGGCTTAGGGCCTCACTAAATTGCTGAGGCTGGCTTTGAACTTGTGATCCTCCTGCCTCAGCCCCCAGAGTTACTGGGGTTACAGGAATGCACCACCATGCCCAGCTTTATTTGCTCTTTAAAGAAAAAGGCTTCATTGTTTACAAATCCCAACCTGTGGGATCTTTGGATGGCATATGAAATGCTGTATAGGTCTCTCTTCTTTTGATTGCTGTGACGACTATTCAAATTCTTTCTCTCTGCCTTTTATAGATTTGATACCTACAGATCCAAGAAAGAGAGTGAACGTCTGGTCCAGTATTTGAATGCAGTGCCCGATGGCAGGATCCTTTCTGTTGCAGTGAATGATGAAGGGTCTCGAAACCTGGATGACATGGCCCGGAAGGCGATGACCAAACTGGGCAGCAAACATTTCCTACACCTGGGATTCAGGTACTTCCCATCACTTCCACCTCCTCCAAACACCAGAACACTGAAGCACCCCCATCCCACCAAGAATTAACCTTTCCTTTCTTGTGCTCTCAGGGATACACCACCCAAATAATGACCTTGGAGGATTCAGGAACATTGTCCATCTGCACTGGACATATTCAGGGATTGTTCTTAAGGGGAACCTGGTTTTTCTTACAAGCATAGTCCACTGTAAAAATACAAAAGTCTTTGATTTTCATGAACTCATTCATTCAGTTACAAAATATTAGAATGTCTACTGAGCATAAGAGCCATGCCTTGGTGGTGCAGTTGACTTTCATTTTCCCTTTCTTTAGCAAAAGATTCATATTTTACCTTGGGGATTGGCAGACAGTTTTTAGAGATTATGCAAAGTATCTCTGCCCAGCCAAACACCCAAGGAAAAGGGGTTATCTATCCCAGGGTTATTTGGAGACCGCAGTGCTCCACCCTCTAGCTCCTCAGAACTAGGGTGAAATCAGGGGTGGGCCAGAATCTTTTCTTCTCAGAGCTCAGCAATTTTTCTAGCTGGACAGAGATTCCCTGGGCAAGGGAGGGGTGCTCCAGGTTCCAGGGTGCATTGTCTAACAGCCCTGGGGCTGCTCCTTCTGGAAGGGAAACTCAAGCAGGAAACTCATGTAGCCAAAGATGACAGTGATTCTTGGCGCTGTGAGATTCCTTTATTAGCAAACACTACACGCATTTTCATTCCATTGTTTTATAAACCAAGAGGACAATTTATTAATTTATATTAGGAAATAGAGCCAAAAATGACTGGTTACTCAGCATAAGATTCTAATGGCTCAGGGCCCAAGGTCTGGCATTGGGTGGCCTGGATTGAAGTCTGGGTTGCACCTCCTATGAGGTGTGACTACAGGCAAGTGACTCATTCATCTTCTCTTTGCATGGTTCCTCTGTAAAATAGGATACCTCAGGAATTCTCAGAAGACTTGCTGGGAGAAGTATATGTGATAATATTAACAAAATATTTGCCTGGTATAGAATAAGCACTTGATAAATGTAAACTACTATTCTGACCTTAGAAACAGGAACACGGGAAGGATGAGCCCTGCCATGTTTTATCATGTCCAGTCACATGGGCAAAGGAGACAGGAAAGCAGGAATTACATATATACCCCTCGTTTCTATGAACACATACTTTTAGTGATAAGATCAAAGCATTTAAAATCAGTAGAAGCACTGAGAATTGGACCCTTCCTTTGTTCGCTAATTTTGGAAATGGTTATTGAACAGAAACTGGTGGGAGGCAGTAGGTTAGACCAGGTGTGCTAAGCTCTGAAGAGAAATGGTTGAGAGAACAAGAGGATGGAGAGGTTAGTTCAGTGCAGATTTACAGGTAAGAGGAGGCCAAGCAGGTGCCCCACAGGCAAACTAGCAGCTAGAGAGGCTCTTCCAAAGAAGTGGAGGGGTCCAGGCCGCTGCACTGTATGTGAGCTAGTGAGGGCTGAGGAAAAAAGGTAGGGGAAGGCACAGAAGGATCTTTGGCTCTGTGATAAGGAGCTTGGTTTTTGTCCCAAATGCAGTGGGAGCCATTGAAAGATTGAAGCAAAAGGGTGGATGTAGTTGAACCCTCAACCTCAATTAAATAACACTGAATAATGACTTACTTTCCAAGATAAGCAATCCAAACACAAATAACAAAAGCTATTCAACGCCTAAATCTATTGCTATGTCATAGTAAGGGAGAGGCTACTGTAGGAGGAGAAATTTCTTTCCTCTTACCTTTCTAAAATCTTGGTGGAGCCCCTGAAAAAAACTGGTTAACAAGAGAACAGCATACAAATGTCTTTCATATAATAAATTTTACATTTCCTTCTAAAGGAAATGAAGACCAGAAGAAACAGTTCAACTGAAGTGTTTTTATACTAGGTTTGATGAAGAGTCCAGGAAACTGAGATAAGACAAAGTTATCAGCTCAGAGTAGAGAACCCAGGGGAAGCTGAGCAAGGTCTTTCTATTAGGATTTTTCTTGGCGTTCCTCTGCTTTATAGATGAGGATGCTCCTTTCTTCAGGCATAGGGAGGGCACCTCTCACACAGGGGCTGGTCACCTGCTATAGGGGGGAAGGGCAGGAAAAGTCAGGGAGTCATTCCTGCCATTTCTCAATTTCTTCACCTTAATGTAGAACATGCCAACATGTTTAGGACAAGTTGCCATATTTGGGGGGCAACTTGTCCTAAAAAGTCTTCCAAACCCCATCACTACACTAGGCATGATGGTGAACACAAAAATGGGTAAGAAAACCTCCCTACTTCTACAGTGCTTGTTTTTGTGGAGGAGAGATAGCGTACAAGTTCCCCAAATCATAAACCTTCTTTTTCTCCTTTCCCTTCCCATTACGAGTAAGAGACATTTGGTCCCTCTCCAAGTCCCAAAATGTGTGGCCAGGGTGGTCAGTCACATTAGCTTGTGGCATTTTCCTCGAGCTCAATTCTTAGGGGAGATGAACATGAGAGAAGTAGCCTTCCTCTCTTGGATCACGCTTCCTAAGCGAACCACAGCACTTGCTTCAGGATGTAATTGAGCTTGGCGGGTGGGAGGGTTGGTCTGTTGGCCTGTTTGTTGATTTGTGATTCATACCCATCTATTGCCAGCAGGGAGTTGAAGAGACTCACATCAAGCAGACACTGGCCTAGCCAGGCATCGAGGAAGTTCAGGCAATTGCTTATAAAGAAAAACTCCTGTTTCCCTGGAGGAGGGAAGCCCTCAGCAACAGGGAGGGAGGCTCTGCCACTGGAGGCTGTGTCTGTTCTGCTCCCAATTCTGGAGAAGTTTATTTTTTGTGTGTTTTTGTTTCAGACACCCTTGGAGTTTTCTCACCGTGAAAGGAAATCCCTCTTCTTCAGTTGAAGACCATATTGAATATCACGGTAATAAATGGTTGGCGAGAGGACTAGTACCCTCTAGTGTCTCTCTGACCAAGAGGCTTTGGTTCTTTCTGAAGGACTCACTTCCCTCAGAGCATGGCTGACTATCTGCCAACACCTTCTTGAGTGTCCAGCCACTTGACTGTGTTACATGGAAGTGATAAAGGCCTGTGTTGATTGAAGTTCAACCATAATGTTTTTATTTTCTAAGATGTCATCATTGGCTTATGATAGAACATAGACATGGCATAGAAAACAAAAGAACTGAGATGGAACCAGCAGGGGTAATATTTTGAGTTAAAAAGACCTGTGGGTGGTCTCCATCACAAATGCCTGTCTCTCTGCCCGTTGAAGGTTGTGGGAGATGCTATGGTTCTAACCCCTGGGGCAGTGCAGGGAGCTCAGATCAGGAAAAATCATGGGGCTTCAAAATCTGAATTTGTGGAAATGCTACAACTGAATTTTCAAAACTGAAACAAAAGAATGAATAATGACCTGCTTTCCAAGTGAAAGAAATGGCCTGATTAAGGAAAAAAATTTTTTTTTCTTAAATTGTTCAAGATTTTTGGAATAGAGGTTTTCTCTGCCATAGAGCTCCAACCTTCTGAATCCAGGCATCTGTTTGGTTGCTAAAGCATCTGATCTCTCTGACAGGACACCGTGGCTCTGCTGCTGCCCGGGTTTTCAAACTGTTCAAGACGGAACATGGGGAATATTTCAATGTTTCTTCATCCAGTGAGTGGGTTCAAGGTGAGGAGTTTGAGACAGCCTGGTAAAGCTTAACACTGGATCAATGGCCAGGAGTCGTTGTGTGTAGAACAAGGTATTTTCTCTTAGGAAGTCCATAGGAACACATGGTAGAGTAACTTAATGGTCAACACCCAAAAGAATGTTTTCCCACTGGTTAAGATTTGTATTCCATCTCAACAGGGGTCCATTTTGTTTAGTTTGTTTCGTGGAATATTTTTCATATGTCAGGGGATGGTGTTGACTAGGAATTATGAACCTAAAAATGAACTTGGCTTTCAAATAGTTCATACAGCTGGGTATGGTGGTTCATACTTATAATACCAACAGTAGCTCAAGAGGCTGTCAGGAGGATTATAGGTTCAAAGCCAGCCTCGGCAACTTGGTGAGGCTTAGTTAGACCCTGTCTCAAAATAAAAAAATAAAAAGGGGTGGGGATATGGTTAGGCACCCTTGGGTTCAACCCCTTATACCAAACAAAAACAAACAAACAAAAACCCTAAGTGGCCCATACACAGGGGCTACAGAAAGTAGCAATCCTGGTGGATGCTTGGATGATGGGTTTACAGATGGATTTTATTTCTCCCTTTATGTTTATTTGCTTTTGCAGTAACAAGAAATATGTATTACCTTTATAAAAAAGAAAGTCAGTAAGCGGCGTTTTTAATTAAAAGATGAGAGTCAGGAGAGTTGGCAGATGGTTTAAAAGCCCCCTTCCCCCAGTCTAGCTCAACCATGGACAGATGGCCCTCAATTCCTATTGTGCCAGGAGTGCTTAGGACCACACTGAATGTGACTGGCCTCATGAACAAGTTTCTGACTGATCCTGTCTTCACTTTCTGCCTAGATGTGGAGTGGACTGAGTGGTTTGACCATGATAAAGTATCTCAGACTAAAGGTGGAGAGAAAATTTCAGACCTCCGTGTTGCTTACCCTGGAAAAATCTGCAACCGTCCCATTGATATACAGGTACAAAACTCCTAATAATCAAGGAAGGCTTTATTTTTAAGAAGTCTCTATAGATCATAAACTTGGGGCAATGTGACTGTCATGGTCCTATGAGGTAGGTGAGCCAGAGAGTATTATTTCTACCTTAAATATTGAAAACAAGGCTCATTACCTGTCCAAAAGCTAGTACTACCAAACTCCCAAGTCCTGCTTCTGAGTCTCTTCCCCTCCTTAACTCTTTTTTAACTGTGTGAAATGCCTTTCAAGGCATGGGCTTCAGTACCCAGTCCACTTCTTTACTGGTTTCCTTTGGGCCCTTGACTGCATGGAATGCTGCTAGGATTTGGGGTGCAAGCTAGCCCAGCCCAGAGAATAAATATACCCACAGCTACAGCCATATTTTCTATTGAGTTAAATGAAAGCCAACATCCAAAGAATGAGCAGGGTTCGCTTAGGATCTTCCCTTGGAGTTTATTCTATCTAAAGGAGATCTTGACCTTTCTTGTTGGCTCCATCAATATATTGTTAAGTCAATTCACAGGGCTTTCAGTTCACTAGCTAGACAAGTGGGACATTGGGCTCTATGGACATCAGGAGAGGCAGGAAACACAGGCAGAGTAAATGGGGTTCATTAGAGGCCACTTAAATGTTCAACATAAATTAATTAGAAGTCATCTGAGAAAGGCTACCACCCATTTTATCCTCTTTCAAGTCAATAAAAATACAGTAGGCCTTTTAAATCTATGGGTTCCACATATGTTAATTCAACCCACTACAGATACAAAAAAATTAGGAAAAAAATTGTGTTTGTATTAAACATGTAGAGGGCTTTCTTGTCATTATTTATTAAATGATGGAGTATAACAACTATTTACATAGCATTTACCTGGCATTAGGCATTAAAAGTAATCTTGAGATGATTTAAAGTCTATGGGAAGATATACATAGGTTAAGTTCAAACACTCTATCATTTATATAAGGTAGCTAAGTATGGGCAAGTTTTTGTATCCACTAAGATTTGGCACCAGTTCCCTCTAGATACCTGGGACAGCTGAAAGTGACCAATATTTGTACAACACTTTCTCCCAGATCATTCAACCAGGTCTTCTCACCGTGCTTCCCCACTCCCCATGTGCGTCTGGGCATAACTTTGGCTCTCTGCCTTGCACTGGAGGAGGGTCCACTTATCCAGGGGAGACACTCTGTTCTGACTTAGCAAAGGCCAGGGAAACCTTTCTAATTATTTGGCTGAGGTGCCTCCCTTCCTGTGGCTCCAATGTTATTGAGAAGGATTTACTCAGATTAGGTTGAAAGTTACAGACTCTTCTTGAGTCCAACAGAATCAAAAAGCTCCCAATTCCCCTAAAGCACATACCTCCCAGATTTAATTGTAATTTTCTCTTGCATCCTTGAACATTCCAGCTTTAATTCTGAAATAGCCATAATCTTATCTCTTGGGTTCACTTGACCACAGGAAGTCTATTCCTTTACCAGCCTCCCCTCTCCAAATAGTTCTGGAAATCCTCAAAGAATGCTTCTCGGTCTACAAATCCCTCCTGATGTTGGCTCTGCCAGCCGTCTGGCTACAGACCTTGTTGATTGAAAAACTATTTCTCTGTGCCAGGAAAATAGCTTTCCCAAAACATTTCCCATTTTGCCATCTACTCTGTTCACAGCATGATATAGGCCCTTCCCTCAGTGTCCCAAAGCACAGTTAAATCTAGGCTAAAACCTCACTGGGCAATCCCTTCCACAGGGTCCCACCTTGCAGTATATCAACACCTTGTGCAGCCATAGCACAGAGCCCAGCCTCCTTCAACAAAAGGGGATGCACTTGACAATGAATCCAAGTTTATGTTATCAACAACTTGAGGTCCAGAGAAGAACAAAAAACCCAATGACAGTTGTCTCCCTCACCAAGAGGCTTGGTCACCCTTCCTACAATGGGCATTCTTTAAAACATTTTGTTAAGTGTTGTAGCACTCATTATTCCAAAACTTCCAATTTCAGAATAGGATCTTGTTTTTTCCTTGGCAAAACCAAGGCCGGTTGAGTTGTTCAATTAAAAATCTAAGAGTCACATATCTCCAAAGGTGAACTTCTTGAGTGCTTACTCTGCAATTGCATGACCCTAAGAGTGAGTGTCACCTTAAACTTTGTGCCAGGTGACTTGCTCACAGTCCTAGCCATACATATCAGTGTAGTTATTTAATTTAGTGCCTCAGTTTCCTCACATGCAGTAGTGAGGATAATCATTCCCTCATGGGATTGCTTTGTGAATTTAATGCAATAATAAATGAAGTACCTGAATCATTGTAAGTGTCCTGTGCATACATTTAATATTATTTTAATTGTTAATTATAATAATTATTACTCAAGAGCATAAATAACAATGAAATTATATCTGCTAAACCCAGCCATGGTGGCACACACTTATAATCCCATTGACTCAGGAGGCTAAGGCAGGAGAATCACAAGTTCAAGGCCCTTTGAAAGTTGGGCAATTTTGCAAGACTCTGTCTCAAAATAAAAAGTAAAAGGAAATGGGGATACAATTCAGCGGTTGAGCACCCCTGGGTTCAATTGCCAGTAGCCCCACCCCCAAAACAAATTTATCCAGAGCAAAGATTCTTTTCACTGAATGGTGATAGATTCCTTCTTAAAATTCTTATCTGATACTAAGGTCATTTCTTAGGTTAAAAAAAGGAACAACAAAAACAAAACCCTAGCAGAATTGAGTAAATGTTCTCTTGAAATTATTGTTGGACTTTGTGCCTTGAAAAAAATGACCAGCTGTGTTGCATGATGTTCTCAAGTCCAGTCCTTAATATTATGGGGTCATCTGAAGGAGGCTCAGAAAACTGATCAGGTCAGAGGAGTTGGGCTTGACAGATGACCTTGAGCTCTGAATCTGCTGAGTTTAGCCATTTCCTCTAGAAGAACCAGTTTATACCCCTGTCTCTCTGGCTGCCACAGAGACCACCCAGATGATGGGGATGTTGGGGATGATTACAATGAGAGTGTGACTTATAGGCAAGGGCTGAATTTTAGCTGTGAATTTTAATTGTGCACATCTATGTAACTCTACATTCCAAGCCAAGGACAACAGATCTCTTAGGTTCAAAACGTTTCCTGAAAAGTTTTTTAGTTTTTGAGGTTGACTTTATTTTCGCTCCCTATTTCCCCATCCCTGGTCCTTTTGGTTTCTGGGCCAGAGACTCTGACAGCTGCAGCCCTTGCCTTAAATTGCATGTCTCTGAATGACAGTCACAGTCTTAATGCAGACACACCCTAGCTTTGGGATGAGCCCCAGCTGACAGAGATTGTGCCCTACTCTGAACCTACTCTTTAAATTCTCCATCAGGCCTGTAGCTTCTCGTGTTTCAGTCTCACCCACTGCAACTCCACTCTTGCTGGGCCCTGGGCTGGATGCTGGGGGCAAGGAGATGGGCAAAAATCAGCTCCTTGCTTCCCAGACCCTGAGGCAGTGGGAGGAAGAGGTATGTAGGTGAGGGCAGGAGTAGGAGGAGCTTAAAAGCCCCATTTGTTTGGCTCTGTCACTTGCTGGCTTTGTAATCCTGGACAGGTTACTCAGTCTCTCTGCATGTCATTTTCCTTATCTGTAAAATGAACAACAACCTTATGGTTTTGTTGTGAGGTAAAATGAGTTATACATGAATACTTAGCTCCCTATCTGCTAGAGTGGTTCTCAAACTTCATTGCCTACTGATCTGGGAAGCTTTTAAAAGCCCATATGCCTGATGATTGTGTCTGTTGCATTGAGGATAGAGCCTGCATGTAAGGATTTTTAAGACTTCCCACTCCCATATGCCAGGTACAGTGGCGTACACCTTTAATCTCAGTGATTCGGGAGGCTAAGGCAGGAGTATCACAAGTTTGAGGCCAACCTGGGCAACTTAAAAACACCCTGTCTCAAAATAAAAAGGCCTGGAGATGTAGCTCAGTGGTATAGTCCCCCTGGGTTCAATTCCCCATGTGATAGGGCATACCGTGTGGGCACCAGTGGATTGAACCCAGTGAGTACTCAGGAAATAAAAATCCACGCCTTGCATGGTGCTGCTGCTGATTGTACGTGTTGTAAGAAGAAGCTGACCCAGGTCCTGAGAGCCTGCTTATTGTAGCTGCTCTATAAAATGTTCACCAATAATGAGCAATTAACTAAGTCACTACTTTGGGTTTCTAGTACTGTAGGACCCTAGGCATTTATCCATTCAGAGACATCATGGTGTCTTAAAACTCATGTGGATAATTGTCAGGATAATAATCTCAGGCCACTGTAAATTGTTTTGCAGCAGGGACAATTTTAGACTTGCAAGTATATGCTGAGAACATTAATCATCACCCTTCTTTACAAAAAAAAAATGATTTTGCTCTGTAATTTCCCTGCCATTCCCAGGCCACTACAATGGATGGAGTTAACCTCAGCATTGAGGTTGTCTACAAAAAAGGCCAGGATTATAGGTTTGCTTGCTACGATCAGGGCCGAGCCTGCCAGAGCTACCGTGTGCGGTTCCTCTGTGGGAAGCCTGGTAAGTAGTCCCTATTTCTTTTTTGGGGGGACAGAAATGCAACCCAGCCTTGTTCCTTGAGCCAGCAGTTCTGCATGAATTTAGTGCCTAGATCAGCTGCCTCTGGATGTCACAGTGACACAGTGCTCTTGTTATACACCTGAAGCAGAGTGCTTTTATGACCCAGGAGAAATGAGAGGGTCCTCAGAGTTGGCAGCAGACAGCAGAGCCTCACCCTACCCACAACCCTTTCTGCATGGGCCTGGTCCACAAACGTACAGGGTGCAAATGGACAAAGCAAATTCCCTGCAGCCCTCCCCTGAAGAGATGTGTAGCTCTTTGCCTCTTTGGGTGCCATTATTTCAAGCCCAGTTCCCAAGGTGCTTGTTAGAAGTGATTGGCAATGGCCAGTTTGTCCTGGGAGGTGCTTGGTCTTCTGCAGAAGGTAGTCATTAAGGATATGACTTCTGTAGGGGAGAGACAACTACTGTAAACAATAGTTGAGAGGAGCTATATTTGTTTTACATCTTGAGCAAAGTGGGTGTGGTGAGGTGGCCACATTTAACTCCAGCTAAGAAGTTAGTGGAAAATTCCCCTGCCCAGAGCTAATGAATGGTTCTTTTCTGGTCGAGGTTTTATTGACTTCAAAAACCTGTACCAAAACTGGGATGGAGTCAGCCTGGTGATTTGGGTTTTGGATAGGCAAACCTGGCATTTACTTATATAGGGAGAGGAAGGGAACAGATGGACAGCCAAAAGTTTGCTGAGAGCAAAGGGTTGTAGCTCATCTTTCCTGTTTTGGGTTACAGTGAGGCCCAAACTTACAGTCACCATCGACACCAATGTGAACAGCACCATCCTGAACTTGGAGGACGATGTGCGGTCATGGAAACCTGGAGACACCCTGGTTGTTGCCAGTACTGATTACTCCATGTACCAAGCAGAAGAGTTCCAGGTGCTTCCCTGCAAAACCTGTACCGCCAACCAGGTCAAAGTGGCAGGTAGGCTTTCATGTACTCTTCCTAGGCTTAAGCCCGAACATTGTCAGGCTTAAAGTCAATAGGTATCACAACAAATCTGTATTGGTCAGTTATAACCATAATAATGCTTCACAACAACAACAACAACAAAATCTTAGAATCTCATTATAAGCATTTATTTCTTATTCATGCATCTGTAAGTAGTCCAGGTATTTTAGTCAGGTTTCTGTTACCATAAAAAACCTGAAATATGGACTGAGGATATAGCTCAATTGGTAGAGTGCTTCCTCACATGCACAAAGCCCTGAGTTCAATCCCTAGCACCACAAAAGAAAAAGAAAAAAAAATACCTGAAATAAACCAACTTATAAACAGGGTAATTCTATTTGGCTCATAGGGTTTTTTTATTATTTTTTTCTTTGTAGACATACATGGCAGTAGAGTATATTTTGACATATTATACATACATGGAATATAACTTATTCTAATTAGGATCCCATTCTTGTGGTTGTAACATGATGCAGAGTTACACTGGTCGAGTATTCATATATGAATGTAGGAAAGTTATGTCCAATTCATTCTACTGTCTTTCGTATTCCCATCCTCTCCCTTTCCTTCATTCCCCTTTGTCTAATCCAGTGAAATTCTTCTTCTTTCCTCCACCCTTATTTTGTGTTAGCATCCACATATCAGAGAGAACATTCAGCCTTTGGTTTTTCAGGATTAGCTTATTACACTAAGTACAATAGTCACCAGTTCCATCCAGTTACCAGCAAATGCCACAATTTCATTATTCTTTGTGGCCAAGTAATATTCCATTGTGTATATATGCCACATTTTCTTTATCCATTCATCTGTTAGTTCCATAGCTTAGCTATTGCTAAGTTTTGGTGCTTTCAGTCCATGGTTGATTGGCCCCATTACTTTTAGGCCTGTGGGGAGGGAGCACATCTTGGCAGGAGTACATGGTTCAGGAAGTGCCTTACCTCATTGCAGCCAGGAAGCAGAGAGAGAGGAAGGCTGAGACCCCTTAGAGAGGTGATCAGAAACACAGGACTAGGCTCAGAATTGAAGCATTCTCCCAGCACAGTCCCCTGGTCAAAGCAAATCACATGGTCAAATTCATCACACATGAGCTGGAGAAAGCTTTCTCCCATTGAGGTTGAAGGGGGAAGGGGTGAATATCTGTTAGAAAATAATTGAAACTACCACGAAATTACAAATCTCTTCTTTCTACAACTTTTGGGTTTTCCCCAAATCCTGAGTCAGAATCCCTATATTTATGTTATGTGAGGTTACTGGAATCACAGATTATTAGAGATAAAAAGAGACTTCAAATGTAATCTTGGTCAGTTATTCTTAGTTGGGGGAGTTTTTATCTATTAGGGTTCTTTGGCTGTAGGCAACAGAATTCAACTTGATTATGTGAAAACAAAAAGGAAGTTGACTGAAGTCCTATTTGGCTCAAAGAACTAAACTAGAAGCTAAACAGCTGTGCTAAAAAAAAGGACAAAGAATCAGGAGCTTGGGTAGAAGGAGCCAGAGAGAAGCATCTCCAGAGCACCACTGTCTTGAGGAACTTGCTTAGTCCCTGGGATGCTGTGCTCAACAGTCACCTTCCAGGAAGAGCATGTCTGACCAGTTTGTGGCTGGTGTGCTCATCCTGTGACTAAGAGAGGCAGGAACCTTTACTGACAGTCCTTTTCAGATGGCACCAAGTTGAGGTGGGTCATTCCCTAAAGGAAAAGTAGGATGTACTACCAGAAGAAAGGAAAATTGATACTGGGCATTAAAAATATCACATGATACAGAATCATAGCATGGGGGCGGAGAAAGTATTTGAATTTGAAATAGGAGGAAGACTATGGATCAAGAAGGCATATCTACTATATTCAAAATATATGTTATTTTGGAAATAAGCCTACAGAAACTAAATTCAACATAGTCTTTTTGACTGGTTGAGATGTGCTTGAGACAGAATTTGAGGGAACATATTTTTTAAAAAAATGAGTGATGGATTTTTTTATTTTATTTTATTCTTGGCTGAAATGGACCCTGGGTATCATGTGACTGAGGCCCTCCACAAACACCATGGCTGTGATCCCAGGGCACAAATCCTAGAATCTGCTGAAGTGAGGTTGTAATCATTTTGGGGGAGATAGTAACTTGGAAAGTATGGCCAAAGAGGGGAAGAAGGCAGCCACTAGTGGGTGGAGGCTGAGCTAACTACACATTTGTTCTTGGACAAGATGAGAATCTGCTTTCTAAATATTTGAATCCTATATTCTTCGAGAAAAGCTTTGGAATATCTTATCATAAGCACAAGTCTAAATGAACCTGACAACCAGGAAGAAAAAAAGAGTGAAAGACACATATCTAAGTAATAGAAGACTGGTGGAAGGAGAACAAATTCAGCAAAAGTGGGGAAAACTGAAATTAGCAGAAGATACTGTTTTAAGCTATAAAACTGACCTCTGACTTTCCTAGTATCCAAAGTAGAGAAACTACAAATTACTAAACTATCATTATCTAATAAAAGGAAAAGGACCTGAAGCCGAGCACAGTGGTTTAGGCCTATAATCCCAGCGGCTCAGGATACTGAGGCAGGAGGATTGTGAGTTCAAAGTCAGCCTCTGCAAAAAATGAGGTACTAAGCAACTCAGTGACACCCTGTCTCTAAATAAAAATACAAAATAGGGCTGGGGATGTAGCTCAGAGGTTGAGTGCCCCTGAATTCAATCCCCAGTACCTCCCAGCCAAAAGAAAGAAGGAAGGAAGGGAGGGAGGGAGGGAGGGATGGAGGGAAGGAGGAAGGAGGAAGGAAGGAGAAAACTAAGCCACCTTTCTCTTAGCTCTGAGCTTCTGAGGAATTTGCCCCAGGGGTTGTCCCATGATTGATACTGCACAGTGAACAACAGTTCCAGAAGCAGTTTATGCAGAGATGCTCTCTGTGTGGCTATTTATTGATGGGGACATGATGTTGGTCACATTCTGTGAAAACATTTTTGTTTGTTTTTGCTTTAACTGCAGACTATCATAATGAGCACAGACTCTGGAACTAGGTATCCATGATTAGAATTTCAGGAATGCCAATTATTAGCCATGTGACATCAGTTTGCTCATCTGTAAAATGGAGATAATGATCATAATTACTTCATGAGATTATTGCGAAGATTTAAGTTTATATACCTGAGGCACTTAAATGAGTCTGACACACAGTAGTGGCCAATAAGTGCTAGCTGCAGTTATTATTAATATTAGGTGCAATCTTTTGACAACTAAGCTTAGAGATGGGAAGAAAAGAAGGGGCATTGCTGGCAGGCTACTGGTTGAACTTGTGTATTTTGCATTTTATTATTTGGGGAGATGCAGGTAGAGAATGTGTAGAGAGAGGAAAGTATGCTTAGGCAGCTTTGTGTCACCTGACAAGAAACAATGTAGAGGAGGAAAGGTTTATTTTGGCTTATGATTTCAGAGATTCATTCTATGGTCAACCAGGTCCAAGGCAGAAACATCATGGTGCACAAGGGCATGGTGGAGGAAAGCTACTATGCTTAAGGCAACTGAGAAGCAGAGAGTAGGGGGCTAAACCCTTCCAGGGTACACCCTCAGTGACCTACTTCCTCTAACTAGGTCCCACTACCTAGTGATCCATTCAAACGGGCTAATGACCACTGATGAGGTCAGAGTCCTTGTGATCCAATCGTTACCTAAAAGTCCCACCTCTGAACTTTGCTGCACTGGGGACCATACCTTCAACACATGAGCTTTTGTGGGGATGACATTCCAGACACAAGCCATAACAGGAATCAGACTATTTCTATCATTATTATTAACCTACATTTAAGGGCTATCACAGGCCTGCAGTCATTTCCCTGCTTGTTGTGATGCCAATTGGTATGGATGCCAATTTTGTGATTGTGTCTGCCATACTCTTCCTCTGCCCCCAGGTTGAGCAGGTGTCCTAGCTCTTCCTCCATAGGGACACACAGGAAGGGGAAAGAGCACTTCATCTTTTACTCAACAAGCAGTTGAAGAGCTTCTATTATGTATCACACTCTCAAATGCCATTGTGAGCAAGATGAGCATATTCCTGGCCCTGGGGAAGTTGCAGAACAGCAGGGAGAATAGACATCCATCAAAGAAGCATTCCAATAAAAATAAACTACCTGCTACAAAAGTAGAAGATGAGAGATACTGTGAGTATAGGAGAGAGGAATTTGGCAAAGTGAGAGCATGCATGGAAGCTTTCCCATAGGAATTCGATTGAACTAGGGCTGGAGGAAGAGTGGAAGGTATCTAGGAAAGAGTCCGGACAAAAGGAACACAGTGTGAGACTTCTGCTGGGGAGTGGAGAGCATTCCACTATGAGGAGGACCAAGAGCAGCCAGAGTAAAGAGCATGAGAGCTCACAGGGCTGCAGAGCAAGGAGAGACCACAGGAAGTCATGGAAGGCCAGAAGCCCATTAGATGTCCACTAGCAAGGAAGGCCTTCCCATGTCCACATCTACAGGAAGGCACTCAGAGAAGCAAGTTTTTAGTGACTGTTAGACCCTAGGGTCTTCACCAATGACTTTTTGTCACCTGGGGACAATGCTTTGTGGGCAGGCTTCTGGGATGTCAGATGTCCCCCTGACTCAACAGGAGTGGTATTCAGACCTTTGAGCTGATATCATTGCTCATGACTCTGGTCAGCATCTGTGGCTATCCAGGAGGGTGGAAAGCCTGACTTTGAGCCCTGGCCAGCATGGAGGTGGATGGAAGAGTGGTCCTGGGGGAAGTTCTCTAGGTATGTTCAGATACCCCCTGATTTGTAGCTGTGTTGGGCACCCTGACAGCTGGAGGGGAGATCTCACTCTTAGCAGCTGTGGGTGCCAAAGCTAACCCTGATATTGGGGGACCTATGAGATGATGGAGCACGTCTAGCTCACCCTATAGAGAGGTCTGGGTATTGATGCTGAGTGGTGCTCCTCTTGACAATGTTTGACCAGCAGGACTAGCTGCCCTTTGAGGCCCCTTAAGGTTGGATTTAAAGTGATGGGGGCTACTCCAGGCCCTGACTATCAAGGAAGAAAGGACAAGTGGAAAAATGTTGGACTCCCTTCAGGACCCTCTAGACCCCTCTTATAGCAGTACCTGTATCAGCCCCACACCCAGCCTACCTCTTGCTCCCTCAAAAGGGCAGACCATCCACTTTTCTCAGAAGCTTTGGGATGTCCATGGAAGAACTGGTGAGCAGTGTCACAAAAGCCCCAGGTAGCAGTGTGTCTGCATCTGATGTCCTGGGCAGGCTCATGTTCCTCCTTTTCAGCTCTAAGCCCATTCTCTGGCTCTCCATCCCTCCTTTGCTGGAGCAAGGACTCCACCTGCTTCTGTGTTTTCCAGACCTGTGCCCCCACCACAAACCTTAGATTCCACCTTTCCAGGCCACAGAGAGGGATACAACCTTCCTGGATCCTCCTTTCTCAGTCTCCAAATTCCAGTAAACAGCCCTTTAATTCATTTTAAGGGTTTTCTGATGGGAAACAGATGGGGGTAACAAAGTCATAAAAATGTGTGAATCTTCTAAAAATATATTTCAAAGCTTTGCTAACCACAGTGTGATTCCCAACACCAAGATGTGGCTGTGGCAGTTGAAAACCTTCTCAATTTTCTGTCCTGTTTTCATTGCCACTTCCCACTCTGCCTGTAAACACTCCCCACACCTTTCCATAATACTATTAATAATTAGAATGAGCGTTTATTGACTATGGTATTCCAAACACTTTATGTGAACCATCTTGTTCTCTCTTTCTGAAAACCTGATACTGAGAGGGCTACTGTTTTTGTCATGGGGAAACAGAATTCCATGGAAATAAAATGTCGAGACTGGTTTTCCAGTGTGGTGGCCACCAGCCACAAGTGGCTACTTAAATTCAATCAAAGTTAAATTAAATTTGAAATTCTGTTCCTTAGTCACAGTAGCCAGGTTTCAAGTGCTCAGTAGCCACGTAGGTTTATTGGCTACACCATCGTGGGAAAAAGTGCTTGTGGGTCATGCTAGAGTAGAACAACTAAGTCAACATCAGAGTCAGGATTTAAACTCAGGTTCCAAGCCTATGTGTGCGACTTTGTGCTTCCTCCATAAAGGCCACTATGCTCATTGTCTCCCTCTGAGAACGATGGCAGAGGGTATCCAGGCACTCTCTGAGACCCTCCTGTCTGAGTCCCTCTGGAATCATCCTTGCATCCAGTTGTCTGGGAGTAGCAGACCTCATCTGATTCCCCTGACTCACTGGGTCCCACCAGGTCTATGCAATAAGTACATGCATCTGCTTCTCCCATTGGAAGGTGCTTAGTGTCTGTTTACCTCTCAACCTCAGGGTGCCTACTTCTGTGCCTGACATGTAGACAAGGCTTGGTGATTGTAGAATGGGGTACCTGTTGCACCTGTCAGTTAATGGAAAAGGCCAGTGTTTTTTAAAGTTCTTTCCCCAGGTCTCCTTCCTACTTGTCCAGGGTACTCATGAATCTTCTGGATTATCTGGGACAATTCTGACTTGACCATATCGGCTTGTTCCTGGTCAGCCTTCAGGTATCAGTGCTTTCAGAAGAAAAGGATGGGCAGAGACCAGACAAGATGGGATGATGGGGAGCCAGGCACATGACTTCTCTGGGATCGCAGACTGGGAGTGGTCTGTGAATGTAACATGGAACTCTGCAGTGGGGAAAAAAAGCTGTGTGTCTGAAATATTCATGCAACTCTTGGTCCTCTCAGGAGTCAGATAAACCCAGTCCCTCCATTTACCTGTTACTCCTGTATCATGACTAGCTTCCCCTATGGAACAAAAAAAGCTACCGAATCTATTGCCCATCAACTCCTGTCATTAAGGCTGACACTAGTGGTGGGAGGCCTGGTTTTCAGCCTTAACGTGGGGACAATGCCAGAGACAGCTGCATGTGTCATTTTCATCATACTGGCTTCCTACCATGTGCTGTTTTAAGCACATACCATGGATTAACTCACTTAACAATCGTAGCTACCTTTTGAGATATGTGCTATTATTATCTCCATTTTACAGATGAAGAGCCCGAAGTTCAGGGAGCTTAAATCATATGCTCAGGGACTCACAGCTAGGAGCTGTCCCCCAGCCTGGCTCCAGAGCCACAAACCTCCCTTTCACTTTCCCATAAGGTGGAGAAAGGTTGGCCCAGTTAGAAGGAGCCAGGTGGATGAGATGTGAAATAGCAAACTCACAAGGAAGGATGCCATCTGGTCAGGCTGAAGGAGAAGTTGTATGGGAGACAAATCCACAAGCAGCAGGAGGTTTTACTCTAACAATCTCTCAGCCTGGTAGGCAGGGAGCTGATCTTAAAGCTGTCTGATCTTTCCCATGTCCCTGCCTATCAGAATCGAGCCTGTAGCTCTCTGTGCAACCCCTTCCCTCAACACACTCAGCCCTTGGTGGGGTTGACCCTATAGCAAGTATGCTTTATGCTGTGCCTCTCAGGACCCAGTCCCTGGAGCTCATTCTTTGCTATGGTCAGTTGTTATGCTGCTTCTAGGGCATTGGCAGCCTGTTCTTTCTTTGTACCCCCAAGAACGGCCCAAGGTCACCTTGCTTGGGTGAGAAAGTCTTTGGGAGTTTCTCTGAGCATTGCCAGTCAAGCTGTTCTTGGAGTGTCCACTAATAAAGAAAATAAACTCTGGATCCTGCATGAGTGAAGCCATCGTATTTAGAATGCCAGGATCCTAGAAACCCAAGGAAAAGATTCCCCAGTTCTGTAATAGAAGGGCCAATTTTTACTACCCTATTTATCTGAAAAGGCTGCTTTGAACTGGGGTAATTTGGGAGACCAGAACAGCAGAGAAGAAGGTGCTTAAAATTCTAGGGTCCTTCAAATGGTCCTCAAGATCTTCCACTGACAAGGAGAGAGAGAGAGAGAGAGAGAGAGAGAGAGAGAGAGAGAGAGAGAGAGAGAGAGAGACAGAGACAGAGAGAGAGAGAGAGACAGAGACAGAACTTGATGTGTAAGAGGTTTATTGGAGGATGCATGTTAAGTTCAAGGGAAGAGGGAGCAGAAGCGGGTACAGGGAGACTTCAGAACACAATGCAGTTCTGACACCTGGGAAAGGAGAGAGGGAAAGAAGGGGGGTTAAATATGAAGTATTTAATACACTGTGAGACAGCTCTGAGAAAGCCAGGGTAGTTCAACAGGGAGCTCTGGAGCAAAGACTGCCCGGGGGAGGTATCTCTAGTGCTGTAGGAGTGACCGATTCCAGTAGTCTGCCAGTACAGTAATTGGGCAGAACTCAAGGAGATCATGGCCCTGGGAAAACATTAGCTATTCCTGAAGGTGTGGCATCCAGAGGCTGTCTGCTCATCACACTCTGCAGGAGGAGTTCTTGAAGAGAAATCACAACAGTGCTCTTTTATGACCACTACAAGAGAGGACCTGTACTTGGAGATAAAGTCAGAATCAAGGATTCATGGAGTAAAGATGTTCTAGAAAGAGAGGTCTAACCCTTGAGAGCCCTAGTCTTTAAGTCACAGAAGGGAAGCTAACCTGTTTCAAATTTTCTTCTTTCTTGAAGTCAAAAACCTGGTGGAACAGAAGGCCTGCAGTACCCATGTATGGTGTCCTCTCCTGACCTCTCTGGCAGGGCACAGACCTTTGACCTGGACCCTGGGAAGGGTCCCGGCTCACAGCACTCACTTAGCTCCAGAGCCAGAGTTTGGTGGTTAAAGGAAACAGTCCTCTGGTGTCAGTCACATCCCATACATTCTCCTCTGGGCTCTCCAGCAGATCCTGGTATTCTAAACACCATGGCTCCCCTCATGTAGGATCTTTATTAGCGGATACTCCAAGGAACAGTTTGACTGGCGATGCTCAGAGAAACTCCCGGAAACTTTCTCAACCAAGCCCTGGGCACCATCTGATCTTCCATTTCCTCAAATTGGAAACTAGGAAGTTGTCTTAAAAATGGTGGAAAGCTCTCTGATTTTGATTCTCCATGATTAAATATAATTATGACCGATTTTCAGTACATCCTCTGCTGGACTTGTGTCTCTCTCCTCATCAGCCATCCACCAGGCTCCAGGCACACTCCAGGCACAGCCTTCTGTCGGGCTCTACCAAGCTGGTGGTCATTCAGAAACCAGTGCAGAGCTCATTCTGGAAGAGACCCTGTCCCCATGCCTGGGAAGGTCCTGTAACTGATGTGCTTGTGAAGCCACAGAGCCCACAGGCAAGGGTAGAAAGAAGGACTGGCTTCCACAGGGGTGCCCAGAGGGAACTTGCTTTTGGACCTTAAAACTAAAGACACCTGATTGCATGACCCAGACCCAGTAGTAGCGATGGGATGTACTGAGGGAACGGGGGCCAGCAATCTGCAGAGCTAACCTGTTTCAAACTCTCTTCTTTCTTGAAGTCAAAACCCTGGTGGAACAGAACACTTGCCAGTCCCTATGCATGGTGTCCTCTCCTGACCTCTTTGGCGGGGGCACGGACCTTTGACCTCTGATGTCTCAGGGGATAGAGTAAATAGATTTTTTGTGATGCTAATTTTTATAATGCCTACTATAGTTTGGATCTTTAATGTCCCTCAAAAGCTCAGGTGTTGAAGGCTTGGTCTTCCACTTGGTGTTGTTCAGAACCCTTAGGAGGTGGGGCCTAATGGGAGGTTTTAGGAAACTGGGGGTAATGACCTCAAGGGGATTGTGGTGTCATCCTTTCTCTGTTTCATTCCTGGCCAGTTTTCCTTGCTACACAGTGCCACCATGATGTACAGTGCTACCATAGGCCCAAATCAACAGGGCTAATCGGTCATGGACTGAAACCTCTGTAACTTTTAATCAAAACAAACCTTTCCTCTTTCTAAGATGATTATCTTAGGTATTTGTTACAGTAAAGAAAATTTGATTTAATATCTGAGGTTGATTGATTGATTGGTACTGGGTGGGGATTGAACCCAGCCAGGGTCACTTAACCACTGAGTTGCATCCTGAGACCTTTTAGTTTTTGTTTGTTTTTGTTTTTTGAAATAGGGTCTCACTAAGTTACTTAGGACCTCATTAAGTTGCTGAGGCTAACCTTGAACTTGTGATCCTCCTGCTTCAACCTCAGGAGTTGCTGGGATTATAGACATGTGCCACTGCATTTGGCCTGAGACTCTTTTTTAATAACGACTCTGTGGTAGTCCAAATAATAGTCCCCAGAATGTCCTCATTCTAATCCTCAGTACCTATGAATGTCGCCTCACACAGCACAAGGAACTTTGCCAGTGGATCACATGAAGGCTTTCTGGAAGAGATTATCCTGGATTATCTGGGTAGCCCAATGTAATTATAAGTGTCGTTATGTAAGAGTGACAAAGGAGGGCCAGAGGGAAGAAAATGATGTGATGACAAGAGAAAATACAGGAGTGATGTGTGTGTGAAGAAGGAATACAGACAGCCACCAAAATATGAAAAAGGCAGAGAACAGATTTCCCCCTGAAGCCTCCACAAACAACCAGCCCTGCCAACACCTTGATTTTGACCCCATCAGACTCATTTTAGACTTCTGACCTTGAGAACTGTAAGAAATCTGTGTTGTTTTAAGCTACTAAATCAATGATAATTTATTATAGCAGTGATAGGAAACTAATACCAACTGTCATGGAGATATTTTCTGAGTTTCATCATGCATCTATTTCACATCTTGAACTAAAATGGTTCAAAGAAACTACCATCTCACTGAGTCTGCAGAATTCTAAAACTATCCACATCCTTAGCAATACTGCAGGCGCATAGGATGTGTGCCAGGTGAAGGGGTGGGCAGGGCTCAGCTCTTCCTGTGGTTGAGGGAGCACAGGAAGGTCATCATGGTGGGTGCTGCTCATAGCTAATTATAAGCATGGCTTTCACATGTGGGCACTGGCTGTATCTTGGGCTGAGGCAAGTGCTACTTTGCTCCAGTCAAGGTCATAGTGAAAGCCAAGTGGTGTAGGTGGTATGGTTCAGGCTGAGACTTCACATGAGAGCTTGTTGCTTTTTGTAATTACACCCTCAGATGGAAGATGAAGTGTCTACAAGCCAGGTCAGCAATCTTAGTGAAGGGCCAAATTTAGAGCCAGGCTAAACATCTCTTTATTCCAGAAAAGAATTTGGGATTATTGTGGAGGAAGAATTTGGGGCTGCAAATTAAGGACACTTCCAAAGCTTGAACTGTTGCCACTCTACAAGACCTATAAAATGTTACAGGACAGCTATAAAATTGCTCAATTTAAGTTTTTGTAGATGTCCTCTATATAGGATGGTGGGACATAATGAGTAAAGATATATTTTCAACACAGATGAAAGAAGAGGAGATGGAGGGAAACAGTATATTTGGCAAGAGAATGAGTGGTGTGGTAGGAGGGAGAAAGTAGAGAGAAAACTGTAGGGGAGATACAGACCATCAGTTCAAGGACTCTGGCCATAGCAGAACAGAGACTGACAATTGCTGGAAGGATATTAGTGAAGGTCTTTTGTCTCTTAGTTGTTTTTGTTGTTGTTGTTATTGGTGGTGTAGTGGTGGTGGTTGCAGTACCAGGGATTGAACCCAGGGTCTTGTGCATGTGAAGCAAGTGCTCTGCCACTGAGCTACATCCCCATTCCTGTCTGTTAGAGAAGTTGGAGAATAGAGCATATGAAGCCCAAATGGAGAAAGAAATGAAGCTACTTAAAGAGGTGAACTGGGGGAGATAAGGATCTTCCAGACTATGGGAGGAGGTAGGGCTAGGATCAGCAGTACAGGGAAAAAGTGTCTTCTCCAAGACTGGAGGGGAGAAGACTAGGTCAGTACAGAGTGAAGTAGAAGATCTCCACTATTTCATGTAGTGCCACTGTGGCACCCCAATGTGGTAGGCACAGAAGCTGGGAGGTGGCTCTTTCTACAACATCAAGGTATAGATCCACACCCATGTGAGGTTGAGGAAGGCAGGATACAGATTTGCACTGCCCTACAGCAGGGGAATTAAGTAGAGTTTTTCTGTCTTCTTAAGAATCCCAGCTCGTAGGCACTTTCTAGGGTGTGAGCTTTGTAGGATCACCCAGAGACTAGATTTCTTCTCTCTTTTGTTCTGCTATCTCTAGGGCATGGTTCTCATCAGTTGGGTGGCAATAGCCCATTAGGGCCCATGTACCTTCTAGCAAGTTGGGGGGCAACCTGGAAGTTGTACTCGGTACTTCTCCTCACATCCTGTGGCCACACTCAACTTCAGGGAGTCTGGGAAATATAGTTCCTATGGGTAGCCATGTGCCAGCTAAAATGCAGGACAGTCTAATACTGAAAAACAGAAAAGGGGATAAATATTAGGGAACAATTAGCCATGGACAGAACTAAGCATATATAATTGTCGATCTTTGCTCTATATTTGGGTACATGACTTCACCTCTCCGGGCTTCATTCTTCTTTAAAACAGGACTGGGGGTCTTGGGGGACCACCATGGCCTGGTATGAATAAGCTACAGTAATGGAGCACCTGGAAGGGGCCCAGAAACCAGTAAGCACACACTCAGTACCTGCTGGTCCCCTTTCTCCCCTTCTGCCCTAGGAAAGCCGTTGTACCTACATATTGGGGAGGAGATGGACGGTGTGGACATGCGAGCAGAGGTCGGGCTCCTGAGCCGGAACATTGTGGTGATGGGAGAGATGGAGGACAAATGCTACCCCTACAGCAAGCACATCTGCAACTTCTTTGACTTTGATACCTTTGGGGGCCACATTAAGGTATGGCTTTGCCTGGCTGAGGCTGTCAACCCCACCAGGAGAATTTCCAAGGTGTTGGCCTATAGGTAGGAACTTTTTGGAAGGGGATGGAGAAACAGGAATTAGAATCAAAGGAAGTGAAGCTTCTGGGAGTTGGAGAAGTTTCATGTCTTTTCCACTGCTGTGATGTTGCACCTTTCAGTACTGGAGAACAGACAGGTTTTGGAGCCACCTTGGGAATGGTTCTCTCCTAGAGACCACAGGGAACACGGCTTTCCCTGCTCATCATTGCTGCCTTCCTAGCTTCGTTATTTAACCTGATCATGTCCTGAAAAAAAGTCATGGTTACAATAGATCCATTACAGCACAGACAAAACAATAAGCAGGGGAGTGGAACTAGAAGTGGCAGCAATTATAGCTGAGATTTTCTGGTAAAGAGCCAAGGTCAGACAGACCTACTGAGCTGCAGGGCTCTCACTGTGCAATAAACAAAAGTGATGCTCATTCCTTGGAGCTCAGGATCTAGTTTCAAGAGAAATTTCTTTTGCATCTCTATACAAAATGCCTTTACTGGGCCTATTAAATAGTGCAAAATATGGAAATTTCTTCTTGTGGTCATCGATGCCAATGTTGATAGCATGTATTATCTTGGAGTTTTGTGAAGATGGTTCTCTTGAAGGTGCTTTAAGGATAAGATTTTTGGTATCTAATTGAAGAGGCTAATGAAGTGAAACTTAGAGTTGGCAATGGGGAGGGACCCTGCTGGTATTTTACATGAGACAATTCAGTGTCACGCAGGCCTATGTTACAGCATTTCTAGAATCACTGGCTCCTATTCATTAAATGCTAATAGTGCTTTTTAGCATTACTTCTATGCATTTCCAGTCCTTTTCTGGGGACAGGGTGGGAAACTCTTTAGTGAGACCACAGCAGAAATAGCAGGTCTATTATTCAAGCTGCTGCAACTCTTTTTCCAATACTGAGAGTGATTCTGAGTGATCAGGGCACTCTTGCCCACTGAGCCCAAACTAGTCCTCAGGATCATTCTCAACACAGCTTTCCCAGGGATCCACCACTGGAGTTGGGATTCCTGTAGACACCTATTTTGTGGACAAATGGTAGGCATGTCAGAATTATCTTCCTTTCCTGGAAGTTGGCTGAGCCCAACTTCTGAGAGAAATCACTTTCAGACTGTGCTTTCTCTATGAGCTTCTGGAACTCTGGGTATCTGTGTGGTCAAGGGATTCCCCTTGAGTGGCTCTGAGCATATTGTGAAGAGAGCATGTGAGCTCCCACTACTCCCCACATGCCAATAAGGGGGAGATCCATGAAGTTTCCATAATCAACATCCCCAACCCTCTCTGTTGGGAGAGGGTCTCAAATGGTGGGCATGGGGAGGCTCTTACCACCCCGTCCGATGGTCCTCCATATTCATTCCCCAAACTGGTAGGGCATATTATCTGCCAGCTCCACCAGGATATCCCAGGATTATCCCTTTTTCATAATATTTGGTGGCTCAGGAGGCAGGGAAGGAAAGGCAGAGCAGAGCAGTCCCAGGTATTGCGCAACTCCTTAGGGCTTCTCAAATCCAAGCACTGCATTGTTTTGCAACATTCTCAATCATTAGTAATGCCTTTCTTGTCTCCCTTTCTGTAAGAAGAGGCAGGCATCCTAACCAATATGCACAGAACAGCTTTGACTTACCCAGGCGGGAATTGACAAAGCACTCTAGGGACACATTTGCATTGTCTGGAAGCTCCTCAGGGCTTCTTCTGACTCACCCTTTCCTCTCCCTCTCCACTTCCAGCTTGCACTGGGGTTTAAAGCAGCACACATGGAGGGCGTGGAGCTAAAGCACATGGGGCAGCAACTGGTGGGTCAGTACCCGATTCACTTCCACCTAGCTGGAGATGTGGATGAAAAAGGAGGCTATGACCCACCCACGTACATCAGGGATCTTTCCATTCACCACACCTTCTCCCGCTGTGTCACCGTCCATGGCTCCAATGGCCTGTTGGTGAGTACCTCATGCAAGAATGTTTGGATCTAGACATTTAGTCTCCACTAGAGGTTGAACCATCCTTAGCTCAGATTTTATCAGTTACTAGCAGGTCACTCACCAGACAGGAAGGAGAATGAAATCCAGGGATGGTTTAGTGGCCATGTGGCACGACAGATCTATGAATGCAGACCAGAGTGTTATGCCAAGATCTTGGCTGTGGCATCTGCTGGGCTGACTGAAGGTGGTAGCAGCCATGGGCTCCTTTCTTTCTGTTTCACCAAGAATCTTTCAGATCTGGTGCTGTGAGAAAGACCTTCACCAGGAAACTGGCATATATGCCAGAAGCTTGTCTTGATTTTTCACAGATAATTTGTGCACTAAACTGGCCCTACTCTAAATGAACCAGTTTTACAAGCCTATCACAGGCTAAATCCAGATGCCAGATTTTTTTTTTTCTAATAGGATGTTGAAAAAAACATTTGCTAATTATTTTTACACTAAATTGATAATTTTATACTCATATAAACTATCCTAAATAACTTTACTTATATCCTCTATAAACTTTACAACTGGAAGTCACAAAAAGGAATGCTGCAAGCTGAATCAAGTGACCAGATGTGTTTTATTTGACTTAAAAAGTGTGTAAAACTGAGTGTGGTGGTACACACCTGTAATCCCAGAAACTCAGGAGGCCAAGGCAGGAGGATTGCAAAGTTCAAGCTCAGCCTGGGCAATTTACCAAGACCCTATCTCAAAACAGGGGATTGAACCCAGGGGCATTTAACCACTGAGCCACATCCCCAGCCCTTTTTATTTTTGAGCAAGGTCTGGCTAAGTTGCTTAAGGCCTAGTAAAGTTGCTGAGGCTAGCTTTGAACTTGTGATCCTTCTGCCCCAACCTCCCAAACCTCTGTGATTATAGGTGTGCACCACCTCACCTGGCTAAAAAAAAAAAAAAAAAAAAAAAAAGAAGAAGAAGAAGAAAGAAAGAATTAAAAGGGAGCTGGGTTGTAGCTCAGGGGTAAAGCACCCCTGTGTTTAATTTTCAATACTATAAAAATCAAACGGTGTCTAAAGAGCACTTGAATTTGTTTCTATCATTTAAATGCTGAGACTCTGCATGAACAGCTGGATTTCTGGCTCCTCTTGAAAAACAGGACTGTTGGCAGCAACAGTCCCTCTTTACTGTAGAACAACATGGGTTGGAGCAGTCGCAGCTGCCCGGCTAGCCCATGCACACTCTCCAGTGTCAACTGGGCCTGCTACTGCCTATTCCCTGGGTTGTTGTCACTCATCTCACTGCCTGCTGGCCCCTGTAGACAATTGAGATTGTGACCCCTACTTTAAACCAAGCAAAATAACTCTCACCATGAGGTGTGTGGTGAGGGGAAGATGAGGAGAGCTGTCAGCATGTCACTGAAGAGCTACTTTCGGTTCTATTCAGTGTGCTCTTCTATTATAAAAGAATGCCTGTTGTCTCTGTGGTCTCAATGCTCTGATTTAAACTCCCCACTGAGTGCAGAGGAGACCGCAAGATTTGCTGAGCCCTGTCTACAAGGGCCCAGGTTCCAGGGCTTGATTCACAGTTTTCCAGCTGTGAAACCTTGGGCAATTTACTTAACCTCCCTGAACTTCAGTTTCTTCCTCAGTCAAGTGGTAAAATGACATCAAACATTTAGGACTGTGGTGAGGATCTATGAAATGCAAGTGTGACAGGAAAGACCCAAGACCCCTGCCTGCCAAGTTCACTGGAAGTGCTTGTCCCAAACCAGGCCAGATGCTCTCAGTAGGTGGTAGCAGGGCTGTGCTGCCACAGCTGTTACAAAATGTGGGACTTTTTTTCTGGCTCAAGGAAGAAGGAGAAAAAAAAAGTTTTTGGCTGATGCTGAGAGACAACAACGTGATTTACAATAAATTCAGAATGTCAGGAATTTGGTAGTAACAATAAGCTTGGGTTCTGTAACCAGATGCCCTGAGTTCCAATCTATGTTCTGCCACGGATGAGCTGTCTGATTGTGTACCAGTTGTCTTACCTCTCCATGCCTGTTTCTTCTTCTGTAAAATGGGGAGGATCTTGTTTCCAGGACTGATGGAACAGAAGACATAGGCGGAGTGGAGACCAGTGCTAGACTCCCATCTAGCTCTGGGAGAGTCACAGGATCTGCCCTGTTCCCCCTGTAATTTGCAGGAAAACACACACACACACACACACACACACACACACACAAGCATTCTCACTCAGATTGCCAATCAAAGTCAGAATATGGTGGTGAAAAGAACAACATAGAATATGGTAAGAAAGGTATCAGCCATGCATGGTAGTACACACCTGTAATCTCCCTGACTTGGGAGACTGAGGCAGGAGGATCCAGGTTGGAGCACAGCCTAAGCCACTTAGAGAGATCCTGTCTCAAAAAAAAAAAGGGCTGGGGAAGTAGCTTAGTTGTAAAGTGCCCCTTGGTTCAAAAGCCCCACCTGAGCCTCCAGAACTTTACTTGTGCTAAGAACTTATGTTAAAAGTTTTCTCCTTAATTTCAGGCCAAATTGCCTACATTTAACTTCACTACAGAGAAAAATAGTAAGAGTGCCAGAAGCCTATAATTACAGTTCAGAGTCTGTTGGAGTGGGAGCTATTCTGAATTTCAAAGCAATCACACACATACAGGAGCACATACACACACACACACACACACACACACACACACACACAGGCATAGGCATACACTCACACCTGGGTGTGGACTTGTGCTATGCTCACCCACCTGGCTGGCCTTGGATGACCTATTGAATCAACCTGGTCTTCAGTTCCTCAGATGTGCTATGAAGAATGTCATGGCTCTTCCTCAGGGATGTTTGGTTAGAAAATGCAGGTGAAATGTTTTTGGCTGTTATAACAGTAAACTTTCCCCAGAGCAGTGAGCCCGGGTCTTAGCAGCAAACCAGGGGGAACAGGGCAAGGAGTGCTGAGTGGAGCTGAAGGCATTGTGCCCTGGGGGCACCCATCAGGGCAGCATTGAGGGTGCACATCTCAGAGGGGATACAGGCAAGGGAGAGCAAGCCCAGGTCTTTCTCCAGGAGTCTGAGTTAATGCATCTAGGCCAGGATACCAAGAGATGCCTGAGGCAAGACAGAGGCAGCAGGTGAAGGTGACCAGCCAGATACATTAGCCTCACATACGGTAGAGGTAGATTCCTGGAGCAGAGCCTTGGACAGCTTCTTGAGCTTCTTGGATTCTTGCCACCTTAAATACCAAGGCCTTCCTCGTGCCTGACTCCCAGAGGTGCTGGCTGTCAGACCAGAGGGAGCATCTGTCAACTCTCAGTGTCACCCAGATGCCAGATGGCCAATATACCAGCTGCAGCATTGGCCTTGTGGCCACACAGGGATCTAGACTCACTCAGCTAAGCCACGTTCAACAGCCAAGCTGATGAGGTAGGATTTAGAGTCATAGCCCTGTTGCAGCCTTTCCAAACTGAAGCCAAATTATCATGGCTTAGAATCTAGATGAAGTACAGGCCTCTAACTCTCTGAGCCAGACAAGCAACACAGCCATACCCCTGGATGAAAGCTGAGGTTTTACAGATTGGCACCTCAGTCTGTAAATGCTTCCCTATGGGGGCAGGAAGTTCCACGCTCAGAATACTGCCACAGCAGCTGGACACTGTCCATTGGTATTTTGCATTTCTTTCCTTTGTTTTGGTTTTAAGGATTTACCAGTGACTTGCTATGTCTGGGAAGATGTTTTCAACTGGCAGGATAGAAGGAACCCAAAGACACACAAGGACACAGTTCAGATCTGGAATGCAGAGGCCACTCAGTAGCGTCTCAGAAGCATTTTTCCTAACATCTCCCCTGCTCTGGAGGCTGGCTGGATCCCAAAATGGATAGGCACAGGCTCACAGAAAGAGGGTTTCCATGCCAAGCACGGTAGTGCATACCTATAACCCCAGAACCTGGGAATGCTGAGGCAGAAGGATTACAAGTTTGAGGCAACTTAGGGAGACCCTGACTCAAAATAAAAAATAAAAAGGGCTGGGAATATAAGTGTCCCTGGGTTCAATCCTTGGCATCACACACACACACACACACACACACACACACAGAGAGAGAGAGAGAGAGAGAGAGAGGGAGGGAGAGAAAAGGGGTTCCAAGTTATGCAGATCTGAGAGGTGCTTAACACTCATGCCCAAGGGGATCTTGGGAGCCCCTCACTTGTGGGTTCCTCCTCTCTGCCTGTTAAACATGCTCTGTTCATCCAGTACCCACGTTGGGCAGCCCACCTTTGTTCTTTCTTTTCCTTAACCACCAACTTTTGCAAAGAGTGGTCAGAAATTGACATTTCTGCCAATTCTGTTTCTCACTCTTCTGCTAATTAACAAAAATGTGGGCTTCTCAACTTTTGCTTTCCCTGAGCCTTGGTGATGGCGCTTAACAGCATCTCTCCAGGGGGTTACCATTGAGCCAGGTATGGTGGCTTATTCCTCTAATCCCAGCAACTTGGAAGGTGGCGGCAGAAGGATCACAAATTTAAGGGTAGCCTCAGCAACTTAGCAAGACTTTGTCTCAAAATAAAAATAAAGGGCTGGAGATGTGACTCAGTGGTAGAGCACTTGCCTAGCATGTGCAAGGCCTTGAGTTTAATCCCCAATTTTTTTTGGAGCACCCCCCCCAAAAAAAGTGTCACCACTGAGCTTAACAAATCCACTGCCCCTTCTCTCACCTCATGAATATCTGTACTCGTTTTCAATGCTATTGCAAGTGTCAGTAGAACCTTGAGTTTGAAGAGCATAGGGTCACAGAGACTGATGGTTTCCTCTTCTGTAAACTGAAAATAACAAGAGAATCAACTTCAAAAGGTTTTTAGATTTTTGACATACTGAGCAATGATATTAAACAATATCTTCACTATGTGGCTCTGTATCTAACTGCTCTGTGTGACCATCACTGGTTCCCAGAGATGGTAGTTAGTATCCCTACCAAAAAAAGAGTGTCCTTTGAGTAAAATGCTCTTGCCAAACACCACATACATGTGCTCCTCCTCCATTTTGGAAATTCCTGTTCCATGCTACCATAGTAAGTGTTTTCAGTAAACACACATGCCTAACTGATTATTCTAGGGATGCCTGAGCTCACCTAGTCACAGAACCCTTTTTTTCACGCCACTTTTGCATCTCACGAAATTGGCACTTTGTAGAACAGAGGTTGGGGAGTACTTCTCATGGTATGGCATGGTTGATGGTGTCCTTTTTGACAGGCAGCAATGAGTGCCAAAGCTCCTAGATGCTGCCGATACGGGTACAACCTGCTGAATGCACATTAGCTGCAGGCTGGATGACTGGTGGGTGGAAGTGTGTCTTACTATAATTCTGAGTTCTTAAGCAGGGTTCAGGGAAATCACCTTCCTAATACCTTCCTGGAAGACTACCCATCCCAAGACTTCTGTAGAAGCCAGCAAAGACTCTGGTGTGGGTTCTGCTTATTTTCACCTTCTTTTCTCTTTAAGGCAGAAGAAGGGGTGTATGGGAGAAGAAAGCAAATTCTTTTCTTCTTTCCCACCTGGTATACTACCCAAAACATATCTTTGACATATATGCTTCCAATAGCAGCCAGCTGTTTGAAACCAAGATGTCCCCAAGAGGCTGCACATGTGGCCTTGCGGGTTGTTACCTAAACAGTTCCAAGTGATACTGTGCATATGGACAGCAGACAGTCCCTACATCTTCGGGTACACACCCTTCCTTTGCCATTCTACTAAAGACTGCTGGAGCCCCACGTGCCTATGACCTCAAAACTCTGAGGATTGTGGGAGAGGCTTTCATTTTTCCTGGATTTCTCCCTTTTCCAGTTTTTTGATTTCATCATCTCACTCATGTCATGTATTTGTTCTTTTCTCTCCTTCCCACCTGAGTTCAAATGTGGAACTTAGATGTTTGCCCTTGATTTTCCCCAAACAAAGGTCCTTGGTAGATTGGGATAATAGAGTGGGGGGAGGAGGGACCTACTACAAATTGGCATAGGAACCAACAGTCAGAAATAGAATAATAGGAACCTCTTTTCTTTCTTTTTTGTTCTCTCTCTCTCTCTCTCTCTCTCTCTCTCTCTCTTTCTCGGTAATGGGGATTGAACCCAAGTGTGCTCACTGAGCTACATCCCCAGCCCTTTTTATTTATTTGTTTTTTGAAGACAAGGTCTTGCTAAGTTGCCCAGCCTGGTCTTCAACTTGTGACCATAGCACATCTCTCCTGCCTCAGCCTCCTGTTTTGCAGCCTCTCTTCAGGCCAATGTTTTCCTTCAGGCTGCCACCCTCCCTTCTCCCCCTTGTAGAGCTCTTGCTGCCTCCTCCTGGTCCTGCCCTCTCCCTACCTCTCCTAGACACTCATTCTTTACCTTATTAGGCAGAGTGTTTTGCTTCTCCATTCCCTTTCTCAAATTCTATCTGTTTGCATATTCTAAAACTCATTAAGATACTGCAAAACAAATGACCCACCACCCTACTCCAAAGCAATCTTCTCTTCAGCAATTCAGAACTAAATGTTTTTGATAATGGCAGAAGCTTGGAAATTACAGTTTTTATCATGACTGTAGTTATTCTTAAGTTACTCATTAATATAAATTATATCATAAGCACCCTAGAAGGCAGAATCAAACATACTCCTTCATCAGCATCCAGGACCACCCCCCTCCCATGGGTACCAAACCGTCCGAGATCAAGGGCCTTAGATAAATGGCAGAGTATTTGCATGTAATCTACATGCAATCTCCCATATACCTTAAATCATCTCTAGATTACTCATAATACCTCATACCATGCAAATGCCATGTAAATAGCCATTTTTCTGTATTGTTTAGGGACTAATGACAAGAAGGAAAAATTTGTACATGTTCAGTACAGACACCATTGTTTTTTAAAAAGTGTTTTGATCTGAAGTTGATTGAATCCATGGATATGGATTCTGCAGAGGGCCAACTGTAGAATTAATTTCTGGTTTTGTATTTGTTTTAATCAGCAGTTTCTTTTTCTTACAGTATACAAGTTGATGGCAGTCATTCCCACTGGGGTGACTCTATGTCCTGACTTGTGCAGAACAGCCCAGCTCACCTGCCCATAGCACATCCCTGTCTCTCAACAGTGTCCTTATTCAGATGATAAAATCAAGAGCCCCACTACAGAGATGGAAGCCATCCCTCATGGTGGTTTCAGTTGTCAGGCAGAGCTTAGGAATTTCCTCCTTCACAATCTCCTGCCTAGAGAGCACCTAACAACAGCTGAAGGCTTAAAACAGCTTTTAGGAATTGCTTTTATGACTTCTGGCCTTCAGCATTCAGAAGAACAAAGGGAAAATACAAGAGAATGGCAGGGAGTTATATATTACTTCTGGTTAGTGCACACAGGGACTGTGTTTGTTCAACTACGATTTCTGTAGTCTCTTCTTTCTTTCATCACCAATCATCTCAAACTATGCCACAGTTTAAATACTTGATTCTGGGAAATGTTCTAAGAAGGAATGATTCTAGAATGTTAGAACCAAAAAGAACTTTAGAAGTCCCCCTAGCACGTAAGGAACACTCAGGCAAGTCACATAGCAAGTTAGAGGCTGAGTAGACTTGCATCTTCAGCTCCCAGCTGAGAAGAAGGAAATGGAGCCCATGTTGAGAAGCTTTCCTTGCTGGCGCTGTTGATTATCACTTAGCACACAAGTCATGCCATCACAGATGGGGAATCAAGTCCCAATTCGTCCTTGTGAAAGAAGTGTCTTAGGCCCCCTTGTTAAAATGTGTCATTTGTAAAATAGTAGTTGTGAGAAGGTTTACATGAGACAGCATGTGCAAAACATTTGACATCCAATAAATAATAGTGATTTTTTTTCCCCTCTAGTCAGTGAGGGTTTTTCTTCTCCATAGCACATCTCAAGGGTCTTGGAGGGAATTCCTTCACAGGGTATTTGTTAGAAGTCTGTACCTAGTTTATTATTCACTTGTATTCAGAGAAGCACTGCCCAACACGGGACAGAGATAGTAAGGGCACAAGGATAGGTAGGATTTAAAAAGAGCAGCGGGTAGGAGGTGGAAGGTCTGGGTCTGAGCATTGCTCTACTGTGAGGACTTTGAGTTCCCTGAGACACCCCATGTCCCTTCTCTGAGCATTAGTGTCTTCCTCCAAGAAGTGAAGGCATTGAACTTGACCTCAGATGTCCCTGCCAACAGGAGCAACCCATGTTTCCTTGCTTTTTCTCCCAAGCTTCTTTTTCCATGCTATTTATAACACTTTTATTGCTTACTAGGAGAAAAGGAAGCAATCCCATTGGATGACATTGAAATTGACTGAAATGCTTATTGAAGGAATGAATAGGATTCAAGATCACACCCTTGCCTATCAACAAAGATTAAGGGAGGGATGCTTATTTAAAAGAATGGGGAATTTGCCTGGAACAAGGTGGCTTGTGTGTTTGGATCCTTTCTTATGGAGTGAATGGACATAATTCAAAACCAAGCTTTCAGCTGTGGCTTTGCACCCATGGGCGATGTGACCCTGCATAAATCACTTAACTTCTCTGG
Source organism: Urocitellus parryii (assembly GCF_045843805.1). Classification (NCBI taxonomy): domain Eukaryota; kingdom Metazoa; phylum Chordata; class Mammalia; order Rodentia; family Sciuridae; genus Urocitellus; species Urocitellus parryii. The sequence goes on from NC_135536.1 coordinate 129,208,512, forward strand.
GCCTCATTTTCTTCATGTCTTTAAAAAAATCTATTTGCAGGTTTGTATAAAATTACAGCAAGATGAAAAGGTATAGCAGGCCAGTGCAGTGCTCAGACATGAAGAGGTTTGGCTTGGCAGCCTTCAAAGAATGGCTGCTGGGAGTTAGAAAAGAGGCAACTGACTTGTGAAAGACTTCAGGAGGAATTAGGGTGTTTACCCTAGATCCATGCTTCTTAGTAAGGGACAATGTTGTCACCCTCCTCCTCCCATCCAATGGAATATTTGGCAGTCAGTTTTGGTTTTTCCAGACACTGTTGATTGACACAACTGAGGGGACTCTATTGGCATCTGGTGGGTAGAGGTCAGAGGTGCTACTCATCCTGTAATATGCAGAACAGCCCCTTGGGATGTGCTGAGTGAAGTGGTCTCTGGACTGTGTTTGACTTTTCCAGTGCCTGGCACAGTGGTAGAGTTCACAGGTGTGGGTTGAATCAAGGTCATAGGAAAGTAGGGACTTCCTCATTGGATGAATCCCTAGCACACTCAGCACCCAGGGCTGGGGATAAGGTTGGAAGATTTCAATCAAGATAAGTGAGATGTTATCTACCTTTGTCCCTCTACCATGTGAGGCAGCAAGCATCCCACCTCTGGAGTGTTTGAGCAGATGCAGATACCCATTCCTTAGGAGTGCTGAGACCAGAGTCCTGCACTAGACAGGGAACTAGGGATCAGGCCAGGGGCCCTCTAAGAACTTTTCAGTTCTAAGAAACCCTTCTGGGTCCAGGGATTCTGATCCCAAAGGAGACTCATAGATCATGAAGTTCAAGCCCTAAATTTTGTGGAGGGATAAGTAATTGAACACGGGACAGGAGACTTGTCTAAGATCCCTGTGCTGTTGGATATACTGTGAAGATCACATGCCTGGTCTCTCACATCTATTCAAATGCTCCTTCTGCTTGGCCCTCAGCTGTGATTCCAAGAAGGCAACTGAAGTGCTGGAGTTAGCAATGCTTTCTGGTTCTCACCCCAGGAGTTACAGATGTAGCTTAAGGTGTATCATGGGCTAAAAACTTGGCTTGGGTTCATGGGTGCAGGCACAGTGAAAAGCATCAATTTTGATCTTCATAAATAGTCAGCCTGGTACAGCTCCATTGCTGCCTCCCTGAGGAAGCCCCCTCCCCACCCCCTACTCAGTGAGGTCTCCTCTGTGCATCCCTCCATACTAAGCTGTGTCCTCAGCATGTCCCCATCTGACTAGGCTCCAAGGACTGATCTCCTTTTGACCCACCTTCTCCCTTCTGACATTTTTTCCCCTTTTGTATTTCATGGAGCCTCACCTCTAACACCTGAGCTGGAGGAAACTATTCATTCCTCTGCCCCTCCCTCTCCTGACTCTGGACTTGCATCAGATTCACCTCCAAACACCCAATAGGGGTCTGTATATGGCTGATAATATTTACTCTTTGTTGAATAAATGCATGAGCAGATGAGAATTGGATGCTGAGTGACCCCTCCACACACCTCAACCCCTACAGATCAAGGATGTTGTGGGCTATAATTCATTGGGCCACTGCTTCTTCACGGAAGATGGGCCAGAGGAACGCAACACTTTTGACCACTGCCTTGGCCTCCTCGTCAAGTCTGGAACCCTCCTTCCCTCTGACCGTGACAGCAAGATGTGCAAGACAATCACGGAGGACTCCTACCCAGGGTACATCCCCAAGCCCAGGCAGGACTGCAAGTGAGTGCCTCCCTTGCTCCTGCCACACTGGGGCCTGTGCCGCCCTGGGTGACACCTGCTCCCTCCACTTTCTGCTCAGCACTTGATTTCCCCACCTCAGTGCTTCTGAGCAGACCTTAATTGACTTCTACTGAGAACCTGGAGGGGAGGGAGGAATGTGTCTTCTCCCTTCTTTCTTTCTGCTCAGCTTGCCTCATGCAGTTTTGTCCAAAGAGAACCACTGTTCTCACCCATGCACTTTACTTGATGCCATACAGCTTTCTTTGTAGAAAGGAAGGGTTTCCATCCTGACTCCCACAGTGGTACACATTGATCCCAGCCTCACTGATCCTTTTCCAGTCATGGCAGACAAGAGTTAGAGATAGAGCTTCCTGTGCAGCCACCCTTCCAAGCCCAGGGCCTGTCCTGTAAAAATGGCTTCTTTCCTGGGTTCTTCTCACAGATCTAATGCCAGACTTCACCACAAACTACTTTTACCTTAAAGAGGCTTTATTTTTTTTTTTCTTTTCAGTACTGGGGATTAAACCCAGGGGCACTCTACTACTTGAGTTGCATCCCCAGCCTTTTTTATTTTTTATTTTGATACAGAGACTTGATAAGTTTTCCACACTGGGGCTCAAACTTACCATCCTCTTGCCTCTGCTTCCTGAGTCAATGGAATTATAGTTATGTACCACCACACCTGGCTGCGCCATGCCCCTTTTCAATTTCTGAACATTTTATATTCTTAAACAGGCGGCCCTTTAATTAAAAGAAAAAAAATGTTTCAAATGGACAAATAAATGATTTATTAAATCTCTTCAAACTAATATTCGAGTTTCCTGTATGGGTCCATGGTGCAGCAGAATTAATGTTAGCAGGCCTTTATGTGATGCCATTCAATTTCTGTCCCCTCTCTGCAGTGCTGTGTCCACCTTCTGGATGGCCAACCCCAACAACAACCTCATAAACTGTGCTGCTGCAGGATCAGAGGTGAGCTGAAATCCCTTTCATTTGGCAGAGAGTAAGATGGAGATGGCAGAGGCTGCCCCTGAAATATGGAGCTCTTGAGTTCCAACTTCAATTGTTAGTGCAGACAGGCTTAGCTAGAGTGAAGAAGAAAATTAGCCAGTGGGTGGCAGAGAATCCTTTGACTTGGTTTTAAATGACAGCTCTGTCACTTCATAATCCTGGTAACCATAGATAATGAGTACTAAGCACTTTATATATAATAACTTGTTCTTAGAATTTAATTATTTTTTCTTAGAAGGGTGCCTGGCATGTTACTGTTGTAAATTAATGAAATCTGATTCTTGCATCCACACTGTGGCCTAGATATGATTATTATTCCCATCTGATTGAGGAGGAAACTAAGGCAGAGAGAACTAGGTGTCCAGGGGCACACACAACTGGGCATAGTGTGCCAGATGTGAGCATAGTGTTCTGTCTATACAGACTTACTATACCTGTGACCCTGGCCCAACTGGTGCTCTCTGGAGTTTCCATATTTGCAGAATGAAGGGAAAAGGTGAGAATACTTCCTGGTGCATCAGGAAGAGGAGTTTAACCTGCGTAGTATCTCTGAAACCCAGCAATTCAGAGATAGAGTAGAATAAATGTTAGAGTTTTATCAGGGTGGACCTCACAAGCTACTCTTACCTCAAATATTTTGCTGTTTCCCTTCAAGCACTGGACCACATGGAGTTGCTTGGTTGGCAAGTGGAGAAGGGGTCGTAGTATTACACCCACCCCAGTGGGGGCCACTTGGTCATCCTGAGCAGCTGCCTATTGGCGCTGAACTATGTGACTTTCTTGTGCTCTGTCTCAACAGGAAACTGGATTTTGGTTCATTTTTCACCATGTACCGACAGGCCCCTCTGTGGGAATGTACTCCCCAGGTTATTCAGAACACATTCCACTGGGAAAATTCCATAACAATCGAGCACATTCCAACTACCGGGTAAGTCTTTCCAGACAGCACCTCCCTGGCCTGCGTATCTGTCCTCTTCCTGGGTCTGCAGATGATTAGAGCTGAAACAACTGCACTCTTAGCACCAATCTGGAAGAAAACAGCAGTTTCCCAAGCCTGCTAGCCACTGACCATTCTTTATAAGAGTTTCCTATGGTGGGAGCCTTAAAAAAAAATTTTTTTTGGCCTAAGGCATAGCCGTTCCCCTCTAGGAACTTCAGTTTCCTCATCTGTACCATTAAAATTAGATCAGATCATCGGCTTATCAATATGCTTATCAGCATCCTTGAGACCACCTCTGTCCCCAGAGCAGACCTCTGGTCTCAGCTTCACACCAAGTTCTCTTGCCACATCCCACAGTCTATGGTGGATCCTGCATTGACATCAACAACCTCTGGGCCTAGCCAAAAGGAGCAAGATGCAGCTTCACTCTGGCTGAGGGGAGGACAGCTTCTCCTGGCAGCCCCTAGGCTGAGCACCTGAATTTGATTTTGTGATTCATTTGCAGGGATTGCTGGTATTTACTATGAAAAGTTAGTCTTGACCCATAAGCTAAGGAAAATCAACATGATTCCAAAAGTGGCATCAGCATCCTCACCTATTCCCTTCTTGTTCTGTTGCTCGGGGAATGGGTTGTTCGATCTACACAGAGTTAAGTAGGCATATAGGAAACAAGATATTCCTCCATATCTTCATTCACTTCTCAATATTTCTTAAGCATCAAGCAAAGGTTGATGACTAGGATATTGCATCTGCTGACCTCCAAGTGGGATAGCAGTTCAGACCTGAGCATGGAACACAGCAATGGAGCTTGGGAGAGGCTGAGATCAGAGGTACTGCTCTTTGGGCAGAGGTGGTCTCAAGGATGCTGGGGCAGCACATTCTTAAACTGGTGTCCTGGTCTAATTCCTAATGGTACAGAGGAGGAAACCGAAGCTCCTAGGGAGGAATGAATACATCCTGGGTCCAAAAAAAAAAAAAAAAAGTATATATATATATATATATAAATTTATATATATATATATATATATATATATATATATATATATATATATATATTTTAAAGGTTTAATCAAGAGAAGAACAAAAAGGCAATATACTCTCAGAGCAGCCTTGTGCTTACACCTGGGGGAGACCCCTGGCAGTGGCATGTCTCAGAGACTAAGGTGAAAGATAGTTCTGTGGGGCCACAGGTAGAGATATGGAGGAGAACAGCACTACCTTGACAGAGGTGAATTTGCCCAGGGTCTCCAGTGGGGCATTTCTGAGGCTATCATGGGCATCAGTGTTGTGCCCATACAGAGGCACGTGCTGAGGCCATAATGCTGCTGGTGGTAGAGCAGGGGAACAAAGTGGAGAATGAGTTGGCTTCTTGTGGGGAACTGTCAATCTCTGGTCCCTTGAGAAGCTTCCCTGTGAGCAGGGGAGATGGGCCACATAGTACCTGGGAGGTGTGGGGAAGCTGAGAAGGAGAGGAGAAGGAAGAAGAAGGGAGGATAGGCAAGGGCTCACTGGTGCAAATAGGGGGTGAGACTTCAGGTGATAGCCAGTCTCATCCTCTGAGGCAGGTGGGAAATAAGTGGAAAGGACCTCCATCTGGATTAACTTGATTGGTGCTCATGACTAGTGAGCCTTGCCCTATACCACAGTGTGTGGGTCTTCTTCCAAGTATCTTTTCCTGTATATCTTAATCGTCCTCATAGCCTTGCTGTGAAATAGTTGTTATTAACTCATTTTGCAGATGACAAAGACTAAAGAGGTGAGTAGGCCAAGCACAGTGGCTCATGCCTGTAATCAGGAGGATTGTAAGTTGGAGGCCAGCCTGGGAAACTAAGAAAGATGCTATCTCAAAATAAAAAATAAAAAGGACTGGGAATATAACTTAGTGGTAGAGCACCCCTGAATCCAATTCCTAGTACATAAATAAATAAATAAATAAATATACTCTCAGAGCAGTATATTTAGCAGTAGATGGGTGGGTTGATTTTTCTATATATCTTTTCTACTATATTTAGCAGTAGATGGGTAGGTTGATTTTTCTAAAGTCCTAATTCCTGAGAATAGATCTAGGAGTCTAATTCTATATCATCTGACTCACATCACAAGAATGCATACCTTAAGTCCTTGATTTGGGGCCCAGGATAATAACTATAGAAAGAAGTGTGGATTCTGTGTAAGGATTTGACTATGGGGCCTTGGAAAAGAAACTTTTTAGAACTCAGTTTCTTCATCTACACCTTAAACAGGACACTCCCCCCCCCCATATTTGGTCTGAGTCACACAGAACAAGGTAGGTTCTTTTTGCTGTACACTGAAGACCCTCTATTCCATAAATGATGGTTTTACTGGCACATGCAGGAGGCTGTAATAGGCTGGATGTGACAAGATGCCTGTGGTCTGCAATAGCAGCTGAAGTGTCCTCTCTCCCCAGGCTGGCATGATCATAGACAACGGAGTCAAAACCACAGAGGCCTCTGCCAAGGACAAGCGGCCCTTCCTATCTATCATCTCAGCCAGGTAACAGACCCTTGGGAAGACACACCCTCCATAGTGACCCCTCAGTCCAACTCCCTTATCTTCTTCATCTCTTCCTCATCAGTCCTGTTGAGAACTTTCTATGGGCTCAGCATTGAACTAACTGCTGAAGGTACCATGGTGAAAAATCTGAGCAGGGTGAAGTCTGAATTAGGAGTCAGTCTCTAGTAGCCAAAAGGAGATTGAAAATTCTTAGAAGTTTCTAGATCCCTCAGCAAAGCCAATACCTAGAAAGTCAATAGGAATGGCCAGAGCATGGCAGTTGGGGTTGGAATAAAAAAAAAAAAAAAAGTAAAAAGAATAGGGAAGAATTTCACTGTAAATTTAAAACAAAAAAATAAACAAACATGTAGATTATGCCTATAAGTCAACCTGGAGCTCAGCTGAAAGCCAGAGACAACTTTTAAAAGGTGCTGCCAAAACCTGAGGGTCATTATCAAAACCAGTACTCTATAAAAGGTCTAAGTTGTTTGGTCTCCATCAAAAGTGGGCAACACTAGTAACATGACAATGCCCACAGGACACGAGGCACCAATATGCACCGGGCTCAGCACTACATTTTGTAGCTAAGAAGTGCCAAAATAAGGCACTAGTTCAAAGTTGCCCACTAGTTAATGGGAGAGCTGAGTGTCATAGACTGTCCTTCCAGGCCACAGGGGCTGCACTGCATGCCTGGATGGCACTGGATGTCTGAACTTTCCTCTGTGAGTTGATCTCGCTTAAGGGACAGCTCTTAGTGGTGCTGATGGATGAAAAAAGTGATGTTTGCGTCTGCTTGGAGTTGGGCCCTGGAGAAAAGCCTGCTTGCCTCTGTGATGGGCTCAGAAAGTTCACCCCAGAGCCCAGGCAATGCTGATCAGTGTTTATTCAGTGCTGTCTGGCTCCATGAGTACAGAGGAGCTCACAGAGCCCAGGAGGGAGTCAGTACAGCAGATCCTTGTCAACACCCCGTATCTGTCCCATGGTATTCCAGATACAGCCCTCACCAGGATGCTGACCCGCTGAAGCCCCGGGAGCCAGCCATCATCAAGCACTTCACAGCCTACAAGAACCAGGACCATGGGGCCTGGCTACGTGGTGGGGATGTGTGGCTGGACAGTTGCCGGTGAGTCGTGAGTGATGTGTAGCATTAGCACAAAGGAGGTATGAACCATCCTCCCCCCATCTGGAGTATGAACAAGTCAGAGAAAGGAAACAAGACACATCAGCCTCTGGCCTCTCCCAGAGAGGTAGAAGCATTAGAACAGCAGCAGGCAATGGCCAGAAGAAATAAAAAAATATAACCCCAAAACAGCATATTGCCTTCAACCCACAGAGCCAGGTGCTGGGAGTCATGATTTTTCTCTAAATAGTCACTGGCTTCATTCTCTCAAGGTCACACAGCCAGCCAACTAAGAGATGGAAGAAGAAAAAAGTCAGAATATTCAAGGCACCTACTACATGCCAATGCCTTTGTTGCATTTCTTTCTTACCACGGTTTTCAAGAATATAAATTACTATCTCCATTTTAAAGATGGTAATCTAGGCTCAGTTTAATGAGTTTCCCAACATCACACAAATAAGTAAATAATCAAACCAGGACTCAATACTCCAAGGTGTTGGTTTCCAAGACACAGTGAAAAAGGCCAAGAATACTGAGTTCTGAGATAAGGCCCCATATAAAGCCACTGGTCACACTGGACAAATACCAAAGTGACAGGAGCTGAGCAGGAATTTATTTTGTGGGAGTATCATGAAGTGTTCTCTTCATTTGACTTTTTTAAAAAATTTTTTTCATTATTGTTGATGGACTTTTATTGTATTTATTTCTATGTGGTGCTGAGAATCGAACCCAGTACCCCACACATGCTAAGCAAGTGCTGTACCATTGAGCTACAACTCCAGCCCCTTTGTCTGACTTTTGTGATAAAAATGGGAGATCAGAACCACTTGAGAGGCTGAAGCAGGAGGATTGTGAGTTCGAGGCTAGCCTTAGCTAAGTTGCAAGGCCCAAAGCAACTTAGAGACCCTGTCTCAAAATAAATAATAAAAACTGAGCAACTTAGAGAGAATCTGTCCCAAAATAAAGAATAAAAAGGGCTGAAGATGTGGCCCAGTGGTTGAGCACCTGTGAGTTCAATCCCCAGTAACAAAAAAGGTGTATGTGTGTGTATGGGGGGAGGGTGTCAGAAACTTTGTATAGGAGATAAAAGCAAAGGGAATGAAAGGAAATAAAAAGCATGCAAAGAGGGAAACAGAGACACTAAATTGACAGAAGAAGGAAAGAGGCTGCCTTGAAAAGCAGAAATCTGGGGAGAGGCTGACTGTAGGCTGGGAGACGCATGAGTACCAAGCACACCCTGAAAGATGTTCTGGGAGATAGGATTGCTGCCAAGAGATGGAGGGAACTTTGCTCCTCATAAGGAAAGAGGAGTCATTTATTTTTAAAAGAGGGGAAGGGAAAGAAGAGAGCCAATCTGAATTTTTGAAGGAATTTAGGAGAAGAGGGGGAAGGCTTACTCTAACTGGCATTAGAGGGCATATTTCAGTTCAGAAGAAGTGAGAACTTTCTTATAATATGGAATACTATTCGATGAAATCATTTGCTTAGCTGTAGAGCAGAAGCCAATGGCACTTGAGAAGGATACTATTTAGGAGGCAGATGGGGGCCCTGGTAGAAAAGAAACTAGATGGCATCAATGCTGAAATTCTCTGCAAATGTCCAGAGAATTTGTTGGTTCTGATTTCTTGGGCATTTCAGAGTTTAGGTTCCCTATAGAGACAGTAAATGCCAGACTTGGGACAGCAAGAAAAATGGTCATGATCTTCTGCCTGTGGGGCTGTCTCTTCTAATGCTCCATCAGACTCATTCTAAAGAAGCTCCATGCTGGACTGGCACGATGGCTGCAATCCCACATTGTATGTGGTCAGGGACTGACAGAAGATGGGGATCCCTTTTGAGAACTTTGGGCATTTGGTCAATGTGGCCTTTTCAGGAAGGTCACTGTGGTGATCACTGGATGGAGGCACAGATGGGAGGGGGCTCTCCTGGAGGTAGGAAAGCCAGCAGAGGTATTACCACGATAATGCCAATGAGAAAGGATTATAAATAATGAGAACTTTGCTGAAACTGAGTCTTTGGAATGGTGAGCACGTCTGCTAGAAGATCATTGCATTGTTTTAAACCTATTGAGTTTGAGATGTATGTGAAATAGTAAAAATGCTGCAAATTTTGGAAGCATAGGTAGGAAGAGTGACTGATTATAGAATCACCAGCATTTTGGTGGAGAGGCAAGCTGTTAGTCTTTCCCGGGGACACAATAAAGAATGAGGGAACTACAGGAATGCAGGGAGGTGGGTGGTGACGATGTGGAAAAGCTCGGGGGCTGGTTCACATCTGGGAGACAAGAATCAAGAAGCTTTAGAAATGAACTGGAAAATATGATGCTCTGGAAGATGGATCTTGAATAATTGATTTGAACTGGATGGATCTCCAAAGAGGGGGAATGCATATGTCCTAAAATAAAGTACTCAGAGGATGAAAAAGTGCATTTAGTCAAGGGTCGCATGTTTTCTCTTATATGTGGAAGCCAGAGAATAAAAAACAAAAGAAAGGTGAGGGGGAGTGTTCTCTCATGAAAATCAAAAGGAGTAGAGGAAAAGGACCAGAGGGAGGGAGGAGGGGAAAGAAAGGAGAAATACCGAGGAGTGCTATTGGCCAAATTATATTGTTATATTATGTGCATGAACAAATATGTAACAGCAAATCCCACCATCATGTACAACTATAATGCACCAATAAAAAAGCATGGAAAAAATTAAAAATGCACAACTCAGTAATAAACAAACAAACAAAGTGCTCTTGGGAACTAGAGAGCATTCAAGCCACCAGAATCAGCTCAATATGCTAAAACAGAAGGAAACATGGACTCACTAGGCTCTTAAATGCAAGGGTAAGACTTGGGCTTGGGAGTGTAGGTGATATGAAGCCACTGGAGGTGTAGGAAACAGAGAATGATTGGTGACAATGGCACTTAGAGAAAATGAGCCTGGCAGGATGTCCAGGACAGGTGGAAGGAACAGAAAAGTGGTACTATCTGCCTCAGGATGGAGGACTTGAAGACAGCATAGACCCAGACTCAGCTCAGGTCCTGTATGATCATCTGTCAGGTGGGACCAGACTCCCTCCAGAAGCATGCTCACCTGGACACTTAAAAAGGGTAGAGTGAGAAAGCAGCAGAGTAGGTGACCACAGTGCAATTGCAAAATTTCTTCATGCTTTTCTCAGAACCAGCATCTTTCTGAATTCCAGGAACTAGGAATTTAGTTTTTGTGCTGTTGTGGCTGAAACAGTAGTAAGGATGGCAAGTCACATAACTCACCTGTCCCCAATGCTGGCCCTGAGAGTGAACCCCTCCAGGTTCTCTTGGATAAATCCCCTATTAGACCTGCAATTGCAGATGGTGGGCTGGGGAGGGAGACTTATGAAACTGAGCCTGCCCATGGCTTACTGAAGGTAAGACTACTGGGGTCACTGTTTTCTCTCTGGAGTCAGACACAGATGGGAGTGGATTCAGACTGTCCCCTTACTTTGCAGAGTACAGAATCACAATTCCCTCTCCAAAGTCAAACTGTGTACATGACTTTGATAAGCATGGAACACATCTTGACTCTCTGCTCTTGTCCTCAGGTTTGCTGACAATGGCATTGGCCTGACCCTGGCCAGGTAAGAACAACTGTCCTTGTGCTTGGTCCTTTATGGGAATTTGTCTCTAGACTTTTCACCCCAAACATTTTCTCTCTACAGTGGTGGAACATTCCCATATGATGATGGCTCCAAGCAGGAGATAAAGAACAGCTTGTTTGTTGGTGAGAGTGGCAACGTGGGAACGGAAATGATGGACAACAGGATCTGGGGCCCTGGAGGCTTGGACCACAGTGGAAGAACCCTCCCTATTGGCCAGTACGTTTGCAACTGTGATAGTCACTTGGTTTTGTGTGGCTTAACCTAAGTGACAGCAATGGAAGGAAAACATTTGTGGGTGATTTCTCTCTGTTGACTATGAATTTTTCTGTCCAGAGACATAACTGAGGTGATTGAGACTAGCAATGAAGAGGTGGAATCTGGATCAGGGAGACAGAAGCCAACAACATTGAATTTGAATCAATAGGATAGCAAGGCCATCAGAACGCATAATATGGCCCTGGTCTATGATAATGAGAATATCATTTCCACAATGTGGGACTGTGGGTCCTGGTCTTCTCCAATAGGAGGTTCACTTGGAGACTTTTATTCATTTCTGAGGATGGAAAAGTGACAGAGCACTCTTACAGGAGAATAAATTGGAGGGTGGCAAAACCCACAGCCATGCCTCATGTAGACTGGGATCTTCAACCAGGAGATGGGATTATCCTTGGGTAGACACATTCTTAGTGCTGCCATGCCCACAAGAGATAAGGCAAGTTTTCCCAGGGGCTTGAGGGTTAGAACTGATTTAGTTCAGGAAATACTTTGCTAGCAGTCAGATTTGTTCAACAATTAAAATAGCAGGACTGTCCTGAAAGCTCTGTTGCTCCTAACTTGAGGAGATCAAATGAAGGCTGGATGATGACTAGGTGGCTGGGCAACAGAGCAATGTACTCAGTCAGTTCCTTGGAAAGCACAGCCTGGGTGAGCAGGGAGGATTCCCTCCCCTTCTGTTGCTAATTCTGCCCAGATGTGAATTCAAGCCAGAGAGGAAGACTCTAGCTCACCAGCAATGCTGTTGTCCCAGGGTTCCCTGTGATAAGCTCAGCCCTGCTTTTTTCCCTGTGGTTTCTTCCCTAAGGAAATATAATCCCCTTGTGCTAGAGTCAGGACACAAAATATATACAGACATAGGATGTCCCAGCTGAGTGGAGGTGCATATTGTAAGGGACTTTGCAAAGGCTGATTCTGGTCTCCTGGGATATGAACTAATGAGAAGTCCTTGTTTCTGTCTCACATAAGAAATATAGCAGTCCCTTCCATCACATTGATAAGTGACTCTGGGTCTGCATATTAAGGATTTCATGGCAGAGAGTTCCCAGCCTCCTAGGGCTGGAATGTTCTGCTGAGTCCAGAGATGGTCTTGTTTAAGGACATCTGAAGGTTCTGTCAGATTCAGGAAGGTTCCTCACACTGCATTTCAAAGCAGGAACCTGGGACTGTACAGTCCCAATCACAGTAGATTCATGCTGAATAGAACCGGGTTAGAGTCTGAAGGTAAAGGTAATATATAATTTAAGTTTAGAGCTTACAAGAATGGGCTGTCCCTAAAATACCTTCAATGGTAAAATGCATGGAACCACTCCATGAGAATCAGGATTCAAGGTGATAGCATTAATAAGTTATAAATTAAACACATAAAATGCAAGGAGCTTGTGGTGTCCACTGAAGTTGGGTTGACAAGATTGATGTGAGCAGGGACTTTTTTCCAGAGTCATGCTGGAATGGAGGGGGCCCAAGTTGGGAAATGGGATAGTGGTCTTCTAAGCGACAGATCCATATCTGTTTTCTACTCCTTCTTCCCACCCTTTTTTTATGTTCCCTGTAGAAAGTTATCAACACAAAGGAAGAGACACCAGTATAAGCACAATGCTAGACTTGAAGGTCCAAGGGCCAATAAAGGCCACAGGAAGCCCATTTGGTACCTCGTGGGCCCTGGCTCCCTATAATCTGCTCAGGAGTCTGAGGCACATGGGAGCAGCACCTCTGGGCAACCTCCTCCTGCCAGGCCAAGGCAGTTTCTAAGTCTGGTTCTTCTCCAGCCCTTACCATATTCTTTCTCCTGCCTTCTGGGTGTCAGGATTTCTTGGGACCCTCTGTCACTCTATAGTCTTGCTTCTCAGCAAGGGCTGTCTTTTTTTTAGAGATGCTTGGAAAATTGCATTGCAGATATTTTTTTTATCACCTTCCATTCTGTGTCTTTTTTTCCCCTCAATTTCCCAGGCCACATTGCCAATTCACAAGGAGAAACTTCTGAGTCTTAATCTGATTACATTGTTATAGCAACTAAAACTAAGGCGTTAATGAGTAACAGTACTCCCTTCCCAGTGGATATAATATTGGCACCCTCCAGTAGCATTTATAGTATTTACCCAATGATTCTTCATATGATGGAAAAGTTGGGGGAAATATTTGAATAGAGGGTCTTCCCCTAAGCCTCATGCCAGCAATTAGATGAGTATTTATTTGTCCACCCATTCACCTATCCACCCATCCATCCACCCATCCATCCATCCACCAATCTGTCCATCCATCCACTCATCCCATCCATCCATCCATCTACCTATCTATCCTCTTATCCATCCATCCATCTGTCCACCTGGTCATTCATCCAGCAATCATTCATTAACACTTGCTGTGTCAATACATGCTTTCTCGGTAGATTAATTAATGAATCAATAATGATTTGGGGTTGGGGAAATTGCTGGAGGTGGGGACCAGGACTGGTTTTACCCAGAAAGTTTCTCCTGCCACCCTCCTCAGAAGAGACAAACATAACATTCAAACTGATGGCTGACTTCCTAACTCCACAGGAATTTTCCAATTAGAGGAATCCAGTTCTATGATGGCCCCATCAACATCCAGAACTGCACCTTCCGAAAGTTTGCTGCCCTGGAGGGACGGCACACCAGTGCCCTGGCCTTCCGCCTGAACAACGCCTGGCAGAGCTGCCCTCACAACAACGTGACCAACATTGCCTTTGAGGACGTCCCGGTAAGTGAGGCGCCAGGACAGCCTCCTAGCCAACCCAGACTTTAGATGGTGATTCACAAGTCCCCCAGGGCTTGGAGATTGAGCTGTTGCCACCACCACAGGGGTTGAATAGCCTCCTCCAAGTAGGCTGGGCCATGTCCCAGTTAGTTCTGTTTCCAAACTGGAAAAGTACAGGCATAGGTCACCCCATGGGTCAAGTCTTGGTAAGTACCCGCTCGCCCTCCCTGATTGGAACCCACTTATGCCTCAGCAGGAACTGTAGGCTGGACTTAGGGTTCTGAGGCTGTTCCTCCAAGGCTTTGACATACTGGGTCTGGTGACCAGACCACCTGAGTTGGCAAAAATAATCTAAACCCCAGCAGTTTCCAAGGGAAGTCTTTGCCAAAGATGTCCTGTTTAATCTCACCCTGAGAGAAAAGTGTAAACAGGGGCCTCCTGGCCATAGCAGAGCCAGCAAACTAGGAGCAAAAGGTGAGGAGATCAGAACAGGGCTGCTAGTGACACCAGGCAGGTCCAGATCTCATGGCACATTTTCTTTGGGTTATGGATTCCCAGGCCTTTCCCTCCTCCCCTTCCCTTCTTCCTTCCTGTCTCCTTTCTCCTCTTCCCTGCTCCTGCCTCTTCCTGTTTGCCAGTGACAACTGGCAGGATGTGAAACTTAAGTGACTTAATTTCTTCACTCAGGCCACTGAGAGCCTGAAAGAGGTGAATTGCTGAAATCTTGAAGGGCTTGTGCTGCAGAACTGTGACCCAGAAACACACCACATACTCAGCACACTCAACCTTTACATACACGTACACCCCATATGTGTGTGTACACATCCTTATACAAACATTCACCATCCCGTCCCCACCCTTCACACACACACACACACACACACACACACACACACACACACACACACACATTCTCTCTCTCTCTCTCATTGCTAGTCCCCCTCCTCCCATCTGTGCAGGAACTATAGGCTGGACTTAGGGTTCAGACCCATCTCCGAGGTCACCATGGCAACCAGCCCTCCAGTGAGCAGAAGCCAAAGTTACATGCTGGGTCTGAGAATGAGGCATGGTGAACTTTGGCTGTTCTTCCGGCTCCATAGCAGAGGTCAGCCATGCGGTTTCCTACAGTGCCCAAGAGCATCTTTGGTTTGGCTGGTTTGTAATGTCAGCGGAAATCGGAAACTTTACCCTGGCCTGATGACGGCTATAGCTTCCCTTCACCTTCTGGCCCGGCCTAATTTTCCTGGGATCTGTTCAGATTACTTCCAGAGTGTTCTTTGGAGAGCCTGGGCCCTGGTTCAACCAGCTGGACATGGATGGGGATAAGACGTCCGTATTCCATGACGTCGATGGCTCTGTGTCTGAGTACCCTGGTTCCTACCTCACCAAGGATGACAACTGGCTGGTCCGGCATCCAGACTGCATCAATGTTCCTGACTGGAGAGGGGCCATCTGCAGTGGGCGCTATGCACAGGTGGGAATGTCCCCTGGGGTGGGTCACTCCCTCACACACTCATGCAATACATACTCAGTGAGTGCCTGCAGTGTGTCCAGCTTTGCGTTGGGCCAAAAAGAGATACAGAATTCTTTTTTTTTCTTTGTTTTTATTTTTCCCCACACCTAGAAAGATTTTCACAAAATCAAAATTGAAACACTTTGTGGCAGAATGCTTAGATTTAGGGCTAGATGTTTGGATTCAAGTAAGGCTCTAGCACTTACTATGTGACAGTGAGCAAATTGCTTCTACTCTTGATGCTTCAACTTCTGCATCTGTAAAATTGGGATAATAGTTGAACCTTCTTAATGAGATTTTAGAGGTGACTTCGGATGGTGAAAATAAAATCAATGCTTCATCTGCCCTATGCAGTAGAAATATAATGCAAGCTGGGTGCAGCCGCACATGTGGGTAATCCCAGTGACTTGGGAGGCTGAGGCAGGAGGATTGCAAGTTCCATGGCAGCCTGTACAAGTTAGCAGGACCCTGTGTTGAAAAAAAAGGCTCTAGAGATGTAGGTCTGTGGTAAAGCCCACTTAGGTTCAATTCCCAGTATTGAAAAATAAATAAATAAATAAATAAAATTTAATTTAATAATAGTTTGTATAAGTATACTCAAAATACTCTCTCAACATGTAATCCACATAAAATTACTGATGAAATACTTTACTTTTTTTCTGTTCTAAGACTTCAAAGCCCTACATTTATTTTATATTTATAGCTCACTCATTTAGAATGTCAATTGGCAACAAAATAAAAAGCAGGCATACCAAAACTATCAACTTGTGTTTAATAGGAAAAAATATATTTTACATTGCTTTGATTTTGAAACTTAAATTAATTAAAATAAAATTTAAAAATCCAGTCCTGAGCCACATTGGCCTTATTTCCAAAGCCAGTGGCTACTATAGGGGACAATGCAGGTCTGGATAGCACCAGGAATGGGGCAGGACCATAAGTATGAGTTAGCCATTATTGTGGTATTATTACTGCCATTATTTAGATGAATGACTGATGAATGCAAAAAGAGGGAACCTGAGAAAATGAAGATTTCTCAGATGAAGAGGGGAAGCATAGTGAGTGGTCCAGGGGGGAAGTAGATGTGTACGAATGAAGGAGCTGTCTCATGGCTCCTCCTTATAAGGCCAGCATTTTTATTGCCAGGTGTCAAGAATTGGGGCATTAGAGTACAGCTAAATGCAGTTTGGGGGGTAAAGAGAGATAGCAGAGGGAGTTAGTGCCAGGCTGAGGGGAAAGCATCACAGAGGCAAAGTAGGCACAGGGTGCAGCTGAGGAAGAGGGTACCAAAGGTGGGAGGGGCTAGTATTAGCAAGAGGAGGGACCAGAGGAAAGCAAGGGCAGGGAGCAGGGGCAGGAAGGAGAGTGTCTCTTTCTGCAGGAGACAGTGAGATCATGTGTTGAGAATTCAGGGAGTGGGCCTAAGGAGGATGGCCTGCAGAGAGTGATAAAGATGCAGAAGAGGGATGTGGAAGAGCTGCTGAAGAGCGTGGAAAATGTTGGCAAGAGTCATGGGGCAGGAGCGCCTGGTGGTGTTGAAAACCCGGTGGAGATCAGAGCTGGTGCATTTGAGAGGCACCTCTCTCCCAGGCCAAGGGGTTTTCTCAGCTGTGCTCAAGAGCCCTGGGAGAAGAGGTGGAATGATCCAAGGCAAGGATTCTGCTGTATGTGTGGATAAGGCAAGGGCCAAGATGCTAATGGGAATGATCTAAGGAGGATAAGAAGGGAGGTAGAGTCAGAGGGGAGCTGATAGATGGATATCATGGCTTGGAAAATTGAAGGATGGCCAAATCCTACAACCATGTATCCATACTCTTGGCAATATACAGCATCACTGTGCTAAGACTTGGTATTGTGCTAGGCACTGTAGCACACAACTGTAATCCTAGCCACTTGAAAGGCTGAGGCAGGAGAATCACAAGTTCAAAGCTAGCCTCAGCAACTTAGCAAGACTGTCTCAAAATAAAATGTGAAAAGGGCAAAAGATATAGCTCAGTGGTAGTGCACCCCTGGGTTAAATTCCCAGGACTGGGGGAAAAAAAAAAGACTTGGTATCCTATGTGAGGCCTTCCTTTTCCTTCCCTCCCTCTCTTTCTGATACATTACTTATCTTCTGTAGAAAAGGGCTGATTATCAGAGGTTGCTGGGTTATCATAACTGGCTACTGGATGATTATTACTAATAATCTCCCCCCCCTTTGTGTTATAGCTTAGAATGTGCTTTAACAGCTAAGCATGGTGGTACATGCCTGTAATCCTAGCTACTTGGTAGGCTGAGGCAGGAGGATCACAAATTTGAGGCCAGCCCAGGCAATTTAGCAAGGGCTTGTCTCAAAATAAGAAAACAAAAAGGGCTAAGGATGCAGCTCAATGGTAGAGCACTAACCTAACATGCATAAGGCCCTGAGTTTAATCCTCAGAACCACAAATAAACAAAAATATTTAATAGACCTTTTACCTTTTGATGTCCATGGCAAGTCTATAAGGTGGGCAGGGTTGGAATTTCTCTATCTTTGTCTGTGATAAAAACTAGAGGGGAAAATAATCCTTTCTTTCCAAAGGCATAACTTTATTATACATTGTATGATGGTCTCTTTTAGCCACAGCTTTACAGGTTGTTAGTCAACTTTTTGTCACTGTGACAAAATACCTGAGAAAAAACTTAAAAAGTGGAAAGGTTTATTTTGGCTCATTTTTCAGTCCATGGTTGTCCGGCTTCATTGCTCTGGGCCTGAGGCAAAGCAGAACATAATAGCAGAAGAGTGTAGCAGAGGAAAGTTACTCACATTGTGACACACAGGAAGCAGGGGAAAAGGGCCTGGGGACAAGAAATACCTTTCCAAAGCATGCCTCCAGTGATCTACTTCCTCCAGTGAGGCCCCATTCCTACATTTTCCACCACCTCCCAATAGTCCCTTCAATTATGAACCCATCAATCCAATGATGAGATCAGAGCCCTCATGATCCAATCACTTCCCCAAAGTTCCAATTCTAAACACATCTGCATTGGAGACCAAGACTTCAACACATGAGCTTTTGTGGGACATTCCAGATTTAAACCAAAATGGATGCCACACTATAAATATGGGACTTAACATAAAACAGGACAATGTTTTAAACGAAGGCTGGTCCCTGGGATTCAGTGGCTGATAGTATTGCTTTCAATGTTTTTCTCTGAATGAGACACCATGCACTCATCCCGTGCACATGGGCTGACCACAAGGGACAGACACTAGAGTCAGAGGTAGAAGTAGGGCAACACACCCAGGTACACACTCAAATGCAATCAGAGCAATGGTCAATTAAGCATCAGCTGCATTTTCAATAGAATTAGAAAAGTCTTTTTGCCCTTATTTCTCCTTCCACATGTCCTTCCTTTTACCAGAATACTTCTCTGAATACTAAGCAAACTCTCCCCAAGTGCTACTTAACAGAGCACTTTTTTTTTAAGATGCACAGAAAGCATTAGCTGGATTATACAGTTCTGCTTGGGCTGCATCCACCAGCAGAAAGAGATGTCCCCTTATTTGGCCTTCCTTTCATTCAAGCCTTCTAAAAAGGGCTCTGTGAAGAGAAAGTGCTTTTGAAACTGCTGTCTTTAGTCAGATGTTAACCAGACGCTGCTCTTGGAATAATCCCTTGTAATCGCCTCCTTGTGCATTTCCTTTTTGGGTTTTAAAAGATGTACATTCAGGCCTACAAGACCAGCAACCTGAGAATGAAGATCATCAAGAATGACTTCCCTACCCATCCTCTTTACCTGGAGGGGGCCCTCACCAGGAGCACCCATTACCAGCAGTATCAGCCAGTCATTACCTTGCAGAAGGGCTACACCATCCACTGGGACCAGACGGCCCCTGCTGAGCTGGCCATCTGGCTCATCAATTTCAACAAGTGAGTGGGTGACCTGGGGATGGCTGCGCCAGCTGAGCACAAGACAGTGGTGACAAGGCTAAGCCAATGTGATCCCTGCAGGAGGCATTGGAGGGTTCAGATCCTTCAGGAGTTAAAAACAGGTTGAGCCCCTACTCAGCATGGGTGACCTTGAAAAGACATCTAACCTTAGTTCATTCACCTTTGTGGGGTGGGGATTGTATGACCTCACCAGAATTCAGAGAAGAAGTAAGATAATAAATGTGTAACAGGTATGTCACCCAGCATCTGCAATTACCAACCACTCAAGAAATGGCAAAAATGAATAGATATTACTGTTGCTGATTCACAGAGAGGGAAATGAAGATCTGTGAGGGAAACTGACTAGGCCAAGGGCATCTGCATCCTCTTTTTTGTGTTTAAGTTCAAGTGTTTTCTTTGTGCATTATTTGCTTGTCACACTACCCTTGTAAGACAGATATTTATCTGATGCAGAAAATGAGACCTAGAGATAAAATGGGCCTTACAGTCCTGACCAGGAAGGGGATGAACCTAGATCCCTCAGGTCCTATGCTTTGAACCATAGTCCAGTTGAAAGAATGCCTTTCCCAACCAAAGTTCCATAGGGAGCACCCCCAGCACAGGCCTTGGAGCCCACAGCCAGCCTACTCCAGTGGGCCTCCATGCTCACTGGAAGCTGCCACCTCTCCCTCTCCTCTTGAGCACTCAGGGACTCAGTCATTACCCATTACCAACAGCAAGATCTTCTCAATATTTCCCATACAAAAATTCTTTGGTGTCTCTTGGAGGGCACCCCAGGTCCCTAGGGCCTGGACATCCTTGCTTGGAACTGATTCTACTTCTGGTCCTAGGGGGGACTGGATTCGAGTGGGGCTCTGCTACCCACGAGGAACCACATTTTCCATTCTCTCGGATGTTCATAATCGCCTGCTGAAGCAAACATCTAAGACGGGCACCTTTGTGAGGACCTTGCAGATGGACAAATTGGAGCAGAGCTATCCTGGCAGGAGCCACTACTACTGGGATGAGGACTCAGGGTAAGGAGGCTCCCACTGCCTGTGGGGAAGTGACTTGTTCTCCTTTTGTCCCCCTGGCCTTTCCATAATCCTAAAAACAACCAGATAGTAAATGCCAGCTAATGCAGAACACTTTCCTATATCCTTTTTTTTTTTTTTTTTTTTGGTGCTGGGGGTTGAACCAGGGCCTTGTGCATGTGAGGCAAGCACTCTACCAACTGAGCTATATCCCCACCCTTCCTATATGCTTTGATCCTAAGGCTGACTGCATCATGCACATATTTCTAAAGCTGTCAAGTCTAGGAAAGAACTAAATACTCTATTAAATATACCTGTGGATTGTAGGGAATTTATCCACCCCCCCCATAAAAAAATGAAGGCATCAAATCTGAATTAAAAATAAAAACAAAAATGTGCATTATTCTAAAAAAAAAAAAAAACACCCAGTCACGACCAATGACATTACACCTAATTTATAGATGGGCAAAGAAGACACAAAGAAAATAGGAGTAATTTACTCCAAGACCTCAGCACAAACATGGCTGGATTTGAACCTACAACCATCTGTATCCAAAGTCCCTCAGCCTTTTGTTAAACTACCCTAGATTCTATTTAGCAGAGGTATGATGGAAACAGAGTATCTGTTCATGGCAACAAGGGAGCTATTTGGTCCCTTTCCTTAAATGGAAATTTAGTTTAGTGACATAAGAATGTCAATACATCTTCAAAGTGATGAAGCTGATGATCGGAAACCCTCAAGTCAGGGTAAAAAGGTCATTTATGGACATTTTTCTATTCTCTTTTGTGGGAGGAGGGTATTAGGGATTGAACCCAGGGGTGATCCAACACTTAGCTACATCCCCAACCCCCAGCCCTTTTAATTTCAGTCTTGCTAAATTGTCAAGACTGGCCTTGAATTTGCAATCTTCCTACCTCAGCCTCTTGTGTTGCTGGGATTACAGGTGCCAACCACTGCACCTGGCCCATTTTTCTATTCTTATTTTTAAAGTCCATGAGAAGTAAATAGAAACCAGATGTTGTGTTTTTTTTTTAAGAGAGCTATCCATTCAATGAAGGGAAAATTAAATTAAATTTTAAAGGTCAGAAGTACAAGGACAATGTTGGGGTTGAGAAACAATAAATAATGCCCCCTTTTCCTGCATAAGTTCCAAAGCAACTGTGGGGCAGACCGAATAGCAGGTGAAGAGGACACTTCAGTTGTTCAGTTGTTCTACTGATGATGAAGCTACTGGAGGACAGAGCTTCCCAACACTGTCCCCAGTTTTACCCACCTGGCTGGGCCAGTACCACACAATCACAGGCCCAGCCCCCAAAATTTAGGGTATAGAAGGGTAGATGGGGCAAACCATATGCCCCAAACCCATCAATCAGATGAGAAGTGGACAAAGGATGGGTCCAGGAATATCTAAAAAAATTCCTGTATATAAAAGCTAGAGGAGGAGGAATAGATATCCCACACACACCAGAGGAAAGTATTATCATTAAAACAACAAATGTCAGTGAGTCCCTGTGACATCATCCATGCATATTTTCTTCTTCTTTTAAGATTGTGGGAAATGAGATGCCCCAAAGATGTGAATTTTTTTCCAGTGGAAACTGCCACTAAATGAATCAAACATCTTTTATCCAAACTTTTGGAGTTATTTGGGTTTTTTGGTGTTGGAGATGGAACCCAAGGCCTCATGAAATCTAGGCAAGCACCCTTATTGTGGGATGACTAGCACCCTGCCAGGGTAGGTTCCTGCTCAGGAGATGTGAGTTGCCTGGGAAGAAAAAAGTCTGAAATAATTAGTAAGAAATAGAGATAGAGCTAGAAATTAGATGAAGCAGAGCATCTGTTAGGTCTTCTAGTCCTGATAGGAGGAGTATATCAAAGGCAGGGATAAGATTTCAGCCGGAGGAGTCTTGCTTCTCTGGTGTGGCAGGGGTCTTGCAGTAAACAGGTTAACTGGCATTTTGGCAGGCCACACCCATCTCCAAGAGGCGGTGTGGCTCTAGTGGGTCACACCATCTCCGATGCTATGCTGACTTGTGATGGAGCTGGGTAGAAAGCCGCATAAACTAGGCTTCTCAAACCAGCAGGGTTGCTGCTGGGAGTTCTCGATACCAGGCTTTCCTACCTAATGGCTTCAACATCATTTGAGTTCATGCACAGTTCACATATGGGTCATGGATGGCTTCTGGCACACTCTACCACTGAGCCACATCCGTAGCTCCTGATCAAAAACCATAGGTTTTTAAAACCTATGATTTGTCCCCTTGTCACCTTTAGGCAGGTTTTGCTGCATAATTTAACCTTGTTTTGGGTAGCTAAGAGTATCATTTTGCCTACTGTTTATTAAATGATGCTTTAAATCAGTGATGTCCCTGGGGACTATAAGCTGGGTAAAATGAGATGTATTTCCTATGAGGAAGGGTTCAAATTCTTGGACTTTTTTTCATGCCTGGGACTGTGTTTAATCTTTCTGCCTTCTAACTTCTTTATTTCTTACTAGATTCAGAGCACCTACTCTCAGTAGCTATCTTTTAATCTATCATGGGTCGGGATACTTGATTACTAGCTTGTTATAATTAGGGATGAAATGAAAATAAGTAGGCTAAAAATGAGGAGATTCCAAAGTATGAAGTATATGTGCTGTGGATTGTCTGTTTTTAAAGATTAAGAAAATACTCAAAGTGGTTTTAGCTGTGTTCTGAACAACTGAGTTTGCTAGATGCCACCTAAGTGGGCTATTACCAAATTATAAGCAAGCCTACTACTGAAAGTACCCATGGATAGTGCTGCTCTCAAATATCACCTGATCATGGCCAGGGGCTTACTGTCATCAGGGTTCATGCTCCTTCTATGCCTCCCAGGGCCTTGCAGCTCAGGTCTGCCAACTAGAATACATCCAAGTTGCAATCCAGGATGAGGGAAGGCAAATGCAGTCTTTAAAATAAGGAGCATGGGCTAGATGATCTTGTAGGTCCCTCCCAGTTCAGATAATCTGCTGTATTCTGGCAACAATGTAGCCGTTTATCCCCTATTATATTTTGGCAACAGATAATCTGCTGTATTCTGCCAATCTACTGTATTCTGAATGCTGCTAAATCTTGTGCAAAAGCTGGGAGCCAATCCCACTTCTGCCCCTTGGTTTCCTGGTATGGTTTCCAGAGGTGTATGAGAGCCCAGGCAGGATGTGACCATGGGAGGGCTGGGGTAGAGTGCTTGCTTTATAGGCCCGGGGATCAATCCCTAGCACCACACACACACACACAAAAAAGATGTGACCATGAGAAGCCTGAGCTGCCCTCCTCCTAAACTCCTTAAAGGAAACTTGCCCCGCCTCCTCAGCTTCCCTTCTGACAGAGCAGGGAATGCATACTGTCCAGGCTCTACTCTCAGCCCACCAGCTTGAGACCTCTATAGCCACTGGTTCTGTTTTATTCAGGGATCACTTAATGCAAGAAACAAAGTTTATTGATGTTAATGTCTAGAATCATGAAGCCACTCAGTGAGCTCAAGTCAAATGAAGAACACCAGCGAGTAGGAGGGTGGATGTGCTGGGGAATGATATTGGCCAAATTATATTCTTATATTGTGTGTTCGAATGAATGTATAACAACAAATCCCATCATCATATACAACTATAATGCACCAATTAAAAAATGTGTTAGAAGATGGAGGTCCCACTGAGAGGAAATCAAGGCTCCTTCTCACATTCTCATACATGCACTTCCCCTACACACACATGCTTAGCCTCTGTATCTACTTCTTGCCTCAAGCCTTCCTCTCCAGATTACTCAGGAGGCACATGGCACAAGATGGCTACCTCAGCCACAGTCCATGTGGACTTTCAGTTTGGACCAACCAGTAGTTAAAAGACCCACTGGGTCTTTTAATTCTAATTCACAAGAGGAAACTCTTCTTGGTTATCAGGTAGCTAATGAGCAGCTGCTCTGCAAGTCCATTGTGTGCCCTGGTCTGACCAGCTATGGTGTGATGAGGGATGGGAGCACATCATGGCACAACCCAATGCTTAGGGCTTAGTGTCTCAGAGAGAGTGAAATCAGCAGAGAGTTGTGTGCTGGGTGTCCACACCACATCTTTTGATGTGGGACTCAGCCTGGAAGCATTTTTCTGAGCTAAAAGCACAATGATAATGAATCCCAAGTTAGTATGTGGCTTAGCCATAATCTGACTCCCTGTAATATTGGGCCAGCTTCCTTTACAATAATTATTATTTTAAATAAATTCTAAAATAATTTTTGGAATAAGTTATGGTTTGGAAAAAAAAGAGTGTTAGAAAGGGAGATAGCATTTCCTCATAACACACAATGATGAAATGGAAAATTCCAGTTCTGTCACTCCCCAGCTGTGTGGTCCTAGGCAAGTCACTTCACTTCTCAGGGCCAGTTTCCTCCTCTGGGAAGTCCGGATGATAACAGAACCCATTGGACAGGGTTGAGGATTAAATAAGATCATTTATCAACTTATAATATGTGCATGGCATAGAGCATGCTATAATAGCCATCATTATTAGTTTCTTTTTCTTTCCTTTTTTTTTTTTTTTTTTTTGTTTCAGTATAAGCACCCAGGGGTGTTCTATCACTGAGATACATTCCCAGACCTTTTTATTTCTTATTTTGAGACTGGATCTCTCTAAGTTTTCGAGGCTGACTTTGAACTTGAGATCATCTTGTTTCCTCCTCATCCCAGCTTCCTGAGTAGCTGGGATTTCAGGCATGAGCCTTTGTGCCTCGCTCATTATCAAGTTTTTCTTCAGTGTACCTGCTTTTTATTTCTCCAACTGCGTATGATCATTTGGCAGTCATGGGTCTGTTTTGTAAGGCCAACCAGGTCTCACCCCAGGGACAAGGACATGGTAAATGTTGTGGGTAGGGAGGAGGTACTGAAGGTCCCACATGAACATCTGTGATACCTCCCATATGCAGGCTGCTGTTCCTGAAGCTCAAAGCCCAGAACGAGAGGGACAAATTTGCCTTCTGCTCCATGAAAGGCTGTGAGAGAATAAAGATCAAAGCTCTGATCCCCAAGAATGCAGGTGTGAGTGACTGCACAGCCACTGCCTACCCCAGGTTTGCAGAGAGGGCTGTAGTGGACGTGCCCCTGCCCAGGAAGCTTCTCGGTACTCAACTGGTGAGTGGCGGAAGACAGCCTGGACCCTCTGTCTCTGTGGGCCCAAACTCAGTCAGGCTCCACTCTAGACATCTGTCCTGCTCTAGGAACTGTTTCCTGTTGTGGGGTCAGCGGTCACTGAGGGAACAACTACTCAGATCTGATAACACCTTGGGTTGTATTTGTATTCCAGAAGACAAAAGACCACTTTTTGGAGGTGAAGATGGAAAGTTCCAAGCAGCACTTCTTCCACCTTCGGAACGACTTTGCTTATATTGAAGTAAGCAGTGCTGATCCCTGTGGGGTCCTCATTAGCTCCATGAAAGGCAGTATGTCATTTCCTAGGGCTGTTGAAATAAGTTATCATGACCCATGCAGCTTAAGGCAAAGCAAATTACTCTCTCGAAGTCCTGGAGGTCAGAAGTATGAAATCTTAGAAAGGGCTGGCTTCTTCTGGAGGTGCTGAAGGAAATGCTGTCCGGTGCTGCTGCTGATCCTTGGCAAACCTTGATTCACAGGCACATTATTCCAGCTTCTGCCCTGTCTTCACAAGACTTTCTGTCCTGGGTGTCTGAGTCTCACATCCTGCTCTGCCTTTATAAAGGCACCTTATCACTGGGTACAGTGGTGCTCACCTATAATCCTAGCAATTTGGGAGGCTGAGGCAGGAGGATGGCAAGCTCAAGGCCAGTCTGTGCAATTTAGTGAAATCCTGTCTCAAAATAAAACATAAAAAATGACTGGGGATGTAGCCAGTGGTAAAGTGTCTTTGGATTCAATCCCTAGTACCAAAATAATAATAACATAATATAAAATAAAATAAGGACACCTATCATTGGATTAAGGACCCACCCTAGAAATCCTAGATATTAATTTTATCCTGAGATCTTTAATACTAAGTTGTATGTGTATGTAATTAATACATCTACAAAGACACTATTTCTTTTTTTTCTCCTCTTGATACTGGGGATTAAACTCAGGAGCACTTCACCCTATCCCTAGCCCTTTTTATTTTTCATTTGGGGACAGGTCTTGCTAAATTGCTACGGCTAGCCTCAAACTTGCAATCCTCATGCCCCAGCCTCACAAGTGGCTGGAATTACAGCATGAACCACTGTACCTGTCTTGAAAGACACTATTTTCTATATAAGGTCACTTTCACAAACTCCAGGTGGACCTATCACTTGGGGACCACTGTTGTACCCACTACAGAGGGCTCTAGGGAATTAAGGAGGTTTAAGGCTTGAATAACCACATAGGCAACATCTGTCTTCAGGGTTTGCATGGGAAGCCCCCAGGCAGGAGCACTCCAGGTATTGGCTGCTTTCAGGGTCTCACCTCAAACCCATATTGCTCTGGCTCTACAGGTGGATGGGAAGAAGTACCCTGGCTCGGAAGATGGCATCCAGGTGGTGGTAATTGATGGGAGCCAAGGACACGTGGTAAGCCACATGAGCTTCAGGAACTCCATCCTGCAGGGCATTCCATGGCAGCTTTTCAACTACGTTGCAACATTTCCTGACAAGTAAGTCCATGTCTCTGTTTCTGAAACTGTTTTAGTGGCACAACATACCCATGGACTGGGGTCCCATCCCTCTTACTGAGCCTTTCATTATGGTTCCCAGTCTGGAAAAGCTCAGGGAGTCCTGACAGTTGGCCCACAGATCACTGGTGCTGGATTGGGAAAGCATCATGCCTGTGAATGCTCATGTTGAAGCCAGAGTTGTTGGAATGTAGGTCAGGCTGAGGAGGACAGGACTGCCCCCTTACAAATGGGAAGGCTCCCTGTCCTTCTTCCCCATTACTACACACTCTCCCATGATGATCTCATCCCCTCCCACACCTTCAATAAGATCCAAATGCTGATGGCTTCTGAGTATCTCCAGCCTAGATCTCTCTTTCCTGAGCACCAGATGTTCTATCCAACTACTGCTTTGAGATTGCCACCTGGACATTCCCTATGGAACTAAATTCTCTCTCTCTCTCTCTCTCTTTCTCTCCCTCCCTCCCTTTTTTGTGGTGCTGTGGATTAAACTTGGAGCCTCACGCACGCATGCTAGGCAAGGGCTCTACCACTGAGCTACATCCCCAGCCCTCATCCTTTTAAATTATTTTTTATTTTTTGTATTAAAGATTGAACCCAGGGATGCTCTACCACTAAGCTACATCCCCAGTGCTTTTTATGTTTTATTTTGAGTGTCAGATTTGCTGAATTGCACCAGCTGGCCTGGAACTTGTATTCCTCCTGCCTTGGCCTCCTGAGTCCCGGGGGTTACAGGCATCTGCCCACTGGCTCTTTCTATTTTTTTTTTTTTATCTCCAAACCAGCCATTCTTTCTGTTTTCCCTGTTTTGATTACGTTGTCATCATCAATCTGGAATCTGAGCTTGGCACTTGACTCTTTTATTCCTCCAGTTTCTCTCTTCATTCCTAACATAGTACCCTGTCAGTGCCACCTGGATTATCAATCCCCTGACAGTTCCCTCCACAGTGCCCTCTACCACTGGTCTATCCAGCCCTTCCTTGTTGGTCACCAATACCATGGGCACAGTCTCCTAATGGGCCTTCCTCTTCCTATCTCCCCATTTTCTATATTGGCTGCTGCTCTGAGCATCTTAAATGTGGATCACCTGTGTCCTCTACTGAGCAATTGTTCAGTACTTCCTTGCCACCTTCTGCATCTAACACACCTATCACCTCCTCAGTCTCCTCCAATCCAACTAAAAGTTCCCTACATGACTCACAGATGGGCGTGGTGGCACCTGTCTATAATTCTAGCAACTTGGAAGACTGCGGCAGGAGGATTGCAAGTTTGAGTGAGACTCTGTCTCAAGAAATAAAAAGGGCTAGGAATGTAGCTCAGTAGTTAACCCCTGGTTTCACTCACCATAGGAATGGGAGAATCATCTGTTGTCCACCAAGAGTATGGGCTTTGAGCTGTTGGTGCCATATCTCATAGGCCCTGATTAGTTAGGTAGGTGTGGAAGTAACTCAGGAGTCCCAACCTAGAGGAAAGTCTAAGTTATTAGTGTGGTACATACCACACAGTAGCATATGAATGAAACCAAATACACTTCCCAGATGCTCTGTGATGGGCACTGGGTAGAATGGACACTGAGATAATGCAGAATAACATTTTTGCTTAAACACATATAATGCCTTCTCCATTCTCCCATCTGATATTTCTTTAGTATTTCATCTTCTTCATGTGCAGATTTATACAGAAGGATAAGATTAACCAACTTGGGAAAAAATACATTTATCATCTAGAGATCACACATATTTATGCCTTTTTTTTTTTTGGTCAAAGAACTTTTTCTTAAGATGAAATAGGAGTCAGAAGCTGGTAATAAGATATGAAAATGCAAAACTGCTTTGTTTGAAATGGCATAATAGGATCTTTTCAGCCTGTGCAGCAGCCCAAGTCCCTCCCTGGGGGACACTGTGGCTAGTATGAGCCAGGCCCTGGGCTGGGGCTGGGTACCTAGGCAGGAATTAGGTACAATTGACCCCTCTCTGACCTCCTGGGAAGCAGCAGGAGCAAGATAGGTCCTTCCCTCCTATGGCTGCAGGCCCAATGTAGACCTGCCCCACCCTTTCTCCCCTATCCACAGGGCCACCACAGGCCCCAGGGGCCCAGGGAAAGAAAAGGGCAGCTGCTTACAACAAAAATACCAAGAATGGCTCTGCATGCTGCCTCTGCCTTTCCACCTTATTGGAGACTCTGTTGGCTGGCAGGGGCTGAGAGGCCATGAAGATTACATAGAGGCAGAAATTCCCGACCTGGGCAGGCAGGATGGATTCTGAGTGATATTAGGTAGTAAGAAAACCTGTCTCCCTGTCCCACTCCTGTGAGCTAACCCAGGTCACCTCCATAACCTTCCTTCAAGCCCACCCCAGCAGGAAATCTTAGCCCAGCCATGGGATCTTAGCTTTTATACTGAAATTAATCAACAGGGAAATGTTCTCCTGGGAACAGAGCCTGCATCCATTGCCAAGGATGTGTTTGAGATGAGCTCTCTCTCTTTAACGGGCCTCACTGCACCAATTCCCGTGGGATTCCCTCACCAGCCATCTTAAAAAGCCCAAGGCATCTTCAGCTCCCTTTTCATCTGATCTTATCACACACAAATCCTTTGCCTTTCAACAGCTTTTTTCTGCTCCCACTGGGACACAAATGGGGGTAACAATGGGTTCCAAAATCCCATACAGTTTTTCCATGTCTGGACTGTGGTCTGTGGTTACAGAACTCCTTTGAGATGAGAGCTGGAAGCCCCAAAGATCTCTTGCCCTGTTTTCTATTCTGGAAGGAGGTGCTCACTTCCTTGTCTGAGCCTGCCCACTATAGAGGCTGTTTTTCTAGCACTTGAGGTTAAGTACAACCCAAAACAGAAAGAAGTGACGCCTTGCTCCCGAGTTGGACTTTTACAAGTTGGGATCTTCAGGCTGGGCATACCCATTGCTCCAGTCCTCTGCCCTTCCCAGGCACAGTTCCCCTTTGGCAGGTCCTCTCAGATACTCTCAGATACTTTGTAATTATTTATTCCAGGTCACCAGGAAAGTTGGGTTGGGGTTGTGGCTCAGCAGAAGAGTGTGAGGCTCTAGCATGTGTGAGGCTCTGGGTTCCATCCTCAGCACCACATAAAAATAAATAAAATAAAGGTATTATGTCCAACGACAACTAGAAAATAAATATATAAAAAAAGAGAGGGAAGTGACATGAGCATAAGAAGTCAATCTGAGTATGTGGCAACTACACAGTGATCTTTCCAGAAAGATCTCAGACTAGGTCACACTCTTCCTGCAGCTCAGAAGAGGGTAGCTCTGGGCCACATAAAGCCTACAACCATGCAAAGAAGGCACCAAAAGAGAGGACTGGGGTTGTGGCTCAGTGGTAAAGTGCTCACCTAGCATGCACGAGGCACTGGGTTCAATCCTCAGCACCACATAAATGTAAAATAAAGATATTGTGTTCACCTAAAACTTAATAATAATTTTTTTAAAGGCACCAAAAGAAACATGGGTTCCAGGATAAATCTCTTAGCACAGGGATTCTTGACCTAAGTGCACACAGTCTTCTGGAGATCTTGTTCAAATGAAGATTTGGGGCCTAATGGTCAGCTGGGAGTGGACTGTGGCATTCTAATGAGCTCCCAGGTAATGCTGATGCAGCTGGTCCCCAAGACTCTAGTATTTTGGAACTCTGGATGGTTTTATACTTGACAGATGCTCCCCTCCTCTTCCCATGCTTCCCTCTTTCTCATTCCCTTTTTGCTTCTTCTACCTGTTCTGACTTTCTCCATCACCATATTTCTATCTGGTTCTCTCCAAACAGGGTGGAGAACATTCATATGAAAAAAAAATGCATATTCAGGCCCACCATGAGCCCAGCTCTGGCATAGGTGCTGGTGGAGCAGCTGCAGATGCTGAGCTCCACATGCATACTCTGTCCTGTTTGGGGACAGACATGTAAAAGCCATAGCTGCATTTAGGCTTGAGAAGACCAGGAGCACTGGCTGTGGCCAGATGTGTGGGAGGGCTACTCAGGATGTTCGTCACCCTTTGGAAAGAGCCTGTCATCTCGGCATGCAGGAGAAGCTGCCCTTCTCAGATCCCTGGCTGGGCCCCTGGGCAGTGCTCCCAGTGCCACCATTTGTGAGCCAGCATCCCTCCCGGGTACCTCTGACTCCAATTTTCTCTCTTGTTTAAGTCACCTAATCAGTCTCTTCTTGCTCAGTTCCATAGTTCTCATGGTGTCAAAGGGAAGATACATCACCAGAGGTCCATGGACCAGAGTGCTGGAAAAGCTTGGGGCAGACAAAGGTCTCAAATTGAAAGGTAAGGGTCCAGACTGGGGTTTAAACAGAACCAAAAAAGATTAGTGCCAAGCATGGAGGCTGATCTTATCCCTTATTGAGTCCAAAACATTCTTTCCCTCTAAACTTGTGTATAGCCTCTGAATCCTCACTATTCCCAGGGGTCTACTGGAGTGGATGGGCAAGATACCACTTATTTACATCCTTATGAGACAGAAAATTTATTGTAACTTGTGACTAGGCACTAAAAGATAATTGCTATAATTCTTCACCCATGTGCTCAGCAAGTGGCCCTTTTTTAAAATTTATTCATTTATTTTTGTGGTATTGGGGATTGATATCAAGGGTTTGCTACTTCTGAACAATATTCTCTAACTCTTTTTGATTTCTAGACAAGGTTTTACTAAATTTCTCAGTCAGACCTTGAACTTGCAATCCTCCTGCCTCAGCCTCCCAGTAGCTGGGATTATAGGTGTGCATTCCTGCACCCAAGCCTGTGAGTGGTCCTTTATTCAATGAAAGTACCACCAAGAAAGTGGCTTTGCCTAACTTTCCTACAATTCCCATTATCCAGATTGAAAAAGTCTCCATCTCCCTCAACATTCTAGCTATTGCCAATATTTTCACAGATTTTTTGTAGTTGGCAAAACTCTCCTTTGTCTTCTAAGAGAAGGAAGAACTTTAAAGTCCAGAGAATCTATGTGGCTTGTCCAAGGCCTCGTAGCTCTTCTGTGATGAAGCGTAGCGTAGGCTTTCTGGCTGTGCTGCATGATGGAGCTGGACAGGACAGAGGTGGCATGCTCCTGCCACAGATTATCCAGAGCAAGTCCTTGGGAAATTGTGAGGAAAGGGACATGATGACAGTGATCACTGTAGTTACTATTTAAGCTCAGTTTTGCACCTTGCTAAATAAAGCTTCATAATCATCTCACTCATTCAATAGTGAGGTACTATTATTTCTATTTAACATGAGGAAATCAAGAATTACAGAGTAGAGGAAAGAGACCAGAAGGAGGAAGAAGAGGGAAAGGGGAAGTACTAGGGACTGAAATTGACCAAATTATATTGTTATATTGTGTGCATGTATAAATATCTAACAACAAATTCCACTATTATGTCAAATTATAATGTACCAATAAAAATGGGGGAAAATGGGATTAGGATACATATTCTAACCTTTCTGAATCAGAGCTAGGTTCTGAGCTACTACAAAATCCTGACTACAAAAGACAGCAAAACTAGTAACTCATCATATGGATATTCATCCCAGGAAACAACCAAAGAAAAATTAGAAAAATGAAAGCCCTTCACGGCAGTCAGAAGACAACACAGAGGAAGAAAAGCATCCTTTTTATAGCCCAGTCTAGAATTATTTTTCAGCTTCTCTCTTTTAAATTAAGACCCCTGTTGCAAAAACCTCATGTATGTAAGATGATTCAAGTCACGTGGTTCTTGCTCATTGGTGATAAATGTGTGCTACCTGCCAGACCAGACCAGGCCATTCTTGAGCGTAGACATGGATCCCTGACTCCTAGTAGAGTCAAGCTTGGAAATGCAAGACAGAGAATGTTACATGGGGTACAGGAGTCTGGAGTTCTAGTCTGGGCTGCACGATTTATTTTGTGACCTTGGATACATAGTCCACATCTAAAGCTACACAAGTGATAAGAGCTGAGGAAGAGCTCTTATAGAAAAATGCCATCACTTGGCAGATTGGAACACTGGGATACAGGACTTGCTGGTGCTCACAGATCAGCTTGAAGGAAGGCAGGGTTCCTGGAGATTCCTCACTCCCAGTGTATCCTATTTCCTGCTGTGCATGGCTGTCCTATATCTAACAGAGCCTCCACCCTGCTAAGGTGGCAGTGAGGTACAGGTGAGACCTGTGTGCCCCAGATGATCAAAAAACAGGTGCTACCAGTAGCTGGGTCCAGAGCTCTTCTCAGCAGGAGATAATCAAGTGTGGCAAGGAAGGGAGTGCCCGGTGGTAACAGGACAGGGGAGTAGTGAAGGGGAGCCCTAGGAAGGGGTGGGGTGTGACCCTTCTCTCCTAGTATTTTTGTTCATGTGACTCATCTTTGCTTTCCAGAAAAGATGGCATTTGTTGGTTTCAAAGGCACCTTCCGGCCCATCTGGGTGACTCTGGAGACAGAGGACCACACAGCCAAGATCTTCCAAGTTGTTCCCATCCCTGTGTTGAGGAAGAAGAAACTGTGAGAACAGCTATCACGCTGGTGCCTCCCATGGTAGACTATAATGGCGGGGCAGCAGAGGCAGGATGGGTGGCTTTCCAGCCCCTGTCCAGCAGCTGCCTGGGAGGCTGTGAATCAGCCCTGATGGGCAAGGGAAGGATACTGGATAATCCTGGTGCTGCCACCTGCCCCCACTCAAGCATCTACCTGCAGCCCTTGGGCAGTGTTGGCCAAGGATGGAAGTCTTCTCTTTCCTGCAGCCTCTTGGGTGCTTCTCTCTTATCTGTGCCTCTTTAGTGGGGATGTGGGGACCATATGAGAAGCCCTGGGCTGTGCTGGCAGCTATACTGCACTTTGGCAGAGCCCTGCCCACACAGTAGATATCTGGAAGGTTGCATCACTCATGGATCCCATGGTCACCAGCAGATGCGTTAGGGGACAGAAGTAGGGGAAAGAGCCCCGATCTTAAGCAAATCTTTATTCCTGTAAACGAGGACCAGTCTTCATGGGAATAGGAGCTAGTGTGTCAACAGAGCTCCCCAAGATGGGGCTGGCTACCCCTGGGAAGAAGCGATCCCTGCTTCTGGAGGTGTCCCACTTTCAGGAGACTTGGCACATTGGTACTTGGACAAGGTGACTCTTAAAGGCCAGTTCAGTTCTAAGATTCAAGAAGACTGTGGCTTTTCACTTTGTACCCCAAACCCAGCAGTAGATGATTCTTTTCAGCCAGTTCCATGATATGGGGTGGCCTGGGGCACCCAGGATGGAGAGGTGAAAACAAACCTTGTGGAAAGGGGCTCAGGGAAGTGAGTTAAGCAGCCACAGGTCTAAGTGCACTCTAATTCCAAACAAAGAAGCCCAAGAGAGGTGAAATGGAGGTGATGAAAGTTGAAAGAAGGGAATATTTGTATCTGCTTGGGTTGGTCCAGAAGGCCTCTCACTCCTGGAGGCAGCAGCACTTGCAGAAATGAAGGGCAAAGGCTTTTGCTGGAGAGAGGCAGGCTGGCCTCTCTAGTGTTTCAGAGGTGGAGTCTTCCTGCCCTCACCTGCTGAAGCTGGTTGATGAAGGGTTACTCTTTTCTTTCTGCTAGCTGACCCACTTGTGACAGAGAACCATGGTCAGAAGGGAGGAATGGTCTGTGCTTGTGATGCCAAGAGCCATGTGGAATTTGGTTCCTAGCCAGCCTCCTGATGACTCCAAGGAAGTCATTGGCACTTCCTCCAGGGAACTGAGATGACTCAGGAGACTCTAGAGAAGTCATGTGTCAATAAGCCTGCAACTTCAGAGCTGGAGGACATTGGGAGCCATCTAGTCCAACCCTTTATCTCCCAGCTGGGGAAAATGAAGCTATAATATGGGAAAGAACTGCAGACAGGGCAGGACCCCAGGAGCCCACTCCTAGCACTTGTGCCATACCACATTGCCTCTACAACCAGCCAGGACGCCAGTGCTCCTGAAGTAGCTTCTGGAAAGGGGACAAATCCCTTGAAGGAAAGAAAAGAATCAGAATAGAATGATCTTTAGCTCATAGCTATTTCTTTCCTGCGCCTCTGCACACACAATCCTACCCTACTTCTGGTGTTGTGGTCCCTGCAGCCTGCACCTTGCCGCCCCTCCCTGCCAGATCACACTTGGGCACATGGTGGCTGCAGGAACCCCCTTGGTGCTACCTGTTTCTGCAGTTCTGCAGGTGGAGCCCAGTGGATGGCTTCAGGATGTGACAGCATGTTTCTGGTGAGGCAGGTCGGGGGGGTCCGAAGAACTGTTGGCTCCAGCCCAGGGTCTCTCAGCCACTGCTCAATACCCTGCTCTCCCCCTTCTCTACCTGGGAGAGAACTCAGAGAGCCCCTAGATGAGGGAAACCTTTATCTGTGGTCTATACTTGCTCATGAGACACCAAGGTCTCCCTGGGTCTCACAAACTACCTTTGTCCCATTTCCTGCCCCAATCAAAAACTCTTTCCCTCAAAGAGGGCAGGCTTCTTGACTCTTTCTGCCCAGTTGCATCCATGAGACTTGGTCTCAGAGCCCATTCCCAAGGTTGAGCCAACTGCCAGAGGGATCATTCCTATTAAACTGATCTTCCAGCTGCTGGGAGGTGACAATGGGACCCTGCCTCTTAAGACATGGCTACTCCAAAGGCCAAAAATCAAAGGAAGGGCCTCTTCTGGGTAGATGAGTGACAGTAGTGTTAAAATGACCTCATGCCCTTTCTGTCTACAGTTTAGTTGAAATTTCAAACTCTTTCGAGCAAGGGTCTCACACTGTGAACCACTTAGGATAAGATCACTTTCAGGTGGCCAGGAATGTTGAATGTCTTTGGCTCTGTTCATTTAAAAAAATAATCTTTTGGAAAGTTCTCAGAGTTGTATATATGTTCAATAGCACAGGACCTGTACATAAAACTTTCTCTCCTAAACCATTCAGCAAGAGTCAATGTCCAGGAGTTTCCCTGATAGTGCAGATTTCCTTATTGTATAGAAAATTGTTTTTGTTGTTCTGTTTCTAAGTGTTACAATGGATTAAGGCCTTTAAACAAAACAGCAGTCCTCTGAAATACTTGTCTTTTTCCTGTTGCCGAAATAGCTGGTCCTTTTTCGGGAGATGGATGTATAGTGTGTTCTGTATGTAAACATTTCTTGTAGGTGTCACCATGAACAAAGATATATTTTCTATTTATTTATTACACAAGCGTTTCAAGAAGTCACTGTCAGAGTAATGAAGAATTGTCTTAAGTGTCATGTTTGGGGATGTCCTTTGGACTGCTTGGAAGAAGTTCCCAGAGCCAAGAGATTAGTTCTGGTTCACAAAACCTTGTTGTACCATGGTAAACAAACAAAGGATGTCACCATGTTGTCTGATTATTTTGTTTTCCATTAAAATGGGCCTCATTTAATTCAGTTCTCTAAGAAAAATAAGATTGATGAAATCATCCTGAGTCTGTGTCTCAATTCTATGGCCTTCTTCTCAAGAACTACCTATATATCAAACCCTTACCTTGCTCTCATCCCAAGAGGGCACCTCTAAGAGCAGGTGAAGATGATCCACTGAGATACGTCATTTGTGTGAACAGTCAAGTCCAGAATGTTCTATATCCTCCGTGCTCCTAAGCCATTAGTAGGCTGTTGGTTCTACCCCTCTCCCACTGGGGAAGGCAGGCTGGAGGGGACATTAGACTGTGGACCAGAAGCAGGACGTCTCTTCCTCCCAGGCACTATTTGGCCAGAGGTCAAACACAATGTCTGAGAACATGGAAGTTGAGGTGGAAAAATAGGTCCAAATCAAGCAGGGCAGGAGCAGGTGGAGGGCACCCCTGGGAAGAGGTGGGAGGGGATCAGGGGTCTGGAGAGGGTCAAGTGTTGGGCAGAGGCTGAAACAGGGTGAGTTAATCTAGAGCTGTACCATCCACAGCAGCTGCCTACATTTAATTAATTTAAATTAAATACAATTAAGCATCCAGTTCTTCACTTATATCAGCCCCACTGTGGGTGTTCCATAGCCACACATGGCTGGTGCTGACATACTGTGTGCCAATAGAAAACTTTCCCATCCTCATTGAATGTTCTCCTGATCATTTCCAGAGAGTTACTGGGACATACATATATACTGGGATCTTTAAAAGATCTATGCTCCCAATGTGTGCAAGTGTGTGTGTGCTTGTGTGCATTCAATCCACTTAGAGGGGCTGGTACCAGGTTGGTTGTATCAAGCTGTCAGTAAACAAATACATCTGGAACACCAGTTTTGGGGATATGATATCAACCATAAAGTGGAGAATACATGACTGCTGCCTTCAAGAAGCTTTACCACCCAGGTGCAGTGGAGCACACCTGCAATCCCAGCTACTCAGGAGGCTAAGTTAGGAGGATCCAAATTTCAGGCCTCTGCCTCCACCACTTAACAAGGCTCTGTCTCAAAATAAAAAAAGAAAAGGACTGAGGATGCCGCTCAGTGGTAAAGAACCCTGGGTTCAATCCCCAGTATCAAAAAAAAAAAAAAACAAAAACAACAACAACAAAAAAAAAACCCAAAACTTTACCAGGAGATAGAGATCACATCAGTACACATTCAACAAATGTTTTTTCTTTTTTTAAAAACTTTTATCATTATTTCAGGTTTAATAGAGTTTATGCAAACTTTTATTTTAGAACATTTTGCAAAATAAAATGAAACCCTCATAACCAAATCAGAAGCAAAAACATTTTCACAATTCCTAGAGTAGCAAGTTTTAGAAAGAGTGGAGAGTGACAGTCTCATCTTCAAGGATTTAATTTCTATGTAGATTCCTTAATTAAGATAGAAGTATCAGTTTAACCAATTCCCTTCATCTCTCATGGGCTCAGTTTCCTCCTAAACCTATATTTGATTAAATATTTTCTTTTTCACATCCATCTTACTAAAATTCAGACAAGAGTTCTATTATCTAAAATAATTCTCCCCATTAATGTGAATTTTTTTAACTCATTTTGCTCCAATCTCAACAAATGTTTTTGATTTGAGCATCAATTCAGGCATTCTGCACAAAGGGGAATGTGAAATGACCCTCCATGGAGAATATACAGTAACATGGCCAGTGGGAGACACGCCAAGTTCTTGTTTTGTTTTTGACTTTGGTACTGGGATTGAACGTGGGGCTCTCTACCCATTAATTACATTCCTAGCCTTTTTTTTTTTTTTAAGAGAGAGTGAGAGAGGAGAGAGAGAAAGAGAGAATTTTTAATATTTATTTTTTTTTAGTTCTCGGTGGACACAACATCTTTGTTGGTATGTGGTGCTGAGGATCGAACCCGGGCTGCACGCATGCCAGGCGAGCGCGCTACCGCTGATCCACATCTCCAGCCCCATTCCTAGCCTTAATTGAGAAAAGGTCTTGCTAAATTGCTGAGGCTGACCTCTAACTTGTGATCTTCTTGCTTGAGCCTCCTGAGTCACTGGGATTACAGGCGTGTGCAGATGTACCTGGCATAGCCAAATCCTCTATACGGAGAGGAATCACCATCACCTGGAGTGGTCAGAGAAGCTTCATGCTCTGAGGTGGGACAGGAGTCGACCTAAGACTCAGGGATGACCAGGGAAGAAGAATAGACCACTGGGGACACATGGGTATAAATTCTGGAGCAATACTAGGGAAGGTATGTCAGTGGGTTGGGCTAGAAAAAGGGCTTGTTTTAGGGACTACTAGATTTGATGATGGGGAATGGTCAGCCATAAACATGACTGTGTATGAAGACATAGTCCACAAATACCTACTGATGCAATGGCAAAGGCATCTGGGAGGATGGGCAATGGGACCCTGTAACAAGCTAGACACAGAGCAAAAGAAGCAATACGTAGACAACAGAGGGAGAGAGGTAGGAGCGTTGGGGCACTTCACTGTTTGCTCCTGTGGTAGTTACCAGATGCCCACCAGAGTCACCATAGAAGGCATTAGGTGAGCATCCAGCCCCGTCCACATTGAGACCGACTAGAGGAGGAGCTCTACCCAGCCAGCCTGCAAGGACAGGAATGGAGGCCAAAAGGCAGCAGAGGAGCTTTTGCAAAATGAGTAGGAATGAACTAAGTGCAAAAGGCCCAGAGGGACATTCCTAGCTGAGGCAGCAGCGGGGCCTTTGGAGGCAAAGGCACTGGACAAGCCACAGGAAGCGGGTGGGGCCCTTCCCTGTAGCCTGGAGGGAAGCATGGTAAGGGTTCACTCAGAGAGAACTTGAGTTGACATTGAGAGGCCAGGAAGGTTAGGGTTAAGAACATCTGCTTCAATTCATTGATATGAAGTCAGAAGCAGGAGCTTAGGGGAATTAAGTTCCCACATCCAACCAGTCTCAGTTGAGCATACAGGTGCCCCTAAGTGACAAATGTCTGCATCTTCATCCTGTCACCCCCCTATCCTCCTGTCCCCAGCTGGGCCCCGGGCACACAGAATTCTCACCACCTCCCACAGCTCAAGGACCTTGGTGTCCCCTCCCAATAGCACACCCTTTCCTTTCTCTCCCCGACATTAGGCTTATGCCTGTCACTCTGCAAGGCTTAGTTCCACACATGGCCTTTTATGACCCACCCCTGTTCCCATGGCACCTTCCTCTTTTCTCCCCCAGGACCCAAGGCTCAGTGTGGTTATATCATGTACCCTGATAATGACTATCACTCACCCCATCTGCCAGACCATAGTTCTTACAAAGTAGGGGCCAGCAGATCACCCCACATCTGGCAGAACCATGTTCTACAAATGTGTTCAGTCTGTTTAAAGCAGATTGTCTCCTCCCTCCTGCTGCCACAAGTGAAGCCAGGACCCTGATGGCTGCCCTGTGACCCACCCCAGTCCTTACCATGGGGGTGCTTAGGGAAGTTGGGCAGGTTTTCCCCCACTGGCAGGGAAAGGAGGAAGATATGGGAGGAGAGGCACCTGGAAGAGAACCCACATCTTCAGGGCTGCACTGGGATAAGGAAGGGATGGAAAGAAAGTGGGGTGATAGACTGAGGGAGGAAAGGCTCACTGTTCCTCACAGAAAACACTGAGCATCAAACACAATAGAGAAAATTCATGAAGTAGGTATGTTAGTGCATGCCTGTAATCCTCAGCTTGGAAAGCTGAGGCAGGAGGATTGTAAATTCAAGCAATTTAATGAGACTCTGTCTCAAAATAAAAACAAGAAAGGGCTGGGGATGTGGCTCAGTGGTTAAGAATCCCTGGGTTCAATTCCGAGTATCAAAACAAACAAACAGCTTTTTTCTTCTTTTTTTAAAATATTTTTTTATTTCATGATAGACCTTTATTACTTTCTATTTGTTCATATGCAGTGCTGAGAATCAAACCCAGTGCCTCACACATGCTAGGCAAGCATTCTACCACTGAGCTACAAACCCAGCCCCCAAACAAACAACTTTTAAACCAGAATACAATAAGACTGGTGCAAAGAATGAGTAGGCAGAGGAAGAGGTTGTGTTAAATTCTCCATCTTCATGGGGGATGTGTTATGTTGTTCTAGACATTGACAGGTTTGTAATTATAGGTTTAGGAATGAAAACAAAAACTAATGATGATAATTAA
The DNA here is from genome assembly GCF_045843805.1 of Urocitellus parryii. Taxonomy (NCBI): domain Eukaryota; kingdom Metazoa; phylum Chordata; class Mammalia; order Rodentia; family Sciuridae; genus Urocitellus; species Urocitellus parryii. Next base: position 129,249,050 of record NC_135536.1, read on the forward strand.
TTCCATTTAAAATAAGATATCTCCTTTCCAAGCCACTGCAGAAGATAAAAGCAAACAAAATATAGTCTTTTTTTAGAGAGTAGAAAGGTTTCCACAAGAAAACATAAAAATGAGTTGGTGGCATGTGGGTAGTGAGTTAGCAGAAGGGAGTTCAACCACTGCAGTCACAATAATACAAAAACAGTTTCTTTACCAAAAAATCAAGCCTCTATGATTCAGTTGAGAACATAAAATTACATTATTTGTAGCCTAAAGGCTTATTACTATGAACACTGATGACTTGAGTGTCATCAGGTTTTAGAGACCAATTTTTCTCTTTTAAGGATTAAATACTGGGTGCATGATATGTGCTGGGTGCATGGTATGTGCCTTCCTAGCAACTCAGGAGGCTGAGGCATAAGGATCTCAAGTGAGGCCAGCCCCACTAATTTAACAAGACCCTGTCTCAAAATAAAAAATTAAAAAGGCTGGGCATGTAGCTCAGTGGTAAAGCACCCTAGGTTCAATTGTTCAATCCCTAGGACCCCCACCCTAAAAAAAAGGAGATGAGGGGCTAGGGTCCTAATATCCCAATATTCCCTTCAAGGTCACACTCTTGATGACCCAACTTCCTCCCACTAGGCCCCACTTCTTACAGGTTCTACCACCTCCCAATACAGCCACAGGCTGGTGACCAAACCTTTAGCACATGGGCCCTTGGAGGAGATTCAAGATCCAGACTGTAGCACAGACACACCCAGAAACATATTTGACCAAATGCCTAGGCACTCTGTGGCCCAGTCAAGTTGACACATAAAATTAACCATTACAGACAGCCTCTTTTCTTTTTGGTTTCCCCAAATTACATGAACATCAGGAAGTTATTTGTAGCAGTATTTTGCTGAGAATTTTGGAATATGGCACAACAGGACATTAGTCATTGTTGCCATTGCCAAAAGTTCCTCCACCCTCCTATGCCCCCATACAAACACCTTAAGTAAATTCCTGGGGCAGGCTGCTTTTGAAACATCCCAATTCTCCTCTTCTTAGCAATCGTTGCATTGCTGCTCTCTCCCACCAATAAAAATTTTTGCCTCAGTCATTTCTTTATGTATCCAAACACTCATCCATCTAAACAAATAATTATCTTCACTGGTCACTTACCCTTTAGCAGTCCAAAGAATCTACAGAGGCCTTGTAATTGTCACCTCCCAATGTGATGAAGTTGTCAGCAATACTGTCCTTGCCAAGGACCTCAGAATGTCAGTACATGGAATGTTAAGGACACCAGATGACAACTGCTCCCTCATTCTGAATAAGAGCTGCTAGCCACATCCTAGAAGGACAGAAGGACTTGATTTAGAAGGGAATATCCTGGGCTCTATCACCTAATTCCAACAAAGGAAGGAGAAGCCTCGAATCACAGGAGGAGAGAGGCCCTGAAGGAAATGCAGAAGAGTAAAATGAATGTGCTATGGCTTTCCTCTCTTTCCAGGGCTATATCTCAATAACCAACTGAGAGGCTCCAAGGGACCTCCCCTAGGGGTTTTGCAGAAAGAAGGAATTGACATGTAACATCGAGCTGGATTATTACTGAGCTTCCCAAACTCACAGGCCACCCCACACTATCAGCTGGGTATGAGAGTTCTATGGATAGCCTGTCATGGCTGCTTGCTATTTGTGAGGGCAGAGGCAGAAAGTTCTTCTCATCTAGGGGTGACCAAAGTAAACAGAGGTTGAAGTTATCCACAGAGCTTGGGAGGATGAAGGATATCCTCTGGGTAAATGCACTTCCATTTTTTTTTTTAATACTGGGGATTAAAGCCAGGGGTACTTTACCCCTGAGTCATTTCCCTATCCCTTTTTATTTTGCCAAGTTTCCCAGGCTGGTCTCGACTTTGTGATCCTCCTGCCTCAGCCTCCTAAGCACCCAGATCACTTCCACCTTTTGGCTGGGCAGGATGCACGAGGCTTCCCATGAGCCGAGCACAGCTCCTGTGTGAGCACAATTGAAGGGGCCCTGTCTCAGATGGCTGCAAGCCCAGGTAAAGGGATTCCTGATAGAAAAAGACTTATAATAGGTCCTTACAGTAAAGGAAGAAGGGGTTTCATCAGTATTCAACTAGAAAATGTATGAGATGACTAAGTAAAATATGGTCTCATTTGAAGAGCTATTATACTTCACTGAAATAATACTTACAAAGGATTTGAAAAAACAAACTGCTCTTTTTCAGAGCACTTGCAGGGGCTCAGATCTGGAAGTCACAGAATATTACAGACTAAAAAAGACCTTAAAGACCAATGGCCTAACATTCCCCACATCAGTGTTTGCACTGTGCATGCAAGCATCTCAGCTATAGTCAAGGACAAACTCCTGTCCTTGTGGTGCCACTGCCTGGCTCTCCAGGCCACCCACCCTGTATTCACTCATGCCTGCTGTAATCTCAGCTTAGTAGCCACCTGCTCTGGGAAGTTTTTCTCTAGCCTCCCTAGGAAAATGCCTCTGTTAGAAGCTTAGCACTTCTCATAGCTGTCGTTGTATACACATTTGTGTGTTTAGCTAATTCAGTCCTGTTCTCCAAAGCCCACTGCCTCTCTGCCCAGAGGCTTTGTACCTCTTGCCCCTTTGGTTTTGGTATTGGGGATTGAACCCAGTGGTGCTCTACCTTTTTATTTTTTATTTGGAGAAAAGTTCTCCAAAGTTATCTAGTCTGGTCTGGGACTTGCTATCTTCCTGCTTTAGCCTCCCAAGTGGCTAGGATTATAGGTATGGATCACCATAGGCAACCTTGCTTTTGTATCTCAAAAGCACAAAGAACTGGCTTAAAGTACCAGAATCCTCCCTGGTGGGTTGTTCCCTGAGTAAATTCCTTTGGGCAATGCTGGCCTATTCTAGATGAGGCCCAGAGGGATGACACCTTCTGGTTCAGAGGGGTAATAAATCAAAATATGTAAGAAGTTGGAACCAAAGACCCAAAACTCAATCCTTACCATGCAGGAGTTCTAACAGAACAAAGATCTCAGGAGATTTGCAAGGAAGTTTCTGTCTCAGGGAAATCAGGGCCTTCCTTTGTATTGGAGTATGGGTCCCTCTTGCCCTGCTTCTTCCAAGATGTGAATTCCAGGTCTGGTAGCACTTGTCACCCTTGTTTATGGAAAGGGAAGGCTCCAGAACATGAAGTATAGCACTCAAAGTCATCCTACTTCAGGCAGAGGTGGGAGACAAGGATCAAAGAGGTCTCCTGTTTCCAGGCCTATCACTGGAGCCCTCAATCCCCACAGGAAGAATGCAGACTGGTTGAAGCAGCAGATGCAAAACAGACCAGATGTCCTGAGATTCCTGACATTCCACCAGCTATAGACATCCTTGCTCAGTACTACCCCACTTAGGGTCCAGTCATTGGTTCTGAAACTCCACCTTGGAAACCTCAGCACAATTCTTCAGAAAAACATCTTGCTTTAAATTTGCCAGGAATTATGTGCTAAGACTTCAAACTCCTCCTGGGCTATTGACTCCAAGTTTGACAGAAAGTTCAGCTTTAAGTGGACTCAACAAGGCCTATGGAGAATTTGCCAAGAGGCCCTGGCAACAAACTCAGATTTCCCCACACTGGACCAAGTGGAAAGGGCTATCCAGTTTCTTGCTTGTGACACTTGGGTGGGACCTCTTGAAATCTGCCCACCGGAAATTTCATTGTCTCAGCAAACAACACAGTCAGCCTGCAGACTCCTGCAACCTGTCCTGGATGCTGGCAACCCTGCTCCATGGTCTGCCTGTCAGGATAAGGCTGTCTCCCCTGACAGGAATGTCCTCAGTCATGCAAGCACTTGAGGGTAGAGCACATCAGTGGTAGAAATGGGAATGGCAGGTATTTATGTCCAAAAGGAAGTGGCCAGGTCTGTTTTTATATGCACTATGCTGGGCAGGTGGCTGTTGTTCTAGAAAATCTCTGGCCCATGTAGACTTCCATTCCAGCCCTGAACTTGGGGGTGTTGTGCTACAATAAAAAGAATACTGCCCCTCCAGAGAATAGCCCAGAGGGGACACCAACCTGCCTCTGCCTAGCTGTGACCTTGACAAGGCTTAACCTGAGTCTGTTTACTCATCTGCAACATAAAACACAAAAAAAAATTAGAAGTAATACATGACAATAATAAGCACTTGTGGGGTTTATAGCAAGGAAAGGAAGGATGTGGAGACTATGTACAGTAGTAACGTGCACAGTTAGGTAAGGGTGTCTAGTGCCTGACAAAGTAGGTGCATTACACAGTGAATGACACTGAGGGTCTAATGCATAGTCAATAAATGTAAGGAGGGTAGGAACTTGCCTCCCCTGCTCGTCTTTATCCCTATGACCCAAACAATTCCTGGAATTTATTGGCATTCAGACCTTAACTGGGGAGTTCTCAAGCTACCAGGCAGGTGGTTCTTGCAAAGAGGTCCACAGGATGCAAGCTGCTCTCTTCCAAGGCACTCAGGAGATGGGCAGGGGTGTGGGAGGTATAAACTTTGGAGCTGGACTACCTGGTTTAAACTCTGGTTCTGTCACTTCCTTACAGTGGGACTTTGGGGAAAATACTTAACTTCTCTGAACCTTGGTTTTCCTGTGTGTAAACCAGAGATGATAATACAGTATCGACTACAGGGTTGCTATGTGGATGGAATATGTTCGAATAGCACACAGGATTAGATAAGACTTTAGGCTTCAAAGAAATTCAGTGATAGAGGTGTAGACAGATATTCATATATTTTGCAAATGCGTTTGAGAACATGTTAATTAAAATAATAGCTGAAGAATTCTCACCCAAGGAGCAGTGGAGAAATCTGCAGTGATGGGAAAGCCAAGCAGCACTGTGGGTCTCTGCTGCCCTCTAGTGGGAGCATCCCTTAACTTTCAAATTGACTTCCCTTTATGGGAAGAAAATGAGCACTTTAGAGTGATGGCTTTGGAGAAGGATTGTAGCCAAGTCACCTTCCCAAGCTGTGCCTTGTTTTTTTGGACTGTAGGGAGAACTCAAAACTCCACTTCACTTGACAGCGATCTTACAAAAGAGACAGAACATTCTCTGGCTGTGGGGTCACAATCAAGTCCCCTCCCCTTTCAGATCTGAGAACTAGAGGTACCAACACTTCCACTGCAGGGCAGGTGTGAGGCTCACTTGCAGTGGATGAAGGCAAGCATGTGTAAACTGAAGTCTAAAACATGTGCACTGTTGTGATTACCATCAACTGCTCTCCTCCCCAGCTCCAACTTCTTGTATAGCCAACTCAGCTGTTCTTTGGAACTTTTTCTTTCAGAGACTTTGTCAAAGAAAACCAGAGTCTGACAGTAGTTATAGTCACAAAAATGGGTTTCTAATCAGTAATGAGTGCAATAAGGGAAAAGATACCTCAGTGCAGAACTGGGCTCAATTCCAAATACTACAGGGACAGTAGGAATTGACAGCCAAGGGTGGGGTCAGTGGATGAAAAATGACTGAGAGGAAACATCAGGGATGAGAGGGATTCTGGATAAACAAATTTTACAGAATTCTTGCAGAAAGCAGGCCAGGATGATCAAACATCACCAGGGGGGGTAGAATGCTTAATCAAAGATCAAGTTCTTGATAAATTGACTTGACAGCATTCTTGCTAAAGCTAACCTAGCCAAAGACAGACTGAAGGTGGGGGGCTGGTGGGCTTAAAGGAGCCTGAACAGAATCTGGTCAAGGAGGGGATTTCTCTCAGCTTCAATCCTACAGGGTTCTGTTTCAAGTTTAGGTGAGCTGGACCTTTATGCTGGAAAGGACACTGGCTCTGAGCTCTGGCCTCCCCCAACACGTCTCAAGACACCTCACAGCTTTGCCATAGGAAAGCATTTGCCATCAGATTTCACAGCCAAGTTAATCTTTATATCTGATTTTTTTTTTTTTTAAAGCACACACATTGTGAAGCACTGGAAAGGCTATGACCTCTCCTTAAAACCTTTAGCTAGAGCCCTCTCACTGCCAGTCTTTCAACAATCCTTAAGCTATTTCTACTAGGACGTGAATGCTGCAGTCAATGATCTGAAAGGAAATCTGGTGAAACAAAAACTGTATGAGTAGCTAGGACGGTGCATTAGTAGAGGGAATTTGTTCTTTTTTCAAGAAAACTTTTAACATTACTGTGATGGTACTAATTTAATAAAAATCAAGATTTCAGCTTTTATCCTAAAAGTAAGAACTTGGGAATTCAGGGAACTTCAACTTTTTTTATTTTTGTAGTACTGGGGATTTAACCCATTAATGCTGTACAACTAACTCACATCCCCAGCCCTATTTTGTATTTTATTTAGAGATAGAGTCTCACTGAGTTGCTTAGTGCCTTGCTTTTGCTGAGGCTGGCTTTGACTTTACCATTCTCCTATCTCAGTCTCCTGAGCTGCTGGGATTACTGGTGTGTCCCATTGCACCTGACATGTATGTATGTGTGTGTGTGTGTGCGTGTGTGTGTGTGTATATATATAAAGCTTTTTTTTGTGTGTGTGATCCTCCTGTCTCAGTGTCCCAAGAGTTGCTGGCAATACTGGAGTAGAATTAAAACACTATGTTTTTTTTTTTTTTTTTTTTTGAGGCTGGCCTCAAAACTTGCCATCTGGTGGGCACAGGGGTCCACTCCTGTAATCCCAGCAGTTGGGAGGCTGAGGCAGGAAGATTGCAAGTTCAAAGCTAGCCTTAGCAAAAGCAAGGCTAAGCAACTCAGTGAGACCCTGTTTCTAAATAAAATACAAAAATACGGCAGGGGCTGTGGCTTAATAGTCTAGTGCTCCTGAGTTCAATACCTGGTACCCCCCCCAAAAAACAAAACAAAACAAAAAACTTGTCATCCTCCAGCCTCAGCCTCCCAAATTATTGGCATGTGCCACTGCATCTGGATGGAATTCAAAGTTTTAAACATAAAAACCTAAGAATCAACCAAAGATTACTGGTTTAGGATAGATCAACCCTGTCCTCCTTGCCTCATCTCACAGCCTCACCCTAAATCCAGTTTGTTGGATTTGGTCTTTATTTAAAATGCTCATCTTCTGTTCATTATGTTTTTTGATTTTTAAAATATTGCATTAAAATATTATTTGTCTTGATTACTGAGTTTTGTGACCCTTAAGTTGTGTGCCTAAGGTGCCAGGTGTGGTGCATGCTTTTAATCCCAGCTGATACAACGGGATCCCAAGTTCAAGACCAAACTGGGCAACTTAGTGAGACCCTGTATCAAAACAAAATAAAATAAAATAAAAAGGGCTAAGGATGTGGCTTAGTAGTTGAGCACTTGCCCAGCATGCTTGAGGTCCTGGGTTCAATCCCTAGTACTACTGGAAAAAAAAATTGTGTGACTGTGGCAAGTACTGTGCTTCCCACACCCAAGTCTGCCCTGGTGCAAGCCACATTCTACATGGCAGAAGTAGAGATGCTTATTACAGAGAGATGAGTGCGGCAAAAAACTCCCCAGCCTTCCCCTCTGTGAGGGGAGTGAAGGATTTAAGAAGGATCCAAGGTAGAAGTTGGGTTGGCACTTTCTAAAATCTTGGCAATCAACGTTCTTGGGATCAATTACTGCTCCCTCCCCATCATGGAGGAGAACCTGAGTGCATTCTAAAAGTATAGGAGGCAAGAGGCTACAACTTCTCAAGGTATAAGAGGCTAAAGATTATACTACCTCTCACAGCATCTGGTCTGAACTCCTCTCTCTTTCTTGTTCAGTTATGAGAAAGCAACATTCAGCTCCCAAATTTTAGCTTCCAGGAAAGGAAACAATGCTCAGAGAAGGAGGGAGGAAAGTCACGGAGCACTCACCAAAAACACCTATGTGGATCAAGCTCTGAGAAAAGTCGTGCCTACTAAGCAGTAACAGAGGAAAAAAAAAAAAAAAAGATGTGGCATCTAGCCAAGCATTTTGGAACTAGAAAGCAACAACAAAAGAATATAGGATACATATATAAATAAATAGTATCTTGTGGCAAAAATACATAAATCAAAGTCATTTTTTAATTACAGAACAAAAACTTGAATTACAAAACAAACTAGCTCAAAGATGAGACAAAAATTAAATGGGATTTGGAAAAAAAATCATTTCAGAGTTAAGTAAACAAATTGGTACCCAAAATACCAACACAAAACTAAAACTAACAATAGAAAATACATCGTTTCAAACTAATGAGAAAGAAAAAAAATAGTTGAATCAATTAGAACTGATCTATCATGTTCTGGGAGGATTAAAAGAAAAATAATTCAGAAAAATTGACATGAAGGCAATTCCTAACAAAATTACTGAATTTTAAGAAAGCAGAGAAATTTCCAGAATCTGATAGAAAGAGGAAAGACAAGGGTGGCCTCAGACCTCTCCAGTGGAACAGTGTCTGAAGTGCTGGCGAAAAAAGCAAAACCCAGAAATGTGAAACTCTCCACATTGTTCTTCAAAGAATAAAGATGGACATAATGGTTACAGAAGGAGACAAGATATACACCTCATCAGTGTACAAGTAACACTGTTAAACAAAAACCAGGGAGACAGGAGGAAGTTCATGAGTTCCTTCACCTTGACTAATAGTTAATATATATATTAACAATATTTAACATAGTTAATATATATAAGTAATATATATTTAATATATATATCAAAGAAAGAAAAAGACATCTGACATTATAAAGGAAACTATCAAATATATTAAACATTACAGTATAAACATCAAAAACCAGACAGCCTGAGGATGAAGGTGGAAGGATATGTACACTGTAACAAATTGTCATGTTCCTGGTTGTTATTCTAAAGATATCATCCAAATGTATCCTATCAATAGATACTACAACATGAAGAGGAAGACAACTTGCTAAAAACATGACAGTTTTGCTATGTGCAGTGGTGCACGCCTGCATCCCAGCAACTCTGGCAGCTAAGGCAGGAGGACTGCAAGTTTGAGATCAGCTTTGGCAACTTAGCAAGACCTTATCTCAAAATAAAAAAGGGCAGGGGATGTAGCTCAGAGGCAGAGCACTCCTGGGTTCAATCCCCAGTACCCCACTTCCATAAAAAGCAACTTTCTTTGTTCTTTAGTCTGCAGACTAGTTAAAGCTTTGCAGGACAGTTCATCTTGCTCCCCTGGGTGTTAGCTGGGGAAGACTGGGGCTTAAAATATTGAAATCTCACTCATGTCTGGTGCTTACACTGGAAAGACTCACACAGCTAGGGCTGAAACAGGTGGCTCCAGGGTATAGACATGTGGACTCGGAACGGCGCCTCTCCAGTATGGTGGCTAGAGAATAGACAAAACATGGTTTTTAAATTTATAAAATTGTTTAGATGTGATGTCCAGAGCTGGCAAGGGCAGATCTACTGCTGGTGAGACTATATTGACAAAACCACTTGGGAAAGCAATTTGGCAACATATACCCAAAATGCTAAAATTTTGTTTGGTTTGATTATTCCACTGTTACGAATTTACTTTTCAGATATAAACAAAAGTTCACAAAAATATTGTACACAAAAATGTTCACCACATATCAGGAGCAGTGGCACACACCTGTAATTCCAGATACTCAGGAGGCTGAGACAGGACAATCTCGTTCAAAGCCAGCCTCAGTAACAGCAAGGCACCAAGCAACTCAGTGAGACCCTGTCTAGAAATATAATACAAAATAGGGCTGGGGATGTGGCTCTGTGGTTGAGTGCCCAAGTCCAATTCCCTGTACTTAAAAAAAAAAAAGTTCACCACAGTATTGACTATACTAGCCAGACACTGAAAATCTGAGTGTCCCTCAGCAGGAACTGTGCAGGTGAGTGGTGATGACACCTCACTAACACCCTGCTTACTTGAGCCACTACAGACTATGCCTTGAACTACTAAAATGCCTTATTCCCATTGGTGCCTCTTCTAATCAGTTCTGTGCACTCAGTACAAACTGCATAAAATCCTTCAGGGCATTTCAAATTCCTATAGGACACTGTGTGCCCCTTCCTCCTCAAGCCCAATCCTGCACTGTGCCCCAGCCTCTGATGTTTCTGAAGTCCCCTTTTCTGCTACTTCTGGACACAAGGCAGATTCTTCTGCCTATTTTCCTCTTTTCTTCCTCCTGCCCTCAGCAGGGCCTCTCTGACCATCCCAACAAAGTAAAATGTGCCCATCTTGCTCTTAGCACTCTTTTACTTCATACTTCCAGCAGTTACCATTTTACTTTGTCTATTATTAATATTCGTTTTAATCTAGCAAATCACTGAGTTCCATGATAGCAGGGGCTGTGCCTACCCTGTCTTTGGCACCTAGTATTGCCTAGTGTATAAGACATGCTTAATAAACCCTGGCAGAAGTGGCTTTTGTACACAGCATGGGAAGCAGTGGAATACAGCTGTACATTCTGATTGAAAAGGCTTCCGTGTGGAGGGCAGTGTGAATCCTCTGTTCACCCTTGTTCAATTAAAATAATTGTCTTATCAACATATGGACCATTATGGCTACATATTATAAAAATCTAACAAACTGTCCTAAGTAAAAACAGGAAAAAAAACAAAAACAAAAACAAAAAAACCTAGGGAAAGGGATTGTTTCAGACCTGGCTGGAGTTAGAAACTTAGATAATAGGGTATGTGTCCACCTCTGCAGGATGACTATGCTGACTCCATACTCAAATATCAAGAGGGCTGCAGCTGCTCCAGTCTCACATCTTAACTTCAAATGAGTGAAAAACAAATTTTCCTGAGGGTACTCAAGCAAACTCGATTGGGATTAACTCTGACTGGGACTAAGGCCAAGGCCTAGATCACACAGGTTTGGGGAAAGCGGCAGGGGGAATGACCTGGAGGTTAAGTGACTGCAGGACAACTGTGTCTCCACCACTGAGAACTAAGAAGGCAGAAGGTGTGGTCCATTAGAGGGAAATGTGAGCAGTTACCAAAACAAGTGTAAACAGATGTTATAAGGCCAAAACACACACACATACACATACAAGCTGGGAAACATACTTTTTCTTTTTGGAAACAAATTAACAGTAGCTCCACTGGGGACAAGTTACTGGCAGCAGGGTAGAGATATACTTTGCACTTTGTACCAATCTTTAACAGTGACATTTCTAAGGATATATATGTGCTAGTTTATTTTTTTTATTTTTATTTTTTATTTATTTTTTAGTTCTCGGCGGACACAACATCATCTTTGTTGGTATGTGGTGCTGAGGATTGAACCCAGGCCGCACGCATGCCAGGCGAGCGCGCTACCGCTTGAGCCACATCCCCAGCCTGTGTGCTAGTTTAAATTCCTTAAAATCACAATTGAGGCTTTTCCTCCCAAAGAATTTTAGTTCTTAAAAATGATATCTGTATATAAATATTCTAACTCTTCTTTCAAGTAGGCTTCAACACATGAATGGCAAAATAGCTAGACATGAACAGTAGCACATCAACTACAAGTTTAGGCACTTTATCAAAGAAAAATGTTTAGAAATACTGTCAATGAGGGCGAGTCTTCTGCCACACCCTGCAAAGGATTTGGCTGGTCCTAACTCATACACACATAACTGTCAGCAGAACACGAGCCCTCTACACCAGCCTCATTCTTCTGTAGCTAAGAAAACAGAACAGATTCCCCTTACTTTACAACCATAAAAAAACCTGACAGATAGCAAGAGTTCTTTTCTACTGCTGAGAGCAACCCAGTCAAAGAAAGATAACTACTTAGGATTTCCAAGTGGCATTGTTTCTGTTCTCTGCATTTCCTGCGTGGGTTCCTAGTTGTATGTCTAGAACTGGCTATCTGGCTCCCACAGCACGTTCTGCCTTTGCTGCAATGAAAATAATGACTGCAGCATGAACAGTTTGACTCAACTAAGTATTTTCATGACTTGTCTGATTTGAACCTGCCATCTTCTGGCTGATAGAAAATCAGAAGCATGGACACATCAGGTCACCGGATCAGAGCAGATGCTATGAAAGGGTATGGCACCTTTGGAGTCAATGATGCCCCAGCTTTACGTGGGAAAAAGCAACAAGGTCAAGTTTCCACAGAAAGTGATTTTACAGTAAACATAAATCTGTCAGTGTCCATAATCATTAGAAAAACTTTGTCCTTATACTGGAAGCCTTTAGAATAGTAATTCTTATACTGACCACACACTGATCAAGTGGCAGACCCTTTTTAGAAGAAATAAGGATGTCATTCAATATGCAGTTCCCCGCACCCAGTCCTGCCCATGACATGGCAAGGTCTCTGTGTCTTATCAGCTCCTTAGAATGCAGGTGCTCCATTAAAGGTCTTCTCGTTTGTTTCCAGCTCGATTGCCTTCCTTGGAAGCCCGAGGTTTTGGATCTCCTTCCTTTTTCTTTTTACCCTTTTCTTGTTTTGTCTTATTTTTCTCTTTGCTTCCTCCTCCTTTGCCAGGGTATACCTGTCCCTCCAGAGTGACATCAGCACATCTGTCTTGACTGACCAAAAAGTCCTTGATCTCCCAGGCATAGCTCCCATCACGAAGCATGAAGATAGCACGGTCTGATCCCACGATGAACCTGACAGAGATGTGATCAGACAATTAGCATGTACTAGCAAAGTACTAATGGGTCAGAGTGATTAAGTGGCACTTGACAAAAAGAAAAGCTCTCTTCATGTACCACATGAATACAGAACCTGAAACATTTAATGTCTGAAGATAGCAGTTTGCTGAACTATTAAATATTCTGCTTAGATACAAACAGCAGACACTGGGCACTCCTTTGAGGCGTGAGTAGATGCTCCTGTTATGAAAGCATTAAGGAAAGCTCCTAGTGGCACAGGGTGCTGCGGGAGTAGGGGTGGGGCAAGGAGGAAGCATCCATTGGCATTTGTTTTATATTCTGAAGTGCCACTTCCATTTCTGTTTAATGTTCTGAAGTGTCCAGTTGTAGTTTGTTTGGAAAAAGCTTCTGTTAATAAAGAATAAAAACCATTGGCTTAGAGCATGTCATAAGAAGCCCTGAAGGGCCCGAGAAGACACTCAGAAAGTAGACAGAGATCCTAACCCATAGTTTAATAGTAAGCAGCCCAGCTCATCCACACTGGATAGGATCCAAGGAGCAAAGAGGAACAGAATGAAGTCTGGGAGGCCTACTAGCATGGCTGGTGGGCACAGTCTCTCCTTTTTAGAGGGACTACCCCACAGCTACTTTTACCACTCTACAGAGACCCTTGCTCTAGGTGTCTATTCAAGCTAACAAAAGCATTCTGCTGGCCTTCATACTCTCTAAGTACTCCTTCAATTCTTTCTCATCACTTTCATGGCCCCAAATTTCAAAACTGTTATTGAAGGAGAAAAATGCAGATTCTTTATATTTTAGAACCATACCAGGTAATAAAAATAAATAGGTTCCTTCACATTAAATTAGCTATCTATTAGCAACCTGGTGCAAGGTCTATGAACATATCCACACACAAAAGCACTCTCCATTGAGGAGAGATTTCCAGAAGAAGCAAACTGTGAAGCTTGCTTGACTGTCTCCTCAAGAGGCTAAACCATACAACTTTTTAAATCAGATGACGTAAAAGCTAAAGATTCAATGATAAACAAAACTTAAAGATTAAGTGTGATAGCAAACAAAGAAACTTACTAACTAATAATGAATTTTTTTTTTAATTCAAAATAAATCCTAGAGAGGAAAGGTCTAAGTCCCTTGGGAAGAATGCCAAGAGTGATACCCTGCTAAAGCCCCAGAAAATGCCCTAGCACAGCCTGAGATTTTTTTCCACAGGTTGTTGGTGCTTTACCTCTGGACGTCGTAGTTGGCATTGAACAGACTGCCCTGCCACAGGCTGGTGATCTCCTCTGTCTCCTTTTCAGTGGGGCTCCCTGATACAGTGACAAACATCATCAGAGTCTTCCCTTTTTTCGTCATCTTTAATATACTTTCTGGCTTGCCAGGGTCTATCTGTGAGAAGTCGACAGGTGCTGAGGGTCGCTTGTGCTCTGGGAGATCTCCTTCTTCTATGTCGTCATCTTTCTAGCAGGATGGGCAGAAGCATCAAATCTGTTATCAGAAACTTGCTTTTCAACTGGCACGGCACACATATCTACATATGATGTCAAGAGCAGCCATACAACCTGAAATCTCATTGTTTTCCTTTTTTACTTGGCTTATGAGCAAAGTTGAAGTTTTAGGTGGTACTTATTACCCATCACTATAAGTTACCACTCACAGAGAGCCCCCATGTGATGAGTTTCCATAGCTTGTTTACCCTCAAAGAATCTACATAATACAGTAGGTCATAAAAATGGCCAATTCCTGGAAGGTTTACAATGCAATACTACCCAGCAATGAAGAACAAATACTGATATACACAACAAATCTCAAATATACTAAGTGACAGAAGGCAAATACAAAATAAGATATACTATACGATACCATTTATTTAAAATTCAGGAACAGGCAAAACTAACCTAATGCAGGGTGAAAGAAATTAGAACAGTGAATGCCTCTGGAAGGAGGAGAGGAGGTGACTCTGATTGAGAGGACCATGAGGAAACTTTCTGGAGTAAGGGAAATGTTCTATATTTTGACAGGGTATGGATTATCTAGATGTATCCTTTATTCAAACTCATACTGTATACTTAAAATCTGCATTTCACTATACACATTCAATTCTAGCTAGATTGGTTATATGCAGTGAATTTGCAATTCTAGGCTTGAACAAAGTTATAAACATACTGATGGTAATGACAGCTAGGTTCCTCACTTTTGGAAAGAAAGTAAAATGTAGAAGGAGGAAGAATGTACCTTGTGGTATTAGGCTGGAAAGAGCGGAAGAGAAGAAATTCGTGGCTTTTAATAGATTGACAGGTAGATGGATAAGTACATGGATAAAAATATTTAAAAGAAGTAGGATTCCTTAGAGAAAAGGCTAATTACAGGAAGGAAAATAGAAGAGAAGCCTAGAATATCTTCCTGCATCAGAAAGCAAGAAAGTGTTCCACTAATTATAGAATGTCAAAATGACAGACACCAACCTAAAGCAGCCCTCATGGGCCAAATATAGAAGAATATGAACATAAAAAATAAATAATAACAATTTGTAACTTCCCAAATAAGATCCATTAAATACATACTAATATAAAGAAAAGTATGTACCAACAGTACATATGCCAACTACTAAACAGAATATAAATGTATGTACCAACAGTACAATGCCAACTACTAAACAGAATATAGATCAAAAGAAAAATAAAAAATACTTAAAAGAAGCAGGAAGCAGGTTCCTTGAACCAAGGATGCAGCTTCCTTGAAGAAAAGGCTAATACCAGTAACAAGAGAAATGAAGTACTGATTGGTATACTGGTGGTATAATATGGATGAACCCTGAAAATATGCTGAGTGAAAAAAGCTAGACACAAGGACTATACATCCTATGATTCCATTTGCAGGAAATGTCTAGAACAGAACAAACCTTTTAGAACAGAAAGATTAGTTAGTGATCGCCTAGGGGTGGCTGAGAACCTGGGGGACTGGGAGAAAACCAGAGAGGAGTAACTGAGGCTTTCCTTTTTGAGGGAAGGAAAATGTTCTAAAATTGACTGTGGGGATGATTGTACATCTCTGAATATAATAAAACCAATGAAATGGTGAGGTGTGTATGCCTGTGAACTGCATCTCAATAATTTTTAGTGGTTACTAAAAATCCAACCTAACATGAAACAAAAGCCCTTATCACTCTTACTTGGTCCTCTGAACAACTCTCTGAGGGATCAAGGCTGAAGACCATGGTTCACAACATATTACTGTAACATTTTAGTAATAAGTGAGAATGAAGGAATTCCAGTACTTAAAGGTGAGCTACATCAGATCTGGGATCTTGGTTCAGCTCCACACAGTCAGTTGTGTGACCCGGGGTGAGGTTACTTATCCTTCTAGGCCTATTTCCTTATCAATAAAAGGAAAACCAGAACCAGACAACTTATGATCCTCAGCAGTGTGAGCACACACAGTATCCCAACCTTCTCAACTATGCCACCCTCTGAACTAATCCTTTCTTCCTTATTTTGCTTTGATGGTGTCACTGACGGTGATCTGGAGACAGAAGCATAGGCCATGCTGTCAGAGGGGTCTGGGTTCAGCTTCCTGCTCCAGCACTTAAGCTGTGTGGCCTTGGGCATACTGCTTAGCCCATAAGAAAATAACTTTCCTCACCTGTAAGGGAAAGTGGGTGGTAATAACAACCTGAGGTTTGTTTGGGGGATTTAATGACAAATGCAACCAGTACAGGCTGCTATTACACTGCTCATTAGTGCCCTGGTAATGTGCCCTCCAAGCAGTCACCCTGTGGAAATCACACTTTCAAAATCAGAGAGTTCCTTGTTGCCAAAACCCCAGGCTGTTTCAGTCTTCATTCTGTCCTCTTTTCATAACATCTTTTACAGCCTCCTTAAAACTCCCCTGGACTTCAAGTTGATTCAAGATCCTACAATATTTGTATTTTTAACTAACTCAGCTGGTCACAAGCAGCATTTCACTTTTAATGAAAATATAATTAATTAATCATAAATCTAGAGGATACGGAATGGGTAAGGATTGTTTCAAGAAATTTTAATTTAAAAAAATTAATTTTGTGTTTTGGTTATAGAAAAAAAAAAACCATTGAAAAACAGCATCTTAGATATAGGCAACTGTCCAGTTCCTTTCTGGTTGATGCACTCCCAGTTTATCTTGGGGTCATCTGTTCTCATTGCTTTCTCTATGCTAAAAGCAATCCAACCCTTACCCACAGGCAGGGCTGAGACCTGCAGACCAAGTTAGGCACTCCCCTAACCACAGTCCCCATCTTGCCTCCAGGCCATCTCCAATTTTCAACTGGCCTCACCAATGTTCCATTGCTGTTTGTCAAAGTCAATAGCTACAAAGCTCAACTCTGCAAATCCTTTTCTTCCTCTTCCTGAAAACAAAAACTACCATGTCCAGAATAGCTACTATGTTTCAGGTACTTTAACATACATTATCTCCAACCTTGGGAACAATCTACAAGTTTTCTGCTGAATGTAGTAGAAGGAAGAAGATAAACAATTACACACTAGAGGAGACAACCTGAAGTGCAAATCCACAATTCTGGCTCAGATCTCACCATACACCTCCATTTATCTCAGCATAAGATGAAATAACCATAATTATTTTTTCTATATCAATTGGGACTCATCAATTCTAACACAACAGAAAGGGTTCTCACCTTTTCCCCACATACCTGAGACACAAGCCTCACTGAAACAGATTCTCACATGAGTGGGAAAGAAGTGGGGGTATAGATTTACAGCCTCCTTAAAACTCATCCATCACCACTTGGGGATGGATGAATCACTTTCTACAAAAAAGCACCCAGAGACGGATATGCTCTTCCACAGAAAAATAACTGCCACTGGGAAAGAGCACTCACATTTGTAGGGTCTACATACATTAGCTCATTTAATCATCATTACACTCTGCAAAGTAGGACATTGTCTGGCTTTACAGAGATGGCAAATGACGGTTACAAAGCTACCACCAGTAAAGCTGGGTTCAAAACCTGTCATTTTACTAACACTGAACTGTTACCTTCCAGAGATCACAGTCAATAGACTCCTATTACAAGCATAAAATCTCCCACATCCTGCTTCCTTCTATGCCATTCCTGCAGTTTCTAGTTTAAATCAGGTCTTCTTCATTATCTTCCATTTACACTTCTGTTCACCAATGTGTATGGCAGTACAGTAAAATGGTTCATTGAACCAGCTTTCAATTCCAGTGACAAGTTTAAAAATTGGACAGCTTGCTGTGTGGACTTGGGCAAATTAATTAACTTCTACGTGCTTCAATGTTATTACCCAGAAAATAAAAATACTTTCTCATATATGTGGTAAGAGAATTAAATGAGATGAAGTGTTTGTATCAGCCTTCATATTTTCTCCCTGTTCTTGCTTCTTGAACTTTCATGACCTAATACTATTCCTAAAGTTTAGTTCTGATGATGACACTTCAAAAACCTTCAACAGCTAGAACATTCACTCCAGGATACATTCCAAAAGTGCCTAAGAGTACAACTAAGGCAATGCAGTAACTTGGGCAAATACTTATTAGGTATCACAGCAAAAAATGAAAAGCAATGGGCTGGGGTTGTGGCTCAGTGGTAGGGCAATACCCTCGCATGCCTGAACTGGGTTCAATCCTAGCACCACATTAAAAAAATTTTTGATAAAAATGAAGAGCAAAAAATATACCTTATGATTCAGTTAAAAATTATATGTGTGTATTGTAGGACACTTAAGAATTAACATGTTATGGATGATTAAGTATAAACATCCCAATATTTTATTTATTTCTTTTTTTTTTGGGGGGGGGGGTGGAGTACCAGGGATTGAACTCAGGGACACTCAATCACTAAGCCAAATCCCCAGCCCTATTTTGCATTTTATTTAGAGACAGGGTCTCACTGAGTTACTTAGTGCCTCACTTTTGCTGAGGCTGGCTTTGAACTCTCGATCCTCCTGCCTCAGCCTCCAGAGCTGCTGGGATTATAGGCATGTACCATAAACATTCCAATATTTTAACATTTGAGTAATACAACTTTTCATACTCATTAGATCCACATATTTTCTTCTAAATAAAGTACAAACCCTGTAGCATTTGAGACCTTTTATGGCCTGCTTCCTACCAATTCCTACTTACCTTTCTGCCCTTACCACTTAATACTTTGCTTTAGATATGGTCTGCTCTAACTAACCCAAGTTAACTAGTATAGCTAATATTAAGAGCGTCTGTACAATTCCAAATTCACAAGTGGAATAAACCCAAGCAAGCAGTCGAACTCCAGAGCTTAGGCTGTTTTTCTTTACATGATTTTGCCTAATTCCTACATCTCATCTTCAGCTCCTGTTGCTGTTGGAAATGACCTTCTCCCACACTTTCCTTAGCCTGCCTAAAATGGGATCACCCCCACAATTTCCTAGGCCTATCTAAAATACCATTTCCTCCATGAGGACTTCTAAATTAGTACAGCACTTTCTTTTTATAGCATTCAGTCATATTTACATTGTGGTTATTTTTGTTATCTACTGTTCCTGATGGGTCCTTTGCTCATCTCTGCAGCACCTCCACAACTAGCTCAGAATTTGCATACTTCCACAGCAGGATTTCTCATGAGATGATGTTCTCACTTTAGCAGTTCAAAAGGCTTTATCTGTTAGAATCCAAAAGAGACAAGAAGATTGCAAGGGAAAGGAGAAGAGAAAATTTCCTTTTCATCAGGGTATGACACACTGAAGTCTACCCCAATCTTTCCATCAGCTGCAAATATAAAAACAAAAAGCTGCTTTCTTCCAGTCAAATGCATCAGGTGGTGTTTTAAACTCATGTCTGAAAGTATTTACCCTCTCCCCACAACACATTACCTTTACAAAGAATCTTAGGAGCCTTCAGTAAAACCTCCTCATTTTGCAATGAAGGAAACTACGGCCCAAAAAGGAGACTTGACCTGCCCAAGATTACACTTAGAACATAACCCAAGTTTTCGACTCCACTCTCTCAGCTCTGAAAATCGAGTAGGGCAATACAACCACTTTTGGAAAGGAAAAAAGCGAATTTTTTTTTTTTTTGTCACCGTGCGCGCTCATTCACACTCCGTGTAACTGCACAGTCCAGTGCATCCAAGTAACAAATAAACTCACTCTCAAGAAACCAGTCTTTGCTCCTTTAAACAAAGATGAGTTCCACATTTGTGAGCCATTGGTTTTTGCTACTTCCCCCCCCACCACCACCAATAAAATAAATCCCACAAAATTACAAAATTCCCCAAACGGGCAGTCAGAAATTCTACTGACTTAGAAGACAGAATAACTATCAGAGCTGAAATAGCCTGATTGAAAATATCCATCTCCACAAGCCCCTTAATCCCACCCGCTCACCCTGAACAGTGGAGGATGGAGGAAATATTCTTCAGGGGTACAGTGGGTTCAGTGGGTACAGTCTCCCCATTAGCGGAGCTCACTGACCACAGCACCAACGCAGAGGCCACTATAGTGGGCAGAGAAGGGGAAAGTAGGGCTAAGGACTGAGTGACCTGTGACTGTGGCCAAGTGGTGAGGTCTTCGGGACAAGAGGCCTGGGGCGGGGGTCGCAAGCCGCGAGGAAGAGAGGCTAAGGGGGTCAGGGTGGCATGAATGGGTCAGCAAAGACTCGTGGCGCAGGAGAAGTAGGGGTCAGAGGAAGCCGAGACGGGGCAGGCGGGGAAGTCAGGGTAGGTGGATGGGAGCAGACCCGGGACCGAAAAGAACCGGGCTGTACACGCCTCGGACCTCCCACTGCTCCAGAAGACGCGCCATGTCCGCATCGTTGTAATCTCGAATGTCCTTCTTCTTCCGCGGAGGAGGAGTAGCATCGCCGGGCGTCCCGGCCCGGCTCTCGGCAGCGCAGGATCCCGGAGGAGGAAGCAGCAACAACAGTAGCAGATCAGAGACGCAGAACAGGAACAAGGCCGCACGCCACCAACCGGAGGACGCCATCTTGGCCGCGCAGCGCAGCGCCGCGCCGCACCGCCGGCCCGCGCCCTATCTCGTCACCCGCATGACCACGCCCCCGCAGCGGCTCCGCCCGCAGACCCTCCCAGGCGCCCAGGTCCCGACCTCTTCAGGGTCCTGGTGTCCTGGCCCCGCCCCTGGCGTACCCAGAGCTGGGGCCGTCCCGCACTCGCCTCAGGCCCAGGCCCCGCCCCCGAGAACGTACGCCTCCGTGGCTCCGCCTCAAGGCCCTCACTAGCCTACCGCGCCCCGCCCCGTCCCAATTCCTGCAGCCCCACCTCCGGAAGCCCCGCCCAGAAACGGCGGCCCCGCCCTCAGCTCCTCCTCCCCTTGATCGGCCTGAGGGTCGCACCCTGGCTGGGCTTTTCTATTTTCGGTCAGAGAGCCAAAAAGTTCCCTCAGGGCCTCTAGGAACTGCCATAAAGCTTCCAGCTTCCAGAAGGCCTCAGTTTTCGCCTGTGAAGTGAGTTGGAGCTGGAAGTTCTGGGAGCTGCCCCAGGCTCTAATGAAGCCCATCTTAGGGTGTCAGACGGTTACCCTCAGTCTCCTGAGATTTCCTCTGACAGCCTGTTAAGTTAGTGGAGAAGTTAGGCCAACTTTTTTCAGCGGGTCATAAATAGGGTCATTGCTCTGTTGCTCATTTCAGATGATTCAGTACAACCAGCTTTCAATATTACTATCATCTCCTAAGCTCGAAAAAGGCTTTTTAATCATTAATTTTCATTTGTTTAAAATAGTCCAGTTTGTCTTCTGATTCAGCTTAATACTGTGACTGTAATAAATTTTAAGGCTGAATTGTGCTAATTTTTATTTCTTTCTTTAAGAGATTTTGGTCAGAGATACTTTAAAATTCCGCAAGTTTTAAATTGCTTATTATGGATTTCTTTTAAAATTTTAATTACACAAGAATATATGAAAGTAGTGTAGTTGTTTAATGTTGAGAAATTAGACTGGAAATATAGCTCAGTGATAAAGGTTTACCTGTCCATTCCATCTTCACCACCACCAAAAAAAAAAAAAAAATCGAACTTTATACAAAGTTTAAATACTGACCCCAGGATTCTACTGCACACCAACCAATTATCTTTTGCCACATAATACATTTTTCTAATACAAATATCAAAGTATCTCCAGCATTTTGTTGCATTTATATGTGTTTATGGCAGCATAGTGTATGAATTTTTAAGCATATTGGGCTCAAGCCACCTAAAATTATGGCGTGAAGAAATTTGATTCTTTAGATGCCTGCATAGTATTCTTCAGCATTGTTATAGCAATAGTTTATTTCCTAATCATGGGCATTTATTGTCTTTTTTTTTCCTTTTTTGCTATTACAACACCATTTTTTTTAAAAAGTGGCAATAGTCTTTTCTTCATGCTTTGTATGGCTAAAAATAAAGGATACATATAACTAATTTTAAAAAACATTTAGATAAAAGGCTTTGTTGTAATTCTTTCTGTACTGGGGGGGGGGGGGGACTGGTAAATTCAAGAGTATTCTACAACTGAGCTATATCCCCAGTCCTTTTTATTTATTATTATTTTTAGTTGTAGATGGGCACAATACCTTTATTTTTTATTTATTTATGTTTATGTGGTGCTGAGGATCGAACCCAGTGTCTCACATGTGCCAGACAAGTGCTCTACCACTGAACTATAACCATAGCCCCAGTCTCTGGGAGGCCATCCTCCCATATGATTTGAGTTACCTCCCTGGCTGGGGGAGAGGCCTTAGACACATCCTTGTGTCCAGAGCTTTCCCCCACCCTCTCAGGTCCGAGGGCTTGTCTGTGTGGAGGCGTGTCTGGCCACTACCCCAAGATCCGGTCGTGGCACCTGACCTTGGGACACTGCCTCCCTTAATCTTCATTGGATGGGATTTTCCCCAGAATTTTTTGTTCCCAAATAAAAGTCCACTCCCTGGTGTGTTCTCATTCGTTCTCCCTCCCTCTTCCTCCCTTTCTCTCTCTCACCTCTTCAGTAAACCTTGCTACTCTAATAGGTAGCTTGAGGCTGGAGGTAGGAGTAGCCGTCCTGGAGCTGGTTTAAAGGTAATTAGAGCCTGTCTCTTTAATTCAAACTCCCTTAGGATTTCTCATGTAGCTGAACCTTCATTTATGAAGCCTGTGCTGGCTATGGGCTAAACTAGTCCTAAAAATTTTTTATTCTGAGACAGTTTCTTTCATAAAGCTGCTGAGGCTGGCCTCAAACTTAAGATTCTCTTGCCTCAGCCTTCCAAGTGGGATCACAGGTGTGCTTCACTGTACATGCTTCTCTTTCTCTGAAAGAGAAGCAGGTAGAAACCAAGCATCTCAGGCTGGTATGGTGGTAACTTAAGTCATGTGGCACCCAGCCTTCTTTCTCAATCTGCTCCATTACACTGGCCCTGTGGCTTCCATCCTCAAGGTCACCACAAGTTCCAAGATGGTTACTGGAGCTCTAGCCATCAAGATTACATTCATCCAGAGGAAGGAAGAAGGACGGCAAGTTAAACAAAGCATACCTTTCAATAGGGTCAACTTTTTTGAGGCATCCTATTTGGATCTTGCTCCCAATACTTCTGATCTCACTGGCTAAAACCTATCTCTCCCAGAGAGGGCAGGAAATTGTCTTCTAGCTATGTACATTTTCAGTGTAATAAAATTAAGATTCTGGAGGCTAGGGTTGTGGCTCAGTGGTAGAGCACTTGCCTCACATGCGTGGAGCACTGGGTGGATATTCTATACACTCATGCATGTACATATGTAAATATGATAATATTCCCTATTGACATTAAGCAGAAACAACTCATAAGTAAAAGAGGCTTTTCTCTTTTCTTTTCTGAAATCATCAGGGAAAAGTCAAAGCTTTCTCCCTGGGGCACATTGCTCCACCCAGTGGCTTGGAGCTGTGTCCTGGTGCAGTCATGCTAGAAAACATGCACAGCTGTGGCGGATCATGTGCTCTGTTGGGAGGGGTCACCCTGGTCATTCATTTTGTCTACTGTCAAGGTGCAAAAGTGCTGGGATTCTTGGCCCACAGTATCTGGTTATAAAGAACAAAAGCCATTGAGTGTTTGACAGAAATTGTTGGGATTGGGTAAACTTTAGGGCTACTTTCATCCAAGCAGGAAATCCATTTGGCTTATAATCCACTGATGTGAAAATATCTGGATCAACCGCATTTTCAATGCTTTGATATTTTAAATATATTTTGGTGTTTTGAAACTTGATTTGATTCAAGCCTGGAGGAATTTATTTACTAACAACCTACTGTTAACCAAGAATCAGGTGAGGCACTGAGGCAAAAATGAATACAATAAGGCCCTTGCTTTTGAAGGATTGTTTTAAACATTAAATTTAATTAATTATTTTGTTTGTTTTTCTTGGAGGTTTTGGAGTGGTAGAGGAGATGAACAACCCGTAGTAAATCCAATGTAGATTATAGGCGGTCAGGGCTTGAAGGAATGATGTGATGACAATAATAACATCCCTACTTTAAATAAGAGGAAATTCTGATTTTTTTGAATTACATAATTTAAATGAGGTCACATAGATAATACAGCTGCAGGGCAAAAATTAGAGCCCAGGTATATGGGACAATGAGGTTTTTCTTTGCTGTCTTTCTTCCAGTAGCACCATCTGGGTTAATCAGTGAGGCACTCGGCACAGTCACTGGGAGCCATATGGAAAATGGATTGAAAAGAGTCTGGAGCCAGAGCACTCAAATGGGGCCGGAGTCTGAACCTGCTCTGAGGCTCTGCAGTACAGGACTGGAGAGAGAGTTCTGAAGTGTAAGAGATCATGTGGTCGTGGCCTAAATAAAGCACAGGCCTCTCCTACTCCGGGGTTAATACTAACCCTACCTCTAAAAGGTGCAGAAACTGTGGATGGAAAAACTGAATCTTGGATCTAATTAGTGTCCTAATCTGGGCTCATCCTGGCTTGTGTCCATCACAACAGAGGAGAGGAAATAAGAATTTCTAGTACTATCTGAAATCAGGCAAGGATGACTTTCAAAATATTGAAAAACTAGAGGCACAATTACCAATTAACAGAAGCCTATGACCTGCAGGTAGGGCTCTTGTACCAATGATTAATTCTTTAGTGGACTGAATCATGGAAAGGTGTAGGAGGGGCCTGGGAGTGGGGCTTAGGTAAGGATGATGACAGTGGCATTGAGGTCATCACCACGCAAGAGCTGTTGCCCTGCTGTTGTTTCATAAATGTCCGTCACTTTCTGACCATTACTGAAATAAAAGTTGAGGGCAGCCAGATATTGGTTCAAAGAAAAGAACACTTTTCTTGCCAGGAGGTTTAGTAAATGAATGAATTCTATAAAAGTTTATTGATGACCATGTAATGCATTAGGTGTGGGAGAGATAAGTATATCAGGTCCTTCTCTTAACTAGATGAAAGAGTTTTGGAGAAAGAGGTGTGCCAACAGTTACAAATACAGCCTGCCAATAGTCCCACTGAAGCTGTGCAGACAGCACAATGGCCCAAAGGGGCAGAAATGCTGAGTGTGTTTGAGGAACCAAAGAGGCTCCACAGAATCTAGTCAATCTGTAGTTACTGACCACAAAGTACCCTGAGAGATTCTGTGCCCGACACCATGAGACATATTGAAACATGGTGAGTCATGATTAGTGTTGGGGGTTGAGGGTGCCTGAATCTTAGTACTTTTCTTCTCCAAGACTATGAAGGATGGAAAATACATCTGAAGATCACTGGCAACCTTCACCTCCAGGTAGGATGCTGTGCTTTATTTAGGCCATGACCTCTTACATTTCAGAACTCTCTTTCCTAACCGTGTATTGCAGTGCCTGAGACCTGGTTCAGACTCTGGCCCCATCTGAGTCTGATCCAGATGCATCTGCCAGAATCTTGGGATCTGAATGCTAAGGTGTTTCTGTCAAAGCAAACTGGTCCTACATACAAGTCTCCCTCACACATCCATCTTCTGATGAACTAAGATGTGGCAGGAAAGAAGGGAGGGAAGAACATGAGACTGATGGGTGAGGTCCTGCCCAGGTGTTCTTATTGGATAAGAACAAAATAGGCCACAGAGCAAGAGGCTGTGCCAGGTAAGGACAGTGACCTGTTAACATAATGATTCTGCTCCTTAGGGACCCAGGAGCTCACATCCATCATCCCTGAGGATGTCAGAAATAGGAAAAAGAGGGATAGGAATACATCCTTCAGATAGAAATTCCTATCCTTTAAAAGAAATATTGAAAGGAAGATAATGAGCGATGCTTGGATAAGTGTAGAAAGATTACTTTATCTAAACTGGCCTATCTATGAGCACAAACAAAACAGGGGCACTGTTCCAAAGGAAAGGTACATTAAGGCAGAGATTGCTCCCTACCAACCACCAGATGGCATTGTACATCATATGCAGCTGTGTTGGTACATAGAGTCTTAGATGAAGTGGGAATATTGGGTATCAAAATCCAGAATGCATACCATGGAATATTATTCAGCTGTGAAAAGAAAGGAAATTCTGATACATGCTACCACATCGATGAATCTTGAAGACATGCTAAAATAAATAAAGTCAGACATAAAAGGTATCTTACCTTACTTACAAAAGGTATCTAAAATAGTCATATTCCTGGAGACAGGAAGTTGAATGGGGATTGCTAGGGACTGCAGGAGAGAAGGATGGGAAAATATTGTTTAATGGATACAGAGTGTGACTCTGGGAAGATGAAAAACTTCTGAAGGTGGATGATGGTGATGGTTACAATAAGGTACTTGCATGCAATGGCACCTACTTGCAATCCCAATGACTAGAGAGACTGAGGTAGGAGGATTGTGAGTACAAACCCAGCCTTAGAAAGAAACTTAGCAACTTAGTGAGAACCTGTCTCAAAAAAAGAGCTGGGGATGAAGCTCAGTGGTTCAGTACCCTTGGATTCATCCCCTGTACCACAAAACAAAACAACACCCCAGAATGCCTGCCCATACTGTTCTCTTATACCTACGTGAACTCCAGATAGCCAATGCTCCCTCTAAAACAGGTAAGAGGAGGAGGTAAAGGATGTTGCTCCAATCCTGCCTGTTCCAATCTCTGTCATTTCTACTTTCGTGCCCAAATCTTCAACTAGTTCTTTCTTTGCATCTTTTTCATTCACAAATGTCTACTAAGCATGGGTCTTGATCCAGTACTGAGAATACATTCTAGAAACCAAACTACTCTCTGCACAGTCCCAGCTCCCTCCTGTCTGCTCCATTTACTTTACCCCAGTGAACATTCATTTCACACATTTTCAGCTTTCTTCTTCTCTCAATTGACATCCATTTTAGTGAAAAATATATCTTGTTTGTTCATGCTGCTATAAAAAAACACATTAGGTGGTATAATTTATAAACAACAGAACTGTTTCTCACAGGGCAGGACGCTAGGAAATCTAAGATCAAGGTACTACCTGATTTAGTAACTGGTGATAACCCATTCTTCATAGATGGTGCTTTGTTGCTGTGTCCTCACAAGGAAGAAGGGCAAAAGGAAGGGTGTCCCTCAATCCTCTTTTATAAGGGCACAAATCCCATTCAGGAGAATTCTACCTTTTTAAATTACTCACCTCATAAAGGCCCCATCTCTTACACTATCACTTAGTGATTAAATTTCAACATATTTATTTGGGGCGGGGGTTCGTATCATATAATATCATATACTTTGCAGAGCACCTTTGGTTCATATTTAATTTAAAAAGAGAGTTAGGCTGGGTGCTGTGGCACACACCTATAATCCCAGTCACTTAAGAAACTGAGGCAGGAGGATCGCCAGTTCAAGACCAGTGTCAGCCAGACACTAGAATGGCAATATGTAAATCAATGGAAGTGTAACTGATGTGATACAGCAATCTGTATATGGGGAAAAATTGGGGGTTCATAACCCACTTGAATCAAACTGTGAAATATGATATATTAAGAACTATGTAATGTTTTGAACGACCAACAATAAAAAAAAAAGATCATGAATAAAGGGCTTCACAATGTGTGGCACATAGAAAAGTTCAGTGTATATTAGCTATGACTACTGCTATTTTTGCATCTAATTCATTGAGCTCCCTTTGTGAGTGGGTATCATGCAAGACACTGGGGATACACACAGAAAAGACAGTAGTTCTCTTAGGAAGTTCTTTAAGTAGTAGCTATGCAGGCTCAGTTCTAAAACATTTGGAAAATGTGTGGAAGACCTAAGATCTGTCAAAGCATTAAAGAAATGAATGACTAAAAAAAAAAAAAAAAAAAAAAAAAGACCAGTGTCAGCAATTTAGCAAGGCCCTGAGTAACTTGGTGAGACTGTCTCAAAATGAAAAATAGGGGGTTGGAGCTAGGGATGTGGCTCAATGGTGAAGAACCCCTGGTTCAATCCCTGGTTCCAAAAACAAACAGAGAGTTAGAAGGAGTAACAGGTGAAATAGACACAAACAGCCCTCTAATTCATTCAATTAGACTCAAATATGCTACAGCAACAAACCTCAAATCACAGTGGCTTCACACAACAGAAGTTTACTTTGTACTCATATTATATGTCCAGTACAGCTCTGGACAGGGTCTACTCTGTGTAGTCACCTAGGTTTGTGGAGGTCCCACCAACCAGAACAGACTCCTCAATAGTTACTTCAGACTGGCTTTCTATTACCTCAGCCTGGAAGCAGAGCACACATTTCCACTTCCACCGCATTTATAACAACAGTGTGACCTGCCTAGCAGCAACTGAAATGTTTAGTAAGCCCTATCATCTCTGCTATAGTTTCTTTACTGTGTTTTCACCATCCAAAAAGTAAAATTGGGATTACTTGCTCCCTTTTCTGGACTCCACTCTTTTTTTTTTTTTTTTTTTTTTTTAAAGAGAGAGTGAGAGAGGAGAGAGAGAGAGAGAGAGAATTTTTAATATTTATTCTTTAGTTCTCGGCAGACACAACATCTTTGTTGGTATGTGGTGCTGAGGATCGAACCCGGGCCGCACGCACGCCAGGCGAGCGCGCTACCGCTGAGCCACATCCCCAGCCCATGGACTCCACTCTTAACAGGTAGAAGCTTCATATTACTTACTTTGTAACTTTGATGCCTGGTACAGAGCCCAGCATGTAGCAGGTGTTCATTGTTTGTGGAGTGAATGAATGATGGCAGAAAATAACCTAAAAGAAAGTGAAAGCAGTACCTATAAGGATCAGCTTAGGAGCTAGCTGCCTTATCTGAGAAACTAAGCAAGGAGGGCCAAGAAAACAATCCTATCAATTTTAAAAGCTAAATCAAACCTTGTGGAATAGTGGTACAGTCCTCATGTAGCACAGTTCATTGTTGAGTATGAAGCATCCAGTGATGATAAGAAAAACAGATTGCACTGTAGAAGAAAAGGGAAATGGGACTCCAGGAATGCCAATTGGTTTTGGGAAAAAAATTGATTTCAGAGCAGTTTCATGAATAAACTAGGCCTAGGGAAAATGGTTTGACTTCTCTGGCATAGGTTTTTAGAGCTATTTTTGCTGTTCCTGGGTTACCATGTTAAGAATTTGTCCAAACATTTTTCCCTTGTACAAAAGTAGAAGGATTGACTCTATAAAACTGCTCTTGGTTTAGGAAGTTATCAGTTTTATCAAGTTCAGTTCTCCAAGATTCTCCAAGGCCACTTTCAGCTGAAAGTAGGGCACTGTCCAACCAAGTCTGAACCTGTTGCTTCTGTTAACTTATTAATAATATGTCTCACAGTTACTCTTCAAACTGTTTGGGCTTGGACGATAAATTTAAGTCCATTCTAGTTACAAGTAACAAGCTGGGTGGTGGTGGTGGTGGGGGGCGGATGCAGTGACGTGGAGTCCTAGAAAAAAATAGAGCAACAAACATTTCCATTGGTTTTCATACCCAGTGTGTGCTGGGAGAGTACCCAGAAGGCCGGATTCAGGACTACTGAACTGATGGGCCATTCTCTGGGAGTAAGGCCAGGTGTTCCAACCACTTCCTGCAGAACAAGGTGCAGTAAGTCAGGACAGGGGCGGGGAGGGTTCCTCACCCAGTCAATTGCTGTCTTCCTCACCTAAGAAGACACTTACTTAAGGCACCTGACCATCGGTTTCCCTAACTGTAAAATAATGTTTACCTCCAAAGGCTGTCTTTCTTATTTAACAATGGCCATTATTACTCCAGTATATCAACAAAGCTATGAAGGGCCAAAGTATGCTGATCAAGGCCCATAATAATTCTAACAGCTACTATTCATGAGGTGAGTGCTCAAGCAGTCAGTGGCCAGTATCTGACATAGAGAAAAATAGATACTTGGAAAGAGAACTTAGGTCACAGAACTCATAAATGGCTGGGAAAAGACTGAGCCTGGAAGTTGAGTTCAAAGCCTGCTGAGTACTTGAAGTATGCTTAGCTGGAGATTTTAAGTGTGAGCATCTGCACAATCCCCCGCCCTCCTGTTGGGACTCTATATCCAGTGCTCTTTTCTTTTCATCACTCTCACAGCCCATCAGAAACCCACTGTGGAAGAGATCAAACACAACAAAGGGCAGAAGGAAAGCTTGGAAAATCCAATCGAAGTCCCACAAACCGAGATGTCTGGGCTCCAGTAAATCACCAGGGAATCATACCGATTGGCCTTCCCTCTAACCCAAGTCACCTTTTTAAGACTCGCTTCCCTGGCGGAGAGAAGCCTGGGGCCCGGGTCTGGCTAAGAGCTTACGTAAGGCCAACCGGCTGCTACACCGCGATCTCCAGAGGGTATGTGCAGGGCCCCTGGCCGGGCTGCCTTTCCCCAGCCCGTCTGCTACCCAATCTTTCCGCCGGAACGCAGGGGCGGCCCAGGACCACCAGCTTCAGGCAGGCAGCTGAGTGCTGGGCGGCGGCGTCCCCCGCAGCCACCCAGCTTCCCGGGGGAGGAGCAGCGCACAGCGCAAGCATCCGGGAGCGGCGGAGGGGGCGGGAGAAAAGGCGAGAGGAGGAAGCGGGATTTAAACGAAAGGCGGTGACGCCACACAAAAGATTTCTATAGGCTCCGGGGAGGTTACGGCGAGGTGCGGCGGCGGCGAGCCGGGGGCGAGGCGCGGCTGGGCAGAGGGGAAGCCTCCGGCGGCCCCGGCGGGCGAGCACCCACGGCCGTGCTCCAAGGCTAAGCTGCGTGCAGAGAGGAAGCGGGTGTTTTCCCCTCGCCTTTCGGCCCCCGCCCTTCCTTTCAGTTTCTCCCTGCTCGCTCGGAAGTTGGTGGTTGACGGAAATGGCAGGAGCCGGGGCCCCGGCTGGTGGTCACGGCGCTAAGGGGACCTTCTGAGTCGGCTCATCAGCCGTGTAGACGCGTGCAGCTGCATCCGATGCGCGGGGCCCGGGGCCTCGGGAGAGCTCAGCCGCTGCGGGCCCAGGACGAGGGCGCGCCGGAGATGGATTCGCGCCGACAGCCAGCAGCGGGCCGCCGGGCGCGCGGTCCGGGAGGGCGTGCCGCCGCGGCTTCGGGCCGCGCGCTTTGAGCCGCCGGGCGGGAAGGGCAGCCGCGGAGCCCCGCGCACCCGGGCGTGGCGGGCGAGAGCACGAGTGGGACGGCCGCTGTGCGCAATCAGTGCAGGCTCCCACCCGGCTCTGACACGGCGCGGCCGCGACAGCGCGGCCACACCCTCGGCCCTGCAGCCGCCGCCGGCGCCTCTTCCTGAGAGCGCGAGGTAGGAGATGTGCCTGGGGCGGCTCTGCGTTCCAGAGTGCCAGCCCCGGCAGCCGTCGCAGAGAAGTGCCGCCTGGCGGGGTCACGGCGCCTGAAGCCCACGTGCGCCGCCGAACCCAAGGTGGCCTGTGGTTGACAGCACAGCCCGCCGGAGCCGCTGCCCGTGTTCCTCCCAGAGGAAAGGATTTTGATTTCAAAGAAAGGAAGGAAGGAAGGACAACTCCCAGCTTCCCTGTCCCGCCCTCTCCGCTCCGGGGCGGCCGAGCCAGGCCATGCCCAGGAAGGCTGCGACGGCTCAGCAGAAGGGACTTTCCTGGCTGCACCGCGGCGAGGAGCGCGGACTGTGAGTTTATTCTACCGCGGTTCATGCTTCCTGCAAGCCTTCTAGGAGGCCGAACGCTGCAGCCTCTCCTCACGCCCCGAAGAGCCTCCGGTGTTCTCTGGCCCTCGGGCTCACCCTACGCTGCCCGGGCTCCGGCCGCCGCAGCCCAGTGCCCTCTACCCGCGGCGGTGGATGGCATGATGGTGCGGGGAAGGCACCGCGGCCTTGGCCAGCTGAGTCGCGGGGGCGGCGGCAGCGGCGGTGGTAGCGGGCTCCCCAGCGGCATGCCAGTGCCCCCTGGGAGCGATGGCTAGCGGCAGCGCTGGGAAGCCCACTGGCGAGGCGGCTTCTCCGGCTCCTGTGAGCGCCGTCGGTGCGGCCAGCTCGCAGCCACGGAAGAGGCTGGTGTCGGTCTGCGACCACTGCAAAGGCAAGATGCAGCTGGTGGCCGACCTGCTACTACTGTCCAGCGAGGCCCGGCCAGTGCTCTTCGAGGGCCCCGCCTCCTCTTGTGCTGGTGCGGAATCCTTTGAGCAGTGCCGGGACACCATCATTGCTCGCACCAAGGGGCTCTCCATTCTCACCCATGATGTGCAAAGCCAGCTTAACATGGGCCGATTTGGAGAGGCTGGGGACAGTCTAGTGGAGCTGGGCGACCTGGTGGTGTCGCTGACCGAGTGCTCAGCCCACGCCGCCTATCTGGCTGCAGTGGCCACCCCAGGCGCACAGCCTGCTCAGCCTGGCCTAGTGGATCGCTACCGTGTCACACGCTGTCGCCACGAGGTGGAGCAGGGCTGCGCGGTGCTAAGAGCCACCCCACTGGCTGATATGACCCCGCAGCTGCTGCTGGAGGTGTCGCAGGGCCTGTCGCGCAACCTCAAATTCCTGACGGACGCATGCGCCCTAGCCAGTGACAAGTCACGGGACCGCTTTTCACGCGAGCAGTTCAAGCTGGGCGTCAAGTGCATGAGCACCAGTGCATCGGCGCTGCTGGCCTGCGTAAGGGAGGTGAAGGTGGCACCCAGTGAACTGGCGCGCAGCCGCTGCGCGCTCTTCAGTGGGCCCCTGGTGCAGGCTGTGAGCGCACTGGTGGGCTTCGCCACCGAGCCGCAGTTCCTGGGTCGCGCGGCCGCTGTGAGCGCAGAGGGCAAGGCGGTGCAGACCGCCATCCTGGGTGGTGCCATGAGCGTGGTGTCAGCCTGCGTGCTTCTGACCCAGTGCCTCAGGGATCTGGCGCAGCACCCCGATGGGGGCGCCAAGATGTCGGACCACAGGGAGAGGCTGAGGAACTCGGCCTGCGCCGTGTCTGAAGGCTGCACCCTGCTATCTCAGGCTTTAAGAGAGAGGTCTTCACCCAGGACTTTACCGCCAGTAAATTCCAATTCTGTGAATTAGCAACACCCCCCTCCACCCCATGCCCTTTCTTCTACCCCAGCCTAAAGGAAGACACTTATTCTCTGCCCCTCTCCATTTATACCAAAGAAATCATAGGTGAAACCCCCGCCCCCCCCCACCATGTTAATTGCCCAAGAGGAATCTTCCAGAAGTCAGGGCCACGCACACAACTCACATGCACCGAAGAGCCCAGGTGTCAAGCAGCCCATACAGGAGTGGGGAGCAGAAAATGGTTGTGGTTTTACCCCTACACCCACCCCTGTCTGTCAACTGAATTTTATTAATTGGGCAGGAAGGAGGTCATGGGTTCGTTTCTTCTTTTTTTATTTTAATTAAAAGAAAGGTTACCTCAGTTTCACTCCTTAGACATGGATGTAGCTACCTTTTTTTTTTTTGTATGTTATTTTTTTAAGCAATTGTGTTGAATTAGGAGTATACTTGGTGTGGAAAGAGTATGACTTTGCCATGTGATTTGCAAATGGGGGGAAAGCTACTGTGAGCGTGTTTTATTTTTTAATTTACACCATAGAGTGATTTTTTTTTCCCCCAGTGTCAAGTTTTTACCTTGCATGTACTGGAGTATTTATTTCATCTATTAAAATGTTATGTTTCTCAGATGGCTTTTTGCAATTATTGTTTGATTTTCAATAGTATTTTTGTATGCTTTATGTCATCTAAGAAAGGGACAGTGGAAAGGCTACTTTCAATAGTGATGAGGAAGGTCCCCAATTCTCAACCCTATCTTTGAAGGCAGGTATCAGGAATATGATTAAGTTATGTATATATAGTGCCTGGGATGAACTGCTTTGGGGAGGTTGTCTTGCTTCTTCTGCAAAGTAATTTAGCTTTGTCTCCACTCATCTTTCCATCATAATGATCTGAAGTTCAGATCTGATTTGTATTCTGACTGTCATTTTCAGATTAAAGCACTTCCTAATCCTGTGTGGGCTGCCTTCTCAGCTGGGAGGATCTATGTATGGAACTTAAAGTACTGTATATCAAGTAAGAATCTTTAGCATCTTTCATGTAGATAAGTCTATTGAGACAAGATCCCTACAATTTTAGGGAGAAAAAGTAAAGGTTCTAGATTTTCATTGCAAAAGATGTAATCTGGAAAGTAAGAACTTTTTTAGAGTTACAGTATAATTGCAACTTATTTTTGTGACCTTTATCTCTTAAGATATGCCATGATTGATTGTATGTTGAAAGAATGCTTTGTTGATTGAAATTTGGAGTTATGGTAAGGTAGGCTGCAGACATTTAAGGGGATTTTTTTGGGGGGTGGGGTAGTAGTGGAATGTATAGTTTTAACATACCTAGTTAAAATGTTGAACATTTTCTTTCTAAAAGAATAACAACATTTATTTATAGTTCTTGAAATCTAGGAGGGCCACATGGATAAAAACTCATATGTACCTTAAATTTGTATGGTTTACATTTTTTCCTAAGGATTTGTTATGCTTAAACCTTTGCAGTTCCCACAGATCTAAAGAGAATTTTTCACTGTAATACATTAGAGAGAAGAAAGTCATTTTGACTGTTTTATTTGTTTGAATGACTGTGTTTATTGCAAGAATGTGAAATTCAGTGTGTAAATGTCTTTCACTTTGTTTGGGGGTAAGACTAGGACCGTTTTGCAAATTTGGAATTGAATAAGTCTTAAAGTGGTATAGAGTACATACATGTTTCATAATGGTCAAGGGGGCAGTTTTTCTTTTTAAGGACCTGGTAAGTTTATACTTTTAAAGTAAAAGATGAAAGTGACCTTGAGTGTTTATTCCTCCTCCCCACCCTTCTGTAAAATGTATCTATCTGGATCAGGTTCAGGAAGATTTTGCTGGGGAGAGGGAACTCATGTGTCAATGACAATTCTATAAAATTCTTACTTTATTGGATGTATACAACTAATGATAGAATCTGTAACCATACGGCTCATTTAACCTATGCAGATCACAAAAAAAGTAAACTAAGTAAAGTAAGAACCAGAAATCTGTAAATTTAGAGTTTTGTTAAGAAAAAAGAATTGCTAATGTTTTCCTGGACTCATTTCTCACAGAAGCAATTTTCAGGAAAATTCAAACCAAAAAAAAAAAAAAATGGTAAGGAAAAAATAAAATCATTTGCCCTATCTACTTGGACTAGCTAGTCTCTAAATTAATTTGGAAACTTTCTCTTAGTCAAATGATAGTTCCTCTCAATGTACCTGGTAT
This sequence comes from Urocitellus parryii, assembly GCF_045843805.1. Classification (NCBI taxonomy): domain Eukaryota; kingdom Metazoa; phylum Chordata; class Mammalia; order Rodentia; family Sciuridae; genus Urocitellus; species Urocitellus parryii. The sequence continues at coordinate 129,284,102 of NC_135536.1, forward strand.
ATAATACCTCTGTCCTCAAACTGATAAAGTTTCAAACTTAATATAAGTGGTACTTAAACTCTTACCTACTCAGTTCATGAATAAGATTCAGGGCTTTTCTTTTAGCAGGGTCTTGAAATGAATTATAATCAGATTGTTTTTCCCAGCAGATTTCAAGAAGCCAGAGTGAGGAACATACTGCACATTATTTCTGAGTGTCTGCATCCCTTGACTAGGCAAGGGACTTGGGCACAGTCTTTCTTCCAGTGTACCAGGTTGCTAAATTTGTTTTTTAAAATATGGCCTTATTTTTGAAAAGGAATATCTCAGACCTATTTCATAATAGGGTTTAATAAGGTCAGCAGAGATACTGGTTCCAGGAATAAAATCAGAATGGCCTGACTTCTCTTAAAGTAAACCACACTGCAGTTAATTTAAGACATCAATCAGTGGGTTCTTCTGACTTCTCAGGGCAAGGTTTCTTACACAAGCTTAATGCATACCATCCTGCCCAGGGGTTGCTGACAACGTTGGAATGGTCATGAGAAAAGGAAATCATTATAGTTTAGTCTCTGAACAAAGCCATTATTTATGACAGTCAACCCAAGCTAATGGGACAAAACAGGCTTTCAAACACAAGACTTCACTTAACCAGAAAAAAAAAGCATCACTCTTTGGCTGTTTTAAGTTCAGCCTTTATTATTCATTCTGGGTTGATGTTAGCAAATGCAAAAAATTAACTGTGTGTGGGGGTTCATTTGTGTGTTCTCCCCCAACCTCTATAACTCTGGAGGCATTAGTTAACATCTGATTGGTTATTTTATAAACACTGTTCTTCTTGAACTGGCATAGAGATCTAAAATGTTTGGCAGTTTGAAACAGCTAATTTTAACAGAAACACCTGTTTTTCCCCAGCAAATGTGACTATGGTAACATGGAGATCAGGCAGAAGATTTGAAAAGTGACTGCCAAAGTCCCTTCTGAGCTGTGCTCAGTGATGTGAGAGGGCTTGGGGAAGAATTCCGTAAAGGCTTTGTGGCACTTTTACCTAGTTCTGTTTCCAGGCCAATCTCTGTCTTCTGGCAATTGGAAGGACACTTTTCCGTGTGAACACAGATACTGTGTTCCCTATGGGAAAATTCTCTTGTTTTTGTTTTTGTTTTTTTGCATATGTTGAAGGTCCATCGTGCCTAAGTTATTCTTTAGGGTCCTTTGGATGCCAGAGTTTTCTGCTTTCTGCATGGTGGTAGAAGGCTCAAAATTTTAAGGAAAAAGTATGATAGTAGCATCTATGAAGTCAGTTTAACTATAAACTCCTTGAGGGTAGATGTGATAATCCCTTGGCACACATTGTTTTGAAATCAATGTGCCTGTAGCACATATAAATGAGCAAGTGGTAAACTTGTACCTGGAGATGGAAATTATAATGGTCATTCATTTGATAAATGTATATTGGGAGCCAGCTCTGTGCTAGGCACTGGTCGGGGGGGGGGTGACTGAGATTGAGATAGGGGTCCACCCCTTGAAAAAAGAATTGCTAATGTTTTCCTGGACTCATTTCTCACAGAAATGAGCAACCTTGAAATGTTGCTGTCTAGACCCAGTATTGCTTTAGGTGTGCTCCAGACCCACAGCATCAGCATCATCCCTACCTGAGGTCTGTTCAGTTAGAAGCTCTCAGCATGGAGTTTTATAATGTACTTTGCAAAATACCCAAGATACTTTGCAGTATACTCAGGAAATGTACCTTTGTATGTTGACTGTGCACCAAGAATTACGATGCTGTTTCTTGCTATCCTTAATGGTTCCAGATGCTGCATTAGCATCCCCCATTGCCTACACAGAATCTCATCTTCACCCCGGACCTTACTAGAACCTGCTTTTTGGAGAGATCTCCAGGTGATTCCTGATAGGTTAACATCTGGTAGCATTGATTTAGGACATAAATATGGTGGCCATGTCCGAATCATGGGTTTACTCCTTACTGTGGGAACATGTGTCATGTTTACTTTGATCTTTTCAGTTTGTAAATCAATTTCATGGGTATTATGTAAGCAGTTTCTTAAAGCAGTTTTAAGAGGTAAGCAGGTATTACTCACTGTGCTTGTCATCTAAACATTTGTGCCTCTATTTTCCCGTTGTAAAAATTAAACCAAATATTTATAATGAAGTTCCACAAAGTGGAAGGCCTTGTGATGACCTTTGTAAAATGGCTATATCCGCTTCATAAGGTGATGTCATTGAAAGTTATGTTAAAAGCCAGTTTCCCACCAAGCACCGTGGTGCATGCCTGTAATACCAGCAACTCAGAAGGCTGAAGCAGGACGATTGCAAGTTTGAGGCTAGCCTCAGCAACTTAGTAAGACCCTAAGCAACTTAGCAAGACTCTGTCTCAAAAAATACAAAAGGCTGGGGATGCAGCTCAGTGGTAAACCACCCAGGGTTCAATCCCTAGTACTAAACTAAATAAATAAACAAAACAAGTATGATGCTAGTTGAATTTTCACTTAGAACTTAATTTTTAAGGTATGTAGGCATTGTGTATTAGAAATGCAATGGCAAGTTATTTGTGGAACTGACAAAAATAGATCATCTGATATTTCAGCTGTCTTGATGGAATCATCTCACTCCATAGCAATTTCCAGTATATTACTTCTTTAAATGGAGCCTGCTTGGACATTATTACATCAGTGTGTCTTGTGACTAAAGAGAGTCTCATAAAGATAGCTGTATATCCAATTCGGCTCAGCCACAATGTCTGACAGTTCGTGAGAACATAGTTTTTCTACCTGGAAAAATGATTACCTATATAACTAAAGCAGAGGTTTAATATCAACCAAATAGATAGGAAATCATTTTAAAGATGCATCCTCATAAGTGGTTCAAGTGTTCTATTTCCCTTTGTGTCTTTCTAAAGCTCAACCAAAGTTTCTTGCCCACTGAAGATTCTAGAGACAACGAAAATTGTTGATTTCACTAGGCCTTTTTCTTCATCCCAGGCAGCTATGGAACATCTGATAGATTTATTCTAATAACAAACAGTGCATAAGCCCGTTGTTACATAGGTCACGTTAGGTTTAGAATAATATCAGGTTTATCAAGGGTGATGGCAAAAATTTCTGATTTAGCAAACATTTGCTAATTTCTGGGTCAGGCTTAGGTATGTTCTCTGTTACTTTATACTTTGTGTTTCTATAACAAAATACCCAAGGCAGCTAACTTTATAAAGAGAAAAGTGTTACTCAATTCACAAAGGCAGGGTGCCTGCAACAACTCAGTTCTGGAAAAAGCCCAGCTGCAGTCACATCATGACCATCATCTAGTAAGATGTCAGAGAGACTAAACTCCCACAATCTCTTGCAAGCCCCCCCCCCCCCCCCGACCTATGGCTCTCTGGCTAGGCCCTTCCTGGTAATGGTACTACCATCTCTCAATAGTGTCACCCTAGGAACTAAGCCTTTAATTACAATGGATCTTTGGAGGACACTAACCATATTCAGGCCATAGCACTTATTTAAAAGGAGATACTCACAGTCATAGGAGACTACTGTTAGAAACAATCCTAGAATCCCTGCCCTTTATCTTCCTCAATAAAATCAATCTGATTGCTGTTTGCCTTCCAACAGAGAGATTTTCCAAGTATGCCAATCTTGTGTTACTCTGAACAAAACAGACCTGGGAAAGCATAGCTTTCAGAGTCTCATTGATTAGTTACTGAGGAGTTGTTAGTAGGCATTGCAATGACACACCATCTCTTTCAGTTCTGATAAATGGTTTTACTTTCATGGGCATTGGTTCCTTCATGAATACATGGGAATTATTCACTTTACTTTATATATATATATATATATATATATATATATATATATATATATAAATTTTAGAGAGAGAGAGGTTTTATTTATTTATTTATTTTTTAGTTCTCGGCGGACACAACATCTTTGTTTGTATGTGGTGCTGAGGATCGAACCTGGGCTGCATGCATGCCAGGCGAGCGCGCTACCGCTTGAGCCACATCCGCAGCCCACTTTTTATATTTTGTATTTTTTCAGTACTGGGGATTAAAACCAGGAGTACTTTACTACTGAGCCACAGGGTCTTGCTGAATTGCTAAGACTGGCCTCAAATTTGTGATCCTCCTGCATCAGCCTACCAAATTGCTGGGATTACAGGCATGTACAGTGGGAATTATTCACTTTAAATGCCACAAGGAAAAGATTTTAATTTTTTTCTTTCTTTTTCTTTTTCTTTTTTTCTTTTGGATTGAACTTAAGGGCATTCAACCACTGAACCAAATCCCCAGCCCTATTTTGTATTTTTTTTTTGTGAACCCAGGGGTGCTTGGCCACTGAGCCACATCCCCAGCTCTGTTTTGTATTTTATGTAGAGATAAGGTGTCACTGAGTTGCTTATGGCCTTCATAAGTTGCTGAGGCTGGCTTTGAACTTGTGATCCTCTTGTCTCAGCCTCTAGAGCCACTGGGATTATAGGCATGCACCACTGTGCCCAGCTGATTTTAAATATTTTTTAAAAATGATCATCTTTTTCCACATAAACATTTCTGTCAAATTCTGTGTAGTGTGAATGTCTATGCATTGTTAAGTTTCACGGCTGAGAGACTTTAGATGTTTCTATCATCTTAAATACTTTGAAGCCAGGGGCTGAGGCACAGTGGCTCAGTGGTAGCACACTTGCCTGGCATGTGTGAAGCGCTGGGTTTGATTCTCAGCACCACATATAAATAAATTAAAAATAAAAGTCTATCAACAACTTAAAAAATATTTTTTAAAAATAGTTTGAAGCCAGGTGTTGTGGCTTGTGCCTATAATCCCAGTGACTCAGGAGGCTGAGGCAGAAGGATTGCAAATTCAAAGCCAGCTTCAGCAACTTTGTGAGACCCTATTTCTAAATAAAAAATAAAGGCCTAGGGATGAGGCTTAATGGTTAAGTGCCTTTGGGTTCAATCTCCAGTACCAAAAATAAAATTATGCAGTGTCATTAGGATTTCACTTAAGTTTTTTAAAGGAAGGGCTTTCTAGTTGCCTAACCTAAATATTCCTCTTAGAAAGTTCCCCATCCATTCAGAGTACAGGACATTTACAGGAGCTTCATGGTGGTGTCAAGATAAAGGGAGTCTTACATTGTATTTTTCAGTTATCTCCATAGACATTCCTCAAGAATGACCGTGAACAGGAGGGACCGTGAACAGGAGGATGCTGAACTGAAATCACTAGGTGATTCACTAACTTCCACTCCCACCAGAGATGAGTTTTGGAATGCAGTGCAAGTGATAGAAAAATAAAACAAATTACAAGATTTCAGGATGACAATGTGTCAAAATGCAATCTTACTGTCATGCATAACTAATTAGAACAAATTTGAAAAATTAACAAAACAAAATCTAAGATGAACATGGTAACTAATGATCCTAAGGATCTTTTGTCTGGGTCTTTGGTCAGCTGGGGCCCTTGTAGTCTCTAGTTTTGATCTAATTGTCTACATTATCCTGGGAACCAAGGAAAAGATGTTGGGATCAGACCCTGTCTTTTCAATACTCAGTGCCAGGTGACCAAATGTAATTTAAGTGGGAATTTCATTGGACTTATTTTCTGTGCAGCTGGAGGGTAGTTTTCAGTTAGAGATTGAAGGTGCCTTAAAGAGCGGGCTTTATTCCAAGGCTTAAGGCTCATTTTCTTTTCTGCTTCAATTTCTGCTCATGCAGAGTATAATGCTATTTCTGGATCTGGTCTGCTCTGCAGAAAGCAGAACACCTTACCCATTTAAGCTACTGACCTGGCTTTGGATCAGCAGCCCTTGGTGGAACCCATGGGACCAGCTTGCCTGCAGGTGGATCCTGCGCCTGGCTGCCTGTTATCTTTGTGGATCACCAAGAGCTGAGGTGGAACAACTGAAGAGGAATCAAGCTGTGAGAGTGAGGACTTGCTGATAGACTGGGAGCCTTCCAAAGCAATTAGACAGTCTTTTTACGTCTCTGACATTCCTCGAGGTGTTTAGGATACTCAATAAATGCAGAAAATAATAAAATAGCATTTTTTGAGCTATCACTATGTATACTAGGAACTTCACCCTGTAGCTTTTAATTCTTAAAGCAATGCTTTGAGGTATAAAGAGTTGTCCAGGGTCACAAAACTAAAAAACAATGTTATTTAAACCAAGGTCTGTTCTAACTGAGCCCAGCATTCTCAGCTACATGGCTACAATGAATGAGTGAATTCCTAGGATGGAGTCCTTCTGCCTTTGGAGTCGAAATACTTCAACATTTTTTTTTGTTGTTGTTGTTGTTGTTGTTTTAACCTCACTGATGAAAATTCCTGTGGTCTTCTCCTGAGCATCACTTAAGCCTTAGCCTATTCCCCTTCTGGGTTGTTTGCAGAGGGCTTTAGGTCTCCATAGCCCCCTTGTAACAAGACTGAGCACTGATGACATGGGCAGGTAGCTTTTCACCTGCTGTGAGCAACCTGGTGTCAGGAAGAATGCAGGAAGACTGACTTCTAATTTGTCAAGTCACTTCCATTTGGATTTCTAAAATATAACATCTTTATTTTTTACCACTTTCTATATTTCCATGGTTCTCCTATGAACTTGGGTAAAAGCCAAAGTCCTCATTAGGAATTTCTATCTAGTTTGGCCTCTCACAGCTTCCTTGCAAACTCCACCCATAATCATACTTATGGAGTTCCTTCCATTGTCATGCTCTGCTGCCTTTTTTTTTTTTTTTTTTTTTTGCCTCTGAGCTTATGCCCAATTACCTGGCATCAGCTACAGTTACCCAACACAGTAGACCCTTAATGAACATTTCTGCATGACAAAATATAATGCTTGCATTATATCTATCTTTCAGAGACAAAGAACCCCAAAAGTGCAATGATTTATTGACCTGCTTTTTTGTCTGTATTCCCTTTAGTCAGTTACTATAGTTTTTCCAGTTGACCTATTTAGTACCTTTAGTATCTACTCCCATTCCCATCAGCATCCTAGCCTAGACCCTCAATGGCTATCTGGACAATGAGTCTCCCTAGCAGTGGCCTGCATCACTTGGACGAGTCAGGTTTGCTCTCATGGCCTCCTCTCTTCCCGTCAGTCATGCCTTATATGTAGCAAACCAGGTCCTATACTGTAACCTCCAACTGTCAAAATTTCAACATATTTATTGGATGTTGAGAGCATGCCACTGCACTGATCCCAGGGGGAACAGGGCCAGGCCCTTATTAAGCTGTGGTCATCATGTCCCACCACCCCTAGTCCAGGCTTCTGATTTTGCATGATGGATCTCAGGCCATCTCACACACTGTTCCTATTTCTGTGCTTTGCTTTTGTTGGCCTCTACATAAAATATCTTTGTCATCTCTCTAAACAATGGTAACCTCTGGAGCCCAGATTACTCCTAGGATTTAAGGATTAGTCCTGTCATCTGTGCAACAGGACAAGGCTACCTTGACATGCCTGGTGGGCTGTAGACCCTCCAGGGATTTGGGTGAATCCAAGGAAAGACTTAAGAGGCCTTGGATAAACTGAGTTCACCTTCTTCTGTTTCCTTGGGGTCTCAGCTAAGTTAAGGCTCAGATCGGTGAGCTGTGCATGCCAACCTAGTGCCAGTTCTTGTTCTTCTCCTTAGGATGGTGCTGGGTTCAGCAGGGGTCTGGAAATGAAGCACCACTCTGGGAAGGGAGCCTTTTTCCCACGCATGGACTTAGAACCATATTCCCCAGGGAGCCCTTGAAGCCAGCGTGAGAATTGACTGAGGGAGTGAGTCCTGGCTTTCAGTCCCATAATTGTTACAATACAAAAATTACTCATGACTTTTCATAATCAGGTTTGGCTTATAATAAAACAGGCCCTGGGGAAAACTGGGCCTAGTAGCAACCTCTGCCTCCTTCTCTGCCTCCCAGGTGCAGACTTCTGTGGGTAAAGGCAGAAGCTGCAGCTTTAGGGAAGAAAAAGGAGATGCTATGCCAAAGCCATCAGGAAGCACAGGGAGACTAGTAGCCTCAGGAGCCTCAAAGTCAACGGAAAACAGGCATGTAGGCCTTTGGACTGAATTTCCAGTGGGTACCTATCATTTGAATAGTTCCATTAATTATATTTTACATTTGATTTTTGACACTATATGAAAATATAAGATGGTTATTTAACTGGGCTAGGTGGTTCATGCCTATAATCCCAGCCAGCTCGGGAGGCAGAGGCAGGGAAATCCCAAATTCGAGGACAGCCTCAGCAATTAAGCAAAACCCTGTCTGAAAATAAAAAAAATAAAAAGGGATGGGTATGTAGCTCAGTGGTAGAGCAAGGGGAAAAAAGACTTATGAAATTAAATGAAAGTTTAAAATAAAGCTATCATACATACTTAATTATTTTTTTTTCTTTCACAACTTTTCTAGTTCAGTATTTCCACCTAATAGCACTAAAATTCTGGTTTCCACAGTACATTGTTTTTACAGGGATCAGAGATACAATCTAGGAGCCTGTTCTCCCAGTACAGGGAGGACTCAGAACTCACAGTGTGAAAAGACAGCTATAAGAGCTGCCTTTGAACCTCTCTGCCCTCTCCCCAAACAATCCCAAATATTTATTTATTTGTTTGTTTGTTTGTTTATTTATTTATTTATTTTCGGCACTAGGGATTGAACCCAGGGCCTTGCACAAACACTCTGCCATTGAGCTAGATCCCCAGCCCTTTTTATTTTTATTTTGAGACAGGGTCTTGCCTCATCGCTGAGGCTGGCCTGGAACTTGTTGTGATCCTCCTGCTTTAGCTTCCTGAGTAGCTGGTATTACAGGTGTGGGCCACTGTGCCTGGCATCCCCAAATATTTCTTATTCTAGGATGCTTACATTCTACTCCCTGGAGATTGGCTCACAGGAGTTGCAGACAGGCTCACCAACCTCATAATCGCCTGCCTTTGATTTCCCTGGGGAATCCAGGCCCAATTTCATGCTTCACTTCCTATCACATTGATCCAATCTAAGTATCCAAGGTGCTCATTCACTGCCAACCTGGATGTATATTTTAGTTGGCAGTTCCTGAAAACCTACTCTTGCCAGGCATCAATGATACAAATGTTAGCCCCATTTTCTATGCTCAAAGAAGGACTAATGTTCATAGAATCTAGAACATAACTTGATTTTCAGCAGTGATCACCAGAACCCCCCAAAACTGCAAGGCTCAGAAGAAAAAAATTGAGGTGGTGCTTATGGGGGCAAAATATTTCAAGACAGAAATCTGGACTCAGTGCTCTTTGAATCACTCAACTGGCCTCTTTCTGTCCTTTATGCTCAGTGTCTCATCTGTGAGCATCAATTTCAAGCCTCACATCCTCCCCTCGCCCCAGAGGGAGAATGTCATACTACTTGGCTCCTGGACCATTCATCCTACTCATAACTGAAACTGACAAAAAATATTATTGAGAATGTACTTGGTGAACTGTCCCCTGGGAGAAGAGTGCTCTGCCCTTTTAGAATGGCCAGGGGATTGCTCTGGAGAAGTGGGTGGGTCAAGGGGCCCAGCTCCATCTCTATGTGGGCCTGACTTATCAGCACTGTCAGCCTCAGACTCTGGCTGGGGAATTTCTCTGGAGAAGTATGTAAGTTCTGTAGATGTAAAATTGCCTTAATGCCTCTGCAGAACTAGAACATGGGAAGAAGCTGGAGACTTCGTGAGCTACAACAATTTGTTACTGAAGGTTACAGCAGTGCTTAGAAGTTTCAACTTCTGGTACAATTTGGAAGCCTTGGATATTGCATAATGTTCTGGGGAATAGGGAGTTGGCTTCCTTGTCACCTAGATCAGTGATTCCAAGATACTAACCAAGGACCAGAGCTTATCTGTGACAAAGATTTCACTTCTGAGCAAAATGGAAAAGAGGATTGTAAAACGGAAGGTTACTTTTACTTTCATGGACTTTATTCTGAGATTATATTCTTCTCCCATCTATGTTGTTAAGAGGGCACCTCATGAAAACAATGATGGTAGGTGCACCACTAATTACCAATCTTTTTCAGTGCTTCCAATATTAGAAAAAAATCTGACTATACTCTAAAATCAGAAAGTCTGAGAATCACTGGCCTTGACTGCTCATGGAGATAATTTGAGCCCTAGGTTCTTTTCTCCTTTAGTGCATGTTAAAGTCAGTTTTAAAATCATTATTTTAAAACTAGTGTGAAAATACATAAAAGATGAATCCAAGTAAAGAAACATTTCTAAAGAACTGAGACATCTGTGTTAAAATAAAACCACTACTTAATTTTTGTTAGGGCTGTAGTTCAGTGGTTCAGTCCCCAACACCACACTCAAGAAATAAGTTAATTAATAACAAAAATAAAAAGTATCTTTTCAATTATTATGTTTACAGTTATTAAGTCAGAACATTTTTCTATCATAAAAATGCTTATCCATTAGATAATTTTTAATCATATTTTTCAGTGCTGAGGATGATACCCAGGACCATTCTACCACTGAGCCATTTTCACAGCCTTTTTTTTTTTTTTTTTTCAGACAGGGTGTCACTAAGTTGCTAAAGCTGGCCTTAAACTCATGATCCTCTTGCCTCAGCCTCCCAAGTCACTGGGGTTAGAGTTGTGTATCACTGCACCCCGTTACTGTTCTAATTTTTGTATCAGCCCTTCCGATGATTTTTCGGTACACATTCTTTAATATGTAGAATTTTTTATTATACATATTCTTTTAAATTATTTAAAAAGTTATTCTATAGCCTGCTTTTTAAAACATTTTCTATTTTGTTAAAATTAAGTTAATTAAAATGTTATTAAGATGCAATTCCAGTACTATTTCACGGTAGAGTCATTCTCCCATCATTAGACATTTTGGCTGTTATTTTGTCAATAGTTAAGTATCATAGGTAGTACTGGCAGGTGACATGGTAATCTTAGGTCTCTCCCATCATTAGACATTTTGGCTGTTATTTTGTCAATAGTTAAGTATCATAGGTAGTACTGGCAGGTGACATGGTAATCTTAGGTCAGAGACTTGATTGGGGACCCAACAAATCAGGTCTGGCTAGTTTTCCCCAAACAAAACAGAACTAATGGTAAAAATCATGAAAGGAACTTTAGTTAGTATAGCTACACTGGAAACCCACATGGAGGGCCTGACAATGACTTTGAGGTTTTATAGAAAGGAGAATGTGGGCAAGGGGTGGGGTTGGCATAACTGGAGGCTTTTTGGGACATTGATCAGGTGTAGTCTGTCTCTCATTATTTTTGTCCAGGTCAGGACTTGCCCATTAAGAAAGTTGCTGTTGTCTGAGGGGTAGCTTCCAGCCATCATATGATGTTTATGTTCATACCTGTTGTTCTTGGAATCCAAGATGATTCAGGGCAAAAAAAGGCAGATGCAAAATGGAGACAGAGATGCTAAGTCTTCAATCCTGCTCTTAGTTACTCCATGGACATTTGCAGACCCAAATGAAAAGTCAATTCTTGTACAACATGGACATCATTAAGAATGCCTCCCTCCATATTTCTGATCATTTGCTTGGATAGATTTCTAAAAATGAATAGCTTTTTTTAAAAAAGTTATCTCTTACTGTACACAGCAGTCTTTGCATTTAGTAACACATATTTAGTAAGGCTTTGATGAGGAAATTATTGAACTTAGTTCTTGCCCTCAAGTAGCCTGGAGTCTAGGTAAGGAATAAGATAGAAACACAAATAGCTCTGATCCCAGGGAGAAAGAGAACTGCTGTTATTACTATAAGTAGTTTTCCTCAAACCATCCTGCTTTGTGGTGCATGAACTCCTAGGACAAGAACTCAGCACTGCCAGGTGCCATGGCACATGCCTGTAATCCCAGCAATTCAGGAAGATGAGACAGGACAATTGCCAAGTTCAAGGCCAGGCATAGCAATTTGGCCAGGCCCTAGGCAACTTAGCAAGACCTGTTTCAAAATAGAAAAGGGCTGGGAATATAGCTCAGTGGTCCTGAGTTTATTTTTATTTATTTATTTATTTTTTTAAAGAGAGAGGGAGAGAGAGAGAATTTTTAATATTTATTTTTTAATTTTCGGCAGACACAACATCTTTGTTTGTATGTGGTGCTGAGGGTCGAACCCGGGCCGCACGCATGCCAGGCGAGCGCGCTACTGCTTGAGCCACATCCCCAGCCCCAGTGGTCCTGAGTTTAATTCCCAGTACCAAAAAAAAAATTCAGTACTGCTGTCTGGCAGTCAAAGGCTAAGAGTTCTAACGGGGCTCATTTCACACTCTGTATGACCTCAAGCAAGCAGTCTTCTAAGGTCTTGATTTCCTCATCTTTAAATGAGGTCACGGACTAGGTCATTTCTAATGGTGCCAATTCATGCCACTTAAATAGCTGAAAGATATGGGCAAGATGAGTGTGCATGTTTCTTTTTTAGGTATTTAATTATGTCTAACAATCTGGGACAGTTTCTTTAGGGATGCACTAGAAAGCATTGGGGTGTCCCAGGGTCCATTTTGCCCTGGGATGCTAGGATAACACCTGTGTACAAACTAAAATAACGATGAGAAGCAGAACTTCTTTTAAAAGGAAGAACTTTGGGGGCTAGAAAGTAGTTTAATGGTAGAGCACATGCAAAGCATGTATGAGACCCTGGGTTCTATTGCTGGGACAGGAAAAAAAAAGAGTTTTTTAATGAGGTACAATGTATTTGGCATTGAAAGAAATACCAATGCAAGCAATAAAACTATGACCAGCTATGGCTGAGGTAACTTGAAATCCATTACATGCATTATTTTATTTAAAATTTATAAACTGTGAGAGGTAAGTGTTTTATTCCCATTTTGCATATAGAAAACTTGGTGCTCAAAGAGGAGACATGAACTGCTTTATGGTGTTGCCCTGGGGAAAGTGAGGTCATAGACAAAAATGCAAAGAAAAACAAGATAAGCTAATTCTTGATTCTTGTCCTTGGAGTCTACAGATTGAAGTCTGATAAGGGTATCTGGGGAATTTCTTTAGAAAGATAACTCCCCCCCCCCCAGAATTGGGGACTGAAACTAGGGGCACTCAACCACTGAGATACACCCCCAATTCTTTTTATTTTTCAATTTGACACAGAGTCTCATTAAGTTGCTTGGGATCTGCTAAATTGCTGAGGCTGACCTTGAATTTTCAATCCTCCTGCCCCAGCCTCCTGAATAGCTGGGATAACAGGCATGTGGCCTGATATTTTCTTTAGAAGGATAATTGTGATAATAAGAGCTTTAGTCTTAGATACTGTGTTTTTAAAGTAACAGCCTTCCCTCCCCAACTCTTCCCTCTCATGACTCCAGTGCATTTTTTTCTTCTGCCACAAATTTTCATCTTCTTCCCTCTGCAGTTTTCTATTTTTATAGGATGCTTTAGGGATGAGCCAGATAAAGCCTTGACTCACAAAACAGTTGATTAAAAACTGGTAGTTTGGAGCCTCAAGTACATTTTGGCTGTGGAACATGTATTCGAATTGGGGCTTAGGATTCTCAGGCAAGGATTTTTTTTTCTAAAATATGACTGGGTTGTGTAGTGCCACAGCCTCCCTTCCCTGTGTTGGCAGCAAAGGACAATGCAGGTGGAAATGTCCAGGTTGCTGAGAGGAGTCCTTGTAATTCAGTATTCTTTGCCCCAGGCCTTCCTAATAATAGCTAGTACCTATATGATACTGTGTTCCGAGGGCATTTCCAAGCACCCACACATATTAACTCACTTAATTCTCATGATAACTCAAGGATCATCATCCCCATTTTATAAATGAGAAAACTGAGATCCTGAGAAGTTGATTTTCCCAAGGTCACAGCTGGTAAGTGATAGAAGTGCCATTTGAACCCAGGCAGTATGGTTCCAGAATCTAAGCTCTTAAGGATGCTATTCCTCAAAGCCTTTTAGTAGAAACCCCATCCAGGCCCTCTGAGTGGCTTGTGCCCCTGGATAGAATACATCCTTTGACTGCCAAGAGAAACCTTGAGTTCCTTATAGTAGCACATTTCTAATTTATCACTGGCATGTGAATGACTCACAAAAAAAATCTTCATCTTCACAGATGGGCTTCTATTTTTAAAAGAGGATGCTTGTACCCAACAGCTTAGTAGAATTTCAGATGGTGAGACAGTATGAAAGAAGAGATGTTAGGAGTAGACTAGCCCATCTTGGAGTCGGCCTCTTTGGGACAACTCTACTCAACTGGTCTTGCATTTGTTAACATCTTCACTTTTACTTCCTATTTTTCCCCCCACAGGGTCTTCATTGTTTGCAATGATGTGGGGAAGCAAAATGTATGGGAGGGATATTTTGCTAAAGATGGGAAGAGTTCCCAAAGCCCATATTTTGTTGCTATATGCTGTTAACTTTACATAATTCTTGTTATAAAATATGCACATTAGTATTATCATTTTACAGATGAGATGTCAGAATCTTAGGCTTTAGGCAACTTGTGCAAGGTCAGAGAGTGAACACCTCTGACCAGATTTTAGACCGAGGATTGCTTTTACTCCAGTGTCTGCGGTTTTAAACCCTACTGCATTGGCCTTTTTCTGTTTTTTCCATGACTGTTGTAACAGCATTCCGAGGAGGATCAACTGTACAGGGTCAGAATGCAGTTTTGGCTCCTATTGTTTGTATGCAAATTACTGCTTGTTTCTATTAATTTGCTTCCTTTCATGCTTAGGCTGCAACAGGGACAGTTTTAGTGGCTCCCTGGCCGGCCACTCTGCCAGCATTGCCTCATCCCATCTCTATCTCCATTCCTCCTTTAGCCTGACCCAAAGGGAGGGAGGGCTGAGGAATGCCCATCCCAGCCAGCAGGCCAGGAACTGCCTAGACAGTGACTGCAGCCTTGACTTTCTGAAACAGCGAGGTTTGCTCAGGGAGACTTTGCCTAAGAGGAAGAAAAAATAAGGCCATGGAGTTTTTGCTGACCTCAAAACCCCTGTGATTCTAGTCATCACTTAGTGAGTCGCGTGTATTACTCAGCTGCTCCATTGTGTAGCGGGAGAAAACGCTTTGGCTGTGTCATCTAGGGCAATCAGTGGGCAGCCTTCTTCTTGCTGAGCTAACTTTTTGTGTATTTTGAAGTTTGGGATCAGATCCAAGTGATCTAGGTCTGAGGTCAGAGGAGATTTTGTATTAAATGGTGACAGGCACATGTTCTTTGACTAGGAGTGAGTCAAAAAGCATGCAGAATATTTTTTTAGTTCCTTTCAAGGGGCACAAACACTTAACACCAACACAGAATGACTTGGGCAAGTGAGTACCCACAGCCAGAGATCAGGGGAGAGAAGACGTGATAAGGTCAAGATTTAAGGCTCACTGGGAAGGCTAACAAAATCAGAGCCCTTCCTTCCCTAAAGAATGAGCAAGGGGCTGGGGCTGTGGCTCAGTGGCAGAGCACTTGCCTAGCATGTGTGAGGCACTGGGTTCTGTTCTCAGCACCACATATCAATAAATAAAATAAACGTCCATTGACAACTAAAAAAAATATTAAAGAAAAATGAGCAGGCTGGGAGTTTTCTCCTTCTTGGAGATAAAGACAGCAAACACAGGAGGGATGGTGACAGTAAGAATAGAGGGTCAAAATTGACCAGACAGTCTAAAAATGGGGACCCAAGTACCATGCAGAGAAGCTGGGTCTCATCCTGAACTCTGGAAATTGGAGGTGTGAAGTCCCAAAGTTTGAGATGGAGGAGCACAGTGAAAGCAGAGGTCTAGAGTCAGCACTTTAGAAGGAACTGAATGGGAGAGACAGGAAGCAGGAAGCCCAGAGAGGTGGGATTTCATTAACAGCCCTGACTGGGGAAGGATGGAAGGAGACACAGGTCATCACATAGGAGAGAGGTTCTCCTTTCCCTCTCCCTTGCCCCAAGGACCCTTCTATGTTGACTTCTATTTTTTTTTTTTTTGGCGGGGGGGAGGTGGGTACTGGGGATTGAACTCAGGAGCTCTTGACCACTGAGCCACATCCTCAGCCTTATTTTTGTATTTTATTTAAAGTCAGGGTCTCACTAGTTGCTTAGCACCTCACTTTTGCTGAGGCTGGCTTTGAATTCGTGATCCTCCTTTTTCAGCCTCCCAAACCTCTGGGATGACAGGTGTGTGCCACCATGCCTGGCTACCATCTTCTAAAAGCGAAAGAGGTGGAGGCAAGGGAGAAGAAGGTCATGCCTCAGAGTGGCTGCTTTGAAACCAGGAGAATGTTATACTTTTTCTTTGTTAAGTAAAATTTTCATTCAAGTATAATATTTATCTATACAACATGAGTATACTCCCTGATGCACTTCAACACCATGAACATACTCCTGTAACCAGAACTCAGATCGGGAAAGAGCACGGCTAAGATATGGACACCCTTCAGTATCCCCCTTCTATCCCTCTCCCTCCCACCAAAGACCCCTCCCCCCATGCTGATTTCTTTTTTTTTTTTTTCATTTTTTTTAACAGAGAGAAGGAGAGAGAGAATTTTTTAATATTTATTTTTCAGTTTTTGGCGGACACAACATCTTTGTTTTGTATGTGGTGCTAAGGATCGAACCTGGGCCGCACGCATGCCAGGCTACTGCTTGAGCCACATCCCCAGCCCCCCCCATGCTGATTTCTAATGCCTTATATCTTTTGTCTTTTATTTAGTATGTTATTTAGTTTGTCCATGTTTTTACCTGTACTTCTAGATCACCCCATCCCCAACATTGTACATGTCCACTGCATGAATGTGACACAATTCACTTATCTCTTTGTTGTTGATAGGCATTTGAGTTGTTTCCAGTTTGCCATGATTAGAAATAAAGATGCTATGAGCACACTTGTGTGTCTTTGATGTACACATGAACACATGTCTCTTGAATATCTAGCAAGCAGTAGATTTGCTGGGTCACAGAGCATTATTAACATGATCAGTTTATTATTCATCTTGGGCTTTGATTACTGAATTTTAATTGGCAGCCATGACACAAGTTGGTAGATGGGGTTAAGGCTGTAGTTCTGGATAGGATGGAGATGCACTTGAATTTAGAATCGCAAAGACAGTTATGGAAACATCTTACACTCACTTTCAAGATAGCTCAGAGTCACTTTGATCCTTAAGCAGTGTATTGAAGAAGTCAGAGGGGACCACACCCCATCCCAGAAAAAAACTGCCAACAGTCATTTTAGGTTTCCTTGACTCAGCTAGGAATATCCCTAGGCCAAGTTTCTTTATTCCTCCCCCCTCTTCCCTTTTCTGGAATATGTGCAGAGTTTTGTTTTATTTTTTTAATTTTTGTTTTTCCTGAAAAGTTGGACTTTCCCCTGGGTTTATGACATGTGCTCCATTGTATTAATCTGTTTCTCACAGTTTTATCTTACAACAATTCACATAATTCCTGTAATTTTCATGTTCTGGAAAGACTTCAGGGGAGGAGGGGTGCAGGGAGGTCAGGAAGTTTCCAAATGCCTAGGTCAAGGCTAATGGGGTGCCCACTGATCACTGGGTGAGACAAGAGCTGGGAAGTAAAGAAGCTCTGGAAAGACAAATGAAAGATGTGTTCTTTCTCCAGGGATGCTTTTGACTACAGACCAAAAAAGGAGTATTCAGTCTCCTTTGCATCTTTAAAAAAAAAAAAAAAAAAAGTTGTGTTCTGTAAAACTAACTACTCATGTAGCCCAGATGTTAGTTTGAGGCCTCCCTAACCCACAGAGCTATGTAAAATTAGCTCAAACCTTTACCAATTCCAAGGTCTAGGAAAGTAAAAATTCCTCCCCAAGTTTCCTCCTAAGATTCAGGGAACTTAAGGTCAAGAGTTTATTGTTTTCTTTTCTTCTTCTTTTTTTTTTTTTTATGGAACCCAAGGTCTTCCACATTATAGGCAAGTGCTCTACCACTGAGTCACATCACCAGCCCCAGCCATATTACTTTCTAAAGTTTTGTGACACCATTGTGGGTCTGGGGATTGTCAGTATTGACATGATCAGGAAGCTTGTTGGAAATGTGGACTCACTTCCTGCTCAGAAGCCTATACCTACTGAAACTGAACCTGCTTTTCCCCAGGATCTCCAGGTGATTTGTGTGCACAGTTTAATTTGTGAAACATAGCTATAGGAGAATAGAAGGGTCTCTAGTGTCCGACAGATCTAGGTTCAAATCCTAGCTGGCTACTTATTAGCTGGTACCTCAAGCACCTTCCTTCCCCGCACTGAACCTCAATTTCCTCCTCTGTAACATAACTACAGTCCCAGTGCTACAGCATATGGAAGAAAACAGACTGCCAGTTGAGATAATGCCCTGAGTTGGCACATGCAGATTCTTCAAAAACATCCTCTCTCCTTCCTGGACTCGCCTAATTTTAGAAGCGAAGGGATTTGAGCTTCTTCCCACGTCATAAGTCGTCTAATGGCAATACCTGGAAATAGGATCTCAGGTATGCTCTCTAGCTTAATTTTGACAGGACATGCATTGAATTATTCTGGAGGTGGTGACAGCGGGCAAACAGATAGCAATGGTGGGAATATGGAAGTTAGAGGAAAAATTCTATAAAATGAGTCCACTGTGTTGACCCCACATGCTTTCATTTCCAAGAAGCAATTTACCTGCAGCCCTGCCTGGCTTAAGTGGACAGGATATGTCACATTCCTCAGCGAATTGCCTGTTATCTGTAGGAGAAATGCAGGCCTGAAATAATGTGGATAAAGAGGAACCCAAGTAGCCCTGAAGGGAGAGATCTTTGTGACCCTTTTCACAGACCAGATCCAGGAACTCGGGGAGATAAGGATAAGACCTCCTAATTATAAAATCTGTAAGAATTTAGAACTGGTTAGTTAGCATGGGCTAAAGTGATCTAGAGTTGTCATGGCAGTGGGAACTTAAAAGTCTGATGTCATCCTGCTGTCAGTCAAAAGTCAAGAGGTGACCTGGGTGGGATTCTCTGGAAACTTCTCTTGGGATCCCCAAGAAAACTAGAGTGCAGGAGAGCCACATTGTCCCACTTCTCTCTGAGGACACATTCTCTTTCTTAAGAGTGTCTCCTTTCCCTTTTTCCATCCCTTCAATAAACTCATGCCTGTTACTCTGAGTGACATATCTTAAGTCTTTCTGCCTTTTTTTTAGAAGAGAGAGTGAGAGAGAGAGAGAGAGAGAGAGAGAGAGAGAGAGAGAGAGAGAGAGAGAGAGAGAATTTTTAATATTTATTTTTTAGTTCTCGGCGGACACAACATCTTTGTTGGTATGTGGTGCTGAGGATCGAACCCGAACATGCCAGGTGAACGCGCTACCGCTTGAGCCACATCCCCAGCCAGTCTTTCTGCCTTGATCACAAGAATTGGGACTTGAGGGGTGGGGGTCTTCATGCTGTCTCAGTTTCCAAAAGGCCCCTCCCGCACTGGGAAAGTTCCGCTCTTCTAGCTTTAATCAGTCCTACTCAGTTCACTCTTCCCTTTCATTATTGTCTGTGGATTTTATTCTTCAGATTTGTGAGACAAGAACCCAGAAGGAAATTGGTGAGTCCTATATCCCCCACAAACTGCACCTGCCAGCAGAAGTGGGGAATCTAGTTTCATCTGGAAACTCCAGTTTCAGTGGTGATAATTGCTCACACTCTCCTCCTTCCCCGTTAATCTCAGCACTCCCTGCAGAGTTGCTGCCTGGATATATAACACTCAGAGAGGGACTGAGCTTTTCTTTCCTCATCTATGGATGGATTCATTATACAACTAGCATCACACTATGGATACCCATGGTGATATCTTTATTTCCATTCTGTTTAAAATATGACAGGGCTGGGGTGTAGCTCAGTGGTAAAGTACTTTCCTAGCAGGCATAAAACCTTGGGTTTGATCCCCAGCACTGCAAAATTATACAAATAAATAAAATATTACAATATTAGAGCACAATATACTTAGCATAGCATCAGTTCGCTCAAAGAGGAGGAACCTGTGGAGGGAGAGGTTCAAGCCTTGTAGAAAGACTTGGGTCTCCTGGTTCCAGACAACAGAAACCTGGCTTGAACTAAGTTGTACAAAAGGAGGGAGACTGGCTCCTGTTTTCTGAGAAGAGACCGAGTCAAAAACAGAGAGGGAGAGTTGAGCTGCTGAGCCCCAGGATAACCAAATCTTAGAGACTCAAATTCCCCATTCTCTTCCATTCTTTCCCCTTGCTTCGTTTGATATGTTGACTTTATTCTAAATTCCATATGAAAGTAACCAACCCCCAGCCCAGTGTGGTGACACACTCCTGTAATTCAAGCTTCTGGAGAGGCAGAGGCATGAGGATCCCTAGTTTTGAGGCCATCATCAGCAACTTAGTGAGACACACTTTTCTTGAGAAAAGTGAAAGGACTGGGGATGTAGTTCAGTGGTAGGGTAGTCCACGTTCAATCCCCAGTACAAACAAAATGAAACAAAACAAACAAACAAACAAAATCCAGAAAGTAAGTTACCAACCCCCAGTGAAAAGGTGAAGAATAGTCTATAAGTATGTGTGTGTGTGTGGGGGGGAATGTTTTGCAACCTCTTAACACGAAGAAGGATCATGGGAGACCTGAGCCACCAGGGAACCTGAGGATTGGCAAAAGAGGCTTTGGAGTTTGAAAGTGACAAAACCAAATACTGCAATCTCTTCATCCCTTATCAGTCAGGGCCAGAGGGATGGGTTGATCCTGACGCCTGTAGTAGGAATTAATGCTTGGGGATAAGAGCATGTATGGACTGAAGATGCAAGTTGGCCTTGGAACGACATCCCAAGGTCTGTTCTTTTACTAAAATCTGAATACCAGATGGAGAGACTGTCGATAATAGCACACGTCATATTAGTGATGATGAGTGTTACATAAGTAATTCTCGTTTATTATTCCTTACTTGGAACAAGCTTTTCAGAACTTCTTCCCCCTCAGTTTTTTTTAGCAAGATGGTTATAAATTCATTGTGTTTTGCTGCTTAAAATATGCAAATGATATCACCTCCTGCACAGTGTCTGCACCTTCCTTTAAACCTCTCTGTTTTTAAGATACAGGGTGGAGAATTCTGTCGCCAGTTTTCACCATGTTCCAAAAAATCTTTTCCAGGTCCTCCCTCCCACAGATGTGTTCTAAGTGCTCTCCTGAAGGGCTTCTCAGGCAGTACGCTACACTGGAGTCCCCGGGGGATCTAGTTAAAATGCAGATTCTGACTTGGTAGGTCTGGGGTGTTGCTGAGAGTCCTCTTTTCTCAAGAGCGCCCACATGATCCTGGGCAGCTGTGACTGAGAGCAGGAGGTGAGGCCTCCTGGCAGCTTCCTTCCCTTCAGTTGGCTTCATGTCTCTCAGTTGATTCTTCAGCAGTCGACCTCTCTTCTTTGCCTCTTCCTTCCCTCCTTCCCTGCCCCCCCCCATCCTTCTCTCCTTTGCTATACTAGGGATTGAACCCAGGGGTGCTCTACCATTGAGCCACATCCCAGTCCTTTTTACTTTAGGACAGGGTCTCCCTAAGTTGCCCAGGCTGGCCTTGAACTGTGACGCTCCTGCCTCAGCAGGATCACAGTGTGTACCACCGTGCCCAGCCGCTTTACTTGTCTTTCTGGCCCCTACACTCTTGTCTTCTAGTTATCCGTCTCAGGGCTGCCTTGCTCAAACCCATGTTTCTCCGGTTGCTCAAATGTTGGGAATAAAGTCAGAATGGCTAGAATTTCTCACCTGTGAGGATAGATGTGAGGAAGAGAGGGACTGAGAGCCCAACATGGAACACAGATTTTAGAAAAGGAGAGTTATCAAGATATAGGTTTGATGGGAGGGTCAGAGGGTCTCAGAGCATCCATATGGCTTTGGGACTGAAAAGACCTGAAAAATGAAATTCTCACCAAGGGATGGTGACTCAGCCTATGTGACGGACTTCTTGTACTCACTCACATCTGCTCTTCTCTCTCCTGGAACTCCTTTCTCCACCCTTGCAAGGTAGATGGGGCCATGTGGCAAATTTTGGCTGATGGTTTGAGAGGGGAAAGGACATGAGGTGTGTCATCCTTGTGCAGAACTGTCAGTTACCTGACAGTGTGAGACTGGTGGATGTGCTCTTGCCCTGCTGCACGGATGGGGAAGGCCACACGACCCAGTGGTGCAGTCAGTATGGGACGACAAGACTTCTGCCTGTTTTGCTGATTCATCATCTTCCAACTGATCAAGAATGAATCCATTAATCCTTCCTTTAAGCCCTGGGTGGTGTTTGTTACCACAGCAAAACCCAGCTAATCCTAATGGACTATACATTGGACTAGGAGAGAGGGATATAGAAAGGGTTAGGCAGCCAGGGCCAGATGGCGAGTGAGGAGATCAGGGTCAGGACCAGAAAAAAGGTGCATGGAGGGGGTCTCTGATGAGGTCAACTTCCTGCTTGATAAAAGTGCTTGTGTGGACACAAGTGGGGACCCAGTCAGACTTCCGTACACATGCTCCCAAGTGGGGAATCCAATAGAAGATCTAAAACAGGTGCGTGGACAAAGGGGTCCAATCAATAATTGGAGAGCATGGACAGCAGAGGAGGTAAGGAAAGGAGGAAATTCCAGAGACCTGAAAAGAACAAGCCAAAACTCCCCCAGCACTGGGGATTCCCAGCACCGGCATCCCTTTATTTTGGAGAAGTATGTCTTGTCACTTTTGCAATAAACTTGCTGCTTGCTTGCTATCTCTGTGTCCTGTTTTTCAATTCTTTGCTGAATGGAGACCCATGAACCTAGCACCCCTAGACAGTAACTGAGGCAATGAAGAAATCAGTGGGTTTCACAGAAACTTCACCTATGTGCCCATTTAGATCATACAGAAAAGATGGAAGAACTGGCCTTGGTAGCGCATATGAGTCCAGTGACTCAGGAGGCTGAGGTAGGAGGATCATAGTTCAAGGCCAGCCTTGGCAACCCTATCTCAAAAAGTAAAAAAGATTGGGCGTGTAGCTTAGTAGAGTTCCCGTGGGTTCAATCCCTAGTACAAAAATAAATCAATCAGGATGATGTGCAGAAACAGAACCTGGGAGGAGCAGAGGCTTGGGGGAAATGCTGAACTCATCAGAAGGGACTTCTAAGGCTCTCTATAGATCAAGAAGAACAAAGGAAGGAAAGGCATACTGTTTAGAGGAAATGACGTAGATTACCAGGGGGCAAAGAGGAAGCAAAACTGTTCAACTACTTTGCTTCCATTTTCCACAGCAAGGAGAGTAATCTTTACTCTAGAAAGGATGAAACAGTAGAGGGGGAAAAGGAATGCATTGGAGAATGAGACTGGTCAAATCCTATTATGTGCATGTACTGATGTGGCATCATGAATCTCACTATTATATATAATTATAAGGCATCAATAAAAGAAATAATAGAAAATGGGTGAAACAAGTGGCACACAGAAGGAGATAATGTTTAAGACATTGGTCAGTGAGCTTTGTCTCACCAGCAACTAACATTGCACTGCCATGGAGCATTTTTTGAATGAATGAAAGGAGAAAATGAGAGGGAGTAGGAAGAGAGGGTCTAACTTCTTTGATTGGATTCTAGTCTCTAGGCTTAGTGAATTAAATTCCAAGGTCCTGAGAGGAAGTGCACCTTTACCTCCCAATGAAAGCAGAAGCAGTATTGGTAATCTTCCAGAAATCAAGGGTGATGGGAAAGGGTGGGGTCAAGTTAGAAATTCGAAATGGTCAGTGTAGTTCTGAGTTATTTTAATAAAGGGAGCAGGAAAGGGGAATCCAGAACCTAACAACGAATTTTTTAATTTTAGCTTCTGCACATTTCTGGAAGAGTCTACTTCCTCTTTTTCTTCTAGAAATGAGTTTATTTAACTGATGACTAATGAACAAATGGGAAATCCAATAGATATTGTTTTGGGGTCTACATGTACTTAAAAATTAAAATAGCCTATTTTTATTGAAGGCTTATCAAGTATACATCAATGTGCTATGTGGATTACTTTACTCAATGCTCACTAGTAAGTAATGAAGAGAGTAACCAGGACATGAATCGGATGAGCAGGACCCCCAACCTGATCTGCCTAACTCCAAGGAGAGTACTTGTAAACACTATATATTAGTCCATTTTCTATTGCTATAACAAAATACCTGAGGCTTGGTAACTGTATAAAGATATAAAGATAAGAGATTTTTGCTCATAGTCCTAGAGGTTCAAGAATGGTGGTAAGGACCTTGAGGTAGATTTACCTCATGGGAGATCACATCAAAATGGTGGAAGCATGTCGTAGAGGGAGAGATTACACAGTAAGACAGGAAAACTGGGAGCAGGGAGAGGCTAGTGATGACCTCCCACTAGGCCCCAACTCTCAAGTGACCCATCACTTGCTAATATCACTACAGTGGAAGCCAAGTTTCTAATGTGAGAATCATTGGTGAACACACTAAACCACATCAAGCCATAGTAACAATGATGATGCAGGGTTCATGGACTGGCTGAAGAGCTCTAGAAATAGGGGGAAGGTTGAAAAGAGGGTGGGAGAAAGTTAAAGTCTTTCCATGTGTGGCCATGGGGTTCATCCTGAATGCCATTTTTGGTGTACTGAATCAGAATGGCTGGATATCAGCCTCTGTGTCAAGCAACCCTCTTGACCAGGATGTACAGCAGAACTTTAGAAGCACTGGCGTAGGAGGATGGGAAATGTGAAGAGCATTCATATGAAAAATATATGAGTTTAAAATAGCCAATTTGCCCCTTGCCTATCGTTATCTGTGTTTCCTTCTTTGCATCTTTTCCACCATGAAAGCAAAAGCATAAGGCTCTTTTTTTGGGGGGGGCATAGGAAGGAGAGGACAGATGCATGATAGAATTCATGCAGCAGAAAAGAAGGATCTGGAAATCACTGTCAAGCAGAAATGGAATATAGAAAGAAAGGCAATGTGCTCTAAGGAGAGACAGATAGGCAAGAGGTGAAATTTAAGTATTCTGGTAATGCAGGATACTTGTTCCCACGCTATCCCAAAACACCCTTAGAGTCTAATTGTTGAGTGGAGGTGGTGAAGGACAGGGCAAGTAGTGGCACACACAGGTTTGAGAGAATCCCAGCATAGGGTCATGTTTGCAGTAGGCAAGACCTGGGAAAATTCCCAGCCCTTTTAAAAATCTTCTTTCAGTTCCCCCAAAGCAATAAATACTCTATGACTATCTGGTCATATTTAAGATGTATGACATAGTGTTCTGAAACTCTTGGTGCAATTCAAAGCTTTAATAACTTCAGAAATAATTAACTTACAAAAGAGGTCATTTAAAAATATACTTAAATTTCATTTACATCTGTTGAAATTATGCATTTGGAACATACTTTTTTTTTTAATTTGAAAATTTGGGGGTGAGGGGTACTAGAGATTGAACCAAGCAGCACTTTACCGTTGAGCTATATGCCCAGCCCTTCTTATTCTTATTTTGAGACAGGGTCTTGCTATGTTGCCCAGGCTGGCCCTGCACTTGCAATTCTCCTGCCTCAGCCTCTAGAGTTGCTGGGATTATAGGTGTGTGGCCCTGTGCCTGGATTAGATTTTAATTTTTTAAAAAAATGATTGGTCTCTATTGGCAGATAAAAAGGTTGACTGAAACAATTACAACGTATTGTTCAAAATCTACAAAACTAAAATGGTGTCAAAGAAACTCAAACAACCAAAGTTCAAATGATTTTTGAAAGTTGGCAGCATTTATTTATATTTCTGAAACGATTAGGACTTAAACTAGCACTAGGACTTGGGGACACTGGAAGGGATAGCTTCTTATCCTCCACATGAAGTCACTCTGCAGGCTGTCAGCAGGCTGTGCAGACAGCATTCTGTTCTGGTGGCTGTGGGTTGCTTATTAATGACACACTGAGACTTTCAACTTTAAAATTCTGTAATTACTGCCAAGTCCTCATGCATATTTGAACTTTCTGTTTCTTTGGCTTGGTTTTCTTTTTTGTTTGTTTGTTTTATGAATTTTGTTTTATCTTGGAACCTATTAGCTCTGAGAGCCAGGTGTGCTTACTCCCATCGTGGGCAAAGGAGGCATTGAGTGTATTGGTGTTTTAAACTTTATCACATATACATAACAAGTTAACTCCACATCATGTATGACCATAAGAGTGGGAACCTAAATAGAATAAGTTATATTGCATGTATGTTATATTCTGCCAAAATACATTCTACTGTCCTGTAATAACTAAAAATAAAAAAACAAAATATTAATAAAAAACTTTATCACAGAGCTTTCAAAAATACAAAGTAGTAGGAAGAAAAGTCAGAAAGAAAGAAAAAAACCAAGACAAAAACAAATAAAAAATAGTGTGAACACCCATGACCCAATTTCAATTATCATGAATAATTTTTTTCCTTTTTTTTTTGCTGAAGGTGAATTCTAAACTGGGAACTGTAGTTAGGCTTAAGAAAGACAGGTTCAACAGAGGAAATGGAATCAAATAGCATTAGGGTAATTATCAGAGAAAGGAGGGAGAGAGAGAGAACGCTCAAGCGCCAAGGAGAGAGAGGGAGTGCGAGCAGGCAAGGAGACTGAAATAGAAGAACATCCATAATAAGATTACTATATTTAGCCCTGTGTTCCTCTCCTGCCCCATTTCCACAGTTCTCTCTACTTTCTGTCTAGTTTGTTCTTTGCTTTGAAATCTCAATAACCTGGGTGAGCAGAAGCATCTCTACGCAGAGGGATTGTACTCTGTACCAGAGGATGGGATTCTTGGCACTCTGTACCAGAGTGAAGCAAAAGGGAGCATACACCCTCTGTTGCCTTTTGCCTCTCTCTTGCCAGTCTCCCTGAAGGATGCAGCCTCACTGCCAGTCCTTCAAGCCTGGAGGCTTCCTCCTCCTTTACTCTACAGAAGGAACTTGACTCCTAGTCTTAGAACATGGCTAATTTTCCTTTGCTAGTGAGGCTTGGGAATAGGGCAGAGAAAAGAAAACTCTAGACAGAGCAAGAGGTCTATTGATCCTCAGGGACACTTCACCTGTGAGCAGCATTTCCTCAAACTACAGTCCTAAAAATGTTGAGGATTCTGAGCATTTAATGAAACAGGGACATCCACAAAGACACATCCCTAAAGTAGTTGAGTGCATAATATTTACAAGAAATATTTGCCTATTAAAAACTCTGAGATGGTTTGCAATAAAAATAACCCTCTTTCACCTTGTCTTGGTTTAATAGTGAAACTTTTTTGGTGACTACTTATTAATATCTCATGGGATACTTGTATTTTATGAAACACAGTTTTAGGGGGGTGCTGTCCTGAAATAATTTCTTCCAATCTGAAACCATAGGGTGGGATAGATCACCTTTCCCAGCTGGCTGAGAGACAAGGTTTGGGAGTGATGAAAGATCAGAAACCAGAGAGTTGGAGGGGAATGAGGGGATGTAAGATCATTAGCAGGAGTACTGGTGGTCCTGAGGGCCAGTGTGGGAGTGCTAATGTGTGCTCACCAAACAGAGCAGGAAGAGGGGCTACTCATCCCTGGGGCAGCACTGGAGCAGGTGTGGGGCCCTTCAGAGACCTAACGGAGCCAAGGGGAACCTGATGGCTTAGGGAATGGGCCTTCTAGGCCAGAGAGAGCTTGTGCCTGCTGCAAAGGGCCAATGGCCAAAGAGAAACATTCATTCTTTAAAAAAAAAGGGAAAGCAAAGATCAGCAGGCCAAGGGAGTACACATTGGCCCAGGGGTTAGAGAGCAAAGGAAAAATAACCTAATGTCTTTCTGTATCTGTGTATTTTTATAGCAGGTATCTTTAAGGAATTTTTGCATTTTCAGAATACTTTATTTGTATTTATTTATTTAATTATTGTGGCACAAGGAATTGAATCCAGGGTTGCTCTATCACTGAGCCACATCCTCAGACCTTGTCTTGCTAAGTTAGCCAGGCTGGCCTTGAACCTGTGACTTCCCCTGCCTCAGGCTCCCAAGTTGCTGGAATGCTCAGCTAATTGATTTTCTTTTAAAAGCCTAGATTCTTATAAAAATTTTCTTTTTAACTTTTAAAATCTTTTAAAGCTTTTATTTTGAAATAATTATAGACCCATGGGAAGTTGCTCAATTCCTACAAGTATCTTATACTTTTCACTAGCTCCCCCGCCCCATGATATTTTACATAATTGTAGTAGGATAGCAGAATCAGGATACTGATACAATGCTGTTAGCTACACTACAGACCTTATTCAGTTTTCACCAGTTTTTCATGCATTCTTCTCCCCCCTCCCCCGTGTGTGTGTGTGTGTGTGTGTGTGTGTGTGTAGTTTCATGCAATTTCAACACTTTTTTTCACAAATCCTTTGGTTCCTTTGAGCTCCATAGCCTTAGTTCAGGTCTCAGCATTTCTCACCTGTAAGACTCCAAAAACCTAAGCATCCTCCACTCTTTTTCCTATTCTCTCCCTCATCCATCATGTGCTCTCCTGGCAGGTTAATCTTTCCAAACTATAACCCTCTGCTTTTCTTCCTGCTTTAAAGCTCTCAAGGGCTCCTCCGTTGCTCAGAAGACAAAGTCTGAGCCCTCTCCTGAGGTAGCCTTGCATGTCTCTCCTTCCTCTAGCTTTGCACTCCAGTTGCTGTTGTGTACTAACCGGGTCTATGTCTTGCACAGTTTCCTGCTAGAATGGCCTTCTTGCCATGGTGAAAATCCCTACTGTTCTGTCAAGATTCATTCAAGTGCTACCTTTTTCTGGGAGCATTCCTCTTCTTTGCTCCCTTAATTTTTTTCTTGCCTCAGTATAAAACTTGCATTACAACTATTCACATGAACATTTTAGGGATACATAGAAGCAAGAGTCCTGACTACAAGAAGTGGCTTAAACAAATGAAGGTTCTTTTTCACAATAAAATATGCAAAAGCAGGCAGTTCATAGCTAGGAAATGTACCTGGTGATGTCATCTGGAACATAGGATCTTTGTACATTATTCTTCATCCATAGTCCTAAGCTTCATCACAAGAGGGCTGCATTCCAGATGGGACACAAAAAACCACATCTGTGCCTGTCCCTCTTTTCATGTCATGGCAAAGCTTTTCCAGAACACCTCTCAACAGACTTGTTTATATTTCATTGACCTGAACTGTATTATGTGACTGTTTCCAGTTATAAGAGCAGAGAAACAAGTATTTAACTTCCCAAATTCTATAACAGAAAAAAGCAAAGGAGAGGACAATTGGAATTCTTTGTGGAGTGAGCCAACCCACAGTGTCTACTCCAAACAGTGTCCTCGGGAGACTGAGAACCACCTCCCCGAAGACAGGAATATTCTACTAATTTCGTCGGAATCCCTAATGCCTAGGACAGTAGTTAGCTCTTGGCAAATATTGTTTGAAACCTCATAAATATGTGAATGAACACATCCGTGTAGTATAACAAGGGTTAAGAAAAAGTCTGAATCGTCGTTTGTTTTGATCTGATAGAGAAGGTTGTTTCTCATTAAATCATCTGATGCAGTACACAGGTATGCAGGCCCAGAGAAGCAAAAAGACTTGTTCTGTAATGTAGAGTAGCAGGTTCATGCTCTGCCTTTCTCTGTCTTGCTGGTATGGGAGATGGGAGAACAGATCATAGGACAAGCCCGCAATCCTCATGAGTAGCAAATGAGAACCAGACACAGAAGGAGAAAGAGAGGGGGTAAACCTGGAGAAGGAAGAGCAAGCCAGGAACTGGAGTGTGCCTATAAACCTTCATCCTCTAATAGTTTTTCACTTCTTGGAAGAGATTATTATCATTTTTTGGATGGTGTGAACTTTTTTTTTTAAAGGAGAGAGAGAGAGAGAGAGAGATAGAGAATCTTTTTTTTTTTTTTTTTTTTTTTGTAGATGGACACAACACAATGCCTTTATTTTTATGTGGTGCTGAGAATTGAACCCGGGTCCTGCCCGTGCTAGGCGAGTGCTCTACCACTGAGCCACAATCCCAGCCCGAACATTTTTAATTTGTGAGTAATGATAATTTCTTCTTTCCCTTTAGTTACCCAAACTCTTTAGTGAAATGAACCGCATGTCCGCAGCCTTTTGAGGGGGAGGCCAATGAAAAAGTTCTCTAAGGAAGATTAGGCTTTTCCATGTCCCCCTCCTAGTGTGCATGACCATACAGTATTGCATGGACTTAGTTCATCCTCATCTTGCTGAAGCTAGACCAGTGGTGAGGACAGTAATGCGGATGGAGGCAGGATGACTTAGGACCACACTCAGGGATTAGAGTAGACCCTGTCATCCTCAAATATATTGGAGAAGGAAGTTTCTGGAATGAAGAGGAGGGATGGAAAAAGGGATGCTAGGATCTGACTCTGTGATTTACGGATAGTAATTTCAGTAATTTATCTTTTTTCCCCAAAATTTTATGGGTCCTATTTCATAGGGTTGGTTATAGCTTGAATCTAAAGGGCCCTCCAAAGCTCATGTGTTGGAAACATGATATCCAAAGCTGTGATGTTCAGAGGAGAGATGAGAACTGCCTGTAGATTATGAGAAGAGCATCCCAGACATCAGGTGACCTCATCATTTGATAGATTAATAATTTGAATGGACCACAGAGTGGTAACTGTAGGCAGGAAGGGTGTGGCTGGAGAAAGTAAGTTACTGAGTGCATGCCCTTGAGGATTATATTTTGTTCCTGGCTCCTTATGCTTTCTCTCTCTCTCTCTCTCTCCCCCTCCCTCCCTCCCTCCCCACCCCACCCCCCCTTTCCTGGCTGCTAGGAGCTGAGCAGGTTTTCTTGCCAGGCCCTTCCACCATGATGTTCTGCCTCACCCTAGGCCCAGAGCAATGGAGTCACCTGACCATGAATTGAACCTCTGAAACTGTAGCCAAAATAGTTTTCTCCTCCTTTAAATTGTTCTTCTAAATTGTTCTTGTCAGGTATTTTTGGTCACAGCAACACGAAGCTGACTAACACAAGGTTATGGTGAAGTCAGATGAGAGAAAGCACTTGGAACATAGTGCTTAATATTTATTACTAGTGTCTTGGAGATCATAAATCCCACTTCTGATCCCTACCTTCAGTGTAAGTAAGTGGAAACAGACAAGAACTAACCAGACAAAAACTGGCATAGCGCCATCTTAGCCTTATCATCTTACTCAAATGCTGTTTTTGTGCCAGTATCCACCACTGCACTGTCATTTGGAGGAAGAAGGCCGCCTAAGCTGTCTGGCACACCTGGCACATGGCACGGTGCTCAGCACACAGAATTGCTCAACAAATGTTTGTGCAACTCACGTGTCACACAGCTAGTCTCTCCACCCCCTTATTTTTCACGTGGCCTCCCTTACTACTGTGACCTCTTCCCAACCTCCATCCTCCCTTCTGGCCATTTGGAGTGTCCTAGAAGCCCTTGAACTGGCGTTTCCATTAAACAACGTCTTCCAAGGGGGACAACCACCCTTTCCCTTCCTGTCCATTTTTGGGCAAGCCAGAAATTCTCAGTTCACAACAGGAAACCAATGGCTTTGTGCTATCGGAAGACATTTCCTTCACAGCACAAAACGTCTGAGTAATAATTTCAAGCCGGGCTTCACCCATTTCCTGTGAAAGGAGGCGAATTCGCCCATCCTCGTCCTGCAGGGCCTGGCTGTGCAGCCGGTAGTGATGCAATGGTTTCTGCACTGGGCAGATGAACCTCATCTTTCTCCTTGGCCACGGCAGATCCAGAGCCTGTGTCACAGACTCCCCTGTGATGGCTTCTCCACATTTGCACAGAACACAGAGACACCATGACTAATTCGTACCCTTGTCTGAATATAATTCATAGGCAGCTTTGACAGTAAAAGAACTTGATGTTAAAAAAATAAAGATTCACAGTTTTCTCTGAAAGATGCAATTTGACAACCAGGAATGAACAGATGTTGGGGCCATGAAAAGTCTGTGGGACTGATTCACAGTTGCTCCCCTCAGACTGATTTTGTCTGTGGGGAAAAATGACCGTGAAATTGTTTTGTCTGACCATTGGTCCATCCCACTGTTTAGGAACAGGGTGAGAGCACCCAGAAAGATGATGCTATGTACCCAAGACTCTTAAAAGAGAAGAATCTAGATATTTGAATTAATCTGGGAGAATTAAGAGACATTCTTATTACAAAAAGGTGCACTGACACTCTTACATTGCTGGTGGGACTGCAAATTGGTGCAGCCAATCTGGAAAGCAGTATAGAGATTCCTTGGAAAACTGGGAATGAAACCACCATTTGACCCAGCTATCCTCAGTCTATATCCAAAGGACTTAAAAACAGCGCTCTACAGGGACACAGCCACATCAATGTTTATAGCAGCACAATAAAGAAAATGTGGTATATACAATGGAATGCTAGTCAGCATTAAAAGAGAATAAAATCATGGCATTTGCAGGTAAATGGATGGAGTTGGAGAATATAATGCTAAGTGAACTTACCCAATCCCAAAAAAACAAATGTTAAAT
This sequence comes from Urocitellus parryii, assembly GCF_045843805.1. NCBI lineage: Eukaryota > Metazoa > Chordata > Mammalia > Rodentia > Sciuridae > Urocitellus > Urocitellus parryii. The sequence continues at coordinate 129,316,401 of NC_135536.1, forward strand.
GTCTTCTCTTATATAAGGATGTGAATTCATAATGGGGATGTGGGAGAGCATGGGAGGAATAGATAAACTCTAGATAGGACAAAGGGGAAGGAGGGGAAGGGAGGGGGCATGGGGGTAGGAAAGACAGTGGAAGAGACGGACATCGTTATCCTATGTATGAAAACACAAATGGTGTGACTCTACTTTGTATACAACCAGAGACAGGAAAAATTGTGCTCTTATTTGTAATATGAATTGAATTGCAGTCTGCTGTCATATATATCAAATTAGAATAATAAAAAAAAGATGAACTGGGCCTCAAGAAGAAACACTTTCTCCAAAGATGCAAATCAGGACAGTGGCAAAGCCAGGTTAGATTTCATATTTTCTTAATTTTTAGCACTATTCCCATCAACATTTCTTAAACTCAAATTTATTTTTTATGGTAACTCAAAAGTCATACCTGCTAGTCCAGAAAACATGAGAAACAAGGTTATGGTTTTAAAAAATTACTCATAATTCTATAATTTAGTGATTACCATTGCTAATTTGACCTTTGGGTACCTGTGCTTTCAAACTATTGTTTCTTTTCTTTTTTTAAAAATATTTATTTTATTTCGTTGTATTTTTAGTTTTCGGTGGACACAACCTCTTTATTTTATTTTTATGTGGTGCTGAGGATTGAACCCCGGTCCCGCCCGTGCGAGGTGAGCGCTCTACCGCTGAGCCACAATCCCAGCCCCTGTTTCTTTTCTTTTCTTTTTTTTTTTTCACACTATTGTTTCATACCAGCACAGATAGATAATTTTCTTCTATCATAATTTTTTTCTTTTCTTTTTTTAATTTAAAATTTTTATTTGTTCTTTTAAATTATACATGACAGTAGAATCCATTTTGAAATAATTATAAAAGCATGGGATATATCTTGTTCTAATTCAGAGCCAGTACCTCTCCTTTCCCTTCACTCTCCCCACCCCCTGCTCCCTTCCTTCTATTGATCTTTTTGCCATTTACACAGTTATTTTTTAAAAATTAATTTCTCTTGAATTACAGTAGATGGGGTAGAGAGAGAAGATGGGAGGGGAGGGGAGGGGGGATAGTAGAGGATAGGAAAGGTAGCAGAAAACAACAGTTACTATTATGGCATTATGTAAAAATGTGGATGTGTAACCGATGTGATTCTGCAATCTTTGTAATGTTTTGAATAACCAATAAAAAAAAATAAAAAATAAAAATAAGGAAAAGAAAAAAAAAATAAATAAAAATTAATTTCTTGGGGATGTACATGATGGTGAGATTCATTTGGCATATTCACATATATACATAGGAAAGTTATGTCAGATTCATTCCACTGTCTTTCCTTTTCTCATCCTCTCCCCCTTCCCTTCATTCCCCTTTATCTACTCCACTGAACTTCTATTCTCTGCCCCCCCCCCCTTATTGTGGATAAGCATTCACATATTAGCAAAAATGCTCGACCTTTGGTTTTTTGGGGACTGGCTTATTTCACTTAGCATAATAGTCACCAGATCCATCGATTTACTGGCAAATGTCATAAACTCATTCTTTATGGCTGAGTAACACTTCATTCAAACATGATTCTTAACCTTAGCAATATAGCATGATTTTTTTCCTTATTGAATGTTATTCTGTCTGATTTTTTTTTAAAAAAATATTTAATTGGTATATTATAATTATGCATAATAGTGGGATTTATTTTCATGTGTTTGTATATGCACATAACATTAATTGGTCTATTTCATTTTCCTGCTCCTCTCTGTCTCCTCTCCTCTTCTCTCCCTTATCTCCTTTTCTCTACTTTCCTCCATTTTGATGAGGCCCCTTTTTCTTTCTCTCTAGCTTCTGCATATGACAGAAAAAAATTTGATCCTTGACTTTCTGAGCCTGGTTTATTTCACTTGGCATGATTTTCTCTAGTATTTGTTATAATGAAGGAAACCTGACTAATATATCTCCTATATATCCAAACATCACCTAAAGTTCTCCATCCTGAGGTGCTGGTGAGAATCTGGAGCCAGTGTAGTAGCTTATGTCACTTCTCCTGTTCCATCCATTTTCCTGCATAGGATATAATTTTGTTCTTCAAAGATGAACACTTTGAATCCTTTTCTGCTAATGCTGTCTTAGAAAATGTCTTAAATGGGGTCAAGTGCTTGCTTGCATGGCAGCAGAACTCTGTGCTTTCTAACAGAAAAAGCTTGTCGGAACTTCCATCTTCTAGAGAAATTTTAGATCAGCTTCTTTCTCCCTGCATCAGGTTAGGCAGGAAGTGATAGACCATGTTCTGGTCCTGGGCTTCCTTTGATCAGCCCCAGGCAGAGATATTTAATTAGGAAACCAGGAAGTACTTATGTGGGGGCAGTGATTAACACTTACCTAGAAGGTTAGCTTGTCAGAAGAAGGTTAAAGTATCCACTGTCTCTACAGCTGTGGTGACAGTCAAGTAGCCTATTTCTGGTATTGCTGGCATTCCTTTAAGTTGTAAGGACATAGGCCTTGTAGAAATCAATTCACTTGAAGAAGCACTCAGAGTCTAAAAGTCCATAGATATCCCACAGCAAGAAAAGGATGTCCCAGATCTTCCTGCACAGGGATGGTGTAGGACACACAGGCAGCCACATGGACTGGTCATCATGCCTCTTACCATATGGCTACAGATTCACATCAGTGTCTTAGAGAAGTTTGGCTGATGGCTGGATATTGGAGGTGTGTTAGCTTTCCATTGCCATGAAGAATGCCAGAGATAATCACCTTATAAAGAGAAAAGGTTTATTTGGGCTCACGGATGTGGAGGTTTCAGTCCATGCTTGGTTGGTCTCATTGCTTTTAGGCTTGTGGTGAGACAGCACTTCACAGTGAGAGCACGTGGCAGAGCAAGACTACTTAGGAAATGGTCAGGAGATAAAAGAGAAGAAAGATTAGGGGTCCCACATCCCTTCCAAGGGCACGCTGCGAAAGCCCCAAGACCTCCTTTAGGCCCCACATTTTAAAGTTTCCATCACCTCCCATTGTGTGAAAGGCTTGGTGCTGTGGCTGGAGACCACGCCTTCAACATGTGGGCCTTGGGAGACACTTTGGTTCCAAGCCCCAGTAGCGTGCACATACATTTTCTGTAGTTTTCAGTCCATGGTCTGGGCTTCACCATTTTCACACACACGTTTTGGGTTTTGGCCTTTTACATAAAATCCAGAGATTAAACACTCCTCCAGGTATTTTTGTAGATAAATACTTTATCAAGTGGGGTTCCTGGTGGCAACAAATGGCATGCTCACACCTGGATAATTAGGGGAGAATTTCCTAAAGGGAGCAAATACAAAGATTCGGGCATTAGGGAGTCCTCTGGGGCTTGTACAGCTTAGGGGGACAAGGGAGGGAGCAGAAATGGAAATTTGGAGGGAGGGGGTCTTGTGTAGAAGATGCTCTGAAAAAGCCCCGAGTTTTGGTCAAGGAACACAGCTCCTGCCAGCAAGCTGACGTCTGCAGAAATGATGTCCTGGACTCACTTTCCTTCCTCCCTCTTGCTGGGATTTCCCATAGGCCACACCCAGGGAGGCCAGAGGGCCAGCCAGGGAACAGATTGATGCAGGGTACACAAGTCAGCCTCCTGCAGACAGAGTAGGATGGGGATGCGGGGAGGGCATGTAACGGGCCCAAAGGAGGCATCTGGCAGAGTTGCCTGGGTTGGTGCTACAACTCTTTCAGGGAGATTTGTGCTAAGAGGACAAAGACAGGCATGCTTCCTACATTTTCAGTGAGGAGCTTGAATCTGAGTCCCTCTGTAGATCCCTGGCCCTGGAGAGCTGCCCAGGCCCCCATGGTAGCCACAGACCTCTCTTGGAGGCGGGTTTCCACACCCTAGTCTTGGCCCTTGACATCTGATAAAGAGGAGACAAAGAAGGGCAAAGAAGCGTCTCCTTAGGAGTGTGTCTTTTTTTTTTCCCTAAAGCTTGGAGAGCTGGCTTAAGCTGCCATAGTCCTGCTTTTCCTGGGGCAGGGTTCTCTCCCAGGTGAGAGGCAGCCCCAGGCACATTTCTGAGGGCAGGAGTCAAGTTCACCAGTGTGAAGCCCACGAGGAAGACCACTTATCACAGAGAGTTAAGAAGAAGACTGAATTGTTATATAAATTCTAAAAGTAGTACATGATCATGGGCAAAATTTTCAAAATTAAAAATACAGACTGGTATAAACAAAAAGATTTGCATACCATCATTACAGTCCCTGGGGCCTACTCTTATTCCCTAAAGTTAAATGCTATACTGGGTTCTTGTTTGTTCTTCTATAATTTTATTTATTTATTTTTTATTTTATTTTATTTTTTAGAGAGAGAGAGAGAGAGAGAGAGAGAGAGAATTTTTAATATTTATTTTTTAGTTCTTGGCGGACACAACATCTTTGTTGGTATGTGGTGCTGAGGATCGAACCCGGGCCGCACGCATGCCAGGCGAGAGCGCTACCGCTTGAGCCACATCCCCAGCCCTTCTATAATTTTATATGCAATTAAATATATATATATATATATATATATATATATATATATATATTTTTTTTTTTTTTTTTTTTTTTTTTTTGGCAGGGGCACTCTAACACTGAGCCAGATCCCCGTCTCTTTTTAACTTATGTTTATTTTTTTTTGAGATCAGGTCTCACTAAGTTGCTCGGGGGGCCTTAAACTTGTGATCCTCCTGTCTCAGCCTCCTGAGTTGCTTAGATTACAGGTGTTCTGTGTCTGGCATGATTAAACCATTGTTAATCACAGATAGGCTTCTTGGGAGATAAGAAACATTGAGGATGAATTAGAGATGTGGGCAGGGGCCAGACAACAGTGAACATTGAGGGCTACTGTGCCTGGCTAGGAGATTCATCTTGATGTTAGGCACACCTCACTGCTTGGCCTGAGACCCCTGACCTGGGGCCTCCTTTACTGCAGTCTCAAGTTCCTGTCATCATATCTAGAAGCCACAGGCCATGTCTTCAGTGCACCTGCAAGGCACTGTGTTAGTGCTAGAAGGTCAGAATTGTATGAGATGCAAGGTCAGATCTCTTGTCTTGTATTTGAAACTGTATGCAAAAGTTCACTTTCTCTGCCTCTCATCACATTGGTCTGGGCCTGCCTCCCACCATGCCATGCCTATTCTGACACTATTACCTGTCAGTTCAGCTAGTACTCTTGAGTGGGTCACCTGTAAATTCAAAGGTTAGCAGCAGTCCTTCTCTGCAGGGTATACCAGAGGCAGCATTGGGTTTGGATCAGAAGATGTGTCTTCCATGCCAAACCTCAATCCTCAATAGTCATTGTTACCTTGAGCAAGTGAGTTGATTTCTCTACCTCCTTATTTTTAAATTTTAAATTATTTGTAGTACTGGAATTGAACCCAGAGGTTTGCCACTGAGCTCTATCCCCAATCCCCTTTCAAATGTTTATTTTGAGACAAGGCCTAAGTTGCCCAGGTTGGCCTTGAATTTGCAATCCTCCTGCCTCACTCCCCCAAATTGCTGGGATTATAGGTGTGTGCCTGTATACCTGGACTTCTTAGCTTTTAGTTGGGCATAGCAGCCATTACCAAAAAGCATCATTGTGAATTTGGGACAGATGATACACAGCCAAAGCAGCGTGCAGGGCAGCGGTGTGATTCGCGGTAAGTTGCTGTGGTGCTCTTGCTATTCCACACACGTGCCTCAGGATGACTACTTCTGACCTCTTCCCTTTTTATGTCCTCAAATCAGCATGCTGCCTATCACCTGATGGTTGTACCTCTTATTTCATGTGCAGCTGGGAGCTGAAGTTTATATACTTACCATATACCATTTAGAACTATATGTGAAGCCAATGGCCAAACAATGGAACCAGCCTAGGTGTCTCTCAATGGATGAATGGACAACGAAAATGTGGTATATATACACAATGGCATTTTATCCAGCCATAAAAATAACAAAATTATGTCATTTGCAGGAAAATGGATGGAATTTGAGAACATTATGTTAAGCAAAATAAGTCAAACTCAGAAAGTCAAGTGTTCTGATTTCTTTCATATGTGAAAGCGAGAGAGGAAAAAGAAGAAAGGTGGTAGTGGTGGTGGTGGGGAATCTCAGGAAAATTGAATGGAGATCTGTGGGGTGAAGGAAAGGGACCAAGGGTGGGGGGTGGCTGAAGGGAGGGAAAGGAGAAATACTGGGGAATGATATTGGCCCAATTATACTGTCATGTTGTGTGTGTACGAATGTGTAACAACAAGTTCCACCATTTTGTACAATTATAATATCCAATCAAAATATGGAAAAACAACCCTATATGTGAAGCTGGATGTGGTGGTGCACACATATAATCCCAGCTACTTGGGAAGCTGAGACAGGAAGATGACAAATTCTAGGCCAGCCTGGGCTACTTAGAGAGAGCCTGTCGGGGGCGGGGCGTGGGGGTGGGGAAGGTCGACAGAGAAAAGGAAAGCTGTATGTACGTGAAGAAGATGACTGCAGTCTGCCATGATCTATCCAGATCCACACATCCTGGAAACAGACAAGTCAGAGCGCAAGCCCACTTGTTTTTTTTATTTTTTATTTTTATTTTTTAAAGAGAGAGTGAGAGAGGAGAGAGAGAGAGAGAGAGAGAGAGAGAGAGAGAGAGAGAGAGAGAGAGATTTTTTTTTTTTTTAATATTTATTTTTTAGTTCTCGGCGGACACAACATCTTTGTTTGTATGTGGTGCTGAGGATCGAACCTGGGCTGCATGCATGCCAGGTGAGCGCGCTACCGCTTGAGCCACATCCCCAGCCCCCAAGCCCACTTGTGTTTGACCTCCAGTCTGATCCTTTCTAGGCCTCATCTACATCAGTTTCCAAGTCCTCAGTTCTTACCTTTGCAGAGGAAAATGAGTTCTTCTGTCTTTGAAGCCCCTTCCCTGGCTCAGATCCCGTATTTGTCCTGGGCCGGGATCCCTCTCCTCTGCCTTCCTTCTCCCTCTTCCCCTCATGCTTCCCCATGTGCATGGGCCTGCCTTCTCGTGGGAAGCTTTGGGCACCTTGCTGCACTTCTAGAGTAAAGTCACCGTCCTCCTCCTCACTGCCAAGTTTGTGGGAAGCAGCAGAAACTGACTTCCTGATTCCTTTGCTTATCTTCTCCCCCTCTCCTGCAGCCTGGCTTCATCCCTTCCTTCCCCTGAGAGAGGCTTCTTTTGCAGATCACAAGTTGTTTACCAGGAAGCCCCTCGGGATCACTGGGGCCTGAGGCTCATCCTAGCCTTTCCAGAACTTTCCATGCTTGGCTTCCATGATGCTGTTGCAACTAGGGTGCGTGAAGCAAGTTCATGGTGCACTGGCTCCCTAACGCAGAGAGGCAGAACACACTTGTGGGCAACAGGCTGTGTAAAATGGGTTTATTCGTTAGAGATAAGTAAAAGGGACATAGAAACCTTGGATTTATTGCAGCCTGCCCTACCCGATCAGGGCTCAGGGAAAATGGAGCTTCATTTGCACTTACTCCAGTTGCACCACAGCTGTGGGACTTGAGGAAGGAACCCATCCTGGGTTTCATACACTGGGTTGATGTGAGTTGCTGAGCTGAAGTATGAGAGGCCATCCTGTTTCTGGAGGGGGATTGGAGCCGAGCTCAGGCTGCTCTGTATCTCCTGGTGTTGCCTTCTCAGCACATCCTCAAAATTACTCTTGACAACTGTCAGTGAGAAAGGGGAGAGACCTGGGTTGGTGCAAGGTCACTTGGAGAACTGTCTGGCAGGGTTATTTATTTATTTTTCCAAATCAAGTACATGCTGCGAAAACCTTCCAGAATGTGTCTCTCAAGATGCACCTTGCCAGATATCTGCCCTGGTGACTCTTAAGTACAGCACTTCCTAAATGAGCCATCCAAGGACCATCCTTCAGAGCAATAAGCAACACACTGTGCAAGGGAGGTTTTGAACTCATAGCCCAGGGTTCACAAAAAACCTGCAAATAACCCAATTCCTACAAACACCCTTCCACTGAATTTTCTGGTACCTTGATCTTGAATTTTCCAGCCTTCAGAACTGTGAGGAAGAAATTTATGTTGGTAAGTCACCAGTTTATGGCATTTTATTACAGCAGCATGAATGGACTAAGACAACTCTAAAATAAAAGTATTGACTTTAGGGGAAGGGATGATTTTAAAAAACTCACCCCACTATCTTTCTCTGTGAATACATTCCCTAGAGAATGGCGTTCTAGGTCACTATTTTTCCATTTCAACATGGTGCTAGAATTTGATGACCAGTTAATTTTTTTAATATATAATATCAAAAAGGCTGTCCAAATTATTGCCATTCAAGGACAATCCTTCAGAGCAATAAGCAATACACAGGATTTAGACTACATTTGGTACCTACTTCATGCCTTTTTTGGTGGTAGACTATTAAGAATAAACCATAATATAATTAAAAAAAATTTGCTTTGTAGACCAATCAGCTGATAAGCTGCATGTTTTGGAGTCTGACTGCAGATTCTCTGCACTCTCAAATGGAGGGACGTGGACTACAATGCTGAGTTTGTCTTTCCCTCCAGCTCATAACATATGTGGGGGTGGCCAGAAGGCCTGCAAAAGAGGCATCTGCTAGCTGGGTTTCTTTTCTTTTGAAAATGAAAAGAGAAAGAAGAGCCCTTGTTAGGCTGGAGCCCTGAGTATTGAATGTCAGTAAATAAGGGCAGTAGGGTTAGCTATCTGGACAATAAACAATTTAAGATCGTGTCAGAATGTAACTGCATTAGGGAAAGGCCAAGCAAGCAAGCAATAGGAATAATGGGATTGTTGTTGCTTTTAGGTAGCTTATAGCATCCTGTGGTTGCTATTTTTAATTATAGTAAAGTAAAAAGTAAAAAAAAAAGAAAGAAAGAAATGACTTTATATGTTCTCTCACATACAAAAAACACATACAGAAGAATAAGAAACAAACATTTAATATAGCATGTGCAAAGGTCCTGAGGTAAAGGTAACATTGTATGAAGAAGCAAAATTGAGACTGGAATCTGGACCCAAGAAAAGAGAGACAGGTAGGCCAAACCGTGGCAGCTGGCAGTACCTCATAGGCAATTATAAGAAGGTTTTTTTTTTCTTGGAGCACTGGAAAGACTTCGAAGGCATATTAAGCAGTATTTGTGTGTGTGTATGTGTGTGTGTGAGTGTGTGTGTATCTAAAACAATCTGTTGGAAAGATGTCTCTAGCTGCAGAATGAGGAATAACTTGGCCAAGGTGGGGAAGATGAGAGAGCACACATGAACAACCATTTAGAGGCTACTGGAAAATTCCAGCCAGAGATGATGCTGGAGGCAACAGGATCAGGGAGGAAGAGGATGTAGTGTAAGTTATTTGTTTATTTATTTATTTTACATATATTTTATTGGTGCATTATGTTCACAGTGGTGGAATTTGTTGTTATGTATTCGTACATGCATACGATGTATCCATACGATTTGGCCAGTGTCATGATCCAGTATTTCTTAGTGTAAGTTATTTAATCTGTTTCTTGCTGCTAGATCCTTTGTTTCTGTTTTTTTTTTTTTTTTTTTTTGTCTCACTCCTCCCTTATTTTCTGCTATAACCAGCAGACTGCAGTGAGCATTCTTGGGCATGTATCTTGATGCTCTTCAGTCAGAATAACTGTAGCCTAAGTTTCTGGCTTTGGAACAACTGAGTGCACCACAAATTAAAGAAATGTTGGTAGCTATTGCCCAAACAACACTCCAAAATGTTGAATCGACGTTGCTTCGTCATGAGGAGAGTACCAAGTTCTGTCACCCTTGCTAGCCACTCTGTCAATCTGAAGGTCGAAAAATGTATCATGCTTTGAGTTACTATTTCAATAGAAAAACTTTTTTTTAACATATCAGTTGTGTAACACCTTATAGAATTGTCTTATTTAAAAATAAATTTATTTTTCTAGTTAGAGTTCACCACAAAATTTACCCTTTAAAAGTATAAAATTCAGTGTACCTTATTTGATTTATTTATTATTAATTAATCAGTTTTTAAATTAAATTTGGTACTGGGGATTGAACCTAAGCATGCTCTATCACAGAGCTACATCTCCAGCCTTTTTCATTTTGAGGCAGGGGTTTGTCTTAGGTTGGCCTTGAACTTGTGACCCTCCTACTTCAGGCTCTGTAGTCTCTGGGATGACATGTGTGCACCCCTGCTCTCAGCTGTCAAGTTTTTTACTGAGTTGTCAATTTATTGTTGAATTTGAGATTTTTATGTACTCTACATAAAAGTCCTTTGTCAGATATATGATTTAAAAATATTCTCTCCCACTCTATAGATTGACTTTTCACTTTTTTGGTAATGTCCCTTGTAGCACAAAATTTATAAGTTTTGATAAAGTTAAATTTACCTTTTTTTTTCTTTTATTGCATATGCTTTGGGTATCATGTTTAAGAAGCCATTATCCAATCAAAGGTCATGAAGATTTATGTCTATGTTTTCTTCTATGAATTTTATAGTTTCAGTTCTTAAATTTGAGTCTTTGATCCAGGTTGAGTTAATTTTTGAATATATTGTAAGGTAGGATACAACTTCATTTTTTTTTCATGTAGATATTCAATTGTTCCAGAAGCATTTTTTTTTTTAAAAGACTGTTCTTTCCCTATTAAATTATCTTGATACCCTTGGTGAAAATCAGTTGATATCAAAATGTGAGAGTTTATTTCTGGACTTTTGATTTTATCCATTGATCTCTATGTGTCTCTTTACACCAGTATCATACTATTGTTTTGTAGTAAGTCTTGAAATCAGGGCATATGAATCCTCTAATTTTGTTTTTCTTTTTAAAAGTTGTTCTATTTCAAGTTCCTTGCATTTTCTTATGAATTTTAGGATCTGCTTATTAGTTTCTACAACAAACAAATAAAAACCAAAAAAACAAAACCAACCAAGATTTTGATAGCAAGTTCATTGAATCTGTAGATCAATCTGGGAAGTACTGCCTGCCATCTTAACAATATTGTCATCAATCCAGGAATATGAGATGTCTTCATTTATTTGGGTCTTTTAAAATTTTTTTCCAATGATGTTTTGTAATTTTCATACAAATGTCGCACTTCTTTGATATACTTCTAAGTGTCTTATTTCTTTTATTGTTTTGACTATTTTTTTTCCAGTTGAAATTTTATGCTTTCAAGTTATACATTCATGTCATCAGCATATAATAAAAATGTGCTTTTTATCTGTCCAGCATTTATAATTCTTCTTTCTCTGGTCTAGCATATTAGGAAGTTTTTCCAGAATAATGTTAAAGAAACATTGCTTACATATCATGTGTCATTACTCTTTTTGACAAACACACACACATTTTCTCCTACTATGTAAATTAAAGGAGGGCTGGGGATATAGCTCAGTTGGTAGAGTGCCTGCCTCACAAGGCCCAGCACAACAAAAATAAATAAACAACGAATAAATAAATAAAGAGGACATACTGTTGCTCTTATTTGGCATCTATTTCTTTAAGAAAACACCCACTGCTCATTTCAGGTGGTTTGTATGCTAATGGTCCTTGAACTCCTACAGTAGTTAATGACACCTAGCTAGTGGTACTTAATTCTCTCAGGAGAGAGAATGTGTATGTACACCAATTAGAATCCACCTTGAAACTTCCACTAAGACTGAAAGCAGAGGTTATCTTTATTCTTCTAATTTAGTACTTTCAGGTTTTAAGCATGAATCAAGCATCTCTCAGTCATCTTTCTTAGCTATAAGGAGAAGGGCCATCTGCAGTCAGGAAGAATGAGGCCAACAGGAAAGAGAAGCAGAGGTAAATCTTGGCAAGCCCGTCGGTACTGACCTGTTTAAATTTTGATTTCCAGCCAGGTCTAAAGCAAAGATACATTTGGATTTTTCAGATATGTGAGCCAATAAATTCCTTCTTTTTTTTCCTTTAAGATAGTTTGAGTTGAGTTATATTTCTTGCAATCAAAGTTCTGAGCAGTCTAGGAAATCTACTTCTTTCTGCTCAGTGAAGGGCTAATTTTGTTTGTTTTAAAAATTAAGTATGTATATTGGAATTTATAAAGTACCTATTGGGATATTCTTATGCATTCTTTCCTTTGATTTGCTAAAATGTCATATTAATAGATTTCTTAATATTAAATTAATTTTTATTCTAGGAAGGATCCCACTTAGTTATTTTTATTTTTTAAAATGTACTACTAAAATTCATATGCTGGGGCTGGGAATGTGGCTCAGGCGGTAGCGCGCTTGTCTGGCATGCGTGCAGCCCGGGTTCGATCCTCAGCACCACATACCAACAAAGATGTTGTGTCTGCCGAGAACTAAGAAATAAATATTAAAAAAAAATTCTCATTCTCTCTCTCCTCTCTCACTCTCTCTTTAAAAAAAAATAAAATTCATATGCTGGTTTTTAGAAAAAGAGGTTTCCTTTTTTTTTTTTTTTTTTTCAGGGCAGGGATGGGAGTGGGTACTGAGGATTTAACCCAGAAGTGTTATACCACTGATCTACATTTTAAGCCTTTTTATTTTTAATTTTGAGCAAGAGTTTCATTACATTGCTGAGACTGGCTTTGAACTTGAGATCCTCCTGCCTCAGTCTTCCGAGTCACTGGGGTTACAGGTGTGTACCACCATGTCAGGCTTAAAAAAGATTTTGGGTCAATATTGTAGGTGTAATTCCTCAGTGGAGAGGGTCAGAAAACAATTGGATCGGGGGTCACATTCAGTTATATTTTGGGGGTCTTATTGATATTTTACAATTGGAATGTTAAATATAGACTTCCAAGTTTGCAACTTTTTTTGAAAAATTTAGTTTCAGTGAACCTAACTATCCAGGTGGAGAAGTAGTGATTTCTCTGGAACTATCTGTGGTTTCTATTTCCTCTAGCACTTGCCACTGACAAATGTACACTCATGTACTTTTTTTGTTGTTGTTGTTTTGGTGCTGGGGTTTGAACCCAGGGGCACTTAACCACTGAACCACATCCCCAGACAGGGTCTCACTGAGTTATACTTAGGGTCTTGATAAATTGCTGAGGCTGGCTTTGAACTTGTGATCCTCCTGCCTCAGCCTCCTGAGCCGCTGGGATTACAGGCATGTACCAGCTCACTGACACTCATGTACTTTTAATTTGACCATTGTCATATGTTTTAGTCACTGGTCTGTGATACCCTTTGAATTTGTAAGTGTCCTTTTCCAATTCTGGTCTTTTCAGATATTCATTACTGAAATAGTTTAAGTGGCATCAAATGGACATGTTTTTGAAGGTTGGAAAACGCACCTGTGGAAACATTGTGTCTTGGTGTTCATGAGAAGCCCCTCTTTTGCTGTTTTCAGAATTTGTTTCCTTTCTGAACTTGTCTGAGCCTATGGCCTGCCCTGAATAGCTGTGTTCTTAGAACAGCTTCCCAGGTCTTTGCCCTCCCGTGACCTAGCGCTACAGTGTGGGGAGGGGAAAGTGAGTTTGAGGGCAGCCTTGCCTGAGGTCTGGGTCTAATGCTAATCGGCAATGTTGTTTGTTGGATCATTTCAGGCTTCCTCCACGAGTAGGAGGGTGTGTATCTTTTTCCTGGGAGTGTGGGAGACCCTTCTTTGACCTTCCTCTAGCACAGCTCTGAGGCCTGGAGGCTGTTCTTACAGCTCTGAGACCTCTTTCCCCATTCCAGTGACTGCCCAGTCCCTGGGGTGGTCAGTTGGAGTTGGCAACGGTTTTTGTTTTTGTTTTTTTGCACATTTTCCCTGGGCTACACAATCACTGCTTGCATCAACTTCACTCCAAATTGGAGAATATTAGTGAGAATTCCCAAGTTTTTCCCCATCTACCGATTTCTTCTCCCTCCTATTCATCTAGCTTGGAAGTCAGAGGAGCAGGGCGGGAGTATGGGGGTTATGGCTCATGGTTCCAGCATCTTCCATCTGTTCCCTTTGTCACCATTTTTGGAAGTTAGTGGTTTCTGAGGTTGAGGAAGTCTAAGTTTGTGGAAGTCAGTGTGGGCAGCACATTATCACAAATGACTTTTATGGTGAGGATTCTCCCCGGGTATATCTAAGAACCAGAGAAAGTACGTTGACTAGTGCGGTGATTGACAGCAATGACTTTTAGCTCTCCTAGAATAACCTGAAACAATTCACTTAGATTAAAATTCAGATCTCTAGATAGAATACTTCACTAAAAAAAGATTCGACTGCATAAACGTATGCCTACTTGAGAAAGACCCATGAGTCGGTCAGGGTGAAACAGATGAGGCCATTTCGGGTGATTTTGTGGCCACTGTGGCTACAAATGAAGCACATTTTCAGGAAGCAGTACAAAGCAGGAGCTGCAATGGGGTGAATCGTGCTCCATGTCTATTGCTTTTGTCTGCTCAGTGCCTTTCCTTGTCTCATGGTAACAGAACTTGACCGTCTGGCCGAAAGGATGAGCACATGTGCCAAGCCAGGGAAATTGCAGCCCTCCTCTGGGATGTTTTCGAACGGGAACCCAGGGAGAGAAGCCTGCTTTTCTCAGCGTCAGAGTGCTGGGAGGATACAGGCGGTGGGACATAGTGAAAGTGAAGCTGAAGGAAATTAAACCAACATAAGGCGCCGCGAGAGAAAGAGACGGCTGAGGATTCCAGTGATTTCTGAAGTTGGTTCTATTCCTGCCTTTCTCATCACTTGGCCATTGAGTGGACGAATTCTGCTCTTTACTAAGCTCGTTTACATCGGGTTGGGGCGTCTTTGGCCCTCTTGGCTGTTGAAGATATGAAGATATCCTCAGGGGGCACATCTTTTACTGTTATGGTTGGGATCTAAGGTGTCCCCCAAAAGCTTCTTTGTTGTTGCAGGGGTGTTTGGAGGTGAAATGAGTGGATGAGGAGAGCTGTAACCTCGTCAGTCCATCATAGCTTGAACAGACTGACTGGGTGGGAACTGTAGGTGGGTGGGTGTGGCCGGGTGGTAACTGAGGTGGGTGTCTGGGGGCTGCCCTGGAAGGGTGCGTTTTCCCTGTGGGCAAACTCCCTGGGCCTCTGCTTCTTTGTCACTGTGAGCTGAGCTGTTTTTCTTTGCTATGCTCTTTGTCTATGATGCGCTGCCTCACCTTGACCAGAGCGAGGGACTCAGTTACCTATGGACGGAGACTTCTGAAACCATGACCCAAATAAACTTTCCCCCATCTAAGTTGTTCTGCTCAGGTATTTTGGTCACAGTGACGCAAAGCTAACATAATTACCTTGGTCCCACACCTAAAGACATTGCTTTTTTGTCATGGAAGATTTTATTTTATTATTTTTTTTAAGAGAGAGTGAGAGAGGAGAGAGAGAGAGAGAGAGAGAGAGAGAGAGAGAGAGAGAGAGAGAGAGAGAATTTTAATATTTATTTTTTAGTTCTCGGCGGACACAACATCTTTGTTTGTATGTGGTGCTGAGGATCGAACCCGGGCCGCACGCATGCCAGGCGAGCGCGCTACTGCTTGAGCCACATCCCCAGCCCGTCATGGAAGATTTTAGAAAATATTCTCTAAATTAGACTGTCAGTGTGACTTCTCTTGCTTTAGTGAGCTTGGATTTTATTTTTAATTTTTTTACAAATACAGCTATTAAGATATATGCTTGAGAGAAGAAATGATTCATTCAACTCTCCCCTCAAAGAGGAGGCTGGTCCTCAAAGTGTGCCATGTGACTGTAGTGCCATAAAGGAACTCACCTGCTTCTCGAATCCATCATGAACACCCACAGGGGCCATTCCCGGTCCTCATCATTGACCAGTGGTCCTTCAAGTTCACTCCTCCTTGATTGCCCTGCCTGTCCCTTCTTGGCTTTGTATATTTTTAGTCCATATTTCCCGAGATCTGAAGCCCTGAGGACAGAAACAGCCCATTTGTTGATATGATCATCAGCCCCACCAAGAAGCCTGTGACTGGGGTGGGAAGTGTGGATGTGGCATCTGTTCCTGACAAATATCCTTCAGTCAGTGGGCAAAGGTTTCTCCCATAGCCAGTCCTTTCCAACTGCGGCTTCCTGGCAGAAGGACCTTCGGCTACTGGAAGGGAAACAGTCATGTATCTTGTGTACTTTGTGGCCACAAAATCATTCAAAATGGCCTCATCTGATTCACCCTGACCAACTCATGGGTCTTTCTCAAGTAGGCACACCTTTATACAACTGAATCTTTTTTTAGTGAAGTATTCTATCTAGAGGTCTGAATTTTAATCTAAACAAATTGTTTCAGGTTATTCTAAGAGAACTAAAAGTAGTTCTAAAAGTAGGAGAGTCCAATTTGAGGAAGGTGAAGTGTCATGCCGCACTTTATTGTTTATATGGATTCTTACCTTATTTCATTTTTAAAAAATCTGTAATTATTAACAGCAGTTATGTTACTTTTATATTTCTCTTAGGCTTAAAGACCTAAATAACAGCCAGGAGTGGCAGCACACGACTGTAATCCCAGCAGCTTGGGAGGCTGAGGCAGGAGGATCACGAGTTCAAAGCCAGCCTCAGCAATAGCAAGGTGCTCAGTGAGACCCTGTCTCTAAATAAAATACAAAATAGGACTGGGGATGTGGCTCAGTGGTGGAATGCCCCTGAGTTCAATCCCCAGTACCAATCAATCAATCACAACAGCAACAAAACCTAAATAACTTACCTGAAGTCACATTCTAGGAAATGGCAGAGGAGAGATTTACACTCAGGTGGTCTGATTCCTAACCGGTGCTTTCTGTACTCTTCCAGTGGTTCTGTCTCCTGGAGAAGCTTTCAAACAATACCAATGTGGGGTTCTACCCCAGAATAAAGCCAGACTTCCCAGGAGGTAGGCCGAGCACTGACAGTCTTCTCCATTCCCCAGATGGCTGCAACGGGTCAAGGACCATTGCAGTGTGCCATGCTACTCCCCATCAATGTCATTTTAAGCTTCTCAGAGTCATTTATATCTGCTGTTAAACTCCTTGGCACATCCTGCTGGTCTTACCTTCAAAATGTGCCAAACATACCACTGTTGACAGCTTCCACTGTTACCATCCCGTTTGCATCTCCTGGAAGACTATTCAGTTGCCTCCTTTCTGGTCTTCCTGCTTCTCCCTTCACTCTCAGTCCATTATTGAAATAGCTGTCAGATGTCTCTTATATGTTAGATCATGATCTCCAAAACTGACAGCTCCCACCTCCTCAGAATAAAACTCTGAAGTCCTTTCCAGGATCTGCAATATCCTCCCTGGTCGACTTCCCTATCTCTCTGCTCTCAGGTCCCATCATTTTCCCCGCTTACTTTCCCTGCAGCCAAACTGCATTCTTAGCACCGAACACACCACCAGCCTACCACCTCAGGGCCTTTGCACATGCTATTCCCTCTGATTGGTACAATCTTCCCCCAGGTATCCTCATACCTCATTCATTGAGTTCAATGTCCCCTGACCTAAGAGGCCCTCACAGGTCGTCCTTCCACAATGGCAGCCTTTCTGTGTGCTATTGGTATCTCAGTCTCCATCTCCTCACTTTCTCAACTCATGACACCTAACACCTTCCAATGTACTTTTGTTTCATTTCACTTTTTTTTTGGCCTGTCTTTCCTTACTAGAAAGCCAGCTCCATGAGAGCAAGGAATTGGTTTTATTCATTGTTCTCTCCTTAGCACTTGAAGTGCTGCTTGTTCAGTGATTATTTGTAGAGTGCATGAATAAATATCATGTAACTTTTTTCTTAAATCAAAAAAATTAGAGAAAATAAGGCTCCAGGTGTGGTGGTGCATGCCTGTAATTCCAGCAACTCAGGAGACTGAGATAGGAGGATCACAAGTTCAAGGCCAGCCTGGGCAACTTAGTGAGACCCTGTCTCAAAATAAAAAAAAATAAATAAATAAAAAGGGCTGGGATTAAGGCCAGTGGTTGAGTGCCCCTGGTTTCCATCCCTAGTACCAAAATAATCAAATAAATAAGAAAGGAAAATAAGACTAAGAAAAAAAAAACTATGGGCAAAGTTAATGCTCAGGATAGATTTAATTTCTCTTATTTGTTTTATTTGAGAATTTGAATGAAATTTTGGTCTTTGGCTTTTAGTAACCAATGTGAAAAGGAAAACAGTATTAATTGTAGAACTTAGTGTCCATCATAAAAACTGAGGTCTGCTATACAACTGAAATATAGCTATTCTTAATATTAAAATACATAATCAGTTTAATTATTAGAGGATAAAATAAATAAATAAAATGAATTTCATATAAAGTTCTTTGATTCTTGAAGACTGTGAAGTCATGACTGTTTGATGGAAATGCTTTATTTGCTTTTAACAGTATTTAAATATTTGCATTGAATCTTCATCTAGCTGCTAAATAAAATGACTTCTTTAAAATTCCCCTAATATCCAGGCCTTTGTCTAATTGATGCACAAGCCCTTCTGAGCATCAGAGAGGGTGCTTTATGTTCATGCCAGAGGATCTTTTTTTCTTCGCTAGAGGAAACAAACAGAGAAAACAGCCCTGGTTTCCCTGGGACAGAGGATTTACAGAGATGTGGGGCTTTCTGTGCTAAACAAAAAGGCCCAGGCATACAGGCACAAGTTGGTCATCCTATCCTTTTTTTAAAAAAAAAATCTTTTTGTGTCTAGTTTGATGCCTTTGTTCTCTTGTGAATGATTCATAGAAATGAAGAATGGACTAGTTTTAGTCTTTGTGATTGGTGGTATGTAACTGGCCCAGGGGGCAGGTTTTTTTTTTTTTTTTTATTGGGGAAGCAATCCAGGGATGCTCTTCTACTGAGTCATATCCCCAGCACCACCTCATTTTTTTTTTTTTTTTTGAGACAAGGTCTCACCAGGCTGGCCTTGAACTTGAGGTCCTCCTGTCTCAACTTCTCTAGTAGCTGGGATTATATGAATGTACCACCACACCTAGTTCCTTTTTATATATTGACAGATTGTTTTCCAGAAAGATTCAACCAGTTTATGCTCTTACTCTTTTTTTTTTTTTTTGGTGTGTGTGTGTGTGTGTGTGTGTGTGTTGCTGGGAATTGAACCCAGGGCCTTGTGCATGTGAGGCAAGCATTCTACCTACTGAGCTATATCTCCAGTCTATGCTCTTACTCTTAATGAGAGATAAATTATTTTTATCATTTTTTGACTCAACTGTCTAATTATTTCCAATTATATATTATCCTAAGAAAATATTTGCCAATTTGATAGGTTAAAAAATGTCTTGAGGGGCTGGGGATTGGCTCAAACGGTAGCGCGCTCGCCTGGCATGCGTGAGGCCCGGGTTCGATCCTCAGCACCACATACCAACAAAGATGTTGTGTCCGCCGAGAACTAAAAAATAAATATTAAAAAATTCTCTCTCTCTCTCTCTCTCTCTCTCTCTCTCTCTCTCTCCTCTCTCACTCTCTCTTTAAAAAAAATGTCTTATTGTGTATTTCTTTGATTAGTGATAGGTTGATTTTTTAAAACATTTTTTTTGTATTATTTTGGTGTTATTACAATGAGGTATGTGAGGCAGATAACTTATCAGGAGAAAAGGTTTCTTCACCTCACAGTTTGGAGATTCAAAGTCCAGGTTGGGATGTTACTGACTCCAAGTCCATCTGCTCACTGCTTGAAACCAGTACTTTGTAGTTGAGAGTTGGTGGGAAGAAGATGAAGCTATCCCCCAAAATGACCATTTTAGGGAACTCAAATATGTGAATGGGGAGAGAAAAGAAGGGCAGTGACCAATGGGCAGGAAGATCGCATGCTGGGCAGGGCACGAACCTCCTGTTTCTCTCTGCCAGGACTGGTCACAATTGCCCTTGACCTCCTGGGGCTAGTTTCTATAATTCTTTAGAAAAAATGTATTACTTTTCTGCAAGTTAAACTTCATAGCAATTTACATGTTTTGTGTTAGTAGAGCACAGGACTAAAGAATAAACAGGGGTGGTACACATTCTGCTGTTATCTGAAGGTCCCCAGATGTTCTGTGTTCTATAAGTCTACAGAAAGAGTACTCAGCAGTTGACATCTAAATTGCTTAGGTGTGGCTCTTCTTGAGAATTTATAGTGTCAGGCAAAGGGAGGGTAATTAAAATCATTCTGCCAAGGACAACTGGCCCAGGGGGCAGCCATGTCATTAGGACAGGGAAGACCCTGTTGGTTGGCTTATAGTGAGGGAGACATTGTGGTGGGAGCAGGGTAGGAATGAACTGGAGCAAAGAGAAAGAGGATTGGTATGCACAGGGAATATGGAGGATCCCAGAAGAATATGTCATGCCCCTAATGACATAAAGATCTGCACTACGCTTTACCTCCCAAAGGCTCCACCACTTCCCAACAGTGCCACCTTGCAGACCAAATACCAGTGGACCCTTAGGAGACACTCAACCCACACCGGAACCATGGCATACTTTTATTATTATTTTGTGAATAAGTCTTTTATCTTTGCCTATTGATTTTTACTAAATAGGCTATTGATTTTTCTTAATTAGATCTTTATTATGATAATAATTATTATGAATATTAATTATCTATCATTTACTGCATTTTTATCATTAAATTTAGAATTTTTTTTTTTGCTTTTATACCAGAACTGTTTTAAGATGAAAGTGATTTTTTTTTGGTGGTTTTTATTTTCATCACATTTATTCTTAGAAAGTTCTTTTTTTTAGATTTATTAAATATTTAGTTATTTTGATTATTTTGTGATTTTATTTTTTAATGTTTGAAATATTGTTTTTCTGATTTTAGAAAAAATGTAAAGACAGAAAAGTGCAGAGCCCCACTGAACAATTGCTCATGTCTCTGCTGCTAAAATTTAATAGATGTTATTATCCTGTCATATTTCAAAAATATCACTGAAGTTCCCTTTATGCTCTTTCTTAGCACTATTTTTCTCTTTTTCTCCTTAGAACAAATCCTGTGATGAAATTTGTGGATGCCCTTCAGACTCTTGCTTTTATACTTTTATTTCATTTTGTATTCCTGAAAACAATATATATTATTTTGTATTTTTCTTAAAAATAAAGAAATCCTACCATATTTTATATATTTTTTGATTTTCCTTTTTTAAAAAAATCAAATCATGTTTTTGAGACTTACCCTCTGGATACCTATATCTAATTTATTTAATTGCTGGATGAGAGTCCAACAGACGACTCTGTCCAATTTTTCTGCGTTCTAATGAACACCTGGTGCTGCCTGGCCCCCTGACCTTCAGCCTCTCCTCCTCCATCTCACCCTACATACTCATGTCTCAGATGTTCCTGCATGTCATTTTCCTGGGTGTAGTCTCTCAGCTAGAGACTAGCAAGCAGGAGATCTGTTGGGGAATACTCTTGGGATCTGTACTGGTAGAGGAGGCAGGAAGGAAGCATATGGGCAAAGGGGGAAATTGAGCCATAAAACAACCTCAGGGTAAAAGGGTAAAGTTTCTAAGCTGGAAAGCTTGAATGTAAAAGATTAGATATTATTAAGTTCCTCTGTTACACCCAGAACCTGAAATTCCTGAGACAGTTAAAACAACGCCCTACTGGCCATTTAGCCTAGGGCCCTGTGCAGTTCGTCACAGGGCCTGGACCAATCAGTTTGAATGTGTAACCCGCTTAAGAATGACCAATCACCCCTGCCCAACCTGTTCCCGCCAATGAATGTGCCAATCACATCTCAGAGTTGTTGTTCAATTTCCCCGCGCCTCATGATGATTTGTTCTGATATATGGAAAACCCACCGCCTTCTCCAAAAAGTGTACTTAAGCTCTCCTTGACCTTTGCTCTGGGCTCTGGGCTGCTCTCCCTTCTTGAGTGAGCACGGAGCCCCAGCGCGCTGGAATGGATCCCCAATAAATCCCCTTTTGCCAAATGCATGGAGTAAGTCTCTTGTGTGGTCTCTCCCTCCGACGTACCACCGGACCCCCCTTACAAGGGAACCCCAGTATGCCCTACAGTGGCCTCTGACACTGGGATGCCCCTTCAGAGTTATCCTGCACCTCTGTGTCTAACAGTCATTGCATGAGGGCTGTCCTAATAGGGTGAAGCCTCTGACACAAAGGCTTTCTTCAGCTGAGCCTCTTTTCAAAGAGGCTGGTCATTGGCAGCATGTCTGGCAGAGGAGGTGGGGGCTCAGTCCTTAAGGGGGATCTGAGAAGCACATGCCAGCAGCCACTGAAGTGGTCTTGTGCTTCACTGTCTAGAGACTCAGGTGCTTCCTGCAATTGTTCAGAGGGCTGAGACTTCCAAGGAAAACTGCCAGGGATGGCCCTCTCTTCCTCCACTTTCCACTGGGGATCCAGGTTTGGGAGCGTTTTGTGGACCTGCTGCAGATTTCATTCACTTACAGCTTAGGAATGCTTTTTATCTCATGCTTAACCTGATGTGGTCCTATCTGTACTCTAGCTTGAAAAATATATTGTCTGAAGTTATTTGCATATAGATGAATTGATTAAATTGTTCACTCACAAATATTTATGGAGTACCTAGTATACACTCAGGCCAGGGTTTCAGGGGGTCCAGATCCAGCGGACAGATTTTACATTCTAGAATGGAGACAGAGAGAAACATAACAAACAAGTATAAAATGTTAAGATAAATAGGGGTATGTTAAGTAGGAAAAAAAATGAAGTCAGTTTAAGGGACTAGAGAATGGGAACAGAGGAGGCATTATTTTAAACAGAGACTTTGGAAAGCCTTTTTAACTAGGTGACATCTGAGCAAAACCAGAAAGAAATAAAAGGCTGAAAAGTGTGAGAACTAAAGAGTATAGGATTCTAGGCAGAGGGCATAGCAATTGTAAAGGTCCTGAGGTGACACAGTTGGAATGTTGGAGTGAGAGAGGGACTTATAAAAAGAGAGAGGTTGCAGAGGTATCCAGGATGAGAATTGATAATTATAAGGACTTTTTCTTTTTAAATTTTTTTTCTAAAAGTTATACATGATAGAAGAATACATTTTGATTCATTGAACACAAATTGAACACAACTTTTCATTTCTCTGGTTGCACACAATGTAGAGTTGCACCACATGTGCAGTCATACATGTACCTAGGGTAATGATGTCCATCTCATTCCACCATCTTTCCTGCCCCTTCCCTCCCTCCTCTTTGCCCAAAGTTCCTCCATGCCCACCCCTACAATGGGCCAGCATCCACAGGACTTTGTCTTTTAGACTGAGTTGGGTGCCATTATTGAGTTTGAGGAGATAAGTGACATGATCTGACTTAGATTTGAAAGGATCATTCTTGCTACCAGGTGAAGAATGGAAAGTAGTGGGGGAATGGCAGCAGGGATTGCAGAAGTCTGAAAAGACATGTCTGTGGTCCATCTGGGAGGATGAGTTCATTGTCTACAGAGCCCTAGAGCTGGGCAAGTTCCTCTAGGTTGTGAATACGATAGCGGACAGGTCTGGGTCTGAGTCCTGTGGCTCTTCAGTGTGCTGAGGTCGAGAAGAGGGTGAGGATGTGGGAAGACGGGCCAGTCAGGAAGGAGGAGAACTCTAGAGCCAGTTGCCCAAGAAAATGACATTGAGATAGCATCTGACCTAGCGTGGTCACCTGGCTCAGATCCTGTGAGTGTTCGCTCTGCCCAGTTGGTTACTGTTGATGTGTTTCCCTGTTCACAGCAATGCTACAGTCACTTTGATTGATTTGGGAAGTAGAGACATTAAACACACCCTCAAATCTACATCTTGACCCAACCATGTGTTAGACACACCCAAAGTGAGTTGAATTATTTATTTTGAAGAAAGAGATCACTTTGTGGGACTTCCTCTCATTCTCCAAACCCTTCCAAGGACTCTTTTTCTGAATGTTGATTTCCTATTGCACAGCAATGCCCACCTTTCCACCTAGAGCCTGGCAACTGAACGTTCTGGCCCTCTGGCTATGCTCGTTCATGGTGTGCTGGTCGCCTCCACCGTAAACTCCTGCTCCAAGACTGTGTGTGCTCATCTTTACATCCCTCATGGTGGGGACCCCAGGCTTCCACCTCTTAAATAAAATATCCTTTTCTTAAATATAATTTTCCCTCTATATTAAAACACTGCCTAATCCAGTTTTTTGGCAGAGGACACAATGGGCTGAATTTATTGACAATATTATTATCTGTTTAAGCAAAGGGGAAAGAAATCAGAGCTCTTTAATGAGGTCCAAAGCCCAAACAGTCCCTGGAGTCCCCTTTATTCTCTGCTCTTTCAAATTACAATCGAAACTCTTATTCTGGGTGAAGAGAAACAGAACTTGGGTTTTTCCTGAAGAAGGGAAGCCTTGTGCTTCCGTCTCTGGAGGACTTGGCCCAGCCTCTCTCACACAGGAGTAAGAACATGGAGACTCATCAGATGGTAAGTTCAGCGTCTGCAGGATTTGGAGAGTTTGCTCCTTTTTGTTTGGGAGAAGTAACTTGCCTGACAAATCATCACTCTAGGGCCAAAAGTCGTGGTTCCCCTAATCACACACCCCTACAAGCCTCCTTCTTGGCAAAGGAGTGTGCCCTGGGGTTCTGTGTGTTCCTGGACCCACAATCCACAGCACTGCAGCCTGTGCAGAAAGGGTGAGAAGAACATCAAGACATGGGAAAATATAACATGAGACTTTAAGGGATTGTGAGCCCATGTTGACACATTAGTCACTCTCTATTTCTGTAAACTGAATTATGTTTTCAGGCCCTCACATTAGTTCACTTGAGCTGCCATTGTCCCACCGGATTAGGAAATACTTTTTTTTTTTTTAATTTTGGTACCAAGGATTGAACCTAGGGATGCATAACCACTGAGCCACATCCTCAGCCCTTTTCAATGTTTTATTTAGAGACAGGGTCTCACTAAGTTGAGAGTCTTGCTAAATTGCTGAGGCTGGCTTTGAACTTGTAGTCCTCCTGCCTCAGCCTCCTGAGCCACTTGGATTATAGGAGTGTGCCACTGAGCCCAGTGGAAATCCTCAATTTTTGTTGAAGACAAAAACGGCCTTCATTTTTGCTTTCTAGGAGAGTAGTATATTGCCTAAGAAGGGAGGACTTTTTTGCTGAGGGAACATATTGGTGAGATGGGGCTGAGAAAGACAAAGTCCTGGAACACAGTCTGGGAGACAGGGATGAGTAGAAGAAAGTACCAAATGTTTCTTTATAATTCTGTTGGAGAAATCCAGGCTTCCCAGGGTAATCCAAGAGAAAGTGAGAGGAGTCATGGGGCTTGTAAATACCTGCTGGATTCCTTTGTTTGTCTTGTTCACTGCCCGAGGAGTCCCCGGCACATACTAGGTGCTCAATAAAATGTTTGCTGACTTAATGAAGAGAAGGGGGAGAGGTGAGGGATTATTGAGGGATCTGATTGCCTTTTCATTGTTCAGGGTCTGAAAATTAAAGCCATTTAACCCAAATATCAGAGGAATGAGAGCCCAAGAAAGACTGGAATTGATGTACCTCAATTTTACAGATATGGAAGTTGAGCACTAGAGAAGTTAAATGATCTTCCTAAAGTTTTTCAAAAATTTGGGTAGGAACATTAGGGTTTTTACCTCAATCTTTCTGCTCTGAGTTTTGTCCTGCTTATTTGTCACACAGGTGATCATTTGTCTATTCCTTCCGAGGCTCTGACCAATTCTGTTTAAGTTGTGTTCTCGCTTTATTGACGTGTAAAAGAAAATGGACATTGTGGTGGGTTCCTAAGTGATATTTACTACCTTGCTGTGAACACCTTGTTCTCTGTAGGAGCCAGAGCTCACTGAAGCTTGGCACTGAGGGATACCACACTGAAAGTAGGAGACCTGGGGTCCTGCCTGAGCTCTGCCCCCATCTCACTGTGACCCTGGCAAGTCACTTTCCCTTTTTCAATCTCAGTCTCCTGCTGGAGAAAGCAAAGAGGTCAAATGAGTTAACACTAATATCCTGGGACAAATCCCTCTTTATTCTTCCTAACATTGGTAAGTCCTTGGATGATCAATCATGCCAGTTTCTTTCCTTCTTTTATCCCTTCCTTCCTCGCTCCCTTCCTTGTCCTGGGAATGCAACCACAGATGCTTTACCACTGAGATACATGACCAGCCCTTCCTACTTTTTAAAAAAACATTTATTTTTTAGTTGTAGGTGGACACAATACCTTTATTTTATTTTTATGTGGTGCTGAGGATCAAACTCAATGCCTCATGCATGCTAGGTGAGAGCTCTTCCTCTGAGCCACGTCAGTCCCTACCCTTTTTAATTTTTTATTTTGAGACAGGGGCTCACAAAGTTGCTGAGGCTGGCTTTGAACTTGCCATCCTTCTGCCATCCTCTGCCCCCAGAGCTGCTGGGATTGCAGGCATGTGCTGCTGTACATGGCCATTCCAGTGTTCTTGAGAGAAGTTCTGGGGATAGAGATATTTACTTCTGAAACCATTACAGTTCTGGTTAAACTGGGACTGGTTGGACACCCTGGTGAGCCGAGCCCTCCCAGGGTCATTTGGATGGGTGTGGTATCCCATCTCCAAGATGGTCCCCAGTGGTCCTCAGAATCCTGCTATTCACATCTTATGTTCTCCTCTCCCATGTCTACAAGAGTTGGTTGGAGTATCTGTAGCATATGGCAGAGGTGATGGTATGTCACTTCCAAATTTAGGTTGCAAAACACCATCTCCCATCTGTCTTGAGCTCTGCTCTTCCACCCCTTGTTATTCACTGTGCAAAAAACTGGCTGCCATGTTGTGAGCAGCCCTTTGCTGAGGCTCATGTGGTAACAAAGCCTTTGGTCAATTATGAGAAAGGCACTAGGCTTGCCAATAATGACCCAGATGAGCTTGGCAGTAGTAGATCCTTCAGCCATGGAAGAGTCCTTCAGCCCCACAAGAAATCTCAATCAGAACCTCTAGTTACGCCACTCCCAGATTCTTATCACTCAGAAACTATGAGATAAAAAATGTTTGTTATTTTAAACTGCTAAATTTTAGCTAGATAAACTAGAAAACTAACAGATAACTTGTTCCAAAAGTACTCAGAAGAAATGGAACTCCAACACCCTTAGGTGAAAGGGGTGGGGAATTACTCTTAAACCAACCTTACAGGGATTGGTTGAGGGGTAGGCACATGACCTAGGGCTGGTCCAATCAGCATAAACTTAGAGATATTGTTACCCCAATTCCCTTTCTGTTAGGATTTTGGTGTGAACCGCGAATTGCTCTTGGTGCAGGGACATAGAGAAATGAGAGAAAAGAGGAGAAAAAAGGAGATAAGAAATCAAAGTAGAGGGGAACACGAGGAGACAAGAAATCAAAGCTGAACATGGATTCTAGTTTTGTGGTGTGAGTTCCAGATTCAACTGCACTTGAAGTTGACTCTTGGTCTGTCCAGCTACATAACCAATAACTGCCTTTCGTTTAACAAACTGAGTTTGATTTTCTGCCTTTTTCATCCTAAAGATTCTGTATGGTTCAATGACTATTCCCACACCCTAGATGAGGAAACTGAAGTTCAGAGAGATTAAGTAACTAGTCCAGGGTAGCATAGCTGGTAGGTGGCAGAGTCAGAATTTATTCCAGGTATTTCTTGCAGCAGAGCTCCTGCTCTATCTATAACATCAGTCTAGACAATGAATTAGCTCCTGAGAACCGTGGTTTCTAGAAATATCCAAAAAAAATTGAGTACTTCAGGATGAAAACATTATGGAGCAGAGGAAGTTTATGAAAAATGAAAGTGTAGCTCCTTTATGTCCTGGCTGCCGTTTTTCACCAGGGAATGACTAGGCCTCAGGAGCCTGTTCAGTGTCAGTGGAGAAGTGAGGGCAGAGCCGCAGCATCTCTGGCAGGACTTGCTGGCATTGGCTCTGTAGCAAGAGGAATGGAGTAGATAAGAGGGAGATGAGCCCTGCAGAATGATGTTTCTTGTGTCCCAGCTACCTGGGAGGCTGATCAGGTGAGTTGCAAGTTCAAGGCCAGCCTGGGAAACTTAATGAGACCATATCTTATAAATAATAATAATAATAGGTGGCAGATGCAACTTAATGGTAGAGCACCTTTGGGTTCAATCTCCAGCACCTAAGTAAATAAATAAATAAATAGAATATGGGTTTCTATAGGTCAACCTCTGCATTCTAATATGAGAAAAGTTTATTTTTTACTTATAGAAAGTCCACTGCAGATGTTTCTGGGTAGCTTCTGGGCTGACTCAGGAAGCCAAGCTGCTTCCATTCTGTTGTTCAGTCACCTTCTATACTTGGCTTCGAAGCAACCAGGGGAGAAGTAGCAAAAGTATGGAGGAGCCTGTTTATTTTTAACTGCTCTGTACTCACACTCAAAATGATACATCATTACAGTTTATTTTCATTGGTGAAGACCAGTTATATGGCTCCATTTAGATGCAAGTGAGCTGGGAAAAGCAGCTTCCTCATGTGCCCTCAAGGCAGAAATGAATTGGATGCACATCTGTCAAGGTTGTTCTATTTATGCCCAGCAGAGGTGGATAGACAGGACTAAAATCTATAACTTACTTCACTTGTCAAGTTGTTTTTCCTGGCAGAGATGTTCATTAACCTAGGAGAGAGGAAAACCACGTCTTATCATGAAGGGTTATTTATTTATTTATTTTGGCACCAGGGATTGAACCCAGGGGTGCTTAACCACTGAGTCACATTTCCAGCCTTTTTTATTTTGAGACAGAGTCTCAGGAAGTTGCTTAAGGCCTTGCTAAATTGCTGAGGCTGGCTTTCTACTTGCAAGCCTTCTGCCTCAGCCTCCCAAGCTGCTAGGATTACAGGCATGCACCACAGCACCCAGCTAAGG
Source organism: Urocitellus parryii (assembly GCF_045843805.1). Lineage (NCBI taxonomy): Eukaryota > Metazoa > Chordata > Mammalia > Rodentia > Sciuridae > Urocitellus > Urocitellus parryii. Next base: position 129,345,034 of record NC_135536.1, read on the forward strand.
GTTAATTTTTCAATTGGTCCATGCCAAAGTCTGCTTTTACCAATTTGTACAAATCTACCATGTAAGTTTGCTGTGGGCCTGGGTACTCTTGACCCACAGATTTGGCAGGTAGCTTGCTTTCTGTCTTTAGAACGAGGACAAGTGTGCTGTGGATGTATCTCATTGGTAGCTCCCTTGCCTAGTATGTGTGAGGCCCTGGATTTGATCCTGAGCCCTGGAAAAAAACAAAGAAAGAAAGAAAGAAAAAAAAGAAATTCAGCTTAGAATTGTGGAATCGGACTGGTGTATTTATACATCAGCTGTCTTTGAGAGTTTAATCAAGAACAAGAACATGGAGAACTTTGGATCCTTCAAGTTTTGTAAAGATTATTGCACTTTTTAAGTTTTATAGAATGTCTGACCTGGCATTGGCTTTAGAGATTATGTCCTTTTATTTTGTGATTTTGCAGATGGGGAAATGGCTAACCTTACAAAAACACTAGCATGTGTTTGCTTTATTATTGTTATTGCTACCACTACTGCTTCTGTATAATGAACCTGCTGGTTCAAGTCTCAGCTATGTATTCTATGGGCAGCTCTGGAGGCCTGTCCTATCTCTGTCCCTACTCTTTTGGTATTCAACTATGTTGAAGGAGAAATCTTAAATTTGTAGAAAAAAATTCTTTTTTAGATGGACACTTTCAGTGTCAACCTGAATTTAAAGATTATTGGTTTTTTTTGGGCTGGGGATGTGGCTCAAGCGGTAGCGCACTCGCCTGGCATGCGTGCGACCCGGGTTCGATCCTCAGCACCACATACCAACAAAGATGTTGTGTCTGCCGAGAACTAAAAAATAAATATTAAAAATTAAAAAAAAAAGATTATTGTTTTTGATCAATTCTGGAAAGTTCTTAGATATTATATCTTACAAAAGTTCCTATAACCATTCTAATAGCTCTTTCTGTAACTCTGACTTCATATAGGTTAGACCTTCACACTTTCTTTATCTTCCATGGTTTCCATCTCGTCTTTCATGGTTGCATATTTTTATTTCTGTGAGTTTCTGTGTTATATTCTGCATAGTTTCTTTCCTTATGTTTTCCAATTCACTCATTTTTTTTTACTTAACTATGTCTACTCTGCTATTCAAACCATCTATGAATTTAAAATTTTATCTTGCTTTTACTTCAATTTCACTTTCTCTTCTTTCTGTTTAGCTAGTCATTATTTAAAATCCGTTTTATTTATCATATTTTGGCAACCATGTTTCATTCTTAAACATACTTATATATATATAGTAATTTCCATATTTATAGTATTTGTGGATTTGCTTCTGCTATTTGCTTTTTCTGCCGTCTCTTATCTACAATGGCAGTTTTTCTCTAGTGCATTTTATGATTTATTATTAGAAAAATTCTTGGAGCCTTGTTTGGGGAGAAATTTTGAAGCCTGATTTTTAGATACACATTCATTCATAGGAATCTGAATTTCCTTTTACCAGGTACATAAGGGCACTACCCATCTAGAGTTGCTTTAAATTTTTGGCTTAGGTTTTCCTGAACATCTGTTCATGTGGTATCATTCTGACTTCAGATCTGCAAGCTGGAGGATAATTTATGGAAGGAACTCTCTCTCAGTGGGACTGTTTTCTTTTCACCCTTTTTATCCAGACTCAGGCAGGGAAGACCAGTTACCATCATCAGTACTTAGGAGGTGGCTCAGAGTATGCTCAATCACTTATCTTCAGTACCAGGGAATCGTGCAGGAGTTGGGTCATCATCTGTAGCTCTCAGTTCTCCATTGTGTGTGCATGGTACAGAGGGACTTCTCATTTTCATATTAAAAGGTCCCCTTTGCCTGTTGTAAGTTGCTCATTGCTTGTGGATTGCTCAGTGTTATTAAAAAGCCTGACTTTCTCTGTATATTTGTTCAGTCTTCATTGGACACATCAACCTTTCATCCGATGCCCTTATTTGTAGGCCCTCTACCATAGGTGACCCTGCTATACCTATGGGTGTAGGGTAGTGAGGAAGGGGAAACCTCTCTACCTACTAAAGGTGGAACTAAAATCAATGAAGGATCTCCCTCCAAATAAAGACTGTGTTGGAATGCCTTCTCTTCATTTATAAGAAGTTACCAGGAGTGCGTGTTATGGTTTGGGTCTAGAAATGTCCTCCTCAAAGCTCATATTTTGTAAGCATAGTTCCCAGTACAACAATGTTGAAAGCTGTAACTTCATCAGTGTGTTAATCCATTTGATGGATAAATGCATAGATTACTGGGTGGTAACTTTAGGAGGTGTGCATGGCTAGAGGAAGTAGGTCACTGGGGAATGTCTTTGGGGATTATATTTCATCTCTGGCTCCTTGTTCTCTCTGTCACTTTCTCTGCTTTCTGGTTGCCATGAAGTAAGCAGCTTTTCTCCACCATACTCTTCTGCCATGATGTTCTGCCTTACCTCAGATTCAGACCAATGGGGTTGGACTGAAACCATGAGCCCAAATAAACTTTTCTTCCTCTAAGTTGTGTCAGGTATTTTATCACAGCAATACAAAGCTGACTAACACGGTGGAAGTGGAGTCAAAGGGGGAGTCAGATTATGGATACAACTTTTGATATGTTTGTGCTGTCCAATATGTTACAGCATGTGTGTATTACAATTCCGATTTAACTGCTTGATTTAAATACAATGAAAGCAACTAGGTTTTCACACTATCACTTAGAAAACTGACAGTGTTAGAAGGGAGTAAGGTGCCAATAAAGTCAAGTGGCCATTGATTGAACAATGGTTTACTGGCATGGAACATAGATCCACATCAGCCTTTGCTTATGGTTCATTTACTCTCTAACAGTCTCTGTCTCTTTACTGACTGAGAGTTAATAGTAATTACCACCTTCATCATGCTTAGTGACTCAGTTAGATGTCAGGGACATGGCCTACCAGGAGATTCCTCAAAAACTGAGTTTGTTGGAGCAACGGATAAGAAAAGAAAGGCATAAAAGTTAACTGGAATTAGGAAGTCAATTTGGTTACTTAGAGATGCGGCCCAGAACTTGTAAGGAGTACAATGTAAGGATGCCAGTCTGCACAGTTGTTTGCTTTTTCTCCTGTGGAGTTCATCTCAGCGTGAAGGAGAATTTGCTTCAGCCAGCACTGATCTGGGGATCCGAAGTTGCTGATGAGTGAATGAGCTGAGAAATTTGAGTATGAGGCTCTACCAGTATCGGAAGTATGGTCAAAGGGAGGCTCTAAGGGCCAGAGAGAGGAGGCAATAGTATGGATTTAGCCTGGAAGAAAAGAAATAAATGAATCAGAGAGGAGAAGTGACAGGAGCAGGAGGGAGGAAGAAACAGGCAAAGGTAGGATTTCTGAGAAGAAAAAGCTAATGGTGAATGGCTTTGATTTTTTTTTTTTTTTTTGTCCAGGAGTGGGAGAAGAGAGGTGGAGTTGGTGAGTGTTAGGTCTGAGGAATAGAAAGTAGGTTAGAATGGCTTCCAAGTGGAACGTGATGGCAAATGGACTGGGGTGATGGAATTACCAATCAATGCTAGCTCTGCAAGACCCCCAGCCAGAATCTGCCTTGTGTTTGACCTGCTGTGCATACACCAACACTATGGATTTCAGTGGTTTTCAACACTATGGATTTCAGTGGTCTTTCACTGCACCTTGGGTAACCCTAGAGAGGTGTAGAGATTAAAGATGGTCAGAAAAATCCGAAAGGCTAGGACATAAAGCAATCAGGTCCCTTCGTAGAAAGCTTTTCTTTTTTTCTTTTTGGTACCAGGGATTGAACCCAGAGGTGCTGAACCACTGAGCAACATCCCCAGCCCTTTTTATATGTATTTTTTGGAGACTGAGTTGCTTAGGGCCTCACTAAATTTCTGAGGCTGGCTTTATGCTTGTGATCTTCCTGCCTCAGCCTCCTGAGTTGCTGGGATCACAGGCGTGCTCTACCACACCTGGCTGTAGGAATCTTATTATCTGTCACATGTCCACACCTTTTTCCTTCTCTGCCACCATTTCTGGCTTCCCTCCTGGAACTAAATGTTATATTGACAGAGATGAACAAAAAGAACCTCTCAGTGCCTAAGAACAGAAAGTGGACAACCCAGGTGATTCTTGTTCTTCCACCTCATTGGCCAATAATCAAACTGTCACAAATAAAAACATCATGGATTCCATTTGGCTCCTTTTAATGGCTTTTTTAGGAGTACAGCAGATGGTTCACCCAGCAAGAAAGAATGCTTAAGGTTATTTGCAAGTGGAAAGAGAATTGTATTGGGGCACCAATGGGCAGCCAGTATGGAAACACTGACAAGCATATAAATTACACTGAATGCTTTTTGATGTTTACACAGAGTCCAAGTAAAGTTTTTCTGCTTCATTAGGTTACCCAGGTGTCATCTGAATGCTTCCAAGTTCTTCAGCAGTTTAGGGTTGATCTTTCATGTCATATCTGTCTCATTTGGGTTTCACCAGAAGTAGATCTGAGACAAGGATTGGTGCAGGTATTTTATTTAGGAAATGACAAGAGAGCAGTGAGACAGGGAAGGGAAGACAGGCAATTACGAGTGCTCTCCTGAGCCAGCCATCACCAAGAGTGATTAGAGATTAATACAGCAGGAGAATCTCTGGAAGCCAATGTAAGAGCACAGCTCCGAGTTCGTGCCTCTGCCAGGGGTAAGGGAGCTGGGGGCAGTTCATCTGCAGGTGAAGGGTAGATATTCATTCTCCTGTTCTTCCATCCTGTAATCGAGATGGGGCAGTGAGCAAAGAAATTTTTAGGCAAAAAGACTCAGGGGCTGGCATTTGGAAGTCAGCAGACATCTTTCAGAGGTGGCTGGGGTGAGGGTACAACCAGCTGCTGTTAGGAGAGCCAAAGAAAATAGCTGGAACCCTTCCACTGCACACACTGGGGAGTCAGCAGTCTCCCCAGAGTCTCTGGCATCCTGGGTCAGGGGGCAGAAGCACTTTTATTCTCTTGATCCAGTCTCACTCCAAATTCCTGTTCCAGGCACATTCTCATTTCCCCAGTCACTAGTTACTCTCTGATGGATATTGTAATGATTATTCTTTGATTCTCTTAATTTTTTTTTTTTTGTCTAGCTCCTTCCTTTCTTCCTTCCTCAAAACACATTTACTGAGGATTTGGGGATCATAGAGGGGGATTAGAGAACAGCTCAGAAGAGGTAATAATATTCTCCAATCTCAGGCTCTCTCATAAAAATTTTACTTTCTAGGTTCTGGATCTCTCCTGCACCCCTGTGATCCACCCTCTGTGGGAGACACACCTACATCTCTCCTTTCCTCCATGGCTTGGGGAACCTCACAGCCCTTTTCTCTTGAGGGAACAATTCTCAGGTTCCCATTAGTGTGTTTTACAGCTCAATTTCCCTTTGATCTCACCTTTCACAGGGGAAGGCATCAATGTGTTTTCATAAATAGAAAAGGAATAATTTTCTCCTTATCAAAAAATAAACAAAGTGGCTCAAATTGCAATCAGCTTTTAAAGCAAATTTTCCTTTTTTTATTATAATGAATATGTTTTTACAATGTCAATATTTGTTTTTAGTAGTTTAAGAGAAGAAAACAACAAAGATGAACAAATCAGAAAGATGAATGAAGATAAAGGTTATTTGTGACATATTTATTCCCATTCCTCCTTTTGAGGTTCTGGACTCTTTTTTTTTTTTTTTTGGTGTGAATTTTTCAGGGGATGGGGCAATGAAGTAAACTATTGAGGAATTATTTTCTTCTCAGTGACAAGTGGCTATCAAGGGGCAGGTTGATGAGTAAACTTTGTCAATGATCCTCTTGCTATTCCTGGTCAGCCACACCATGAGAGACATCATGCTTTGCTTTCTGATTTTTTTCTATTTAAGTTTCATCTTGAGGGTTAGAGATCAGTAATGAGTATCGTGGGAGATACCTAAGAGAATGTTGATGTACACAGTTTCTGATTGTTTAGTGCACAACCTTTATACTAATTTATTTTAACATTTTCTGCAAGGAATATATATAGGTGCTGGGGTTGCAAAGAAAGATGATGGTTTCACTCTCAGATTCTACTGAAGGAGAGATGCACAATATGGTGGCAACTGCACAAATAAGGTATGCGTAAAACTCATTAGGAATCCAAATGACCTGGCTAAGACCTAAGTCTGCTTCTTGCTAATCTAGAAACCTAGAGAAGCCACACACCTTTGAGAGAGAATGATGTGGCCCAGAAAGGTGAAAGTTTAATACAGACAGGGCAGAATCCTTGGTGCACCAATAACTGGCTCAAGTCCTTTCATGTCCAGTGACCACATGCCCTTTTACCAATTAGATCGTCCAGAGAATCCCAAAAGTAGAAAAGTCATCACAGATTTGAACTTGCCTCTATATTTAAAAAGTTTACATCATAAAAGTTAGAAAACACCCATTTTTTTCTTAAGCATTATTTTCCACAGCTATTATTTTGATTTAATAAAACAGAGATTTGGAGAGAAGCTCTTTTCCACTAACTGGAGAGCTATTTAGACCAAGGATAACAGCGACAGCTTCATGCCAACACGTTTGTGGGATGTGAAAGAGAACAGATAAACCGTTTAAAAGACGGTTCTTGTCAAGCATCAAATTTCCCCAATCTATTTTTTCCTAATTCCTCAAGCTTATGAATAATTTACTGAACAGTCTGAACCTGTCATGGAGACATTCTTTTTAAAATTTCTATTTTTTGCCCTCAATTGTTCTATGACAAATCTCCCATTTCTTTCCCTTGGTGTCTCGGGCAGAACTGAAGCGTTGATTTAAAACTTCATTATCACATTGAATTTAAAGTTTACTTCCTCCTCACTTCTCCTGGCTTCAGCCCGAGGGACGTGGAAAAGACAGGATCAGGCTTCTCTGATACTCCTCCTCTGTCTGGGTCACTCCTCCTCCATTTATTGAGGATTGCTGCTGCTCTCGCGCTCTCCGTGTGGGCTATAGCAACATGCTTCCTCATCTTGGTCCCTAGGTAGCAAGTGTTCTGATGGAGAACTGCCCCCCAACCTCGTCCCCCGAGGGGGAGGGCCCAGCTGGAGTGTTGTGAAAGGCCCTTCTGAAAGTGGCCTCTGACCTAAGCAGTTGTTCTCCTCCTGGATGTGGGAGACCCTCTATGGCTGACCTGACCTCTTCCTTCCATCAAATTCCACCTTTATGGTCTATTGCAGAGCTTCCTGTTGCTGAGGTTCCTTCACCTGCAGGACATCTCTTTTGAGTTATATACTAGCAAGAAGCCTTGTCCTGGCTACTCTTATTGTGTTCATCTTTTTATGGAAAATCTTCACATTCTTGACTCTTTCAGTTGTGGAGATTCAAACTGCTCCTGTTAACCCACTGTCCACCCACCATTTCTCTCCAGTTCTCTTTCCCCCTATTCCATAGAACTATGTCATTTAATACTTACTCTGCATAAGCTACATTTAACTGACAGTCAGATGTTATTTTAGGATTTTCTTTTTTAATTTCAAGCCACCCAGTTACTTTAAATAGTTTTCTTGGATTACTGTTATTTGACATTGGGTGGAAAACCCCCATAACTTCCCCAATAGTTCTGTGACTTAAGATTCCAACAACTCTTCAAATTCTTTTTCTTTCTCCTCTCCCCTGGTGAGGGATGATAATTATTTGGAATGCAAAATTCATTCCTCTTCAGTGCAATTTCTCAATAAAAAAGATGTGATCAACACCCATTACAATTAAGGTAATTAAAAATTCTCACTATTTTAAATTGATGCATGAATTAATGCGTGGTGATACACACATGAATGGAATGAAGCTCTCCAGAGTCCTCCTTCACACAGGTCTCTTCCAAGGTTCTAGGATGGGCTCTAGCAATGTGTTCACATGGTCATATTTTTTCTTATTTTTATTGGTGCATAATAATATATAGTAGAGGGATTAGTTGTTATATATCTGTACATGCATACCACACATCAATGTAATTGGTCAATATCATTCCCTGGTACCTTCACTTTCCCTCCTCTCCCTTCTTTCCTCCCCACAATCCCGTTTCTCTACTCTTCTGGTCTGCCTTCTATTTTCATAATCATTGTCATATATTTTCATGCAATTTGAATAAATAAGATATTTTTTATCCACATTTGATTTTGACCACCATCTCTTTCCATTCTGGCCTCTCCTCTGTTAATTTCCTTTCATGTCAGTTGCAATGGGTGTGGCTGAGAGTATATTTGAGATTGGAAATTAACTTAGAGATACATTAGCTTGGGTTAGATTGGGCACGTCTATGTGATTCAGTCACTTCCACGTGGAGTTAAATTCTCATATGTGAATGGCTTTCAGGACCACTTCTACCACCCATTTTCTGACTCATCTTAGTGCCACATTATCACTGATGCACAGGTAAGCAGTCGTACCCTTTATGACCATATTCATAGAGGCCAGAGCAGTGAAGATATGGGTACTGGGGAGAAGCAAGTTTTGAAATACTCTTAGCTTAGATTTTTGCCTTCATGCAGCTGCAGTATAAAGTAGGTTCCAAGGGATCTTCCCATATTAGGAAAACAAATTCTGCTTTACATTTATGACAAAAATAGCATGAATTACTCTCATATACAAGAGAAAATTGACTGACATTTACCCATTCTACAGTTCTATGTGCTATTAGTAATGATGAGTTGTGAAGCTGAAGGAAATTTTCATAACCTCTTAAGAGTAATAAATAAATTTTGAGTAACCATGCCAGAGGACTTAATTAGCTTTCTATTCTTGCATTAGAAGTTGATACTGAAAATTGTTATCATATGAAGAGGAGGCCAATGAGAATGTGAACAAAAATGTTGGAAAAAATATTATAGAAAGGTATCAGGCAGTTTATAAGTAAAAATCATGCTTTCCTCTCATTTTTTGAATTTGTGGCATTGATTGATTGATTGATTGATTGTACCTGGGATTAAACCAAGGAGCACTCAACCACTAAGCCACATCCCTAGCTATTTTTATTTTCTATTTTGAGACAAAATTTTCACTAAGTTGTTTAGGAACTCACAAAATTGTTGAGGCTGGCTTTGAACTTGTGATCCTCTTGCCTCAGCCTCCCAAGCCACTTGGATTACAGGCATGCACCACCATGACCAGCTTGTTTAGGAATTTTTAAACATTTGTGATTTGTTTTGACTTTTCCCCTTATTTGAGAAAGTCACATTTATATCTAATTTTATTTTGGTGACATTATGTTCTTTTTCTTAAAGATAATCTTGTGTGATGAGATGGCACATGCTGTTATCTCAGGTACTTGAGAGGCTGAGGCAGGAGAATTGCAAGTTTGAGGCCAGCCTTGGCAACTTAGGGATGCCCTGTCTCAAAATAAAAGGGGCTGGGAATGTAGTTTAGTGTTAAAACACTCTTCAGTTCAATCCTCAGTTCTGTAAAACCATGGTCCTTTAATTTGTCAGATACCACAAACCTGGATTCACTGTTGGTCATCTACGATGTGTTTGGAGCTGCAAGATGTGGCTGGAGGTGCAGACTTGGTCCTTGCCTATAAGAGTTTTAGTATCATTAAAATGGTCATTTTTTCATCACAGGAGAGAGTTTTAATGAAGTGGGAACTTTTCCACATTGCAGGTGGTAATGTCATTAGCCGGGACTCATTTGGGTTTGGCCTTTTAAAAAATATGTATCAGGAGTCAAAAACAGTGCGTGACTTTTGACCTACATTCTTGAGAATTTTTCCTAAGAAAATGACTCTAAGAAGAAAATGCACCAACTTGTATAAAATCAGTGGGGCTGCACAAATATCCAACCAGAAAAAGTCATTCAGTGCACCCCTGTAAATCCCAGTGATGTGGGAGGCTGAGACCAGAGGTCAGCTTTAGCAATTTAGTGAGACCCTGTCTCAAAATATAAAATAAAAAGGGCAGGAGATGTAGCTCAGTGGTAGAGTACCCCAGGGTTCAATCCCCAGTACCCTAAAACAAAACATACAACTCCCCCCAACAAAAAAAGAGAAAACAATGGCCTCTGAGTCTTCAACTAGTTCATTAGTGTGAAAACATGCTTATCACGTCATCTGAATAGACTGCAGAATGATTGGCACTCTGTCAACAACACACAAAAAATGTCTGCATTTGGACAATGACTAGAGGAGACTATGATGCTTGGTTATATAGTTATATCAAAGAGATGGGTCTAAGGGAGGTTTTGTTTTTTCATTCTGCATTTTCTTCCTTGTTACCATGCTATGTTTGCATTTTTTTCCCCAAAGGGAAAAGAATCCAAATGCTTTGGGTGTCTGCTGTCTGGACCTTCCCCATTCCACTGTTTTCTTTCATCTGAACATTAGGATGATTTCCTCAACCCATCCATGCGTGTGCAGTTGTACAGATACGCACAACATGTGTTTACTCATGCTCATGCATTCAACACACTCATGTGCACTTTCTAGCAACCTTGTCCCCAGTTTTTGAATCTATAGCATTTGCTCCAGAGAGACAAATCTACAGCTTTAGCACTTACACTATCCTGCAAAGGCTGGGCTTTCTGGCCTGTGCCGACAGTGGTGAGCTGGGCAGTGTCCAGGTCTCCCCAGTGGGATTTGCAGCAACTGCTCTGCCATAGTCCCTACTGAACTCTGCCTCACTGCTCCCCATGAACCCTGAATACCTACTGTAGTTGGAACCCTTAATGTCCCCTATAAAGCTCATGAATTAGGCAACACAGGAATGTTTAGAGGTGAATGATTATAAGAGCTGTAACCTCATCAGTGGATTAACCCATTTGATGGATCAATAATTTGAATGAACCATTGGGTGGTAGCTGTAGGTGGGTGGGGCATGGCTGAAGGAGGTGGGTCACTAGGGGTGTGGCCTGGGACTATATCTTGTCCTTGCCTTCTCAAGCTCTACTTCCAGACTGCCTTGAGCTAAGCAGCTTTCCTTCATCATGTCCTATGCCATGATGTTCTGCCTCACCTCAGGCCCAGAACAATGGTGTCAGCTGACTACAGACAAAGCCTCTGAAACAAGGAGCCCATAATAAACTTTTCCTCCTCCAAATTGTTCTTGTCAGATATTTTGGTCACAGTCATGAAAGTTGACTCACCCAATACCCTAGAACTACTTTTTCATTTTTGTAAGCTTCCAGAAGAGTCCATTCGTCTTTTTGGGCTGTCTGGCATCATCATTGCATGTTACTCTAAAGTGATGGCCTCACAGCTGGGGTCAAACCAACACCAAGTATACCTTGCAGCTTGTTTAGTATGTGACCTGGGCAAATCACTTTCCCTGAGGTTCCTGTAAAGCTGTGAGTTGGACCAGAAGCTTGGACATGTCCCTCTGGCTCTATGTCTCTGGTTTATAACCCACAGATACTCCATGTTACTTCTATTTTGTCATCTGCGGCACAGCTGTGCAACAGGATGGCTAAAACCAGGCGGCCAGGTTTCGGGTGCTATCGGGCAGCAACGTTGGGGTAGAGTGGAGGAGTTTGAGTTCTTGCCTCCTATTAGGTTTAGGGCTCTTTGGATGTAGGGCCAGACTTCTGTAATGGAGAGCTTCGGGCAAGACAAGGAAAGGGGACTTTCTTACTGAAGCAGTGAAGAGATCCTCCCTGAGAATAAGTCCAGTTCGGGTAGCCCAAGGGGAAACCACTGGAGAAAAGAGGGGAGGGTGAAGGCCTGTGAAACTTGCTTCTGGTGAGGTGGTGTGCCCTGTGGAGAGGATTTTGGCTACAAGTTACAAGAAATAGCAGGCCTTTCTTAGGGAGTGGAGTATTTCTTTATTTTGTGATAAATGCCGTCCAATGAGCTGTAAATAGGTCTTAAAGAGGGACAAAAGAAGGTGTTCCAAGGGGACTTGGGGACTAAACAGTCATGTTTACCCTAAAAGTGGGGACTCGGGTGAGATGGGAGGGTTGAAGGGAATCCCAGAAAGTCAACAGTTAAATGACGTTGGAAAAATTCAGTAGTTGACATTTTTCCTTTCAGATCTCCACTCTGAGACCAAGATTCAGGATAGGGAAGCCCATGGTGATGGCATCTATAAGAGAATCTGTAGTGGGTCAGATTTGGAAGGGAGTGCTAAGAGTTTATGGAAGAGGGAGGGAGACAAGGCTTTTGGGGAATCTCTCTCTTTCTCATACTCAGACTTAGTTGATACAGCTTATTCATAATTTTATTTAGCAATCTTTATTGAGCCAGTTCTTACACTGATTACTGGGGATACAGAAATGATATGTCTTTTAAGAAGCTTTTGAACACCAGGTGTAATTCCAGTGTCTTGGGAGGCTGAGGCAGGAGGATCTCATGTTTGAGGCCAGCCTCAGCAATTTAGGGAGATTTGGTCTCAAAATAAAAAAAAAAAATAACAAATAAAAGGTGGGAATGTAGCTCAGTGGTTAAGTGCCCCTGGGTTCAATCCCTCATACTGAAAAAAAAAAAATGCTCTTGAGCACTTCTCTGAGATCATAGCCTGAGGTATGTGCAGTGGTTACTTGGGGGAGTCAAGTGCACAGATGACCACAGGCAAAGATACCCTCAAGGAAGTATGGCTCGCTGATGCACACATGGTTTCCAGTGGGGACAACTGAGTGGCCAAGAACACACAATGATGAAACTTAAACTAGGACCGTTGCTGGTAGACCTGTAATTCATATTTAAGTTATGTGCAGCAGTTATGACACAGAACCTATGTTCAATGCTGATTTTTCCAGAATGGAAAGATCACAAAAAGAAATACAAGTAAATAGCTTTCTCATTGAGTTACTGTACTATGGACCAACTGTTTAACAGCTTCGCTGGGGAGAAAAACATAAGGAAATGGGCTTGCGTTCTAATGAGAAAAGCATTCAGGTTGGTTGTAGGAGGAACTGTCACAATTAGTAACTAAAAGATTTGCAGATGCAGTTCTGGGAGATCCTGAGCCTCACTTGTGGCAGGACACAATTGGAGGTCTGCTAATTTGACAAGGTGACTAGATAATGGAGGCCTAGTTTGAAATTTCCCACACCATGGTCTTTGGGGATAAAAACCCAGCATTAAGGATTAATTAAGGGTAAAGAGTGTGGCAAGAAGGGTTTGAATGAGAGAAACTGAAGGTTTCATTTGTTTGAAGAACCAGCAAAATAATCTATATGTGTAAAAATTAAAATAGCAAGGTGTGGTGGCACATGCCTATAATGCCAGCTATCAGAAAGCAAGACAGGAGACCAGATTAGGCAATACAGCAAGATCATGTCTCAAAATAAAAAATAGAAAGGCCAGGGATGTTGCTTGGTGGTAAAACACCTCTGGTTCAATCTCTAGTACTCCACTCCAAAAAAAAAAAAAACCACCTGAGGTTCTGAGGTTGCCTATGAGAGGGACTGACCAGATGACGGAGCTTGATGGCATTTTCTGGGGGTTATCAAAGGGGGTTCATTTTGATGGGGTTACTATTATTCTCAAAAATTATATACATGAGATCGGTGTACTTCATTGTATGTAAATTTTACCTCATTAAAATATATGATTAATAAGGGGAATTAATTAGAAATATCTGAATGACCAGTACTTCACAAAGAAATACTACAGTATATCCCTAGTCTAGGCCCCCAACCTTTGGAGCATGACGTCACACGTGAGCTCTCACCCCTCCCCCACCCTCCCCCTCCCCTCTAGTACCACGGATCAAAACCAGAGCCTCACACCGCTACTGAGCTACATCCGCAGCCCTGGAGAATGACATCACCAGGAACACACAAGACAGGACGCCCGAGGACCCTGGTGCTAGACCAGCTCTGCTGGCCTTTCATGATGGATCATTCGGTTTCCCCTCTCTCTACCCAGACTTTGTCTATGAACTAAGGGAGTTTTATGAGGAGCATGCTAAGCTCTGACAGTGGATCCCCACTTTCTGAGACAGAGGCTGGGGCCGGATGACCCAGAGGTGTGACCTGATTTGGGGATTCTTGTGATCTGAATCTTTTCCACATGTTCTGTATCAGCCTTGTGCAGGGAGAGCTCCTGCAATCTGATACCTCCAGGAAGTCCAATGCTCTGTTGTTGCTAAAATTAGAACCAGCCTGCAGCTTAGATCAAGGCCATTCCTCCCCCAGCCCCTCGGTGAGCTAACTCTGCCCCTCCACCCTGCACCATACAAATGTGCTGGTAATTATAGCTACATGAGTACCAGATGAGCCTGCAGCCGGAGAAAGAAAGCAGAAACTAAATTAGAACTTCTCAAAGACCCCGACCCTTGTAGACAAAGAGACAGAGAGGAAGTGAAAGGAGAGAAAGAAAAAAAATGAAGCAAAAAAGTAAAGGAAGAAAGAAAGCAAAAACAAGTCAACTTAGCCTGTATTGATTGATTGATTCCCCAAAGACAGCGTTCCATTCAAAAAAATGAAAACTTCCCCAAAATGAAATTCTGATCTTTCCTGGCATGTATTTTAGTAGCTTGGATCAGTGTGCCAGCAGGGAACAGGGCCAGGGCTGGCCTTGAATCTTAGCTTTGATACAGATCATGATCTTGAGTGATTGACCTCGTTGTTCACACCTCATTTTCCTTATCAGAACCACAGAGCTACCTCAAAGGATACTGTGCAGATGAAATGAGGTGAAATATATGAGAGACCCTTGGAGGTAGATAGCAGGTTGGCAGAATTTAGGTTTAGTTGGAAATGTTTGCAAAACATATTTTAGTCTGGCTGGCCTTCAGTTCTGCCTGTGGGGGATCTCCCTCCCCCGTGGGTCTCCATTTCTGAGGCTGGTTTTTTTACCTCCTGTCTCCCCCATCATGCTCTAGGTTTGCAGGCAGAGGGCAGGACTCCAGGTGCATCTGGCGTGGACCTTTCCTTTCTAACTGACAATGGGATATGGCAGATGGCTTCTCGGGAACTGCATCCCAGCTCTTTGTGCAGGCTCTTTGACTCTGAGAGGGAATAGATCTGACCCGCAGGCCTGTCACAGACACCAATGCAATGGCAAAACGTATTATCAGAGTCCTAGGCCAGAAACCGGATTCCAGGGGTCCTCGACTAACTAACCCCAAAAACCAAACAGAAAAGGTCATGGTGAAAAAAACAGGAAACTTTAATCAGTCCAGCCAGGGCAGCGTGGGCAACTTATACCCTTTCTCAACATAAAATAAAAAGGGCTGGGGAGAGAGAGAGTTCAGTGGTAGAGCACCCCTGAGTTCAATTTCTAGTACCAAAAGAAAAAAAAAAAAGAAAGAAAAAAAAATCAGTGTGGCCACACTAGGAAGGCAAAGTGAGATCCAACATTTCAGTCCTGTTTCTGGGATGTGGTCAGGAGCTTTAGATTTAAATAGAGGAAGAACTGGGGTGGAGGCGAGAGGTACTGCTTCCGTGAGGTGGCTCTGGAGAAGACTTTATTGCTCAAGGGGGTAATTTCTACTTGTTGCCCAGGATATTTATCCATCAAACCTATGATCCTATGAAAGGGACAGTTCCATTCTCATGAGGTCATTGCTCCTGTTTCGGGGGCTGGTTGCTCCTGTTTGAGGAGGTTGGGGGCAGTCTCATTGTGGGGTGATGTGACTTGGGGGCCCCACTGTGAGGGGCAATGGCAGGAGACTTATAGGCACCACTCAGGGGTCTGAAACAGGATGCTGCAGATCTTGCCCCAGTGGTTCAAGGTGGACAAGATAGGTCAGGTAAATACACCTCGCCTTGCTAGTGTTCAGATGAACACTCCTTACATGATTAACATGCCTAGGTGAGGAGCCGGGCAGAAGTCCAAAGACAAATATAAATGGAGGCAGAGATACCCAACTTTATCCTGCTTTTAGTTACCTATTGGGTATTTGCAGACCTAAACAAAAAGTCACTGCTTTTAGCTAAGGCAGCTTCTGAAGGTCCCTGTTACACCCAAGCTCTCTGCATGGGTTCTTGTACTACAAGAGGGGACCCTGTCTTCCCTGCAGGGCTGTTGTGAATACCAAATGCAATACCCAATGTGAAGTGCCTACTTGTTAGGTTGTGGGCACATAACGAGTGCTCAAGATGAGAGGTGTTCAATTGATCAGAGTTATTAGGATTTTCAGTGGTTATTTAGCTAGATAACTTCCTGTCCTGGACTTTTTAGCAACATAAAGACATCTTTTTTCTCTCACCCGAGGTCCTCTGATGGTTACACCTTTGTGTCCATGAGATCTGCACTTCCTTCCCCAGCTGGGCAGGCCCCACCCCTGTTCCCTCAGCACCCCCCTTCTCCTGAACTCTGGTCTGACTTCCTCTGCCTGAGGGTCTCTCCTAGCCACTTGAACCTCTGTCCCCAGGTGGTTGGAAGTGCTTGGGAATTTGTACCCCACTCTCCTCCAATCTTCAACCCATAACTGTGGGAGCTGGGGGATGAATAGCCTAGCGCCCCCCCACCCCACCCCCACTTCACAGCTGAGATCATGCTGAGATTTGTGTTCTGTGTTCTCCCTCAGAGTTCCACAGGATTGTGCTCCCGTGGCCACAGTGGTGATTTATTTGATCAAATACCTTTTGTCGTCTTTTTCCATTCCTATCTTATTTCTCAACTCCCCAATTGGATGTCCTGGGACTACTTCCCGCTCAACTGCTTGAACTCATTTCTTTCATCAGGGGTCTGTTCCATGGACAGTTCAATTATGACTGCAGGGAAAGTTTTGGTTTCAAAAGTCTAGGTCCCTGGGGGACAAATAGGATGGATTAATCAAAGACTAGGGATGGGAGGTTGATGAAACACAAGAAGGAAAGTAACTCAACCTCAGATGAAGGGAATTGAATTCCATGGGCCTGAGAAGGGAAAAACTAGGACACAAGATCACATGCCTCCAAGGGATAGAACCTATGTGGGTGCCAGGGAGACTAGGCACAATATGTTGGACCCTTGACACCTGGAGGAATGTCTTAGGTGACCAAGTTGGGAGGAAATGCAGCTGTTGATGGAAGCATCCCGTCACTGTAGGGTCCTTACTTGCCTGGATGCTTAGTTGGGCAAGCAGAGGGCTTTGAATAGAACCTCAGTGTGGGAGAGAGGGAGAAGAGCTAGCATTTGAGAGTGGCTTTGGGGGACCACAGACATCTTCTGATAAAAGAAGATGAACAGAGAAACACCCATTTTGGACACCTGTCATTCTCCTAGACGTCCCTATGTTTGGTCATGGGAAAAACATAACTGGTTTTGAACTTCTGATCAATCTTGGCATATTGACAAACTAAAACATACCTATTTTCTTTTGAAAAAATACATGTCGCAATATGGTGCTTGACTGCTGGGCCAGTCACTCATAACAGCACTCTTATTGCTGTTTTTTTTTTTTTTTTTTTTTGAGAGAGAGAGAGAGAATTTCAGTATTTATTTTTTAGTTTTCGACAGACACAACATCTTTGTTTGTATGTGGTGCCGAGGATCGAACCCCGGGCCGCACGCATGCCAGACAAGTGCGCTACTGCTTTATTGCTGTTGTTGTTAGTGGTCAAAATGAAAACAATCAGATGGACAGGTCAAGGTTTGCACTGGGACATAGAGCCACTTTCTGTGAAGCAGAACTAAGTTTGTGTCTTCAAGTACCCCTCCTCCACACAATGGTTCCCATACCCTTGCTTCTGGTGGATTCCATTTGTAGTGTAGGTTCCACCTTATTCACTAGAGACCATTGGGCAAAGTTGAGAAAGTACTTCACAGAACTCTCAGGGCAGGGCTGCAAAATGCCTATGCGGGGTACCTAGCATCAAGACACAGCAATTCAAAGGAAAGGCCAAATTCCATTTCCTTTGGGTACCTGGTTGTCCCATTCTGTGACCTTGTGATGCTCCCTCTCTTTTTGGCCTTTCTTCCCAGGGGACTGATTAATAATGACAATTAGAAGTCTGTGCCAAGCTCAGGAGGTCTGTGGTGGCCTGAGGTGACTGTGCAATCTTGGTTGTCAGGTCTCACCGGAGTCAGAGGTACTGAGAGAGCAGCTCTTCTTCCCAACCAGAAATAACTTCAGAGAGAAGGAGCCAGGCTTCCGGAGTCACAGGAGTGAAAGTAACGAGCCCATGTCTCTGTTTTCAGCAGCAGGAGACACCAAAAGGAAAGAATTTTCTCTAGATGCAAAATTCTCAAGTTGGAAAATCTGGCAATAGCTCAGCCGTCAACTCCTGTGGCATGGCTATTACTCGGGCATGTTGGGGGACCAGGAAGCAAGTGCTCCCCTTTTATGCAAAGGCAAGCAGCCATCTTAGATGTGAAGATCCTAAGACTGTTATTTGTCATAGCCACAGATGTGAGCCCGGGTGATTTCTGTCTGTGCATTGTAAAGGATGGGGCCCCTGGAGATGGTCAACTCTCACCTTTCTTTCCTTTCTCTGAAAGTCACAGGTGGGTACCCCAAGGTTTCCACGTTCTGATTCGGCCCAACCCGAGGTAGGAAACAGGCATCCTGGTCTGTTATCTGGTAGAGTTAGGATTCTGTTGTTAGCATCACAAATCAGTCATCCCCAAGACTCTTCAGTGCTCACCATGGTGTCTATGAGGCTGCCATGTGTTTTTGTTGTTGTTTTTTTTGACTGTCCTTTGAGGCTGCGCAGATCTGGGGGTTTCCTCCTAATAAATAATGGTCATCTAGTCCAGTCCTTGTGGAGGGACGGGCACTGTTTGTTGTGGACACACAGCCCGTCTCCCTCAGCGTGTGCCAACAACCCCTCTGGAGTCTGCCCCTTTAGGAAATGATCCTCATCCCAGCTTTCTGCTTGCATCGGCCTCTGCCTGACTTCCGCTATTGCAAGCTGGCCATCCGGATCCTCCCGGGAAATCCAGAGGTGACCTTTGAGATCTGATTTTAAGCAGACCCGCACCCACTTTTCTTTCTTCTAGGTTCTCAGACAGCTACAAGTGTGCAAAAAAGCCTTGGATATGGGCCTGCTCTTTCTTAATTGAAATTCCTTCTCTCTGAACTGCAGTCAAACAAGAATTAACCAACTGAGAGGTGGCCAGGTGGCTCAGTGGTAGCGTGTTCACCTAGCAAGTGCAAGGCCTTGGGTTCAATTCCCAGTGTATACACACACACACACAAACCCATCTGAAGATATTTGTATCGTTTTGTAAATATCTGATTAGTATTGGTGCACGCCCGCCTAAATCTCAGCCACTCAGGGGGTCGAGGCAGGAGGATTACAAGTTTAAGGTCAGCTCTAGCAATTTAGTGAAACCCTGCCTCAAAACAAATAAATGAATAAAAAGAAAGAAAGGAGAAAAGAAAAGAAAGAAAGAGCTGAGAGCTGGGGGTGTAACAGTGGTAGAGCACCGCTCTGTTCCATCTATCCCCAATGCTGTAGAAACACAGAACAAAACCCCAAAACCCAGTTAGAGTTGCTGCTTATTGTGTTACCTCGTGTTTATTATTAAAGATCAACTTGATAAATTTCTCCTTGAACAGAGTGCCAGGGAAAATCTCTCTTCCCACTCTGGTGCCAAAGTTGTTGTACAATGAAAGTCTATGAGGCACCGCTTTTCCCTTTTACCCAGGGACCTCAGAGACAAACCAGAATCAACTGCAGTCACAGCTCATCCCAGGTGTCTTGGGACATATCATTCTGGTTTTAGTCTAGCTTGCTTTTCTCTGAGATGTGTTCTATTTTCAATGTTTCCTTAGACTTTTGGGAAATAGCGAGGTATAAATTTCCCCCAAATACATTCAATTCAGAAACAAATAGATGGGACACAAAACAAATATATGGGGCACGGAGGACCCCTTGCTGCCCCTCTCTTCCCAGCACTACTGTCAGTACTGGCTGGATGTGCCTGGCAGAGACGCGTGGTGCTGCCCGGGACTGACCCAGGGCTTCAGCGGGGTGAGCTGGTGCATAAAGGCCTGGCTACAAGGCCGATAGGGTCCGTGCTGAAACCAGAGAACAGAGAAAAGACCAGGAGGATTCCCAAGAAGAGACATTGATCCTGCAAAGAGACATCGGAATGGGAAAGACTTCTTGGATAGAAGGGGATTTCCGACAGACTGGGAAGAATGAAATGGATTTTGAGGGCTGTGGTAGAGGAGAAAGAACCTCTCCGACTGAGAAAATACTCTAAACAAAGACTTGCAGAGGAACAAATAAATCATCCTCCACATTTGGGAAGAACATTAGGAATCCAGTTAGTTGTCTGTTAATATACATGAAGGATTCTGTGGGGGCTAAGGATAATATTCTTTTACAGTGACGTGGTCTTTACAATTTATAAATAGAATCTAGGTCCTTTTGTTCAACAACTCTGAGAAGTAGGCAGTGGAAATAGAATTATTTGTGGACCAGCTAAACAGTCTGCAGAGCCGTCCAGTCACTCACTGTAAGTGACATAACCTGTTAGAGAGAAAACCAGTTCTCCATCCCAAACTTAGCGCCCATTTTACTACTTTAAACGCAGGCCTGTAATCCCAGAGACTCAGGAAGCTCAGGCAGGAGGATCACAAATTCCAGAATGGCCTGAGCAACTTGGTAAAACCCTGTCTCAAAATAAAAATTCAAAAGGACCGGAGATATATCTCAGTGGTAAAGTACCCCTGGGTTTAATACTCAATACCAAAAGAAAAAAATAGTTTGAAGCCCAGATTTCCAGGAAGAGAGGCCTTGTAGGGGAAAGTTAGTGAAGCTTACCTTGGAAATTAAAAAAAAAAAAAAAAGTTTTTTTTTTTCTTTCTTAGATGATGGGTGGGGTGTTGATGAAGAGGAAAGGGTTGGGTCCATGAGTATAATTTAAGCAACGTTTCCCTTAACTGTGCCTGCAGATGAATTTCCGTGCAATCTAGTTCTCTGTTTCTTTTCTGTTGCTGAAGAGGAACAATGAGGGAGTGAGGGATAGGCAGTGATGTTTATCTTTCCAACTCTGAGCTTTTAAATGCTGGAATCCCCCAGGGTTAGGGTAGGGTGGGTGTGGTCACTTCCCACCATGGCTGGGGAGTGAGAGATGCAACCACTTCCCTTGGGGAAAGAGGTGCATGATTTCCTCTGAAATAGGAAATTTATCTCCCAAGTGGGAGGCTACAGAGAGTTGTCAAGGACTTATCTCTAGAAGCAGACACCAGACAGGAGCCCTGCCCAATCCTTTACCCCAAAGTGGACGTGCTGGCCAGAGGAGAGAGCGCTAAGAGGGTCACCAGCCCAGGACTAGCGCAAGGAGAGTTGCCATCATCTGTGTGAAGGGAGAATTCTTCCTGCCAGACTTCCCACACTGCCCCAGGCTCCTCCGATGCCATTAGAACTGGAGCAGTAGAGCCACTTCTATGATTAAGAGCAAAGGTGGAGGGGTTTGGTCCATTCCTTGAACTGGGTCCAGAATTCTGGGATGAATATCTCAGCTCTTAGAAATTATGCTCTCAAGCTCCCAAAGGCTCCACAAATAGCCCTGACCTGCAGGCCTGTTTGTTGAGATGAAGCATCCTTTTACCACCCTGAGAACATTGCGTGAGGAAGCAAGTCCCATCCTCTTTTAACAGATGAGGAAACAGAAGGCCAGAAAGGTGTGATGTATATCAAATCAAGATTAATTATTAACTAAATCATTTATTCTTTTCCATTTTTATTGGTGTATTATAGTTGTACATAATGGTGGGATTGTTGTTACACATTCATATGCACACGATATAATTATATCATTTGAATGTTCTAAATCCTTATGTAAAACAATTTATTAAGCTTCAAGGTATGTAAATCCCTCTCTCCTGTATTTTTCAAGCTCATGTATTTCATATTTCCAAAGGATTTTTCTTTTTTTTTTATATAGATAACTAAATTATCGTCATCTATTTTTACCTCTTTAAAATGAGTATAAGCTTAACTGGGCGTGGTGGTACATGTCTGTAATCCCAGCAGCTCTGGAGGCTGACGCAGGAAGATCATGAGTTCAAAGCCAGCCTCAGCAAAAGCAAGGTGCTAAGCAATTCAGTGAGACCCTGTCTTTTAACAAAATACAAAATAGGACTGGTGATGTAGATCAGTGATCGAGTGCCCCTGAGTTCAATCCTTGGTACCAAAAAAAAAAAAAAAAAAAAAAAAAGTATAAGCTTTACCTCATAGATATGAGGATATTAAGTGAGACACCAGCATTTAAAACAGTCTACAAACAGTCACTGAAGTTTAGAGGAGACTTCCATTTTTAACTTTTTTCACTTCTCGGCCTACCCAGGTTTTTGGTATAGTCTTTTTTTTTTTTTTAAGTTTAATTCTTCTTATTATTACATAATCTTTTCTCCAAGAATCATTTAACATTATTGTATAATCATATTCATAATGATGATTTTTGTACTACTTCTATGTTTAAATTAGTTCAGTGCTTATAAGTGGTTCTTTCATATTACAGGTTTCTTATTCTTGAGTTCTTTGACTTATAGTTCAGATGCGGAATACTTTTAAGGAAAGATATGTGAGAGGCATATTAAGAACTTACTTATAGCCAAGATCATTGGTATATGGTTATAATACCAGCCACTTGAGAAGCTGAGGCACGAGAATTGCAAGTTCAAGGCCAGATTGTATAATTTAGTGAGACCCTGTCTCAGGAAAAAAAGGATGTAACTTAGTGCACAAGTCATTCAATTGAATGGACTGCATTCAATTTCCAGTCTATACCAAAACCAAAACCAAAACAACAACAAAAGCACACTCAAATGTATTTTAGGGTGTCTGTTTGTTGCTTTATATTATGAACAACAAATGACTGCCCTCGTTTTGAATTCTTACTTTGCAAATGTTTTTTTCACCAAAGTTTTATTGATTTACTGCACAAGGAGTTTAAGGGCATCTCCATTTATTTTCCTGTGCTTACAAGGTCATATATGCCTAGAGGATTATAGGCATCATCATTTATCCTTAAAATTAAGCAAACAAACAAACAAAACTCTAATTTTTTATCTCTTAAGTGTTCTTATTACTAACAACAGCAAAAAAAAAAAAAATTGAAATTTCTCCCAAAATTTGCCTTTGTGCTCTCCTTAGAGTCTCCTCAGCGTCTTTGTCTTCTTGAATGTTGGAGGCCCTTTCATTTCCCCAAGGAAGAAGGCTGGCTGATGGAATCTGTGCTGTTAGTTCAATGATGTGGACACCAGCTTGGCTGGTTGGGGAAGTTTAGAAAATTCCTAGATATATGTTTTATTTTGCTTTTGATAATGCTACTTTAGTGAGGTGTGTTAATCAGCTTTTGGTCATTGTGACCAAAAAGAAAGAAAATTTTATCATGGTTGATGGTTTCAGAGGTTCATACATTCATGGTCAGCTGACTCCATTGTTCTGGCCCTACGTGGGGTGGAGCATCGTGGCAGAAGGTTGCTGTGGAGGAAAGCTGTTCACTTCATGGCAGCCAGGAAATGGAGAGGGAGGGGTTGCAGAAAAGATAAACACTTCTAGGGCATGCCTCCAGTGACCCAGCTCCTCTAGTGGAGTCCCACCCACCTACAGTTACCACCAGTATAGCAGTCATTTCAAATTATTAACCCATCAATAGATCAATCCACTGGTTAGGTTGCAACTTGCATAATCTAATCATTTCCCCTCTGAGCATTTCTGCATTGTCTATTGCATGAGCTTAATGGGGAACACCACATATTCAAACCATAACCAGGGACAAACTTTTCTCATGTAATTTCTGACCCATTCAGACTTCTTTCTGTGAATCTGCTCAGGCAGGATTGGTCGCCAAAATATCCAACAGCCTGCTGAGACTAATCAGGAAGAAGTAGAGGTAGTGCTGTGGGAGAGGCCTAGCTGCCCCTTTTCCAAATGTTTATCCTTTTATTGTTAAATAATGCTGGTGCTGAGAGGCCGAGGCTGAGGAATTCTTTGTAGAAGGGAATACTCAGGTGGCCTTGGTCAACAGCTATTTGCCAACCAGTAGGGAAACTCATCAATGCATTAACAATGGAAGAACCAAGCCACATCACTCATGCTTGTCACTTTGAGGTCCATCCTCAAAGTGAGGATTCCTTTGGAGCTGTTGTCCCAGCTCTCTATTAGTGCTACCTCTGCTGGCTCTTGGTTCTTCTGGCAGCGATGCTTTGCAATCCTGTGTGATTAGCAATGGTATCCTCCAAAGCTCAGAAAGACAATAATGATCAGACATTCTCCAGGAATCTGAAGTATGCACCTGACCAACTGACCTCACCATGTTATTGCAGATTATACCAAACCTCCCTTCTGTGACAAAAGGTGTAGCTCTGGGGGTACATTTGGAGATGGCAAGCACCATCTGGAATACTGAATTGAGATTGGCATTTCATTGCTACTGAGTCTCATCATACCCTAGAATTGAGCCAAAGAGTGGTTCTGTCACATGGCAGCCAAACTGTTAGGAGAATGATGCCAAGAGAGTGTGGATTTGTTCAGCACAAATAGTAATGGTGCACAGAATATTCTTGCACAGGGAGAAGATGGAGGAAATAGTGGCTTTGACTTTGGCATCTGAGCTCCTTGGTGAAGTGTTGGGACAAGGCCATGTTCAAGTTTTCTAAGGCCAGTTTGTGCACATCAGACCTCTTGCAGGAAATTCAAAAGGAGGTGATCTAAACAGAGAGTTATATAAATTCATTCATAGAATTGGGTCACAGCAATTTTAAAAATATTTAGATTGTTTCTGGAGAGTACAGGCTTCTGTCCTTGGCAGGCAAACCCCAAGGGACACTGGCTTAGTTTGTTGATACCTAGCATTTCCCCCTGAGTTTTGAGGTATCAGCAAACTAAACCAGTGTGCCTTCTTGCAAGAAATGAAGCTGGTGTTGAATCCTTAAATTGGGCACTAATTTAGAAGGAAAGGATTTGATTCATGAGGGTGAGCAGATCCTAAAGGTGCATAACATCTTTAAGACAGAGAATAAAGAAGGGTTATTGAGAGTTTGCCAGATGAACCCTTACGGAACAACCTGGGTTAAATGGCCAAATCTTTCAATGGCCTCTCTGCAGGACTACAGCTGGAGGGGAGCACGGAAGAACTATGTTTTGTTGATGATGACTGAGATACCAGGCAACTTTTATTGAGCACTTAGAGTGAGCACAGAACTGCTCTTGCCTATTTATGTGTATTGACACATTTAGTTGTTGCAATGGGTGAAAACAGTAGGTTCTTTTTTATTGTCCTATCTTACAGATGAGAAAATAGAAGATCAGAAGGGAGAAAACCTGCTCTAAGTCACACAGCTCATAAAAGGTGGACCTGGTTGTGACTTCTTTTCCACTAGGAAAGGATGGCAGGCTTCTAACTAAGTAAAGGACATCAGAAATTTTTGTGCAAGGTAGAGAAGGAGGTAGTAGAAATTAGCATGAAACATGGGGATTGGCTCAATCAAATACTGCCAAGGGGCATCCACAAATGGGAGTTTTTACCAACTTGCTCCTCGTAATTCTTCAGTCTCCCGCTAGTGCAGTGATGCTGGTTGGAGACAGGAAACCTTGGCAGTAGGCACAGGATAGTGGGGACTGCTTCAAGACCTTACCCAGGTCTTGTTGGTTGGTGCAGAAGCAACTGAACAGAGGTTGGATGAAGGGCTGGTAGCTACCTTTTAGACAGCAGGGAATCAGAACCTCTTAGTGAAGGAGGTTGGACTGAGATGAAGTCCAAGATCATCCTACAGCAAACTGGGCTCATCTTTGTGACCAGTGCTGAAGGGAGGAACATGTGATGGTCAACTGAAACTTTTCAGTGTGGACAAGCTGTGTCTTTCAAAAAAGGGTTTTGGATCATGAGGACTGGCCAGGGTCATACCTTATTAGGTCCAGCCTACTCAGCTGCTCCACATTCCTACACAGAGCAGCTGCCCTGAAAACCTGAGTTCTTCCCAGTGGGGCTGGCAAAGACCCAAGAACAGGAGAGAGGCCGAGTGAAACTAAGGTCATTTCCATCTCGTTCTGCCAACGGGCAATTGAAGGTGGCGCATGCTATTTGGGAGGTGGAGGCAGGAGGACTGCAGGTTTGAGGCCAGCCGCAAGAACTTAGTGAGACCCTGTTTCAAAATAAAAAAATAAAAAGGGCTATGGTATAGCACCTCTGGTTCTATCTCCAGTTTTGAAGGGGAAAAAAAAAGATATATGACAGGGAATTTCTCATGTTCCCTAATAAGAGCTGAATGGGGAGAGAATATTTTGGTGGACTCAGAATTTCTGGACAAGCTGTGGGAGGGAGATAAATAGTGTGCATAGAGGGTCACAGGTCTGGTAAGAGTAGTTGAGTTCAGGTTTCTTTGGACATTCTGAACATGCTGTTGGGGACTGGGGTTGACATTCTTAGGAGGCAAATGTTTATCCCAGTTTCACAGTGGAAGATAGTAATGTTTAAAAAGAGTTAAGACACTTAAAAGCATAATGAGCTTGGTTTTGGACCTGGCTCTCTCTATTGTGGAAACCCAGTTCTTAGTCAAACTAAATGCTGCCCTGTGTTTTTCAGAAGTACATTGACTTTTCCAATTAGTTTACTCTATTTGAAGCACATCAAGTTTATGAACTGTAGAATTTCTTTTCTGCACCTGAGAATAGCCACATCCTCTTCATGCGTTTGTTCCATCTCCTGGGAACATAGATGGTTATGGACTGAATCTTTCTGTTCCCCTTTAAGTCATATTTTGAGGCCCTGGCCCCCAGTTGATCATATTTGGAGATGGGGTCTAGGGAGGTGATTAAATTTGGATGAGGTCATGAAAACAGAGCCCCAATAAAGGGATTAGTGGTCTTCTAAGAGAGTCACCAGAGCTTCTGTCCACTGTGTGAGGACATAGAGGGAAGATGGCCATCTGTAGGTCTTAGCCCAAACAGAATAGGCCAGTACTTTGATCTTGGACTTATAGCCTCCAAAACTATAAGAAATAAATTTCTGTTTTCCAGGCCACCCAGTCTATGGCATTTTGTTATAGAAAGCAGAGTTGATGAATACTTGTCTATTTGTTTGTCTTATGAAAATAAGTTTATAGTTTTTGAAAAGAATCATTTAAACATTTAAACAGAATATCAAAAATAAAAGAAGGAAAAATGGTCCCACTTCCCACTTCTCAAAGATTATCATCAACACTGATTTGCAGATATTCTTCCTTTTATCACTCTAGGCTTTTATATAAGATTTTACATAGACAGCATCATACCATATATGATCTTTTTTAGTTTGCTACTTCTATGGTGTCAGTTTTCTAGAGCAGTTGTAATAAATGCCCGCAAACTGAGCAACTTAAAACAAGTTAAATCTCTTATCCTATAGTTTTGTGGGCCTGAAATCTGAAATCCAGGTTTGGGCTCTGAGGGGGAGTTGTTCCAGGCCTCTCCTCTAGCTTTGGGAAGTTTTTGGTGATTCTTGGCTCATAGATAAGTCCCTCCAGCCCATCTCCATCTCCACATGGTGTGTTCCCTGTGTATTTGTGTCAAACGTTCCTCCTCTCCATCCCCCTCTTCCTTCTTCTGTCCTCCCTCTTCCCCTTTCTCCCCCTTCTTTCTTTCATACTGGGGATTGAACCCAGGCATACTCTATTACTCAGCTCCAACCCAGGCCCTTTCTATTTTTTATTTTGAGACAGGGTTTCACCAAATTGCTCAGGTTGGCCTTGAACTATGGATCCTGCTATCTCAGTCTCCTGAGTTACTGTAATTACAGGAATGTGCCATTAAGCCTGGCTTAAAATTTCTTTGTTAAAAGGATATCAGTCATTGGGTTAGGGCCACCCTTAATCCAATTTGACCTTGTTTTAATTTGACTGCATATTCAAAGACCCAACTTGTATATAAGATCACATTCACAGGTACCAGAAAGACATAAATTGTTTGGGGGAGACACACCATTAAATCTAGCAAACATAGACATCTCTTTATGTAAATAAATGTGTATATCTATGACTATTTTAAAGGTAGTATAGTATTTCACCTAACCTATATATCATGATTTACTTAAACCAGTCTCTTATAGATTACCATCCAGATTATTTTTTGACTATTTTCAACATTAGAGCATAGATTTTATAGTTATGTAGTTCTTATTTCTTAGAGAAATACCATGAGTAGAGTTGGTAATCCATAGGATATATATTCTTATCATTTTGCTATTTTGCTTTTTTTTTTTTTTTTTTTTGGTACTGAGGATTGAACCTACGGGTGCTCTCCTCTGAGCTACATCTTCAGCCACTTTTATTTTTTATTTTGAGACAGCTTACTAAGTTGCTGAGCCTGACCTGTAACTTGCAATTCCCCTGCCTCAGCCTCCAGAGATTCTGGAAATACAGGTGTGTGCCACCTCAAACAGCATAGTTTTCATGTCTCTTGGCTCAGGCCTTATATCACGACAGCCCTAGCAATGGATGACCCTGGGAGGTTCACAGGTAGAAGGGCTCATCTGCAGCACATGAATACTGTGGTCTTCAGGGGATTTCCCAAGTCTCACCCAGAGCTGATTTCAAGGCCACAAAGACTTTTGTGTCTGACACATTGTAGGCATTTCATAAATGTCTATCAAATGAACGTGGGTATCTGTACAAAACAAACAAGAAAATTCCAGGCAGAAACAAATAGGCTTTCCTTGAGTGATGCCTTGGGTTGAGAGAAGAAATGTCTGCATATTCCACTGGGATTCTTTTTGGTGGGGACCAGACACTTGGGCAGGAAAGGAGAGCAGGGACTTCAGGCGGCATCTGTTCTGGCTCTGAAGTGACGGTGGGGCTTGTTTCCGTGACCTGCGAGGCACTGCTGAAGGCCATGACTCCTCAATAAGATGGTTCTGATGGAGGTTCTCAAGGCTGGGTGGACTGGGGAGGCTGCCACCAGCCTCTTCCAGAGCTCAACATCATTTCAGATGGATGGTTTAAAATAGTCCTTCTGTCCAGGCTGTGCCCACACCTTCAGTTTACAGGAACAGAAACATCCATTTCAGACAAACCCTAATCCCCATTGCCTCCACAGTCAGGTGGCAAGAGTGTGTCTCAGTTTGGAAGACAGTATGGGCACTGAGAAACCAGGAATGTAGCCAAGCACAAAATGGTCACTGGGGAAGCTGGTTGGCAGGCGTAGAGGGACAGCAATACATGGGGATAAACAGCAGAGAGTCCCTGCTTGCCTCCAAGATTCAGACTGTTCCCCGGCCCCGATGCTGGGAAAACTGACACTTGCCTTTCAGAGAATTACAGTTGTGACTATTAGTTGGGACTACAGTTGGGACCACCATACTACAGGTGGTCCCAAGAGAGAGATGCATAACTGAACAATTTACTGATACAACACCTGGTTTTGTGTGGAGTTCTAGGGATTGAACCCAGGCCCTTAAGAATGAATGGTAGAGGGCTGGGGATGTGGCTCAAGCGGTAGCACGCTCGCCTGGCATGTGTGCGGCCCGGGTTCGATCCCCAGCACCACATACCAACAAAGATGTTGTGTCCGCCGAGAACTAAAAAATAAATATTAAAAATTCTCTCTCTTCTCTCTCCCCTCTCTCACTCTCTCTTAAAAAAAAAATTAAAAAAAAAAAAAAGAATGAATGGTAGACAGGTGCTCTCCCATTGAGCTATATTCCTAGGCCCCCTTTTTAAAAAACTTAATTTCAAAACAGTGTCTCACTAAGTTGATGAGGCTGGTTTAGAACCTGTGATCCTCTTACCTCAGCCTCCGCAGTCGCTGTGGTTACAGGTGTGTACCACCACACTTGGCTGCAACATGTGTTTTTGAACACCCCCTGTGCAGCCAGCGCTCTGCGGCGTGCTCTGTGTGCCAAGGTGATTTCAGGGAAACAAAGACACCTGTCCTCATGTGGCTTTTGCAAGTCTAATTTGCTTATTTCTGAGAAAACCTGTTCATAGTAGAAATTTGCAGAGAAAACACAAAGTGCCCTGAGAGTCAGGGAGAGGCAGATAGCTCTATCCAGTCTGGAGATGGGCTTTGAAGGGGGTCTTGATGGATGTGTAGAAATTACAGGAAGAAGAGTCTTGAGTAAGTGAATTTGAATAGAGAAAACCACAAGGGCAATGAAAGCACTGTGCAGGGAAATCTCAAATATTTTGGCCATTTCACAACGTAATGAGAAACAGTATTATTCATCAGAGTGGAACTGGGACCATTACAAGTAGACGATGACTTAATAAGCTTTTGACATCTGATTGGCTTTTAAACTCAGTGTTTATCATGATGAGCAAGGTGGCATCATTAGTTCTAGTTCTAGAAGCCCACATCAACAACTCCCTCTGGAAACAGGGGGTCATTTATAAACTGGGGTCTTCTGAACTGAGCCCAAAGGCCATTTTTTGCTGACATTACTTACATTTTTCTTGTTTCTGAAAAAAAGCTGCATCCACAGCCTGCCACACGAGGGCACAATTGCCCAATTATGGAATCAAATTCACTTTTCAAGAAAGATGGGAAAAAGATCTTGTCCTGAGCTGTCCTCCAGATGAGATGTCAATTACTAAGGAGTGAGAGAAGTAGTGCAATGTGATTATATAAAAGCTTCACACATCTACAGAATGAGTTGCCTGTGGATTTTGCAGCAGAAATCCTGCTCCTGGTCTTGTCTCATGTCTTTTCAGAAACACAGCAACATCCACCCGAGTGCTTACTCTGTCTGAAATACTTTGCTAACATGTTACATATCATCTGACTTACAGATACCAATAACCCTAGGGGTAGATATTAATGTTTCTTAATTTTACAGAAGGGGGAACTGAGTGTCAGGTTGTGACTTCCCCCAAGAGTCTGCACAGTGGATAAATGGTTACTTCTATCATTTGAGTTCAGGATGCCTGATTCCAGAGCCTATGATTTAAATCACAAAGCTAACCATATGTTATAATTTTTTCTCTAACTTCTTGTAACGGTAATACCCAAATGAATAGATATGTATGAATGGTCTGAGAGCTGGTCATGGAGCTGATGCTGGTAATCCCAGTGACTCAGGAGACTGGGGCAGGAGGATAGCAAAGTAGAGGCTAGCCTCAGCAATTTAGTGAAAACCTGTCTAAAAATAAGAGGGAATGGTGATATATCTCAGTGGTAGAGTTCTCCTGGCTTTAGTTCCCAGCACTAGAAAAATAAAATAAATAAATAAAGTAAGTGGTTTGATATCTATAAATGGGGAAATATGTTTTTGTATTCACCTTAGGTGCACAGTTACCCAGAATCTTAAAGTTCCTGGAATCTGCCTTATTATACTATAAGTGCTTAAATGATGGCATTATTTTCAGAATGCTTATAATTACTAGGTGGTTTTTTGGGGGAGATTGTTTTAGGCTTTTTTGATCCTGGGGATTGAACTCAGGGGTGCTCTACCACTGAGCTGCATCCCCAGCCCTTTTAATTCTTTTATACTTTGAGACAAGAACTAGCTAAGTTGCTGAGGCTGGTCTTGAATGTGTAATTCTCCTGCTTCAGACTCCTGCGTTGCTGGAATTACAGGCATGCTTTACAATTACTGGTTTTAAAACTGAAAAAAAAAAAGAAAGAAAGAAAGAAAAAAAAAAAGAAAAAGAAAAAAGAATTAGTGGAAATGGAGCCATAGGTTTATCCTTATAGCACTTTTTTTTTTTTTTTTTTTTTTGCATTGAACCCGGGAGCTTAACCACTGAGTCACATTCCCCAGCACTTTTTATCCTCTGGGATTACAGGCAAGTGCTGCCATACCTGGCTCCTCATAGCATACTAAATCTGACCTTCTATGTGTGAAATGCTTCTATTTTCATTTTCCTGATGGCAGAAAGGCCAGAATTTTTTTTCTTTTCTTTTCTTTTTTTTTGACCAGGTGGGTGGTAAACAGGTGAATGGTCTCCAGCTAGGGACAGATGAAAGCTGGAAATAGACAACTCTGGGCTGGGAGCAAAGTAATATTGACTGTAGTTTTTGCCACTCCTCCAGAGGAGCTCTGGACCCTCTATAGTTCAGTCCCACTTTGTAGGCTTCGTTTTTCTCACTTATAAAATCAGTAGAGCCAAACTGTATCAGTGGCTTTCATGCTATGTTCTGCAGGGGCTGCAGACCCCACATCCCTAACCCAGATGGGACACTCAAGTTCTTTTTGTTTTCTCAGGCAGTCACTTAGCTTTTTCTAGCCCCAGCTGCCAAACTCTGTCCTGGGTCCACCCTGGCATTTCCAAATCCAACAGGTCATCAAGGAGCACAGAAAGGCTTCATTGCAACAGTGCTACCCTCTTCAGAAGTCAGAGGGAAACGGAAATAGCAGGACATTTCTTTTACTACCAGGACTTCAGAGTATATATACACACATCATACTCAGGGCAGCATTATGAGGAGGACTGACAACTCACCACAAGATCGCTAAGATCAATTATAAGGAACCAAGAGAATTTAGCCCCACAGGTCTGTTTCTGGGAGTGAATGCTGGCTCTGGAGGTCATGCCTGGCTGGGGTGAAATAAATTGTTGCTGTGCTGTTCTTTTCCTCCAGGGTCTGATGTAAGCAGAAGGGAAAAACAGATGGAGACAAAAAAGATTGGGAGACTCTCTTCTGCTCAGACATCACCCTATGTTCTTTGGAGAGGGTAGGAATAGATGTTCCCAATTTGATGAGATATTAAAAAATTATTATGTCTTATTAGTCTTATTAGAATAGGAGTATTTTCAGGACCCTACCTACTTCATCAAAGGCTACTGTTGAGTGGGAAAACATTTGTCAATGTCCATTCAGAGAAGTCTTTCTTGTACTGACCCTTTGGCAATGTGCCTCACACCTGTCATTACTTGTTTGGACCATCTCCTCCTTCTAACTCTACAAAGTGAGGAACTGGGATGCTATTGTCTAATCCTGTATGCCACATGTTGGGCACAGGGTTTGGTACACAAGCCCTGTGAATGAACAAGTGAATAACTTCCCCCACTGCATGGTAGTTTTTTTTTTTTTTTCAAAATGTGACAGTATTAACTTTGAATCTTCTCTCATTCATTTCTACCTCTCCATTCCACTGCTATTACACCTCTCCCTGACTGTCTGCTTACTGGGCTTCTTGGCCTCCATTGTGGCCTGTTTGCCTTAAATCCATGCAACAACCTGTAGTCCCCGTAAACTTCCAAAAGCTCTACTCCTTCCTTGTCTTATGCCAATCCTCATCAAAACACCAATGAAATTCTTCACAGAACTAGAAAAACAGTCCTAAAATTCACTCAGAAGAATAAAAGGCTCAAAAAAGCCAAAGCAATACTGAGCAAGAAGAGTGACACTGAGAGTATCACAATACCTGATCGCAATTTATACTACAGAGCTCTAGTAACAAGAACAGCATGCTATTGACATAAAAGCCAACATGAAGACCAACGGGATAGAATAGAAGACACAGAGACAAACCCACATAAATACAGTCACCTGATACTTGACCAAGGTGCCAAAAACATGTTGGAGAAAAGATAGCCTTTTAAACAAATGATTCTGGGAAAACTGGAAATCTATATGTAGAAGAATGAAAGTAGATCTCTATCTCTTACCATGCACAAAAGTCAAATCAAAGTGGATGAATTAGATGAGAAATTCTGCAACTGCTAGAAGAAAACAGAGAATAAATGCTCTATCATGTAGGCATGGGCTCCTTGTGAGAAACTTTCAATGGCTCTCCACAATTTACAGAGGAAAATCTGTAGTTCTTGCTTTGATGCTAAAGGCCCTTTCTCCTTTTCTCTTCACTCCTTTTTTCATTATTCTGTATCCTTTTCTGGTCATTTGCTTCTGTGCCCTGCCTCACTCTGGGTCCTCTGCCTGGAAAGTTTGTATTTTTATTCTTGTAGCTATGTATCCAAATCCTACTCATTTTTTTTATGTTATTAGAACCTCAAAAAATCTAAGTCAGTGGTCCTTAAAATGTTGATCTTAAAAGATCATTCTCAAGAAAGGGATTCCTTGTTAAAGTTAGCCTGGGAAGTGTCGTGTGCCTTATCACCCTTTTGTAGATGGATGGTGCATGCCATGACATTCAAGCTTCTGAGAATGCTCGCAAGAAGGAATCTTACTTAACCCAGAACATCTTAAACTTATTTGACAACAAAACTCTTTCCCTTTCACATCTACTAATATATTTCAGATTAATTTGGAAATACTTTCCAGAGAGTTAGTAGTAAAGTAACCTTAACGGGTTTTTCCTTGGTGAAGACTCTATTGCTCAGAGACAAACATGCTTACACAAGTTAAGTAAAAAGAGCCGTAACCCTATGCCAACTTCTATTTGTCATACAGTGAGGACTTCTAAACTTTTTTTCAGAACTCTGTAAGCCCTTACATGTGAGGTAATAACTCTCATTTCTCTTTCCTAATATCTGAACTTTGTCCCACTTCTCTTTTTCTCCAAACAACTCCAAATATTTCTCTTGACTTTTCTTTTCCTGCCAGATGTTTCACAAGTGAGTAACAAAAGACTCCAATTAATTTTTTCCCCCCGGAGCCTCATCAAATAATGAAAAAAAATGCAAATAATTCTTTTTATACCTGATTTATATCAAAATCATAATTGTAAAATGGAAGGAGTGGTGGCCAGATTTTAAGGAGGCGTTCATTACTAAATCAGGACTGAGTAAATTACACGGTGGCCAGCAATGTATGAGTGAATTTCTGTTTTTCAGCGTGGCTTGGAGGGTTTTTGAGGAATAATCATATACAAAATAAGTATCTTATAATTTTTAAAGATAAAAGTAAACAGTAGTAAAAATACTTAAACAATTTCTCACATATTCATTTATAATTTTATCACTTGGTGGTATGGTTTAGATGTGAGGTATCCCCCAAAAGTTCATGTGTGTGAGAATGAAAGAAAGTTTAGAGGTAAAATAATTGGGGTTATGAGAGCCTTTAACATAATCTGTGCATTAATCCACTGACAGTGATTAACTGGGGGGTAACGGTAAGCAGCTAAGGTGTGGCTAGAGGAAGTGAGTCCTTGGGCGGTCATGCCTTTTGAGTATATAATTGCCCTTAGTGAGAGGAGAACTCTCTTTCTGTTCTCTGGTGTCATGTTCCTGGCTGCTTTCCTCTGCCACACCTTTCTGCCATGATGTTCTGCCTCACCTTGGCCTCCAAAGAATGAAATTGTCCATCTAAGGAATGAGACCTCTGAAACTGTGAACCCCCAAATAAACTTTCTCCTCCTCTAATTGTTTTTGTCAGGTCTTTTTGTCACAGTGGCAGAAGCTGCCTAAAACACCTGGTTTTTAAATCTACTGGAGTTGAAGGTTGAGGGTCGCTTCTTTGTGTTACTTTGTTTATCATATTAAGATTCATTTGGTGGGCAAGGCCTCTGCTCAGGCCCAAGCTGTGTTCTCTGATGAATGACATCAGAGGCTGCACACTATGGAGGAAGTAGATTAGAGCAAACTAGTCCAGCCAAGGTCCGAGGAGTATTTTTCAACATTAACAACCACTTATTGATTCTCCTGAAAACTGATTGTCCAACAATTCAGCTCAATTCTGATACCAGAAATGTGGAATCAGTATCAGATCTTATAGACTAATGGGCCCAGTCCATAGGACTGCCTCAATTCAGATGCCAATTGCAAGTCTTGGGCCACCTACTTATGATGCACCAGCTAATAAATTAGGGGTTCCAAAGGTGCCCTCCTCCAGCTTAATAATTTGCTAGAATAGTTCACAGAATTCATGAAGCCACTTTACTTACATTTACTGGTTTATCACAAAGGACATACTCAGGAACAGCCAAAATGGAAGATATGCATAGGGCAAGGTCCTGGGAGTGGCACAGGACTTCCATACCTTCTTTGAGAGTGTGTGCCACCAACCCAGCACCTTGATGTGTTCACCAATCTGGGAGTTCATCGAGTCTCATTGTTCAAGAGCTTGTATGGAGCTTAATCTCCAGTTCTCCAACCCCCCCTTCCCAGAGACTGGTGAGTGGGGCTGAAAGTGCTAATCTTTCTGGTGACCAGTCCCATCTCCAGGCTATCTATCTGGGGGCTCCACACTAAGTAGCTTTATTAGCATAAATTCAGGTGTGATGGAAAGGAACTCATTTTGAATAATGAAAGGTGTTCCTATCACTCAGGAAAGTCCAAGGGTTTAGGGAATTCTGCACCAGGGACAAAAACAAAAATATTTTTTCTTTAAGTTTTTTATTGGTGTACATAATCATTACATATAATCAAGAAAATTGTTATATGTTCATATATGCACACAACATAATTTGGTCAATTTCATTTCCCAGCACCTCTACTTCCCCTGAAAATATTTCTTCTTACATTACTCCCACTAAACAAATACACATTTAAGCAAACAACAACCATGAGCACCTGAGGTAGAGAATTAGAATTCCAAATGTAACACACGATATAGTGTTGCTATCATGCATTATGTAAAATGTCCAGTTTTCAACAAAAAGTTAGGAGCCCTGCAAAGAAACAGGAAAGTACAACCTGTACATAGGGTAAAACAAACGAACAAACAAATAGTAACAATGAAAATTAAGCAACAGAAACTGCCTTTGAGATAGTTCAAATATTGGACTTCAAAGAAGCTATTACACATATATTAAACAAACTGTGATTAAACCATGATAAAAGAATTAAAGGAAGATAATGATGACAATGCCTCATCTACGATAGAATGTCCATAAAGATCCGTAAGTATCAATATCAAATATCAAACAAATTCTGGAGTTGAAAATAATCACAGCCCAAATGAAAAATTCACTGAAGAGATGCAACAGTGAAAGAAAAAGATCAGAAAACTTGTAGATAAGTCAATAGAAATTACAGAATCTGAAAAACAGAGAAAAACATGGAGAAAAACAGCAGCTCCGTGACATGTAGAATATCATCGAATGCATCAAAATACACATAATGAAAGCCTCACAAAGACAGGAGACAGAAAGAGGAGCAGAAAAAATATTCAAAAAGCAATGACTGCAAACTCCCAAAATTTGATGAAAAGAGCATTTAATCAACATATCTAGGAAACTCACCAAATTCCAAAAAGGAGAAAAGCAAAGATGCGCTGTAGTCAAAATGTTGAAAGAAAAAGAGAAAACAAGCCAAAAGCCACAAGAACACACACAGGAATATTGCACCAAGATTAATAGCTGAATTACCACCAGAAATCAAAAATGTCAAAGGCAGTAGAATGGCATATTAAAAGTATCAAAAATCAATAAAACATCAACCAAGAATCACATACCTGGAAAAATAACTTATAAAAATAAAAGTAAAATAAAGAGGTAAGCAAAAATGGAGAGAATGTTTTGCTAGCACACTTGATTTACAGGAAATACCCAAGGAAAGGTCTTAATGTTGAAAACAAGTGACATCAGGCAGTGATTTTTTTATTCATGTGAAAAAGCAAAGAGAATCAATAAAGATAATTATGTATATACTTGTGAAAGAATATAATTACATATTTCTTCTGACTGAGTTAAAAAACTATTGCATAAAACAATGGATATATAATTGTATTATTGGCTCTATAATATATAGAAATATAATGTACCTGTCTAATATTATAATATGCAGATTCATATTATAAAGGAAGTAGGTGGGAGCCAAACTGCATTGGTGAAAGGACTTACTTAATGAATTAATTCATTATAAACCTATTAAAAATATGAAACTGGAGTTGCCTTTTCTTATTCCCAATTTATAGCAGGCATGGAAACATTTAAAAGGAAAAAAAACTATTACTCTGAAGTGTAGTTTAAGGTCTGGTATAGTGATGCTACCTGCCTCACTCTTCCTGCTAAAAATTGCTTTAGCTATTCTGGGTCTTTTATTTTTCCAGATGAATTTCATGATTACTTTTTCTATTGCTATGAGGAATGTCACTGGGATTTTGATTGGAATTGCATTAAATCTGTATAGTGCTTTTGGAAGTATGATCATTTTGATAATATTAATTCTGCAAAACAGCATGGTAATGGCACCAAAACAGACTAGTAGACCAATGGTACAGAATAGAAGACACAGAGACTAACCCACAAAACTGCAATTATCTTATATTAGACAAAGTTGCCAAAAACATGTGTTGGAGAAAAGATAGCCTCTTCAACAAATGGTGCTGGGAAAACTGGAAATCCATATGCAACAAAATGAAATTAAACCCCTATCTCTCACCATGCACAAAACTCAACTCAAAATGGATCAAGGACTTAGGAACATAACCAGAGACCCTGTGTCTAATAGAAGAAAAAGTAGACCCTAATCTCCATCATGTGGGATTAGGCCCCAACTTCCTTAGTAAGACTCCTGTGGCACAAGAATTAAAATCAAGAATCAATAAATGGGATGAACTCAAACTAAAAAGTTTTTTCTCAGCAAAAGAAACAATCTGTGAGGTGAATAGAGAGCCTACATCTTGGGAGCAAATATTTACCCCTCACACATCAGATAGAGCACTAATCTAAAGAACTCAAAAAGGTAAACATAAGAATAACAAATAACTCAATCAATAAATGGGCCAAGGACCTGAACAGACACTTCTCAGAAGATGACATTCAATCAATCAACAAATATATGAAAAAAATGTTCATAATCACTAGCAATTAGAGAAATGCAAATCAAAACCACTCTAAGATTTCATCTCACTCCAGTCAGAATGGCAGCAATTATGAAGACAAACAACAATAAATGTTGGCAAGGATGTGGGGAAAAAAGGTACACTCATACACTGCTGGTGGGACTGCAAATTGATTCAGCCAATATGGAAAGCAGAATGGAGATTTCTTGGAAAATTGGGAATGGAACCACCATTTTACCCAGCTATCTCTCTCCTCTCCTCGGTCTATACCCAAAGGACTTAAAAACAGCATACTACAGGGACACAGCCACATCCATGTTTATAGCAGCACAATTCACAATAGCTAAACTGTGGAACCAACCTAGGTGCCCTTCAATAGATGAATGGATAAAAAAGTGGCCTGTATACACAATGGAATATTACTCAGCAATAAAAGAGAATAAATCATGGCAGTTGCAGGTAAATGGATGGATTAGAGAGGATAATGCTAAGTGAAATTAGCCAATCTCCAAAAAACCAAATGTCGAATGTTTTCTTTGATTCATAGTGGGATAGGGATAGAGAGATGGGAGGAACAGATGAACTCTAGATAGGGCAGAGTTGTTGAAGGCAAATGGAGGGGGCATGGGGTTAAAAATGATGGTGGAATGTGATGATCATTATTATCCAAAGTACATGTATAAAAACACGAATTGGTGTAAATATACTTTGTATACAACCAGAGATATGAAAAATTGTGCTCTATATGTGTAATAAGAATTGTAATACATTCCATTGTCATATATAAATAAAAGGACAAAAACATGGAGTCAGAAAATCTGTATTGAGTCCTTGCATTGAGACACGGTCTGTGAGACACAAGTTGAGAAATATGTTTTAGTTGATTTTCATCATTGTACAAACACCATGAGTGTCAGGTCTTAAATTTGGGTGCTCAGAAGTTTCTCTAAGTCTGATATAAGTCCTTCTCAAAATTTTGTTAGCCTCCTTGCCTTTAAATGAAGCAGATCTTTTAAGATCTTCCCTTACTTTGTTCTTGCTCTTTAATATTGTGGCCATGCTAGGATAGCACATGCCTGACTGGTGAGGAATAACCACACTGATTTTCCAATGCTGTAGCCTTTAATCATTTTTAATTTGTTTCCAGGTCAATCACTTGACATGGTCTCTTACTGGCAACATTAGCAACACATTTTGCATGCTTAGGAGCCATGATGAACAAAATACGAGATCAAATCAAGCACGAGAGAAAACAATGCAATTGAGAGATGTCAAATACACAAGATGGATAAAGCCACTGCTAGAATAACTGGCATACTGTTTGATAGCATACCTTTTTAATAAGTAGGACTGTACTCTAAAATAATGAAAAAAGTATAATATAGCAAATATAGCAGTAATAGTCATTTATTGTCATTATCAACCATTATAACTATGTGTTATACTGTATGTACTATATGTACTGTACTTTTATTGGTCTGGCAGCTCTCTAGATTTTTTTACACCAGCATCACCACAAACAGGTGAATAATGCATTGAACATGTTACTCTAGGCTAAAGCAATTTTTCAGCTCCATTATAATGTATGGAACAAGAGTCATACATGAGGTCAGTTGTTGACCAAAACATCATTGTGTGGCACATGATTATTATTTTGAACTTAGAAAAGCTGCTAACTTCTTTGAATTTCAGTTTCTTAATTCATCAGATGCTGTTCACAATCTGTTATCTGACCTAGGATGACGTGATATAATGACAGAACTAGTGGATTCATAAGTGAAGATTTTCCTATTTGTATCCAGGGTTGCATCCTGCCAGCTCAAATTCATCCAAAGTCCAACTCCAAAGCACCAACCTCTCCCCACATCACCCAAAGGTCATACAATTTGCATCCCACAATCCCCTTCTGCAGAAATGACCCTTCCTTAAACTTCCATGGCCCTTCATCACCACTTCTTTAATTGCACTTATTACAGTCTTCCTGAAATCATTTGTTTTCGTGAACTATTTTCTCTTTTAGACTGGGCTTGCCGGAAGGAGGGAAGGTTCCTGTGTCTTCCGGTTTTATCCTGTATTAAGAGACACTAAATACAGAATTACTGAAGGTACTCAATTAACATCCAGTCCCAGGTAACTGTTTATCTTTCCTACTCAAAATACCTTGTTTAAAAAATGTTGGCTACAGTATATTCAGTTGTATCCAGAATGCTTGCAAATCACAGGCTTGTCATTCCACTTGGATATTGGTGGAGGAAGGAATGCTATAAAGTCCATGAAAGTATGAATTTACATAAGAAATCTTTAAATCAAAATATGTTAATATAGTAATTTCTTACTTAAAAGGATATGAAATTTTGAATAATCCCCCTCCATATTAGTTTCATTTTCAAATGTCTATTGACATTGTTTTATGATTAAAGCAAAACTGCTGCTCATAATAAAGATAAGAAAAATAACCTGCAAGCAACTTATACTTCCATTTAAAAGCTCTCTAGTGGTTCAATAAGCCAGGGAGCTCTACTTTTATAGCATTTTTCGTTTTATTTCTGATAAAAAAGAGAAAGTTTAAAATTTTCCTCTAGAGAACATTTAGGACAGTCAGGTTTGTTAGTTGGCTGGAGTTTTCCTCTCTTTGCAATTAATTGATCAAAATCGTGGAAGAGGGTGGGGTAGCAGGTGACAGCTCGGCTTGCCGCTGGATCCACCTACCTACCACTAAGCTCGCGGCCCGGGCGACGCACTTCTGTGCAGTCACTCATTGGCCAGCTTTACACTAACCTTGACCAATCGCCCGCGGCTGGGTCGTCATGGCGACGGGCACGCTAACGCTCCAGTGCCTGTCTGGGGGTCTGTTCCCTGGACTGTAGGGACGATGGCGCAGAATCTGTACTGTCCACGAGTGCGGATGGGAAACTGGAACGAGGACATCTACCTGGAGGAGGTATGGAGGGCGTGGCCAGGTGTGGACTGGAACTCCCGAACCCAGCCCAAAGTCCGGCCTCAACTCTGGCTTCCAGCACCCCGCCTCCTCTCTCCCCCCAGCACACACCAAATACCCCCCAACCCACCTTCTGGACTGTCCTGCAAGCCCAGGGCTCATGGGGCTTCTACTCTAAGCACCCTGACACCCCTTATAAACTCGGGTGCCTTGCTCTTCCCCTATGCCCCCCACTTAGGTCAGAGTTCCACTAAACTCCCCTGGGCCCTTGGTAGCTAAAGTCTGAGGCTGCAGGAACCTCTAAATGGAATTACTGTCCCTTTCCTCTCCTTAGCCTGATGGCCCAGGCCTTCCGGAGGGACCACGGAAATATCCCCTTCACTCACGGTGTATTCTTTGCCTCGCGTTCTCAAACGTCCCTCTTAACAAACCTCTGGGGGAGGGGTGGGCTTTCCGTCCCCATCCTACAACCTGGGGGTGGGGGTGGGGGACCTCAGAAGGGGCGAGAGAGCCTCCAGTTTCTACTTCCTATTGTCACTGGCTTGGATAAATACAGCTTTGCGTCTTTCTCCCTTTTCTAAACATTCTCCGATAACATAAAGTATTAAAGTAATGCTGAAACATTTCCCCACCACTCTATTATGCTCACATTTCCTTTTCTGTTCTCACAGTTCGCTCTTTCTACTTGAGATTCTTCTGACTTAAAAGCCATCACTGTTCTATTTAGGGCTGTTGTCCATACTTTGGAATTCATTCTTTTTCTCCTTAATCAGGAGTACATGAAAGACTTTTTAGACAAGAGAGAGAAGGGGAAACTTCTCATTCAGAGAAACAGAAGACTGAAAAAGAATCTTTTGAGACCGGTAATTTAAAATTCCAACATTGTTTTCAAAGTTTTGTCGAATTAAGTGTGAGTATACGTTAAGCAAGAAAAAATTCCATTTTTTTCCCATGTAAGAGTCACAGTGCTTAAAATTCCTTAACATTTTAGAAATACAAAGGAAGTCTGCTCTTCATTACATTACTTGCATTTTCCAAATAAAGAAATCAATAGATTAATAATAATTAAAATACATCGTGTTGCTCAGGAAATTCTCAATGAAAGTTAAATTAATAATGGAGTTGACACATTTGATTTTTTCACTGGCTTTGTCTGGCATTATTTGGGATTACTGGGAATTTGGCATTGGCAAAGTAGAAGGGAATGGAAGAAAACTCGGATTTGAGGAAATCCATGTGGGTGCTAGTCTGAGAAGGAAAGAGGGTACACCTGGGAGTGGCCATGGCCCTGGGCTGTTCAGGAATTGTCCGGTTTTTTTTTTTTGACAAATTCTTATTAAAATTGTAGATGCAGCTTTCCATATCTGAAGATGGATATATTCATTTTGGAGACAAAGTGATGCTTTTAAATCCCAACTATCCTGAGAAGGAAGAAGCTGGTTTGTTTCAGTGTGGGGACCTGAGCCTTTGCATGACTCCAGATGAAATTTCAACTCACTTGTATGATGAATTAGAGGTGCCCTGTGGCCTGAGTGCAACTACAACCAGGATCCCAATTGGCAGAAACACTTTTACCATTTTGAGGTAGAGATGATTTGATTTTCAGTTTCACCATAGTGTCTGTTTCACTTGTAGCTTAAGGATGCCCTGGGATGGCAGCAATGCTGGTAGGAGGCAAAAGATTCCGTGGTCTCATCATGCTGGCTTAACCTTGAGAATTATTAGCCTTTACAATCATTTTTATCTTAGCAGGATGACTGGTAACTTGGGCTCATTTCAAAATGTTTGCTTCATAATTATTGGATCCAGGGAATTCAATTTGCATTCTGCTAGATGCAAAGTGGAGTTTTCTTTTGTTCTTTTGATACGAACTTTTATTTTTTTATCTTTTTTCCTCTTTCCATATTTTTTATTGGTGCATTAGAGTTGTACATAATGATGGAATTTGTTGTTACATATTCACACATGCACATAATATAACAATATAATCAGGCCAATATTACACCCCTGTACTCCCCTGTCCCCCGCTATTCCCTTCTTCCTTCTGGTTCCTTTCCTCTACTGATCTCCTTTTGATTTTTTAAAGCTTTCTAATAACACAGAAACTTTGAATTCATTTGAGTGATTTTGTCATTCTTAATGTTGCTGTTATTTTTACAACAAAAAATAGTTTAATACAAGTTGGTGGTAGATGGAATTTGCTCTTTAAAAATTAAATGTCCATTAAAATGTACAACTTGCATTTTAAGAGGAAAGATTGTATTAAATATCTATGAGTGTGCTACCTTGGTTACCTCCAAAAATGTCAATGCATTTGACCAGAATTTCTTTTTTTTAAATTTTTTTTATTTTTTTTTATTATTGGTCGTTCAAAACATTACATAGTTCTTAATACATCATATTACACGGTTTGATTCAAGTGGGTTATGAACTTCCACTTTTACCCCGTATACAGATTGCTGAATCACATCAGTTATCCTTCCATTGATTGACATATTGCCATTCTAGTGACCAGAATTTCTTAGTGTACATTAGCATAATGTTGTTGGGCCACTCCAGCCAAAGGCTTGCAAAGTAGAGATGCTCTGCATCCTGGCTATGGTGCAGGCAAGGAAGAACATGGCGCTGGATTTTACCTCCAACCCAACAGACCTTTTATTTAGTTATCTAATTCAGTTATAGAATGTGAATATAGATTATCAAGAAAATATATTAAACAAAATTGCATAAGCAAAAGTAGATCTGTAGACTGATCCTAATCTGGGTAGTTATATTGTACTTATTCTCCCCTGACAGTGCAGGCAAAGATGCCACTGGTCAAGTCCTTAGATATGGACAGGACTTTTACCTTGGAATAACAGGAGGATTTGAAAACAAAATGGTGAGTCTTCAACTTGGCATATCTTCTTCGGATCATTTTTATTTTTTTTTTAAGATGGTCCAATAACTACCTCCTGAGGAGGACAGAGAACTCTACAGATGGAGGCTACATCTCTGACTATGTTATGGTTTCATCCTGCAGTTTTCAGTGGCAGTTTTGGGCCAATTCTTTCTTCTAACTTTGCAAAAACAAACAAACAAA
Source organism: Urocitellus parryii (assembly GCF_045843805.1). Lineage (NCBI taxonomy): Eukaryota > Metazoa > Chordata > Mammalia > Rodentia > Sciuridae > Urocitellus > Urocitellus parryii. The sequence continues at coordinate 129,389,413 of NC_135536.1, forward strand.
AACAAAACAAAAAATCCCCATAGACCTCTAAAAGCTAAAATAAGGAAAGAAAATCCTTTAGTAATACAATTGGCAAAAAAGTCCCAAAGTTTATACAACTTCTACCTACAAGTTAAATGATTGGATTAACTAATGATCATCTGACACCTGCCAAATGTCACTGATGCTAGCAACGTATATTATCTGACAACTCTTTTGTCCATTTGTTTTTTAAGAGGCAGGGACTCATTATATACCCAGGCTGGTCTTAAACTTCTGGACTCTGTGATACTCCTGCTTTTAAGTAGGTAGGACTGGGGGCATGGTGCCATCAGATCTGGTTCTATTGAACAACTTTTTCTTTCAGACTTTTTTTTTAACAAGGGAGAAGGATAATATTTGGATACTTAAATTTGCATAAGTCAGGGAACTTTACCCCGGGGATTAAGAATATAATAAAATCAGGTAAATTTCAGTTTGAATTCTAGATACAGGAACTCAATAGGAATTTGTGATAGGAATTTGAAAAAGTCAGTTAACCTTTTGAATCTGTCTTCTCTATATAATGAGGAGTATTATACTTGTCTTACTGCATAATATTCAGTGTTGTAAATGCTTCACATGTATTAACTAATTTAATTCTTCATGGGAATCTATAAAGTAGGGAATCTTTTACCCCTATTTTGCTAATGGGGAAACTGAGGTACAGGGGCTTGGGCTATAGCTAAGTGGCAGAGCACTTGCCTAGCATGCATGAGGCACTGGGTTCCGTCCTCAGCACCACATAAAAAAATAAACAAATAAAATAAAGGCATTCTGTCCATCTACAACTACAAAAAAATTAAAAAGAAAAAGAAACCAAGGCACAGAAAGGTTAAATCATTTTGGCTCAAGTCACCCAGCTAATAAGCGGCAAGGCTGGGACTATATAAAATTTCTCATTAAAATTTGAAGATTCCATTATTGTGTGATATAGCATTGTTGTTGTTTTGTTATTATTATTATTATTAGATATTTTTTTTTTATTGGTCGTTCATAACATTACATAGTTCTTAATACATCATATTACACGGTTTGATTCAAGTGGATTATGAACTCCCGCTTTTACCCCGTATACAAATTGCTGTATCACATCAGTTACCCTTCCATTGATTGACATATTGCCTTTCTAGTGTCTGATGTATTCTGCTGTCTGTCCTATTGTCTACTATCCCCCCTCCCCTCCCCTCCCCTCCCCTCCCCTTTTCTCTCTCTACCCCTTCTACTGTAAATCATGTCTTCCATTTGTATTCTCTTGACTTACCCCTCCTTACCTCTTATATATTATTAGATATTATTAAGAAAAAACTGTCAAGATGTTGTGCACCATAGATAGCAAGGTGCAGCTTGATTTTATTTTTATTTTTTCAATTTTGTGTGGTATTGGAGATCAAACGCAGGGCCTTGGTAATGTTAGTCAAGTACTTTACCACTGAGCTGTTCCCCTAGTCCCATGAAGCATGATTTTAAATGTAGAAATTAAATTGTTAAGAGAGATGGGCTGAGGATATAGCTCAAGTGGTAGCGCGCTCGCCTGGCATGCGTGCTGCCTGGGTTCCATCCTCAGCACCACATACAAAAACAACGATGTTGTGTCTGCCGAAAACTAAAAAATAAATATTAAAAAAAAAATTCTCTCTCTCTAAAAAATAAATAAATAAATAAATTGTTAAGAGAGAAGATTAAATCACCATTGTCTATATAGAGATTATCATTCCTAACATCTGACTTATTTTATTTGTAATTTTCTAAATATTATTTATTTACTTATTTGTATTTATTTACTTTTTTCCCCTCGTATTGCGGATTGAACTCAGTGGTGTTCTGTCATGAGCTCCACCACAGCTCTTTACTTTTTGAGACAAGGTCTCACTAAGTTTCCCAGGCAGGCCTCTAACTTTCAATACTCCTGCTTCAGTCTCCCAAGTTGTTTGGATTGTAGGCAGCATTTCTGTGCCTGGTTATATATTCTTTTATAAAAGTTAGATGTGACCATAATGAATACATAGCTAGATTATTTTTTAAAAAACATTTCTCAGGGCTGGGGTTGTGGCTCAGTGGCAGAGCGCTTGCCTCGCACATGTGAGGCACTGGGTTCGATCCTCAGCACCACATAAAAATAAATAAACAAAATAAAGACATTGTGCCCATGTATAACTAAAAAGAATATTTCTCAAAGCTCTTCATGACAATCATATTGAATGAGTGCAAATATATATAATTGTGTGGTAATATCAAAGTTTGCTATTTTTTATTCTACTTCTGGGCAGTTGAGTTTGGTGTTCCTATTTTCCTATTATATGTAAAGTTTCAGTGTACATCTGTGTATAAATGCTTACAACTTCTTTCACTCAATCCCAAATCAGGAATTCTCTTTTTTGTTTAGATATTTTGCGGGAAGAGACATGGAATTACTGAGAAAACAAATATGAATAATTTCAAAATTATGAATACATATAATAATCTATTTTTGTAATGGGTTCTACCAATTTGTATTCTCAAAAGCAGTAAATAAGAAAGCTATTAATTGCATTAAATACTGTGTTAGCTTTGTGTTGTTGTGTCCAAAATACTTGACAAGACCCATCTGGAAGAGGAAAAGTTTATTTTGGTTCATGGTTTCAGAGTGTTAGTCCATTGTGGGCTGACTCCATTGCTTGGGGTCCAAAGTGAGGCACAACATCATGGCGGAAGGGCCTGGTAGAGGAACACTGTTCACCTCATGGTGGCCGGGGAGCAGACAGAGAGGGGAGAAGGGATTGGGGGAAGGGTTGAGGGAAGATGCACTCTTCCAGAACATGTCCCCAGACACCCACGCCCCCTCCAGCCATGCCCCACCTACTCACAGTTAACACCCCAGTCATTCCATTCAAACTAGGATGGACTGATTAGGCCAGGCTCTCACAATGTAATCATTTCACCTCAGAACATTCCTGCAGTATCACAGGAGCTTTTGGGGGATGCCCCATATCCAAGTCATAACAAATATCATAATTATAATTTTTACTACTTTGATGACCAAACAAAATGAGAAGAAAAAGGATATGTAAATATTGCAGTGCTTTAATTTCCCTATGTTTTCAGTTTTGTTTTCTCTCCTTCCCCTTCCATTTATATCTTCCTACTTTTCATTCCTTTCTTCTTGCCTTTCTCTCTTTTTTGAATTATGTGTTCTTTGCCTATATATTGATTTGGGTTCATATATCTGCTTCTTCATATATTTTTCATATTTCTTGCTAATATTTTCTCCCACGTGCTGCTTGGCTTTTAAGTTGTAGTTGTTCTAATACTATGTTTTTGAGTAAAAATCAATCAATGTTTTCCTTTGAAATTTTTCCCATTGCTTTTAAGGTTTAGTCTGTTTAGAGATTCTATAGAAAGAATCTGGGGCTGTGGGTGTAGCTCAGTGGTGTAGCACTTGTCTAGCATATGCAAGGCCCTGGTTCAATTCCTTGCACGACAAAAAAAAAATAATAATTGAATTCTAGATGTTTATAGTTTGAGTCTTGTTTAAATTTATTCTTTGATCCACTTGGGATTTATACTGATAAAAGGTTTTATGGGAGTATCTAAATTTCCCCCTGTGACTATTCATACAATCATATCTGTTATCTCTTGATTATTCCTTTCTCTATCAACACATGATGCTTCCCTTAGCACATACTAAATTAGTATGTGTACTACACATTGTTTCTGAGCTTTTTATTTTGATCCATTGGACTCTAGTTGTCTATTTTTATTCTAGGACTAGAGTATCTTAATTACTACAGCTTTATAATATACTTTGACAGCTCATAACTATCTCTGATTACATTTCTTTGTCCAAATTACATTAGAAATTATTCTTTCAGTTAAATGTAATAATTATTTTCACCAAGGCTGTTAGCCCTTGCAGGAATAACTTACCTCATGTTTTGATTGACATTGTAACATCAGAACATTTACCTATTCAGTAGCTCTTCTGAGGGGTCTCTCCATTTATTCTCTTAGTAAAATTTTCTGTTTCTCAGTAAGGTTTTATGGCTTTTTTCACATGGGTTTGACACAGATCTTAAAGGTTCTCCTTGTCATCTTATATTTTTGGATAGCATTCTAAGAAGGTCCTTTTGATAATATAAGGAAATAACATTTGATAGCATGAAAAATATTTTTTCTTATAAAATATAAGAAAACCATCAATTTTTATATTCACCTTTGATGAAATTACTCATTCATTCAAATGGTTTTTCAGTTGATTCTGGTATATATTTTTAGGTAGACAACAATTTCATCCACAAAAAGTGACAATTCTCTCTCTTCCCAAATTCTCAGACCTCCAATTTCTGTTTTCTATCTTTGAATTAGCAAGCATTTCCAGGGCGTCCGTAAAAAAATATCTAGCAATGATGGCCTTGTAGGTTGGTTCCTGATTTTATTGCTGTTTTTCTTTACACAAATACAACAGTTTGTGGTTTGAGACAGATATTCTTCCCCATTTCAAGTTATGGTTTTGTGCTGCTCTGAATGGCACTGTTCTGTTTTCTAGGGCTCAAGTTTGTGGTGTGTTTTGGGTTCATGTCCCTTTCCCACCTATGTCCTGCTAAGTGTCACATTCCACTGCTTTTTCTTTGGCCTGTCCTCTCATTCCCACTTTGAACCTCCATCCAAGCCTACAGTGTTTGCCCGCTTCAGTCCATCTTGACTCAGACCGTTGTAGGTAGGATGCAGTCAGATGAATACTTTAAAAGCTCATCATGTCTGGTCACCTCATTGAAAGGCCAGCAAGGCTCCCCACTGCCCTCAGAAGGAGGTTCCAGGTGCTCATTATGGCATTTGAAGTTCCCAATGAGATGCCCTTGCCCTCCCTGTTTGTGTTCCCCATCTCTGGCTCTCCAGCACTCTGCTTCTCCTCAGAGCCTTTCTGCAGCCCCCAGGAGAGCACTGTGCTTCCTCTGTCCTCACACAGTACATTGCCTGCAGCTCTGCTAGATAACTCTTTCCTTACTGTTAGTTGTGTTAGCTTCACATCACTGTAACAAAATCCTGGAGATAATCAATGTAGAAAGAGTAAAGCTCCATTTAGCCTTTTCCAGTCCATGATCAGTTGGACCCATCATTGCTTTGGGTCTGTGGTGAGGCAGCACATCGTGGTGGCAACTCATGGCAGAGCAAAACTGCTTATGGCATGAGCCAGGGAGCAAAGAAGGACAGACAGGAGTTAGGGTTCCACAATCCTCTTTTCAGAACATCCCCAATGAGCTAAGGGACTCCCTCAAGCCCCACCTTTCAAAGGCTCCACCATTCCCAAAAGAACCACCCTGGGAAACATGCCTTTAACACATGGGCCTTAGGGGTGTCTTTAACACCCAAACCACAGCAAGCCGCATCCCTTATCTATATTGCTTCTCCTTCTCTTGCTAGGTAGAGAAATCATTGAAGATGATAACTCATTTCTACCTTCCCCATAATGCCCCACTGTGTGGGATTTTATGTAGAAAGCCCTATTAAAATTCCATCAAAGATGCAGAAACTAACTCCACATCCAGGCAGAAGGTAAACCAGTAAAGAGCTCACATGGAACTAACATTTTGGACATTTCAGCAGGATGAGTGGTTTCTGGCAAGGTTGCTGGCTGCCACTAAGCTGACACAAATTCTCAGCACTAACACAAATTCCAGAAGGGCACAGGGCATGTTGAAAACTCCCAAATGGATATCAGCTGTGATGATGTTTGCCTGTAGAGTACTTCATGCATCAAGTTTGATGCAGCATTATTTATAATAAATAATTGACCCAGGTCCGATCCTTTGAAACAGAGGAGGGGAGCAGAGGCAGGGAGTGGGAAAGACAGGGAGACTGAGTTTGGTATTCAAAGAAAGAGAAGTAGTTTGAGTTGACTGTGTGTGTGTGTGTGTGTGTGTGTGTGTGTGTGTGTGTGTTGGTTTCCACATTCCAAGATGGCATGTCCAAAGAAGAGTAAAATCATGCTTTCTCATATAATCAGATAGAACAGGGTTTTTAAAAACCGCTTTTGAAGCTCAGCACAGTAGTGCACTCCTATAATCCCAGCTCCTCCGGAGGTTGAGGTTAGAGGATTGCAAGTTCGAGGGTAGCCTGGGTAATTTTGTAAGACCCTTTCTCAAAATAAATAAATAAATAAATAAACAAATAAATAAAATTAAAAGGGCTGGGGATGTAACTCAGTGGTGGAATGTCCTGGGTTCCATTGCCAGTATAAAACAAACACACACACACACAAAAAACCCAAAAAACAAAAAACCAAAAAACAAATTCCAGACAAACAAAAACCAAATTTCTAAACAAATAACAATAATAAAACTACTTTGGAACATTCTTGCCATCCAGCCTGCTGAATGCTTTTTCAGGAGCAATGACTTTGTTTCATGTCTGCTGTCATTTCCAGTTATATTTATCCAGTGACCACAGGACCCTTCTGAAATCATCTAAGAAATCTTGGCTCCAGGAGGTATACCTGACAGATGAGGTCTCCCACCTGAACTGCTGGCAGGCTTCTTTCCTCGATCCACAGCTGCGCCTGGAGTTTGAAGGCTTCCCCATCCAGGTGAGTGCATGGTAGGGAGGGCACAGATTTCCAGGATGTGAGGCTACAGCATGAGTGCAACAATGCTGCCACTTGCTCCTGTCTGTAGAACAGAGATTTTCCCCTAGCTTAAAAAACTTGCTCTCTCTTTTTCTTTAATTTTAGTTCAAAGTTAGAGGGCACTAGTGTTTTTCTGTGGCAGCATCCTGCATTAGTGTTTCTCAACCCTGACTGCAGGATAGCATCTCTAAAGAACTTTTTACAAAACAGTAAAGATTAGCCAGGCAGAGTGATGTACACCAGTCATCCCTGTGACTTAGGAGGCTAAGCCTGGAGGATCACAAGTTCAAGGCCAGCCTCAGCAACTTAGTGAGACCCTGACTCAAAATAAAACATAAAAAGGACTGGGGCTGGAGCTTGGTGGTAAAGCAATCCCAGTGCCAAAAACAAAACCAACTAACCAGCCAACAAAAAACAAAAACGCTGAATCCAAGGCCCTGTTCTCAAGATAGATTGAGAAGTCCAGAGTGAGATCACAAGAATTATGACCCTGCTTCCTTTACAATATTTGGTTGCATTCTCATTGCTAAAGAGACTGGGAAGTCTCAGGGAGTTAAAGGAGAGAGTAGGGCAACCACATGGGCAACACAGTAGTTCTGCAAAGAATGTCATTCTTCTTGACAGTGGGGGACATTTTATAAGACTTGGACTCTGTGGGACTGGAGCCCGAGGTAAGGTGCTGTTGGGCAGCAGGTGTTCGTGGCACAGACCTCACTTTTGGCTTTGCTACTCATAGGTTTGTTAAGAATCACTGGGAGAGTATGGCCTTAGCAGAAAGAATTTACAGATTGGCCATCCGTGGCTGCTGCTCCCTGTCCAGGAAGTGGCCACAGGTAGACGTTACTTGGAATCTGTTCCACACAGAATGCCTGTCTCTCTGGAGCTTTGCTGTGTGGACCCAGCTTCACAAGTGTCCTCCTCCCAGGATTCACAGTGAAGCAGGCTTGACAAATTTCTCATCCTCAGTCATTCTTTGCCAAGTTTTGCTTTCCTAGGAATTGTGTTTCAGGTCCACCATTTAAGCTGTCAGTGCCTCAGTTCCTTATCTGTACATAGCGACATGAATGACTTTCACCTTAGGAGGTTTTGTGAAGGCTTCTAAAAGATCCATTTGCATGAACAGTGCCTGGCTCACAGAATGCACTGGCAAGTATTCACTGTGGCCTTGATGGTTGTTATGTTCTAGAAGGAGCAGTGGCCCAGCCCCGGAGCTCTTCGCACCACTGATAACTCACCTTATGGCCTGAGGCAGGTCTCTTAACCTCACTTAGTCATGGTTACACACCTGCAAAACAGGAACCCCAGACCTCTCCAGGCTACCTTGCACAGGCCACCATCCTCTGGCCAGAGGCCATCAGGAGCACCTGTAGTTGAGCAAATTGGGTATATTGCTTGTTGGGATGAGGGAGAATGCACACCTTGGGGAAAGTGGGGTGCCTCAGTAAGGAGGTGTTGGGAAAGATGCATATAGAATGGGGCTTCGGTTGGGTATTTTGGGGAGAGTTCCATGAAGTGAGACTTTGCACTGGATTGGAGGCTGTCAGGAAGCAAAGGGACCCCATGACTGGCCCATCAGCATCTCTAACCTCTAGAAGGGCAGACAAAGGCAAAACTAAAACTGGCATTGGTAAAGGAGGGCGGGATGTTTGGGATTTTGTGATCCGGACAATGCTCTTGTTTTGCCTGTCTTCAGTCATGACTACAGAATGGTTTTGATCTTGTCTTGACCCAGCATGGTCACAGAGTAGCCTCGTCTAATGTGGACATTCCTTAAAATCAGTCTGTTATCTAGGAGAACACCAACCACAGTTGAGAGGAGGGTCAGCTTCTGGATTCCAGGGGCTGCTTTTCTTTTTCTGACACATTTAGCTTACATGAGTTAGGCTTTTAAAGTAATATTTATTTTTTCTCATTATAAAGACAATATATGTTCACTTATGAAGTCAGAAAAGCACACTAAGATATGCAAATTACTAGTAATAGTTCCACTTTCCACAGATGATTACTGTTGTTTACTATTTATTTTTCTGTACATAGGTATAGGTAAATTTTTTTACAAGATAGAACATCATGAATATTTTTTTACATTTAATAATACCATTGGCCATATCTCAGGTTGTCAAAGATCCATATTATGATTTTGAATAATTATTCTGTCATATGTATATCTACCATAATGTATTTAATCAAATGCTTGGCTTCTTAGTTATTCCATACATATTTATTATAGACATATACTAAATTGAAATATGTACAATCTAAATTTTTGCATATAGAAAAATGGAGACCTTAATTCAGGATGATAATAGCACAATTTATTTTTTAATTTTTTATCTAAAGGCAAATGAAAAAATCGTCATCTATCACCATTACACGAATCGGGCACTGGCAGTCCACCGCCATCTTTTCTTAAGGTATTGTATTGCAGGGTACAGCAAATGCCACATAAGGGGCTCGTGAATACAAATAAAGACACACAAAAAAAGTCCTTTGATGATGAAATGTTGCCACACAGAACTCTGATGGTGTGAAAATCTTATTGGAGCCCCTTTTATTTAAATCCTTTCCTGCTGGATTTTAGCTATAACAGACATGACCTGTCTAATCCTCACCTAAACAGGGTGAAAACTTCCTGCAAACAGGCCACGTCTTAGAGATCCCAAGGGCTTTGTGTGTAGTAGTCTGCTTTATTTGGTGCTTTGAGATGAAATGAAATCCTTTTGAAAGGAGTTACTTGATTTCCAACCAGAATTAATCTTTTCTTGCTTTAGGACCTATTTTGGAAAAGAAGTTGAAGTTGCAGCTCACACCCATCTGGATTCACACAAGGTTGAAAAACCAAAGAACCATTGGATTTTGGTTACTGGGAATCCCAGGAATGACTTTTCCACCATGCTGGACCTGCCCAAACCACCAGCAAAGGACACCCAAGCCATGGAGCAGGCCATGGACCTTGACACCCAGTGACATGTCAGGCCTACACCTGCTCTCTTGGACCCTGTGCTTATCCAGTGTAGCTTTAAAATAAATTGGCAATCTTTGTCATGCCTCAAACTGATTTTAGAAACAGAACTCTCTGAATACTATATTAAAATAAAGACTATGTTAGGATTATTGAATTAGTGGTAGGGGTCTAGGACATTTAAAAACTAGCTCTGAAAAATGAGTGGCATTTGGATATGACAAGTGCTAGTCCTTTGTTGATAACCAAATTCTGAAGAACCCAGCATCCCTGACTTAGATCCTCTCTAGCAGCATCTCCTACAAGGACTGTGTGTTAGTCTTTATAACTTGCTATTTAATAAAGCTATCAGAACACCACTGGATTTTTGGTAATATTGTGCCCTTCTTGAACCTGTGTGATGTACATCAATACATAGCTGTGAGCCATAGCTTTATCTTGAAATTTAAAATTCTCCCTCTTATAAAACATTAATATTTTTGCTTTGGCCTCTGGCTTAGAAGGTCAAGTCCTCTACCTGACCAGTTATCCATTATTTTATAGTGTTCTTCAAACCGAAGAGTACTTTTATCTCTATCTTATCTTCAAAACTAGCACATTAATAGAGGAATACTTTTATCTCTATCTTATCTTCAACACTAGCACATTAATGGAGGCACCCATATGATTTGAAAAAAATATATATGAATATATATATATATATATATATATATATATATATATATATATCTCCTTCCATTTATTTGTTCAATTTTTCAAACTTCATTCAGTGCCTATGATGTGTAAGGTATTATAAAATGTTGCCCAGCCTTGTAGGTACAGGTAAACTGCAAGACTGGTCACAAATAAATATGCTGTGAGGCACAAAGTAGGCCCCAGTGGTGTTTTAAATAGATGCAGTGTTGGCCGTGCAGATTGGCCTTCTGCAGGGAGCTGGCTTTGCCATCAAGCATGTGGGATTTAGGGCAAGATTCCACCCTGGCTGTGAGCTGGATTTACCTTGGAAACTTTATTAGTTCCTCATGTGGGGTCCCAGCCAGAAATTTCAATTTAATGGTCTGGGTGCAGCCTGGACATTGGGCTTTGTCAGTGTTCTTCAGATGGCTCCCATGTGCAGTCAAGGGGAGTCCTGCTGTGTCAGGAGGTGGAGGATGAAGTAGCAGTTCCTAGAGGTGATCAGAGAGGGCTTTTGTCAGTGGGTCTCAGCCTGGCTGAACATTTAGGACCACCTGGAGAAGTTGAAAACATCCACTGCCCAGGCTATTCTTTGCACCTTTCAATCAGGTAGGGCTTTTTAAAAATTCAGATGCTTGGATTCATCTCTAGAGATCCTTAGTTCTTTGGAGTAGAGTCCAGGTATCAGTATTTTAAAAAACCCACTAATTTTTAATTTGTTTTTGTACTGGGGATTGTAAAACAGGGATGCTTTACCACTGAGATACATCTCCAAGGTCTTGCTAAGTTCCTTGGGGCCTCACTAAACTGCTGGGGCTGGCCTCAAACTTGTGATCCTCCTATCTCAGCCTCTGAAGTTTCTGGGGTTACAGGCATGTGCATCTCAGCTGGCCCCACTCACTAATTAATTTTAATGTGCAGCCTGGGCTAAGAATCACTGGCTTAGCTGAGAGCAAGATTTGATTGCCCTTGTGTCTCCAAAAAGCAACAGGTAGGTAGATCTGGGTTACCTTGTCCATCTGGAGAAAGACATTCTGTAACCATCTTCAAGCATGAAAACCTGATCATTCTTATGACAAAGTCATTCTTGAATCCATCATAGGAGGAAAGTTCTCATACAACATTGGGATTCCAGGCTTTCCTTGAACCATCCTTCAGTGGTTTCTTGACTGAACCACCCAGGTTCAGCCCCACCCGACAGGAATCTGGACCACTGACCAAGTTTTCAGACCCACAGTCAATGACAGCTAAGGCATGACTGCTTCCTAGCTGACTGTCATTACAAACCGCATCATTTTAATATACACGTTGCATCTACAGAGGCTCAAACATGATAAAACCTTTGATGTCTCAAAGAGGGAAGATAGCAACTAGAAAGTGAGGACTTCTGAAGGGAGCCCACATCCTACATGCACCAACTGTGCCATCAATCTGCTGCCCTGGTTCCTTGAGCATCTTACACAATTATGAAGGGCTTTTGACACTTGGTTTATTTAGTTCCCACAGTCCCTTGGGTCTTGATCACTGCTCATCTCCACTTCCTGAGAAGTGTCTGTTAAGGGAATGAATGAGTTAATAAATGATGAATCCATTTATAGAGGAGGCACCAAGCATGGAGGAGTGAAATACCCTGCTCAAGGCCACAGAGCTCAGAAGCAGCAGAACTCTGGCAGAACTAAGCATGCTCGCTCTCCTTCTAGACCAAAGTTTCCTAATCTCAGCACTCTTATTTATCTTATTATTTTATATTTATTTTCCCCAAATAATTTCTTTTTCTTGTGGACTGTCCTCTGCATTATATGATGTTTGGCAACATGCCTAGATTCTGCAGTAGTTGCACTCCTGAAGTTATGAGAAACGAAAACATCTCTAGACATTGCTAAATGTCCCCTGAGGGAAAATGTCCCCTAGGGGAAAATCTGTCATTCAAGGGTCACCATCCTAGACATTCTTCTCGATGTTTATTTGCCATTTTCAGAGGATGGCATAAAAGGTTCATTCCCTCTCCTCTTTTCTTTCTTCTTCCCTTCCCTTCCCTTTCTTTCCCTCCTCTCCCTTCCCCTCCCTTCCCTTCCCCCTTCCCCCTCCCCTCTCCCTCCCCTCCCAGCTTTCCTGTAGAGATCAGAATATGTGGTCTATGAGATGCATTCTAGGGATCTTCATAATCTTCTTTGAACATCTGAGCTGGGCTTTAATGCAAACCTAGAATTCTGGCAGTTGCAAACTGGCCCTCCAGGAGCAAATGCTATGCCGAGACCTGAATACACATGTGCCTCAGCAGTGGCCTCCAGTGTGGACCACACAAGATGGCCCTTGAGATGTGAAAAGAAGACTTCAGGCTTCTATATATATCATTATTTTATCCTTCACGTGTGTGCTTTACACTGTTCAAAAAGTTTTTAATGTGCATAATATTTTGGCTTAGTAGGCATGAATAAAACTGATAAATAGAAGAAGTATACTTAGGTGTGTTTCATAGCAAATGTTCAAAATTTGTGGGGAAAGGTGCATAATCACAAAGTGTGGAAACCATCCTACATGCTGTGAGTGCTCACATGTTATACAGCACCAAGTCACTGTTGCTATGACGATGCGCACAAAGCTCTGCCTTGAGTTGTGGATACAGTCTCCTCCAAGATCTATGGTTGACTTTAATTCAATTGAGGGCCAGTGTTCTACTTAGGGTGGCCAAGACAGAGAAGAATGAGGTAAAGAGCCTCTGAATGGGGGAGACAGGGAAAAAGAGGCCTCAGTGTGAGTGTGCCCAGGCGGCTCTAAGATCCCAGTGGAAGCACAAGGAGGTTACTCATACCTGGAGGCCAGGAAGGCTGCCCTCAGATGACACTCGAGCTAGAAAGGACACTGGGAAACACTTTCCAGGCAGTGAGGCCACATTTCATTTGCAGAGGCCACCTCTATATCCCTGAAGTGTGACATCTGGAATAGCAGGGAGAGGTGGAAACTAGGAATAAGCCAGTTTAGAATAGACTGTGTACAGGTAATACCCAGTGTGGCCCTGTGTGGGTTCTTAAAATACTGCAATACCTCAATCCTATTGTAAGTAGCTACTGAACCTAACCCCTGAGATGCCCCTGGGAGTCTGGTACCCTCCTGGACTTCCCTATAACACAACTGGGGAGTTAATGTCTGGCTAACAGGGGGCTTTCAGGTCCCTGCCTAACACTGTTACTAGAGTTCTTTTTGTTTGATTGATGTCCAGTGATTTTCAGAAAGTCATACAGGTTGTTAAATATTTTTAACATTGCTCTTGGCTGCATGTGTCAGATTATTGAATTTGAATTTTATCTCAAAACGATAGCCAACCTTTGAAAGATTTCAAGGAGGAGAGTGGCATTTTTTTTTTTTTAAATTTTGGTACTAGGGATTGAATCTATGGGTACTCTACCACTGAGCTACATCCCCAACCCTTTTGATTTTTTATCTTGAAACAGGGTCTCACTAAGTTGCTGATTCTGATCTTGAACTTGCCTTAGCATCCTGGGATTATAAGAGTGTACCACCACATCCAGCTGAATGGCATGATTTTGAGCTAGAAAGATTATTATGGAGTCATCAGGGAGAATGAGATGATGAGATTTTGAGTGCAGGCTGTGTCAGAGAAGTCATGGGGATTAGGGGGAGAGACAGGACTCAATAACTTGGTGAATGTAAGGTCAGGGGAGGAGGAGAAGGTGGACATTCTTCCCTAAGATTCAAGCATCAGAGGAAGGTAGGTGTAGGACAGCCAAAATGGTTGCCTAGAGACCCTGAGTAGAGGCTATTTTCTGTGGCTGTAGCTGCAATCCAGCTACAGTGCTGTCATCTGCTGGGCTGTTTATTCCCATCCAAATCCAATCTCAAGGTAAGTACCTTAACTTTCTGCCATTAGGTACATGGAGAAATCTAGCAAGAACAGGGAATTGGTGGCCTACCTCCTTGCTCTGAGAACTTCACCTTGGAAGGCTACAAGGAGAATTGCCTGTGTCAGTAGGGGGACCAGGTGCTCTGTGTGTGCAAGGGCTGCCCCTGCTTCCTTCTGCCTTCCTAAGCAAGTTCAGAAAGTGAATTCATCTCTATCAACACACTTGGCTCCCCACTGCCTGGGGTTGGACTCCTCTTCTTTCCCTTATCCAATAGACCTTTTTTATATTCAATGAAATCCAGTAGACATCATAGACAGTTTTATACCAGGCATTGAGCTAGACACTGGGATCCCGAGGGAAATGAGTGTGTTCCCACCTTTATGGCCTCTAGTGGGGAAATGATGTTTGGGAAGTAAAGAAAGGCTCTTCCTATTGGGGAGAAATGACAATAAATACCAGCATAAGGCAAAGCCATTGACATGGGGAAATGCAGGATGTTCCTTGAAGTAGATAAGTTTAGTTTGCCTGGAACATGCAGGGAGGGAGGATCAGAAGGAGGTTAAAGACATTGAAAAGGTGGGGGCAAGGTGTGGAAAAGGTGAAGGGGCAAGGCTGTGGCATTTAAAAGGTAGCCAGCAGAGAGTCACATATTTCTGAGCAGGACAGGGATAGGAAAAGGAAGGAAGGTCAGTCTGGGACGGAGGGGTACAAGGCACATTGAAAGAGGTTGTTTCTAAGTTTGGAATCACAGCTGGTGAAAGACTCCAAAGCCAGGAGATTAGGGAGAGCAGAGCTGGCAATGCAGATTGATGGGTCTGAGCAGAGTCTTTTATTTTTCTACTATCTCTTCACCAAAGGCAAAAATAGTGGAAACAACTTTTTTTCCATTGGTAAATTCACTCAGTATATCCCGATTTCATCTGGAGCTTTTTTTTTTTTTTAAATTGCTTTATTTTGGGGGAATAACCATTCAAAACCACTTATAAGGTTCTTATTAATTATAAGGTCTTTGCTTAGCATCTGGATGGCCATTGTAAGGAAACAGTTTCACTTTCCTGCCCAAGGGCGTTTCTGAGAAAGGCTGACCACTCCCTCATACCAACACAACCCTTAACCAGCCGCATTAGGACCCGCCCAGCTCTGAGTCCTGACCCTCCTCCATAAGAGTCCCAGAACTCTCCTATAGAGAGATGGCCTTTATTTGTCGCTCTGACAAGTAAACTCTCATGTGTATCTCTGCCTGCTCTCGGTCTTTCACTTCTTGCTTACCCATCTCTCATTTCTTGCTTTCCCTTCAATAATAATCCAGTATAAATTCAGTAACCCCAAAATGTTGTGAAGAGCCTGATTGGGTTAAAGTGTTCGATTCCCAAGGGGAAAACATGTTGTCAGGAAGACAATTGATTAGTAGATAAACTCTTACAAGTGAAAACAAAAATCACAAACATCCCTTTAGAGAAATAAGGCAAAGGGCTTGAAGTGGCAATTATAAATAATCCAACTGTCTAAGAAACATTTCAGAACATATTACAGTCAGCTCAATGCAATGCCAATTTTCTGCCATTTAGTCAGACACCAGCAACAGAGCCATAGTATGTCAGAATCTGCAGAGACCAGTGCTCATGTGGCTGGTTATTTGCAGATGGGGAAAGAAACCCTGGGAAGGGAAAGGATACACTTGAAGCCTTGGGAAAGACAGAGGCAGGGTCTGGGAAGAATAGTGAGTGAGTGATGGGGAGGATCAACTTCATGACCCCAGGCACCTTGGAGCCAGGGCCTGCCTGGGTTAGGATCTGGAGTGCTTTGAAGCCAGGGAGATCCTAGGTTCTCACCCATTGATTTGGCCTTGCTGTTTCCCAAAGTGGCCACAAGATGTCAATGTTAATAACGTTACAAGTCAACACTTGAAATTGCTCAACTGTTGAACTGATTTCAAAGTACGGGGGAGTTTCCAGTTTTCAAAATGTACATTTTAAGAGGGGAAAAACCATAAAAACACTGTGGTCAGGGTATCTGTTCATTTTTTTTTCTTTATAAAAGAAATGGTGTATGAGTCTCTGTAAAAGCTGGTTTAAACAGCATTCCGGGGGCTTGTGCCAAGGGGAGTCCAGGTTAGAATACAGCTCCTTGGGGATTTTTTATGGACATTCCATCAGGGAGTCTGGAGTTCTCCAGGAAATTGTGCCCTGAACTCTGGGCCCACAGGTCCAGCTTGACGTGTGGAGTGGCGACTCCACAGTCCTCTCTGTTGTTTATCAGCCTTGGCTGAATCCTTTGTCCTCAGCAAGCATCAGTTTTCTAAACTGGAAACTATCTTCCTCTCAGACTCATTTAAATTTAAAAGAACAAATTAAATGAGGCAATGTATTTTAGAGAGGCAGGAGGATACAATGGGTCCAAGCTCTGGTGTAGACTCAGATGACTCAGTGTAGACATGTGTTACTTCCTCACTGTGTAGCCTTGGCAGATCATGGCACTTTTCTGAACCTCTTTTCATCCTTAGATTATCAAAAGGGCTAAAATAAGATGGGCACAGTGGCACATGCCTATAATCTCAGTGACTTGGGAGTCTGCAGCAGGAGTATTGCAAGTTTGAGGCCAGCCTAGGCAACTTAGTGAGACCTTGTCTCAAAATAAAAAGTAAAAAGAGCTGCAGATGGAGCTCAGTGGTAAAGCATCCTGGGTTCATTCCCTAGCACTGGAAAAAAATAAAGGACTAAAATATTAACCCTCACTATAGACTTGCTGTGCAGATTAAGTAAGGTTACATGTGTTAAACATTCTGCATCCTCTCCAGCTCTACTTCAATACCAATTCTCGTTACTACATGGGTCTTCATGCTGATCTCTGCTTATTTTGCATGTAACCTTCTAATTCTAAAGGTAAGTAAGGGGAAGCTTGGAGAGGGGGCGTGACTTGCCCAGCATTGCACATGAACTAGCACTTTCTCTATCACGGCACTTTCGTTCTGCATTGTCTGTTGTGCCCTACAATAGGCTCCCGGAGGACAGAGAAATTCATTCTGGGTTTGTGTTAGAGGATCATCATCATCACCACCAGCAGGACTTCACTATGTGCCAGGCCCTTTTCCAAGCACTTTTGGCATGTCTTAACCAACTTAATTCTCACATACAACCTGTGAAATAAGTTCTATCATTTTCTGAATTTTACTGAATAGGAAACAGACTGAGAGAGGTTAATTACCCAGTGTTGCACAACTTGCAAGGAAGGAGCCAGGAAGTCTAAAACCAGGCCCAGAGGACTTAACCATCAAGTGGTGCTGCCTCTCTGGCAGCAATCCTTCATGATTTTTGTTGGATTGAATTTAGTCAGTAAGATTGGGAATTGAGCAATGTTATAATGTATTATAGGGAGTGACCTTGGACATGCATTCAAATTCTATGTTGACACCTGCTTTAAAGGTGTCATCTGAGACACACACAGGAAGAACCATGCCTCAGGCTGTGACTGAAGGGGAGGAAGTGAAAGAGGCACTGGAGGGAGGTGTAAGGAAATTCTCATCTCAGGTCCACTCTGGGACAGCCGAGAGCAGAAGTGGCTGCTGTGGAGGATTAGGAGCCGGCACCCCTCATCCATGCCATGAATACATGGTGGGACTACAGTCATTTGTGACAACATGGATAAACCTAGAGGGCATTATGTTAAGTGAAATAAACCAGGCACAGAAAGACAAATAGGGCATGATCTCACCTATTTGTGGAATCTGAAAAAGTTGAATTTTTTAGAAGCAGAGAGTAGATAGGTGGGTACCAGAAGCTGGTAATGGTAGTGGGGAGATGTTTGACAGGTAAAAACTTTCAATTAAAAGATGAACAAGTTCTGTGCTTGCTTCAGCAGCACTTATTAAGTTGGAAGGATTCAGAGAAGATTAGCTTAGCTCTTGTGCAAAGACAACATGCATGCTTGTGAAGTTTCCATAGTTTTGAAAGACATTTATGATTTGGAAGGTTCATGGTGAAAGGGAAACCAAGATTCCCTTAGTTGTTCAACAGTTATTTGTAAACCATCATTTTATGCTTCATGGTAGGTGCATGATAGATATCATCCTTTTGTAATCACATCTAATAAACTCTTTATAGCCATTTCCTAAAGGCAAAAGCAGGTTAGTGCAATGTAGAATTTTTCATTTTGTTAAAAACACACTCAAAGATACATGAAATTCACAGCTCAGCAGACTAACTTATCATAAACTCCAAATAATCTTGTTACTGATTTTGCTACCATTCACCTCAGATTCTACCAAAGAAACATAAGTATTGGTGAGTCTTTGTGACTGAGTTGAAAAACATTAATGAGAAATTTTGGAAAATAATGCTGACAATATTTAATCTATCATGCAATTCCTCCAATTATGATGAAAAGACTTGAACTCCCTGAAATTAAAAAAAAAAATACAGTGAAAAATTGATCAAGTTTTGGGGACCTAATGTAAAACCTGGGCAATGATGAATGTGTTAATTAATTTGATTGGAATAATCATTACATGATGCATATGTCTATGAAATCATCACATCATACACATAGAATTTATGCAACTATTGTCAATTAAATCTTTGAAATTTTTAAAAAGAATACACAGACTGCCTTGGCTCACTGGTTTCTGAGTTTCTCAGTTCCTCTTCCAACCTGATAGATGGAACCTGGGGTTAGTCTCACATACCAACTCTGACAATGAGAATAGGTTCTCTGGAGCTCTGTGCTAACCAGTATTTGGAAAACATCCAGTTTCAGTGTAGAATGAATTTGAGGTGCCCCACATGTGTCCAGGAGCAGACCAGGGGCTATGTTTTAGCTTGCCTAGCTCCAGTTCTTCCCTTTCTGATAGATCCAGATTCCTGCAGCTTCTCCGGGCCTCCCAGCCTACCTGGCATTAGGGCTGTGGGCTCTGTCTAGGGAGCTGAGTGACACAGGCTGACCCACCCAGAGCTCCACCCCAGATTCTTGGCACTGTACGTACCATGTTCTAGCTCACTACATGCAGACACATGAGCACCCTGACTCCCTCCCATCCAGAGGGACAGAGGCGGTGCCTCCTGTGGCCATCTCCACTGCCCAGCAATTCTCTTTCTTCCTTGTCCCTGCATCGTCTCTGCATTGTGTTGTTGTTGGATGATGGGAACAAGGTTGAACATCTGCCAAACATCTGCTCATGTCTCCTGAATGTGCTCCCAACCAGACGGGCAGGAAGCAGCTCCACCCTTGAACTGAGCTGCCAGGGCCTGGGGCTGCCACTCCAGGACATTGCCTGGTTTGCTTGTGGGGAAGGAGGGGGAAACCCTGAGCTGAGATCTGGTCTCTTACTTTAGAGGTGGGAGAGGCCTCTGGGTTCTGCATCCTTCCCTTTCTTTCCCAGAAGGGGCAGTGCTGTGGGTTAGGGGCATTCAACAGAAGAGAGAGACCTGCCAGAGATGACTGGAGAGGTAACAGGAGAAGTTCAAAGTCCCTGAGAGACAAAGAGGGGAGGAAGAGGCCATTACTCCTGGAATGGGTGTGGGAAGGAGACAAGGATGAGGGCGAACAGCTTATTTGGGAGGTAATAGGAAACAGGGAAGAAAGCAACCTCAGGAACAGGTGTCTGATCAAGTAGGTAACATGGGGGGGGTGAGGCTGGGACTTCATTCCACTGGGGGAACTGAGTTGTAGGATTTTGAGACAGGGTCTTACTAAATTGCCCAGGCTGACCTCCTGAATTGCAGTTGAGATTACAGGTGTGAGTCACAGCATTGGTTGGACAGCCCTGTTTGAAAGTGGCAAATAAAGGTTAACGATGGAGAGTAGTTGGGGGCATAGTCCTATTGGATATTTCTCTTTCTCTTCCTTCTCCCATCCTTTACTCTCTCTTCTCCTATTATTGTTCCTTACCCACCTCTTTCCCTCTCTCTTCTGTCATCTTCTCCCGTCTCCCTCTCTCATTTCTTTTACTCTCCCCCTCTCTTTCCTTTCCTCCTCTCTGTGTTCCTTATATAGCCCAAACATCCCTTGCTTAAGAGATGAATTCATAAGGCGATTTTAGCCAGGTGTAGTTGTGCACACCTATAAACCCAGCAACTTGGGAGGCTGAGGTGAGAAAATTTCAAGTCTGAGGCCAGCCTGGGCAACTTTGTGAGATCCTGCCTCAAAGTAAAAATATAGAAAGAAATAGAAAGTGCTTGGAGATGCAGTTCAGTTGTAAAGCACCCCTATATTCAATCCGTAGTACCAAAAAAAAAAAAAAAAAGGACAACTACTTCTTTCACCTTATCTTCCTACCTCTTGAGGAGGAATCCTTCAGTCACATTCTTTGGGGTCCATTCCTCCCTATCCCTTGGATGGACACTGAGCTATTTCCTTTGGCCACTTGATGTTCCTAAACACTTCAACACCTACTAGTGTAGTTATTAAAATGCTCTCTTTCCACATAATGATTATCTTTTGAACTTGAGGTACATTTGCGCCTCCTTCCATCTGGCTTGCTCTTGGCTGGAGACCCCTGCTGGTCTGCTCCTCAGTTTTGCCCATTGCAATTTCTGACCCTCTTGGAGTTGGAGTTTGAGAGAAGAGAGTAGGACATCAGGAAAGTTCTTTCCTGGCGGCACTTGCAGGAGACCCTGTTCTGTGTTCTGTGATCTCTGGTCTTGGCAGATGGCCAAGGTCAGCCTCTATGACTTTCTTGATATACCCAGGGGAGTTCACTGGAATATCACCTGCTCCAAGCATCTTACCTGGGGTTTGTGTTTCTTGTCCAATCTGTTGCTTATTTCAGCCTCTGGGTGTCCCCTGCACCTTTGTATTCTTTCTGCTGAGGTCTTTCTACTCTTCCCAGCTAAGTGTGACCCTAAATGAGCCTACATTTTTTTTTCTTTAATGTGTCCACAGAAACTAGCCATGAATTCTTTGAGCCCTCCCAAATTCTGGGAGTGTATACCTATCCCAATACAGCCGCTTCTTCTTCTTCTTCTTTTTTTTTTTTTTTGCCATCAAAACAGCAGCTCAATATTTCTTTCTCTCCTTAGCCTTTCCAGGTGGGGTCAGCACCTGGATGTCTTCCTCCCTTCTGAGCATGCTAATCAACATCACCAAATGGTCTCTTTGAAGCTCCTTTCATTGAGTTTGGGGTGGAGGGAGAAACATTCTATACTTCTTTCTTGGGGGGTGGAGTGAGGACACGCAAGCCATCAATCTTCTCTCAAATACCTCCTGTTGTGTTTGAGTCTTGTAAACCTCTCTAATAGCAACAGGAGGAGTGATTGGTTACTTTATTTACAAATGTTTCCAAGAGAGAGCCATAACACATAGTTCCCCAAACTTATGCCATTACAGAATTCCTTTTGCTTTATTATAGTACCTGGAACATGAGACTCTCAGAGGACTGCTGTATTCCTCTGTCCCTCCAGTTCTTGCCCATCCAGAAGATTGATCCACCAAGACTCAGCCTGATTTCCCTGTCCTCTGGGAGGCATCTTTTGGCCTCATCAAGTAGAGTTAGGTACTTCCTTCTCAGTGTTCCTTGGTTGACCCATCCACACCTTGGTCCTCAATGGTGCTGAGGTGGCCCTGCTGCCACTTTGTCCCTGTAATTGGCCTCTTCTAGTCAGCGCCCAACAAACCCTCAGTTACCTTTGTCTTTGGCAGATTGGAACTTCTCAATTATGTACACAGCACGCAGGAATGGAAGTAGCTCATGCGTGCTCCCCTCAGGGACGTGGGCTCCATCTCCCTCTCTCCTGCGCACCTCGAGTTTGCTTTGTGGGTTTCCCTCCAGGCTGTGCAGTCTGTGTTCTCCCTATCACATGTGGGTTCAGCTTGAATTAGGCAAAAGTGTTTCCTGAACTTCATTAAACACCAGGATCCATGTGTTGCAGCCCTCTTTTCCTTTCCTCACCTCTTTTACCTCCTGTTCATTACCCTTTGGGATCACAAGTGTGAACTTCCATCTCCCTATCTCCTCTGTCATAGCCTCCCATTTAGGGAGGCATCTTAGACTGAGATTTCCCTAGTAGGCCAAAGGCATTTTCTTTATATTATGGAATAAATTATGAAATTCATCATCTAGGCCTCTATTTTGATAAGCTTGGTATGAAAATCAATTGGAAAATCCCTTTCTGGCAATAAATCTAGTTTATAGGAAACTTGTGGCTGGAGATTAAAAAAAAATGCTATGAATGTATGAATAGCCAGATGACTTGCTTTACCTTCCTACTTAAGTGGTCTCTATCTGCCAGCTTCTCCCACCCCCCAGAGGGTGTCCAGGCAAAGAATGAAAACCAAAACACAAAGGAGAAAAGCACATTAATATATTGAACAATAATATACCAACAAACAATAATACACCTATGCTAAGATAAACAAATAGGAGGAGGGAGAACATCCCAGGGAGATGCTTTTGGAATTAGGAAGACTTCACAGAGTGAAAGCCATTCCAATAGTGAGAAGAGCCTACCTTGCAACTGTGAAGGTCTATTCAGGAAATGTAGATTTCAAAGGTGAGTCCAATGAAATGTTTAAGGACCATATATTTTCCTAACCCCAAGCAACTGAATTACCTGTTGACTTCAGTATTTTTAGTTCTATTCTGATTAAAAAGTAATAAATGTTCACTGTGGGAAATGGAGGAAAATGAGATAAACATTGATAATTTTCAGTGTATCTCTTTAACATGTACTGTATATGCCACCATCAGAAGCTATTACTAGAGACCTAGGCCAGGTCTCAATAAATCAGGTCTGACTACTGCCCCCATCTCCACTCCAACCCCCAAAATGAAAAAAAGTACTGGTGAAAAGCAGAAAAAAATCTTCAATTAGTATAGCTACACCAGGAAGACAAGGTGACTCACATCCATCTTGTCTTCAGGGGTACTGATGTGAACTTCCATATTATATAGACAAGAGGACCAGAAATGTTCACCATTGCTCAGTCTTTGTCAAAATGTGCTCTGGTTGATTATTGTCTCAGGTTTCATCAAGTGGGAACTTGCCTGTGATAAGGAGGGTCTGCTGGGGTGGGAGGTATAACAAGAAGTTTATCCGAACTGTTGGTTCTGGAATCCAAGGTGACTCAGAGCACAGGAGACATATGCAAGATGGAGGCAGAGACGCCAAGTTTTTTTTTTTTTTTTGCTTTGAGTTACCCACTGGACTTTTGCTTTTCCAGCCTCTGAATCCTTTTTACATTGCCACACTTAAGACTTTATATGTACAAGCAAGTGGCTTGTGTTAAAACCCTGAATGTTGAGATTAATTTGTTTCTGCTATGGTTTGAATATGATTTGTTTTCTCTGAAACTCATGTTGAAATTTGATTCTCAATGTAAAGGTGTTGACAAGTGATGGGAACTTTGAATGTTTTCCCTCATATATGGGAGAAAGAGCAAGAGAGCGCGTGCAGGAATAAGACAAATGACCTCACAAAAATAGAAGACTAATAGAGTAAAGGAAGGGGACCAAGAGGGGAGGAGGGAGTGAAGGACATGGGGAAGTATTGGGGAATCAAATCTACCAAATTATGCTATGTAGTATTCATCAACATACTACAATGAATCATTTATGTGTATTATTTATATATATCAAACAGCAACAGCTAGAGAAGGAAATTGGAAAACTAAAGCAAGCAGATCAGGAAGAAAGGGAAGGTACTGGTACAAAGGGAAGGTACTGATACTGGAAGGTATGTTTGTTTGTACAGTGTGTTTGTTTGTACAAATATGGCATAATGAATTCCACTATTATGTGTAATTATAATGCACTAATAAAAAATTAAAATAAAAAAGAGATGTGATGGAAATTTTAAGAACTGTCTGGCTCATTAATGGTACTCTCACAGGACTGGGCTAATTCTTGCAGGAATGAGTGAGTTCTTGCTTCCAAGGGACTCTCATTACCATGAGAGTGTGTTGTTGTAGAACAAGCCTGTCTGTTTTATTTTGTCTCTTTCATGTGTGCCCAATTGCCCTTCTGCTTTCCTCCATGAGTCAAAGCAGCATGCGTTGGACTTTCACCTCATGTGTTTGGACTTTCCAGCCTCCAGAACCATTAGTCAAAACAAAACTCTATTCTCTAAAAATTAGTAAGTCTTAGGTATTCAGTCTTAGCAACATAAAATGGACTTGGACATTGACCATAATATAACCTGGCTTTTTCTGACTAATTTAGAAATTGGAAGTAGAAGTGGGATGCTGCTGAAACCAATAACTAAAATATGTGGCACTGACATTTTGGTTAGGCAACAGCAATAAGGAAACTGGATCAGAGACTAAAAAACCAGAAGCCCCTGTTACAAAGTGGTAAAATATTTATAAGAATAGCCTGGGATAACTTGGAAGGCATATTGCTTCCTAATGAACTTGAAGCTACGGTGGAGAGTTTAGAAATGAAGTGTTGGCACTACACGCTGGTTGCTATTGACCATATTTAACAAAATGTGAGAAGGAAGAAGCAAGTACAAAAATTTTACTAGTTTCCAAATAATTGACTAGTTTCAAGAGTAATAAAAAGGAATGGAGAACAGCCAGAAACTAAGGTTGAAAACTATTTGCCTCTAGATGACGAACGGTAAAATATGCGATTATGAAAGGCTTTGAGAGGTCAAAGGCAAATATCAGATTGAGAATTTGCTACCCAGGTGCAATCTGGGAAAAAATGAAATTAAAGGTGTGGCTTTCACACCTGTCATTAAAATTTCCCTCTGGCTATGATATCTTAGAGAAAAATTAGATTAAGCTTTCACACCCAGTACTCCAGGTTGTTTCAAGGTAGCCCCCATTGCAATTGTGTGAAAGAAGCTTGAGGAAACAGGCGAGGAAGCAAAGCATATCTGGGAATCAAGTCTCCAAGGAACAGTGGGTGTGGCTCCTGGATGAGGAACTGACTACTAATTTCTGAGAGGTACACTGCCAACAAAACAAAACAAGAGGTCAGTGGTAGAGTGCTTGCTTGGCATATGTGTGAGGCCCTGGATTCAATCCTCAGAGTAGAAGAAACAAAAAACAAAAGGAAGCAAACAAAAATCCTTTCCTAAAAAAAAAAAAAAAAAAAGCAAGACACCATTTCCCCCAGCCACCACCACATGATTTTGGCTGTAGAAAGCATCTATAGGTAACAAGCAGTCTGACAAAGCTATGAAGGTCTCAAGGAGGACACATTTTCCAAAGCCCATTTCAGATGTGGCCAAGGAGGCAATGGAAGAGGAAGGACCTTCTAGAATGTATCTATGGAGCATAATTCCAGGGGCTCAGGAGGTGAGGCAGGAAGATCATGAGTTCAAGGCCAGCCTCAGCAAAACTGAGATGCTAAGCAACTCAGTGAGACCCTGTCTCTAAATAAAACACAAATAGGGCTGGGGATGTGGCTCAGTGGTCGAGTGCCCCTGAGTTCAATCACAGTCACTGCCCCCTGCAAAACAAAAAAAGATAAGGGGTTGCCCTCTGGAGAGCAGAATGAAGGGTTATCAGAGACTAACACTCTGGAATCAGAGGCCTTTACAAAGGTGTCCAGTAAGATCTGAGTTTCTATGGGTCTGTGAAGGCTGGTTCTTCCATTTAGCTCCTCAATGACTTCTGCCCTATCCCTGCTCCACCACTGAATCCTAGGTATATAGAAGGCAGATAACTTGACCTTTAGGTCAGTGGTTGGCAAACTGCTCCCCATGGCTAAATACCACCTGTTGCCTGTTTTTGTAAGTGAAGTTTGATTGTGTGTTATCTGTGACTTCGTTTAGTGCTTCAAGTGGTTAGCTAGATTATCATAATTATCTTCTGGCCCATTAAGAAAATGTTTGCTGATCCCTGTTCTAGAATAATAGTCCTCTGGACCAAGAAGAGCTACATCTGACCTGAAGCAGAGATGGCTACTCATCTATTGGAGATCTGGTTTTCTGATTTAGATGCCCTTTGACTTGATAGGACTTTGGATTTTGCAGGGTGATTTTTTTTTTTAATTTTTTGTAGGGGGAGGAGAGAGAAAAGGAATAGTTGGTGATCAGATTGTGGCTGACACATTGAATGCTCACTCAATATCCATGTGCCCATTCTAATTGCTTTGCAGTTAGATACAGTCAAAAGATTGAGTCCTAGGCGACAGGTCATGAGTGAAAGTGACATGTGTCACTTTTGGCCTGAGCATTGAAAGCCCTTGTATATTTCTCCATGCTGTCTTATCCCCTGCCATGGAACTCTGAATCATCATGTTGAGAAGGTGAAGACACAAGGTGGAGACAGCCTGATCTCTGAGTCACCTCTTGGAAGGACTAATAGAATTACACCTATGCCATAATTTCAATATAATTAAATTTATACTTTCATAAAATTTATATTCAGTAGTATAATTTTATATTTATATTACTAATAGTTTCCCATACTACATAAAATAGTCTTTGAGGACATGATTTTTTAAATAACTTCATAATATTCCATTGGATTGTTTCATTGCGAATGCTCCATGCTTGGGAAGGAATGGTAAGAAAGGTAAACTCATTCAATGCTTGGAAGAGAACAGCTTTGTGCAATTTTTCTGAAATGCAATTTAATAATGCATTTCTCCCCAGTTTTGAAAATTTACTCATTGAAAATTTACCCTTAGGAGGGGCTGGAGTTGTAGCTCAGTGGTAGAGCACTTGCCTAGCATGTGTGAGGCTCTGGCTTTAATCCTCAGCACCACATAAAAATAAATACATAAAATAAAGGTATTTTGTTCATCTACAATTAAAAAAAAAGGAAAAAAAATTACCCTTAGGAAATTATGAGTAAAATTTATCGATGAGGATTTTGTGTTAGCTTTATTTATAATGTCAAAATTGGAAATATTCTAAATGTTCACAGTAACAAATCAGTTACATAAATTACAACGTGTTTCCAGGCATCGCCTGTTTGTTGATGTGGCTTGTTTAGCATGGAGTGTCTGGAACTTGAGACACAGAATGTGGATCTGATCTAACAGTTGGCAGATTGGATGCCTCTGCCTTTCACACTGTATCTATTCATTCCCTGCTGACTGCCTCGGATTATGGATGGGGCTGGCCAAGGTTTTTCTTCTCTTAATTTCCTTGGCAGCTCAC
This sequence comes from Urocitellus parryii, assembly GCF_045843805.1. Classification (NCBI taxonomy): domain Eukaryota; kingdom Metazoa; phylum Chordata; class Mammalia; order Rodentia; family Sciuridae; genus Urocitellus; species Urocitellus parryii. Next base: position 129,416,581 of record NC_135536.1, read on the forward strand.
GACTTCTGGCTGCAAAGACTCTTCAGATGGTCTCTTGGACATCAAACAACTACAGCCCAACATTTGGTTACATAAAGTGCAAATGAATCATGAACACGTGGATTATATTTCCGTTCAAATACACAGGGATTTCAAATTATGGGAAATGGACTCTAGGTTGTACAAATTAGAACTGTGTTGGAGAAACCAGTGCAATCACGGAACAGATCCTTGGTTTTGTTATGTCCATCTGCTCTTCCCCAAAATATTTCTCCTTAGCACCCTAGAAATGGAAGCTATTTAAATCAAGGGGATGGTGAGAGCTAGTTTTTTCTCCAAGAGTGTTGGGAGGCCAGATGAATTTGCCAAAGGTTCTTGAGATTTATTTGTTTTGTCCCAAAGCCAGTGGAGACTAAACAACATGCAAAATGGTTCCTCCCTTCTCCTTGGCTTCTGTATTGGAACTTCCTTAATTTCCATCCCTCTTTAGTATCATCTTTGTCTTGATATTGCATGTCTCTTCCATTGATCATCCCCCCAATATTGGGGTTTTCTAAATCCCATTGTTCCTACTGTACTTCTTGGGTTATTTTAAATCTGAACCCTTGACTTTCTACTTTCTATATGCAGATGATGCTCAAATTTCTAACCCTATCTGGATCTTTCTCCTGATCTCCAATTCCTGCATTCATATGCCCACTAGGAATCTCCACTCTCTATAGCCCACAGATGCTCAAAACTCCCTATGTCCAGACTGAACTCATTGTGATTCCTCCTCCTTCCAGCTGTTCTCCCTGCATTTACTATTTTAGTAACTGAAAGTGTCAATCATTCAGCCACCCATGCCATTGTTTAACAAGTTTTAAAAAATTTTGAGTTCTCACTATATGTCAGAGCCTGAGTTAGGTAAGGAAACATAAAGATGAATAAGATCTAGGCTTTGCTCAGAATGTACTCACAACCTAGGGAAGAGGATGGACATATAAATGAATAGGAAGAACGCAGCATCAGCAATATGCAGAGGATGTGATAGCATGGGAAGGAGGTTTGACTCACATTGGCACTGGGATCTTTGAAGGAGGGTTCAGAAGGGTGATCCCTGAGCTGAGAATCAAAAGGCAAGATAAAGAAGCAGGAGGGAACATATGCAAAAGCAGGGAGATGAGAAAGGTGGGAACTATCAATTCAATGTCAGTATGAATTTGATGTGGCTGCAGAAGCAGATAGGGGACAGTTGATGAAAAGCTTATATTCCTTGTTCAAAAGGCTTGTAAAACCTTTTGCACAAATAACTGTGCCCAAACCAGTAGAGATACAGAGAGTTTATGTCGCCTCTCAGAGGAATGATAAGTAGAAAATGAAAAGGTCAGATTGCTATGGCTGTGGGAGAGGGTGAAGTTGAGGAGTGTGAGACTGGTGAATGGGTACAGAAGTTAGGGAATATGAGGGTCACCTTGGCTGTAGAGCATGAGAATCTCAAGAAGGAAGAGGCAGGGCAACAGGGAGAGGTTAGTGGGTTTGAGAGATGGTTAGGATGTCTAACCGTCAGGAAGTTGAGATAAGGAAAAGAAGGAGTCAAGGTGGTTTGCAGACATTGGCCTGGATGATGGGAACACAATAATGATGCGAGGACAGAAGATAAAGGAGGTCTCAGAAACAGTCTCCACATTTAGATAGTGGTCCCTTGAACTCATTCTGTGTCTCATGTTTCTGAACCAAGGTACACAGTGGTTCCTGTGGCTCAAACATGCTCACTGTCCTTTCCCATCTGGCTCACCCATCAAACCTTCAGAGGGAACTCGTTGGAGCAGAACCTTTCTGACTTGGCTCAGTGGGGTCTGTGCCATCTTTTGGGTTTCTTCCCAGATAATTCTATTCCAGTGCGTTTTCTCTGTCCCTTCCATCACTCTCCATTAGACAACAACAGAAGGCTGGAGCCGTTCAGTTGCTGTTTGCAGACTGCTGAACTCATCTTGGGAAGAGCTGAGGGTTCTTTCTGGCTACGTAGCTAAAATCCAAGGCACCTGGGAAGCGAGGAAAACTGAAGTTTTGACATTGTGACAGTTGTTATCAGTGTGGTTTCAGGGAAAGAGGAGGAATCGTGAGGAGTATAGTATGTGACCATCTAAGGGTGTGATTTGGGGCTGTAGTAACTTCTCTGCCTATTAGGAGAGTGGAAAGTTTCTTCTGTGTGAGTGAATGACCCAGTACATTTGGAGGCAAAGCATAGAGGCAATCAAGTATGGGCCGAGGTCACTCAGGAATCACGGTGGGAAAAGAATGGCTGGAGGAAAAGTAATAGCAATGGAAGGATCAGCAAGATGGCAACAGGAGGCTGCACTAAGAGCTCAGTTGTGAGGCTTTAGGCAGTACTCTCACTTGGTTCCTCAGCACTGCAGGGTAAGAACCAGACACAATGGGATGCTTGAAAAGGACAAAGAGGAGAACAAAGATTCCAGGGGCAGAAGCCCAAGGCTGAGACTATAACAGTAGAAGCAAAAGGATCATTGGGGCTGTGTCCCCTACAGATAGTACGTGTATGGAAACAGTAACTCAGAAGTGCTCCAAGACAACAGGAGCATTGTGTCCAATGCAGACAATGTGGGACAGCAACCCAAGCGGATTTCAGGCCTTCAATGTGGTTCTCATGAAGGTTTCATGGTCTGGCAGCCTTATTGGTGACCTCTGTTATCTCCATGGCCAGTGCAAAGAAGAGACAGTGTAAAATAGCTCTTGGAGGAGTTGGAAGGAACTTGTTCTGCAGAGAATGGGAAGTTTCATGACTTTCTCTCCATGGGGTCTTGTCTGCATTCTCATTGTTGGAGCTCCTCTCTCTCCATGAGCCCACTCTTGACCTGTGCATCTTCCAGTCCAACCCCACCTCTGTGCTTACTAGCACTTTGATGTTCTTTTATTCTACCCTTTGGACTTTGCCTGAGATCTGGTCTTTATAATTTGACTCTTGGGCCTCCCTTGAGAACTGAGCCTTGAACCTCCCTTGAACCTCTTGTGTCAACTCCCTGTACTTCAGTCTGCCTCAGAGAGGAGACATGGCCTTGAGTGGACCATTGGCCTTTTTTTTTTTTTTTTTGGTTGACCTCTATCCAAGCACATTCAGTTCTCCGTGGAGAAGTAGGATTCAGACAATGGACTTTTGTTCTCTGTCAGCCTTCATCCCAGCATTCTGTCAAATAGTGCCTCTTCCAACTTTCCCTAGGTGGATCCATTGAGTAATCTGGGACCAAACTTACTTAAGGTAGGAAGAACAAAACTTTCTTAAACCTTCAAATTGTGGGTGCATTATCTACCTATTCCCCACAAGGGAGGACAAAAACATGATGCCCCAGGACTTAGCCTGAGACTTTTGTGTTGATTTTGGTTCCCAAGTAATTCTTGGGTCCCAACTGTCACTCTTTGTTATTTATTGTTTCCTGGGCCCCTGTCTAAACTAGCAGTGGAATTCTTTTACTTCTCATTTTTTTGTACTATGATACCATCATCTTCACCACCATCATCATTGTCACCACCATGATCACCACTACCACCATCAGCAGCATTGCCAAAATCCCCACCATCGCCATTAACATTTTTTTTAACAAGGACATAATCTGTCCAACTATTAGTGTGAAAACCCACTTGAAAGTATCACACAGAACTCAGGGAAGCTGGCATATTGTGTTCAAAATTGAAGGCGTCAGTGTACCAATGAGCATGTTTCATCTCTATGGAAAAAAGACAAGCCATGGTCCAGGGAGGAAAGCTGCAGGCCTTGAGTTCTGGTAGTCTCTGGGTTTAGTCCTTCAATGGTCAGTCTCAAATTGGAAAGAGGCTGGAGAAACACAGCAAGTCTGGAACCAGAGGGGACAGAGTTCATGAAGAAGGGCTAGGAGCCGGAGCAGGCAAAGGATGGCTCAGAAGTGGCCTCATAAATGTTGGCACCCATTGCAAGGATCCTGTTCTACCAAGAGTTGACTTGAGTCAGATTTGTGAGGACAGAAAAGAACGTAGTTAGAGGGCAGGCATTTGAGTCACCCATGCTGATATGTCTGCAGCACCACTCCTAGCTCAGTTCAGGTGCCCAGGAGTCCTTGTTGCATTGAGCTGACTTCCTGGTGACAGATAATATAGTGAGCTTCTTCCCATGAACTATAATTGCTTTTGGGACTTATATATAGTTAATACAGTATTTTAAGATTTTTTTTTTATATTGGCCATAGATAAATAATAATAAGTATGCATGTGTGTATACATATGCAAATATACATATGCAAATATATGTGTGCCTATACACACACACACACACACACACACACACATATATATATATATATATATATATACACACACATAATGTAAAACATATGCACATAACCTAAAACTTTTACATTAAAACAATAAAAGTCTTCCAGAACGAAATAAGACTTTATATTTCTGGGTCTGTAGAATGTATTTTATGATAAATTAAATAAAATGTCCAGAAGGTTTTCAGGAATGTACTTTCACAAGTTCAAAGCACATGAAATACTGATAAAGCAAGATTACTGGTCTTTATAATTTACTGAGATGTCTTTCTGCTTGGGAGCCCCTGTGAGCAAAGAAGACCTTGACCAGGACACCTCTGGGCTCCTCTTTTGCAGTGCACTGGTTACAACAGGACAATGTAGCAAGCATAGGTGGCTGAGATGGATTTTGATGGTGCGAGAGTGGTTGGCATGAGTGAGTAGTCCCTGGGGTTTTTCCTATTTCTATGATTATTTGTTCTTGAAAAAATCATTTTCCTTCCAGACTTCAGTATTCCCATGTGAGAGGGTTGCAGTGAGAGGGCTGCTTTTGGACATGAGTTTCCCTGATGTGTTCAACAAAGTTCTAGGGGACTGCTAGGCAGGGTAAGGGGGTAAGGACCATAGACTTGTCACCCCACTTTCAGCCAGAGAAACTTCACATTTATCTGTGTTAGCTATTACTGTTCCATGCAGGATATTGTTTGAAGAAAGAGATCTGGTCCTCTCAAATTACATGAATTAGATCATCTATTATCCTTTCAGCTCTGACTTCACTAGGTCCATGATGATGCTTGCCCAAGGCTTAGACTGGGTACCAAAGTTCATTTCAGGCCTCTCTGGGAACAGGTCTTGTAAGTCTTTTTTGCTGATGCAGCTATTTAGTTCTTGACTGAGAAACTATAATTGTCACTTTTATGGTCCTTAGGTAAGAATGTAAGAATACTGGGTGTTAATCCCACCTCCATCATTTCTTAGTTTTGTGATCCCTGGCAAGTCCCTGACCTCTGTGGACCTCTATTTCTACATCACAAAATGGGGAAATGATAAAGAGTAAATAACATATGTGGTAGGATAGTTCTTTGTATCGTGTGAGGTGTATAAGGATCGACTATCATTATTGGGTGTTTGATAGTTAGTCAGATTTTGAGTTTTCCAGTGCTAGATGCCTGATGGAATTTCAGGACTTTTCTCTGAGATCTGGGGTTATCAAATCTTCCAGGTTAGGGAAGCAATCTGTGCTTATGCTCTTCTTTGAACTATTGTGTGAGACTCAATTCATACTTAACATAAATGTTTAAAAATTATAAAGCATTTTACTGTGCATGATGGCACACTCCTGTAATTCAAGTGACTCAGGAGGCTGAGGCAATAGGATTACAAGTTCAAAGGCAGCCTTAGAAACTTAGGAAGGTCCTAAGCAACTTAGCAAGATCTTGTTTCAAAATTAAAAAAAAAAAAAAAAACAAATAAAAAAGAGGGGCTGGGGATGTGGCTCGGTGGTTAAATGCTCTGGATTCAATTCCTGTTAGTTAATACATATATAACTAATATATGTATATATATATATATATATATATATATATATATATATATATATATATAAACACATATATATAAAATTTAAAATGCTATAAGTCAGTATAATAGAGTTTTCTATAATTTTCTGAGTGCAAAAATAAATGATCAATGTGTCAAAATGAATTCTACTGTCATGTATAACTAACTAGAATAAATTAAAAAAATTAAAAAATCAAAAAAGATAAATGATGAAAGCAATGAACATGTTAAGGCTAACGGGTTTACTGAACAAGAAAAGATTTTTAAATGTATTTATTACTCACAAAGTTGAAGGCAACTGGGTTAATGATTACATTTTAAGCTAAAATATAGTTTACTGGCTTTCACTGAGTCACCCTGGCTCCCTTGGGGTCACCGTCATGTAGGCTGTCACTGTCCCTCCACATGGTGTGGCAGCTCTATCTGTGGGAATGTGTGGGAAGTGGCCAGCAGTTGGAGAGACAATGCTGACCTCTTCTGATGACAAAGCTTGGGGGACACTGCAGGCCACTTGCTACATAGTACCCTGGTGGAGAATAAAGAGCAAAGTCTTCAAGGTTTGTGAGCTTGGGGTGGCTCAGCCCTCTTCTGAGTTAAATGTGACTTGATAATGTCATCAGGGAATTCAGAGGCCCAGGCAATGGGAAATGGGAGGAAGCAGGCTGTGGGAACTGGTCCTGGGGCTGCCATGGGCCTGGCCCCTAGAGAACACCACAGATTCATTATATAACAGGGAGTGGTGGAGTTGGACTGGATTTGGGCTGTCTGCCCTGGGGAAGTAGCCTGAGCTGGAATCTGATGGGGCAGTAGCTGGTGGCCTTGGAAGCATGGAGCAAGGGCACACAGCATGTCCAATCTCTGTGTTAGAGGCTGCCAAACTAGATGGAGTCTGAGTCAAGAGGAAGGGAGTGGGAAAGGCTCCAGGATCTTAGGGAATGGATAAGCCAGTCGACTGAAACAAGAGGCAGGCTCAGCAGACCTGGCCAGTACATGAGGACTGAGAGGACTCAGGGCTCCTGCCAGGCCCAGCAGTGAGGTCACTGTGGGCCTCACCAGTCAAGCTTTTTGAGTCCCCCAGCATCTTGGCTCTCTGGTCAAAATTGGCTCAGGGCTGGGTGGGGCCCACTTTGTAACTGTAGGTATCTGTGTCCATACCCCTGAGAGTCTGAGGGACTCCAAGGACTAACCAAGGAAAGGACATGGCTGTCTGAGGTGAGCACAGCTCAGGGTACTGCAGAGTAGCTGGGAGACATCAACACGTTCAGAGCTCCAGCATTCTGCCCCTGAAGGGCTGGTGAGGGGGTGCTGCTGCTGGAGGTACGGCAAGGTCAAGGGGAGGACAGAGTGGAAAGTGGTTGGTTGAGATTACATTTCTCCCCAGGTGGTTCAGTGAGAATTGGGACCTTTCTTTTTGTTGTTGTTGTTGTTGTTGTTGTAGACCTTTGGATGTAATCAAAAGATGCTTGCTTAGTCTTCTTTGTACAGGGGAAAGATGGCAAGGATTTAGGATTTAGATTCGTGTATGGAAGAGTCACATATAAGGATGAAAGAAATAGAAAAACTTCCCACATGTGGAAATCCCCTACTCCACATTCTAGCTTTTCTCTATAATCTGTGATTATAAATGAGGTTTGCTGATTGACACCTCTCCAGTAGCCCTCACTGTGGGGTATATTCTGAAAGAACGGGATTGTACAAAGAAGCTTGGTGATTTAAAAATCTTCTGCCTAGAGCTGGTGGTGGCCTGAAACTAAGAAGTCAGTGTCAGGGGCCTTCCATCTCAGGCACTTGTGCTTGGGATCCTCAAGCCAACCAGCTGGAAATGATGTGCTTGCACCTTCATTTGACCACTGCTGTAAATTTGGGAAATGTTAACATCAGAAGACATGGTGTCTGACTAGTGCTTTCCAATGCAGCCTCCTGAACTTCCCACCAAACCTTCCACAGCACAAAGAATAAGTCAAAAACTTCACCAATGCAGAACCTAGATTTAAACCACACAATTTGGTTGAGAAAATCAGTCAACAAACATTTATCTATTATGTGCCAAGGACTGTTCCAAGCACTTGGGATAAATCAATGAACAAAATAAAGATGTCTTCCTCATTGAGAATGCAATCTCTATATCTATGCATACCTCCCTCCCTGGGAACAAAACTTGTTCCTCTTGGGGAAAAAAGCAAATAATACAGAAAAAGTATATATATATATTTTCTTTTCAGGGAACAAAATCTGTTTTTGTTCGGAAAAAACAATTTACAAAATACAGAGAAAAAGAAATCAAAAGCACTCCCAATCCCACTAGCCAGAAATAACCTCTGTTCACACCTTGGCATAATCACAGAAAAAAACAATCATATATAAACACATAGTCTCCCTTATTCTTCTGTAACTGAATGTAACTCTTAAGACACCTTTTGGGCAGATGATGGGAAATTAATCTTTTTCAATTTAAAGTAATTTTACTCACTTCTGATTTAAAATTTAGCCCCTTCTGGGTAACTGATCAGTTCCGGGTTCCCTCCTTGTGTGTCTGCTGTGTAATATCGTGGTGTTGGGCAGGTGTGCACAGCCCACTGTTGCTTCTCTGCTGGAATTCTCTGCGGATGTAGTCATCAGCATCTCCAGCTTGTCTGGGGAGCCTCCATCCTCACTATATTAAAATGGGGAGTCATCTGGTTCTTTGATCTGTTAAAGTTGACCTGCTTCCTCCACATTCACTGGTCAAGGATTCCCTGGAGCAGCTGGCATATCCAGATAACTCTAGAAATCTCTACTAGGACCCCACAGGAGCATTCAAATGCTCTCACAGTCCCTCTGTGAGACCCAGAAGAATATTCCAGAATCTTTGTCCTAATACTCTGGATGGATGTTTCTACTCCAGATAGGTTCAGGTTACTCAAATGAGGCTCTTTTCTCCCAGAATTTCAGGCAGGAAGTGGGCATGGTGTGTGAGCTCTTTTCTATTGCATTCCAATGCTTAATGCCAGCTTTTGGAAGGGGCAAAGTCCTTTTTTGGTCCAACCTGTGACTTGGAACCTTACCCTCCCTAGTGCTAGGTAGACTTTTATCTCCTTTTGGATATGAAAAATACTGCCCTGGTATCATCCCCTGTCTTCTCAAATGGTCTATGATATAAATTTTGTGCTTTGCTTAGAGTTCTCCAGGCTTCTTTCTTCATAGTAAAGCCAAGCTTTTGACATCAAAGAAACAAATGAAATAAAACACAAATGCAAATTTAGTCATTTCCATACAAAGTTTGTAAGACAAAATATCATCTTACAGTTCTGAAAGTCAGAAGCCCAAAATGGGCCTCGCTAGGCTAAAATCAAAGTGTTGGCAGGATTGCACTTCTCTCTGGAGGCTGGAGGGGAGAATCTATTTCCTTTCTTTTCCAGCCTCTGGAGACCACCTGCATTCTTGGCTTGTGGCATCTTCTTCCATCTTTGAGGCCAGCCATGTGGCTTCTTCAATTCTTTTCCTGGCTCTCACCTCTTCTTCTGCCTCCCTCTTCCACTTGTAAGGATTCTAGTGATTATGCTGGGCTTGTCTGAGAACCCTGGCAATCCCCTTCACTGATTAGCAACCTCAATTCTGCCTGCGATCTTCCTTCCCCCTTACCATGTAACATTACATATTCATAGGTTCCTGGCATCAGGCATGGACTTCTTTGGTGGAGCCATTATTCTGCCCATCATATTAAAGAATAATTCCTTGGTCAAAGGCTTGATTCATATGATCAAAAGCCAAAGCTGCTTTTTTTGATGTTTCTGTACTATTTTTAAATTTAATTTATTTTGTTTTTTTACTTAGTGTGTTATAATTATATGTAATATTGGAATTCGTTGTTACACATTTGTACATGCACACAATATAACTACATAATTTGGTCAGTCTCATTGTCCACTACCTCCTCTTTCCCTCCTCACCTCCCACTTGTTCCCTTTCTCTATTATATTGGTAAAAGCTATAGCTTATAATATTATAGCTTTGAAATTGATTGAACAAAGTCAGCTTAGGTTTTTCAAAGATAATGATTGGACTTAAAATAGTTTTTAGTTAAAAAAATTTTATCATCCTATAGGTGGTAGACATTGAAAGCCATTGCTCCTTCCTCAATTGTGGGGTAAATATAGTGAATAGTTGAAAGTTCAATGGGATATTGGTGAAAATACAAACACCAATTCAATTTTACTTGTTTGTATTTAATCTTGTTTCCTGTATGTGGATCAACAGTATACCCTATTTTTTAAACTATTTTACTTATTTAGCCACAACATCAGAGATGTTTCTGTGAAGCCAGGTGCACTGGTGCACACCTGTAATCCCAGCAACTCAGGAGTCTAAGGCCAGAGGATCACAAGTTCAAAGCCACTCTCAGCAACTTAGTAAGATCCTCTCTCAAAAATAAAGAAATAAAAAAAGGTCTGGGGATGTAGCCCAGTGATAAAATGCCCCTAGGTTCAATCCCCAGTACCAAATAAATATAAATAAATAAATAAGACATCTTTCTGTGACCATAAAAGCTAATTTATCACTATTCATGCCGTGCATCTAGGTCATTCCTATTGCTGCTGAGGTTGGGCACTATTGAAATGCGAGACATTGTATATCTCCTGGTGCTCATGCCACAGTGGTGGCATCCTACAACCCCAGGGCCTAGGAGATTAATAGGTTAGCCAGAGTAAGATAGGACTGACAGTAGTGAGGTGGCAGCTCTGATCCCTGCCCTCACCATGGGTAAGGATGACTCTGGGGGAGCTGTTCTGATTCCAAGTGCTGATAACAGAGATTTTTCAATCTGTAATACTCCTTTGAGAAATGATTAAGTTTTTTTCTTAATTACTAAGGATTGAACCCAGGGTTGCTATACTACTGAGAGAGCAGTATCTCCCCTCCTTTTTTTTTTTTTTTTTTTTTTTAATTTTGAGACTGGGTGTGGGAGGCCATCCTCTCACGTGATTTGAGTTACCTCCCTGGCTGGGCTAGAGGCGCTTAGGCACAGCTGTGTCAGAGCTTTCCCCACCCTTCTCAGGTCCAAGGGCTTGTCTGTGCAGAGGCTTGTCTGGCCACTACCCCGAAGACCCAATCGTTGCCCCTGACCTTGGGATGCTGCCCCCCTTAATCTTCATTGGATGGGATTTTCCCTAGAATTTTTTGTTCCCCAATAAAAATCCACTCCCTGGCGTGTTCTCTCTCTCTCTCTCTCTCTCTCTCTCTCTCTCTCTCTCGCTAGCCTCTTCAGTAAACCTCGCTACCACAATAGGTGGCTGGAGGCTGGGGCTAGGAGGAGCTGTCCTGAAGCTGGTTTAAAGGTAATTAGAGTCTTGACTCTTTAATTCAAAACTTCCTAGAGGTTTCTCACGTCTCGAACCTTGGTTCATGAAGCCGGCACTGGTCTCAGGCTAAAACAGGGCTTCTCTAAGCTTCTGAAGCTGGCCTTGCGCTTGCAATCCTCTTGCCTCAGCCTCCCAGGTCAGTGAGATTTCAGGTGTGTACCACCATACCCAGCCTTTAAGGTATGTTTGTGGGGGCAAGTGTGTGTGTGGGGGAGATCACCTTGATTTTGAGGTGGATTAAGCAGACTTACGGTGATTCTTGGAGGTCCCAAGTGGTAATATTGGTCAATGGGCTCCAGGCAGCTCCATCAAGGACCAAGCCAGGAAGACTTGGGCACCTGGCAGGCCACGAGTTAACTTGGGAACTGGACAGGGTCTATGTTGTGGTGTCCCTGGTAGGCTTTCCCTTCCATCCAGTCACACTGCTCTGTCCAGAGACATGAACTGCTCTTCAGCCATTAGAGGAAGTTTCAGTTTTATTTGCTCACTTGTTACATATTTTGCTTTTTTCAATGGGGGCCTAAGGATTTATTTAACCCAGCAGTCAAATCAGTCATTTAAAATAATAGGTACAACTTGTCCAAGTCGGAAAATAAAGCTTCTTGGTATGAGAAGACAAGCAGGGGAAATTGAGTAGAGGAAGCTGAACACATTTTACAGCAGGTTTACCCAGAGCTGGGTCCCCTTGCCTTTGATCTTTCCTTGTTCTGACACAGGCAGGAGTTCGAGCGCCTTCTGTTTGTTTTGATTAAAGCCAGCCTCCACCTTCCCCAGAGCCTGCCTGCCCTTCTGGGGACACAGACTGCATTCACCCTGAGCAGCTCTGCCCAAGCCTCTTGCAACTTTTATGAAAGGCGTTTTCACTTGGATTAAATGGGCACTGTGTCTGTGTGTGGTGTGTGAGGGAGAAAATGAATCACTTCAATTTGGGGTAAAGATTTAGGTGTTGTGTTTGTCCCACTCAAGTGCATAAACACATCAGAACTCATTAGAAACACTGGGGGCGGGGTCGGAGACTCAGCATGGGGAGGATGTGAACAGTGGAGCACATTTTCCATACATTAGACCTCAGAAAGAACTGGGCTCTGCCCTCTCACAACATCTTCTGGATCCAAAGGAAAGTTTGAGGTTTTACATTTCTGTTTGCGGTACAGGAAAAGGCTTATGATCTGAGGGCTTGAGTCAGTGAAATAACATTGCTTTTATACACATTTGCTTCGCAAGAAGTGCAGGAGTTGGAAGCGACCGTTGTGAAACATTATAAAGATTTTCTGGCAGAGGGAAAGGGATTTTTTTTTTCCTCCTCCCTCCCTGCAGAGGAAAAACAGTTCTAACGAGGAGTTACTTTGTAGTTTTAACTCCCATTCAAATACTCCCAGCCCTGGAGGCTGTGGTTGATCGCCCCCCCACAGCATCTTGATCCGGGTTTGGAGGGAGTTTTCCTGGCTTTCCCTCATCCTCCAAGCCCCCGTGGTCATGAGTTTGCAGAAGAGAGTCTTCCCCAGAAGGGAGACCGGTAAGTGGAGCTTCTTCATCTGTCTCAGGGGATTTATGGGGAGATGGATTGGAGGGGCTGATCATTTTTGACATCTTCTGGGAAGGGTGGAAGAGCAGTTTTTGTTACACTATGCAGTGTGTGTGTGTGTGTGTGTGTGTGTGTGTGAGAGAGAGAGAGAGAGAGAGAGAGAGAGAGAGAGAGAGAGAGAGACTGTGTGCACATGTTTGTGTGCACATGTGTGTATGCATGCCCATGTGTGTGCAGTAACAGTCCCTGACTTTCTATCCTTGCAGAGACTGGCTGAGCTCTACCATGTGCTTGGCAGAGGGGTAAAGGGACATATCATAGGACCCCCGAGGGGATAAAAGTGAGCCCTGGCTAGCATAGAGCTAAGTGCCCTCCCTTCCGTGAGTGTTGCAGGCAACACTGAGGCAGGGGCATTCACGTCTGAATGCTGTAGCTGTCAGGATCCCCATCAGCTGGGCTCCGGTTTCAGCAAAAGCAGAACAGAAGAGGGAGCTGCTCAGCTCCTAGAGGAGAATAGAGCAAATGTCTCTGGAGCACAGGGACCCCCAAGACTGGAGACTTGAGCCTTGCCTGGTAAATCTTAGAACTGGGAGGGGCCTCTGGTATCCTGGCTGGACCCTGCCTTCCTGCAGGTACAGCCCATTAGATGAGATCATTTCTTATAATAACCTTCTTTGCTCCAGAAAAATAAACAATGAGGCATCAGGGTAAAGGATTTTAACCCTTCTGCCCAGCTTTTAAAGTCAGTGCTGGCGAAACTTCAGTTCTGTTTTAACTTTGGCATAAAAGAATAAACACATGGTTTTCTTTAAAAAGGAGAATGAAGCAAGTCAAAGTCATATTCTGGCTTTTCCAGCTCCAGGAAGATATGGCTAAAGCCCTTGGGATCTTTTGCTTAGGTTCCATTCAAGCCTTTCCTGAATGCTGAAGAAAGGCTGTGGGTGGTAGGAACTGAGAACTGGGGCTGTAGTGTCTGGCCACCTGGGCTGAAATCTTGGTTCTGAGAGGAATCCTACTTGATCTTGGAAAAGGTATTTCACTTTGCTATGGCTCAGTTTCTTCCTTTGCAAAACAGCAATCATAAATTCTTATCATACAGGATGGGAGAAGCAATAAATGAGATAAAGCTTGTGAAGTGCCCTGGGCAGTTTGTGCACAATACAGTGAACATACCAACTCTCAGAAGCAGGCTGCTCCCCTATTCTGTCACACAACCATCCCAAATGTTCAGGGCTTGTGGATGAAAAGCAGCTGTGGCCTCTCTCTCTAGCTAAAAGCACTTGAAGTGCCCCTCTTTGGAGATACACCACGTGAGTGTATCTGATCCGGTATTCAATAGGTGCTCAGTATCTAAAGAAACATCATCTCCACATTTATTCACAGGGAAGTCTTACCACTTCCTGTCCCTGGCTGCTTTGCCTTTGGTTAGGTTTCCCTGGCAACAGACTCTGAGGCAGGGATTTGTGTGTAGGAAGTTCATTGCTGAGTGCTCTGGGAAGGACACCTGCGAGGGCGAGGGAGGCAGAACTGGACAGATGGAGGAGTGGGCTGTGATACAGTTGCTGCACTGGCTGATCCCAGGGGGTTTTGTACCCCTGTAATGACCAGTCATATCCTAGGAGCTGTGCTTGGAACTAGGGCATCATCCTGGGCAAAGTAGGTTGGAGGCAATGCCTGGCAACTCAGCAATGAGTGGTGACAAGCAACCCTGTGTTAGCTGTGGGAATGAACACCTTGGTTCTGGGGTGAGCCCACAACAGCCACTCAGTAAACTTGATCGTGTGCTTTCTTTTTGCTGAGTTCAGCTGTTTAGAAGATTGGGCCTGAAATACATGGACACCTGTCCTCTTCAACTCTGACATGATATTGGATAAGAGCTCTTCATAGCCAGAACTCAGAGTCCTCGCCTATAAAGTGGACAGAAGGGTGTTGGGCTATGGATGACTTCTAGGAACCCTTCCGGCTCTACCACTTCGCGAGTGCAGACTTTGAGCTTGCGATTATGGTGGTTGGTTGTGTCTCCAGGTGTAGTCCGCTCATGTGACTACAGATGTCTCAATTCCTTCTGCTAGAAAATAGGAATCAAGATCTCTGGGGATCCTTGTTATAAGACCAGCCATCAGTGGGGAGATGTTCAACTTGAAAAACAGAGGAAAGTTCTGCCTAGTCCTGGAGCTAGGTGGGGAGTGGCGCTGGAGAATTCTGCTGTCTACCTCCCCCACCCCAACATTTTCCCCAGGGGGTAAAAATGTAACCATATATCTTCAATAGTTAAGAGTATCTAATGTTGCCTGGGACAAACATAGATGTAGCTGGATTTTTTTTTTTACCATCCTTCCTTGACTACTTCCCAATTTTCTATTTATTTTTCAATATACAAAGAGTGAACTCACTTTTCCAAACACTTGGAATTCATTTTCAACAAATTATTTGTTTAGAGCTTTGTGTGCTCCTGGCACTGTGCTGGGATCTGGGGATTATTGGGACACATTAAACAAATATGTACATGCAACAATATAAAGGAAAAGAAGGCTAGGCTGTAGTGGGAGAACTGATCTAGCCTGGCTGATCAGAGGAGGTTTCGTTTGAGCTGTTTTCTGCAGGGTATGTGGGATGGGGAAGAAGATTCTGATATGATCTTTTAGTATCTCCTAATAAAAATCCACACATTCCAAGCCAGGTGCCATGGCAATCATCTGTAATCCCAGTGGCTGGAGAGGCTGAAGCAGGAAGATTGCAAATTCGAAACCTCAGCAATTTAGCAAGGCCCTAAGCAACTTAGTGACACCCTGTTGTTAACCACTGTGGCTCAGTGGCTAAGTGCCCCTGGGTTTAATCCCTGGTACAAATAATAATAATAATAATAATAATAATAATAATAAAATCACACATTCTAAAGAGGAAAAAAATGTTTGTGATGAAACATGGCCAAAATTTCAGTCAGTTATCAAATTTATTTCACCAGTGGAGGGGGAGATGGAGCATTGAGGAGGCCACAGCATCAGTCTGGGTTGTTCCTGAACATGAATCTGATCAGGGGAAACAGTGTGGGCAGACCTGGCATAGGGTCATCTGTTGGGGACAGAGTTGGAGAAGCCAGCCTTAGATGAAGGGGCAACACATTTTTTTATGGTTTGATTATGGGGTGCCCCCCAAGCTCCTGTGTTAATGGAGAAATATTGAGGTGAAACGATTGCATTGGGAGAGCTGTAACCTCATTAGTCCATCCTAGTTGGAATGGATGGACTGGGTGGTTACCATATGCGGGGGAGTGTAGCTGGAGGAGGTTGCTCCCTGCTGGTGCGCCTTGAAAGGGTTAATATCCCCTGTGGCCCCTTCCCTACCCTCTCTCTGCTTCCAGACTATCATGACTTGAGCGGTTTTCCTCCACCAATCCCTTCTGCCCTGAAGTGCTGCCTTACCTTTGGTCCAGAGCAATGGACTTGGCTAACTACAGACTGAGACCTTTGGAACTGTGAGCCCTGAATAATAAACTTTCCTCCTCTAAGTTGTTTAGGTGAAGTATTTGGTCACAGCAATGCAAAGTTGACTAAAGCAACATTGCACAACAGTGATGAGAAATGAAAACTGTTTCATACCTTATGGGTTTAACTAGCTGCCGCTGTATCTTTTTAAGTCTACTTCCATTCAGGCTCTTTTTCTTGCAGCACCTTTAAAAAAAAAAAAAAAAAAAAAAAACCCAGACAGCTACTTAGGAGGCTGAGGCAGGAAAATCACAAGTTAAAGGCCAGTCTGGGCAACTTAGTGAGACCCTATCCCAATATAAAAATAAAAAGGCCTACTGTATAGCTTAGTGTCAAGAGCCACTGGGTTCAATTCCCTGTACTGGGGGGGGGGGGGCTGGGAGGACTTGTTAGCTCAAGGAGTAAGAGCTTTTTCCTGGTGGGGCTAAAATCTCACTGTGTATCAATCATCTGTCTATGTTCCTCAGTCTGGCAGCCAACCCCCAACCTTGAGAGCCCACTTTATAAAGAGAGGCTCCCTTCTCCTGAGTTGACATAGGGTCACCATGGGCATGGCCTCATTTCATCTGCTCCACTCTTTGAGCAAAGGCTAGTTGTCTTTATTTGACAAGTGAACCAACACAGGGCACAGTGGCTTTCCCTGGACAGTGAGTGACAGGACTGAGATTTGAACCCAGGCAGGTGCATTCCATTCAAAAGTTTATGTTCTTTGCACGCTACATTGATGCTCAAAAGTAACAGTGATCTTTTACACACAGGTAGTTCTTCCCATGCTCATGTTCCCACTTGATGTTGGGTTATGGATAACTTCACATTTTCCTGCATAGATGTTAGAATCACCACCTTTAATGGCCTTAGATAAACTCTTCAGATGCCTGTGCCATGGTTTATTTTATTATTTCCCATATTATTGACTTTTTGGTTTGATTTCAATTTTATTTTTTCCAAAACATGATTATAAAGATTTTTAAACATGTGGAAGAGTGGAAAGAATTGTAGTTAATAACCACTAGCTAGTTTCTACAAAGAACATTCTTACTGTATTTCCTTTATCATGTGTAACCATCTCTCTGTCCTTCTGTCTATCCAAGCATCCATATTTTCTTAGATGTGTTTCCATGCATGTCAGCCATCACTATAAAATCCATCATAAAAATTAACTCAAATTTGAACAATATTTCTTGGCTATTCTCCTTTTAGAAGTAAAATTTACATACAGTGAAACACATATCTTTTATTTTAAAAGATAAATGCAGTTTATTGTTACATTAGTATTTACATAAAGAAGAAAAGCGGAGGAGTGGAGAGGAGAATAATTTGTACACCTGATTCTAAAGACACACATCAGGACATTTTGTGTGGTAGCAATGAGCTATGACTGGGCTACTTAGGGAAAATGTAATTTCAAGGCATTCTCAACCCCACGGTTTATCCAAGTTTACTTAACAAGAAACAATGATAACCTCCCATGTTACTTAGCTGCTACAAAGTCTGTTTCTAAGATGTTATTTCTTCAGAGTGAATGACCCCAATCAAGGAGAACTTGGCTGATAGATATCCTCACAGTGTGACTTCACCTGCAGATCATCAGTGTCACTGACTTCTTTTTATGATGACCAGCAAAATGCAATTATCTGTAAAGTAAGTAATTCATGAGCTAATTTAGGTATATTTGATCTTCAACAAAATGTCCGGAATAAAAAAATATTTGCTTTGGTGAGGTAAGACTGGTCAGGGGTCTGAAGTAAGAAATTTGTTAAGTTCCTGTCTTGCCTCCAGCATCCAGTTTTGCTCCCTTTGCAGTACTGATGGCTGAGTCCATTAGAGTCTTTTTAAAAAAATTATTTGTTCTTCGTAGATATACATGACAGTATAGTGTATTTTGACATATTATACATACATGGTGTATAACTTATTCTAATTAGGATCCCGTTCTTATGGGTGTACATGATGTGGATTTTCACTGATGGTGATTTGTATATGAAACACACATATCATAAGTGCACCATTCAGTTAGCTTTGACAAGTGTATACACCTGTGTAAGCTGCACATACCCCTATCAAGATATAAAACATTTCCACCACCCTAGAAAACTCTCTCATGCCCCTTCTCAGTTGCTTTGTTTTTACTGATATTATATAATATAACATATCATTACATTTAAAGGCTTAGTTAAATACAGTATGGTATCTCTTTTGTCCTCCCTGAGCCATGAGGGCAGAGTCCTTGCTTGTAGAGACCTCAGCTGTAACCGTCTCACTAAGTTGCCCAGACTGGCCTTGAACTTGTGATTTTCCTGCCTCAGCCTCCGAAGTAGCTGTCTGTTTATTTTTTTAAAAAGGTGCTGCAAGAAAAAGTGTGCGCTCATGCATGTGCGGGCTTGCAGTGAGCTTGTCCATTCGTCCATTTGTTTTTTTGCATCTGTGTCTATGTGTTGACCACAGTGACTCCTCTCTCCTGCTTTCCATTGCACTCCCAATCCTTTCCTCTAACAGCTATTTAGTATTCGCTTTGTGCCAGGTACTGTATTAGATGCCAGAGCTACAGGGGGAAACATAAGACCTTGTTCCTGGCACCAAGGAACTGACAGTTACTGGATAAGGCACACAGAGATGAGCGAGATCAGCACGGAATGCTTAGAGAGTGCCAAAGGGCAGCTGGTAATTTACTGGGTGAGTTGGGAGACAGGGTTGGGGAAGGCTTCCTGGAAGAGGTGACTTTGAGCCAAACCTTAAGAAACATGTCGTGAGTTTGTTGCACGGAGGGTGCAACATGCCGAGGTGGAGGAAGCAGGGAACATCTGGAAGAACTTCAAACTGAGGGTGGGGGGACAAGCCTGAGACCTTGGGCAGGGATTTAAAATTTTTACATATTGACTCAGTCATGTTAGGACAATAACAAATAAAGAAAAAAGGGATTTCTTCATCTTTTAAAATGTTGCTTTCCAATGCAAGGCAGGAAGCAGCCGTTCTTCAGATGATTGTGTGGGCAGAGAGATTGAAAAAGTGGGATGAAAAACCGTCTGGCACGGCCAAGCACGGTCCACCTCTGACTCCACCCTTACCCAGTGTAAAAACACATGGGAGGGGCCTGTCCTTCTGTTGGGGCATCTCTGGCTCTCTGTAAGAGCCACAAAAGGTGAGGGACCCAGCTGCCTCTGGAAATCTTAAGACCCCACTGAATACATGGCTCTTGCCAAACCCTTGCTCAGTGGAACTGTCCTGTCCTTCCCCTCAGCCCCCAGGAGTGTGCTTCATTGGGACCCAGCCTTTTCCTTCTGCCAGGTCGAGAGGCAGGATGCTGGTGCTTTGTAAACTATCTTAATCTTGACCTTAAAAAGCACCACCCAAGCTCCTACTGCTCCCTCTAGTTCTGGTGTCTTATCTTTTCTAAGCCTGTCCATGTGATGGGGGATAACGGGGTCGGCAGGGATCTCCAGATGCTCAGCTTGTTGATGTTGATTTACTCTGCATTTGTTACAAGGTCAGGGACTGCCTGGACTTTGTTGTCAGATAACAAAGCCAGGTTCACATCCTGGCTGTGCCTTGAGAAAGTTGTTGCACAGTCCTATGACATTTCTCTGTCCCTTCCTCTCAAGGACATGGGGGATAATTTGGTACTAAGCCTACAGGCTAATTGTGGAAGTAGGGACTGTGCTGATCGACCATGCTTGGCGTCCTCTGACCCACAGCAAGGGCTGCACAAATGGTTGTTGTTACTGTTACCAATTAATCCACCAGGGCTCTGCATCCTCGAGCGTTTTTCTTTGCCCTGGAACTGTGAATGAAACCAAGTGATTCTGCTGGTCCAATCCAAGGGGTTATTAGTGCTCTTGGAAACTAACCTCTCTTCCCTTGGAGAGAACATTCTTACTATTTCCTAGTCTGTGGCCTTGATGAGCTAGGATAGAAGAGGGTATGTATTAAAGTGCCATTTAAAACTGAGTCTGATCACATGAGTTGGATGAAGGCAATGTCTGTAAGAACTCTTTGTAAACTCTCAAGTACAAACAAATGTAGAAACTCATTATGTGGCATTAGTCATTTATTTATTCATTCAGTTATGCATTAATTCAGTCAGTAAATGTTTATTGAGCCCTTATGGGCCAGGCATGTTCTAGTCTTGGGGCCCCTGCAGGGAACAAGGCTGATGTGGTCCCTGATGAGGGCTCATGCTCCAGATGGAGCAGATGGATGATGCCCAAGTACCTAAATAGACTCTGAGGATGCCTTTCAATGGTGGCAAGTTCGATGAAGAAAACCAACAAGGAAGATGTGACAGTACTGAGGGCTCATTTAGATTGAGTGGACAGGAAAGGCCATATTTAGGATGTTGAGATAGGAAGAAGTCAGCCATACAAAGATCTGGAAGAGGAAGCTTTGGGAAGAGGGAACAGCTAGGGAAAAAGCCTTCGTGCAATGTGAGTTTGGCCTGTTCAAGAACAAGCTAGAATTCCGAGGTGACTGTGAAATGCAATAAGAAAGAGGGCAAGAGGTGGGAGCTAAAGCTGGGAGGACAGTCAGCAAGGAGATCATATAACTGCTTTGGGCCATGGTAAGGAACTTGGATATTACTTTGAAAAAGCGATGCAAAGTGTTAGGAGGGAATAGGTAGAGCACAGGGCAATTTTAAGTCAATAAATGCATTCTTTTATTTGATACTATAATGGTGGATAAGTGACCCTATGCAATTGTCAAAACCCATAGAATAATAATACAAAGAATGAATCCTAATGTCAACCATGAACTTTAGTGAATAATCATATGTCTACACGGTTGATCAGTTGTAAAAATGTAACATGCTAATGCAGGACGTAAATAGTAGGAGAAACTCCATATGTGTGTAAATAAAGAGGGTATGTGGGAACTCTGTACTTTCTGCATAATTTTTCTGTAAACCTAAAACTGCCCTGAAAAAATGAAGTCTATTAAAATTTTTGAAAAGTCTTAAAAAGCAATGCAAAGTCCTTGACTATTTTATGTAGGTGAGTACTATGATCCGATTTATATTTGAAAAAATCTAGCTAGCATTGTGAAGAAAATGGGTTACAGAAGTCCATGTAGGAGCAAGAAGCCATTTAGAAGGTGATGTAGGAATCAAGGATGGATTAAGAAGGTAGCAGTGAACATGGAGAGAAGTGGATGGGTTTGGTCTGTCTTCTGGGGATGGAACCAACAGGAATCACCAATACATTGGATATGATGAAGAAAGTCAGACAGGAGGGAAGTCAGCATTCTAAGAAGGTTTATTCTGGCAGGCAATTTTCTAAGACAAGTATGATTACATTCAGTCCTCTAACAATCCTCGTGAGGTAGATAGCATCACAGTAACCACCCAATAGATGAGAAGAGCAGGCCACCAAGAGGTGGTTCTTAACCTGCCTACAACTATGCGTCACCTTCCAGGGACAGATGGTACCAAATGAATCCAGGAATTCTAGCTTCAGAGCCCTTGTTCTTAATGGGGTTTTGTGGAGTTCAAGTTCAAGGCCAGCCTTAGCAACTTAGCAGGTCCCTGTCTCAAAAAAAAAAAAAAAAAAAGGATATATGTGGGGCAGATGGTGTAGCTCAGTGGTAGAGCATCCCTGGGTTCAATTCCCAGTACTGAAAAAATAAAAACCCAGAAAAACAAAAACTAAAAACAAAATTATGGAAGTCTGGGGAAGAAGCAGGTTTTGTTGAGGAGAAATCAAAATCTCTACTGGGCAATATTACTTTTGAAATATATTTAGTTTCTAGGAAAGTGAATGGTGGGGAAAACGTTAGAAGCCAAGGGCAAGTCCAGGGATGGAGACATGAGTCTGGGAGTTGACACACATGCACGCGCACATGCTCATGCACCTGCATCAACCGAACCAGTCCCCGAGATTTGTTATAACTGCATAGTGTATTAGTGATGGAATATAACTTTGAAAGGATGCAAGCCCATAAAGGGTAAGTTGAAAGAAGGAAAAGCCAGAGAGAAGACCCATGGTTAATACAGAAATTAGCTAGAATTTTCATACAAAGTTAAGTGTAAGGCCTTGGTTTGAATATGAATGTTGTGGGTTGGTGAAGGAAGGACCAGCCCTAAGTGGGACTCAAGGGACCAAAATATTATAACCTCCCACAGGAAACACATTTCTTGGTCTTAGGGTCTTCTCTGGGCCTTCAGATCTATATCCACAAACATGTTCTTACTATTAAATCGGAAGTCCTGGCTTCAACCTTGTCTGTAAATTGAAAATGCCAACTGGGCAGAGAACTTGTTATTATTATATCATGGTGTTAACATTTCTAGTTGGAATTTTAAAATTATATTCTATGTCATGATAATATAGTTTGATGACCTAATTTTCACAGCATAAAGACTTCTTGAGGATTTTTAAAGAATACTAAATAATTGTTGGCTTAAAACTCTAAGCAGCCCTCTCAGATTGTTGGATTATTGTTCCCGTTGTATGGATGTGGAAGCTGAGGCTCAGGGAGGTGAAAAGACTTGCCACAGTTCACAATGTTGGTTAATGTAGCAGCTGTGGCCTTAATACTGCTCTGACTCAAAAGCCTTTTTATTCTTCTGTTTGATCTGATTAGGTGACCCTGTTGCAGTTTTCCATTTGCCTTCTGAGTATTTTGCACCACAAACATGCATTACCTTTGTAATTTAAAAAAAGAGGAGGGGGGAATATCAGAAGAATATACAGGTTGTTGGTGATGAAACTTTGGCAAGCATCAAATTAAATTAAATAGATTTCTGAGCTCTGTGGAATGAGGTGAGCCAGTTTCCCCCTGGGACATATGGGGCTTCCTGACTTGCAGGGAGCATCGCCTGGGGCAAAGTTGAAAGGCTTCAAGGCACACAAACATCATTTCATAGCAGCAGTGTGCCCAAGAAAGGCAAGTGGTTCTCTAAGCTTTGGTCTTTCCACCTGTAAAATGGGTACAAACAGAACCTACTTCATGTAGTTGCCGAGAGGACAGAGAACTCTTTGGAGTGTATAACACATAAAAAGTCATCTGTCGGGCTGGAGATGTGGCTCAAGCTGTAGCGCGCTCGCCTGGCATGCGTGCGGCCCGAGTTCGATCCTCAGCACCACATACCAACAAAGATGTTGTGTCCGCCAATAACTAAAAAATAAATATTAAAAATTCTCTCTCTCCTCTCTCACTCTCTCTTTAAAAAAAAAAAGTCATCTGTCATCTGGTATGTATGTATGTGTTTGTGTGCATGTGCATGCACGTGCTTGTGTGCAGGTGTGTAGAATAGGGACAACAGGGAAGATCCCATGGAAGCAAATTTTGATCAGTTTTCATGCTAAGGAAAAATTAAAATAATAATGAAAGGAGCAGTGGTTCTTTCCAACATGACATGTCTGCAGAGCTGTTAGCAGGGAGCCTCCTAGATTGTCACATTCTCTCCATAACACTCTGTGGTAGGAGTTTCTAATTTCATTTGGCCGATGTGAAAACTAAAGCTGAGATGTGACCAAGACTGCTCCGGAGGGCTAGGCTCATGGTTCTAAGCGAGGTGTGGGGCTGTTCCTGCTGTGTTTCCCCCTTTCTCTGGGCACAGTGAGCTGGCCTGTGGGGTGCTGGGCAGGTGGAGGACCTTCATGAAGGGCACAGCTTGAGGTATGGGCCACCCTGTATGTGTCAGGGTCAGGGAAGGGTCCCAGCTGCACTGTTGAGGAAATTCACCTCTGGTGGTGGGGAAGAATGGGTGGTTCAAAGACAGAGGGAGAGGCAGGAGCTGGACTCAGACACAGGAGTCAGAGACGGCTTAATGTTGGAATAGGAGAGAGGCTGTGGGGCCTCTGTAGGCCACAGGATCCAGGAAGAATGAGGCTGGCCTCCAAAGGCCTGGGGTACAGAATCACAGCCCCTTGCCAGACAGAGCCATGGTAGGCGATGCCTGTTCTGATCCCAGATGCCCTGGGCTGAGGAATTTCAAGAGAGGCTGTGGGTGGTACAGAGCAGGCAGCACTGACTGATGCCCCCCATTCCTGCACTTCTGAAATTCTTCCCCTGCACGCCAGACTCAGCCCTACAATGTGGCACTGTCCCCAGAGCCTGCCAACAAAGGCACCCCTATGTCCAGCATGCCCTCCCGGTGCCTCCTGTGTGACCGTATCCTGGTTTCCCCAGCAGTGGCTGCACCTCCACAGCCATGCCTGGAATTTCAAGAGCTTCCTACAGTTTGCACCTACACCCTCATTAAAGCCCCCAGGAGCCCTGCAGCATTTAGTGGTGAGCGTCACAAAACATTCTATTTTTCAGAAGAGAGGGCCACACAAAGGTCCCCGTTGGTCACATGGGAACAACTCACAGAGGCCCATGCTTGGGAGAGATGTGTGGGATGCTCTCTGGGGGCAGCGGGGTTAAGTGTCACCCTGAGATTAGACCATCTGAGGGGACATGCAAGGGAAAGGCATTCTGATCATGTGCCGCTAAACTCTATAGGACACACAGAGGTGTCATGTCCCTTTAGGTTGTGGTTTTCAACATGCTTTATCTAAGTTAGGCCATTGGCCCTTGAACTTGGGCATGCACCAGAATCACCTGGGGGGCTTGGGAGTTGCCCAGAATGTTGGTCTCACCCTCAGGACTGGGGCCAGAGAATTTACCTTTTTAGCAGGTATTGCTGCTGCTGGTGATGGCTTAAACACCAGACTTGAGGACATTGCATGTGCTACTGAGAGCCAGTTTGATTTAAGATAAGTCTGGCCCAGAGAGGCAATGGGACAGAGCCTGGGCTTTGGAGTCAGACTCCTGGTGTGGTATTTGGCGGGCTGTGTGACATTGGAGAAGTTGCTTGACTTTGTTGAGCCAGTGATTAGTGTTGACTCCAGGTCACCAAGCACAGAGCGCAGTAAGTAGGAACTCAATGAACTTTGGGACAGTGATTTTTCTCTGCCTGTAAAATGGGTATGATAATATTCACTGGATTTTCTGGTAGGAGGGTGAGAGATAAAGTTTATGGAAAGCTCCTGTCACGTGCCAGTCACATCATAGACCCTGAATGGTGTCTGTTACTTCCCTGCCCTTCTTCTGGTCACTTCTGTGCTATCCAGGGAAGGCGGGAGAAAACTGGGCCTGGAACACGGAGCCTCTCGCTTGGGTTCTGCAGCTCTGGAAGGGGCCTGCCTCCCACGTGTTCCCTGCCAGCCCAGCAGATGGTGGACTTTGTTCCGAAGCTGAGCTTCTCGGCCCTGGCAGACCCCTTTTTGGACCAAGTCTTTTCTCATGGAGATGTCAGATGGTGACAGTGGGGAGTCTTTGAGCAAATCTGTGCCAGGATGGACACATTTGCCCACAGTCACCTGTCAGAGCAGGTGGCATCAACAGTATCTGACTCAGAGTCCCTTCCATTGGAGCTGAGATGTGACTCAGGAGCTGGCCTCTGTGTGAGGAGGGAACATCCATTGCTCACTCTTTGACCGATCCCACTCGGCCTTGGACCCCAGGCCGTTCAGAGATAGATGGTGCTGCGGTCCCTACTGGGCAGTTGGAGAGAAAAATAAGGAAGGTGGCAGCTCTGGGGGGCTATGCAAAGGAAAGTCGATGGGCACCAGGTGAGTGATCCTGCAGCCACCTGCACCAGGGGGCTGTTCCTGAGGTAAAGAGCTGGTTTCCCTGGCCTCCATGGGGGCGGTTCTTGGTTGCTGGGTCTCAGTTTCACATTTGAAAGTCACACTGGGGTCAGGACAGGAGCAGAATGGAGAACCCCTGTGCACAGTGGGCTGGGGAGGAGGCTCCGGGGTCTGGGGGTGGGCAGAGGGATGCCGCTTGTTCTGGCTCTGCAGTGCTGAGCTGATCCTGGGATTTCTCGTCTTATCCTTGGTACTGGGAATGTGGAAGGAGTCGGGAGAAAGGAAGCGAGGAAGGCAGAAAGGTAGGGGACTCGTGAAGGCACCTGTGAGGCTCTTCCTCTTCCAGGTGGGCACGACTGACCGTGACAAGAGTGTTCTCTCTGCTTGTCAGCCACTCCACTCCACAGGACGGTCCTGTGACTGTGTGTCACGTTGGTTCTGTCCCAGTGCTGGCTTTCCTTTGGTTCATGAGCGTGTTTGTTTTTGTTGTTGGGGAATGAGGCATGAGCAGAATGGGGTTCCCCAAGGCCAAGGGGAAGCATTGGTTTCTCCCGTCCATATCCAGTAAAATGGTCTCTTTTCCAGACAGAGCTCCATCATTGTCCCAGGAGCCAAGTACAAGCCGTGCAGGGCTCCCCAAAGCAACCCTAGGAAGCTGCTCCCTGTGGCTCTCCTTCCTCTGTCACCAAACTCCCTAGAAGGGAGAAGACTCTTCTCCCCTTTCTTCCTAACAGCCCTTACTGTGTGCTGTTCAGTTAGTGTTGATCAACGCTTATGAGAACAGTAGAGGGCACCTCCCCTTCCTGTGAGCTGTCAGGGTGGGTCAGTCTCTTGTTGCTATTCACTTGTTCAATGCCATGAGGTTTATTACTAATATTTAATGCTCCAACAATTTCCTGAAAACCCTCCAAGCTCCAGGCACTGTGCTAAAATCTTCACGTTCATTACTTTGCCCCAGCCTTACAGCTCATTGGGGTGCCCCCAAACTGAAGAGTAAGGATCACTCAGCTAAAGAGAGGTGTACCCAGGACCTGAGCCCCCAGCTGATGTGACCCCCAATTCCATGCTCTGTGACATGCCTCAACAATGTTTATATTCTCCAAACACCAAATTGTCATTATATGCACAGAGTTAAAAAAAAAATAACGGTTGGATTACAATTACCCAAAGCAGTTATTTTCAAATTCTTCTTATCCACAAACCATTTTAGAATTAAAATCGTTCATGAATAGTCACATATAAATGGCTAAGGCAGAACTGTTTTGGCAGAAGGCAGGCCAAAAGCTTGAGACTGGCCCTCATGTCAGGGCTTTCCCTCCTTTCTGGATCCCAGCCTGGCTCAATGCTTGGGAAGTTGGTGGGGGGATGTGCTCTTTGCGCTGAAATCCACTCTCCAGCACAGAGGGTCCTCATTCCTGAAGGGGCTTCTTGGTTCTCCATGATTGCTCATCATCCTGATTTGGCTTTTGGGTCCCTCTCCTCTCTGCCATATCCCTGGGCTCTGCAGTCACCAAGAGATTTGCTCTGACCTGGATACAGAAGGCTCATTCCCTTATTCTGCTCTCAAGCCTCAGCTCATGGCTTAGCTCCTTGAACTGCCTTTCCTAACCAAAACTCCAAATGCTTGGAGCCATTTGTTTATTTTGCCTCTGTGGATATTTTTCTCCCCATATGCAGGGGTATGTGGCAATTTACACTGAATTACCACTTCAGGCTGTGGCAGATTATTCCAACCTTTAATGTGTGACTCCCCACAGGAGGAATATTATCTGTTTACACATCTGCCACCCTCAATAGTCTATAAAAGACTGTGTCTTCATCTTTGATATAGTGTCTGATATATAGTGAATCTTAGAAAACAATGATTGCAGAAATCAACAGCATCGAGAACAACAACTTTAACAAGTGCAAGCATACCTTATATTTGCATTGTCCATTTGGTATAGCAATGCATTTATATATATAACTTTTTACATTAAAACACCACTCTGTGTAAATAACCACATACTCCTGTGCATAGGGGAGAAAAATAGCCATGGAAGCAAAATTTAAAAATAGCTCCAAAAGCTTGGAGTTTGGGTTAGGAAAGGCAGCTTGAAATCAGGGATTCACTTTGACCTTTTCTTTTGCATTTCTATTAAAATCAGGATAAATGTATGTCAGTTTTGTAGACTAGGCAAGGTGGCTCAGTGTATGCCAGAAACATGGAGGCATCTCTGCAGGAAACAGCAATGGAGCAGATGGGGGTGCTGAGCATAGCTTGTAGATGAGCAGGCCACCTTTGTGGCAGGGCAGAGTCCTCGGGAACTGTGGTGCTTGTCACACTTGGAGATGCTGGAGAAGTTTGTGTTGTTTGTGTTGGCTAGAAGCAGCTTGCAGGGCTGGTAGTGGCTCTGCATGATGACCTAGATGCTGGGGACTACCCAGAATAAATATCCACATAGGTCTTGCCTGTGGCTTAGGTTTGGCATGCAAAGCATGATGGACAGGTACAGAGGTGGGATGTGGCTGTCCTGCTCAGCCACCTGGAGGTGATCACCACCAACATCATCTTCATCTCCCTACTGCTGGGATTCTGGGAAAGGACTCATAGTATCTCATGTGACAAAGCAAAGTTAGAGTTAAATCTGAGCCCTTTTCTCAATCTTGCATCTGTGTCTGAAAAGTTCCAACAGGAACTTCAGAGCCCATTCTAGCTCCCACATCTGGAAAATTGTAAGTTTCTTGAAGAAGGATGGGCAAATGCAGCAAAAGTCATCTATATATGAAGAGGTCAGGGAAGGGAACTAGGGGAAGAATCAAAGCAAATATCCCATATGAAGCTGCTGTGAGAAATCGGAGAAAACTTAAAAGTTGTGGTTTTCAAACATGATCCTGGAGTGGAGTGAAAATGCATTTAGTGGTTTGTGACCAACTTTATATAAATATATATGTATATATATATTTACATAAAATATATTCATATATTCATATGTATATATATTTACATAAATATATATATATATATATGAATGGGATATATCAGAAAGCATCAAGGTCTTGGCAAAATTATACTTTATATGATTTTTTTGTGTTTTTACTTTATTATGCCATAGTGAGGGTATTGCTCCATGAAATGTATGCTTTAGTGCTTTAGTTTAATACGCACACACACACACACACACATACACACACACACACACACACATATATATATATGTGTTTCCCCTGCATTGAGCTAATTGCCAAAAACAGATAATAAAAGTGGTGTAGTGGTGTGTGTGTGTGTGTGTGTGTGTGTGTGTATGTGTATTCATATGAGATTTTACACACTCACACATACAGAGTCATATGCCACACAATGACATTTTGATCAATTTCATTCAATGTCAGACTGCCTGTACCGATGGTTCAAAGAACACTTAAAACACTGTATAACTGATTAAAACAAGTAAAAATTTATTTAAAAGAAAATACTGCCACATTATATACTAGCTTACAAAGTCAACCCCAATACATGCCCACAACTAAAATGTGCTCAAGACACAGCCAATCAAATTGGAATTTCCTAATAAGAAATTCAAGAAGACAAACTTGAAAATTTAGCTCCATGGAAGAATGAAATTAGTGATAGCAGTTTTCTGAAGAATTGAGTTTAAACTGGAAGTCAACTACAATTATAGAATAAAATAACAACAGTTAGAACATTATCTTTCAAAATTCGTGGGTTGTGGCCAAAGGGACATTCAGAGGAGAAGCCTCTGAACTTTAAATAATAGTGACAATGGTGACCATGGTGGCAATAATAGCCACCCAACAAACTGGGCTAAGAGATCTTATATTTCACTTTGTTATCATAAAGTTGCAGTGAGGTTCTCCTGGAGGCATCTCCATTTTATAGGTGATTGAGTCACAAAAGATTCAGCAAACTTTTAGGGTCAGACACAGTGAATGATTGGACTGGTACCCAGGTTGACCTGGCTCTGAAGCCAAGCACATCACTACCACACGAAGTGCTTCTGTTTCTAAAGTAGAGTGACTAGGTCTGAGGAAATAAGTCACAAACGCTAGAGGATATAAAAACAGAGCAAAGAAAATACAAAAGGAGTAAGAAGGGGAAAAGTAAGTAAAACAGCAATAAAGTCTATTAGGAAGCAAATCAAAAAGAGCAGTAGTTGTTTTTTCATTACTTCTAAGAACAGATCCTTGGAAGGGACCAACAGAACAGGTAGCCTGTCAACAGAACAGGTGGACTTCGGTAAAGACAAGGCAAAGCCAAAAAGAGGGGCAGTGTCAGAAATACGTAGCCCTGGTGACGCGACCCACAGCAGGTGCAAAGCGTCTCAGAAAGTTTTTACAGTCATGAGTCTGGGATGAAGAACCCTACACTATAGAAAATCTGAGTAGAAGGGCAATTTCAGGACAAGGTAAGTGATCAAAATTAACAAAGAAAAATATTTTAAAAAGTTGAATAGACCCACATTCAGGGAAGTCACTGAAGAAATTTCAAAGAACTACCTAAAAGTGATGCCAGAACCAAAAGATTTTTTGGAAAAATTAATTTAAGCCTGTTTACATCAGATATATTTTAATCTATTAAGTGGTTTCAGAAAGTGGGAAGAGACACCCAACCTACACAAGATGAAAGGATGGACCACTTATTTCTTTTCTTCTCCTCCCTCCTCTTCCTCCTCCTTCTCCTCCTCCTCTTTCTCCTCTTCCTCCTCTTCTTCCTCCTCCTCCTTCTTTTTTTTTTTTTTTTTTTTTTTTTTAATTAGAGCATTGTAGTTACACAGAGTTGTAGTTGATCCTGAAAGAATCCTACATGCAGGGAATTCAATTTCAGTTCACATTCCTTTTCCCTCCCCCTCCCCCTCCCCCTTCCATTTCCCTTTCTCTACTAATCTTCCCTTCACTCATCTATTTCTGATTGGTTCCTTCTACTTATTTACAAAGGTGAAATACCTTGTGGTATATTATACACATAGCATGATTTAAAAAAATTCATTCATGAAGGATCACTTTTATTAGCAGATGTAGATACAAAAATCCTACAAAATATGAGCAAGCTACATCTAGTTCTCAGTTAAAAAGTACATGGAGCTGGGGTTGTGGCTCAGTGGCAGAGCACTCGCCTAGCACGTGTGGGGCCCTGGGTTCGATCCTCAGCACCACATAAAAATGATTGAATGGAATAAAGATATTGTGTCCAACTACAACTAAAAAATAAATATTAAAAAAAGTACCTGCTGTGATCTAGTGAGACTTAAAATAAGAATGAAATGCAGGGGGCTGGAGCTTAGGCAAGCCATTCACATATTTCTTCACTTCAGCAAATCACGAGAGGAAAGGTCCATACTAGTGCCAATGAGCCGGAGAGTATTAAATAAACTACTTGATTTTGAAAAAACTTTCCAAGGTAAAATTAGTAAAAGATACTTCCTTATATGATAAAAATTAATTTCATCTCACTATATTAGTCATGGTCCTACTTACCAGAGAATGTTAGAGGAATTTCCATTAATGTCTGGAAAAAGACATGGAAAATCTGTATTGTCATCATCACTTATGAGTTTTTTTAGAAATCTGGTCAGTAAAATTAAAAAATATATAAAGTCAGATGAATGGTACAAACTTTATTAAATGAAAGAAGTTTATTAACTTTCAGAGATCACACAATTGGAAACTCAATACAAGCTATTGAATAATGACAGAACCAATAAGAGATCTCTAAGGTTTTCAGTGATGAAATAAATATTAAAAAGTCATAAATTACTTACATGTGAAAAATAACCAAATAGATGATACATTTTACCAATGATTCAGTTTAGTATATAAATTAAAATGTTGAGAAATACATGCAAGTAGAGATTTTTTAAAGCTTAAATAAAGAAGAATATAAAATTTGGTTGAAGGTCCGAAAAGAAAATTTGAACAAATATAAAAACAAAAAATGATTTTAAAAATGTCTCCAGATGGGAAAACGTTTCTCTACAACTTGTCCATAAATCTGAGACAATTCCAATCAAAATTCTATCCAGATATTTTAGAACTTAAGAAAATTATTTCAGAATTATTAACTGATAGAAATTAGTCATGGATTTTACTTTTGTTCCCCCAAATAGACAACCTTTGTTTTTCTGATGGTAACTGTAATATTTGACCACTATAAAAATAAAGCAAGTACAAGAAATTATCACATGGAAAGGAAAGACTCCTTGTGAATACCACTTTCTGGTGCCTTTCAGGAATCTTAATTGTTTGGTGTTTATTTGTATAAGTCCATTTTAAAAGTAAAACTAAATCAATACAACTATGTTATGGTATTTCTCATCCTTACAATGTATTGTGTATATCTTTTCCCTATATTTCCATGTTATTGGCTATATATACTCCCTTGTATGAAAATATCATGATAGAGTTAAAACCTCTCACTGATGTACGTTTAGTTTGTTTATACTCTTTTAGTATTTTCTTTTAAAATTTCTCCCATTCTTTCTCATTCAGTCACATATCCAAGGAAGTTGGACCACCATGAGCTAGGCTTTTCATATATACTATTTTTTTAGTCCACTTTTTTTTTTTTTTTTTTTTTTTGGTGCATGCTATGTGCCAGGCAGACAGGCTAGGAACCTCTTCCTTTCTCATCTTCACAGTGGTTAGCATTGCCATCTCCATCTTATGGACAGCTAAGCCATAAAGGCGTGACATAATTTGCTTCACGTTCTCAGATAAGAAGTGGCAAATCTGACATTCAGTCTAAGGCCGGCTCTCAGCCCGTAGGCTTGCGTCTGCATTCCTAGTTCTCCTTTCTCCCACTTACAGATGGCACCGTGTGGAACCCCCCATGTGTGGCTCTGTGTGGACGATCACTCATTCCCCTCTCCGTGGCAGTTACCGAGGGTCTTTTACATGTGAAGCCCTGCTCTAGGCCCTGGGTTTCCATGAGGAGCGAGCCCTGGACAGCCCCTTCAGAACAATGATGGAGAGACAGGCCCTGTTTGAATTGATCTAGATTCTCCTTAAGATCAATTATATAGTCCACTTCCACCATCTTGGAAGTAGTACGTGCTGCAGGAAAAATCCATTCTGATTCACCCTGTGTCCCAGGGTCTTGTCCATGGCCATGTGTCAACAGGCCGGGAGCCCCTTCTAGATACCACACTTGCCGAAGGTACCTCAGTTCTTAGGGACTCTCCACAGCAGCAGCTTCCAGAATGTCTTCCCTGAAGGCTCTGAATTGTCTTCTGCTGAGGTCAGCACACTCTGACGGGTGTCAGTCCGGTACTTGGAGCCCTTCATCCTGTGGCCCTAGATGAGGTGGCTTCTGTGGGAATATTTCACGTGATGATGGTGCAGGGAGAGCCAGTTAGAAGGGGTCTCTGAGACACTCAGCGCCATTCATTTACTGAACAAGCAGATGTCTCTGCACTGAGCCAAGCCCCAGCCTAGTTCATAAGACAGAATCTCTCCCCTCCAGGACAGGTATAAAATGACACAACCGCTCACTTGGCCAGCTGGGACACTGAGGCCCAGAGGTGCCCAAGTCTGTCTCCCCAGTCCTCTGCTCCATGCCCAGAGGCGAACATAGCACCAGTCCCAGCCACAGGCCCACAGGGCCCTACGAAAGCTATGCCTTTAGGAGGAGAAGGAGCCGTACAGCTCTTCCCTTCATTTCCTTATCACTGAGTCACGCTTCACTTCAAGACACATAAAGACCCCCTGGACTGGAATGACCAAACTTTAAAAATCGCCTTTGATATAGGACACTGTCAGAGAATTCAGCCATCTAACACACATCTGATCCACTAGCTCCCCTTTTCTCCATATGGTTATCGACCCTCCCAAAGTTCTCCAGGGAATGAAACATATTTGATCCAGACGGAAAGACTGTGGCCTTCCCCCAGTTGTTGGCTTTGTCCAGCACGATGACAGTATAACTCTGTTTCTCAACCGGTCCTGGCTGAGTGAGAAGAAATGACCATTGGAGGAGGAAGAGAGGGACAGAGGGAGGGAGGAGGGAGAGAAGGTCCCAATCCCAAAGCTGTCGGGTGGAGGATGCACCAGGGATGGAGAAAATCTGGCAAGAATTTGGCAAGTGTTTATGGAGCTTGAGGCCAAATAAGGGAAAGCTCATTAGTTGTGACCTTTGAAAGGGAGCCGGCGGGGAGGGTGGCATGGGCCTGCCCCCAGCTCTGCTGACATTTGGTTCCATGAGGGAGCGATAGCTGGTCCCACTGTCCTGAGCACAATTACCCAAGCTCAGCTGAACCCTGTGACCACAGTGCTGTGTTTTCAATTATTCCTCCTCCTCTCCCTCCCTGTGCCAGGCCTGGAGGGAAAGCGGTCCCCACAGAAGTCCGACGCTGCTTCTCTACCACAGCCCCATGGCAATTGTTCTTTACCCTCTTTTCATTTTCTGTAATGACAAGGCTTATTTTGAAGACTGTCTCTGCTGACTTTGGTTGGGGGTTAATACCGCCCCTTCTTCCCCAGGCATCAGCACACTCCCATTCAGCCCCGCCCACCCGCCTGCCTTGTCCAAGAGCCGAAGTGGTGGATCCTTCTGGAAAAGCTTATTAAAAAAAAAAAAAAAAGACAGAACTCATGAAGCACTCCTGAGAATGTCCCCACCCCACCTGGGATCAGCAGTTTCCACCAAGGAATCCGACCCTTCTGCTTCCCGAGAGCCTGCTGGCAGCCAGCCCTTACTCCCTGAGGGAAGCACGTAGCGTGGCACCTGGCCCCAAAGGCCCCACAGAGGGTTTGTCACGGAAAATGGTCAGTGAGGGACTTGTCACCTCTGGGAGAGTCGCTGTGGGTCAGGAGAGAATATGGAGGGGAAAGGAACTGGGTTTGCATTCCAGGATTCCATGGAGACTGGGGCAATGTTTGGTGGAACAAGAATACCAGAGCCTGGCACTAGAATGGGGACAGGGAGGAGAAGAGTTCAGCTTTGACTGGGACTTGGAGTAGGATAAGAAAGCAGATTAAAAAGCTCTCTTGGCCTTTGTACGTGATTGTTTTTCATGCCTTAAGCCAGTGGAGTGAAGAACCATTGTTCCAGGAGGATTTGCTCTTGGATTACATAAATTGATGGTGATAGCTTCAGGCATGGCTGGATCTAGGTGCTTATGGGATGATATCCAGATTCAGTCCCTGTCATTTTCTCTGTGTCCTCTTTTCTTTCTCTCCACCTCTGTGAGTTCTGTACCTTCTGTGTTGAATTCACTCTTAGGCAACCCTTTACATATGGAGACTTTTAGTAACTCATCTGTATATCCACCCTGTTTAATGCCAGGAATATTCTAGAAGGATTTTAATGCAAAAGTGATGATCTTTCAAATTTTTGAATGATGAATAAACTATTGTTAACTCTCTCTCTCTCTCTCTCTCTCTCTCACACACACACACACACACACACTCACACACTCCTTTCCCAGAAGTTCCAGGGCCATCATGGGGAGTCCAAATGAGGTTAATCAAAATGTTCAGAACTCTGGGTATATTAATATGTGTACTAACATTGTTTTTGAGAGTCACTAGTTTGAGATTGATTTATTTATGTTTTTGGTGCTGGGGATTGACCCCAGGGGCACTTTACCACAGAGCTATATGCCCAGTTTTTTTTTTAATTTTTTTTTTTTTAATTTTGAGGCAAGGGTCTCACTAAGTTGCTGAGGCTGGCCTTGAATTTGTGATACTCCTGACTGAGCCTCCCGAATCACTGAGATTACAGGCACGTGCGGCAGCACCCAGCTAGATTCTGGGGTTTTGACTGGGCAGAGTGCAATCCATCCTGTGTTGGAAGATGGCGGCCAACGGAGGGCAATGACAGGAGAATGAGATGGAAGAAAGGAAAACCGACTCTAGCTGTAGGAACTCTCCAAAGAGCTCATGCCCTCTAGACTCTGGGTTCACGGCTCTGGGACACATCAAATGCAGAACTGGTACCCCAGAGTTCCTGTGGCTTGAGGGGAAGGAAGCCGACTCTTGGGTGGAGGCTGGAAGAAGCCTTGGTGTGGGGAGAGCAGGTCCCGGGTGCAGGGCGTTTACCCTAGAAGCTATGAAGAGCATAAAAGGAAGGGCATGTGACAAGGGGAAGGTGTGGAGTCACAGCTTCTAAAAGAAAGAGGAGACTTGAGAGTGTCCACCTGTGATGATAGGGACGTGGCACAGAGGGAGGGACCGAGGCTGACAGTGAGAGAGGAGATAATCAGGCTCCAGGCTCCAGGATCAGCCGGCATGGCTTAATTCCTGCTTTGGTTGCCTCCTAGCTGTGTGGTCTTCACAGTCACTTTACCTCTCTGTGTTTTAGACCTCACTTCTTCAAAATGAGGTAATTGAGGAGCCTACAGTAGGTTTCATGAGGACAACGTAGAACACTGTGTGGAACACTGCTCCAGCAGAGGGAAGTTTTGAAAGAGTCATTGTGAATGTGTGATCAAGGTGATCATGGAAACACGGCACCATTGTTGACCAAAACTGGAGGTCCCACCGGGTGGCCGTGAACGTTTCCTGGTACCAATTTGCTCAAGAGGGTGTGAGCAAGAAATCTGTGACCAGGCATGGTGGACCCACCTGTGTTTGGGGTTTCACTCAATTAAGATGGAGGAACAGAGTTAGTGGGACTTTGGGAGGCTGGAAAGAGAGTGCTTGGTGAAATGGGCCGGCACTGAGATGCCTCACCCTGAAGCATCCGGGCCTGCTGCCAAGTGGGCTGCCATGTATTCATTCATTCATCTGAATTCACTGCTTCTAGTTGCTGTTGATGGCTGGTGAATAAACTGGTAAAAGCAAAGGTTTGCCAGACACACATGCAATCCCAGCCACTCAGGAGGCTGAGGTGGGAGGATGGCAAGTTGAAGGCCAGCCTGGGCAACTTAGCAAGACCTGCCTCAAATTAAAATGTCAAAGTCCTGGAGATGTAGCTCAGTGGCTGAGGGCCCCTGGGTTTGATCCTCACCACCAAGAAAAAAAAAATGTAAAGGGTGAACACAGAGAAGAATAAACTTGTGTGAAGTAGGTGCTGCACACACCGTCTTCTTTCAAGAAGGAATTCCCTTTGACGTGGGGGGTGTGCGAAAGGGTTTTGACGGTTTTGACGTGAGGAAATGCTGGGAGGTTGCTGCTTTCCCTTATTCTGCCCAGGAGGAATGTGAACAGCAGTCCCAGTGGGTCAAGCACCTCCCACCCTGTGCCGTTCTACAGCAGGTCTGTGGCTGGGCCTGAGTCAGGGCTCCTCATGGAGCCTCAACCTAGGGGAGGTGTGACTTGCTGAAGGGCCACGCTGTGGGCCTGGGGTGGGGAGCCGGTCTCTGGTCCTTGACCCAGGGGTGACAGGTGATGGAGCAGGAACTATGGTGTCTGTTTGATTGCCACCAGCGTGTGACCTGGGCCCAGGAGAAGGCATACATGTTCGCCAAGAGCTGGTCATGTGCTGAGCCCTTTGGCAGACGCTGCCCGAGCCTCACCTCTGTTTACGCCTGTTGGCCTGGCTGCACAGTGTTGGGTGGGGCTCCTGACCCTCTTAGTCACGAGCCCTTCCTTTTTCATTTTTATTTTGGTACTGGGTATTGAACCCAAGAATTTTTACTACTGAGTGACATCTCCAGTCCTTTTAATTTTGAGACAAGTTCTCGCTAAATTGCTGAGGCTGACCTCAAACTTGGGATCCTCCTGCCTCAGCCTCCTGAGTAACTGGGATTACAGGCATATGCCACCACACCCGGCGACACATTAATGGTCTTGGATTTGAGCTCCCTGGATTCCGGGGTTTCCTTCAAGATGCTATGGGAGTCCCCAAGGATAGTCAAAGGGTCAGGCAGGTGGTGGGCTTAGTCCTCCCTGGTTCCCTAGTCAGTCTGCTCTAAAGACTGGAGTTCCCTTATAAACTTTTATTTTGAAGATTGGTTTCCAAGTTTATTTGTTTTTTGGTTTCCAAGTTTAAAAGTGCTGGTCTCTATGTTACCTAAACTCTCTCCCGGGACCTTGGGTTTGCACTTTTCCTGTCTTTCCTCAATTTCTCTGCCTGTTGGATGAGGCTGTGCACAAGAGAAGCTCTGGGATAAGGTCTCTGGGAGTCTGCTAGTGGAGGGGTGTTAACCACTGGGCTAAATGAGCCCCATTTGGCTGGCAAAGGGAAGGGCCAGTGACCCTGAAGGATGACCTGCCCATCTGCCCTGTGTCCCGGGCACTGGGCATGGTGGCTCGGTTCCATCTCCACT
Organism: Urocitellus parryii; assembly: GCF_045843805.1. Lineage (NCBI taxonomy): Eukaryota > Metazoa > Chordata > Mammalia > Rodentia > Sciuridae > Urocitellus > Urocitellus parryii. The sequence continues at coordinate 129,454,524 of NC_135536.1, forward strand.
TGTCAGCAGCAGGTCACGTGGCTTCTTCCCATTTCCTCTTTCCTCCAGGGACTCATGAAGTGGTGGCTAAGCCCAGTTCAGTTGCCACCCATCAACCGGGGGCCAGAGACCAGGAAAGGAAGAAAGGCAGCTTTCCGTCCTCTCTGAGGATGGAGCCACACAGCTGTTCTGCAAAGAGCCGAAAGTCCATGAAATTCCGGTCCCTTTCCCGATCCCTGATCCTCTGCAATGCCAAGACTAGCGATGATGGATCCAGCCCTGATGAGAAGTACCCGGATCCCTTCGAGAGTCCGCTGGGTCAGGGCAAGGAGGGCATTTCCCACTCGTCCGTCCAGCTGGCAGACACGTCCGAGGCCAGGCTCAGCAGCATTCCTGATCTGGCGTTGGCCTCAGAGGCCGCTCAACTTCAAGCAGCTGGGAGTGATCGCGGCAAGAACTACAGGAGGATGTTCTTCATGAAGGTATGCCCAGGGCTGGGTGCTGGTGGAGCCTCGTAGCGTGGGGGCTAGAATAAAGTCTTGGGATTCATTTTTCAGAGTTCTAATTGTGAGCAAAAGCAAGAAAAAAGTTGAGGCAGGGCCCCCTGGAACTGCAGCCATGAGCGTGGTGTGAATCAGGCCCAGCTGACACTCCCGCTTCAGAGGTTCAGTGAGACACTCTGTCAGTCCAAGATCGGGGCCTAGATCCCTGATGGAAAGTGGCAGGTGTGACAGTCAGTACTCCTGTAAGTTGTCATCTGCAGTCTCCTTGGGGCCTATCATAGGCATGTCAGATCACACCGTCATGTAGGCACGCAGAGGCAGAGGCTGAGGACTTGGACACAGGAGGAGGCCGTGGGCAAGCAGAGGAAGGAGCTCAGGTGAGGAAGTCAGCTCCCCAAATGCTGACTGTGAACATTTTCCAGGGTGCTCTGCCAATTTCAACCTCGGTGGAGCGCTGACGGTGACAAATGAAGCTATAAATTGGGGAGGGGTGGTTAAGTAGTGTTTGGGGACTTGGCCAAAATTCATAATGTTTTCTGTTAGAGCACATTTCAGTGTTTTGCCATCATAATGAGGTGGGAATTGCAGGGTACCATGGGATCTGGGCTGATTGGATTTTGTCCTGTTATCCCCTCTCGAGTCCTGTGCCTTAGTGCCTTCTGTTGATGGAGGGATTTCTCCAGGGTCCAAGTGGCCTGGACCTTGGAGTCAGTGCTGCTCCCTCAGTGACAGGCCTGCCCCAGGGGGCTTCCCGGCAGACTACTGCCAAGAAACCCTAGGGAGTCACCAACCTTGAGCCACCAAAGGAAGTCATTCCAGTGCCTGGGAAGGGTCTAGCACTTTCATACAGCTCAGTTAACCTCCCTCACGAGGGAAGTGACTGCTTAACACTTATATGACAAATGACCTCAGGTTACGTCCCATAGTATGCAGCAGGAACAGCCCTGATGATCTCCAGACACAAAGAGCCCCCGGTCCAGGCCGTGCCATCACTCATGACTTCTGTTGACATGTCCTGAACTCACCTGATGGGGAGAAGGAGAACCTTCCAGTTTGTCATAAATGATGAGAAAAATATACAGTCCACCAACCAAATGCTATATCTACTAATGATGATATGAAAGAATCCAGAGGGGAATAGATTATTCGCTTGCTTCTGATTAATTGCATAGGCATTTACTGAGCACCTACTAAGTGCCCCCGGCACTGTGGGGATTCAGACTCTGACCTCCAAGAACTTGCTTTGAGTAAAATTTACACTGCAGGAGACACAGGGGGCCTGTTAAAGTCTCAAAGGAAGAAGGGACCACAGCTCTGAGGAGGCATCTGTCTTTCCTTCTTTCAGTAAATATTTAAGGAGCACCTGTCTGGGCCAGGCACTGTTGTAGGGAGTGAGTGAGACAGACTCGGTCCCTACCCTGGTGCAGGGGACACAGTTGTCAGTTACTTAAATATAGGTGTATATTATTATACAATGAAGGTTATGAAGACGTAGTAAGGAAGATAAGGGGTTAGAGAATGAGAGGTATTGCTGTCCTTTTGAAAAAGGTGGTGGCAAAGCCTTTTCTAACCACATGACTTTCGGTTAAGTTTCTGAAGTGGAGGAGAGAGTCCAGTGACTGTGGGAGGAGGGGCACCAAGAGGGGACAGCCAGTGCAGGCAGGAAGAAGGCCTGTACTCAAGAAGCACCAAGGAGCAGAACACGGAAGATAGGGAGAAAGGGGAGAAGGCAGGAAATGGAGTTGAGGTGGAACAGGGGCCTGAGCAGATGGCAAGAGTCTGGACTTTTATCCTAAGAAGGATGGACACCAGGGGAGTGACATGTCTGACTGAGAGCGGTGTGCAGGAGGACCTGTTGGGGTGCAGACAGCAAGGACCCAGGCCAGGGATGGCCTAGCTTGCCAGTGGCAAAGGCACTGAGAATGGTCCAGGTAGGGATTCATTTTCTATGCAGAGGCAACAGGATTTGTTGTTGGAAGAACACAGAGCATGAAAGAATGAGAGGGATCAACCTTGGCTGCGAACTGAGGTCCGAGCAACTCGGGGTGGGAGGAAAAGAGGTGCCCTGTCCTAAAGTGGAGGAAAAAACAGTGGGGGCTGGAAAAATGACAAAGAAATGAAGAGTTGTTCCTTGAAAGACTTCAATTTTACTAAGCAAGGGTGGGTGGGAGAGGAAATTGCAGAAGCAAAGAGGTAGAGAGGAAGGCTCAGTGCTGTGTCTGGACCACCCGGCCCAGGCAAGTGTGTCTGGGGCTCAGTTCTTGCCCTTGTTCAGCAGCAGGAGGTTGCACACCTGGGGAAAGTCATCAACAAGCGGTAGGAGAGGCCAAGGGGAGGGGACTGGGGACCTCACCTTTTTCGGCTTTTTGTAATTCTCACATGCTGCATATTTTTGTTTACAAAGCAATTCACTGCCCTGGGGTCATTGTCTTTATTCTCCAAAACCTTGGGAAGATGGTGGTCACAGCAATCTTATAGTAGTATTATTTCTTGGACGCAGTATGGCACTGGGATCAGGGATGTGGGCTCATGACTCTGGTTGCCTGGGTTGGAATCTAACTTGCCACTTACTGTCTGTGTGATCCTGGACAATTCACTTGACCTCTCTGTGTCTCAATTACAATTCACTTTACCTGTGTGCCTTAATCACATTGAAGTTGCTGATAGCCTATAACTCATATGGGTCTAAAGAATATAAAGCTAGAGGTATTTATGTATAGGAGAAAATCTGTGCAAAGGAACATGAGCTGGGCTCAGAGGCCAGAAAGAGTTGACTGGGGTGGTGGAGGGGCCCTGCAGGGTAGAGTGGAGGTTGAGGTATGGAGGAACAGGGTCGGGAGGGAGGGGTATGGTCCATCTTGGAGCCTGAGACCTCCTGCTCATTTTAAAGGAGCGCAGACGATTCTTAAGGATCTACTAATGAATTCTAAGCAATTGAGAGTCCAGTCATCTGAGCAGGTGTCATAATCACAGGTGGCAGGGCAGAAAGGTGAGAGGTGACAGCTGGTCCCCATACCCTTTATGAGGGTGTCACAAAGTAACTCACAGCCACTCGCTCCCTTCTAGTGTCCCTGCCCCGGCGGCCTCCCTCCCTGCGTCCCCTCACCAGAGCAGCCCAGCGCTCAGGGTGACTCAGTTGGCCCAAATGCCCTCCCCAGCTTCCAGCAGTGCCATGGTTACAGTGACTTCAAAACAACATCTGGAATGAGACCCCGTGACATCAGCTTCTCCTCTAGAAACGCCTAAGATGAAAATTAAAGAAGAGGAAGTTGTATAAACAGCCAACTCGGGGGAAAAGTCCTTTTTGGATGGCTTGTGTTTGGCACAGCCAGGGCCGAGCAGATTACTGCCCGGGGGGCATGCCAAGGCTGGCACAGACGAGAGGAATTCAGAGCAAGCATTCGAGCCTGTGTTATGTATTAAGAGACTGATGGGCTTGTCCCTGGGGAGCTTCTAGACCACCCCCTTCCCCCATGGATTCACATGGTAGAATGCTAAATACCAGGTTTTCTAATTAACTAGCACACACAAATTCAATAGATTAAGCCTAGTCCTTTGAAAGGAGGGAATAGCAGACTCGCTGGCTACACCAAACCCACTGTCTTTTTTTTCAAGTGGAAAGAGTATTTTCAAATGCCCTTTAAGCAAAGAGAGAAACTCAGCCAGGTTGAACTGAAGCTCCCCATACTCTGCCTCTCTGTTCTCTTTCCTCTCTTTCTTCCCCTTTATCTTTTATTCCTTTCCCCCCCCCAGTCTCTTCAAACATTGTAAAGCACCTGCTTTGAGCTGCCCTCTAGGGATAAATAAACAATTTGATGCTGCACCCTCAGGGAACTTGTGTGTAAGCATGATTAATCCTGTCTCCGTCTCCTCCTTCAACCTAGAGCTTCGCTCATTCAGTTTTCTTAATGACAGATCTTATGCAGAGGCTGAGTGGTAGGGAAATCACATCCTAAAATGAGATTGCTAGGCCTCCAACTAGTTTGCTTTCTGGTACTAGAATAAAATGCTACAGACTGGGTGATTTATAAAGAAAGAAGTTTTGTTTGCCGTTCTGGAACCTGGGAATTCCAAGGATGTGGCATCTAGATTAGGCAAGGGCTTTCGTGCTGCATCATAACAAGGCATAAAGTGAAGGAGCAAGTGTCTGCAAAAGAGCACACTCACTTTAGGATGACCTCCTCTGGTGGCAAATAACCAACACGCTTCTAGCGATAACATTAATCCACTCCTGGCAGCCTCAGCCCAGTGGCCCAAAACCCTCTGGCTAGGTCCCACCTCCTAACACCACTGCACTGGGAATTAAGGTTCTAGTTCATCAACTTTTGGGGGACACATTCAGACCATAGCATTTACCATTAAGTTCACTAAGGCACTGAACAGTAAGCCCCTCATTATGGAATTTCCTCAAAGGAAAATGAGAGTCCAGTTAACTTTCTGTGAAAGCTAGGCAATCTCAGAAACAAGCCAATAACTGAGGTCCAGCTGAAAATTTCCTGTTCACATCTCCAGGAAGCTCAGTGTGCATGGAGGAAGGACAGAGGGAGTGCTTCCCTAGAGAGGCAGGAGAGAGCCAGGGCAGTGGGATACGCAGCAGGCAGGACGGAGGTGCAGATAGAGAGGGTTAAGGTCAGGGGAGGGGAGACAATGGGCTGCAGGAGTGAGAGGGGGGCTCATCTATGCTCTGCCACAAATCAAGCCTGCCCCAGATTACAAAGGATCCTTTTGAAAGGAGTTTTCAGAAAGACATTTTCTTGTGCTTCTTGAAGAATTGCTGTTTGATCTTCCACATTTGGATCTTTAATTCACATGAAATCAAATTGTGCACATGTTGAGGGGTAGGGGCTTTTATCCCGTGTGGGTAGCCCACTGCCCAGGCCCAGTGTTGGGAAAGCTGTCTGCCACCATTGTACGGCAGCCTTGTCTCAACAATCAAGGACCCCCGGTACATGGGTTGGTCTCCAGTTTCTCCATTCTTATCCATTCATCTTTTCTTTGTTCTATCCTTACACTAAGAGCACATAGTTTTAATTATTGGAGCTTTATAGTAAGGTTTTTTGATATCTGGCCATGTGAGTCTTTACTTTTCAAACCGAACTTGGTTATTCTGTTGGGAACTTTATTGGAATTGCACCGACTCAATGGCCCAATTTAAATCCATGTACGTGATTTTTTTTTTTCTCCAAAAATTTGCTATAGATTCTTTTGGTTTATTTTCAGCAAGCCAAATCCTTATCTGAGCTGGGGCTGTGGCTCAGTGATAGAGCACTTGCCTCACCTGTGTAAGGAACTGGGTTTGATTCTCAGCACCGCACATAAATAAATGAATAAAATAAGGTCTATCAACAACTAAAAAAAAGTTTTTTTAAATTCCTTATCTGACATTTTTGAATAATTATAGTTCTATTTCTCCCTTGCCAAATTTTATACTCTTCTACCTTTTGTTTCGTTGTCTATAGCCTATAGCACAGTGTTGAGTAGAAGTGGTGAGAGCAGGACTTTTTGTTTTCTCATTGATCTCAAGAGCAAAATTTCATTTTTTACTATGTCACTAGGTATGATTTTAAAAATTTACTATTTTATTTTGTTATTGGATTAAAGAAATTTCCCTCTATTCACAGTTGGCAGATAGGTTTTCTTCCCCTCTGCTCACTATGAATTGTTGTTGAATTTTATGAAATTATTTTCTGCATTTATTGAGATGATCATATGGATTTTTCTACTTTATTCTTGTTAATTTGTAAATTATGTCAGATGACTGTTTTGAATGTTAAAACATTTTTGCATTCCTGGAAAAAACTCAACTTAATCATCATATGATCATCCAATATAACTCTAGATTTGATATGCTAATATTTTGATTGCTGCCTTTTGTGTTTGTGAGAAAGATTAACCTAAAATTTTCTTTTCTGGTAATGCCCTGTGTGATTTCTCATAATATTGGTATATTCATCTCTCCATTCTCTAGGATTTCTTAGCTAATATTGGTGTTTTACTTTTAAAAATGGTTGGAATAATTCTCCTATGAGCCATCAAAATAGAGATTATTTTGTAGAAGCGTTTTAAAAATTTTCATTAAGCCGGGCGTGGTGGTGCACTCCTGTAATCCCAGCGGCTCAGGAGGCTGAGGCAGAAGGATCGTAAGTTCAAAGCCAGCCTCAGCAAAAGTGAGGTGCTAAGCAACTCAGTGAGACCCTGTCTCTATATAAAATACAAAATAGGGCTGGAGATGGATTCAGTGGTCAAGTACCTAAAAAAAAAGAAAGAAAAAAAGAAAATTGGTTAAATGTATTTAATAAATACAAGGTTATTCAGATTTTCAGTCTTTTGTTATCAGTTTTTATAGGATGCATTTTTGTTCCTGGAAGTTTTCTGAATTTTCATACTTATTAGAATAAAGTTTATAAATTCTTATTATATTTTATTGAAGTTTTGATGAGATTATTGCATACTTACCTGAAGTTACAATCCTCTGTACCCTTTCCCAAGTCCTCCATAGGTAATAGGTACTATTTCACAAAACTCTGATATAATATCTAAGCCAGCATAATGATGGTGATACAGTTCTTTGATCTTATTGGATTTTCCCAGCTTAACTCATACACATTTGTGTGTACTGTGTGTGTGTGTGTGTGTGTGTGTATTACCTTTTAGATATGGATAGGAACTGTCTTGAGGCCAAATTTTCATTCCCAACGTTGGTACTTGATGTCTTGCTTCTATTTCTTTCTTAATCTGTCATTAGATAGAGAAATTTTGTCTTCTCAAATAATTTTTTTGTGAGTTTATTGAATTTTCCCTGTCCTGTGTCCTCTACCTAATCAATCTTTACTCTTTTCATTATCTTCTTTCTTCTGTATTCTCTGAGTCTAATTTTCTGTTTTTAATCTAACTTTTTGAGATGGAAAGTTGGATAACAGATTTTCCTACTTTCTAATGAATGCACTTAGGGGTATAAATATCCTATGCTTTGTAGTTTGATCCACAAATTTTGATGTGTCATATTTTATATAGACAGATATAGATAAATTTTTATCTATTGTGATTTATTGTATGATTCATGGTTTATTTAGAAATGCATTGCTTAAATTTCAGGAAGTTGAAAATTTTCTAGCATATATTCTTCTATGTGTCTTGATTAATTCTGAGATTAATTATTCTGTATGAGTAATTTATAAAAAAGAAGAGAATATATTATAAATGATCCCAATCATTGAGAATTTGTGAGGCAAAATATATATGTGTATAGGTGTTGTTGGATGCAGTAGTCCATATTTGTCTTTAGTTCAAGTTTGATAGCCATTTTTTCCAGTTTTTTTTATCTTTCTCAATCCCATCTCTATTACTTACTGAAAGAAGTAAATTAAAATTTCCCATTATGATTGTAGATTTTATTTAATTCTTTCAGTTCTGTTAATTTTTGCTTTATTTATTTTGAAACTTTATTTTTATATGTATAGACTTTTATAACTTTTTAAATATTTTCCTGGTGGATTAATACTCCTACAGTTTTGAAAGGTCTCTCTTTTGCCTAGGGATTATTATTTTTGCTGAAAAATTATCTGATATTGGCATAGTTTCGCCTACTAATTTTTGGCTAATATTTGCCTGGTATATCCTTTTTCGTCTTTTTGCTTTCAATCTGTGTTTATGTATTTAAGGTTCCTATTATGTAAGCAGCACATATTGAAGTTGTTTTTTCTTCCATCTTGTAATCTTTGTCTTATTTTGTGGCTTTTGACACTATTTATATTTTATGCAATTTCAGATATGTTTTGATCAGATGGCTACTCTATTACCTGTTTTCTAATTGTCCAAAGTGTTTTATATTCTATTTTCTCTCTCTTTCTGCTACCTTTTGAATTAATAATTTTATTCCATTTCCCTTTTGATTTCCTTATTCATTCTAATTTTTCTATGATGATTTTTATTAAAATATAAAAACACACTGAACAGATTAGTCTCATGTAAATTAGTATTTTGTGTCAGTTCTCAGACAGTGCTAAGAAGTTAGAACACATAACTCTATTTACAATAGCCCATCTTTTTTCCACTTTTCTGTCATTAATTTTAATTCAACCTATGTTTAAAACTCCAAAATATATCTTTATTATTCAATGCAGTCAGTATTCATCTATATTAATTCATATGTTTAACCTTTCCATCATTCTTCATTTCTTCTTGCATTTCTGTCTTTCTTACTGAGATTGTTTCCTTTTGCCTAAAGCAAACTTGCTTCCAACCTGGGCAGGACCTGGGCTGAGAGTACAATGAGCTCTACATGCCAAATGTCTGAATATTTAAAAGTTATAAATCAAGGTAAAAGGATGCTTAAAATATGTGTCCTATCCTCCATGCTTGACAAGCATACCTTCATAAGGACTTGTATGGCCAAGTCCAATTAGATTCTTGGACTCATCAGAGATATGCCCTGGAAGACGGTGGCACAAGAAGATCCCTTTCCTGGTTCTTAGCTGTTGACCATGGCTTTTAGCTGTTGACCATGCCCTTCTTTCTCTTAACCACTCTCAGCACTGTTCATCACCATGAGGGGCCTTACAGGTGAACATGTGGAAGCCTGCAATTCTCTAGTCACTGCTTTCCCTTAGCAAACAGCCACCTTGTCACCCTTGCAGCCTAGAGTTACACACACCAGTGTTGTGATTTGCTCTTGATGGTATAGAACCAGAAGTTGAAGCATGAGCTCTCCTGATGGAATCTGATGCCTCCCATCTATATTGTTTTTCAGTTTCTCTCGAGCTGACTGTGAGCAGGTCACCAAACAGCCTGCAGTTAGTTCTATGTTTACCTACTCTGGAGCTGGAACTCTTAAATACTGTGGGATGCAGAACTCAATGAGACTGGGAACTGACAAATAGTAATTGCCAATATAGATATAAATATTTGTGGAAAGGATGGTTGCATAAATGGGTATAATTAGGCCACTCTTAAGGTCAGAAAGTCTATACATGGTCTGGATTTGCATCAGTTCTTTTTGAGCCAACACATAGGTTTATATTGGACATGGCTTTATGCATTTCCATCAACTGGGATCTGGAGTCACTGGGTATTGATCTGGAAGAAGGACAGCAACAGATGAGACCAGACGTGTGGGAGGCCCTCTCCTCTGGAGATGCCCATCTGAAAGGATATAAAATGCTTTGATCCACATGGGAATGGCCTCCCTAGCATGGAAAATGCTGCTTTTCTTTAAAAATTCAAAATATTGGTTAGGCCAAGTCACCACTCATGCAGTGTGACTCAGGATGCGATGAAGTCAGATCAGCCGTCTGAACCTCTGGCTTATGCTGTGGGTGGACAGAGGGTGGTCAAGGCCCCACCAGAACAGACGAGTCCCTTCATTTTGCTGCTTGTGAGGAGCTCAGCCTGTGGCTTTGAGGCCCAGGCTTCCTTGGCAAGTGGGAAACCCAATCCTTTGGCTGCTTGCCTTTTTCTGCCACAGAAGAGCAGCTTGTGGATGCTGAGAGCAGCCACTGGGAGAGAAGCTTGGGCATTCAGGACTCCCACGGAGCTGGCCACATCCCTGAATGTGCTGGAGGGTGGGGAAGGAGGCAAGGGTGGTCCATGTACAGGAAGCAGGGAGGGGCTGCACCCAGGTATGATTAATGTTCACTTCTTTATGACTCCCGAATTCCATGTTATTTCTAGTCACTTTTTCCAATGCCAGAAGACATTTGGAGCTATTTTCCTAGAAGCTAATTTGATTGATTGGTATTTGAATCTCATTGGTTCTGGCACGATACTATTTGTTTAGTGAAGAGGAGTTTGATGGAAAGAAGAAGAAGAAAGGAAATTGGGAAGAGTTAGTAAACCATCTACCTTTCCAACTCTATTTCTCAATCTTGCCCTTCATATATGCATTACATCCTAGCTAGGTTCCTCCCTGTCAGTTATGGTTTGGATGTGAATGTTCCCTAAAGACCCATGTGTTGAATCCTTGGTCCACAGTGCAGCAATATTCAGAGGTGAGGCTTTTGGGAGGTGATTATATCACGAGGGCTCTGATAAATTAATCCATTGATAACTGAATGGACTCCTGAGAGATGGTGGAGGTGGTGAGAGGTGGGGCCTAGTTGAAGGAGAGGGTCCTTGGTTCCTGTCCTTGGGGACTATACTTTATCTCTGGTCCCTTCCTCCAGTTGCCATGAGCCGATAGCTTTCTTTCACCGTGCTGGTTCTGTTTTGGAACAAGCTGACCCTGGACTGAAACCATGATCCAAAATAAATCTTTCCTCAGGTATTGGTCATAGTGATGAAAAGCTGACGAACAAACACTGTCTTTGCACATAACCCCTTAGACGGTCTCAAAGACAGCAAGACCAGAGCAGCTCTTGCTGCTGCCTCTGGCTGAAATACTTTTCTCACTCTCTGAATCATCCCAAATCTTAGTCATCCTTTTCAATAGAACAGATGTCATAAAGTTTTATCTGACCTCCTCCCTTATCCTGTGCCCCTGGTTTCCTATGATTCCTACTTGAAACAGCAAACAAAAACCTATGTGTGGAGCTCAGAGGTAGAATGCTCACCTCCCATGCATGAGGCACTGGGTTCAATCCTCAGCACCACATAAAAGTAAAATAAAGATATTATGTCCACCTGTAACTAAAAATTAAATATTAAAAAAAAACTTTACGTCTTCCCACCAAAGAATATTCTGGGTGCCATCTGTAGACAGGAAGAATTGACTCTATCAATCTGCGATTACACTACCAGTATAGGAGAATGTCTCAAAAAATGCTTAAGTCTCCATGAGACTCTATCACATGGATGCATCACAATATTGTTTTAAAATCTTCAAAACTATTTTCTTAAATATAGAGCATATAAAAATAAGGTTATAAAATGTATACATACTCTAAAATATAAGTGTCTCATTTACTTTTATATTAGTCATGAAGTTTAAGAAACAAACCTTGAAACGTCAGTGGTAACTAACTTTGAGGTCCTTGTGTGTCCTTACATCCATTCTCACTCCTCTCAGAGGTACCCACTGTTCTTCATTTTGAGTGTATCGTTCCTTTGCTTTCCTGTATAGTTTACTGTATCTCTTTGTATACCCTGATGATATTTGTTTAGTTCTCTTTATTTCAATATTTATTTTTTAGGTGTAGATGGACACAACATAATGCCTTTATTTTTATGTGGTGCTGAGGACTAAACCCGGGTCCCGCCTGTGCTAGGCGAGCGCTCTACCGCTGAGCCACAATCCCAGCCCAGGTCTCTTTATTTCTGATTTCATGTTTTCAGGGAATGTTTTTATCCTTTTACTTTCATCCTGTCTGTGTTATTAAGTTTCACATGAGTTTCTTACGAAGAGCCTGGTTAGATCATTTAAAATGACCACATCTCTGCCAATCTCTGGATTGATGTATTTTGACCAGTTACATTTAAAGTGATAAATGGTATGTTAGGGCTTGTGTTTTTCATTTTATTATTTTTTTTCTGGTTTTTAACCCTCCATTATTTTCCCTTGACATTCTGTAGATTACTTGAAATTTTATTTTAAAGAGTTCACTTCAGTTATTTGTAATGCTTTTATTATACCATGTCTACAGTTTTCCTAGTGCCTGCTGCATGTATTACCACACACACACACACATCTTACCATGTCAACTATTGGTACTGACATTCTATCATTTTGAGTAATGTGTAGAAACCCAGCTTAAACTTAGATCCCTTTGCCCTCCTCATTTCTTAGACAGCATTGTCTTAAGTATTTATTTATTTATTTGTATCTATTAAGCAATACTTAAGATAATAAGATAACTTTTCCTTTAACCATAAAAATTAATTAAAGAAACTCTCTGGGGAAGATGATATATTATGTTTACTTCTATTTTCACCCCTTCTACTGGTCCTGTTTCCCTTTCTGAAGGTTCTAGCTGTTTATCATTTTGTTTCTATTTAGATGGCTTTCTTTAGCCACCTTTTAAGGGTAGATCATCTGGAAACACATTCCATTAATTTTCATTCATCTGAGAATATTCTTATTTTGCCTAAAGGTAGTTTTAGAAGATGTAGAATTTATAATTGACACAAATTTTTCTGCACTTGAAAAATATGTTTTTTTTTTTTTGCCTTCCATGATGTGAAATGTACTGTCATTTGAACAGGTGTTTCATTGTAGGTAATACATCATTTCTCTCTGGTTAAAGTTTTGAAGAATTTTTTTCTTTCTTTCTTTGGTTATGAGGTATCTGGATATTGACTTATTTGGGCTTGTTGTATTTGGTTCTATCACCTCCAATTGTTTATTTTTAAAAACTTCTATTTGTTGGTATTTTCTAATTTTTCATTTGCTTCTAGAGAATTTGTGAATGATTAATGAAGCATTTTATGATGCCTTCTTTAAGATCCTTGTCAAATAATTCCAATATCCAACTCTTCTCAACATTAGCACCAGTTGATTATCTTGGTTTTCAATTGCCTCTTGGATATTTTGATTATTATGTTAGGAGACTCTTGATCTGATTCTAATCTTCTGTTTGAGCAGGCAGCCACTGTGTGTAGGTGTAGCATGCAGTTTTCAGCTACTCCTGTAGTCCTTTGTTGAAATGGCACTGTAGTTTTCAGAGCCCTTGCTATTCTGGTTCATTTCATTTTTTTTTTTTGGCACTATGGAGCACTTGCTCAACATGTGCACTTTTTCCTAGAGATGCAAAGGGCTTTTCTGGGCTCCCTGGTATCACCAGGTGACCATGTGTTGCTCTGGGTGGAGGTTGGGAGAAGCTGGAGGGCTGGGGCTTTTATGCCACCCTTTTAGGTGGAGTGTAAGAAAGGAAGCACTTAGTGGATACTCTCTCTTCAGATGCACTGGGACACCTGCATATGTCCCAGAGATAAAGTGGGGGCTGCATTATTCTTGGATTTGTTGGTGCCAATACAACATATTAGACCACAAGTTGGTGCCATGACCATGGAGCTGAGGCCGTGGCTCTCCACTAGGTCTCTGCTGAACGTTCCTCTTTCCTGGTGTTTTAGCCAGGCCAGAGGGAACAGGTGTTTCTAATTTATTTGCTTGCTTGCTTTTCTTGTCTTTGCCTGTTGACAGTTCTGGGTTGCGGACTCTCCAGTTCCTACTCTGGGAGATAGACTAAACAGAAAGACAACCCAGGGAACTCACCACATTGTTCCTTACATCCCGAGGTCCCTATCCACCTCTTTCTGACTTTTAGAATCCTTTTATCATTGTCTAATAATTTCCAGGGTATTTTGTCAGAGCAGAGGGGGAGTAAGCCCATGCTGTTTTGTCTTTGACCTGGAAAGTTCAGTTCCTTGAAGTTTTGAATGTGACATAAACACAGTTGCACAACAATTCCTCTTTGCTGGATTTGCTTCTGTTACTCAACAGTATATTCCAGAAATCCTTTCATGTTATTTCATTTTATTGTGCTTCATTGATTTTCACTGTTCCATGGAATTCTCCACACAGTTTATTTATCCATTCTGCTCTTGATGGACATTTGGAACATCTCCCTTTTTTCTCGTTTAAATTAGAGACTATACTGCCACTCAAATTCCTGTGCATGCCTCAGTACAAGTTTTAAGGGCTGTAAATCTAGGTGGGAATTGGTGAGTCATAGGGTATGGGTATCTTCTATTATGTTAGAAATTGCCAAACTATTTTCTGAAGTGCCAATCTATTCTTCCATCAGCAGGTATAAAATTCTTCCTTTCTCTACATCCTCCTCAGTTCTTGATACCATCATATTTAAAACATTTTCTAGTCTGGGGGCTATTACCTGGTTTCTTATTTTGTTTTTAACTTGCATTTCCCTGATTGTTGATAAGGTTGCACAGATTTTCATATGTTTATGGGATGTTTTAATTTCCTCCTATATGTTATGCCCATTCAAATGTTTTTGTACTTATCTTTTTGGAGTGCTAACCTTTTTCTTTCTTCTCCCAGCTTTTAACTTGTCATTTCATTCCAGTTGATGAATAGAAATACTTAATTTTAATGTAAAACTATTGATGATTTCCTTTATAGTTTGTACTTTTTGCATCTTATTTTTAAATGTTATCCTTTTCTAAAGTTATAAACATATTCCATTATACTATCTATTTTGTTGTATTCTGGACACCTGATAATTTTGCCACTTGTATTATGTTTTTAATACACCTGGAATTGAAGATTTTGAGGAATAGTTGTGTGTGGTCATTTTTTTCCTCATGGTAGACCAGTTGTCCCAATGCTCTCTATTGCACTTTTAATCCTTTTCCCTGTAGCCAAAGTGTCAATTCTGTCAGAATTTAAAATTTCTCCTAGACATGTTCTTGACTGCATTCAGATTACAGATTGTTGTATTCTATGGGTCAATTTTTGGTCCTTATGCCAAAATGCTACTGCCTTAATTGCTATATTTAAAAAATAACTGTTATTCTCTTGTATGAAGATTTGTCACTTCTGTGCTTATTTAGGTATGCTTATTTTTATTTGAGGCCATTTGAGTTTTTATAAAAATTAAGGATAGGAATGTGATGCTCTAAAAAACACTTGAAATTTTGTTTACTACAATATGAAATTTATAGATAAATTGGGAGGAGAATTGACAGTCTTCCATTTTCACAAACATAGTACATAAAAATCTCCATTATTCATAACAGAATGTCTTTTAGTAAGATTTATAATTTTTCCCAGAAAGAACTTACATACCTTTTGCTTAGGTATGTTCCTAGACATTCTTTATTGTCTGATTTAACTACATGTTGACTTTTTAATATTTTGTTTTCTCACTGCTATATGCTGATATACAATTTTAAAATTGTTTTTAACTTTTAATTTTAACTTTTCCAGAATTGCTCTTTTTATTAAATAAATCTTTTTAAATATGTGTGTTATAATTACACATAATAGTGGAATTCATTATGCCATATTCACAGATGCAGCATAACATAGTTTGATCAATCTTACTCAGTGCCTTTATTTTTACATTAATTCTCAAAAAGTTATAATAAAGTAACAATACTGTAGCATAATACTTCAGTTAATTTGTTCAAGTCAATGCAGTCAAGAGAGAAAATATTTCCATCATCAGGATCCCTCAGGTTGCCCTTTCACTTCCCTTTGACCCTCACCTCTACCTCTTTTCTTATTTTTTCTAAAAGTGTTGTAGTTTTAAATTGTATACGTAAGTCCATTTAAGTTAATTTTTTATGTGAGGTGAGGTTTAGGCCAAGCTTCCTTTTCTCCCCTGTGAATGTCCAATTATTTAGCAGCATATATTGAAAGGCTATCTTTCCTTCCCTGAAATGCTCTTGCACTGTTGCTGGGCATATTCGTGTGGGCTTAGTTCTGGGTTCTCTATTCTGTGTGTCTATCCATCTTTCAATACCACAGTGTGGATTATTCTAGCTGAGTAATGAGTCTTGAAATTGGGGAGGGTGATTCCACCCACTTTTAAAAAGTCATTTTAGCTATAGTAGGCCTTTTGTATTTCCATGCAAATTTTAGTATAACCATCTATATTTACAAAGATTCTTAAAGAGATTTTAGTAGGAAATACATTACATTGGGGAGAATTGATATTTACTATGCTATTTTTTTTCAGTCTATGAATATGACATGTATATGTGTCTATATTTGGACAAATTTTTTATTTCTTTCAGTAGCATTTTCACAGTTTGTAGCATATTAATCTTGTATATTTTTGCTACATTTATGCATAAATAGTTTTCTCTCTTTTTAATTCCTCCCCCCACCTTGCCCCATTCTAAGGATCAACCCTAGGGCCTTGAGCATATTGACAAGTGCTTTTCCACTGAGCTAAATCCCCAACCCCAACATTTCTCCTTTTCTTTGATGAGTATAAATTATATGCATTTTAAGAAGGCTGTCTGTGTATTCACTGCTGGTAGATGGAAAGGTGTTTGATTTTTACATATTTATGTTATATATCGTGAATTGTTGAAACTTTTTAGTTCTAGGAACTGGAAATTTCTATGTCGACAACCACTTCTATAAACAAGAACAGTTTTGTGTCTTTATTGCAATGGGTAGAATTTCCAGTACCATGTTGCATAAGAGTGTTGAGATTGGGGCATTCTTGCCTTATTCCCAATCTTAGCAGGAAAGCATTCATTTTTCCTAATTAATTATGTTGCTACAGATTTTTGGAGATTTTAAAAATGAAGTTGAGGATGTTTTCCTCTGGCTCTAGTGTACTGGGAATTTTTAATCATGTTGAGTGTTTAATTTTGTAAGATGTCTTTCTTCATTGATTCATCATGTGATTTTTCTTTACTGTGTTATTAGAGTAGATAACATCAATTGAGTTTTGAATATTTAATCATTTGTGAATACCTGGAATCCCACTTGGTTGTCATATCTGATTCTTTTTATATATTGCTGAGATCTACTCCATAATATTTCTATAAGATTTTTGTATCTATTATTCATGAAGGATATTGGTGGGTAGTTTTTTGTTTGTTTGTTTGTTTTGTTGTTCTTTGTACTGCCTTTGTATGGTTTTGGTGTCAGAGTAGTACAGATTTCATAAAATAAATTAGAATGTCTTCTTTCCTGTTTTCTGGAAAATATTGTGTACAATTGATATCAATTCTTCTTTAAATTGGCAGAATTCTCCAGTATATGCAATCTCTCTGGCCCTAGAGAGATTTCTTGGGAGTTTTAAAGTTACAAATTCAATGTCCCTAATAGTTACAGGACTCTTAAAATTGAGTTGTGGTAGTTTGTGCTTTTTGAGGACAAATTGGTCAATTTCATCTAATAATCATATTTATGTGTGTACAGCTGTTTGTCATAGTCCCTTCTTGTCCTTTTGACATCTTTATCATTTGTAGTGCTATCCTCTGTTTCATTACAGACAGTGGTAATTTGTGTCTTTTTTATTTCATCAGTTTTGCTAGACAAAGGTTTGTTTCATTAATTTTTTATGTTTTTAATTTTATTGATCTCTGCTCTAATTTTATTATTTCCTTCGGCGTTGGCTTTATTGCATTCTTCTTTTTCTAGGTTTTTGAGCTGTGAACTTGCATTATTGGTTTCTCTAATGTCTGCATTATAAATCATCCTCTCACTACTGCATTAGTGATGTCTCATAAATTTAAGTATATTTTATTTTTTTATCTTTATTCAGTTCAATGCACTTATTTCCCCGAAGGCTTCTTGTTTGCCCTCTGAATTATTTAGAAGTGTGTTGTTTCATTTCCAAGTGTTTGAAGATTTTCCTGGTATGTTCTGTTATTGATTTCCAGGTTAATTTCATTATGGTAGAAGGACCCACTCTAAATGATTTTAAATTTGTTAAGGCTTGTTTTCTGACCCAGGATATAGTCTATCTCAAAATGTGTTTTGTGGGCACTTGATAAGAATTCATGCCCGCTAGTGGTTCTATAAATGTTGATTAGATTCTGTTGGTTGATAGTGCTGCTTTCCTCTATATCCATGCTGATTTTCTATTTATTCTATCAATTATTGAGGCAGGGATTCTGAAGCCTCCAGCTGTAACTCTGGATTTATTTACTTCTCTTCTCCATTCTCTCAGTTTTTCCTTCACCTATCTTATAACTCTGCTGTTTGGTACCTGTATGGTTTAGGATTGTTTCTTTATGACCCTGCAGCTCAGTTAATTTTCTTTGTTTTGAAGTCTAATTCATCTGATGCTGATATAGTTACAACTTCTGCTCCTTTGTGATTAATATTTATTATTAAATATGTTTTTTATCCTTTTACCATCTGCCTGTATCATTATATTTTCCATGAATTTCTTATAGACATAATATAGATGGATCATGTTTTAAAATATACTCTGTCAATCTCTTTTAATTGGTGTATTTTGACCATTATTATTTATTGTAATTATTATATATTAAGAACTAGATATGTCATTTTTATATTTGATTTCTGTTGTTCTTTTTTTCTGTTTTCTTCTGCATTCTAGTGAGTTACTTGAATATGTTTTAGAATTCCAATGTGATTTATTTAGAATTTTTTCAAGTGTATCTCAATTTTTAGTTGCATGAAGGCCATTATGTATACATAACTTAGTATAGTCTATTAGCAATCATTTTAACAGTTCAGGTGAAGCATAAAGATTTATCTCCCTTTACCCTCTCTTGCTTATAATTGTCTTAGATATTTCTTCTACACGCATTTGGAAGCACATCACAGGATTACAATTTTTGCTTTGACCATAAAATATTGGTAGTATTATTTGTTTGATCTGTCTAATTAAACATTTAATATTTAATTATGATGTGTCTCTGTGTTGGTGTCTTTGGGTTTATCCTGTTTCAGTTTCTCTCAGTGTCTTCAATCTTTGATGTCTTTTGATAAATTGGGAATGTGTTCGGCCATTAATTTTTCAATTGCTTTTTTAAACCTCATTCTCTTTCTCCTTCCTCAACACTGCTGACATGAATGTTAGATCTTTTATTATAGTCCCACAGATTCCTGAGGCTTTATTCATTTTTATTCCAGTTTATTTTTCTCTTGCACAGAATGGGTAATTTTTGTTGTTCCATCTTCTAATTTATTGATTCTTTCCTCTATCTCCTGAACCCATACGCTAAAGTTTTTTTTTTTTTGGTTTTTAGTTCTAAGATTTGTATTTGATGTTTTATTACTTCTATATCTTTGCTGAAACTTCCTGTTTTTCATTTGTTTTAAGCATGTTCATGATTATTTATTGAAATGTTTTATAATTACTACTTTAAAATCTTTGACAGTTAACTCTAATATTCTGTTACCTCAATTTGGCATTCTGTTGATTATTGTTTTTCCTACCTAATTTGAAATCTTTTTTTCTTTTCTTTTTTACTTGCTCCATTTTAGTTATGTATGACACTATAATGTATTTTGAAATATTATACATACATAGAGTACAACTTCCCATTCTTGTGGCTATACATGATGTAGAGTTACACTGGTTGTATATTCATATATGGACATGGGAAATTTATGTCTAATTCATTCTATTGTATTTTTTATTCCTATCTTTCCTCCCTTACCTTTATTCCCTTTTGTCTAATCCAATTAATTTCTTCCATCATCCCCATTTTTTGGTATTAGCATCCATATATCAGAGAAAACATTTGACCTTTGGTTTTTTTGGGATTGATTTTTCATGTAGCATGATATTCTCCAGTTCCATCCATTTGCAGGGAAATGCCTGAATTTCACTCTTCTTTATGGTTGAGTAATACTCCATTGTGTTTATACATCACACTTTCTTTATCCGTTCATCTGTTGAAGGGCACCTAGGTTGATTCCATAGCTTAGCTATTGTAAATTGAGCTGCTATAAACATTGATGTGGCCGTGTCACTATAGAGTTTGAAATCCTTCTGGTTTTTGATACGATGAATAATTTTCAATTGAATCCTGGACGTTTTTACTTTATGTTATGAGCTCCTGGATCTCATTTAAACCTTCTGTTTGAACTCTCTTTCTTTGACTGTTCTTGCAGAGGAAGGCAGAGGAGTCACCACCTTGTTACTACAGGTTCCCCACTTGGCCTCCATGACATTCAGGGTGAGGGGCTTCTCATCGCTGCTGGAAGAGGAGTGAGTGATAGACTGTGGGTGAAGGGTCCCCTTCCCAGACGGCAGGTGGAAGTCCCCAGCGTTTCACTTAGCTCTCTCTGTTGCCTTCCTGGCAGTGAGTTCAGAGCCTTCCTTTACAGCCCGGCAAGGGTGGAATTGCAGATTTCCCACTTAGCCATTGCCACCAGGGACGGGATGGGTGTGCCGGATTTCTTTGATGAAAAGTAGTTTTCATCTGAAGTTTGCTACCCTGTGGACCATCCCCATTCCTGGTCCTTTGACTAGAAAGATCAGACTTCCTTTTTCTTTTAAATTTTTTTTTCTAATTAGTTACACATGACAGCAGAATGCATTTTGACACATCATACATAAATGGAGTCTAGCTTCTCAGTTGTCTGGTTGTACAAGACATAGAGTTACAAAGGTCCTGTAGCCACATAGGGTGACAGTGTCTGATTCATTCTACTATCCTTCCTACCCCTATGCCCCCTCCACTTTCTCCACTCAACCTCTGTCTAGTCCAGTCCAAAATACCTCTTTTCACCACTGCCCTGATTGTGAATTAGTATCTGCATATCAGAGAAAACAATCAGCCTTTGGTTCTTTGGGATTGGCTTATTTCACTTAGCATAATATTTTTCAGTTCCATCCATTTACATACTGGCAAATGCCATGATTTCATTCTTCTTTAAGGCCGAGTAATATTCCATTGTGTATATATATCATATTTTCTTTATTCATTCATGTGTTGAAGGGCACCTAGGTTGGCTTTATAGTTTAGCTATTGTGAATTGAGCTGCTATAAACATTGATGTCTGTGTCACTGTAGTATGTTGATTTTAAGTCCTTTGGTATAAACCTAGGAGTGGGATGACTGGGTCAAATGGTGATTCCATTCCAAGCTTTCTGAAGATTCTCCATATTGCTTTCCACAGTGATTGCACCAATTTACAGTCCAACCAGCAATGTAGGAGTGTACCTTCCCACGCCCCACATCCTTGCTAAAATTTATTGTTGCTTGTATTCTTGATGATTGCCATTCTGATGGTAGTGAGATGAAATCTCAGTGTAGTTTTGCATTTTACTAAATACTAGAGATGTCGAACATTTTTTCATGTATTTGTTAATCACTTGTATTTCTTCTTCTGGGAAGTGTCCGTTCAGTTCCTTTGCCCATTTGTTGATTGGGTTTTTTTTTTTTTTGGTGTTAAGTTTTATTTTTATTTTTTAGTTGTAGATGGACACCATACCTTTATTTTATTCATTTTTATGTGGTGCTGAGGACCAAACCCAGTGCCTCACACATACCGGGCAAGTACTCTACCACTGAGCCACAACCCCAGCCCCTGGTGTTAAGTTTTTTGAATTGAAAGATCAGACTTGTGTTGTGGCTCCCCCCCCCCCACATCTGTACCTGCTGGAAATTTCAGGTTGCCAGCTGCGATTCTGAGATGTATGAGACAAAAAGAATTCTCAGGGAACTCACCTTCTTGTCATTTCTTGGGCCAAAATTTCTATTTGGTCTATATTCTTTTCTCTAAAAGAACAAAATCTTCTTGCACTTGTCTTATATGAAATTTCCAGAATTTTTCATTGTACCTAGTGGGAGAATTAGGAAAAATCAGGCCTGCTTCATTTCCCTAGAGTGGAATGGCAAAGTATTTTTGTACATCGATCTTATATTCTACTTCTCGTTCTTAAGAGTAAAATATTTTATTCGTATATTTTGTTTTTTTCTCCACATAGATGATAATATCATCTATGAATAATGATTTTTTTTGCTTTGTTTCTCTTTTTTGTTGTGTTGTTGTTTGTTTTAAAGTTTAAGTTAACATACTGAAAAAAAACTTAGTTTTTTTGGTGTAGAGTTCTATGAGTCTTAACGTATGTTTATATGAAGTCATCACCACAACCAGGACTGTAAATTGGTGCAGTCACTGTGGAAGGTTTCCACAGATGTGTGTTTCATGAAGTCACCACCACAACAGGACACAGAAGAGTTCTATACGCCCCTTCTGTAGTAGAGTCTTTACTCCACCCTGAGTTCCTGGCAACCACGGATCTCCTCTCTGCCCTTACAGTCCTGCCATTTCCAGAATGGCATATACAGTGAATCCAAACACTATCTAACCTTTCCAAGCATTTTTTTTCTTTAGTTTGTTAAAGTGGTAGATTATTTGATTGTTTATTTTTCCAACGATAAAACATTCTTTTGATCCCTGGATGCAGTTGACTACTGTCTGATGATTTTTATTTTTTTGTGTGTGATTGTTCTGTAATTGTGTTTCCTACACTGGTTTCAAGATTGGGCCAACCTCATGCTGGTAGCAGAATTTCTTTGTTCATCTCTTTCACTGGCCTTGAGGTCTTCTCCTCATCAGGTCTCTAAATCTTTCTGGTCTTAAAAAATGTGAGATGGGTGCTTACACTTTGGAATGGTTTATCTTTTTAGGGGTCGATTGTTTGTTTGTTCTAGAGTTTGAACCCCAGGTACTCTACCACAAAGCCATGTATTCAGTGCTTTTTATTTTTTATTTCAAGACAGAATCATATTAAGTTGCTGAGACTGGCCTTGAACTCACAATCCTCCTGTCTCATCCTCCTGAGCTGCTGGAATTACAGGCATGCACCACCATGCTTGGCAGGAAATTATTTATGTTTTGAATGATTTGTAGAACTCTCTGTTTACAACTGTCTGGCACTAATGTTTTCCTTGTGGAAAGACAAAACCACTCAGTTTCTTTAATTTGTGTAGGCATAGAAAGGTTTCCAGTCTTTTTTTTTTTTTTGAATTGATGTTGATAACGTCTATTTTCCTCCGAGTTTTCTTATTTTATCTAATTGCTTAAATATATTCTATAAAGTGGTTTAAAATGTCTCCTTATCAATTTTAAAATCTTAACTGCATCTGTAATTGTGTTTACTTTTTATACCTTATATTATTTCTGTTTTCTTTTTATCCTGAATAATCTTAAACATCAGCATTTAAAAACTTCTCTACAGACCAAGTTATTTATGTATAAACACACGCACACACACACACACACACACACACACACACACATTTTTGGTACTGGGAATTGAACTCAGAGGCACTTCATCATTAAGCCACATCTCCAGACCATTTTATTTTATATTTTTTATTGTTTTGAGACAGGGTCTTACAAAGTTGCTGAGATTGGCCTTAAACTTGCAGTCCTCTTGCTTCAGTCTCCCAAGCCACTGGGATTGCAGATGTGTGCCACTGCAACCAACTCCAAGTTTTAATTTTGTCAATTCCCATTATATGTTCATTTTTATTTCATAAATTTTGTTTTGTTCTTTTATTATTTTCTCTGTTTTCTTTGATGATTATCTCATTAGTTATTTTCAACTCCTCTTCTCTTTCACCTCCTCCTCATTCTTCTTTTGGTGCTGGTGATTGAACCCCGGATCTTGAGCATGCTAGGCAAGTGTTCTACCACTGAGCTATATCTCTAACCCACTTCTCTTCTTTGTTAATATATTAATTTAAGAGTTTAACTTTTCCTATAAGTACTGCATTATCTTAGCTGCATTTCACAGATTTAGTATATAGATGTTTATTATCATTCAGTACTAAATGCTTTTAAATTTCTAACATGATTTCTTCTTCGACCCAGGAGTTATTTGGAAGCATATTTTATTTCTACATTTTCAGGTATATATGAGTTATCTTTAAAATTACCTTTTTATTTTGAGATAACTATAGATCCATAAGAAGTTCCAAAGATAATACAGACAGGACACATATACACTTTGCTTAGCTTTACCCCGTGGGCATATCTACAGGGCAACATCAAAACCATAAACTTGATATTACTACAATGGTTCTGTGCTGTTTATCAGGCGCATGCTCCACCTGGACCAAGACACAGAAGTGCACCATCCCCACAAGGTCTCCTCCTGCTCTCCCTGCATAGGCACAGCCAACCTCCACCCACCATCCCTAGTCCCTAGCAAATCATCTGTTATCTATCTCTCCAGTAAACTTTTTCAGTGCTTTAGAGTAAATTATGTTTTGTCATAAAATGTGGTGTGTGTCACTACAGTTGTTTGTAATTGTTCAGAATTGTTTGATGACCCAGCCACAGCCTCCATATCTTCTATTTTTTATTCTTTCATTCTCAATCACACATACATATACGTGATTTTTAATTTTAATTTTTTTTTCTTTTTTGGGTATTGGGGATTGAACTCAGGGGCCCTTGACCACTGATCCACATCCTAGCCCTTTTTGTATTTTATTAGAGACAGGGTCTCACTGAGTTGCTTAGCACCTAGCTGAATTGCTGAAGCTGGCTTTGAACCCACGATCCTCCTGCCTCAGCCTCCCGAGCCACTGGGATTACAGGCATGTGCCACCATGCTCAGCTTTATAAGTATTTTGTTTATGTTTGAAAAGACATTATATTCTGCTCTTATACTTACTGACTTTTGTCCATTGGATCTGTCAATTTCTTATAGGAGCGAATTTTAAAATATCTCATGCTCCAGTTTCTTTTTAGCTATGTCATTGCTTCATGAAGCTACATTACAAAGTGTAGCAGGTTTAGGATTGTTGTATCTCCTTCATGATTTAAAGCAGTTATTATACAGTCACATAATCTTTATGCATTTTTTTTGTTTAATCTACTTTGTCTATAAAGCACACCACCATTTTGAATAGCATCTGTCAGATTCACTCATATCTTGTTATTTTTAAAAATATTGTTTTAGTTGTTGATATGATTTATTTTATTTATTTGTATGTGGTGCTGAGAATCGAACCCAATGCCTCACACATGCCAGGCAAGGGCGCTACCGCTGAGCCCCAGTCCCAGCCCCCATATCTTCTACTTTTTATTCTTTCATTCTCAATCACACATACATATACGTTATTTTTAATTATTTTAAATAATTAGTTATTAATTTAACATACTGTTTGGCTTTCTGTTGTGAAGTGACTAAGTTATTTGTTCCCATTTAAAGGCCACCTCTCATTTCTCTCTGGCTGCAGGTATGTCTTGGTGTTTTGAAGTTTTACTAGGAACTTTCTAAGTAAGCTTTACTTCATATTTATCTTACTTAGGATTTGTTGAGCTTGATGAATTTTAGGATCGATTTAGAGTTCCAGGACTGGAAAATTCTCAGAAATTGTACATGATCTATGTCTCTTCCTCATTATTTCTATTCCCCTTTCTGGAATTCTGATTAGATGTTAGGCTTTGTGTCTCTAACATGTTTCTTAACCTCTCTTTCCTATTTCTCATCTGTTTGTGTTGCCATCTGGGTTTTTTTTTTTTTCCAGATCTCCATTCTAATTCTTGTGTCTTCAGTCTTATCTAATACTTTCTTCAATGTATTTACTTCTGAATATTAATAATTCTATTTTAAAATGTCTCGGTTCTTTTTCCAGGTCTGCCGGGAAAACTTGGTAGCTTCTCCTACAATTTTGCAGTCACTCTTTCAAATATCATTTGAATTTTGCATTTTGCATCTGCTCTGCAGTTGCAGTCTCTGCAGGTCTGATTTTGGTATGTGTGATTCCTTGTGGTTCTGGCTCCTATGGTGCCTGTTTCAATGTGGCTGCTTTTTCTCTGATAACTCACACGTCCTGTCACTGCCTCTGTGGGAATCTTCATGACCCGAGTCCCAGCTGGCTTTCCCACAGGAGACTCAGTAGGCCTCTGCCAGGTAGTAGGGGCACCACCAGCCTGGAGCCTTTTTAGCTGAATTCTTGTCTAGATGTTTTTTAAGAATTCCATGTGGTATGAATTAGGGTTGCCCACTCTTGTGAGAGCCAGCTGGTAATTATTAATTCTCGGGGGGGGGGTTTTCCCCTTTCTATTCAGGGCCATTGCCAGACTGATAATTTTCATTCATTTCCTGAGGGGTGGCATGCATTTATTTCCAGTTCACACTTAAAATGAGGATATAGTCCTGTGGGGCTTCCTCTTTGTGCAAAAACATCCTATTCAACTTCCCATCTTAGGAAGGAGCTGAGACTTCTCTTTTGCTCCTGTTGAGTCTGTGGGAGGCAGAATTCAAATTCAGCCAGGTCATCCATCATCTCAGAGCATTAGTCTGCTTTTGAGCTTTGCATTTTTGTTCCCCCTCGGGAAAGATGTGGTACAGCCTTTTATATATTTATTTTGGGGCCTCTCCATTTTCCTTACTCATGTGTTATTTCATTAATAGAGTTTTATCCCATCCAACACAGGTACTTGTTTTTAGCAGAAGGATCAATGTAATTAGCGTCATACGACCAGAAAGAAGATCTCCTGTTACCGCTCCCCTATCAGAGTGGTCTGCATCCCACTGTGTTTCCTGCTACAGTGTGATGATGAACGTCTTTGCACAAACAACTTGATGAATTTTGCCCAGTTATTTCTCACAATAAATGTTTAGAATATAAAATGAGACAGAGTTGAGAATATTTTGGGGATAGGTTGGCACCGCCTGTAGACCAATTGGATTGTGTGTATTCTTGGTATCATTCATTTACTCTTCCAAATGTTCCACTGGTCCTAACATGATTAAAAACCCCACTGAAAGGCATTTCTATTAAATAAATAGAAACACAGGCACATTTTGGGAGAAAGAGAGCCTATATGTTTTAAGTAATATTATCTAGAATTGTTTTTAAATTTAAGAGAGGGTCTCCAAAATTATTAAGAGAAATAATTTAAAAAACAAACAGATAACATAATCCTATAATTGTTTGAATAAAATAGTCTATAAAAATAACCAGGAAGAAGAACAAAGAGAATCTGATCCTATCAGATATTAAAACAACTGTAGACAGCCAATGATATTCTAAGGCTTCCTTGGCCTATCTGGTGGAGAGAGTCCATGGTTTGCTCAGGAGGCGGCTATTGCCTGGGACCATCACTCCCGAGGTGCTGACACCTACATTATTCTGAAGGGATAAAAGGAGCCAGGACAGGTTACCACACAGGGCAGATCACATAAGGATCCACTCATAGGAAGTGTGACTGGGAACAAGGGAGGCTTGGGTCAATCTGGGCAGTGTCAGAGGAGAAAGGACCTTGCATGACATGCCAGGACATTTGGGTTTGTTTTTGAATTCTTTGGAAATGGATCCATCAGGGATTTAACTAAGCAATCTGCTGGGTTTCCTTTTCATTTTTATAAAATCATATTGGCAGCAGGGTTCAGAAGGATTTAAAGGAGAAAAGACTGGAGACAGGGACATTAGGAATGGACGGATGAACAGTCCATTTTTAATGGTTTTATTAAGACACAACTCACATATCATACAATTCAACCACTTAAAGTTCAATATAAAATGGTTTTAGTATATTTCCATAGTTCCACAACTATTAGTTTTAGAATCTTAGAACATTTTCATCAAAAAGAAAGAAACCTGGTCCCCTGTAGCAGTCACTCCCTAAGCCCCACACTTACCCACTTTCTGTTTCTGTATATCCCCTGCTCTGCACGTCTCATATAGTTGGGGTCATGCAATACATGGCCTTCTGTAACTGGCATCTTTCACTTAGTGTAACTTTAATATAAATTACTGTAACTGTTTGGTCACACGGATTACTACTTCACCTCTTCTGGTTGCCGAATGGCGTTCCACTGTATGGAATAACACATCGTATCTTCCCTTTATCAGTTGATGGGCATTTGAGTTTGTTTCTACTTTTTGACAGTTATGAACATTTTGAACATTTTCATATAAGTTTTCATGTGGATGTATGTTTCAGCTATAAGTGTAGGGTTGTTCTAGTCTGTCTTCCCTATGCCGGTGAGTCTGGAGTAGATGTGATCATAACCATCCTACTTGATGTGAAGTAGAATCTCACTGTGGTTTTAATTTCCATTTCTTTGATGACTCATGATGTTGTTTTATTTTTTCATGTTCCTCCAGGCTTCTTGTACATCTTCTTGGGAAAAAATTCCTATAGTTAAATCTTTTGTCAATTAAAAAAATTGAGCTAAAAAATCAGATTACTATGAGTTTATCAGGATGAACCCAACTACTATGTATAAAGTGCCAATAAAAAAATCAGACTACTGGCATTTTGTTATTGATTTTTAAGAGTTCTTTATATGTTCTAGATATGCAAACCCATTTTCAGATATATGATTTGTGAATATTTCTTTCAATAGTGTAGGTTGCTTTTTCACTTTTCTTATGCTGTTGTTTGTAGTGCAAAAGTTTTAAATTTTGATGAATCCCATTTATCTATTTGTTATTTTGTCACTCATGCTTTTATTACTATATGGAAGGTGGCTTTCTCTAACCCAAGGTCACGATGATTTACTGCATTTTCTTCTAAAATTTTAGCTCTTACCTATCAGTACATGACCCCCTGTAAGTTACTTCTTATGTATAGTGTGAAAAAGAAAGGAGTCTAACTTCATCCCTTTTTTTAAAATGATTTTTTAAACTTTATTTGATTATATATTTTTTATGTGGTGCTGAGGATTGAACCCAGTGCCTCACACGTGCTAGGAAAGCACTCTAACACTGAGCCACAACCGCAGCCCTTCAACTTCATCCTTTTGCATGTGAATATCTGATTGTCTCTGCATCAGTTATTGAAAATTAATCTTTGAAACATGTTTGGATCCCCTGGTTCAGTGTCATAGTCCAACAAAGAAGGACTATCTTGAACAGTGGCTCAGGCAATGAGACTGGGTGTGCTGGGGAAGTTTGGGAGGTGGGATTATAAGAATTTGGGGACTGTGATCTTGCAGTGGGTGAGAAGCAGGAGGACTTGAGTCCTAGGTTCTGGTCCCTGCCTTGTCCTTCATACCAGAGGGTACATGGCTTCATCATCCCACATGATCATGTGGCCATTTCAGAACCTATCTGCTTGTTTGTGCTCATGATTTGAAGATCAAAGCCTATTACTGCATGAGCAGTTCAACCACAGGAAATAAGCCCCACTCAGGAAAGTTGAATTATATTTTGTGGTTCTTTCAGATTAGAGCAGATATAGTATCTCCGTTCAAAGAGAAAATGGAAAGGTTTGTATCAGAGAGAAATGTAGTCAGCAAACTCCAGAAGAATCCAGCTTCTGTCTGTAATGACAGCCAGGGGTCCGAGTACAAGAGGAGCACCTCTAACAGGGATCTTCTAATTCTTGGGGAGAAGTTTAAGATCCAGAATTATCTTGTGTGTAGGACATGATGCCCCAGAATTCTACATCTTCATTCTGGATTCATTCCCTGTTTCATGGGGATTGTGGGTTTTCCATTTCTTGGGGTAAGCTATTCAGCCCTGAGAGCTGTATGATTAATCCTGACTTCAGGAAAAATGCTTTGAAGAGCTCTCTGGACAGTTGACCCCAAACCCCACTCGGTCGCCATTGGGACTGGTAAATGTGGACTGCGACCAGGTAATGATGGGGTACGTGACCCACAGAACAGCTGCCCAGGGCCGCAGTCTCTGAGGGGAATAAGAGAAATGTGTTCAGAAGTGACTTTGCCAGCCCCCTGACCTCAGTCACATTCCCAGCTTCGAGAGCAGCCCCACCTTAGGAGCAAGAACAGAAGAGCTCTGTTCCGTGAGCTGGGGAGGGAGTCCTAGTGTGCAGACGTCCACGGGCTCCACAGAGATGCCTTTGATGAAAAACCACTCCACCCAGGACAGACTTGCCCGAGAGTGACCAGGCTCCCCTGGGAGCCAAGGAAAGTCATTTTTTTTCCTTGTGAATGATCCTCTGACATGTGACCATTTCAGAGTGAACCGTCGCCCTGTGGCCCTTTAAACATCAGTTATATTCAAAAGCATAGAGCTGGATGTGGTTATAAAGACTGTTTAATGTGCCCCCTCAGCTTACAGAACAGGAAACTAAGACCAACCACTGAAAGGTTCAAAGTAAGTCATGAGGGATTCAATGGTGCTGGTCTCATGACTCTCTCTTTCATCCCACTGTTAATTTCTGGTGAAGAAATCATTAAGCTTGATATTTTAAGAATGAACAATACCCTGAGATGGTACCAAAGCATGGATAAGTACCTGACCCCTTGTTGGTGCCCTGGAAATAGAAAGAAGGACCAAAGCCTTGTGCATTGTCTCTATGTCAGGGACGCTTAGGAATCATGTGGTATTTCATGTTTGATAGAAAATTGCTCCTTAGCTCTCTCATCCTGTGCCATGCTAGCACATTTCCATTCTTCCCTGTAATAGTCATCTAGTGAGCCAGTCCACACAACTGCATGTCTGTGTGATGCATGTCAACTTCACACAACTTACTGGAGCCCCCAGCTAGTTCAGAGACTGGCTCCATGACAGAGTGAAAGGACCAGCTGCTGCGTGATCTCTGTCAGAGACAGCTTTGGTGAGAGGATGCATGTCTGGGGAAGGAGCAGGGCTCCTCTACGCAGCCTGTGTGCACACAAGAGCACCCCTGCTCTGCACGTGGGACGAAGCCGCTGCTCCTGGTCACCAGGGCAAGAAGATGATATGGGGCCCCACGGTGAGTCCAGTTGACTCAGTTTCTTTTGGGCAAGGCCTTCTCCAGTCAACATTAAAACCCCCCAAAGAAAGACTTCCTCCTCTGAAAGTGGAATTAAACTTTTCCACTTTATTTTGGGGGAAGATGGGCGGGGGGAGGGGCTCTTTTTCCTACGATTCTCTTGACATCAATTAGTTTTTACCCATCAAGCAATTTTTAAATTATGTTTTGGACATGGGACTCTGTAATGAGGAAAAGAAAGAAATTTAACAATAAATAATATTATGTCTACAAATGAGACAATAGAAACAAATGTAAAATTCATACATGCTCACCATAGAAAACATGGGAAATACAGAAAGGTGTTTTTAAAAAGCAGCCATAATCTCATCACCCAAACACACTCTTGCTAATTCAAGAAAGCAGAATCCTGTGTTTCTTGCATACTGCCATATCCTTAGTAGTAGGAATCATGCTTAGTATGTAGTAAGTGCTTAATAAATATTTGTTGACTGAATCTTGCTTAGAATTTAGTAAGTGCTTAATAAACATTTGCTAATACTTTGGTGCATTTATTTCCAGTCTTTTTAAATCTCTGTTTTACATGATTATAGTAGACCCCATTAATAACATATCTTTTTTAACTTACCATGATAACACAGATATGCTGATGCCATAAAAGTTCTTTATAAATACTATTCTTAAAGATACTTAGTATCTTTATCTTGTATGAACCTCATTTACTTATTTACTTTTATATTACTAAATATTTTGTGGAAATATACATTTCAAAAGTACTTTGTGAAATTAATTGAATTCTGCCAATGTGTATAAGAAATTAGAATAAATAAATAACTTAATTTTAAAAAAGCACTTTGTGAATAAGGCTTGCCTTTAGATAAGTAGATCAATTGGCTGCTGTACTAGGCCCAGCCATGTTCAGTGGAACCTAAAAAGTTCCTGAAATCACATTCTATTATTTAGTTCCAGAGTCTCACACTGGAGTGCATGAGGAAATAATGCCAGAGGGAAGTCTTGAAATTAGAATCAGGACATGACCTCATCAGACTCTTGTAATTAAAAAATAGCTTTTGAATATCTTGTATGAAGAAATTAACTCAAAGAAGTAGCTATTATGTTAAATTCTGGAAATACAGAGTCTTGAGAATTCAATTCAATTAAAGCATTTTCTTATATGTAATCCCAGTTTTCTCTCCTTTTCAACAATTCCCTGGTTTAATATTCAGTTTAAAGATGTGATTTTTGTTCAGGTTAATACAGCGCCATCTGGTGCTAAAAGGAAAAATGAGCATGTAGGAGTAGGCTAGGATGACTTCTCTGATTTTAAATGCTGACTTCTATAAGAGATGAAAGGGAATTGATACGTGGTTTCTTGCAGGATTCCCTGGTGTCAGAACTGGGGAAAAGCTTTAGCTGACTTCTAACTCCAGATTGCTACAGCATACGCTTGATTAACTCAACCATCTATTAGAAATTCCTATCAAAATTCAAAAGGAATACACAAATAGGGAGAAATGCTTATCGGAACAGGAAACGATATAAAGGGGCCACATTCTGAAATTTTCTGTCTGACCTAGTGCAGGTGAGACTGAAGAAAGGCTCATCTACCACACAGGAAGGGAAAGCATGGGAAAGGAGTGAGGCGGATGTTGGCAGACCCCAATACCTACCAGCTCACAGTGGCAGGAGGTGGAGGTGAGGATGGGTTATGGGTCACTTAGGGAGAGGTGAAAGTGGATCTTCCCTCTGCTTTGGAAACTGCACCAGATGTTGGCAACTGCACTCACTTGGCACATGAAATTCAGGCCCGTTATGCCTGCCTTCCAAGAAAGGGGTCCGGTAAGTTAGAAAGTGAAGTCATGTACCCCCAACAGACTTCCCACTGGACCACTAAATATCAGAAAGCATTTGAGCCATCCACTGTTTCCAAGCCCAATAATTAATCCCTGAAGATTCTAAATTCAGCCAATCATTCAAATGTGACAACCACATAAAGACATTCTCAGGCGTGCAAATATTCGGAGAACTTTCCATCCATGTAGCTTTCCCCAAAGAAAACACATCCAGCATTTAAGGATTGTGGCAGCAAGTAATGAAACCAATATAACTCAAAAATTAGACTGTCTTTGTACCTAGTAAAGATATATTAGAATAACCGCACCACGAAGAGAAGAAAATTAATCCCACTGCCCTCAGTATCAACCTTTATCCATATTACTCTCTGTTCCTAAAATCCTGGGAGGAGGAGAGGGAAGAGAGTGACATTGTCTCAGGTTCTCATCTTGCAGAAGGAAAAGTGATGTTTTCTATTTGGTTATTGACCACAGTACAGAAATGAGTCCCATAATGTTGTTTAATATATTGCTTAATCACTTATTAGTACAGGATTATTAGTATAGAAAGAAAGAAGTGAAGAAAATTTGTTCAATTTGATATGGTGAAAAAAGTATAAGAGAAATAGCAAATTTAATCTAATTACATTTTTTTAAAAAAACATTGATACTGGGGTTTGAACTCGGAGGTGCTTTACTACTGAGATACATCCCCAGCCCATTTTTAGTTTTCTTTCTGATACAGGGTCTCAGTAATTTGCTTAGGGCCTTGCTAAATTGCTAAGACTGGCCTCCACCTTGAAATCCTCCCGCCTTGTCCTCCCATGTTGCTGGGATTACAAATGAGCACCACCATGCCAGGCTAGGAACATTGATTTTTTTTAAAGTTTTAAATTAAATCTTTCCTTATATATAATCAGAGACACGATAAATTATGATATAATGGTGTATTAAGAATTGTAATGCATAAATAAATAAATTTTAAACAACAGATTAAATCCTTGCAGATATAAATTAGCAATATAGTAAAATCATAATACTCATAAGTATACTTGGACATTCAATATTTTAAAGTCTATTTCTATAACATTCAGTTAGCAGGTATTTTGTGAATGACTATTATTAAATCTCAGAATAATCTAACATACTCCTCATCATTTCTAATCCATAGATCCCAGTCACCTTGTTCATGTAACTCTCTAGTTCTTTTCTTATTGCAATTATCATTTTCTGCAATTATCTTTCACCTTTAGTTGTTTCCTTGTTTACTGTCTGTCTTCCTTTGCTAAAATGCCATTTCTCTAAGGTCAATGTTCTTGTCTCTCTTGTTCATGTCCAGGCTTTTCCTTGCTGTGTAGTAGATGGCAGGCAAATGAGCCTTCATTCAGCTCTCTGAACATCTCCCACGTCTAACAAAGAAGTTGTCACCTAATGGGTGACAAATTTACTCAATATTTATTGCATTAATTAAATATTTATGTAATATCTATTCATTCAATATTGCCTGTTAAATGAATGAGTGCATTTCTATGAATGGAAGGATGACAGTAATCCTGAATCCCTGCCCTTGTATTGCCTGTAATTTAGTAAGGGAGACAGACCACCCAACCAGTACTTCCATGATTAATATTGAAACCCTATTTTGCTAATCAACCTTTTTAATTTTAACCTGCTGAATAAAAGACAGGTATTGTTTTGCAGGAATCTTCCACAACTTCATCTAAAGAAAAGCCTGGAAAAGTAGAAGCACAAAGTAGTAACTTCCTGTTTCCTAAAGCCTGCCACCAAAGGACACGAAGCAACTCCACCAGTAAGTGTCTCATCAAAACATCTTCAGGAACAGGGCCTAAGTGCTTTTGAATATCAGGAATATCAATGATGAGGGGAGGTTTGGGATGGGTGGATCTCTTCTGATCCAGTTGGACCAAACCAAGATGGCAGCCTGCTTGCCTCTCTGAGAGCATTCTTTTTGGCTTGTGCTGGTCCTGGCCAGCTAGAGGGCTCTGCATTGGCTTTTTGAGTTTTCTGTGGTAAACTCGTCTTCTAGCTAGGCTCCTACTGCCTTGCTGAAAAGATTTGGCCTGGAGGATAAGAGAAAAAGGGTTACTCTTATTCTGATTTCTGACATTTCCTTAATCCTGAGTAAGCCACTCTGTCTCCCTGGGCTTCTGTCACCCCATCTGTAACATGATGGGGGTTGAAGCTTGAAGACTTCATGATTCTTTGTTGCTGCAAATAGAATAGCATTTATATAAAAGTCAGGAAAATGTGAAGAATGCATGAAAGTTTGAAGAAGTTAAAATCACATCAAATTATAATATTAGAAATAATCTATACTGACACTTTCAATTATTTCTCAGTTATTCCTATATATGCCTATAGGAAAATTAGGCACATGCATCTATATCTATATCTCATGTCATTGGGAAATCTGTTGTAAACACTATTTTTAGTAGACGTATGTCATTTCATTGTATGAACAATCTACTCTTACTAGATATCTAAGTTATTCTCAGTGTTTTGCTAACATAATCCACATTGCTGAGTTTGTAAGTGAAATTTTGTTTGAAGTTGTAACATCTTAAAGGAAATACAGTGTGCCACCCTATTCGTAGATAGAAATTATTTGAAAAAAAGTTACATCTGCACTGAAATATGTAGAATTTTTTCTTGTTATTGTTCCCTAAAAAGGATTGACATAGCATTTACATTGTATTTACATTGTATCATGAATAATCTAGAGATTATTTAAAGTATACAGAAAGATTGTGCAGGTTATATGGAGATACTACCCTATTTTATGCAAAGGATAGAAACACATTCATAGATTTTGGTATCCATGGGGATTCTGGGACCAATCCATATGGATTTAGAATAACTATAAACGAGATAGTGGACTGGTGTATGGTGGTTAAGGGCTCACATCTGAGAAACAACGCACTTGAATTTGAATTCTGCTCCTAGAACTAAGTATTGATGTGACTTTGGACAAGTCCTTTAAAATCTCTGAACCTCTTGCTATGGCTTGAATACCAGGTGTCCTGAAGAGCTTGTGTGTGAGACAGTGAAGAAATGTTCAGAGGTGAAATTAGATTATGAGAGCTGCAATCTAATCAGTGGGTTAATCCATTTGATGGACTAATAATTTGAATGGACTACAGCACTAA
Organism: Urocitellus parryii; assembly: GCF_045843805.1. Classification (NCBI taxonomy): domain Eukaryota; kingdom Metazoa; phylum Chordata; class Mammalia; order Rodentia; family Sciuridae; genus Urocitellus; species Urocitellus parryii. The sequence goes on from NC_135536.1 coordinate 129,489,988, forward strand.
GTGTTAATTGTAGACAGGTGGGGTCCCCACTTGCGGCCTAGTTGTCGCAGTCGGAAGGCAGCGTAGAAGGCAGAGGCCTTACTTGTGGGTCACCAAACCAAGCTCTGAACACTGCACAAGAAATGTCAAAATAGAGCCTGGGAACCCGCTGCAGACAGGTGGCGTTGAGCACCACGGAGACCTGGCAGCGAAGAGATGCAGGCTTACAGATCCTCTAAGATTAGAGCGCGCCAGACTACGACCCAGGTCACTGCAGGGCACCAGACCGAGGACCACACTCGCGACACAGTGGACGAACAGCCTAGCCCCCTCCACCTCACCAGACACCCGGGCGCGGAATCGGGTGGTCACCATCTTGGAAAATCTACCACATCAGCTTTTGGCGGACGTAGCAGACAGTGAGATTGGCACTAGAACAGGTGTGTGAGCCCCAGTCCCCACACCCAGCTGTGATAACTCAAAACCTTTCACACCAGCTCTCCTGGTGGGCGTGAATAGCAGAGCCCAGTGAAACTAAAAAGGTGTCTGATCTCCAACTCCCACTCCCCCAGCTGTGATAACCCAAAACCTTTCTCGCCAGCTCTCTCTGTGGGTGTGGCTATCAGAAGGAATACAGACAGAACAGGTTGCTGGTTTCCAATTGCCCCTCTCCACAGCTGTGTTGACCTGGTGACTACCCAACACAGAGGCAGCGCTCAGTTGATGAGGAGTGCAGGGCGGCCAGGGCGCCGCATGCCCAGAGTGAACCCGGGGCTGTGGAGAAGAGTCCCAGTAACTGGGGCCTGATGGGCAGGAGAAGTGAGGGGGATAGAGACTGGGAGCGACCCAAAGAGACTGGGATCAAAGAGGCACTCGGCAGGGGAGGGAGAGCTGCCTCACACTGATTGCTTCCCCCACCCTGAGGGTAGTGACTCAACCTGGAATACACAACGGCCACCTAATGGAAAAGAAGAAAGTAGAATTCTAAGAGTGTATTTTTTTTCCTTCTTTCCTTTTTTCTTTTTATCTTTCTCTTCTCTCTTTTCCTCTCTCATTTTTCATTCCCTTTTCTCTATCTCTTCACCTCTCTTTTTTCTTCTTCTTTTCACTTTTCTCCCTCCTTCTCTTCCTCTCCCAACCTCCCAAGTGTTACTATTTCTACTACGTGTAAATTACTAAATGCAAATAGGTAATTCTTTCTATGCTTCTTATTGTCCTCTCATGCATTTAGCCACCCTAAAATAACTCCTGTCTATCTCCTGTTAATAACCCCCTTCATTCGAGTTCTCCTCCAAAGTAGCTGATATATTAACCCCCATACCCCACATCTTTCTCCCTAAACATAAAGTCCTACACCCGAACCTCAGTTCTCTGTATGACACCAGAATCTGTATGCCTTTGATGAAGCTAATGAATATAGTTTAAACTATAATTAAATCCAAATCTCTAGACATTGTCTCCCATCACAAAGGAGAGATCTTGGAACTATACAAGAGCAATACTAATTTATAGGAGAAAAATAATAAAAAAAACAGTCACAGCTGGAAAGAAATGTGAGAAACATGAAAAAAACAAGGAAATAAAGGGCCACAAACAATGCAGGTCAACTAAAAAAATAGAGGAGATAATAGCTTCAGCAGAAAAAATATCAGATAAAGATTTCAAGATATACATGGTCAGATGATCTGGAGTCTTAGGGAGGACTTTAGACAGCAAATGCATACAATGAAAGATCACTTTGACAATGAATTACATAAACAAATCCAAGAAGCAAAAGATCAACTCTACAGGGAGATAGAAGTTATACAAAAACAAAACAAAACAAACAAACAAACAGAAATCCTGGAAATGAAGGAAATAATAAAACAAATTAAAAACTCAAATGAGAGTATTACCAGCAGGGTAGAACACTTAGAAGTCAGAACACCAGAGAACGAAGACAAAGTACATCATCTAGAAAAGATCGTAGACAGCTCAGAAAAGATGATAAAAAACCATGAGCAGAACATCCAAGAAATTTGGGATAACATAAAGAGACCAAATTTAAGAGTTATTGGGATACAGGAAGGTATAGAGGTCCAAACCAAAGGAATGAGCAACCTCTTCAATGAAATAATTTTAGAAAATTCTCCAGACATGAAGAATGAAATGGAAACCCAAATCCTAGAAGCCTACAGGATGCCAAATGTACAAAACCACAAGAGACCCACACCAAGACACATTATAATGAAAATTCCCAACATACAGAACAAGGAGAGAATTTTAAAATCCACAAGAGAAAAGAAGCAGATTACATTTGGGGTAAACCAATTAAGTTAACGGTGGATTTTTCAACACAGACTCTGAAAGCTAGAAGATCCTGGAACAGATCGCTGAAAGATAATGGGTTCCAACCAAGAATCTTGTATCCAGCAAAATTAAGCTTCAGGTTTGAAGATGAAATAAAAACCTTCCATAATAAACAGAAATTAAATGAATTTGCAGCTAGAAAACCAGAGTTTCAAAGCATCATTGGCAAAACATTATATGAAGAAGAAATGAAAAATAACAAAGAAAATCAACAGTGGGAGGTAATACAGTACAGGAAAAACTAATCATAGAGGAAAAACAAATCAAGTTAAATAATAAAAATAAACAAACATGGCTGAAAGTATAAACCATATCTCAATAGTAACCCTAAATGTTAATGACTTAAACTCACCAATCAAAAGACATAGACTGGCAGACTGGATTTTTTAAAAAAGATCCAACAATATGCTGCCTACAGGAGACTCATCTGATAAGAAAAGACATACACAGACTGAAGGTGAAAGGTTGGGAAAAATCATACCACTCACATGAACCTCGAAAGCAAACAGGGGTGTCCGTACTCACATCAAATAAAATAGACTTCAAGCCAAAGTTAATCAAAAGGGATAAAGAAGGACACTACATACTGCTAAAGGGAACCATTCACCAACAAGACATAACAATCATTAATATATATGCCCCAAACAATGGTGCAGCTATGTTCATCAATCAAACTCTTCTCAAGTTCAAGAGACAAATAGACCACAACACAATAATCATGGGTGATTTTAACACACCTCTCTTACCACTGGACAGATCTTCCAAACAAAAATTAAATAAAGAAACTATAGAACACAAAAACACAATTAATAACTTAGACTTAATTGACATATATAGAACATATCAACCAACATCAAGCTGATATACTTTTTTCTCAGCAGCACAAGGATCCTTCTCAAAAATAGACCATATATTATGCCATAGGGCACCTCTTAGCAAATACAAAGGAATAGAGATATTACCATGCATTTTAACCAATCATAATGGAATGAAATTGAAAATCAATGATAATATAAGGAAGAAAAATTCCTACATCACTTGGAGAATGAACAATATGCTACTGAATGAACTTTGGGTTACAGAAGACATCAAGGAGGAGATTAAAAAAATCTTAGAAGTAAATGAAGACACAGACACAACATATTAAAATCTCTGGGACACTATGAAAGCAGTACTAAGAGGAAAATTCATTGCATGGAGTTCATTCCTTAAAAGAAGAAAAAGCCAACAAATAAATGACCTCACCCTACATCTTAAAGCCATAGAAAAAGAGAACAAATCAACAGCAAATGCAGTAGAAGGCAAGAAATAATTAAAGTGAGATCTGAAATCAATGAAATTGAAACAAAAGAAACAATTGACAAAACCAAAAGTTGGTTCTTTGAAAAAATAAATAAGATTGACAGACCCTTAGCCATGCCAATGAAGAGAAGGAGAGAGAGAAAACCCAAATTACTAACATATGGGATAAAAAAGGCAATATCACAACAGACACTTGCCATAGTCTGGCTGGGCACAAATCATGAGCCACTGAAGCAGGAACAAACTTTATTTCTGAACTCCACCAGCACATTCCACACACACTCCCCGGGAACTCTCCCGCACCACGTGACTCATCCAGGAACCAGAAACCGGAAATATCTCCTCCGGAAATCCCTCCTCCTGCACTTCCCCAACCAATGGGAACTCTCAGGGAATCCCCGGGAATCCCCAGGAGAACTCCGAAGTAGTGGCTGAGGCGGATAGTAATGCCTCACCTGTCAACCAATACTGTTGGCAAAATGCCAGGAGCCAGTCCGACTTGGCTGTGGCTCTCAGCAGACAATACAGAAGATAATTAGAAATTATTTTGAAACCTTATACTCCAATAAAATAGAAGATAGTGAAGGCATCGATAAATTCCTTAAGTCATATGATCTGCCCAGATTGAGTCAGGATGATACACACAACTTAGACCAATATCAAGTGAGGAAATAGAAGAAGCCATCAAAAGATTACCAACCAAGAAAAGCCCAGGACCAGATGGATATACAGCCGAGTTTTACAAGACCTTTAGAGAAGAACTAATACCAATACTCTTCAATCTATTTCAGGAAATAGAAAAAGAGGGAGTACTTCCAAATTCATTCTATGAGGCCAATATTACCCTGATTCCAAAACCAGACAAAGATACTTTAAAGAAAGAAAACTTCAGACCAATATCTCTAATGAATATAGAGAAATCTTCAATAAAATTCTGGCAAATTGGATAAAAAAAAAATATCAAAAAGATTGTGCACCATGATCAAGTGGGCTTCATCCCCAGGATGCAAGTTTGGTTCAACATATGGAAATCAATAAATGTAATTCATCACATCAATAGACTTACAGATAAGAACCATATGATCATCTCGATAGATGCAGAAAAAGCATTTGACAAAATACAGCACCCCTTTATGTTCAAAAACACTAGAAAAACTAGGGATAACAGGAACTTACCTCAACATTGTAAAAGCTATCTATGCTAAGCCTCAGGCCAGCATCATTCTAAATGGAGAAAAATTGAAAGCATTCCTTCTAAAATCTGGAACAAGACAGGGATGCCCTCTTTCACCACTGCTATTTAACATAGTTCTTGAAACACTGGCTGGAGCAATTACACAGATGAAAGAAATGAAAGGATACATATAGGAAAAGAAGAACTTAAACTAGCACTATTTGCTAATGATATGATTCTGTATCTAGAAGACCCAAAAAACTCTACCAAGAAACTTCTAGAACTATTAAATGAATTCAGCAAAGTGGCAGGATATAAAACCAACACCCATAAATCAAAGGCATTCCTGTATATCAGTGAAAAATCCTCTGAAAAGGAAACTATTAGGAAACTACCCCATTCACAATATCCTAAAAAAAAAAACTTGGGAATCAACAAAAGAGGTGAAAGATCTATATAATGAAAACTATAGAACCCTAAAGAGAAATAGAAGAAGACCTTAGAAGATGAAAAGATCTACCTTGCTCATGGATTGGCAAAATTAATATTATTAAAATGACCATATTACCAAAACCACTATACAGATTCAACGCAATTCCAATCAAAATCCCAATGGAATTCCTCACAGAAATAGAAAAAGCAATTATGAAATTCATCTGAAAAAATTAGAGACCCAGAATAGCTAAAGCAATTCTAAGCAGGAAGAGTGAAGCAGGTGGCATCACTATACCACATCTTAAACTGTACTACAGAGCAATAGTAACAAAACACCATGGTATTGGCACCAAAACAGGCTGGTGGACCAATGGTACAGGATAGAGGACACAGAGACTAACCACAAAACTACAACTACCTTATATTAGACAAAGGTGCTAAAAGCATGCACTGGAGAAAGGATAACATCTTCAATAAATGGTGCTGGGAAAACTGGAAATCCATATCAACAAAATGAAATTGAATCCCTTTCTCTTACCATGCACAAAAGTTAACTCAAATGGATCAAGGATCTAGGAATCAAACCAGAGACTCTGTGTCTAATAGAAGAAAAAAGTAGGCCCTAATATCCATCACATGGGGCTAGGCCTCAATTTCCTTAATAAGACACCTACAGCACGAGAATTAAAACCAAGAATCAACAAATGGGATGAATTCAAACTAAAAAGTTTTTTCTCAGCAAGAGAAATAATCTGTGAGGTGAATAGGGAGCCTACATCCTAGGAACAAATTTTTACTCCTCACACATCAGATAGAGCTCTAATCTCTAGGGTATACATAGAACTCAAAAAGCTAAACACCAAAAAAAACAAATAACCCAATCAACAAATGAGCCAAGGACCTGAACATACACTTCTCAGAAGAGGATATACAATCAATCAACAAATATATGAAAAAATGTTCACCATCTCTAGCAATCAGAGAAATACAAATTAAAACTACTCTAAGATACCATCTCACTCCAGTAAGAATGGCAGCCATTATGAAGTCAAACAACAACAAGTGCTGGTGAGGATGCAGGGAAAAAGGTACATTCATACATTGCTGGTGGGACTGCAAACTGGTGCAGCCAATTTGGAAAGCAGTATGGAGATTCTTTGGAAAGCTGGGAATGGAGCCACCATTTGACCCAGCTGTTCCTCTTCTCGGTCTATACCCAAAAGACCTGAAAACAACACACTACAGGGATACAGCCACATCAATATTTATAGCAGCACAAATCACAATAGCTAGACTGTGGAGCCAACCTAGATTCCTTTCAATGGATGAATGGATAAAAAAATGTGGCATATATACACAATGGAATATTAGCACTAAAAATAATAAGATCATGGCATTTGCAGGGAAATGGATGGCATTAGAGCAGGTTATGCTAAGTGAAGTTAGCCAATCCCCAAACAACAAATGCTGAATGTCTTCTCTGATATAAGGGGGGTGACTCAAAATTGGGAAGACAGGAAGAACATGGGAAGAAGATTACCTCTACATAGGGAAGAGGGTTGGGAGGGAAAGGGAAGGGAGAAAGGGAATTGCATGGATGGTGGAAGGAGATCCTCATTGTTATACAAAATACACGTAAGAAGATGTGAGGAGAACAAAAAGAATAGCAGTACCTTAGATTAGGTAGAGAGAAGTGATGGGAGGGGAGAGGTTGGGGAGTTAGGAAGGATAGTAGAATGAAGCAGACATTTTTATTTTTACTGTGTGTATATATGTGACTGCATGACCAATGTGATTCTGTAACCTGTACACTCAGAAAAATGAGATATTGTATCCCATGTGATTCAAATGTATGATATGTCAAGGTTATTGTACGGTCATGTGTAACTAATTAAAACAAAAAAAATAATTGTAGACAGGAGAAACATAACTGGAGGATGAAGGTCCCTGGGGTTTATATTTCATCCTTTGGGGTTTGTCTTTTGTCCCTGGTTCCTTGGGCTTTCTCTACTGTGTCCTGGCTGCCATGATCTCAGCAGCTTTCCCCTTCCGTGCCCTCTGCCATGATGCTCCTTCACCACTTCAGGCCCAGAGCCCTGGAGTGACCAGCCATGGCCTGAACCTCTGAACTGTGAGGCCTCCTCTAAATTGTTCTTCTCAGGCACTTTGATTACTGAATGAAATAGTAATGTACAATGAGAAGCTGACTAACATATCTCATATTGTTCTGCAGTAGGGTGCAACATTCTTAAATTAATAACATCCTGTTTTAAACTTTTTAAGTTATAAACTTTAACTTTTCCCCCCCCTTTAGTATAATTTCCTAGAAATGAAATTTACGGTCAAAAGATAGGTGTAGCTTTAAGCTTGAGATCTGTATGGCCAAATTTTAGTAACTAATATTCCTTCAGCAATATATGTGAATACCTATTTCTTCAATCACAGGCCACACTGGAGTGTAATTTTTGAAAATAATTGTAATGCAGATTCTTCTCTAGTCCCCATTTCTCCCCACCGATTTTGGGTTTCTGTCTGTCTTGCTTTGCACCCAGGACCAGTTATATAATTTGTGGGGCTCTGTATAAAAAGATAATGTGGGAGCCCTGTTCAGAACAATTAAGAATTTCCAAATGTCAGCAGCCTGGTGTTAAACCAAGCTGGGACTTTTCCAGTTACAACCCTGGTGGCCTCATAGGCTACATGCCCATTAAGCCAGCTCTGCTTGTACCCTGGGACCTGACCCCTTCCTACAGAGTCACCCTCTGATTTCTGGTTGAGTTCAGTCACTGGGAGACTTCCACAGGATACTGGTGGTGGAAGAGAGCTGCTGGGGTATTTCTTTCCTGTCCTCTGGCTTGACAGCTTCCAGTACCTAAGGAGGCCTTGCTAGTCTCCTAACTCTGCCCACCCCTGTAAAGTGCCCCTCTGTTCAATTCTCAAAATCCAAGCCCAGTGTGACTTTTGCATCTTGCTCAAACCATGACTGATGCACTGCTTTATAAAGTAAACCAAAAAGAGGTCCTCCACACACAGGTGAGGTCGAAACCTTCTTCATATATTTATAACATATATACCATATGTTTTTGAGTAATATTTTTCAAATTTGTTGTTATTTTAATTTTTTTAACCTAAGATATCTTAACCTTTATATCATCAAATTTTTTGATCTTTTTTTTTTTTTGATGTGAAAGCTTCTCTGCAGATCTGAACCCGTAGCAGGAACAGGAGCCCCCACCCCCCATGCATGAGGGTTGCCTAGATCATAGAGGGCCTAAGCAGAGGTGGGTGTGGCCTGACATCTTGGTGCTGGATTTGCCCATCACTCTGCAGTTGACTGACTCTGTGAGCCATTCCAAAGTTGCAGCCTGTTTGCATGTCCTTATTTCCTCTGAACCCAAACCGTGCAGTGCTGTCCTTCTTCAAACTGCAGGTCAACATGGCACGGCCATGGTCAGAAAATGGAGTGACTGGGATCCTGGAGGCCTGGGTTATGATCCAGACTTCTTTGTTTGCTGCTCTGAAGCCCTCTGAGCTTCCATTTCCTCACTAATACATAAGAGAGGAAACTCCACCAGGTTCCCCCCAAAACTAATGATGGCTGTCTGCCTCAGCTGGAGAGCCTGACAAACATACAGGTTGCCCCTGACCATGGCAGTGTGGAGAATGGACTCAGTAGGTTGAGTCGGGAACTGAAATCTGCCTTCTTATTAAACACCCAGAAAAATATGACGCACAGGAAGATTGGATTAGGTCCCCAGGCTCTCCTCCCAACTCTGACCCATAACGATGTGTTTCCCTTGCCAGAGTGTGATTTTCTAAATCCTCTGGCTTCTTCTCTCTCTTGGTCCACTGGGATACACTGGTCCTTGTTGGAGAGGACCACCTACCTGTACTGAAGCCGCTGCTGGGAGGCGCTGTCCTGGCTGGGAAATGTTTCCTCCGTCACTCTTGGAGCCCCGATGGACCACCGCTCTCCCTTTTCCATCACTCCTCCGTCCCTTTTGTCACTTCCCTTTTGGCATCTCACATTCTGTCACACTCATTGGCTCCTCTTTTTTTCTCAACCTACCCTGGCTAGTGGCTTCCTCTCTTCAGCTTATACGCAACCTAAAGTCTTTCCTATCCTAAAAATAAAAGCAAACCCCAAACCTTGGTCCATTCTTTATTTTCTCTGAACTACCAATTTATCTCATTTTTTCCTTGGGGGAATTTTCCACATAGGCCTGTCCGCTGACTTTTTTTAGCCCTTTTTAAAAATTGTTCAAATTTTGAGTTGCTGAGGGTGAACTCAAACTTGCAATCCTCCTGCCTCAGCCTCCCAAATTGTTATGATTACAGGAGTGTGTCACTGTGCCTAGCATCACCTGTTTCTGTTCACTTTTTTTTTTTTCTCTTTTTTTTTTTTTTTTTTTTTTTTAAAGAGAGAGTGAGAGAGGAGAGAGAGTGAGAGAGAGAGAGAGAATTTTTAATATTTATTTTTTAGTTCTCGGTGGACACAACATCTTTGTTGGTATGTGGTGCTGAGGATCGAACCCGGGCCGCAAGCATGCCAGGCGAGCGTGCTACCACTTGAGCCACATCCCCAGCCCCTGTTTCTGTTCACTTTTAAAAATATGGCTGCTAGAAAAATTCCAATTGTATTTCAGCTGGGAAATGCTGCTTCAGACAATTGTGAGTTAAATCAGATAGTCTGTGAGGGTTTTCCAACTGTATGCAGTTGTATGCAGTGAGTTCCTGGTTGGGCGAAATGAAGTCTGGAATTCCCACGAAGAAGAAGAAGCGGAATTCTTTGCATTTTCTTAGATCCCAAAGATTTGAGTCGTCTCTTTGTGGGAGGTGTGCACATGCCTGTGTGTGAATTCGTGTACAGAAGTAGATGACTTGTTTGGGAGGTTGGAGGATCCCCTGATCCTCCCCGTCCCTGCCTGGTCTTCCCCTTTGTCACCCTTGGTTCAGTTCCACCTGTCCTGGGGACACTTGGGGCCTTTTCCCTCTCTCTCCTTGCTGCTTGACATGCAGGAGATGCATGTGAACTCTTGCTGAGTTGATCTTTCACTGCACCCTGCAATAAGGGATGCATGAACAGAGAGAATAAAAATGCCACCCAGGTCTTCAACAGCCATCTCTCCCCATCGTGCACCGGTTACTGGATGCTAAAGGGTTTGTGTTTGCATCAGCCCTGGCTAATGAGGGTTCAGTGGGGGCTGATTTTGTTCCTTATGGAGCTTTTCATCTTGAGAACACAAATGATCTCTGCCTGCTTTTCCTCTCTTGGTTTAGGTGTTAATCCCTATTGCACAGGAGAAATTGATTTTCCAATGACCAAGAAATCTGCAGCTTCCACTGACAGACAGCCTTATTCTCTGTGTAGTAACCGGAAATCCCTCTCTCAACAACTGGACTGTCCAGCAGGAAAGGCTGCGGTAAGAAGAAAGGGAGGGGAAGCTGGGGAATTGGGAGGAAAGGGAGGGGCCAATGTTAGTAGTGGCTGAAGAAATTTTCCCAATAGTCCTGTGTCCTGTGTCCTGCCCAGAAGAGGGTCTTGAATCACATTAGGCAAAGAACCACACTAGGAATGGACATCTATTGAGCGCCCTCTCGTGCCAAGAACTTGTAACTGCAGCCACTTCTATGCAATTAGGAAGCAATAGGTAGTAAAATTCCTTATGTGCAAGCTCATAAGGCATTATGTGGACCCCTTTGTTTCATCTGCACAATAATCCGCAGCGGTAGGCCAGGGAACTGCATCTTGGACAGGTTAAGGAATTTATGCAAGTTCACATTGCTAATAAGTAACAAGGCTGGGATTGAAGTCAGCTTTATGACTCCAAAGCCTATGCATCCTATAATTAGGATTACCTTATAAACATTGTCACTATTCTTAAAACAAGCTGAGAAAGGAACACAGGATTAGACCCATTTCACAGTGTGCAAACAGGTGTGGCAGTCCATGTCCTTCTCATCTACAGGACATCAGCTTGCAGATTGGGAGCTGAACAGACACAAAGCACAGTGTCCTCTGCACATGTCACTCCTTCCTGCCTGTGACGCCCCCTCCTGTCCTTTCCCTGAGCATTTTCTCAGTGACTCATGCTGCCACTCATATCACACAGTGTCCTCTGTCTGTAGTGTCTTGTCCCTTCTCTCATCTCTGTTACTAGAAATAGTGCCCCCAAACCTTCCCAACACCTACCCTGCCTGGAAGCATTCCAGGTACCCCCAGCTGCATGGGCCTCATGATCTTTTTAAATGCTCATCAAGAGGTGCCTGTATCTCTCTCACAGTGTTTACCAGCTTGGCTTGTTAGTGCCATTTGTTTTAGTGCCTGACCTCCCAACTGACCATGGGCTCTCCAAAGATGGGCTCCAAAGTCCAATTTGTTTGATTCCTGGCATGGTACATGGTAGATGCTCAGTAAATTTTATTTCTATTTTCCCTTCCCTTCCTTAGATCATTATTTTTCACTTGCAAACTGGCCATGTTGGTGTCCCAGTGTCAGAAGAAGATAGCTTTCAAAGTGACTCCCTGAGCTGAGATCTCTCTCAACCCCTGGGTTTCTGGAAGCCCATTGGAGCCATCTAAAATCTAACATCTGCAGCCAGTACTCATCCTTAAGGCTTAGGATACTGATAGGGAGGCACTTCCTGAGAAGTTGGCCTCTTATCTTTGATGGCTCGTACTTTAGGGTTCCAGCCTCTGGAAACAGGAGGCTCATCTGGCCAGTATGGACGGGCTACAGGTCAGTTGGTAGAAGCTGTCTGGAAGGATGTGTTGAAGAGCATCAAAAGGGCCACATCCAACCCCTTAATGTTTAATCCAAAGCATCAAGGGGCCCTGTCAGCCATCTATCTGAGACCCAGGAGGGCTCATGGTATAGTTTCTGACTGAAGTTCTGGAGGTTTAAGACCCAGGAAGAACCAATATTTCAGCTGGAGTCCAAGGGCAGGAGGAGAGCTGCCACAGGTTGTAGGTGGTCAGGCAGGATGGATTCTCTTACTTCAGGGAGTGTCAGACTTCTGTTCTCTTCAGGCCTTCAACTAACTGGCTGAGGCCCATCCACATCAGGAAAGGTAATTTACTTTGTCTACTGATTTAAATGTCAATCTCATTCAAAAGCACTCCTGAAAACATACAGAACAATCCAGATATGGTGGCATAGACCTGAAATCCCAGCTACTTGAAAGACTGAGGCAGGAGGATTTTAAGTTTGAGATTAGTTCAGCAACTTATTGAGACTCTGGTTCAAAATAAGATTTAAAAGGGCTGGGGATGTAGCGTCATTGTAGAATACATGTCTAGCATGTGTGAGGCCCTAGGTTTGATCCACAGCACTGAAAAAAAAAAAAAAAGAATGTTTGACTAAATATCTGGGAAACTCATGGCCTTGTCAAGTTAGCACATAAAATTAGCCTTTACAGATGCCCACGTGCAGTTCATTTGTCTTCAAACCAGCACTGCAAGGGCAATGGAGAGGAGAGGAGCTGCTTCTAGAAAGGAGGGAGGGAAAGTGGGGCCCACAGCCTTGGGAGGAGCTTAGGGCTACAGGACTTATTTGGTGGTTCCCTTTTGGGAGCTCACCTAACTAGATATGGGCAGCTGCAAGTCAGCAAGAGGAAGAGCACTGAGAGAAGATGAGCCGGTTGTCCAGGCAGTGACAGTAATGAGCAAACCTGCATCCTAGGTTTGCTACCTGTCAGTCATGTTTTATGTAGATTCTTTTATTTAATTGTCATCCAGAGAGGTATAAAACCAAGAGAGTACAACCCAAATAGGTCAGCAGTTTTTTTTTTTATATTTTTTTCCTTGTCAAAGGACTTTTATTTTTATTTATTTATTTGTTTATTTATTTATTTTTATGTGGTGCTGAGGATCAAACCCAGGACCTCACACATGCCAGGCAATGCTCTACCACGGAGCAACAACCCCAGCCCCGGTCAGTACTTTTAATATCCATCATTTATAGGTGACAAAACCAAGGCTCAGAGAAATTAAGTGGTGTTCCTAGGTGACCTAATCAGTAGGTGGGGGAGCAGCAGGATGTGAAGACAGGCAGATTCAGAGGCCATGCTCTCCTCCATGGCTCTCCTGCCTCCTCTGCCCAGGTACCCTGGGGACAGATTCTGCCCAGGAGTCAGCAGCCTAGGCTCCTGGTCCTACCTTGCAGCATCCCAGAGCTCAGTGAGTAGGAACCATTTAACTGGTATATTTGCAACTTGTGTTCACTTTGGTCGAAGCCCCAAAGGAAGCCCCAAAGAGTCTTTCTAGGTCATAGAAGGTTAAAAGAAGCCAGTAGCAATAAGAAGCATCACTGAAGCACGTTCTAAGCACTTTCTAGAACTAGTCTCCAAAACAACACCTTTAGGCAGGCCCTGTCAGAACCATGATCTTACAGTGGAGGAAACTGAAGGACAGTTGCCTAAGCTACTTCCTTAGGGTCACCAGCTGATAACTGACTGAGCCGTGAAAAGAATGCAGGCAAGGAGGTTCCAGGGCACCCTCTTAATCACCGAGCTGTACTGCCTTCTCTGGGGCAGCTCCCTGGGGCACAATATGCCTCTATGTAGCATCCTTTGCTTCTCCTGTGCACATAGCTAACCACCTGTCTTCCTCCCCCAGAATTTAAATTCCAACTTTATAAATCTTTGGGTTTCTGCATTCTGGGCCACTACCCAGTACCTACTGTAAATGTTTCTTGAATTGAATTCCATTTGTAGAGCTCATCCCTGACAATTGGACCTTGGCTTTGGGGACTTGTCCTGGGGCAGTGTGATCTGTGACCTTAAGCCTTTGCTGTTGGGAGACAGGCTGAGCACCGCTGGCTCCTGGGGCTCCTGGAACCAGCCCCTGCCCACCAGAGTGCAAGATTCCATTAACCATGCTCTAGTTCTTGTGCAGTGGGCTCTGGGGAGAGAGGGGATTTGGCTCCTGTCCCTGGCTGGGTCTTCTGCCTTCCCTGGGAGGTGTGTGCCGTTGTTCCACATGGTTCATCTCTGCCTGCCCTGGTTCCTTGTTGCAGAGCGCTTCAAGACCAACACGATCACTGAGCACAGCTCAGCTTGGGCAGCCATCTGGGGGCCTCCAGGCTTCGGTCATCTCCAACATCGTGCTGATGAAGGGCCAGGCCAAGGTGAGCAACGACCACTACCAACAGGGAGTCCCGGAGCAGCACCTCCTACATCAAGGGAAGGATGGGAACAGGCAAATCAGGCATCCCCATGAGTCAGAAAAATTGTCTTTTGAACTCAGAGCCAGCTGAGTTTCAAGCAACACACATTCTTCTCATTAGACGAAGTGATCATTTTTTTCTCATTGAGGACACCATTCTCCACCCACTGCCTTATCACTTTCAAAGCTTATTCCCTAATTCATTCCTGGCATGATATTTTTCAGGCCTCTTTTTATCTGTTGCATAAACCCAAATCCTTTACATAGATTTATGGGTCCTAATTTCACCTCTACAATTCAGATGTTGGAAGAAGAAAGTTGGGCTCATATACAAGTTTAAAAATATGTATACCACCAGCTATGTGTGGATAATTCCACGGTCTATAGTGCTTTTTGCTATTAGTGGGAGCTTCCTGAGAATCCAAAATGACTTTAGCTCTCCATCAATGCTGAGACATCATGCTGATTTCTGCCCTATAATTGAGGAATATCAAAGGGGAAACAGAAGTATTGGTGGTGGAGGAGCATCCTAAATGTTCCTTTGTGCTGACCCCAAACATACTCATGCATGGGGTTGACATGTTTCTAAAATAACTAGAAGAGGCATAAAAGTTCTCGGACTAACCCAAGATGCCCAGGTGCTGATCTAATGAAAGCCTGGTTTCTTTAGTCCATCTAATATGGTTTTGGTGTGTGGTGGGAGGAAGGGATTTAAGCAGTACTTATGGTCTTTCAAGGGCAGGGCTCCACCACACACCTGGACTCCTCTTTCCCTCTGTCTCCAGTTTCTTCTCACTCCTGGGAGCTTAGAGAATAACAAAAAGGTCCAGATGTGAGGAATGCTGGAATGAGTGCCCCTCAGATCACCAGGGAGTAACTGTCTCCTCTATGGTTTTCTCTGAACAGCCTCACCTTCTGATTAGTCAATCACAACACCTTCTCTCCTTGAATTTAGAGAGAAGTACTTTTTGAAAAGTTGATTTTTAATTTTTTTTGTAAGGCTCAAAAGAAAGCAAAATGGAAAAGGGTATTTAAACTCATTAAAAGATGACCAAAAGTGGTTTAGATGATCCTGGTGTATAATAACATTCAATAAATGATCTTTATGGAGCCACAGGATGAAATAAGATTATGTTATTTGGTGTCAGACACCTGGAAAACAAAGCAGAGGAAATACATTCAGAAATGAGGGAGACCTACCATGTCCAGCTATACAGTCTACCCACCTATGACCTCATCAATAGCAAGGATGGCAGGTAGGGGTGAGGCTGGAGTTGAGATCAGGAGAGGAGGAATCAGAGCTAGAAAGACAGGTAGGTGATGGAGGCAGAGACAGAATCAAGTCAGACAATAAAACCAGCTACCCAAACCCAGGCCTTGTGCTCAGTACTTTGTGAGGGAACCCCATGACTCCACACAACAACCCCATTAGCATCTCCCTTTTATAGAAGTGGAGACTAAGGGTCTGGTAGGTTGTGGGGCCTGTCCAAGGGTCACATGGTTAGCAAGCAACTGACCCAGACAATAGCCCTGGACTCCCTGACCCCTGGGTCCCATTCTCACCATTATCCTGTCCAGAGCAATAATTTCAACCAGGATCAAGCTGGGGTCAGCTGTGCTACTCCAGGTAATATTTATCCCTGTCATCCTGAAACACATATCACCTTCACCAGAAGCTTCAAACAGCACCCTGACCAATGGCCTTCCTGGAAAGTACAGGCTCACCTCATGGCCTGTGGCATCTTGAAGATGGTTAACAGGCCACCGTCACCATGGTCCAGGAGGAATGCTACTAATCAGTTCCCAGCAGCTGCTGGACAGAGATAAATTGCCAATAGCAGTGCTGCTATTCCATTCACTTTGAGTGTGTCTAGGAGCCAAGCTACTGGCCATGACCTGGTACCCTGGTGAGTTGAACCCAAAGACCTGGCTTTATTCCTCAAGATGTGTGTTTCGATCACTTGCCGGAAGCCAGACACTGACAAATAAGCTTCACTTTATGCCTTCAGATTGTTCATAGTCTGGAAACAAGTACCTCGAGGATCAGCTAAGCCTGCCCAAGAAGTTTTCTTCAGCAAAGTGAAGCACATTGTGCTTGAATTTCCTTTGCTGCTCCCTGGGTCTGTCCTAGTCTTTTGGTTACCTCCCTGGTGGGTCTGTAGGGGAAGCCAAACCTTCTCTCCTTTCTCTTCCTCCTGTAGACCTCATTCCCTCCTTCTTTCTCCTACACCTGACCTTCTCTGCACTGCCTCCCAGAAGATGTCTGCTAGGCCACAGGTTCCTCCCAGAGCCACCTGCACATCCCAGGATGTATTTGTCAACTTGTGGGAATGACCTGCAGACAGCAGTGTAGGTTCAGGCAGGAGAACACATGACTGAAGTGATGTCCTTGAGAGGCAGAGGGGTGGGAGGCAGAACAGAAAGGGGACAAGGGGGCCTTTGGTAGGAGAAGGGACAATTTTCCCATTGTAAGTTGCTGCTATTGCTATTGTCCTTGATGTCTTCAATGTTGTTTCCAGGCATGTTGTTTGAAGCACATTGTGCTTGAATTACCTACCTGTGGGTTAGGTAACATCATCATCATTTTACAACAGGGAACTTCAGGTTCAGTAAAGAAGAATGAAATTATGTCATTTGCAGGAAAATGGGTGGAACTTGAAAGCATTGTGTTTAAACAAAACAAGCCAGACTCAGAAAGTCAAGGGACACATATTTTTTTTTTCTTATGTGAAAGCAGGAGGAGAAAAAAAGAGGAGAGGAAGGAATTTCATGAAAAAAGATGGGGAGACCAATAGAAGAGAAAGGAGTAGGAGTAAGGAGGAAAGGAAGAAAAGGAAGGTTCTGGGGAATGAAATTGACCAAAGTATGTTGTGTGCATGGATGAATGCCACAACAAATTCCACTATTATGTATAATTATAATGCTCTAATATAAAATTTAAAAAGAAAAGGAAATTGAGACTGACAAGCAGGAAGTGATATGACCTCAGTCACCAAATGGAAAGGTAGAGAGCTAGGGTCTAATCCCCACCCAGCCTCCTTTAGTGTCAGAAGCATCAGATTCATGTGAGAACTTCAGACACCATTCAGGCCAGCTGGATGGCATGCTACTGAGCCTCCCATTCCTTTGTTAATCCCAAAGATATATGAGACTCAAGGTGCCTCCTCCCTTTCTGACTCCTTGGTTGAGGCCAAGGCTTGTTCTCTAGAAACATCTGCCCAGGGAGCAGCATAAACCCTCCTGAATCCCACCTTCTCCTCTTCTTTCCCCAGGGCCTCGGCTTCAGCATCGTTGGGGGAAAGGACAGCATTTATGGCCCCATTGGGATTTATGTCAAAACCATCTTTGCAGGGGGAGCTGCAGCGGCTGATGGAAGGCTACAGGAAGGTAGATTTCCTATCCCTTATGAGACCCTGGTTGAGAAATCAAAAGCAGAATCCAGAATCGTTAAAGTTACAGAAGACACTGGAGATGCAAAACGTGTCTTGAGCACTCAGAACCCGGCTTCTGTGGATGCCAGGTTCTGCTGGTAGTGGGGACTCTCCCCCAAGAACTCCATCACGATGGGCCCATCAGCCCTGGCACCATCACCTCCCAGCTGGTCCTGTTGCCAGCTTGGGACCAAAGGCTGGTCTTCTCCCTCCCCTTCCTTACCTTGCTCTGTGCTGCCTTCCCTCTCTTTCCAAGGTTCTTTCTTAATTGCTGGGATTCACTGCCATCCCCTTCCTTCCCTTCTTACTCCCTAACCTATGAGTATGGAAAAACCAGGTTCAATTCTTCCTAACAGATGAGTTGGGTAAATATTCTCTGAGAGCTTCCAGAGTACTGGGTTCTAAGAATACATAAAAGTAATAAACACGGGCCCTCTTTTGAAGGGCTCATAGTCTACCATGTGGCAACCACCCCCTCCGACCACCCTTATGCCCCCCAACTGTCTCCTCCCAACTCCTTCTTATCTCCATGGAACAAAAGCTCCCAGCCATCCCAGAGTGAGCAACCTGGGGAACAAAGCTGTCTGTCTTCTTGTCCCAGAGGGCAGAAACAGCATTCCACCTCTACCCATAGTCATATTTGGATTATTAGGCAATAGGCTTGACCAAAGGAGCTCTCTGGATCTCACTAGGAGGCAAAGTTCAGGGTATGAAGCCATGGAGCAGACTGAGCCACTGCAAGCCAGGGACTGGTTTACCTATTGGGGATCTGAAGAGAAGTGACTTCACAGAATCACTTTTCCCTGTAAGGTCAGTGTCTGCAGGCTGTGTGGGCAGCCTAACCATCTTGAATAGCCTGACTTGTTTAAAGCAGGGCATGCACACTGTAGTGTGCTGTAGCCCATTGGCCAAAACATCACGAGCAAAGAATATTTCCACATTTCTAAATGGTTAAAAAATTCAAAACTGCTTTTGATCCTTTTGTGACCTATGAAAATGAAATGAAATATAAATTTCAGGATAATATAAAATATAAATTTCATTTAACACAGTCATGTCCCTTCAGTTACCCACCGTTTCTGGCTTCCACTGTGCTATAAGGGCAGCATGGAGTAGCTTTAACAGGGACTGTATGGTTCACAAAGATGAAAATATTTACTGTTTCTCTCTGTACAGAAAATGTTTGCCAACCCCAACATGATGCAGCATTAGGCATACGGGTTTCATTGTGTGGGCAGTGGAAGCCTTTGAAGGCTTTCTATCATTTGAGAGGGATCAGCTACAGAGGTTTTGGATGATTCACTTCTCAGACTGTAGGATGCAGTGCGCTGGCAGGAGACCAGAAGTGGGAAGAGCAGCCAAGAGGCCAGTGGGGGAGCCAGGCTCAGCTCCTACGGGCTGCGCAAAGGCAGTAACCCTGTGAAGAGGCAGGGACAGATGAGAGAAGTGACAGCGCCTGACAAGAGAGGCAATAAGTGAAGGATGGGTTAGGGGAAACTTGAAGGTTTCTGGTCTCAGTCAACTGGAGAAAGAGGAAGAGGAAGAGGAGGCAGTGGGAAGATGTTTAGGTCCAAACTGCAGAGAGAAGACCGATGTGCCCAGGTGACCACACGGTGGCGCTGTCTATTAGGCCAATGAAAATTTGGGCTACTGCTCAGGAAGGATTCGAATTGAATTTGAATTTGAGGGTCATCAAAATTTTGGAAATAACTGAAGTTACACAGTGAGTGAAAGCAGCAAAAAATGAGTGGAAAAGAGAGAGGAGATACAGACAGGTCACAATTCTAGAAAAATAGCTACATCAAGAGTAGGTAGACGGGAGCCCAGGCCCAGGTCAGGCCCAGGACCACCCTCGCAGACAGAAACCCATGTTGGAGCCCAGGCCCTGGCCTAGGACTGTCCCTATGGACCTGTGAGGGAGCCCAGGTCCAGGACCACCCACCAGCCAAATCACTCAGAAGGCTAGGCCCCATCTCTGGAAGTGGTTGCATCCATCTTGGGACACCCCCACTGCCATCTTGAGTTACCCCTGCTATTGCTGCCACCACCTATAGTTTCAGTAGCATCCATCTGGGGACATGGGCTGGGGACTGGAAGCACAATACCAAAGTGAGGTACAGGTAATCTGCATGGACACTACCAGATTGTGGGTTAGAAACTGTAATATCTCAGATCTGCACTGCAAGAAAGGACGACACATAGACAACACGGAAAATAAAACAAAGGAAGAAAGTTCCCCAAACAAACCAGGATACTACAACAGTAGAATCCATTGACAGAAGAGTTGATGAAATGTCAGAGAAGGAGTTCAGAATGTACATAATTAAAATGATCTGTGAATTGAAGAATGACATAAAAGAGAAAAGACAGGCAAAATTTAATTACTCTGACAAAGAAATAAAGAGCAAATGTAGGCATTCATTGATCACACCGACAAAGGGTAAAGGGAGCAAATACAGGTGGCAAAAGATTACTTCAAGAAAGAGAGATTTGGGGAAAAAAATCAATCAGAAATCCTTGAAATGAAGGAAACAATAAACCAAATAAAAACCTCAAAAGAAAGTATCACCAGTAGACTAGATCACTTGGAAGACAGAATGTCAGATAATGAAGACAAAATATACAATCCTGAAAATTTATTGGGTTAGATGAAGGCACAGAGATTCAAACCAAAGGAATGCACAATCTCTTCAATGAAATAATATCAGAAAATTTCCCAAACATGAAGAATGAATTGGAAATTCAAATATAAGAGGCTTATAGGACACCAAATGTTCAAAATTACAACAGATCTACACCAAGGCACATTATAAGGAAAATGCCTAGCATACAGAATAAGGATAGAATCTTAAAATCCATGAGAGAGGAATCAAATTACATAAAGGAGGAGACCAATTTGGATCTAAGCCGATTTTAAAACCCAAACTTTCAAAGGCAGGAAATCCTGGAACAACATATACCAAGCTCTGAAAGAAAATGGATGCCAACTAAGAATCTAATATCCAGCAAGATTAAGTTTTAGATTTAATGACAAAATAAAAATCTTTCGTGCTAAACAAAAGTTAGAAGAATTTACAGCAAGAAAGCCAGTATACAGAGCATTCTCAGCAAAATATTCCAGGAGGACGAAATGAAAAACAACAATGAAAATCAGCAAAGGGAGGAACTACAATAAAAGAAAGGCCAATCAGAGGAGAAACCAAGTCAAGTTAAAAGCCAAAAATAAACCCAAATGACCAGGAATACAAATCATATTACAGTAATAACCCTGAATGTGAATGGCCTAAACTCATCAATTAAAAGACATAGACTGGCAGATTGGATTTTTTTTAAAAAAGACCCAACAATATTCTGCCTTCAAGAGACTCATTTCACAGGAAAAGACATCCACAGACTGAAGGTTAAAGGGTGGGAAAAAGCATACTATTCACATGGACTGCGTAAACAAGCAGGGGTTTCCATCCTCATATTAGATAAAGTGAACTTCAAACCAAAGTTAGTGAAAAAGGATAAAGAAGGACATTTCATACTGATTAAGGGATTCATACATCAACAAGACATAACAATCATAAATATCTATGCCCCAAACAACTGAGCACCTATGTATATCAAACAAACCCATCTTAACTACAAGAATCAAATAGACCACAACACACTAATACTGGGTGACTTTAATACACCTCTCTCACCACTGGATAGATCTTCCAAACAAAAACTAAATAAAGAAACTATAGAACTCTATAAAGCAATCAATAATTTATACTTAACATACATATATAGAATATTCCATCCATCAATGAACAAACACAATTTCTTCTCAGCAACACATGGGTCCTTCTCCAAAATATACCATATGACTTAAAGCAATTCTTAGCAAATACAAAAAAGTAGAGATACTACCCTGCATTTTATCTGACCATAATGGAATAAAATTAGAAATCAATGGTAAAATGAAAAATAGAAGCTACTCCAGTACCTGGAGACTAAATAATATACTATTGAATGCTGCTTAAATAACAAAGACATCACGGAGGAGATTAAAAAAATTAATTTTAGGGGTCAATGAGAACTCTGATACAACTTATAAAAATCTCTGGGACCCTATGAAGGCAGTGCTAAGAGAAAGATTCATTGCATTAATGAATTCATTAATGCTCATTCATTAAAAGAAGAAAAAGTCAACAAATAAAAAGCCTGACATTACATTTCAAAGCCATAGAAAAAAGAGAACAAGCCAACGCCAAAAGTAGAAGAAGATAGGAAATAATTAAAATCAGGGCAAAAATCAACAAAATTGAAATAAAATAAACAATTTAAGAAATTGATGGGCTGGGGATGTGGCTCAAGCGGTAGTGCGCTCGCCTGACATGCGCGGAGCGCTGGGTTCGATCCTCAGCATCACATAAAAATAAAATAAAGATATTGTGTCCACAGAAAACTAAAAAATAAATATTAAAAATTCTCTCTCTCTCTCTCTCTCCTCTCTTTAAAAAAATAAATAAATTGACAAAACAAAAAGCTGGTTCTTTGACTAAATTGACAAACCCTTAGCCACCCTAATGAAAAGAAGGAGAGAAAAATCTCAAATTACTAAAATTCATGATGATAAAGAAAGTATCATGACAAACACTATTGAAATACAGAAGACAATTAGAAACTACTTTGAAAATGTATACTCCAGTAAAATAGAAAACCTTGAAGATATTGATAAGTTTTAGAGGCATATGATCACCCCAAACTGAGTCAAGAGATCATACGCAATTTAAACATATCAATTTCAAGCAAGGAAATAAAAGATGTCATCAAATGCCTACCAACCAAGAAAAGCTGAGAACCAGATTCACAGCTGTGTTCTACAAGACCTACAAAGAAGAATTAATATGAATATTTCTCAAATTATTCCATGAAATAGAAAAGGAAGGAACCCTTCCAAACACATTCTATGAAGCTAGTATCATCTGCATACCAAAACTAGGCAGAGACATATCAAGGAAAGAAAATTTCAGACCAATATCCCTGGTGAATGTGGATGTAAAAATTCTCAATAAAATTCCAGCAAATAGAATACAAAAACTTATTTAAAAAATAGTGCAGCATGATCAAGTGGTGTTCATTTCAGGGTGCAAGGTTGGTTCAACATATGGAAATCAATAAATGTAATTCATCACATCAATAGACTTGAGGATAAGAATCATATAATTATATCCATTGATTCAGAGAAAGCATTTAACAAAATACAACACCCTTTCATGTTCAAAACACTAGAAAAATTAGGGATAGTAGGAACATACCTCAACACTGTAAAAGCTATCCATGCTAAACCTAAGGCCAACATCATTTAAGTGTAGAAAAACTGGAAGCATTCCCTCTAAAAACTGGAACAAGACAGGGATGTCCTCTTTCACCACTTCTATTCAACATAGTTCTTGAAACTCTAGCCAGAGTAATTAGACAGATGAAATAAATTAAAGGGATATGGATAGGAAAACAAGAACTCAAAACTATTATTATTTGCTGACAATATGATTCTATGCTTAGAGGATCCAAAAAACTCCACCAGAAAACATCTAGAATTAATAAATGAATTCAGCAAAGTAGTAGGATATAAAATCAATACCCCTAAATCAAATTCATTTCTATGTATCAGTGATGAATCCTCTGAAAGAGAAATTAGAAAAACTACCCCATTCTCAGTAGTCTAAAAATAAAATAAAATAGTTGGGGATCAATTTAACAAAATAGGTGAAAGACCTCTAAAATGAAAACTACAGAACACTACAGAAAGAAATTGAAGAAGAACTTAGAAGATGGAAAGATCTCCCATGCTCTTGGGTAGGCAAAATAAATATTGTCAAAATGGCCATACTACCCAAAGTACTATACAGATTCAATGCAATTCCAGTTAAAATCTTGGAAAGTCATATACAGCAAAATGAAACAAAACCCCTATCTCTCACCATGCACAAAACTCAACTCAAAGTGGATCAAGGACCTAAGAATTAGACCAGAAACCCTGTGCCTAATAGAGGAAAAAGTAGGCCCAAATCTTCATCACATCTGATTAGGCTCTGACTTCCTTAACAAGATTCCTAAAGTGCAAGAAATAAAATCAAGAATCAATAAATGCAATGGATTCAAACTAAAAAGCCTCTTCTCAGCAAAAGAAACAATCAATGAGGTAAAGAGAGACCATACATTTTTGGGGGAGCAAATTTTTGCCACACATACATCAGATAGAGCACTAATCTCCAGGATATATAAAGAACTCAAAAAACTTAATGCTATAAACCCCCAAAACCCAATTAATAAATGGGCTAAGGAGCTGAATAGACATGTCTCAGAAGAAGATATACAATCAATCATTATATGAAAAAACATTCAACATCTTTAGTAATTAGAGAAATGCAAATCAAAACTACACTGAGCTTTCATCTCATGCCAGTCAGAATGGTAGTTATGAAGATACAAACAACAATATGTGTTGTTGAGGATGTGGGGGAAAGGCACACTCATACACTGCTGGTAGGACTGCAAATTGGTGCACCCAATCTGGAAAGCAGTATGGAGATTCCTTAGAAAACTTGGAATGTAACCACCATTTGATCCAGCTATCCCACTCTTGTTTTAAAGGACTTTAAAACAGCATAACTATTAGTAACGCAGCCACAACCATGTTTATAGCAGCTCAATTCACAATAGCTAAACTGTGGAACCAACCTAGATGCCCTTCAATAGATGACTGGATAAAGAAACTGGGGTATATATACACAATGGAATATTACTCAGCATTAAAAGAGAATAAAATTATGGCATTTGCAGGTAAATGGATGGAGTTGGATAATATCGTGCTAAGTGAAGTAAGCCAATCCCCCAATACCAAAGGTCAAATGTTCTCTCTGATAAGTGGATACTGATCCATAATGGGGCAGGGAACATGAGGAAAATGGAGGAACTATGATTGGGCAAAAGGAAGAGAAGGGAGGGGAAGGGACATGGGGGTAGGAAAGATGGTGGAATGAGATGGACATCATTACCCTAGGTACATGTGTGATTGCACATATGGTGTGACACTACAACATGTACAACCAGAGAAATGAAAAGTTGTGTTGCAATTGCATACAATGAATCAAAATGCATCCTGATGCCATATATACCTAATTAGAATAAATATATAATTAACATTAAAAAAAAGAGTAGGCAGACAATAGGAGCCAATGAGAGAAAGTAAGAAAAGTGGAATCAGAATCTGGAGAGGATGGCCTTATTTGTTTTATTTCCTTACTTGTTTGGGTTTAAGCATAGTACCAGGGAGAAGTTGAGGTCACAAGAAAAGACGGTTTTGTATTTTCTTTTCTTCCCTGAGTGCAAGCCTGCCCAAATCCAAGGTCCTTATATTTTCCTGGGTATTTGTCTCCCATAGTTAATGGCAATGATAAAAAATGAAGAATTTCAATGAGCCGAGACATTCTGATAGTGTGCAGTCCCTGGTTCAAGCCTCAAGTAATTGGCCCAATTGCCTTTTGTGGTCTTTTTTTCAGCAGTGAAGTTTCCAAATCTACTCTTGAGTCCATGGGGGAGGGATACACTGGTGGGGACAAAAGTTTGTTGTAAAGATCAGGGCTGTACAACAGCCCGTATACCCACTCCAAAAAATGATTGTGTAAGATGTATTTGGCAAAATCAAGGCAGATCAATTCTCACTGGACATGTCCCAATAAGAAAAGGACAGAAGAGTACAGAACTGGGCTACATGACCGTGTTGGGTTCAGCCCCTTACATAATTAAGAATGGACATGCTGCAGTTTTTTCTTATGTCTAACATTTTTTTCAGCACACAATGACTTTTGAACATTTTTTTAAATGTGTCTGTTGTCACTCCTGGATTTGAAGACTCACAAGGATAAGGGCTGGGTCATTCTATTTTTTTTTTTTTACTCTGGTTCCAACGACCTGCCATGCTGAGCTGATGGATGGCGTTGGATAATATCATGCTAAACGAAGTAAGCCAATCCCCCAAAACCAGTACTTTCCACTGTGCCTCCACCCTCTATGGCCACACATAGACATGTTGGATGAAATAATACATCTGCACTCAAAGGAAAGAGGTGGGAATGACAAGCTGCCAGAAGGCAAAGAGCAGCTTTAGATCCAAACAAGGCAAACTCAAGAGTTGATGATGTGGTGGACCAGAGGGCTGCTGGACTGTTACAGACCCTAAGGGACGTGTCCTCTGTTCCCATTTGAGTCCTTGGGTCCATGTGAGGCTCTGAGAATCTGCACCAAGCCCTGAGACTAAAAGAGATATGACTCATGAAAGGCCAACAGGCCCCAGGGAAGCAATAAGGAAACTTGACTTTGCTCATGATTTTTTTTTAAATGGTACTGGGCATTGAACCCATGGATGCTCGACCACTGAGCTACATCCCCAACCTCTTCTATGTTTTGAGACAGAGCCTCACTGAGTTGCCCAGGCTGGCCTAAAACTTATGAGCTTCCTGCCTCAGCCTTCTGAGTCTCTGGTATCCACCACCACATCTGGTTGCCCAAGACACTTGAGTGGGGAAAACATCTCTCACAAGGAAATAAACATCAATGCCTGTATCATATGTGGTCTTGAAGATCATATTTATAGTCTCTGTGGAGAACATAAATCCCCAATCTGGGAAATCAATATTAAATTGTTTTCCCTAGGGGTTCCTCGTAGAAATAAAGGAAAAACTGGTGACCTGAGGTATATGGGAATCCCACAGGACAACAGAAACACTCTGAAAAATAAATTTACAATAAGGATTACATATTTCATCAGAAGGATCAGAAGAAATAACACAGAGGAATATTGGCCCTCAAAAATATAATAATATAAAAGAGGCAATAGAACTACTGTGTTTAAAGGATTTTTAAGTGATAAAAGAAGGAATATAAACTGGAAGGAATAAACAGAACACAAATAAAAATAAATTAATGTGAAAAAAGTGGTTTCTGGATTTCTTTTTTAAAGCATAGTAATTTCAATAAAGTATCAATGGATTGGTGAGGCAACAGATTCAATGCAGCTGTAAGAAAAATTAGTGAAGTAGAAATTATCCAGGAGACTACACAGAGCAACAAAGAAGAGCATTAAAGAGACAGGGAGAACACAGCAAAAGGTCTAAAATATATCCAATAGAAATCTTAGAAAAAAAAAACAGTGAAAAGAGAAGAATAATACCCAAAGAGAGTAAATTTTCCAGAATTTATTTAATACATGAAACTATAGCTTGAGGAAGAAGAGGATTTTCTTCTGCTCTAGGACATCATAATGAAACTGCAGAATATCAAAGACAAAGGAAAAAAATCTTTAAAACAATGAGAGCAAATGTATAGATTATATACACTGGAACCATAACTGGTGATAAGCAAAGTCAGTATAAAAATGGCCTTTGCATTTGAATTGCTCAGCACAGTGTGGAATTAAGAGAAAGTGTTCCTTGTTTGTTGAATAAATTGAATGAAAGGGAGAAAGTGGTTTTCATTCACATAAAAATAGACTTCTGGATAGAGAAAAAAATATTATCCTAGGGGTATACTGTTAGGAAGAAAATCCTTGAAGTTGAAAGATCCAAGTCCTAATTCTCTTTACTTTGTGACTTGGGATTTCTCTGAGCTGTTTTTTCCTCTGTAAGTGGGGCCCACACTGCATTCTGGAAATACCACATCTAACCCGTATCTATTGAGCATTCTGTTGACCTTCCCCACAATTGGCTCTGGGTTGTCATCTAATATGGAGAAGTCCCTCTCCTCAAAGACCTGTCACCCTGGCCAGGGAATGATTTTTGCAGGTTACTGATTACCACACAGGGTGACAAGTGCTATGATGTGGTAGGTACAGGGTGCCACGAGCATTATGAAAACAAAAACAAAAATCAAAACACAAAAAAAGGATAAAGGTGACAGGGGCTGAAAGGTGAAGAGAGAGTTGGGTGCAGAAGGTAAGAAAAGTACATTTTAGTTGAGAAAATGGCATGGGCCAGGCATTTAACTGCATAGACCATTGTGAAAATTAAGATCATATTGAAAATGATACATGGGAGCAGAGGTGTGGGAGTCAGGGAGGCCGGGAGGGTGAATATGAAGCAAGGAGACCTGATTAGGCCACTGCTGATCCTGCCTCTCAGTGGTAAGACCAGAGTTCAAAGTAAGAACTTTGAACTGCGATTGACAAAATTATTCCGCTTATCTCAACAGGTGATGAAATTCTGGAGCTCAATGGCGAATCAATGGCTGGATTAACACATCAGGATGCTTTGCAGAAGTTCAAGGTGATTGTTTCTAATTAACATCTGGTCAAACCCCAGGGCCTTCAGGCAACTGCATCATCTGCTCCCCGCTTGACATGAAGGGTCCCCAGCTGATGCTGCTCTTGAGCACAGTGTTAAAATGTCATTACTCAGAAAATCAGAATGTAATCAGGATTGTTTTGGGGGAATATCTGAACTACTTAAAATGTAGAAAGCTATGTTAGAACAGTATGCATAATACTCTATGTATTTAGACTCATATATTTAAAAATATGTTTGGGGGTTTTAAAACATCACTTAAAGATATTTTTGAGTCTCCATCCAGTTGGTTCAACTTAAGACTACTTTGTATACACATACATATCTATGTGTGAATATATATACACACACACATATATAGTACTTATGTGTCTGCTTATATGCTATGTAATATATAGCATAATAAACACTGGACATAATATATAATATGTAGTACTCATGCATGTATATCTGGTATATGACATTTATTATATATTACATATAATATATAATACTGGGTATGTCATAAATATTATATACAATGCTATAATGCAATATCATACATGATGTTTTATATTATATGTAGCCTATAATGTATGGTATGTGATATAGTACTTTTGTGTGTGTGTCATATATGTCACATATATGAATAATACACGTTTGTATATGACACACACACTGAGCTGCATTTCCTTTATAAAGTATTTTATTACTGTCACTCATGAAGGACAGTTTGCCTCACCCACCCCGGCATTGCTGCAGGGTATCATCATACTCTCCCTTTTCTTTCAGCAAGCCAAGAAAGGGCTCCTCACCCTAACCGTGAGGACCCGCCTGACAGCGCCCCCTGCCCTGGGCAGCCACCTGTCTCCACCCCTGTGCCGCTCCCTGAGCTCCAGCACGTGTGTCGCCAAGGACAGCAGCCTCTTTGCCCTGGAAAGCCCTGCGTCTCCTGCCAGCATTGCCAAACCCAACTACAGAGTCATGGTGGAGGTTTCCCTGAAGAAAGGTAGGAGTGCAGCCCCCTGGAGGCTCTGCCAGCGTCGCCCAGCCTCCTTCCAGGTTTCCCTACCTGGCTGAGTTTCAGGCTTCCCTGTTGGAATCAGCTCAGGGTGGGCAGGATGCTCTCCACTAGAAGACCCCATGGCTGTTGCTGGGCTGGGCTGAGTAGGAGGCTGAGTTATCTGCTTCTAGAAGCTCAAGACAAACTGTCCAATTCCAGGCAATGTGTCCTGCAGTGGTGGAAAGAAAATAAGACAAACATAGATAAGTGGTGGGAAGGAAATGGATATAAGGGACCAGGCTTTGTAGCCGTGCAGCTAATATCTTCAGTGTCCTTGGGCAGGTCACTTAATCTCTCTGGGCCCCTGTTTTCTTACCCAGACAAGAGAATTGAAGTTGTGACATTTGAGAGTCACAGCCATTCATTGTGTCACCACAGGCCCATGGCTAGCAAACCCCAGAGGGCCCAGGAAGCCCTTTCTACCAAAGTTCAACTGTGCTGAGACCAGAATCATGGAGAGGAGGCAGCTAGTCACAGAGTTGAGCTCCAGCAGAGGGGTCATGTGTTCTAGGAACAGAGAGAGGGTCTGCATGGCCAAAGCAAGGTGAACGGAGTGAGTGATGACATTAGAGTACTTGGCATCCAGCCATTTGGGTCTGAGCATAGGAATAATGCTTTGGAGAGAAGTAGATGGGTTGAGGTGAATTGTAGAGAGAGGAGAAGAGGGTGTGGAATTAATTCATGGCACAGGAGTTTGCCTGATGTATGTCTTAGTTCCCCTGCTGTACTGGGAGCTCCTGGAAGACTCAGACATCTCTGTGTGCCGAGGCCTGGCGCGGTGTTGTAGATCAGTGCAAGGTGCATATGGGTGTGTGCAGATGTGCTGTGAATAGGGTTCATGCAGCGAGTTTTCTGAGTAGGCATGGCCTCAGAGTGGTGTTTCCTCTGATTATTGGTATCAGAAGCACCTGTATGGAGGGTCTTTGCCTTCTTGATTTAAATAAGCCGCCTCTTATTCTTAGACTCTACCTCAACAGATTTTGATGCAGCCATGTTTGGGCTGAGGCTCAGAAATCTGTATTTTAAATAAGGACTCCAGGTGATTCTGATGCCCACTAAGCTGAAGAACTCTTGCTGGAGTCAGGAAGCTCATCCAGGGTTCTGACCTGTGTTGGTGGCTCATGTCACAGCCCAAATTCTTTACCTGTAGAACAGGGTCACTAACAATGGCCCATGACATCCTTCAGGTGGCTTTTTGGGAGAACCAGAATCAAAAAGGTAAAAATATTCATGAAAGTGCTTTGTAAAACATGAGAAAAACCACTGAGGAGGTCTTCCTTCCACTCTGTGACCACTCCATCGAGTCCTCCTGCTGACTGCTTCTCATTCTCCAGGTCTTTGCTGTGAGACCTGAAGTGGCCATCCTGTCACCTTCCAGCAACCACCTCATTTTTCCCCTTCTGTATTCTGTAGGATCCCCATGGCCCTAATACCACCTATATGCTGCTACAAACTTTTAACTTTAGTCCCTCTTTCTGCCTGGGTTTTGGGCCACTCTCTGCTGCACAGGTTGGCTCAGATACCTCCTGGCATCACAAGTGCAACTTGGGTGTAACTGAACACTGGGTCCTCATCCTCATCATTGCTGTCCTCCCTGGACTTCCCTGTTGTGGTAAAACAGCATCATCATCTATTCAGTTATTTTGATTTTTATTTATAAAACCCCTCAGCAAGTCTTGTCTTCAACGGATATTTCACACACATAGATTTCTGTTTCTTCATTAGTGGTGAAGTCAAAGCCACTGTTGTCTTGCTCAGCAGTGCCACTCCACTGGCCTCCATGTTTCCCCCTCTTGAACACCATAGTTCTTTCTCCAACATTTGCAACAGAAGACGTTAGTCACGACACTTCCTTGCTCACAGCTCTCCCATGGCGTGTCTTTGCAGTATGGAGTAGCATTGTTTCAGTGATGCCCTTGCTTACAAAGCCTTGTTTAATCCAGTCCTTGATTCTGTCATTCATCATCTCATGCCTCGCTCCTGTGACTGACCATGCCCTTCCTGAACTTGCAACATGGCATGCTTTTTCTCACCCTTTGCCCTTTGCATTGGCTGTTTCTCTTGCTGGAAGGCTCTGCTCTGTCTCCTCATTCCTAGCTCTTTCTTGTCATCCACATTTTAGCCTAAACGACATTGTCTCCTCTGAGGCCCATAGTAACCATCCTGATACCTTATAGCATATTCCCCATTGATTCTCTGCATAATACTCCTCACTATTGGATACCTCCCTCCCTCCTTTCCTTCCTTCTCCCTTTCTTTTTCATTCCCTCCTTTCTGTTTAGAGTTTCTCCACTTGAAATTGCTGTTGGTCACTTTAGAACCTTAAGCAGTACCTATTCCTAGTGGATGCACCACAAATGTGGGTGGAATGGATGCCACGATAAATAAGGGACCCTGGCAGACAGTGCTGGTGGCCCCTAACAGACGGGTGCAGCCCTGGGGAAGCTCACGGTCTCCCGCCTCTCACCCCGTTCTGCCTTGCAGAGGCTGGCGTTGGCCTGGGCATCGGCCTGTGCAGTGTCCCCTACTTCCAGTGCATCTCGGGTATTTTTGTTCACACTCTCTCGCCAGGATCTGTGGCACATCTGGATGGACGACTGCGGTATGTCCTCACTTCTGTTTTTGAATAGCTCCCTGACTTACAGCAGAGGGAAGAACTACTTAGGAATGTCAGGAGATGGATTTGGAGATTGATGCTTAGAATGATATAGGAATGGCCCAGAGATGGCTCTCAAAGTGGCTGGACCAGCAGCATGACATAGACATCATCTGGGCCCTGGGTTCAATCCTCAGCATGAGAGAGAGAGAGAGAGAGAGAGAGAGAGAGAGAGCGAGCGAGAGAGCGAACCAGCTGACTCAATCTACATTTTAACAAGACCCCCTGGGATTTGTATGCATGTGACAGTTTAAGAAGCCAACCTCAGAGAATATCAGTCTGCAACAGAAAGTGCACTAAACACACTTTAACTCAGATTCAACTAGCATAGAAATCATAGTGTCATAAATAGGAGCTTCCAAGGTTTGCCCATGAACTCTATATAGAAAAAGCAGTTCTCTGAGCAAATCAGTTGCATAAATATGGTTTCTTGCTGGCATAAACAAAATATTTTCAGGCACTCCAGGCATATTTTTTAACAGATAAATTCTAAGAGAAATATAAATCTAAATTTTCTTTTCAATAAGTAACCTGATTTTTCTCAAAATATTTGATCTTCATTCAACTTGTTATAATACTTCATACACACTCTAATATTTGTATATAGTACATTTTCTTTCATTGCATTTGTATTTTGCTAAATCAAGAGATTTCTGCCCTATTTTTAAAGTTTTCTTAGAATTGCAGTATACAGGCAAGTCCTTGATGGAACTTCTAATTAGAGACACACTGCTACTGTTGGAGGGTGACAGCTGATTTGCTGAGCCTTCGTGCTGGTGCACGGGGCATAATAGCAGAGTCAGGGTGATAGCCTTTGTCCTAATACCCTCTAACAGAGAGTATCTCCCTCCTAGGCCTACAGTGGAATTATTCAGGAAACTTCTATTTTCCTTGGCATTTGGGGCTCTATGACAGTAATTTTTAGTCACATAAATAAATTGTGTGCTTTCTTAGCAAGGGTGAAAGCACACCTGCTCAGCAGAAATATAGGAGAAGGAAGCAGCAGACCACAACAGGGGGAATAGGAAAATCAGCACAGGAACCTGTGTTCTCATCCTGGTCCAGGAATGAGGCCAGGAGAATGCAAATTGCAGACCTCTTGATTTTTAAATAAAGTTTTATTGAAAGAAAGCCATAAACATATGTCTACAAATTGTCTATAGCTGCAGCTATCATCCTACAATAGCGCAGCTGTATCACTGTAACACAGATGGAAGGGCCTGTGAAGCCTAAAGGATTCACTCTTTGCTGCTTTATTTAAAAAATAAAGTATAAATTTCCCAGCTAGGATGTATCAGAGACTATTTCACATTCTGTGTCATCTATGATGGGGAAAGAAGGTAGATTGCATAAATCTTCCATGAATCAATGACCCCTATCTTTCCTACCTCATTTCTTTTTCTGTTTAGGTAGCTGTGTTAGTCAGCTTTTTGTTACTATAACTAATGCCTGAGATAATCAATTTATAAGAGCAAAGGTTTATTTTGGCTCATAGTTTGGAGGTTCCAGTTCATGTCTGATTGGCCCCATTGCTTTTGAGCCTGTAGTGAGGCAGCCCATCATGGCAGGGACCATGAGGTGGAGCAAACCGTTCACCTCAGGATGGAGATTTGAAAAAGAGAGAAAGGAATGGGAGGGTGTCATCTGGTTACAGGGAAGGGAATTGCCTTCCCTTCCCTGTAACCAGAAGGCCTCTCACTTCGTCCCACTTCTCAAGGGTTCTATCACCTCCCAATATCACCAGGCTGAGGATCAAGACTTTACCATAAGGACATTTGGGGGACACGTATCTAAACCAGAACAGTTGCTGGTAACTCCTGTCCCACCTTAAAGCTAAACATGAGTTCCAGCACCTGCTTTTTAGATTTTTTTTTTGAAAGAACTTTGACTGATCTCCTACCCAGTTATTTCTTCTTTGCTCTTCAGCACATCCTGTCCAATCTTTCCTCGTAATCATTCTACGTGTGAGAACACTAAGGTCCAAGGAGGAGATGCAATGGGTTACATCATGGTTGACCAGTCCATCAGTTAGTTCAGATAACCCCTGCCCTCATCCTTATTGAGTGTAATTAAATGGGAAAAGAAGGAACAAAGTTACAGATGAAACTTTGTTCATGTTGGAGCTCTCTGGGTATGAAATATTGGGTACTCTGTGGTTGTGCTTTGGTCCACCTTGTTCTGAGTTTTGGTCAAGCAGTCAGGGAGGTCTACTTATTGATATGATGTTTAGGTCTCCCAGAGAAGCGACCTTCCAGATGTCAATATTCATTAGCTTTCTGATGGTTTCCTGTTGTTGCTTTTGCAGGTGTGGTGATGAGATCGTAGAAATCAATGATTCCCCTGTGCACTGCATGACACTCAATGAAGTCTATGCGATCCTGAGTCACTGTAATCCTGGTCCAGTGCCCATCATCGTTAGCCGACATCCAGACCCACAGGTAACATCCCACTGGGTTATGTTCTTCTTCTCACGCTCACTCTTCTAGTACCAAGTTGGAACAAGAAATAAATGAAAACAGAACATTACTGGCTATGGTTTGAACTGAATCTTCAAGAATCCATTCCAACTTTCTGTGGTAAACCAAATAGTTTTATCAGAGGTCCATTAATAACATCCTGGACATCAGGAGCAAATGGCTTCAACATAGGAAACGTCTTGCAACTGAGTTACAAGCTGTGAGGCAAGAAGATAGAGACCTGGGGTCCCAGCTAGTATATGCAAGAGATTCATTTCCTCATGCATCTAGTAGATACCCATTATGGGCGTGTCTGGAGCCCGGCACCAAGGACAGAACTCTGTACAAGTTCACAGTACATAGTCCAGCAGAAGCCCACAGTTTCAATAAAGAGACTGATAGAGAAATAAGTGCGATACAGAGGGGTAAGTACTAAGTTGAAGAGATGGGTTTGTGAAGCAAGAAATCCTAGAAGCTAGTTTTCTCCAAAAAATTTGAAGGAGATCATTCCAGGTAGCAGGAATGCAAAGTTCAGAGTCATGAAAGAACTTATCATGGAAACAATATGGTAGGCAGTTTTGGTGGGGCTGGGATGTAGTGTGCTAGGCATGAGTGATCAAGAACCATGGGTGGCTGGTGAGGCACTAGGGTTATCTTGTAAAGTCATTAGATTGCCAAAGAGTCTGTATTTTATCCCATGTGTAGCGAGATGCTATAGAAGCTAGATAGCTATAGATGTAACGTGTTCAGATTTTTTTTCAGTATAAAGTGGGTTGTGTGTGAAATTTGTAGGAGGGTGGACACAGATGTTGAGGGCCCAAATGGAACAGTAGACATGGGAAGAGATTAGAGTAAAGGGGGCAACAAGTGGCAAAGCTTGGGAACAATCAATGATATCGATTGGCTGGGGAGTGGGCTTGGGAGAGAAGAAAATGACTTTAGGGCGGGACATATTGAGGTTGAGTTGCCTGGGGGATGTTCAGAGGGAGATGCCCAGTAGACATCAAATCTGGGGCTGACAGTGGCAGTAAATGAGATTCAGGTTGGAGTTAGTTGAAGCCATGGCCCTGGTGAGATCACTTTGGGGAACCTGGTAATGATCACTGACACCTTTTATTTAATCCTTATTGTGTGCCAGTCTTAATGGTCGAAGATGTGACACACACAACTGCATTTAGTTGTACCACCCTCTGCAGTTGGTATGCTTCCCCCACCCCAACTCACCGCAAGGAAAAGGGACTGGACCAATGGTGGAGCTACTAAGTGGAGGAGCTAGGATTTAAACTCACCAAAGCCCATGCTCTTAATTAATTGATCCCCAAACTCGGTGAAAATAGGACAGGTAGTGGTATAATGGGGAAGATCAACATACACAGTGTAGAGCAGGTTCAAACTTGGTCCCCTTTGACCACTGCATACCAAAGCTACCACTGCATACCAGGGAAAATCAGACTTCTTACTTAATAAACAAATAATTGACCTAAATCTTTGGGACATAAAAGAAAAGAAAGGAGTCTCAATTAGTTTATGATGCCTCTTGCTGCCTGAGGACTGTGAAGGAAGAACTGTGGGACAGGGCCAGGATGTGGGGCTGATGCTGTGGCTCTGGTTGAGGGAAGCTGAGAGATATGGCTGGAGACCTGGGGCAAACACTCAAGATCTCACAGGAGGTGAGGGCCTTGGGAGTGAGGAAGTCATACACACGATGCAAAACTTACATTTTAAGCTCACAGTTTAGTGACATTAAGTACATTCAATATTGTTGTGCAAACATCACCACCAAGTTTCATCTTGCAAAACTGAAGCTCTGTACCCTAGAAACAAGAAATCCCTACTTCCCCTCCCTTGGTAGCCACCCTTCTACTTTCGTTTCCATGATTTTGACTATTCTGCATTCCTCATGTAAATGGAACCACACAGTGTTTGTCCTTTCACGACTGGCTTATTTCATTTAGCATGATGTCTTCAAGGTGCATCCATGTTGTAGCCTGTGTCAAAATTTTCTTCCTTTTTGAAGGTTAAATAAGATTCCATTTTATGTGTGTACTACATGGTGTTTATTCATTCATCTGTTGATGGATAATTAGGTCACTTGTACCTTTCAACTACTCTGATAATGCTGCAATGGATTTGAACTTAGATATAGCTTTGAGACACTGATTTTAATTCTTTTGGATATGTTCCCAGAAGTGGAGTTGCTGGATCATGTGGCAATTCTCTTTTTAAGTTTTTAAAGGAACTTCATAATGTTTTCTATAGAGGCTGCACTATTTTATATTCCCATCAACATTGTATAAAGGTCCCAGTTTCTCCACATCTTTGCCAAGACTTGTTATTTTCTATTTTTTTATAGTAGCCATCCTAATAAGTATGGAGTGATAATACATCATAGTTATAATTTGCATTTCCAAATGATTAGCACATTTTTAAGGTGTTTGTTGGACATTTGTAGATCTTCAGAGAAGTGTCTGTTTCTTTTTCTTTGCCTATTTTCAAATTGAATTATATTTGACCATTGTTAAATTGTGTGCGTTTTGTGTGTGTGTGTGTGTGTGTGTGTGTGTGTGTGTGTGTGTGTATTTTCTGGATTTTAGCCCTTTATCAAATATATAATTTTCAAGTATTTCTCCTATTCTGTGAATTGTCTTTTCATTCTCTTGATCAGTGTTCTGTGATGCTCAGAAGTTTTAAATTTTTACTTTATAAAAATACTAAAAAATAGATAATACTAAAATTAGATAAATACTCCAATTTATCTTTCCTTTGTTTGCTATACTTTTTCTTTCAAATGGTTTCTTAAATATCTCTGTCCATACTGTGAAGCAGGTTCTATTATAGTTATTACTTTACAGAAGAAGACATTGAGACTCAGCTTGTATGGAAAAAAGTCTGTTTGACTCCAAAATTCATATTCTTAACTTTACTGTAAAGTGATTAGTGACCTGTGAGGCAACAACAGAGAGTACAATTATGGTGGGGTGGTGATGATGATGGGGAGAGTGACAGTGGTGATGGTGATGATGTTGGTGGTGATGGTGATGATGATCATGGTGATGGTGATGATGATCATGGTGATGGTGATTATGATAGTAGTGGTGATGATGTGGTGGTGATGGTGGTGGTGACAATGATGATGATGATGGTGGTAATGGTGATAATGTTGGTGGTGGTGATAATGATGATGGTAATGTCATGACAGCGTCTCCAAGAAGGGAGTTGCTTGCAGGGGTAGACTGTGAAATAGTGACTTTGCTTTAAGTTTCACAGCAAGAAGTGGGCAGAAGTTTGGAGAGACAAGTGGGCCCACCCAACTCCTTTATCGGCAGACTTTGGACATAATCTGGGAGATTCTGGAGAATCACTAACCCCCAGGATATTTCTGGAAGTGGGATTGTCAACTGTTTGCAGATTGGACTAGAAGAAAAGATGCTAGAATACAGGGGCACAGCTGGTTCAGCACTTGGAGCCTAGGGCAGGGGTTTCCACTGTTTGAGAATGGGACCAATGTTTTCTAGGTCTCTGAGCAGCAACTCAAAGAAGCTGTGACTCAGGCTATGGAAAACATCAAGTTTGGAAAAGAGAGGCATCAATGGAGCTTGGAAGGTAAGGAAAATAGTGGACTTTGATTTAAAATATCTTCTCCTTTGAAATTCAGGGTATGGCCCTCTATCATAAGAATATGTAAGAACAGTCATCACAGAAAGGCGTGATGCACAGGCAAGCACTGAAAGTCAGGATTCCACTTGCTAAACATGGCTCACACTTTTGCTTTGTTTGGAAAGTGCAAGATTTTGTAATCATCTGAATTTGAATTATTTTAAATGTGGCAGGCACTCTCCAGTTCTCTGTGGTCCCCACCATTTCCGTTTTTTTCTGCCAGTTTGCTTTTCTCACACATTTCCCCATACACATTGAATTTTGCAGCCACTATT
Source organism: Urocitellus parryii (assembly GCF_045843805.1). Classification (NCBI taxonomy): domain Eukaryota; kingdom Metazoa; phylum Chordata; class Mammalia; order Rodentia; family Sciuridae; genus Urocitellus; species Urocitellus parryii. Next base: position 129,528,225 of record NC_135536.1, read on the forward strand.
CTTTAATAATGAAATCTTGAGAAACTGTAATATCTAATAATACAATACCTAGCACTAATTGGATTTTTATAATATCAGACACTGTGCTAATTCATGCATTATTTTACTGAATCTTCATATCTAAATTTTGTGCACATTTTACAGAAAACAAGTGAGGCCCTGAGGGGCTCCCTTACCCAAAGGCATAGTGCTATTGTGCAGAGGATCTGGGTCAGTGACCCAGCTGGCTGACTCCCTAGCCCAGCTGTTGAACATTAGGGAGCTCATCATGGAACATTCATGTGCAGCACTGATGTTGAGAAAGGGAATAAATGGTACAAGAAACAATGAGAGAAAAGAACAGGACACAGAATTGTATTTCAACTGTGTTCTAATATTTCCATCCACCCCAGATACATATATGCTATGGGGAAGGTGCCTGAAAAATTCACCAACGTTTTAACCACGGTAATCTCTGGATGATTGGAACACAAGAGAGTGTTTACTTTCTTCCATCTTTTACTCTTTTTGTGGCTGGTTTTTCTTAAGTGAGGATGCATTACTTTGTATACAAGAAGAAGGAAAGAAAGGAAGGAAGGAAGGAAGGAAGGAAGGAAGAAAGAAAGAAAGAAAGAAAGAAAGAAAGAAAGAAAGAAAGAAAGAAAGAAAGAAAGAAAGAAAAAGAAAACTTAAAAAAAGGATTTGAATTATGAGCTTGGCTGGTGTTGGTTCTCTCCTAAAGCCTCAAGTGCCCTCCCATGGGGCTAACTTGGCTCTCTCAGCCTCACAGAATGGGTGGGGGTTTGAGCAAGAAACCAGGCTTCAATCTACCTGCTTTAGCTGTGATTCTAGGAAAGTAGCCTCTTTGACAGCTCACCACTAGAGAGAAGGGCCTCTCAAGGATGTGTGGGTGGCTCTAGTGCGGGAAACTATGGTGGCAGGGGTGCCGTTTGAGGACTAGAAGGAGTAGCTGGGCTGAAAAGGGCAGGGAAGAGAGGACCACAGCAAGAAACTGGTTTTCTGAGCTAACTTCTTTAGCTGGAAAAAAAATTGTAACCTGTTGATATAAGTTTCAAAGTGCCTTCCTTGCATTCTCTTTCTTTGATAGTGAACCTCAAAAGAAGCCTAGCAACCTTGCAATTATCATCCCTATTTTAGAGATGCAGAAATTGAGTGTGGTGGGCTGAGTTTCCCCAGGAAGCTGATCCTGAGATAGAATTTAGCATGCAAGATATTTTTAGTAGGGTTTCCTAGGATTGAAACCTGTGGAAGGGAGGAGAGAAAGTGGGGTTGGGCAGAGGGAGAGAGGAGCTGAGATGGACCAACCCCTGGAAATCTAGAGCTAAAATAAGGTGGGCCTGTGTTGGCAGCAATGGCAGGACTATTCTCACCCATCTCCATCAGTCACTGGAACTAGGCCACCCCCTTGGCAAGGCAGCTCTCTGAAGCTGAGGCAGTTCCCGGAGGAACAGATGTTTGAAAGCCACCTGCCACCAGTCACCGCACAAGAGGGATTCCGAGTCCTTTTTGATAGGTAATCTGAGCAGCACAACTTTGTATCCATCACCAGTTCAGAATTTCCTCAACCCAAAGGCATACAGCTCTTTGGGGACCAAACCAGAGGCTGCTGGGCTCTAAGTACAAAGTGGTCTTGGCTGAGCAGCGGACGTCTGGAGTCCCGTGTGCTGTCTGGAGAGGTCAGGGCAAGGCTGGAGTGTTTGCTGACTTCCAAAGCTCAGCTGTGGAGGTTCCCTTGTGCTTCCCTTCCAGGAGTCAAAAGGCTGGAGAGCAGCTGGCACGGGCGGCCTACCTTGGAGAAAGAGAGAGAGAAAAACTCAGCGCCCCCACATCGCAGGGCTCAGAAGGTCATGGTCCGATCCAGCAGTGACAGCAGCTACATGTCTGGGTCCCCAGGGGGCAGTCCCTGCAGTGGCAGTGCTGAGAAGCAGCCCTCTGACCGAGAAAGCTGCACCCACAGCCCCAGCCTACCCCTGGGGAGGGAGTCAGGGGTGCTTCCAATGGCCTCATCCAGGCCACCCCAGGAGAGCCCGCCCCTCCCGGAGAGCTTGGATGGCCATCCACCTCTGAGACTGAAGAAATCCTTCGAGATCTTGGTGAGAAAACCTACGTCCTCCAAGCCCAAGCCTCCACCCAGAAAGTACTTTAAAAGTGACAGTGAGCCTCAGCAGAGTCTGGAAGGGAAAGAGAGCTCCTTATGCCCTCCTGGGCACACCTTGCCCAGCTGCAGTCAGGTAAGAGGACCTGGGGATGGGCTGGATGTCTTCTGGTTGATGTCATACACAGGAATTCCTGAGTATCAGCAGAAGCAGCAGCCATGGCACAATACAGTTTCCTGCTCCAGCAGTGAAAGGCTGATGCTCAGGAGTCAAGTGAAGTCTCACTGTGCGAAGATAAGTTTGAAGCTTGGCTGACCCAAACTGGAAGCCCCAGTCCTGTGCACTGGCTCTTGGCTTCCCATCCATAACCCAGTGGAATTTGAGTTCCCTGTGTGTGGGTCGTTGGTTACACCCTTCGTGATGGACAAAAAGCAGATGTTCAGGAGGGCCACTCCCTGATGCGGGAGGCAGAGGTCACTGCACAGAAATTCTCAGGTGCTCTGCTTGCAAGGATCGTAGTTGCCTAAATAGCTAAAAGGGGACAAGAGTTAATTACCCTCTTTTTTTTTTAAGTAAGTAGCTAGATGTGATTATGAGAAATTGGCTTCTATTTCTCCCCCAGTTAACTTAGACTTCCAAGGTGGAGATCCTTGGAGAAATCTCAACTTCTCTAAGCCTAGGTTTCCTTATCTGCTGCTTGAGATTGCATTTAGTGTTTCTTTCTCAAAGAGCTACTGTTAGGATTCAATGTTACCAGTTAAGTGAAGTGTCTAGCACAGTCTCAGACACAGTGAGCTCCTTGCTGTGATCATTCCCCCATCATACCCCTAGAGACCTTCTTCCTCATAGTCCCATCCACCTCCTTAAAGGAAGACTAACGGACAGACAGGAAGCAGCTATATCGGGAATCATTTTTATGTGCAGGTAGTATGCTAAATACTTTCATGTATATTGTCTCAGCTCTTGCTTGTAACACCCTGAGGGTAAGGGTCCCAGTTATGTGAAGACAGAAATGAGAAACTTGCTCAAGTTCATATTGCCAGTGGGTCCCTGTTAACCATTGTGCCACAAGTCTTCTCCAGGTAGTTGCTCCTCTGGGCAGGTAGAAGGAAGCCTCAGAAGGTCCCTACAATGAGCTACAATGAGGGTTGATGAACTTCAGGGTATAAGAAATCCCAATTAGTGGTAGAGGTGGAGGCAGATGATCTAGATGGAGAGAGTCAGTGGAGAAGGGTAGAATGAGGCTGGGTTGCTAAAGAGGAAGCGCTCTTTTGCAGACAGCAGGAGGATGTGGCTAGCTACCAACACATGATGGAGTTGTCAGTGTAGATCTGAACCTCCACCTTCATCCTTTCAGCAAATAACTCATTTTCCTTTGGGCCTGAGAAGGACAGATTGGAAACAGGCTGGCTGAGAGGCCATGATTTTATCCTCTTCCTGGAATGAAGGAGGATAGTGGCCCGGGTGATGCCCATGGGCTACCTTCTCAGGTGGGACCATATACAGGGCAGGGATTAGCCCCAGGAGGAGAAGGCAGGGTTTCTGGGCAAAGAGCTGACACAAGGAGCTTTCTCACAAGCAGGTTCCCTCATCTTTGGTACCTCGTCAGTATACCACACCTTCCTGAAAGCTCTGTCAGCAGCACCGTCCCCGGCAGCACAGATACAATTCTGTAGCTGCTCTTCTCTGTCCCCTCTGTGTTTTCCCACCGGGTCTTCTCCTGTAATCTATTCCACCATGCACAACAAGCTTGTGCTGGGTATTGGGGTTAATAAAGAAAGGACTATAGCCCAACAGGATACAGGAAACAATCTACTTGACTTGGATCCTCTTAAAATTGTCGTGACGAATCCTGGTCACTTCTTATTGGACGTTATTCTGTGGCTCCAGTGTACAATATCTCTCCCTCCCTCCCTTCCTCTCCCTTCTACTTCTTTTTCCATCCCTCCTTTCCTTACTCCCCTTTGTGGATTTTTTTATTCATAGTCCCAAGGCCCTCCTCAAGTACCTGTGGATATCCTCCAAATCTTTCTTTTCTACTATAACTCAAGGGGACTTAACTTCCACAACCAAAATGATCATCAGGATCTTTTCCTCAAAAAAACATCAATTCTTCTCTTTTTAGAAAATCAGCACAAATTATAATCTGTGTTAAAACAACAACAACAACAACAATTACTTTCTTTCTTAAATCCGTCTCTATCTCTCTAGACCTTTTTCTTTCTTTTCCTTCTCCCTCCCTCATCCACCAAGCACTGTACCAGAAAACTTTTGTCAGAAAAATAATTTGTATACAATTAAACTTATTTCAGAAACTAATTTGAAAAACCTCCCATGAAGAGGATGCAACATCAAACGAAACACATCTGTGTCTGTTCCAAGATGTCAGGCTACTTTGATGAGCCAGGCAAGGTGATGCACGCCTATAATCCCAGCCACTTGTAATCCCAGGCTGAGGGTGGCGATCACAAATTGAAGGTCAGCCTCAACAACTCAGGCTCTAAGCAACTTCGTGAGACTTTGTCTTAAAATAAAAAATAAAAAAGGCTGGGGATGTGACTCAGTAGTAAAGCACCCCTGGGTTCAATCCCCAGTACCACAAATAAATAAATAAATAAATAAAGCTACTTTGATGACTGTACTTTCTAGAAACCATATTTGCCTATACAAGTGCCAACAATTCATGGATATGGAGAGATGTCACTTTACAGAACTTGGAATGGGGTGGAATAAAATATCCTGAGTAACAAAAGTCTTAGAGACCTTCAGGTTAATATTTTAAGTGTTTAATGCCATGGCCAAGCCGTGCTTTTTTAGATGACTAGTTTAAGAAGCCCAACAATTCCTTTAGATTGGTTAATCACTTGACATTTCCAAAATGCTCCCTTTAAGCTCGGTTTTACAGTAGGAACTTACATTGATGCAATAACTTGTGAACACGTTTGTAACTTCAGTACAACTTTCCTTCCCCCCAAATGTTTCTTTTGTATGTGGATACTACATCTCAGATGGGGGGCCACCTATGGTCCCAAAGGATGCATGCATGTGCTCCTGCTTCCTTCCTTCCTCTCTGTAGGGAGGCCTGGAGCCTTGTCAAATGGCCCACTGTTACATGACTCTGGAACCAGAACCATGCAGAGGTCACCACCAACCAATATAAGGAGAATCATTCTGATGATGTCTGCCTTCTCATTCTTTTTTTTTTTTTTTTTATGGCTCTAAGCAACTTAGTGAGACTTTGCCTTCTTGGATTGGCCTTTTTCTACAGAACACTCTTATTTGGCTTCTCTGTAAAATTGTACTCTTTTTTCAAGAATGAGACTAAAAGCACCTCTCTGGCACAGCCTCCTCCCCAGTAGAAGGGAGCTGGTGACCCCTGCTTCCACAGCCGTGTTCTGGACACCAGGTTATTGGAAGCCAAGGGTTGTCTGGGGCCTCCAGGCAGTGCTGTTTTTGCCCTGATGGCCCCTTGGAGGAAAGAACTCTCTTTACAAGGCTGCTGATGAATTTTCCATTAAAGGCGTCTCAATATCCGCTCTCCTGTCCTAATCAAAGTGCGCCTTGCCTTCTCACAGCTGAAGGCTACCGTTTTGACACAGTCTCGCTTCCTGTTTACACCACAGGAAGTCAGAGAGCTGCTGCCACCACTGCCTCCACAGGAAGACGCAGCGGGGAGAACCCAGGGTGCTGGTGCCTGCCGCTCAGGACCTGGAGTCAACCCTCCGATCACGACCTCCACAGAGGGCGAGTCAGGGAGGAGAAGAGCCAGCCCAGGTAAGCTTTCATGGAGATCTTCTAGAAGGTGAAAGGGCCCCGTAGAGAAAGGTCCAGTGATAAGGTAAGGGCCCGAGTTTAGTCTGAGGATCAGTGTTCTGCATTGATGTGTTTGGTAGCTCAGGCTGATGAGCCATCAGAAGTCTGGGGCTCTGGGACAGCAGAACAGTGGGTGCTGTCCAGGCTAGGAAATCTCCAGATTGTATCAGTGATGCTGTAGTGATTGTGGTGGGAATGCAGGCCAGTCCAGGAAGGCAACAGGAGAATGGGGTCTTTGGGAAGCAGTCCAAAGGCACACTCACTCAACCATCATGGGAGCAGCTGCCTGTGGGATGCTAACATCTAGCGTACTGCATTCAGTCTTTCCAAATCTGAGAATGTAGTGTCAGGGAAGCATAAGTATCATTTTGCTGGTGGTCACCACATCCATGAGGTGGATAGCAAGTTTGTGTCCCCCGTGGTACATTGAGCAGTATTAAGACATGACTTTAGTACTCAGTGACTTGCTAGAAAGAACTTAGGATTTGGTGTTGGGAAATACTGAATCATCCATCATTATCTGTGATTCTGGATAGCCTCGTTTGCCTTTGAGAGCCTCAATTGGCTCATCATCAGAGAACCCCAATACATGATTCAATTCAGCAAGCACACACTAAGTGCTGGATTCAAAGGCCCTATATTTGGTGCTGGAGGAGAGATAGGGAAAAGGATGAAACAGGCCAGTTCCTGCCATAAGGAGCTGCCAGTTATGACAGAGAAATAAACATGTAGGCTATAAACCATATGCCTGGTTGAGAAACACTGCAAAAAAAGCAGATGACAGGCTCCTGGAGAGTTAAGGAACATTATGAATGGAAAGATCCAGCACATCTCAGACAGACAGGTGCCCAGCCCACGGAGGCTTCACCCGTCCACACTCCCTTCCCTTAGTCATCCCAATTGAGGAACACACCAGGGGACTGTTAGTCCTGCCCAGCTTGAAGAGGGCTTGCCTCGAGAACCTCTGACTGCCACATCTCAACACAAGAGCCCCTAACTGCTGAACAATTTATAAATGCAGAAACAGAACAAGAGAGCTGGACTCACTTGCCCAAGTCCTGGGGTCATTCATTCCCACCCAGATTGTCCGAATTGAGCAGAGCTTCTCCTTGATATCATCAAAGTTCTGCCCTCTACATAGATTATTGCTCTTGTGATCTGGCATTAAGACAAGGGATAGGGTGGGACAGTGTTTCTTAAGCTGGTTTGCATTCTGGCATCAAATATCTCCCTTGGAAGCACACAGCCAAAGCATCATGTGCTTAACCACAGAAATCTAGCATGTGTGGGAGACATGGCAGGGCCACATGTCGACTTACTTCCTGCCATCAGAACTCAGGGGCCAACTTTCTCCTATCCCTGGGAAAGACAGCCAGGGGCAAAGTCTTCTGTGCCCATGTAGATGGGATGCCAGTGCCATGCTCACTGCCTCCTAGATCAAAGGGCTGACCATGTCAGGGCATGCCCCAGGTCCCTGCTGGCACAGGGCAGGTGTTACTTTGAAATCCCCAGTAGGGTTTATTGCGTCCCCAACACCCAGGGTGCATCCCAGCTGTATTAACTCAGAACTTAGGGGTGGACCCTTAGATCTGAACATGTAGCCAAGGTTGAGAATCAGTGTCACTGAGTTTTTGTCTACCTGGAACATTGTGATCAGCTCTTAAAGGTGTGCACATTCACACTGGACATAAGCAGTCCAAACCAAATGTGGGAGCCAATTTGGCCTAAAAGTTCAAAAGGGAAGAAAATTAGTTTGGCCTTTACTTTAATGGGTTATCTGGGAAATGGGTTACTTTGGGCAGTGGAAAGGGCATGTGAGTGAGGAGATAGGAGGGGAGGGGTCTTGTCCTTGCTCTGCCACTGGATGGCCCCTTGCTCTTCTTGAACGCTGCAGTCCTCAAGTGCAAAATGCCAGAGATTAGACCAGATATTTCTTGAGAACATCTTCAATGCTGGAACATTAGGATGCCAGGAAGTTAACTCCCCTTTCTGGTTCTCCTGTCCTGCACCTCAGTCAAGTGACAGCAACTGGAGCTGGCCCATCTCGGTGTCCACCACTTCCGCTCATCTTCTCCAGAGCTCTTTTGCTGCTCAGCTTTGAAACTAGAATTTAGGAAGAAAAGTCATAATAAGATTAATGCCCAGCTCTGGCTTTGTTTCTCCTCCCTAGTGACCCGAGCATCCCCAATTAAACACCCGCTGCTTAAGAGGCAGGCTCGGATGGACTATAGCTTTGATATCACAGCTGAAGACCCTTGGGTCAGAATTTCTGACTGCATCAAAAACTTATTTAGCCCCATTATGAGTGAAAACCATGGCCATGTACCACTGCAACACAATGTCAGTCTGGGTGAAGAAGACGGGGCACAGGGACACCCAGATGGGGCCTCACCAAAGCTGGACACTGCCAATGGTGCTCACAAAGTTTACAAGTCAGTGGACAGCAGCACTGTGAAGAAAGGGCCCCCTGTGGCCCCTAAGCCAGCCTGGTTTCGTCAGAGTTTAAAAGGTCTAAGGAATCAAGCTCCAGACCCAAGAAGGCTGCCTGATCCGGCCTCATCCCTGCAGCCAACACCTGCTTCCAGGGAGCCCCTGGGGCCACACCCAAGGGCCACCTCCTCCTCCATTAAGCAGAGAATCAGCTCCTTTGAAACCTTTGGCTCCTCTCAACTGCCTGACAGAGGAGCCCAGAGACTAGGCCTTCAGCCCTCCTCTGGGGAAGCCTCCAAACCTCCTGCAAAGCAAGAGGGAGGACGGCTTCCTGGCCTCTCAGGGCGAGGGGCTCCATTCTCTGTGGAGCACAGGTATCCAGAGCAGGAGCAGCTGCCCTCAGGTGTCCCTGCCGCCTCCAAGGTCAGTGATGCAGGTGTGTCGGAGTCTCCTCCCCCAGGGCAGTGGCCCCATCAGAAAACCTTCTCCCCTGACCCTGACCCGCTCTCAAGGCTGCTGTCCACACAAATTAAGGACTCTCAAGGCCCAGTCCTCAAGATGCCAAGCCAGCGGGCACGCAGCTTCCCCCTGACCAGGACCCAATCTTGTGAGACTAAGCCATTTGATGAAAGGACCAGTAAGCTCTACTCCATCAGCAGCCAGGTGTCCTCGGCTGTCATGAAGTCCTTGCTGTGCCTTCCATCTTCAATCTCCTGTGGCCAGACCACCTGCATCCCCAAGGAAGGGGCATCTTCAAAGTCATCCTCCAATGAAGATGCAGCTACAAATAGTTCCGAGCCAGCCTCCTCAGACCTGGGGTTTTCTCTCAAGTGAGTGTCTACACCAGGGTTTTTCTCACTGTCCTCACCTTTCTTTCCTTTCTCATTTTTCTTTCTTTTAAAGTTCTATTTACTACTTAGTTTTATTTTTATGGTACCAAAGATTGAGCCCAGGGATGCTGTCTCACTAAGCATTATCCCTAGTCCTTTTATTTTTTTATTTTGAGACAAGGTCTCAATTGTTGAGGCTGGTCTTGAACTTGCAGGCCTACTGCCTCAACCTCCTGAGTCGCTGGTATTACATGCATGTGCTAGCCTCCTGGCCTATACCACTTCAAAAAATTACTCAGATTTACTATCAGATGTATTAGTTTAAAATTGTTCCTCCTCTTCTGCTGCTGTTCCTCCTCTGCCTCTGCCTCTTCCTCCTCCTTCTTTGAAAATTTAAGTTGGTACATTATAATTAAATATAATAGTGGGATTCCTTGTTACATATTTGTACATGAATATAATATAATTCAGCCTTTTTCATTCTCCAGTACCTCTTTGTGTGCATGTGCTCACATGTGCACATGTGCGTGCCACACCTCTCCCTTCCATATTAAGGAGAAGGTTTCACAACACCTAGCCTCAGAAAGTGGAGCACAAGAATGGCTCCCTGGCAGATTATCCATGATTCTGGAAGGTAGGCACACATCTGAAAGGTCCCATTCTTAACTCAGATGAAGCTAAGAGATTATCCCTTGGGAGTTCCTGCTGCTCCCCAAAAGGAATTCACTTGTACTCTACTCCTGGGCTCAGACCCTTGGACAGGAAGTTAGGACACCTGGGTTCTGGCCCCAGTTCAGGTACAGACCCCCTGACCATGAGCAGGTTCCTTCAACGCTTATCCTTAGTTTCTACTTCAGCTGAAATTGAGAGGCGAAGGAGAAGACCTGCTTCACAGAAATGTGAATTGGGCAGAAGTATTTTGGGGGCTTCTTCAGAGCTGGAGCTTGGTCCTCCCTCTTTAATCAGTGCAGTTCTGCATTTGTTTGTGTTATTTATTGTTCTTATGCTACATCAAATTTTAAAATGCCCCAAAGTATTTAGCATCATGCCTGAAATAGAGTAATTATGCAATAAATATTAGCTCTTCATAATATTGCTATTCATGCACTGTGCTCTTTCTTCTTATGAAAGCCTTTCAGAGCTGAGAGAATATACAGAAGGTCTCACTGAGCCCAAGGAAGCTGATGACAGGGACCATTGTTCCTCTCAGTCTGGTCAGTCAGTCATCTCCCTGCTCAGTTCAGAAGAATTAAAAAAACTCATTGAGGAAGTGAGAGTTCTGGATGAAGCAACATTAAAGGTAGGTTTCTTTTGTAAGTATTTACAGTGGCAAGAGGTTATTGTGGGTTGTTTGGTTACCACAGTTTGGACAAAGGGGAAGCAGCTCATGAAGTTCCATGGGTCTTGAGGCTAGAGAAGTCAGCTCGTAGTTGCAAAAGTGCATAAAATACAAAGAGCAGTCCCACCTAGGGTGCTATTGGGAGGGTATTTGTATTCTAACCTGGCAAGAACCTATAGGGCATCCCAGGGGGAGAGATTTGGGCTGGCACTGGAGCAGTAAGGGACACTATCCTTTCATCATGTCTGGTCTTGGAGATTCCAAATCAAAGGATCACAGAGCCAGCTGCAAGTCAGGGACTCTGATGGTGCTTGGAGCAAGTGAATTCGTTGATATAAATTCACTCCCTAGCACAGGTTGCAAAACAGTGACTGCCGAGCTCTGGGACCTGAAGGTGTATTTTATTTCGTCTGTATGATGATTTTTTTGTTATTGAATTCTAGATATTACAAAACCTAAATCAATATCTGGATTTCTAACTCTATTCTTTAAAGGGAATGATCTAGTAGCATTGGGTCTGTCTTCCTACGTAGTAGCCAACCCTTTAGAGCAGGAAATAAATATTTGTTGGCTGTGATTCCTTCATCTACCCATTTTGCTCATTTAAGTGACCTGCTGGCCTCTGTAGGAGCCGGAGCTTAAGACTGCAATTCTAGACCAGAATAGGGGTTGCTGGCTTTGGTCTATACAGGGAGGTTGTCCTGGCTCTGTGGGAGCCCATTTCCAGTCTGGGAAATGCTGTGTGTGTACCTGCATTTGTGTACATGTCTGGTTATGCATGTATTCTAGAGAGAGAGGTCACCTGGGCCCCCAGACTGCTGCTACTGTGTCCCACAGAGGAGAAGGGAGAAAGAGGGAGCAACCAGCTTCTGTAAAACAGTACTGAATCTTGGGCTTTCTGACCCAAAGTCCTTGTCCTATGAGACATGGTAGAGCTTCATTATCTATCATGCTGGGATTTTAGCTAACTCCACAGCAGCTAGCCCAGCATGTATTAGTGCGGGTACAGATGGGGTAAGGAAAGGAGGAAAAGAATTGTGCTTGCTGCTTTACATACATCTTTTTCTACTTCTAAACTTCCTCTGAAAATACAGTCTTCTCTATAGATGATGAAACTGAAAGTGAGGTTTGAGGAAGTGACAGAACTTGGAGCCTGGCCCAGCTGAGCTTGATAAAATAAATCAGTCTGATGTTAAAGCATTTATTGAATTGTTCATGCTGCTGCCCTGAGGCGTTGATGTGTTTTCATTTGCAGCAATTAGACAGCATCCACGTCACCATCTTACACAAGGAGGAAGGCGTTGGCCTTGGCTTCAGCTTGGCAGGAGGAGCAGATCTAGAAAACAAGGTGATTACGGTAAGTGGGCCAAAGATGGGGGGCGTTTCAGAGCCTGAGGGGATGTCTCTGGGGGGAGAAGCAAACTTGCCAGGTTGGGACCCTGTGCTGGGGAACAGAGGAATGCATGACACCAGGTCACTGGGCAGGCAGTTAGGACAGGATCTTAAAGGAGAGCCAACAGGACCCTCCTTTTCAAGAACCACAGACGGATTACTTGTGTGGGACTTCATATTTAACCCTCATCCTAATCCTCACTTTAATAAAGAAGGTCTCTGGGTACCCAAAACAACTTCAATGTACCCAAATGAAACTGAATCACTTGTGGAGCTTCAAAAACGTGTGTGTGTATGTGTGTGTGTTTATGATTTTCACACCAGAACATCTGAATCAGAATTTTGCAGGATTGAAGCTCTATTGCCTACATTTTTTAAGGTTCCAGAGGACACTTTAAAAACTGAAACTACATTTTATTCAATGTCATGTCTCTTCCTTTGGAAATATAGTCCTAGTAATCACTAAGATTTAGATAAGAGTCGTTTTGTAATGCCAGATTCGTGGAACCCCAATAGACCACCAGGAGCCGAATCCGATGCAATCATACAAGAGTCTTTATTGCAAGCTTGAGCCTGGACTCACAACCGTTTTCGACGCAGAAGTCCCGAGGAGGGAGCCGGGCCCTTAGTTCAGTGAGGACTTATAGTTTTTTGGGGGATATTCTATGCATCACAACATCACACAGCAAATCATTTCACACCATGGGAAAGTCAACAACAATTCTTAACATTGATTAGCACATTCACTGGCAGGAACAAGTTGGGTAGGAGTGATTGGTTAGTGTAAGAGGGGGATTCTTTTGAACTGATTGGTTTAATCCACAAGGGGTGTATGTGTTGAACTACATGGTTTCCTAACATGTTATCAACCACCCAGATATTGGGGGGGGGTCATCTGGCATCCCAGGTATTCTCCCTGTCCCATGCTGATTGGTGGTTGCTAGGGGGTTGCTATGGGTCCTCACCTAGCCTAACTGAGTCAGGGACACCTGGCCCCTGCAGATCTCTCCTGTTTGCAGACAAACAATTCAGCAGGGTGGATATGTGCCTAAGAGTGCTCTGTGGTTTTTTCCAAGGACAAGGGTCACGCCCCCTTCCTTGGACAGGCTTTGAGGTAGAAGCTGCTGTTATCTACTTTTTCAAAAATGGAGTCACATCAGTTTCTCAGTTTATGAGCACAGGCACCTTTTTAGAAGGCTGTACAGTCAGGATTGAAGACCTGGCCTGAGGTACAACACAGATCACCTCATAGGAAGGAACAAAAGGCAGAGCCCTGTAAAAACAGTGGCTTTCCTGCTTTTGCCCACTCAGAGGGTGAGACTGTTCACTTAGGCAGCTGAGAAGCCAATCTGATGGTTAGTTGAGCACAACGGGCCACAGCTGGAGGAAAGAACAGTTACTGTGCATGCATGTAAATGGCAGTGCACATCCCAGGACTTCAGATCCCATGGTCCAGCCCCTGTTCACAGAGGAACTGCTAAAGCCTGGATGGTGCTGAGAGAGCAACACATCAGTGGACCCCATGATTCTGGCCTGGGCAATCTGATCAGCCCACTGCTCCAGACCAAGTGTGCTTGACCCAGATGATTTCTGATCCTCCTATCTTCATGGACCAGGCAATGACATAGCTGCTGTGTCTCTCTAAAGCTGAGCACATATAGTTGTCATCTCACAGCTGTGTTGTCTCAGGGTATGTGGATGGTGGTGGGCTCATTTGAATGTCTTTGCCCAGCTGCAATAAATCTTCCAGTCCATAGCACCGGCCACCTTTAAACACACCATATCCCCTTGCAATGGTGATGTAGTACATTTATTTGTTACTTCAGTTGGTCCTGAGTGAGCAATGACTTCCTTGATTTATTTATAAGTTCTTTACCACAAAAAAGCACATAAAACTAAAAAGTACCTATTTCTGTTATTAAGCACTTGGCTGAACACTATAAACAGGTTCCTGATTCTGTAGTTAGTTCCCTTTCAATTTATAGAGAAGGCTCTCTTGTGTTTGAATAGAGCCTGCCTGTGGAAATAGCACTTTGGATCTTTTTCTCTGTCCTTGAGTAGCAATTTCTTTTCACTCCATTTGGCTAGCCACCCCTGAGCACTCAAATTCAGCACGCTGAGTGAGCATGTGAGCAAAATTTCCTCTTTCTCCTTCTGCGTTTAACAGTTCTCTTCATTTATAGATTTGTAAAAAGAGAACCAAGTATGAGACCATGCGTGACCAAGCAGCATGCCCAGTGACCTCAGTGTGCTCACCACCTCAGTGACCTCTTGTCTAAATTAATCTTCCCACATCTTGGGTTGAATAGTTGTTTTATAGAGGAGGAACCTCACAGCAGAAGTTCTGCTTCATGCTGGGGGCTCACAGCCTACGAATTCTGGCATTATCTGACCACATAATAGAATTTTCTAACACCAAAACCACTTCAGAGACTAAAGTGCTTGTTCACATCATAAAAAGTAAAACAATCTGAAGCTCCTTTAAGTGAGTGCCCATAAGTCCTTTTAATTATAATTTACATCATTAAAGAGGGCAAGGCAAAGACATTTTGTTTTAATCCTGCATATTTTTGCTGAAAGTGATCAAGAAGTGACTAATGTCTAGACTGCCTACGATGGTGTATATCAAATATATCCTGCAGAAGATGGGACCAGAGAGAGCATTTCTCTATGGAGAAAGGGTTCTTTGTTGGAACACTTTGGGCAATCACCATATCATATTGCCTGTTCTTAGAGATCTATGCAAATTTGCATTGTAGTATTTCTAATGCCTTTAGAGAAATAGACGTTTTCAGAGTTGTTTTTTTTAATTTTTTGCTTAATTCAGTATTTTTCAAGTTTCTTTGATCTTAGAGACCCTTTCTTACTCATCACCTATTAACATGCCATAGAATCAGAATTCAAGGGAAGTAGTTTGGGAAATGCTGATCTAGGACAGGTAAGGCAGAAGATTTCCCCGGGAATGTCCATGAAGATTGTAGTGATGTGGTCCATGGCATGGTTCTGAGAAGAATTCTGAAGGCTCACCTGGACGTTATTGCAGGTGATCTCTGCTATGGGTAGAGGACAAAGGGAAGCTAGCCCCTGTGCCAGTAGCTCTGATCTAGGACACAATTATCTTAGTTTTCTTTGGCGTCAAAAATCCCTATAGAGTTGACTGCCTGACAAGTTCAGATCCTCTATCAATATGGATCTGACTTCCTGATTTCCTTTCATTTACTCAGGTTCACAGAGTGTTTCCAAACGGGTTGGCCTCCCAGGAAGGGACCATTCAGAAGGGCAATGAGGTTCTTTCCATCAATGGAAAGTCCCTCAAAGGGGCCACCCACAATGATGCTCTGGCCATCCTCCGCCAAGCTCGGGACCCAAGGCAAGCTGTGATTGTCACAAGGAGGTCAACTCTGGAGGCCACCCTGGATTTGAACTCCTCCACTGACTCTGCAGCCTCAGCTTCTGCAGCCAGTGACGTTTCTGTAGAATCCAGTAAGTTCTCCCCACTCAGTGGAAGCTTTATGGACCATATTGCCTCTGGCCACTTGGGGCCAGTCTAGGTGGGGATGCTTAGCAATTTGTGGCCCCAACCACATGTGACCTGCCTAGTATCTTGTGGAGATGTGTGTCTTGTGTTCACGAGTGTGTGAACACAGCACCAGCTGGGTCATCCTCAGCTTGGGAGTAGAGCAGCCTCTAACAAGTCCCTGCATCTTCCTCAGCAGCAGAGGCAACAGTCTGCACGGTGACACTGGAGAAGACCTCTGCAGGGTTGGGCTTCAGCCTGGAAGGAGGGAAGGGCTCCCTGCATGGAGACAAACCTCTCACCATCAACAGGATTTTCAAAGGTGTGGTATGGGCTTTTTGAATGCTCTCCAGTTTCATGGGCACTTTCTGGTGACATTGGTTTCCCATAACCCCATGTCCTCTTGAGAGGCATGCAGGTCCATTTAGGGCTCAGTTCTGCTTTTCAACCTTTACCCCTTTGCTCAGATAGCCCCTTAACCCCTCTGTTTTACTAGGTCCTTGTTTTAGTCAACTTTCTCACAGCTGTGACTAAAAGATCAGACCAGAACGATTTTAAAGGAGGAAAAGTTTATTTGAGGGCTCACCATTTTAGATGTCTCAGTCCATAGACAGCTGACTCCATTCCTCAGGGCTCAAGGTGAGACAGAACAACATGGCAGAAGAGTATGACGGAAGGGAAGTGGCTCACATGATGATCAGGAAACAGAGGAAGAAAGAGACTCCACTCTCCAGATACAAAATATATACCCCATAATCACATCATTAATGAACCACTTCCTCCAGCCACACCACATCTGCCTTAAGTTGCCACTCAGTAATCCCATCGCAGATTGATCACTGATTAGGTTAAGGTTATAACTCAATAACTTCTTCTCCAAATCTTTTTGCATTGTCTTACCTGTGAGTTTTTTGGGGATACCAAATCTAAACCATAAAAGTCCTCTTGCAACTGAGCCCTGGGCTTGGTTCAGCTTAGCAGAGCCAAGACTAGACTGAGGCAGGTAAAACCCTGGCCTGAGGTTCAAAATTTAATGGGGCACCAAAATACACAGTAATCAAGATCAATACAATTTCAGTCCTTCCTTTCTTCCTTCCTCCCTCCCTCCCTCCCTCCCTTCTTTCCTTTCTTCCTTCCTGGGGTACTGGGGATTGAACCCAAACACCCTCTGTCACTGAGCTATACTCTTGGCCCTTTTTGAGACAGGGTCTCCCTAAGTTGCTGAGGTCGGCCTTAAAGTTATGATCCTTTGTGCCTCGGCCTTCTATATCACCAAACCCAGCTCAATGCAAAATTTCAATTAATTAATTAATTTTGCAATCTTTGGGAATTAAACCTAGGGCCCTGAGCATGCTAGACAAGTGCTCTGTCATTGAGCTATATCCCCAGCCTTCAGTGCAATATATAAATATTTTTAAAATCAAAATAATTTAAAAAAATTCATGTTGAACAAAATACAATCAAAGTCTGGCTTTGAACCTGCTCCACTTGACCTTACTGGCCTTACCCTAGTCCTAACTCATCAGCTCCCACTTTTACTTACAATTTTGATATTTTCTTCACCATAGATTGGGGAGGACTAAATATCCCATACATTCCTGTAGCCTCGGCCTCTGTCTCCAGCCCCAGCATTGGCTTTCCACAAAGGGATGCCCTTGCAGGGACGGTGCTCTCTGATGGCTTAAAGTCAGGGTGGGGAAGCCAAGGGGAGGGGGTGAAAGAGTATTTGACGTGGGGGTCACTGGGTTTGGGTTTTCCTGTGAAAATCATGAATGACCTAAAGCTGCCATATAAATCTTCCCTGAATTCTTTGCTACTCTTCAACTGGAAGCCTATGCACCACAGGGCAAGATGTTGTGAGACCTGACCACAGGAAAGGATGCTAAGATGTCTGGGAGCTAGTTCCAGCTCTGCCTCTGAGTTGCTGGGTGACCACTTCTTCTCATCCAAAGGAAAAAAAAAAATAAAAGAGGCAAAGAGGTACAGGTAGAGGTATGTGTCTGAGAGCTCTTAGAACTGGCACCCTAAGGCATCCAACTCTGCTCTCTGTCCTACTTGGATCCCTGTGGCCAACTGGTTTTGTTAGAGGAATCTCTGTGGCAGCTATGAAAACCCAGAGAGTAGGCTGAGGTGTATATGATGATTCCCCCAGAATCCATGTTAATTCCAATTTTGAGAAAGATAATTTGAACTTTTTCAAAGGTCAATTTGGAATTATCATGGGGTCCAAAGTCAACAGAGTCAAAAGACTTGGACCCATGAACTTGGTTCCAATGCTAATTCTCCTCCTTAGAGTAGGATGAGCTTGAGCAAGTCAATTCACCATCCTGGCCCCATTTGCTCCTATGGGGATAACTAACCAGCTGCAAGGTACTAAGGGATGTGGATGCTGGAGCCAGAAGTTCTGGGCTTCAATGCAGGTTCAACCACTTTAGCAGTTTTGAAGCTCTGAAAGAAGCACTTTAGTCTTTGATTTCTTCACCTATAAAAAGGGAATACTAAAGGCATATACCTCATAGGATTACTGTCACCAATGCAAACCATTAGCACAATGCCCATCATAACAATTAACCAAAATAATTTAGCTATTTTATTATTTTGTATTATTTTTCATTATTTGTGAAGGTCATGGTGTCAACTGGGAAATTTATAAACTGTATAAAAAGTCATGTTTCCACATGCAGCTTTTGAAAAGTGGGTACCATACAGAATTATGTCTTTCTTACATGGGCACAGAGGCCTTCTCCATGCTGCTCAGAGCCAAAAGCCTATGAAGACTACCTCATGAAAATCTCACCAGCTCTGTTCCTGTACCGCCCAGTACTGTTCTCCTAAGAAAGGGAGACCAAAAGCAAGGGGGTGGGATATTGGCTCAGTGTTCAAGGGAGGCATTGAGGAGGACTTAGCACCCTAGAGTCTTCTGTGAACTGTAGAAGTCTCACTAACCGGGCTCTGGCTTGGCGCTGCCTAGAATCTCCTTCCTCTGGGAATAGCAAGGGCTGCAGTTTTCCAAAGGTCACAGAGAGCTGGAGCCTGGTGTCTAAGTGCTGAGCCACCATTTTATAATATTCCTCATTTTGGAACCACCACCAAACTTCCAAGAAATGGGTGTGTCATTCTCTTCTCAGCTGTCCCGGCTCCTTGGAGATCACGGGTAGAAGTAACTTCTCGTTTTGTCCTATCACCAGTCGAGCCCATTATAATGTTCTTCTCCCTTGTTTCAGGGGCAGCTGCAGAACAAAGTGAGATGGTCCAGCCAGGAGATGAAATCTTGCATCTGGCTGGCACTGCTATGCAGGGTCTCACACGGTTTGAAGCCTGGAATGTCATCAAGGCACTGCCTGATGGACCTGTCACTATTGTTATCAAACGGAAAAGCCTGCAGTCCAAGGGGACCACAGCCACTGGAGACCCCTAGACAGGGCACCAACTCTGAAGCCAAAGCCATGAGCACACAGCTCCCATAACTGCTGATTCTCAGGGTCTCTGCTGCCCACCCCACCCAGATCAGGGAAAGCACAGGTGTGCTTCCTGGGGATTGCTGCTCAGGTCCAGACCTTCTGGAAAACAATCCAGCAAGAGGACTGTCATCAAAATAAGGCAGAGTCACGCTGGGGTGGCTAATACAAACTGTATACTGTATATATATGAAGTTTAATGATAATGTTGTGGTGCCATAATAAAATGGATATATTACAGTTTGATCTGAAACCCATGTCCTGCTATGCAAAATCTTATATGAGTATTATAACTGTGACAACCTGCCCCATAATAGCAACATTTGTTTTTATCATGATTCTGAAGTGTGGGCAGGCCTTGGCCAGAGAGCTCACCTCTCCCTACTCCCACTTGGCATCAACTGCAGCAACTCAAAGGCTGGAAGTCTTTGACCGTGTGAAGGATCATTTCATAATACATCTCGGAGTTGTCTGCCTGGGGATGCAGATGGGCTTTGGCCTGAACATCTACAGGTGGCCAACGCCTGTGGCTTGGGCTTCCTTATAACACAGCTTCTGAACTCTTTGGGTGAGCATCCCGGGAGTGCAAGAGCCAGGTAGAAGCAGCATCTTTTTTATGCCCTCATTTCAGGAGTCCCGTAGCATTGCTTTCTTTGTAATCTGTCAGAACTAGCACAAATCCACTCAGATTTATAGGATATGAAAATATGGCCAAGGCCACATTTGGAAAATAAAGTCTTTCACACAAAACATTTGTTTTTGAATAAGTGATCCTAGGCAAGGAAGGTGTCAGGTGATAGAGCCAGTGAGCAGAGCAAAGGTGAAACTCATGGTGTGGAGAGGTGCATCAACAGGATGTACCACCATGTATGTAAGCATAAGATAAAAATGGCTACCACCTTCCTATCATATGCCAAGCACTGTGTTTGATATGAAATGGTGTTTAGTAATCACAGCACCTTGTATAGCATGTGGTTCTGTGCCACTCTATTGATGAGGGCACTGAGACTCAGGGATAGTAAGTAACTTGCCCAGCTGTGAAGTGATCAGAGAGAGATTTGAGTCCTCCGGTGGTTTGGGAGAGATAAATAATAGGCTCTTAGATTTTTGAGGCCAAAATTTCTGTAAGTTTGGGAAAATACCTCTGAATACCCGACCAATGGGTATTACCTTTGGTCATCGCTGAGCACCTGATTGCCAAATTCAGGACAAGTCAATGAAACTTTGAATTAGCATCACCCAGCATACTTTGACCAGGTCTAGTCCAGAATACCAGCTCCTCCTGAGCTTCTGCTCCTACACACTGAATGTGTGGGGGAAGGCCTGACAAGGATCACAGATAAAACACAAAGTAGTTTATTCCCAGGCCATAATCCATGGGACCATGCTAATGTAATTGATGGCTTCTCCAGGGTCCACAGGAAGCCAAGAATCTTTCAGAAGACTGGACTCAGAAAACCCAGCTGGGTTCCTACTCTTCATGTAAACCCCTTTAGTGTTCTTGTCACAGTTGGCATCAGCTGATTGTGTTTTATTATTCAGAGAAATAATGGGCTTAGTTTGTTTCTTGCACGTTGTCTTGCTCACCCCATCCTAAATTTCTTCAAGCAAGTAGATAAGAAATTTGAAATATCATGTTATCAGGTTTTAGATTTAATAGGAACACTGGAGGTAAACTTGATGAAAGTGTATCTCAATACAATGCCCACTCCCCAGGGTCTTACTGTGTGCCTGCCCAGGACCGGGCAATGAGGCCACACTCCCTGCCTGCACAATCTCATCATCTGGGCACCCATGTGACCGGGAATTGTTCTGAGTCTTCTCAAGCAGCCAAGTGATAGTGGGACCAGCCCAGGGAAAGAGAAAGGAAGGTGGGGAAAGGTAGGAGCATGGAGCTATTATGGGCCTGTGATCCTGAGACTCCTTGGAAATGGGGCAAAGCAAGCAGGTGGGTAGGAAGAGGTTGTCTGAGGACAAGGGCATGAATATGGTGAGTTCATGGCTCTCCCAGTACTCCTTCTGTCTCTGCCCTCTTTTAGAAGGTCCCCTTCTCTTGCTCAGGTTCCTGGTCTCCAAGTCAAGAGAATTCAGGGCAGTTATGGGCAAGAGGGCCCTGAAACTAAAGCTCATCCATCTGAGTTCCATCGTGTGAGGATTTCATTATGAGGTTTCACTGTCCTTGGCCAGCTGACAGAGGCTTGGAAAACAGTGGCTTAGAAACAATATTTCCAGTTACTCTCCAACACTGCAGACATTACAGTTAATAATCCTGGACCTAGTACTCTCCATGAGAAGGAATCCTCTCAAGGGCCCCTCCCTGGCAGTCCTAGTTCTTTGCTTTGTATGGCATTTTACTGGTTAATACATTATCTCACTGTGTCAAAATTCAAGAAGCAGTATGCCTCCATACATTAGAAAGTCAAAGCAGACCTACTTTCTCCCCCGGGTCTTCCTGTGGGCCTGCGCACACTCCCTGTGCCTGCACAATCTCATCATGTGGCATGGTGATGTTTTCTGTAACAGTTGTTCTGAGTCTTCTGGGCTCAAACCAGTTTAACCTGATGCCAAATGAATCATGTAAGGTCAGCACAGAATATCATATGGGCCAGAGACAAGTCCTTAAGTGACTGGTCATCCAAGACTTAGTGACTTATGTTTGGAGTAGCAAAGGTGGAATGCCATGGAAATTTCCTGCATGGGCAATAGTAACAGAAGCTGCCACATGAAGGGCCTCTGATCAGACAAAGGAGGGGTCTTCCTTACAAAGGTGGAAGCCAGACATGGTTTCAAAGGAATGCTAGAGGATCACTCTGGCTGTGAAGCCTTGACTGGACACAGGTAAAAGAAGTTGTGCGTTGACTTCCTGCTGAGTCTCTCTGGGTGATAAAGCTGTGCTCCCTGGCTCTGAAGATGTACAGGTGGGTATGGACACTGCAGGGTTGTACAGTCCAGTAGCAGACTCTTAGAGGAAAGATTCCAGCCAGGGATGCTAGAGGGAGGCCTGCTCTGCCCTCCTTCTCGGTAGCAGTGTGACCTGATGGGGCCCTGGAGGCCAGAGCACTCCAGCTATGACCTTCTTAATAGAGGGCAAGAAGAGGTAGATACCCTAGGGAAGGAGACGCTTATCCCCAGAGTTCTACTCACAGACAGGAGAAGTTTACTTCATTTAGAGTCACTCTCAAAGAAAACTAATCTCAAAGACTGCAGATTTGGTTTGGGGCAGATTCAAACTCCCTGGTGTTACTGGTGATATAACTCACTCAAAGGAAAGAAGGCAGAAGACGAATTCCAACAGAAGAACCACGGAAAGTATTGATCCAAATGGAAAGAATTTTTTCTTAAGGCTTATTCAATTGTTCAAAACAATTATTTTTCCAAGTTGACATGTTTTTAAGGGGAAAATCTTACATGGTGTCAAAACATGTATGAGGGTTTCCAAAAAATGCACTCAGGACTTGGTTTCAGTGTTCATCATGATTCTCTAGGACAAACATGGAGACATGGCCTCTGACAGTGAGGTACATACAGGATTGGAACCACAGTGCATCACACAGTGCTGAGCTGAGTTCTTGTCAGGTAGCCAGAAGTTTGGGTCCACCCTGCCTCAAGTGAGTTTGGATCACAGGTAGAATTACAAGTATGTGAATGGTTCCTCTCCTGCCAATCCTGAGAGGGCAGAGGAAGTAGGAGTGGGAGGGCTATCGCCCTTGGCTGGCATTCTTAGAGACTCACTGCCCAAGAGTAAAAGCAGGCTTGGGTTCTCCTAGATCTGAGGTATTCCAGCAAGTGGAGCTCCTCAATGAGTCACAGATGTTCTTTGCCAACAACTGAGGGCATCAGTCATGGAATTTCTTCACTGCTTTCTGAAGGTTGGCATAAAAACTGGTCATGCTCCGAGGGAAGAAGGAGTCCACTACACTCTGTGGGAGGTAACCGCTGAGGTCAGTCTGGAAGAATGTGACCAGGTTGGTCTTATTGGGCTCTCTGTGAAAGCAACAGCAGAGCTGTGTTAGGCATCTGTCACAGAGGGGCTGGCACAGTACCAGATCAGGCAAAGAGAGCCTGGCCCAGCAGAAACGGCTGTTACACAGCGACCACATTCAATCCCTTGCAGGATTCACTGCCCAGGGGGCCACTTTGTACTTTCTTGTTTAAGATGGGAACATGGCCTCTAGTGAACATATCCTATAGTCCCATCAGGCCCTCGGGGGTTGATGGGTGTGGGGGGGGTCCCTCCTTTCTAAGAAGAGAGATTCCCTCTGACAGATTTGTTTGTAGATGCTTTCAAGAACCTTCTCTGTTTGAGGCCCTGGGAGGAGTGAACACAGAAGCTGGTTTTGTCTCTCTGCTCAGGCGGCAATTCTCAAAACGTCAGGAGCTCCTGGGGGACCATGGCACCCTTTCCAGGGGTTTACAAGGTCAAAACTGTTTTCATAACAATACAAATATATGATTTGCCCTTTTCACACTTGCATCTTTAACACATTATGTCCCATCATCCCATTGATGAAACAATTGAGCAACAAAACACTTGCAGTAAATGAAATAATTTGTTTTTAGAGTTCTATTCTTTTGAAAAAATAATAGGTGAATGATTAGTGATGATTTTCATTAATACAGTAAGTTTCATAATAATTGATCAAATAACTTATTAATCACTCAATTATTAAATAAATGATAAATTATATAACAAGCTCTATATTATGACTTCCAACCCACCTCAATGTACCTTTGTCAGTTTCATTGAAATAATAGCAGAATTGAAAACTCAGAACTTTGTTGAGTGGACAAGAGCTGGGCAAGTCAATGCTTGGTTTAAAACCTGCATACTAGCTGGGTTTTGTGGGGACTTTCTGGTCCCAACCAGGCCATCTGCAAAATTTGTGCAATAACCTTTGCTATCTTATATGAGGACTCTTACTCTGAAAAATTCCTTTCCAGCAGACACGGCACCATGGAAAGGTAGTTCTCAGCACTGACAGCCAAGTGGGGACAATAAGGAAATGAAGCAGAGGTTAGAGCCCTGGATCTAGGGCACCTCTGTACTGAGGGGACTAAAAATCCTAGTGTGTGTTAAAGCATGGCTATGCTATTTTCAGACTTAAAATGTTGTTACATTTAAGAAAAGTCCTTTGAAAGATGTTTGAAAAGCCAGCTTAGCAAACAGTGTTAGGTGGAGGTCCAGGTCTGGTTTCTAGTAAGGTCCTATGGCATCAGGCCTGCCTCCTGGGGCTGAGAAAGCTCAAGCCCCTCCCCTCTTGGAGTCTACAGGAACACAAGAACACACTGGCAGGTGTAATCTCTTTTATTGTCAATTTGGGTGGCACCCAGAATACACTAGTGACCTTCAGGTTATTCATTACATATAAAGTTCCTTGTAAAAATCTGGCCTTGTGAGCTGTGGGTAAACAGGAAGGGATCCCGGGCTCAGTTCCGTGATTGACTCACAGTGTGGTCTCTGATTGCCCTTCAGCTCCCAAGACCACCCCAATCCTTGTTGAGATGATCATTGTTTAGAATGTGCAGTAGGGATGGTCATACTCCCAGCTGCTCCAGGCTGGTGGATGGTTCCCAGGGAGTGCAGGAGAAATTTGCCAGAGCTCAGACTCTGCCAACCTCCTAGACTGATCATAGATACATACTTAACCACCCAAAACTGTTTCATCTTCTAAATGGGACCATGGCATTTATTCAACCTGACTTAT
Organism: Urocitellus parryii; assembly: GCF_045843805.1. Taxonomy (NCBI): domain Eukaryota; kingdom Metazoa; phylum Chordata; class Mammalia; order Rodentia; family Sciuridae; genus Urocitellus; species Urocitellus parryii. Next base: position 129,552,805 of record NC_135536.1, read on the forward strand.
GGGTGGGAGTAAGGATTTTACATATCAAAAATTTAAATTATAACAGCATCCCCCATGTATGAGATGCTTTAGCATATTATGTCACTCATGTGTTTGTGTGTAATAGTGCTTTGTAACATCAAAGCCTAAAGAGCCTAAGACATTTTGTTCTTATGAATCCTAGTCAAAGTACCTATTCTTAGAGTGTCCAGAGTGAAGTCAGTCAGGTCTGAAACATGGCCTCCCTCTTCATTATTCTTACCCTGGCAGAGGTTCACAGAAGCAACCACAAGGATGGTTGAATCCTCTCACAAAACCTGGCTTCGGGGGGCATAGTGGATGTTCCACATGGGTAGCTGGAAGACAGTTCAGACAAACAGTGATCTACAGCTTCAGTCAGACCTAGCCACTTAAGTGCTACAATGTGAGCAGAACCAGTTACTGAGAGCTGGCGAGAGGGCAAGAGACTCTTGCTACATGGCCTCAAATTTCTTCCCCACCCTGTACACCCACTTACATTCCCGTACATGCGCACACACGCAAATCCACACACACAAATATTACACTCCCACATGCAGCTTCCCCAAGCCGATAAGAATATTGGAACAAAGAATATTCTATAATACAAGGTTTGGGGGTGGAAGGAGGAAGGTGCCTTTCTTAAATCTCAGCTGACAGAAGCGGGGATGTATCTATAATCTCCTCCATGAGGCAGATTCAGAGGAACAGTATGGGCTGTGTGGTAGCAGCTCTGCTCTTTGTTGAGCAGGAAGGGAGTGGACTGTGCCCAACCCTCTCAGGAGGACACATCCATGAACTCAGTGAGTCACTGCATATCAAGGTTTTGTGATACCCAACTGTAACCTGCATGTCCACAGCTCAAACTACGAGTCTCAGCAGGAACAAGAAGGGGTGCTGACAAGATCTGGGACTAAATAAATATATCTATATAAATAAAATTACTGGCACAAGGATTATCCCACCTCAGACCCTCATGGCATGGAATCCCCCCAAACTGTGAAGGCAAGGCACATACTGTTATTGAGATGATCATTGTTTAGAATGTGCAGTAGGGATGGTCATACCCCGCTACTGCTTGGTTTCCAGCTGCTTGGCTTTCCTTAAGAATCTGAGGAGTGGAGGAGAGAGCCCAGCCTCCTGGGCAGGCCTGACAGCACCTGGTTGTCACTCACCATTGGAACTGATGGTCCCATCCTCATATCTCTTGACTAGCACCAAGTCCACAAAGTCCCTGGGAGAAATGAGCTTCATGGCAGCTGAGGGGGTGGAGGTTCTGCTTATGCAAAGTGTCTGCCAAAGAAAAAGGGAGCCTAGCTGTGTCTGAAGGTCAGAGATCTTCTCCTAGCTCTCCCCTGTCTACCAGGGTCTGGGGAAAAGGAAAGCATGGCACTGTGCACATGAGGGCCCAGAGGGAGGCCCTGGTGATGCTAAAGAACTTTCCACTAGGTATACTGGGGATGAACTTCCAGATGACTTCACTTCCTAAATTGGCTGCATCTGCAGATAGGGTCTCTTTTCCTGCTTAAAAACAAACAAACAAACAAACAAACAAAAAACCCACCCCCCCACACACAAAAAGAGCATTCTCCCATCTTCCCTCACGTAGAATCACCCTATCATGAATTCTCTCTGGGTGTATCCCTAGGGTACCAAAGACAATCAGGAACACTGATTTAAATATTTAATCAAGGTGTCATATACACTGGGGTTAGAATTTCATGTTTTTCCCTTTCTTAAACATAGTTGAAAGTGTGGGGTCAGAAACAAGGCGATTTCGATATTTCTGAATTCTGGTATTTCATAGAAGAAAAGAATAGCAAAAGAGTTTTTTTTTTTTTTTTTAAATTGGTGCATTATAATTATACATAATAGTAGGATTGGTTGTTACATACTTGTACATACACACAATATAACAATATAATTCAATACTTTTTTAAAAAATAGCCTCACTGCTTCCATGCAATTCATTGAGTTGCATGAAATGGAAATTTGAGTTCAAGGAAAATAATTATATACTTCTGATTATTAGTCTCAAATATATCATTTCTGAGAGAAAGTGTCTGGAGACCAAGACGAGGTCCATAGCAAGTCACAGATGTCAACATATTCATGGTATGTTTCTTCAACCCATCCATTGATCTGATGTCTATTTCAGAATTAGAACATTTAAAATTTGTCAAAATGATGCCAAGAAATGCCAATCTATAAGAAAGGGCCTTTTCTCCATATTTTGTTATTTTCACTAAATTGTTAAGAGCTACCAATTGTCAGCTCTTCTCTGCTTATTTGTAAACCAGTAGCATGTAGTAGCCTCTGCTATTTTCAGTTAATGTCTACTGAAGACTGTATCTCTCTGGCAAGAAATTATATCTTTTCATGGACACATGAATTAATTAAAACAAAGAATTCCATTTATCTCATCCAGAGATGCACAATATTTTTTTGTGTGTGTTTAATAATTCCCCATCAAAAGTTGTAATGTAATCTTGTCATTTTAATAAATTATACTCATACCTCAATCCAGATTAAAAAAATACAATTAGTCTTATAGTCAAAGGAAAGATACAATTAAAAAATAATTTCAACTTATATGCGTATCTATGATGTAAGATGATGACTTCCAAGAATAACATGCAGTATATTAAGATAAAATTCATTGAGTTGCATGAAATGGAAATTTGAGTTCAAGGAAAACAATTATATACGATTTCTGACTATTTAAAGAAAAACTTACTCATATTTTTAAAATGGGTGACAGTAAATACAAATTCATATGCTATTTAGATACAACTAAAAGAATGATACCAATACTTTGTTCAAAATTGACAAACTTATTAATATGTCAGAAATGCCAGGCTTTGCAACTTACAAAAATTTAGCTGTCAACTAGATTTGTGGGGTCATGAAAAATTTCTCAAAAATTTGTCAGAGGTATGTAAGCAAAAAAGTTGAAGACCCTTGCATCAGAGACTAACTGGGATCAGGCAGGATACATGGGCAAATTGTGGCCCAGCCAGGGATGAAGTGCCCTGTGTTGCCTGGAGCAGCAGCCCCATATCGGGAAGCAGGCATCACAGGCACAAACCAGGGTACAAGAGGAGCAGGAAGACCTGCCAGCATGACCCATTAGCAAGATGATCAAGAAGGCAATAGCAACTTGCACCAATGTAGAATTCAGCATAGGTGAACAGCTGGCTATCTTGTATGGTTCTGGCAAGATGGGAAAAGTAAGGAGCTTACAGTGTAATAACAATGAGGAAAACAGAACTCTGTGGGCCTCTGAGGGATGAGGTCACCAGAACCCAGAACTGGAGCTGGGGAAAAGGCAGTGGGGTAGAAAGAGGTTCTTGGGCTCCTCTGGAAGATAGTTGGCACCTGTGGTGGCTGAGAGGCAGGAAAGCTGGAGCTATCAGGTGGCTCTCAGGTCCCAGGTCAGCTTCTTATCTGTGTGAACTTGGGTGCTTCTCTTTACCTCTGTCAAACTATTTCCCTTCTTCAAGGTTTCAGTTAAAGCACTCTGAGTTTGTAAATGACAGCTTAGCCTTTAATCATTGTTATGGCATTTTAGTATTATCCTCTAACTTTTGAAGCCTTTTATTCTCACTCCCACCAGTCACTGTGTGAAGCCAAAGAACTGCAAACATGCTAAAAATATAAAAAATATTTAAAAATATATAAAATATATAATATAAAAACTATTTTTTAAAAAAATTCCATATATTACTTTTTTTTTTTTTTTTTTTTACTGGGGACTGAACCCTGTCCCATTTTACCACTGAGCTACATCCTCAGCCCTTCTTAAAATAATTACCATTTTTTAAAAATTTTGAAACAGAGTCTCATTAAGTTGCCCAGGCTGGATTCAAACTTGCTAGCCTCCTGCCTCAGCCTCTTGAGTTGCTGGGATTACAGGCATGCACCATCATGCCCAGTTGTATTATTCTTTAAAGGACATTAACACAAGTTTCCTCAGCTTCAATCATTTGCATGATTATTTGAATACTCTCTTAATTTTTTTGCTATTTCTGGTATCACCCATCATGTTAATTCACTTAATATTGCTGTCTAAATGTGCTGCCTTTTAAAAACTTAGATCACTTGATTTTAAAAGGAAGTTATCAGAAATGAAAAAAAAAAAAAAAAACACTTGCTATAAATGAAAAGCAATGCAAAGTTGGTAATTCTGACCCTGGGACCAGCTATCTATATTGTTATAAAGGAGATCAACAAATGTGACACAGGTTTCAAGGGCACATCAGCACCAGAGACAGTCCCCTTTAAATCATCAAAGAGATTAAAATTAAAGAAGAATTAACACAAGGCAGAATTAACACAACACAGGGCAGACTTATCAACATCTGAATTCTACTCTGATAGCCACCAGCTCCATGTGGCTATTTAAGCTTACATTAAGATTAATTAAATAAACTTAATTCATTTTCTCAAACTAGCCACCTTCTAATTCTCTGTGGCCACAGGGGACTTGTGAATAACTTATTGGGCAAAGTGGATTACAGAATATTTCTATCGTTGTAGAAAGTTCTACTAGGCAGGGCTAATCTGAATGGTATACATATTCCTAAAGGAAAGACTGTAATCCAGAAACTGCCACTTGGCACAGCTCCACAGCTGGCAGAGAATTCTGACTCCATGCCAAAGGTCTCTCCACTCATTCTCTTGGCCCCATCAAGGGGCACTATTGCAAACTAACAAATCCAGGCACTGCCTTGGTGTCCTTGGAGCCTAGACTCATTTGGTACTTCATCAACTACTGCCATCTATATTTTCTTGGTTCTGTTAAGGTCTTCTCTGCCTCTCAAAGTCATGGTTTCCTCCCTATATCTGGGCCAAGGCTGGCTTAGAGTGTTTCAAGCAGTGGGCAGCCAGTATGTACAGAACATGCTCTTTACCAAAAAGTGTCACAGACACCCTCCAGAGGAGATGGGGCCAGGTTACTGCAGCAGGGCCCAGACAATGTCAATGGATAACATGTTTGGAAAAACTTACATCCGTGATGCTTTGGATTATTTCAAAACTGGTCACATTCTCATCCCACTTCTCTCGAAGGCCCCCAGCAGCTGGCTTTACACAGTCCCATACTTCCTCTGGTGTCGCACACAGAATCCCTTCTCCTCGATACCTGAAGCACAAAAAGGAATTTGATCCCAAAGCATCAATCAAACTTGTTTATCTTGGGATTATATTTAAGGAATGGAAGGTGGACCATGCCAAAGCCATCATATTTCCTTAGGACAGGCTGGCAGAGAAGGGGCTGAAATATGTTAGCCCACCCCCCCTTTGGCCTGCAGAAACAGGTGCTGTGTTTTTGTTTTTATTTTGTTGTACAGGAATGTGGCTTGCTGGAAATTATTTAGATATAAACAGAAGCTAGTGCTTTTGGGGAAGATAATTGGTTAGTTGATCACAGTGTGTTAGGGTCGATTGGAATCTTTTGAGAAGCAAACTCTCTGACAAGCTTTGAGCAAGTGTGCACTTACAGGTTCCCTGGAAACTCCACAGATGGCCTCCAGGAAACTGACACTCCATTCTGTGAAAAGGCACAGAATCATAGAATTTTAGAGCTAGAAGGGCTCTGGAAGAACACCTGGCTCGGTCCCATGTTCTTTAGAAGAGGGGATGTACTCTCCAAGGTGACCCAACCCATTCAGGCAGAGTTGAGACTAGTAAAGCTGTCCCCACCGCAGGGGATGGGGAGGGAAGTCTTAAATGCTGAGGGTGGTTTTCAAATCATCTTAAATGCTTTTAAGTAAGTAATTTGGGGGTGTTTGTTAAAATTCACAAGTGTTAAGTAAGAAAAACGATTCCCATACCACCTCTGGGACAAAGATGCTCATGCTAAAAAACGGAATAAAGGCTTAGAGCTTGGAGTTTCGGGTTCCAAATCTAACCACCATTTAGGGTGACCTTGGGTAAGTCACTCAGAAAAAGGGGCAGATTCTTGCTTTCTAGAGTCATTGTGAGCACAAGTCCACTATTTATTAAGGAAACAACCCCCTAAGGGATCCCCCTCAATCCTGCCACGGGGGCTTGGAGTGCGATAAGCAACCGGGAGAGGAGTCTGGGGACTCTGGGGTCCAGGCCCCAGGGAGCAGTCTCCGCGACCCCTTGCCGCCCAGCTTTTCACTCACGCTCTCCCGGCAAATCTTCCAGCCCGAGGCGTCTCGCCGGTACTGGAGCACCTTCTCTGCCACGGTCTCGCTCACGTGAGCAGCTTCGGCCGGGTCCATCACCACCAGAGACGTGAAGCGAGAAGGGTGGTGCCCTGATTGGGAGGCCGGAAGCCAAGCCCTAGGCGGAGCTTGGAGCCCCGCCTCCGGCCTCCTGCTCCAGGATTGGTCCGGACCCACAGAAGATCACGCCCCACACCGAGATTGGCAGGTCGGGAGACTGACGGCCAGGCGCCGCAGGTCGCACCACCGCCTGGGTGGGCTCACCACTCCCGGGCTGGTTCCGCAGTTTTGCAGACCCGCCCAGAGCCTTGGTGCGGTTGGGGCGCTGTGTTGCGCCCAGTAGCACCCGCACCAGAAGAGGTCGATGATGGCCAAGTCTGGACAAACTCCTAGGGTGGTTTAACAAGGGTGTTCCGGGTACTGCTCTAAGGGAGGGAGAGGGAATATGCCTGGAGGCTTGGAGGCCCTTTAAGGAGCAGCCGAGAAGGTGAAAGAAAATTAGTGGCCTGGAGCAGGGTCTGGAGAAGAGTGAGGAGGGCCGGGTAGGAGTCAGGAGCAGGAGGTGCAGAAAAGAAGACCGATCCAGGTTGAAGTGATTAGGAGGTACAATATAGAGCTCTCTGCCACTGATTAAAAATTCAATGTAGAATATTTCTATAAATCTGTGGCTTGAAAGTCAGTCTGGGCCCTATTAGAGTTTTGTTTGGGTTTAAAGCTCTATGGAATGTCTTTCAGGCCATTGTGAAAAGCAGGAGTTTCTGGGTCAAAGAATTTTGTTTGGGTTTAAAGCCAAGGAAAAGTAAGGTTGATGTAGAAAGTGATTTTGTTAGACATCAAACATTCAGGAGATGATTAACCTTATTAATCATGATTGTGAGGGATGGGGAAAAAGGAAGAAGCATCACAATTCCCACTTGGCTTGCATAGCTGGTGGCTTAAGTGACATGGGGAAAGAGGTAGACTCTAGGAAGAAGATGGTGAAATTAGTTCTGGACATGTTTAGATGCCGGAGGGGCCTCTGAATGGAGATATCTAGTGTGATGTGATGTGCTGTCATGTGAGAGAGGCTCTGGCTTTATATAAGGGATCTTATCAGGAATTTTTGCATCCAGGTGGCCTGGCCAGGGGGCAAGGAGGCACTGGGAGTGAGGTCTGAGGTTGGGTTGGAGTCACAGCCCCACAGGGAGAACTAAAAGGGCAACCTGTTTCTTCCTCAAGGTTATGTCCAACTAAATTTTTTAAAAGGTTGTTGCTGATGAAGCCAGAATTATACAGGCAGTCAGTATAGAGAGGTAAATCGAGTCAGGTCAGATCAAGGAGGTCAATTTTGAGTGAGTCTGAGAAGTTGGAGACTGTCTCCTGAGGGATTGAAATGTCAATTCCTTCAGAGCCCTTCCTCCACTCTCATCAAGAACCTGCCCCTGCTCCAACCTCCCTGTCCCAGAAATTTCCCCTCCCTACAGGGAGCTATAAGGTTGTTAATTAATGTGTTCTGGGCTGCTCCATCCCGCCCTTCCCCCTTCACCCACCTGTTTCCCACCTTTTGGCCCTCCCACAAGAATTCCTGGGCCTAGTCACCTATGCAGGAAGGAGAGAGATAAGAGGAAGAGAGCAGGAGAACAAAGGAAGCCTAGGAAATTATAGAAAGGGCAGAACGCCTTGCTTCTTCATATACCAGTTATGGCCCTCCCTCTCCCTCCCAGGCAAAGTCTCTGTGTGCTTCTCTATTGTTCAGAGAACTGTCACAGATAACTAGCACTATCACTGAGACCTATTTATGTTATTTTTCTTTATTGCATACTCATTTTTTAAGGTTTGAAAGAACAGTTTGGAAGACCTGAAGGGCTGCCGCTTCTGAGGAGGGCCTGGATAAAGAATTGGGGAACCTCAAGTGTCACACATTATTTGTTGTGTCATTTGGGTCAAGTCCCTTAACCCCTTTGAGCCTTAGTTAACTCCAAGGTGAAATGGGATAATAATGAATGTCTTCCAGGCCATTGTGAAAAGCAGGTGAAAGAATACATATGAATAGTTCTAGGAGCCATAGAGGATAAACTAAGTATCTACATTTTAAAAAAATATTAAGCATACCAAAATACCATTACAAGTTAGATAATAGGCAAAATATATATATATATATTGGGACACATTTTAACCAAAATTAAGTATCTTATTGGACAAAATGTTCTTAAAAATCATTAGGAAAATTTTAAGCAGCTCCATAGGGAGAAAAAAAAATGCATCAGACAGAGATACTTTGTAGAAAAATAAATCAGCAGAGCTAATAAGGACACAAAAAATATGTAGAATCTCAATCAGAGAATTTCAAATTAAAAGAGACTTTTTTTAAACCTAATAGCCAAACAAAAAAAGGTTTGTTAATACCCTGTGTTAATGACATTATGGAGAAATAGTTTTATATTTGTTTTTAGACTGTGGATGGGACTATAGATGAATGCAACTCTCTAGGAACAAAAGTATCGTGTTAATATATGCTCTACTTGTTCTTTGACCCAGAAACTCCTCCTAACAAAGGCATATAAGATTGATTTTGCAACTGGAAGCAAGCTATTTGTCAATATATTATACAACGTTACATTATATACATTTATTAGAATATTATGTAATCATTACAATAATGCAGCATGAGGCTAGAGTAAAAACCAATTGCTCAACCGAGCTGAGGCCCAGGCAGTCTGGCAATATTTGTTGAAATGAATAGACTTTTCTCACCAAGTACAGTTAACTCTCGCTAACGGACATGAATGGTGTTTATTGGTAGTAAGTTCTTACCCTTCTGTAGTAAAACTTTTTTGCATATGAACCAATAGGTAAAGGAATTCATATATTACATTATGTATTAGGTAAAAGAATACAGCAGTTTGAAGGGGCAATGGCATTATGGATAAGTGAGCAGATTGTCTGGTTCAAATGCCAGCAGCATCACCTACTGGTCATGATCTTGGCAATTCATTGACCATTCCATACCTTAGCATTCTCGTTTGGACAGTGAAATAAATAATAGGACTAACAGAGTTGATGTTTAGGTGAAATGATTTAATAAAAAAACAGAATGGTGCTTGACATACCGTAAATGTTTAACATATGTTCATATATATCTTGAGTGAGAAAGAAATAATCAGAGATTAGAGATGTGCTTGATTGTGTTTATATGTTCATGCTTATATAGTCATTTGCTACATAGGGTGTTTTGGTTAATGACAAACAGTATACATGATAGTGGTCCCAAAAGATTTTAACACCTACTGATGTCATAGCCATCTTATGTAAATTAACTCTATGATATAACAAAACCATCTAATGACACATCTCTTAGGATGTACTCCTATTGTCAAGCAATACATGAACATGTATGTAGGATGTTTATGTTCATATATGTATGTTTAGGATATTCATTTCTAGGAAGGGATAAAATAAATACTTAATAATGGAGAGTAAGTCCAACAGACATTTCTCTTTCATTTTTGATCATTATATTTGTTTTAGTTATTTTACTTAATAGCATATAGGACTTTTTAAATTTAAAAAGACTCGTTAAAAATTCAACGTAGAATATTTCTGTAAATCTGTGGCTTGAAAGTCAGTCTGGGCCCTATTGGAATTTTGTTTGGGTTTAAAGCTCTATAGAATGTCTTTCAGGCCATTGTGAAAAGCAGGAGTTTCTGGGTCAAAGAATTTTGTTTGGGTTTAAAGCCAAGGGAAAGTAAGGTTGATGTAGAAAGTGATTTTGTTAGACATCAAACATTCAGGAGATGATTACACTTATTAAAAGAGAGCATGGAATACAGGTTTTTAAAAAAATAGCACTATAAGAATCTTTAATCGAGTGCCTGCAAGCGAGGCGCACCTGCAAGCCACGGGCGGGCGGGTCAGGCCCAGCAACCAGCCAAGGGACTGCAGCTTCAGGCGCCGGCGGGGAACGCGGACCGGACCCACTAGGACAGGTCCGGCGGCGGACAGCTGAGGGCTAGGCCCGTCCCCTCCCCCAGTGTCTGCAGGTAGGAGGGACTGAGAACAGCAGCAGAGCCAGCCCAAAGCCTGCTGAGGGGCGGAACCGGCCCCTCCCCCAGTGCCTGCAAGCGAGGCGCACCTGCAAGCCACGGGCGGGCGGGTCAAGCCCAGCAACCAGCCAAGGGACTGCAGCTACACGCGCCGGCGGGGAACGCGGACCGGACCCACTAGGACAGGTCCGGCGGCGGACGGCTGAGGGCTAGGCCCGTCCCCTCCCCCAGTGTCTGCAGGTAGGAGGGACTGAGAACAGCAGCAGAGCCAGCCCAAAGCCTGCTGAGGGGCGGAACCGGCCCCTCCCCCAGTGCCTGCAAGCGAGGCGCACCTGCAAGCCACGGGCGGGCGGGTCAGGCCCAGCAACCAGCCAAGGGACTGCAGCTACACGCGCCGGCGGGGAACGCGGACCGGACCCACTAGGACAGGTCCGGCGGCGGACGGCTGAGGGCTAGGCCCGTCCCCTCCCCCAGTGTCTGCAGGTAGGAGGGATTGAGAACAGCAGCAGAGCCAGCCCAAAGCCTGCTGAGGGGCGGAACCGGCCCCTCCCCCAGTGCCTGCAAGCGAGGCGCACCTGCAAGCCACGGGCGGGCGGGTCAGGCCCAGCAACCAGCCAAGGGACTGCAGCTACACGCGCCGGCGGGGAACGCGGACCGGACCCACTAGGACAGGTCCGGCGGCGGACAGCTGAGGGCTAGGCCCGTCCCCTCCCCCAGTGTCTGCAGGTAGGAGGGACTGAGAACAGCAGCAGAGCCAGCCCAAAGCCTGCTGAGGGGCGGAACCGGCCCCTCCCCCAGTGCCTGCAAGCGAGGCGCACCTGCAAGCCACGGGCGGGCGGGTCAGGCCCAGCAACCAGCCAAGGGACTGCAGCTACACGCGCCGGCGGGGAACGCGGACCGGACCCACTAGGACAGGTCCGGCGGCGGACAGCTGAGGGCTAGGCCCGTCCCCTCCCCCAGTGTCTGCAGGTAGGAGGGATTGAGAACAGCAGCAGAGCCAGCCCAAAGCCTGCTGAGGGGCGGAACCGGCCCCTCCCCCAGTGCCTGCAAGCGAGGCGCACCTGCAAGCCACGGGCGGGCGGGTCAGGCCCAGCAACCAGCCAAGGGACTGCAGCTACACGTGCCGGCGGGGAACGCGGACCGGACCCACTAGGACAGGTCCGGCGGCGGACGGCTGAGGGCTAGGCCCGTCCCCTCCCCCAGTGTCTGCAGGTAGGCGGGACTGTGAACAGGAGCAGAGCGGGCCCAAAGCCTGCTGAGGGGCGGAACCGGCCTCTCCCCCAGTGCCTGCAAGCGAGGCGAACCTGCAACCCATCGGGAGGTTAGGCCCAGCAACCTATGGAGTGACACAGGTGCCCCTGGCGCCTGCTGGGTAGGTAGACCTTTGACCGACCAGCAAAGCAGACCTAGGGCCTGCCAGCATGGTAGACGGATCACACTAATTGGAGGAGGATCACAGCCACTACCTGCCCTGCAAGGGTGATTTTTCAACTATACAAGAGCAATATAAATAAATAGAGGGGGAAAATATCAAAGACACAACAATTTCACCAAGCAGGAAGAAACGCCAGCAGTATGAAACGACAAGGAAAGAAAGGACCACAGGCAATGCAGGTCAACTCAACTTTAGAAGAGGTAATAGCTGCAACAGATGGAATGTCAGATAGAGAGCTCAGGACATACATGCTTCAGATGATCTGGAGTCTCAAGGAAGACATGAGACAGCAAAATCAGATAATGAAAGATCACATTGACAAACAAATCCAGGAAGTTAAAGATCAATTTCACAGGGAGATAGAGGTAATAAAAAACAAACAAATAGAAATACTAGGAATGCAGGAAACAATAAACCAACTTAAAAACTCAATTGAGAATACTACCAGCAGAGTGGATCACTTAGAAGATAGAACATCAGATAATGAAGACAGAGTATTTCAACTTGAAAAGAACATAGATAGCTCAGCAAGTCTACTAAGAAACCATGAGCAGAACATTCAAGAGCTATGGGATAATATCAAAAGACCTAACTTAAGAGTCATTGGGATACAGGAAGGCACAGAGCTCCAAACCAAAGGATTAAGCAATCTATTCAGTGAAATAATACAAGAAAACTTCCCAGACTTGAAGAATGAGACAGAATCCCAAATCCTAGAAGCCTACAGGACGCCGAATGTGCAAAATCATAAGAGATCCACACCAAGACACATTATAATGAAGATGTCCAACATACAGAACAAGGAGAGAATTTTAAAAGCTACAAGGGAAAGGAAGCAGATTACATTTAGGGGTAAACCAATCAGAATAACAGCTGATCTCTCAACACAGACTCTAAAAGCTAGAAGATCCTGGAATAACATATTTCAAACGCTTAAAGAAAATGGATTCCAACCAAGAATCTTGTATCCGGCGAAATTAAGCTTCAGGTTAGAAGATGAAATTAAAACCTTCCACGATAAACAAAAGTTAAAAGAATTCGCAGCTAGAAAACCATCTCTTCAAAAAATCCTTGGCAAAACATTACAGGAAGAGGAAATGGAAAATAACATTGATAACCAACAATGGGAGGTAGGACAGTAAAGGGGGGAAAGTAGTCAAAGAGGATAACAAATCAGGTTTAGTAACATCAATAAACAAATATGGATAGAAGAACAAACCATATCTCAATAATAACCCTAAATGTTAATGGCTTAAACTCACCAATTAAGAGACACAGGCTAGTAGAATGGATCACAAAACAAGACCCAACAATATGCTGTCTACAGGAGACGCATTTGATAGGAAAAGATGTACATAGACTGAAGGTGAAAGGTTGGGAAAAATCATATCACTCATATGGACCACGGAAACAAGCAGGAGTGTCCATACTCATATCTAATAAAATAGATTTCAAGCCAAAGCTAATCAAAAGGGATAAAGAAGGACACTTCATACTGCTCAAGGGAACCATACACCAACAAGACATAACAATCATAAATATATATGCCCCAAATAATGGAGCAGCCATGTTCATCAAGCAAACTCTTCTCAAGTTCAAGAGTCTAATAGACCACCATACAGTAATCATGGGAGACTTCAACACACCTCTCTCACCACTGGACAGATCTTCCAAACAAAAGTTAAATAAGGAAACTATAGAACTCAATAACACAATTAACAACCTAGACTTAATTGACATATATAGACTATACCACCCAACATCAAGTAGCTACACTTTTTTCTCAGCAGCACATGGAACCTTCTCAAAAATAGACCATATACTATGTCACAGGGCAACTCTTAGACAATACAAAGAGGTAGAGATAATACCATGCATCTTGTCTGATCATAATGGAATGAAACTGAAAATCAATGATAAAAGAAGAAAGGAAAAATCAAACATCACCTGGAGAATGAACAATAGGTTGCTGAGTGATCAATGGGTTTTAGAAGACATCAAGGAGGAAATTAAAAAATTCCTAGAGTTAAATGAAAACACAGACACAACATATCGGAATCTATGGGACACATTGAAAGCAGTTCTAAGAGGAAAATTCATTGCTTGGAGTTCATTCCTCAAAAAAAGAAAAAAACCAACAAATAAATGATCTCATACTTCATCTCAAAATCCTAGAAAAAGAAGAGCAAAACAACAGCAAAAGAAGTAGAAGGCAAGAAATAATTAAAATCAGAGCTGAAATTAATGAAATTGAAACAAAAGAAACAATTGAAAAAATTGACAAAACTAAAAGCTGGTTCTTTGAAAAAATAAATAAAATTGACAGACCCTTAGCCATGCTAACGAAGAGAAGAAGAGAGAGAACCCAAATTACTAGCATACGGGATGAAAAAGGCAATATCACAACAGACACTTCAGAAATACAGAAGATAATCAGAAACTACTTTGAATCCTTATACTCCAATAAAATAGAAGATAGTGAAGGCATAGATAAATTCCTTGAGTCTTATGATCTGCCTAGATTGAGCCAGGAGGATATAGACAACCTAAACAGACCAATAACAATAGAGGAAATAGAAGAAACCATCAAAAGACTACCAACTAAGAAAAGCCCAGGACCGGATGGATATACAGCAGAGTTTTACAAAACCTTTAAAGAGGAACTAACACCAATACTTTTCAAGCTATTTCAGGAAATAGAAAAGGAGGGAGAACTTCCAAATTCGTTCTACGAGGCCAACATCACCCTGATTCCGAAACCAGACAAAGACACTTCAAAGAAAGAAAACTACAGACCAATATCTCTAATGAACCTTGATGCAAAAATCCTCAATAAAATTCTGGCGAATCGGATTCAAATACATATCAAAAAAATTATACACCATGATCAAGTAGGATTCATCCCTGGTATGCAAGGTTGGTTCAATATACGGAAAACAATAAATGTTATCCACCACATCAATAGACTTAAAAATAAGAACCATATGATCATATCGATAGATGCAGAAAAAGCTTTCGACAAAGTACAGCATCCCTTTATGTTCAAAACTCTAGAAAAATTAGGGATAACTGGATCATACCTCAACATTGTAAAAGCAATCTATGATAAGCCACAGGCCAGCATCATTCTGAATGGAGAAAAATTGAAGGCATTCCCTCTAAGATCTGGTACAAGACAGGGATGCCCTCTCTCACCACTTCTGTTCAACATAGTCCTCGAAATACTGGCCAGAGCAATTAGGCAGACGAAAGAAATTAAAGGCATAAAAATAGGAAAAGAAGAATTTAAATTATCACTATTTGCAGATGATATGATTCTATACCTAGCAGACCCAAAAGGGTCTACAAAGAAGCTATTAGAGCTAATAAATGAATTCAGCAAAGTGGCAGGATATAAGATCAACACGCATAAATCAAAGGCGTTCCTGTATATCAGCGACAGAGCCTCTGAAACGGAAATGAGGACAACTACTCCATTCACAATATCCCCCCCAAAAATAAAATACTTGGGAATCAACCTAACAAAAGAGGTGAAAGATTTATACAATGAAAATTACAGAACCCTAAAGAAAGACATAGAAGAAGACCTTAGAAGATGGAAAAATATACCCTGCTCATGGATAGGCAGAACTAACATCATCAAAATGGCGATATTACCAAAAGTCCTATATAAGTTCAATGCAATGCCAATCAAAATCCCAACAGCATATCTTGTAGAAATCGATAAAAGAATCATGAAATTCATATGGAACAATAAGAGACCCAGAATAGCAAAAACAATACTAAGCAGGAAGTGTGAATCAGGCGGTATAGCGATACCAGACTTCAAACTATACTACAGAGCAATAGTAACAAAAACAGCATGGTACTGGTACCAAAACAGGCGGGTGGACCAATGGTACAGAATAGAGGACACAGTAACCAATCCACAAAACTACAACTATCTTATTTTTGATAAAGGGGCTAAAAGCATGCAATGGAGGAAGGATAGCATCTTCAACAAATGGTGCTGGGAAAACTGGAAATCCATTTGTACCAAAATGAATCTGAATCCCTATCTCTCGCCGTGCACAAAAGTTAACTCAAAATGGATCAAGGAGCTTGATATTAAATCAGAGACATGGCATCTGATAGAAGAAAAAGTTGGTTATGATCTACACGCGGTGGGATCGGGCTCCAAATTCCTCAATAGGACACCCATAGCACTAGAGTTAACAAATAGAATCAACAAATGGGACTTACTCAAACTAAAAAGTTTTTTCTCAGCAAAAGAAACAATAAGAGAGATAAACAGGGAGCCTACATCCTGGGAACAAATCTTTACTCCACACACTTCAGATAGAGCCCTAATAACCAGAATATACAAAGAACTCAAAAAATTAGACAATAAGATAACAAATAACCCAATCAATAAATGGGCCAAGGACCTGAACAGACACTTCTCAGAGGAGGACATACAATCAATCAGCAAGTACATGAAAAAATGCTCACCATCGCTAGTAGTCAGAGAAATGCAAATCAAAACTACCCTAAGATACCATCTCACTCCAGTAAGACTGGCAGCCATTAGGAAGTCAAACAACAATAAGTGCTGGAGAGGATGCGGGGAAAAGGGCACTCTTGTTCATTGCTGGTGGGACTGCAAATTGGTGCAGCCAATTTGGAAAGCAGTATGGAGATTTCTTGGAAAGCTGGGAATGGAACCACCATTCGACCCAGCTATTCCCCTTCTCGGTCTATTCCCTAAAGCCCTAACAAGAGCATGCTACAGGGACACTGCTACATCGATGTTCATAGCAGCTCAATTCACGATAGCAAGACTGTGGAACCAGCCTAGATGCCCTTCAATAGATGAATGGATAAAAAAAATGTGGCATTTATATACTATGGAGTATTACTCTGCATTAAAAAATGACAAAATCATAGAATTTGGAGGGAAATGGATGGCATTAGAGCAGATTATGCTAAGTGAAGCTAGTCAATCTTTAAAAAACAAATTCCAAATGACTCCTTTGATATAAGGAGAGTGAACAAGGACAGGGTAGGGACGAAGAGCTTGAGAAGAAGATTTACATTAAACAGGGATGAGAGGTGGGAGGGAAAGGGAGTGAGAAGGGAAAGTGCATGGAAATGGAAGGCGATCCTCAGGGTTATAAAAAATGTCATATAAGAGGAAAGGAGGGGTAAGACAAGATAATACAAATGGAAGAAATGATTTACAGTAGAAGGGGTAGAGAGAGAAAAGGGGAGGGGAGGGGAGGCGAGGGGAGGGGAGGGGGGTTAGTAGAGAATAGGACAGACAGCAGAATACATCAGACACTAGAAAGGCAATATGTCAATCAATGGAAGGGAAACTGATGTGATACAGCAATTTGTATACGGGGTAAAAGCGGGAGTTCATAATCCATGTGAATCAACCATGTAATATGATGTATTAAGAACTATGTAATGTTATGAACGACCAATAAAAAAAAAAAAAAAAAAAAAAAAAAAAAAAGAATCTTTAATCTTTGCTTTCCCCAAAATGGGAAGTCCTGGGTGTACAAAATGTTTGGAGATGGAAACTGTCCTCAAGGACTGTAACAAACTGGCCGACTCAGTGGTGAGGCCAGGGCAGCCTTGTTGCAGGTGGCGGTGACCTATTTTGCCACTAGAGGCCAGCCAGCACAATGCAGGATGAGCAGGTAGCAAGAGCAAAAGGGAGGTTGCCACTGCCCACACAACTGTCCTGGGGTGGTGATCTGTTTTGCAATCAGTTTGGGGCTGGAATCGAGAGTTGAAGGGGAAAGAAGAATGACTGAGCTTTATAGATTCCATTGACCAGAGTCCCTCCCATGGGCTTCTCAATCACCTCTAAAAGTTGTCCATATCAGATCTTAATCCTAGTTTAATTTCAAACAGGTGTTTATGGGGCAAGGGGATCCAGCATCATATTACTGTTAGCTCAGGAAAATGTTATGTGAATCTACACAAGTAAGCACTTAAATGTATATGGTTATTGTTTGCTGAGCCATAAGTAATTGTTACTCAACACTACTGTTCAGCCCCTATTCTGTGTGCACTTTATGTATCATGCCTTTTAACTCTTGCAGAACTATGAGGTAATGAGTACTGTCTTCATTTTGCAGGTTAAGAAACTGAGATTACATAGTCTCTAAAGCCACATAGCTAGTGAAGTGGAGTTTGTGGGTAAATACCCAGTTTCTATTTTCCAAGACTAAATGATACTCACATGCTTTATTAAATCCACTTCCTATAAGCATATGTAACGTTTCCCATGACACGTGCACAGGCTTGGAGTAGCTTGAAAATTCTACCTTAGGCTAGAGAAAATGGTCTTTCAAAGATGCGCAGAAAGCTCGTCACAAAATTTTCTGGCATTCACAAATTCTGAAACACAAATAGTGACAAAGGAAGCATCCCTAGTTTGCTAAGATGTTCACCAGACAGTTCTTATCAGGAGGAATTTGTTCTTCATTTTTAATGAATAGTTGTTCTGATCTCTGACACTTGAAAGGAGTTTGTTATAGAAGTGCTTTTGGTGAGATGTTTAGAAAATGCTTTCAGTAGTGCATTCTAGTTATACATAACATTGGGGTTCATTTTGACTTATTCATATATGCATGGGATATAATTTGCTCCATTTAGGTCCCAAGTACTTTCTGTTTCCCTCAGGTCCTCTCCCCCCACCCCTAACCCCTTTCTCTATTCCACTGGTCCTCCTTCTATTTATTTATTGATTTATTTATTTTTAAAATTGTTGATGTGTGTGTGTGTGTATCATATATATATTCCATATATATATGGAATCCACTGTGGTATATTCCTGCTTCTTTATTAGTAGTTTTCACAAGTAACCCTGTGCCTCAGCAGATAAGATGCCCATTTTCTCAACAGCCTCACCCAAACTTAATCTTTGTAGCCAAAGATAATTGATTCAAACTGTAATCAGTTTGCTTTTAAAAACTTCCCCTTGCCACAAACACTTCATAGTCTACTGTGTCATTTGTATTACTATTGTGATGTCCACTATTCCTGAAGAAATTTAATCCTTTGAGAGTGTCCCTTGCTATTTTGATTGACAGTAGCAATAAAAAACAAATATCCATTATATGTCAGTTACTGGGAATGTAGAAACTAATGAACACCATTTTTGTTCTGAGGACACTCAGGGTATGCTGGAAGAGACAGAAATGTTAAAAAAGACACAATTTAGTATGGAAAGAATTATATGGAAATACAAATAGGGGCACAATCCTGGTTGACATGACAAACTGAACACATACTGCTGCCCAACACTGCAAAATGCCTGTCAAAGGATTAAAAGGGATCAGCCCATAAAGGTAAAAAAATTGTGAAGTAGGGAGGGTTTTTTTTTTTGGTAGCAAAATATGGCTCAATGCTTCAAACTTGGCATTTTCTATGGCTATGAATTCATCTTCCACTTACCACAGGGAGGAAGCCTACTGGTAGTGGGAGAAAAGGAGGTAATTTCAAGCCACTTAATTGGCTACTGCAGTGTGAAAACTGTCAGAATAAAAAATGCAGTCACTTATGTCAAGCCTTCTAACAAGAAAGCAACAGAGCAGAGAGGTGAAAAAACAAACCTTCTCGAAAAACTTTGATGTCTTGGCTCCAACTGCGCCTATGAGTGAGCTTTGATCCCCATCCTTTCCAGTTAAACGAACCAATAATCCTTAGGTTAAACTTTGACTTATGTTTAGTCCATAGTGTCACAATTAATACAGACATACAGCCCAGTAAATGGTGTAAAAGAAGCTCTTGATAAATTTGTTACTGTCATCATTATGAAGTGGATTATTACTAGGCAGATTATTCCTACAAGCTAGGCATTGTAAAATCTTTAAGGGCAGCTACCTAATTTCTGTGTGCTTATTACTGGCATTTGTATGCTGAAAACGGCACAATATATATATAGTTCACTCAAATCACTAAAGGAAAGAGCAGAATCTCTGGAGACTTTTGCTGTTGCAATGAGATATCTGGCTAGTTTATGATTTGCAATCACCCTGAATAAAGGCAAAGGACTCACATTTTCTTGAAATGATGGCCTGAAAAGACTCCAGGAAATCACACACTCGTGTACAGATAACTATAGACTATATGGTTGTAGCCCTGTGAGTCTCCAGGCCTCCACCAGAAACCATAGATGTGCTTGAATATGCTATGGTGCCTTCTAATACCCACCAGATGTGGTAAGACCAGGTGCAGTCCCAGTACTTCAAAAGGGGGCCAATCTGTGTGAATAGGTCACTGGAGGAAGCCTAGACATTTGAACAAATTAGATCACTCAGATCTGTCATCAGTGCCTGTCTGGACTTGGCCTTTCTCCTGCCGATTTGGCCGGAAGATCTTGAGAACTTGCCTTGGCTGTGGATTACTTGTAGGTATTGGTCAGTGCCGCTGTTCTGCTGGTCGCTACTGGAGGCTGCTGATATAGAATCAGATTCTGTGAAGGATGGCTCAAACTTGGGCTTGGCTCTGGGCTTCATCGGATGCTGTGGGTATTGGAAATGACGGGAGCGTGTTTTTTTGTGCACATACATAGGCCTGTCAAGGTGACCCTCAAAATCATTATTCGCAGAACTGTAGTGCATCCATCCCTGGTGTGCAAGATCTAGAGCCTCACTTTCTGACCTTTCACCAATATAAAAGTGAGGAGCCTGATGCAGGTCTGTCAGTGAGTGAGGTGGGAAGGACTGTTTGACCAGCTCTCTCCTCAACATCTCCTCCTCTTCTTCACTCAGCTGTGGAGAGCAAGGCTGGTGAGGGGCCCTGGATATGTAATGCTGCGTGTTCCTGGGGTACCTTTCCACAATGTCACCTGAAGCATCTATCTTGAAATGTCTCTCTGAACAGAAAGCTGGACGGGATTTTTTGTGAGAGTCACGTTCATTAATGATATAATATCTTGGGGCATGAGGTCTGTGACCATGTGCCACCAAGGCAGAGACCCCAGATCTATGGAGAGGAGTGTTGATTTGTTTAAAGTCTTTCCTGAAAAGAGGTTCTGAGTGAACATCTTCAATATGCCGTGTCAATGTCACGGGTGTGCAGGATCTGTTCTTGTGAAGGTCACCTGTGCTTGCACACAGACCATGTTGATACCTGTAAGACAGAGGTAGTAAGTAACTACCACCTTAGCTCCTAGCCCCCACCTGAGCAATATGAGCTAGGGAAGTGCTAGGTTCCCTCAGCATTATGACCAATTCCAGAATGTTCATGTGGGTTCTGTGGCTTATATGTATAAAAACACTTGGGGAACTGGACCAAATAGATTTCCTCACTGCTGGAACGCTCAGAACCCTAATGCATTGTCATGTTCTGCCAATCTTCATGGGTGGGAGTGTGTAGGGCAGTGTTTTGTCTTCCTAATGTATCTTGCTATGGAGCTCTCATTGTGCTTAGGAGCATGTCATGGGACTGATGTTGGCAGAGCACATGTTATGTTCCTTCTCATTTCTGCTAAGCAGCTGTCCAGCCTCTCTGGAACTTCCTTGAGTTTCCACTGGGAGGAGTTGATGTCTATCAGAAAGTTCTTCCCCATAAAGACATGACTCCCACCTGTGTCTGGTTTGACCCCCCAGTGGCCTTTTCAGGAGAATTTGAATCCTACTCCTTGTCAAGAGCCTGCACAGATGAGAGACAACCCCTCATATAGGAGGCTTCAAGTTCTTTGGTAACTTAGTCATTGCTAAAAAAAAAAAAAAAAGACAAAATGAAAAACTCTTTATCTATATTGCTTCCACTCTGCTATATTCTTGATATGATTTTGGGTCAACATAGGCCTGTCCTTTTGTCTTTTTAACACTCTACTTCTATCAAAGGAAGCAGGGTCTTTGCTTTCTTTTATGGAAGACTGAGTCCTTTAGCCCCACTAAATGCAGAGATGACCTTGCTGAGACCTTGATGGCCCAAAGCTGCAGTAATGACTTGCAAATTCTATGGCCAGTCTGGAGCTTAAAAAAGAAGAAGATAATCAATTACAAAGGCTTTTTGTTTTCTTAGGTTATAGGAATATGTGTCTAAGATTGGCAGGAAGATTTGCCTATAAGGTTATCCTACAGAGAGTGTAGGAGGAAGAATTTGTTCTGTTTGAGAAACTCCGACCCCCTTCCCTTACTGCTTTTATTTCTTCCCAGTACCAGCTGTCACAGTCTGCTGAACTCCTAGCCAGCCTCTGGCAGAATGGAATTTAATGGCCCTAGTCTCCTGAAAGTGTTGAGTCCTGCAAACTCTTAATGGCCCTTCTGCCTGCAATCTCTGTGGCCTCTGAGCCATTGCTGGCACACATTCAAGGATGCCAGATTTCCTTCTGCCTTCGGTTAAGCCTCACCTGTTAGAACTGTGCTCTGGCCTCGACTGGGAGGTGTCAGGAAGAGGTGAGCAGGGCCCCCTGTGCCCCATCCTAGGACTCTGGAGCATGGGTTGGGTAATTGTTTCTATCCTGCTGCTCTTGCTGCTCAGTGAGTCAAAACTGACCACATTGCCGTTGTTTTGGGGTGTTGCCATGTGTGCTGAGGACAGCTGGCTGGTGAGGTCACTGTCCTTTGGAAGTTTCTTGGTGCTTTCCTCCTTGGTCTGGATTCGAGCTACAGGTAAAGACAGGTTATATAACAACATGACATGTGAGTAAATGACACAATCAGGCTTATTATACTATACTATGTATATCTTAAATGTCCCCCAGTGGCCCTATGTTAAATGCTTGCTCCCCAGGACAGAGCTATTGGGAGGTGGTAGAGACTTCAGAGGATGGGGCTTACTGAGAGGTCTTTAGGTCACTCAGGGAACACCCTTGAAGGAAGTTGTGGGACCCCACTCTCTTCCACTCTTTGTGCCTTGGCCATGAAGCGAACAGTTTGGCATGACCACATGCTCCTGGCCAACTAATCATGGACTGAAATTCCTAAACTTATGAGCCAAATTAAACCTTCTCTTTGAATAAGTTGATTATCTCAGGTATTTGTCATAAAAAAATAGAAAGCTGACTAACACAAGGCTAAATTAGCTGTAAGAGTTTCATGATTGCTAACGATTGATTCTACAAAGCCATTGGGTGCATTTGCAAATACACCCAACCCATGGGCAACAGACAAACTGTAATTCAAATCATCCTATCACGAAAAGTCAAAGCAAGGAGACTAAAAAGAACAGAATGGACCCAGAGATTCTACAGTGTGCCATTTGATGCCTCCATGAGAAAAGACAGCTCCATTAACAACTTCAGAGCTCTAATTCTTCATCTACACGATGAACATAATAATGCTTATGTGCCTATTAAGATTTTTGCAAATAGTTCATGTGACATTCTGAAAAAATCATGTGGCTTTGAACTGGAAAATGAACAATGCTATTTTACCTTGAGAAAGTCAGTATAAATCCTGGCTTTGGAAGGTACTATCTGAACTAAACTTAATTATTCTTAATTACCAAGTAATCCCTGACAATTATGGTGAAGTTTTATAGCATGAGCCGTGGTCCCTTTCCATAGTTAATTGTTCTTTAGTGGCTTTTCTCCACAAAGGTGAATGCAGCAGGCATATCCCTTAGGCCTCATGGCTCTCACTGGCATCTCTTTGGAGGGGACTAGGTATATCCCAATAAGCTCAGTATTAAAACAGTGACAGAAGTTGTCTCAGGGAACCTTTCTGAGCCCTTTCTCATTCTCATTCTGAGGGGCAGCATGGGCTATTCCAGTCTAATGGTGCCAGATAAGCCTTCTGGCTCAAGGCGTGCTCTGTTAGTGGTCCCAAGAGGCAGACCCCCTCCCTCTTATTTTTGAGCTGCACCTGCCCACTTGCCTCCCTTAAGACCACACCAAAAATCTGCTCCCCATGCTTCCATTTCTTCTGGAGCATAGTTCTTTCTCATTTTCCCTGTGAGCTAAGATGGGAATGAGTTTGGAGAACCTGGGGAGAAAAGGTGTACTCTTGGAGAGTCCTTGGATTTGGATCCTTACTCAGGAATCCATTACTTGAGGTCTGCCCAGCTGGCATCACGTGGTGTTACTGGGATGGAGAGGACAGGACCTATGGAGGTTGGGCAGAGACCTGGGAGGACAGCACTGAGGATGACATGGAACAGTGGAAGAAACAAGGTAACACTGCACAAAAAGAAGAAGATAAGGATGTCCTTAGGGTTTTGTTCCAGATGTGCTGGGTTTTTTTTTTTTCTCTCCTACTTCAGAACCTCCTCTGATTTCTCTGGGGGTTATTTATAGACATGATGTAAAATTTGATTATTTAAGCAGGTATTTATAGTCCTACATTTTATTTATTTATTTTTTGTGCCTAGTTAATTGTGAAAACCACTATGGGCTCTCGGGGAATTTTTATTAGTGGTGTACCTTACATTACCTTACTGCTATATTTAAAAATGCCCATCAATTGAGATATCAGACTTTTGCATTTTTAAAGTACACTTACCTTCCACCATTTGAGCAACCTTTTTCTTATCTTCAGATCTTGCCTAAAATATAAATGATAATCATTATATTTGTTTTGGACTTAACACAAAGTAGTAAAAATTATTGTTTTTCAGAGGAAAAAGATTTATGTGCTATTGTTGATACCTTGCACCATGACTGAACCCTGGCAATAGAGCGTCCTGGACTGGGTCTACTATTTGAGTGAACAAATGCAGACACCTAAGAGTCAAAGTTTCATACTTAATCAGTCTTATATAGGGACAGCTAACTCGTGGACCTTGTGTAGATTCCGACAATATAGTTTGAGTATCCCTTATTTGACATGGTTGGGACTTGAAGTTTTTTTGGTTTCAGGTTTTTCTAACATTTGGAATATTTGTGTATACATGTTGAGAGGTTTTTGGGATGAGACCCAAATCTAAACATGAGATTGATTTATGGTTCATGCATACCTTACACACAGGGTTTGCAGGTAATTTTATATAGTAGTTTAAATAATTTCATGCCAGAAACAAAGCTGTGGCATCATGTCATTGCTCAAAAAGTTTTGAGTTTTGGAGCATTCCAGATTTTGGATTTATTGATTAGGGATGATTAGTCCATGATAGCTTGCCCAAGTAACAGAGAAAACATGGATCAACAACAATGAAGATATATATTGGCAAAATGCCCTTTGCAAGTCCAGATGCATTTTTTAATTTGACTTTTCATAAAACTAATTTAATAAATTTACATGAATTAATATTTATGGAAGTCTTTTTTAACTGAAAAGGGTGGAAGGAGCTTTGTTTGCTTTGTTTGCTTGGGGTCAGGATGAAGGTAAAGTAAATGAGTTATCCAGGGCACTTCATTTAAAAGTGTGTATACTCTGGGGACAGTGAAAGGGCAAAGTTAGCACAACCTCAAGAAAGCTTCTTTAAATTTGCTATCCTAGGTTTCTTCCTGGACTCACCCTCGCCCTGACCCTGGGGGAGCCCCTGAGTATGCAGAGGAAGAGACACTGTGGACAATTTGGGGAGTGTTTGTCTCTGACTGCTCTGAGAGGGTCTGAGTTGCAGATATGAGAGAAGGTCAATAATATACAGAATCTAAAGGATATGAAAGAGGTGAGCCTTTGGGGAGAAGACAGCATGGTTGGGTTGAGATGTCCAAGTTGACACAGGACAGAAAGTGGCCCTTTCTCTTCTCTGCCAGTCTAGCAGAGTCTGCAGAAGTGCCTGGCACATGGAGGGCTGGCTAGGTGAGGCCATGAGGAGCATTCCAGTGCCCAAGACCCATTGCAGAGAAGGAAAAAGACAAGTAGGCTTGTTCCTGACCTGTGTGAGCTGCCTCTGGGAATCCTGAGAAATAAATCTTGGAGGTGGTGGACTTGGGCCACAGAGGGCATCCAAGAGTCATAGACATCTGAAGGGCAAACAATTTTCATTTCTGTGCTGGAGAGAGGGTTGATGGTTGACCCACATTCATGAGAGGGAAATTTATATAGTACTTGCTTTTTGGATCTGCATTCTGAGCTGATGGTTGCTGAGCTTCAGTGATCGTGCGATGCTCTGAAGGTAATAGATGAGCATGCTAAAACAGAAGACAGACTGGTGAGTGCACTGCAATTGGGCTCTTTGACTTTCAGGACACATTTCCCAGCTCAGGTGGTTGGTGGAAGTAAAAACTTCCAGGGCCCCCCCTGTGGCTATTCCCTGACCCCTCCGCCATGGTCAAAATCTAGTGGGGAGTTCCCAAGCCCATGAGCACTGGAAAGGAGCTACTGTCCTCTTTTTTCTCTTGCTTTCTCCAGCAACCCCTGTTGACCTGGAATGCTGCACTGGTGATAGCAACAAGAAGTGGGAAGAGATGCGGGCAGGGGCATTTTGCAATGATGTTTCAAGCTGTGAATACTGGCTTTACTTGTTCTTAGGTTTCTGTTTAAGTCAATATGAGCTAAAGCTACTCAGATGAATTGTGAAGTTCATTTTTAAGGTTAATTAAATAAGATATTGATATGAATGCTGTTCAGCTCCTCCATTTTCATGGCCACAGTAACTTACCAAAAGTTGAGGATGAGTCCATAGATAGCAGTAGAAATGTCCCTTCTCTCACTGAGAACCACTGGCTGTGTTTCCACAGCACAGTGGTTGTGTGACTCTGGGGTGTGACTCAAGAGTCCGTGCTTAGATCATCAGGCTTGGTAACTGATTAATGAGTGAACTAATTAGTTTTTTATACTTATTGGAAATCGGTGTTGTTTTGTGGCAGAGGCTGGCAGGAGTGGATGGTACTTACAACAGAAGCAACACAGCTGGCAGGATGACTATGGGGCTGCTGATGTACCCAACCACAGAGCCAAACCACACGGGAAAGTCGTTCTCAATCGTTTCTGACACGATGTCATAAATTTTCTCTTGTCCGCTGTGAGAAAGAAAAACATAACTCTGGATTTTATTGCTTTTAGCAGAAAGATGCTAAGACAAGACATTGAAAAATGTCTGGATGTCTAGAGGCAGACACTTAAAGTCATCTAGAACCGATACAGGTAAATATCCAAATGGAAAAGATAGATAACATTCTCAAGGTACCCATGAAGCCATTAGCTAATTAAATATGTAGGATTAATAATCACATTGCATATGCATGTGTTTTATAGCCTACACAAAGATAGACTCTTTGTTACATACATGTTGTATCAAAACTGATTTAAACTTTAGGTGGAAATGGTATTATACTTTTCTGTCTGGAGATAGTCCATATCACTTTTTATTCTATATTATCTAACATCTTTTAATAAAACTGTCTGGGGTTTGACCAGGTGGAATTTCACTCTAGCCCAGGAGTAATATTATTTCCTCATTTTATTCTAATTAACTAGTTTATATATTTATTGTTTTTGTGATGCTATGAATTAAACCAAGAGGCACTGTACCACTGAGATAGACCTTTTTAGTTCTTGAGATAGGGTGTTGCTAAGTTGCTGAGGAGGCCTTGAATTTGTGACCCTCCTACCTCAGCTTTCAAAGTCACTGGAATTACAAATGTGAACTCCTGTGCCTGGCTCTCTTTTTTATTTTAAAGGAGCTTTATTTATTTTTTAACATGGGCATAGAGATGACTATATCTAAGGACAGCATGCTATCAAGGAAAGAGTTTCAATCTTGGCTTCAAATGATGCAGATTTGAGCTCCTTCTGTTCTGTCTGCCTATTTTGTGAGCCAAGAGAAAAATGTGATTCACTATGACTCAATTTCCCTACAGCTCAAAGTGGCTCTAGGAATAGTCAAATTAACTAAAATAACTTACCTGAATGGCCCGCAGTTTAGAGATGGCTTGTATCGGACAATAGCAAAAATGGTTGGCAGCATACATAGGAATAGCATGAACAGGAGCATTGCCAAATAGAAGTTGTTGGATCTGCCAAGAAACCGAATGCACTGGACTGAGTTCATTCCATAGTGATGATGCATATAAGAACTGACACAGAAACTGTCACCCCCAACTCTTTGCAGACAGGAAGATGTTTCATCAGATCTACCTAGGAAGGAGCAGGCCCTAGGGCCACATACAACTCAGAAATCTGGAAATCAGTACTAAAAGGAACCTTACAGACCTGCCAGCCCAGTCTGTTCATCTAATAAACATTGGAAGAGCACACATCCGTCACAAACCATGAGGACAATGAGCCCACTTATGTACCCATGGCTCTTACCCAGTAAGGAACCATTGTCCATCCACCTGGGCCTTACCTAATGCTTCCCTCTCATACTCTCACCCTTGAACTGTGTCTCTTATGTTCCAGAATGGTTTGATTCTTTTGTTTTGACCCTTGACTCTCTCACTTGGAATGCACTGACACTCAACATCTTTACCTGTCTGCTTCTGGCTGTTTAGGGTAAGTGTTCTGCCTGATTGAGCTCTGGTCCCTGGTCTCTAAGTCCTGAGCTGCTATCAGTGAGCTTGACCGCCCAGGCCACCGCTGAGGGTACCTGAAACCTACTGGATGTGCAAGGCCCCACACACAGTTCTGAAAAGAGAATTTGATCAGTCCATCTAGTGACCCTCAGCTAGCACTCTTGGTCTGTTTCTAAACGATGAGTCTTGATCATAGTGTACAGGATGTAATACTAAGCTGTTAGGGTTTAAGTGTTTGTTCTCTCCAAAACTCCTAATGAAATTTGGTTGTCCTTGTGGCAGTGTTAGGAAGTGGGACCTTTGGGGAGTGACTTGAGTCTTGAGGATGCCACTTTTATGGGTGGGATTAATATAGATATAAAAAAGTAAGCTCAGTTCCCCTTTAATTTTTTGTTCTTCCTCTCCTCTACCATATAAGGAATATTGTTTTTCATTCTGCAGAATGCAGCATTTAAGGTGCCTTAACTCAGCTCCCTGGTTCTCACCACTCACCAAACCTGCTGGTGCTTTGACCCTGGACTTCCCAGTCTCCAGAACTGTGGGTCAATAAATTTGTTCATTATAAATTACCTGGTCTCAGGTATTCTGTTATAACAGCACAAAATGGACTAAGAAAGTGAATATTAATTTACAAAAATTTCTCTTTCTACCCCTACTACACAGAGAAAATGTGGACACACGTACAAAACAAATTTTTGTAAATATATTAAAACATATATCTGAATGTAAGCATATATGTGTACTGTTCACCATATAAACTGTAAATACATTGCCATGCACACTATAGTTAAACATTTTGAAAATCACAAATATAGATACACCCCCCCCCACACACAAACTATTAATGTCAAAGTAACATAGCTGCACTATAATCTGGTATTCAAAATGTGTTATGAATTCACTAACATGGCTAAAATGAGAAGCAGAAAAATAACATGTATTGGCAAGATTGTGGAACAACTGGAACTTCCACATAGCGCTGGCAGAAGTATAGAATGGTGTGGCCACTCAAGAAGACTTTCTGGTGCTGTCTACTAAAAGTGAACATCTGCATGCCCTACAACCTGACATTTTCCCTGCTGAGCATATCCCCAAGAAAAGAATAAGAATATTCAATATTCATCTATAGGTAACAGCTGGAAACATACATGTGTATTGGTAGTAGTATGGATAGAGAAATAGGGATATATTTCCTCGGTAAGATGACCCTTACCAATACAATGTTGAGTAAAAGAAGCTGAACATGAAGGAGCACATCATATATGTGGTTCCAGTTACATGAAGCAAAAAGCTAGGCAAACCCAACCATGCCATTAGAGGCCAGGGGTTATTGGAATGGAGTATAAGTGGGGGTGTTCTGAGCATCATTCATATTCTATATTTTGATTTAGGTGCTTATCACATATTTATGTTCAGCTTGTGAAAATCCATAAAGATAAAAATGTATGATTTGTGCATTCTTTCCCTAAATGATTATCAATCCTCAGTTTTTAAAAATGTATGTTATGGTTTGGATATGAGACATTACCACCCCCAAACAAATTCCTGTGTTAATGCAGGAATATTCAGAGGCTAAATGATTGGATTGTGAGAGCTTTAACCTCATCAGTACATCCTAGTTTGAATGGACTGACTGGGTGGTAATTGTAGGTAGCTGGGGTGTGGCTGGAGGAGGTGGCCACTGGGTCCCTATAGCACCTTCTCTTCTCTCTCTGCTTCCTGGCTGCCATGAATGGACAGCTTCCCTTCTCTGTGCCTTTCTATCATGATGTTCTGCCTCATCTTGGGCTCAGAGCAATGTTGTTAACCCACCATGTAGTGAATATCTGAAACTGTGAGCCAGATTAAACTTTTCTTCCTCTAAGTTGTCCTTGTTGGTATTTTGGTCACAGTGGTGAAAAGTTGACTAACACAATGTGTCATGAGGTACAGAGGAATAACAAATAATTCTGAGGGTGAAGCACAGGAAATGGCTTCAAGAAGAAAATTAAAAAAGAGCAGAGGCAGAATTTTGACAAGCAAAAAGTGGGGAGACCCTTGCTGGGCACAGCAACATGGATCATGTATGTTCTCTGCCAAGGCAGATCTTGTACTTACTGACCTGGAGGCTCGGAATACCTGCTGGTGGGGCACGTTGCAAGTCAGCACAGCCCAGCTCCTCAGATACATGAGCCCAATGAGCTTGAGAACATTGAATGCTGGGAGACATGGGGAGAAGAAGGCTCCCATCCTAGAACCATGAAGAAAGTCAGTTTGTGTACCTTCTTTTCCAGTGCATCTTACAGGTCTGTGGTCTGGAAGCCCCAGAGAGTAAAGTGATTCAGAGACTTTGGGGTTTACACCCTATGCTTAAAGGATTGGGGAAGACCTCTGAAGGTCTGAGAACCCAACCTCCACATTCTAGAGGAAAGATAAGTCCCTGCAGATGGTTGGTGATCCTATTTTTGATATATCCTTTTGCACCACAATTTGTGTCTGAACACTGGCACGGCCCTCCTGGGACAGGGAATGCTGGATACCTATACCTTGGGGGTAATCTCAGATTTTGCCTGTCTACAGTGAAGATGATGTTAATGAACTACTGAGTTTCAATTTTAATCATATAGGTTGAGCGCCAACTTTTGAAGAACATCCTGACACATTTTAGTACATCTACTCTTTTGTAATTACAAAAGGAAGGGTAAATATGCAAAGCAATTTTACTAGTAGGAAAATAAGTATAGGTAAAAGGGTATGTTTAATAAGTAAAAGACTTAAATGTTTGGTTTCTTGTGGCAGGCAGAAATGTCATTCTGTCTGACGTTAGGAAAGATACGTGGCTTCCTTGTGCCTCAGTCTCATCTTTAACAGGCAGACAATGATGGCCCATTAAATCATAGGGTTACAATAAAAATTAAATCATTTACTTTAAAAAATGCCCGATATCTAGCAATACTGAGTACATGTTACATGTACTGTGTTGTGAAAATATTTCTCAAAATACAATGGACTATAAGAACACACCATTTGACTGTAGGAATATTACCTTATGGCTCTCAATTCCCCAGACATTTTAGTATTTTAGCGAATGATTTTGAAGCAATATTGTGTTTTCTGAATGTGTGAAAAAATCCAAGGTTCTTTTTCTTCATTTGCATGTGAACAAATAGCACTCTTTGTGGTCCAATAGGTAAAAGCAGGATGCGGGATAATTTACAGGGCTCTTCCTGCACCCCAACACACATTCTTGTGCATTGGGTGACCCCTGTGGGTTGACAGTGTCTGTAAGAGCAGGGCTGCCTTGCCTGGGAGGTGCTTGGGTGAACAGACTTCCAACCTTCATCTTCTGCCTCCCCTGTGAGTTGGGTCTGTTAGTCTGTGGTTTGGCCCTGCTCCTGTCAAAGTGAAAACCAGGAGCAGAGGGGAAGCTGAGGGTAGGACTGACCCCAGGTTTTCCAGCTGTGAGCACCAGCACTGTTGAAGCCCTGGCTGGACAGAAGCAGCCCCTCCCCCTGGCCTCCCCCAGTTCTGCTCAGCAACTTATTCTATTGATTCCTACGCAAATTTTATTGTTGTTGTAATCAATAGCAGCTTAGAATCAGACTATTCCCTTCATCATTGCTTACCACAAAATCCTTATAAAACCATTAATGAAATTATTACATGTGTGGAATATTTCCCTTGTAAGACCCTATCACTGTTTTTTTTTCTGGTCATGACCTATCCATCTGAATCAAAATCTTAGTCCAGATGGCAGATGAACGAAGACAAGAAGCTTTAATACCTACCAAATCATTCCTTGGTTGTAGACTAAGTGTAGCACATTCTCAGCTATTTTGAATTCCCCATATTCAGGCTAGAAGAGAAAAAGAATTTCCATGTTAAAAATAAAAGTTGGATGCCAGAGATGGTGGTGCACACCTGTAATCCCAGAAACTTGGGAGGCTGAGGCAAGAGGATCACAGGTTTAAGGCCAACCTCAGCAACTTAGTGAGGCCCTAAGCAACTTAGTGTGACCCTGTCTCAAAATAATAAACAAACAAACAGACAAACAAACAAACAAAGGGTTGGAGATGTAACTCAGTGGTTAAGCGCTTCTGGGTTCAATCCCTAATAATAATAATAATAATAAAGGAACATTGCAAAGTCCTTTTTATAATCCAGTTCTTTGCTCTGACGGACACTAAGAGTCTTGCCTGTGTGGTCACTCAGCAAATGGGAAATGTAAGATGCAGGGTGAAGCTCAGACCGCTCCCATCTTCCATCGTGTGTTTTCCCTGATATGTCCTTTCAGCCATGCCTGGCATTTCTCATGTCCCTGGCATTAGGAAAAGGTGCATTTAGCCACAGAAACTTCCCCAAGGACACAGCATTTTACTTACAAACTTGCTTTCCAGGTCCCAACACCAGTAATCACTTAAGTAGCGAACAAAAAGTCCTCGGAAGAAGTCTATGAGCAGGATGCTTGCCACTGTAAAGAGCATATCAATGATGGACAGCTTCAGCATCTCCTGCAACATGGGGTAGGAGAGAGTCTCAATTGCCACCATGTCCCCCACCCCCAAAGCCCTCTCTTCCTCCACAATGTTCTCGTCTCTGTCCTGGAGCAGCCAGTGAGCCCTCCAGGGGCACCTTCATTTTTGCATCTCTATTGGGTGCAGCGGGTAGAGGGGACGGCTTCTGGCACATAATAGATGCTTAATAAATATTGGTTCATTTGAATTTGGATTCTGACATATATAGCCAGAGCTACAGAAAACTAGGAAAGAATCTGAGTTCTATGATTCTGAGTCACAGGAAACTCATTTCCATGGGATAATAATGGAGTATTGAGATGCTCTGCACAAGGTTAAATAGCAAAGATGAAAGGCAAAATGGTTGAGGACACAGATTTTGGAGCAGATGTCTGGGTTCAAGTCTTTATCCTGCTGTTTACTGGGTCCTTGGGCCTCATCTGTGCCTATAAAGGGTGATACAGTAAAACTCTCATAATGACATTGCCCAGAACATAGTTACTACTGCACAAATCTGTGCACTAATTATAATTATTAATGCTTAGACCTTGAAAAGCAAAAATCTCACTGAATTTTACTTTCCTTTTCTGGAAAATAGTTGCAATAATGCCTCCAAGAGTTGCTAGATTGGAGGCAAAATGACTTTGTAAGGGACAAAGGGAAGCACCTGGCCAACATATGTTTCCCAGCACTGGCCTTGCAGGCTCAGAGTGTGGAGCGTAGTCTTGTTGGCCTTGGTGAGTGGCATGGTGTAAGTTGGAATACTGGTATCTTCCAAGACCCATGTGCTGTTTGTTCTGAACCCCATTCCAGACCAAGGTGTGGACCATTTCCCTTCTTCAGGGCCTGCCTTGGTGGCGAAGAAGGAATCTATCCAATGACTTTTGTTATTTTTGGTGTTAATTTCCTGTGGAGAGAAAGGGAGGAAAGGGAAAAAAGAAAAAAAGACTGAGCACCTGCTTATAAATAAGAATCCATAATGGACACCACACCAAAGTTATCATTGGATTACCTGGGAATAATTACATTCTCTCTCTCTTCTTCTCATCCCACTTAAATAGAGTTGGCCCCAATCATGGGACACAGAGATGTAATGGATAGTGCTTGTTGGTCCCTGGTGTCCTGCCTGCTCCATAACACACGGTATCTCTTCTTCAGGTAAAAATTATCACCCCAGGTTTATGACTAGAAGGTAATTGCTCAAGCTCACATTGCAAGTAGCAGGTAAGGACCTAGGTCTATGTAACCTCAAAACCCTGATGTGGAAAAAATGACACTCTGTGGTCTCTTCTGCCTACAAGCTTTGAGATCTGATGCTAGTATGATGTGTTGTGGACAAACAACCCTCAGAAAGCTCTTCCTCCTCCCTGGCATCCCCTCCCCCCCACCACTCAGGGGTTCCTCAGTCCTCAGGTCGGAAAGGGAAAGTTAACCCCCTGGGCTAGGCTGGTGAGTCTCACTGAGAACTGTTTGCCATGAGATGATTATTCTCTGCAAATTGTCAGAATGAGCCTCTTGGCCTGCTGTTCTTTCTGGGATCATTTGTAATAGCTATGAACAGCTTCTCCTGATTAGATTCAAGGATATAGGGCACAAAGAGACGTGGAATCAAAAGCTGCAATCACTGTTCCTCACTAGCCATGAATCCCAGCCTCAGTTTCTTTATTTGGGAAATGGGAATAATTTTTCTATCCTCATCTTGAGAAGACCCCAGCTGAGTTGAGTTTGGATATGATATATGAAATGCAAGTATAAGCAGTGATGCTGACAATTATGATAATGACCCAGGTGTAGGGAGATGAGGTGGAGTGGGGAGGGTGATGGTGGAGCAGGTGTTTATCCCCATCTGGGCACTCACCTCAATGCTCATGCTGTTTACTTTGTCCAGGAGGGCAATGATCAAACTGTAGAGATTTCCCAAATACAGCACAAGGACCCTGAAAGCAACAAACAAGTCCATGGGTAGACCTATCCAATAGTTCTAGACTACTGGGGATATTCTAAGACAATGGCTGTCATGCTTCTGTCTTTTAAATCACCTTGAGGTTATTCAAATACAGAATTCCAGAATCTACCCTGCTTCAGTAGCTCTGTGTGGGGTCTCCATGTCTTACATTTACTCTTTCCAGATGATTTCCACTGTAGCCCATCCTTGGATCAGCATTTTAGGAACACTAGTGTAGTGGGAGTGTGTATTTAGGAAGTGGGGTACTAAAGGGTAGTATGAAATACATGTCTCTGTGCCATGTTTTCTGGTTTATAAAGGTTCTTCCCACGTACTATCTCATATGATCTTCATACAGCTCTATGAAGTTCACAGCCAGATGAACTCACTTAAGACACAAGTCAACTAAAACATGGAGGGGCTGAGTAACTATTCAGTCTGATCAGGTTAGAAAGAATCAGATGCAATCTCTGAATCTCTGTGCTCCCCTTAGAAACACAGATGGGCTTCAGATACAGCTGTACCCTGTGGACCACTGGAAGTGAATGGAATCTTCCAGCAACAGTCTCCCTCAGCCAAGGACCCAAGACTTGATGTCAGTTTGTTCAGAGTTGAAAAGTTGGGGAAGCCTATCATGGAATAGCCCAGGATACAGCTTTGATTTCTTATGGGAAATCTGTATGGAGAAATGAGATGAGGGGGGGTTTCTTAGCACATGGAGAATCATGAAATCAATGTCAGTTACTGGGAAAACAGCTTTATCTTGAGAAAACAGAAACCAGGACCAAATTGAACCCTGAGTCGACCATCCCCACAGACTTTCTTTACCTCCTCAAGGTAGAGGTGACCACCCATGTGCGGGCAGAGGCATCACAAGGGGAAAACCATGTAATATCCAAGGCTTTCTCTCTGAATTGTGAAGGGACTTCTTTTGGTACAGTGCCAGGACCTTTTTAATTCAGCACTTATATTTCCTCATGCAGGAAATAGACCGTCAGAGTATATGCAGTAAGAGTTGTCTGAAGGAAGTGGGGAATGAATCCCACCTCCTCAGTCTTGGCATCCCATGGCTCTGGTTTTCACTGTGCCATGGATGAAAGGTAACATGGTCTGCTGGTGAGTTAATGGAACTAAAATAATATGTCTTGCTGTTATTATCAAAATTAGCCCTGATTTGTCTGGGGCAAGTCTTTCAATGTCTCTGTTTCTCTGGTTTTGAACATGAATAACGAGGCCAATCTGTATAATAGGATTGCTGTTAGACCAAATGCAATAATGGAATTGATTCTCCCCAATGCCTGCTAGTGAGGAAGGAGCTGAGGAACACACTTTTCTTGTTCAGGTCTAAGAGGTGCTGAATGGAGCAGAAAGAACCAGGTTAGGAGCCAGGGAACTAAAAGCCTCATTCTCCAGCAGAGCTACCCTGAGAGGTGAGGCTCAGGCAAGCCCTTTGTTCTTTCTAGTCAGTTTTTGTTTGTTTGTTTGTTCTTCACCTTTAAAATGACAGTTGTATTTCATGGGGTCGGCAAGTGACGGTCTTCAAATCAGACCTTACCCTTCCCTATTTTTGTGAAAAGTGCTGGAACACAGCTTCACCCTTTCATTTGCATATCGTTTCTGTGGCCACTTTCTTGCTACAACCTTAGAGCTTAGCGTTGTGACAGAGATATCGAAACTCTAAAATATTTACTATAACATCCTTTCCAGGTGTTTGCCAACTCCTGAATGGGAGCAAATCTTTCCAAAGTGGTTTGGGAAAATTAGTTGTGGAGAATGTTATTAGGTGTTACAGGAGAAAACTGGGTGAAACTGGTAGGGGTGCAGGTGGGAGCAAGAAAGCAGGGCTCTGACTGCCTCCCTCACCGTGTTCATCTTTCCTCACCTGCCCATACGGGCTTAATTTATGAATGAGGAGACCATGCTCCAGGGAACAGAAGTAGATTTTTTTAAGGAAGACAATGGTGAAGTCATGCTAGAAATGAACCCCTTTGTTCTGACTTCCAAGGGGGATGTCCAAGGACGCTCCCTTGGATACACCAGCTGCCACCTGTTCTTATGGCCATGGGTTATCCCAGCACAGCCCCAGAATCTTCCAGGCAAATCCAGAAGAATCTCTTTGAGTCTGTGCTTTTGGAAAATTATTAGAAAAGCTCAAACTCTTCCTCTCACGCCTGGAAAAACAACCCAGGTCTCTTCTGCCACTCATAGTCAGACCCTGGGGGCAGTTCAACAATGAGGAAAACCAGACACACATCCCATCGTCCTGCTCCTCTTTCTTCTCAGCTTATTCTGCCTGTTTCTCCCTCTGCTCGTCCCTCTTTCCTCCCCTCTCCTTGCTCTCCTTTTCCTCTGCTCTCTTTTCTTCATTACATTTTAATCCGTTCCTTCTGTCCTTGTCATCCTGGCTCTCCTTCCTGTCCCTCCTCTTCCCCTGCGTCTTCACTTTTCTCTCCTATTGTACCCTGTTAAAGTTCTGGGATAAGATGGGGAAGATAAGCAAGCTCTGGCTCACAAGGGACTCACGTTCCCATTGCAGTGGCCAGGTGGGTCAGCCACAATGTGGCACAGCCTTCCAGGGCTGCCATACCTTGCCAACTGGAAGCGCAGCGTGGTCCGCGGGTGGTACATTTCCAAGGCAGCAATGAGGTCAAAGACAGATGGTGCCAACATGGTGACCAGAGAGACCACCACACTCACCTGCCAAGAGAGCATGTGTGAGACCCTGCGTTTCCCAGGGTCCCCCCAACCTACCTCACTTACCTACATTTGGTCTCTAATATTTGGAATGTGGGTATCCACAGGGTCATGCAGTTTCTAATCTCTCCCAATCTCTGCTAATTATCTTTTTTTTTTTTTGAAAGACCACTGTTATTTTATCATGGGTTTATTCTTTTTAGGAACATTCCTTTAGTATTCCGAGGACACTCCTATGGGTCATTGGGGATTCACTAGCATTTCTACCACATTTTTCAATTACCATCTCATCTCATTTATACTTACTTCCCCGACCTGGGATGGAAGATGGAAATAACTGTGATTATTACGAATAGAAAAAGGAAGGCAGAGAGGTAATTTAATATTCTTTCTGTTCATGGAAGATTAATTACCCAGAGAATTATGCCTGGCTCTTGTTTCTCTGTACTTATAGCAAGAGAAAGAGGCATTTTAACTGGTGTACAAGAGTTTGAGCTAAAATAAGACATGATTTCTGAATATATCTTTAAAAAAATCCATCTACCTGTAAAAAATACACACATTTACATAACCTACTTAGTTGATATAAAGTAGAAAGAGATAAGGTACCTAGTGTAGTCTTAGATTTTGATATATTATTGTACATGGATAGATATATGTGGGTTAAACTGATGATCATCTTACTGCTTACACACTTTGCTTTTTAAATGGTGATAATTTTTTTTTCATAGAAGTCGTCTGAAAAGTTTCTTTAAATTTTTTTTCCTGTGGTATTTCTGCCTTTCAAATCTTTACAGGTAAAGTGAGTCAACATTTTAGAACAACAGTCTCATAACCAACCATTATTAAGAATTGTAAAGTTGTCCATAACCTTCTATTTGGAAATTTTCCTTTTATGGCAATATTTACACAGTGGGGGAAAACTGTTCAATATACAAGCCATTTATGTGGAGCTGGTGCTAGGAGTATTGTTTGTAATTAAGAAATATAGAAACTACCTAAGTATTCAACAGCGTGCACCAGGCCAATTTTGACATATACACTAGAATACAAGGCAAGCCTGCAGGTGGCGTCAACCTCTGAAGCTCAGATGTGAAAGAACAGAAGCGAGAAGAGCAGCTGGGCATGGGTAGGGTAATACAAGCCTTTAATCCCAGTGGTTCTGGAGCCTAAAGCAGGAGCAAGTTCAAAGCCAGCCTCAGTAACTTAGTAAGGCCCTAGGCAATTTAGCAAGACCCTGTCTCAAAATAAAAAATAAAAAGGGCTGGGAATGTGACTCAGTGATTAAGTGCCAGTGGGTTCAATTCCCAGTGTGTATGTGTATGTGTATGTATGTATGCATAAACCTATAGATTTAAAGGTAAAGATTTGAGCAAACACTTGAAGGTTCTTTGGAATCAAAATCTTCCCCTATGGAGACCAATAAAATTATTTATCCAAGGCTTGACGTTGCCACTCAATGGCTCAAAGCCCTTGAGGTCCATGCTTTAGAACAAGACTGGAATTATTCCCTAGAGGTAGTTCTACATAATCCACTAATGAAGCAGAAGAGCAGCTACTTTGAAGACAGAATGCAGGTAACTAACAGGCCCTGAGTACCTCATTCTTTTCCCAAAGGGTCAGTTCTTTCTTCGACTGCTCCAGCTTCTGGGACCGGTCCACCACAAAGTAGATGAGATAAATGCTCCCAGCCAGTGAGAGAAGAACCAGGATGTTTGCAATGATCCTCAGGCAGATGGTCACTGCCCTGTGGGGAGAGGCAGGCACCATGACCATCAGACCACCATGATGTACTGACCAGAAACACATTCCCTGCTGAAAGGGTCCTCTGCCTTAAGGAACTATCACTTCCCCTCACCGCAAATGCCTCATTTTCTGTGAGATCAACAATGAGTTATAAATTTAACCTGCCAGAATTTTGGGGCTTAAAACACATGAACAAATAACTCTAGTTTTAGAATCTGAATATTTGGCTTTCAAAACAATCTCTGCTACTTAAACTTGGAGCATTGTGGTTTGCACATTCATGTTTTACAAATTGAAATAAATGTGTTCTGCAGAGGAAGGGAGAGATGATTTCTGTCACTCCATATGACAAATCTGACATTGCACCACATACCTTCCTGGGGCCTTATGAGCTGCCTTTCTCTTTTGTAATGGAAGCTCCCAGACTTTTTAGTGTTTTTGTTCCTATATCCTCAGCTCTTAGAATAAACCTGAGCACATCTAAGCATACGATAAATATCTGATAGATGAGTGAGCAAATAAAGAAGCAACTAAATGACTCTGAGATGCCACATGGGACTCATCTCTCTCCTCGTTAGCTCTCACTGTCACAACTCTCTTATAGTGTGGGAGATTTCAGAATCACCAGTGATTCTGGAATTTAGTATAACTGATACCCATCTACTTTTTGTCACAATGGGGAACAACTGACTTATTGGCTCTGGTTGGCCCATTTTTAAGGTAATCTGTCAACTTTGGGACCAATTCCAACCTGGTTCCCCTGGTAGCAGAACCCCAGGCAGAGGCCTGTTTGTACATAGTTAATTTGGGAGGGGACACCAGAAAGTGGGACAAAAAAGCCATTAACACAAGGATGTGTGGTAGAGTTGGCCAGTTGGAGGCAACTGCAGGACCCCCTTAGGGACCACAGAATGCCTCCCAAACAGTCCACCCAGAGGGAAAGAGAGAAGCATTTATCCCATTCCCTATGGTCAGCACTGCTTCCAGCCTATGGCTGTATGAGTGTTGACTGGGACCTTGTGGGTACTCCTCAGAGGACCTCAGGGCAGCACACAGTAGGCAGAAGCAAGGGGAACATGCATATGGCCAGCAGCATCCTGAAAAGCTCTACCTGGGGACAGAGACAGGAGAAAGAGATGTGGTCAAGAGGAATTGAAGGTATACAAAAGATGGGCATCATCCCCTCTGTGAAGTTGCACCAGCTGGGGACCTTGGGCAGGTAAAGACACCCTCTTCTATAGGTGTCCTGGCCCTTCATCAGCAGAGTGAAGGAACTCATTACCAAATTGCAGTGATAAATGTCACCTTTCCAGGTAAAACATAAAAACATGGCATACTATGATATTATTACCAACTCTGATGGCAGAGGAGTGAGATCAAAAAAATCACAGAGCACTGGAGACAGAAATCCCTGAGAGAGTTGGGTCCACGGAGGCAATCCCAGTGCTTCTTTGTTCCCTTCAGTCTCTAGACCACACCGTTATCACTTCTAAGGTCAGGCTGCCCACGTGGTGAAATGTGGCCCTGGGGCCGGTCCTGCAATTGATTTTCCCTTCCAGTACCTGGTGACCCTTTCAGGGACTACACTAGAAAATGCATGTGGGGCAGAGGGAAGTAGCCAATTAAATGTTAGTTTTCCCTTTTCTCTACCCTCTTCTTCTGGGTCCTGTTACAGCATGCTGCATATCCCAGAATGGCTACCATTATTTTGTAGAAGAGAGATGAGAAAAGTTTCTCCTTAGTTCCTTTGCTTGTTTTAATAATGACTTCAGTGATCTGGAATGAACTTAAGATAACTACAATTTTCAAATTTGAGGAACCCTTTAAATCATGTTGTGAGATCTGCTAAAGATATATATTCAGTGCTCTATTCTCAGGGATTCTAATCTGGTAAACTGGGGATTGGGCCACAGGAGTCTTCATTTCCAGTGACTGCAGGTGATTCTGATGTGGGTGGGAGCTCTCCAGCTTCTGAAAAGCATTATTAGAGTCCCATCCTTCCATTTCTCAGGAGAGAAGCTGCAGGCCAGGAAAGTTCAGGGAGTGAATGTCAAGAGCAGGGCCAGAATCCATGTCCTCAGACCACCTACACATAGCCTTTCCCAATACCACCCCTTGCTTCCTGCCATTATCCCTGTGGCTGGTGTGTTTCTTTGGTTCTCCACAAATTAATTATGAGGACTAACCAATCAGTAAGGATACCAGATGAATGCATGTGTCAGTCTCAGTGTCAGTCTCAGTGCAGACAGAGCCACTGCCCCTTTGCCCCTTCCTGGGAACACCCTTGTCTTGCATCAGTTCTCTGGTTATGGTGTTGTTCCCTCGCCAACACACTTCTCAAGTCCTCATGAAGAACCTCACATAGAAGAAACCATCTTGAAGGCCTTGTGAACACAAAGGATGCTGTTTGTATCTTGTGAACTTCAGAGATTTGTTTCTAAATAAAATTAGTCCTAACAGTTTTTGTAGATTTGTTTCATTCAGCAAACTGGAAGTTGGCATTAAATATAAGAGTTTTATTATCTAAGTAAAAAGGTAGGATGCAGGTTAACTTCAGATCTCTCACCCTGTCACAGGCTCTGAAGGAAGAGGAAGCACTCTTAAATACTGCTATAGTAAAGTATGAGGTTCCCATAGACCACAGTACTAGGGGAAGGGAGATCACAAAGAAAGAAGACCTATTTGACTTGTGAAAATAAAATATAGATAATCTAGTAAATTTCTGTACTAAGTTGAAACAAAATGCATCACTGACTCTTAGCACAGGACATATTAATACCTACAGATTTTTGCTTTTCTTCTTTTCCTGTTCTTCCAGGATAGCCTCCTTTAAGGAAGAATACATATAGCATTAGGAGCTTAGCATTATTGTTAACTATTAATCATTAAAAAACATTCAGTATTTTAAATCATATGTTTAATACTTTCTTTTTTAAGATTCTATTGATATCAGTGAATTAGATATAAATTGCTTAATAATCAATTGAAGGGAAATTGGAAATTGGGAAGAAAGGCTAGAGACAGGAAGATTGTGATAGTCTGAATTACCAAGATACATTTTTCTCAAAATAGGGTGCCATTGAGTTGTTGCAGTGGTTCAAACGGCCCAGGTTTTTGACTGCTTTTGATCTCCTTTTCTAAGTTAAAAATAAATGCTTATATCCCTAACATCTACATATTGTTTCATTTACAGGTTATATTATGGATCATGGTAATAATCCATTATGTGAATTATGAAAAATACACCAACTGAAATTTTTAAAGGATGAAATATAAACAAACAAACAAATGAATGAATAAATAAATGTTGTAGCCAGAGGCAGTGGCTGGCACTCCTGTAATGCCAGTGCCTGACTGAGGATTGCAAGTTTGAGGCCAGGGCGCGACTCTCCAGCAGGGGGCGCGCTCTGTGAGTCCGGACAACGCGCTAGCTGCAGGGCAGCCTGGACAGGTTTTCACTCACCCTGATGCTGTTCACGACTGCCGCGGTTTTGCTCTCCGCAGCCTCTGGGTTTCCGATGAGGTAATCCCAGGCGCAGAACACACGCCAGCAGAAGGTGTAGTTTTCATTGGAAGCACTAGCAAGGCTTGTGCGGGAGTTTTTGGCCATCCTGCAAAAGAGGAATCAGAACGGGTACTTGGGGACAGCTTCAGGACTATGGTCTTCCTCTCTGGGCTGTTACTACTTACTGACTTGGAGTTTTATGTGAATTAGAAAAGCTGCCTCATCTGGGTTGAGGTAGCTCCTTAGGCAAAGAGCCTGGTGGACTTCCTGCCCTCAGCTAACCTTTTTGAATACTCTGAAAAGTGCATTGACACATTAGTGTGTGAGTCCATTCTGACAAGGAGTCCCACCACTGCGGTGGCCCAAGCTCCTCTGTCTGCACTTTGGTAACTTACTACAGGTTGGAAGCACAAATTAGAAAGAAGTGCACGTGAGACAAGATGGTGGGGACCAAGTTCTTCTCTAGGCTCAGAAACTGTTAGTCTGTGTTCCTTTTTTTTTTTTTAATATTTTTAGTTGTAGATGGATACAATACCTTTATTTTTTATTTATTTTGTATGTGGTGCTGAGGATAGAACTCAGTGCCTCACACATGCTAGGCAAGCCCTCTACCACAGAGCCACCACCCCAGCATCTCTCCCTTTTATTTTAAATGTTTTTACTCTAATGTCTTAATTTAATTTAACATAATTTCTTAATAGGATATTAAGCTGTGAGGAAACCTGGTGGTTTTGCAAGCCAAACTGCCCATTTTACAGGTGAAGTGCAGAGAGGGCAGAGAGGGAAGCAAGTTGCTGTGGGGCTCCCAGTGGGAGTGGTGCAGGACTCCCAACCCCTGGCCAGTCCACTTTCTTTTGCTTTGTGCCTCCAATCAAGGATGAGCTTGAAGTTCCAACTCTGTCCACATCATCGATAAACTGATCTGTAAGAATCTATAACCAGGTCACAGGCAAACATACAGCCAACAGAGCATGTTTTGCTTTCTGTAATCTCTGGTCACCTGGATCATATTATTCATCTCTATGAAGTCATCTACTTGTCTAAAATTGCATAAACTGGCAAGTCTGTATGATCCTTGTCTTTCCAGTCTCAACACAACACCTAGCTGGAAGCTGCTAAGTGGGCAAAAAGTACTGGTTAAAATGAGCCTACCTCCTTGGTCTTGGTCTCCTCCTCTGTAAAAATAGGTACATTTATGCCCTAACTTAGCAGGGCTATTGACAAGATTAAATAGGATCACACATATCATAATTCCTCACGTAAATCTTGGGGAAATGAGCAGTCATACTTTTTTAAAAGAATGATGAAGCTGTAAGCAAACACTGCCATCCCCACCAGGAAATATGCCAAGGGCAGCCGGTAGCCTGCTCTCCCGATCCTCCTCTCCCGGCCATAATAGCCATAGAAGAGAACTGAGTACTGGAGGTAGCCCTGCAAAGAAAATACTCTGTGTCATTTCTGATTCCCAGGTCTCAGAATAGTGCCTTACTCAAGGCAAGAGTGTGGCAAGCATCAACCTTACCCCCAGGGACCAGACGGTATCCAGGTCTTGGGCAGATGCAACATGCTCCAGGGGGATGCTCTTGCTGGCTGTGCTTCCAAAGGGCTGGCCTGCGATCAGCTGGTGAGAGAGGAAGAGATGTCATGTGGTCCTCCAGGTGAGGGGACCAGAGAAAAGGGTGGGGGATGGATTCCCATGAATCTGTAGAGGTGTCACATGTAAGAGCTCTTATGGGGCTGGTTTTTTTTTTGCTTTATTCACATGAATGGAAAGTTAATCATGGGTGATTAGTTTTTTCTTTGGCTGTTTTCTTTGTGCACCTGCTGGGTGCACTCTCTCTGGACTAGATATAGTATTTGTGGGTGGATCAGTGAGGTCCCTGGGATTTTGAGACTGCATGGGAAATGAATGGCCCCATTTACTTTAATAGGATGAAATTTAGTTGAAT
The DNA here is from genome assembly GCF_045843805.1 of Urocitellus parryii. Lineage (NCBI taxonomy): Eukaryota > Metazoa > Chordata > Mammalia > Rodentia > Sciuridae > Urocitellus > Urocitellus parryii. The sequence goes on from NC_135536.1 coordinate 129,597,133, forward strand.
AATGTGCTTTATTTTAACAGGTTGGCAAACTGGCAGCCTGTCACTTCTTTTGTGGAGCCTGAGAGCTAAAAATGGTTTTTGCATTTTTGAGTGGTTAGGGAAAAATCAGAAGAAAAATAATATCTTGGGATAAATTAAAATTATATAAAATTCAACTTTCAGTTGGCATAAATAAAGTTTTTATGGGATCACAGCCACATTAATTATTTTATGTGCTATCTATGGCTGCTTTTGCTCTCCTGGTAGATTTGAGAAGTTGTGACGGAGACTAAATGGCCAACAAGGCCTGAAATGCTTAACTGTATTGTCCTTTATAGAAAAGATTTGCCATACATGAATTATCCTTCCCACAACAGTAATAAGAGAGGTCATTTTATACTATTGTAACATTCCCCTTTTAAACAATGGTACTGTTTTCTCTTCTGAAATAGTTCTTACCTCTGGGACGACAATAAAAGCACCTGTCATTATTGTGAGCACAATATTAATTCCAAATAACCATCTCAAGAATATGAAATAGGAGGCCACACCTGATCCAAAATGACCTAGAGAAAGATAAGACAATATAGTCCTTTTATGCTCAATCCTCACGGTGCAAGAAATCTTCATAAAGCAACATTAACTTTTCCTGTTATCCTCAGGGTATAGAGTAAAAAAAAAATGCTATACTTGCACATAAGAACATTCCTCCAAATGGTTACTTAGATGGGTCAAGATGAACATGAATAGTTTTATATTAAGAAAAAAATCCTTAGTTTACCAAAAATAATAATTTCCCTAATGACATATTCATCTAAAATGCCCTATCAAATTTACAATAACAAATGTATGTTAAAAAGTGTGAGCATCTTTTGAGAATTTGATAAATTTGAGGTCCTTTGGAGAATTCCAAGTATTTTTCTGAGGGTCCTTTTGGCTAAATTTTAAAATAAAAACCAATTTGTTAGATGTTTACAATTGGGAAAACCAAGTGAAAGATTCATGGGAATTCTTTGAAAATTTCATTTTACAAATCTGTAAAAGTTCTTTGCAAATACATCTCACTTTAAATTTAAAAAGTAAGAAATTGCTTGATTCCATTTAAACATTAAAAATATTTTTCCACTTTTTAAAGCTAACTTTAGATTTATTTTTATTTTTTAAAAATATTTATTTCTTAGTTGTAGTTGAACACAACACCTTTATTTATTTATTTATTTATTTTTATGTGGTGCTGAGGATCAAACCCAGGCCTCACCCATTCTAGGTGAGCACTCTACCGCTGAGCTAAAACCCCAGCCCTAGATTTATATATATACATATATGTATGTATATATATATATATATATATATATATATATTAAACATTTCTTTTTAAAAATATTTTTAATTCAATTTTAAAGTAAAGGAATTAAACTTACTGTTTAAAACAATTGAATCAATTATTCCAGCAATATTTATGTAGTAATTTAGATTATAATAATTATCATATGCTAAAGGTCTGTATTTCTGCTTCTGATTTTTTTTTCTTATTACTTTGATTTGTCATTAAATTTCTGCACTACGCTATACTCTTTGGATTGTTTAGCTTTTTAATGTATTTTTAAGATTTTGGTCACAAAACTTCATTTGTATTTTTCCTTCAAATTTTTGTTTAATTGATCTCTTCAATGTTTTTCTTCCTTATAAGTTTTGTGATTATTTTGTCAAATACGTAAAGCAATACATTGAGACTTTTACTAGAATTGCATTAAACTTGTAAATTAATGTTAGAACTCATAATCTCCCCAATATTAAATCTTCTTATATCTCCTTATAGAACTTTTATATTTTATAGTCCAATATTACAGTTTCCTTTATTTCAGAATTATTACCAACTTTATTGATAGAAGTCTATGTGTGTTGTGTTATTATGTGTGTGTGTGTTTAAATGTGATTTTATTTACTTTTTTAGCATATTTTCTAAACACAACTATTTCTATGAAAATGTGATTTTGTGTGTGTGTGTGTGTGTGTTTTGCAGTTCCTTACATTACCATCTTATTTATCCTCAGAGTTTTTCACTTCATCTTTGGTGGTTTGATGTGTCTGATTCAATGAACTGGGAGAGAACAAACAGAGCTATCTTGGAATGTAGCAAAGAAGCATGGGGATTATTCCTGTCTTGCTGGGGACAGACCAGGTCTTCTTGCTTTGCCCTGCTATGCAAGTCTCCCCAGCTACACACTGTGGGGACTGGCACACACCAGACTATTCCCAGGCTGTGGATTGATGACTGATCCTGCATCCCTGACCCCTTTTCCAGGTGCGATTACTTACTTTCAATTTTCTTTATCCTCATTTCCCAGGGAATGAAGATGACCACAAAGTTACAGGCAAGACGAGCAAATTTCCTCCAGAGCTAAAAAGGAGACGACAGGATTAGAGAACTTCCTGTAGCACTAGGGTCCTAGCTGGAGGAGGGACTCCCAGACATACCCTTTGGTACATTTAATGATGGCTTCATAGGCCATTAAGCAGCTCTAGGACCAAAGTAGCACTCTTGTCTTTCTCTGTGCTTCTGACCAGATGAGTGGACAACTGCTCTGGGCTCTAAGCTGTGGTGTCTGCGTTGAGATGCATACTCTTTAAGGATGTAGCTCCTCTTGTTTATAGCATTCCTGATGCAGGGATGAATGTCAGACTTCCAATGATGTCTAAAGGCACCACTTGAACCTGCCATGGACCTAAGGTAGCTCTGGGAGTGGGGACCAGAAATCCATACAGCTAACACAATCACCAAGTGACCACACCTGTATTCTGTTTAAGGCCCAAGAATTTAGAGCCTACTGTGAAAATGAGCCACACCCAATATGTGTTTTGTATCTTGAGCAGGGTTAGTTTCCCAGGTTGAAGTTGTCAGGAATAAGGTCTAGAAATTTATCTTGTGGATTTAAAATGCAATTGTTAAAAGTTTGGAAAAAAAATTTTTTTTTTCAAAGAAGAATGAAGCAAAATGTGTCCTGACACTGGCTGTGCTCTTGGACAAAGTTGGCAGGTTGTGCATTTTAACACACAAACAATCTTGGTTTGTGTTGGAAGCAAATGATATCATTGCACAAAGAAGGGTTACAAATGTGATTACCACATTCTGAACTGTAAGACAGCACACGGTCCTGATACAGACATGTATGATAATGTCATTCTGGATGTGTCTGCTAAGGCCAGACGGCTGCTTGGAAATGAAAATCTGAATTTTATCAGAAGCTGGAATTGTTCATCTTCTGCTCATGATTCCAGAGCCAACTCAAATAGGGCCACTCCCATGAAGCTGTCACACAGATTTTTCTGTAGCCAAAAATAAATTTGTCCTGTCTATAAACTCCCTAGTCTGTCTTATAACATTCATCATGCCCTACCTTGCATTACCTGTATTTGGTTCGTATGGTTTATCTCCTCAAGCGCAAAGAACAAAATCAGAAAACAAAAGGTTTTCTGATCTCTGTCCCCAATAGTGTTCAGAGTCACGGGCTCTCAGACATCTTTTAGCAAGAAGTTTGGGGTTAGAAAGTGTTTGGGTCTGTGTCCTGCTTTAAAATATAAAGTCTAGCCAGGTGCATGCCTGTAATCTTAGTGGTTCATGAGGCTGAGGCAGGAGGACTTCAGTTTTGAAGCCAGCCTAAACAAAAACGAGATGCTAAGCAACTGAGTCCCTGTCTTTAAATAAAATACAAAATAAGGCTAGGGACATGGGTCAGTGGTAGAGTGCTCCGAGTTCAATCACTGGTACCCCCACCCCAACATTTGGTCTAGGAAACAGGCGTGGCAAGCCAGAGACCTGAGTTCTAGCTCCACTTCCTCATCTCTCTTACTCTGTGCTGCTGGGGAAGTCATTCTCTTTCTTTGGGATGCTGCTGGCTCATTTGTATAAGGAGCAGTAGAAATCAATCAGTGGCTTTGCTTATGATATTGCTTGAGAATTTCAGTACATGAAACCTGCAAAAGCAGGACAGCTTTAAATGTAAATTTATGATCATCTTTAATTTAAATTTTATTAAGAATATGTTGTTTCAGAGAATTTAGTGAGAGTATATTTATCAAATTTTCTGTTAAAATAAACTTTTTAAAAATACGATACTCAACATTGATGCATATGAGACCAATAAATTATTGCATTGTGTGAGACAATGCTTATGAAAAAGACTCTTGGAAAATAATTTTTTAATATTTACCAAGAGCCAAAAAAAAGGGATTATAGTCTTTTCTACAGGCATCCCTTAAGAAAAAAAATTTAAAAAGAGGAAAAACTATATGCAAAGATTGTCTTTGCAGAGTTATTAATAATAATGAAAAGTAGAACCAATTTAAATATCTACTAGCAGGCAAATGATTAATTAAACTAATATACACTTATCTGATAGAATATTAAACAGTCATTAAAAACGGTTAAGTCTAAAAAGGACCATAAGCAATATAGGTAAACTTTAAGTATTAAGTGGAAAAAGTAGCAAAACAAAAATGTGTGTAAGTTACAATTACTCTGAGGTGAAAAGGACATATTTATGCAATGATTGACATATGAGATTTTTAAAAATATACTATATTAGGGGTGGGGGCCATGGAAGTGATTTTTTGTTTGTTTTCTAAAAAGATATATGAAATATCTTTATAAACATATTATTTTTAAGGTATACTAAAGTTTAGTTTAAATAATTGCTTGAGACTGCTTGGGGAAAATAACAATCAAAACCCTTCACACTATATTATAAAGTGAGAGCTGGAATATGCCTCTCTCATTTCGAGGGATTCAGTGATACAACTGTACACAGTGACACAGCAAACAATACCTACCTGTGTGGATGGGGTTAGGTCAGAATGGACACTAGATTATTCTCACAGGGAAGTCATCTTTTCCTGATGATCTTAGCTTATCGGGGTCACACAATTAGTAAGGGATGACATCTGGGACTAAAATCGAATTTGGGGGAATTCAGATTTTCTGGCTCATCATCCTGCCCTACACAACCTATGTCCAATGGCAAGTGCAGCTTCCTAGCCCTGGAGACCCCAGGAAGGGATGGCTGTGCCCATGTGCCTGTGCTTTACCTCTGCACCTGCTGCTTGGTAGCCTCGGGTCCTGGTCAGCCTCCCTTCAAATTTCAGCACAATCTCCTTTGCTCGTCTGAGAAAAGGGAAATGAGAGTGAACACAATTTTATCACCCAGTTTTTGAAAAATATGTGAAGATGTAATAGAAATGGATACCAAACCTGCAGGGTAGGATGCTGTGGGAGGGTGGAGTTAAACTAATATTTCATTTCCTGACTTTTGTTAACCAGAAAACTCCTTCCAATTGTTTTTCTTTAGCACTTAAATAGATGAATTAACCTAAAATGATGAATTCATGCCAAAATTAGTTAAATTGAATTTCTTAAAGTCCTTCTCTGATTCAGGAGTTTGGCTGGGAATCACTAGCTTTGGAAATCTGTAGCAGGGTGGAGTATCTTGGCTTCTTCAACCTATCAACCTTTCTCTTTCAGTCAAGTCTTTAGAAGTGATAATCAGACCTGGCTTCAGAGAATTGGCTTCAAGAAAAGGGTGGTGTTTGGTTAACGAGAGGAAAATGTTGTGTTTAGATAGCCAGGAGCAACCTGAATCATTCCAATCAAACTATTGACACATTATTGATCATTTTGTTGAGCTGGTGTGATTTCTCAATTTAAATGTTTGAGTCATAAAAATATAATGAATTCCTTGGAATAGCTGCTTAAGTTCACAATTAAATGAGCAAAAGGATTAGAAAATAAATGTTAGTCAAAGCAACTTAGATAGATATATGTGACTCCAATGCAGAGATCCTCCTTATCTGGCTGTCAAATACCCTTTGCTTAATTGCACTCAGTGATAAAGAACTTAGTTCTTCAGAATCAGCCAGTTTGCCAGTTTGACAAGTTTACTCATTGGGGTGTTCTTTTGTGTGTCTTCCAACAACCTCCCAGTAACACCCACCAGTTGTGAGTCTTCCCTTAGGAGACAAATGCAACTAGACAGCTCCCTTTTCCATATCCAAGGTGACTCTCCAAAACATGACCTAATCTGAGTACTGGGTTTTGGCGTCTGCCTTCTCAATGCAATGTCCTCATTATCATAGCTGATCCAAGGGACTGGCTTCATTCTGGTCAAAATAAGAAGAGCAGATAAGGGTGAGGTTGATGTCCTACTCCACACCAGGACCATATTGGGGGTCATCTTCAATACAGTTGCATGCTAAATACATCTAGAAGATGAGAACCCATCCAAGTTAAATAATAATTTATTTTGTGTATTTACTTATGATGTTTTTCCTGCAAACATTTTCTGTATACTTGTTTTGGATTAAGTGCAGTAGAATACATGTATAAAGCATAGTCAATGTCCTGGAAGAGTGTGTCACTTAGAAAGGATTAAAGATCTAACTATACAAAGAGTGGAATAGCATGTGCTCTTTCCGGGGGGGTGATCAGGTGCAGAGGTGGCAAGGAGGGGTGGATCTGACCTAGGCTGGGTCATAGAACTATGTTGATCCCAGCCATCTGACCACTCAGTTCCCTTCAGGGGAAACAGGAGTATGCCATGTCCTCTGAGAAAGTGGCTTTTTATCTGTGTTAGATGATACACCCTTAATTCTCACACAGTCAGGGATCAGTGCTTTCTGTAGCTTCCACTCAAGTGCCTCGATAAGCCTCAGCAGGTCCCATTAGTGAGGTGTTGCTCCAGTAGCTTCTTAAGGTGATGGAAAAGAGATGTGTGTGGCAGGGGATGAGAGATGGAAGTGCTCAGAGGGCAAGCTGCCTTACCTTTGGCTGATGCATGGCTGGCATTAGCCTGCTTGGAGTCTTGCTGAGTCATGCAGCCAAGCATCATGGTGGAAGTCCTGGTTTTATCTTTTGTTTCTGAAGTGCCTTGACAATAAAGCAATACTTTTCTCTGTTCTGGCCTTAAGGTTAAAAAAGCTTAGTTTCCTATTATATAGGTAACAATTAGTCATCATTTCTAAATGATTTTTTTTAAGTTGTAGTGAAACATATGCTCTTTTTATTTTTTAAATTAATTTCTCCAATGATCACTTTGATAAAATTCCTGTGTTTCAATATCATGGAACCCTGGACTTGATGTCAGAAGAAAATCTTGTTTAAAGCTTAATTCTTGCACTCAGAAGCCATGCATAGGTTAATTGGTCTTTTAACATCTCTGAGTGTCAATCTTCTGAGCTGAAAAGTGAACATAGGGCTATCTTTACCTCCAAGAGTAGAAATGATGAGAGCTGATAAAGGAGAATTAATTGGAACCTTCTGAGGGTGCAAACTATGGATGACTAGTTAACTTTTGCAGCCACCTGAGGGGCAGGTTAGTCCAACTGGAAGAACAGTGCGTTGAATGGAATCCTAAGGAAAGAGTGATTTACTTGATGGGAAAGTGTAAGCTCTTTAGATGGTAGGTATGGAGAGAAAGGAATGTCTGGTTGGCATCTAGAAAATGGCATTAAAGAGCAAGGTGTGACAGTGGTTCTGTCCACACAGTGGTTGCCTGATGGCCAGGGTGGTGACTGCTTTGCTACAAGGGTGCTCTGCTAGTTCACAGTAGCTCATTGGCATAGGTGATGGAGGCCATCCTACTAGTTCCCCTTGCTGGGATCCCTGGCATCAGCATAAGCAGTCATCAGTCACTCTTGCTGCCTGCCCGATACAGTGCAATTCCTTCAAGGGACTGCTGTCCCGTGGTCTCAAACTTGAGTTTGTGCAAGAATCAACTTGAATGCATGTTTAGAATACCAGGGAAGGTAGAGGTGTAGCTCAGTTGAGCATTGACTATCCTGTGAGAAGCTCTAGTTCTGAGTGAAAGCTCTAGTTCTAGCATTGGAAGATGAAGGGAGAAGAGGAAGTGGAGAAGGAAAGGAGAAAGGAGAAGAACAAGAGAAAGAGGAGTCAGAGGAGGTGGCTGCCAAAACGGAGGGCCTTCCCCCACAGTTTGGTTCAACAGGTCTGAGGGCAGCCAGGGTCTTTGAGTTTTAAATAGCACTCTGAGAATTTAGCAGTTGACATTTTTGGGATTATTTCTTCGGGCTATTCCTTGTTAACACTTCAACTTTACTGATGTTTGGAGAGACCAAGAAAAGTTTCCAATATCCAATGACTAGAGATTGACAGATAGTATTTGAATTCAGGAAATCTGTCTTTGAATCCTTAGCACTTAACTATTATACAGACACACTTTGTAAAACGACTCTTAAGTATGATAATATGGCTTCCCATGGAGATTATTTCCCCTCTAGGGGAAGTAATAGCAAGGAAACTAAAATGAACATCTCTTTTCATTCTGACTTGTACCTGTCTCCTATAAGTTTGGAGACAATATTAAAACCTACTGTTGGAGTAGAGGTAGAAGACCAAAAACTTTCCACCAACACACACACAAATGACACATATATATACCCCATATAGACACCCTTCCCCCCAACACATACCCTGGCTACATGGACCAGGCAGACCCCTCAGACACCTCTGTGATTTCTCTGGGTCAGGTCAAGAGCCACCAGGGCACCTTTCTCATGGGGATCTGTCTCCTTGTTTCCATGGGCAGGGACTGGAGGCTTACTGGAAAGTATATTTACAGTAACTAGTAACTGCTGTTGAGGACCTTACCTCAGTGCTTTTAGCTTTTGTCCCATGGTCCAGGGCCTGCAGCGAATATTTGCCATGAGATCTTTCTGGAACTGTATATTCTGGAAGATTTGTTCCGGATCATTGCTGTCCCCTGTTTCATCAGCATTAAAGCTGTCATCCAAGTTACTGAATGGATCAGGGCATTAAGGAGGAAATCTGATTAGTAGAATTGCTTCCAGTGAAGATCATCTTTCCTGGGGAAAGTTCAGCATCTGACTGCCCCAGGGTTAACTGTATGAAGTGTGTGTGTAAGGATCCATGAAGGTGGAGAGAGAATTTGGCAGTGTTAGCAGCCCACTTAAACACATTTCTTAGATTCTATTACTTCTGAGGTCAGTGAAAGAGAAAAATTTCTCAGGATGAAATATAATATTGGAAAAAATAGAAGGGAGACCAATGGAGGAGAGGAAGATAATAGGGTAGAGAAGAGGGGAGGGAAAGAGGAGGTACTGGGGAATAAGCTTGATCAAATTATTTTATGTGCATGTAGAAATATGTCATAATAAATCTCACTATTATGTATAATTATAATGAGGATAAAAACCATCAGAAGACACAAAAGGAAGCAAGAGGAGACTTATTTATATGATGCAATTCCCGAATAGCAGCAATTTTGGTAGACAAAACAATTTTTTAATAGGATCATTGAAATAATTTTGGAGATTTCTCCTTAGCTCTCAATTCTGCAGATGAAATATATAAATGTCAAACTTCAGTCACCCAAAGACCCTTCTCTGCCCTTCCACTTTGATTCATTTTAAACCTGAGATAACAGAGGCAGCAGTTTCCATGAACAAGAAATTAGCTAAATGAGTGTATATGAGCAAAACATGTCAGGGAAATGGTTATTCTCTAGAAGAACAATATTTGATGTGTAGTGAGGTTCATTTCCAGTAATAATTGATATGCTAATCCTAATGCAATCTTTTCAGGAGATGAAGATTCTTCTGTAGCTGTTAGAAAATGTTTTCTTTATTATTTTCATTCATATTGTTTCTGCTTACTCAATAGAGAATTTCCTCCAATTTCTCTAAAGTAAGTGGAGGTCATAATACTTAACAAAATATTCATTATAAATATTTAACAAACTCAAATAGCACTTCCACCCACTTCTAACTATTCAGACGCCTTTTCCAAGAAACACCTTATTTATTGAGACAGATGTATTATCTGCTTTCTCTCAACGTTGCTGATTGAGTAAACAGAGAACAAAGACAAAGCACATTTATGGAACTGGCAGCAATAAAGCCAGTCTGGGATACAGGTTTTGGGAGTCTGATCCCCTCATCGAGAACCAGCAGCTTAGAACCATCTCTCCCTGTTTCCTTGGCTCATGTTGCCATCTTAGTTGTATGAAACCTGTAGAAATAAGTTTCTGAGTTTGTTTTGAAGAACCAAGCACAACCGAGAGAGATGTTGTCCCTGTCTTAGGTGACACAAACATGCATCCCTTTCTCACACACCTGCCTCTTCTGCCCAGGTGATGAAGGGGACCTACTCACCTGAGCAGCAGGGACTCCTGGTAGAGGTAGTGCTGGCTGGCATTTCTCCTGATGCTTCTGTAGCGCTGGGATGCCCTTGAGGCTTTCATGGGAACCGACCTGCTGCCTGTGATCCCTGATGTCAGCCAGGGAGCTAGGAAGCTGGCAGGCAAGGGTCTGTTGCAACTGGAGGTTTCTAAACAGGAACTGCAGAGTTGCTCTGTCCTCCCCTTCTCAGGAGCAGGATTGCCTGCCTGCAACTGGCGCTGGGAGCAGGGGAGAAGCCAGAGGCTGATCATGCATATATAATGTTAAGGTGGCCGGAGAAGCACTGATTGGCTGGAGTCTGGGCAGCCCAAGGTGGGAAGCTTGGCCAGGTGATCTAGGGATGACTTGCACTCCCCATGGAACCCAGCCATAGCCCCTTGTACTCAAGGTTTTATGGTTTGCAAAACACTCTACATCTATTACCTTGGCTGGCGTTCATTAAACACTTAAGGAATACGACAGACAGGGCTTAATTTCTCCATCTTTACCTCTCAAGAAAAAGGCTTAGAGACAGCAAGGATCATGCCCATGTTCACATAGTAGAGTCCAGGAGAGGTATCATCATGGCTTGGTTTTAATTTTTCCTTTTTGACTTTTTTCTTTTCTGTTTCATTCTATACACTCTCCCCACCGCCACACTATTTGAAAGTACATTGCAGAAATAATGATATGGCCACCCCAAATACTTGAGCATGGTGTTAACAATAATCAAATTAATATATCATCATGTTTTTATGTTTATCAAGTGCTTTTAGCTTTTGTCCCACGGTCCAGGGCCTGCAGTGAATATTGGCCATGAGATCTTTTTAGAACTGTATATTCTGGAAGATTTGTCCCAAATACCTGAGCATGGTGTTAAAAATAACCAAATTAATATTTCATCATGTTTTTATGTTTATCAAGTGGGGTCACATTCACGAGCATGATGACCCTCTGAGACTGAGTCTAAGGGAAATGAAGGAATTTCCTAGTTTCATGGTAAGAAAGAATATGAGAGAGATTAGAGATCCTGTAAAACAGGATGCCTAGCCCATGCTCATCCTTGGGGCAAACGTCAGTAGGACCACTTTCCTTTCCCAGCCACAGGCAGAATGGCCCCCTGTTCCATTGTCACTTTTGGCTTCCCCTCTTAGCCATGCACTAAGATTCTCAGTCAAAGACTTTACCCCAAGTCCAAGACCTGACTGTGATTTCACAATATCAATCTCTATTTGCTAGTTACCATAAGAAGTGGCTTGTTTGTAGTAAAGTTAATTGTAGATTTGTACCAACTGAGTGGGAAGTGCAAGAATGAGAACAGAAATGTCTTAATGCATACACAGTATGCACTAAGAACTCAACAAAGGGGCGAATTTTTAAATTACTGAGCTATTTACCAGACAACAGAGCAGAGAGCAAGTCCATCAGCAACTTCAGGTGTGGGGAGAGACTCCATTTATTCTATCCTCCATTACTTGATTAACAACTCATTAGATAGTGTTGTAGGGGACAGATGAAGCAGAGCACTGAAGATAGCAGGAAACAGTTTTATTTTACTGCAGTCAGGTTCAGAGGGTACCGTTTTGTTGTAATCAATTAATCCCCTGAACCCTGAGTTCAGGTAGTTTCAGAACTTTATACCCAGCGTGTAAGGGGAGGGGCTCAGAAGTTAATAGTCTGCAGAATTTCACATGAAAGCAGCCTTTTCTTTTAGTGTTCTGGGCAAGTTAACCCTTCAAGGACAGTGCCTGAGAAGGAGAGAGCTTCTTCTCCCCTTTCTTTCCTCCCCTGCCAGCTGTTACTAGGGAGCCCAACTGGTAACTTTTCTTATCTTAGAAATGTAGACATCTCCGTGAAGCTCCGTCTCAGGCCAGAGGCCTTGTTAAAAGATCTGTCTTTTTTTTTTTTTTAAAAATCACATTTTGCATTTGCAAACACACTTTTCCAAACTACAATACTGGATAAATGTTTGTGAAAAACTAAGGAAAGGGGAGTTCAGCATCTGGAGTGCAGATCTCTTCCAGGTCAGTGGCCAAGTAAAATACAGCAATAGGAAAATAGGAAGTTTAACTACATTGAACTCTTTTTGTAGAGACTCTTGCTGATAGTTCTAAAATCAATTAAGGTGAAGATTTCTGGAGAAGCTTAATTAAGTTTTTCTGTGGAGGAGGGGGTGCCACTACAATAGCTCTTATTATCTGTTACATGAGCCAGAACCCCAGCCCAGGACCCTGGGGTACAGGGGCTACCAAGCAGGTGTTCAGATCTAGGGCACAGGGCCTGGGAACAAGGCAGAAAGTCATGTGCTGGAGCTGACCTTGACTCAGAAACAGACCTGGGGGTCTTTGAGACCAGGTCATGTGTCAATATGCCTGAGGCAATTTTGCCTGATAATCTACTAAGAACACTGTTATAAAATATGTGCTTATCAAATGGACAAATGGCACTTACAGAAGAATTCTTTCTAGATCTACTGAGTTGTATCAGTTTGTTTTAGAGATCTTTACATATTTACATGGATGATTTCTAAACATTTCAAAGAATTTTAATTCTACTTTTTCTAAGACCCTGACTTAGAAATATTTACTTGAAATATTTTATATTGATCTTATGCATTTAAAGTATTTTGAGCATTTTTGTTTCTTCTTTTCTATATATATATATTTTTTTTCTCATATACATGACAGTAAGAGTGTATTTTGATGTATACATACATGGAGTATAACTTATTCTAATTAGGATTCGATTATTGTGGTTAAACATGATGGGGAATTTCATGGTCATGTATTCATATATGAACATAGAAAAGTTATGTCCAATCATTCTACTTTCTTATTTCCATCTCCCCTCCCTTCCCCTCATTCCCCCCTTTTAAAAAATATTTATTTTTCAGTTGTAGTTGGACACAATACGTTTGTTTTATTTATTTATTTTATGTGGTGCTGAGGATTGAACCCAGGGCCTCACACACACTAGATGAGCGCTCTACCACTGAACCCCAGTCCCAGTCCCCGTTCCCCTTTTTCTAATCCACTGAATTCTATTCTTCCCCACTACCCTTCTTGTTGTGTGTTAGCACGGGATTGGCTTATATATCTTTTGTGGGGGAAGGTAGAGAAAGATGATAGCACATTTCAAAGTACTATGGGGATTTATTAAAATAAGTGAGTGCAAACCCCGTGTTATTTAAAAAAAATACTTTACCAACAGGCCATTGAGTGAACATCTAGACTCTGCCCATTTCTTGAGCATCCATTTCATTCTCCCAGATATATTCTTTTTGCCATTGATTTTCTTCTGCTTTGAGAATCGTTTCTTTAGAGTTACTTTTACAGAAGTGAAATTACTGGATGAAAAGGAATATTATTTTAAAAATTAAATATCAAATCAATGTTGCCCTTTTTACGTTTATTTAAGTCAATGCATCTTATTATTGCTAAAATAGATTTTAAAAATTATTTTTACATTAAAATTACTTTTAATTGACACACAGTAATGCTACATGTTTATGCTATTTTGATACATCTATCTAATGTGTAGTGATCGAATTAGGGTAATTAGCATATCCATTGTCTGAAACATTTATAATTTCTTTGTTTTGGGAATATTCAAAATCCTTTCTTCTTCTGGCTCTTTTGAAATCTACAATAACTTAAAAGGAGTTTTTGACATGGTCACATTTGTCTGTGATCTCCTTATGATTTCTTTGGTCTGATGTTTTAAAATGCCCTTGCGAGTCTCCTTGGCCTCGAGTTGGTCATGTGATCAGGGTGAGGCTCTGATTGCTGCTCCTTAATCCCCAGTGGGAGAACTCAGCTTCACCTCTTCATTTCCTTTCTAGGTTTCTGCCAGTCCTGGCTCCAAAGGGCCAGGCAGAAAATGGGCATCCAGAGGATGCTGCCTTGTGGATGCAAGGAGATTAATTACTCTCCTTGCATTTGACTTCCTCTGGCAATTTGATTAGAAGCTTTAGATGCATTGGGTGATTTTAAGGTAAGACAGAATGTCTCAAATATGTCTATAGATAAAATGACTGAAAATCCCTCAAACACTTATAATTGGATTACTTTTAAAAATTCAGAAAGGATCTAAACAATGTCAAAATGGTCTGCAACTATCATTTCCCAGACCAACTGCTTCCAAGATTCATATGGTGGGAAAAGAGAAATCACACAGGGAGAGAGAGAGTGAAGCAGCAGGACAAGACTAATTGTACAGCATGTGCATCTCTTTGAATTCAAAAAAGAAAAAGAAAAAGGGGGAAAGGGAATACAATTTCGTTATAAATCCCAGAAGGTTTTAACAGAAATCATTTGATGGCTTAGTTTACAGGAACAAAAACATTCATTTCCTACATCATCAATTAAAGAATTTTTCCTCTTGCTAAGTGGATTCTATTCTGAGACATCAGCATCCCTGGGCACATCTTAGAGCATACATGTGAGTCCACTATGTCCCATCAGCAGTGCCAAGCTCCTGCTTCCTTCTCAAATTTTTAAATCTGGATTTTACAGGACAATTTCTCACTTCTGGTATATAGTTACATGGGTGTTATATTGTGTTGGCAAATCTGAGAACTTTTGTTTAAAGTTGGGAAATATATTTTGAGTCTGGAGAATGTTATGCTGGGAAGATACTCAAGAGTAGATTATTTCCAATTTTCTGAGCAACAACTGAATTAGTTGAGACTGAGAACAATTTTAAATTTAAAATTTTTTTTTATTCCTCAAGAAATCATATAGACTGGAAACCCTGCAGACTGGCTGAGATTTCCCTTATGTGATACTCTGTTCTTCATTTTGAGTAGTGAGTGATGGGTAAATGGGTTGGTGGCCATGGTTGCCCTTTACCACAGTTGCCCCTCACAGTAAATGAAGACCAGTTGTTGCCACCACAGCACAGTCCTTTACAAAGAGGAAGTGTTTTTACCATCAAGAAATGATAAAAGTTTGAACTGAGTGTTGTTGATGTGTAATGTTCAGGTGCATGCCTGTAATCCCAGCAGCTTTGGGCAGCTTCTTGGGTTTGATCTTGGGATTCCGTTCATAATAAAATGTTCTCAAGTGTACCATAATACATATAAACACTACTATGCTGATGTTTAGATGCAGAGAATATTCTGAGTATCACAGAGGTAGGCTGAAAAACGTCCCTTATGCACATTAATTAGTCACATTCGAATCCCTGGAACCTGTGAATATAACCTTGATTGGCAAAAAGGTGACTGGAGCAGGGAGTGTGTGTCTGCAGATGTGATCGAGGATATAGAGATGGGAAGATTTTTCTGGGTTATCTGAGTTGGCCCTAAATGCAGCTGCATGTACCTCACAAGAGGGAAGAAGCCAGAGATCTTACTATATGCAGGAGGGGAGGTGATATGAAGACAGAGCAGAGAGAGATTGGAAGGTGCTGGCCTTGAAGATGGAAGTGATACAGTCACAAAACAAGGAGGTGCCAACACTTACCAGAAACTGGGAAAGTCAAGGAAGCATCCTGCCCTAAAACCCCAAGAGGGAATGACCCAGGCAGCTTGTTATCTGGCCCAGCAATACTATCAGACTTCAGAGTGCAGACTCCTGGCCACCAGAAACCTAAGAATAAATTTCTGTTTTAAAACATGACAATTTGTTACAGCAGTACCAGTGAATAAATAGTTACTTTATCTATAAAAGGAGATTAATAATAGCATGTACTTGGAAGTGTTTTTGTAAAAATAAGATGAATCAATGAGTACCTGAAGGAAGCTTAGAATCGTGCTTGGCACAGTAAGTATTCACAAATGTCAGATAAAGCCAGGTGTGGGGATGCACACCAGTACTCCCAGCGACTCAGGAGACTGAGGCAGGAGGATAACAAGTTTGAGCCCAGCCTGGGCAACTTAGCAAGCACTGTCTCAAAATGAAGAACAAAAAGAGCTGGGATGCAGCACTGTTAGGTTTAATCTCTACTACCAGCAAAAAAACCCCCCACAAAACAAACAAAAAACCCCAAATCGGATATAATTATGAACGATTTATCTAAAACATGAGGCCACATAATTTCCCAACATCAAATGTTAAGTAGCAAATATATTAATGAAATATAACCTTTAATTCAAACTAACTGAACCTCTCAGCATGATCGGCACCTGCTTGTGTCACAGACCTCCATGACGACACCCCTAGACACTATCACTGCTCACCTAGCTTGTCACCATCACCTCCTGATGGTTTTCCTGCCTCTTTTGACAACCTTCAAAGACTACCCCCACCAACAACATCCCTTTCTCCTTTCAGCAGCCACAGAGTTCTTTGTAAAGATATAAGTCAGTTCAGGTCTTTTCCCTTCTAGAAAACTCCAGTGGCTTCTTTTCTGGGTCCAAGAAAGCCAAGTCCTGAGTAAGACCCTCAATTCCTGACAAGAACTGGCCCTCTGTTGCCTCCCTGAGCTCTTCTTCTGAAGTCGAGGTGAATAAGAATAGGTGCTTTGTAGTGTTCTGTGAGAATACAATGAATGCATACCAGAGAAAGCTCAGAAGAGTGCTCGGTGTAGTAAGTGTTCAGAAATGTTAGATATACTTATGATAGATTTAAGACATTGGGTGACTAATTGTGTTGGATTTATTTATTTGTGACTTTATTTTAAAATTTAAAATATGTCATATTTAAAAACATACTTAAAAAATGTCAACTCTCTTTCTGGTCCCGCTGGCCACATTGCTGTGCCCAAGCACTCCGAGTCTGGCCTCAGGGCTCTGCATGTCTGCTCCCTTTTGAAATGTTCTTTCCTCACATATTCAGTTGCTCCTACTTTTCCTCCTTCACGTTCCTTCTCATATGTTGTTTTTATTTGGTGAGTCTCTTCAGCATCCCTGGCTAGAAGAGCAAAATCCAACATTCTTTACTGGCAGCTTATAATATTAATTTTTTAAAATAGTACTTACCCCTACTAGATGTTAAATATTTATTCCTTGGGACTCTACTATTACAACACTACATTAAAAAACAAAAAATCAGTTTATACTTTACATCTTTCTTTTAAAAATGTAGACTTTATTTGTGTGAGTGAATGACAACTGAGTCTAACATTTACTCTGCTCCTCCTAAGAATCTAGCTTATAAACCAAAATAATCTGTTTGATGTGTTGCAATGAACATGGGATTGTTATAGTTTAGAACATAGGTATTTGTTTTAGTCTGATTTTTTTTTTTTTTTGGCTGCTGTAACCAAAAGACCTGACCAGAACAATTTTAGAAAAGTAAAAGAGGAAAAGTTTATTTGGGCTCATGGTTTCTCAATCCAAAGATGGCTGACTCCATTGCTCTGAGCCTGAGTGAGGCAGAATATTGAGGTGAGCAGGTGTGGAAGAGGAAAGCAGCTCAGGACATGACAAGTGGAGAGAGAGACTTTTCCTCTCACCAAGGACAAAATATATACACCAAAGGCACACCCCAATTACCCACCTCCTCCAGCCACATCCTACCTACTTACAGTTACACCCAGTTGATCCCTATCCAGGGGATTTATGCACTGATTAGGTTAAAACTCTCATAACCCAATCATTTCACCTCTAAACTTTTTCCATTGTCTCTCACACATGAGCTTTTCAGGGACACCTAAGCTTTGAGGTTTAGCTAAGTCATAAAATCTTTAAATACCAGTTCTAATGCTTGCTAGATTGGATTGCCTTGGAGATACTACTGCATACCCCTAAGTATTTTCTTACCTGCTAATGGAAATAACCTTGCAATTTTCTCAAGATTAGCAAAATTATGTATAATGGACCTAACACAGGGCCTGAGGTGTGGTAGGAGCCTAAAAACTGGCATTATGCCCATAATAGTAGTGTTATACTCCACCACAGAAGCGTGGCCAAAATGGTTTGGATTCATATGAGCTATTGTTATAGCCATTACTGTTATGACTATTGGCATTATTGTAACATCAGCATAAAAGCTTGGTTGGAATGCTTGAAATTAGTTATATTTTAAAAACTAACCTGATATGGAGACTTTTTAATAAATAACTGTTTTAGTCAGCTATTTCACTGCTGTGACTGAAAGATCTGACTGGAACAATTTTAGAGGAGGAAAAGTTTATTTTAGGTCTCACAGTTTCAGATGTTGGTCACAGAAGGCCAGCTCCATTTCTCAGGGCTCAAGGTAAGGCAGAACATCATGATGGAAGAGTGTAGCAGAGGGAAGCAGCTCACATGGTGAATAGGAAGCATAGACTCCACTCACCAGATAAAAATATATATCCCAAAGCCATGTCCCCAATTTCCACCTCCTCCAGCCATACCCTACCACTTCAATTACCACTCAGTTAGTCCCTGTTGGGTAATTAATCCACTAATTGGGTTGAGACTATTATAACCCAATCATTTCTCCTCTGAACCTTCTGGCATGTGTGTTTTTGTGGGCACCACCTCACATCTAAACTATAATAACAACATTATAAATATATTTATTAATTACATGATAGACACACTATCTGTGCTCTTTAATCCAGCTTCAAATACAAATAAAACTCTAAAAATGCCTTCCTGCTTTAAATAAGTTTGGACTGTATCCAGGGACATGTATAGAGTTTAACTCTGGGAGTTTGAACTTCCTGCTGCAGGTGTTGAATGTGGGAAGCAGCCTGCCCAGGCCCAGAGATACAGGGATTAGTTCCCAGAGCTCAGGGAGGCCTGCTGATTGGTGAGTGAGACTGTGCTGTGTAATTGAACATGTGGTCCCAGCCCGACTGCAGGAAGGATGAAATTTGTTAAGTGGTATCTTTCCTGAAGTTAAAAAGGGAAGACCAACTGTCACTGATTATGGTAAGGTCTTATTAAATTTCTACTCTACTAATTTGGAAACTTTGATAATTCAGACTTGGAAGCTATGATACAGAACAAAAATGTACAATGAAGTACTATCATTTGGAAACTTCACATTATAGCATTACTGCTAGATGATAGAGGCCTATCATTAATTTCATTACAATTTTTAATTATTTTTTAAATTGTATTTATTTCAATACAGTTTTTAATCTCCAAGAGTCATTTACTTGAAGGATGGTTTGGGTCACTTCTGGTATAGAGCTCAGAGTGTAAGAATAGCCCAAGGCACCAGCAAACCATTTAGGTAGTTGCAAAACACAGAGAAAGGTCCATGAGGACTATTTTTTTTTTCTGAAGAAACCCCTGGGGGAAGCAATAGGGATGGATTACAAAGAAATACCATTCTGTGATGCATTTATCAGGCCCATAAAAAACTAACCAAATCCTGGAGCAGAGAGCTCTCTATTGTAACTGAGAAGGGTGCCACAGTGAGAGCTTTTGAGACCTGTGATGTTGGATTGGATGACCACAGTTTCAAAGAGACAGCTCCTGTTGGAGCTCACTGGGACCATGCCCATGTCGCCTGCCTCCTGACCTCATCAGTCAGGAGTTCAGCTGGGCTGAGAAAGAGGACTGTCTGTTTTTCCTTGTTGGTTTAACCATATGATGCGCAATCCTGTAAACAAATTAATTTCCCCCAGGACTTTTGAAAGCATCCTAACTGCATTATCATTTTTCTGCATAAAGGAAGCTCAGCAAGAGAACAGCTATGGAATGGGCTTCAAATGATCTCCAAATGGCCATAAAATAGAGGTGGTGGTTAGCAGAGATGCGGGTGTGTGTGGGGGGGATTAATGAGGTTTTGTTTGCTAAAATTCAGGATTTGATTATTCTGAAAGCTGCATCGTCTCACCCCTGTTCTTTCTCCCTTCTGTCAGCTCTCTGCAGAAATCTTTTGAACTCTTGTTTTTAAAATTTATACTCCTCTCTTACTGTTAGTAGCCTCACTGATCTGGCCTTCCAAGTCAACCTCATCTCAAGGTCAAAGTAGAATTCTCAAACTTGGCTTATTCTGGGACAAGGTGATACAGCCAGGACAGGGGGTACATGTGAATATTTCAAGATGACAAGAAATGAATTTAGCATACTCACTCATTTATTCTCTCATCAAGCATTTGCTGTTTGGTACCTGATTCTCTGCACTTCCTTGTGGACTGACATGAAGAAAATTCCTGAGTCTTTCCTGGAAGTGATTTGATGCTTAGTGGATGAAAAACCAAGTGAGGACCACAACAAGGCCACAGGATTGCAGTGCTGTGTGGACACTTAGAGCTATGGAAGGGAAGGAGGAAGAAGAAAGTCAGGAGTATTGCTCAGTTAGGGACTTGGAATATAAGTCTCTATTCTGAAAGTACAATATGTAATGCATGATATATGTTGTATTGTGAAAATGTAATTATATGTGTGACTGATCTTCTATCTTGATTTTATGAAAAAAAAAAACCTCCTGAAGAGCATTGACTATAAGGAGTAATAATCAACTGAGAGGATCATAGCCTTGTTTCACACTTTTTATTAATCCTTCAAGCATATCTTTCTGGATCTTTTTAAACCCAATTGGCCAGCCTCAACCCTTCAGTGTAATCTCATATATTCTGACCTCTGTCCAAAATTTCCATGTGCTTAACCATCTTCTTAAAGGGAGTGATGTAATTGTGTCCACTTGCCAAGGTGCAGATAAATAGGCAGGCGTTTGGACAGGTGTCTCTCTGAGCTAGCCTTCAGTGTCTAGTGACTTTTGATACCAATAGTATGGAGTTGGGCCAAACTTCACAGGCTAAGGGCACAGTCCTCCACAAGACCACCCAAACTTTAGACACCAATCACAAGTTCAGGGGCTTGTAGGCCACTCTTACTTCTGACCAGCTGGCTTCAACTTCAGGGATTCCCTTTACCACTTGAGTTTCTATAATTCAATAGAAGAGGTCACAGAACTAAGGAAAGTGCTATAGTCACAGTCAGAGGTTTAGTACAGCAAAAGGAGACAAATTGAAACCAGACAACAAGATGAAGTCTGAGAAAGACATAGACTATCAATCACAGAATGGACTTGCTCCAGTGATATCATTAGCTCCTGGACAACGGCGATCATGAGAAACCATTTCAAATGAACGTCGGTCAACACAGATCATATCAGAATTCTGACTCTACAGTGAATAATTCATTGGATCTTCAGCCCACAACCAATCTTTCTTTAAAACCTCTGTGTCACAGAATACTAAGCCCAGGCCTGAGTCTCTTCAGACAGTAGAGTCATGATCAGGTATATTGGGGGATGGGTTATTGTATGGACCAGTGAGAGATTTATCTGCATGAAAAAAAAAATGGAAATTAGATGACTGGCAAGATTTCTGTCCCTTTGGAATGAGATCTCCACATTCCCCCTTAATTGTATAGTTGCAGTTCTAGAGGGAAGAACTATAACTCCTGGTTCCTTATAGTGTTTGTCTGATACTTAAGAATAAAAATAGTGCCCTTTTTGATCCAGCCCAGGACAAAATGCAAGTGGAGAAAAGTTTCTTCTTATAGTCCTCAGCCTTGAGACAGTAGGAGTAGAAAAAGAAACTTTCCCATTTGGGCTGAGTAGATGCAAAGAACTGTTTTAATGTGTGTTTCAAGAGCAAGGTCAGGTTGGGCATGGTGGCACATGCTTGTAATTCAAACAACAAGCTGAGGCAGGAGGATCAAGTTGGAGGCCAGCTTCAGCAACTTAACAAGACCTTGTCTCAAAAAACAAAAAAAAATTAAAAGAAATGGGGATATAGCTTAGTGGTAAAACACCCCTGGATTCAGTCCCCAGTATGAAAAACAACTACAACAATAAAATTAAAGAGCGCGGTCAGCACTTGGGAACTGAGGTATTCCAAGAGAAGCTGGGAACCCATTGTGGGGATTTAAAGGCCAACAGGCTTCCACAAGAACATGGAAGAAGACAGCTTTTGAAAGAGCCCAGAAATTCCAATTCCTTGAACCAGAGGACAGGACCCTTTCCCATGTCCTTTCATACTTAGACTTAGTCTGAGTTAGCTCTCTGTTTCCCCATCCTGCCTCTGGTCCCACTTTGGCCCCCACATTCTGACTTTATCTGACAATATCAACAAAAACTCATCATTATAACTGTGATATGATGTTGAAAATTGGTACTTCCAACAGCCATTTCTGGTCACTGTCCTTGTTTTAACTGATGTGTAATAAAGAATACATCTAAATTTTTCCCTGACCTGAAAGCATTTCCCCAGTGATAGGAGAGCATCTTTGTTATTCATGAAGGGCCATTTGGACCACACCTAATAGTTTATGCTAAAGAGATGATTCAGGATAATGGCTGGTCCTGCAGAAAGACCAACCCTGTGATTAGAGGGTGGGGGCTTTGAGCCAGGCAATATCAGCTCAATTTCCAGGGAGAACAGGGATTTGGAGATTGAATTTGAATGCATTGCTAATGATTCACACCATTATGCTTATTTAATGAAACCCCAATGGAAACTCTGGACACAAAACCTCAGCTCAACGATCCTGGTTGGTAATATTCTGTATAATGTCACACACTGATGTGCCATGAAGGTAATGCGTTCTGCCTCCGTGAGGATAGGGAAACAGAGACTGTGTGTCAGAACCTTCCAAACTTCATCTCAGGTGTCTCTTTCTCCTTTTGGCTGGTTCCAAATGATCTCTTTTTGATCTACTACAACTGTAATCATGAATCTCTGGCATTTTCGTTAGTTTTGTGTGTTATTCTGAAGAATCATTAAACCTGAAAGATTCATGTGAACCCCTGAAATTTGTAACCAGCTGGTCAGAAGTGAGAGTGGCCTGTGAACCCCTGAAAACATGCTGGTGTCTAAAATTTGGGTGGTCTTGTGGAGGATGGTGCCTTTAGCCTGTGAAGTTTGGCTCAACCCTGGGTAGTGAGTGCCAGAAACCACTGAACAAGGCACAGGTAGAAGCCCCTGATGTCAGGGCCACTCCACTTCAGCCACATTCTCCCAAGTCTTCTCTGAGTCCCTTTCACCACCTTAGTCTTCTCTACCTATGAATAATATCCCACTCCCTGGTCATACAATGGCCTGTCGCTGCATTTTTTTTTTGTTTTGTTCCTCAACTACAATAACACATTCAAACTCTTAATTATTCCAAATATTAGCCTTTTTCTATCCTCATAATTGCCAGTGTTGAACAGAATCCCATGACTGTGTTAGTCAGCATTACTGTGACCAATATGCACAACAAAAACAACTTGGAGGAGGAAAAATTTGTTTTGGCCCATGGTTGGTTCAGTCCACGGTTGGGAAACTTCATGGCTCTGGGCCCAAGTGAGGCAGAACATCATGGTGGAAGGGCCTGGCGGAGGAAGCTAGCTCAGGAGGTTGCAATAAGAAAGCAGAGAAAGCTGGAGTGCAAGGAGCCAGGGATAATATAATCCTCCAGGGCATGCCCCCGGTGACCGACTTCCTTTAAGTACTCACATCTCCAGTTGCCTACAGTTACCACTCATTCATCCATCAAATAACTCAACCCACTGATTGGATTACACCTCTCATAATCTAATCACCTCACCTCTGGATATTCCCGCCTTGTCCCACATGTGAGCTTTCAGGGGACACTTCATATCCAAACCATAACAACGACTGATTTCTGAAATCAAACTATTACAAGTATCTCCTGGCATTTCTGCCTTTCTGAACACTTGTCCCACAAAATCATAATCCAGAATCAATCTTCAGATATGCATAGCAGTCAAGTATTTGTAGCCTTAGTTTCCTGGTTCTATAGCAGATCACTAATACCTTATTGTCTGACCTCTTAGCAGATGAAGAATCAGACAGATAAGAAAGACTCAAGGATACCAGTGATGAAATTATGGGGTACTAATGTGTGTGTGTGTGTGTGTGTGTGTTTGAGTGTGTGTGTGAAGTGCACAACCTCATTTTACTTTCGAGACTCTGAGACTTAGTGATGATAAGTGACTTGAGCAAGGACAATTAAGATGTCTTCTACTATTTTGGACTTGAAGAAATTTGTCTTAAAATTTGAAAGCTTGAATTTTCCCTCCACATTTATAATTCCTAATTGGGAACAGTATTCCCTGTGATAGATCCTAGACCGTGCCTTGTTCAGTAGCAAAGAGTGGGTGAAAAGTATAACTGTAGAAAGTTATGTCAGTTTTTACAGGATTTCATCCTAAAGACATTACCCTCAAGACCAGAAAGAAAGGGTATCTTCTCTACTCTTTCTGTATACTGATCCTAACATTCAGCCTGTTATCCCTGTGTTTTCCATTACTATAAGAAATATAACAAATAACAGTAGGAAAGGTAGCAGAATACAACAGTTACTATTATGGCATTATTTAAAAATGTGGATGTGTAACCGATGTGATTCTGCAATCTTTGTAATGTTTTGAATAACCAATAAAAAAAATGAAAAAAAACCCCCAGTTTTCCATTACTATAACAAATACTTGAGACAATCAATTGATAAAGAGAAAAGGTTTATTTTAACTCACAGGTTTGGAGGTCCATGATCAGTTGGCCTGGTGCTTTTAGGCCTATGTCGAGAAGGAACAAACTCAACTTTCCTCATGGAGAGGAAGTGAAAGAGAGAAAGAGGAGGGGATCAGGGTCAAACACTTTTTTGGGGATACACCCGATTACTTGAATGTCTTCCTCTAGGCCCCTCCTTTTGAAGGTTTTACCACCTCCCCATAGCATTATGGGTGGGGGACAAAGCCTTTTAAACATATGGGCCTTTGGGGGACATTCTAGATCTACATTCTAGAATTGCCTTATTAAATAAACTGCTGTCACCTTTATCCCATAGAAATTACTTGGATTGAATTTCTCCAAATCTGGCCTAAACTCCTGAGGGCATCTGGCCCTGCCTTTGGCTCCACTCTTCAGCTAACCCTGATCTAACTAGGCAATCTGGATTCCCATCTGCCTGACACACAGGCCTCCTCCCAGATGCCTGTGAGTCTTCCCTATTGTCCTGGCATGATCTGGACAATATGATACTCAGTACATGCCTGAGCGTGTACCTCACCACCAGCAAACTCAGTGTGGGCATAACTGTGGGCATAAAGAATTCTTTAGCTCAGAATACTCGATCTGAATAGACTAATACTTTCCCAACCATCTTATTTTATTTGACTTGAGAAGACTTCTGAACATTTTCCTAGTTTAATGCTATCACTTTTTTTTTAAAATAGAATTTGTAAACAAATTTACTTTGCTTCATTAGAAGGCAGGCAAGCATTTTATGCCTACCTTCCTGTGATGAAGTTCCTGTACTTTGCTTTTCATGGGGGCAGGAAGCAAGGAATAAATAGACCATACCTGTTCCCTGGGGTTTGTCACAGGTGGGGCTCTGGTGTCCTAGCACAGAATCGTTCTGTTCTTTCAGCTATTTGATTGTAATCCAAATCAAGTTTGAGTCTTTTTGCCGTCCTGGTGCTTTTACTTGTTATGTCAAAATAGGAGAAATATAAATTCTTTGGAAGGTTCATTGACATGAAATACTGGAAACCATCTTTTATGTCTTGGATATGAGGTATCCCTCAAAAGCTCATGTGTGAGACAATGCAAGAATGTTCAGAGGTGAAATTATTACATTATCAGAACTGTAACCTAATTGGCAGATTAATCCAACGGATTGGACTAACTGGGTGGTAACTGTAGGCAAGTAGGGTATGGCTTGAGGGTTTATATTTCATCCCTGGTGAGCAAGCTTTTTCTGTTTCTGTATGTCAGGGACTGAGCTGCTTTGCTCTGCCATAAACTTCTGCCATGATATTCTGCCTTCCTTCAAGCCCAGAGCTGACCATGGAGTTGGCTGACTATGGACTGAGACCTCTGAAACTGTGAGGCAAAATAAACTTTTCCTTTTCTAAGATGTTCTAGTCAGCTACATTCATCACACAAGGCAAATTGACCAAAATACCATCTGTGGCTCTCACTTCCACTCTCTATTTCCATACCCAGGAATTTATTTCCTATGTTTACCCTGGTATCGGTAACTCCCAGATCTGATTTTCATCATGTGGCCTGGAGGTATGAGAGGTCCTTGGAAGCCATTCTAGCCTCTTTGCAGAATTAATTAAAAATCTCATGGACAGTAGTGGAAAAGCTTTGCTTCTCACATTTGAGTTCTGACAAAGCCTGGATGGTTGGTAAACAGAATTCTGATGGTCTCAGAATTGAGGTGAATCATTGTTCTTTCACCAAGACTTGACTGGTTTTCTACATTAAAATCCACAGTAGTCAAGTTTTGAATTCTTGTGGCTGAGAAAGTAGTATGTATCAAATGGTCCAGGTGTTCCCTTTATATTTATAGTTAGTCAGGGTTATGTAACCAGTTCTGGCCAACAGTATATGAGTGGAGTGATGCTGTTATGGTTTGAATAAGAGGTGTCCCCTCAAAAGATCTCATGTTAATTCAGGGATGTTCAGAGATGAAGTGATTGGATCATGAGAGCTGTCACCTAGTTGGAATAGACTGACTGGGTGATAACTCTAGGCAGGTGGGTGTGACTGGAGGAGGTGGGTTAGTGGGGGCATGCCCTGGAAGAGTTCATCTTCCCTGTGGCTTCTTACCCACTTCCCTTTATCTGCTTCCCTTCTGCCATGTCTTAAGTAGCTAACTTTTGCCACACCCTTCTGCCATGATCTTCTGCCTCACCTTGGACCCAGAGCAATGCATTCAGCCAACTATGTACTAAACTTCTGGAACCAGGAGCCAAAATATTTTTTCTTCCCTTAAGTTGTTCTTGTGGGGTATTTTGAGCACAGTGGTGAAAATATACACCCATTTTGGCAGGAAGAGTTTGGAACATCCATGCATAATATTTCAGTTTCATTTCCTCTACTATGACAATTAATTTTCTCTACTATGACAGCTAATGGAGATGCAGAATGATGGTATGTATCTCAGCCAGGGTCCTTGTGTGACTATGTGGGGTAAAGTTCCATTGACACTTGTTGGATATGACCACAACTGAAAAGTAAGCCTTTGTTTGTTAGGCCACTGGCCATTTGTAGTAATCTGATAACCACTGCACAGCTGAGAATATCCTAACACAACTCTGTTCCCCAATTGTTTGCTTTCTTTCTTGGCTACATAACTTGCTCCAGTCATGGGCTCATAAGATTTCATGGCTTCTTGGTGGTCTAGCCCATGTTATCTTTTTCCTCAAGGATCACCCGAGTCTTCTATTGCACGTGCCTCCCATCCCCTTCTCTACTGATGGAAAGAGCATGTGTATCACTTAAAACAATCATCTCATTAGCTTGTCTGCCTCCTCCCCTTAACTCAATGCTCCTTGAAGGTGGAGACCACATCTGATTCATCCAGTTTATCTTTTTGTCATAAGGATAACAAAGCATAGGCCATGGATTATAGCACTATGAAATGATTTTAAGCTTGTTGTTGATACATAACAATGGAAGGAGATGGAAAGCCAAAGAAGACCAAAAAAAAAAAAAAAACCTTTACATGAATAAATGTGATTTTCAGAATGTAAGAGAATTAACATCTTTTTTCAGAGAAGATGGAGGAAAAAACAGAGTGATGCTTACTGAAGAATACCAGATGGGGAATTAGGAAAAAAAGTTTTTAGATATGAATCCTTTGATTAGATATGAATCCTTTGATCCTGTGGCCCTTTAGGACACTATAGGCAGGTGGGGCAGGCTCTCTATGTTGTGGATGAGAAGTCAGAGGCTGGAATAGAAATTAAATCCGATGTTTCATTCTGCCATTGTTAGATGGAAAGATTCCAGGAACTAGGCTGTTTTCTAGGACTAGCATGAAGTCTCCATCTTGTGGCTAATTTCTGATCTGCATTCATTCTTCATATTCCTAAGAATATCAAGCAACCAAAAAGTCAATTTACAGTCCAAGGACTTCTGTGTGGAATAGAAGTCCTGCTTATCTTAATGCAGCAGGACAAGTTTCATCCACAGCCATTTTGGAAGGGATTTCCACTTGAACAGTGAACTGTGCAAAGATTCATTCTTTTACTCAAGAGAGGGTCTTTTCCTTATCTTTTCCAGCTTCTAAAACTATGTCCACTGCCCTCCTTGCCCTATAGTTCTTTTCTCTCTCTTCAAAGAGAGCAAAGTGGCTTCTTACTCCAGTTTTCACTTTGCATTATTCTGTTTCAAAACTCCCCTGTGCCTTGCTCTTAGAAGGTCACTCACATAATACATGATAATCTCCCATCTTAAGATCTTCCATTTAATCAAATCTGTGAAGCCACTTTTGCCATGTGAATTGATCTCCACAGATTCCAGGATTAGGACCTGGGAACCATTATTTAATCTGCCATGGGAAAGAGGTAGGGAGTGTTCCCGGGACCCTGGTATTCCATTCAGGCTGCATTCACTGGATAACAGCTAGGAGGTGCCATTAAGTTTGGCCTTCCTTCAGCTCTCATCAGCTCTCAGTGTGTATTCTGAAAAGTATAAACCCATTACTATTCCCCCTGACTTCAGTGATCTGCTCAGGAATGGACCATTGTGGAAAGATATTGGGCATCCTTGATCTTTTCTGCTCATTGCAAATACTTTCTAGAAGATGGCTCATCTTAAAAATATCCCTGCTTCTCATGAAGTAAATAGTGAACCCTTCACAATACTGTCTTTTCCAGTTTTATTAGCTTTTCTTGAAGGGCCACTCTTGTAGGAGAGTTCCTATAGTTATTTGTGACCTATTCTTTGTTGAACATTTCCTGTCACTGACAGTATGTGAATGGCCTCTATTCAGTACGCCCTCCTCATAAGAACTTGGGCACACCCTATCTGAACATGCTTTTTGGAGACTACCATAGCTTCATGGGCTATAGGATGGACTCTTTTTCAGGCCCTCCTTCTACCCAACAACACCCAGTGTGTCATCCACCATGGTTCATTCCCTCGGTTTTGAACCACATGCTGAATATGTTCAAGAGAGAAAACTCTGCCTTCATAGCTATTCTGAAAGTCAATTTCCTCTCTTTTCTCCTTTTTGTTCTCGTGTCCCTCTTTTTCTGGTGCTGTGGAGGGCTGAATTGTTTCTGGAGAGAATGGCAATTTCTCCATGTGTCAACTTGTTTTTATTTCCATGCACACTGGTGATCCTAGATAAGGTGACCTGAGACAAGATGTGCAACATTCTTAAATAGGAAAGGGTTTTGAAGGCCAGTGAGTTCACTATCTCGTCAAGGAAGGGAACACCTGTTAGAAACTCCCTGACCTACTGACAGCTTCCATCCATTATGAAGAAGGTGTGCCTGAAATTCATGGAATAAAGATTTCTCAGATGAAGTGAGGTCTTTAAAATGATCTCAGGTAGTATTTCTCAAGGTGAGATCAGTGGATCACTTGCATCAGAATCATCTGAGATGTTCATTTAGGATCCAGATGTCTGGGCCTTGCCCCCTGCTGACTCATGCTCTCCAGGGATAAAATCTGCATAAATGCCTGGAAGGGGAATCGGAACTACACTCCCATTTCAGGTAAATTATACTTGACTAACTGCCCTACCCAGTCTTCAGGTCATGTTGACGTTGACTTGATGTGTGTTATGCTTTCGCTCCAGAAAAAAGATGTACATGTACCTACACTGTTGCTTACTCCACCTCCCACCCCCTGCCACCCATACTACTAGCATTTAATTGGAAGAGTTAATGCCAGTGGTTTTATAAAGCCAGGGGCCTCCCAGAGTTAGTTTTCTCAAAATGTGAAATACAAATTGCTCATGGCACATCAATGTTTGGTTTGTCAGTCTTAGAAATGAAAGTGAAGAAACAACTCAAGTCACATGTTTTATCAATTGGAGATGTAATACTAATTATTATTTTAAAATTCCATTTCATGCTGAACTATTGTATCCTAAAATTAAGATATTAATATTATATTGTTATTATATAATATATTAAGATGCTCCCAGAATAGTGCTAGTGAGTTGGTATTGGCTATCATTCAGATAACAGGGTCTCATGTTTTCCAGGTTGTTTGTATTCTATTGGTTGTGATTTGCACTCATAAATTACTGTACTGAAACTAATTGATGGTGACAGTAATCAGGAAAGTGGGGATGGTTTGCCTGCAAAGAAGCCCATGACCCTAGGAATGTTTTTGGGAGAAAGGAATTGTTCTTTATCTTGATTGGATTGGTGGTTACATGAGTGTGTACATTTGTCAAAACTTGCCAAACTACACACCTAAAATGAGTGCCTGTTATCATATGTAAATGATACCTTGATAGTTGATTTTTAAATAATAAAAGTGTTTTAATATATCATACCAACTTATAACTAATTATTATAAAAAGTGACTTATTAAAGAATTTAATGGCTAAAATTTAATGAAAATACTTTAATTCTAGTAAATATAATAAGTATAAATAATAAAAGGGTCACCAGTAAACAAAGAGAAGGGAAATTGTATATACTGGGAGAAGTGAATTAAGTTGCAAGAGTAGTGATTTCACACAAGCAGAAGAGAAAGAACAAAGATAACAATGAATACCTGAAAAGTGGACTTTGTTGTTATTATGGATTCATCCACGTGTTAGTCCCATTGTGTCCATTGTGAAGTTTTCCGAAACATGTTATGAAATCTTTCAAGGGTTTGTGAAATTTTCCAAATGAAACGCAGTATCTTTGTTGAGAGGCAAATGAGGTTTTTTTTTTTGGGTTGCTGTTGTTTTGAATGAGCAAAAACTTTTTAGCTTAAGACTGATGTATTTTAGGACAAGAAATGAAGAGGTTGTTAAGTATGATGGCACGTCAGGGCCAGAGTTCTCCTTGCTCAAATGGAAAGTTCCAGAGCAGCAAAGGGAAGAGGCTTGAATTATCCATAGATAATTAATTAAAGTTGGAGACATCAGTATGAACTCATATTTAGCTTTGTATCCATGAATATTCATAGACATATGTGTATACACGTGTTAGTATTCATATATACATTCAGTCCTATGTATATGCAGGTTTTACACTCAGTAATTCAACAAACTACAGATAGAAAATATTTGGAAGAGCTGAACTTGGATCATGTAAAGACATCTTTTATTATTATTCCCTAAATAATAGAGTGTAGCAGCTATTCATATAACATGTACATGGTATAAGAAACTATAAATAAACTAGAGATGATTTAAAGAATTCAGGAAGATGTGCATAATTAGCAACCATGAGTCCTGCGTATGGGGTATGCCCCTGATACAATGGGATGAGAATTCCAGTTTACTATTAATCACCCTTTCCAAATCTGGTTATAGCAGCCTAATCATGAGAAAGATATCTGGCAAATTCCAACTGATGAAGATTCAATTCAGTTGGTAAATGGCAAATACTACATGTTTTATATAAAGAGCTTGAGCATCACAGATTTTGATATGCTCAGAAGATTTTGGAACCAATCCCCCATGGATACTGAAGGGAAACTGTATTTCTTTGCTTTGTTAGTTGAGAGGCACTAGATGTAATTGACTTGAGTAGCAAGTACATCTGGCACTCAGATCCTAGTTTCTAATACTATTATCCAAAAGGAAGAATCATCAATCAGGAATCCTTGAAAAAATGGATGATTCTATAGTGGAGGGAGAAATGTACAAGATGATCCAGAGCATCTTATAGTGCCAGAAATAAGGAAGTGCTTAAAATATAAACAACAACAACATAACACTCACAATGAGGGACACATGAGCCATCAGGAAACCAAAAGAGAACTAGTTTGTACAACAAAATAAAGTACTACTGAATTTTAACCAAAAGTATAAAGTGCACATATCAGTCCACACTGCCATATATAAATGGCTACATAAATAAATGGAGAAGAGAACCCAAATTTCCAGGGCAGAAGAATTCCAAATAATTATATGTAGATATTCTGATGGTTAATTTTATGTGTCAATTTGGAAATCTCATCCAACTTTTTGGATGAGATTAACATTTAAATTAGTGAACTTCAAGTAAAGTAGATTGTCCTCTATTACAAGGATATTTCTCATTTAATCTGCTGAAACCATAATAAAATAAAGATTTTGGTTTCCAGAAAAAAAGAGCAAATTCTCCAGCAGACTGCCTTTGGATTTCACCTGAACAATGGGCTTTCCTGGTCTTGAGCCTACCACCCACACTGAGAGTTTTGACTTGCCACCCTACAGAATTACATTCCCACTCCTTATAATAACTCTTGAGAACATGGACTAATGCAGATACTATGACTCAAGAAAAGTGAACAAATCTCCCCATGTCTTGATTGTAGGCTGTACAGAGCTACTTCCTTTCATAAAGCATGATATGGGAAGTTGAGCGAAAAGAACTTTACAGTGGAGAAACTTGATAACCACTGTCTCAGGTGAATCCAAGCTAACACCAGCAACCACTGGGGTCATGTTGGTGTTTGCCCTGATAGGAGATGATGAGAATCACAGTTTATCTCTGATTTTACTTTCCAAAATCCAGGAGAGCAGCCTGACAATGAGAAAAAAGATAGATAAATTCCAGTTGATGGATATCCTGTTAAACACCTAGCAATCCTCAGCAGTGTCAAAGTCATGAAAACATAGAAAAGACTCTCACAGCCAAGAGGATCCTGAGGAGACTGACAACTAGATGTAGAAAGGATATTGGGTGGGATTCTAGAAGGGAAAGGGGCTATTAGGCAAATACTAAATAAATCAGAATGAAGTGTGAACTATAGTTAATAATAATGCATTAATATTGGTCATTAATTGTGACAAATATACCATATTAATGTAAGATATTACTAACAGAGGAAACTGTATGTGGGCTGTGTGAGAACTCTCAATTTACTATTTCCCTAAAATTTCTTCTCTCAATAAAAAGTTTATTAAGAAAAGGAGGAGGAGAAGGAGACCAAATGAGGGAGCACTCCCCACGGCAAAAACAAAACAAAACAAAACAAAATAACTACAGGTTATATGCTACTAAGAAGCTGTGGAATTAGCCACAAAACCAAGGATAAACATCATACCTGAGAAAACAATAACTCAGTCATTGCAAATTTTAGGTAGATTATATTACTGAACACCACATAACAATGATGTACAATGTATTCAAACATATACTATTATTTCAAAATTATCCAAAATGTGGAAAAAAAGAAAAACAGAACTGTTTGTCCTTTCAGTGTTCCATGCTGGTACCTTGTCTAACAGGACTATTTGATTTTCTAGAAGATGGACTTTTGCTTGATTTACTATTTTCTGTTGATTGAGGCCAAGTCTCTGGAGTTGCAAGCTAACTCCTAGTTTTTGTCTGATGGAGATGCAAAACATGAACTAGTTAGGTAGTATGTTATTTTGGTATTTCTTTTCTAATATACTATATAATCCCTGTTCTCATTTTTCTTTAAATTATCCTGTGGATGCTGCTGGTTTCCTCACTGAGTTAAATGACTTATTAACACATGTTCCCTTTATGCTTATATGAGAGTAATATTTAAAATTTTTTGGAAAAACATGCTTTGACAATAGAAGGCATGTCTCAGTGGCTATTTTATGCTACAATTAGATCACCAATTGATCACTGGTGCATGATTCTGTATGCATGCAGTGCACATATCAGAGGAGCTACTTGGTGGTCAATTTTTCTATTTATTAAAACCTAGTACTTTGTAAACTCTATTTTAAACTAAAAACAAAACAAAACAAAACCTAGCTACAACATGGAGATAGCCACTGCTACTCAAATATGACTTGTTCTTGAATGCCAATCCATATACTCTTTTCCCCCCTTCTTAAAAAGCCATGATTTACCAAAAAACAGAAATTGATTCACTGTTCACAAAAATTGTAAACATTTTGATTATAATAAAATTGTGCCTGCCGATAACACATTTTTTTAGCCAATCCCACCAAGAGATTTGTAGCAAAGGATACCATTTTGCTTTTCCCTATTGATCCACCCTGGCTGCCCACAGAAAGGCTTTTGAGACAAAAGAAGACCTTTAAAAAGTTTTTATGACACCCGTGATCTTAATGTGATAATCGTATGGAGGCTCTTTCTGTCCTCTGACAGTTTCAGCCTGAAGCCTCTGAGCTGGAATAACAGGTGTAACGTGTTGTCGTATTCCAAAACCAGAGCTGCCCAGGAGCTGCTAAGAGATGGTAGTACTTGCCCCTGTGTCATTAGCTTGCCACGTCCCTCAGCAGGTGTAAGAGCAAGGGTTGGGAAGAGAACAGAGCCTTCAGAGTTGAAGCTGAGGATATGGCTTCTTAGTGCCCACAGAAAATGACAACTGCTCTAAAAGTCACTTGGAGAGATCTGGACATTCAATAATGTCTGGGAAATGTGTGGGGAAGAGACTCAATCCCCTGCTAGACTGCTGAGTAGGCAGGAATCTGGCTTTTGCCTGACCTCTGTGTGCACTTAAGCAAGGGAAATTGAGGAGGCAGACCACGGGACAGGCAGGGGAGCTGTCCTGGAATACTTCCTCCGTATGGTATCTGGGGTGGGTAGGTTCTTCCTTTGAAGTGGACACCAAGGGAGGTGCTGGGCTTCAGTCACCTCCAAAGGACTTCATTAAAAGGGAGACAGTTCAGGTAGAAGGAGCTGGGGGCTGACCAGAAAACATTAGGACCAGGGCATCCCTGCGGGGCCAAGAGCTGTGGAGGAGGTTTACCAAGAGGTTGAGCAGGAGTGATTCTCTCAAATAAAGAAAATGTGCCTGGGGGAGCCACCTGTAGAGTCTCCTGACACACATAGGACCCCCAAATAGTCATCCTCCTACATAGAGCCACGAGATACCTACAATGATACCAGTTAAATAAAGACTTTGCCGCCTCTCATTTCTAGCTCATTCTCTCCTGCCCAAAAGTAGAAGCAAAAGGGAGAGGGGCAGAGAGGAACCGAGAAGCAGAGGGGAACTGAGGAGCACAGATCATTCTGAAGTCTCTTGTCTTGTGCCTGGCTGGTTCTGGGGAGCAGAAGGGAAGCAATACAAGATTGTGTGAGTGACTGAGATTTAAAATGAACCACTAGAGTGGGTTTTTAAACATCACTTTGGTATCTGAAAGTGACTAAAAAAAAGCTATGGGATTTGCAAAAAACATCTAAAGATGAAAAAGAGAGGAACAATTAATCAAGTTTGAAAGCCAAATGCTAGAGAAAAACAAAAAAAACATTTCATGTTGTACCCATGTAATTTAGATGATTCAATAAATTCAATTACATCCGCTTAGAAGCATATTTCAGCAAAATAGTTAGTATCAAGATTGATCAAGATTCAGTTTTGGGCAAACAAATTGATCATCAAGAGCTTCATTTTCTCAAGGCAATAATTCACTTTCTTCATTGAAGAGGAGAGAGTCTCATATTGAATGTTTTTTAAAATCACTTCTATAGGTTGCACATGATCGTGAAGAAATTCTTAGACCCAAATGTTACTGGAGATCATTTGCCTCTACTAATATTATTGTTAAACATTTACGTAGACTTGCCTGTGTGGCAAGTAATATTCAAGGTATTTTGCATATGTTTTAGTCAGCTTTTTTGCTGCTGTGACTAAAAGGACCCAACCAGAACAATTGTAGAGGAGGAAAAGTTTATTTTTTAAAATTTTTATTTAATTAATTAATTAATTTTTATTTCTTACATACATGACAATAGTGGAATACATTACAATCATAATTATCCATCCACAGCACAATTTTTCATAACTCTGTATATAAAGAATGTTCATGCCAAATTATGCCATTACACATGAGCTCTCTTATTACTTTTTTTGAATTAAAATTCTTAATACACCTTTATACCACGATTTATCATATCTCTGTTTGCATATAAGGTATGTTTATTTGAGGGCTCATGTTTTCAGAGGTCTTAGTCCATTTCTTGGGGTTTAAGGTGAGGCTGAACATGGTGGCAGGAGAGTGGTGAAGGGAAGAAGTTCATACGATGATCAAGAAGGAGAGAGAGAGAGAGAGAGAGAGAGAGAGAGAGAGAGAGAGACACTCCACTTTCCAGATACAGAATGTATACCCCAGAGCCATGCCTCCAATTAACCACTTCCTTCAGCCACACCCCATGTGCCTCTATTACCCCATCAGGGATTAATTCACTGATTAGGTTGTGGCTATAACCCAATCATTACTCCTTCAAACCTTCTTGAACTGTCTTACATGTGAGCTTTGGGGGGACACCTCATATCCAAAACATGACAGCATATATTAATTCACTTGAGATTATATATATATCTTTTTCATATATATATATGAAAAAGAAAAGGTCTTTTAAGCTGTAAAATGTGACACAATTATCAAAGTGTATTACTGATGTTATAATAATAATCACTGCCAAAATTTTTCCTTGTTTCAGAAGTTAATTTGTGTTAATATGAATTGGAAAATAAAAAAAAACGTCCACAGTAGTATGTTCTTTAGAGATGATTTTCTTTTTTAAAAAAATATATTTTGTTGTTGATAGACCTTTATTTTATTAATTTATTTATACCTTGCGCTGAGAATCAAATCCAGTACCTCACACATGTGAGGCAAGTGCTCTACCACTGAACCATAACCTCAGCCCATGATGACATTCTTCAAAATAAACATGAATTATGAATGTGCATGTATGATGTCTGTAACTAGATTATAAAGCAAGAAAATAATTCTGGTTGAGAGGGAACGTATCTTACTCAGCATCCATCACATTGAGGACCCAGGGGTTGAATCTACATTGATGGGATTTCTGGGGGTGAATATGAACTCTTGACAATTTGTTTTCAGAAGCAAAGCCATCTGCCTAGGCTAGCCTGATCTCATGCCCTGGTGAAAGCCAGGGAGAGCGTGGTCCAGTAAACCCTCAGTCTTTCAGGAAGTGCCTGCTACATGGCCTCATTCTTTTCACTGGTTAGAGCCTACTCCTACACTCAGACCAGAAAACCTTGTGATTCATAGGCCATTAGGTTAAGTACACAGAAAGGTCTGGTCCCACCTAATAAATCCCAATGCTTGTTGAATGCTGCTGAAGTGCCTCTGTGGTAAGCACTTTTATGCACATTATGCCATTTAAATCTCACAACAACCCTACATGGTACAGACTATTAAACCCATTTTGGAAAGAAGATAGAGGACAGAGAACTTATATAACTTGTTTGAGGTCACACAGTTCATAAAGGGTGAAGCTAGTATTTGAACCAAAGCAAACCTTCTCAGAACTCATGTTTTTATATGGAAATGCTCTAAATGTCTTCCCATTGTCCTCCTAACACTTGAACTTGGGCTAATGCAATTTAAATTAGAGTCTATGCAAAGTAAATGGAGAGATTTTCTTTAGACAGCTTCTCTACATAGTCCATTCTTTCCCACCACTTAAACAATGATTGACAGTGTTTTTTGATGTTACATTAGGAAAGATATGTGGTCAAACCTGCATAAAAATTTTCTTCAGTTGGTGCTTCACTTCACCTTTATAGGTGCGATTAGGACTCTTACTTTATGAATTACATACTTGAACCTTTTCAACCCACGCCTGTTTTGAAAAATTACAGGATGTGACTCTAACTTAAACCTCCAGATGGCACCAGAGAACTGAGAAAAATAGAATTCTCTTTCCAATGAGCCTTTGTGTTATTTTTTTTAAATTTATATATGACAGTGAAATGCATAACAATTCTTATTACACATATAGAGCACATTTTTTCATATCTCTGGTTGTATACATAGTATATTCACACCAATTCGTGTCTTTATACCTGTACTTTGGATAATAATGATCACCACATTCTACCATCATTAATAACCCCATGCCCCCCTTCCTTCCCCTCCAACCCCTCTGCCCTGTCTAGAGTTCTGTCTATTCCCCTCATGCTCCCGCTCCCTATCCCACTATGAATCAGCTTCCTTATATCAAAGAAAACATTCGGCATTTGTTTTTTTGGGGGGGATTGGCTAACTTCACTTAACATTATCTTCTTTAGCTCCATCCATTTACCTGCAAATGCCATGATTTTATTCTCTTTACTAATATTCCATTGTGTATATATTTAAGAGAGGCAGATAGGCTGAGGAAAATCACCCTTTTTTGTCATTAAGTCACCTTTCAAGAGAGGGAGGCACGTGATGATGCTCTTTGCACATGTGGAGGTGGGGATGATGTAAGCATGCAGGCCTTGTATTTTTGCAAGGCTGTTAGTAGGTCAAGAGGGTGGTCCTCTGGGCTACCTTTGGAATATACTTGGGTAACTGTCCAAAGATATGTGGTAAAATTCCTGTGGCAACATAGATATGCAGAGATACCTGGTAGAAAAGCAGGAAAATAAAAGGGCTACACAGTCTTGGGTGTTGTGTTTGTTCATTCTCATTTGCAATAGCAAGTACTGTTATAGTCTCTCATAAAGTCACAGAAAAGGTCATACTGAAAACTTTTTTTGATAAACTATTTGCAAAACATTTGAGAGAAGATTTGTTGAGCACAAAGTGAAATCTGTTGCATCCCTATGCCATCAGAGACTTGCAAACACTTTGTCTTCTAAACAAATGAATGAAAAGGTATCACCCAACTAGGGGAAATTTGTTAGGATAAAGTTATAACGAATAGTCATCACCAACCATATCTTCTTCAGCCGATTATTAGCTTATCTTTCATACACTGGCTCTACCAAGAGAAACCACAGAGACACCTTTCCTTCTTGTCCCTACCACATCATGCATCTAGACTCCCAGTAGTGTGGGACCACAGGCTAATGAAGTCTGGGCACATCCCAGTACAACACTGGCAGCACCAACACCATGAAACTTATAACTCATGACTTCATTCTGTAACATTTTGACACTTGATGGGGTCAGAGCCCAGGGAGCAACTGGGAACCCCAAGTGCTCTTTTTCTATCTTTTCTCATGGCTGTTTATCTCGTCTCTCTGTTAAACGCCACCTGGTGGGAGACATCTCTCTGAACTTCCTATCTAAAATACTTTCCAGTCATGCACTCATCTCCCTGTTTATTCCTACGTAGCACTTATCAAAATAAACTTGTCTTATTTTATACATATCTGTGTGCCCTGCCTCCCTAGAGTTATTGTTAAGAGGCTCTGCAGTCTGGTTCCTACTGCATCTCTACCATTTTATTTTTGATATTGGGAATTGAACCCAAGGAAGTTTTAGCAATTTATCAATGAGCTACATCCCCAGTCCTTTTTATTTTTTTGAGACAGGTTCTTACTAAGCTGCTTAGTGTCTAAGTTGTTGAGGCTGACTATAAACTTGCCTCCTGACTCAGCCTCTAGCGTCCCTGGGATTACAATCCTACATCACCAGGCCTGGCATGTATCTCTACCTTTGAGTATGTCACATTGTAGAAGGCTCAATATGGACTGAAGAAATGAATGAATGGTCCATTTATCTGCTTCTTTCTGGTTATGAAATTTGATTAGAAAATAAAATTTGGGATCACAGCTATTAACAGAGAATATTCTATCAACTTATGTAACTAAATGATGCTTTCTGAAAAGAACATAGAACAAGAAAGAATTATAGATAACCTAAAGGAACACCTTCCTTCCAGTGTTAAAAAAGTACAAAACTTTAAAGTAAGTGGCCAAAAGGAGAACTAAAAAGTGCAAGAATCCTGCTGATGAATGGTTGTGCAGAAAAGGATTATGATTTCTACAAGTATATCCTAGCTCAAAAACAGCAGAAGAAAACTGGTACAACCTCAGGTATATTTTGTTATTATATCTAGAATTGTACAACCACATGGGACGTCCTCCAACTCACCAGTCCTGAAGGGGAAAGAAATGCCTTGAATTCCTCTTATATTTATAGGAATGCATATTAAAAATTGCATTATCTCCAGTACACCTCTGGATGAGCTAGAAAAGGTCAACTGTCAGCACTTTCAGAAAACTCTTTCAGACTTTCAGATAAGCTCAGCTTCCTCTGTCATCTTTTCTTCTGTTTCTTCTTTCAAATGATCACAATTATAATTGAGTGATGAGTTAGCAGATTTATGTAGTCTCTTTCACCTTCTTTGGAAAAGTAAGTATCTTAAAGGCTGAGATCAGTTCCTGCTGAATGATGTCTTCCTAGCCCACTAAATCAAAAGTAATACAAAATAGTTGCTGAATGGATGAATGGATAAATTGAGCTCTTATGCTCCAAGGATTGCTAAACTTTTTTTTTGTGCATAGTATTAGAAACTGAACCCAGGGATGCTTTGCACATGTCAGGCAAGAGCTCTACCACTTAGCTACATGCTCAGACCTTGTAATATATTCTTATATACATTTTAAAATTTTCATTTAATACGGCTCTGTCTGGTATATACTAGATTTATCTGTGTTTTATAGATGAAAAAACTCAGAGTTAAAAGATCAAACAATATAACGGAGAAAGAATCAAACAATAAAAAAAGATTAAGTAATAGATAATTGAGTAAGAATCAAACAATAATCTATAGCAAGCTGCTCATTTTTTTTTTATTGGTCGTTCATAACATTACATAGTTCTTAATACATCATATTACACGGTTGATTCACGTGGATTATGAACTCCCCCTTTTACCCCGTATACAAATTGCTGTATCACATCAGTTTCCCTTCCATTGATTGACATATTGCCTTTCTAGTGTCTGATGTATTCTGATGTCTGTCCTATTCTCTACTATCCCCCCTCCCCTCCCCTCCCCTCCCCTCCCCTTTTCTCTCTCTACCCCTTCTACTGTAAATCATTTCTTCCATTTGTATTATCTTGTCTTACCCCTCCTTTCCTCTTGTATGACATTTTGTATATCCCTGAGGATCGCCTTCCATTTCCATGCAATTTCCCTTCTCACTCCCTTTCCCTCCCACCTCTCATCCCTGTTTAATGTAAATCTTCTTCTCAAGCTCTTCGTCCCTACCCTGTCCTTGTTTACTCCCCTTATATCAAAGGAGTCATTTGGTATTTGTTTTTTAAAGATTGACTAGCTTCACTTAGCATAATCTGCTCTAATGCCATCCATTTCCCTCCAAATTCTATGATTTTGTCATTTTTTAATGCAGAATAATACTCCATAGTATATAAATGCCACATTTTTTTTATCCATTCATCTATTGAAGGGCATCTAGGCTGGTTCCACAGTCTTGCTATCGTGAATTGAGCTGCTATGAACATCGATGTAGCAGTGTCCCTGTAGCATGCTCTTGTTAGGGCTTTAGGGAATAGACCGAGAAGGGGAATAGCTGGGTCGAATGGTGGTTCCATTCCCAGCTTTCCGAGAAATCTCCATACTGCTTTCCAAATTGGCTGCACCAATTTGCAGTCCCACCAGCAATGAACAAGAGTGCCCTTTTCCCCGCATCCTCTCCAGCACTTATTGTTGTTTGACTTCCTAATGGCTGCCAGTCTTACTGGAGTGAGATGGTATCTTAGGGTAGTTTTGATTTGCATTTCTCTGACTGCTAGCGATGGTGAGCATTTTTTCATGTACGTGTTGATTGATTGTATGTCCTCCTCTGAGAAGTGTCTGTTCAGGTCCTTGGCCCATTTATTGATTGGGTTATTTGTTATCTTATTGTCTAATTTTTTGAGTTCTTTGTATATTCTGGTTATTAGGGCTCTATCTGAAGTGTGTGGAGTAAAGATTTGTTCCCAGGATGTAGGCTCCCTGTTTATCTCTCTTATTGTTTCTTTTGCTGAGAAAAAACTTTTTAGTTTGAGTAAGTCCCATTTGTTGATTCTATTTGTTAACTCTAGCGCTATGGGTGTCCTATTGAGGAATTTGGAGCCCGATCCCACAGCGTGTAGATCATAACCAACTTTTTCTTCTATCAGATGCCATGTCTCTGATTTAATATCAAGCTCCTTGATCCATTTTGAGTTAACTTTTGTGCACGGCGAGAGATAGGGATTCAGATTCATTTTGGTGCAAATGGATTTCCAGTTTTCCCAGCACCATTTGTTGAAGATGCTATCCTTCCTCCATTGCATGCTTTTAGCCCCTTTATCAAAAATAAGATAGTTGTAGTTTTGTGGATTGGTTACTGTGTCCTCTATTCTGTACCATTGGTCCACCCGCCTGTTTTGGTACCAGTACCATGCTGTTTTTGTTACTATTGCTCTGTAGTATAGTTTGAAGTCTGGTATCGCTATACCACCTGATTCACACTTCCTGCTTAGTATTGTTTTTGCTATTCTGGGTCTTTTATTATTCCATATGAATTTCATGATTCTTTTATCGATTTCTATAAGATATGCTGTTGGGATTTTGATTGGCATTGCATTGAACTTATATAGGACTTTTGGTAATATCGCCATTTTGATGATGTTAGTTCTGCCTATCCATGAGCAGGGTATATTTTTCCATCTTCTAAGGTCTTCTTCTATGTCTTTCTTTAGGGTTCTGTAATTTTCATTGTATAAATCTTTCACCTCTTTTGTTAGGTTGATTCCCAAGTATTTTATTTTTTTGGGGGATATTGTGAATGGAGTAGTTGTCCTCATTTCCGTTTCAGAGGATTTGTCGCTCATATACAGGAATGCCTTTGATTTATGCGTGTTGATCTTATATCCTGCCACTTTGCTGAATTCATTTATTAGCTCTAATAGCTTCTTTGTGGACCCTTTTGGGTCTGCTAGGTATAGAATCATATCATCTGCAAATAGTGATAATTTAAGTTCTTCTTTTCCTATTTTTATGCCTTTAATTTCTTTCGTCTGCCTAATTGCTCTGGCCAGTGTTTCGAGGACTATGTTGAACAGAAGTGGCGAGAGAGGGCATCCCTGTCTTGTACCAGATCTTAGAGGGAATGCTTTCAATTTTTCTCCATTCAGAATGATGCTGGCCTGTGGCTTATCATAGATTGCTTTTACAATGTTGAGGTATGATCCAGTTATCCCTAATTTTTCTAGAGTTTTGAACATAAAGGGATGCTGTACTTTGTCGAAAGCTTTTTCTGCATCTATCGAGATGATCATATGGTTCTTGTTTTTAAGTCTATTGATGTGGTGGATAACATTTATTGATTTCCGTATATTGAACCAACCTTGCATACCAGGGATGAATCCTACTTGATCATGGTGTATAATTTTTTTGATATGTATTTGAATCCGATTCGCCAGAATTTTATTGAGGATTTTTGCATCAAGGTTCATTAGAGATATTGGTCTGTAGTTTTCTTTCTTTGAAGTGTCTTTGTCTGGTTTCGGAATCAGGGTGATGTTGGCCTCGTAGAATGAATTTGGAAGTTCTCCCTCTTTTTCTATTTCCTGAAATAGCTTGAAAAGTATTGGTGTTAGTTCCTCTTTAAAGGTTTTGTAAAACTCTGCTGTATACCCATCCGGTCCTGGGCTTTTCTTAGTTGGTAGTCTTTTGATGGTTTCTTCTATTTCCTCTATTGTTATTGGTCTGTTTAGGTTGTCTATATCCTCCTGGCTCAATCTGGGCAGATCATAAGACTCAAGGAATTTATCTATGCCTTCACTATCTTCTATTTTATTGGAGTATAAGGATTCAAAGTACTTTCTTATTATCTTCTGTATTTCTGAAGTGTCTGTTGTGATATTGCCTTTTTCATCCCGTATGCTAGTAATTTGGGTTCTCTCTCTTCTTCTCTTCGTTAGCATGGCTAAGGGTCTGTCAATTTTATTTATTTTTTCAAAGAACCAGCTTTTAGTTTTGTCAATTTTTTCAATTGTTTCTTTTGTTTCAATTTCATTAATTTCAGCTCTGATTTTAATTATTTCTTGCCTTCTACTTCTTTTGCTGTTGTTTTGCTCTTCTTTTTCTAGGATTTTGAGATGAAGTATGAGATCATTTATTTGTTGGTTTTTTCTTTTTTTGAGGAATGAACTCCAAGCAATGAATTTTCCTCTTAGAACTGCTTTCAATGTGTCC
The DNA here is from genome assembly GCF_045843805.1 of Urocitellus parryii. Taxonomy (NCBI): domain Eukaryota; kingdom Metazoa; phylum Chordata; class Mammalia; order Rodentia; family Sciuridae; genus Urocitellus; species Urocitellus parryii. The sequence goes on from NC_135536.1 coordinate 129,640,986, forward strand.
CATAGATTCCGATATGTTGTGTCTGTGTTTTCATTTAACTCTAGGAATTTTTTAATTTCCTCCTTGATGTCTTCTAAAACCCATTGATCACTCAGCAACCTATTGTTCATTCTCCAGGTGATGCTTGATTTTTCCTTTCTTCTTTTATCATTGATTTTCAGTTTCATTCCATTATGATCAGACAAGATGCATGGTATTATCTATACCTCTTTGTATTGTCTAAGAGTTGCCCTGTGACATAGTATATGGTCTATTTTTGAGAAGGTTCCATGTGCTGCTGAGAAAAAAGTGTAGCAACTTGATGTTGGGTGGTATAGTCTATATATGTCAATTAAGTCTAGGTTGTTAATTGTGTTATTGAGTTCTATAGTTTCCTTATTTAACTTTTGTTTGGAAGATCTGTCCAGTGGTGAGAGAGGTGTGTTGAAGTCTCCCATGATTATTGTATGGTGGTCTATTAGACTCTTGAACTTGAGAAGAGTTTGCTTGATAAACACGGCTGCACCATTATTTGGGGCATATATATTTATGATTGTTATGTCTTGTTGGTGCATGGTTCCCTTGAGCAGTATGAAGTGTCCTTCTTTATCCCTTTTGATTAGCTTTGGCTTGAAATCTATTTTATTAGATATGAGTATGGACACTCCTGCTTGTTTCCGTGGTCCATATGAGTGATATGATTTTTCCCAACCTTTCACCTTCAGTCTATGTACATCTTTTCCTATCAAATGCGTCTCCTGTAGACAGCATATTGTTGGGTCTTGTTTTGTGATCCATTCTACTAGCCTGTGTCTCTTAATTGGTGAGTTTAAGCCATTAACATTTAGGGTTATTATTGAGATATGGTTTGTTCTTCTATCCATATTTGTTTATTGATGTTACTATACCTGATTTGTTATCCTCTTTGACTACTTTCCCCCCTTTACTGTCCTACCTCCCATTGTTGGTTATCAATGTTATTTTCCATTTCCTCTTCCTGTAATGTTTTGCCAAGGATTTTTTGAAGAGATGGTTTTCTAGCTGCGAATTCTTTTAACTTTTGTTTATCGTGGAAGGTTTTCATTTCATCTTCTAATCTGAAGCTTAATTTCGCCGGATACACGATTCTTGGTTGGAATCCATTTTCTTTAAGCGTTTGAAATATGTTATTCCAGGATCTTCTAGCTTTTAGAGTCTGTGTTGAGAGATCAGCTGTTATCCTGATTGGTTTACCCCTAAATGTAATCTGCTTCCTTTCCCTTGTAGCTTTTAAAATTCTCTCCTTATTCTGTATGTTGGACATCTTCATTATAATGTGTCTAGGTGTGGATCTCTTATGATTTTGCACATTCGGCGTCCTGTAGGCTTCTAGGATTTGGGATTCTGTCTCATTCTTCAAGTCTGGGAAGTTTTCTTGTATTATTTCACTGAATAGATTGCTTAATCCTTTGGTTTGGAGCTCTGTGCCTTCCTGTATCCCAATGACTCTTAAGTTTGGTCTTTTGATATTATCCCATAGTTCTTGAATGTTCTGCTCATGGTTTCTTAGTAGACTTGCTGAGCTATCTATGTTCTTTTCAAGTTGAAATATTCTGTCTTCATTGTCTGATGTTCTATCTTCTAAGTGATCAACTCTGCTGGTAGTATTCTCAATTGAGTTTTTAAGTTGGTTTATTGATTCCTGCATCTCTAGTATTTCTATTTGTTTGTTTTTTATTACCTCTATCTCCCTGTGAAATTGATCTTTTATTTCCTGGATTTGTTTGTCAATATGATCTTTCATTGTCTGATTTTGCTGTCTCATGTCTTCCTTGAGACTCCAGATCATCTGAAGCATGTATGTCCTGAGCTCTCTATCTGACATTCCATCTGTTGCAGCTATTACCTCTTCTAAAGTTGAGTTGACCTGCATTGCCTGTGGTCCTTTCTTTCCTTGTCGTTTCATACTGCTGGTGTTTCTTTCTGCTTGGTGAAATTGTTGTGTCTTTGATATTTTCCCCCTGTATTTAATTATATTGCTCTTGTATAGTTGAAAAGTCACCCTTTCAGGGCAGGTAGTGGCTGTGATCCTCCTCCAATTAGTGTGATACTGGGGAGGAGAGATATTAGAAGGGGAGGGAAGAAGTCACTAAAGAGAATGAGTGTAGGCAGGTAGAATTCAAGGAAGGTGGAATAGGAAAATTGAAAGAAGTGAGAAGACAAAAGAAAAAAAAAAGTGAAAAGAAAGAAAGAAGAAACGAAAAAAAATAAAAATTTAAAACCAACAAAAAAAAAAAGAAAAAAAGAAAAAATTTTATAATGATAGTAAAAAAATGGAAATTAAAGTTTAAAAAATAATAGTAATACTAATAAAATAAAAAGAATTTAAAAAAATTGAAACCATTAATAGGAACGTTAAAGAACAACAACTACATCAACAACAAAAAGTGAAAATAAAATAAAAAAAATACTAATAATAATCATTAAAAATAATAATAATAATAATAAATGCAGTCATATAGCTCGATTAACTTCTCATCCAGTTGGTGGAGCTATGCCCACTGGGCCAGGCTTTTCTTCTTGATAGGTGGGAACCAATCACTGTGCCTCAGCTCTTCTTCCCAGACTGTGTGGGTCTCTAATCCTGAGTGCCTAGGGCCTTCTCTTGTGGTTCCTCAAGCCAGGCCCCGCTCAACTGTGACACTCACCACAATACTGACTACACGCCAGGTCTGCTGCTCCTGGGAGCCCTGTTTTCATGGGTGCCTGGGCACACCCTTTCTGTTTGCCTCCCTCAGACCCTAAGTTTGTAGGGCTTGGGGCTGAGGGCCCCCAGCGAATTTGTTTGCCCTCAGGTAGCAGCAACTCCCCTGATAGCTGGTGCAAGGGACCTGTTGTCAGCACTGGTGATAGCAATAGCTGGGAGTCCTGCGCCGCTAGTCCTGCGTCACTCCTGATTCCCTGGGTCTGGCTGTGGTGCTCAGTTGGCTTTTACCTCTTTGAGTTCAGGCGGGCCGACTAGTTATTTCAGTGGGATCATTAGTGTTGAGTCCATGAAGCAGGCGAACCTGAGCTAGAATGCAGCCAATTCGGGCTCGGTGTGTTCTGAGAAGGCTAGACCGTTCGCCCGGGGTCCACTTCAGCTCAACCGTGCCTAGTGGTCCTGAGCGAACAGTATTTTGACAGTTTCCTTCTCCCTATGCCCGTGCAGCTGAAGGGGTTAGAGACTTGATCTCTCCGCGTCCGCCGCCATGTTGGATCATTTAGATTTTAAATTGTCACTCATCTTATCAGCTGTTCCATTTTACTTGGTTAAGAGTCTGTTCTAAGGTGCTCCGCGGAAAGCGGTGGCAGCAGCGGCGGTGGCTGCAGCGGCGGCGGCGGCAAAGCTGTGGCCTTCGGGACCCCCGTGGAGGGGGTGCGGGCTGGGGGAGGGGAGGCAGCGCCTCGGGGCCCGTGCGGGCTGGGTACTGGGCACGCAAGAGAGCGGGTGGGGTGGGGGAAAGAGATTGAGATCTAGATTTAGGGAGTGAGCGTGGGAGGAGAGATGGCGGGGGAGAAGCGAAGCGGAGAGGCGGAGAGGGGAGTGAGAAGGGGCCCAGGGAGCCCGGCAGCTCGGGGGCTGCAGCCTTACTGCTCGTGCTGAAGTCGTGGCGGATTCACTCCATCTAGGCCCTTTTCTTGACACGGTGCTGAATCCTTGTCGACAGATGTCCTTTGATGATCTTTACTTCTTCTTTTAAGAAGCAGCAATAGCAGATTATGCTAAGTGAAGCTAGTCAATCTTTAAAAAACAAATACCAAATGACTCCTTTGATATAAGGGGAGTTAACAAGGACAGGGTAGGGATGAAGAGCTTGAGAAGAAGATTTACATTAAACAGGGATGAGAGGTGGGAGGGAAAGGGAGTGAGAAGGGAAATTGCACGGAAATGGAAGGCGATCCTCAGGGATATACAAAATGTCATACAAGAGGAAAGGAGGGGTAAGACAAGATAATACAAATGGAAGAAATGATTTACAGTAGAAGGGGTAGAGAGAGAAAAGGGGAGGGGAGGGGAGGGGAGGGGAGGGGAGGGGAGGGGAGGGGGGATAGTAGAGAATAGGACAGACAGCAGAATACATCAGACACTAGAAAGGCAATATGTCAATCAATGGAAGGGTAACTGATGTGATACAGCAATTTGTATACGGGGTAAAAGGGGGAGTTCATAATCCACTTGAATCAAACCGTGTAATATGATGTATTAAGAACTATGTAATGTTATGAACGACCAATAAAAAAAAAAAAAAAAAAAAAAAAGAAGCAGCAACATACGCTGCGGCGGCGGTGGCGCGGAGCACAGAACGGCTCACTCATTCCCAGCCGCCATCTTCCAAAAAATAACCAAACAGCTCAAGGGGAATGCTTCAGGAGGCGAGAGTAGCCCTTCCACCTTTGGGCACCCAGGCTAGCAAGGGTTCTGCAATCTTGATCATATGGCCTTCAAAGTTGTCACCATCCTATCCTGGCATGCGTGAGGCCCGGGTTCGATCCTCAGCACCACATACCAACAAAGATGTTGTGTCTGCCGAGAACTGGCACTGGAGAGTGTTGACTGCCGCAAGCTGCTCATTTTAAATGGTAGTTCGTTGAGGGCTTGACTAATTGGGGAAGGAGGAGGCCTTTAGCAGAGAAATGCCTAGAAGCTAACCCCATTGATAGAGAGCACTCTGACCTACTGAAGGATCAAAAATGTACACATTCAACCTGGTGGCCCCATTTTTGTTTGTGTTGGACCAATTATAAGTCACACAGAGAGTATACTCTGATCAAACATGAATGATTTCTTTTTTTTGGTATGTTGAACTTAGCATAGTCTGGAAACAACTTTATTTTCCTCTCACCAAACCACTTAGTTGCATCATGTTTTTCCATCGTTTAACGGAATCTTGGACAGATATCACAATTATTTACTTTCAACCATTAACGGCAGACTCATTTCAAGGTATCCAAAATTTATATTGCTTTATATTCTGTTAAGCATAACAATAGCATTGTGAATATATTAAAAAGTAATCTCCATATCTCTTAGGAATGCAAAGGAAGTATATTTTGGTGAAATGCTATGGTGCTTCAAGTTTTCTTTGTAATAGTCAGGGGGTGGGGGGGAAGGTAGAGAAAAGACAAAATCACAACGAGATTTAATTTTACCTTTCTCTTTGCTTGTGTGTGTGTGTGTGTGTGTGTGTGTGTGTGTGTTTATCACATATATATAATGTTTCGTGAATTTTTTTTTCTCTCCTCTAGTGACTGATGTTTCTTACTCTTTAGGGCTGGAGAAACTGGGCAAGGAGGAAAGGTGAAGAGAAAATACTATCATGATTGACTGGTGCTGGTCATTGTTCCCTCTGGATGGTAAATACCGCCTATTTTGGTGGGTTCACATGAAGGTCCTTTTATGGGTTCTTTAAAGGACTCTTCACAGATATCCTCCCACCACCACCACCATGTTTTACTGGACCCTGAATGGCATGGAACAGGTACTTCCTGGATGATACATCTGAATATGTCTCTCCAATTTATATGCTGAAACCCTAACCCACAAGGTCCTGGTATTATGAAATTGGGCCTTGGGGAAGCAGTTAGTTCTCGAGGGTTCTACCCTCATGAATGAAATTAGTGTCCTTATGAAAGAGGCCTCAGAGATCTACCTTGCTCCTTCCACAGTGTGAGGATGCAGAGAAGATACTATCTGGAAAAGGGACTACTTCAGACACTGGATATGATAGTACCTTGATTTTGGACTTTCAAGCCTTTAAAACAGCAGTAAGTAAATATTTGTTGTTTGTAAGCCACCTAGTTTGTGGTATTTTTGTTATAGCAGCTTAACAAACTCACCCCTGGAGGTCTACTTGGACTCTGCTGTGCTGGTATATTTTCTTTGTTCAGCACTCAATATTTGTTTCTAATAGTGTTTATTGTTTTATTATACAAAATAACTTGAGAATTTTTCAGAATGGAGAATTATATGCACCCCTAAAATATAAATGTGTATGTAACTTTCAATAGTGGGCAAAAAATAATAGAATAAAGATGTGTATGCAGTCAATCTAAAAGAAAAAGCAGGACTGCAACTCAATGAGAGAGCACTCACCTAGCAAACCTGAAGGCCTGGATTCAATCCTCAGCCTAAGGACACAGAAGGATAGCAACGTGAAAAGTAAAATGTGAAAAAAGATTCATTAAGGCAGGCTCAGTGGCACATCCCTGTAATCTCAACTGTAATCTCAAAGGGGCAGAGGAAGGAGTATCACAAGTTTGAGGCTAGCCTTGGCAACTTAGTGAAACCCTTGGTTTCAAAATTTTAAAAATTGTTGGGGATGTAGCTCAGTGTTAGTGTGCCCCTGAGTTCAGTTTTCAGCACAGTTAAAAAAAAAAAAAAGATACAGCCAGGCAAATACTAGCCAAAAGAACTCTGGTATTTCTATATTAATAGCAAACAAAATGGTTTTTGAAACAAAAATATTAGCTAAAACATTCTAGCATTCTTCACATTCTAATGTTTAAGCAAATGTAAATTTGGGGAATGTATAGTCTACATTTGGACTGAATTGTATCTTTCCCAAATTCATTTGTTGAAACCTTACATCCAATGTGACTTATTTGAAGATAGAACCTTTAATAAAGTAATTGAGGTTAAATGAAATCTTAAGGGTGGAGCCCTGATCAACAGGATTGGTGTCTTTATAAAACCAAGAGACACCAGGTCTTTCTCCTCTCTGTTCCTCTCTCTCTCTCTCTCTCTCTCTCTCTCTCTCTCTCTCTCTCTCTCTCCATCCACCGCCCTGCCCTTCAATGCATGTAGAGGAGAAATCTAGGTGAGAGAAATCTACCCTGCTAGCACTTTGATCATGAACTGCTAGCCTCCAGAACTGTGAGAAACACATTTCCATTGTTTAAGACCCCCAGTCTGTAGTTTTTTTTTTTTTTTTTTTTTTTAATGGAAGGCCCAGCAGACTAATACAAGTAACTACAAGTTCTAGAAATCCAGGTGGTGTCCGTATGTCATCTCATTGAAAAATTAGATATCTCAATGTTCATATTCTATCAAAGAAAGGGAGTTAGTTAACAAGTGCTTAATGGATCCTGTTTAATCCTCATTTCCTTATGTCCTTCTTCCCTTGGATGTGATTTCAAAACAGAGTCACATTATACCCTCCTGCCAAGGCAGAATCTGAGAAAGGCAAGAAAAAGTTTTGCTACCCTAATCTGCCTTTTTTCTACTCAGCATTTGGCTTTAAACTGTAACCTGAGACCCTGGAATTGCTGAGGTCCTTGATTTCTTCTTACACTTTTGACTCTTATAATGATCTCAGTGGGATAGGTCCTCATGTTTCCTTTCATGTTTCAGAACATGACCAAGATCAAGCAAACAGAATCTCGATTCCTGATGCCATGTGTCTCAGAGTTCAGACAATTTACCCTGGTCACAGAAAACTGAGACAGAGTCATTTTTCTTGCATCTGCTCCATTACCCTCTGTGCCATTAATTCTCTGATAGTGGATCCAACAGTCTGAACTAAAGAGTCTCTGAGCAGTTAGGATGGATGAGCTTATGTCACTTTGCTAAAACTGTGATAACCAAAACTCAAAGAAATATAAATTTAATTGCTTTCTCAGCCTCTGAAATGTGAGTTTTAGTTAGGAAGTAAAGTGATTATCTTCTTGTTAGGAAACTAAAAAGGAAAAATTTACTCAAATCTTCAAAAATTACTAGAAACCCAGTATAATTCTTCTCAGTTATTTGTTAAAATATATGATCTGTTTTAGGTGAATAAAATAAAAACTTTAAATTGAGACATTTAAAATCATGGAATAACCTAATAACAACACTCCATTTTATTCATTCTCAAATGACATTTTGAGCTTCTGATTTTTATAAGGAACTGCTATAAGCATGAAACAGCAAAATAGTGTATCAACAAATGAATTAATTTTAAAATTTTAGTATAGGGAAATATAACATTGTTAAAATAAGTAACAATCTGTTTTTATATTATAAATCTTTGTTTTGTTTTGTTTTAGAATTTAGGTTTAGGTTTGGTAAGGGCTAATAATTATGACAATTGTCAAACTATATCATAATAACATGTAAAAGCATAATATGCCCATAATATCTTTGCATAGATCTTTAGCTATAATATTATTTTCTTATTAAAATTTTAAAACAATACATTTAATAAATAGATGTTACTTTCTATAACTGTTCAAAAATACAATTTCTAGTAACTTTTATGACAGTGATTTGTATCCAATATAAAAATAAAATGTATATTATATACAATGATGTATGTGTACTATATATAGCATACTATAATATTAGCAAATAACATTAAAATATTGATTCAGTTTATCAATCAGTGCTAATGGACAGCTGCTGTGTATGAATGAGTATTGTGAAGGCTATCAGCTACATTAATGTTAGGTGCAACAATCAGCTCAGAATCAAGTTGTCTTAAGGAAGTTTATTTTTTCATGTACTTACAAGTCCAGAAAAAGAACAAAGACACAGCATATTTCATGCCTGAAAGATCCCTCCATATCTTTGCAGATTGGGAATTCTTGCATCTCTCTCTAACTCTGCCACCTTTAGCATTAGCTGCATTATGAGGGCATTTTCCCCCATGAATTTAAATAGCTTCAGTTATTCAGGGAGCATCATTTAATTTAGCCAGTGTCTAAAGAACGTCTCTTCTCATGTGTCCTCAAGAATGTGAAAATTATTACCGAGTACCCTTGGTTGACACCTGTTGTCACTTCCTTAGTTGTACCTCGGTCACATGTCACTCTTGAGCTGATGGAGGATGCCCAGGCATCTCCTTGAGATTGGCTTAAACCCGTCAGAACTCTGCCCTGGAGACAGAGTTTGAGACCTTGTTTCCAGTCTCAGAGGACAGGTGGAAACATGAACGAAACCAGAGGCCTGAGAGCAAGAAAGAATGTAGAGAGACCTCTCACTGGGTCTGCCACAGCCCTGCTGAGCTTGGATAGCAGAGGTCAGGCAGGTGGAAGAACAAACAACAGGGAATTTACACAAGGAGAAGCCATATGTGATATATGGAGAACTGAATCCTGAAACTTAATATGTATCTTTAAGCTCTCCTTGGAACTAGGAGGGGCATATAAAATACATTAATAAAATATCAAGTAATATATCATAATAGAGTTCATCATTTACAGATAATAAATTTATATGGGATCAGAGGAGAAATAGCAGGCAGGCAATCTCTCCAGAGAAAATTTTATAGAAGAAATACAACTTGAAACAGAGTTAGGTAATTTTAGAATAAATAGAACCATTTCTTTTTTGCCTTTTTTTTTTTAAGGCTTTGAATCTGCTGGCTGGTAATACCACCCACTGAGAATGCAGCCGACCCTCTCCTTCTGTTCTTGGATGACATCAGCTCTGCTTTCACTTTAACACGTTCCTGGTATCTTCAACTCCAGGCTCTTTACTAATCAATCTCTGTATTCACTGTTTAAAAGAAAGACACCAACCCCACCCACCGTTTTTCAATCACTATCCACTGGCTTCCCTTTTAATAATCACTCAAAATACCTGTTTGGATAACATGATGCCCTCCCTAGCCTGGCTCATCCCTTCTTCTATTTCATTTCTCAGACTTAATCCAAGCCCCAGGACTCTGCCTCTGCCCTAGTGTCTACAATTGAAATCTCCACCATACTCACCTGTGATGGTAGAGTCGACTCAATCTCTCCGTCTTCCACCTCCACATCTACAAAATGGGCACCTAATCTTACATTGTTGAGTTATCATGAAAGCTAAAGAATTAAAACCATGTAAAGTATTTAGAAAAATATCTGGATGGAAAGGAAGGGAAGGAAAGGGGAGGTATTTGGGGATAAAAATCCACCAAACTATGCTATGTGCATATATGAACATATCACAATGAATTTCAGTTTCATGAATAATTATAATGTACCAATTAAAAAGATAAATAGAAGAGAGACCAGTAGAGTAGAAGAAGAGTTTGGGGAGGGAGGAGAAAAGAGAAAGAAGGAAATACTGCAGAATGAAATGCAGCAAATTATGTTCTATGCATGTATAAATATGTCAGAATGAATCCCACTATTATGTTTAATTATAATGCCCTAAAAATAGTATTGGAAAACTATCTGGAAAATAAATGCTCAGTAAAAATTAGCTACTATTAATATTATTATTTTTGTTATTTTTGTTTTTACTTTCCTGCTAGCTAGTGCTAGTCTAAAAAGCTGAGACCACAAAAATGTAATAGTGGGCGTACACTTTTTTTCATTTCCTAACTATACACCTACCCTGATTCAGTGAGATAAAAGCAGAGATAGGGGCAAAAACAAGTGTGCCAGATCTCCCTAAAATGACATTACACTATTCTTGAGTGTCAGTGACCTAGGAGGTTCCTCTTCTACCTTCCTCTTTCTGGTATATGAAGGAATTTGGCAAACATGTCAGCCAGGGAGCCTGGGCTGCTAAGTGATCCAGGTTCAGCAAATTGACTCCATCTCTTTTCACATTCCCACTCAAATTACAGAAGGAACATGACAAGTAAGAAGTACTTTACCAGCAGAAGAAAGCATGCCTTCATGTGTCAGAGAGTATGGCTCCAATGTTAAGAAATTCCAGAACAATTTTGTTTAGTTGAGAACAGATGAAAGGAAAGACCAACAGATGCTGGTGTATCACGGACTGAATGTTTAGGATTCCCAAATTGGCATGTTGCAATCCTAATCTTCAATGTGTTGGCATCAGGAGGAGGGGCTTTTGGAAGGTAGTTAGTCAAAAGTGTGGAGGCCTTGTGAATGGAATCAGTGCCCCTTGTGAAAGGGACCCAAGAGATCTCTCCCTCTCTCTCTTGCCGCCTTCTCACCATGTGAAGATGCCATCCACAAACCAGGAAGAGGACCCTCACCAGAAACCAAATCTGGGTGAAACTTGATCTCAGTCTTCTCAGTCTCTAGAACCATGAGAAATAGATATTTGTAATTTTGAGCTATTCAGTCTACTGTAATTTCTTATAGCTGACTGAACTAAGATAATCTGTAAAGCAAGTCATGTGAAAAAGAGGAGCCAAATCCAAGAGTGACTATAAGAAACTCCCAAGAGAACCCTGCCAACATTTCTGAGCTTAGAGAAACAGAATCAGGAAGCAAGTGATATTATCCTCAGGGGTCCATGCAAAATGCCAGGTTTGGTTTGAATTCAGCCTTCCTACCACAGGGGCTGTATATTAAAGCCTAGTCCCTGGACTTCTTAGGGCTTGCACAAGTTGTATAATTCAGTTAATAGTAAAAATATAGACATTTAGTGTTGAAATTTTGAAAATAATATCTCTCATTTGACCTTTCTGAGGAAACAGTTATTTATCTTTTGGCTCTCTATTTTCTGTTATTTGCATGAGTATACATGTTCATGCATGCAGAATTTTTTAACCATATTTTTTTATATTGTGGTGCTGGGGATCAAACTCAGCCTCACACATGCCAGGCAAGCACTCTACCACTGAGTTTTGTCCTAGCCCCTAACATGCTTTTGAAGTCAATTTTATTTACATCATGATCATTTGATAACATAAATTATTCCAGAGTATGATTTTAGTGACAGCATAAATGACTGTTCTATAAGATACTGAATCGTTTATCTATCATTGGATATTTACACAGTTTCTTATTTTCCTCCATTATCATTATAATTAATGTTTTTCAATGTAAATCTAACTCTGCATTTGGTTATTTCTCTAGGATTATTTTCTAAGAGATAGAATTGGTGGAGACAGTGTGTATTATGAAGTCTAGTAAAGGTAAAATTTTAAATTTCCCTTTAGTGTTTGAATTTGTTTACATTCCACTACTGGGTCTGAGAAGAGCCCTTTAGCCAACATTGATAATTCTGCTACCTATCATTTAAAAATCTTTGCCAATTGGCCAAATCAAAAAGATAGTATTCTTATAGAAATTGTTCACTTATTTGATTATTCATAAAGCTTGAACACATCTGGCATTGGATTGTGACATTTGTTTGGCAATGGTAAACTTTTAAAATCTTGTGCCAATTTTTCCATTATGAGAAGAGGGCCAAGGGAGAGTGAGGTTCTACTTTGCATTCGTATGCATCTCTGGTTCCTCCCTTGACCCCACATTTAACCCATCATCAAATCCCAATCACTCTTCCTCAAATACATCCACAGAATCTGCCCTTTCCCACACATGCAGGTAACCCCAGGCAATGCCACCACCATCTTTCCTGTGCATTAACTTAACAGTCTTATAGCTAGTCTTCCTGCTTCTACTCTTATACCTTTACCATGTCATTCAGGGGAACCAGAGTGATCTTTGAAGAATGAACCTGATACAGTCTTCCACTTAAACCTCTTAAAGCTTCTTCATCTCTCTCCATTTTCCTCCTCATCGAAATGACCATTGGGCTACTGTCTGGATTTTTCAAACATGCCAAACTCTATTCAGGCTCAACACCTTTCCACTTGCTGTCTTCTCTGCCCAGAAATCTCTTTCAGATCTTCTCATGGGCCCTCCCAGAGAGACCTTTGACCATCTGACCAAATTGGTTCTTCTCCATTCAGCATAATTCTGCATTCCATTAGCCTGTTTTCTATTTTTTTTTAAAGAGAGAGTGAGAGAGGAGAGAGAGAGAGAGAGAGAGAGAGAGAGAGAGAGAGAGAGAGAATTTTTAATATTTATTTTTTTTTTAGTTCTCGGCGGACACAACATCTTTGTTTTTTTTTTGTATGTGGTGCTGAGGATAGAACCCGGGCCGCACGAATGCCAGGCAGGCGCACTACCACTTGAGCCACATCCTCAGCCCTAGCCTGTTTTCTTTAAGGCAGGTTTCAAGTTAAAATTATACATGCAAATTTGGGTGTGTGTGCATGCTTGTGCATATGTATTTGTATTTATTCATGTGATTTTGATCTCACTTCTCATTGGTACAACTCTGGAAGAGAAGAAACTTTATATATATATATATATATATATATATATATATATATATATATTTTTTTTTTTTTTTTTCCCTTTTAAAAAATTTTAATATGAAACAACTGCTTCACAACTTGCATATCGTCCTTGTGAAGGAACCTTGCTAATCTTCTCTGTATCATTCCCATTTAAGTATATGTGCTACTGAAGACAGCTCAGAGACTTTATAGTTTATACTTTAAAAAATATAAGAGTACTTGACACATGAACATTCAATAGATATCTGTAAAGTAAGTGAATGAGCAACAATCTGCAAGGCTTATAGCACAATGCTAAATGCTAAATGTTCAATACATGGCATCGATTGTTACTGTTATGGTACTATTAAATATTATTTATTCATCATTGGAGAGAGCTTGTCATTTTACTTTATGTCCCCTTTATCCTTCCTACCCCCTTTTTGCCTCCTGTGATGCTGCCCTTATTTGAATAAGAAAAAAATCCTGGCAAAAACAGCATCTCAGTATGTATTTAAACACAAAGTTAGATAGGCACAATCTATTCTGCAATCAGGAACCCTCTTCTTTAATGGGAATGAAATTTGTGAATTGGAAAATGACCTATAATGGCTTTGCTTGAGGAATTCATTTTGGACTGACCAAATGACCACATGGCTAAATGCACCTGTGATAAGATGACAGAGAGCTCCTGTCTTCAGATAGGTTTTGAACTCTTATTTCACAGACTGCACAGAAAATCTAATTTTACCATCAATTACTCTTGGTGCCTTGGAATAGCTTATGCTAAACACAGATTCACATAATGTAAATGATACATTAGGGTGTGTGTTTGAATTTTTAATAAAGACAGGCTGCAAATAAAATTCAGAGCAAAAGAAATCATGTTAACCAATGGGTAGTGCTTCATGAATAGCAGAGCTTTTTGACTTTTTGTTTTTGCAAGATGTAACAGCCACAGGTATGGCAGCATGTGTGCTTTACCTTTTTGGCAATGTTAGTCTGTGTGTTTGTTAGTCTGGTGCTACAGAGCATCATGGGTATCTTTTTTCCCCTAAGGATACAGCTGTTCACAAGCTGGTGGATAGAAGGGATGTAAACAGAAGCAGGGGTTACAACCAGTCAATCCAAAGAACAGGAAATGCAACAGGAAAAGGAAGAGACACCCTGCAATTGTGGCGGCTACCTCCATGGAGTTATTACTCCACGCCAGAGCCCCATTTGGCAGTTTCCTTCTCATCACCTGGCTCTTGGTTTTGTGGATAGCCTAGATTGGAGTGTCACCTACAACTCCAGTGGGACACAATTTCAGCAAGCTGACCCTGGGGGCCACATTAGCCCAAGTAGTCCCGTTGACTCCATCTCTTCACCATCCCCCCAGGGACAGGGATTCAGATGTCTATAAATCTGAAGAGAAGAAAAGGGGTATCACGCTGACTTGCTTAGAAAATTATTGTAAATTCCTGACAGGTTAGTAGAAAATTGTGGTTTATTTGTTCTTGACTGTGTTTCTTTTTTTTAATATTTATTTTTTAGGTGTAGATGGACACAACACACTACCTTTATTTTTATATGGTGCTGAGGATCGAACCTGGGCCCCACCTGTGCTAGGCAATCGATCCACTGCTGAGCCACAATCCCAGCCCCATTGACTGTGTTTCTTCACATCTATGGTCATGGAATTTTGTTGTTTTTAAGAAAAATGCTTCTGTGCACCTACAGCAATCAGATGAATGAAATTTTAGGCTCATGGGCAGATGCTGTGTCCATGGACACTTGAAAAAGGGAAGTTTCTTATATCTTACAAAAAACATCAATGGCCTCAAGCCAAAGAGGACTGACTTGTTATGAGTTTTCAGATAATGAAACATGGAACCAAGTTAGCCTTGGGAAGGAGAAAATCATTTTCTATGTTTTTGTTTTTAAACAATGCAATCTACCCTAGCCCTTCAGGATTTTACATACAGTAAAAGACAGACTCAGTGTTTTATCGGGGCCACTGAAAAAGTGTGGTGTTGGTAAAATTATCCAACACTTAGAAACAAAGCCAAAGGATGACCACACCTACTTTTGATGTTGTAGGAGAACATTATTTTATAATCCTTTCCTAGGATTATTTCACTATATTGCAGAAAAAAAAAACTGTGTTTCACTTTGTTACTACTAGATTAGAACCCTGCAAAGTTACATGTTAATTAGTAGATTTCTGCCTGGTAAAAAGATAATTCCAAAGGTTTCTGTCACCTTGTAAGATACAACATAGTTTTATCCTATTAAAAATTCATTTCAGCATTTTTGAATGGATTAACTCTGTCCATCCTTATTCCTTGAATTGTTCTTCGAACCAATTTTACCATCCTACAGGTCCCTCATTAAAGAATTGGATCAATGAGTTGAATCGAATACTCAACATATGTATGGAAGTTGCATTTTTAACTTTTTGAGCAGTAAGGATAGAATTGCATCATAGGTTTAAGAATGAACTGCAGAACAGAGGTTGTCCAGCAATTATGGGTCACAAATCTCAGGCACAGGTGTCCTTTATCAAAAGGGTCCTTCACATCATCTTGAGCATTGATACAGATAACTAAGAAGAAACAGAAGCAAGCTCACTGCTCACGCCTGGACTTGTAGTGAAGGATCAGCAAGTCTTCTTGAGAAAAAATGGATGGTTGAGAACCTTGGAGGGTTAGGGGATAGCTAACATCCAAAGATAGAATCAGAATTTAGAAAAGTCTTGAAAAACTGGAACATTTGGGTTGAAATAAACCACATGTAACATATAAAAAGAAAAACTATATTTGAAGCTTCATAGCATCAATTGCAAAACATCTGATTCCTTTTACTCTATATTTCCACATATGGAAATCTATCTAAAGTTAATAAAAATATGGAAAGGGATTTTTTACACAAAAATGTTAATTACAATGATGTTAAGAATAATGAAAAATTGGAGGCAAAAAACCCACCACCAATATGGGAATGATTAAGTAAATTGTAGTGCATCTAATTCATGGATTTTTCACTAGCAAATTAAAGTGAATGTTTATTGTGAAATGTAGCACATAATACAAAAGTGCACATTACACACATGTTACTTATTGAATTATACACATGAATGACTTATTGTTCACTCTAAAATGTACAGCTGTATTGCCATTACCATTACCATCAGAAAGTGGGGCATTACCAGTATCCCATTTAGACCTCCAAACCAAAAAGCCCTTCTTAACTCCTAAAGTAATCATTATCCTGACTTTTAAAATAATTGCTGAAAATTTTTATTTGTGATAGTTTTACCACCTAAGTATGAATCCCTGATCACTATAGCTTTGACTTTTGAACTTTATAAAGAGAATTTTTGTGTTTGGCTACTTTTGCTAAGCATTGTCTTACCTTTTTTCTTTCTTTCCTTTTCTTTTTCTTTTCTTTCTTTCTTTTTTTTTTTTAGAAAATGGAGAAATAATACATATAGCATGAAGTTCAGCCTCTCACATCATACAATTCAGTAGATTTTAGTATTTCCCCATTTGTTGTGTGATGGACATTAATTTGTTTCCATTTTTTAGTTATTAGAAATAATGCTGCTACGCAATTCCTATTAAAATCCCAATGACATTCTTCATAGAACTAGAAAAAGCAGTCATGAAATTCATTTGGGAAAATAAGAGATCCAGAATAGCCAAAGCAATCCTTAGCAAGAAAAGTGAAGCAGGAGGCATCATCATACCAGAACTTAAACTATACTACAGAGCTATAGTAACAAAAACAGCATGGTATTGGCACCAAAATAGACCTGTAGACTAATGATACAGAATAGAGGATAAAGAGAAAAACCCACATAAATATGACTATCTCATACTAAATAAAGATGCCAAAAACATACATTGGAGAAATGATAGCCTATTTAACAAATACTGCTGGCAAAACTGGAAATCGATATGCAGCAAAATAGAATTAAACCTCTATCTCTCACCCTGCACAAAAATCAACTCAAAGTGTATCAAAGACTTAGGCACTAGAATAGAGACCCTGTGCCTAATAGAAGAAAAAATAGGCCCAAATCTCATGTCAGCTTAGGAACTAACTTCTTTAACCAGACTCCTAAAGACCAAGAAGTACAATGAAGAATCAGTAAATGGAAAGGACTCACACTAAAAAGCTTTTTGTCAGCAAAGGAAACAATCAATTATGTGAAGAGAGAGCCTACAGAATGGAAGGAAATCTTTACCACACACACCTGAGATAGAGCACTAACCTTCAGCATATATAAAAAACTTAACACCAAAAAAAAAAAGCAAATATCTCAATCAATAAATGAGCCAAGGAACTGAATAGACACTTCACAGAAGAAGAAATACAATTGATCAACAAATATATGAAGAAATGTTCATCATCTCTAGCAATTAGAGAAATACAAATCAAAACTAAGATTTCATCTCACACCAGTCAGAGTGGCAAACATCAAGAATACAAGCAACAATAAGTGTTGGTGAGGATGTGGGGGAAAAGGTACTTTCATACATTGCTGATGGGATTGCAAATTGGTGCAACCACTATGGAAAGCAGTATGGAGATTCCTCAGAAAACTTGGAATAAAACCACCATTTGACCCAGCTATCCCACTCCTTATTTCTATATACCCAAAGGAGTTAAATTCAGCATAATACAGTGACACAGCCACATCAATGTTTTTTGCAGCTCAATTCACAATCTAAACTATGGAACTAACCTAGATGCCCTTCAACAAATGAATGGATAAGGAAACTGTGGTACATATACACAATGGAATATTACTCAGCTTTAAAGAAGAATGAAAGTATGGAATTTGCCAGTAAATGGTTGGAGCTGGAGAATATCCTGCTAAGTGAAATAAGCCAAACCCCTAAAACAATAATTGAATGTTTTCTCTGATAGGTGGTTGCTACTCCATAACAGGGCCATTGTGGGGAATAAAGGATTGTGCAGATGGGGGAAGGGGAGAGGAGGGGGTGTGAGGATAGGATGGTTGGCCATAGGAAGAAGAAATTGTGTTCCATTTGTGTACAGTGTGTCAAAATGCACAGTACTGTCATGTATAACTAATTTTATTTTTTTTTATTTTTCAATTTCTTCAATAGAAATTTCTTTAATAGAAATGCAAATATATGTGTGTGCAAAAACCTGCACATGAATGCTCATAGCAGCATTATTTCTTTTATTTTTTTATTTTTCAATTTCTTCAAAAAAAAATAATGCTGCTATGAGCATTCATGTGCAGGTTTTTGGATACACATATATTTACATTTCTATTAGGTATATACTAGAATAACTGGCTCATATGTGTAGTGCCCTTAAGGAAATTGGGGATAATAATACACCATGTCCCTGAATGCCCCCTTTCTGTTTCCATAAACCCAGTTAACTTAGGGGAACAATGAGAACAAGCCTGGACCAGAATGTCTAGATACAAATTCTCTTGAAAGACACTAGCTTTCTCCTATGCCCAGTGGAAACTAAGACAAGTTAGTGTTATCTATATAATGCTACTTTCTTGCATGTACACCAGGACAGTTGTTCCTTGGGATGCTGATCCTACAAGCAAACTAAGTAAGCTAATACTGATGTTGTCACTGCTTCTCCAGCCTAATCTATAATACTTCTCTCTCAGTGGGGACCGGCTCATTACTGAGGGCACCGTGGAAAGGATATGTATTATTTGTCCAGCTGGCTGCCACTGGACAGGACATCATGAGGAAGAGGAGGCACTGCTGAGCTAAGAACCATGAGGAATTGAGACGCAATCCGTTGAACCTATTGCCACAGAACTCTTCTTAGCACAGTCACTGATCTCTTGTAGGGTTTTTCTCAGTAAATTATGTCTCATATTCTGTGTCTGGGCAGAGACATTATTTGCCATAAATATAAAGGTATATTTTCCACTTTTTCATTGGAGTTAATTGTCTTTTTATCATTGAATTACAGGAGTTCTTTATATATTAGGGATACTAGTCCTTTATCAGATATATGGTTTGCAAATACTAAACATTTTATCATATTATCTGGGAATTGCATTTTTTTCCAAAAAATAATTTGCTATAAATTTAAAGGTATATTTCTACATTTTTAATTCTACTTCACTGATATCTATATGTATCTTATTTCCATAGCATAAAGTTTTGTTTATTATAGCATTGTAATAAGTTTTAAAGTATGGTAATATGAGTCCTACAGATTAGTTTTTGTATTTCAAGATTGTTTTGGCTATCCTGATCCTTGAATTTCCTCGTGAATTTGTATTTAACTTGCCAAACAAAGTAAGGCAGCTGAGATTCTGATGAGGATTTCATTGAATTTGTAGGTCAGTTTATGGAATATTATTATCCTAACAATATTGTCTTTAGATCCATGTATGTGAATAAACCCCACTTGGATAAATCCTTTTTTACCTCTATTATTTTGTTGCTGAGGATTTTTAATCTATTATGAAGGACATTAGTCTGTAGCTTTCTCATGATGTCTTTGCATGGTTTGCCATCAGGATAATATTAGCTTCAGAACATGAGCTGTGACATGTTTCTTCCTTTTCCTTTTTTTCTGGAAGAGTTTCAGAAGGATTGGTGCTAATTCCTCAACTTTGGTTAGAAATTTACTGGTGAAGCATCTAACATTTTCTTTATGGGATATTTAATATTAACAATTCAATCTCTTAAAATAAATTTATTCCGGTTTTCTATTTATTCTTGAGTCAGTGTTGGGAATTTTTTCTTTCCAGAAATGTGTTCATTTCATCTAAATGATCTAATTTGTTAATATACAATTCTGACTGAGCTAAGACGAGTTGAGTGGCAATAGGCTCAACAGATTGCACCTCAATTCCTCATGGTTCTTAGCTCAGCAGTGCCTCCTCTTCCTCATGATGTCCTGTCCAGTGGCAGCCAGCTGGACAAATAACACATATCCTTTCCACGGTGCCCTCAGTAATGCACCGGTCCCCACTGAGAGAGAAGTATTATAGATTAGGCTGAAGAAGCAGTGACAACATCAGTATTAGCTTACTTAGTTTGCTTGTAGGATCAGCATCCCAAGGAACAACTGTCCTGGTGTACATGCAAGAAAGTAGCATTATATAGATAACACTAACTTGTCTTAGTTTCCACTGGGCATAGAAGACTTAAAGTCTTTTATTTCTGTCAGATCTTATGTAAGGGCCATAGTATATTCCCCTTTCATTCTTGAATTTGGTACCTTGAACCTTCTTTCTTTCTCTCTTGATTAATTTCATAACTTTGTCTCTGTGATAATGATATAGATAGGTGTGAAACTCTTTAAAAACACATCTATTTGGGTTGAGCGTCTTCACTATCTAGACAGATGTCTTTCCATCAGATTTGTAAGTTGTTGGCCATTATTTCTTCAAGTACTCCCTCTTGTCCTCCTCCGGCTCTCCTCTCCTTCTAGGACCCAGCAGGCATCAGCTGGCACACTTCATGGTCCACACTCTCTGAACTTTGTCCTCCTCTCTTCATTCTTTGTTCTTTCTGTTCCTTACATTGGATGACTTCAATAGCATTATCTTCATTCTTGCCGATTCTTTGTTCCTCTTGCTTGAATATGGTGTTCAGCACTTAGTTTCTCGTTTGGTTATTGTACTTTCAGGTTCTAGAATTTTTATTTGGTTTCTACTTCTGGTGTGTGTGTGTGTGTGTGTGTGTGTGTGTGTGTGATTTTAAATCTCTTTACTGATATTCTCTGTTTGATGAGACATCATTCTCATATCTTAGTTTTTTTAGACATTGATTTTCTCTACATTTTTTGGTTTATTTTAATTAATAGACTTAACTTGCACAGTGTTAGATTTACAGAAAAATCAACTGGAAAGTATATAGATGACTCCTCACGTCTCCTCTGGTTTTCCCTGTTATGAACATCTTGTACTCATGATGTGGTGCATTTGTTACAGTTGATGAGAAATATCAATACCATAAAGTCAAGTCCACAGATTACATTGAGGTTCACTCTACATATTGTACATTCTACGAGGTTTGAAAAATACGTAACTACATGTATCTACAATTACATTCTCATACAAAATAATTTTTAGTACCCTAAAATTCTCCTCTGCTTCACTTATTTGTCCTTAACTTTCCTCCTGTCAATCACTGATCTTTTTACTGTCTCCACAGTTTTGCCTTTTCCAGAATGTCATATGGTTGATATCATACAGGATGGAGTCTTTTCGGGTTGGCTTTTTTCACTTAGCATTTAAGTTTCACATACATTTAAGTTTCCTTAATGTATTTTTATGGCTTGATAATTTGTTTCTTAAAATCAATGAATAATATTCTGTGATATTTTTGTGCCAACAGCTTGTTCAGCCATTCACTTGTTCTTGGTTGCTTGAGATTTTGGATAATTATAAGTAAGGCTGCTGCAGCCATCAGTATAGAGGCTTTTGTGTGGACATAATTTTTCAACACTTGAAGAAATACTAAGGAGAATTATTGTTAGATTCTATAATAGGAGCATGTTTAGTTTGGGTAAGAAATCATCTAACTGTCTTCCAAAATGGCTGAACCATTTTGCATTCCTATCAACAATCAGTAAAGTTCTCAATGCTCCACATCATCACTGGCAATTGCTGTTAGAGTGTTTGGGATCTGGGCTCTTTTGATAGATGCGTTGGTGTATCTCACTGCTGGGTAAATTTGCAATTCCCTAATGACACATGATGTTGAGCACCTTTTGTCCTTTCATTCTCTCAGCAGTGTCTCTTTCAACAGAGCAGAAATTTTTAATTTTAAAGACTCCCACCTCATTGTTTCTTTGATGGAGACAGACCATGGTTTTTAGTGTCCTTGAACACATTTAAAATAAATGATTAAAAGTCTTTGCTTAGCAAGTCCAACATTTGGGCTTTCTCAAGAACATTTTCCCCTCAATGTATGGCTCATATTTTTGTTTGTTTGTTGGCACGTCTCATAACTTTTGTGTTGAAAATGACATTTTAGATAATATAATGTGGCAACTCTGAAGATCCAGTTCTCCCCTTCTCTGCAGTTTTTGCCATAGCTGTTGTTGAGTGTTATTGCTGCTGACTGTTTTTGTTTTATTTGTTTGTTTTTGCATTTTTTTTTGTCTTTTGAGTAACATATCTGAACTAATTCCATTAAGACTGCATTTTGCCAGGTATAAGCACTGAGATCTCTGCATAGTGAATTTAATGATCAGGCAATGCTTGGTCTGAGACTCCATGAAGATTCTGGAGTCAATAAGTCTCTCTTTATTGGCCAAGGGTTCTGTGTACATGTCAGGGCATGCCTTTGACTCTCAGCCACCTCCTTGACAACGCAAACTTAGCTTCCCCCTCTTACTTGTTCAAAGCCAAGGTCATCCAGGGGTGAGTGTTTAAGGCCTTCCTAGGTTTTTCCAAAGCATATACCCAGCCCTGGGCTTGTGTTCACCCCCAACACATGTGACTTCCCAGGTTCCCAGGAAGATTTCAGGGCTTTGCACAGCCCCATGGACATCTCTCACTTCTCTGGTTTTTCTTTTAAAGCTTTTGATCAACTTATGTGTTTCAGTCAACTTTTGCGTCTTTATGACCAAAGTACTAATGTGAACAACATAGAGGAGAGCAATTTTATTTTGGCGAATAAAAATCTAATTTTTACTTATTATGCTATCAGAGGTCTCAGTCCATAGACAGCCATCTTCATTGCTCTGGACCCAAGGGAAGGCAAGACATCATGGCAGAAGGACACGGTGGAGGGAAGCTACTCTCTTCCTGGTAGCAAGGAAGCAGAGAGAAGCAGGGGAAGGGGATACAGGGAAGAACATCCCTTCCAGGGCATGCCCCCAGGGACCCACCTCTTCCAACCAAGACCCCCCTGCCTACAGTGACCACCTAGTCAAGTCCATTCAAACTAGGATGGCCTCATTAGGTTTCAGCTCTCCCAGTCCAGTCATTTCACTTCCGAATTTTCCTGTCTTCATGCAGAAGCTTTGGGAGGACACCTCATATCCATACCATTTCAACTCGTTGGCCCCAATTGTTATTGGCACAGCCATGTTAAACAATTACTGAAGCTTTTTTGTTGTTGATGTTGTTTTGTTTCAGCTTTGCAAATATGTTAGTATATTTTTCGTCAAATAAATAAGCTATATCTTGTAACACATCTAACTAAGTCTTTTAATGGTAAAATTTGACAGTTTTTTACATGACAGTATAGAACATTTCGAAATATTATATATACATAGAATAACTGTTTCAACTAGGATCCCATCATTATTATGGTTATGCATGATGCAGAGTTACATTGATTATATTTATATGTGAGAATAGGAAAGATATGTCCAATTACTTCTGCTATCTTTCCTATTACCATGCCCATTCCCTTCCCTTCATTCCCCTTTGTCTAGTCCAATAAACTTCTAATCTTTCCTTCCCTTGTAGGTTAGCATCTACACATCAGAGAGAGCATTCTGCCCTTGGTTTTTTGGGACTGATTTATTTCACTTAGCATGATAATCTCCAGCCCATCCATTTAATCAGCAAATGCCATCATTTCATTCTTCTTCATAGCTGAGTAACATTCCATTGTGTATATATACAACATTTTCTTTATCCACTCATGCTGAGAGCCATAGCCAAGTAGGAATGACGAATGGCATTTTTGGTTGAAAGGTGACACCAGCAAGCCATTGAGATGATAATGATTACGTTAAGATGTGCATTCAATTGGAGATTAGACCCCTGCTGTCCACCTCAGCCTGCTAGGGACTCCCAGAGAGTTCCCATTGGTTGGGGAAGTGCGGTAGGAGGGAATTCCGAAGGAGGGATTTCCTGTTGGTGTAGTGTGTCCCGGGAGAAGGCCAGGTGCGTGGCATTTGCTGGAGTTTTGGAAATAAAGTTTGTTCCTGCTTGAGTGGCTCGTGATTTTGTGCCCAGCCAGACTGTGGCACACTCATCTGTTGTAGGGTACCTAAGTTGGTCCCATAGCTTGACTATTGTGAATTGAGCTGCTATAAACATTGAAGTGGCTGTGTCATTGTAGTATGCTGTTTTAAAGTCCTCTGGATATAAACTGAGTGGTAGCACTTGTCACCCAGATGTTAGTAGCCTTCTGTCTAAGGGCACCTGTCACCCCATTTCACCCCAGTCTGAATGGCAATTATCAAGAGTTCATTCTTTGAGAATGAGATTTTGAAAGCGTTCCTCCCTCGTCTTTTTTTTTTTTTTTCAGGTAAATTCAAAATTAATAGATTTTTATTGGTGAAATAACACATTGGAATATAACTTCCTCTAACCTTATAAAATAGTCATTTTGAATCAGCAAAAAATATTAAAGAATACAATTAAAATATCACTCTGCTCTGGTTTCCTTAACTGTGTTCAACACCATGTTGTAAACATCAGATATTTCAGTAAATTGATGAAGAAACACAAGGGTTTATTTATACTCTAACAACAAACAACTGTAATAATATGATACAGAATATGCTCTGTAAGGGTTTGAGAAACCACTGTTTATCTCACCACAATACAGGTACTGAAGACGGAGGGCAGGGGAATAACTCTGGAAATGGCAAGATGCCCTGACACTTTCTTGCTTCCCCTTTATAATCAACTCCAACCAATCTGCCTTTTCTAACTGAAAATGTTGCTGGAAAAAAATGTAGTAGGCAGCTGGTTGTGGACACAATATTGAATTCTAAGGGAGCCCTGAATGACAGAACTGGTGGCACATGTTATCTCCCATGGAGAGGCTCCAGTAGAGGAAAGAAACCTGGTGGACCTCAAAAGAGTGCAGACCTACAGAATGAACAAGGAGCCCAAATAAGTATGAACCCAATGTGCAGGGAAGAAACAGCCAACGGGTGAAAGCTACCAAATTCCTTGTGCTGGAAAGCAAAGCACTGGATGGGAAGGGAGGTACCGATCATAAAAAGAACACATGCATACATATAAAAGAAGCTATTCTAACAGAATCCATTTGTTGATTATAATATCAATTTATATATATCTGTATTTATAAAAACGCAAAGAGCTAATAAAATAATATTTTTTTTCTGTTGCAAAAAGGCTTAATTTCACATTTTTTACAAAGAAATGAGAAGAAATCAGTTATTTTGAATTTAGCAGTACTTTTATGTATCTTTTGGCTAGATCACAGGGAAAAAAAAGATATTCAAGTTCAGCTCTAATATCTTTGAGGTGATGGAAGAACTCAATAAAATCTTCCTTATGGTTATCAAAGACTTTCAGTTGGATATCCAGACCATCATGATTAATACGCTTTAATTTGAAAATAGTTCTTTAAATCCACAGTGCATAATTCATTTCTGATAGGAAGCCTGAAGTTCAAATCATCAGGAGATGTAACAAGGGCATTTATGCACTGCATACAAGCTACCTGAGACTGTCCTCCCGGCTCCACCACAGCCAACAGAAGCATGGTGGTGAGGGCCAGGCTGCCCATGTGGGAAGCCCCACATCCTCACCGGGAATCCCCCGAGGGGTAAAGGGCGGCTGCCAGACCTCCCAGAGGGTAACAAAGCTGCACTTGTCCAATCAATCAATCATGTTAATTGAATCAATGTGTCAATGAGCAATGGATGTCCTACCCAGGTAATTTCCACATTCACCACTTTAAGAAAACTCAGAGTATTGTATAGTTAACAAAAATCATGGGCCAACTAATACCAAGTTCAAGTTGCTTCATCATGTGAGGTAATGGTACACATTACTGAGACTTTATCTTATTATGGGATGAGTTTCTAATACTCTTCTAAAATCCAGATCGCATGAGTTGGTGAAGAAATCTAATCAAACCAATATTCCAAGACTCACTATAAGCCATTTGATTTCCATCAGAAGAGAACTGATGTAGGCTTTTAAGGTAGACTTCACGGCTACCACTATCTTTGACAGTATGTCTCCCACCATTCTGTTCTGCAGCAATTCTGCAGGAACAACTTAAGTCATTGAGAAAGCAGGTAAAGGGCCTAGTTCAGGAATATCCAGTTTTCCATTGGATTCAGATCAGCGGATTATACAGTTGAGTCTGCCATTTACAGTCTCATTTGAACCCTAATCATTCATAAAAGAGGGAAAATAGGACTCACTTCACAGCTTGCAGGAAGATTAAATGAAAATTCTGTAAAAGAAGTTAAAGCAATTCTAACATAAGGTCTTATAATGATGACCTCAAAAAATGCCCTTGAACCTGGGTTTCAAGACAATGGTGCTGCCAGGAGGCACCTCCTTCTACCATGCCCTGTGAATACCTCCCAAGATTCAGATTTAATTGGCCTTGGATGTGTCCTGAGCATGTGGGATTTTTGAAAAGCTCCCCAGGTGATTCTATCATGTAGTTTGGGTAGCTTCACCCTGTTAAGAATAGTTGAAAGAGAAGAAAACTTCAAAAATGATGGCTTTCAGATCTCTGTTTATCTCCATGGCTGCAATCGACAGCTTGAGTTTTGCTTCCAGAAGGCTTAAAAAAAGAAACAAAATCAGTGAATGTGTGAAAATGGTTCTTGAAATAACTCTTAGAGATGCTTGAATCAACACAAGAGAGAATATAGATGAAAAGACCAGCATGATTCTTCCACTGTTCTGGTTTTCTCTGATGAAAACGAAATCATCTCCTAACCTAGATACAGCTTTTTGAATTCCTTTTCAGGGCTATATTTTCTACAGCAATTTCTCCCACTTCTGTTAAATATCTTAGCAATAATAAACATGCAAATATGTTTCAATAATGCAGAAGAGGACAATGTTTGCGGCATTCCTAGACAAGATGTCTCTTACACAGAAACGACCCAGCTGCGGCACCTCCAATGCAATGGATTCAAGATATTTCTTTGTTCCTTTCTTCCTTTGGTTCTCTCTGACTCATCTCCACAGTATCCTGACCTAAGAGTATAACCTGGCTGTTGAAGTGAATTGCAGACTCAAAATTTCTTCCTTGTTATTTCCTTTCTTTCTATTCAGAAAAATTACACAGAAGCCATGAAGCCTGAGTTTACACTACTCAAAGACTGATTGATTGATTGATTGATTGATTGATTTCATCTAGGCTAATCTCATTCTGAAAAAACCCTATATGCTTTGCTTGACTATATTGTCAGTAAATGGAGCACAAAGTGGGGGATATTCTCCAATACTTGGCTATAAACTAGTAAAAGTCACATCATTAGCCATCTGAGCTACCAAAGCTGAAGAGTTGAAATTGGGAGATATCCACAACTCCAATTATTATGCTTGGAGAGTAATCTTGAATGTGATTGTATTGAATTAAAGGTTCATAAATATCATATCTTTATTTTCAAGTGTATGAATTACAGAATTAATACCATTTTCCCTTGTCTCATTCAGTTCCTTTTCTTGAAAAAAATTTTTTGGCCTGGTATTATATTTGCTACCCTTATCTTTTATCTAGATTTATTTCATTCTTGATTTATATTTGCTTGTAACAACTCATTTAATTCCTTTATCTTAAATTTCTATCTATTTTTAACGTTGTATTTTTTTAAAAGTGTCTGTTATAGTTTAGAAATCAGGTGTCCCCCCAAACTCATGTATGAGACAATGCAAAAAAAAAAAAAAAGCTTGGAGGTGAATGATTGGGTTATGAGAGTCTTAACTTAATAGGTGCATTAATCCTGTGATAGGGATTAACTGGGTGGTAACTGTAGTCAGGTAGAGTGTGGCTGAAGGAGTTGGGTCATTGAGTATGTGCCATTGTGGTATATATTTTGTCCATTGTGAAGGGAGTCCTCTGACACCCCCCCCCCTTCCTGGTGTGATGTCCTGAGCTGCCTTCCTCTGCCACACACTTCTGCCATGATGTTCTGCCTCAGGTCCCAAGGAACGGAGCCAGCTGTCTATGGCCTGAGACATCAAATAAACTTTTCCTCCTCCAAAAATTGTTCTTGTCATGTCTTTGGGTCACAGCAGCAAAAAAAGCTGATTAAAACAGTGTCAAAGTTAGTTTTTTATTTTTTAACTTCTGCATCCAGCCTCCCTGTATTCTCTCTCATTTTTCCCTGGACCCCCAAATACCTAGGAGCATGACTGGAGTAGTATCAATGAGACAGTTTTTTTTTAATGGAAGAGCAGGAATTGAGTGAAGGCTTTGACTTTTACCACATATGGATATGCCATGTCTTTCCATATTGTATCAAATTTTATGTCCTCTAGTAAAATGTTTAAAATATTTTCCAAGTCCTGCATGATTCTTAATTTCTATGAAGTTTCATCTTTACACCTAAGGCTTAATCTGTTTACCTTTATTACTGGGCTGAGCCAAAGACTGATGGTCATCATTTGACAGGATTGCCAACTCCACTGCAGTGGTTTTGGAGGATGACCATCAAGAAGGCTGCTTTTTTGTGAATTTGGTTGCTGGTGAGACACATCCTAGATGAGGTGGCACTATTCTTGAACCAGAGGTATGGCCCCTTTAGCTCTAGAACAGTATATGTGCCCAATGGAAGGGAACACCTTGCTGAGGAGGGGTGATGGCCATGCTGCTCCAGGCTCCAGCTCCCTCCCCCTGGGTTAGTCAAGAGACATAATGATAGAGCACACATTTAGCATGTACAAGGTCCATGGTTCCATCCCCGCCATGGGGAAAAAGAAAAAGAAAAAAAAAAAAACTGAATGAAATACGGTGTCTTGATTTGATTTTTTTTTCTTCCTGAAAAACAAAATAAAACTAAAGCAACCTTCCTGGCACCCGTGTGCTATATGCTTAGGGATGTCTGGAGTGTTTTCATACTCCATTCTTCAGGTCAGCATCAGAGCCAGGACTGGTGTTTTCTCTGTAGAAAGGTGAATGGATTCCCCTTGGACCACTCAAAAACCATTGGTGTCTTAAGATGTCAAGCTCTATCATTAAGTTACACCCCAGTCCTAAAATGTTTTCATAAAATTAAAACAAACTTTGTTCTGTTTATCTTTTTCTCAAAATATTTTTTAAATTGTTGATGGACTTTTACTTATTCATTTATTTATATGTGGTGCTGAGAATTGAACCCAGTTCCTCACACATGCTAAGCAAGTGCTCTACCACTGAGCCATAACCCCAGCCCTGCTCTATTTATCTCAAAGATATGCCATGCTGTACAGAGAGGTTTATGACAATGGTTCATCATTTGAAGTGTTCCTCTTTTCAAAGTGTGAATTTATTTTATATTATCTCACATATTTTCACATTTATTTAAAATACACAGTTGTCTAACCTAAATTCATCTCTGTTACTTAGTTTTAAATTTTCTTTTGAAAATAGTCTAAATATAGGTTTATTATTATTTTTTGGCCTAGTCTGTAAGGTTTTGAATTTTACATAAAAGCTTTAAGCCATTTACATTTGCTATTCTGATTGTTTCAAAGGGTGGTTAGGTGTATATAGGCATGTGTGCTAAGTCTCAGATTTTCTCAGTTACACTCACATTTGCAGAATAAATTCAATTTCTTTAGTTTTAATCTAATTTCCCTATGATTCTCCATTTTCAGTGAACAGTTGGAGGCAGGTGAGGGTATAAGATTGTTTGTGTTTTCCTGTTTCTTTTAGTTAAATATTTAATATTTCACATTCTCTCCCTGTCCCTCTCTTCCTTGCTAAGCAGAATCCAGGTGTGTGAGTACAACATTCCAGCCAGTTCACATGGGCACTACCTGCCCCACTGAACGCTACATTCAGGCTTTGCTCAATTATCCAGTGTCTTTGTTGGACTATTCCATGGAATTTTGGATGTGACTCCAAGCCAAATTACAGACTTAAAGGAGCACAGCATATGGAAGTGGACCATTACCTTCAATTTTCTTACATATCCTTATTTCATGAGAATGATATTTGACTTATCCCTCAAGGTTTATTCTCAGAGAGAGGACTCAGGGAAGATGGAGCAAGCTTCTGATCTCTTCCCCCTTGCAAATAAAAAAAGGTTTGTTTCCTCTTCCTACTCATTCTAGTGGTTACCTTTGGAATTATGAAATAAGACTTATTATGTTAATGAAACTTTAAAATGTAGCAATAAAAAATTGATAAAAATTGATATTTTTTGAAAATTATGTCTCATGGAAAACCTAGGCTTTCATTTTTTAAAAAATATAATAACACATATTAGTTATATATATTCATGTGATGCAGTGTGGCAGTTGTGTACAATGAAGCATGCACTGATAAAATCCAACCTTCCTTTTTCTAACCTTCATACTGTTATGGACTCAGAAATCCTATTCTGAATCCTATTCCGTCAGTTGAATATTTATTCTTCTTTTTTCTTTCAGCAACAATCCTAAATCTCTGCAGGCTAAGAGGAAGAAGTCACATAAAAGAAAATGCCAAACAGGGTTAAGTATATTAACATATTTAAATACTGATATATGCTATATTCTCATATGTACGAAAAGAAAATCCAGAAGGATATGTACCAAATTGTCAAGGGTGCTTGTATCTGTGAAACAGAAACAGAAGGGACTTAAGGAACATTCATTTTTAACTTTATCTAGCATTATATTATCGAAATATTTTAAAAACCATGCTTACCTTTCCAAAGTAAGTAATCATTTAAAATATGAAAATTTAATTCATATTTTTATCTTCTTCCTTGGTTTCTGTTTTGAATGCATCCTTGGTTTTTCCTTTGGTTTATGACTAGCATTTCATGGTTTCCTTTGGTTGGTCTTTTGGTTTATGTTATTTTTTTCCTATTTGCCTGGTACAGTGATTACTTGCTTTAAATTCTGCCAGAGATTAGAGTGGAGTAACATTATATGGGTATTTAACTTAGGCAGACTTACTGTGAGACTATAGAGGGTGGGAGAGCGGGAGAGAGGGAGGGAGATAGAGGGAATGAGAGAGGGGGGAGGGAGAAAGAGAAAAGGAGAAGGGGGAGTGAGGGAGGGGGGAGAGGAGAGAGGTAGAGAGAGACCAAGGGCAAGGGCAAGAGTGAGGAAGAAATGAATCCTTTGATCCTCTCACTTGCCTTTCCAAGTACTTTTTTTTTTTCAATTGCCCGAAGGTGGGGGGTGGGAAGAAAGCCATTACTAAGGGAAAAAAAAAAAATCATGTCTCTTGAACTTAAGAGACCCAAGACATGGCAATTTAAGGAGAGATTTCATTTTTCCCTCCAGGGTGAATTTAACTATATACTTTTTTCTGTTTTAAAATCTTGTTTCCTCATTTTAGAAACTCACCCCAGTATCAGAAGCAATCCACTGTAGTTCTGAATTCCCCAAGAGCCCTTTTAAAAATCCCTTTTTTTCTTCTTCTAATTTTTAGAGCTAACACTGTGAGTTGCACATTTAGGAAGGGAAGGACTCCCAGGAACTGAGCTCAGGGCATGCTGCAAGGTCAGCACTGGGTCCTTCCACATCTGCCTCTGTCAGTCTAGAGAAAGATTCTTTGTGTTCAGGGCAGTTGATAAGCATCCTCCTCATGATGGCTCCCCAGTGTCCTTGTGAAAATAGTAATTGTTCCAGCCTCTCTGCTCCTACAGCATCCGCCTGTTACCTCAGGTCTAGCAGGAAAACACCATGTGATAGTTCATTACATAGATTTTTTGCCTTAGCCTTTCGAGGGCACAGTGTCCTTTTTTTTTTATCATTTTAATTCTCAGTTCTAAACAGTGCTTTTAACATCATGGGTTTAGAAAACATATTTCTGAATCATATAGTGAATAAATGGGTAAGTAATTTAATGGTAGGAGGGAGTACCATACTTTCATCAAGTGGAAGGTGAAAATTGTTTTCACACTTTGACATCAAGCACAGCAGGATGCATTTCCCAATCAATGCATGCCCTAGTTGATTTGGAAGCTTTTTCTTATTTCTTCCTGGTTCATAAAATAATGAGGCAATTTATAATCAAAGGCATCGTGGATGAAACAAAATGTACACTTTAGTGTTTGTTAACCATTCTCAAATTAGTCCTTTTTGATAAATATCATGATTAACATAGGCACTTCTCACATTTTCCCCTTAAATAAGCAAGTAATTAAATGTATAGTCACTCAAAAGAAATTGATTTTCAATTAGGTCTGCATTTTTGAAAGTCACAGCTTTTTTCTCATATGGAATTGCAGTATCAGTTTTAAAAATAAAAAAAAAAGGTGAATACATACCTGTTGCCCCAAAGAAAGAAACAAACAAAAAGCATAAAGGAGAGAAACACAATTCTCATCATTTGGCTTATGTCTTTCTAGATATCTGTGTATATGAGTATTATGGTGTGACTGATGCTATAAAAGAGATATCATATTGTACCTGTCACTGTACTATAGGAATGAATTGCATATATTGTTTTTTAATAGTAAAATGGCAATGAGCTAATATCCATCAATAAAGAGTAATTAAATCAACTACGATACAGTGCAAACATTGTAGGGAATATTAAAGTGGAGGTTTTTAAGAGTACATTAAAATGTCAAGTTAGAGCTAAATGTGCGCAAATGAAATGCTGTTTACGCTTCATAATTTTGCATATTAATATAATCTCATTCATGCAGTGCTCCTTAAACTTCTTGAGAAAAAATGGAGGATGATGATGTCAAGAATTTTTAGTTTTTAGTCACTTGCAACTGGGAAGGAATGAATGGGTCAGAAAAAAAGTCATTCATTTAAAAATGACTTTTTAAATGAGTGCTAAAGAGCAAGAATAATTTTTGTTCTAGTAGAAAGCAAAAACTACGTAGGTAGAAAAGTTTTGATCGAGTCACAAGCTGATACTAATAATGCTTCGAAGCACTGAGCACTTTAGTGTTTCAGGCATTTCACTAAGAGATTTATATGTATCACCTCCTTATTACTTATTTAATTTTTTACAGTGTCTCCTGGAAAGGTCAGCCCTCCATCCAGATGAGTCCTCCCTTTGTCCCAGGAAAGTGAAAAATATCTAAGTGATTAATTATTCTCTTGTTTATTGATTTATCCAAGATTTTTTAAAGTTTCAAGTGCAGTTTTAAAATTTTAGTTTCAACCCATTATTAAACTGAAATAAATACCTAAGTTGTACACATTAATGGGGTGTCACATGATGTTTTGAGACATGTTCCCATTATGTAATGTTTCAATCAGGTTTAATATATTTATCTCCTCAAACATTTTCATGGTGAAAACATTCTAGTTTGTGAAATATGGTCACTCTGCTGTCAGTAGCACACTAGAATTTCTTACACCCCTCTAACCGTAACATGGTATCCCTTGGTGGATATTTCCCTATCTCTGTCACTTTGTACAATTCCTTAAGCAATCTAATTTTGTCTCCTTTTTATAAATGGGCATTTGGACACTTTCTTCTGCACATCATTGATTCTCAGTGAGGGTAGGTTGGGAAACAGGAACCTGGGGTGTGAAGTGTGCATGATTATCACAGGTGCAGCAGGTGGGTAAGGAAGTCAGAGGAGCACTATGCAGAGGTGCAAACTTAAGAAGAGGAGGGAGGTTGTTTCTTTCAAAAAGCAACATTATCACTGGCAAGTGGAAATAAACCAATGCAGCATTTCATTTATGTTGAGGTTAAAAACAAACATCTCTTGTGCTCTTCTTGGATATCAATAATTGGAGTTTAAACTTTGAATGCAAATGAACCCAAGTTCCAATGAAGCTCTGTTGGTGTTCATCTCCTTGGGGCTTTGGAAAGATCACACAAATGTTCCATTTTGCTCTTATGAAGTAAACATTTGTCTCCTAAAAGCACTAAAAAGGTTAAATCATTCCTTGGGCACAGCACACAGCACAATGCCTTTCCTGTAATTGTTTCATATATATATATATATATATATATATATATATATATATATATTTATATATATATTTATATATTGCATATTTAAATAATTTCATTCATGCAGTGTTCCTTAAACTTCTTGAGAAATAAGAAGTAAATACACACACACACACACACACACACACACACACACACACTGGGGATTTAACCCAGGGGTGCTTTATCACTGAGCCACATCCCCAGAACTTTTTATTTTGAGACAGGGTCTCACTAAGTTGCTCAGGACCTCACTAAGTTGCTGAGGCTGGCCTCAAGCTTGTGATCCTCCTGCCACAACTTCCCAAGTCACTGGGATTACAGGCATGTGCCACCATGCTTGGCTTGTTCCTCATATTTTTTTATGAAAAATTTTACAAAACCTATGCATGTTATACTGGGAAACAACCTAGCCTCCATCATTGATTGATGGATAAAGAAAATGTGGTGCAGATATATGGTGGGGTATTAGCCTTAAAATGGAAAATGGAACAACCTGGATGAACCTTGAGGTTGTCATGCTAAGTGATATCAGCCAGTCTCAAAAGGACAAATATGATTCTACTAGTGTAGGGTATCTAGGGTAGTCAAATTCATAGAAGAAGAAAGTAGAACGGTAGCTTCCAGGGACTAAGAGAGGAGGAACTAAGGAGTTATAATAATGGGTATAGATTTTGAATTTTGCAAGATGAAGAGACTTCTGGAGATTGGTTGCAGAAAGTTAATGTACTTAACCCTATCTCCTACACTTAAAAATGGTTAAGATGATACATATTATTTTGTGTATATTTTGCTGGCATTAAAAGAGCACATCACCAAGCTTCATTGAAACATTGTATATATTGTAAAAAGTCATCTTATAATGTTCAGTAATTAGATAAACCATAGTAAGTGTGTTTGGGAGGTAGGAGCTCCTCTGCATCCTGGGTGTGATATCTGTCGCAACCATTGTGGCTCTATCAGTTTTAATTTGTAGGTTCAGAATTCTGTGTTGTATAGTTATATATTATTTTATTTGGTCCATAGATCTTCACTGTGATTGTATCTTTGACTTTGTCATCGCTCAGTGGTTTTTATGCTTGCCAGCTGACAATATCTTTTTCTATTGCCTTTCCTTTCACATATTCTATGTTTTTTGCTTTAGAATGCCTCTTTTAAAAGACATATGGGTCAAATTTGTTTTCTTGCCCACTCAGGAAGTTTTGTCCTTTAGTAGAGGATTGTCAGACTTATGTGTGTGTTTGCAGAATTGACGTGTGGCATTTTTAACACTAACTCTTTTTGATGCTTCATTACTCTTTCTGTCCCTGTCCTCTTGCTAACGGATTATGTTTTCCTTTTGTTGAACTCTTTAATAATTTTGAAAAATTGTAGCTAACTTTTATCCTCCAAGTGGTTACTAAAATGTATTCACTTGGAGATTGAAACACTTTTTGAGTTATTTTTCTAATGCCATTGATGAGAATAAAATGTGTTGGCCAATCAATAGGTGAAATAAGAAATTAAGCGTTCTTGTACAACTCGGCGCCCTTCCGTTTTGCAGTTTTATAGGTATAATTTGAGATTATATCAGGGGTTAGTTTGCCTGGGTTCAATTTAAACTCTGCTGCTGTTTGCTGTGTGATCTTTAGCAAGTAGCTTAACCAATTTGTGTCTCATTCTCCTCATCTGTAAAATAGAACGACTAATCATTCTCACTTTTTAGGGCTCTCAGGAGGATTAAGTGAGATAAATGTATGTTTAACTTTTAATTACACCACCTGGCTTATCATAAGTTCTCATTAATTGTTAACTATTATTATTCTTATGGTGTGAGCTGCAACTTTCAAGAATTATTTACATTCTTTTAAAGAACTTTAAAAATCATCTTAACAATAATTAATTTTACAAACAATTCTATATATAAATGATCTAAGTGCAGCCTCTCCTGATAAAGAAATGAGTTGGAACCACCAGGTATTGCATTGCATTTGGTCCTACCTTGTTCTTCAAGCTGGTGGCCTCTCTGCTGAAGGAGGAGTGTAAGTTGAGTGTCACTTGTGTAGAAGTAAAAATGGGCACAGTTACGAAGATACAGAGCCTTAAAATTTTGTGTCCTTTATATCAGTAAATCTGATATTTTTTTTCCTATGAAAATGACAGTTTGAAGAAAACTACATGCAAGAGAGTTCTGTTGGGAACATAGTAGAAATTAAAAATGATGAAAAGTAGAAATAGAAAATGGCAAACAGTACAAAATTCGTGTGTGTATGTTTGTGTCCCTTTAAGGTCGTTTTGTTGTAGAAGGGTATTTAATAACATGCAAAATGTAGAATGTCAGAATGAGTAGAATATGTATAGAATGGTCTTTTCAAGTGATATATGAATTATATGAATGTGTGTATGTATGCATATATTTACCTGTATTTACAGAAAAAAATGTTGGCTAAAAGGTGACTCTTTTGGATCCTGAAATTACAGGTGATTTAATAAAAAAAATACAAAAATTCAAATATAATAGTATGAAGCATGATCTTCCCTTCTCTGTCTTGGTTTTCTGGGGACAGTCAGAGTTGGAGAAACTGGCTGTTCATCCTGAAGAATCCCCAACTGTCTGGATCTTGCTGCTGCTCCCCAGAGTATGTGTAATAAGTTTCACTGCCTCCTGTATTTCTCAAAGCTTGTGCCTACCACCTACTTTAAATGATTAACTCCCATGGATCTAGTTTCATCTGCACTCTAACATTACACCCTGCAACCTACTGTTTTTTCTTGAAGCAAACATAAACATTGCATAGTTTCTGTTACAACATTTCAATGTGCACATCTAAAAGGGAAAGGATCTTAAAACACTAGTCACTCCTGCTGTATTCATACTATCCTCGGTACTCCTTCATATCAATATTCAGTGTTTAAATTTCTCAACTGTCTCAATCACACAAATATGCATATAATTTGATTTATTCAAATCAAAATCCAAAGGACTATACACATAATGTCTTGTTGGGACATGATTTAAGCACACTATAGATTCCTAGTTCCTGTCTCTTGTTTTTCTCTGGACATTTAGAGTTGAAGGAGGTGGCTGTTCACCCTCCAGAGATCCCAAATGTTTGGATCTTGCTGATGCTCCCCAGAGTATGTGTAGTATCTTTCACAAACTTCTGTGTTTCTCAAAACTTGTGATTAGATCCAGAGGCTTGAAGAGATCTGGGTTTAATTTTTAGCAAGAATACTTCCATTGATGATCCTGGCCTTGATCTTGTATTCCATTAGGAGTTGCAAACTGGAGATACTATTTCTTCATTCATTAGTTAAAAATCTTATAAAACAAAAAATTTTTCCTCACCAATTATTTGATTGTCTTGGGTAAAACTCTGACAATAAAAATAGGATAATGCTTGTATTTTTCTCTATTTCATTCATTGTTGGAAAAAAAATGAATCAATTCCCTTACATCTTTCAAAGATGACCAATAAAAAAGTATCATTATGAACACAGGAATTAAATTTATTTGGCACCTTCCATCTCAGTACATTCCCCATCTATAACCCTTTTCCCTAATTTCCAGTTCTTTTAAAAGCCTTGAAGAGCTTACATCCTTAGATACTTAACCAGAGTCATCCAGGAGCAAATCCTGCACTTACGGGCTCCCTGGTCTCCGTTATCTCCTCAGAAATATAGAATCTAGGGCAAGTTATCGGATTCCACAAACTTGTGCTGTTCAACAAAGACTGAGTTCACCTTTATTAACTTTTTAAGTATCTCTGAACAAAATGGAAACTTTCAAGCTGCACATGCCCTTTCATCAGGCGTTATCTAGGGCAGTGCTGCTCAAAGCAGGGTCTGCAAACCGGAATGTCTCCATGGAGTATTTGTCACTGGTGTGCACTGTGATAAATATAGGAATTGAGCATAAGTGTTGGAACTTTTATAGCAACCTGACACAATGAGCACTTTATGTCTTTTTTAGTCTGTTAAAATGAATAGTGTTTATTACATATTTTAAAAATTCCACCTTTCTAATAAATTACTTCATTATATTTCCCAAAATAATTGGTCAGTGGGATTGGGGAAAAACCCTATGTATTTTTTTTTCCCCACAAAGTTTGAGAAGCACTGGTATGGGAAGCATTCTAATATATCCTTATGGTACTGGGAGCTGCTAATCAATTGTACGTGGTGATTTTAGACACTCATTTGGAAATCATTTCATGAGAAATCCACATATAAAGAGGGTTATGCTAGCAAATAACAGAGGAAATGTAAAAGCAATTATCCTTGCAATGTAGCACGCATTTATAGTCATTGTTAAGTACTTCTGTGTTTTAGATTATGAACTTAAAATTGCAAAAGAGGAAAATGTCACATATGTGATGCCTGATTGTATTCGTTCCACAAACCCAATTGAACCTGCTTGTTTTTATAGGCACACAGAAAATGTATGCCATTAGCATAAATTGTGGATGCCGATGAAAACATGTACTCACTCTTCTTAATAGCCCTTATAAATCTGACACACCCCTGCCTAAGTTTCCAAGGAATACACATGGTACAAACATTACCATTTTTGGTAACCAGGGTCCATTTTTGTCAGACTCCAGGAGTCAGAGCAAAGCCAAGCCATTGATTTTGTTGCCTTTGAAAGTCCTTTGTTTGGTGTGTCACCCTTGCTAATAAAATTGAAAGTACATATTAACGGGCTTGGGAGCTTGACTGGCTCCAGGAAGAATTAGAAGATATAGCGGTACTGGTATGGAATCGTCAGACTGTCTGTGATGTGGGATTGAAAAATTCACTTTGGGCAACCATTATTTAAGTGTGTCCCCATTTCTCCGCTTAGACTATGCTCAAAAAACACACAGATGGTGAAGCTCAGGAAGAAGTGTGTCCATGACACACTCTGATTTCTTTGTCCACCACAGAGAGAAAAGGCATTGGGAAGATTTTACTCTGCCAAAAAATTGTTTCATAAAACTATTTGAAGACTAAATATATTGGCAGAACTGCAAAGTTTACAAGATCTGATAGTGAAACACACAGCACAGGACTCCTTCAGCAGGGAGATGGAGTTTCTCCTCCCCATCCAGAGCTCAGAGAACATCTCCAAAGAGACCTGGGTCTCTCCTGATTAAGATAGCATGATAACAAATTGACTTAGGTTTTGATTTTATCATGACAAATACTCAAAGAGGTGGCTTCATTATGCATTAGCCAAACAACTAAGTGGCTGGTTCCTTTTTGTTTCTCTTTGCAGTCCCCAACTTATGATTACTGTGCTGCCTGTAGTCGATGTACATGGGACTGAGGTGCTGTACTTCTGCACCTTATCTTATCAAATTACACAGGACCTAGAGTTTCGGGTTACTACTTTCCTGTAGTAAAAGTCAGGCACTCAATTGG
Organism: Urocitellus parryii; assembly: GCF_045843805.1. Lineage (NCBI taxonomy): Eukaryota > Metazoa > Chordata > Mammalia > Rodentia > Sciuridae > Urocitellus > Urocitellus parryii. The sequence continues at coordinate 129,680,077 of NC_135536.1, forward strand.
TCTAAAAATATGAATTTTATTGGCTTGGTTATAGGAAATCTCCAGGTAGGGTAGTTTCAGGAAGGATGTGAACAGAGCTCCACTTACCTCTGGTTATGTTAGCACTCCCCTTCTCTGTGCAGGGGTTGGCTTCCCTTTCAAGAGAGCTGCTATAAAGTACAGGGGGCCTCTGGACATTTCCATTCAACATAGAAGTCCTCACCACAGCAATTAGTCAAGAAAAGAAATAAAAGGCATCCAAAGCAGAAATGATGAAGTCAAAGACATCTGTTTGCAAAAATGACACAATCTTATGCATGGAAAACCCTAAAGACTCCACAAAAGACTGTTGGAGTTATTAAAAAAAAGTTTCAGGATATGAACACATCACACAATAGTAAATTGCATTTCTATACAAGGAATATTTAAAAAGGAAATCAAAATAATTCCATTTATAGTAGCATCAAAAATAAATCAATAAAATACTTAGGTATAAACTGGAGGCAAAAGACCTATGTGCTAAAATCTGATGGAAGAAGTTAAAGAAGACACAAGTAAATGGAAAAATATGATATTCATGATTGGAAGTCTTGATATTGTTACAATATCCATGTTATTCAAAGCAATCTATAGATTCAGTGCTATCCTCACCAAAATAGCAATGACACATTCAGAAAAAAAAAGATTTCTAAAATTCATTCGGAACCACAAGAGACCTGAGTCACCAAAGCAATCTTCAGAAAGAAGAACAAAGCTGGAGGCATCATACCTCCTGATCTCAAAATATATTAAGATACAGTAACCTAACAGTATGTTCCTGGCATAGAAACAGACCTAGAGACCAATGTAAAATGTAAATATAATAATATTAATAATAACAACAACAAAAATGGATAGCATAATGTATGAACATACCACATTATTGTATGACTATTATAATACAGTAATTGATTGAATTAGTATGACCTATAAGAACATACAATAACTGTTAAAAATAATCCAACTAAAGGCAAGTTGTAGAATATGTACAGTATGACAGAACACATGGATTATGTTATGTATTTTCATTTCAGCAATAGGAAGCCTGAGTGAGAAGTTTACATATTAACTTCAGGGCAGACCTTACCTCTAGGGAAGAAGAAAAATGAGATGTACCTTGCAGGTTATGAGCAGCCAGCCCTCTTCTGGTTTGTTGAGCATTTGCTGAGCCTGGCCCAGTTGTTGAGCAGGCTTAGTATTTTCATTGCTCAGTTATTATTTTACTCTTATAATTATTTTTTTTGTAAATTATTGTTTGCAAGAAGAATTTTAATGGAATAGGAGAAACAGTAGAGGTGGGCACAGGAGAACACTTATTTTTGCTCTTCTACCCTCTCCCAAGTTGTAACCTTTAAAAACCATCGCAGAATGAAATAATTAAGAATGTGGACAAAAATCGCTGACAAAATAAAAAGATGTAGCAATATGACATAGTAAGAGAAAAAAATGAAAGCTTAAGAAGAACAAAAATTAAAGAATTTATAAATTAATAAAGAGATTTAAAAGAGCAAAAAATGTGAATCAGGATAAGTAAAATTAAGAGTCTAAAATATATTAATAACTAAAGGAAAAAGAAAACAATCCTAACAGATAAAACCAGTAGCTCAGAACATTGTTACTTAATTATGTCAAAATTAAACTACAAAAGGTTAGATAAGAAAAATTTTAAAAAGATAAATAATTAAAGGGAGGTTTATAAAGCAAATTGACAAACCAAAAATACCAGAGCTATAAGCTTACTAGTTACTCAATGATATGAATTTGGATCCTTTTATGTGCCAGGAAAAGTATTTGCCACTAGAAATGAAAACTCAGCCATTAAAGGTCATAAAAATTATGTTCATGCTAAAGTATTAAAAAGTAAATAATAAAAAAACATTAAGGGACAAATAGACTCAAATTTTAAATGGCAAAAAGTAAAGAAAGGATTATGAAATCCTGAAAGCTTAAAAAACTAAAATGAGATGAAACAAATTAAAGTACTTTGAAGGAAATGCACTACCCCAACATTAAGAAACCATGAAGCTCCATGTAACACTCAGTACAGACTGAGGGTTGCCACTTGGGAGTAGTGTGGCAAGGAGCCACCTCGGAACCTTCTACCTACTGGATTTCTGACTTGTGAGGAGGGGAATAATCGTGATTCCTAACTGGGTCTCATGAGGTTCAGACAAAGCTTTGAACACTCAGCACTTTGCGACTGGCTGAGGTCAGTTCTCAACAACAAGTTAACTGCCCCTAAAGTAAACCAAACGAATTTTAGAAACTATAGGTTGGAAGAAAGGAAAGACCAGGTTGGACCCACTGAAGTAGCCAAGCCTTATTTTTCCTTCTCAGCCAGGCCCCAGGCTGAGCTGCCTTTGCATAAGGATTGCCCCTATTACCAGATGAAGTTTCAGGAACAAAGAGTTGACACAGAGAGAACCGTAACCTCTCACTTCCTGCCTCTGCCTCTGACTGTTTCCAGTTTGGGGCCTCTAGTGTCTACCTCAGATTCTGAGAAACTCAGCAGTGGCAGTGAGAATCTTCTAGAAGGCAGCCTTCTTACTGGGACTGGTGCCCTTGTCCCCGACACCCCCATAATGGCATAATTGGCCCAGTTTAGATTCCCAGTTTCCCCATCCCCAAACACCCTAGGAATCTCTTTGGTTTCTTTTGGGGCCTGTTCTTGTCAGGGTGTGGGAAAGAATACTGGAATGCCAACCTTCGCCTGGTGCTGTGAGGTCAAACCACTGTGGGGTTTCAGTCACTCACACTAGCATTGAAACTGCTTCCCTGGGAGTTTTGCTCACAATGTGACTGTGAGTTTGACTACCTAGACAAGTTGACCAGTGTGGCCAACAGGCCACACTGTAAAAATATCACTTATAACAGTCACTTTAGACAAATGAAAACAATAAGTCTGAGACACCTGCCCCCTCCCATTTTATTTTCGGCTTCACCATTGCATTGGAAAAGAATAGGAACTTTATTTTAGGATATGGATGATTCTAGATGATTTACACACTGGCATTTGTATATTGCATGGAAATGTGTTAACAGTGAAAAGAAAGAGAGAGAGAGAGAGAGAGAGAGAGAGAGAGAGAGAGAGAGAGAGCGAGCGCATATTGGCAAAGATCTGCATCAAATCTCAGAGAACAACTTTCAGGGATTGCTAAGTTGGAAAGTAATATCTTAAGTGATCGTACAGTCAGGAATATTGGCAACGTGAAAAGTGTTCCATTTTATCCTCCAGCGGGAGCAGAATTTGCAAGCAAATTTGGCAGAGGAAAAGATCCTAAAATGCATTCTTAACTCTCTACAATTTCTTTCATGTAAAGTGCCAATAAAAAAAATTAAAGAGTTGAAGAGGGTACAAAGGGGACAAAATCCAGTTTGCTGTCTACTTGTAGCACTGGAGAAAATTAAGAAGGCAGCTGTATGCATTGGATTTATCCAAAAGGATATGTGTTTTCTTCCCTCCTCCTTCTCCTCCTTTTTCTTCCTCTCCTTCTTCATCTTCTCCCTTTCCCAATCTCCTTCTTTTTCCCCTTTCTTTGGTTAATGTCAGCATTCTGTAGAGAGGGTCATTGAGCCACTCATATAGTGAAACTATGTAGACATTAGCATGACACAGGGGCAAGGTGACATATAGTTGGATTTCAAAACAAGGAATTTAGCCTATGTGGGTAAAGCCTCTTCCTTCCAAATTTCCGTTCAAATGACCAAAGAAAATTTGGAGTGAAAATAGGAGGGAAAAATAAGCATAAGTACTTAAAAAGGGAAAACTTCAGGCTATACACAGCTAGGAGCAGATTGAGGGATGCACCAACCACCAAGCAGAGGATCCTTGCTCTGATTCCATTTTGCAAAGGCCGCAGACAGCATGTTGAGAGTAGCCATCTGAGACTTCCAGGAGGAACCTTCACTCCCACTTTTTGTCCTGGATGAATTCTTGAAATCAAGCTGTTGTCCTCCAACTGGGTGACAAGAATCACGGCCTTTGGTGGATGTATAAGTGCCTTGGGTGGTGCCAGAGTTCTTAAGGGGTACAGGGCAGGAGGATGTCCTTCTTACTGTATAACCAGTGGGTCAAGTCTTGGCTGCTCTCAGAGAGACATCTTTTGGAAAGATGATGGACATCACTCCTGGATTCACACAGTGGATGGAGATCCTGGCTCAAGTGGAGACCAGACAACTTGAAAACGTGACAATTCCTGTTGTTAGAGTGGATCCTTGTCCCAGACTCTGCTTGCTATCTCTTCTCTTGGTCTTGGCTTCCCCTATCTGTTAAGCCCAGGTGAGTGAGTGAGTGTGAGTGCGTGCATGTGTGTGTGTGTGTGTGTGTGTGTGTGTGTGTGTGTGTTTGTAGGGTAAAGATAGGAAGGGAGCTTTGCCTTCTGCTCTTGTTTTTTTTTTTTTCTTTCTCAAGTATGTCTACCTTTCATTCTTTCCCTCTTCTCTCAGGACACATCTTTTGACACTCAAAGCCAGAGAGCAGCTACAGTTTTCTTTTCTTTCATATGTCATATCTCTTTGAGAAATGAGCTGAGGATACTCCAGCTCTTGAACAGAAAGGGTTGGGAGTAAAACACAAAGATAGAGTAAACATTGGCAGGACAGGGACAAACCTACAAATACTGACAAAATCCCATTTCATCATGCACACGATTCCCTTCTGTCTTCTTCACTGACATTCCTCCTTGATGGTTGGTTGAATACCCTAGGCTATAATTCTCACCCTCTGCCAATTAAAAATTATTGGTATTAACCAAAAAAAGCACAAAGACCAGCAGGGTTGTCTCACCCTATCCTCCTGCCTCCTTTTGCTCTTGTGCACACTTGTCTGTTATCTAGAGCAGGAAAGACAATCCAGGCTAGTTGGGAGTCTCTGACACAAGCCAGAGTCTCTGACACAAACCACATTATTAGATTCTATTTTAGTCAGCCTTTTCATCACTGTGACCAAAAACCCTAACAACAACAAATTCAGGGAGGAAACGTTTATTTTGGCTCATCATTTCAGATCTTCAGTCCATAGTCAGGCAACTCCACAGCGCTGGGCCCAAGGTGAGGCACAGCAACATGGTGGAAATGTGTGGCAGAGGAAAGCAACTCAGAACCTGGCCACTGTGAAGCAAGGAGAAAGAGCTCCTCTCACAAAGGACAAAATAAAAACCTCAAAGGCACACCTATAGTGATGTTATTTCTCCAGCCACACCCTAGCTGCCTACACAGTGACCACCCAGTTAATCCATACCAGTGAATTAATACACTGACTAGGTTAAAGTTCTTATAATCTCATTATTGACCTCTGAACCTTTTTATATGTCTCACACATGAGCTTTCAGAGGACATCTCAATCCTAAACCATAACAGATTCTTTGGCATTCTGAGAGCATGGAAGCATAGCCAGAATTCATTGGTCCATAGAAGCGTATGGTACATGCCCCTCCAGCTGAAGGTGAGTAAAGTAGGAAAAATAAAGTCAGCCATTAGCTTCAGGACAAAGGGACAACCATAAGTCCATCATTACTACACAGCTGGGAATCCCAGCTTAGCATGGATCAATATTAGGAAATTGATGTTAAAAATAGTAGGATGGTCCAATACAGTGGTTCTCAAACATGGATGACTTGGTGTTCAGTAGATACTTGGAGATAATTTTTTGTTTTCACAACTTGGGGGATGCTAGAGGAATCTAGTGGTGAGAGGTTAGTGATATTGCAAAACATCCTAAACTGTACAGAATAACCACCCTTCACCTGCAATAAATTGTCTGACTTAAAATGCTGCTAGTCCAAGTTTGAGAAACTCTGGTATAACAGAACTATAGTTATTCATCCTTTTCTGTTGAGGCCAACACAATTTCTCTCTTGAGGAGCTCCCGACACTTGTCTGGTTGTAAGGTCAGGTGCCTTCTTATGTGTCATTGTGTGTGCAGGCTCATCCATGCCTCAGCATCCTGCCCTTGCTCTCCCTCATCTCTCATATCTTTGCATGGCCAGTTGCCTTGATCCTTCCGGTCTCTGTGAAATGCCATGTGTTCAGAGAAGCTCTTTTTGATGGCCCAATCTAAAGCAGAACCTCTTCCCCCGGTGCATTCTATAAGACCTTCCCACACTTCTTCATGACCCATCTCTCACTGTTTGTCACTAAAATGTCAGCTCTCTGAGAGAAGGACCATGCAGTGTTATCCATCACTCACTCAGAAGAGCACCTGGCACGGCAGAACAAAAACCCATTGGTTAATGACTTCTCTCGAGTGTTTTCTTGGAACGAGAGCTGGAACCATTGCCATGATTAAATAGGACCTTAGCAGAGCAAAGGTCAAGGCATTTGTACAGTCTAAGATAATATAGTGAGTCCATGTACGAGTATTACCATAATTTAAAAATATGTGATCAAATATGCCTATCATTTTTATTACTCCGGATTTCTTGTCTTGGTTAGAAAGATCTCTCATAGTTTTCCTAACTAAGTTATTTATTTTAAATCATTAATTTTTCAATATAAACTGTAAGTTTATTTTATTACTCCAAATGGAAGGGATTCTATATGGAGCTTTATTAAATTCATATGTTAATTAATTTGATATTAATCCATTGAACTTAGAACATAACCATGTTCCTCCTCATGGTCTCCAGGATGCTGTGAGACCTGCCTTTGCGTATCCCTTCACTCCACTTCCCATCTTTCTCCTATTCCTGCTGGGCTCCCTCTATTCCCCACTGGGCTTTATGGATTGTCTCAGAGGCCTGACACTCTCCACCACTCAACCTTTTTACTCCCTTTCCCCAGAACCTTGGTCCATCACCCTCAACCCTCATCATTCATGCTTCAGGTGACATCATAGCAGGAAGGAGCTCCTTCCCTTAGCTCTATAGGACACACTTCCACCCCAATGAAGCCACTCTGCCAACTCACCTTTGGCTAACATTTTTTTTTTTACCACTTATTATGATCTGAAATTATTCTTTGTGTCATATCTTTATTTATCTCTCCTATTTCTTTCAAATAAAATACAAATATCAAGCAAATACCTTCTTTGTACCCCATGAGTAGTGTGGCCCCAGTACTCAAAAAACCTAGACCTTGCAGGCACCCAAATATTTGCTGTAAGAATGAATGAGCAAATGAAGGCAGGAGTGGAATCTTGGCAGTTAAATCTCTATTTTTAAATTTGAAATGGTATTCAGAAGACATGGATGTCTGAAGAGGAAATGTGCTATCTATCTCCATTGTTGTCTCCCCATCCCACCATGTGGATATTATGTGTCATTGTCATTGTCACCATGTTGTTATTATAGTAAAACTAGTTAGCCTGGTTTCAGTGATCAGTAGATTGTTTGCAGATTCTTAAATCTACATCGTCCAATACAGTATCTGCTCTCCTCATGTGACTATTGTGCACTTGAAATATAATTAGTGGGACTGAAGAACTAGATTTAAAATTTTATTTTATTTTAATTTAAATAGCTACATGTGACTAATGTCTATTATACAGCATAACTCAGGTTTAAAATTTTTATGCTAAGTTAATATTGATGTTCTTCAATTTCATTTTTATGCAACAATATACATTACAATGCTGTATTCTCAACCTTAATACCTATCTCTCTTTTTTTGCTTCTAAAATTTATTAAAATGTAAAGATCTTGATTACATAGAATTGATTTTAAAAGTATGGAACATAATAAGGTCTACAACCTAACACCACTTATGTAAATTAATTAGAATCATGTTCATAAGTTATGAATCTAACATTTTATAAAGATGCATATAATGTCTTTGACACATACACACGCACACTCATGCACACACATGCATACTTACCCCCACATAAAAACAACATCATATATAAGATTGGGAAAAATTTTAGTGAAGTATTTTATCTCATATATTTTCATTGTCTGATGATAAGGAACTAAAATGTTAAACCAATATTAAGTAATAATAGTAACAGAGAATATTTGTAACTTTCAAAAATATATACCAGAGCAATTAATCCAACATATAGCTTGTATGACTTTAGGAGTGAGGAACTGTCGTGAGAAATAAGGAAAAAAGGAAAATCAGAGAGTATTCTTGAATAGGCCAGTGATAAGAGCATGTCATTAACTGTGGAATCTGATTAATTCAGTGTTCTGTTTCTTGCATTGACATACATCCTTGTTATGGGTTGAATTGTGTTCCCTAAAATGTGTATGCTGAAACCCAATGTGACTCTCTCTGGAGCTAGGGTCTAGAGGAGGAAGTTAAGCTTAAAATAGGTCATGAAGTACGTGCCTAGTCCAACTGTACTGCAGTCTTGGAAGCAGAGGCAGAGGGAGATCTCTTTCCACATGCACTCATGGAGGAGAAGACTCATGAGCACTCGGCAGGAAGGCAGCCATCTGCAAGTCAGGAAGACACCCCTCACCAGAGCCCAACCATGCCTGGACTCTCATCTCAGACTTCCAGCCTTCAGAAATCTGAGAAGTAAATTTCTGTTGTTGAAACCATCTATGCTAAGTTTTTCCCCCCTGTGGTGACCTAAACTAACTAAGACAATTTAATCACATTATAAATTGAAAAAGTGACATTTTTAAAAGTTTCCATTATTTGATAAATGGTACATGAATAGTTAACTATTTTTGTGAAGAAAAGAAAGTTTGCTTTTCATATCTTAATAGTCCATTCTAGGTGGATTCAAGACTTAAATGTTAAACAAGGAATAAAGAGGAGTTTTAGATAAAATATTACCATGTAGCATTCATAGTTCATTGAAAGCAAAGAAAACATAATGAAGTAGGTTTCATTGTTTTATTATATGAAGATAGGAACATTTAAACATGATGCAATACATGAATATTTGGGTCAGATGAATAGTAGTATGGCTAACCTGAGGAATGCTATCCCTCACCCAAATTTTTTGATAAATTTAGTATTAATTTTAGTCAAGAGTTCTTGATAAAATAGGAATGGAAATGATATTTTATTATAAACATAAATAATGTCTACTTCAAATAAATCAGTCTCACACTTAATGTGAAATACACAAAGAATCACCAGGAACAAGTGCCAAGCGCAGCGGCACAGGAGGCTGAGGCAGGAGGATCACAAGTTCAAAACCAGTCTCAGCAACTTAGCAAGGCCCTAAGCCACTTAGCAAGATTCTGTCTCAAAATAAAAAAGCAAACAAACAAACAAAGGGCTGGGATGTGACTCAGTGATTAAGTGCCCCTTAGTTCAATCCCTGATTACCCCCCCCCAATTTTAACAAGTAATAAATAACTCTACTTACTACTGTTACTTGACAGAGGCTTTACAATGTTAGTTCCTTGTGAACAGACCAGGGAAATGAATGAGATGAAATATTTAATTGATGGGAAATCGCATTTTGTAGATGGTGTCACATTTGCATAGAAAACAAAATTAATTATCAGTAAAGGGAAAGTAAAAATACAGGATAGTTAGGGAAATTCTTTCTACAAATGACCTCAAAAGCAGAAGTAACAATGGACAAAGAATTTAAAGAGAAGTTTTTCAAAAGATGAAATACAAATAAACATATAAATATCTAACCTGAACAAAAATGAAAACTAAAATATTAATAATAATATTTTCCCACATCAAATTGAAAATAATTTGAATGCCCTTGTATCACCAAGAGAAGTGGATAAGCTTAATGATTCCTAGAGGAATTGCAAATGGTTGTGCGTTATCTTAAACAGTTTCTCAATGTATCTCAAAAACTTTAACTTGTGCATTTTCTTTGATGTACCTACCCACATTTTTTTTTCAGCACTGGGGATTGAACCCAGGATTTAACATTTATTCTATGATATTAATACTACCTGCTCCAAACACTGCCAATTAATCCTAATTTTATGGATTATAAACTCAAATATTAACTCCATTGAGTGGCTTTCCCTGAGGACCTGAGGCAAAACTATCTCCCAGCCAAGGACATTCCCTGTCCCAATCCCAACATGATGAAATTTTGCCATTTGGCTTCTTCATGGTACTTATCAATATGTAGAGTCATATAATTTCATTAACTTGTTAATATATTTATATCACTTGCTCATCCCCTTTCAATGGCGGCTCCATCAGAGCCAGGATTAAACATCTTGCTGTTATTATGTCCTCAATGGTAAGATCCAGTACAGAGTAGATATTGAGTCAAGATTTGTTCAATAGAGTATGCTTTCTTATGTCAATTTTTGTAATATAACAGGAGACACAGGATTTGGCCCTTGGCCTGGGTCTGCAGTTGTTAATCTCTATTCTGCATTGTAAATACTTCTTCATTTTGTTGTTTGCCAATTAATTTGTGCTTTTTATGTATGGACTTTTTCAATTTTTTGTATAGTTATTGGTATTAAACTTTTTCTTTAGTTTCACCTTATTTCAAATTTTTCTTAGAATGTCTCTCCCCATCGCAAATAATATAATTATTCTCTAAATTATTAAATGTATCCAAACATGTTGAATCATCATTTTTGGTCTCTGTTCTATTCTCTGTGACACAAATTCCATGTGTAAAATTGTATCCTGTGAAAGCAACTGTTACCTGTGCACAAGGTTGTCCATCACAAAGAGTATCATAACAGGTATTTTCAGTAGTAACTTAGTATCTAATAATTGAGAATTAGAGGTATCATCAATAAAAACAAATTATATCAAATATTGAAAATGATTTTAAATTAAATTAAATATCCACCCAGAAATATGTCCACAATATATTAAGCAAAAAACAAACAAAAAACAAAAGCAAATATAAAATAGTACTTCCACTATTACTTTTTAAAAACAGTATTAGTGTTTTTAAAAAGTAATAGTGAAATCTGAAAATGCCAAATTTAAAATAAATAAACAAGCACTTTTTTTTTTCCCTAAAGTGTGATGTGTCTTACAGGAAAGTCAGAGGGTGGTTTTGGCTCCAGTAGCCACATGAAAATGGGACTGTGTTGGAACAAGCACATGCTGGAGTTGACCTTTGCCCTGCCAGTATATGATAATCTCAAATTTCCAGATTTGCAACAAGAAAGGGAGAAATCTCCAATTCAAAAAAGGTAAAAAGAAGAAAAAACAAGAGATACAACAAAATGGTAGAAATGAATGTAAATGCACCAAACTCACCCATAACATAAAAAAGGTTGCTAGCCTTGGTAAAAGAAATCCCTTCCAACTTTGCAGTCTGTAAAAGTCACATCTAAATCATAAGAGGTTATGAAAGGTTGAAAATCAAGGGAAAAAATACATACCATGTAAATACTCAACAAAACCAAACTGATGTAAATATATTAATATCAGACAAAACAGATGTCAAAGCAAAAGCCTTATAATTAGTGATTGAGGCCTTGTGTTGTGGTTAAGTAGAGTTCAAATTGGAAATGGAGTGTAGACTCCCATTTCCACTGTGAGTGGAACAAGGCAGTGTAGTCATCCTCTGTCCCACTGCTCCTGGGTCAGAATGTTTTCCTTAGAGTAAGGGAGAGCCCTGGGAGAGGCCTTAGGAGAACTGGAGAATACAGGTTCATCTGGAGGTAGGGTGGTTAATGCAGGATTGAACAAATTCAGAAGCAAGAGTCTGATTCATATCCTCAGGCAAGGCCCTTAACTTCTCTGAACACCTATTTTCAGTCTGCAGAAGGAAAAGATCAATGTCTTCCCTGTATTAATCCACTTTGCATTATTATAATAAAATGCCTGAGGCTGTGTTGCTTTATAAAGAAAAGAGGTTTATTTAGTTCAGTTATGGAAGAACAAAGCTCTGTATTACGTGATGGCCTTCTTGCTGACAGAATCTCCAGGTGACACAGGGCATCTTATAAGAGACCGGAGTGTGTTTGTGTGTGTGTTTTCCCTAGTCTCTCTCCCTTCTAATAAAGCCAGCAGAATCCAATCAAGGTGGACAAAGTCCACCCTGATAACTCTCGTCTCCTCCCAAATTCCCTAACTCTAAGCATTCTAATCAGATTGTTTCCACACCTGTTAACACTTCACAAAGGGAATGTATTTGAACCATTGGGGGACACTCTCAGACCATAACCTCCAAAGACCTCCCAGGTCCACTGTGGGCATCAGGAGGCACAGACCTGGGTGGAGGGCAGTCTGGAGGCAATGGGGTCAGACAGGCCTGGCTGGAATCTCAGGCCTCCCACACATTGATTACCTGGCTTTGGCCAAAACTAGAAACCTAGCATAAGCATTGATTCTGTGCCCTGTAAAATGTGGTTAATTCCACTACCTTGGTGGTTGGTGGTGAGACTTGAGATAACCTTTGTAAAAACTGATTGTCTCATTGGAAATAAAACACAAAAGAGAGTCACATTGTTGATATGTGAAAGTGCTTTGCAAGCAGAAACATGCTTATCAAAACCAGAGGAAATAACAATTGCTTGATTAATAATAATAACAGTGATTATCACTGCTAACCCTGTGGCTCAGTTTTCCTGCAGGTACCGAGGAGCCCTATTCATAGGACTATTGAATCAAAATTAATTGAATCCAGACTTTTCACTTTCCTACATTAATTTATTGAGTAATTTTTTAATAATAGAGGGAAAGCCTAGGTTTGATTAGTTGTGGGTAGTAAAGAGAAAAGAACAAGGTGCTACTGAGATTAGGGGGCGAGGTTTGGAATGAGCACTTCCCTTGCTATGAAGCTTTGGGCTTGTGATCTGAGTTCTGTGGATCCAGGGAAGGCAAACCCAGACAAATGTGTAGTTCCTGTGTGGCTGAAGGCCCAAGAAACCCTCACCATTAGGAAAATGGGAGAGAGACCATAGATAATCTGTGGGCAAATTAGCTTTCTGCTTCTTTGTTTTCCTTTAAATTCTGGCCCCTAGCACAGCTAAATATGGACTGCATCTAGCTCCATGGACTTCTGGGTGCCCACAGCTTCAGACAGGGAGGAGATAAGGGGGAAAAAGGTTTTCCTTCTATTCTTTTTTCTTTCAACATGAAGGAAATAAACAAAAAAGGCAAAAGAAATACGTTGGTAAAGTTAGTATTGACTTTCTTTTTTTTGCTTCAGGTGACAGTAAAGAATCCCCAAAGTTTAGATACTAAATAATAGTGGTTTTCGCAAATTTAACGTTTTCAGTATCATACTTTTTTCTTTGTCTTGCTATAAGTTTCTCTTTGAAAATTGTTCATGGTTTTTGTAAAGGTGGTTAGTTACTATTTTAAAATTAAGATAAGGAGTAAAACAATAAAACCACTAAAGGAATTGGCACCTAATAAATTTATCATAAGCAAAACAAACAAAACCCAAGAATACTCCAAAATTCTAATCTGAATACAGCAAAACCAAGGGCAGTGGCCTTTTTAGAGTGATTTTTTTTGTTTCCTCCAGAAAAATGTGTATTTTTCTCAGAACAACATGTTCATTAGTTGTGACCAGCGTGGAAAATGAGTTTTCTGGGTCAGTCCTAAATTTGTCATTTAGTGTGCAACTTTTGGACAGTCACTTTTACTATCTGGCCTCAGTTTCCTCAACTTGAACATGAGAGAGGATGGACAAGAACCATCCCTACATCCATGAAGCTGCGAAGTTTAGATTTTGCAGTGCATTACTATAAACCCCCACCAGGGGACAGCATTTGCATAGCCAAATGTAAACTCCAGAAAGGAGCTCGAGGTGTGCACAATGGCTAACAGCCCCTCTCACTCCATCTCTGCTAGAGGAAAACAATGCGAGCAGGTGGAGAACACAGCCCTGGAATGATATGCTGGGGTCTCTGCACTCACCCACAGCTTCACTAGGGGGTAACAACCACCCCATACCAGCCCACGGCTTTCTGTCTATGGTCTGATGTCTTTGGTGAGGTATTCTGTGTTTTTTTTTTTTTTTTCATTTGCTAATAATTTTTTTTCCTTTCTTGTCCCTTAAATATGAAAAGAGACATCTGTACTACTTTTCCCTCCAAGCTTGAGCGGTTGTCCACATTGAGTTTTCAAAAAGATATCTGAAAGAGTACTGGGACAGAAACGATGGGACATTTGACAAGCCAGGCTACAGGAAGCCTTCCTGGACCCAGTGCTGTTAAAGTAGGTGGTTCCAGAATCCCAGGGCACACAGAGGACCAAGTCCAACCCAAACCTCCAGGGTAGACCAAGGATCTTGAGATTGCTGAGATTTGGAGAAGTATTGCTATGATGGTAGCAAATGGGGAAAAGTCAGAGCAGACTTTGAGATTGAGTTCACTGTACTCTCCCTAACCCAAAACTCTCACTGCTTCCCACCAAAGATATCACTAAGGCTGCTGAGAAGATGTCAGACGCCTTCTTGGCTTTGCCTCCCTCGTAGGGCTCCTGATGACTGAGGCATCCATTGGGGCAAGTCATTAAATATTATCGGTCCCCTGGCACTAGAAGGGGTTGCTGTGGAGTATGGAGAGCCATGAGACAGGCTTCTGTCCTCATGGGGTTTTCAGGAAAAGGATAAATCCAGAATACAAATATTGTCATCCCTCAGTATCTATGAGTGATTGATACCAGACCCCTGCAGATAGGAAAATCCGTGGATGTTTAACACCCTTATATAAAATTGGGCACAATATTTGCATAAGACTTATGCACATCCTCCCACATACTTTATATTTCTATAATATTTAATGTAGTGTAAATGCTATGTCAGTTGTTTTATTTTTAGGGAATAGCAACAAAGAAAAAAAGTCTGCCTGTGTTCCACACTGATACAGGCTTTTGTTCAGAATATTTTCAGTATGCAAACACTGAATCCACAGATGCAGAACCCAGAGACACCAAGAGCTGGCTGAATGGTGAAATAAGGAGTATGTTGGGAACCTCAGGAGAGAACTCATCAGGGACTGTGGGAAAGGACTAGTGATGGTGGAGGGAAAATCCCATGGACATTCCTCGACCAGGGGGCCGGAAAGAGAAGAGAAGATTTTGGTGGAGCTGAAGACAGAGCAGTGACAGGTGACAGGAGAAGAATTCAACATAGTGGCCTAATCTGAGTAGGGCATATTCGGGAAAATAAATGAATAGCCACTGAAAGATGATGGGAAAGAAGGGAAAGAAATGTTCCTGGGCCCCAAAGCAATGTCAGGACAGGCCACAGCTTTACTCGGCTCACCATTGCCTGGGTTTCCAGGGAAAGCATATGGCAGACAGGCATTCTCCTGTGCTCCCTGTGGACATGTAGGTCCTTGCAGCCTTCCTTCTGGGTAGTTTGACACGAGGCGCCAAAATTAAAAACAATGTGTACACCTATGAGCTCACACTCCCTCTTCAAGAAATTTCTGCTAAGCAGATAAACACACAAATACAGGCAGACTATGTGAAAATGCAATCTTCATAGAATTATTCTTAATACTCAAAAAATAGAAATTATCTATGTTCCTTTTAAAACAGAACTCAAATAAAGAAATATCCAGCCATAGGAACCACTTAATAGAAACGTAAAAATTATCCTACAGTAAGAAGTCACATTTGTTGCAATGGGCAACTTACAGACCAGCTATAGGTGTGGTCTACGTGCATGTGTGAATGAGATGTTTTCCTCAGGGAGAGTTGTCTGAAAGGAGGCTCACCAAAATATCAGCAGATGTGTGTGCAATATGACACATGTGTAGCATGAATGATTTTATGTATTATCCTAATCCTTGACAATAAATATGTCATCTTTACAGAAACTCTTGGGTAATGTTAGGATTCTCCAGAGAAATAGAACCAATAGGACAATAGGATTATAGGGTGTGTGTGTGTGTGTGTGTGTGGAGAGAGGGGGATTAAAGGAACTGACTCATGAGAGTATGGAGGTGCAAGACTAAAATCTGCAAGGTGGGTGGTAGATCAGAGACCCAAGGGAGAGTCCCAGTCCAAGTTCACAGGTGGCCTGCTGGCACAATTCCTTCTTGCTTGGGGTGGGAAGAACGAGGTCAGTCTCTGTTCTTTAAAGGCCTTTAGCTGATTGGATGAGCTCCCTCCTTTATGGAACGCAATCGGCTTTACTCAGACTCTACCAATTTAAATGTTAACTCCCCCAAAGACATCTTCACAGAAATATCCAGAATGCTGTTTGGCCAAATAATCTGGGCAACACAGCCCACTGAAATTGACATGTAAATTGGCCACCACAGGCAATGCCTGTGGATCTCAGGAGTGGAGTGCAGGGAAAGTGGGGTGTTGGTGACACCTCCAGGCAAGTGCTCTCAGTTTCATTTCACTTGGCTGGCTTGAGAAGAATTACTGACTTGAAGGACAATCTATGAAGAAAAATAAGGAGTTTGAGTTTTTTTTCTACATTAGGCAAAAGTTGAAATTTCATGCACAGTGGTAGATTTGGCCAAAAAAATCCTCCCACTCCAAAAAAAAAAAAAAAAAAAGAAAGAAAGAAAAAGAAAAAGAAAGAAAAACCACTTGAGTATCTTACACATGTATGATCTCTTTCAGTGTCTCTGGTACATTATCTTTGTCTACCTAACCTCTTAGGTCCTCTTAGGTTTCCTTACCTGTGATTCACGCACCTTGATAGAAGCAATGGCTGATTATTAGTTTTAAAGGTACAATCTGCAGGAAAAATACCTATGCTCAAAATATAATTTTGTGTTCTTTCAGTTTCTTCTATACTTCTCAAGCCACAATTCAGGAAAGTCAGGATGCCACCTTCGATTCAGGTGAAATTAATTCATTGTAGGTCATTGCAGTCCAATTTTCTCCTCCTTGGAGAAAATCTCACTGTCATCTACTCGACCACGTTTTAATGAAGGGTAAAGTGTTGGGCTGCATAGCACTTGCAGCTCTGTGTATATAGCTCCTGAGCATGCAGGGCTGGGAGGTTTTGATGCAGTTGGCATTAACTGGGTCTTTCATTGTGGCTCCCCAGGGGCTCCTCT
Source organism: Urocitellus parryii (assembly GCF_045843805.1). Taxonomy (NCBI): domain Eukaryota; kingdom Metazoa; phylum Chordata; class Mammalia; order Rodentia; family Sciuridae; genus Urocitellus; species Urocitellus parryii. The sequence continues at coordinate 129,696,930 of NC_135536.1, forward strand.
TATTCTGAGAGCCAAGGTATCAAGCCTCCCTAGCACATAGCCAAAGAGCCCTGTCCTCCTCCCCCACTGTCCCCAGGGCCCAAACATGTCTGCTGCTGAAAGCAAAGGTCAGGAAAGAACTGTCTGCCAGGCTCAGCCTGGGTAAGTCCTTCCTTCCCAACTTCCCAACTTCTGAAGCCAGGCTCCCTTCCCACAGGCAATGAGTCTTAATGACAAATGACAGAGGTTCTAAAACTGGGATCCTGAGATTTGCAGAAGCAACGGTGATAAATAAACCCAGAAGCTATCAAATCATAGCAGCAGGGTTTATTCGTATTAGTATTAGAAGCTGAAAATACAATGTAAGAGCTTGTGCTCCTTTTGGCAGGAGATTTCTTGTGTAATTACTCCCTCTTCCTGAACACCCTGGGATTTCCATATGGAGAGTTCAGAAGGAGAAGCAATCTGCAACCTTGGCCTCAGGCTTTCTTTTTATTTCCTTGTGAATTGTTTAGTCAACTGTCCTTTGGGCAGGGAACTTCCAGTCATCACAGCTTCTAATGAAAATTTCTTTTTAAAAATCTGAACTCAGCCAATGTAGGTTTGGTCCATTTGATTTGCTTACCCTGGCCCAGCAGCTGTGTTCTTAGAAGGGTTTCCAAGTTCAATGTTGAGCTTGTGTGTGTGTGTGTGTGTGTGTGTGTGTGTCTGTGTGTGTGTGTGTGTGTGTGTGTGTGTGCAGAAAGCAGAGAAACTCATTTGTTCCACATCACCTGAAATTAGGAGGCTTAGGAAGGGAGGAGAACTTGATTTCAGAGTCACAGGTGCCTGAGGTGTTAAGGTTTGTTGACAATCTGCCTTCCAGCTCTGTCTGGCTAAGTAGACTGAGGACACCTGCATTCGAATTTGCAGCCCTCTTCGCCTTCTCTGATTTGTTTTTCTTGTTTTTACTTAGCTTCATCTAATAAAGTGTGAACGTGTCCCCTATCTATCTCATTTATTATCATCTCCCAACCCTGACTATAAAATGCTTTCAAAAGAGAAGGAATTTTTGTTTATTCTGTTTACTATTGTAACCCCAGAGATTAGTCCAGTGGCTCTCAAAAAATATTTGTTGAAATTCAGTGAAGAGGCCTATGCCTGTTATCCCAAGCTACTTGGGAGGCTGAGGCAGGAGGATCACAAGTTTGAGGACAACCTGGGCAATTCAGCAAGATTCTGCATCAAAATAAATATTACTAAATTCATAAAACAATTTGGGGATGTAGTTTAGTGGTAGGGCATTTCCATAGCATGTACAAAGCACTGGGCTCAATCTCCAATATTACAAAGAAAGAAAAATCTACTGAGTGATAAATGCATGGACACATTTCAGCACGTTGGTCCTAGGTCTACTCTTTGGACCTTACATGGTAGATCTAATCTAATGCTATCTAATCAGAACCAAATTCTCTAGTCCTGTGTTATTTATCAGGTATTAGAAAGCATAATCTCCCATCAACCTGGAAAAGACTAGGTTATCAGACTTTACAAAAAGAGGCATTTATTTAATAAATGGTAGGAAAGCACTAGCAGTTTTCTCTCCCTGCTCTGAGGGGTTTATAGATATTAGTCCATTTACTTCTCTAGGGATGCTTTGAGGAAAGTACTATTGTTGGCCCATTTTACAGATAAGGGAGGCTTAAGAGGTTGAACAGATTGCTTAGAAGCACACAGCTGGTAGGTGGCAGAGGCAGGGTTCATACCCAGGAAGTCTGGCTGGAGAATCTACTCTGAATAGCTGTTTCTCTTGCTGGACCAACAAATACTTAATCCTCTACTCAGTGAAGCAGTGACTGAGCTCACAGAAGACGGGAACTAGGGACAGCAGGAGACTTGCCCTGGGGAAATTTGCACTGTGGTGGAGGAGGCAAGATACTGGTTTCTAAGCGGGACATGCCTTGCGAATAAGCGTAATACCGCCTATAGGACAGGAGAACAGGAACCCTGCCCTGTGGCCAGTTCTCCAAATTCTCCAATATCAGGGACAGTCCCCCTGGTATTCATGATTGAGCGCATAGGTAACCCACCTCAAGACTTCCCCAGGTCTCTGGGCATAGCCCACACTACCCCTAAACCTGCTTCTCAGAGCAATGCAGAGTAGAGATAGGGGGCAAGGTCAGTGCTATGGTTTGGATATGGTTTGAGTGTGTCCCCAACAAGTTCACATGTTGAGAGTTTGGTCCTTAGCTTGGGACCTTTATGAGGTGGAGCTTAGCAGGAAGTGGTGGTATTGTTCTCAGAAAGGATTAACGTAGTTCTCATGGGACTTCTGTTAACTCTTTTGAGAGGGTTGCTTGTAAAATAGCAAGACTGATCCCTCCATGGTCTCTTTATGTGATCTTCTCACTTGTGTTCATACCATGATGTGATGTAACCATGGTGGCCCTCCCCGAGGCTGCACCAATGAAGCTGTTCAATCTTGGACATTCACCTTCCAAAAGCTATAAGCTGAATTAGCCCCCTTTTCTCTGTAAGGTATCCAGCCTCGGGTATTTCTTCATAGCAACAGAAAATGCACTAATATAGTCAGTAAATATACTAGGTCTTAAGATTTTTCTCTTCAAAATGTGTCAAGGCCTTTTGCTTGAGTAAACTCAGCTAACACCATTATCAGTGTTGTCTGTTCATTGGAGACAAGTTGGTCTTTTGGAAGAGGGGAAGGAATAAAAAAAGAATCATAAATTGTTCTTAAAACTTCTGCTCCAAGGTTAACTCCCATTATTGGGAAAAAAACCAAACCACAGGTCAAACCTGATGCATAGAAATATGCATAGTGAAATAGAAAGTACCATTTTTTCCCCAGGGATGGCCAAGTAGGGAAAGACAATTTTTTTTATATTGATTCATGTTAGTCTGATATGGAAGTGTCTTTATATACAGAACACGAAATAGTTGGCTTGACTGAAGCATATGATGGGTTGAAAGGCGGTCCTTTAAGATGTACTGAAAAAGTAGGTTGGGGCCAGAACCAGGAATGTGGGCTTCACAGGAAGCCATTGGGAGCAGGGGAGGAGTTTTGAGCAGGGAAGTGATCTGGTCAAAGCTTTGCTTCCCAAGGGCTGGATGGGCCCTTCAAGTGCACTTTACAGTAAGCATGTTCTGCCTACCACAGGGATAATAAAATATAGTTACTCCCACAAAGAGCAGTTCACTTAAAGAAACCTAAATCAGGATGCTCGGACAGTAGTCTACAAAATGGTGCCAGTCTGGCTGCACGAGAATCCCAACAAACCTTGGTGGCTGCCTCATTTAAGTACACTGTTAACACCTCTACTTCTACTTCTTAGGGCCCCCGTTCTTCTCATCCCCTACAGCCACCAATATCTCTCCTCTGGTGACTGCTCCACAGCCCCTGGCCACTCTTTCCTCACCATAGCCTCTTCTCCCTGCACCAGCATATTTGATCTGTGTATGTCACTGCCTCGCTCACACCATGCGTGTGCTCACTTGTGCACATAGGGCAGCAGGCACACTTTAAAGGAATTTTGGAGATAAGGTGAATCTACATTACAGAAATGCAAATGGTTCCAATTCAATGTTGGATATTGCTCCTCCTGGTCTTTCTTAGATCCTTTTGGAGTTTGGGGGTTGACTGCTCTCATTTGTACTCTCTCTCTATGTCTCTGTCTCTGTCTCTCTCTCTCTCTTGGCCCTCCATGTAACTCCTGTTCATTGAGATACAGAGAAGTTTCGATATTTCTATGGCTGTCTGAGTGGACTCTTACCCTTGGGGACTCATATCCCTCGGCAGGAAGAATGCTTGGGCTACCATAGTGCTGCTAAATTTTCTGTCTTCCTTTGAGTTAATATAGGCATGTCTCTTCCTCTTTGTCTATCCAGTGGAGTACTGGAGACTGCTCAGAAAACCTCACTGTACACCTTACTTCCCAACTCTGCATTCATTGACCTACTGTTGGCACCTTATAATCATCCACAGAGGATGTATTTTTACCACAGAAAATGGCAAAAGTTACTCCAGGTTTCTCTTCCCAGAGATCCAGTTAAACATTGGCCAGCACACCACTACTGTATCTGCATGTCTGTGATTTGTTTGTTCAGTCATATGTAATAATTTCTAATAAAATGAAATCGTAATACTGCTTTAAATCTACTTTCTAGGTGTGACCAATTATTCATATTATTTAATATATTTCTTTTTTCTTTCTTTCTTTGGATACTGGGGATTGAACCCAGAGGTGCTTAACCACTTAGCCATACCCCCAGCCCTTTTTGTTTTTATTTTGAAACAGGGTCTCACTAACTTGCTGAGGCTGACCTCAAACATGCAATCCTCCTGCTTCAGCTTCCTGAGTCGCTGGGATTACAGGCATGAGCCACCGTGCCCAGCTATTTAATATATATCTATTGAATTTCATTACATGAGTTCAGCATGATCTATTCAAATAATCTCCTAGACATTTATGTATCACCAATAATTTTTAAAATTTTGATTATTTTCATTGTATGTTAATAAGATTTTTTTTTTTAATTAGAGGATTATAGTCCCATGGTAGTTGGGTTCATCCCTACAAAATTGTACATGCATATAATCTGACCCATTCCATTTTGGTACCAATATTTTTATATGACAAACTACAGTTAAGATGTTTATAGGGCTGGGGATATGGCTCAAGCGGTAGCCCACTCGCCTGGCATGCGTGCGGCCCGGGTTCGATCCTCAGCACCACATACAAACAAAGATGTTGTGTCCGCCGAAAACTAAAAAATAAATATTAAAAAATTCTCTCTCTCTCAAAAAAAAGATGTTTATAGACACCAGTTTGAGCACATCTTTAATTATTTACTTAGAACTGATAATGAGAACCTTAACTGCTGAGTCTTAGGATGTTTGCATTTTGGAAGGTCTGGATCTCCATTGCCTCTAGGAAGGCTGTGTTAACAAGCAGCGTATGACCATGCCCAGTTCTCTTCCATTCTCTCTCCAATTCAATTTATAAACTGAGCATGATTCCACTCAGAATTCAAAAAGAGTATTTGAACAATGTTGGGGATTCACGTTTATCTGAAGCATAAGCATCCAATATCTATGATAAGGTAAGACCTTGCTGGATATTTCAGTTCTTTATCAAACTTCACAATCTGAACAGCTAGGCACCAGGAATAACTTATCAGAAGAGAAATTATAGAAATCAGAGGTGTATGTATGTGTACTCTTGGGTGTATGTGCACAAAATCCAGGGCATGTTTCCATGGAAATCCATGTTTGTGGGACAAAGATGGATCAGCTAAAAAGTCAGGTCAGGACACTAAGGGGAATAGTTAGGCAAGATCTTGCCTCAACCTCAAAGCAAAACAAACGTATACAGTTAAAAGTAAAGTTCTGACAAAAACATAAAACAGAGGTTAATATAATTATGAGGTAGAGATGTCCTTCTTAAACATGGCATTAAAGGCAGAAATGAAAAACAATGAAATAAATTGATTGATAGATTTATATTTTATAAGTGTTTAAAGAATCAATAAAGTAATTTTTAAACTTGAAAAATTAAAAAACGTCAAATATATGGCAAAAATTCAGGATACATAATGTATTAAAATCTGCAAATTAATAAAGAAAATATTAAAATATTGTCAAAAGACAAATGATAAGTTTACAAATAAAAATGGCTTCTCATACAGAAATTAAAAAATTGAGTTTTTATGTGTAACAATTTTCTTTCTCAAATTTGTTGTAAATGGTTTTATATTCAATTATCTTAACTCCCATAATTTTTTTTTGTTTTTTGTATAAAATACATTAATTTTATAAGTGTAATTCATCAAGTCTTAACTTTATGATGCTATCATTTCTGGAAATCTGATATTCAATTTGATTTTATGAGACATTCTGAAAATATTTTGCTTTGTATAGGTTCTATAATTTACTTCTTATAATTTAACCCTTTCTCATATTTGGAATTTATTTTGTATGCTATGAGATGTGGAGCTAATTTTATTACAGATTTGATAGTTCTAAAATAAGAGATTAGCTGTTTATTCTTTTTCTAATTTTTGATTATATATTAATACACATTCATTTGTTCATTCAACACAATTTATTAAGAGTTTTGGTGAATTATGTGATTATTTTATTAGTGTGAAAATTTTAATTGTTACTGCTTTAGAGCATTTTTAAAAATTTAATAGTAATATTTACCACAAATTTACCTCAAGTGTAACTATTTTTTCTTTATTTTTAGTGTACCTATGTTTACTTCGCTTTCCAAAATCAATTTTGTAAATTCCCAAAAGGTCCCAATATAGGTGTAGATGTGAGTAACGATTTTAGTGTAGATGTGTGCATATAACTATAATGTAATTGTAAGCTGAATGAATTATTCAATAGGAAGAAATTGGTTAAAATTCCAAGAACATCGGGCAAAATGTATTTGTGAATGTTGCAGTTAGAATCAAGGGGCCAGCCTTGGAGAATATGTATAAGATGGTTTCTGCATCAGGAGAGGAGACAAGGAAGGAAGGAAACAGACACAGGTGGTTGCCAGAGGAGGGAGCAGAGGGGCCCACCCTTCCCAGGGAACCAGGAGATGGGGTGCAAAAGATACTGGTTCCCCTGGAGAGATTTCAAAAGGAAGTGATGTCACAAAAGGGAAATTTTGCAGAGAGGTAGAAGTATTCAGGTGGGGTGGGAAGGATACAAACAGGGAGGAAACAATAGTCTTTTTGCAAAGAATCCACACCTGAAAGGAGTTAGCAAGCACAGAGTGGTGTGAAAGAGAAGCTGAAGATTTTTCCACAGGGAGATGGTGCGACCTTGATTGTTATAGTTACGTAACATTTCAATAGTGTGTGTGCTTGCTGCACTCTAAGAACAAAAATTCCTTATTTTCAACATATACGTATGAATGCTGGCTACTGCACACCATTTTCTAGAATGTCTTTGGCTTCTAATGAATGGAGCCCAAGGGAAGATGTAGGCTAGATGCTGAGATTGCCGGGGGGGGGGGGGGGGGGGGGGGGGGGGGGGGGGGGGGGCTTTATTCTCACTCGGAGTAGAATTCTACAAGCAAAAGTAGAGATAAAGAGGTCAGGGGAAAGTGAAGAACAACTGGACGTTATAATAGGCTCTGCCCTTCATTTATAGAATCTGTTCAAAAGCATAATTTTATACATTTCCATAATATCCTCATGAACAGGAAATGGTTGTTATCATCTGAACTTGACTGAGAGATGAAAGTGGGCCAAGAGCTCAGACCTCTCTTCCAAGAGATGGGGATGTATTACAATAGTCAGGAATATACAGCGAGATTGTTTAGTAGCCTCAGAGGTCTGCATAGCCTTAAAGAGAGGGGCCATTATTTAAATAAAAGAAACCATTATAGACACAGGAAAGTAAGATGTTTTACCAATTCAATTGTTTTGATTGCATCCATTTATTTGCGCATGTTGACAGAGACACAGCTAAGAGTTCTAACCGACAACGTAGCCTCATCTCAGGATGAAAGAGAGTTTTAGCTCATGGCTTTGTGCCTTGGGAGGAAATGTGAATCCCTGTTCAGAAGAAGATGTGCTTCATCCAGTGACAGGAGCTGCTTTGGAGCCTGTTATTCGAATTTGGCAGGATGGAAGATGGTCTGGCGAAGGGACCAGGTTTTAGATGAAAGAGTCAATGGTCAAGTGATTGGAGATGGGAGAATGCAATGTGCTTTGGGCAGAAGCCCTGGAGGCAGCCTCTCTGCAGTGGGTTGTCCCATGGCCCGGTGCCCATCATAACAATGATGGAAAGCTGCCAAGAGCATCACAGCAGCCCAGCTTGCTCATACAGTCTGGTTTGTGTGCTTTCACCACAGAGCTTTCACCCTGATTTCAACAGTGGGGAGAAAAAGCCCACATTAAATACCTTTACAAAGGAAGCCTCTTAGCACCTCTGCAACCAAGCAACAATATTTAACATGTGCTCCCAAAATTCGATTTGGAAATTTAACCTTTCATGATGGAGGAAAATGTGAGTCTCCTTATCACCACCCCCAAAACCCAAAGGCTTCAGTGTCAGGCATTGGCAGCTTTCCCAAAGCACTGGAATATTTTCCCCCAAAGAAAAGCACAGCTGAGATTTTAACTATATAATAGCTGGGGAGGCCACCATAAGAAATGGAGAAGGTTTTTTTTTTTCTCTCTCTCTTTGTTTCTCCTCCCTCCCTCTTGCCCCCAACCGTACTGACGTAGCACTCCAGCTATTTGGCAAGCCAAACTGCATCCCTGAGGTGACAGTTACTGAGGTGTTTTGCCTATAATTGGCACCCAATAAAGTATTGACTGGTTGACCATGTTATTCAATTTTGTGGTGTTTTTTTGTGTATGTGTGTTTCTCTCTCTCTCTCTCTCTCTCTCTCTCTCTCTCTCTCTCTCTCTCTCTCTCTCTCTTTTAAATAGCACTGAGCAGGCTTATTGCAGATCCAATACCATAGTAGGTCAGTGCACCAACCTTAAGGACCAATTGACTCTTGTATTTGTGCAGGGTTATTTCCTTTATGAGGTGCACCCATTGTCACCTAATACCTAACTCCATACAACAATTCTGTAGACTGTATTACTCAGGGATCAGCGGGCTTTATTGTGAAAATCCATATTGTAAATATTTTAGGCTTTGTGCACTATTCAGTTCCACCACTGCCATGTGAAAGTGGTTCTAGATGTTATGTTAGTGAGTGGATGTCTGCTGTGTTCCAATGACACTTTATTTATAAAAGCAGGTGTCAAGTTACATTTAACCCATGAGCCATCATTTGCAAATTCCTAAATATTGATGGCCTGACATTGCCCATTAAGAATCCAATGCCCAACAATCTGATATCTTGTTTCTTTTTTTAATTCTACCTACACTTCAGCTTCCATTTTAAAAAGTCTTTTTGTTGTTGCTGTTTGCTTTTCCTACTGCTAATTTTGGACTCAACTATACTAACTCATGATAATCAACATTGGGTAATAATAGCTATCCAAACTATATGGATCTAGATTTTTACCCTATTAAACTCCTTGCCCATTCTGCTACTGGAAGTGATTGATTCTAGAAATAAAATAAAGAAGGTGCGGCATTGCTCATAGTGCATAAACCAAATGATGTTGTCAAAGACTGTAGAATAGCAGTTCTGCTTGCTGAGCCTGGTATGTGCCAAAGCCCGTGCTGTGCCCATTGGATCCACTAACATCATTGCTCACATAGCTCTGCCAGCCAGTAACTCTTCTTTCATTTTAACAAATAAAAAGCAATGCCCCCAGAGTGGTTAAATGAACTCCTCAAGGTCACCCACAAGGTCAGATGCACTTGCTCAGGACCTCATTCTCAGAAGGGGCCCATGTGTGCTTGAGTTACTTCTATTGCCACCTTGAATTCTTAATGAGTTTTGAATAAAGAGCTCTGCGTTTCCACTGGGTTCTGCTAATTATGTAGCCCATCCTGGCCACACAGCCAGGAATAGTGAAACTGGGATTCAAACCCAATTCTGATTCCAACCTGTCTGACTTTTCCACAAAACTTTGTGTTCTGCTCACTGTCAACTCCCAAGTGATTAACTGAGTAAAGATTTTTTTTTTCAGGGGGAGGGCACTTGGGATTGAACTCAGGGGCACTCCACTACTGAGCCACATCCCCAGACCTATTTTGTATTTTATTTAGAGACAGGGTTTCGCTGAGTTGCTTAGTGCCTCACTGTTGCTGAGGCTGGCTTTTAACTTGCCATCCTCCTGACTCAGCCTCCTGAGCTGCTGGGATTACAGGCATGTACCACCCTGCTTGGCTCTAAATTAAGATTTTTGTCTTCATCATCAAGTCCTGTGTCACTGGGATGATACATTTGCAGGGAACAAATATAAAATATAATTAAGGGCCTCTATCCATATGATGCAAATAAAAAATGCAAAAGTCAGTACAAAATGTTTTGAAATCATGTGGTCGAAAAATCACAAGAATATGCTTTCCATAAAAATAGCGTATTGTCTTCTATTTTCTGACAGACCTCTTCCAATATCCTTATAAATGTGCAATTATTATATTAAGTTTCAAGTGAGAAAACTGAGGCCCAGAAGCATCAAATAATTTGTAAAAGTGCAATAGCAAATCAAGATGCAGTTCCAATTTTTCTCTCTCAAAACAAAACAAAAAAATGGATCTCTTTTTTTCAGGCCTCATTTTACTATTCAGTTCTATAACTGATTCTTGGAATGGAATATAATTATTTCCGGGTATGAATACTCACACTAATTCTGTCAACAAAGAGTTACAGATAAGAAAAAGGTGTGCCATTTCTTTTATAAAAGGAGTCCTTCCTCTCCCTTCATCTGGTAGAGTAGATGTAGTGGATTTTGGTTCATTGGGTGTCTCTGGGAAGGGCTCAACCAGAAAAGCTATATGTGGACTCCAAAGGAGATGTGAAGTAGGGACTCCCATTAACTTTTTTTTCACCCCCGGGAAATACCCACTCTGATGTGGCTGTACCTGTTTTATAATGCTGCCTCAGCCACAATGAGAAAAGCCTGCTGCCCCCACGTTCACAGCATGGATTTTAGGCCCATCAATCACAGGGAAAAAATGACTTCAATAAACCCTTTCCAGAAATTGAAGCAAGCCTAGGGTGCACTTGAGAAGTTCATAATCCAGAAGCCATAGCTTGCCAATTTGTGGAGAGTAAACTCCAGGAGCCAAATATGACAGCTGCTGTCTCCCTGGGGTTTTGAAGGGATTCACCAGGTGAATTCATTGAACGTGGGGCCTGGGAGAAGGGCTGCCATGATGTGGGGCCCTGGCTCCACAGCTCCCTTGCAATGGTATTTGGAGCAAGTTACCTTCTTTATGTGGTACTTCAGTTTGTTCAGCTAAAATAGTGCTGACAATAACAATTGTCTACTTTTGCTGTAGGGATAAAGCAAACAATAGTAATGTATGGAAAGTAAAGCATAAACGTTAGTTAAAGAAAATCCCCAGAGAGTAAACTATAATAACAACACAAGCATTGGTGTTGCATTTGAGTTTCCAGACCCTAGAAATGACCATATTAAGACTGCAGGATAATTCTAGTATAGAATTAAAGTCCACTGAGTCCCAGCCAGAGAGAGATGGCACAGTCCAGAAATGGAAGTTGAGAGAATTAAATAAAGGGTCTTATTTACAAAGGTATGAGTAGGTTATGGATGCCAATGGAGGATGGTTAGTTATCCTCAGATTTTCAACTGCCTGGAAGGTTCTCTGTCAAAACCAGAAAAGAATGACAGCTGTAGGAGACGGCTTTAGATAGAGCATAGCTGCTGCCAAACTGTGGGACAAGGGGGATGAAGATCAATTCCTGGCCTCACCACATGTTCTCCTCACTATTTCCTGCCAGCGCCACCAGATATGGAACCCAGGCTCAAGTCAGGGAGCAATGGAACCCACGTATGTGACTTCTAAGGGCCACAAAGCAGGGAGGGGCAGAGGAGGGTAGGGAAGGATTGTGGAGATGCACACAGAGAATATCAGACATAAGAGACATCAAAAGGCAGCGATTGATTCTCAACTCTGGCTGATGTCTCAACTCATCTGGGGATCAATATACATACCGTCTGTACATATATCCACAGCCTTGCCCTTAGATGTGCTAATTTAGAAGGTCTGGCACCAGTTTCTCCAGTTGATGTTGATAGGCATACAGATTTGGGAACCACAGAAAGATGTTCTTAGAGAAAGCTCCCATCCCCGGCATGTAATGGATCTGCAGCAACACATGTGCTGCAAAGACTGATCTCTTGAAGTGCTCGCCCCACCGCCTCCCACCCAGTTCAAAACAACTAGCGCTGATTGAACATCTGCAACACGCACAGCACTGTGGTGGGTTTTTCTGCCTGGAATTTGCTTTCTGTCTTCCACAAATACATTTGAGACAGGGTCCACTGTACTCAAGGGTCCTTCATTTAAGCGAGAAAACACGATTCTGTTAGAATAAAAGACTTTCATAAAACTTCAAAGCAGTAAGAGGAGAGCTAGTGCAAGAGAGCAGTTGGTAAAAGCCAAATAGGAGAAATTCCACTGCTGGGGAGGGGTAAGAGAAAAAAAAAACAAAGCAACAGCCCTCATGCATCCCCATAGCAGCCGGTGGGCTGGCTGACTCCTGGCTATTCTATTCTGTAGGTTGGCAGCCCTTCAAGGGTTCCTTCCTCTACTAAAATTATATCTATCTGAGTAGATCTGTAAACCAAGAGACTTGAGGGGCTGAGGCAGGAGGATCCCAGTTTCAAGCCCAGCCTGGACAACTATGAGACCCTGTCTCAAAATAAAATTTAAACATGTGGCTCGGTGGTAGTGCACTTGCCTAGCCTATGCAAAGCCCTGGGTTCAATACCCAGCACCATACACAATATGTAATGTGTGTGTGTATGTTCACAATTATATTGGTTTAAAGAAAGAATTATATATATATATATATATATATATATATATATATATATATATATATATATATATAACATACTTATTATATTGTATATGTAATTACAATTGCCTTGGTATAAGTATGAATACTCTAACTCAAGCTGGATTTTTTTTTATTAAGAAAAAAACTTAAGTTTATTCTTTTTTTCATTTTAAAATCCTTCTTTTGGGGGCCCCAAAGTTTATCTTGGGCCTTGAGCACCATGTCTGCTGTGCCTAATAGAGAAGTTGACCCTGGCTGTTAGTGATATACCCTCCAGCGCACAGTTGTTACCAAAATGCATCTGTCAGTCTTTAGAATTATAGAGCTCACCCTTGTCTGCATCTTAGGATAGTGGGGTGGCTCCTAAATTCCTCATCCTGGCACCCCCAGGCCAATTAAACTGGAGTTTCTGAGCACAGGGAACAGGCACAAGTCACTGAAGCTACCAGGTGATCCCAGTGTGTAGACAAGATGAGCGTCAATCTCAAAAGCCCCAGCTCTGTCCTCTGTCTCAAACTGCTTCCTTCTGAAGGAACACAAAAAAGACTCCTCACCCTGTGTCCAGCTGGTATTTCCCCTCCTGCCACCAAAGCAGGGAATTTTTCATATTAACACAGAGGCCTCCATAATCAGCTACTACCATTCTCTCCACCCTTTTCTTCTAATACTCATGCATTCTGTGCAACTAAAATGGGACTCCTGGAAAAGACTTAGCATGTTCCTGTCTTTTCTTACAAGGTGTAATTCTCTTCTCGATTTACCTGGATGCAAACCCAGCCCTACTGCAGCAGCAGGCCTTCAGTACTTCTCCAGCTGATGGACACCTCTGACCCTGTGGGGTGGCCTGCCTGTTCTCAGAGCCAAGATCAGGGCAGCACCATCTGGAGCATCACCTGTGACTTCCCAGAAGGCTGAACAGAGGGTTGGGCTTCCTTTAGGGAGGATGCTGGCCCACACCTCCACACACCACACTGAGGAGGAGTTGGCCAGCCCACTCATTTGGCTAATCTATCACCTAGTGCCTTTCATATTCATTTCAGTATTGCTTTTTCTGTTTATTTAAAAACATTTGCCTTTAATTAATGCATTATAATTATATTAGCAGAATTCATTGTAATATATTCTTACATGTACACAGCAATAATTTGGTCCATTTCCTTCTACAGTTCCCCCCACCCCAGCCCCTTCCTTTATGCTACCATTTTTCCTTCGATTTTAATGAGATCACCATTTTTTAAATTCTTTATTTCTCTCCAGCTTCTGCATATAAGAACAAACAATGGACCCTTGGCTTTCTGAGTCTGGCTTATATCACTTATTACGATGTTCTCTTAGTTCCATCCATTTACCAGCAAGTGACATAATTTCATTCTTCCTCATGGTTGAGTAAAACTCCATCGTGTATAGATGCCAGAATGTTTTTATCCATTAATATGTTGAAGGGCACTTGGCCTGATTCCATAACTTGGCCATTGTGAACTGCAGTGTTATAAACATTAGAATGCAAGTATCAGTTTTTGTGGATGTTCCTTTTTTTTTTGATAAATACCAAGGATTGGAATAACTGTCATATGGTGCTTCCATTTTTAGCCTTTTGAGAAATCTCCACTTACTATGGATTTCCATAGTGGTTGTACTAATTTGCAGCCCTAGCAACAATATATGAGTGTAGCTTTCTCCTCACATCTTCGTGGACATTTATTATTTTCTATATTCTTGATGGTTACCATTCTAATTGGAAACTTCAATCTATAGGCAAAGGCATAGACTTCATGAATAAAACTCCTAAAGGTCAGGAAATAGAATCAAAGTCAGTAAGTGAGATGACATTAAATTAAAGAGCTTTTGCAAAGAAAGAAAGCAATAAGAATACAGAAACATAACCTACAGAAAGGGAGAAAATCTTTGCCATCTACTCCTCTGATACAGGATTGCTACCCAGAATGTATAAAGAACTCCAATAATATCAACACAAGCAAAACCCCAAATAACCAAATTGATAAATGGGCAAATGAACTAAATGGACATTTCTCAAAAGAAGAGCAAATGACCAAGAAATATATGAAAAAAAGTTTTATATGCCTAGCAATCAGGGAAACACAAATCAAAAGTGTACTGAGATTTATTCTCAGTATTGCCTTTTAATCACTTCAAACTCATTTCACCTTGATGAAGATGTTCAAGGGAGGGAGAAGGCCAAGCCGTAGACAATAGTCCTGAATTTAAGAAGAGAACATTATAAACTTTTTTAAAATGAAATTTGAAAAGATTTAAATAGATTTCAACTTTTAAGGAAAAAAAATGCAAATTATAGGAACTTAATAGTACCTATTTACTGTATCATAAATATCTTTTGTGTACCAGTAAGAATGCTGAAATAGTTTTAGTTATCAACTGGTCCACTAAGCTGATGTCCCACGCAATTTTACATGTTATTTTATTGTTGTTTTTTTCTACTGCCTTTTTAAATAAATACTCTTCCATCACTCAAAAAATAATATTAAACCAAATAATATGAATATAGCACTCAGAGCTGTATTCTTCTTGGTACTTCTGTTATTCAGTTCTTATCTTTCTTTCTCTTTACTTCAGTTAGAATTTCTGTTCAGTTCTACCTTCTCCAAGATGACTTCTCTGCCTCTCTCACCACTCCATATAAAATGCATCCTGCGGCATACCGCATTCTCTCCATTCACCCTAATTTATTTTTTTCTTTACACCTCCATGTGTGTTGATGTGAGTTCTTCCCATCTTAGTTTTCAATGCAATGGCTTCCACCAAAGTGAATGTGAGACACATCTCCACCATCTCACAGTTTAGAATTTCAAAAGAGCTTGTTGGGATAGCTTGAACTCAAGAGTACAAGAGTACACAAGATGTCAGAGAAGGTTTGGGGAAAGACTCCCCTACCTTTGGGGCACATGTGTGGCTGTGTTTTAAATTCCCCCTGCCTTGTGGTCTCAAGCCTTCATGATGGAGGAATTTCTTAGCTGTGCCGTCTGGAAGCTGGAGAGGAGGCAGCTCATGTTGAACAGATGGCTAGTTTGTGCCTGAGAAAGCTAAGGGGCCCAAGGCATCAGGACATAGGTGTCTGCTTTAGGTTCATTTTTGTGAGTATTATACTTACCTGTTCAAATCCAAAGAATGGACTTAAAGACAAAGTTACAGAAAAAGTGAGATTGTAAAGGCAGTCTTACAAGGCATTCCCAGAGCAGCTACTACAATTAGTATTTTATCCCCTGGTAAAAGGTCCCTCCCTAGATCCTCATTGGCTGAGTACATAATCTTCCAGAACATTGCCTAGGTTTTGCTGTCTCCCATTGGGTCATTTAGAGAAATATACCTTTAGCTGTTCCTACCTCCTTTTGTTCTCTTGAAGGGAGAAGGTCTTTTTGGATCCAGTGCCTTTTTGGCACACATGCAGTTGGTCAGAATACTGAATTCTGAAAACGGACCATCAGGCTTTCTATTTCTTACACTTTGCACTTTGGAATTTATCAGAACAAATGATGCAGGACTCTTTGCTGTGATGAAGACGTGCAGAAAGCAGCCGCCACGTGGAGTTTTGCCCAGGAGGAATGAATGCCTAAGAAAACTCAGCTAGAATCATCTGCATGGCCATGCCTTTCTCATGGCAGCTGTCCCTGGCACTGAGGGCCTGCAGCTGAAATGAGGAGCTCGGGGAGCCACTGGGGAAAGAGTGGAGAATCCTGATGCATCCAAAGGCCTGGAGCTGAAGTTAGGAGCTGGGGGCCACGCAGGGAAAGAGGGGAGGAGCCTGAGCCACTCTCCTTGCAATAGCCCCATCTGAAGTTGGCTGCAACTGAGAGGTCAGAGTAGGTTGTCCTGATTCACATTTATTTTCATTCTTGGGTAAGAGTAGGCCTTCTGATGCTGAATGGAGATTACATGTGTGACCAGAAGGAATCATATGACCTCATTTGTTGGCTCATTGTGTGTTTGATTTCACCTGAATGTGAGCTGGAATGTTCATCAGGAACAGGAAAAGAGCCACACCTGTGCAAGGAGATTTTAAAAGGGAGAGAGACAAAGAATGGAAGCTGGTGCTCGTTTCACACCTACTTCTCACAGCCACTTTACACACACGTGTGTGTTTGCTGTCTGTTCCCTCTGGAAATATCAAGGCAGGAGCAATTTGTTCATTTTGTTCACTTTTTTGTCTCTACTGCCTAGAACAGAAGCAAACGAGGCAAGTTCGGTAAAACTTTTTAAATGAGTAAGTGTTATTTTACCTTTACCCATCTGAAATACATACTTTCATAAAGGTGTGGAAGTCAAAGTTTGGGAAACAAAGTTAAAAACAGCTGTGCCAGGCATGGTAGTGCACACTTACAATCCCAGTGGTTCAGGAGGCTGAAGCAGGAGGATTGCAATTCAAAGCTAGCCTCAGCAACTTAGCGAGGCCCTAAGCAACTTAGTGAGACCTTGTCTCTAAATAAAATCAAATAATGTAAAATTAAAAAAAAAAAAACGGCTGGTAATGTGACTCAGTGGCTAAGCGGCCTCCCCCCCCCCAACCCCTGGTACAAAAAATAAAATGTGGATAAAATTGTGAGTTCAACTTATTGACTATTTATGGAACATTCATTAGGAACCAAGAAATGTGGAAGACAAAGACTTGGAGTTCCCTCTAGTAAAGGAGAGGGTACACAAACTTAAATTTGAAATTATTGAGAGATGTTAATGGGCTCTTATCAACCATAAATATATATATATATATATATATATATATATATACCATATATTTAACTGCAGTATTGGCTGTTTCAGGTTTGTCCTGCTACCAGTTTTGGAAGATGCACACAAACACACACACACACACACACACACACACACACACACGTGCACACGCCAGCACACAGGGGCACATAATAGAAAAAGGAAATAAAGGGGGAAAAAAAACAAAAAGAAACACTGAAGCCAAGTTGACCTTGCTTTGCAACCACATTCATATACACACTGTAAAAAATGGCAAAGAAATGCATACGAAGCAGAAGCTACAATAAATAAATGTGTCCTGTCACAAAACATTGTTTCCTAAGCTCTTTCTCAGCTCTGCCAGGTGGAATAGCTAAACTAAAACTTACACAAAACATTTTTTTCCTCTCAAGCCTTCTATTTAATCTGAGTCTCTAGAGTCATAATTGAAAAGTAAATGGTATAATAATTTTTTTTCTGATTTGTAGAGTTATTTAAACAGCATATCTTCCAAAGCATACAATTTAAATCATGAGTGGTAATGCAGTTGATGAATTGTCTTTTTAAGGACTACAGAATCTGAGTAATTTAAAATGCAGTATTGAAAAGAATCAAATTGGACCAAAATATGAGATTTCCTTCAAAAGTTAAGCTCTATTTATATCAATAAACACAATAAGTAAATGTAGTCATTTAAATTATACAGAAGATTTTTGAATAATAAAGTGTCTTTCATATACTGCTGAGAGAGAAAAAGCAGGTCTCAGGGAAGTGGTTATGTTGTGAACTAAAACAGGGTTCTTACTCTCCTTTGACTGTGGGCCATGCTCAGAAACATATTAGTGACATGCACACAGTCCCCACTCCATGTATACATGCATAACATGAAGGGTTCATGAAACCCTGACTCTTTTATTTCACATTTTCCCCCATTTAACTAGAACTTCATGAAATCCCTCTCATTTCTTCCCATTAATACTGGTCACAACAACTAAATCAATTTCAGGATCCATTAGTGTAGGTCACACTTAGTTTAAAAACCACTGATACAGAAGATAAACAGTGACTACTGAGTGAGTACTTCTTCCCCACTAAGCAAATTACATTAATTAAAACAGTTAATTAGGACATAACCTTATTATGCAATTATGACTTTTAGTCCCATTTTATAAATGAGGTAAGTGAGGCAGAGAAAAATGAACTAATTAGTGCAAATTCACAAAACTAGAAAGTATTGGAGCCAAAGATCTTTATCAACTCTCTTGTCTCTCCAAAGATGATGCTCATGACTTGACTTTCGACCAGCAAATGTGGCTGAATGAAGTCTGGAGATCCACACCAGAAGTTAGACAGAGGTCAGAATTACCTCTGAATAAAGAATATGGTGATTTTAGCTTTTTTTCTGCTTATCTGCACTTCTACTTTTAAAAATGAATATATTACTTTGGTAATAAGAAAGTTTGTAGTATTTACCTTATCCAGTTCTTGATTTACTTATTTTACAATTTGATGACTTGATGTTTTTGGAAGAATTCAAATTATTCAACATATCTGTGTTCTTCTAAATTTTTTGAAACATACTTTTAATAGTCTCTGAGCAATTTAGTTGAATTATCCAGAGAGGTTTTATAAAATCACTCTAGTGGTCATTGATGTCATCTCTGATTTTTGAGAGTTGTTAATCAGTAGAAATCACCTGTCAAGATCACATTTTCTGTTCACTAATAAGAGGGGAAGTTTGCATTTCTCTTCTATTTGTAGGATATTATGTATGCCATCATGAAAATATGAGGGCCCTTCTTTACCCTCCAATGCTCATTTTTCCCTTCCCAATTTCACTAGGAGGTTCTCATTAGGATGCACCATCCTTCCTGTTGCAGCTTGTATATGGCTTCTCCAGTGAGACATCCTCCATTCACCAAGGAAATGCCAGATCCTACTGCTTCACAGTCCGCAGTGCTTTAAATTTCCTTCTTAAATAATCATCACAATTACCATTGTTAAATGGCTCTCTTCCTGGTGATCTGTATGTATATGCCAAGAATTGTGTTCCTCTGGATCTCACCTTCCTTCCCAGCCCTAGTCACATTGTCTAGCATACAATAGTGACTCCTTATTCACTGGTTGAAATGTGAATAATGAATGTATCTGCAGCAGCATGAGCAAATGAGATATGAGGAGTACCTTTTGAAACTTCCCATTTTCCTCAGGTAAAGGCCATTGAACATCTTGTTTTCAACTGAATCCCAGATAATTAAAAGGGACTTTCCAACTTTCTTTCCAGGGCCACAGCAGTGGCTTCCAATGCACCCAAACTTGAATAAGGAAGCACATTTGTAACGTAAAAATGTATGTATCTCAGCATGGTGGAAAATGAACTTCTATATCTGAGGATGAGAAGCATTTATGAGCATTTGGTTTCCCACACAGCTCTTTGGATCCTTGTGGGATTATAGTCGCAGCATGTACTCAAGAAGTGTTAAAAATCAAATATTTATTTACCTGGGGAATGTGATTCAAGAAATAATAAATATTCTTATCAATAATTTTCTTCCTTTATTAGAGAATACTAAATTAGTAAAGCTTCAATTTTTTGTCATTATTCTGAATATTAATGCACGTATTCAAAGTTGTGCTCCTCCATTTTTGAAAAAAAAATATGGAAAATTACTGTAGCATTGAGTAAGAAAAAAACAGAACTCAGATACAGGATCCTGAAAAAAGAAAGTTTACTGAAAGTACTTTGTTTGAGACCCTTATGTGCAAAACTAATATTGTTTCAGGATTGTGCATCAAATATCCATATTTTGTGTTTGAATAAACAATTGAAATGTTTCACATTTCAACAAATGATTCCAGTATCTTTACCTTCATTAAAATTATTTAAATTAATATTATTAAAATATATTTACAGTAACTTTTTAAAGACTAGATGTTATTGGCCTATTGTTGACCTACTAGTGTTTAGGAACTTTAGTATTAACTTTTTAAACTAATATATTGACTTTTGTAACTAGATAAATTTTTTGTTTCACAATCGTTAACCATGAAACTGTCATCCGATTCCTAGAGTAAAATATTTTTTTTTTTTTAGTCACAATTCATTTTTATTAATAGAAAATAAACACTTATTCCAGTTTCAAAGTTGTTATACTTGAAGTTCCTAATTTTTAAAAAACGAATTTAAAATTAATCACTTAATAATCCTACTTTGACTAAGACAGTGAAACTGTGGCTTAAAAAAAACTATTCAGCACCATTTGCTTATAGGTCTTTGAGAATTTGTTCTTAAAGTGTCTGGGAACTATCCTGTCGGCTAAGTACAGGAACTGCTGAGCTGCATGAGAAACCCTCTCTGGGAGAGCCAATGGAAAGCTAAGCCACCATCACCAGAGGAGTCAGTGTACTTCAGCAAGGTAACTCGAGTATACAAGGGTCCCCTCCCTACACTTCAGCCCAGGAGGGACATGCTTCTAAGCACTGAGGTATGAGTAGTTAGACTATTATTTGCTGTTAGAATTTATCTTTCCAGCTAATAACAGTAAATCTCTGGCACAGATACAATTGGTTCTTAGTGTCTGTGATTTTAGGAAATTCTGTAAAAATTTGGATTTAGTTTACTCAGAAATTACACATTTAATAAGGTTCACTACTTTGGCAGAGTTAAGGTCTGCCATTTTAGTGTCCTTATAAACTATATACAATGTGTAGGCATATCACACTCTTATACCATACTTTAAAATACTGCATTACTAACACAAATATTTTAACAAAAAGTCTATA
Source organism: Urocitellus parryii (assembly GCF_045843805.1). NCBI lineage: Eukaryota > Metazoa > Chordata > Mammalia > Rodentia > Sciuridae > Urocitellus > Urocitellus parryii. The sequence continues at coordinate 129,717,854 of NC_135536.1, forward strand.
ATTTGAAGCAGCTGATGAAACTAATCCAAAGTATGACAAGGGATATTCACTCTCACTTAAACTATGTTGCCTAGAGAACTTTAAAAACCATGTACCCTTCAAGCCGTTCAAGGAGAGATAACAGGCCCCACTCCTCATTCTCTACTGTGGAATTCCAATTCGGGTTGGGCCAGAAATTAGCACTTTTAGATACTTCAGGAAAGTTCCACAGAAGTGTTAAAAAGTCTTCTAAGCAAAAGAATGTCTAATGCCTGTCTCTATGCATCCATGAGAAGTCATGCTCATCAGAATTTCCTAATAACACAAAGACAAGTCTATATACTTCATCAGATGTCAAAGGAATGAGGTGGGCTATTTTGTCAGAGTTTCTGCTGCCTTTTTTCTATACTCTGATCCATCAATGTGAGTAAAGTGGACTTTTGTAAGAAAACAGTGTTTGATTGCCAGGACCTCTTTTGGGCATTTCTTCCTAAGTGGAATACACAACAGATACGGGAGTGGGGGAGATAATACAGGGAAGCTACTCTTTCCAGCTCAGAAGGAGTTGATGAAGCCCATATATGCATTCAAGAAGCCCATGGGATCCTCTAGCTGTGGGTAGTGGCTAATGTGGTCATCCAGAATCGACACTGTGGACCGCGGCAGCGTTTTCCTGTACAGTTCCAAAAACTCTGGATAGGGATTTATAGGATCCAATGGCCCATAGATAAAATGAATGGGAATAGTTACAGAGGCAAGAGCTCCCACCCAGCGTCTTCTAAACTTCTTCCTCTGATTAATGTACTGTAAGAGACTGTCAATCACCAAGTTCCCGTCATTGTTTCGGATCCCTGCCCACATATCCCACAGCTCACTCTCGGAGGGTCGAGTGTATGGTCCAAAGACGGGAGTAAGACCTCGAGAAAATACAAAGAAGTTCATCAACCTCGTGAGGATGGGTGACAGCACACCTCCATCTTTAAGTAGCTTTTGGAGAAGGAGAGGCCGGTGAGTCTCAGGAAAGATACCTCCATTTGAAAGACAGAGACTCTTTATAGTAAGCCGGCCAGATCGATTTTGCTTGTACCTATACAGCAGCTCCTGAGCAACAATGTCTCCATAGTCATGAGACAACAGGTTGATCCTACGGTTCTGGAGTCCTAGATGGCGCAAAAGCGCCTCCACGATGCTGGCCTGCTCAAATATGGAATAGTGGTGTGGTCTCGGTTTGTCACTGAAGCCAAAGCCTAAGAAGTCAAGGGCAATCAATCGATGAAACCTCAGGGTCAGACCTTCCCAAATCTTGTACCAGTCATAGCTGGAAGTTGGAAAGCCATGTAAAAGCACAACTATCTCAGGACTGCCAACCACACCCACAGAGTCCTGGTAGAAGATACGCAGTCCCTTGTAGGTGAAAAACTTGCCAGAAGTCTTCCAAGAGTGCAGCGCAGGAGAGAGCTGAGGGGGTGGGATGTGCAGGTACGCGGCCAGCAGGGGCACGGCCAGTAGCCCCACCTGGACCCACCACTCCCTCATCCTGACTCAGGTAAGACCTGGGCTACAGGACTCCATGTTTGGGGGACTGGGCGCGCATGTGCTCTAGAGTAAAATATTTTAACTGTATGGAACAAAAATATATTATTTATGTGAATTATTTATGATAATTCTGTTTTGTCTGCAATAATAAGCATTCAAGTTCAAGAAAAGTGAAGATGGTAGGGCCTTGTAGTACATGCCTATAATCTCAGCTCCTTGGGAGGCTGAGGCAGGAGGATCAAAAGTTGAGACCTGCCTAGATCACTTAGTAAGACCCTCTAAAAAATTCAAAGTAAATATATAAGTAAAAAGGTGTGCAGCATAGGTCAGTGATAGAGTGCTTGCTTAGAATTGCAAAACTCTGGGTTCTATCCCCAGTACTGACCTCCAATCCCCTTCTCCAAAAATGATGTGAAAATGTACTTGGGTTACTGGAGAAGAGATATCTTCAGGAGAGGGTCCTGGGGAGTTTCTTGGAGAGAAAGGGGAACCTAATTCAGGACAAGCATGGTACCTTACATATCTGGTGGAAAAGAATTTCATCACGTGGCACGAAAGGTACAGAGATTTATTTAGGAAAATAAGGAATGCATATTCAAGGGGGAATGTGGACCATCTTGGAAGTGAGAGACTCATTTCTGGGATTCCAGGCTCTCCTTTTAAAGGAAACTTGGTGAAGGGTGGATATGGGGAGGTATGTAAGGATGACATCAGTCTGGTGATTACAAGATGATTTATGATGGTCTGGTCATTCTCAAGATTCTTAGGCTGACATGGTGTCCATGTTGGATAATGCTTAAAAGTTCCCCAAGTTATCATTTTCACAAAATATGGGTTCTTTCTTTGCTGGATCTATTTATTGATGGGCTAATTAACAGTGCACAAGGTAATTTTCATATGTAAGTGAATTTATGGTTAACTTTAAGATTTACAGATTTCCCAGAAATTTGGGAACTAGAGTGACTTGGGGAGTGACAGGTCTAGAAAAGTATGCAGAACTTTAAATTAAAAATCATTTATTTGTCTTTTCTACTTACTTTTTATTTCTTCTATCCTACTTTACCTGGAATTAGAGAGGTGCTGGAGCTGAAACACACCAGCTCATGAGAGCAGCATGTGCACATTTCTTCACAGTGACATCAGTCATGTTTGGAGTATTCACATCCTGGACACTGGCGAATTCTATAAATCAAGGCATGCTTTTTTGTACAGCTCTTTAATACACATTTACCAGCACATTACTGAGCACAATAGAAAGATCTGTAGCTGTGGTTGAGTTTTGCAGCGTGCTGTTGCATTCTTTGCAACAAACCTCATTTTACATGATCTTTTCTCATGAAATCTATTCACTGAAGCACTAGACACTGCAGGATCAGCAGTTAAGTGAGTTCCTTGGAGTGAATATATTGTAAGTCATACTTCCTGCCTTGAGTCATGCTTATCTCATGAGTCAAAAGACAAATTGTCACGTCTATTTTAACAACTGTGATTCTTTTGGCAAAGCTTTTAAAAAGTAAATCTTTCTAAAAATTATCACTCGTAGTCATTTTGACATGAAAGTTGAAAATGAACTGATATATTTTCAAACCTTTGAAATATCTTTGAACTCTGGCAAAATAACCTTATAACACAGCATGGGGAAGTGTTCCTGGTGGATATAACATTGTGCCTGTGTCTATCCTAACCCATGTCTGTAATCTCGTAGCTCCATGTCACGACACAAGTACAAAGAGCTTTAACTCTTCAAACAACATGTCTATACCTATGCATTGTACACACCTTAATTTTAATTATCATGTACTTAACTTTTGAATTATCATTTGTTACAAGGTTTCAGTATTCAATGACTTTGTATTACATTTATGTAACTACCCTGTATTAAAATCCACCTACTTCTAAAAAAACTCAGATTACTTCTGAAAAAAATAAGAATCATCTTAGAAAATAAGAAAACATGGTCATCCTATTTAGAGAAGAGTTATTGAATTGGTATTGAAAGAACCTGCCTGCTCTTTTAATAATGTAACAGTCTTACCTTCCAAGATAATGTTGACATGAGACAGGTGGCCACTGCCCTGGTGCAATCTAAGATCATTCCCAGTACCTGACATCTGCAGGAGGTGTAAGAAACTGACACTTTGTTATAATTCTATTGTGAAAAATATTTGTAATTTTAGGGGAAGATAGTTCTTAGAAAGTATCATATTTTCATTGGTAATTGAGCTGCTCATAATTTCTCTATAATATTTGTATTTTATTAGGAGGTCATCATAGAAATTATCAAGCTTACTTGCATTGAATTACAAATAGGTTCTTTAATTTATTTCCTGTGCCTGTATTTTTACTTTCTTATGATTTGCTTAGCTTTTTGCTTAGCTTTATTTAATCATTCCTTTCCTAACTTCTTGAATTTCAATCTTAAATAATATATTTTCATCAATTTTGTTCATTAATAAAAGCATTTAAAGCTAAAAATTTTCTTGTGACAACAGCTTTGTCTTAGTGACTCCACTATGAAGTTTTCATTATTTTCTATATATTCTATAAATTAGTTTCCATTTCCTCTTAGAGTTGCTTAGAGGACTGTTAACATTTTCAGGAGATAGAGTTTTTATGTTTCTTTGTTTTCTATGTAAGAAATCTTCTTAAACCTTATTTTACCTTGTCACTTCTCTGTCAAGATGGTGTGTGACTACCTAGTACAGCAGTGTCATCCATTCAACACATAATCATTGATGTCTACTGCTTTCTTTCTGCTGTGGTAAAAGCTAAAAATAAAGTAGCGAACAAATGCAGATATGGTCCCTGATCCTACCATATTTATACTTAAGTGTGAGATGTAAAAAAATAGTTTCCAACTAAAAATTACAACTGTTCTATGTCCACAGTGCAGTGATTCTATATAAGGGTTTTTTCTTAGTTAAGGAGTTGAGGGAGACTGACTAATTAAATGGTACTGAGTTCTAAAGAGTGGTGGGCGCCATGGGATTGGGAGTATTCCAAGTGGAGATAACAGAAGACACAAAGTCCCTGTGGTAAGAGGAAGAGTGTCTGCTCAAGGAACTGACTTAAGATAGGTGTGGATAGAGTACAGAGAATGAGGGGCAGTATGGTGGGAGTGACTCTGGGAGGTAGGTAAGAAAACAACATGGCAGCCAAGAGTGGGTTTTGGAGGGCTATTAGGAGACCTTTGCAATGGTGCAGTCTAGAGTGGTAGCTTCGGAGATGATGTAGAAATAAGTGAGAAGTGGATGGATTTAAAATTTACGTGTGAAAAAGTCAGAAATACATCTGTGAGAAGGAATGATCACAAACAATGCTGGTTCCTCAGTCAGAATCCCAGTGTGGTGATTCCGTAACTGCTGGCCCCACCTTTCCACAACTCCTTGTGTACTTCCAATAGGAAGCCCCACTCTTTTCACATGCTCCAATCATCCCTAATTTGACGCCTCAGTTCACACTTTTCCCTTGTGTAGAAAGCTGCGCTTCTTAACCACCCATCCAAATCACAGAGAAGTAAGAAAACATATAAATGCATGTGATTTTTTCCTCAGTTTCTTTTTGTTCTGTTGCCATTACCGTATTTGGTCAGTGTATATGTGATTTCATGGAAAGGATGGTCTAGCCAAGAGTGGGCTCTTGCACTTCAAACACTCAGGCTTTGGAGAAACTCAGAACAGAAACACAGGTCTCTAAAGAAGAATGTACAAGCCAAGCCACTGGAATGTGGGAAGAAAATATGAGATTGGTTAATGTAAAAGGATTGACATGGATTCCCTGGTTAGGTTACAACTTGGTTAGTGAAGTGATATGAGGGAACTGTGGGGTATTTATATCAGTGTCTACCATATCCACCCTTTCTTCTAGTATCTGTATGTACTACATTTTTTATGTACCTAGTTTAGTGGTCTTTGGATTATATTTCTTAAATTTAACTAAACCAACCATCAAAAAATGGACAGGTGGCCTTAACAGATTTTTGGAAGGAAATTTTGGTTCAAAATTTGTACTATAATATATGCACAGGAGAGAAACAAGAAAGTAGCAGAACTGACACATCTCCTGTTCCTCAAATGAGTTGCCATCTATCTCACACATTCCAAAATTATAGATAGGTGTGGATAGAGTACAGAGAATGAGGGGCAGTATGGTGGGAAGTATGGTAGCTTCATAGATGGTGTAGAGATAGTGAGAAATGGATGGATTTAAAATTTATGTGTGAAAAAATCACAATCACATCTAGAAAAAAGTGAGCCAAACTATGTTTAAATTATTCAAATTATTAGAAATAGATATTGAAACCCACCACTGTGAACAATAAAATAAGCCCAAATATATCTAATTCCTCCAAGTAGCGATGGATACAGTGATATAATATAAACGAATACATAATTTTGGCATAGCATGCCTCTCCCTTTAAAATATGTTTTTAGTTGCCAATGGACTTTATTTATTTATATGTGGTGCTGAGAACTGAACCCAGTGCCTCACATGCTGGTCAAGTGCTCTCCCATTGAGCCACCACCTCAGCCCAGCATGCCATTTTTGATAAGTGTTTGTGATGGAGAGCAAAATACAAATTTCCTGGCCTAGAGAACTTGATGGATCATAGCATAACTCTCCACTCAACTGAGACTAGAAAATATCCCCACTGCAAGGGTGAGAGGAGAGGCTTAAGAGGAGTCAGGACTTGGATTCTGATGTACTTTGTGGAAAAAGTCCATGCTGTGGCTCTGCCTGGTGAGCCTGTGTGATCAGGAGGTGACTCCCTCACTGAGGCTTCTTTTGTTAGGTAAGGTCTCAAGGAACTTCTTAGAAAACTCTACTTCTCCAAGGACGTAAGAATAACACAACTACCTCCAAGCACTTGAGAGGAGCTATGGATCTAGCAGGAAGAGCTTCTGAACTTAAGGGTCCTTAGAAGCGAAAGAGAAATGCTGCAGCAACAATCTTCAGGGAAATAGAGAACCAGGCAAGCCACACCATGTCTGTGGTTCTTCCACACACATGTCTGAGAGCGGCTCCCTGCGGCCTGTTGTTTCTTCCTATCTAGGCGGGAAGCAAAGTGGTTTCTTATGACCTTTTTAGACTCTTCAAAGTACCAAGATTATTGATAGGAATATGCAGGTGCTAGTTGGGAGCTTATTGGTGTACTCCTGCACAGATCTTTAGAAATATTTAGTGTAGCATGAATCTGTTTTAAATGCTACGGATGATATTAGTTCTGAGAATTAAATAACAAGTAATGGCCTCTCATTTGTCAGCAGAATCCATCATTTATTCACTCATTGCTGTTAATGAGTAACCTCAAATTGGACAAATGTTCAGGAACAGTTCTTGATCCAGAAGAACCCGTATTTTATTTTAACAATGTGACTGTTGGCCTAGAAAGCCACAACAACTTGTTTAAATTCACTCCAGGGCAGTGGTAACAAAAAACCAGATTTTTTGTTTTTCCTATTTCTAGATAGAAATTAGGGCAGTGGTAAAACAGTTGGTTTTTATACTTCCATGCTGCTTATCAATCATTTTAAGAATTGGTGGTTCTCTTGTAAAAAATAAAAGAAATAACATTTTCAGTGTTCACTTCCTTTTCAAGAGAGACAAGTTTATGCCTAGGCCCTGAAGCTTTAAGAATAGCTTTTGTCTAATTTGTCTCTGTCATACTGATTTGCTTGTGATTCTACATGATCCAATAAAAATGCCATTGGCACATGATGACCTAATGCAACACAAATTTAAAATATGGTTTTCCTTTCAGTGAAAATTGCACACATACCAACTTTGAAGAATAGCACTTTGAATTAAAGCAGTTCAAATTCCATAACCTTTTCATTAAATTATCCATAAAAATACCAAGTAGGTAAAACTTCATAAAAACACCAGAAAAATTGGGGATAACAAAACTACACATACCAGAAGGGAGTCAAGTTGTGTGTATATGGCTCTTTATACTCAAGTTTCTCTTGACCCAGTCTTGATAGAGAACTTGTGGAGTTGCAAAAGGATGTGCCCACATGCTGGGATTTGACAAATTATCAGTTCTAAATAAAGACTCATTCTTTCTTATAGGTATGCAGCTTCCATTTCAGTCTGTTATCAAAGCAAGGGGCACACACTTGTGGGTGCATCTATAGGTAAAAATCATCCTTTTGCGGAAAGGTAGAGTAAGACTCACGTTCGACAAGACAACTCCTAGAATTCCAAGGCTCCCTAGGCATAAAAGTAGTCAGATAATTGTAGCTCTTGAATCTACAAAAGAAAGCATCGCTTTGAACCCAAACTGTAAAAATCTCCACTGCAATTCACCTGCTGAAGCTTGCAGGAGCCTCTGTTTTGCTTGAGGTGCTTTGAGTATCTTTGGGTAACTTCACTGGGTTTCATCTCCTATCCTCTGGCTTACATGTACCTTATCAAGACATCTAAAGTCTTGGCTAATTGTTTAACAGGCACAATCAGAGTGATATCATTACAGAATCGAGCTAGCATGATGTTTGGATCATCTGGATCTCTGAGAATTATATTATGAGGAGAAGCAACATTGATTTGAGGCAAGATTGGTAATTTATACAGTGGTCCCTACCATGTGAATGCAATCTTCTTCTGGCCATCTTTACAAATGGGTATTGGAGATGAAATATTTTACTGAACAATAGCGGCACACCAGTTTCCCATTGCTGAAGGTTGGTTTCCTAGGACTACTTTTAATAGTGTATCTTGTGGGGTTTAGTCATGAAAGTAGAAATCACAATAAGTATTTCAATTGAGGAGATTTCATATAGGGAATGGATTATGCAGCTTAATTCAGGGTTAAACTCAAATTCACAATTCTCTGAATATCTGTGTTTAACACTGAATGTGGAATTAAAATTGAATTAGAAAAATTTTATCAAATGATGTGAGATTTGACATTGCAGGCCTGCTGTGGATATTTGCACTAAATTAGGGAAATTTTCTTTTATAAGAGTCAAGGAAGAGCCAAATATGAAGGAAGAATTGAAAACAATAGCAACATTTGAAGATTAACAAATAGAAATGGCATTAGGTTCAACCAATAGCTCCAATATATTAATTTCATTTAAGGTTCTCCAATTTCTAAATTCCATAAAAGAGGAAACACTTAAGGCATGTAGAAACACAGAGATATACATACAAACACACACCTAAGAAGCTGTTACCATTCATAGAATCAGTAAACATTTTGGATTATCAGAATATAGAACTTTGGAGACAGGATCTCACTGAATTGGAACTTGGACATCTGACAAAAGCACTTTCTTTTCTGAGGTTGAAATTTGTCTCAAGAACAATGATGATGAACATTCTTGGAGTGCTGAAGGAAGTTCAAGCCTAAATCTAATTTCTACCACTATTGGGTGACACTAATAAGAAAGTATGCAAAAAAAAGCTCTTTCCCTCCTCTTGCCTTCCAAGATCCCCCCAGTTCTCCATGTCAGTGGAACCTGACATCATCTGGCAAAGCAGTATACCCCCAGCCCAGGAGCACAAATGCAGTACAGAAGAGAGGATTTCAGTGAGCCATAATAGTTAAATGATTGCCACAGAAGATTTTCTTTTTTTGGGAATCTTGAAGAATTTAGTTTATTTGTCCATGGAGGAAAAGAGAAATTTATGAATAAGCTATCCATAAAGAATTAACATGGGTACTATTTGTTTTTTTTTTCTGAATCAGGATCTATGTGTATATTGTGAATTCAAGTTTAACATTGAATTACTGCAGTTTTATTAAATGATGTGAGATTTGAGGTTACAGGCCTGCTGTGGACATTTTCAGTAAGTTAGACAGGGAACTTTTCATCTATCAAGAGACAAGGAAGAGCCAAATATGAAAGGAGAACTGAGAACAATAGCATTGGTTGAAGATTAACAAATAGAAAACACATTAAATTCAACCCCATAGCCCCAGTATATTAATTTCATTCAAGGTTCTCCAATTTCCAAATTCATTTTAGAATTATGAGGCTGTTCAGTCACATTAATGCTTTTGTTATGGTATTCCTGTTTCCCACCCTCTAAAATGTAGTAATTTGGCCTGTTATGCTTAGATAAACACCTGGAAGATCTCCTGGGAAAGATCCCAAGTCTAGACATAGTTTAAAAAAAAACCCCCACACATGTGTTTCTTATTATAAGAAACTATAACTCTGTAGACAAGAGAAAATTCCCATGTCTTCAATGAAGTTGCCAATTATGTCACATTATGTGATGAAGCACTTATGACTAACACATAAATAATCATCTCCAGAAAAGCAGAATAATAAAAGGAAGATAAGAAGAAAAATGATTTTATCTGACCTGCTGGAAGACCTATTTTTTAAATGCAGGCTCTAGATTATGGGAAGAGGAGGTGACTCAGTACAATCTACCAAATAAGTTGTGTTGTTATGTTATATAATTTTGGCAACACTACTCACCAGAAACCCCATTCTGCCACTTTAAAACAGTAATCTGTACAGGTCCATTTTGTTACTATTGTTTTCTAAAATTGAAATTGAAGTATTATTTCTTTCTTCTCCTCCTGTTCTTCTGCAAGTATAATAAACATCTATAACTCTACTCAACTTGGGGAAAATGGGCAAATTAAAAATAAGAAGTTTCAGCAAAGCACAGTGTAAGAACAGACATTATTATTACTGTGTGTATATATGTGACTGCATGACCAATATGATTCTGCAACCTGTACACTTAGAAAAATGAGATATTATACCCCATCTGATTCAAATGTATGATATATCAAGGTCATTGCACTGTCATGTGTAACTAATTAAAACAAATAAAAAATTTTAAAAAATCATAATAATAACTGTAAAGGAAAACACGTAAGTACATATGCATATATATTCATACATACACATATACACAGAATGAATATGTATGTGTATGTATGCACATATTGATTTGAATGAGTGCTAAGCCCAAATGAGGAGGAAGTACCAATGAAGAACAAGTGATTCTCATTGAAGCATTGAAGAAAGCAAAGAGAGCTTGTAATTTTGTTTAAAGTTTAAATTTCCTTTGTAGGCCGAGGAAACACTGGAAGTCAGTCCATGAGATGGGAAATACCCGGCACACTGGAAAATGAGAGTAACTGGGATGGAAGTAGGCTTTGGAGTGAACTGAGGTGCATGGAAGAATGTAATATTTTCTCCTCTCTGGTTGAAAAATTCTTAGTAATTTGATGAGTTTACGGTCCACTGGGGATTTGCACTGGGTGGGAGGGGGTACAAAGATTCAGAGACTGAATTTATATAATCCTATATTTTTAATTATACAAAATTGAAACCTAGTAAGCTATAGCATAGGACAGAAAGTCAGTCTTACATTTACTAGTAAATGGATGGATCTGGAGACGATCATGATAAGTGAAAGAAGCCAATCCCAATGTAGAAGCTAAAGCACAACGAGGGGGAGGATGAAGAATAGAAGTGCATTGGATTGGACAAAGGCGAATGAAGGGAAAGGAGAGGGATAGGCATAAGAAAGACAGTGGAATGAACCCGACATAATTTTCCTATGTACATATATGAAAAAAACCTAAGCAAATTCTACCATTTTGTACATCCACAAGAATGGGGTCCTAATTAGAATAAAATATAAATATGCATGTATAACTTTATCAAAATGGATTCTACTGTCATGTATAACTGAAAAGAATCAATAAAAAAATAAAAATAATAAAAAATGAATGGACTCAAGTAGAACTAATCAACGACATTCACAGTTATACACAAGTGTGAGCTATAAAAAGGTGGCAGCTCCCAGAAGGTGCTCAGGACTGACCATAATGGTAGCTTCTGAACAGGTAGAGAGAATTTATATGTGATACCTACTATCATTTGAGGTGCTTAATTTTATATGGAAACATACTAGATAAAGTTGGAGAATAATACAACTTAAGCAGTTAGAGTAGTACCTGAAATAACTTTGGGCCACCACAATAAATACATTAAAATATAATTTGACTAGATAATCAAAACTACTTTCTGTACTGTTGAGAGCAACTATTCTACCTGTATTGGATCCCTAGTCTTACAAACTTTCATCCAATAGAACTGTCCCTGCCATTTTTCTGATCCACGTCTAAAATATCAATATAAACATGTGTATGTACAATCTTTATACCTTTGGCGGGGACTATATTAATCCCAACACATAATATTCAGTATTTTTAAATGGACAACAATGACAGCAACAAACTATATTTGTGAACAGAGATTTAAAAAGATTCAGTAAAAGAAAAGAATCACTTAATATCTCAGGAAAAAAATTTAAGCTGACAAGCTAAAGGAAAACGTTTGAAAATATCTTATTTCAGTTATAAAATATAAATTATGAAACTATGGATCAGAATCATGGAAAAGGAGAACATAGATCAGTATTGTGTTCATATTGGCAGTGAAAAATGTATCACTTAATGAAAGAATACAACAAACAGTAATGGCAAATTGGATATAACAACATTTTTGGTTTCATGGGATAGTATAGCTAAACCTGAAGAATTTATTGACTCACATAACTGGATATTCCTGGAAAATAAATTGGTTTTCACACATGGCTTGAGTCTGGAGCTCAAGTGATGCCACCAGCTTTTTCAGCTTTGCAACTTGACTTTACATCTGCTTTTCTTTTACCTGGCTTTAATCTTACTGTATAAAGATTTTCCAAGTGCCTGAAAAGATGTTCACCAGAAGCCTTGGACCTATGTGGCTTCAGCTCATAATCCTAAAAGACAAGAAATATTTCAAATTATCCCCCAAAATTATCCCAGGGAAAACTCGGATTGGCTTGGGGAAAAGGCACATATTCATACCTGAAAATATCACTATGTCCACTGAAATATATTGATATGATTATCAAATGCATGTTCCTGTGTCTGAGATTGGAGTTGATACCGTGGGTAACAGCTACATCAGCACTACATAGAACTGAGAAGTTCCTAAAAAAATCAAATTAAATGAAATACTTTCTAATATTAGCCAGAAAAAATATTAACCATAATCAACTAGTTTATAAAATAAAAAATCTATGAATTATAATATATTGTCATTAAAATTTCCAAAAATTCGGGGAGGAAAATAAAGAAAAATATCAGAACAAAAAATAAGAGATACAGACTTTCAAGGTGAAAGTTCTAGTATTCATAAAATAGGAATACAAGAAGAGAGAGTAGAACAGACAAAAGAAGAGGCAGTACAGAAAGACCTGGCAGGAATCTAAGATTCTGAATGTCCTTTGGATAGTCCCCAATACAGCCTTTGGCATCATTTTGCTGATATCTGGGAAAATTGAACACTAACAATAAAGCATATAGAATTGAACAGAATAGCTTCTTTATTTTTATCTCATATTAAGATTTGCTTTTGTTTCTTGAAAAGCAGTGTATGTTTTTTTAAAAAAGGATTCAATTAACCTTATCTAAAACCAAAAGTCATACCAAAAAGTGAGACAAAACAAAACTTTTCTCATTGTGCTCTTGTGTGCGGTGATCAGAGTTCTCTTCTACCGTTCTGCTTTCTTACGCTTGCCATTTTCAACCTCTCGGAAACAACTGAGTGGCAAGGAAAGTAGACAGGCTCTGCAGATGCTGGAGGGACTATTCCTTCCAAAAAAAAAGAAGTATAGTTGGTGAAGTTGACAACAACAGGAAACTGCCAGCAGATGTTCATACTAGGAATCATGGCTTTTATGACTTCCTTGGTTCAAAATTGTGAAGACTTCCAGCCACCTCCATTGGCAACATGGCAGTGGAAAATCTCCTAGAATTTAGGAATCAGAGTGACTGTAAATGAGAACTGAAGTAGTCATGTGTTGAAGTGGAAGGAGACGGACAAATGGAAATCCACTAACATGTTCTGTTAACAGCCTTTGCTTCCCAGTCTGGAAATGAAATTATCTCAATATCTGTGGCTGAATCAAGAGGATGAAATCAACAAGGGACTGGTGAAAATATGTATCTGAACAAGGAAAAGGATCTACATTTAGAAGATACAGAGGAGGAGTGCTATTCTGAAAATATCCAAAAGAAGAATCCAAAAGAAGGATTCTAGAAACTTTTGGCATCATGTAAAGAATTTAAGCAGATATAGATTTTCTGAAATAGAATCATAATAGGCTTAAATGAGAAAGGTAAATAGAGGATAAAGGACATGAATAGTGGATGGGTAAGGATGATCACAGACCATAACTGCAACATTAAGATATTTCTTGGCAGTAGAAAAAGACAGCTAACACAGGGAATAATTAATGAAAAAATATAAACAACGTTTATAACTTTCTTTTGGATTTCAAAGGACACAGTTAAGATGAGAAACCATAAGATAGGTTCTAAATATGTATGACAGCAAAAGAATTACCAACAGATGGAAGATTATTTCTAAAGAGGTACTCAAGTACGTGGAAGATACAGGATACACAAATATATAATAAACACATTTTTTCTTAACTAAATAAGATAGATAAAAATTTGACACAAGCAGAATCTCAGGGATGGGGGACCAACAATCTTTGGGTTTTTTGGTTTTGTTTTTATAAATTTTTTATATACAAAATTGTATATAATTGTGATATGCAATATAATGATTTGAAATATGTATACATTGCAAAATGACTAAATAAAGCTGATGAACTTGTAAAAAAAGATGAAGGAAAAAGAACAAGCAGTAATACCCAATAAATGGTGGAAACAAGAAATAGCCAAGATTAAAAGCAACTATCAAAATAGGAAATGAAGCATAAAATTGGTAGCTATTTTTGTGGAAAAAAGCAATAAAACAGTTAAACCTCTGGTCTGAAAAAAATACACAATTAGCAGCTTTAAGAATGAAAATGCAAACACTAGGAATTTCAAAAATGAGAAGAACATTGTTCACATTCTATACAATTAATTTGAAAAGAAGGCTCTCTTGAGTTTAGGTGAAACAAAAATTTTAAAGTCTAAATTTTTTTTAAAGTAAAAAATTTCAACAAGCATGTAGGCAGAAATAAAATAAAATGTTACTTACACAGTCATATGTCAGGTTGTTCGTACTTCTCTAGTGTAAGAATAATTTTAGAAATAAAATAATCCAATTATAGGTGTCCTGTAGGAGAAAGAAAAGGTTGTGATATTTCAATATATCCATCACCCAGGATCTTTCACAAGCTTATTTCTGATGAGAATAGAGTGGAGGGATAGTCTCAGCATGTAAGGGCTCACAAAATCAATCATGCATTTTACTTGGAAATTTTACTCCAGGAGATAATCCTAAAAATATGGAAAAAAATTTGCAGTTTAAAAAGCATATTATCATAGTATAAAAAGTCTGATACTCAATTAAGTAGAGTTAAGCCTGGTATCATTATCTGTTTACCTATCTATTGCCTACCTATCATCTATCAATCATCTTTCTCTTTCTCTCCTCCCTCCCCCCACTCTCCTTTTCTCTCTGTTATCTTTTGCTTGATCTCTTTCTTTTTCCCTTTATCTTAAAAAGCTACCAATAGTGGTCTGATGATCAGCCAGGTTTAGGTACTGCTGCTTCAGGGTCTACATTAAGCCAGAAGATCAGAAAATAGCTGTGACAGCAAAATGTGAGCCAGCTGTTGGATTTGAAAAAAGTGACCAAGGCTGAAAACTGCTCACTGGTTTTGGAGGGAGAGGAAGGAATCTAGAGAGCAGCCTTGAAACACCCATTGGGGCTCAGGGGCTATGAGGGCAAAGACTAATTCGGTAAAACCGAGAGGAAACTGATGAGGGATTGTGTGTTATTCAGCGATTCATTGCTGTGACCAAAATACCTGACAAGAATAACTTAGAGGAGTTTACTTTGAGCTCATGTTTTCAGAGGTTCAGTTTATGGTCAGTCAAATCCATCACTCTGGGCCCAAGATGAGGTAGAGCATTATGGTGAAAAGGAATGGCGGAGGAGTGCTTCTCTGCTCATGGTGGCCGGGAAGAAGAGGGAGCAAAGGAAAGGTGCTGACCCCATTGACCCAATTCTACAGCCACACCCCACCTGCCTACAGTTACCACACAGTTAGTTCATTCATACTAGGTTGGATTGACGAGGTTACGACTCTCATAACCCAATCATTTTACCTCTGAATAATCCTGCATTAACACAGAAGCTTCAGGGGGACACCTCATATCCAAATATAAGAGATTGTGCATGGAAAATGTGAGATTAGAGCCAGGGCAGATCACAGAAAGGGAATTGGAGGCGCAGTTGAGATGAGGGCTAGAACAGGTGTAGGGGTGAAAGGCAAGGTCAATATTTCAGAGAGTAAGTCTAGGGACAGAATTAGTCAGTTGCTTGATAATTTCCGACCCACACTATTCTTTAATCCAGTGTTCCTCACAGATTTTCAGTATGAATAAGGGGAGGTAAAACAGTAGGTGCTAAATATAGCAGTTTATTAGATGACCCAGCTGTTCACCTCCAACATTTTAATGAAAAGCTTTCAAGGAATGAAGCAAGGAAATAGTTGGGGTCAACAAAGCAGGATTGGAAACCGTTGATCCATCTGAACATGACGAACACGGAATAGTCCAGGGGAACATGGCCTATTTGAGGAAGGCAAAATTAGACTGAGAAATTATGACTGTCAGGAAAAGTTCCCCAAATATCAGTGAAAGCAAACTTCTTTTGACAGAAAATGGAAGAGAGTGATGGGACAGATGAGTTCACTACTAAAGAGGAGTTCAGAAAAATGAAACCTAGAAACATTTCTGGAAAGAACATCATTGTAAGTGGTGGGAATAGAGTTTTCTTCAAGATTGCAATTAATGATGCCATAATTCATGCTAGTGTAAGGACACTGATAGAACAGTACAGTCATTAAAAGATAAGCTCCAGAATTTGGGACAGCCTAGGTGACAAGTTACAGAGAAATATCTTGAGTTGAAACAGCAGAAGTTGTTCATTTGTAAGATTTGTAATATGATCCTTGGAGACAGGGAGAACCTTCAGCAAAACTGACATAGCTTTAATTATCAAGAAAAAAAAGAGGAAGGACTTACAGTTTATAAAATTTTACCCTAGTGATAGGAAAAGTCACAGAAACTTGATGTGGAATGAGATACTAAGCCATAGGTAGAAATTTGAATGACATACATACAAAGCGTCTCAATTTTTTAATGAAAATAAAGCTTATTAGGCTGAGAAAGTAAAAATTTTTTTTCCAAGCCTATACATTTGAAAAGTGAAGGGCAAAGCAAAGAAAAAACTTCCTTCCATTTCAGGAAGAGTGTCTATCTTGATATGCTACACAAGAAACATTGCTATGTGAAAACAAAGGCTTATTCAAAAACTGTCTGATGATGGCTATGCAGATTCTCAGTCATTTACTTCTTTGAGTTGGAACAAGAGTGAGTATCAAATACTGGCCAATCACTTTCATATAGCTGGAGCTAAAGAGAGCAGTTTGTAGGATTATCTGTCATTCCTCAACAAGCATTGGTGATGAGCCACCTTTGTGCCAAATCCTGTGCTGGACTTCAGAAATTCAAAGATCCATACAACATTGAACCTTGATGAACTTATCATGTGGGAGAAATGCAAGATACTGTAATTACTATAAAATGTGTTAAAAGATATTGTCCTCTTCCCTCAAGGAAGCAAAGACAGAGGAGAGAGATGATCAGTCAAAGGCTTGTTAGCTAGAGACCCAGCCATTTTGAAGCTGCAAAGAGCAATATCTCAGTGACTTGGAAGAGGAGAGGCACTTCAGATTTTAGGCATGAGACTCTTTTCAGGGTATTAGGAAGAGTGGACCCAGAGGATCCAGGAGACCACTGCAGAGCAGAAAACAGGAACCTCACAGACATAGCATGAGGCAGAAGATGTGGGCTCCGAGGCTCTCTTCCACCCAGGGCAGACTCCAGAGCTCCTGGGCTTCAGCTGACAGAAGGAACGGTTGGGATAATCTGACAGGAACATGTGATGCAACAGAAGCTGGACCAGCCTGGGGTGACAAATGAAATACTGATGATATAAAATTTAAAGAGACACTCGCTGTCGGGGTTGTTCCAATGGAGCATCAGCATTTGTACAACAAATGGAGAGTGAGAATCCCCTTACATTTTCTGCCTTATAGAAGTTCTTGCTCTCCCCTCCTCCTCCTCCAGACTCTTCAGAATAGATCCAGAAGAAATCTAGTGGGCACCTTCTAACAGGTCCGTCTACTTCTGACCTGACACCCCCTCTTCCCCCCCCCCCATCCTGTCGCTGGAAGAATCTACTTTTGGACAGAAAAGTAGCAACTTATTCTCTTGTATGGATGGAAAGTGACTGAGGAATGAAATAGATACAAGTAATTTTGCAGGAGGACAGGAAGTGATCTGAGTTCCTGTCTGAAGACTGCCATCTCCTGCCCAAAGTGAGGGATAATCGTCACTGTAGGCACATTAGTCGGGCTGCCATAACAAAATACCACAGACTGGGAGACTTCAGCAAAAGACATCCATTTTCTCACAGTTCTGGAGGTGGAAATTCATGTTCCATATGATTGGCTTCTCCTGAAGCCTCTCTCCTTGGCTGGCAGATAACCACCCTCTATCTGTGTCCTCACATTTCCTTCCCTCTGTGTGCTCACATTTCTGCGGTCTCTTACTTTTATAAGGACACCTGTCGTATGGGATTAAATCCCCATCCTCATGACCTCCTATAACCTGAACTACTTCTGAAAAGGTCCCATTTTCAAACAGAGTCATATTGAAGGTTAGGGCTTTAACATGTGGATCTGTAGGGGATCAAATGAGTTCAATACATTGGGCAGGGTGGATGAGTTGGGATAGGGATTTGGAAAGGGACTAGGAATTGCAAGAGTTGCAGAAGGTACATTGGCCAAGAATTAGCCAAAGGTAACCAAAGGTAAATACGCAATGCAGAGAGTTCTGCAGAGGTGGAAGAACTTGATGCATGACAGAAGTCTGCTCAGGAAGGAAGTTCACTTAGCATCCTAAAAGTGCAAGAGGGGAAAGCAGACTTGGAGACTGACTGCATCCAAGGAGTTGTGAGGCATGCAACTGTGTTATGAGTATGAGGAAGAACAGATCAAGGAATCTGCAGAAGCTGGAGAGCAGGCATAGCTGGAGCACAAATGAATGGCCTGAGACCGGATGAGGTATGGAGGGATGAGGAATGAAGAAGTTCTGTGAAGGGGTGAGGCATAGGGAAGAAACTTCTGAGAGCTTAAGTGATGGGAGGGAGTTTAGAGCACAGAATGCTAGAGTAGAATGAGCTTAGGTTTGACTTGGGAGTAAATAACTTAAATGGCTCTGTTAGCTTTCTGTCACTACAACAAATACCTGAGATAATCAGCTTATACGGAGTATAGGGTGATTTAGGCTCATGGTTTTAAGGTTTCAGTTGGATAGTTAGCCTGTTGCTTTGAGTGAGGCAGAATATCACAGTGGGAGTATGTGGCAGAGACAAAGCACTCACTTCCTGACTGGGAAGAGAAAAGAGAGAAAGTAAGAGACCAGGTCCCAAATTCCCCTTCAAGAGCACACTCCAAGTATCCCAAAGGCCTCCCACTAGGCCCCACCTCTTAAAGGTCCCACCACCTCCCATAAGTGTCAAGCTGGAGACTGAGTCTTTAACTCAGGGGCCTTTCACATTATAATGCAGTAACTAAATAGGTTTTTAAATACAAGAATATTTGGTAAGTACATAAATAAGAAATGTATTTGTCTAAATAGTAATTAAAATGTTAAGGTGTTGAATTTATGGGGGGAAAAGTTACTAAAATAGAAATTTTCAATTTGGGTAAATTCTTGAATTTCTTCAATGACCCTCCCCAAGGTGAGTCTTATGGAAAAGCAGGTTTCAGGATGAACACAAATGGTTTTCCACAGACTACCATTATGGTTTCATACCCTTAGCAAAGAAATGTGTTTATAACAACAAGTATAAGTCCAGTATGGAATTTAATGACCCTATGGAGCAAGTTTTCATCTAAAATATGAAATGAATCACATTATTTTGTTTCTCATGAAGAACTTTCAAAATTATTAACTTATCTATAACTTACTTATACTTTTAAACTTTCATTGCCCTGAATGGATTCCGGAGGAAAACAGGCCCCCAAGAACAGCCACTCCTAATGCTTTGGGGAGATGCTCATTCAAGCTGGGTCCTTTTCTCATGCATGGAAGAATGATCTTTAAAACAATCTGGCCTGGTAAAAGGACAAGATTTACAGTTTGCATGTTCTTTTCCTTTTTATTTCTTTCAGATAATGCACAGATATCAAAAGAAAGCTCTTCATCTTGCCTGGCTAGACTTTGGCACAGACACACTGTGGTCAAGTTATGAAGCAAGTAGAACCACTAACTGTGGAATTCTTTCTCCATTATGTACATCTTGAGGATGAGGGTGTCATCAGACAAGCGGAGCATTGCCTAGAATCCAGGGTGGCAGCATTGGAAAGTGTTGCTATTCCCTCTTCTGTTCACTCCATCCAGGGCTTGTATCTTGTTTGTTTATTTCTTTCAGTGGCACCAAGAATGCTAATGTGGCCAAAACCTTCAAAGAGCTTCAGAGAGATGAATTAGTCACATAGTCATTGTGTAACAGGAAAAATTACCACCTCTTTAGATGAAAAGGAATGTAAACAACTCAGAAAATTATCTTCTGAAGGAATGACTCAGGTGGGAGTCAGAAAATGCTTAGTATGATGATGAGTTTTCCCACTTCCTAAGTAAAAAAATATGTATGTCTTTATCACTGATGTAACACAGTCCGTGAAGTGATATCAAAAAATGGTCTGTATTTAAATCCATTCTGCCATTTTTAGTCTTTTTAAAATTCATTAATCATGGGGGATCCAACATGGCGGCCGGCGAGCAAGCAGCATTTCCTATACCTCCGCAGTAACAGGATCAGAGAGACACATAAATACACTTGCATGGGACCTGCTGAAGATCTTCTAACAATATTCCACGGGAAGGAGACCTGCCGATAACTAGTAAGTCTGTGTGAGGGGTCAGTTTGTCCCAGGCGACTGAATCTCCGCAACTCGGATCAGGGACAGATTCCTGCCGGTCACGGCGGCGGCTGATCTGGGCCCTGCAGGACTGAGTCTGGGATCGGCCTCAGGCGGTTCAGCGCTAGGACCCACACTCCTACCACCCCACCCCCCTCCAGCTGGTTCGGAGCAACCCGGATCAGGAACACAATCCTGCCAGTCACGGCGTTTGCTGATCTGGGCCCTGCAGGGCTGAGCCTGGGATCGGCCTCAGGTGGTTCAGCGCTAGGATCCACACTCCTACCACCCCACCCCCCTCCAGCCGGTTCGGAGCGACGCGGATCAGGTTCACAATCCCGCCGGTCACGGCAGCGGTTGATCTGGGCCCTGCAGGACTGAGGCTGGGATCGGCCTCAGACGGTTCAGCGCTAGGACCCACACTCCTACCACCCCACCCCCCTCCAGCCGGTTCGGAGCAACTCGGTTCAGGAACACAATCCTGCCGGTCACAGCGTTTGCTGATCTGGGCCCTGCAGGGCTGAGTCTGGGATCGGCCTCAGGCGGTTCAGCGCTAGGACCCACACTCCTACCACCCCACCCCCCTCCAGCCGGTTCGGAGCAACTCGGATCAGGAACACAATCCTGCCAGTCACAGCGTTTGCTGATCTGGGCCCTGCAGGGCTGAGTTTGGGATCGGCCTCAGGCGGTTCAGCGCTAGGATCCACACTCCTACCACCCCACCCCCCTCCAGCCGGTTCGGAGCAACCCGGATCAGGAACACAATCCTGCCGGTCACGGCGTTTGCTGATCTGGGCCCTGCAGGGCTGAGCCTGGGATCGGCCTCAGGTGGTTCAGCGCTAGGATCCACACTCCTACCACCCCACCCCCCTCCAGCCGGTTCGGAGCAACGCGGATCAGGTTCACAATCCCGCCGGTCACGGCAGCGGTTGATCTGGGCCCTGCAGGACTGAGTCTGGGATCGGCCTCAGACGGTTCAGCGCTAGGACCCACACTCCTACCACCCCACCCCCCTCCAGCCGGTTCGGAGCAACTCGGTTCAGGAACACAATCCTGCCGGTCACGGAGTTGGCTGATCTGGGCCCTGCAGGACTGAGTCTGGGATCGGCCTCAGACGGTTCAGCGCTAGGACCCACACTCCTACCACCCCACCCCCCTCCAGCCGGTTCGGAGCAACCCGGATCAGGAACACAATCCTGCCGGTCACGGCGTTTGCTGATCTGGGCCCTGCAGGGCTGAGCCTGGGATCGGCCTCAGGTGGTTCAGCGCTAGGACCCACACTCCTACCACCCCACCCCCCTCCAGCCGGTTCGGAGCGACGCGGATCAGGTTCACAATCCCGCCGGTCACAGCAGCGGCTGATCTGGGCCCTGCAGGACTGAGTCTGGGATCGGCCTCAGGCGGTTCAGCGCTAGGACCCACACTCCTACCACCCCACCCCCCTCCAGCCGGTTCGGAGCGACGCAGATCAGGTTCACAATCCTGCCAGTCACGGCGGCGGCTGATCTGGGCCCTGCAGGGCTGAGTCTGGGATCGGCCTCAGGCGGTTCAGCGCTAGGATCCACACTCCTACCACCCCACCCCCCTCCAGCCGGTTCGGAGCGACGCGGATCAGGGTCACAATCCCGCTGGTCACGGCAGCAGCTGATCTGGGCCCTGCAGGACTGAGTCTGGGATTGGCCTCAGGCGGTTCAGCGCTAGGACCCACACTCCTACCACCCCACCCCCCTCCAGCCGGTTCGGAGCAACTCGGATCAGGAACACAATCCTGCCGGTCACGGAGTTGGCTGATCTGGGCCCTGCAGGGCTGAGTCTGGGATCGGCCTCAGGCGGTTCAGCGCTAGGACCCACACTCCTACCACCCCACCCCCCTCCAGCCGGTTCAGAGCAACTCGGATCAGGAACACAATCCTGCCGGTCACGGAGTTGGCTGATCTGGGCCCTGCAGGACTGAGTCTGGGATCGGCCTCAGGCGGTTCAGCGCTAGGACCCACACTCCTACCACCCCACCCCCCTCCAGCCGGTTCGGAGCAACTCGGATCAGGAACACAATCCTGCCGGTCACGGCTTTGGCTGATCTGGGCCCTGCAGGGCTGAGTCTGGGATCGGCCTCAGGCGGTTCAGCGCTAGGACCCACACTCCTACCACCCCACCCCCCTCCAGCCGGTTCGGAGCGACGCGGATCAGGTTCACAATCCCGCCGGTCACGGCAGCTGCTGATCTGGGCCCTGCAGGGCTGAGTCTGGGATTGGCCTCAGGTGGTTCAGCGCTAGGATCCACAGTCCTACCACCCCACCCCCCTCCAGCCGGTTCGGAGCAACTCGGATCAGGAACACAATCCTGCCAGTCACGGCGTTTGCTGATCTGGGCCCTGCAGGGCTGAGCCTGGGATCGGCCTCAGGTGGTTCAGCGCTAGGATCCACACTCCTACCACCCCACCCCCCTCCAGCCGGTTCGGAGCGACGCGGATCAGGTTCACAATCCCGCCGGTCACGGCAGCGGTTGATCTGGGCCCTGCAGGACTGAGGCTGGGATCGGCCTCAGGCGGTTCAGCGCTAGGACCCACACTCCTACCACCCCACCCCCCTCCAGCCGGTTCGGAGCAACTCGGTTCAGGAACACAATCCTGCCGGTCACAGCGTTTGCTGATCTGGGCCCTGCAGGGCTGAGTCTGGGATCGGCCTCAGGCGGTTCAGCGCTAGGACCCACACTCCTACCACCCCACCCCCCTCCAGCCGGTTCGGAGCAACTCGGATCAGGAACACAATCCTGCCAGTCACAGCGTTTGCTGATCTGGGCCCTGCAGGGCTGAGTTTGGGATCGGCCTCAGGCGGTTCAGCGCTAGGATCCACACTCCTACCACCCCACCCCCCTCCAGCCGGTTCGGAGCAACCCGGATCAGGAACACAATCCTGCCGGTCACGGCGTTTGCTGATCTGGGCCCTGCAGGGCTGAGCCTGGGATCGGCCTCAGGTGGTTCAGCGCTAGGATCCACACTCCTACCACCCCACCCCCCTCCAGCCGGTTCGGAGCAACGCGGATCAGGTTCACAATCCCGCCGGTCACGGCAGCGGTTGATCTGGGCCCTGCAGGACTGAGTCTGGGATCGGCCTCAGACGGTTCAGCGCTAGGACCCACACTCCTACCACCCCACCCCCCTCCAGCCGGTTCGGAGCAACTCGGTTCAGGAACACAATCCTGCCGGTCACGGAGTTGGCTGATCTGGGCCCTGCAGGACTGAGTCTGGGATCGGCCTCAGACGGTTCAGCGCTAGGACCCACACTCCTACCACCCCACCCCCCTCCAGCCGGTTCGGAGCAACCCGGATCAGGAACACAATCCTGCCGGTCACGGCGTTTGCTGATCTGGGCCCTGCAGGGCTGAGCCTGGGATCGGCCTCAGGTGGTTCAGCGCTAGGACCCACACTCCTACCACCCCACCCCCCTCCAGCCGGTTCGGAGCGACGCGGATCAGGTTCACAATCCCGCCGGTCACAGCAGCGGCTGTTCTGGGCCCTGCAGGACTGAGTCTGGGATCGGCCTCAGGCGGTTCAGCGCTAGGACCCACACTCCTACCACCCCACCCCCCTCCAGCCGGTTCGGAGCGACGCAGATCAGGTTCACAATCCTGCCAGTCACGGCGGCGGCTGATCTGGGCCCTGCAGGGCTGAGTCTGGGATCAGCCTCAGGCGGTTCAGCGCTAGGATCCACACTCCTACCACCCCACCCCCCTCCAGCCGGTTCGGAGCAACTCGGATCAGGAACACAATCCTGCCGGTCACGGCTTTGGCTGATCTGGGCCCTGCAGGGCTGAGTCTGGGATCGGCCTCAGGCGGTTCAGCGCTAGGACCCACACTCCTACCACCCCACCCCCCTCCAGCCGGTTCGGAGCGACGCGGATCAGGTTCACAATCCCGCCGGTCACGGCAGCTGCTGATCTGGGCCCTGCAGGGCTGAGTCTGGGATTGGCCTCAGGTGGTTCAGCGCTAGGATCCACACTCCTACCATCCCACCCCCCTCCAGCCGGTTCGGAGCGACGCGGATCAGGTTCACAATCTCGCCGGTCACGGCAGCGGCTGATCTGGGCCCTGCAGGGCTGAGTCTGGGATTGGCCTCAGGTGGTTCAGCGCTAGGATCCACAGTCCTACCACCCCACCCCCCTCCAGCCGGTTCGGAGCAACTCGGATCAGGAACACAATCCTGCCAGTCACGGCGTTTGCTGATCTGGGCCCTGCAGGGCTGAGTCTGTGAACGGCCTCTAGCGGTTTGGCGCTAGGACTTTGGCAGCGCTTAGGGCGGAGTTTCAGCTTTGAGACAGAGGAGAGAAGTGGTCCAGTTTGGTTCCAGACACTGGTCGGACCACAGAGGAGGACAACAGCCGCCATTTCAAAGAGATGATGTAATCATCCCCATGTTCTACTGATCACAGCTCATTCAGTTACGGAAGAGGTGATTTCAGGCTAGTAAATTTCTAAAACACAACAGTTGCACCAAGCAGAAAGAAGCGCGTGCAGTATGAAAAGACAAGGAAAGAAAGGATCACAAGCAATGCAGGTCAACTCAACTTTAGAAGAGGTAATAGCTGCAACAGATGGAATATCAGATAAAGAGTTCAGGATATATATGCTTCAGATGATCTGGAGTCTCAAGGAAGACATGAGACAGCAAAATCAGACAATGAAAGATCACATTGACAAACAAATCCAGGAAGTAAAAGATCAATTTCACAGGGAGATAGAGGTAATAAAAAACAAACAAATAGAAATACTAGAAATGCAGGAAACAATAAACCAACTTAAAAACTCAATTGAGAATACTACCAGCAGAGTGGATCACTTAGAAGATAGAACATCAGACAATGAAGACAGAGTATTTCAACTTGAAAAGAACATAGATAGCTCAGCAAGTCTACTAAGAAACCATGAGCAGAACATTCAAGAGCTATGGGATAATATCAAAAGACCAAACTTAAGAGTCATTGGGATACAGGAAGGCACAGAGCTCCAAACCAAAGGATTAAGCAATCTATTCAGTGAAATAATACAAGAAAACTTCCCAGACATGAAGAATGTGACAGAATCCCAAATCCTAGAAGCCTACAGGACGCCGATGGTGCAAAATCATAAGAGATCCACACCTAGACACATTATAATGAAGATGTCCAACATACAGAATAAGGAGAGAATTTTAAAAGCTGCAAGAGAAAGAAAGCAGATTACATTTAGGGGTAAACCAATCAGGATAACAGCTGATCTCTCGACACAGACTCTGAAAGCTAGAAGATCCTGGAATAACATATTTCAAACACTGAAAGAAAATGGGTTCCAACCAAGAATCGTGTATCCGGCGAAATTAAGCTTCAGGATAGAAGATGAATTTAAAACCTTCCATGATAAACAAAAGTTAAAAGAATTCGCAGCTAGAAAACCATCTCTTCAAAAAATCCTTGGCAAAACATTACAGGAAGAAGAAATGGAAAATAACATTGAAAACCAACAATGGGAGGTAGGACAGTAAAGGGGGGAAAGTAGTCAAAGAGGATAACAAACCAGGTTTAGTAACATCAATAAACAAATATGGCTGGAAGAACAAATCATATCTCAATAATAACCTTAAATGTTAATGGCTTAAACTCACCAATTAAGAGACACAGGCTAGCAGAATGGATCACAAAACAAGACCCAACAATATGCTGCCTACAGGAGACGCATCTGATAGGAAAAGATATTCATAGACTGAAGGTGAAAGGGTGGGAAAAATCATACCACTCATATGGACTGCGGAAACAAGCAGGAGTGTCCATACTCATATCTAATAAAATAGATTTCAAGCCAAAGTTAATCAAAAGGGATAAAGAAGGACACTTCATACTGCTCAAGGGAACCATACACCAACAAGACATAACAATCATAAATATATATGCCCCAAACAACGGTGCTGCTATTTTCATCAAGCAAACGCTTCTCAAGTTCAAGAGTCTAATAGACCACCATACAATAATCATGGGAGACTTTAATACACCTCTCTCACCACTGGACAGATCTTCCAAACAAAAGTTAAATAAGGAAACTATAGAACTCAATAACATAATTAATAACCTAGACTTAATTGACATATATAGACTATACCACCCAACATCAAGTAATTACACTTTTTTCTCAGCAGCACATGGAACCTTCTCAAAAATAGACCATATATTATGTCACAGGGCAACTCTTAGACAATATAAAGGGGTGGAGATAATACCATGCATCTTATCTGATCATAATGGAATGAAACTGAAAATCAATGATAAAAGAAGGAAGGAAAAATCAAGCATCACCTGGAGAATGAACAATAGGTTGCTTAATGATCAATGGGTTCTAGAAGACATTAAGGAGGAAATTAAAAAATTCCTAGAGTCAAATGAAAACACAGACACAACTTATCGGAATCTATGGGACACATTGAAAGCATTTCTAAGAGGAAAATTCATTGCTTGGAGTTCATTCCTCAAAAAAAGAAAAAACCAACAAATAAATGATCTCATACTTCATCTCAAAATCCTAGAAAAAGAAGAGCAAAACAACAGCAAAAGAAGTAGAAGGCAAGAAATAATTAAAATCAGAGCTGAAATTAATGAAATTGAAACAAAAGAAACAATTGAAAAAATCGACAAAACTAAAAGTTGGTTTTTTGAAAAAATAAATAAAATTGACAGACCCTTAGCCATGCTAACGAAGAGAAGAAGAGAGAGAACCCAAATTACTAGCATACGGGATGAAAAAGGCAATATCACAACAGACACTTCAGAAATACAGATGATAATCAGAAATTATTTTGAATCCTTATACTCCAATAAAATAGAAGATAGTGAAGGCATAGATAAATTCCTTAAGTCTTATGATCTGCCAAGACTGAGTCAGGAAGACGTAGACAACCTAAACAGACCAATAACAATAGAGGAAATAGAAGAAACCATCAAAAGACTACCAACTAAGAAAAGCCCAGGACCGGATGGGTATACAGCAGAGTTTTACAAAACCTTTAAAGAGGAACTAACACCAATACTTTTCAAGCTATTTCAGGAAATAGAAAAGGAGGGAGAACTTCCAAATTCGTTCTACGAGGCCAACATCACCCTGATTCCGAAACCAGACAAAGACACTTCAAAGAAAGAAAACTACAGACCAATATCTCTAATGAACCTTGATGCAAAAATCCTCAATAAAATTCTGGCGAATCGGATTCAAATACATATCAAAAAAATTATACACCATGATCAAGTAGGATTCATCCCTGGTATGCAAGGTTGGTTCAATATACGGAAATCAATAAATGTTATCCACCACATCAATAGACTTAAAAATAAAAACCATATGATCATCTCGATAGATGCAGAAAAAGCTTTCGACAAAGTACAGCATCCCTTTATGTTCAAAACTCTAGAAAAATTAGGGATAACTGGATCATACCTCAACATTGTAAAAGCAATCTATGATAAGCCACAGGCCAGCATCATTCTGAATGGAGAAAAATTGAAGGCATTCCCTCTAAGATCTGGTACAAGACAGGGATGCCCTCTCTCACCACTTCTGTTCAACATAGTCCTCGAAACACTGGCCAGAGCAATTAGGCAGACGAAAGAAATTAAAGGCATAAAAATAGGAAAAGAAGAACTTAAATTATCACTATTTGCAGATGATATGATTCTATACCTAGCAGACCCAAAAGGGTCTACAAAGAAGCTATTAGAGCTAATAAATGAATTCAGCAAAGTGGCAGGATATAAGATCAACACGCATAAATCAAAGGCATTCCTGTATATCAGCGACAAATCCTCTGAAACGGAAATGAGGACAACTACTCCATTCACAATATCCCCCCAAAAAATAAAATACTTGGGAATCAACCTAACAAAAGAGGTGAAAGATTTATACAATGAAAATTACAGAACCCTAAAGAAAGACATAGAAGAAGACCTTAGAAGATGGAAAAATATACCCTGCTCATGGATAGGCAGAACCAACATCATCAAAATGGCGATATTACCAAAAGTCCTATATAAGTTCAATGCAATGCCAATCAAAATCCCAACAGCATATCTTGTAGAAATCGATAAAAGAATCATGAAATTCATATGGAATAATAAAAGACCCAGAATAGCAAAAACAATACTAAGCAGGAAGTGTGAATCAGGCGGTATAGAGATACCAGACTTCAAACTATACTACAGAGCAATAGTAACAAAAACAGCATGGTACTGGTACCAAAACAGGCGGGTGGACCAATGGTACAGAATAGAGGACACAATAACCAATCCACAAAACTACAACTATCTTATTTTTGATAAAGGGGCTAAAAGCATGCAATGGAGGAAGGATAGCATCTTCAACAAATGGTGCTGGGAAAACTGGAAATCCATTTGCACCAAAATGAATCTGAATCCCTATCTCTCGCCGTGCACAAAAGTTAACTCAAAATGGATCAAGGAGCTTGATATTAAATCAGAGACATGGCATCTTATAGAAGAAAAAGTTGGTTATGATCTACACGCTGTGGGATCGGGCTCCAAATTCCTCAATAGGACACCCATAGCGCTAGAGTTAACAAATAGAATCAACAAATGGGACTTACTCAAACTAAAAAGTTTTTTCTCAGCAAAAGAAACAATAAGAGAGATAAACAGGGAGCCTACATCCTGGGAACAAATCTTTACTCCACACACTTCAGATAGAGCCCTAATAACCAGAATATACAAAGAACTCAAAAAATTAGACAATAAGATAACAAATAACCCAATCAATAAATGGGCAAAGGACCTGAACAGACACTTCTCAGAGGAGGACATACAATCAATCAATAAGTACATGAAAAAATGCTCACCATCGCTAGCAGTCAGAGAAATGCAAATCAAAACTACCCTAAGATACCATCTCACTCCAGTAAGACTGGCAGCCATTAGGAAGTCAAACAACAATAAGTGCTGGAGAGGATGCGGGGAAAAGGGCACTCTTGTTCATTGCTGGTGGGACTGCAAATTGGTGCAGCCAATTTGGAAAGCAGTATGGAGATTTCTTGGAAAGCTGGGAATGGAACCACCATTTGACCCAGCTATTCCCCTTCTCGGTCTATTCCCTAAAGCCCTAACAAGAGCATGCTACAGGGACACTGCTACATCGATGTTCATAGCAGCTCAATTCACGATAGCAAGACTGTGGAACCAGCCTAGATGCCCTTCAATAGATGAATGGATAAAAAAAATGTGGCATTTATATACTATGGAGTATTACTCTGCATTAAGAAATGACAAAATCATAGAATTTGGAGGGAAATGGATGGCATTAGAGCAGATTATGCTAAGTGAAGCTAGTCAATCTTTAAAAAACAAATACCAAATGACTCCTTTGATATAAGGGGAGTAAACAAGGACAGGGCAGGGACGAAGAGCTTGAGAATAAGATTTACATTAAATAGGGATGAGAGGTGGGAGGGAAAGGGAGTGAGAAGGGAAATTGCATGGAAATGGAAGGCGATCCTCAGGGTTATACAAAATGTCATATAAGAGGAAAGGAGGGGCAAGACAAGATAATACAAATGGAAGTAATGATTTACAGTAGAAGGGGTAGAGAGAGAAAAGGGGAGGGGAGGGGAGGGGAGGGGAAGGGAGGGGGGATAGTAGAGAATTGGACAGACAGCAGAATACATCAGACACTAGAAAGGCAATATGTCAATCAATGGAAGGGAAACTGATGTGATACAGCAATTTGTATACGGGGTAAAAGCGGGAGTTCATAATCCACGTGAATCAACCGTGTAATATGATGTATTAAGAACTATGTAATGTTATGAACGTCCAATAAAAAAAAAAAAAGAAAAAAAAAAAAAAAAAAAAAAAAAAAAATTCATTAATCATTATACATTTAATAAAAAAAATTCATTTTGTCTCAGCTTGGTTTATTATGTTCTTCTTAAATAATTTTTGAATTTTAAATAATTTATTGTCATTTAAACTAGTTGATATTAAAGAAAGTTGAACTACAATTTTCTCTCTAGGCATAACTTTTGCCATTATTATTAGGTTAAAACTACAATATATAACGTTTTCATTGGTATGTAGTAATCTGATGTTTGCATTTCAGATTTTTTAGAAAATAATATTGACATTCTTCGACCTAGGAGAACTTCAGGTAAATTTCATATTTAAATTTTTAGGTATTGTCATTATATAGTACTCATTTTGTGTGCTTTTCCATTAAATATATCTGCTTGTCACACTGACTGCAAAACGTGGTCTTTACAATATCCATTATTGAGATTTTCCTTTTAACTTAACCTGTCTTTGATTATGTACATGTGTCACAGGAATTTTAAAAGACGGTGGGCTTTCAGTTCTTTGTTTATAAGAATCAAAGCCTAGCCCAGGGCAGTGGCTCATGCCTGTAATCCCAGCTGCTCAGGAGGCTGAGGCAGGAGGAGAGCGGGCTCAAAGCCAGCCTCAGCCACAGGGAGGCATTAAGCAACTCTGTCTCTAAATAAAATACAAAACAGGGCTGGAGATGTGGATCAGTGGTTGAGTATCCCTGAGTTCAATTCCCTGTACTCCTCCCTCCAAAATATTGAATCAAAGCCTATATATGTCTATTTTAATTTTATTAATTACATTTTGAAATTTCTTTATTTTTCTATTACAGATAATTTTTGGGTTTTTTTCCTGCTGTCCAGAACCTCATTGTTTTTAAAAATTGATATATAATTAATATACAATAGAATACCTGGGTCTTACGTAGTCAGTTGTATGAATTTTGACAACTATATACACTGACATAACCACCCTCTAAAATAAAAATACAGAAATGATCCATTATCCCAAAAGCTCTCATGTTCTTTTCAATCAATCCACCTCCATCCCATCACCATGAGTACCCAGAACCTTCATTTAACCATAAAAGGAGCAGTATTCTCCCTTTGTATCAGAGGTACTAGACTTAGACACATAACAGAAAGCAAACCAATTTCAGTGACGAGAATGAGAGAAAGTTTTGTTCCTTGAGTAGTATAATGAATGAAAACTGGAGGAATGCACTCCAGGGTCTAGCTTTCAGACAGTCATATTAGCACATAGCTGCCGCTTTCAAGGTCACCTTCTAGTGTCACCTTCTAGTTTCAAGATGAATCAGGAGGCTAAACCAACATATTCTAGAACATAGGAAAAAGGAAGGAGAGAGATAGAAGGGCAAGAGCAAATGGGTCATTTCCCAGCTGAATAGACACCTTAAAATTGTTTTTCCTAAAGCGTCACTGAAAAACTTCCACTTACATTCAGTGGACCCTACCTTCTGCAAAGAGTGTTGGGAAATGTATAAGTTTTGTTTTTTGTTTTTTAAAGCAGGGCATATTGATATGGCCCTGATGACACAGGGTTTTATTTGGGAAGAAGGAAGTTCAGGAGAATGGCTATTGAACAGGGTCTCAGTCTCTCTGTCACATCCACTCAATCTCTTCAGGAGTGCCAACACTGGAACATGTGATCTCTGCCTAAGCCAGTGTTTTCCATTCCACTGGCCATAAAGATGCATTTCAGGATGGACCAATTGGAACCAGCAAGTCTCAATTCTTTGATGTTTATTCATCAGGGAGGCCTCTTCTTTCCCACACAATCTGAACTTTGTTGGTGGGACAGCTTGGTCACCTTGAGCCAGGGCAGGCAGAGGTTGTGTAAAATTGGAGTCAGTATGGGGAAAAGTGGCTTAGAGAATCAGAAACTGTGTTTTTGTTCAATGTCTGGGTCCTTGACCTTTGGCTTACCACTTGAGTTTTCCTTGTGGGAACTAATCAATCCCAGTTCATCTTAAATCCCTTTGGGTTTCAATTTTCTATCACTTATAGAGCAAAATGCCTTAAATGAAACACTTACCAACGTTCTGTGTACTTGATAGAAAGACTCATAGATATGTTGCACTTGCCCCAAACAGATGTGACCTTTCACTTCTGTGAATTTTGTTTAGTATACGTTATGTCCAAGATGATCTGGGTTTTAAAACTTTCTGATTATTCACCTATACTTATGTTCCGTTACATTTTTAAACAACAGTTCCTTGTCCTGTTACCTTCTTCTTGCCTCAGTTCCTGTTTTGTCTGTTACTGGTGGTCTCCTCCCAGCTGTTTGGATTAGCTTGGTATCTTTCCCTACATTTTATCTGAACTCACCATCCTATTCGCCATTGCATCTCTGACATCTAGGACAATGCCTGGCACACGCGGGATGCTCAATGAGTATATTTGAAATAATTGCGTGGCTTTTGTTTTGATAGACAAATCTGAGGGAATAATTTTCATGTTCTACTTGTGATTTTTAAAATAGATTTGTTTTCCTTGTTGTCGCCTTTTCTCCTGCTTCTTTCTTGTAATGGTAGTCACTTATTTTATCTCATTATTTGGAAATAATTAATACTGGATTTTTAGACTTTATTTAAAAAAATTTAAGGAAGGACCATATTTTACTTTGTTTCTGCCAATGCCATGATTTGACTCTAAGCTGACGGACTTAATTGTTGGTTCTTATGGTATAAAGAAAACATGGGGGAAATTGTACAGCACTAAAAAAACTTGACCTGATCCAGGAGGAATTTAAAAATATTTTCATATTTGGCATATTCCTCTAGCAGTTATTATTAACTTTGTTACATACCATGACATTCTTTTTTGGCTCTTGGGATGGTCCAACATTGAGCTAGAAAGTATGTATATGGTTTCAAGTGCCTCTAAAAAGAGGAAATTTGTTCTAAAATGAGTTCTAATAAAGAAATTGACAATGATATTGTTTTATAAAATGAGGTGAAAAATAGATTCAAATGGTGGGGCTCAACTGGAGAAAGAAAACCTTTATTTTGGCTCATAGAAACAAAGAGGCATGGGAGGGCTTTAATAAAACCTCTAATACCAGTCTGTGTTTATCATGGTCTTCCTTTAGTTCTTATTCTCCTCTAAGTCTCAGTAGATTTGGGGTTTCTGGCTTTCTAGGTTCTCTGCCCTCACATTTTCCTTTTCTCTCATATAAGCCTAGAAATCCTTTATCTTTACAGACAGCCAGTGCTGCACAGATATAGTATTTTGAGGGAGAATCATTTGTACTCAGGTATCTGGAACAAATTCTAGGATATTTGTGCCAAGGATTGAGGATTAAAAAATATACAAAGAAACAGATTTGAAGAGGAAATAATGCCCATGCCCACAGTCGTGCTTAGCCTAGCAGTGTGTGCATCACCTGGTGCTCTCATAATTGGAAACCATACTAATTTCCTGAAAAGGCAAAAGGCCTCACAGTGACCAAGCCACTGTGAATAAGTGGTTCATTATAATACATTTCATTTGTTCTAGCCTATCTATGAATCTATTGATTGTAGGAAGCACAAAATTCTTCCAAACTTTGGGGCCAGGCTTCAACAGGAAGTGATAAAAATTGATGATTTATTTTTGTTCTCCTCTCTCTTCATCTGGGAGTCAGGAGCCAATGGCTCCCTGTATAACTAACTGTATTCCTGGGGGTACCTAAACAGTGTGACAGTGGGACTCTCACCAATAATTCAAAAACTAAAGAGAATGAATTTTTTTTGTTCTCCAATGTGATGAGATGGTTAATATTTCTTCCAACTCTATTGCAATTCCTGGAATTACTTTATATATCACTTATTTGAAAAAAAATAGATTTTTTATTAGATAACACATGGATATTTGCTCTCATAAAATTTAAATACTATAAAACAATAAATAGAATAAAATGAGAGCTCTATCTTCATTTTCCTGTTGTTTTCTTTTTCTCCTTCCCCTAACAATGAAGTAAACGCTTTGAGAACCCTCTTTTTCAATTACTGGCTACGTGACCTTGAAAAAATTACTTTTGCTTCTATACTTCAGTTTTCCCATCTGTAAAATGTAATAGCACCTACCTAATAGGGTCTAAAAATTGAATGCAACAATTCATATAAAGTACTTAGAACAAAACTGGCGTTTAGTAAATTATTAATGAAAGCTGATTATTACATTTTTTTTTATACTACTCACTTTTTTTCATAAATCAGATCATCTATATATAATGCTGTCATTTGTGTCTCATGACAGTTTTTCTCAGAGATCTTTCCATTTTTACACTTGTTTCTTTATAATGATTGTATATTCATCAATATATGAATATTTTATGATTAATATAATCACTTTTCTATCACCTTCTGGATAGGTTCCAGGTTTGCAATGTTATAAATAATATAATGTATATATTTGTGTATTTAGTTTTTAGAATGCTTTATATTTCTTAGACATAAATCAGACAGGTCAAATAATACATGCATTTTCAATTTTGGTAGCTATTGCTAAGTTAACTTTTATAGAAATTATACCAACATGTGCTCAACCCATCAGCTATGAGTGACAATTCCTTTTCTTTCACTTCATCATTGTTTGAGATTTCCTTTTCCTTTTCCTTTTCCTTAAATTCTACAGAAAATCCTCAGTCTTTTTTACCTTCTTCTCATAACCTCTAAAAACTTTTAAAGCAGTTCATGAAAATACAAATCAAGTAGTCTTTCAGGCTCTTGTAGAACTATAGCATTATTGTCATTCAGACATGTAGTAACTATTTTCCTAAATAAAACTTAGGACAATTGTTCTCATAACTTTGAGAGGAGAGAGGGAGATGGTGGTTGTTTTGATTTTCATTGTTATTTTTTGTTGTGTTTTGCTAGTTGTTGCCATATCTTGAAAAGCTTGTGATCATAAGCAGTAATGTGGAATGTATAAATTGGACATGGAATGTTAGAATTAAAATCAGAATTGCTCTGAATAAGTTTCATTATAAGGAATTTGGTTTATCAAGAGGTGTTACTGAGATCTGCATTTCAGCAAGCAGCCTCCTGTACACGTAAAATATGAGACATGAGCTCCAGCCCAAGCCTGTTTCCTTTTGTTTATCTGGGACTTATGGGCTGCTATTCCATCGTCTCATGGGAACCATTTCTACCAAGAAGAACTCCTTCATGGACACCAAGTTGTGTTGGACACAGCTCAGGCTAATGCACAGAGCTCCAGTGATAGCATTGAACCTAGGGTAGGAGAGTTTTGGTCAACATAGATGACTCAAATTATAGTAAAGTATACAAAAAAGTTAAAAACAAACAGGAAGCTGGTGGATTCCAAACCAAGAAAATACAATAAATTTAGATAAAGAAAATTGTCTCATGACACATAATGAAATAAATGTAAATTTGTTACCCCCCAAATTCACCAATAGTACTCAATATAAGAAAAGCAGGGTAGAGGGGATAATCTAAGGCCATGAACTCATCAAATGGTGACCGAATAAACACAAGATTCTAGCTGGTAGCCAAGAGTCACAGAGCGGTGTCTCCCAATCCCATCATCATTCTAACGAAGGTTACAGTCAGTTTTCAAACCACATACTTCAATTTCAGATGCTGATTGACTTTCTGCAGTGAAAGATGTGATTATTAGTATTCTCACAGAGCCACCAATCTTCTGGTCTTCCCTTTGCAATTTGGTTTCCCTGCTGATTTTTATCTATCCAAGTGTATAGAAAGACATCTGGAATAATGCTTTAAAAATAGTAAATTTTTTTTTCCAAAATAATATGCAATAGGCCCCTATATCTTGGGGATATTTTGAGGCTTTGTGGACAGTGTAGTTCCCACGGTGCAAGCTTGAAATGTCTGAGGGTCTGCCTCCAGCTTCTCCTAACATCGGGATTCTGACTTAAGTGATTTCTTATGCCCACTGAATTAAAGATCTTAAGCAATTCCTGAAGAAGTTCTTTGCATCAAAACACCATAAAGCTTAACTGAGAATGACAACACCCTCATGGATTGAACTATATAGGTGGTGTTTTTTGAAGAGTTAATTACAGCACACATTTACAACAGACTACAAATACTATAAAATACATTTCTGGTATGAACTCCCAACCCATTTTCCTGAGGGAATTGGCAAATTCCTGGTCCAGATGTGGCTGAGAAAAGGCTTTACCCACACAAAGTTCTGTCCTTCAGTTCTTCAGACTGCCTTACTTGTGGCATGTCCATTGCTTCTCTCATGTTCGTGTGCCTATTGCTATCGGAATGGCCACCTCCCGGTGTTTCAAAACAAACAAACTAGGAAGACTCAGTTTCTCTGTTATCAGTAGCCAAAGATTTATCCTCATAAAGTCCAGAGGGTTCACAAACTGTTTATGTCTAGACACCCTGTGTTTCAGCCAGGTACTTGACAGATCTCTGCAAACCCTGAGATTTGCAATGTGCACACTTCAAAATAAGTGCTGAGTACCTGTTAAACACAGACAGGCTTCTTTGCTTAGGCCATGTCTTGCTTTGGTCTGCACACTCTTTATTTCACACTTTGTCTCCCTCTGTGTGGTACTCTGGTGGCAGCAGGAATTTTATGTGGCTATAAAACCATTCAGTCTTTGATGACAGGACAAGAGATTCTGGGTAGAGTTCAATGTGAAAAGCTGTGGTCCATGAAGAAGTCATTCATTTTATGATATTCTCAGTGTCTCTCTCTTCTCTGCATTTCCCTGGCTTTAGCACATCATAGTTTCACTTTGGCTTCTCTAAGTTAACCTCCCCTCTCAACTTTGGCCTGCAAGATTCAACAACCCTAAGACAAAGACAGTTCAGGGTTGATCATAGAGCTTTAGACCTAAGATATTTTATAGAAGTCTATTCTTTAAGAATTATTGACCACAGTTTCAGATCATACCTGTAATCCCAAAATGATGCCCCCACCACTTTCTAATCTTTACCGGAACACTGGACACTCAAGTCGAATCCAAGTCAGGTTCTCTGTGGGAGAAGAGAAGGATGCATAGTCAGATGTGTTGAATCCCCATGTGCCAGACTCTGAACTTATTGCTCTCATTTACTCTTTTTTAATAAGTGGGTATTATACTCATTTAAAAAAATAATGAAACTGAGGCCAGATGAGTTTACATAATTTATTTCAAGCCTCCATCTAATAATCAGTGGAATGGTCTCAGTCTGTCTGATTCCAAAGTCTAT
The DNA here is from genome assembly GCF_045843805.1 of Urocitellus parryii. Classification (NCBI taxonomy): domain Eukaryota; kingdom Metazoa; phylum Chordata; class Mammalia; order Rodentia; family Sciuridae; genus Urocitellus; species Urocitellus parryii. Next base: position 129,755,400 of record NC_135536.1, read on the forward strand.
ACTTTTCACACTAAATATAATGCATTCTCCAGAACTAGTAAATGTAATGGAGGTTGGGGACCAGTTTTTAAAGACTTCCAAATGTTTAGAACATTCTTTATTTCAGACAGCACAAGGTTGTTTTTCAAGGCTGATGCCACTGCTTCATATAGTAGGGTTAGTTTAGACAGGTCAGGGTCTGAGCACCACAAGGAAATTCTTACTAAAGTCCCAGGGGTGTCCAGGAATCCACGTGGTACTTATTAGGAAGGTTTTGCAAATGAATCGCTTTGAGGATTTTAGTGGAGGAAGTCGGTCTGGGAGACCCTCCTGCTCCATATGGCTGCATTTCACTCAAAGGGGTCTTTGTTGCAGTGCAGCTCTGGGAGGAGGTCAGCTGGTGGTCAGCAGAGGAAACCACTGCTGAGAGGCTGGGCTGAGCTGTCATTCCCCTACTTTGCTTTGGACAAGGTACAAGAAATCCTTTATGGGCTGGTGCGGTGAAAACTGATGGAAGCCAGCTTTGTTCTATTTTTGTAATATATTTCTGGTTGAGTTAATTCTATGGAAAAAAATAGTCAGTGGGTCTGTGTGTTTATATAGGCCCTTCATCTAGTTGCTTTGCGCCAAGTTCCCCAGGTCTGCAAGGAAGTGAAGCCAGACATGCTCAGCGTCCTGGGTCCTCACCCCAGTGACCTCTTAATCTTTCCAAGTTTACCCAGCTCTCTCATAGCAGCATTTGCATGGAAATTGATCTCTCAGCTCCTGGCTTTTGGCAGGAGGACATTTCCTTCGTATGGAAAAGTGTTTAATACCAATTTAATGGTCTGTCTCGCCACTGTGCACCCTGAGCCCACCCTCCTCCCTTGGTGCCCATTGGCACAGAGCATGGAAATCTAACTTTTAATCGCCCTTTTAAAAATGCCCCCACACTTTTTTTTCCCCAGTATGTTCACTGATTTTCTAATGAGGTTTTGCCCCAATTTTTAATACTGCGAAGGATAACTTGCTACTATAAATGATGTCCTTAATTCATCCATACTATTTTTCAGCATCTTCTATTCTTAATAAATGTAATTACAGACAGGGAGGGAGTCTTATTTTAATATCCAAAACCAAACAAGTGGAAATAATTTTTTTTTGGTGACTAACGAAATAATGCCTAGTGTTTGAGTTTAAAGAATAAAACCAGCAAAGGTCAAGATGAGGAAAATCATACATATATTTTTCGGACTTGAAGAATCAGATGATAAAATTACACATTTCAGCAATCATGTCACTATTTTATCAGAGCCCTGTTAAACAACGTATATATTGTATACTTACTGGAAAATTATTGAGAATTCTAAGAATGTGGGAAAACTTAATTAACATTCATATAATACAGTCAGTGATAAAATAAGTGTGATATGCTACATATTACTTACATCACTTAAAGGTAATGCATATTAATTTCATGCTTTACTCCTAGCCAAGTTTTGCTCTTATTGACGATTTGCTTTGCTCTTTTTTAAAAAAGTATTATTGTTTAAACTGTCCAATTTTCAAAGTCATTTAATTGGAATCAAAGTAGCAATATTCTGTTAACAATCCACAAGTCACCCTGGGAACACACTTACTATGTTTGGTTCTCTAAAGATCTTTCTGGGGGCTGGAGTTGTGGCTCAGTGGTGTAGAGTGCTTGCCCAGCACATGTGAGGCCCTGGGTTTGATCCTCATAAAAAAATGAAATAAAAGTATTGTATCCATCTACAACTAAAAAATAAATATATTTTTTAAAGATCCTTCTGTTTTCCAAGACTTTTACGATTCTACTACCTTTACTTGTTTGTTTTTTTGTTTTGTTTTGTTTTGTTTTTGCTACTTGGTATTCAACCCATGGATTCTCTACCACTGAACCAAATCCTCAGTGCTTTTTATTTTTTATTTTCAGACAGGGCCTCACTAAGTTGCTAATGTTGGCCTTGAACTTCTTATTGTCTTGCCTCAGCCTCCCAAGCTGCAGAGATTACAGGCATGTGCCACCATACCTGACTGATTTTTTTATCTTTAATATAACCCTATTAAATTGAAGTCCTAAAATAAAACTCCCTTACCCTCAATAAATTATTTACTATTGATTATTTCTTGATTTCTTATTTTATTCTTTAATATTGGATAAATACCATTTTAATAGCAACAAAAGAAAGAGAGAAAAACTTTAAGAAAAAAATCTCCCCAATCCCTGTCGTTATCTTTTCCCATGACACCACATTTTTTTTTCTTATTTTTGGGGACTTCTGCACCATATTTTAATGTATTCACACATAACCGTTACAGTTATAATTAAAGTTTTTGTTTCATTTAATATTCTGTTCTAAGCATATTCTACATTTCTGGAAAATTCATTCATTTTACAATATCTGTCTTAAATGGGCTTCTATGAGCCAGTTCGTATAAAAATTATTATTATCTTAATAGGTTACATAAAATCTGTAAAAGTACTATTAAGGAGCAATGTGCATTGAGGAATGTGCTTTCATTGGATGTTTAGTTATTGGATATTTAGGTTTTCAATTTTCTGTATTATAAATAAAGCAATAATGTAGGTCTTCTCACATTCATCTGTTCTTTCCTATTGATTCCCCACTGTTAGATGTTCCTTGGGGTACACTTTGAGGATTATCATTACTTTAGCAGTACAGAGTAAGAACTCCAGCTCACCTACTTACCAGTTGTATGGTATTAAAACTTTTAGCACCCGTTTTCCCACCTGTTTGCTGTTGATAATAATGCAAGTAGTCTATGCTTGTTGTAAGGATGGAATTCAAATGAATACAAAAGCATACTATCTTATAGATAATTAGAATTAGCTGATTAGAATTTATACTTACACTGGTAAGATTTGAGAATATCGATGTCACCAAAATCTCACAAATATTATTTATATATTTTATATTTTGACATATTGATGAGACATCAACTGATGCCTGGTGTTCTATTTTTTTTAGTATTTTTAATTCAAATAATTCATACACAAAATGCAAAATCGATAGTATGCAGCCAGATAAATTTTATATAGTGAATGTACCCATGACATAATAGAATGTTATCATATTATTTGTATCCTAGAAGTCTCTTCATGTTTCTGTCTGTCTTCACTTCATGCCATAGGTAATTAACAGTCTAATTTCTATGCCAATAGGTTAAGTTTGTCAGTTTTTTAAACTTTAATGAATGGCATCATGTAGTTTGCCTTTTATTTTATTATCAAACAATATATCTGTAAGCCCCACATTGCATATAGCAATAGTACATTTATTCCACAGTATAAATATATCACATCTTATTTATCCATTCTATTATTAATAAACATCAGGTAGTTTCCAATTTTTTTGGCTCTTATAAATAATGTTTCTTTGAACATTTTAATATATGTCTTTAGGTTTATAAATAACATAAATTTTCATTAGGCTTTTTCCTGGGAGTGGAATTTTTGGGTTATACAGAATGTGGTTGTTCAGCTTTAATAGCTATTACCAAATAGTTTTTCCAAATGGCTGTGATTTCCATTTCTACTAGATGTATTAGAATTCCAGTTGTTTCACATAATCACCAACACTAAGCAGTTTATACCTTTTTCGCTACAGACATTGTAACCGTTCTGGCAGATGTGCAGTGGTACCTCACGGTGATTTTACTTTGAATTCCCCTGATGTTTAGTGATTAGCATTTTTCATTTGCTTATTGGTCATTCTGGGTTCTTTTGATGGAAGTGTTTATTCAAACATTTTACCCATTTTTTTCCTTTTGGATTGTCTTTCTTTTTCATATTGATTTCAATGCAAATTCTTTTCAAGTATACATACTCTAAATATTTTCTCCCAGTCAGGCTTGTTCTTTTACTTTCATAATAATATTTTAGAATACACAGAAGTTCTTGAATTTAATACAGTTCAATTTATTTATTTTTTCCTTTGCAGTTAGCACTTTTCAAGTTCCCTCTTTTCTTACTCTTTGTATACTAATGTTATCTGGTTAAAAGGATTATAGGCTTGTCTACAATTCATCCCGGCTTAATTATCATGAAGGAAAGCAGGGTCAGGTTTTGATGTTTTTCCACAAAATACCTGACAAAATAAGCATGCTTTATTGAGCACCAACCCAGGAGTATTATGTTATTTTGTCATAGAGCAAGTGATCATATTTGCATCTGGTCTATATCTGGAATCTCTAATCTGTTTTATTGATCTATTACACCACACTGCCTTTATTACTATAGTTTATAAGTCTCGAAATCTCCTGGTGTATGTTTTCTAGATTTGTTGTTCTTTTTTAAGATGATGTATTCTGAGTTATTTGAAATTCCTTATGTATTTTATTTGGAACTGAGGATTGAACCCAGGGGTGCTGTACCACTGAACTACACCACTAGTTCTTTTTATTTTTTACTTTGAGATGAGGCCTCACTAAGTCGCCGAGGCTACTCTCAAACTTGTGATCCTCCGGCCTCAGCCTGAAATTCTATATGCATTTTAATGAACTATTTTTAATTTCTATATAACACAGTGAGATACTTTTAATACAGTGAGATTCTTTAATTAGTTATACATGACAGTAGAATGCATTTATGCACTTTGATATATCATATGTAGATGGGATAGAATTTCTCATTTTTCTGAGTGTACATGTTGCAGAATCATATTGGTCATGTAGTCACATATATACATACAGTACTAATGTCTGTTTCATTCTACTATCTTTCCTATCCCCACATCCCCCCCCATCACTTCCCTCTGCCTAATCTAAGTTAATGCTATTCTTCCCTAGTGCCCCCTGCCTTATTGTGAATTAACATCCACAAATTAGAGAAAACATTTGGCCTTTAGTTTTGTGGAATTGTCTTATTTCACTTAGCATGATATTCTCCAACTCCAACCATTTACTGGCAAATGCCATAATTTTACTCTTCTTTAAAGCTAAGTAATATCCCATTGAGTATATACCACATTTTAATTGTCCATTCATCTATTGAGGGACACCTAGGTTGGTCTATAGTTTAGCTATTGTGAATCGAGCTGCAAAAACATGTGGCTGTGTCCCTGTAGTATGCTGATTTTAAGTCCTTTGGATATAAACCAAGGGTTGGGATAGCTGGGTCAAATGGTGGTTCCATTCTCAATTTTCTGAGGAATCTCCATACTGCTTTCCATAGTGGTTGCACCAATTTGCAGTCCCACCAGCAATGTATGAGTGTACCTTTTTCACCACATCCTTGCCAACATTTATTGTTGCCTATATTCTTGATGATTGCCCTTCTGACAGGAGTGAGATGAAATCTTAGAGTAGTTTTGATTCGCATTTCTCTAACTGCTAGAGATGATGAACACTTTTTCATAGATTTGTTGATTTATTGTATTTCTTCTTCTGTGAAGTGTCTGTTCAGTTCCTTAGCCCATTTATTGATTGGTTTATTATTTTTTTTTGGTGTTAAGTTTTTTGAGTTCTTTATATATTCTAGAGATTAATGCTTTATTGGAGGTTCATGTGGTAAAGATTTTCTCCCAGTCTGTAGGCTTTCTGCTTATTTATTGTTTCCTTTGCTGAGAAGAAGCTTTTTAATTTGAATTCATCCCATTTATTAATTCTTGATTTTACTACTTATGCCTTAGGAGTCTTGTTAAGGAAGTCCGATCCTATGGTGAAATGGTAAAGATTTGAACCTATTTTTTTTCTTCTAAAAGGTGCACGGTCTCTGTTCTAGTGCCCAAGTCTTTGATACACTTTGAGTTTATCTTTGTGCAGGGTGAGAGAGAGAGGTTTAATTTCATTTTGCTACAGATGGATTTCCAGTTTTGCCAGCATCATTTGTTGAATAGGCTATCGTTTCTCCAGTGAACGTTTTTGGCATCTTTGTCTAGTATGACACAAGCATATTTATGTGGGTTTGTCTCTGTGTCCTCTATTCTGTACCATTGGTCTACAAGTCTACTTGGTACCAGTACCATGCCATTTTTGTTACTATAGCTCTGTAGTATAGTTTAGAGTCTGGTATTATAATATATCCTGCTTCACTTTTCTTGTTAATGATTGTTTTAGCTATTATGGGCCTCTTATTTTTCAAAATAAATTTCATGATTGCCTTTTCTCTTTATATCAAGAACATCATTGGAATTTTAATAGTAATTGCATTAAATCTGTATAATACTTTTGGTAGTATGGCCATTTTGACAATATTAATTCTGTCTATCCAGGAGCATGGAAGATCTTTCCACCTTCCCAAGTTTTCTTCAGTTTCTTTCTTTAGTGTTCTGTAGTTTTCATTTTAGAGGTCTTTCACCTCTTTTTTAAAGATTTATTCCCAGATATTTTATTTATTTGTTTGTTTGTTTATTTTCAGGCTATTGCAAATGGAGTAATTTTCCTAATTTCCTCTTTCAGTGGATTCATTGTTGATGTATAGGAATGCCTTTGATTTATAGGTGTTGATTTTATATCCTGCTACTTTTCTGAATTCATTTATTAGTTCTAGAAGTTTTCTGGTGGAATTTTTTGGATCTTCTAGATATAGAATCATGTCATAAGCAAATAGTGATAATTTGAATTCTTCTTTACCTATTTGTATCATTTTAATTTCTTTCTTTTGTCTAATTGCTCTGGCTAGAGTTTTAAGAATGATGTTGAATAGAAGTGGTGAAAGAGGACATCCTTGTCTTGTTCAAGTTTTTAGTGGGAATGCTTTCAGTTTTTCCCCATTTAGAATGATGCTGGCCTTGAGTTTGGCATATATAGCTTTTACAATGTTGAGGTATGTTTCTACTATCGCTAGTTTTTCTAATGTTTTGAACATGAAGCTGTGCTGTATTTTGTCAAATGCTTTTTCTGCATCTATTGAGATGATCATATGATTTTTGTTTTTAAGTCTATTAATATGATGAATTATATTTATTGATTCCATATATTGAACCAATCCAGCATCCCTGGGAAGGATCCCACTTGATTGGGGTGCACTATCTTTTTAATATGTTTTTTAATGCAATTTGTGAGATTTTTACTGAGAATTTTTATATCTATGTTCATCAGGGATATTGGTCTGAAGTTTTCTTTCCTTGATGTGTCTTTGTCTGGTTTTGGTAGCAGGGTGATATTAGCCTCATAGAATGAGTTTGGAAGGGTTCCCTCCTTTTCTATCCCATGGAATAATTTTAGGAGAATTGGTGTTAATTCTTCTTTGAAAGTGTTGTAGAACTAGGCTGAGAATCCATCTGGTCTTGGGCTTTTCTTAGTTGGTAGACTTTTGAAGGTGTTTTCTCTTTCATTACTTGAATTTGATCTATTTAAATCATGTATGACCTCCACATTCAGTTTTGGTAGGTCATATGTCTCTAGAAATTTGTTAATATTTTTGATATTTTCTATTTTATTAGAGTATAAGTTTTCAAAATAGTTTCTAATTATCTTCTATATTTCAGACATGTCTATTGTGATGTTTTCTTCTTCATCTTGTATTTTAGTAATTTGAGTTTTCTCTTTTCCTCTTTATTAGCATGGCAGGGGTTTATCTATTTTATTTATTTTTTTCAAAGAACCAACTTATTGTTTTGTCAATTTTTTCAATTGTTTGTTTTGTCTCTATTTCATTAATTTTAGCTTTGATTTTAATTATTTCCTGGCTTCTACTGCTTTTGGTGTTGACTTGTTCTTCTTTTTCTAGGGCTTTGAGATATAGTGTTAGGTCATTTATTTGTTGACTTTTTATTCTTTTAATGAATGTACTCAATGCAATAAACTTTCCTCCTAATACTGCCTTCATAGTTCCTGAGAGATTTTGATATGTTTTTTAAGTGTTCTTATTTACCTATAAGAATTTTTTCTTCCTTGATTTCTTCTACTATTCATTCCTCTTTCAATTGTGTATTATTTAGTGTCCACTTGTTATAGTATCTTCTATTTTTTCTTATGTCATTGATTTTAATTTCATTCCATTGCAGTTTGATGGAATGCAGAGTATTATTTTTCCTCCTCCTCCTCCTCCTCCTCCTCCTCTTCTTCTTCTTCTTCTTCTTCTTCTTCTTCTTCTTCCTCCATTTACTAAGAGATAAAGATATGGTCTATTTTAGAGAAGGGGCCATGTGCTGCTGAAAAGAAAGTATATTTGCACATTGATGGATGGAATATTATATATATATATATATATATATATATATATATATATATATGTCTGTTAAGTCTAAATTATTGATTGTATTATTTAGTTCTATAGTTTCCTTATTTAGTTTTTGTTTGGAAGATCTGTCCAGTAGAAAAAAGGTATGTTAAAGTCACCCAGTATTATTGTATTGTGGTCAGTTTGATTCTTTAAATTTAGAAGGGTTTGTTTGATGTACATAGATGTTCCATTGCTTGGAGCATAAATATTTAGAATTGTTATGTCCTGGTTATATATACTCCCCTTAAGAAGTATGAAATGTCTTTCTTTGTCTCTTCTGACTAACTTGGGATTGAAGTCTACTTTATCTGAAATGAGAATGGAAACCCCTGCTTATTTACACAATCATATGACTGATAAGTTTTTTCCCATCCTTTCACCTTCAGCCCATGAGGTAAATCTCTTGAAGACAGCATATTGTTGAGTCTTGCTTTTTAATCCAATCTGCCAGTCTATGTCTTTTGATTGAGGAGTTTAGTCCATTAACATTCAAAATTATTATTGATATATTATTTGTATTCTCTGTCATTTTAGTTTATTTCTGGCTTTTGATTTGTCTTAGTTTCTCATTTGGCTGAATGTCACTTTAGTATTGATCCTCCCTTTGCTGGTTTTCACTTTTTTTTCCCATTTCATCTTCATGGAATATTTTGTTGAGAATGCTCTGTAGTGTAGGCTTTCCATTATAAGTTCTTTTAATTTTTTTATCATGGAACATCTTAATTTTATCTTCAAATCTGAAGTTTAATTTTACTAGATATAAACTTCTTGGTTGGCATCCGTTTTCTTTCAGAGCTTGAAATATATTATTCCAGGACTTTCTAGCTCTGAAGGTCTGGGCTGAGAAATCAGTTGAGATCTGAATTGGTTTCTCCTATATGTAATTTGATTTTTTTCTCTCTCAGCCTTTAAGATTTTATCTTTATTCTCTGTGTTAGTCATTCTCATTATAATGTGTCTTGGTGTGGGTCTACTGTAATTTTGTACATTTAGTGTCCTGTAAGCTTCTTGTATTTGATTTTCCATTCCATTTTTTAGGTTTGGGAAATTTTCTGCTATTATCATTGAAAAAATTGTGCATTCCTTAAGTTTGTATCTCTGTTCCTTCATCATTTTGATAACTCTTAAATTTTGTCTTTTTATGTTACACCATAATTCTTGGATGTTCTGTTCATAGTTTCTTACCATCTTCTCCACATGTTCAACTCTACTTTCAAGATTATATATTTTGTCTTCATTGTCTGAGGTTCCATCTTCCAAATAATCTAATTTGTTGGTGATGCTTTCTATTGAATTTATAATTTGGTTTACTGATTCCTTCATTTCAGGGATTTCTGCTTTTTTTCATGATCTCTAACCCTTTATTGAAGTGGTCTTTCACTTCCTGTATTTTTTCTTTGATTTTGCTTTTTATACTATCATTTACTTCACATATCAATTTAACTATATACAATCTATACTTTTTCTTGGACATTTCTTCTACTGTGTTATCAGTGACTTCTGTTATTGAAGCATCTTGATTTGTTTGGGGTGCTTTATTCCCTTGTTTTTTTTTTTCATGTTGTTGTGTGTTTTTCCATCTAAAAGTATGGAACCAAGGCAGGATAAATTCTACCCTATAGACCTATAGTGTCCCTAAAGGTTTCTAGCACATCACCTTTACTGGTAAGACCAATATCAACAGCACCCAATGAACACAATATATAGCCTTAAACCTAATGCCTTAACTCCCACTAAGTCATATACTGCTTTCTCACATTGAACCAAAATGATGAGTTCAATAACTATCTATAGTACAAATAGAATATTTGCTAAAACAATTTATAATTTCAAATGGTGGATGAGAGAACAGAGGTAGTGTAGTATGCAATACTTGCGAGAAAGGAAGAGAGAAGGTAGAAGTAAAAATTCATAGGGAGAGTGGAAGAGGAGCACATAGAGATTGCCTGTTGGTTAGAGAAAAGCTGGAAAGAAAATCCATGAAAATAGACAAAAGAGATGAAGAATATTAACAAAGAGAAAAAAATTAAAGACATACGATACAACAAAAATGCAAAACACCAATCATATATCATTGTCCTCCACACATGGATGCATATTCTTTTCCAAATATGGTAGAGAGATTAGTGAATCAAAAAATAAAATAAAATAAGTCTTGCTGGAATGTCAAACTGCCTCTGTCAGTGTTCAACAGTTTGTCAGCCCTGTCTCTGATATCTCTTAGGATCACCAAACCCAGATTAGCTCTAGAAAACCCAGTCTCTTTTCCATTGATCTGGGATTCAGATACCTCAGGATCAGCCATGCTGTAGTCCTAAGATCTCAATGCTCCTCCTACTTGTAGAGAGACCACCAGGGATACACTCATGCAAAAGAGCAACCCTGAGATGCAGCATCAAGACAATGGCTACCATCACTCTCAGCAGGAAGACCCCAGGCTGCTCTAACCCTGCAGGCATCCTCACACTGGACCTGCAGGTGCCAGCTGTAGTCCCCAGACAGAGGCTCTTGTGGTGGTAAAACTGCTGGCACGCAGGCCCCAGGCCCTGGCTGGTGTCCCTAAAAGGGTGCAGCCATGTGCAACCAGATCTGGAGTCCCCCCGAAGTAGTTCTCTAGGCTGTGCTAGCAGTGGTAGTGGTGGTGGTTGTTGGAAGCAGGCAGCAGTTCAGCAGTAGCGGAGGCTTCAGAGGTAGCTACAACTGCAGCTGTGTAGGCATTGTCTCCAGGTGATCTCTGGGGGTCAGCAGCAGTGTCGGCTTCAGTTGCATCCAGGGCATTAATTTCTTCTGTGGCAGAGCACCCAGAAAGAAGACCTCCAGGCAATCACAGGCTGGCTGCAATGGAATTAAAGGCAGCAGCAATACTGGCAGCAGTGCCAGTGGCAGTTGATTGATAGGGGACCTTCGGTTCAGTGGCAGCAACCACAGAGGTACCAAGGAATTTACATCCTAAGTAACTGAGGCTGTGCCCAGAGAAGAGACATGGCATGGCAGTGGTTTCTGTGGCAACCCAGAAAGAAGACCTCCAGGCGACCTCAGGCTGGCTACAGCGGAATCAGAGGCAGGAATGAGGTACAGGTGGCAGTTGATGGACCTACAGTGAGAATTTGATCAATATTGTTTTAAACCCAGAGGTAATTTTTGGAAAATTGGTATTTTTATGATATTGACTCTTCTAATCAATAAATACGTTATATATTTTCCCCTTTACTTAAAATTACTAATACATTATAGTTTTTAGTGTACATATTTTGTATATCTCATAGATTAAATTAGAATATGTTTCTTCTGCATCCTTTGAGATAGTCACATGATTTTTCTTTTTAAAATGATAAATTTTATTAACTGAAAGTCAAATGTTAAGTTGAACTTGTATTTTTGGAATTAATCTCATTTGGTTGTGAAGTACTCAAAAAAATGCCAACTCAATTTGCTAATATTTTGTCTGAGAGAGATTGGCCTGTAATTTTTGATGACCTAATTGATTTTTTTACAACATATTACCAAAGTAAATTATACATATGAATACAAATTCTTCTCTTTTTTGTGATTATGCTTAGTGAGACTAGAGATGCTAAAAATGTCACAAACATCAAACTTGTCATCTTAATTCATTAATACTTGAAAGGCAAGTCTCAGTGAACCTAAAATGGAATGGACCTTCCTTAATCTGATAAAGGGTGTCTATAAGAAGGTCACACTCAGTATCATATCTAATGTCAGAATATTGAAAGCTTTTTCCATAAGATCAAAAGAGAAAAAGGGATGCTCACTAGCACTACTTTTATTCAATATTATACTGTAACTCCTATCAATGCAACAAGACAAGAAAAAAAATTAAAGTTTAGTATAGTATAGTTTAAAATATAGTTTAGCATATAGTTTCTTAAAGTATAATATTTGTAAGAATAAATAAAAATTTTTCAAACAAATAAAACTTATTCACAGAATAAATAAAACTTATTCACTGAAATTCTTCTTTCACAATGAAGAAAATCCAGAAAAAAAGATCATAATTAATAAGAGAATTTAACAAGCTTACTGATAACAAGGTCAATATGAAGTCAATAATATTACTATGTATAAGCAGAAGATGATTATAAAATTAAATGTAGAAAGACATATTTTGTAATAACATAAAAATATTATAAAATATTTGAGAAAAATGCAACATGAAATAAATATTACCACATGGAAATTCAGATCTTTAGGAAAAAATGAATAGCACTGGAAATGGAAATATTAGAGTAATTATATGTTTTTCTTTTCTTTTATTAAATCCTCCAAAAGCCAATTGACTTCTTACATAAAAAATAAAATGTTATATTTTTGTTTAATAGCACATAAAAATAAATAATAATAGCATAAAGGACAAGTTGAAATGTAAATTAAACTACAATATCATAGTTTCTTAAATTGTAAATAAATTATATAATAGTAATTCAAGGTATACTGTGAAAAACTAACCATATATATTATGATCTTGAAAGAAACTTAATAATAGAAAGAGTTAGATAAATAAGAAATAGGGGATGGAAGGCTCAGCTGTGCTGTGCTTGGCTCAGAAAACAGAGGCTTTGCTTGCAGGTCACCAGACCGAGCTCTGGACACAGCACAAGGTCACCCCAGTACCCCTCACCTCACCAAACACCCTACATGGGAAACAGATGGAATCCATCTTGGAAAACCTTACTCGCCATCTATCGGTGGGAGAAGCTACCAGCGCTGTTCTGTAGCTGATCAGGTACCCGGTTTCCAACTCCCCTACCTCCAGCTGTGATAACTCAGGATTTTTCTCACAAGATTTTTTTTTTGGGGGGGGGGCGTAACTATTAATTTGGAACAGCAACTGTACAGGCACCTGGTTTCCAACTCAGAGACTAAGAATAGGGAGGCTCCAGATAGAAGTTCAAGCCCTCTCACACTGGCTACCTCCAACACCCTGAGCACAGAGACTCTAGCTATGAATAGACAACTCCACCTACTGCAAGAAAACAGAGATCTAAGAGACTTTTTTCTTTCATTCTTTTCTTTTCTCACTCCTCTCATCCATTCTCCCCTACCCTTCCCCCTCTGGTCCTCACAACCTCAACATATCTGAATCCAAGAACTTTGCATGAAATTGGACTTTAAGAACTGAATCATCAGAATAGTATAATATAGAGGAATTGTATAGGCCCCATCTCACCCTCCGCCCCTTTATTTTTTCTTATTTTCTTTCTCCCTCTCTTTCTTTCCTTGTTATTTTTTTCTCTTTTCTTCCTCCCTCTATTCCACTTTCAACCTCCTAACTTTTACTATTTATACATAGAGTAATTTTCTAAATACAGATAAGGAGTTTGAATTTATATATTCTTCTGTAAATTACCCCTGTCTATTCATTAGAGTTCTCCTCCAAAGTCACAAAGTTAGATTAATCCCATACCCTCACTCCTTTTCCCCTTAACATTACATCCTATGCCTGACCCTCAGTTCTCTATACACCACCAGAAATGGTATGCCTTTTATGAAACTAATAACTATATTCTAAATAATAATTGAAGCCAACATCTGTAGACATAGTCTAACTATAAATGTATTAATAATGAAAACTTGCTCATAGATGATGTGTTATGGGGAACTGTTAAGATTGTCTTTCTCCACAAAAGAGAGATTTTGGAACTATACAAGAGCAATATAAATATATAGGGGAAAATATTAACACAACAGTCACACAGAGCTGGAAAGAAACGTGAACAGTATGAAAAGACAAGGAAAGAAAGGACCATAAACAATGAAGGACAAGTCAACATTAGAAGAGGTAACATCTGCAACAAAAGGAATGTCAGATAAATATTTCAGGATATACATGGTTCAGATGATCTGGAGTCTCAAGGAAGACATTAGGCAGCAAAATCAGACAATGAAAGATCACTTAGACAATGAATTACATAAACAAATCCAAGAAGCAAACTCTACAGGGATATAGAGGTTATACAAAAAAAAAATACAGAAATCCTGGAAATGAAGGAAATAAAAAACCAAATTAAAAACTCAAATGAGAGTATCACCAGCAGGGTAGAACACTTAGAAGATAGAACATCAGACAATGAAGACAAAGTATATCATCTCGAAAAGAGTGTAGACAGCACAGTGAGACTGATAAGAAACCACGAGCTGAATATCCAAGAAATATGGGACAGCATAAAGAGACCAAATTTAAGAGTTATTAGGATACAGGAAGGTATAGAGGTCCAAATCAAAGGAATGAGCAATCTGCTCAATGAAATATTAGAAAACTTCCCAGACATGAAGAATGAAACAGAAATCCAAATCCTTGAAGCCTTCAGGACGCCGAATGTGCAAAATCACAAAAGACCCACACCAAGACACATTATAATGAAGATGCCCAATATACAGAACAAGGAGAGAATTTTAAAAGCCACAAGAAAAAGGAAGCAGATTACATTTAGGGGTAAACCAATTAGGTTAACTGATGATCTTTCAATACAGACTCTGAAAGCTAGAAGATCCTGGAACAACATATTTTAAACACTGAAAGATAATAGGTTCCAACCAAGAATGTTGTATCCAGAAAAATTAAGTTTCAGGTTTGAAGATGAAATAAAAACCTTCCATGATAAACAAAAGTTAAAAGAATTTGCAGCTAGAAAACCAGCACTTCAAAACATCATTAGCAAAACATTACATAAAGAGGAAATGAAAAATAACAATGAAAAACAACAGTGGGAGGTAATACAGTAAAGGAAAAACTAATCAAAGAGGAAAAACAAATCAAGTTAAATGACAAAAATAAACAAATATGGCTGGAAATACAAGCCATATCTCATTAGGAACCATAAAAGTTAATGGCTTAAACTCATCAATCAAAAGACATAGGCTAGTAGACTGGATTTTTAAAAAATATCCAGCAATATGCTGCCTACAGGAGACTCATCTGATAGTCACAGACATACACAGACTGAAGGTAAAAGGTTGGGATAAATCATACCACTCACATGGAACTCGGAAGCAAGTAGGGGTGTCCATACTCATATCAAATAAAGTAGACTTCAAGCCAAAGTTAATCAAAAAGGATAAAGAAGGACACTACATAATGCTCAAGGGAAACATACACCAAAAAGACATAACAATCATTAATATATATGCCCCAATCAATGGTGCAGCTATGTTCATCAAACAAACTCTTCTCAAGTTCAAGAGTCAACTAGACCACAACACAATAATCATGGGTGATATTAACACATCTCTTTCACCACTGGACAGATCTTCCAAACAAAAGTTGAATAAATAAATTATAGAACTCAATAACACAATTAATAACTTAGACTTAATTGATATATATAGAACATATCAACCAACATCAAATGGATACACTTTTTTCTCAGCAGCACAAGGATCTTTCTCAAAAATAGACCATATATTATGCCATAGGGCAACTATTAGCAAATACAAAGGAGTAGAGATACTACCGTGCATTTTATCAGATCATAATGGAATGAAATTGGAAATCAACGATAAAATAAGGAAGAAAAATTCTTACATCACATGGAGAATGAACAGTATGCAACTGAATGAACGAAGGGTTATTAAAGACATCAAAGAGGAAATTTAAAAATTCTTAGAGGTAAATGAAAACTCAGACACAACATATCAAAATCTCTGGGACACTATGAAAGCAGTACTAAGAGGAAAATTCATTGCATGGAGTTCATTCCTTAAAAGAAGAAAAAGCCAACAAATAAATAACCTCACACTACATCTCAAAACTCTAGACAAAGAAGAATAAAACAACAGCAAATGCAGTAGAAGGCAAGAAATAATTAAAATCAGAGCTGAAATCAATGAAATCAAAACAAAAGAAACAATTGAAAAAATTGACAAACTAAAAGTTAGTTTTTTGAAAAAATAAATAAGATTGACAGACCCTTAGCCATGCAAATGAAGAAGAGAGAAAACCCAAATTACTTGCATACAGGATGCAAAAGGCAATATCACAAAAGACACTACAGAAATACAGAAGATAATTAGAAATTATTTTGAAACCTTATACTCCAATAAAATAGAAGATAGTGAAGGCATCGATAAATTCCTTAAGTCATATGATCTGCCCAGATTGAGTCAGGATGATACACACAACTTAGACCAATATCAAGTGAGGAAATAGAAGAAGCCATCAAAAGATTACCAACCAAGAAAAGCCCAGGACCAGATGGATATACAGCCGAGTTTTACAAGACCTTTAGAGAAGAACTAATACCAATACTCTTCAATCTATTTCAGGAAATAGAAAAAGAGGGAGTACTTCCAAATTCATTCTAGGAGGCCAATATCACCCAGATTCCAAAACCAGACAAAGACACCTCAAAGAAAAGAAAACTTCAGACCAATATCTCTAATGAATATAGATGCAAAAATCCTCAATAAAATTCTGGCAAATCGGATACAAAAACAAATCAAAAAGATCGTGCACCATGATCAAGTGGGATTCATCCCTGGGATGCAAGGTCAGTTCAATATACGGAAAACAATAAATGTAATTCACCACATCAATAGACTTAAAGATAAGGAACATATGATCATCTTGATAGATGCAGAAAAAGCATTTGACAAAATACAACACCCCTTTATGTTCAAAACACTAGAAAAACTAGGGATAACAGGAACTTACCTCAACATTGTAAAAGCTATCTACACTAAGCCTCAGACCAGCATCATTCTTAATGGAAAAAAAACTGAAGGCATTCCCTCTAAAATCTGGAACAAGACAGGGATGCTCTCTCTCACCACTTCTATTAAACACTGGCCAGAGCAATTAGACAGATGAAAGAATTTAAAGAAATAACTATAGGAAAAGAAGAACTTAAACTAGCACTATTTGCTGACAATAAGATTCTATACCTAGAAGACCCAAAAAATTCTACCAAGAAGCTTCTAGAACCAGTAAATGAATTCAGCAAAGTGGCAGGATATAAAACCAACACCAATAAATCAAAGACATTCCTGTATATCAGTGACAAATCCTCTAAAAAGGAAATGAGGAAAACTACTCCATTCACAATATCCTCAAAAAAAAAAAAAAAACCCTTGGGAATCTACTAACAAAAGAGGTGAAAGATCTTTCCAATGAAAACGATAGAACCCTAAAGAGAGAAATAGAAGAAGACCTTAGAATATGGAAGGATCTACCTTGCTCTTGAATAGGCAGAATTAATATTATTAAAATGACCATATTACCAAAAGCAATATACAGGTTCAACGCAATTCCAATCAAAATCCCAATGGCATTCCTCATAAAACAGAAAAAGCAATCATGAAATTCATCTGGAAAAATAAGAGACCCAGAATAGCTAAAGCAATTCTAAGCAGGAAGAGTGAAACAGGTGGTATCGCTATACCAGATCTTAAACTATACTACAGAGCAATAGTAACAAAAACAGCATGATACTGGCACCAAAACAGGCTGGTAGACCAATGACACAGAGACTAACCCACAAAATTACAACTACCTTATATCAGACAAAGGTGCCAAAACTATGCACTGGAGAAAGGATAGCATCTTCAACAAATTGTGCTGGGAAAACTGGAAATCCATATGCAACAAAATGAAATTGAATCCCTATCTCTCACCATGCACAAAAGTTAACTCAAAATGGATCAAGGATCTAGGAATCAAACCAGAGATTCTGCGTCTAATAGAAGAAAAAGTAGGCCCTAATCTCCATCACGTGGGGCCAGGCCCCAATTTCCTTAATAAGATGCCCATAGCGCAAGAATTAAAACCAAGAATTAACAAATGGGATGGAATCAAACTAAAAAGTTTTTTTCTCAGCAAGAGAAATAATATGTGAGGTGAATAGGGAGCCTACATCCTGGGAACAAATTTTTACCCCTCAGACATCAGATAGAGCTCTAATCTCTAGGATATAGAAAGAACTCAAAAAGATAAATATCAAAAAAACAAATAACCCAAATCAACAAATGGGCCAAGGACCTGAACAGACACTTCTCAGAGGAGGATATACAATCAATCAACAAATATAGGAAAAAATGCTCATCATCTCTAGCAATCAGAGAAATGTAAATTAAAACTACTCTAAGATACCATCTCACTCCAGTAAGAATGGCAGCCATGATGAAGACAAACAACAACAAGTGCTGGTGAGAATTCGGGGGGAAAGGTACACTCATACATTGCTGGTGGGACTGCAAATTGGTGCAGCCAATTTGGAAAGCAGTATGAAGATTCCTTGGTAAGTTGGGAGTGGAACCACCATTTGACCCTGCTATCCCTCTTCTTGGACTATACCCAAAGGACCTAAAAACAGCATACTACAGGGACACAGCCACATCAATGTTTATAGTAGCACAATTCACAATAGCTAGACTGTGAAGCCAACCTAGATGCCCTTCAATGGACGAAAGGATAATAAAATGTGGCATATATACACAATGGAATATTACTCCGCACTAAAAAATAATAAGATCATGGCATTTGCAAGGAAATGGATGGCATTAGAGCAGATTATGCTAAGTGAAGTTAGACAATCCCCAAAAAAACAAATGCTGAATGTCTTCTCTGATATAAGGGGGGGGGGGTGACTCAAAATGGGCAAGAGAGGAAGAGCATGGAAAGAAGATTACCTCTATGTAGGGAAGAGGGTGGGAAAGAAAGGGAGGGAGAAGGGGAATTGCATGGATGGTAGAAGGAGACCCTCATTGTTATACAAAATACATGTATGAAAATGTGAGAAAAAAAAGTAGCATTACCTTAGATTAGGTAGAGAGAAGTGATGCAAGGGGAGGGGAGGGAATGGGGAGATAGGAAGATAGTAGAATGAAACAGACATTCACATGTGAATCCATGATCAATGTGATTCTGCAACCTGTGCACTCAGAAAAATGAGAAATTATACCCCATCTGATTCAAATGTATGATATGTCAAGATCATTGTACTGTCATGTGTAACAAATTAAAACAAATAAAAAAAGAAATAGAAAAGGTTGGTTATAATACGAAAAATATATTTGTGAACTAAGGAACCAAAATGCATTTGTGAAAAAAAAGAAGAAATAGGAAATAAACAACAAAAGGATAAGCTAAGTCTACCAATATTGATAATTTCATTAAGTGTAAGTAAATTAAACACTCCTATTAAAAGCAAGATACAGTTTCATGTTTGCAAAGAAATGTGCCATAAATTCATAGTGGAAAGTCAATAAATAGGAAAAGATGTACTATGCAAAAAAAATAAGCATAAAGAATCTCATGTGTCTCTGTTAGTAGAAGAATAGATTTCAAAACCCATATAGTCTTAGTAATAAGGTGGTTAATTGTGAAGAAGCCATCATGATCCTACAGATATATTGTCTGTTTATAGACCCTTAAATTACATGAAACATTGCCCTGAAGAATGGATTACCGAAAACTTGCAAGTGTGGATGTCATAGTTTGGATTTGGAGTGCCCCCACCAAAGGTCATGATTCACAGTGCAACAAGATTCATAGGTCAGTCTTTTAGGCAACGATGAAGGCTCTGACCTCATCAGTGGATGACTTTTATTTTCTGAATTAGTTGGTTGATTTAAATGAACTATTGGGTGGTTACTGTAAGCAAGCGAGGCTTTGTTGGAGTAAATAGGTCACTGGGGTCCATGGACTTGGTCTTGGGGATTATATCTGTCCTTGGTCCTTCCTCCTCCTCCTCCTCCTTCTCCTCCTTCTTCTCCTCCTCGTTTCTCTCTTCTCTCTCTCTCTCTCTCTCTCTCTCTCTCTCTCTCTCTCTCTCTCTCTCTCTCTCTCTCTGCTTTCAGTGGCCATAAGCAAGGCAGATTTCCCCCACCCACACCCTTCCTGTGTGATGATTTGACTTACCTCTGGCCTGCAGCAGTGGAGTCAGCCAACCCTGGACTAAGACTTCTGAAACTGTGAGCCAAACTGTGAGCCAAACAACTCAGTTGTTTCTTTCAGATACTTTGGTCACAGTAATGACAACCTGATTAACACAGTGGATGAATTTCACAACAAACTACTACATGTAAAAACACTTGTATAATATATTATATATCGGTGATTTTATTTCATTTACATGAAGTTCTATTGGCAAAATGAGATCATGATAATAGAAGCAACCTGTGTTGTGCTTATTGATCTGTGTTCTGTTTGCCTTGGGCAGCACATGTTAGCAGCATTTAGAACAAAGGCCCACAAAGAACTTTTATGGATGGTAGAAGTGTTCTGTATCTCCAGGATGATGGAAGTTACACAGGTGTAGATATTTTTTCATAATTCATCAAATGTACATTTAATATCTATGCCTATACCTACATAAAATTAGTTTTTAAGAAAGTAGTGGTGAATACACTGCTCTCCTCTCTGTGTTTTCCTTCTTCTTTGACACTTTGACACCTCAAACACCTTGACCCCTCAAATTCTGCATGTTTTTGTTGGTTTTCCAGTGTCTTTGAGAAGCTATTTTGTTCTTGTTTCTATAGTATGCCTGAGATTTGATTTTTTTTTTTTTTGGTGAGAGGTTTGGCCTCCTATGGGTTTTGCCATCATAGCTGGAAGCAGCAGTCCTATAATTATTTTTTTATGTTACTAGAAAAATTACACTTTTCATACTTAGAGAATGAGGTAAAGAAAAGATAAGTGACTTATCCCAAGGTCACACAGCTTCTAAGTTTTGAATTAGGACCAGGACCTAGCCAATCTTCTTCCAGATCCCACATTTTTAATGACTTTGGTATGGAGAGGCTGGGATCTGATGGATGTACATGGGGCAGGATGGTCTGTTTACAGATGTTTTCTCTGCTGTATGAATTACAGGAGGGAGTTTGCCAAGATTTTCAGAAGGTAAGATCATTTCTCTTGGTTGCTGCTCCTGAAAAATGTTTTGTTTTTCAATGACCTTATAGTATTCTTGAGGGAAGGAGCATTTTGGCACAACCACTATCTTCTGCTATAAACTAATTGAAACCTTATTCAAAGCCAAGCATAATTATGAAGAAAAATCTGTTGCCAAAAATGGAAAGTACATTCCATATAAAAGATGCTAGGGTTATCTGAGAATAGATAATGGAGTGCTGAGTGTATTATGTCATTTTTCGTTCTAAAATTTGATTGAGTTTAGTGAACTTAACCTTAAATAGAACTGCCAGATGCTTTCTTATTGCTTAAAAAATGCTCAAGTTGAACAAGAAGTCAGGATGCTCCTATTCCAGGAAGTTTTCCTTCTTCTCTCTGGTTTGTCCAAGATCATTCCACTATCTTGGCCTGAGTGTGTAGTGAACTTTTAGATTTATGTAGGTGTCCTTTTAGATTTATGCATGGCTCACAAAAGTCATGGGGCAAAATCCTCTACTTTCAAAGGAAACACCATTTCTATTAGGGCTACACCAAAAGGCATTAAAAAATAGGAAAGAAATCCTTCTCAAAGATTGATAAGTAATAGAAGAGAGATCAGAGGAGCAGTGGTATTGAGGGGGAAGAAGGAGGGATGGGAAAGGGAAGCAATGGTAGAATGAATCTAACCAAACTTTCCTATGTACATATATGAATATACCCAAATCAATCTCACCTTTATGCATATCCACAAGCCACTAATTAAAAAAACAACCTATAAATAAATAGAAGAAAAAAACCAGTAAATTCAAGGAAAGGTAACAGGGGGAAGGAGGAGAGAGAAGGGAAAGGGAAAGTACTGAGTGCTGAAATACAGCAAATTATATTCCATGCTTGCATAATTATGTCAAAATGAACCCCAATATTATGGATAACTAAAATGAACCACTAAAAAACTAAATAAAAGTTTAAATTTGTGTTTACTTAATTTCCCCTACTGTTAACATCTTACAATTAATTGCCCTATTTGTTACAATAAATGAACAATATCGGTATATTATTATTAAGTACAGTCAATATTTGGATTTCTTTTATTTATACATAATGTTCTTTCTCTGTCTCAGGAACCCATCCAGGACACCACATTACTTTTGGTCCTCAAGTCTCGTTGGGC
This sequence comes from Urocitellus parryii, assembly GCF_045843805.1. Taxonomy (NCBI): domain Eukaryota; kingdom Metazoa; phylum Chordata; class Mammalia; order Rodentia; family Sciuridae; genus Urocitellus; species Urocitellus parryii. The sequence goes on from NC_135536.1 coordinate 129,777,585, forward strand.
TCCTCAGGGCTGTGACAGTATCTCCGAGTTTCCTTGTTTGGGTGAACTTCATGGTTAGAATTTGTATCATTTTTTAGCACATGATTAGACTGGGGTAGTGAGATTTTTTGGAGAAAGACCCCAAAAGTGAAATGTCATTCTCATCACATCACACTATCAACATGATTTATCATCCTTGACATTGAGCTTGGTTCCCTGGCTTTGCTACTCTTCACTGATTCTCCACTATATGCTTGGTCTTCTCTTTCCTTTCCATATAGTGTGCTCTGCAGAGGAATCTCCATGTAAAGCCAGAACTTTAGAATGGGGGAGTTGTTTGTGCTCCATATTCTTGAGTGTGGAGTATCACCTAAATCATTTGGAATCTTCATGGAAGATTTGTCTATTCTATCCAAATTTATTTATTCATTCAGTCCTTTGTTTATATTAGCCCAGACTCATGAGTATTTGTTTTGTAACCTGGGTTATGTTGTAATACTACATTAATTTTGTTGCTCAAATATCTATTTATTTCTTGCTTTGGTGTCTCTCTTGAAAACCAAACTTGAATTTTTAATGCTACATTATTTCCATCATTTGTTGATCTGAATGAACTTACTGCAATCTATTACTGGGTTTATCTCCCAACTCTATTTATCATCTTCCTCCCTTTGCTGCATGAAGACAAAGACCCTATTATCTGGTTGTCCATTTTATCTTTAGAATTCAGCATGGTGCCTGGTGAGAGTAAGTGACAAAAATATTTACAGGGAGGGTCCCACAGACTCTGATACCTGCCACGTCACAAATGAAACTTCTTTGAGTTGCCCTTTTCTTTGTTACTCTAAATTAGAAAACGACCCCACTTCCCATCTCCCACATGCAATTAATTTCCAAATCCTAAATCTCATCATGTGTACCTGAAAAGTGCTTCCTTAATCTTGCCCCCATTCTTTACTTGTGTCTCCTCTGCTTGAGCCTTGGTTCTCCTCTCTCTCACCAACCTCTCATCTAGTTTCATTGCCTTTAAGTCTTCACTTGGCCAGTGGTTCTAATCCCTGATCCTAGATTTATTACTCTGGAAATCAACCCTGGCAACATGTGTTCTTTGCTTAAAGACTTCTGTTAGCTTTCCTGATGGATAAAGCCCAAATTCTTCACACGACATTTAAAACCATTCAGAATTTAGGTCCTGCTTGTTTCTCCAGCTCCATTGTCTGTGACCCCCTGAAGCCGCCCACCCCCAGGATTTTAGTCTCAGATATTCCATGCTCTTTCCAACCCTGACAGCACCTCCCCCCGTGTTATGGTTTAGATATTAGGTATTTTACAAAAGTTAATGTGTGAGACAATATAAGAAGGTTTAGAGGTGAAATGATTGTGATCTGAGAGCCTTACCCAATTGGTGAATTAATCTGCTGATAGGGATTAACCAGGTGGTAGCTGTAGGCAGGTAGAGTGTGGCTGGAGGAAGCAGGTCCTCAGGGGTATGTCTTTGGGGTATATATTTTGTCCTTATTAAGCAGAGCTCTGTCTCTGCTTCCTGAAGCCATGTTCCCAGTTGCTTTCATGCACCACACTCTTCCCCCATACTGTTCTGTCTCACCTCAAACCCTAAGGAATGGAGCCAGCCTTCTGGAACCGAGACCTCTGAATCTGTGAAGCCTCCAAATGAACTTTTCCTCCTCCAATTGTTCGTGTCAGGTCTTTTTCATCACAGGGATGAAAAAGCTGACTAAAACACCAGGCCTTTTGACCTCCTGCTTTTTCCCTCTACCAAATTACCCTGATTGTTCCCAACCTATATCAAAATCTGTGCCATGTTTTCTGATTTCATCTGGCAGACCTATTTGCTATTAATTGAGTTGGTTTCTTATGAATTTTGAGGCTGTATACTCAATATGCTAAATGAACAAGTTGAGTGTGCACAAAGCATGGTCACCTGTGTATGATAGGGAGGGAGGCTTCAGGGAATTTACGTGACTGTGCTAATATTATGTCTCAGTTTTGCAAAATGCGGTCCCAGTTTATCAGTAAGAATTACTCTCCTCTAGAATAAGATTTCTAAGGTTTCATAAAACAGAATGGTCCAAAACTGTTCTCCCCTTTACATATGAAGGAACCAAACTGCATTAGGACAAACACATGTCAGACATTATTTTAAATGTTTTTCAAATATTCTGCTACTTAACGTCTGTAAATCCTTCTGCATAGATGAAATTTTATCCTCACTTTTACCAATGATGAAACTGAGGCACTTTGAGTAATTTGGAATCCAGAGTTAGCACTCAGATCTCTTAAAAGTACTTCCAGACCAATGGGGAAGTAAGGCTTATAGCCAGGCAACTAATTGTTGATGGTGAAAATGTGATCTAGATTTGGTTTCTTATTACAAGTCCAAAGTTTTCCACAGCCCTCTGGAAATGGTGAACAGATTTCTGGGGAAGAGGGAGATTCATCCAAGAACATGCAACTGTTTCTACTGTGCCTGGCTGAGATATGGGCTAAGCTTTATGCCTCAAAAGCCTGTGAACAAACCACATGAGTGTCCAAGCCAGGGGAACATGTGGGAACCATACACATCCTCTTACCACACCCTTCCTATTACCTAACGATGATGTGCTCTCACTCAAAGTCACTCACCTGTGCATATTTTTATCCTCAAACCAGAGCCATTTATATTTCAAAAATGAAAGGAGCTCGCTTAGATCAGGATGCAACTCACAGCTCTTTCTTAATGAAGTAGGATGCAGTAGGATGGGCTTCCTGTTACAGAGGAGGAGTGGTGAGAATGGAGAACACTCTACTCCTAAGAGTACAAAATATGAGCTTGCCTGGTACATCTAGCTTGGCTTTTCAGTCTGGGTATACTCAAAAGTATGAGGCTAATGTTGACCAGTAAGAGGAATGAATATTTATGTTGGGAAGATGAACATAATTAAATTTATTGTTCATCTGAAAAAGTTTAATGATTTCTCTAACTGTCTAGGGCTCTATATTTTTCAAAACACATTCCTATGTACTATCTCATTTGTTTTCTTTAACCCTGGGCAAAAGGGTTGTCATGAAAAACATGTGTATGTTTTTCTGGGTGTTTTTATCCTTCTTTATATCCTCCACCCGCCACCCCTGCATCACCACCTACCATGGAACCAGAAGAAAAGATCTAATCATAGAATCTATTTTCTTAAAAATGAGTAAGACTGGAGATAAGAAGGAAGAGGAAAGAGATACACGGTGACTTGGACAGGAGAGAAGCAATGGAAAGAATATGGCCTTTGCATTAGGAAGGTGAGAAGAAAGCTCCTCTTAGGAAGACCAAGAAGTAGAGAATGATCCAGGTGCTGAGTTGAGAAGTAGGGCAGTCCCCCTTGCTGAGCAGTTGCCTGAGGACCACCCATCATCTAAGAGTTACAGACATTCATAAGCCTGTAATGTAGGCGGGGCACTCAGAGTAGAGGAGGGAGGGTGAAGTTACACAAACTGGAACTGAAGAAAGCAGTAGAAAATTACTGGAGGAAGAGTTAGAAGATTTGGCTAGGGGCACAGATTTGGGAAAATGGTAAAAATGTGGTTCTATTTCCCTTAGCATGATACTCTCCATTTCCATCCATTTATGCTGATTCTGTGCATTCAGTGAGTTTTCCATGCTCTTTTGGCTTCAAAGTTATTTATCAAAAAATTTAATAATACCTACTACACCCAATTCCTAGTCTAAACTCCCTCCCCACCACCACATTTAAGTGTGTTTGCCTTAGCTTAACCTCCAGGAAACCCAGTAGATCTATGGTAGAAGGAAACTTCTGAAGAAGGGAACAAGAAGGGACAGGTTAGAATTCAACAGCCATGCAGCATCCCTGCTCCACTAGGAGCTGCAAAATGAAAATTACTACAAGAGTTGTGTTGATTTTCTACTTGCAAAGCAGCTGGACCAGCCAACTTGTGGTGCTAATCTTGTTAACAGAGGTCAAGATCATTAGGGCAGATTTAGATTGAGGAAGAAGACACTAAAACTGTAGAAGACTTAAAATCTCATTTATAATTAGGGAAATGAAAATTTTAAAAAGAGTGAAATATTTTTTCATCCTGTAGAATGAAGTTGGCAAAAAAATAAGTTTGATAATATGAAGTGTGGAAAAATATTTGGGCAATCTTCAAAACAGCTATTGATAGGATTAATTAATTAGAGGGCAGTATCTTTTAAATTAAAACACACATCCCTCATATCCTATAAGTTCTAAAATTTTCCACAGAGAACACTTTAAAAGTGTGCAGAAAACGGATTTCTTGCTATTTTTGTTTTCAGCAATGATAAACTGACACCCATTTTAGAATTGTTTTAAAAATAAAACAATATCTTTTTATTATTTTTAAAATTTGTTCTAATTAGTTGTACATGACAGTAGAATGCATTTTCACACATTGTACACAAAAAGAGCACAAATTTTTCTTCCTCTGGCTGAACATGGTGCAGAGTCACACTGGTAGTGTAATCATACACATATATAGGGTAATAAGGTCTATCTCATTCCACCATCCTTTCCACCCTAATACCCTCTCCTCTCCCTTCACTCCCCTCTACACAATCCAAATTCCTTCATTCTTACTCCACCCTACCCACATTATGGATAAGCATCCACTTATCAGAGAAAAGAAAACATTTGGCCTTTAGGTTTGGGGGTTTGACTTATTTCACTTAGCATGATATTCTCCAGCTCCATCCATTTATCTGCAAATTCATTACATCAATAGATTTAAAGATAAGAATCACACATGTGTAACCGACGTGATTCTGATTCTGCAATCTGCATTTGGGGTAAAATTGGGAGTTCATAACCCACTTCAATCTAATGTATGAAATATGATATGTCAAGAGCTTTGTAATGTTGTGAACAACCAATAAAAAAAAAGAATCACACAATCATCTCAATAGATTCATAAAAAGCATTTGAAAAAATACAGCACCTCTTTGGGTTTGAAACACTAGAAAAACAAAGGATAGTAGGAACATAACTCAACATGTAGAAACTACCTATCCTAAACCCAAGGTCAACATCATTCTAAGTGGAGAAAAATTGAAAGTATTCCCCCTAAAACTTGAACAAGACAGGGATGCCCTCTTTCACCACTTCTATTTAACATAGTTCTTAAATCTCTAGTCAAAGCAATCAGATGAAAGAAATTAAAGAAATACCAATAGGAAAATAAGAACTCAAAATACCACTACTTGCTGATGACATGATTCTATATTAGAAGATCAAAAAAAAAAATTCCACCAAAAAAACTTCTAGAAGAAATAAATTCAGCAAAGTAGCAGGATATAAAATCAATATCCATAAATCAAATGCATTTTTATACATCAGTGATAAATTTACTGCAACAGAAATTTGGAAAACTACTTCATTCACAATAGCCTCAAAAAAATAAAATACTTGGGAATCAACCTAATGAAAGAGGTGATAGACCCTTACAATGAAAATTACAGAACACTAACAAAAGAAATTAAGGAAGACCTTAGAAGATGAAAAGATCTCTCATGCTTTTGGATATGCAGACTTAATATTGTCAAAATGGCCCTACACTACCAAAACTGTTATACAGTTAATGCAATTCTTATTAAAATCATAATGACATTCTTCATAGAACTAGAAAAAGCAATCATGAAGTTCATTTGGAAAAATTAGAGACCCAAAATAGCCAAACAATCATTAGCAAGAAGAGTGAAGCAGAAGGCAACACAATACCAGAACTTAAAATATACTACAGAGAATAGTAACAAAAATGGCATGGTATTGGCATCAAAATAGACATATTGACCAATGGTACAGAATGGAAGTCACAGACAAACCCACATAAATACAGATATCTCACACTAAACAAAGGCGCCAAAAAAACATACATTGGGGAAAAGATAGCCTATTCAATAAATGGTGCTGGGAAAACTGGAAATCCATACGTAGCAAAGTGAAGTTAAACCTCTATCTCTCACCCTGCACAAAATTCAACACAATTTTGATTAAAGACTTAGGCACTTGACAGAGACCCTGTGCCTAATAGAAGAAAAAGTAGAACCAAATCTCCACCATGTCAGCTTAGGAACTGACTTCCTTAACCAGACTCCTAAAGCCCAAGAAGTAAAATCAAGAATCAATAAATGGAATAAACTCAAACTACAAAATTTCTTCTTAACAAAGGACTTAAAATTAGTATACTACAGTGATGCAGCCACATTAATGTTTATGGCAGCTCAATTCACAATAGCTAAACTATGGAACCAACTTAGATACTTTTCAACACATGAATGGATAAAGAAAATGTGGCACATATACACAATGGAATATTACTCAGCCTTAAAACAATATTTCTTAATAAAAAAACAAAAACTATGTATACATCTTTGCTACTCATACTAGGTAGAAATATAAAATTAAATAGATAATCAGAGGAACTTCCCCCTGAGATAGTGTTGAGTGGACAACGAATAGCTTAAACTGCATTTATGCAAACACATCAACATAAAATTCCATATGAACAGATATGTGTATAATTGGAGGTTTTTAAAAAAAAGTCTGAATGACCTGGGGATGTAGCTCAGTGGTAGAGAAATTTCCTAGCATATGTGAGGCCCTGGGTTTAATCCTAAGCACTTAAACAAATAAATTAATTAAATAATTAATTTGAAAAATCTGAATGAGTTGGGATTTTACAACTAGCTAGAGTAATAATGGTGAACATACTGGCAAATTTATATCCATAATGTGCAATCTCAAACAAATATCTAGATAGGAGGCATGGATTGGGGTTAGAAATCAGGAGAGAATTTAACTTTATTCCAAAATGTCTGAACTTTTACAAAGAGATTATGCTTATGCATATTAATATAAATATACGTTATATATAGATATACACACATACATAAAACCCATCTCAGGAGCAGCAGGAGGGAGCCCGTGCTATCACAGCAAGGGGAGGATCAGAGAAGAGGGTTCCCAGAAATTCCTTGGGAGTTTCTGTTAGCTTCATATCTGGAGCAGTTATTGCTCTACCCTGTTGGGCTGGGCCCCCCGGAATTATTTTACTTTATTGTTGTTTTATTTCACACTATAAAAATACCATGTGCTCATCATAAAACATTTGGGAAATGCAGAAAATAAGAAGGGAGAGATTATACAATCCCCCACAATGCCACGATGCAGTAGTAGCTGTTGTTAAGCCATGGTATTTACTTTCATGATGATTTTTATATGTACTTTATATGATTCTAATCATAATGCATACATCTAAGTGCAGATATTGATTTTAATCTCGATTTTATGACCATCAATGTAGTATCTGTGTGCTATAACATCTATTAGTTTAGAGTAGAAAATTTGGGGGGAAATAAAAATCAGAAAGGAAAAAACAGTACATTATCCCAATTCCCACATCCCACAGTAAACATTTCCTTATGATGCTTCTTCTCTTTATTTTTAATGTAATATAATATAGCTGAAGGCAAAAGGCACCCACTGATATTTAAGCATAATTACAAGTATGTTCACACCATTATTCTAGTTCTTATATTACAAAGTACTAGGTAAATGATAACACAAAGGGAAACTTTATGTAGGTTAATACCTGCCACTATTTTTATTAGTTTCTATTTTTTTTTTCAAAATGAAGCAGGATATTTTAAATGGGTTTTATATGTGCAGCATACTAGGGTTCCAGTAGCATTGTGCAGCATTGCTTTTTATTGCTAAAAATAATTTTCCTGGAGCTAAAGATAAAAAATCAGGGGGAAGAATCTCATGAAAATAGAAAGAAGACCTTAGAGTTGAGGAGAGGACCCAGAAGAGGGAGGAGGGAAGGAAACGGGAAGGTACTAGGGAATGAAATTAACCAAATTATGTTATGTGCAAGTAGAATATGTCACAATAAATCCTGCTATTATGTATGATTATAATGTACTAATAAAATATTTTATAAAACATAATTTTTCTGAGAGTACAATTTTTTCAACATTTGCTACCTTTGCTATTGTTTTGAGAGAAAATTAATTAATTACTCTTTTAAAAACCTGGAGTTTTTAAAAACAGGGAAAATCTTCAAGTCAATATAATTTACCGTGCTCCTATTCTTTAATTTTATTTATATCTCAGTTGATGACCTTGTGTATTCAAGTAAGATTTTTTCATGAAGGATATGCAGATAATGAATTTTCTAAGTTTTATAGATTTAAGAATACTCTTTGACAAAGGAAGGAGAATTGGACTATGAAAAATATTCAGAATCTCATGTTTTGTTTTCCTCTCAAATCTTAACATATTGCTTTATGTTCTCTGGCATTTAGTATTCTAGATAAACATCCCAACTTTTTTTTTTCAATATTACTTTTTTTTATGTTAGGAAGCTTACCACATCTTCTCTTAATTACTCATTTTTTTAAAAAAATCATATTTTTTTAGAATGGTCTTTATCAATATTAGTTTAGTATTCTTCTCAACATAGATTCTTTCTTCTCAAATATGAAACCTGTATTCTTTCCTTCAGTTTCATGATTATGCATTATATTTGTCACTGCCTATGGTCAGTTGGTGCATCAATGCTACCTTTGTCTGCCTGAGTTCAGTTCAGGAATTTCCTTTCCAGTCTACTTTGCCATGAGCAGTTGAAATCACAGTAACTGCTAATTCTGCTCCAGAGTGATGTTGCCAGCCAAAGCTGAACTCTTCTTCAAACCCAACTGATTCTCTTTGACATCATTAAAAATATAGCATCAATACAGGCAGCAATATGGGTGATGGTATGCAGACAGAAAAAGGCTCTTGGGAAGCTAGTGATGCCTAGGTGTCAAAGCAAGACTACTCCTGAAAGTGAAAGGACGGCCAGACAAAGCCAGAACCAAAGGTGGGAGAACTGGAGCTGAAAGCCCTGTGCACCATTGAGGGCTGCCTTCCCTCCTCTGCCTATGCAGGTTAGGACTAACCTAACACTCATTCTGTCCTCAACTCTTAGCCAGATTACCTTACTTACTCCTAACAGAAATCTTAAGAAATGGACATACCATCGTTAACACCATTTTACAGATGAAGAAATTAAGGTACAACATGGAACTGTTTTGCTCAATATGGTTAATGTAAGGGCAGGATCAAGACTTAAAACCTTAACTGTCAACTCTCGTGCTAGGCTCTTGACACATCCTCCATTGTCTCCCATGAAATGAAATCAGAAGAGTGACTCCAGGAAAACACTGAACTTCCTAATCAACTGAGCAGATGACCAGACCATTGATGTTCAGAGTACAAAATTATAGTGAAATTCAGACAAGCAATGGTAGAAGCTTGAGATCATACAAGGTACATTTGTTTAGTTTTGTTTGTTTCCTTTGTCTATTTTTGCATTGATACTAGTCTGTCTCTGCTTCCTTCACCTTCTGCATGTTGTTTGTGGGGAATGTTCCTCAAGATTCAAGGAACTCTCACTAGTCCTTTCTCTATTTCTTGCCTAAGTAAGTAACCTCTGGAAATTTCTGTCCCAGAATAGATATGGAAGTACTGATGACGGTGAGAGTGAAGACCAGCACCTCACTCAAAAATAATAGCCACATAGCAGAGAGCATCAGCTGCTCATTTTCCTTATGGATACGTATATAGTTCTATTTCAGAATGAGCAGTGGGGAAGAAACAAATAATGATGGAAAAATGGCATCCTAATAACTTTTAAACACAAATAGGTTCATTCTGTCCAGCTGAGGAGTACTGAATCAATGAATGAATGAATGGAATAATTTAAGAAGGCTGTGACTCATGCCCTTACGTATCATGGCTAATATAGTTTTTTTTTTTTTTCCTGGCAATAGATGACCTTCTCCCTCTGTCCATGAAAACTGCACCAAAAAACTCTCCCTAACTCTTCCTGCCTTGTTCCCAATACTTGTTCTTGATAAAGTACTTGATAAAGTCCATGAAACAGTATATCACTTTATCGTTTCCAATGCTGCATGCATGTTCACATGTATGTGAGCTCCACATATAATAGTGGAGGAACAAATATATATATATATCCTCCACACTGCATATAGTAGAATATTGAATCTACATTACGAGATTAGTTATTGAGTGCCTCCCAAGGGTCAAGACTTTCCATTAAATGTTCCATAAGCACCACCCTACTTAATTTTACTTAATTTTACAATAGCCCCCAAAGTAGGCATTTATACCTCAATTTAACGGAAGAAGATAATGAGATGCCAAGACATTCAATAATTTAATATGATCCCAGCCTGCCAAACTCTAAAGGTCACATTTTTAACAGCATAACATAAAGGTGCTTTCACTCAAAAAGATATTGATATGGTTGAGATATAAGAAAAGTTATAATATAATATAATTTAATAACTTTTCTTATAAGTGTTCTAAACTTTTATTAAAAGAAAATCTTACTCAAGAACAATTCCACTAATGACAATTTTGTGTTAGCTATGTGATCCTTTCATTAATTTCTAAGGAACAGACTGTCCAGTTTCTATGCTTTGGTGAGGCAGAATTTGGGAAATTGATAGAGCTGAATAGTTCCTTGAAAAGTGGCTAATTTACTTTATTTACATTTTAAAACGGAGGAGAGATGCATGCAGAACAAGATAAAAATGAAAAAGAGTGGAAGGACTAAGTTGTTGCTTAGTTTTGTTTGGGAGAATTTTATTATGGTTGTCAGACTTGAGATGAAGGATTTGGGAGGAAGCATGGAAAGATGAGACTGAGGGGAAGGGTAGAGTATAGAAGATCCTGTAATTGGCATTTGCAGATGATTCTACAAATGAGGTAATACTTTCAGAGGTATTTGGCTACATAGAAAGGCTATCTCAGGAAGAAATCAGACTGGAATATTTTCATAAGAAAGAGGAAAGATGAAAACTGTTTTGTTATCATTTGAAACCAGACTAAAAAAACACAACCTCTCATAGGTAGATGCATTTCAGTGGAGGGAATGTAGTAGAGATTCAGATAAGATTTGGTTTTCTTCCCGAAACAACTCTTATTGAAGATTGGTGTGATGGACAAAGCAGCAATATGCATTCAACCTACTCTGTAGTATGCGTGATTTTCATTATGAAATATTGTGTGTATGTGTAAGTATGCATAAGGTTCAAAGAATACGTATACATTTGCACAGCTCAGAACTACAGCATCACTGGTACTTTAGAGGTCTCTTGCATATTCTTATCATCCTACCTTCTCAGTGAACCCCTATCCTGAAGTGTTCCTTTGCCTTTCACTAAATTTTGAAAAATAGGTTTTTATCATAAATCATACATTTTAATTTTGTATGCTTCTAAAATCTCTATTAATGTCATCTTACATCTCTATATAGTGTATATTACTCTGTGACTTTCCTTTTTCCATTATAAAATGATCCTTTTTGATTCATGTAGCTGAATCTCTCTGATTTTCTCTGCTGTGTAATGATTTTCTCTGCTGTGAATCCATAAGATTTATTTATCTGTTTTCTCTGTCAAATATTAAGATTGTGTCCAATTAATTTTGCTGCCATGAAAACACTCAGATGGTATTCTGAAACGTGTGTCCTGGTATGTAGGGTATGCAGTCCTGAGAAAGGAATTGCTGCATCCCAGGGTACTTCCCCATGGCCCAGCTAGATGGTGCTAACCTGTGTTTCAGGTGATGGTAACTCCTGCCTTCATTGGTGTCAGCCTAGTGGCCTCTGTTGGTATTGTCCAATCTTGCTTGATATGAAATCATATCTCAATGTAATTTTCATTCTAATTTATTTAATTATTAAAGAAGCAGAGCATTTGCTCACATTTATTGGCTACTTGTATTTCCTCTTTTTAAAGTATCTGTGTCAGTTTCTAATATTGCATTATCTTTTAAAAATCTAACTTATTATTTTATTCTGAACCTTAGCAGTTTCTCCATCAGATGTTTTCCAGAATATTTTTCTTGTTTGTAGCACTTTTTATTTATCTTATGTTGTCTTTGACCAACAGAAGTTCTTATTTTAATGTAGCCGAGGTTTTCAGTCTTCTTTTGAATGGGAATTAATCTAAAGAGTCTGAAGAGTTTACCTGAAGTCATCATATTATTTATTAGTAATGATAATTTTTCTTTTTTCTTTCTAATCCTTATATTGTTTATTTCTTTTATATTTCTTATAATGTGATCTGCCTGTGGTTTTTTATTTAGTTTCCTTTGGTTTTAAAGAAAAAAATTTAAAGGTTCCTCATTCATGGTAATATTAAGCATCAAACTTTGTTAGTTTTTGGTACATGATCTTTGTCAGGGTAAAGAAATTTCCTTCTATTTCTAAATTGCTAAGAGTATATATTTTTTTCATTGAGAAGTGAATGAGAACACAGATACAACATATCAAAATCTCTGGGACATTATGAAGGCAGTTCTAAGAGGAAAGTTCATTGCATGGAGTTCATTCCATAAAAGAACAAAAAGTCAACAAATAAATGACTTAACACTACATCTCAAAGCCCTAGAAAAAAGAAGAACAAATCAACACCAAAAGCAGCAGAAGACAGGAAATAATTAAAATAAGAGTTGATAATTAAAACCAGAGCTGAAATCAATGAAATTGAAACAAAAGACACAATTGAAAAAATTGACAGAACAAAAAGTTGGTTCTTTGAAAAAATGAATAAAATTGACAGACCCTTAGCCATACTAATAAAGAGAAGGAGACAGAAAACTCAAATCACTAACATATGTGATGAAAAAGGAAATATCTCAACAGACACTACAGAAATATAGAAGGTAATTAGAAATTATTTTGAAAACTTGTACTCCAATAAAATAGAAAATATTGAAGGCATCAACAAATTTTTAGAGTCATATAATTTGCCCAAATTGAATCAGGATGATATACACAATTTAAACAGATCAATTTCAAGTGATGAAATAGCAATCACCATCAAAAGTTCACCAACCAAGAAAAGCCCAGGACCAGATGGATATACAGCCAAGTTCCACAAGACCTTTAAAGAAGAACTAATACCAATACTCTCCAATTTGTTTCAGGAAATAGAAAAAGAGGCAGCACTTCCAAACTCATTCTGTGAGGCCAATATCACTCTGTTCCAAAACCAGGCAAGGACACATCAAAAAAAAAAAAAAAGAAAAAAGAAAAAGAAAGAAAGAAAACTTCAGACCAATATCTCTAATAAACATAGATGCAAAAATTCTCAATAAAATTCTGGCAAATCAAATACAAAATCATATCAAAAAGATTGTGCATCATGATCAAGTGGGATTCATCCCAGGGATGCAAGGTTGGTTCAACATACGGAAATCAATAAATGTAATTCATCACATCAATAGACTTAAAGACAAGTGTGGTGAGCCTTTTCTGTGTACTGTGGCTGCCATTACAAGATGGCGCTGATAAGCGCCGTGGCCTGTGATAAACAACTCCTTATTTTGGGAGAGTTGGCACTTAGCTGTAAAACACCCTATGAGAAAGATCCACGTGGCAGTTGTGCATTGGGGCTTTATCTGCTTTATTAAGGCTGGGGCACGTAGCAGTAGTAGTAGTAGTAGGAGGAGGAGGAGGAGGAGTAGCAGTAGGAGTAGTAGTAGTAGTAGAGAGAAACAAGCTAAAAGACATGTCTAAACAAAGGCCTGAATAAACTGCTGAAGGAAGAATCCTGTGTCGTGTTTCCTTTGCTGGCGAGGGGACGTGACAGACAAGAATCATATGATCATCTCAATAGATGCAGAAAAAGCATTTGACAAAATACAGCACCCTTCATGTTCAAAACACTAGAAAAACTGGGGATAACAGGAACATATCTCAACATTGTAAAGGCTATCTACACTAAGCCCCAGGCCAACATCATTCTAAATGGAGAAAAAAATTGAAGGCATTCCGTCTAAAAACTGGAACAAGACAGGGATGTGCTCTTTCACTTCTATTTAACATAGTTCTTGAAACACTGGCCAGAGCAATTAGGCAAAAGAAATTAAAGAGATATACATAGGAAAAGAAGATGTCAAATTAGCACTATTTGCTGATGATTTGATTTTATACCTGGAAACCCTAAAAGTTCCACCAGAAAACTTCTAGAACTAGTAAATGAATTCAGCAAAATAACAGGATACAAAATCAACACCCATAAATCAAAGGCATTTCTGTATATCAGTGACAAATCCTCAGAAAGGAAAACTACCCCATTTTCAATAGCCTCAAAAACAAAATACTGGGAATCAACCTAACAAAAGTGGTGAAAGATCTGTATAATGAAAATTACAGAACCCTAAAGAAAGAAATCAAAAAAGACCTTAGAAAACTGAAAGATCTACCTTGCTCTTGGATAGGCAGAATTAATATTATCAAAATGACCATACTTCCAAAAGCACTATACAGATTTAATAAAATTACAATCAAAAGCCCAGTGGCATTCCTCATAAAAATAGAAAAAGCAATCATGAAATTCATCTGAAAAACTAAGAGACCCAGAATAGCTAAAGCAATCCTTAACAGGAAGAGCGAAGCAGGTGGCATCACTATACCAGACCTTAAACTATACTACAGAGCAATAGTAACAAAAACAGCATGGTATTGGCACCAAAACAGACTGGTAGACCACTGGTACAGGATAGAGAATACAGAGACTAACCTACAAAACTACAATTATCTCATATTAGACAAAGATGCCAAGAACATACATTAGAGAAAAGATAGCTTCTTCAACAATGGTGCTGGGAAAACTGGAAATCCATATGCAACAAAATGAAATTAAACCCCTATTTCTCACCATGCACAAAACTCAACTCAAAATGGATCAAGGACTTAGGAATACAACCAGAGACCCTGTGTCTAATAGAAGAAAAAGTTGGACCTAATCTCTATCATGTGAGATTAGGCCCCAACTTCCTTAGTAAGACTCCTGTGGCGCAAGAATTAAAATCAAGAATGATAAATGGGATGAACTCAAACTAAAAAGTTTTTTTTCTCAGCAAAAGAAACAATCTGTGAGGTGAAGAGAGAGCCTACATCCTGGTAGCAAATCATTACCCCTCACACATCAGATAGAGCACTAATCTCTAGAGTATATAGAGAACTCAAAAAGCTAAACACCAATAAAACAAATAACCCAATCAATAAATGGGCCAAGGACCTGAAGATAGACTTCTCAGAAGATGATGTATAATCAATCAACAAATACATGAAAAATGTGCATCATCAGTAGCAATTAGAGAAATTAAAATCAAAACCACTCTAAGATATCATCTCACTCCGGTTAGAATGGCAGCTATTATGAAGAAAAACAACAGTAAGTGCTGGTAAGGATGTGGGGAAAAAGGTACACTCATACAATGCTGATTGGACTGCAAATTGGTGCAGCTAATATGGAAAGTAGTATGGAGGTTCTTGGAAAATTGGGAATGGAACCACCATTTGACGCAGCTATCCCTCTCCTCAGTCTATACCCAAAGGATTTAAAAACAGCATACTACAGGGACACAGCCACATCAATGTTTACAGCAGCATGATTCATAATAGCTAAACTGTGGAACCAACCTAGATGCCCTTCAATTGATGAATGGATTAAAAAATGTGGCATATATACACAATGGAATATTACTCAGCAATAAAAGAGAATAAAATCATGGCATCTGCAGTAAATGGATGGAGTGCTAAGTGAAGATAATGCTAAGTGAAGTTAGCCATTCCCCAAAAAACAAATGCTGAATTTTTTTTGATATAAGGAGGCTGATTCATAATGGGATAGGGAGCAGGAGCATGGGAGGAATAGACAAACTCTAGATAGGGCAGAGGGGTTGGAGGGGAAGGGACGGGGCATTGAATTATTAATGATGGTGGAAAGTAATTATCATTATTATCCAAAGTACAGGTATAAAGACACAAATTGGTGTGAATATACTGTGTATACAACCAGAGATATGAAAAATTGTGCTCTGTATGTGTAATAAGAATTGTAATGCATTTTGCTGTTATATATAAGTTAAACAATTAAATTAAAAATTGTTCTTTTTATTTATACATGACAGTAGAATGTATTTTGATATATAATATATACATGGCAAATGTCCCTTTTATAATGCTCTGAGGTTAAGTGGATAAATATTATTAAATGAAAGTTTTAAATGAAATACTTCATAAATATCGGGAATTATTTTTTTTTTGATGATGTAAAAGTGAACCCAAGTCCTGGCAGTATAAAATGATATTAAATTTTCTCCTAATCTGTTAGATTTGTTCACCTCACACAAAGGTGGGGTGTTAAATCTTCATTTTGTTAAATCATATTAAGTTGGGAATTACTTGTAACTTACCTCAATAAGATAACCAAAGAGAACTAAAAACAGCAGAAAATTCTGCTCCATTGTATCAATAGCAATGGAATTTTCATCTTCAAAATGAAAATAAGGCGGTATACTAAAATCTCAATTCATTCTTTCTTTTAGGGTTGACTTTATCAATGATCTCTAATCTTGCAGGTTTTTTTCCCAAAAATTTTTCAAGTTCTTCCTACAGATATTTCACTTTTTTGATTTGTTATAATGTTTCATGCAGTTTAATAATGGCCTTTTAATTTTTATTTTGTATTGGTACATATTCATTGTACAGAATAGTGGGTTTCACTGTGGCTTATTCATATATGCATATAACGTAACTTGTAGCAATTTCATCAGTGACAAAGAAGTTCAAGGAGGCAAAAAACTAATATTGATTAAATTATACCATGTAAACCACTCATTTAATCCTCCCAACCATTGTATGGGTTGTGAATTGTTGTTTCTCTAACATATTTTCTAAATAAAAAGAATTGGATTGATATTATGGCAGGGATTATTAGATGCCCCCTAACGTTTGATTTTACTCCTTCTATAACAATTGAATCCCCAAGTTTTATCTAAGTTATAGCCACCTTGAATAAAGTCAAGATTTCTAAGCCTCCCTAGAAGCCTTGTAGGGACACATAAATGAGTTCTGCAGATGGATAAAAGTGGAAATGGTGTGGCTGACTGTAGGAAGAACTCTTAAGCTGGGAATGTGCAGGATCCTTCTGCTTCTCTCTCCTTGCAGACTGTAATAGAGATGTGCTGGCTGAAATTGTAGCAGGCATTCTGGATCACAGGTGGACTCTGAAAATGGAGATTGTAGCCTGTAGAGCAAGAAGAGAAAAGCCTGAGATCTTGTATCAAGAAGCATTGTACCTGGCCAGTGCCTCTTTCTCTTTCAGTGTGAGAAAGAAACACACTACCATCTTATTTAAGACCCAGCTATCCACTTCTTGGTATTTATCCAAAGGAACTAAAATCAGCAGATTATAGTGGTGTACCCATGTTGCCACATCAATGTTTATAAAAGCACAATTCAAAAATGTTAAGCTATGGAACCAGCCCAGGTGCCCATCAACAGATGAGCAAATAAAGAAAATGTGGTATATATACAGAATAAAGTATTAACCATAAAGAAGAAAGAAATTATGGAATTTTCTGTTAAATGGATGATACAGGAGAATATCATGCTAAGTAAAATAAGCTAGACTCAGAAAGTCAAGAGTCAAATGTTCTTTCTCATATGTGGATGCTTGCAAAATAAGGGAAAAAGTGGGGCAGAAATTCCATGAAAATAGAAGAAAATCAGTGTAGCAGAGGAAGGAGACTGAGGGAGAGGGAGGAGAGATGGGAAAATAGAGGAATTGTAGGATGAAATTGACCAAAATTTATGGTATTTACATATATAAATATACCACAGTGCGTTCCATCTTTATATATAAAGGATCAATTAAAAAAACATTAAACAAACAGAAGGAGGACCCATAGAGTAGAGGAGGGGAACAGTGGGAAGGAGGAGAGGAGAGAAAGAGAAAGCACTGGGAACTAAAATGGAGCAAATTATAGTCCATGCATGTACGAATAGGTCAAAATGAACCAAATATTATGTACAACTATAATGCATTTATAAAAATATTTTAAAAGATACTTCATTTTTGCTTATTATTTTCTTTATTACAGCCAAACTTAATCCTAAGAGTAAAACCTTATAAAAGAAGAATTTGAAGTAGTTATTCCAAATCCATTTTTTTTTCCTGGGGGCTAAAAACAAATGTTTGCTAAAACTAAAGCTGTTTCTTTATTATTTTTCTTTGGAAGTGGTGAAGTTGGACTGGGGCCTAGAAATGATGTCCTGGGGTTTTAACATTTTCATATGGCTTATGTAATAAAAAACAGAGCTTCTGTCTTTTGAGAAGTTTAAGATGAACAGGCTACAAAACCAAAGTGTGGTGTGATATCCAAAGGACAGAAAGTCTAAGGCTGTGTCACTCACCCCAATGAGAACAGTAGGACATGAATTTCTTCAAAATTCATTCACCAGCAATGACTACTACCCTGACTTCCTTGTGAGAATAACTAGTAACCCATAGCACTGCACAACAGTTGATACACCCATCTTTGTTTAGCAGAACAGTATTTATTCCCTACTGACAGGACAGATTCTAAAACATTACATGGTGAATCAACATGTCATTACTTTCATTACTTTCATGAAATATATAATTAACTATTTTGAATAACTTAGCTCTTCTAAGAAGATAATGGATCAAAGAGAATATATCAGTATTTCAACTGGATCACACAGCAATTTCAGCCCAGATGAATGACAATGCAGCTTTCAAATGGGGAATATTATTATGGATAATTTATATTAACGGCAAAAATATATAAGAAAAATGGGGGGAAACAAATAGAAGAAAATAGTGATACCATCAGCTAGAAATAGGGCTTTTAAACTTTAGAATTCATTAGAATCACTCACTAGGCTCATTGCTGGGTCTTACTCTCAAAGTTTCTGATTCAGTAGATCTGTGTGGAGATTATAAAAATCTGCATTTCTAACAAAGTCCCCGATAAAACCTATGTTGCTGATCCTGGGGCCAAGCTTTGAGAACAATGGACCAAGCTTAATTGTTCTTATCCAAATGCTATTGATCTTTTACTTGATGTTACTGATTAGTAACATGTACTTATTCTTACCCTGGTCATCAATGACTTTCACATTATTAAATGTCAAGTTCATTTCTGTCCTTTATCTTTTTTATTTACCAGTAGAATTGTACACATTTGATCATTCCTTTCTCTTGAGGCATAGTCCTCAATTGACCTCTGAGTCCTTTTAATTCATTCCTTATTTCTTGACCTCAAATATGCCACTGCTCCAAGTTTTGATCCTCGGACTTTTATTTTTCTCCAAGTACACTTATTCTTCTGATGACTTTTTCCATCGCATAACTTCTGAATATAATACCTTGTAGAAAATTTTCATATTTACATACCCGGGCTAGTCATATCCTCTGGATGCATAGAAAAACTCACAGAGCCAACTTCCCACTCAGCATCTTCTCTTGTATATCCAATGGACACCTTGAACTAATATATTCAACACTGAACACCCAACTCTCCCCCAGCCCTCTCCTGCCGGCCTCTCTACCATGCTGAATGATGTTCAATGGGCCAAACTTTAATAAGAATCTGCTGACTTTTCTCACTTTTTTCAACAAATTATATCAGTTCTTCCTTCAAAATATATTCAGAATACCACTGCTGTTCCAGCTCCTATTCTACCACAAGTCACCATCATTATTTTTATCTGGAAACTGCACAGACTCCTAGCTGATCCTTTTGCTTTTACCTTCATCTCTCCTATGGGGGAAAAAAGGATCTTTCAAAAATGGGTATCACTTCTTGACTCAAAAGCTTCTTATCTCTTTCAGAGAAAAAAAAATTTAAAGCCTTTACAATGGCCTACAAGGTACTAGGTAGGAGGAAAAAAGAATCTTTCCTCCATTTTTTTTTCTGTCCCTTTCTCTGCATTTCCAACCTCATTGACCCTTGCTATTCTGCAAAAATGTGAAACATATTTACAAACTGTTCTCTCTTCCTGGAATATTTGTATGATTTGATCACTTTTAATTTTTTTATAGTGTAGGGCCCATATAATACAAAAAGATTTTTCCTTAACCTTAACCTTGTTTCCTGCTTTGTTTTTCTCCATGGTTTGTTTTGGACAAAATTGTCTTGTTCAAGTATTTGTAATTGAACTCCCCCACTACATTGGAACCTCTTGAAGATGGGGATTTTGGTTCACTGCTGTATTCCCAGGCCCTGGAGAGGTCTGTGAACATGTAGAGGAATGACACTTATTATATGCAAACTTTGCACTATATTCAGATTAACCGTCTGAAATTGCTGCTGGTGCTGATGATAAAAGAAGTAATAATGAAGTTTTCTGGCACTTTTAGTGTGTTTACATATAATATTATTTCATCTCTACAATCCTTCAGTTCAGATACTGTTATTTACCTTATTATGCAGACACAGAAAGATAAGTTTAGGGAGATGGAATAAAAGTCCAAAAGTCAAAGTCTTTACTCTTCACCATGTCAGTGTACAACCTCAAAGTGAACTCTGTGTGTTCATTCACAAATATTATCATAAAATTTAAAAGTATAATGAGAACATCAAAAGTTATGCAGACTTCTAAGAATTTTCTTATCAAAATTTATAATAATGGTTTACCTACAAATGAGAATGTTAATAAATGAACTTGCCTAAAACAACATCAATTTTGAATAATTGTCAGCTTGACTAGTGAAAAATAATCCTATTACATTGATTTGCATATTTTATTCATTTAGATTAAATATCTGTCTAGATATATATTTGCCTTGTTGGTTCTCTCCTTGTCTGAATTTCTTGTCAGGGTCATGTCTTAATCTTTCTCTTTTTACTTATGGGTAGAATTGAACACAATTGATCATTCCTCAATTTCTCAAAGGGAAGTTGATGTTTTTAATAATTTTTAAAAAGTATTAAACATGTAAGATGCTAATTATTTATTTCATATATTTTCAATATTTCACTTGACTTCTGTTTGCCTTTCAATTCTATAGGTTACATTTTTTCATGTGTGGTAGCTTTTGGTTTTAATATAATCAAGTTGATCAGTGTTTCTGAAATGCTTTCTGATATTGATGTCAGAAATCCTTTCATATATAAACACACACTCATCATGTCTCCTCATTTGTGGAGTTCTTTCTGGAACTGATTCAATTTGTTTCTCAGTGTAATTACTTTTTATCTTTTACTCATATGACTAATATCATTTTACTCATATCTTTACAAGTTAGTAATTTCCATGCATGATCATACAATTTCTCCTCATTCGTTCAAATTTTCTCTCTCTGTAAAGTTGGGAAGCTTCCTTCACATAGGGCCAATCACTTTTCTGGTTATGCAATAGCATAGTTAATGTTGCTATCAGGAATGGGTTATTTAAATTTTTTTGCTTTTATTTGTGCATTATACTTACACATAGTAGTTGGATTCATTTTGGTAAAATCACACATGCATGGAATTAAATTTACTCCATTTCAGTCACCCTATCCCTTCCTCCCTCCCTCCCCCTGTTCTCCTTCCTCTGCTCCATTGATTTTCCTTTCATTCATTTATTTATTTATTTTGAATTGGTGCTTTATAGATGTACATGAAGGTGGAATTCACTGTGATGGATTATACATGCACATAGCACGATTTTGTTAAAATCATTCTGCATGTTCTCCCCTTTCCTGTCCCTCCTCCTTCCCTCCCTCTCACCTTCCTTCTTCTACTTCACTGATCTTTTTTTCTTGATCTCTCCTCAGTGATAATTGCTAGTATCAAGGAAAGCAACTGGTTTAAAATCTCTGTTTTAAAACAGATCATTTTTCTAAAATCTCTTGCAGGGATGTTTAAATGCTATTTTAGTTGATCATCTTGGCTTATTCAGCTACAGATTTTAATGGCCTGTGTTAATAACATGCCCTTATTTATTTGTTTTTGTTATCTTGGCTAGCACAGTCAGTAAAATGCTTAGTGTTTGTGGTCATAGCAGAAAGAATATGAAAAAAAAATCACCTGTAGAGTTTGTTACAGGAATATGAGGCCAATTCAAAGCCATAAAATATATTAACACATTCAGTAGTCACATTGGTAGATTATGGGAAAATATCAATGGGCAAAATATATTTAATCAAATTCAACCTCTTCCTAAACTTGAAACCAAGATTATACTTAATTTTTTAAATGTCATAACAAAGACTGTATCTAAAGATGTTATGTATACCTGAAATGTATACCTGTTTACTATTTTAAGATCTACATCCTTAAATATAAAATAGCTTAA
Organism: Urocitellus parryii; assembly: GCF_045843805.1. NCBI lineage: Eukaryota > Metazoa > Chordata > Mammalia > Rodentia > Sciuridae > Urocitellus > Urocitellus parryii. The sequence goes on from NC_135536.1 coordinate 129,799,767, forward strand.
GTCAAAGAAAGCAATTATAATCACTGTATTGGTTTTCATAACATTTTATAGATCTATTTCTCTTTTTTGCTGCTTCCATAATTGAATACTATGCATTTTATTTGCATTTTAAAGTGTATATCATTGGTAATTAAAATCTGAGAAACTTTTTTATATTGCTACAAAAATGAATTGTCATCTACGAATCCCTTTTTACAAAAGAGGCAGCAAGCAGAATTTTACTGTCTTCCTTACCTCTGGCTTTACAGGGCAGTTTCTGTGGCTGTATGTGGAGCTAGGTCTCTATGGTTAATATGACTTCACTGGGCTTCTGAACCTTATATTTCGAGGACCTGGTTGCCTGGCATCTGCCTCTGCTTCCATGGTCTTACCTGCTGCTATTGTCCTAAGTACTTAGTCACCAGTCACACAGTCATTCCCAGTTCTAATCTGTCCTGGCCCCTGGCCCACATCAGGATCAGTCTCTCTGCTTGGAATATCTTCCTTTCATAGACTTCTCCAAATTAATTTCCACTCATCATACTTATCCCAAACCAAGCATCGCCCCTGAAGTATACTGATAGTATTATGTCTTTTTACACTTTCCTACATAATTATCTGTGTGTATGTGTGTGATTATACACTCTCTTTCATTCACTAGCATTCATGTTTTATGAGCAGAGACTGCATTCTGATAACCAATTTATCTTCAAAACTATTTTTTAAATGAATAATGCATATCTTAACTATTAATTTGCATAATTACACTAACAGCAATCTTAACCTGCATCATTATGGTACAAACTTCATTGTTAATCAGCTTGAGGAATTTCTTGTAAATGGGATTCTGTAAGAATGATGAGACCAGGAGCGTGACAGGATAACACCTTGTCCCCAGTCACACAGAAGGGCTCCGTGAGGATTTTCATAAGGCACAGAGGCTTTCAATCTTGGAGGCAAAATAACACCCAAAGACAAGGAGAGCTGTTTTAGAAAATGGGGCATCAGAGGAATTGTATCAAATTTCCCAAGCATGAGGCCATTTCTTGATCTCTGTCGGTGACTTTTAAATTAATTCTCAAGGGACACTGCCACAGGCTTCTAGAGAAAATTATTTTCTGTTTTATAATTTGAATGCTATTATTTTCACAACTAAAAGTAAAATGCTAACCAAGCTAGAATGACTTTTTCACAAAATTTGGAACTTTCACAGAATCCAATTTAGGAAAGATTAAGTTTGAGATAAAACCCCAGCTCTAAAAGGATATTTACTTCTTATTATGTTTGGTTGTTTTTCTTCAATTAGAATATACTGCCATGAATTCATCAGTCACTTGAAATCCTGTTTAAAGTGGTGTACTGGAGCTCATTCATAACAGTTTGAGTGACAAATTTTCAGAAATTTCATGTCATTTTTTTTCAAACTCTCAGTAGCTTGGAATCACCCATAGTGGAAGTTTTACACCATGGAAATTGGCAAATGCTACAAATCAGGGCAATTTTTTTCCCCCTTGAGAGCTGACTCTCAAACATTTACTAGCTTACCACTGAAGGAGAACTTGTATGTAGAATTCCCTTGGGCATTTTTAAAAGCATAGCCTTTAAAATCCTTCATATGTGTGGTTAACCAAAAGAGAATTTGGAATGATGCCCTACTCTATGAATGCCGTATTATATTAGTGCTTGACAAAATCAGAGAGGACTTCCCTCTGTAGTGTAAACGTATTTGAATATTTTAATGAGCAATGAGGCAAAATTTTGTCAAAGTTGTACAACTACTCATCTATTTTCTGTGCACATGCTCATGTATACACAGATGCATGCACGCGCGCGCACACACACACACACACACATACACACACCCCACTTACAGAATAGTGTGAAGCTCTGCTTAAGTACTAAGCCTTCTGCTTATGAGTTTAATTCTTATTTCTTATGTATGGGAAGAGCTAAAGTTCCCATTTTTGTGTGTGGGACAAATAATAAAGGCTTAGGCCATCTTTGTGCAAACAAAAGAGATTATTTTCTCTTAATACCACTTCAAAACAAAAAGTTATTGGTAATAATATCATTCAATCAGAACACCATTACCAATGATTAGACATGATGCAATTCAATCAGAATGTTATTTCCTCCGTTGAGGTGAGATTAATGGACATGATCCTTTGCTGTCCTTTAATAGCTATGGTAACGAACAAGTTGGCACATATTTTGAACAGAGTTTCTTCCAAAAACTTATTAGCTGTTTCATGTCCATTTGCTTCTAAAAGGGAGAATTGATTTGAGAACAGCACAAACAGAGGCACATGGGACGTAAGTTGAGGGTAATAGTTAATGGTCACAATTTGTTTTCTTCTTTTTCCCCCATGAGTAAAGAACAAAGCATGGAATATACAATGAATGTCAGTGGGGTTCCAGGACTCTAAAGAGGAATTTGATCACAGGTCTCTTGAAATATTTACACAGTGTAAACATTGGCTGAACTTAGTACAAATATTAGTCATGGAAATGGCGGGGTGTAGCACATATCCAGGCCAGCACTACTTTCATCTGTATTGCTGCTCAGTCCTCCTCTGGGATTCCACTGCATATTCCCTACACCTGTGTCGCTCATCTAATGTCTCTCCTCTTATTAATCTTTTCCTCTTTTTTTTCTAAATAGAGGACCTCTCACACCATCATATCTATTGCAAGAATACCTTTTTATCCACCCCAAATCCCTTGGCTATGCTAATTTCATACCCAACAGCCCACCTGAGATTTATATTTGGATTCCACACAACTCCTTGCTCATAAATATATCCCTAAATGGAACTTTCTCAAGCTAGCCCATAGCCTCGGTCTCCATCTTCTCCAACTCAATGCTCTCTTTTCTTGTTTTCCTCATTTTGGCAAATGACACCTCCATTCTTCTGGTTGCTTAAAAATCTGTTAGTCATTCTTTAGAACATACCTCTACCTCATCACTAATCTTCAATTTGTCCCTAAATCCTTTTCATTCTACCTCCTCAAAATGTCTGGAATCACTTTAGCCTCTTAAAGTGTCTCCCTTTTTACACTCCCGCCTTTCTACAATCCATTCTTTTAGATAATGGCTAGAAAGATCTTTCTGAAGTAATGTCACTCTCTTGCTAAAAAATGCTTTTAATCTTCTTTCCATTGCATCTTGAATAAATCTAGATTTGGGGGGCTTTTGACTTGCAGGATAGGCTTGCCTTCCTAAACTCATCCTGTGATTTCTCCCTCCCTCACTCCCCTTCAGGCAGACTGACCCTTTTGCACTTCCTTAATTAACCAAGCAAGTCTCTAGCCCACAATCTTCAAACAAAGTATATGTTTTACCTGAATTATTCCTCCCTGTACTGTTTACCTGCCTTTGAGTGCTCATTTGGCCCTTAGACCATATTGCTTTTTCACTGAGAGATCTTCCCTGACTTTACTCTGCATTAGCACCATACCATCATCCTTTCTCATTGCATCTTGATTATTTCTTCATAGAATTTAGCGATTGGTTCTATTACATCCATCTGTGTGTATTTGTTTAATGTACTTTCTAGCTCTAATTAGTAGATTTCATGGGAGTAGAAAGAATTTTGCTTTTTTCTCTGTTGAGTACCCTTATTCCATACAATATTTGGCAAATTGTGTTAAGTAATCGTCGGTTGAATGAATGTATTTTCATATGTTCTTGTGAACTTTCTTCCACCATTCCCAATTATGAATACCCATGAAGATGGTGGAGAAAGCTATCACCCTGCAGTGCAAATCCCATCCCTGTGAAGGACAAAGGGAACAGAGGGGGAGTGAGTAGGAAGAGTTTCAATTTTAAGCAGATTTCAGGCAGGCTTATGGCTATCTTGGAGGTATCCCATATCTCTAAGAAATAGATTTTTCTTATTCAATGTATTAATTTAATGAATGACAAAGACTTTCCAAATATTAAATCATCTCTGTTTTGAGGACAGTTTCCTTTTCACAAGAGTATATCATTGTTTTCATACACTATTGGTTTGAGTTTGTTATTAATTTGTTTGGAGTTTTAACACATGCATTCATGAGTGAAGTAGGGTTGCCACATTTCTTCTCTTATTGTCTTTTGGGTTTTGATATCAAAATTATGTTGGCCTCATAGAATGGAATTAGATGTATTGTTTTCTTTTTTCCCCTCTGGAAGAAACTCTAAGATGAAGACAAAGAGTATTTTCTAAGTCTGTTCCAATTTTCCTATGAAACCAACTGGACCAAATGTGTGTGTGCGGGGGGGTGGGGAGGCATGTAAAGATGCAAAATTACTATTTCAGTTTATTTCATAAGTTTAAAACTACTCTGATTTTATAATTATTTTGGGCACAGATTTTGTAAGTTACATTTTGTTTATGTAAAGGTTTTAGATTTGTTACCCACTCTTTGATAATAGGTTTTGTTTCTTTTTTCTGCTCATACTTTTGCATTCTTTTGCATTTTAATACTATTTGTGTCTTGTCTTTTTTTCCTCTTCATCAGACATGCCAGAGATGTTTCTTAGATCTTTTGAAACAAACAAACAAACAAAAACAGTCTTTGGTTTTGATTGTCTCTGTATTGTTCAGTTTTATTTCATAAAGTTTTACTTTTATTATCAGCAGTTCCTTCTTCTTTCTTTGCCTTTATACTCTGTTATTCTTTCTCTTTATTTAGTTGGTCATATAGATCATTAATTTTCAAGGCTATTCCTTTTTCTGAGACAGTACCTTTCTTCCACCCATAAAAAACTGAAAGAAGCTGGAATGGACTATCCAACATATCTCCATTTAATTGACCAGTCTGAACACTGCAATTCCAGACAAATTCTGGAGCATGATAGTGGACAACCACAAATTTAATCAAATAGCAGCACTAATGACAATGGCTATGTATAAGTCTTTTCTAGAACAGCATATAAATAGTTCTCTATCCCTCACAGAACGGAAGAACAGAAACAATTAACATTCACTCAGGATAGAACACAAAGCATATTGATAGTCTGATTCCATGGGTACTTTAGTTATCTCACTCTCTGTCAGAATGAAATCTGAAGTCACCTGGATGGCCTGGGACATTTCACAGAACATCACATTAATCTACTTTCTTGATGGATGGCCTTCGGTTAATAGTAACTAGTGAATGAAAATACTCTGATATATTAGTAGGACACATGTATTCTAGAGAGGAAATTTAGGAACTGCCACAGCAGCCAAGAATTTAGCATGATGGTTGTGTGGATCAAACCTCATGTGGTAAGAATTCAGAGATACAATAACTTTTCCTTTGCTCCAAGTTCTCGCCACATAAAGGTTGTCAGACCTCGTCAGCAAAAGGAAGCAACATTTTCTGTGCAATTGAAGTCACCAGTTTTCAGTGTATAAACCTGAAGAGGGTTGAGGAAGGCACACGCAGCCAGATGACCATCACCACACTCAAGATGTCAACCCTTTCTATCAGGCTAAATTTTTCTTGTGCTTCTTTGTAGTCGGTCCTCTCTCCACCCTCTGGCCTCTGGAAACTGCTTTTTCACTTTCTTTTAGGAGGTTTTTACTCATTTGAGAATTTCATATAAATGGAATTAAGCATTTAGACAATGAGTCTTTTGAGTCCATTTATTTTTTTTTTAAACTTAAGATAATGCCTTGGAGATTCATCCATAATGTTGCATGTGTGTCAGCAATCTGTTGCTTTTTATTACTGTATTCCATGACTCATTTAAAGATATTTGGCTGTTTCCTTTTCCTCAAAAGGAAAGTGATTTGCCCAGATTCACAACAGCCTGACCTAGTTTCAAACTGAAATATCCTGGGTTTTGGAGGTGGGGGTTGTTTGTTTATTTGTTTTTTTTGTTTGTTTGTTTTGTTTTGTTTTGTTTTGCAAACTCAGAGATCTAACACAGGGCCTCACACATTCTAGATAAGTGCTCTGCCATGGAGCAACATGTACAGGAGTTTTTTATTTTATTTTGAGATTAAATAAAATAAAAGTTGCCAGGCTGGCCTTGAACTTGTGCTCCTGCTGCCTCAGCCTCCCGAGTAGTAGGATTACAGGCATGCACCACCACATCTGGCTAAGTCTCCAGATTTTCTAATCTAGAAAATTCCCGCTCCTGTCCCCAATTTTCCTGTGTTGAAAGCTATGGAATTCCCTGAATATGCGCCTCAATTAATTCACATTAGGACTTGTTAAGAACAAGTTAAAGATGAAGGAATTTAATTGTGGCGCTAGGCAGGTCTCAAGTTTAGCAGCAGCTCCAGCCTGAACCAATCCCCCAAATTATGCTGAAACTTCCCTCAATTCTCTATGGGTATAAAGACTAAGAAGTTGAATCTCCAATATTGGTACATATTATAAAAATTGCATGTATAAAAATTATAGATGCTGGCTAAACCAAAAACAAAAAAAATTAAGAGACACAGAATACAAAAAGAGGAAAATAGTTGAACCTATACTTTCCAATACAAAGATTGTGATATTGGTTTGTTTGTTTGTTTTTTAAAATACTCCAGCTTTGTGTATCTATTTCACATTTTTACTTCAGGGGAAATTTTCTATTCAATTGGCAAATTGGAAATTAGTGGAGAAATTGCTTACAACTTGTAATGAAAAGGTTTCTTTGCTTAACTGAAATTAGAACCAGTATAGATCCTGCTTCCAGATTCCCATTTTAGAACCCTTAACTTGGATGTGCATGCTACATGCTTTCTATTTATAAGGCTTATATCCACTTACAGTGTTATGTAGATGTCTGGTGCTATCTTTCCCCATGCAGAGGTGTATCATTGTTCTTTCCTGGACTCCATTCCAATGCACTTCGCATGTTGGCTTCCTGCCAAGGCACAGCATCTCCAAGGAAACCTGGGGCTGGTTGCCATGGACACTCCCTTTACTGATAAGTCACATCACACCTCTCCATTTCTAAACACACCCACAAAGCAAGTCCTTTGAGCAATCAGACAATTCTATTCATTAACATTTCCAAGCCCCCCAAGTTCACATCCCTTCCAAGTACTAAGTATAGCCATGCAAAGGGGTCTTGGAAATATTTGTACAGGTCTAAACCAGCATGGAGTAAAGCTATCCTTCTGTAATTTGTTTTTGTGCCATGGGAAGGAAGTTAGCTTCAACAAATATCAAGCCTGAAGTGGAGCGACTGCTGGACTGCTCGGGAGCGATCAGAGCCACCAGGAGGGGGTGGGGACAACACACAAGATCTGGTCCTCACAGTATCAACTCTGGTTCCCACTTGATTCAGGTCATGCCCCTCTGCTTCCCCTGGTGATTTGCAAGGGTACTGTGATCACCTTCAGGGATCATTCCTCCAAGTGGGATAGAAATTCAACTTGTGGCCTTTTATATCATGAATATTTTGTTTATGATTTAATACTGATTAGAAACAATATGTCACCTTATTACTATCTCATGGATTTTTTTCTCCAAATCTCTTTAGTATGTTAGCATATTTTTCTTAGCATCTCCTGGAGAGCTCTTTGTAGTTGAAAGTAGGTTTTACCCAGAATCTTTTGACCCACTCAGCTTCCTAGCACCTAACATTTTGAGCAATCAGCTTACCTAATGTTTCTTGCTAAATGGAAATTCTACAACAAAACTAAAAGAGGCGGGCTCTTTGTGGTTTAGATGGTTATACAGCCACACCCTTTTGGAGGTCTTTACTCACTACTGTGAGACAAAGAATTCCAGGCAGGGAACTGGTTTTTCTGTCAACATACAAATATGAGGATTTACATATTTAAATGTTTAACATAAACCAATAACATATACAAACATAGAGGAACTGTACACCCCAGATTATTAACATTATTAACATTTGTGTCCTTATTTGTGTCCTTATGTCCAATTGCGGTGAAATTGGAGCATGGATGGAAGATTATTATTCTGTACTTTAAATATATCTGTATTGTTGGAGTTTTTTCCCCCCAATGGGAATGTATCATTTTTGTAGTTAAGTAGGAAAATTATTTTTAAAGAAAATCGATAGTAAATTTTCTTTTTCTCCTTGAGCATACAATTAACTGCTATAAATGTGAAAAAATCAAAAGCATACCAGTGAGGATGATGTGTGTTTTGGCTTGCCAGAAATCACAGGCTAAAGATCACTGTACTTAGAGTAAGAAGGGATGCAACCTGATGCCCCTCCCAAACATTGACAGGAATGACTGAAGTAGTGCTTAAACAGAGGAAAACCTGCACCAGGATTCAAAACCAAGGAAGAATGGCATTTGAATTGGAACATTCATCAAGGGATATATCTGCTAGGGATGCTGTATGTGAAAGACGAACACCATACTTTTTTTTTCCTGAACAAGCAGTGCTTTATGGCAGGCAGTGAGAGGGTGTCCTAGGAGAAAAGGAGTTCACATCCCATCAGATGAAGAGTCTGAATCAGTGGGTATGTATTCCAGGGCCTCTGAAGCAAGGAGCAGAAAACTAGAGGTGTGCAGCTTATGGAGCTGTCTTTACCTAGGGCAGGAAACTGGAAGCAGGGACCTTAGAGAAGAAAGGAGACTGGATAGATAGAGCATGCTTATCTGACTCAGGGTCCAAACAAGCAGAGGAATCATGGAGTCTGATGCTCTTCCTGTGGTCACAGCACTTAGGAGGGGACAAAGGCTTCCACAACCCAGCCTTCCTGCTTAAGATGCGAAAGGATTCCAGGTCTCCAGCTGCATAGTTTAGACTCATATTTCCTCTTCATGTTATTGCTGACTGAATCTGCCAGGGATTTGTCTGCTATTTTATTTGCTGCTTCTTCCTTTTTTTTTTTTTTTTTTAATTTTCAAAGAACTGGTTCTTTTTCTGTCTTCTGATGCCTTAATATTGAATTTGTCAGCACATATTCCTCCCTCCTACTTTCCTTGGGTTTATTTTGAAGTTCTTTTACTAACATTTTGAGGTGAACGCTTACATCATATTTATATTCTTTCCCGTTTAATAATACAAGCGGTAGAGGACTTATGAATTTTATATTGAATAAAACTTTGAGTACATATAATAAGTTTTGATGCAAAATCGTATTTGTCCTTATTGCCAACGTAGTCTATGAGTGCTTGTTTTCCTTTCTTATCCAAGAACAACTTGAGACTAGTTTTAATTTAAAATCAAATAGGATTTCTATTTGACTAATTTTTTAATTTCTTAATTTAATGCTTATGAACGTGTTCTTTTTAAATTCTGATTTTTCAAAATGTATAGATATTGTCTTCCTAATATAATAAATCATCAATTTTTCTTACAAATGTTTAATGGAACTTGAAAAGAAATATATTCTCCATAGAGATAAAAAAATATTGGGTCAGCCACCATGCTGCATACCTGTAATCCCAACAACTTAGGAGGCTGAGATAGGAGGATTGCAAGTTCAAAGCCAGCCTCAACAACTTAGCAAGATACTGTCTCAAAAAAAATTAATTAAGAAAAAGGGACTGGGATGTGGCTCAGTGGGTAAGTGCCCCTGGGTTGAATCCCCAATACCAAAAAACAATTGGTAAGACATTTGTTTGTTATTTGTTTGTTTTACCTCAGTGTCAAAGAGCTGAATTAGTAATATTTCTTTATTCATGACACACCATCATTATTAGTTCCAGCCAGACTCTGTTCTTCAAGCTAATCTACTCTTCTCTTCTTCCAGAGATAATCTAATGCATTTGCAAATGTTCTTTGGAATTTTGAATCTTCATAAAATGTGATGTTGATTTATGTATGTGCATTTTAAATGTGTATAAATCTTACCAAACTGCAGATTTAATTTCATTTGTCAACTTTTCTCACTCAGCATTGCCTTTTAAGATATATCTGTGTGATTCCATGTTTTTTATCCCCAGTACTGTTATCTGCTGCACACTTTAGTATGCTTTCATCACACTTAATATTTTGTTTTGTTTATTTTATATTAGACCCATGTGTTCCAACTGTCCACTCCTACAAACAAATATTATGATAAACTACCTCAGAGGAAACCCTTCCACACCTGTGTTGAGTTTCTTTTGGGTAGGGTATTTCAACCTCAGTATGACTGACATTTTGAGCTGGATACTTCTTAGTCACTAGGGACCATCTTGGACATTGCAGGATGTTTAGCAGCACCCATGACTTCTACCCAATAGAAGCCAGGAACATCCCTACAATGTACAACCAAAAATATCTGCAAACATTGCTAAGTGTTCCTGAAGGAGTAAAGCCATCCTCATAAGATATGAGGTGTTCCCCCAAAACTCATGAGTGAGGCATGGAGAGAATTTCTGGAGATGAAATGATTATGAGAGTCTTAACCTAATCAGTGGATTAATCCACCAACGTGGATTGACTGGGCAATTACTTTAGGCAGGTAGGGTGTGACAGGAGCAGATCTGACACTGGGGGGTGCCCTTGGGTTTATTTTTCTGTCTCTCTGCTCTCTGATTGCCATGCTCTGAGCTGCTTTTCCCTACCATGCCCTTCTACTGTGATGTTCTGCCTCCTGTAGGGTTCAGACCTAGGGAGTTAGCCAACCATGGACTGAACCTCTGAAACCATGAACCCTAAAGAAACTTTTCCTCCTCTGGTTGTTCTTGTCAGGTTTTAGACACAACAACAAAAATGCTGAATGAAACAAGTTGTCTCAGGAATGTACTCAGGAAAGTTAATGACAGATTGTATATCAGTAATTTCACCCTGAGTGATCAACGTGCTCCCACCAGTGGGAAGACTGCTGCTGTTTTCATAATTTAACATCCTTTAATTTTCTTGTTTAGTTTATTTGGTGAGTGTAAAGTGGAATTTCCTACCAGATCCTTGAAAAGGTATGGGGTAGGGGTGGAAGGAGAGAAGACGTTTACTGGGTATAGGGGTACAGTTGATTCGGAAGAATAACATCTAAGGTTTTACAGCACAGTGGATAATTCGTGCTGACAACAATTAATTGTATATTTCAAAATAGCAAATAGAGAGAATTTTGAGTGTTTTCAACACAAAGAAAGGACAAATGTTTGAAATGAATATGTCAATTACCCTGATCATTATACATTGTATACACATGCATGGAAAAGTTACAATGTACCCCCATAATATGTACCCACATAATGTGTGATTGCCAGTGATATCAAACATCTCTTCCCACTAGTTGGCCACTTCAGGTCTCCTTATATAAGTTGTCTTTCCATATTCTTTACCCCTTTTCCTCTTGTGTAGCCTATATTTTCTCTCGATGAGTAAATATATTCTCCTGGTCTTTCAGTCGTTAACTTTATCTGCAGTGTCTTTTATCAGAAAAAAAAATCATAAATTTTGATGTATCATAGCTAAAATTTTGACTTGTAAAGTTTTGTGGTTTGGGAAGTTCAAAAACACCTTCCAAAAGTAAAAAAAAAATAACTTTTATGTATCCATCTAGAGTCAAAGTTTGTATATATTGTATATACAAACTTTGATAGGAATTCAGTGTGATCACCTAGCTTTACGGAGAGCTGGCAGTGCAGGGCTTGCTCAGAGTACATCTGGGACAGAACAGATGTATGTATTGGAGATGTATCCCTCCAATTATCTTCCAGTGAAATCTATACATCAGTCTTGCTGGTACCTCCAGGTACCTTCTGCTCCATGTGGCGTTTCCCCAGGAGCTTCCATAACTTATCCATCCATCCACCTCCCTCTTCTTTTTATGGAGTAAATTAACATATATCAATGTACAAAGACCATCTTGGTCTTATAGTGTAATACTTTTTGTCTTAAGTATTACATAAGTATTACATTTTCATGGTTCTAGTTTAGTTCTTTTGCGTTTATTTGTTTGTCAAATCCTTGTCATATATGTGTGATGTGTATGTATACAAATTCTCAGCTCTTTTGTGTTGGGTGTCTTTCTTATTAACTTATTATTATTATTCTTTTTTTTCCTATAAAAAAGAATTTGTTATTCTATGGGAAGCTCTAGCCCATTTAATGTACCTATATGCCTGAGGTACATTGTTTACAAGCTTCTTATCTTCTTCTTTGCAGAATTTTATTATCTGTTTCTTTGTTGTTTTTAACTTTATTTCCTAAATTTAAAAAAAATGTTTTCTATCTTCTTCTACATTAATGTTTTGGAGGTTCAGTATTTTAGAAATTTTATATCCTTTTTTAGAATAACTAATAATCTAAAATGCTCAAAGCTCATCTTTATCTAACTTATCTATATTTTTGTGTGTCTCCTTTTTTAAAGCAACAATTGTTCATGCCTCTAATTTTCCATGTGCCTCTTCTCTAGTCCACTGTCTGATAATATAACCTGTAGTTTTGAATTTAAACCATTATTTATAAATTATATATCAATTATAATGAGTAGTTTTTCATTTCAAAAATTATTTTCAGAATGTATTTTTTCATCAAGCATCTCAGTCTGCTCTACTGATATTTTATGTATCTGTTTAACTTTCACACACACACACACACACACACACTCAACTGAAGATGAGTTTCAGACCATCTCCTCCTGCTATCTTATGCTAAGTCTTTAGTTTTTTCTTTACATTGCTTATTTCTTTAAGTTATTAACCATTTTATTACTAAAGCCAGGTTCAAGGATGCTCACTGCTCAAAAGCCAATATCCTGAAGTTGAGAGTTGATGGGAAGGACTTGGGTTTATTCAGGCTGGCATCTTGAATATAGAGGGACATCATCCTCAAAACTCCATGTAGAGGGAACTCAGGGGTGAAAAGGGCTTTCACAGGGAGGGGAAGAAGTAAAAGTACCAAGACAGAAAGGTTATCTGCTGAGCAGGGTCTTTGACATCCAAGGAGTTTGTCTTCTTCTTCTTCTTCTTCTTTTTTTTTTTTTAATATTCAAGATCACAATGGACCTCAACCTGCTGGGACTACTTCCTGTGGTTCTTTTTAGACACATACATTGCTTTTATTTAAGGTGAACCTCACAGCAATTTACATGTTTGTGATAGTTGATGCACAGGATTAAAAGAACAAGGAGGACTTCTTTTACACATTTTGATGTTATCTGAAGGTTATCAGAGGTTCTGGCTTCTGCAAATCTAAAGTTGCCATGTAAGCCATTTATGTGGGGTTTCTCTAAGAATTTAGAATGCTTGGCAAAAAGGTGGGAACATATTCATTGCAAAAAGATCAGGGAGGTAGAACAACCTTGTAGAAGGGCAAAAGGAGGGGGAAGCAAAACTCTGCCAAGGACAACTCCCAAAGGATCAGTCACTGTTATAAATATTGTCTGTCTCTTCCCTAACCATATCCCATCCTCACCCTGATTCTTGTACTCTTAATTTTTGCTCCCTCCTCATAGATTTTGTCTGTATTAATCAGTTCTCCAGAGGAATAGAATCAATAAGATGTGTGTATGGACAGAAAGATTTATTTTAGGAAATTGGTTCATGCAATTATGGAGTCTAGCAAGCCCAGAATCTGCAGAGCAGACAGGCAGGCTGGAGACCCAAGTAGAGTCAATGCTGTGGCTCCAGTTTAAAGGAATTCTGCTAATAGAGCTTCTTTTTTGCTTGGAGGAGGTCAGTTTTTTTTTTAATTAAACTGATTAGATGAGACCCGCCCACATAAGAAAGGGCAATCTGCTTCATACAAATTCCACCAATTTAAATGTGAATCTCATCCAGCAAGTCCATCACAGAAATGTCCAGAGAAATACTTGATTAAATATCTGGGCACTGGCTCAGCCAGGTTGACACATAGAATTTACTAGCACAATGTATGATCCCAGGGACTATTTAGACAAAAACACGTGAATGCCATGTTTAACTCTTGCATATTAGAAAATGTTTCTAGGTGCCATCATGGTTGAAAGATGATATTCATGGGAAATTATACCTGGAACACAACCTTTTTCCCACAAAATTGGTAGTTATTTCTCTATTGATGCTTTGTCAAAAATAATCTATAATTAGCATGTGTTCAATAAATATTAAAATATTTCCTCTTGAGAAAAAATTCTGACATTTGTGTTGACAAGTAGATGTGGAAGAAGACATAGTTAAATAAACTTTTTTAATCAGTGTAAATGAGGGGAGATTTGGCAACTAAAACATTGAAATACAAATCTCTAAAAATTAAAGAAACAGTGGCTCAAGGACAAACATGCAGATCATTGAAACAGATTTATTGCAAAGATACCATTATAAATAATGTTGATAAAATAGAAAACACTTAACATACGGAAGTTTGAGAACTTACCTATGATGCAAAGAAAACTTGTTTTGGTTATCAAATTCTAAATAAAAGTATATTTTTGATTGATTTATAATGTTTGAAAAGTTAATTGAATGTTAAATAAACTAGAAATAGATATAATTGCATAATATATAAATTTGCAATGAAGGTAGCCTAACTCTGACAACTCTGTCTATTGACCTTGACTATGTACAAAATGATGTTTCAGGCACAAGGAGCATAATGGTAAGCAAGACAGTTTGTGATCCCTGCCCTGGCAGAACTTGCACCTATTATATATCATTAAAATCTCTAAGGATACCCAAACAGGAAAAAAAAAACCACATGATATATTAAAATACTCGGTGGTTTAGACACGCAGAGGAAGGGATGAGTGACTGATGTGAGTAATCAAGTAAATTATGACCACGAAATAGATTTACTGTAAGAAACAGGAAAAATGGAAACTTATTTTCAGTTTCAGTGAAATTCAAAAGTGCATGCATGAAAAGATCTGAAGTGAAAAAATTGTAGATTTCAAATAAGAAATAAAATATAAACAGCGAATTGAATAAGTGCAAAAAAAAAACCCTGAAATAATTAGAAAAACATTTTCAAGAAATACACCCAGAGCCCAAACGAGAAAGACAAAAAATATATATGCAAAGGAAAACTAGACAAGCTGTAGGGGACAACTGCAGGAGACTCAATGTGGCCATGACACTAAGAATTCAGCAGCCTCCTTGTCAGTTTCTGCTTCCCTCCATGACTCTGTCCTTATTCCTTCGAAAAGAAGAGATGAGATGACTTTGACCCAGTTCCCAGAGCTGACCCAGCACTTGACATCATCCCATCTCTTTAATTATCCCCATAGCTCTTGCCTCCTTTCCCAAGTTTCAAACCACCAAAAAGCTTCAAATCTGCTTGCTCCTCAAGTTTAGTTTCATTTGAACTTATTTGGAACGAGCCCATCAAAAATATAATAGGAGTTCCAAGAGAAGAAAACGGAGCAGATGGAGAAGAAATGATAAAAGAAGTTAAAAAAAAATGTTTCTCTAAAATTCAGAAAGTCTTCTAAAGTTAAGGACTAGTAGCAGAGAAGCCTTTTTAGTGTGTGTGTGAGGTCAGTGTTAAGATATCTTCTAACATTTAAGGGCTGAAGCATTGTTCCCTCCATGAACAATCACTCAGGAAATAGCTTAACCTAATAGGCAAGCAAAAATTATAAACTCAGATATGTGTACTGAAAGCAATGGTGACAGATTATATGTGTTTAAACATTTATTGTTGATGTGATATGAGATTTAATATAATTATTCACATGTTAAAAATAGTATTACTGGTTATGAGATTCTCCAGGGAAACAGAACCAGTAAGATAAACATGTATGTACGTATGTACATAGAGAGTTTGAAGAATGTGTTCACGTGGTGATGAGGATCAGCAAGTCTGAGACCCACAGGACAAAGCAACAGGCTGGAAACACAGGCAAGACTAATTGCTATACTCTTGAGCCAGAATTTCTTATTTTCTGGGAAACTGTACTTTTTGCTCTTAAGGTACTCAGTTGACTGAATGAGGCCCACCCCCATTACTAACAGTGATCTTACTTAAAATCAACCCCTCATGGATGTTAACCACATCTATGGAGCACCTGCATCTATGGAGCACTCAGGCTAGTGCTTGACTAAATGATGGGGTGCTCTAGTCTAGCCAATTCTAAACCCTAGAACAGCCATCAACACTAGCAGTAGCATTTACTGAGTGCTGCCTAGGTATCCCAGAGTGTTCAAAGCTCACACCTTAGCTCCTCATCACAGACACCTTCTAAGGAAGTCACTCACATTGTTCCCATTTTAAAGAAAGGAAAACTAAGGCACAGAGAAATTATGTAGCTGACACAGAGTTGTGCAGTTAGAAAGACAGAACTGGGTTATGAACCTGAGAGTCAGTCTGCTGAGCCTTCTCAATTAACCACTGTCCTGCATTGTCAAGAGTAGCCTAGTCCTAAATTCGCAGATTAAACATACAGAAAAGACACTGGAAGGGAGCTGAGATTGTGGCTGGGGCTGGGGTTGTGGCTCAGGGGTAGAACGCTCCCCTTGCACAAGCGAGACCCTGGATTCAATCCTCAGCACCACATAAAAATATATGAATAAAATAAAGGTATTGTGTCCAACTACAACTAAAAAATAAATATTTCTTTTAAAAAAAAGATACTGGAAGGCTGGGAAAGATAAGACCTGATTAGTGTCTTGCAAAAATCTTGAAGTTAGTAGAAACATGCACTTCATTTTATTGCTTTAATGTTAAAAATGAAACATTAGCCACTAACAGAAGATATAATCCAGCCATTAATACACTAGAAGAAAAATATAGACATATATAAGATAAAACAGAATAAAATCAGGGAGACCAAACATGTTATTAATCACAATAAAGTGGATGAGTTTAGTTTCTCTTTTATAAATTGAAGACTTTGGAGGAAAACAAGTAAAATGTGAATATACTTTACTATTTTAATATATATTTATTTTTATGTTATTTTGTACACATATGACTACATTATTCATCACACAATATGATAGTTTTAACAATAAAATAATATAGTATGCATTATATATATTAACAATGCCAGACATGCAAGAAAGACCTAGAGATATAGTGAGGTGCTTTATTTCTCTCCTCACATTCTTTGACAATCAAGAAGGACAAATTTAAAATAAAAGATTTGCATAATGTAAACATCTAAACAAATTTAAATGTTAGTGATATATATATATATACACACACACGCGCGCGTGTGAGTGCACACACACACACACACAGAAAGCCTGTATATACAGAGAGAAAGAGAAAGAGAGAAATGTTTCTCATTACATGAGAAAGCATTAGTGTTGTATAAAGATGTTATAAATCAGTAAGAAAAAAACACAGATCTCTAATTTAAAATGATTAAGAAGCTAATGGGATGAGAAATACAAATAAATAATACAAAGATACAGACTATTCAGTCTATTAATAACAGAAATTCATTTTATCAGAAATTAAATATAATTTTAGCACACAAATTAGTAAATCTCTTAAAATATAAGATGATTCATTGCATCCAGGGGTGTGATGAAACAAAGATTCTTTTGAACTTACTTTGAGATTTCAAATTATCTATATTTCCTGGAGGCCTATCTTATATGAAGAGACTCAAAAATGTTCATGTTCTCTAAGCCAATATTTTTATGCTCTCAGATTGTCTCCAAAGAAGTAAAATTCACACACACACACACACACACCACACACACACACAGTACCCATGTGTATATGCATACACACATGTATAACATGTATAAAGATGTTCAAACAAACATTTGTATGAATAACACTAACACTTTCATCCACAGAATAAATTCATGGAAAATATCAAAGTTCTGTTTCTGAAGATATTTAATAAAAAAAAATGTGAAGAAACAAGAAAGCTCTAGCAATGTATTTTGCAATATGTGAACATTTTGGGCTGGGGATATAGCTCAGTTGGTAGACTGCTTACTTCACATGCACAAGGCCCTGGGAACCACAAAAGACAAAAGAATCACAACAGCATGTGAATGTCTTGTGAAAATCTGTGGTATATATAATATACAAGCTTTTACAAGTTTTAAAATAGGTAGAGTTTTATGTGCACTGAAAACAGCACATTTGACTATTCACAGTGATCAGCCATGAATGATGGGACTAAGGATGAGTCTTCTTTTCTTCTTAACTGCTTAAATCATCTCCAGTGGACATTTTCTACTCTAATAATTATTACAAAATGTTATTTTTAAAAGTGAGT
Organism: Urocitellus parryii; assembly: GCF_045843805.1. Lineage (NCBI taxonomy): Eukaryota > Metazoa > Chordata > Mammalia > Rodentia > Sciuridae > Urocitellus > Urocitellus parryii. The sequence goes on from NC_135536.1 coordinate 129,817,738, forward strand.
CATCTGGTTTGATAGCATCTCTGACAGATGGCATGCCAGCCTGAACATGTCCAGTGTGTAGGGGTCTCAACATTTCCCAGATCAACCATTCCACCATGTGACAATTATAATGATTAGAAAATGTCTCTTCTATTGAGCCAAAATCTGTCTCCCTGTTAATTCTATCTGTTGGTCAGAAGTGCATCTTTTCTTCCATATGGCGAGTTCTCGGCTATTTGAAGAAAGCTGTCATGTCAGCTCTATTTTTCCTGGTTAAATTTTCTTAGCTTCTTCAATAATCCTCAAAATGGATAACAACTAGCTCATTGGCTCTGGAGTTAGATAAGAACATGAATTAGTGTGAATATACTATGTATACAACCATAGATATGAAAAATTGTGCTCTATATGTATAATAAGAATTATAATGCATTCCACTGTTATATATAAATTTTTAAAAAAGCTTGATTACTGGAGTTAATTCTGCTACGCTAAAGAAGAAGACACCATCTTCCTGTGGTTATTTCTCCAACCCCCAGCCTGGTCTTCATAACAACCATTCATCAGAGACAATAGGATGTAGCAGAGTTCTTAATCTTGCTTTGTCCCTTCTCCCCTCCACAGCCAGATCTCACTTTCCTCCCCATCATCACGATGAAATGCCATTCCTTTGTCTTGTTCAAGGCTGAATTGGGTGGTGTCTACTGGTACAATAGTAAATTCACAAGTAAATGATACAGAAAACTGCCTATGAAATCAGATTCTATAAAGTGGAATAGAAATTTGTACATTTGAAAGAAACCCTATAGTCTGCCAAAAGCAAGTGTATGCTATTCATGAGTAGAAGCAAATCTAGAAGAAAAAATTAGACAGTGATAGGAGGATCTGAAGTTTCAGAAATTTGCAATAAATGATGTTTCTGCAATTATTAAAATTGGTTTCTCAATCATATGTTCGCAACTTCTGCTGTGCCCTGTAAAATTATCACTAAGTGGTCCCTTGAAAAACTGTCTATAGGCATTTACTCTAAGATCTCAGTTGAAGCAATAGAATTCCCATCCTAAATTAGTGAGGGATATTTCATGCCTTCAATTTTTCTTATTTCTCTTAAAAAATGAGTGTCACATCAAAGAGATTAAATGGATTATTTTGAATATGTTTTTTTATGATAAGGGTCTTAGTGATCCCAGGGATAAAAAGGAAAAAACATCCACACAGCTGGCTACCTGCTGTTAGAAAAATCTCAAGCCTGGTAATCATAGAAGTTTCAAAAGTATCTCCTGAGGTTTGCATCTCTTTTTATCTTTCCACCTTTCATAAGTCCTTCTAGTTAGAGAAAGTGGCAGCATACATCTTTGAGGACAAGAAGCAAGACAGATAATAATAATAATAATAATAATAATAATTTTAATAAAATTGTTTGCAAGAACAGAAACTCCATTTCAACAGAGCACGGTATTCTCAGTTGTTTTCTGTCTGTAGGTGTTAGGGTCTGAATGTTTATTTCCCCCCAGCCAAATTCAAATATTGAAATCTTAACTCCCAATGTGATAGTATTGGAGACTTTGGGAGATGTATTATTTCATAAGTGTGGAGTTCCTGTGAATGTGATTGGGCCCTTAGAAATCCTAGAACATTTCCGCACCTTTTCCGTCACATGAATATTCAACAAGAAGAGGGCTGACAATGAACCAGAGAATGGACCCTCACTAGACAAATCTGTCAGCACCTTGACCTTGGACTTCTCAGCATCCAAAACTGTAAGAAATGTTTGCTGTTTAAGCTACTCAATCTAAACACTTCAAACAGACTAAGACCACAGGGGTAATGGCATGCATAAGCCAGGGTTGCAGCAGGACCAGAGAACTCCATGTGAATAATGACAGATGGTGGATAGAGAACCAAAGGGGAATGTTTCAGCATCCAGAAGTTAACAAGAGTGGGAGGCTGTTATCTAAGAGTTTGGAATTTGGTTGACTTTGGATAATGTTACCAGAGTCCATTAGGAGCCAGAGCAGAGTTGGAAGAACCCCAGCAGGATCTGTAGTCACTAAGGACGCAGCCACTCTTTGCATCTCTGTGCCTGACAAGGGAGAAAATGGGAAAGGGATACTATGATGTTTCTCTGTTAGCTTTTCTATCTCTTTAAGGTGCCTCTGTTAGTTGAGTCCAGCTCAGGAAGGAATCTGACTTAGCTAATCTAGGAGGGTCCGGGTGAGACAGTCTATCATGGTCAGTCTTTGAGTCAAGAGCAAGGGAATATATGGCTCCCAGCATGGGTGGGAGTGGCTAGGAGGTCAAATAGGTAATAATCAGCTCAGTGTGTTCTTTGCAGAGATGCAGGGAAGAGGTAAAAAGTTTCTATAGGGCTTTGCTTGACCTTGTTAGAAAATGATAGTTCCCTGCACAAATCTAATTTGAGTGCCTACCAAGAGCTTTGTATCCTCAGTTGTGTGCAGGGCAAATGGAGTTTAACAATGACTGTAGTCATCATCATTGCCCCTGAGGTGCCTAAAGCTTACTGTCCAGGAGGCAACATGATTCTGGAAAGCCTGGTACTTAACACCTATCAGGAGCAAGAAAGTATGGGCTTCTCTTCTGCCAACTGGAGAGGAGAAAAGCTCTCTTGGGCCATGCCTCATGAGTTAGCATTTGCCATGGTCACATTATCTATAGAGACAAAGGTCTTGCAGGTTTTTCTTATCCCCAAGGACAGAGTTCATGTTTTCCATCTTGGCCACTTCCATGAGAAAAGGGAGAAACAGGCATTCCTTGGGTTAGACACAATGAAGGTAGATGCCCATGTTCAGAAACTCCATCTGTGTTGTGGGTAGCTCAAGTAATGATGTGAGTTACTACTTGCAATGTGTCCAACCCCAAGATGACACAGGTCCTGGTGTTAAAATGACTTTCTGTTTCCTGTTGTCTTCATAAGTTTAATGATAATCATGGCCCAAGTCAAGCCATCTTCTAAAGGGGCTCCCTGTTTTATCTCTGAAGGAAGATAGACCAGCAGTGGGACATTATATTCATATCTTTCTCAGTCAGATATGTGGCTGACTTATTGAAGAGCTCCTCCAGAAAGAATTGCACCTGAAGCTTTTTAAGTGCTTATCAGATATGGAATAAAAACCCATGGTTCCTCTCGCCAGTGACTGTTTGCCAGGCAATGCTTCCAGTGCTCAGAGCCGGCCCCCTCTGCCCAAGCCCTCCCACTGGCCTTCACTAGGCATTTCTTTCTCTTTTTTTCTACTTTTATCATTTTATTTATTTATTTATTTGTTTTTAATTGATTTTATTTTTTAACTACATGACAGTGGAATGCATTATAATTCTTATTACACATATACAGCACAATTTTTCATATCTCTGTATTTAAAGTATGTTCACACCAATTAGTGTCTTCATACATGTACTTTGGATAATGATGTCCATCATATTCCAATGCCCTTCAGTGGATGAATGGATTTTTAAAAAATGTGGCATATATACACAATAGAATATCACTCAGCAGTAAGACAGAATAAAATCATGTCATTTGCAGGTAAATGGATGGAGTTGGAGAAAATAATGCTAAGTGAAGTTAGCCAATCCCCCCAAAAAACAAATGCTGAATGTTTTCTCTGATATAAGGTAATTGACTGGGCTGGGGATGTGGCTCAAACGGTAGCGCGCTCACTTGGCGTGTGTGCGGCCCAGGTTCGATCCTCAGCACCACATACAAACAAAGATGTTGTGTCCGCCAATAACTAAAAAATAAATATTAAAATATTCTCTCTCTCTCTCTCTCTCTAAAAAAAAAAAGGTAATTGACTCATAGTGGGGTAGGGAGGGGGAGCATAGGAAAAATAGGCATTTCTTATTGTGCACCCTGTTCTGTAATCTCTTGGCTTGCCTTTGATTAAAAGTATTGTGGTTAATGATTTTCCTTGGAATCTCTGTCGTGATCAATATCTGTGTAATGTGGACCCAAGAGTTCACCAACCCTTCACTCTATTTTTTTTGTCAATTCACTTACAGTTCAAATCAGCTATTTTTACCTTCTAACTTGATTTGTCTCAAATTTGTCCTGATATTTCGCTTTTTCTTTTACTTTTACTTCTGAGCATTTATCCTTGTTTCTAAAAAAATAGTATTAGACTTTGTAATTAGAATTTGTAATTCTATGTCACTACTACATCCTAGTTCCTTATCCATTCTTATTCTATTTTTTTAAGTTTCACTAACATTTTTCATCTAACAAACTGTTTGTGATCTATGTCTCAGTTGCATCTTTCTCTCATTTATTTATTGATTTACAATTGCATTCATTTATTATTATTATTATTATTAGTAGTAGTGGTGGTGGTTGTAGTAGTAGTTTAGGTAGTTGTGCTGGGAGTGGAACCCAGGGCCTGGCATATGCTAGGAAGTGCTCTGACACTGAGCAATACCTCCAACCCACTCTCTTTTCTTATCTCTCTTAAATTATACTCAGCTCTAAACTGTAAGTTTGTAGCTTTCCTCATTATTACATTTGTCTAACAAGCTGCTACATCACTTTGTTACATTGCCCACATTTGAACAGCAGCTGCCACCACTCAAGTTCCAGTCATTACTGCAATTGTGTCTCAGCATAAGATTTGTTTTCCTCCTTTGCTAACATTTTCTGTACTCAGAGGGTATGTACCACACAGTACATTTCTAGCAAAAGGTGATTTCTTAAGTTGAGAAGAAAACTCAGACTTGCATTTAGCATTATCTCTTTTTTTTTCTTTTTTTATTTTTTATTGGTTGTTCACAACATTACAAAGCTCTTGACGTATCATATTTCATACATTAGATTGAAGTGGGTTATGAACTCCCAATTTTACCCCAAATGCAGATTGCAGAATCACGTGGGTTACACATCCACAATTTTACATAATGCCCAATTAGTAATTGTTGTATTCTGCTACCTTTCCTATCCCCTACTATCCCCCCTCCCCTCCCCTCCCATCTTCTCTCTCTACCCCATCTACTGTAATTCATTTCTCTCCTTGTTTATTTTCCCATTCCCCTCACAACCTCTTATATGTAATTTTGTATAGCAATGAGGGTCAGAAATTATAGTTCCTGTCTCTGACCCTGCTCTTAGCAGTACAGCCAATCTGGGTTGGTTTTCCTCTGACAGAAGATTCAGGGAGAGAGAACCATTGGAGAAGACAAATGGCTTTTCATCTCCTCATGGGCACTTTACCAAGACTTTCTTGCTTTGTTTTTTTGATCCACTGTCTGTGTTTTTCGAACTTCCCCTTTCCTCTTCCAATCTGTCAGTATTAAAATGAATTTTCTTATTTCTAAATCTTCGGTTATCACAGCAACAACTCAAACATAGCAGTAGCTCCTCTTCTCAAAGATTTAAGCCCACCTGCCTTTCCTGGCATAGATAGATCTAATCTAAAGATCTTTTTCACTGTCCAAACAGAGATGGGTTTTGTGAAGCTGTCGCCTTTGTGTATTTGGGATGAACACAAACATACAGTGAGGAAGACTGTGGCCCTGGCATATTACCATCCAATCTCTAGGGAAATACAGACAGAAATAGGTTCCAATTCACCGCCCTCCAGCCTGCCACGGGAAGCCTGTCTCTGTGTGATCTCTCAAAGGAGTGAGTCTGACAGTATCAGGCTCCAGCCCTGTGCCTTTCTATCTCTGGGCTGACTGGCTGTGAGGCATCTGTGTCTCTAGACATCAAGTCTGGTTTGGCATCTGAGTTTAGGTAGTCTTCCCAGTGAGATTTGCTGTGCACTTTGTGCATGAGAATGGCACACTCAGTGGGAAAGAGACGAGTACCGAGTATCCCCTTACAGGTAGCGAGAATGCCAGCAGGGAGGTGCATCAGTGTCTCACCTGTCAGGTGTAGCTTCATAAATGGTGTTTTCTGGGGTAGAGATAAGTTCTTCATATTTTCCCCAGAATTTTTAAAGACAGAGTCTGTACACATAACTTATTGAACCACACAGAGTAGCCTACACAGAAAGACCAAGCCAGGTGTACAATATTCTTTGTTTTTCTCTAGTAATTAATCTCTATTCAATTATTTCTGCTCTCAAGCCCTCCACATTACTGATACCAGAAGAGTGGATCTGCCAACTCAAGGTTAACCGAGTCACCTCCAGCTTGAGATCCGATCTCTTTGGTAATCATTCTGTCATTTGAAACATCCTTCTTAGAATTCAGCTTCTCGGTCAACTTCCTTTCTTCCTGAGGCTGACTTAAGTTCTGGGGTTGAGGGTGAGGAAGGAGAAAGAATCTGGATACCACAGTCATTGGGTATCTGGTCCTCAATCCTCCCTTCTAGCAGACTCCATCCAGGGTCACTCATCTGAGGTACTCTGTACTGCACTGTGTTAGCATATGCTCTTGTTGCTGTTGATGCTGTTTTCAATAGAGTTTATATTTTAGGTCATTTGTAAATTCACAAGAAAATTGAGCAGAACGTTCAGAGTGTTCCCATATAACCCCTGCACACAACCCCTGCGCAGTCTCCACCATGGTCAATATCTGACACCACAGTAGCACATTAGTCAGTATGCCCATATTGATACATCGCAAATCACCCAAAGTCCATAAGTTATACTAGGGTTCATTCTTTTTTTTAAATTTAATTCAATTTTTTTATTAACTACACATGACATTACAATGATCTTGGTAATTCATATATTTGTATCATTGGGGTATAATTTCTCTAGGGTTCATTCTTTTTTTTTTTTTTTAAAGAGAGTGAGAGAGGAGAGAGAGAGAGAAATTTTAATATTTATTTTCTAGTTCTCGGCAGACACAACATCTTTGTTGGTATGTGGTGCTAAGGATCGAACCCGGGCCGCACGCATGCCAGGCGAGCGCGCTACAGCTTGAGCCACATCCCCAGCCCTAGGGTTCATTCTTGACATTTTATATTCTCTGGGTTTTGATAAATGTATCATGACATTTACCCACCTTTATAACATCATACACAATACTTTCATTGCCCTGAAATTCCACTCTGTTCCATTAATTCATCCTTTCTTTCCCTTAAAACTCTGGCAACCATGGATCTTTTTACTGTCTCCATAGTTTTGCTTTTTCCAGAATTTTATATAGTTGGAATCATACAGTATAAATCCTTTTCTAATTGTCTTCTTTCGCATATGAATTTAAGATTTTCCATGTTTTTTCATGGCTTGATAGGTCATTTATTCATATTGCTAAGCAATATTCCATTTTTTGGATGTACCATGATTTATCCATTTACCATACTGAAGGACACGTTATTGCTTCCAACCATATAAAGGTTTTCATGTGGGTATAAGGTTTCAACTCTTTTGTGTGCATACCAAGAAGTACAATTCATGGGTCATATGCTAAGAGTTTGTTTTGTTACACTGACTTTTTTTTTAAAAAAAGGAAAAAAACTTATTTATTGATTTAACAAACAAATGACTCATTCAGTGAATGATTACAAATAGTCCCAAATCATATACACATTTTTGAACTTAAGGGCAAATACTTAGTTTTAAACCTAACTCAGTATGATTTTTATGTTACTTGTACTAAGAAATACTTTATATCCCATATAAGTTGAGTGGCAAAGATATTACTAGAATTACTGAACAATGAAAATTTAATTATACATAAAATTAAGATTCATCTTGACATGATTATAAAAGCACAGAATATAATTTGCTCTAATTCAGTCCCCAAAACTTCCCCTTTCTTTCTCCTCCTCCTTGTCCAATTACCTTCCCTCTATGATCTTTCTGTTATTTGATTTTAGATTTGTTTTCTTGTTAGTGTCTAAGATTCACTGTGGTGTACTCATATATGTCATAGGAAAGTTAGATCAGATTAACTCCACTGTCAAAATGACTTTCAGAGTGCAATGAAGAAGAGTCCCCAGCATTTCGTGTTTTCAGCATTCTGGATTTTGACCATTGTGAATAGATGTGTAGTAGCATCTCACCATTGTTTTAATTTGCAATCCCTAATGACTTGGGGCACTGGGCATCTTTCATATGTTTATTTAACCATCTCTATATATTCTTTGGTAAGATATGTGTTTAAGTCTTTTCCTTTTTAAATCAGGTTGTTCATCTCTTTTTGTTGTTGTTGAGTTCTTATAAGAAACTGTCAAACTGACTTTTAAAAAAAACCTTATTTATTGATTTAACAAACAAATGAATCATTCCGTGAATGATTACAAGTAATTCCAAATCATACACAAATTTTTGAACTTAAGGGCAAATACTCAGTTTTAAACCTAACTCAATATGATTTTTATGTATTTTGTATTTTTGAATACTAGTGTTTTATAAGGTAATGTCTTTTGAAAATATTATTTTCCAGTCTGTGGCTTGTCTTTGCATTCTCTTGACATTGTCTTTCACAGAGCAGAGGTTTTGTAATTTTAATGAAGTTAAGCTTATTAATTCTTTCTGTCATGGATTTTTGCCTTTGGTGTCCTATCTACAAAGTCATTACCAGACCCAAGGTCATTTACTTGTTCTCCTCTGTAATCTTTTAGTTGTAGAGCTCTGTGTTTTACATTTAGGTATATGATCCATTTTGAGTTTTTTTTTTTTTTTTTTTTTTTATCAAGGGTTTAAGGTCCGTGTCTAGATTTAGTTTTGCACAGGTGTATGTCCCATTGTCCTAGCACCATTTATTGAAAACACTATCTTTTCTCTTTGGTATACCTTTGTTTCTCTGTCAAAGATCAGTTGATTAAATTTATGTGGATCTACTTTTTGAGCTCTGTTATGTTCCACTGATCTATTTTTCTACAACATTCACTTTTGATGTGCGCTATTCTCCTACAGCCTCTGACAGGTAGCTTCACACAGTCTCCCTGTCTAAGCATGGCCTCCATGGGTGCTCTGTGTCAGTCCGGAGAGAGCAGGATGTTGGAGGCACCTCTGCCCCACTGTTATGAGCAGCTTATTATCAATGCTGCTCTGTCCTTTTAGCTTTATGAGGGAAGCTGGGCCTTAATAGCGGGCTCACAGATGTTCCTCCAAGAAACCAGGCACACATCACCTCTGCTTTCAAGTTCTCCCTGCAACTCTAGTAATTGATTGCCAACTCCTCTGTGAGGCAATATGTCCTTCTCCTAGTAGATTGTTGAATTTTATTTCTTTGGGGGGCAAGAATTAAATCTCTTTGAATTTTCTTTCTATTGTTTATATATACATATATATTTTTTTTCATGCCTTCCTCCTTCAGAACCCTTGGTCTATTCAGTCTCAAAAGACTTTCTTTCTCTCTCAAAAACAAATAATCAAACACAACAGAAACTGGCTCAAAGACTATTATTTATGGAATTAACAAATGCATTCAGCAATTCCATTAGTGTCTACTGTTGTTATTCTGGGGTCTAGCTCAATGCTTCTACTCTGTGACCAGTTCATCTAGTAAGTCATGTTGGTTTCCTGACTAGTGGGAAAAAGAAAATGGTATTAACAATTATAAGAAAAAACCCTCAAAATATTATGAGTACACACATAGACAAACATGGATTTCAAGCAGAAAACAGTCTTGAAGAGTAAAAGAAATGGAATACTGTCTACACACTGATATATCTCTCATTAACCCCTAATTGAGGGACCTTTCTGAAGAGTGAAGACTGTGAAAAGGCAGAATTTTCTACATTTGTTTGTATCACTAAATAGTAGTTTAACTAACTACATAGAAGTTCTTATTTCAATTTATCAGTTGTTAAGTTTAATATCTAGCAAAATATTCATTAAATATTTAATGGCTATTACTAAATGGTAGGGCAATTTGTTATTTGAATTTTCCTTTCATATGAGTATTTTCCAAAATTTTTAATGGACATGAAATTCTTAATCAGATTTTCTTCTAAGTTTTAAATATGTAAAATGTAATGGTTGTGAGAAGGTCTCAATGTCCTTACCTGTCATATTGGCAAATATTCCACTCTTTGATGTCCCAAAGCACCTGCCAAAAGCAAACAAAATCCTATCTAAGTGAAAATCATATCAGCGTAGACCTCAAATATTTTCTAGAGATAATTTTACAGATGCAGTATTCAGCATAAAATTAAAGATAATCAGGAGTACAAAAGCATTCAGCATAAATGCGTCCTGCAGAGGGACACCATGAAAGACCTGCATCTACTCCAGATATTAGCATTACCAGACACAGCCTATAACATAACCATGTTTACCATGAATAAAGGAGATTAAAGCCACACTTGAAATTTTCTGCAGGGATAGAAAACAAATACTAACCAGAAGCATTTTCTTCAAGACTAATTGCTGAGAAATTTTCAGAAGTAATGATAAACATTAATTTGTGCATTCAAGAAACCAAGCAAATCTCAAGTAGGAGAAGTAAAAAGGAAATGTAAGTCCCAAACAGGATACGCAAAGACAGACTGTTTTCAAAGCTCCAAAAATTAGACTGACAATCTGCTTCTCAGCTATAAAAATGGAAACCAGTGTCCTTTTGAGAGGAAACAAATAATGGAAAGGTAAATGTAGTGGTCAAGGAAAAAGTAACTGCTGATTCTAAATATATACCCAAGGGAACACATCCTTCAAGAATGAGGATAAAGTAGTTAAAATTTAAGACTGTATATTTGAGACCATTTTTCCATCTACAGATCTACAGTATAAGAAAGTCTAAAAACTATAGTTATGATGAAAGAAGATGCTCTCAGGTGGAAAGAATGCCTGAGATGCAAAAACAAAGGAGCTTAGAGCTATAGTAATAAAACAGCATGGTACTGGCACCAAATCACACATAAAGACCAATGGAGTAGAATAGAAGACAGAGACAAACCCACAAAAATACAGTTATCTGACACTAGCCAAAAGTGCCAAATAGGTACGTTGGGGGAAAGAGAGCCTTTCTAACAAACGGTGCTGAAAAAAACTGGAAATCCATATCCATATCCATATCATCTCTCACCCTGCACAAAAGTCAACTTAAAGTGGATCAAAGACCAAGAAATTAGACCAGAAATATTGCCATTCCTAGAAGAAAATGAAGGCCCAACACTCCAACAGGTCAGCACAGGAGTTTCCTTAATAAGACTCCCAAAGCATGAGAAATAAAATTAAAAATCAATAAGAGGGAGGGTTCAAATAAAAATGCTTTTGCAAAGCAAACAAGAACATGAAGAGAGAGCCTACAGAACAGGAGATCTTTGCCACCCGATCCTCAGGTAAGGCATTGATATCCAGAATATACAAATAACTCACAAAACTTAACACCAAAACCCCCAAATAACCCAATTAATAAATGGGCAAAAGAACTAAATAGAGATTTCTTAAAAGAAGAAATACAAATTTTCATAAAACAAATTTATGAAAACATATTCAACATCTCTAGCTATTAGGGAAATGCAAATCAAAACAGCACTAAAGTTCCATCTCACTCCAGCCAGAATGGCAATCATCAAGAATACAAATAATAATAAGCATTGGCAAGGTTGTGGGGGAAAGGAACACTCTTACATTGTTGGGAATGCAAATTAATACAACAACTATGGAAAGCAGTATGGGGATTCCTCAAAAAACTAGAAATGGAGCTACCATATAACCCAAGTATCCCACTCCTTAGCACTTATATAAAAGATTTAAAATCAGCATTCTATAGCAATGCAGCCACATCAATGATTATAAGCTTAATTCACAATAGTTAAATTATGGAACCAACCTAGATGCCCTTCAACAAATGAATGGATTTAAAAAAATGTGTATACACACACACACACACACACACACACACACACAATGGACTATTACTCAGCTGCAAAGAAGAATGAAATTATAGCATTTGTTGGTAAATGGATGGAACTGGAAACTATTGGGCTAAGTGAAATAAGCCGGACCCAAAAAGTCACAAGTTGAATGTTTTCTCTGATATGTGGAAGATAGCCCACATAATCAGAGGAAAAAATATTAAAATAATGAAACATATTCATAGCTTCCACATTATCAGAGGAAAAACATAATGTAACATATTCAATCCCAAAGAGAATCACAAAATAAATTAAAGGGAACATAAAACACTAATCACGGATGGTATATAAAGAAAAAGAAGATGGAGAAGGGAGGGAAAGGCCATCAAAAAAGAAGTAAGATTGGCAGACTAGATGAAAGGGATTGAGTGGGAATGAGGAAGGATGGGATGAGAAAAAAACTGTAGGATGATTCTGACCTAATTTCCAATGCACATATATGAATATACCACAGTGAATCTCACCATGAAGTATATCCATAAAACACTAACTTAAAAAAAAACTATAAATAAGAGCAGAAACATCAGTAGAGTGTAGGGAAGAAAAGAGGGGGAGAGAGAGGAGGGGAGGGAAAGGGGAGCTACTGGCAAATTATTTTTCATGCTTTTATGATTTTGTCAAAATGAATCCTAATGTTATGTATAACTAAAAAGAAACAAAACAGAAAAAAATATCTAGCTGTTTCTAGGACTGCAACTCTTTCCCATTTTTATCTTGTTAAAATATTAACAAGACAAAATTTACCATCTTACCTATGTATAAGAATATAGATCAGTGGCTTTAGAAAGAATATAGATCAGTGGCTTTAGAAAGAATATAGATCAGTGGCTTTAGAAATATTAATAATGTGCAACAATCACCATCAACATGTCTAAAAATTATTGCTTATTTTTAAGATGTAAGCACGATGTTTGTACATACATATAAAAATAATGAAATGACTATTTTAGTAAGATGAATTAAAATATTCATTATCTCATAAAAAAGAAGGATGGAGCTCAATGCAAATAACAACTACAATCTAGTCTAACTGATTTTTACTATTCATGCTAAGGATAATATTGTTTTAGAAAACTTTGGCTATACAAAGAACAAAAATGGGTACCAACAGATAACTAGGAATAGGAAAATGGAATTATAAGTCTAATATACTTGCGTCATTAGGGAGGAGAGTGTAAACATACCCGTTAACATTAAGTTGTAATAGGTTCAAATTACACTGACATTTCTAAAGTAATGTCTAAAGGGATAGAAAAAGGGAACATAGCTTCCACATTATTAGAGGAAAAATATTAAAATAATGTAACATATTCAATTCCAAAGAGAACCACCAAATAAAATAAAGGGAACATAAGACACTAGGCACGTATGGTATGTACCTAGTAAAATGGCAGCTTTAATCAAAATATATCAGATGAAAAGAAAGACCTATATACTAGTTTAATGAGATAGATTAAACTTAAGTGTAGATAATTGTATCTAAAACAAAGTAACTTGCAATGATGGAAAATATTCAGTAATTGTTAGCTTAGAATGGCTTCCAGGAATCATACTGTCACTGATTCACTCAGAATCCTAATACCAGCAACAGGGCCAGAGGAAGTATTTTGCTCTGAAATAAGTGTCTTATGGTGCACAAATTTAGAATAGGGGAAAAATGATAAATAAAGTTTTAAATATAAAGAGTCTCAGTGACCCTTACAAAAATAAATTTCCCATCTAATTAGATCTAAAAGTAAAATATTCGGTTATCTGCAAAACAAAACTTTGACTAGATATCACTATTTTCAATTATAAAGTCACTATACATATTATTTTTTGGAGTATTCCTGTTTGTAGGTCACACCATAACATACTGCAAGCATGGGGAAAAAAACACGTTTCTGTGACAAAACTCACATTCATCCATCAATCAATATGTGTAGCAGTAGAGCAATTTGATTATGCATTTGTACATGTTTGTACAATACAGCAGGCATTTAAAAATGTGCTGGACTCCTGGGTGTCTTCTATTTTAGATTATTTTTGTGCATTTAATATTTCTACCAAAATTCAAATATAATGAGAAGACAATTATGTAAACTTAAAATTTAAAGATTCATAGAAGCTTCAAAATGTCAGCAAGTTATTTCATTATATCACAATAAAAATCTAACAATAATGGTCAAAATCACAACAAGAAGGAAAAGAATTGTGATAGCTGAGGAAATACTGAAAATGATTTGAAAATGAAAATAGTAACAGAGGAAATCATGAAGACTAGAACATTATCAAACAAAATGAAAAAGTAGGAGGACAAAAATAATAATGAAAAAAGCATAATTATATGATCAAGAGGGCATGCATGAAGGTCATCAGCAAGTTCATTTTGGTGAATTATTTAACTTCAGTAAGTACTGTGATCTTTTGTTACGATATGATCTGATAAGCAATAATCCCAGATAATCCTGTTTAATTAAAATTTTGCTTTTATAATGCACCAATAAAAAAAGTCTAAAAAGTTTGTGATCCAATAATATTAATGAAGAATCACTAACTGCAAAGGACAAAATAAAATTTTCTAAGAAATGATTTGAAAATGAAAATTTATTATTTGCATTGTTATCCAGTTTGGTTAAAGTTTGCCTACATTGTTTTGTTTTTAATCAGTTTTTAACATGACAGACATTGTTGATAACCAGATAGAGTTTCAGATGATTAAAATATATTGAAATCCTTGAGAGTCATGATAGATTCCCAGAGTACAAGATGGTGATGTTTGCTTGGATTATTTAGATACAATAAAAGTGAAATATTACTTTAAGAACATTCAAACATGATTTTGAATGGATAGAAGTAGTGCCTAGTGTTTACTAACCTCCTTTTTATAGAGCTTTATATTTATACATAGTAGACGGATGTATCCTGACAAACTAACACATGCATGGAATTTGATTTCAGTTCCTTTCCTTCCCATTCTCCTTCCCCTCCTGGTTATTAAACTTTTACGCGAAAGAGGCTTACCTTTCAAGTGTCCTGGTACAAAGTGGGGTTCTTAAAATCATAGCTATTTGATAACCATTATGAAACCAATTTCTGTATTAGGGTTCAGGGAAATGTAAGCACTCAGAGAAATGCAAAATTTAAAAAAAGAAAAGACATTAAATACTGAATGAATTAATTGAAATAATTATTAATTAAAATAATGGTCAATGAGATTATAAATAAAATAAATCAGACACAAAATACTACTCCCATGTTATAAATTTTTACCAGGTGCGGCAAATAAAAAAAAAAAAAAGTGTGCATTGTTTTTATTGTTTTAGTCAGATTTCCATCACTATAACAAAGTCCCTGGGATAATTAACTCAGAAAATATCTATTTTGTTTCAGAGGTTGTAGCCCATAATCAGTTGGCCCCTGCACTGGGAGTGTGATGAAGTAGCACATTATGGTGGGAACATGTGGCAGAGCCAAACCAATCACCTTGTGGCCAGGAAGCAAAAGAGGGTCAGGAGCAGCCCAGGCTCCCAGGATCCCCTTCGAGAGCATTCACCCAGTTACCTAAAGACTTCTGCTAGACCCCGCCCTCTAAAGGTTTCACCACCGTGTGTTAGTGCCATTCTGGATCCCAAGCCTTTAGCATATAGGCCTTTGGGGGACATTCAAAATCCAACTCTACTAGTTAGTTATACAAGCAATTTTATTTATTTATTTATTTTTACCAACTACAAACAATCTATTTGAGAATTGTTTCATCAAAACAGAAACAAATTCTGGTGACTCTAATACGTTAAAGAAAATCCACAACTGATTGTCGGAATTGCTATTGTTATTGTACAGCTAGGAGAAAACACTGCAAGTTCTCTTGCAGCCTTGATTAAGTACGTGGGCTATTATCTGGATCGCCTTCTATTTTACCATTTTGCAAGCTTTATGCATTTTCTTTTTAGGTTTTCCTTATAAAAGTTGTACTTTGCCAACTAAGACTTTTCTACAAGGGATCCAGTGCAACAAGATGATTTACCATGGAAAAGCTGTTTAAGCCTTGCAACATGGCATAATAACATAATAAGAGTGACCAATAACGAGCACATTGCGAACCCTTTAAAAAGTCGGAAAGTTTCAGATGTGCCTCACCTAGCAACTCTTCCACCCACTATACAAAATAAAATAGAATATGGAGAATTATAAGCAACAACAACAAAAGGCTCTTGTTCCTTGTTTTCTCCTGCTTCGTGGAATGATGTATTTCTTTTCTTCTGCTGCTATTATTTGCTTTGCCTGCTCTTTAACTGTCTTTTATTCTGTTTTCGTCCTACCTTAGGTCTTTTCTCTGGAAAAATCTCATCTAGTCACAGCTGCAAATATCTGTTTTATTGACACACTGTTTTCTTTCTTCAGTGTTATTTCTGAATTTCCACCTGCCTACTGAGCCTCCCTGCTGTGACATGCTGTCTGCACCTCAAATGCAATATGGAAAACTAAATTCAAGCTGGGCGTGGTGGTTCACTCTATAATCCCAGCTACTCAGGTGGTGGAGGCAGGAGGACTGGCAAACTCAGGGCTAGCCTGGGCACCTTAGCAAGATATTGTCTCAAAATATAATTTTTAAAAGGGCTAGGGATATAGCTCAGTGGTAGAGCACTTGCTTAGCATGTACAAGGCTCTGGGTTCCAACCCCACTATTACAAAAACAGACAAAACAAAACAAACTTACAAAACTACTAAATTCACTGTGAGCCATCTATTCAATACACATTTGTTTGAACATCGAGTATTTGGCGGGCTCTTTCACTGTGGTGATATGAAAATAAGATGGCTTGACCTCTGCTCTCAAAATCTCAGAGTCTAGAGGCAAAGGAAGACTTGTGAATATTTGATGGGATATGCTCAAGATGCTGCAGAAGAATGCACTGCAGCTCCCTAGTCCTCAGTTCAGGGTGTCTCCCTCCTTCCAACTCCTTGGGCAGCACTTATCTTTGATGTCTTCTTTTCCAGTCCCCTTGTATGCAGGCAAATTGAGGCTTATTGATTGCCATCTCATGATCTGTTTTCAGTCTCTCAGCCATCACATGCAATATGCAAAGCAGAATCCAGAATGCATGTGGTGCTCAGCAAATATTTTCTGAGTGCACACAGGTGCTTTAGAAGTTCCATTTGCCCAAAGAAAAGAAGGGAAATCAGCATACTCATTCCAGAGAAGTAGCATCAAGTGACAGTAAATGCTGCCTACAACAGAGTGGAATATTACTCAGCCATAAAGAAGAATGAAATTATGGCATTGGTTGGTAAATAGATGAAACTATAATATAGTTTATAATAATATTATAATAATATATATTATATAATATATATTTCATATATATAAAATAACATATATATGAGAATATCATGCTAAGTGAAATAAGCCAGTCCCCCCAAAAAACAAAGGTCAGATGTGCTCTCTGTTATGTGGATGCTAACTCATAACAAGGGGAGGTAGGGAAGGAAAGCATAAAATTCCATTGGATTAGACAAAAGGAATGTAGGGAAGGGAGGGGGGTGGGAATAGGAAAGAGAGTAGAATGAATCGGACACAACTTTCCTATGCTCACATATGAATACAGTGTAACTTCATGTCATGTACAACCACAAGACTGGGATCAAAATTGGAATGGGTTGCACTCCATGTATGTGTAATATGTCAAAATATGCTCTACTGTCATGTTTATCTAAAAACAACATATAACAACAACAAAAGGCCAGCACAGCATCCCACACCAGAGCAGGAAAGGCTGGTACAGCCTCCCACAAAAAGTGGGAAAAACCGAGGCATGGAGAAGGAAAGGGTAAGCCCCATGGGGCAGACTCTGTAGCAGGGCAGGACTGGAGCTCACGTCTCTGCAGCTGTAGCCTCACTTTCTTTCCCAGCACAATACACAAGGCCTCTAGACTTTTCTATCTCCCCGACAGGGCATCTCATGATCCCATCAGTTTGATTCTGTTTTGGCGTAGCACACATTTCCAAGAAAACAAATGAGCAAACAAACATCGACCTTCTTTATATAATTTTCACAAAAAAAATCCCAGAACCGTTTCCCAAAGGATACTCAGATGATCTAGAAGACTCAGTGAAGAATTCAGGTTTGCAGGACTGTGATGCTGGAAGGGCCCTCCGTGGGAAAGACTCCCGACAGGGGGCGCTCCAGCCTCTGCCTGAAGGACTGTAGTGGGTGAGGCCTGGGGGCTCCGTGTGAGCACGGCAGACTCTTGCTCTATGGCCTGCAGTATTTGACTTCACAGAGCCTTAGCTTTCTTATCTACCCAGTGGGGAAAGTGATTGGAAATAAATTTCTATACATTTCCATGATTTTCTACCTTTAGCTTTGAAATTCTAGCATTCTGACATGTCTGTGACAAGGACCCCCGGGAGCCCCCCTCACTGCCGAGTGGTTGAGAGCACACTTGCCCTTTGGAAGGAAACGGCCAGCATGGTGGGGAGCAGTGGGCCTGGAGGGCAGCTTTCTGTCTGTGTTTGGGATGAGCCGTCTCTCAGCCCTGGACACATTATGGAGTCTGTTCACCCTTGGCTGCCCTTGAGGAAATGAGCTTTTCCTCCAGAGGTTGGTGAGCTCCTTAATTACACTCTGTCACAAACACTGACCCACTCAGAGAGGAACAATACCTCAGGGCTGCTGGGGCCCTGTCGGTGGCAGAAAAGAGACTCCTTCAGAATTCGATTCTTGCCTGTGAGGGCCTCCCCTCAGCACTAACAATAGTGAATTCATGGGCCCTTCACCAGCAGGCAAATGTCACAGGTTGAGGTGACCTGTGCACAGAGAGGGCATGGGGAGTGGGGCCTCTGAACTGTGACCCCTGTGGGGCAGGCAGATCTCTAAAAGCCCTTCTGCCTGATTGAGTTTCTTGATTCCCTTGATAAGAGTGGTACAAAAAGCACTGTGACCTCCGCGTGGCCCCAGGTGAACTGTTGTGCTGGATCATGGTCCTTTCAAACAGCACCTAGACTCTTAATGAGAAACAGGTAATGGAAGTGTGTAATCTAAATTTAATTCCAAAATGAAAGTCACCTTTCAGGCCACATTACCTGTATAATCAGAATACTGACTTTCAGAAAGGACCGTTTTTCCCTTGGGAAATTATACTCTATCCACAATGAAAGGGCACAGAGACCACCTGGTCCAAACACTCCACCCCCACGCCTTCTACTCATCATCTTCATCAAGCCAACGTGTATGGAGAACTGACGACATCAAAATGCTGCTGCAAGCCATGTAGGTATTCTTTCACAACCCCCATGACCATTTTATGCTACAGGACCCGTCATTACCTCCGTTTGAGGGAGGAAGGAAACTGAGGTTGAGAGAGATTGAACAATTTGTTTCTGGTCAGAGAAGTTGCAGAACTAATAAGTGATGGGGCCTAGAACTGAAATTCAATCCCAGTGAGAAGAAGTAACTTGGAGACGGGAATACAAATGCACAATGCAACCCAGATCTTCTGGTCCCTGCACTCCCTCTCCAAAAGCTAAGGTTTGGGAGAGATCAAGGATATATGATTTAGAATCAGGCACAACTAAGATATTTAGCTCTTCTAGGACCTAGAATAAGGTAGGTTATTCTGTACTCACCTCTTGAGCTCCACTTTTCCCCTCCTATGCAATGGAGAACACCAACTCATTGTGTAGCCACCAGTACCATGTTCAGTGAGAGCATCTGAAGGTTCTTCAGGAACTGGCAATGTTGCAGAAGGACAGGGGAGGAGTATTCCCAAGAGAAGAAAATGGTTAAGCCCAGAGCTGGTAAAGGTGCCCTAAGAGGGAAGAAAGAAAGTATACACAGGTTTGAGAAATGGGGGTAACACTGACCTTAGCAAACAGGGTTCTTTCTTTCTTTCCCTTCTTCCTTCCTCCCTCCTCCCTGCTTCCTCCTCTTCTTCTTCCTCCTCCTCTTCCTCCTCCTTCTCCTTTTCCTTTCTTCCTTCTTTTCCTCTCACAAAGAAACAGGAAAACATCTCTGAGTAGAATGAGGACAGATGGAGACATGAGACCTAACGCTGGGTAATTTGTGGAAACACAAAGGCGGGATAGCAACTGAGAAGAAAATGAAGCCTAAGGTGGGAGTGGGTTTTTGTTTTTTAAAGAGGGAATAATTCAGTCATGGTCATATTTAGCTGTTGAGAGAGAGAGAGAGAGAGAGAGAGAGAGAGAGAGAGAGAGAGGAGAGAGAGATTAAAATTTCCTGTGGAGGTGGGAAGTAGTGCAAACTAGGGCACAGGTGAAATGAAATGAGTCACCCTCTCGTAAAGGAGTGGACATTTTCTTAAAACACAGCATAAAGGGAGAGACAGCAAACATCCTCTCCCTGGGGCTGGTCCACTGAGAAGTGAGTTGAAATGTCCTTTAAAGGCTTCCGTGGTTAGCTTCCATTCCTAAAGGGAACTGCTTCTCAGAATAACAAATAAGGTTCCATTGAATCCCTCAGCCTAAATATTAAGTTATCTCCCCCAAAGACAGGCATAGATGAGGAAGGAAGCAGGGTGGTACAGAAAAACAGAAACTGTGGGACATGTGGTTTGGATCCCACTTTTGCGGGTTTCCCAGGCTTATAACTTTGGGCGGATCTCAATCTGTCTGAGCCTCAGTTTGACATTGTGAAATGGGAGCAATAACAACCACTCCTCACTAGGTTGCCCTGAGGATCAGACATAATGCATGCAGTGTGCCTCGCACAGCACAGGCGCTCGGTAAATGTCAGATTTCACTGTAGAAAGTCAAGTCTGCCCCAGCATTGGCCCTGACCCTCAGCGTGAACAATTGGGATTAAGTCTGTCATAGCATCAGGAGCTGACCTGACTCAAAGCCGTGGGTAACCCAACATACCTTGGCGTGGCGATACTTAGGCTGGGAAATTCTGTTAAATATTAATTAGCTCAGTGGTTGCACATTTACTTTAAAGTTCTTCAGTTGACCACTGCATTTTGATCAATGTGTAAAGCAGATATCTGTTGAAAGTCAGAATCAAAGAGAAATTCTTTACAGGGAACATTAAACCAAATGGGTTGAATAAAGACTGGTCTCCCTGCTGAGACTAAGAAGTGGTTCCCGGGGCTCAGGGAGAATAATTACATTCTTTTCCCTTCTCTGCAGTTCAGTTATTATTGGGGAACATGATCCAGGAGTGGGGAAGTTAAAGATAACAGTTATCAGGTTTGTGACTGGAGAGTCAGGTTGGTGAGCTAGGTTTTGCATTTGCCATGGAATTGAGCTTGGAGACCTCCTAGAGCTTCCCACCCCCATCACCCCGTCTCAGGGACAAGATCTGCCATGCTTGATGAATGTCGTGGAGAGGCAGAGGACTGCTGTGCTCTGGAGTTGGCTGATCCCAAATGAGAAGGACCTAAAGGAGATATGTAACGCACACTTCGTTCTTCTATTTTCACCACTTAAATAAAACAAATCCCCAGGAAGGAAGGGGATGTGGGAGGTAGAAAGGAGAATTAAGTAAGCTTTACTTCAAGCAGTTCATCCTGGGAGGGCAGGTTCTCTCTTGGATCCATGAAGGTAGAGAAGGAAAACTCAACTCCACCTCGAACAGGGTACAGAGTGTTTGACCCAGGTGGTGAATGATTGGGGACAAATGGTGATGTGGTACAAAAATGCAATCAGAGGAATTAAAATACGTTGTGCATGCTTTTGAAGATACTTTGATACCCAGTTATGCTGTGGCATTTATTCCTTCCTGCTGAGTAATTTGGCAGTGTTCTCATTTTTCAGCTTTTCATCATCACTCATTTTGAGGGAATCCAGAGATGACAAGTTCAGGTTCCACTCTGGGTCACCATCTAAGCCAGAGTCTTCAAGAAGAGAAGGAAATTGAGTGATCAAAGTGAAAGCTGTGGAGATCTTGCTATGTCCTATCTACTGTTAAGTAGTTTCCTAAGGCAACTGTCACCTTTGGGAGTGCTAAGCCAACAAGCCCAGAGGGACAAGAGCAGCTGTCAATCAGCAGAGGTCTGGGGAAAGAACAGTTTGAAGACCAGTTCCCTAGAGAGAGAGAAGAGCATACTAATGATATGATCTGCATATTCCTAACAAGGCCGCCTTAGAGAAATTAAGCGTAAAGGGGTAGTGTGCTGCTCAGAGCTAATTTAGAACCTATTCAAGGCAAAAAGCTCTTAAAGATAATAAGGATGAAAAGTTCACATTTATTAGAAATTTTTTTATGTGCCAGCAAAGGTGCAATTTGGATTGCATAGATCTTTCCATTTAATCCTCCTAAAACCTTGTGGGTTGGCTACTAAGATTATTTGATTTTACCAATGAGAAAACTGAGGCTAGGTGCTTCTGACTGTTCCTTGAACTTGGGTGTGTGGGTGGAACCTTGCTCATGGCCTATGCATTTGCTGTTCTCTGTCTGGAACACTCCTCCTAGATCTTCATGTGGCTGACCTTTCCTATGCTTAATGTGGCCTTCTAAGAAATTCCTGATCCCCGAATTAAAGAGCATCCCAATTCACTGCCCAGCCACAAAGACTAGTTTTGGTCTCTTCCCTCCCTCTCCCCCGACCGATGATATTAGGGATTGTACCCAGGTACTCTCTACCACTTAGCTACTTTTTGAGTCAGGGTCTTATAAGCTGGCCTCAAACTTGCAGTGCCCCTTCCTCAGCCTCCTGAGTAGCTGGGCTTATAGGTGTGCAGCACCATGCTAAGCTTTTAGTTCCTCTTTATAGCATTCCTTGCTGCTTGAAATTAGACCATACTTTTATTATTATTATTATTATTATTATTATAATTATTACTGACTTTAACTCCTACTAGAATGTAAACTTCATTAGGGCAAGAAACTGACCTAATTTACCACTGCATCCCCTGTTTAAAGCAGAGGCTGGGACATAGTAGGTGTTAAATAAGCATTCACCTGAAGTCACTCTCAGTAAGCAGTAGAACGTAAACACGGTTCTGCCTTGACCATCTGTCCTTTTAACCAGTACTCGACTCTGCCCTTTGGGTTGTACAGTTGTCCTTGAAGAAATCCCCTCTGCTTCAAACTGCCCGTGCCTATGGATCAGGGAAGAAAACCAGCACTGTCGTAGGCGCTGTGCAATCAGTTTTCTACTGTAGTGCCTTGGATTAATTGATTTAATGCCACAGAACTGAGAATCATCTGAAGATTTCCTGGAGATTGGATTCTTTCTGGTGCTATTTCTTTGGATATTTTCTTCCTCTCTTTCTCTGTTTTTTTTTTTTTTTTTTTTTTTTTTTTTTTTTTTTTTTTTTTTTAGGAACTCGTGTTATGCAGATATTGAAACATTACCTTCCATAAAACTTTTCTGACAGTTTCTTTCCCTCTTGTAGCCCCTCTGTGCGGCATTTTGGTGACTTAATCCAGTTTAAATGTACACCTTATTATTTTGATCATTGCCTACATTTTTCCATTTATCTCAAGGATTGTTTTCCAAATTGTTCTTTTACAGATGCAATCTAGGCTATTAACTCTTGGGGAATACTAACATATTTATTGGGAAGTCTCTTGACCTTTTCCCTGCCTGGCAGTTGTTCTTATGCCAGGTTTGCGGAGCCCTTCTATGGTACCATACACTCCCAACATTTGGTCGCTCCTGGGTGTCTGCCGGTCTCTGCGTCTGAGGCTGTGACAGTTTTGTTTTCTACCACCTGCCTCCAGCGACTGCAGGGTGGATGGGGAGTGCAATTCACGGGTGAGCAGTTAGCTGCTCCTCCTGGGCGTGTCCATGCACCTGGGCATTGCCTGCTCTTCTGGTCAGGTCCTCCCCATCACTGCTTCTATCAAAGTAGCCCCCCACTGCTGTCCACTCTTTGTCACAAGAGGACATTGGTGTGCACCACGGACTCCCAAACTGCCTCCTGATGGAGGCCCAAGGATGCTTCTGGTCCTGGAGAGCCAATCTCCCAGAGGTTAGCAGTCCTGCTCCATCCTGCACTTCTTCTAGGAGAGTCCTCTAATCTGAACCCGCCTGCTGCCTGGAGCTGAGATTGGTCTGATAACTGGGTCACTTGGAGGACCGCTCTATTCTGAACTGACAGTGTTTATACTCTCTGACACCTTCTTAGCATTTGCATATATACTGGATTTAAAAAGAAGCCTCTAATGCTGAACCTGGAAAACACACAAAGACAATCAAGAAAAAAAAAGTCCCAATATTTGAAAGATAAGAAATACCAATTTAATTGTCTAGAATACAATTTCATTTACGTGTCTGAGATATCCGGTTAGCCCATGTCAAATTCTGAGCTCTGCTTTTCTTGAGGCAAGGGAACACTCACTCAGTGATACCAATAACACAAGCAGAGAGTCCTGTATCCCACTGACCATGGAATTCATTCGGAGATGTAAAGCCTCATTCTGTCTGTATAGCCACTGTCCAACTCTAATAAATATGTGGTTACTATCTTCATTTTACAAATGAGGCCCAGAGAGGTTAAGTAACATTCCTAGAGTCACACAGTAGTAGGTGATGATATGGGGTACAAATCCACACTGCTGTTCTAAAGCTCATGCTCCGAAGTCCGGGAAATTCTATTCAGCTATACTAGGCTCCACTCTTCTACGCTATGTTATACTATGCTGCACTATAGTGTGCTATATAATACTATTATGTGAGTTAGATTTTCCTCCCTGCAACCAAAACACCCAAAAAAAGACCATCTTAGAGGAGGAAAAGTTTCTTTTGGCTCATGGTTTCAGAGGTTTAGTCCCTGGTTAGTGGACTCCATCACTTTAGGCCCAAGGTGAGGCAGGACATCATGGCAGCAGGGAGTGGTGGAGGAGCATTGCTCCATTTATGGTGGCCTGGGAAGCGCAGGGCCGAGAAGCCCCAGGGAAGATGCACCTTCCAGGGCACGTCCTGGTAACCCACCTCCTCCAGTCCCGGCCCACTTGTCTAGAGTGACCACCCAGTTAGTCCATTCAAACTAGGATGGATTGATTAGATTACAGCTCTCCTACTCTAATAGTTTTACGTTTAAATATTTCTGCATTAACACAGAAACTTTGGGGGGACACCTTGTATCTAAACCATAACACTATTCACTGCACTATCCTATACCTATGCCATTCAGTGGAAAAGTTAGAATGTCACTGTAACAGTTTCATCTCTTCCTTTCTAGTTTCTATTCCTATTTATGTATTTTTTTCTTTTCTTTCTGCACTACCTCAAGTTCATACCTCAAATTCAACACTGAGTAGAATTAGTAATAATGAACATCTTCCTTCTGAATCGACCTCTGATGGAAATGGGTGTACTACTTCCCCACGAAGGAAGTTGTTCACTAGAGATTCTAGTAGAAAGTCCTTTATTAAGTTAACATAGCCTACTTCCTATTAATTTACTAAGAGATTTTTGTTCTTTGTCCTATTAAGATGTGTTGGATTTAGCTAAATGATGTCTTGCCCCTAATGAAGGGAATATGGTTTTCCTTTCAATTTTTGACATACAAAATATGATGATTCCTTGAGGTTTTATTTATTTGTTTTTAAAATTCACCTTAAAAAGCTGTCTGGACCTGGTTTTTCTTTTAATTTTTAAAAAAAGTGGAATATAATAGAAATACAGAAAATTTCACAGTGATTTCCACAATATCTATGATTGATCACAAAATGCTTATGCCCTTATTCTCAACACTCAATACAAACAAAGGAATACTACAGAATTCCAGAAAAGTCATTTATACACCTCCAATAACTAGCTCTCCCTTCTTGGGGCCACCATTATCCTGACTTAACAGCATGAATCAGTTTGTCTGCCTGTCTCCTTCATATGGGTTGAAGGAGGCAGATGTACTTTCTGTGTCTGACTTCTTTTGCCCAATGTTGCATTTGAAAAATGCATCCACATTGTTGTGTTAATGTAGATGATTCATTCCCGTGGCTGAATAGTCTTTGTGTGAACAACACAAGTTGTTTTTTTTTTTTTTTTCATGGACTTTATAAATAGTCCCAGGTTTGGAGTCCTTACAAATAATGTCATTTTTATCAACCTAGTAGAGCCTGCTGTCTTTTTTATTGAAGAAGAAGCTCTCTTGGGGGATATGACCATTTTGTTTAGTACAGATTGAATTTTTTAATGACTTTCTCTCTATGAAGTTTTTCTACTTTTTTCTGAAGTCAACTTTATTATATTATAATCTCTCTTTGAAATCACCCGCTTCATGCAATCTTTCAGATATTTTGGAATAAAGTTGTTCATGACATTTGCATATGATTTAAAAATTTTTTGAATATAATTTAACTAAATTTCTCCCCCCCCACCCCGTTTTGAAATGGGAATTGAACCCAGGGGCACATTACCACTGAGCTACACACCCAGTCCTTTTACGTTTTATTTTGAAACAGAGTCTCACAAAATTAGGGAGGCTGGCCTGGAACTTGTGATCCTCAGCCTCCCAAGCCCCTGGGATTATAAGGAGTGTAAACCACACCTGGCCTATAACTAATTAAATTCCTACCTTTCTTCTAAAGAGTATTTTAGGTTCTTTTATTCCTCCTCTGGGGTAAAAGAACCCTAAAATACTTTTGTTGTTCTTTTTCAAACCCATTTTTATACCCATTTTCATTATTCATTCTACTTTCATTAAGTTTACAATACTTTTCTGTACTTTGGTTAAATGTTTCGTTCAATTATTTTCAGGCTTCCTTGTGTGTAAATGTAATTGTTTCAAGTGCTGCTTTGGATGCATACCATATAATTTGATTCGCTGTGGTTTTGTTGACAGCCCTATGTATTTAAAATGTCAATTGTAATTCCCTCAGTGACCAGAGGTTATTGTGGCCTGGGCTGGAGAGCTGACGACGGAAACCTTTGCCTCATCTTTCTGGGAGCATCTTTGACTTTTACTTCACTTTGCCGTTGTAGTGGCCTTATAATTGGATCATATCCAACAAAGTATGATCAGATGTGATGTGCACTGCCACTTGGCCTGGTCCCTAAAAACCTCCCCTCTTTGATTCTTCATGCTTTTTTTTCCCTTCCACTGGCTTGATGCAAAGCAACTCAAGCATTAAAGACAGACGAAGCACAAGAGAGAAAATGACCTGTTCACCAATCAGGAATATCCCTCTGAGGTTTTGCTTGACTGAGGGGTAAGAGTCTGTCATGTGTGGGCCATTATACATGAAACTCTTGTTTATTTCAGCTGCTAGAAATAACTTAGCTAACTTAGCTACATAGTATTGGGTTACACAGGGTTAGTTTCAAAACAATCCATTTGTTGGAAGTTTTTTCTAATTAAATAATTGTGTAGTCAAGAGTATTTTATCTGTTTGGTAGTAATTCTTTGGTTTTGTTGAAACTTCTTTGTGCCTTTAATAGTAGAGAATGTTTTTTTAATAAATGTTTCCCGTGTGCCTCAAAAGCATGCATTTTGTATATTTCTTTGATCCTATTTCTCTATCAAGTCTGTTAATTATGACATTCCACTTTTCCCTGGGATTGTTAACTTCTGGCTGCTTGATTACCCTAGAGAGGTTTTCTTAGAATTTTCTACTTTAATTGTACATTTGTTTAGTTCTCTTTTTTAAAAGTCACATCACTCTCATTTATTTTTTAAGAAATGACAGGTGTATTTTTGGTGCATTTGTAAAGTTCCAGTACATATGCTAATGGGATTATCTACATAAATATGATATAGTCAAAGTGGCTGCAAGCTCAGCACTTTTTAATTCACTTAAAAAAATAAACTCTATTTTCATAACAGTTTTAGATTTTACATAAAAAATTGAGAATAGTACAGAGAGTCCCCATACTATTGCCCCTCACCCAGTTTCTACTTTTATTAAGCGGAATAAAATTATTTTATTTCTTACAACTAATTAGCTAGTCAATTTTGACACATTATAATTAACTAAAGTATGTACTCTAGTCCAATTTCCTTAGCTTTCACTTAGTGTTCTTTTTCTGTGCCAGCATCCTATGCACTCCACCATGTTGAACTGACTTGTCGTTTCTCATTAGGCTCCTCTTGGCTGTGAGTTTCTCATACTTGCAATGTTTCTGATGACCTTGACAGTGTGGGGGTGTATGGTCAGGAATTTTGTAAAATGTTCCATGATTGGGATTTGTCTCATTTTTTTTTCTCATGATTAGACTGGCCTTATGAATTTTGAGGAGAAAGACCACAGAGATAACGTGCCATTTTTTTTTCCCTTCATACGCAGGTACTCATTAGCAACATGACTTATCCCTGTTGACATTAATCTTGAACACCTGGTTGAGGAAGGGTTTGCCAGCTTCCTCCAACATAAAATTACATGTTTTTTTTCTCTTTTTCCATATTCCCCTTTTTAGAAGGAAGCCTCGGTGTGCAGACCATACTGAAGGAACAGGGCAGATGCTCCCAGTTCCTGAGGGCAAAGTATCTACATAATTTATTTAGCAATCTTCTGCATGAGAAACTTCTCTTTTCTCCCACATTTATTAATGTATTCAATCATTTATTTATATCCATATGGACTCGTGAAAATATTTTGTACTTAAATATTTTTATAAAATATTTATTTTATACTTCAAATCTTAATTCAGTACTATTTTATTTGATTCAATATAAATTATTGGAATAACATTCTTGTTCAAATTATTCCAGATTTGGCCAATGGGAGCTCCTTTGGTTGTTTCCTATATCTCTTTGGTACATAGCATAATTGTGGATTTTCTTTTATTTATTTTTAGAATTTACCATCTTGTGTATTTCTTGTCTTGGTGCTAGAATCAGTGATTTCCCAAAGAGCCCTGCTTCCTTTTATTAGAGAAGGGTATTGGAAAATAAGATAAAGGATGCTTGGTAAACTCATTCCAACTGTGGTGCCATTTCTCTGGGGGTTGTTAAAGGGCAGAACAAAGAGATATATGTGTGCATGCTACTAGCCCTTGCACATACACATGTCCAAAATTTTGCTATAAATAATTGTATAATGTTAAACATGAATTTATACTGATGTTTCAAACTCAAATACATTCCAGCATAGATCATTTGGGCTCCCATACCCTGCTTATCTGTAAAAATCACACTACACCGTTGGCTCTCAATTGGATTCACTATCCATTCATTTAATTGTTCAGTTCAATTATAGCATAGCAGTTAACTCAGACTCCTATGGGATATAACTTTATCAATTACAGTTCAGTGCTTATGTGCAGTTTCTTCTTCTGCCTTTTGTTATGCAGACTCCATTAATTTCCAAAGTTACTTTGGTCAGCACCTATTTCCCTCACTACCTGTAGTGTGGTTCTTTCATATGTGTAGGATACAGTTAGATTGTTCCTCACATCCTGTACTCCATCCTGAGATTCCTGCAAAGTAACATTTAAATTTGCATACATTATTTCACTTTTTGTGCTATAAAATTCAGTGGTTTTGCAAAAGATGAACTATCATTTATCCACATTTGTAGTAATGTGCAGAATAATTTTCCCACCTCTAAAACATTATGTTTTACCTTTTCAACCCTCCCTCCCCTACTCCTGAATCCTTGGCAAACTCTAGCTATTGGTGGGGGGGAGTCTCTGAGAATGTCATATAATTGAAACTTGACTATATCGCCTTTTCAATATGGCTTCCTGCACTTAGCAATACATATTTGTTATAGTCTGAATGCTTGTGTCCTTCCCAAAATTTGTATGTTGAAATCTTAACCTTTGTTGTGATAGTATCAGGAAGTCAGATCTTTGGGAGGCAATTAGTTTTGGGTGGAGCCTATATGAGTGGAATTAGTGCTTTATAAAGTAGATCCCAGAGAGCTGTTATCTCATTCTTTCCACTATGTGACGACACTGAGAAAGTCTGTCCATGAACCAGGATGCAGTCCCTTGCCAGTCATTGAATCTACCTCGATTGTGGATTTCCCATCCTGCAAAACTGTAAGACAAGTTCTTGTCCATAAACTTCCCAGTTAATGGTATTTTTTGTTATAGAATCTCAAATGGACTAAGATAATATTTAAGGCTTCTCTATATCTTTTCTTGGCTTGGTAGATACATTATTTTTATTGCTATTATTCTGTTGTATAGTTTACTAGTTTTGTTATGCATTCACTTGTTAAAGGCTGTCTTTGTTGTTTCCAGATTTAGGTAATTATGAATAAACATACTACATACATTTGCATAGGGGACTTTCAAATAACTTTGTTGACACTTAAGAGCACAATAGCAGCACTGTATGATGAGATTACATTTAGTTTAGAAAGAACCTGCCAATCTATCTCATAAAATGGGTTTGCATTTCTATCAACAATGAATGCTGATATTTCACATTCTGCCAAGCTATTGGTGTCATTAGGATTTTGCTTTCATTTTATCCATCATAGTACATAAGTAGTGGAATTTCATTAAAGATTTTATTTGTAATTCCTCACAACATATATTTTTGAGCATGTTTTCATATTTTATTTGCCATCTGTGTATTATTTTTGCTGAGATGTTTATTAAGATCTTTCCTCCATTTCTAAATTATAATTTTTAATTTTTGAATTTTAAAAATTACTTGTCTATTTTGAACAAAAGTTTTTTGGTCAGATATGTGTTTTGAGAATACTTCCCCCCAATGTGTGGCTTTCCTTCTTATTCCCTCAATAGTATCTTTTACAGAATAAATATTCTAAAACTTAATAAAATGAGTTTTCAATCCATGAACATTGCTCCATTCATTTAGATCTCCATGGACGACTTTCATTAAAGTATTATTTTTTTTGAGTGTGGACACTTTATATATTTAATAATTTGATATTCTAGTAAACATAGTATATTTTAAAATTCCAATTGCTCATTCGTAGTATGTTGAAAATCAATTGGCTTCTATATATTTAATTTGTATCCCATGACCTTGATATACTTATTTATTAGGTCAGGTGATTGTTGTTGTTGTAGATTATGTGGGATAATAATCTACAACATTGTAGATTATTTTGACCTAGATAACATTGTCAACCCCAAACAAAGATACTTTTATTTCTTCTTTCCCATCATGTATACCTTTTATTTTGTTTTCTTGTCTTATTACAATAGCTAATATTCCCACTATGGTGTTGAAAGGAATTGTGAGAAAAAATATCCTTGCCTTGTTCACAATCTTAGGAGGAAAGCAATTAACCCTCTCATTTTTAAACTACAGAAAGACTGTAATTTAATTATAAGTTTATAGTTATTTTTAGTCAACATTTTGGAAACCCTAGTGCTCTGTGACATCTGTTTTAATGAGAAATCTACTCTAAGCTTTTGTCATTCTTTTTTAGAAGATATTTCTTTTTCCTTTTTGTTTTATAAGACTTTTTTCATTTTTGTTTTCTTTGATTTTCCATGAAAATTTCTAGATATACAGTCCTTATCTGAGCCTGATTA
Organism: Urocitellus parryii; assembly: GCF_045843805.1. Classification (NCBI taxonomy): domain Eukaryota; kingdom Metazoa; phylum Chordata; class Mammalia; order Rodentia; family Sciuridae; genus Urocitellus; species Urocitellus parryii. The sequence goes on from NC_135536.1 coordinate 129,848,834, forward strand.
CCTATCAGTGTACTTTGTTAAGCAAAAGCTCATGTCTTAAATTTGAACAGTTACCACTAATCTTCCTTTTTATTATTTTCTCCCTCATGCTTTATTATGGCCTTTTGAAATTCATATTTAATGCATGTTCGACATTTTCATTCAATTTCCCATAACTTTAAATATCACCTTTATATTTTTAGTTCTTTTATGAAATATTCTGTATAATTTTGTCAAATATGTCTTTGACTTTATTTACTTTCCCATTGACTTCATCATTTTTTAAAAAAAAAAATTTCAATTAAAATTTTAAAACATTGGTATTATCTTAATTGGTATATGTAGAAGTATATAGCCAAAGCCAGAAAAGTATTCTTATCATTTGACTCAATAATATCACTCCTATTAGACACCAAGAGAAATAATTCAAATAAATGAACATTTATATATGTGAAAACATCATTGCCTTACTTATTTTAGAGATAATAGGTAAGAACTTAAGTGGTAAATAGTAAGAAAGTCAGTAATTAATTTTGGAAACTGTTCTAAGTAGACTAAAATCTATAATTTAAAATATAATTATAAAAACTATATAACATCCTAGAAAAAGTATTCTGAGTAGAGTTAATTGTTAAAAAACAAAATAAAACACTATAATGACATGTGTATAGAAAGAATACATGTGGATATTTGACAATGATTTCCTTTTAAAAGTATTGAATGATAGATTTTTCAAAATTTTAAATAATGCATATTAAATATTTTCATGACCCTGACTTTTATTTGGAATTCTTTTAAGCATTATTATTTTATCATATTTATTTACCCATTATTTATTTATTTGTTTGTTTGTTTGTTTGTTTATTTTGTGGTTATAGAGGACAGAATGTCTTTATGTGATTATTTTTATGTGGTGCTAAGGATCGAACCCAGGGCCTCACACATGCTAACCAAGTGCTCTGCCACTGAGCTTCAACCCCAACCCTACCCATTATGTTTTATTGTATCACCATCATTACACCATCAGTCAATTTAAAATATTGAAAAGAAACACTTTAATACTGTACTAATTATTTTGCTAAGAAATGGCTAATTCTAAGGTTTCCTTTAAAGAATAACATTAAAATCTGAGTCGTTTAAAAAAAACCAACTTTTTAGAACTTTCTTATTGTCAAACAGAGTTTTAAAAATTGTACCAGCATTACACAAATGTGAGGGGGGGAGGGAGGGAAAGGAGAGAGGGGGAGGGAGGAAGGGAAAGAGGAGAGGACAGAGAAGGGAAAGGAAAAGGGAGAAGCAAACAACTTCCCAACTCTCAAATTCAGATTTTTCTTTCTCCATTTTGTGTAAAAATAATGATATTTGCCCTGCTCACCTCACAGCCTTGTTCCAAGACTCAAATGAAAGAAAACATGAGCTTAAGTGAAAGTCATTGTTATGATTATAAAAAGTACTCATTAATGTCATTCCCCTTCCAAATATGCAAGTTTCCACTTGCTTTGAGGAAATAATTCCACCAGTCCCAGTAATATATGTCAAGGCTGCTAATATCTTACAGAGATTTTAGTTTAAAGAGAGGCCAATTATGTCCAGCTCCACACTTGGCAGGGAGCTGGCTTTTTTCTTCTCTCTCTCTCTCTCTCTCTCTCTCTCTCTCTCTCTCTCTCTCTCTCTCTCTCTCTCTCTCCCGCTCCTCCTTTTGGAAGAGCGTCACTTCACAAATCTTGACCTCAGTAGAGACTGAATGAAGAAATGCACAGGCTGACATTGACTTTGAAATACCTGACAGGACACAGGGCTGAAAGCATCTATCAATAATTCATTTCAGGTTACAGGGCAGACCAGAATCCCCGCTGGTTTTAAAGCCATTAATTGGTTGTTAGACTCCATTAAGTCACTATGGATGTGGAAAGCATGTCTGAAGTTTAAAAAGACACAGATAATAAAGGCAGCTTTTTTTTTTTCTTTCTCCACAACTGGTGTGACTTCTTTGCCAATGTGAGAAAAGCCTAGGTCAAAAATGGCTGAAAACTGAAATTTGACATTCATGTTTCTTTGGTCTTTATACCCAGGGACCAAAAAAAAAAAAAAAAAAAGAATGTCAAGTTGTTCTCAAACCATTACTATTTCTCCCAAATGAAACAAAATCTTTATCTTGAAAGTGAGTTCCCCATCTCATAATTTTGTAATGAATGCTGTTTGCAGATCTTTTATTTTCTTAAAACATATGTTTTAAAGATAAAAAGAACTCATAGCCTCAAAGTCAATTTGAAAAAAAATTGCCCAGTATCTCCTATTCATTAATCACTCAGATAGATTCCACAAGCAAAATCTAGAACAGTTTCTTGTAGCCATTTGACATTAAAAGCCAAGTGAAAGCGAAGGCAGGATCCTAGAGTGACAGAGGTGAATGCGGGGACAGCATGGGGCAGGGGGTTGCCAGTGTTGGGCTGAATAATTTGACAGAATAATGTGAAGTTAACGGGTCATTCTGAACATTTGGTCTTGTTTGGGTTTTTGTTTGTTTGTTTGTTTGTTTGTTTTTTAAACTAGTATGGGATTTTAGAAAGTGGTGCTTTGTTCTGCATTCAAGTATTGACCATAAGCAACTGGCATCTTCCCTCTGGGCTACAATGCATTTATATTACAAGAGAAATGATTGAAATGCTTTCTCAGATTAAAAATATTTTCATTCTATCACTTGTCTTCCTAAACCACCACAAGTACACACACACACACAAAAAAAAAACTCCCCAGAATTTCATGTGTGATTATACAACAGCATAAGAGACATGCTGTTTATCTGTCATGCACAGCTTTACCTTTTGTGAATTTAACATTTTATCTCTTGTTTTGTATACAGAAGCTTTCCATGAGCATTCAACCCCATGAAAACTCAGACAGGAAGGTGGAACAATTATTTATATTTTAATTTTTCAGATGGAAAAAAGTCAGACCCTAAAAGTTTAACTGAACATGAAGAGGACACAGAAATATACACCCAGTTTTGGAGTGATTTTTATCTTGACAGCATCATTCTGTGAAGTCTTTACCTGATCCTTAAGTTAGGGACACTCAGGGGATGATAATAACATATCCATTAAATCCATGCAATGCTTTCTTAGGTCAAAATAATGTATAATAAAATGTTAGATGCTGACTCACTTTTCTTGATACAGAGTAAACTAATCCATTATAAATTTTCCTCTTCCCATTTTAATTTAGGAGCTCCATAAATTTATTCTTTCTTTTCCAATAGAATGTGCCAATGTGCCCCCAGCTAATGAATATATAGGGACACTAATGTTAATTTTCGAGTGGGCGTCTATGAATGCTGTTATTTAGATATGCCTTTTTACCATTCCAATGTACTTGTATCATCACTGTTGAAAGTCAGAACATTCCAAAGCCCTTGAAGTGTTTATCAAGAATGACTAGTCACATGATAACATTATGCACCTGCAGCTTACAGCCACAGGTGTATCCTGGAACAGGATGGGGAATGGAAATACAGGCATGGACATGGATCCTGTTGCTAGGACTCTTCTCATTACATGATTCTGGTTTTGCTTCTGCCACTGTAGGATCTACAAGGACTATGAAATGTCCAGTCTTCAATTCAGGAAAACACGGGGACTTCAAGCTCCTTGTAATCACTGTGTAATCACTCTTATAATCAAACTCAAAGAATTGTATTAAAGATGTAGAACTTATCTAAATAGCTGAGTTCTTGTTCCATTCCTCTCAATATGCTATGTTTCAGAGGGGAACTTGCTTTTGAACCCAGTGGTTTTCAAAAATATTCTTGGTATTACCTCCTTTTTCATGTCTTTCAACTCCCAAATAATTACTATGACTTCAGTCATGAGACAGAAGTAGGTGCCTGAGCATGCAGTTAAAATACAGGTCTTTGAATAATAGTTCAATTCCATTTGCAGAGAGGAAATCAGAAGCCAGAGAAATTTAGCAGAATACTCAAAGTTGCAACTTCTTATTTTATTACAAATTTACTTATGAAAGCAGACAAATAATGTCCATTTTAAGAGTGAGAAGTTTGGGGGATAAAGCAAATAATACACATTCACATATGTCCATGTCTCTTTTGATGTCAACAACATCTTTACTTTTGCTCTACCTCACACTTCAGCTATGATTCTATTTCTTGTCTGCTTCTTTTGGAACAAATTTCCTGAATTCATTGTTTTTATTTCTACACATCCCATTCACTGCTCAATCTGGTTTCTTGTCCCACCATAATTATTGCCAATAACATGTCATTAAACGGAAAAACATCTTGGGATCTCGGCTGTTCTTGACCTTTCAGAATTTGACTCATGTTATGCTTTGATTTCGCTAACATCATTGTCTCTTGGTTTTCTTCCTACCTCTATTCACAATTCATTTATCTTTGCAGAAAAGAATAGGAGGTAAATACTTAGGGATGTGCAAAGCAGGAAGTATTGAGAACCAGAGCATGGTTCTGTGGTGACCCTTAAATTTTAGACAAGTGAATCCATATTAGTTATCCTTTTGGTGTCCTGAGACCCCACTTGATATATTTTTTTCCCTTGGCTTCTGTGTTCAAAATTTCTAAATTTCTTTTCTCTATTTTAGGAACATTGCATACTGAGGAGAACCTCTTCTCTTTCCCTGCATTCATCATGCTCTAAGTTAAATTCTGACTCCCTTTACCCCTAGGGATCCATAAACGTGTTATATCTCTGTATTTTTATTGAAAAGAAGATAGCAGAGTCAGATGGCTGTGGGTTCAATATGACACATGGTTCATTTTTGTTTCACTTTGGACAATAACATTACTTCTCTGATTTTCTTACCCACAACATGGGTATAATTTTTTGAAAATTAAATTAGTGTCTTCATTTTTTTGAAAAAAAAAAGAATACACATTCAAGAATGAATGTGGCCATCTCCAAAGTGAGATGGCAGAAGTTTCAATCTGTAACAAAATCTCAGAGTTCTCACTCTTGCTCTTTTCTCAAAGAGTTGCCCTCCAGTCTTCTTGATTCTCATTGATGATACATGGTGAGCTATATGCACTCAAAGTAGTAGTCCAATTCCTTCTATTGAAATATAACATATTTAAATGATCTCTTATGTGAGTGTGTGTGTGTCTGTGTGTGTGTCTGTGTGTGTGTGTGTGTGTGTGTGTGTGTGTGTGACAGAGAGAGAGAGAGAAATTCAGTCTTCCAAATTATCAAGGTTATATAAAAACAACATTTTAACTATGTTTTTGTTTCTGTTTTCAATAAGGATTTTTTTTCCTGGTCTTTTTCTCTTACCAGCTTTTGGTATTTTGGTACTCAGTGGTTAAGTGCAACTTGTAACAAAATCTCAACTTGACCACTGAGCTACATCCCTAGGCTATTTTTTTTTTATTTTTGATTTTGAGACAGGGCTCACTATGTTGCTTAGGGTCTTGCTAATTTGCTGATGCTGGCCTCAAAATTATGATCTTCCTGCCTTAGCCTCCAAAATTGCTGGGATTATAGGCATGCACCACCAGGCTCAATTGAACTTTTGAACTTTATGGAAGCCTAAGTTGCTTACACATTTTTTTTTAGACCAGGTCTTGTTTTCCAAGTTGGTCTCCAATCCCTGGGCTCAAGTGATCCTCCTGCCTCATCCTCCCAAGTAGCTGGGACTGCAGGTGCATACCCATGGCACTGGGCACTATTGCCATTTCCTATGTACAAACGGCATAATTGTTTATTCTCTTTGTCTCCAAGAAACAATGTAAAAATACTGTGTGTTCTCAGATCTGTTCCAGATCTGTGAATGGAATTTACATTTTCTTATGAAGAAGATTTGGGAGAGAAGTGTGGGCAAGGTGTGGAGGCAGGAGAAAAGTACTTATCTGTCCACAGAAAAAGAAACTGGAAGAAAACCACAAGATTCAGCCAACCATAACTCAGCAGTGGCTTTGCAAGGCATAAATATTAACAGGCCAAGCCTGAAATTGTGTTTAAAGAGATATTGTCTGAGTGAAGTAGAAGGATACACACAAACCATCCTCTTATGTGATGTTTGGAGGAGACCCACTGGTTCCATTAAACATCTGATACTCAAGAGATTATTAACCTATTGGCAATTGACCACACATCATGATAATAGAGTCAAACTCTCTATGAAGGCCCCTGAACACTGGCTCTGAGGTCTGATATGTGGACAAGAGAAAAAGGCCAGGAAAAAATCCTTATTGAAAAAAAAAATATATATATATTTTTCCAGAATCAAGAACACACTTCACAGGTATTTAAAATTTTATTTTTCCAACTTAAAAATAACTGAGTAGAAGAGAATTGCACTGGAGAACAAAAAGGCTCTTTTCTGTACTCCTAACTGAACAGAGAGGTTAAGGAGCCCAATGGCCAATTCTGAATACAGAAATCCTTACTGTATCAACAGGTAATAAAAGTCAGATGTGAACCAATGGGGCTTGAACGTACTTTGCTTATGTTCAAAAGCCTCATAAAACCACCATTTGACCCAGCTATTCCCCTTCTCGGTCTATTCCCTAAAGACCTAATAAGAGCATGCTACAGGGACACTGCTACATCGATGTTCATAGCAGCACAATTCACGATAGCAAGACTGTGGAACCAGCCTAGATGCCCTTCAATAGATGAATGGATTAAAAAAATGTGGCATTTATACACTATGGAGTATTACTCTGCATTTAAAAATGACAAAATCATAGAATTTGGAGGGAAATGGATGGCATTAGAGCAGATTATGCTAAGTGAAGCTAGTCAATCTTTAAAAAACAAATACCAAATGACTCCTCTGATATAAGGGGAGGAAACAAGGACAGGGTAGGGACGAAGAGCTTGAGACGAAGATTTTCATTAACAGGGTTGAGAGGTGGGAGGGAAAGGAAACGAGAAGGGGAATCCCATGGAAATGGAAGGCGATCCTCAGGGTTATACAAAATGACATATAAGAGGAAAGGAGGGGTAAGACAAGATAATTCAAATGGAAGAAGTGATTTACAGTAGAAGGGGTAGAGAGAGAAAAGGGGAGGGGAGGGGAGGGGAGGGGGGATAGTAGAGAATAATACAGACAGCAGAATACATCAGACACTAGAAAGGCAATATGTCAATCAATGGAAGGGTAACTGATGTGATACAGCAATCTGTATACGGGATAAAATTGGGAGTTCATAACTCATTTGAATCAAACTGTGAAATATGATGTATGAGGAACTATGTAATGTTTTGAACGACCAACAATAAAAAAAAAAAGCCTCATAAAGAATCAAGAAAACTGATGTGATACAGCAATTTGTATACGGGCTAAAACCGGGAGTTCATAATCCACTTGAATCAAACCGTGTAATATGATGTATTAAGAACTATGTAATGTTATGAACGACCAATAAAAAAAAATAAACAAAGGTATTGTGTACAACTAAAAAATAAATATTAAAAAAAGCAAATCATAAAAAAAAAAGAAAACCCAAAGAAAGTTTTTCAAAATTTCCCTACCCCAATTAATGAAACTATTTCCTGCTACATTCTCCCAGTGAAAACTATCATTTTAATAGTGATAATTCTGGCATCTGTTCATGTTTTATATATCTCTGCCTAAAGTTTGATTAAGTATTTGCAAATATCATTATGAGTTTTTTACACTTTCTTTATGAAGACCTTTAAGAATGAAATTGATCCAAAGTATATGAAACAGATTAGAATAGAGATTAAGAAAATTTTGTTCTTTGTGACATCTGGTTTTGGTTGATTTAAATTTTATTTTCTGACTCAGAATGGAACCACCATTTGACCCAGTTGTCCCACCCCTCAGTATATACTCAAAGTACTTTAATCAGCATACTATAGTGATATGGCCACATTAATGTTTATAGCAGCTTAATTCACAATAGCTAAGCTATGAAACCAAAGTAGGTGCCTGTCAAGAGATGAATGGATAAAGAAAAATGTGGTGTGTGTACACAATGAAATATTGGCCAGCCATAAAGAAGAATCAAATTATGGCATTTGCCATTAAATGGATGGAACTGGAGACTATTATGCTCAATAAAATAAGGCAATCCTCAAAAGACAAAGGCTGAATGTTCTCTCTGGTATATGGATACTAACAAACAATAAGGGATGGAGGGAGAATCAAAGTTCACTGGGTTAGACAAAGGGGAATGAAGGGAAGGGAGGAGGATAGGAATAGGAAAGACAGTAGAAAGAATTAGGCATAACTTTCCTATGTTCATGCATGAATACAGGACTGGTAAAACTTCACTTCATATTCAGCCACAAAAATGGGATCCTAATAAGTCATACTCCATGTATGCATAATATGTCAAAATACACTCTACTGTCATGTCTACCTAAAAAGAACAAATCAAATAAAGATATACTATGTTAAATGGATTGTTATTTAGCCAAAATCAAACAATCCTGTCATTTGCAACAAATAGATGGTATTATGCAGGATAGAATTACTGTTAGGAAGGCAGATCATTATGTTAAGTGAACTAAGCCAGACACAGAAAAACAAGTACTATATGATATCAATTATACATGGAATATAAAAGCCAGTCCCATAAAAGTTGAGAGTCAAATGGTGGTTATAAGAGACTGGAGAAAGTAGAGGAAGGGGAATACTGGAAAGAGAATTATCAATGGGTACTAAATTATAGTTAAATAGGATTAAAAAATTTGGATATGCTACTGCATTGGAGTGTGACTATGAATAATGATAATATAGTATGTATTTCAAAAACCCAGGAGAAATAATTTGAGAAATAATGAAGATTTGAGGGAATAGATAAGTCTCACCTGATTTCAACAATATATAATATGCATTTGAGTCAAAATACCACATGGTACTCCACAATTCTATGGATGTATGTGTTACTAAAAGATAAATTTAAAGGATTAAAAAAATTATGTTCTATGTAAGACTGTTTATGGAGCTATTAATTCCAAGTCTCATATATATCAAATTTTATCATTATACAGACAACAAATTTTGTTGTTAAAAATACAATGAATGAATATAATTAATTATTAAAGATACTGATTCCATTAGTAAATCATTAATTGGGTGACATTTTAAGAGATCTTCTTCCATTCTTTAGTTCCACATGTATCCTGCACATATGTTACCCTATCCCTACACACACATTCATGCAGACATATACACACATATACACACATGTGTGTATGACCTATTCCAATTTAGATCACTCTGTACCTTATGCCTGCTCTGTTTTACACTTAGAAATATATCATAACCTTCTCCTGGATTATTAAATATTTTGTGATACACCATTATGTGGCTATCCCATTGTTTAAACAAGCAGTTCCCTAATGTTAGGCATTCAGGTTTCTCCCCAGTTTTTCTGGGTAGGAGTTCAGATACACCAAATTGACAGAGGTAGGATACCAGAAAATGTCACTGGAGGACAAGACAGAGAGATGAGTCATCATGTCTCTGTTTATGATAAGTCCCTTTACAATGACAACTCCCGCCACTAAGGACTTATTGCCCTTGATAACTCCCACCACGGGATCAGTATTCTAAAATGACCAACAGAGTAAAGTGGACAGTGTTCTAATAAAGTAACAAATGGGAGAAAATTGGACACTGTTCTAATCAGGTATTGTAAGGTAACCAATGGAAGCAAATGGGGTAAGGTCTTCAATCAGGTCTGTTTAGAGAAGAGAACAGCTTACAGCTCAGCATATAAGACACTAAGTTCCATATACTGGGGCTTTGAGCCTCTCTTTCTTGCTTGACCCATTCTGCTCTACCCTATGGATTGCTACTTTCAACTTCACCTTTAATAAATTTACTTTGCCTGCTACTTTGTCTTACTCAATTCTTTGTTCAGAACATCAAGGATGTGAACCTCAAATGGACAACCTAATGATAACAGTTTTACTTATGAAATAACTTGAGTTACAAATACTTTTTTCTATACATGTCTGATTATTTCCTTAGGCTAAATGACTGGATCAAAGAATGCCTTTTAAGCCTTGTTTTTTGTTTTTTTTTAAACATGGCCCCAACATGCCCCCAGGTTGTCTTTAGTAATATCTCTATGTGTACTTCTATCAGAAGCATCGTTTCTTATGCCATTGGCAATATTGGATACTTAATTAAAAATAAAAGTTTTGGTGATTGTAAAAACAAAGGAAAAAATCCAACACTTAAACTGTGAATGCTGGTGAGATTGAAATTTTATAGTATGATATCTCTCACGTTTCATCCTTACTTTCATTTTCTATAATGCTTAGATTCCTTTTGTTATTTCCATGCAATTTTAAGTATGAATATTTTATCATGTAAATGTAGTAGGCTGGATAGTAGCTTCCCAAAAGATATGCTCATGTCCTAACCCCTAGAACCTGTGAGTATCATCTTATTGGTAAAAGAGTAAATATAAGATCACATGAAAAAAAAAGATGCGATTAAGTTAAGGATTCTAAGAGGAGGAATTTAGCTTAGATTATCTGAGTGAGTGATAAATCTAAAGACAGGAGTCTTTATGAGAGGTCAGAGGGACACTAAGAGGGGAGCGCAATGTGAAGACAGAGGCAGAGAATGGACGAGGGTGGTCACAAGGCCAGTAATTCTATCCTATAGTTACTGGAAGCCAGAAGGGCCAAGGAATGGAAGCTCCCTTAGGGATCCTGGAGGACCAGCTCCCTAGCCTCTAGAACTGGGAGGGAAGGGTGTCTGGTTTTAAGCCATGAAGTCTGTGAAATTTGTTTAGACAGCCTTAAGAAATGAAAAGAGTGGATTAGTATCTAGACATGAAAGTCTCTTTTTAATTCTGCTAATATTTTCTCCATTCTGGAGTAATTTCAGAAGAATTTTGCCAAAGTATAATGAAAAGCATAATCTATTCTGTGACTTAGAATAATGTTAAATGTGCAAAGGAGATTGGGAATGGTAGATCTCTTTACAATAGATCCTTATACCTAGAAATGTAGTATGACCTTTTAGTTACTTTTATTTTATGTTACTTAATAAAGGGTTGACTTCTTTTTCACATGGGCTTTGTGCTTGAGTTTGTTTTTAAGTTTTTTTTTTTTGATAGGCGCGTTACACTTGGTTGCTGATATCATTGAGTATGGAGTTCCCTTTGATAAAAGAACAATCTTATAATTGCCCTGACCAGTGTGGCTGCCCCCAGCCAATGTGACTATTGAACACTTGAAAGGGTCAATGTCATTAAAGAACTGAATTTGTTGCATTTGAATAAATGTAAATTTAACACATATCACTAGTGGCTACAATAGGGGACAACAGTTCTCAGTGATTACTGCTGCTCTATCCAAAGACTAAGGCAGCAAAGCCAAGTGGCTAAAAGCAGGGGCTATTTGACATCCTGGTTCCAGCATTGCTAGCTTGGACGACTTACACTTGATAGATGATCTTAAGTTTTGATCTGGAGGCCAGTGGGAAGGTAGAGAGAGCCAAAGGAAGGTAAATATTTGTCTTTGGGGGACCTGTGTTATTTAAAGATTCATGTTTGCATTCAACAAGAGGTAGGGAATGCTGAAATACTTCTTTATCCCCAAAGAGCTCCAGGCAATCTAGGTTTCAAGGTTCTTATGTGTACCTGTTCAAATGTCAAGGTCCCACTCCTCTCTCAGGACCCTGACTTTGGTACTGGGGACTTTCCAGGATGAGAATCCACTCTTCTCTGATAGTTTTGCTATTCTTATAATTAGAACATAATCCTTTTTTTCTCAGTAGAATCCCCATCTCCACCCCACTTATTGGAGAAAGAATTGCTTCGAATATTGCCAAAGAGGCCGCAATGGAAAGACCAAAGAAGTTTTACATTTGACTTTGAACCAGTGATTGATGGCTCTGAGTCTCCCATCTTCTTTTTCAAAGCACCACTGGTGTTCAACAGTAACCACTAAATTCCATAGACCTTATATTTATTATTCCCCTTATATCCCTCTAATATCGGAAATGTTGTAAAACTAGGGGTTTGGCTTCATGTAGTCTGCTAAGAAAGTGATGGCAGGAAAAAAATAAGAATATAGTGAATAGGGATAAAATGGAGTATAGCTCAAGGCTGAGTATGAATTCTACCTCAGGGTCAGCCCTGAGGCAAGGCTGTCAGGCTTCTGTGGCCTTCTGTCCCTCAGTCTTTGGTCACAGGCTACCTAGGGGTAAAAAATGCCTAGGGTAAAGGCAATTTCTGTTCTGTAGAGTAGAGTTTTCTGGAGAGATTCACCTGTGAGCTTTAGCAATTAACACAGCAAATGAAGAGACTCATTACTGTCCCCTCAGTAAAGAAAATTTATGCAGGACACTAAGTGAGTCCACAACACTGATTTTTTTAAAAAAAGTATTGGAATTTTATTCAAATACTTATCTTTTCAGATCGTCATGTATTTTTTCCTAAACTACATTTTTATTTCAATAGTTATTGTTTATTCATTTTTGCTTTTTAGAAATTGTTTTATTACTGAATTACTCTGTTCTGTCTCACCCATGATAGGTTAGTCTTTTCACATTATTATTAAAATCAATTCACATATATTTTACTTAGGACTTTTTCTATGTTAGCATGAAGTATACTCTAATTTAAGTGGCTTAAGACAGTGACAGTGATATGTATTCGCTCCCACTTTTTTAGATTGGGTACGGAATAGAGAGCATGGCTTGTCTCTGCTCCACTTTGCATCTGCATTGATGGAATATTTAGATAGCTTCTTAATAAACACGTTTAGGGCCTTAAGTGAGATGGCTTGGTATAGCTCTTTCTTCTCTATGGATTTTCTGTGGACTGGCTTTGGTCTCCCAACAGCCTGGTCTTAGGGTTTCAATAAGGAGCATTGCAGGAGGACAAGACCAAATATGCAAGCCTACGTTAACTTTCTGTTTGCATGCGGTGTGCCTCTGTCTTACTTTCAAAGGCTAGTCACATAGCCAAGTCCAGAGTCTGTATGGGACTACCATGAAGCCATAGTCACTTGAGACCATCAAAGTATCAGTCTGTAATTTCCTACCTTAATGATCATGTTGCTTCCAACCTCCCAGGACTCTCAAATCTTCATCCCACTAAGACACCAGGCTCAGAACTGAAATCGGGAATCTTGACATCCAAAGCAGTTCACATAGGATAAGGTTACCTGAGGATTGTTCATGCCAGTTTCAAGGTTGTGGGCAAAACAGTAACCTTTTTGGCTCACCCCTAAACCCAACATAAAATGATGAGGCAAGATAGAGAAACTGCCATTGCAGAGACACACATTCAAAAAAGAGATAAACAGGAGTACATAGTAATCACTAACAGGAAGCACTTCTGAAACCACTTGGGTTCTTATTCTAGCATTGTTATTAGCACAGATAGGTTCCCTGGGAAAGATTTCTCTGGGATTTTATTCTTTGCTTCCTTGGTTCCTGATTTCTGCCTCTGATGCATCCTTTTTATTTCCAAAAGAAAAGGTTTGTTTTGGAAGTCAAGTTACTTTCTCATCCCACTTTCTTCCCATTGTGAACTTCTCTGCTCCTTTTAGTCCAAATTGTCCATGCTTTTGTTGGTGTAATTCTACTTTAAAAAAAAAATGTGGATTCCTTATGAATCCTATTGAGGTCCAGACTACTGGGCAAAATTTGTACTCATGAAACACTTGGGCACAGGCTCCTTTCTATTTTGAGCTACAAGCAAGAAAGCTGTGGAAGAACAGACTTAGCCCTCTGATGGCCCAAGAGGGTAAAGCATTCCCATAAGATGGGAGAGTATATGAAGAATGGAGAAAGGATATGAAAATCCATTACAGCAAAAGTCTGAATTTATTAATGACCAAGAAACTAAACTACCTCACTCTCAACCTAGATTTGGGAAAATTTAAGAAATTTTACTTTTCAATGTAGCAATATATAGCTCCTCTTTATATTTTTAAATCCTTTCTTCTTATTTGCTGATATTTCTTCTTTGTTGATTTATCATAAGCATGTTTTCCTTTATATTCTTGAGTACAGTTGTAATAGCCACTTTAAAAAATTTTATAAGCAATATATTCTGTTAGTCAAGTCAAAGAGCAATGAGATACTATTTTCATTTAACAAATTAGCAAATATTTTAAAAAATCATTGACATGTGAAATAAATTGTTATAAGTTTTTAATGCTCAAAAAAAGATCAAAAGCCTATAACATTCTGATAGGATTATTATAAATTGATTTAGAAATTTTGGAAAATGGTCTATTTTAATCATTTAAAACTATATGTACTTTCTGGTGCAGTGATTATCCTAAAGCAATAATGGAGATAGAATATGGAATATTACAAGCCATTAAAATCAGTTTTAATTAATATAAAAGGTAAGTAAATATACATATATGTATATGCATATAGGTATGTTTATGAATTGAACTTTACTTTTGTAAGAATATGCTAGTCACACAGTAAAAAGACTGAAAAAGAGTTGCTCCAAATGTTAGATTTTACTGGACCATTAGAACTCTGTATGAGGTGGTTTTAAAAATAAAATTTGTATGGGAGAGTATGGTTTTAATGATGTTATAAAAAGTAAGCCTTTGGGGGAAGATAAAGAAACCATTTCACAACCTAAAAATAATCATCATTACAATATTTGACTCACATTAGAATTGGTGTCTATTGACTGCTTTTTCTCTCCAGTGTGGCTGACATTTTCCTATTTCTTGGTATATTTGGTAATTTTGAATAGTATACTCACTATTGTGAATGATAAATTTTAGAGACTGTGTATTCTGTTATATTCCTCTAAAGAGATCTGCTTTATTCAAACCCCCAACTCATTCTCCCCTGGGTGGAGTCAAAATCTCTCTTTGGTAATTTTATTTTCAGCTGGCTTCTTGGAGTCTCTATATATTTAACTGCTCATCTCTGGCTCTGCCCTTTTAGGCTACCTCTGATCTGCTGTGATCTGCCTCTCATTCTTGCAGCCATTAAGACTGAGTTTCTATCCAGAGATGGCATGGTTTCATGCAAACACCACAATGGTGCCACAAAGAGCAGTTTAAAAAAAAAAAAAAGAAAAGACCCAGTCCTGTTCCTTTTTCATGTACCCACTTGCCTACAGTTTCTAACTACCTGGGGTATCTTGCAGTACCCTCAAAAGTTATCTTTAAACTTTTCCAGAGTTGATAGCTATTATCTGAAGGAATTTTGTCTGTTACAGACTACTCTGCCATCACTGGAGATGAAATCTCTTTTTCTTGAATGGGTAACGATAGTTCACTTAGAAAAATATCTAGCTTCAAAGCATAGGTTGGGGGTCAGGTAGTTGGGAACGGAAAGGGAGACAACGGGAGAAAATTATCATTTTTGAATAAATGTCTCAGTTTCTTCTTCACTAATGAATATAAGGCTTTTTGTACTTCCATTTTCTTATAAGTTGTATGTTTTCAGATCTAGGTTTTTAACTAGAATCTTCCACTTTGTAAATGTCTTTTCAGGCAGGTAATCTAATATCTCTGAGTTCCACTCTCTTTATCGCCCTAACAAGGTTGATCATGTCCCTGTGACAAGAAGACTGAGATAATAAGTGCCAAATAAATGTTCACTTCTCCTTATTATGATCATAGCATGAGCTACTTTAAGGTAAGAACCATGCTTCTTTATTCCTCTTTGAATCCATGAATCAAGATCATTTTGGTTGGAACATAAACATCTTTACAATAAATAAATAACCCTGATTTATGAATATAGAGAATATTAAGATAAAACTTATTGATATAGTCAGCTATTATTCCTCTGTAGGGAATTTTTTTCACTCCATCTACCAACTTAAGTCTGCTATATTGATAAGCATTTTAATCAAGATGGAGTGATAACTGCTTAATTTTAGTAGTGTAGAGTGCACTTCTTACAGTTTTTGTATCTTCTTCATTACTGTATAATCGAATATAATTTTATATAGTCATTGAAAAATAGTTACATGAAAATGTTCTGTAGAAACACCTTGCTTTAAAATCAGGTTTCTTTGCTAGGTAATAAAAAAGATTTTCCCTGAAGCCAGCTCGGGAAGAGTATTATAATATTCCAAATTCATATCACTGAGAAATATAATATTATAACTAAAAAGATTTTGTAACTGTAAGTCCTTATGAATTAAGTGAATTATATTCAATATTGCTGAGAACATTTTCCTTGGGTTAATAAAGCCCTTTATGTAAGTTAGATCTCAAGCTACAAGAAGGAGTTCAGATCCCAGCTATATTAGTAGGTCACAGAATTACAAAGTGCAGTTACTGTTAGAGGTAAGAATTTGCTCTCAGGTACAATGTTTTTAATCTAAATAATTTAAATGATTTTGAGACCCCCCATCAACCTGGATGACATAATGTTATTATTAGTCAGAATTGAGACTTCTTTCCTACTTCCATTTCAGTGTGAAAAAATGACAGATTTGACACACTCACACCCCGCCCTCTCTCTTTCTTTATATTCAGTACTGGGGATTGAACCTAGGATCACTCTATCACTGAGCCACTTCCCCATCCCTTTTTGTTTGAGATAGGGTCTCACTAAGTTGCTGAGGCTGGGCTCCAACTTGTGGTCCTCTTGCCTCAACCTCCCCAGTGGCTGGGATTACAGGAATGCCACAGCACCAGCTACATCCAATCTGGTTCTTACCTGTCTTGACCTGTCCCAATCCATCCAATTCTATAGCTACCCCTTTGAGCATCCTGCTCCAGTGAGACACAACACAGTGCTAAGAATAAAATACCTACTCTGTGATATGGTCTGTACTAAGTACTGTAGAGACCAAAAAAAAAAAAAAAAAAAAAAAAAGCAAAGACAGATCATAAACCATTGCCCTCAGAGGAGTCCAGGAAAATAATGTGAGTCAAAAAATGTGAAATTCCCAGTCCTTTGGACATAGATATTACTTTCAGTGTGGCTACATCAATATCACATGGGAAACTGGCTGTATAAAGCAGAACGGTGGTACATTTAGAAAAGAGTAATGAAAAAGGCAGAAAATTCAGTTCTCAGCAGAATTCTGTCAACAGGAGAAATTCTACTTCCACAAATTCCTGAGGAAAGGAAACCTTGCAGAGAGCTTCCCAGGCCATCTATAAAACAGGAAAGCAAGAACAGAGCAGATGAAGAAAAGCTTCTATTTTCTTTCTGATTTAGCCTTCACTTGTGGTTTATGTAAAAGAAAAAAAAAAGGGACTAAGCTCTTGCTGGAGCCATTACAGGGCTGTGCAGTTATGTGCTTGCACTAACATTGTTTATTTCAGAACATCTGTGCCATAATCTTTGGTCATGGCTGTGGAATATATGAGGTCATCTCTTTGGATGTTTATATAGCTGAGGAATAATCAAAACCAATGCACCAGAGCTGGAGACCCTTTTACAGATTTTTAAAGAACTTTTGCACTGTTCATATCACCTCTGAAGTTTCTGCAACCAAGCACCTTGAACACAGTATGCTCTTGGCAAAATGATCATTGGATTTATTCATGAGTATAATTTGTCTCGATTTTTCCAGTCCCATCCAACACACATGTGTGTGCATAGTTGTGCATTGATACACACAGACACTGCAAAACAAGAAGGAAAGATAAGCAATATGCAATCACAATGAACTGAGTTTTCATCTTGACTCTTGTCATTACCTAATTCTGCAACCTTGGGCAAGTCTAGCCCTACATCTGTCACCAGCGTGAGCTCTCTGTGTTCTTAATCCTTCTTTGACTTCCTGTCACTACAGGGAAGTCTAAAAGATTTTTCATCTACCTTTCTAGAGACATCTTTTTCATAGTTCCACAAAAAGAGGTCACCTTGCACTTTTTGCTGGTTTCAAATTTGGACACATTCTTTCTTTCTTACCTCCAAGGCCTGTTTGAACCTGGGTGAATGTTGTTACCATCTCAATGCAATCTCTTTCTCCTTCAAATACATCCTTAGAGCTCTGGATGAGTTGCAGCTGCAGTTGACCCAAAGGTGTCACCAACAAGAAAATCACCACCAATACTGCAGTTAAGCGGTTAAGATATTGTTCAGACTGGACTACACTCTGCTCTCAGGTGGCAGGGTGAGTGCATCATTTGACATTAGGGTTAGAAGAATTATCCTTAGCATCTACATCCTTTTGACACCTCAAGGTCTTGGTCTACTTTCAGTATTTTTATTTGTTGTTTGTTTTGTATCCAATCACGTTGCCAAAGAGCAACACCAGCAGGAGCAGTCTCCCAGTGTCAGCAGGTGGCATGT
This sequence comes from Urocitellus parryii, assembly GCF_045843805.1. Classification (NCBI taxonomy): domain Eukaryota; kingdom Metazoa; phylum Chordata; class Mammalia; order Rodentia; family Sciuridae; genus Urocitellus; species Urocitellus parryii. The sequence continues at coordinate 129,867,032 of NC_135536.1, forward strand.
GGCTTGTGTTCAGTACTTCCCCTCCCATATGACTATCTAGTCCACACAGCCCTGAAGGCAAATTTTTCTTAAAACACTCTCTACGACTATCCCGCTTTCTACTCCACCCCCTAGAGAAGATAGTGATGGAAAATTAATGGAAATTCCAAATAGAGAAAAAAAAAACTGTAGCAGCACTGTATATTTGGAAGGGTGCCCATGGCAGGCCATAAGCATGGAGAAATTTCTGCTACCCAGAGTGGAGGAGGGATTGGGCTGAAGGAAATTGTGAAGCACTGACTCATAATTTTTCTTCCCCAGAAAGTGATGTAGAGCAGACACTAGAGGAATATTTTTTTTAATTTTTTCTCCACACCATTTTATTGGTGCATTAGACTTATACATAATGGTGGGATTTGTTGTTACATATTCGTACATGCATACAGTGTAGCAATATAATTTGGCAAATATCACTCCCTAACACTTCCCCCAACTCCTCTTCCTCCTGCCCTCTGGTCCCTTTCCACTGATCTCACTTTGATTTTCATGAGACCCCCTCCGCCTTTCTTTTCCTTTTTCCTCTCTACTCTCCACATATGAGATGTAACAGATGACCCTGGCCTTCAGAGTTTGCTTATTGTGCTTAACATAATGTTTTCCAGTTCCATCCATTTTCCTGCAAGTGGCATTCAATTTTCTTTATGAATGAACACAACTCCATTGCGTATGCGCTCCATATTTTCTTTATTCATTATCCATCAATGGACACCTACGCTGGTTCTATAGATTAGAGGAATATTTTACTAGCAGCCCCAATTAGAAGGTATCAAGTGTTCTGGGAAAAGAAGAGAAGCAACCCCATTGTCAGTAGGACCAGCAACATTGTTGGTGATTTCTGAAAGAACAGGCAGATCCTCAGGAAACAGAAAGACTGTGGGCGGCAGTACCATTGGCTGGCCCAGTTTCTCAGTGATGGAAGAAGAATTTCCTAAAGTGATTGGATATTTCCATACTCAGGATGGCAGGAAGCTGGACATGATCATGCCATGTATTTGGAATTCAGGACTAAAAGCCAAGCGAGGAAGGTGACCTCAAGCCTAATAGATTCAACAAACCCGGTGAAGGAAACCTGGACAGGTGACACTTTCCATCCAAACTACTCTTCACTTCAGTGATGTGTGACTGAGCTAGGATCCTGTTTAGACCACCAGGATTTTACTCTAAGACCAAAGAGAGGAATTCTAACAGTAACTAGGTAAATCATGAGAGTGCCCACCCAGGCTATTGGGAAGGATGTAGCAAGCGGGAACAAGTCATAGGTGAGCTACAAACAGCGGCATTGTGGGCACATACCATCTCACACTTTCTTCCAAGCTTAACATGAAGATTCAGGGTTAAATTCCAGTCCTACTCTCCTCTGCTGCCCCTAGAATGCTTCTGTACAGGGCAGCCCTGCTGGACAGACTTGCCTTCTTCTTTTGCCTTCTAAAATAAGTGAACAGGAAAAAAAAAATTAAATCAGTTCCACCAACAACTCACCAGCATGTAAGTAGGAGGCAAATACCTCCCATAAGGAGTAGAATAAGAGCAGTTCTTCCAGACTGGCTACAGGTGATGTTTTTAAACAGCAAGTATTCTTTTTTAAATATTTCAATATTTTTATTTTTTCTTTTAAAAAATTTTGTTGGTGCATTATAATCATACATTATAGTGGGATTCATTGTCACATATTCATACATGCACACAATAGAACAATAGAAATTGGTCAATTTCATTTTTCAGTATCTCCCCTTGTTCTGTCCTCCTCCTTCCCACTGCTCCCCTTTTTCTACTCTATTGGTCTCCCTTCTCAAGCAATTATTCTTTTTTTTTTTTAAGAAATAGGTATGATGTATCAAGCGCATTCCATTGTCATGTATAATAATTATAACAAATAAAAATAATTAGAAAAGATCTATAAACAACAAAAAAAAATGATGGCCTCATCCGTGAGATAGATCATTTCAATATCTCCCTGTCATCTCTTCTTATTTATTTGTTGGCAATGCACATTCTTAGTATTACGTATCTTAGTAGTATGGCCTTCCATTCTTAATATTTCTTTAGTTTCACTTATATCTGTATTCATTGACTTATTTTTTATCATCTTGGACTCTTGAATATTATTTCATCTTTATGGATTATTGTTAGTTTTGTGGCACTCAACCCATGCCAGGTGTGGTCAGGGGGATGCCTTTCCAGCTGGCGCCTGGACCCATCCTTCATTGAGGACTTCCTGACATTCTGGCACAGCAAGACGCTTCAGTCTCATCTCAAACTTTCCCAGGCCCAGCCCTAGAATGAACCATCTCTCCAAGGAGCCCTCTTGTCAACTTTTCCATGTATTTCTTCCCAGTTTTTTCCCCCTCAGTTTTTTTCCCCCCTCTAGGAGTGTTACAGGCTCCTGGCTTGAATTTAAAGAAGGTTCAGATATTTTTTGCTTGTCAGGTGAGATCAGGGGCAGGTTTCCCTGAGAAATCACTGAGTGGAGAAGAAATTCTGAGGGGAAATGAAGCCTATGTACCTCAACCCACCAGAAGCCCTCCCTCAGCACAGGGGAGAGGGAGCTGGGAGCAGACAGGAGATCATCTCAAACCACTCACATTTCTGGTCCAGACTCATACTCTGGAGAGCAAGGGATTTTGAATAAAGCTGGGAGAAATTTTCACCCCAAACACTGTACAACAGAGGGACCATAATGATCCAAGAAGTTAGAGGACCCCTACCTGTAAGAGTGTAAGAGAAAGACTCTCAGCCTCACTTCATTACAAACCTCCATGGAGCTTGGGGACTGTGGGGTATTCTTGATTTGTGGTTGAGGGGGACTGAGGCTCATAGCTGCAGCATATTGCAAAGGACCACAGTGATCCATGACAGTGCCTGGTGAGAGCCAGAAATGACCACCAAACAGGAGGCAGGCGCAGCAGCAGAGACCCAGCAATGCGGACTGGCTGGGACACACCTGTGACTCATGCACTGAACACTTCCTGTAACTCTGGGAAGATATTTGCAGAGGATGCAGTTCTTGTCTGAACAAGAGGGGGCAAGAATGGATGAAAACTTGGTTATGACTATTAACATTACTGCATTAACACCCACAGAATTGGGAAACTTGGATAAACTTGGGAGACAGATTGAGGTATCCACTTATTTTTTTAATCTACCCCTACCCACCCTGCCATTTCTACCTCCAGAAAAATCATAAAGCCTCCTTCTGGACTGGGAGTGATTTGCCTACCAGAGGATATTTTGCAATGTCTGGAGACATTTTTTCTTCTCACAATATGGGAGATGATTCTAGTATTTAATGGACAGAAGCCAAGGATTCCTCTGAAATGCATAGGACAGCCCCCTACAGCAAGGAATTGTCAGCTTCAAACCAGTTCCTAAATGCATGAATCACATAGATTTGGAAAATATGACTATATATTTAAAACATCAACATCTTTGTCTATTACATATGCTCCAAAGTTTATTTTTTGCACTAATTTTATTTTTAGACCTACAGAAATATAATTTTTATATATTTAAATCTATCAATGTTCAGATATGCCAAAGGATATTATTTCTGTCTTTGATACTATAATTTTTGCTACTCCAAAATTGTATAAGTAGTCACCTATCCTCTTGATGCTTTTTATACATAGATAAATCTTTTATTTTTAGCCATCTGGAATTTATTTTGTGGAAAGGTGGAATGTAGGGATCTCGATATATTATTTTCTTCTCAAGTAACCAGTTGTTCCAGCAACAATTACTGAAAAAATTTTATCCTTTTCCCACCTTCCAGTGTTTGAAACATCAATGTTTTCATATTCTAAATCCAAATATGTAATTAGCACTGTTTCAGGATTTCTGTTTTCTTCTATAGGCCTAGACATTCTGGCGACGGGTTCATTGTACTTTTGTTGGCATAGATAGTAAGTGTAGGAAGGTCAAAGAAAAATCACATCAAAAAATTGTGGATGTGTAACCGAAGTGATTCTGCAATCTGCATTTGGGGTAAAATTGGGAGTTCATAACCCACTTCAATCTAATGTATGAAATATGATATGTCAAGAGCTTTGTAATGTTGTGAACAACCAATAAAAAAAACTAAAAAAAAACTAAAAAAAATTTTTATTGGTACATTATAATTGTCCATAATAGTGGGATTCATTGTGCATGTTCATTCATACACACAATACAATCTGATCAATCTCATACCTAAGTACCTTCTCTTTCCTCCTCTCCTCCCTTCCTCTGATCTGCTTGTTCTACCCTTCTGTCATTATTATTGTTATTACTATTATTAGTATTATTTGTAGTAGTAGTACATTATGATTTATATAATGTAATTAAATTTAGTATATATATATACACACAATATGATTCATTGTGATATATTTATACATGGAAGTAACATAATTTGGTAGATTTGATTTCCCAATATTTCCCCATGCCCTGCCTTCCTCCTGTATATTCCATGCTAATTTAGGAAGAATTGGTGTCTTTGCAATAGTGATTCTTGTCACCTAGAAATGTTGTATGTATCTTTCTTTCTTATTTTTTGCCTCTTTGTATTGTTAACTATATTTTTGGTTGCATTCTATGTTGTTTCCTTTATGTTTATTGCTGGACAGTTTGTATTTTTGGTGTTATTAGATTATTTCCCTTGTATATTTTGACAGCTTCTATTTTATAAGAAGGATCATTTTGTAACTGACCTTAATTGTCACTGTGAACAGTTTTTCAATTAATTCTTTATTTTCCAGGAATCATGTTCAATTACTGCGATTGTGACCTTTTCTTTTCTATTTGTGCTGTGGAAACAATACTCAGTTTAAGGACTTAGAACCACTTTAAAATCCTTACCTAAGTCAGCAAATTCAGAGATTAGACTTTTCTGGTGATATCTTAAGAACACATAATGACATTAGGCTTCTGTTGCCATTGGTTTTTTTTTTTTTTGCTATATTTCCAGAGTCTCTTTTAAAATTAAGGTAGAATTTACACCTTATAAAATGTTCAGGTATTAATTATACAGTTTTACGAGCTGTGTACACATTCTTGAAACCACAGCCCAGTCAAGATTAAGAATATTTTCATTATTCCAGAAAGTTCTTCCCAATTTTTTCTCCCACAGACAGCTATTGTTATAATTTCTACTGCTATAAACCAGCTTTGCCTGTTAGAATTTTAAATGAAAGAGAGTCATATAGTATATCATCTTGGTTTTGGTTGACTTTTTAAAAACATACTATTTTTGAGATTCAGCCACATTGTCTCACAAATCAATAGTTCATTCTTTTTTATTGTCTAGTAGTGTTTCCTTGTATGAATACCAGTTTGTTTATTCATTATTTTGTTGGTGAGCATTTGGTTTTTCCAGTTTTTTTTTTTTGTGTGTGTGTGTAAATAGAGCTACCATGAATATTTCTGCTTGAGTCGTTTGTGAATATGTTTCCATTTCTCTTGGGTAAATATCTAAGAGTAGAATTCCTGGGTTATGGAGTAGGCATATATTCAACTTCATTTAAGAATTCCAGTTATTCAAAGTCTTCATATCAAACTTTATAGCTTTTTATTGTGGCATAACTTTAAACTTATAGAAAAGTTGCAGAAAATCATGCAAAAAATTAATGCATACTCTTTATTCAGATTCTTCAATAGTTCATAGTTTACCCTAATGCTTGTTTATTTTATCTTATCTATCATTATTATATGTACACATATTTTTGTACATATTATTCTTTTCTAAACCACTAGTAAATTGGTGAAATTTTGAGTCTTTATCCCTAGTTTATCATGTAACTCCAAAGGAAAAATAATTTATATTATCAGAATACATTTATCTTTAGATAAACTTTAAATAATATTAAATAATAATAAACAAGAACTTTAATAATGATGTAATGTTATTATCTAATACAAAGTTCACCTGGTGATTTTATTGAGGCAGGAGGATCAAGGCCAGCCTCAGTACCTTAGTAAGACCCTATCTCAAAATTTTAAAAGCCTGGAATGTAGTTCAGTGGTCAAGCACCCCTGGGTTCAATCCCCAGTATAAGAAAGAGAGAGAGGGTTGTGGAAGGAAGTAATAAAGGAGAAAAAATGGAAAGGAGGGAGGGAGGGAAAAAGGAAGGAAGGAAAGACACAATCGTGTCCTTTATAGCTCTTTGCCCCCCAAATCCAGCATCCAATCCAAGGTCACAAATTGCATTTAGCTGTTGGGTCTCTCATATAAGTCTCCTTTTATCTGGAACATTTTCTCAGTCTCTTTGTCTTTTGTGAGTGAATTTTTAAGAACCCAGGTGAATTATTTTATATAAGTCCTTCAATTTGGATTTGTCTGGTGTTTCATCATGACTGAACTCATAGTTTATTTTTTATAGAAATTATGTTGTATCCTCATTGGTACATCGTATCAAGAGGTACATAATATAGCTTGTCCAAGTATTGATGATGTTAACGAGTATTTTCCAGATTACCCCAATGTAAAATTACTAATTTTGAGGAGAAGGTACTGGGATTGAACCCATGCTAGGCAACCACTCTATCACTGAGTAAAGGAAAAATTTACTAATTTTTTTCTTTGTGATAAATGAGAAATTTCTTTGTTCATCATCACGTCTCCATCCATTATACTCTACATCACATATAATTACTAACTTCATCATTCCTTCAGTATTAATTAGTCATTCTTATACACACAAGATACAGATAATTTCCTCCAGTCCAGGCTGTTCACCTCTTCTTCTTCCCTGCCAATCTCTTCTGCAGAGATAACTCTTCCTTTCACCATTTTCACCATAGAAAGAGTTTTCCTTGCTCAGTATCTGAATGGACTCATGGATTTTTATTTAATTGAATGAATTATGATACATTGCTATACATACTTGTTTGGATGCTCAAATTACCAGATCTGGGAAGTGGGGACCTTTTCAAGCAAGTCTCTCTAAACTTGTACAAGTTTCATCCTAGCATTTTTTTGTCACAATATGACATTTCAGGCTCCTTATGTATACTTCTTTCCTAGCTCTGGAATTAGCCTATTTTCCAACTCATTTCAGTAACTTATTCCAGAGAATAATATTTAGGAATGAAGGTTCAGTGTGCTACATGTGCCTGTTGTTTCTGTGTACCATTGCAGTGCTTGGGAATTTATACATATGTATGTATGCTCATTGTTTACATGTACATAAACATGTTTCCTTCCTTCCTTTCTTCCTTCCTTCCTCCCTTCCCTTTCTTTCTTCTCCTGTTCTCTCTCTCTCTCTCTCTCTCTCTCTCTCTCTCTCTCTCTCTCTCCCTCTCTCTCTCTCTCTCTCTCTCCCTCTCTCTCATACTGGGGATTGAACCCAGGAGTTCTTGGCCACTGAATTGCATCCCCAGGCTTTTTGAATTTTGAGACAGGGTCTTACTAAGATGCTGAGGCTGGCCTTGATCCTCCTGCCTTAGCCTCTTGGGTACCTGGGATTACAAGTATGCATCACCACATCCAGATAATATGTTTCTTTATGATTCTGTTGAAAGCCATGAGCTCATACCTAATTAAATTGGCAGATTTATCATGCATATGGATTGTAATATACAGTATGGTCTCTCAGTGTTGATATATAGATTCAATTCAGTCTCATTCAAATCCATCAGTATATTTAAAATATTGGCTTTAAGATCCTGGTCATCTGATTCCAACATTTGGGTCATTTTAGGTCAATTTGTGTTGACTATTTCATCTTTTGATGATAAATCTACAATTTCTTGTATTTTATCATACCTAGTAAATTCATATTAGTAGTAGACATTGTAGATGATATGTTTATAGAGATTTTAAGTTTTATATCTTTCTCCATCAAGTATTGGATATTTCTCTAGCAGACAAACTAGTGTCTTGGTGTTAATTTTGCTTGGACAAGACAGACCTATGGAAACCCTGGGTACCTTAATAAGCTCTTCAATTTTGACAAGGCACAAACTCCAAATGGCCTCTTCCATGATAGGCAGTAGGTCGAATTTCTGCTCAATTCTTTCAGTTGCCAGCTGTTGTTGCTTCTGAGACCCTCAGAGTCTCCCCTCTACTTGTGCTATTCAGGATAAGCCAAGGCTTAGAGGTGTCTAGTTGGTCATTTGGGGGCTTTCCCTGAGAGCCTCTCCTTCCTAGGATTCTCTCCTTCTTTTCAGGTAATGAGGCATCTCTAAACTTCCTCTTTTGACATCTCAAATTAATTATGCTGTTTGAGATGTCCACATGAACTGAGAAGAACTCTCAGGTGAAAACAGCCACGTCCAGTTAGAATGGTCCACTAATTTCAAGAGTTCAGTCCCTTCTAATTTCTGTCAACTTTTTGTCATCCTCTAGTATCTTTAAATAAGTTTTTAAAAATATTTTGCCCAGAATTAATCATTGTTATCTTGGCTAGATAACCCTGAAGGAGGGTTACTCTAGAAGAAATTTTGCACCATTATAAGAACCAAAATTTTCCCTCAATATTGTTTTTCATCAACCTTAACTGAAGCTTAAAATATCTTCTCTCAATGACATGCCTCTAATATGCCCCACTGGTATTAAAACAGACGATATGATGAGCAACATAAGGCACACATGTACAACAGATGACTTCACACCACATTGAGATACATTGGCTTGAACTCCATGAACTTGTCCAAACACTCTACTTCTTAAAGTGGGATCTCAACATCTTGTGGCATTACATTAAAAAAGTTTCTAGTCAAATTTAGGATTTCTCAATGTCTAAGCACCACAATTATTCCCAGAATAATTTTAAATAATCATGATTCTAAGGCATAACCTGTCTTGAATAGATTTCATAGAGCCCTCTTTTAAATAATATAGAAAAATGTAATTGATCATCATGTATTATTATTTTTTTTAATTTAGTGTCCGAGGCCAAGAAATGGCCTTTACCTTTAGTTTCTGTGTTTATGTTCATACATTAAACACCAGCCTGTGGTTTTCTTCCTTGGGTTATCTTTGTCAGATTTCCTTATGAGGCTGGTGATAGCTTCATAAAATGATAATGCTTATTTTTATATTCTCTGTAGGAGTCCAGGTAGCAGGGAAATCATTCCTTCTTTGAAGAGTTGAAACATCATACTAAGAAAACTATCTATACCTGGCTTTTTGAAAGAGTTCTATGATGAATTTTTCAAATTTTCAAGGTCATTGGTCAATTCAGATCTTCTTCCTCATAAATAAAATTCAGCCCATAATAAATATCCTTGAAGACCATATGCTTCATGAAAATCATCGAGTACATCTGCACAGATTTCCATGTAATAGTCTTTTATGATTTTGTGATCCGATTTGCATCTAGGGTTATAGTCACCTTACATATTTGTGTTTTAGGGGTTTGTTTTGTTGTTAGAACCCAGAATGTAAAATGTTTGTGTTCTTCTCCAATTCATGTTTTGATTTGATTGCTTTGTTTTGGTTTTCAAAGATCCAGATCTTGTCTATATATATATTCTAAATTAGTTTTCCAATTTATTAAAGTCTATGATGCTATAAATTCCTTGCTTTTTCCATATATTTATTTGATTATGCATTCCATGACTTCTTGTAGAGAGCACTGATTCCAATTATTTTAATTCCTTTTATTATATAATGAATACAATTAATGTTCTAAATGTTTCCAATGATTTAAGCTCTAGCATGTTTTGATTTAATTATGCTTTTATTTTATTTCCAAAATGGTTCAAATTATAAATCATACATTCTATTAAATCATTATTGAAATTTTGTGGGTGAAAATTAGTAACATGAATAGATGTTAAGGATATTTTGTTTTAAACAGAAATAAGAGGTAATAATCTGGCATCTACAAAATCATCCTATTTTTATTCATTTATTTATCAATTCAATAAGTATTTACAATTATCCACTATGTAGCAAATCATTTGAAAGATAGATTTGTGTGAGTAGATATATACAGATATATGGATGAAATATATAGGCAGATGTATAAGAAATTATATTAATCACATTTGCACATAGCTAAATGACTATACAAGGTAAAGTTATGGAAAAATAAACTCACATATGGATACATGAATGTGATAGAATTATTATTATAGTTTTTAATTTTTTAATTATGTTTACTAAATTTCTATGATGAACAGATTTTTTATTTTTAATATTGCTGATATTTTGAAACTAGATTTCCTCTTTTATTTTATTTTATTTTTTTTCTATTTTTTATTGGTTGTTCAAAACATTACATAGTTCTTGATATATCATATTTCACACTTTGATTCAAGTGGGTTAAGAACTCCCATTTTTACCCTGTATACAGATTGCAGAATCACATCAGTTACACTTCCATTGATTTACTTATTGACATACTCATGTCTGTTGTATTCTGCTGCCTTTCCTATCCTCTACTATCCCCCCTCCCCTCCCCTCCCCTCCCCTCTTCTCTCTCTACCCCCTCTACTGTAATTCATTTCTCCCCCTTGTATTATTTTTCCCTTTACCCTCACTTCCTCTTGCATGTAATTTTGTATAACCCTGAGGGTCTCCTTCCATTTCCATGCAATTTCCCTTCTCTCTCCCTTTCCCTCCCACCTCTCATCCCTGTTTAATGTTAGTCTTCTTCTCATGCTCTTCTTCCCTACTCTGTTCTTAGTTACTCTCCTTATATCAAAGAAGACACTTGGCATTTGTTTTTTAGGGATTGGCTAGCTTCACTTAGGATAATCTGCTCCAATGCCATCCATTTCCCTCCAAATTCTATGATTTTGTTATTTTTTAATGTAGAGTAATACTCCATTGTGTATAAATGCCACATTTTTTTTTATCCATTCGTCTATTGAAGGGCATCTAGGTTGCCTCCACAGTCTTGCTATTGTGAATTGTGGTTGCTATGAACATCGATGTATCAGTGTCCCTGTAGCATGCTCTTTTTATGTCTTTAGGCAATAGACCCAGAAGGGGAACAGCTGGGTCAAATGGTGGTTCCATTCCCAGCTTTCCAAGAAATCTCCATAATGCTTTCCAAATTGGCTGCACCAATTTGCAGTCCCACCAACAATGTACCCTTTCCCCACATCCTCGCCAGCACTTGTTGTTTGACTTCATAATGGCTGCCAATCTTACTGGAGTGAGATGGTATCTTAGGGTGGTTTTGATTTGCATTTCTCTGACTGCTAGAGATGGTGAGCATTTTTTCATGTACTTGTTGATTGATTGTATGTCCTCCTCTGAGAAGTGTCTGTTCAGGTCCTTGGCCCATTTGTTGATTGGGTTATTTGTTATCTTATTGTCTAATTTTTTGAGTTCTTTATATACTCTGGATATTAGGGCTCTATCTGAAGTGTGAGGAGTAAAGATTTGTTCCCAGGATGTAGGCTCCCTATTTACCTCTCTTATTGTTTCTTTTGCTGAGAAAAAACTTTTTAGTTTGATTAAGTCCCATTTGTTGATTCTAGATATTAACTCTTGTGCTATGGGTGTCCTATTGAGGAATTTGGAGCCCGACCCCACAGTATGTAGGTCGTAGCCTACTTTTTCTTCTATCAGATGCCGTGTCTCTGATTTGATATCAAGCTCCTTGATCCATTTTGAGTTAACTTTTGTGCATGGCGAGAGAAAGGGATTCAGTTTCATTTTGTTGCATATGGATTTCCTGTTTTCCCAGCACCATTTGTTGAAGATGCTATCCTTCCTCCATTGCATGCTTTTAGCCCTTTTATCAAATATAAGAAAGTTGTAGTTTTGTGGGTTGGTTTCTGTGTCCTCTATTCTGTACCATTCGTCCACCCGCCTGTTTTGGTACCAGTACCATGCTGTTTTTGTTACATATGCTCTGTAGTATAGTTTGAAGTCTGGTATTGCTATACCACCTGATTCACACTTCCTGCTTAGCATTGTTTTTGCTATTCTGTGTTTTTTATTTTTCCATATGAATTTCATGATTGCTTTCTCTATTTCTACAAGAAATGCCATTGGGATTTTGATTGGCATTGCATTAAACCTATAGAGAACTTTTGGTAATATCACCATTTTGATGATGTTAGTTCTGCCTATCCATGAACAGGGTATATTTTTCCATCTTCTAAGATCTTCTTCAATTTCTCTCTTTAGGGTTCTGTAGTTTTCATTGTATAAGTCTTTCACCTCTTTTGTTAGGTTGATTCCCAAGTATTTTATTATTTTGGAGGATATTGTGAATGGAGTGGTTGTCCTCATTTCCATTTCAGAGGATTTGTCGCTGATATACAGGAATGCCTTTGATTTATGCTTGTTGATTTTATATTCTGCCACTTTGCTGAATTCATTTATTAGCTCTAATAGTTTCTTTGTAGACCCTTTTGGGTCTGCTAGGTATAGAATCATGTCAGCTGCAAATAGTGATAATTTAATTTCTTCTTTTCCTATTTTTATGCCTTTAATTTCTTTCGTCTGTCTAATTGCTCTGGCCAGTGTTTCGAGAACTATGTTGAACAGAAGTGGTGAGAGAGGGCATCCCTGTCTTGTTCCAGATTTTAGAGGGAATGCCTTCAATTTTTCTCCATTCAGAATGATGCTAGCCTGAGGTTTAGCATAAATTGCTTTTACAATGTTGAGGTATGTTCCTGTTATCCCTAGTTTTTTGAGAGTTTTGAACATAAAGGGATGCTGTACTTTGTCAAATGCTTTTTCCGCATCTATCAAGATGATCATATGGTTCTTATTTTTAAGTCTATTGATGTGGTGAATAACATTTATTGATTTCCGTATATTGAACCAGCCTTGCCTCCCAGGGATGAATCCTACTTGATCATGGTGCACAATTTTTTTGATATGTTTTTGTATCCGATTCGCCAGAATTTTATTGAGGATTTTTGCATCTAGGTTCATTAGAGATATAGGTCTGTAGTTTTCTTTCTTTGAAGTTTCTTTGTCTGGTTTAGGAATCAGGGTGATGTTGGCCTCGTAGAATGAATTTGGAAGTTCTCCCTCTTTTTCTATTTCCTGAAATAGCTTGAAAAGTATTGGTATTAGTTCCTCTTTAAAGGTTTTGTAAAACTCTGCTGTATACCCATCCGGTCCTGGGCTTTTCTTAGTTGGTAATCTTTTGATGGTTTCTTCTATTTCCTCAATTGATATTGGTCTGTTTAGGTTGTCTATATCCTCCTGACTCAATCTGGGCAGATCATATGACTTAAGAAATTTCTCGAAGCCTTCACCATCTTCTATTTTATTGGAGTATAAGGATTCAAAATAATTTCTGATTATCTTCTGTATTTCTGAAGTGGCTGTTGTGATATTGCCTTTTTCATCCCGTATGCTAGTAATTTGAGTTCTCTCTCTTCTTCTCTTTGTTAGCATGGCTAAGGGTCTGTTGATCTTATTTATTTTTTCAAAGAACCAACTTTTAGTTTTATCAATTTTTTCAATTGTTTCTTTCGTTTAAATTTCATTAATTTCAGCTCTGTTTTTAATTATTTCTTGCCTTCTACTTCTTTTGCTGTTGTTTGCTCTTCTTTTTCTAGGATTTTGAGATGAAGTATGAGATCATTTATTTGTTGGTTTTTTTTCTTTTTTTAAGGAATGAACTCCAAGCAATGAATTTTCCTCTTAGAACTGCTTTCAATGTGTCCCATAGATTCCGATATGTTGTGTCTGTGTTTTCATTTATCTCTAAGAATTTTTTAATTTCCTCCTTGATGTCTTCTATAACCCATTGATCATTCAGTAACCTATTGTTCATTCTCCAAGTGATGCATGATTTTTCCTTCCTTCTTTTATCATTGATTTTCAATTTCATTCCATTATGATCAGATAAGATGCATGGTATTATCTCTACTCCTTTATATTGTCTAAGAGTTTCCCTGTGACATAATATATGATCTATTTTTGAGAAGGATCCATGTGCTGCTGAGAAAAAAGTGTAACTGCTTGATGTTGGGTGGTATATTCTATATATGTCAATTAAGTCTAGGTTGTTAATTGTGTTATTGAGTTCTATAGTTTCCTTATTCAACTTTTGTTTGGAAGATCTGTCCAGTGGTGAGAGAGGTGTGTTGAAGTCTCCCATGATTATTGTATGGTGGTCTATTAGACTCTTGAACTTGAGAAGAGTTTGTTTGATGAACATAGCTGCACCATTGTTTGGGGCATATATATGTATGATTATTATGTCTTGTTGGTGTATGGTTCCCTTGAGCACTATGTAGTGTCCCTCTTTATCCCTTTTGATTAACTTTGGCTTGAAATCTATTTTATTTGATATGAGTATGAACACTCCTGCTTGTTTCTGAAGTCCATATGATTTTTCCCATCCTTTCACCTTCAGTCTATGTATGTCTTTTCCTGTCAAATGCGTCTCCTGTAGGCAGCATATTGTTGGGTCATGTTTTGTGATCCATTCTACTAGCCTGTGTCTCTTATTTGGTGAGTTTAAGCCATTAACATTCAGGGTTATTATTGAGATACTGGTTGTTCTTCCAGCCATATTTGTTTATTTATGTTACTGAACATGGTTTATTTTCCTCTTTGATTATTTTCCCCCCTTTACTGTCCTACCTCCCACTGTTGGTTTTCATTGTTATTTTCCATTTCCTCTTCCTGTAATGTTTTGCCAAGGATTTTTTTGAGAGATGGTTTTATAGCTGCAAATTCTTTTAACTTTTGTTTATAGTGGAAGGTTTTAATTTCATCTTCCATCCTGAAGCTTAATTTTGCTGGATACACAATTCTTGGTTGGAATCCATTTTCTTTCAGTGTTTGAAATATGTTATTCCAGTATCTTCTAGCTTTCAAATTCTGTGTTGAGAGATCAGCTGTTATCCTGATTGGCTTACCCCTAAATGTAATCTGCTTCCTTTCTCTTGTAGCTTTTAAAATTCTCTCCTGATTCTGTATCTTGGGCATCTTCATTATAATGTGTCTAGGTGTGGATCTCATGATTTTGCACATTCGGAGTCCTGTAGGCTTCTAGGATTTGGGATTCTGTCTCGTTCTTCAAGTCTGGGAAGTTTTCTCGAATTATTTCATTGAATAGATTGCTCATTCTGTTGGTTTGGACCTCTATACCTTCCTGTATCCCAATGACTCTTAAGTTTGGTCTCTTTATGTTATCCCATATTTCTTGGATGTTCTGCTCATGGTTTCTTAACAGTCTTGCTGAGCTGCCTATGTTCTTTTCAAGTTGAAATACTTTGTCTTCATTGTCTGATGTTCTATCTTCTAAGTGTTCTACTCTGCTGGTAGTATTCTCAATTGAGTTTTTAAGTTGGTTCATTGCTTCCTGCATTTCTAAGATTTCTGTTTGTTTTTTATAACCTCTATCTCCCTGTATAGTTGATATTTTTCTTCGTGGATTTTTTTAATGTAATTCATTGTTGAAGTGATCTTTCATTGTCTGATTTTGCTGTCTAATGTCTTCCTTGAGACTCCAGATCATCTGAAGCATGTATATCCTAAATTCTTTATCTGACATTCCATCTGCTGCAGATATTACCTCTTCTAACGTTGAGTTGACCTGCATTGCTTGTAGTCCTTTCTTTCCTTGTCTCTTCATACTGTTCGAGTTTCTTTCTGCTTGCTGAAACTGTTGTGTTATTGAATTTTCCCCCTATATATTTGTATTACTCTTGTATAGTTGCAAAATCTCCCATGCAGGCACGGGCTGGGGCTCTGCTCCTGCTCCAATTGGGGCAATGTGCCTACCACACCGGCAGGCCGCTGGGCCTGTTCTGCCAGTTGGTAGCAGGTGCGCCTACCTTGCAGGCGTGGTTGGCAGCACTGTCCCTCCGCGGGCCACTGGGCCTGTTCTGTCAGTGGTCACAGTTCCGGCTACCTTGCAGGCAAAGGGGGGGCAGCTCTACCCCTCAGCAGGCCGCTAGGCCTATTCTGCAGGTGAGTCCCAGGTCCGCCTAACTTGCAGGTGTGGTTGGCAGCTCTGCCCCTCCGTGGGCCACTGGGTCTGTTCTGTTGATGGTCACAGTTCCGCCTACCTTGCTGGTGTAGGGGGAGGGGGCAGCTCTGCCCCTCAGCAGGCCGCTGGGCCTGATCTGCTGGTGGGTTGCAGGTCCGCCTACTTTGTAGGCGTGTGGGGCGGCTCTGCCACTCTACAGGTTGCTGGGCCTGACCTGCAGGTGGGTTGCGGGTCCGCCTACCTTGCAGGCGCATGGGGCGGCTCTGCCACTCCGCAGGTTGCTGGGCCTACACTGCTGGTGGGTCGCAGGTCCGCCTACTTTGCAGGCGTGGTTGGCAGCTCTACCCCTCCACAGGCCACTGAGCGTGTTCTGTTGGTGGTCACAGTTCCGCCTACCTTGCAGGCGCGGGGGGAGGGGTCAGCTCTGCCCCTCCACAGGCCACTGAGCCTGTTCTGTTGGTGGTCACAGTTCCACCTACCTTGCTGGCGCGGGGGGAGGGGGCAGGTCTGCCCCTCCGCGGGTTGCTGGGCCTACTCTGTTGGTGGGTCCGGTTTCCTCTTTTATATATTATTCATGTTGTAAGGAATTTTGTTCAAGCAAGTAATTCAGATATAACAAAAAATTATGAATAAAGTTGTAAGTAAATCAAATGCACATTTTGTAGGTATACCAATAAATAGTGAAAAATGAATTATGGTACATGATTCATTATGTTACAAAAAATACATATGTGCATATTCTTATGTACATACTTTGAAACGAAGAAAGCTGTTAAAATATAAAATGGTTATACTTAAAAATCAACACATGATTAGAGACTCATAAAATATTTATAATTTGTATATCATAATTTTAGTGTTTATTTCTGAATTTTAATATTAATATATATTATTGCTTCTCTTCTTATTCATGCTTATCTTTGTTTTATACAGTATACTTGCATTCTTTATATCATTTTTAAAATTAGTTGCAAAGCACAAATAAGTAGTGGCAAAAACTAGGAGGCTAAAGGTAAATGACTTTGAAAGCATATTTCTCATTTAACCCTTATTTGGGAGGAATTAAAAAAACTTTTTAGAATGTAGTAAAATTTAGATAAAAGCAATATATAAAACAAGGGCACTATGGAATTTTTATTACAAGTTTCTAAAATAGTTTGTATACATATGTGTGTCAGACTTTTCTTACTACTAAATTAGGAAAGTTTTAATACACAGGTTAATGGGAATTAATACTACCAATGAATGCAAAAGAAACACATTCCTATTTTATTCAGGACCAAACATATAAGGTCTTGCTCCTAATTCACAAATAACAATCCCAATCTGCTGCCTGTCAACCACTATACCTTCATACAGAGCTGAATAATAGAGAAACAACAGTAATGAATGGCTCTACATGTTAATTAATCTTGAGAAAAGTGTAATTTGGATAAAGTTATGGTAAAATTTTAGAGAGAGTATAGTACCTGAAGCTTCCAAATCAATAATGTCTTTAGAAAGTTATTCATCAAAATACAGCAAATAACCATATCATTTCAAAAAAATGGCTATCCAAATAAATGGATATATAATCAAATCTATTTAAGACAAAAAAATTCACTAAATTATTTTGCAATAATTGGAAGAATCAGAAACAATCTAAAACTTCATTAATGAGTTAAGAATCAGTTAAATTACCATATATATGCTCGATAGATACTTAACTAGTTTTTAGGTGAGTTATGATGCAGAATTTTAAATAAAAGGTAAAAGTAAAAAAAAAAATATAAAGCTAAAGGAGAAACTAGGTCCAAAATTTTACATCTAATATTTTCACAAAATAAAATATGCCAAAATTAAACAATATACAAGCAAGGTCAGAGAGAAATATGACAACCTACTGCAGGTTTCTGGGGATTACATGCATTATAAATGATTTCTTTCTTTTCTGTGTAATTTTCTCTTTATTTAAATTTTCCAACATGAATACATATTACTTTTTTTAAAAAAAAGATAAGAAGTAAAATTGATACTTTTAAATATATTTCTATATTGTTTAAAGTTTAATTGAGTCTGAGAGCCATTGTCATTGCATGGAATTATGAGATTGTAGGAAGATGAATCTATTCTTTTTATTTTCTCTTTGGCCAAAAGTTTACATCTATTAATTTTTAAAGATGTGCCCTATATATTTCGTGCGTTAAAGTGATTTTTTTTTTAAAATAAGTCTTATCTTATTTGAAGTGACAGTGTTCACAAGTCTTACAAAGTGACAATGTTCACAAGTCTTCCTCACCTTGAACTAGCAGCATGAGATGAGACAAAGGCCATCCTAGACAGCCTTCAGAAGCAACTCTCTCCTTTGTCCTCTGCCATTCATACTCTCTGGCAGTGAAGGGTTACTGAAAAGTCCCTTGTAAGTGGATACTCTTCTGAAATATACCCCTATGTTTTCTGACAGTGGTGTATCATATAATGAGACAGAATGACACATGATGATGTACACAGCCCTCGGAGAAGAAGACCAGGGTTTCAGTCCCAACTCCACAACCTTCCAGTTCTGTGACTTTGAACTATTCAATATCCTAATTGCTAAAACAGAAATAATGACAACAATAATAGTAGTGATTCCCAGAGCCATTGTGGGGATTAAATGAGTAATGCAAATCATATTAAGTGTTCAATCTGCTAAGTATCAATGTATTCCTTTTGGGTGACTCATTTTGAGTTTTAATAATTCCCAGTTCTGCTTTGTATCTTGAAAGGCACTGATACTTCTGATGAAAATATCCTTCCTCAGCCTCCTGACCTTTAGATTCTCATATTGTTAACATGTACTTCTTATTGGCTCTGTTGCTTTGGAAACTCTTCCATTTAAAAAAAAAACAGATTTAAAGCCTTGAAATGATGAGTTTTGTTATTTTATACTTTGGTAAGTTCATGTTTATTTGCTCATAAAGCCATTGTGCATTTTGGGTGTAGTTTCTCACTGATAAAATGAGAGAGTCAGGGAAGATGGGTGCTTAAGTCTCTTCTATAACAGCATTTCCCAAATTTAAGATGCAGATTCCAATTCAGTAGGACCAGAGTTAGAGTTGAGAAGCTGCATTTCTAATAGGCTCCTAGGAGATGAGATGCCAGCCATACTGTTGTGTGGACCACACTTTGAGAAGCAGGGATCTTTAAGGCTGCCTTCAGTACCTACATGTAATTTGCTCTACCCAATAGCTGGCATGATGGTGCAGATCTGTAATCCTAGTGACTCAGGAGCCTAAAGCAGAAGATCAGGAGTTCAAGGCCAGCCTAGGCAACTTAATGAGACCCTTATTTTAAAGATAAATAAATGAAAAAGAGAGGGCGATGTAGCTCAGTGTTCCAGCGCTCAGGGTTTCAGTCACCAGTAAAAGAAAAACAAAGAATTCTCCCATGATATAAATATTTCTTTAAGTATCAACTACCTTCTAAGAATATCAACTACCTTCTAAGAATGTTGAAAGGATTCACCTAGAATGTGCATTTTAAATTTCTGGCAATAATAATAGGCACACTGTAGGGGTTTAGTACCTGTTACTTCTCTTTTCCTTCTCCATTAGAGACTGAGATGCACTCTGTGTCTTGCCCCCTGATGTTCTAAATATCACCTTCGTTTTATGTGATTATGTAGCTCATTAATTATTGGAGACTGATGAAAGATACATGGGACATATTTGAATGATAGAGGCTAATGCGAAAATGCAGTGATCATTTTTTGTGGTTTCAGTTAACCATGGTCAACAGTGATCCAACAATATTAAATGGAAAATTTCATAAATAAATAATTCATAAGTTTTAAACAATTTTTATTACAATATGCTGCTATAATTATTCTATTTTATTGTTAATTATTATCACTGATTTCTCACTGGGTGTAAGTAATAAACTTCATCATAGGTCTGTGTGTGTACAGGATAAAACCCATACCTACAGGGCTCAGTACTATTCGCATTTCCAGGCATGCACAGGAGGCTTGGAATGTCCCATCCCCCCCCTCAAAAAAAAAAGATTAGAAAAGATTAGCCTTCTCTAATAGTTCACATTCATTGAATTATTACTTCAAACTAGATTTTTCTGACCCAAATGCCCTCGCCCATAATGATTGCTATCCTTAACTCATTTTCTTTAAAAAGAAACTTTTTTTCCTGAACTTTTATGATCATATCATTTGAAGGAAAGTTCCTCTTTATTTTTGGTTTGGCCCCATAGCTATATTACAGCACTTAAAATATATAAGAAAGACCTATAAGATTTCATCTTGAAAGGAATTTGTTTTTTATCCAACAATAGTAAGAAAAAATGTAGGTATTGGTGGTTTATAAATGTCCTTCTTGGGCTTAATTATGTTTGCAGCTATGGCGAGAAACCTTAACAGTCAAAAACCTGTGGAAGAGAAGCAAACTCCAACATAAATGAAGCTGGTGTAGAAGAGTGAGCACAAGACATCTGGGGAGAAATATAAGTGATGGGCTTCCTTTTGTGGGTATAATATTACCTTCTTTATATTGCTGCTATGAGGATTAAATGAAATAATCCTAGGTATTGTTATAACGATGAGAACACTCTTTCCACTTAGATTGGCTACGGTGGGATTTGTTACTCAGTTAAAGTATATTCCATATAGTCTGGTTTTTAAAACACTATGAACAAATAAGGACATAAAGGGTTTTGCCTATAGTCTTTCCCCTTTATGTTATATAATGAAAAGCTGGATGCCACATTTCCAGCACGTAGCAATGACTTTAGCACAGTTGGTCACCAGGTAGGAGGTGGTTTCTTGTGCTGCAAGGCAGCATTCTCATGGAAAATTAAAAACAAGGGCTTATTTTTAGCCATGCAAATGCAATCATTCCTGTGCTTGAATATGCTCTACATTACCTAGAAGGGAGTTTATTGGCACCCAGACTGTTATGTAACTGAGGAAACCATTGTGTGCTATAAAAACACACTAATGTAAAAACCAGCCCATTGAGCAACAGGCTGATGGACAAAACAGGTAGCAAGGCAGAGGAAAACTCGACAGGAAACTTCAGGGCTGGGAACTGCCAGAGGCTGCAAGATTAGAACAAGGGCATTTTTATAGCCACTTGGGAAAAGGAATTTTCAAAGCCAGAGAAATTATTACAGCAACAGTGAGTGAGACGATTTCACCTCTTTGAAAGCAATATTTTCTGTCCTATTTGAAATAGCCTAGTATTGGGGTCTCATATTATGGTTCTCTATACTATCTTTCTTGGGGGAGAGTCTCAAATTCCTAAACTAAGAGAGTAGAAGAAATGTTCACAGTGATTCCAGGAAGAAGGATAGAAATGGATATTTTTAAACTAAACTATCTATGGCTAATATTTAGCCAAGGTCTAAAAGGAAAAAAGGTTGGACTTGACTGAGGATCCCTCCTCCTCACACACTTACCTATCTCTCTCTCTCTCTCTCTCTCTCTCTCTCTCTCTCTCTCTCTCTCTCTCTCTCTCTCTCCTCTCTATCCCTTTCCCCTTTCTTTTGTAGTACTGGGCATTGAACCCAGGCCTATGCATGCTAGGCAAGTACTACTTGCTACAACCCCAGCCCTTTATATTTTGTTTTTGAGATAGGGTCTTGATAAGTTGCCCAGGCTGGCCCAAAGTTGTGATCCTTCTGCAGCAGCCTCCAGAGTCACTAGGATTACAAGTGTGCCCAGCAGGATACATCCCTTGATATTCAGAATTACTAACTTGATTTCTGAATCTCTGGCTCTTATATTTGCAACTTTTAGAGATTTATGATTGACTTTTAATACAAAAGCATTATCAGAAAACATTAAGATAATTGAGTTAATCAATACATGGCACCTCTGGACAGTTTGGAGGCAGAAAAGTCTTAGCATTTAAGCAACAAATACTTTCCTCCTCCTGGTGGAGAGTGGATTGCAATGGTCCAGTTGATATCCCTTGTGAACACTTCTTCACAGAGCTGGTATCTCAGGACAAGCTCATTCAGACATTTACCTAAAAGACATGTTGGTGCCTGGGCTCTCTCTGACCTCCTTCTTATTTCTAGAAAAAGTCTCCAGCTTGTCTCTCCCCTTGTGTGAGCCAAGTCCTTTTCTCATTCATCTTCAGTATGTTTTATTAACCACGTGCTCTGCTACCTCCAGGCAATGCACAGGCAATGCAGAGAAGAAGAAAAAATCTGAAATCTCATTGATAGGTATATAAATGCAAGAAAATAAACTCCAAAAAAATTCAAAAGAAAGAAACAGTGAGATAAAACTGCAATTAATGAAAAAGATTCCCCCATTCTGAGAAATTATTTGATCAGCAAAACCAAAAGCTTGTTCTTTGACATAATTAATAAAGCAGATATATCCTAAGCAAATAGGATTAAGAAGGATAAGACATAAATAACAGTAGAAGTTTTTTAAAAAGCTTGACACTTGGATAATGAAATGTACAAAATTATAAGAGGATGCTATGAATATCTTTATAAGAATACATGCAAAACCACAGTTGAAATATACATTTTTTTTCCTGGAAAATATAAAACCAAAATTGCCCCCAAATTCCCACATATGAAAAGCATAGAATGTATCATTATGTTTATGATTCCAATTCTTCCTTTCCAGATCTCATCCTTCTACTGCTAAGTCCCTTTGGTGGAGGCAGATTTCTCCATTTGTATTTACTTTTTTCTCATTGTGCTCTCATTATTCCAAGAAGTATCGATAAGATGAACAAGGGGGTACATGAGCACGTCTGTGTCCTTTGGCCCTAACACAACACCCGTCCAACTCCATGTGCCCCAGCCTCATCCAACCTTCCAGTTTCAATAATGTGGACATTCTGCAATTATCTTCCTATTGTTTTTATATTTCTCCACAAGGTGTCAGTGATCCATACATGTTCCCCGAAACTCTGAGTTCACAGATTTCTGTTTCTTCTACATCTTCTCTTTAACACTGTGCATTTTCCGCTCTAAAATACAATATTCCATTGCAGAGCAATATTTCCAACTCAACCTATATGTTCATAGAAAAACGCCTGGAAGGACACATAGAGATGCTAAACATGGTAGTCTCCATATAGTAGCAAGAAAGATTTATTTCTTTATGCTTTTCTGCACTTCCCAATTTTCTATCTTGAAGCTGTATTATACTTCATTTTTTAATTCAAAAGAAAGGCATTAATACAGTCTCATTTTTAAAAATATGTCCTTTGACACTGCTCAAAATGTGAGTCCCTTTTCTAAAATGTATCCAAACTTATCTTTATTTAACTTAGAATTTAAAGCCATCAATCAATCCCCCCATACTTTGTATGGGTAGGGTTAATTTTTTATCTTAATCTTATTATACTGCTTGTTCTGTGAACTATGTTTTTCTCACTTAACAACATATTTGGAGGCCTTCCTATGTTGGTACCTGCAGATATTTTCCTATTTTTTGCATGTACTGCATAGTCTGGATATGCCAGGTGTATTTATTCCAATATTGATGTTTGTTTCTGGTTTTGCCTCTCACCAAACTCCTGTCATGCACGTGCATGTGCTTTCCTCTTAGGCACATTCAAGTAAATCTCCAAAGTAGAAACAGAAATGGAATTGCTGAGTCATGAAGTGTACATGTTTTTCAATCAAGTTGTACTGAGAAGTACCAAAGTAGTGATTATTAATTCCTTTTCAATATGATCAATATTTGCTATAATAAACCTTTTACTCTTATAAATGAAATATTACATTTCTTTGTTCTAACTTTTATCCCACCATTTTTGGTGATGTTGAGCATCTTTTCATATATTTTCCAGTCATTTGTATTTCATCTTTTTGGAGCAAGACTACCTGTTAATGAATATTGTCCGTTTTTTCTTTAGGGGTATTTTGTTTTGAAGTA
Source organism: Urocitellus parryii (assembly GCF_045843805.1). Lineage (NCBI taxonomy): Eukaryota > Metazoa > Chordata > Mammalia > Rodentia > Sciuridae > Urocitellus > Urocitellus parryii. Next base: position 129,890,792 of record NC_135536.1, read on the forward strand.
AGGATCATTATATGTTCTTAATATTAATTTTGCTTTGGTGAAGTGCACCCTTTGGTAATTCATTCAGAGAGGACTTGTGAATGGTTAACTTTCCAAGTTTATACAGGTCTGAAATATTCTTTTTTTGATATATGACAGTAGAATGTATTTTGACATATTTTACATATATGCAGAATAACTTCTCGTTTATCTGGTTGTACATGGTGTAGAATTACATTGGTTGTGTAATCATATATGCACATAGGATAGTAATGTCCCATTCATTCTACTATCTTTTCTATTCCCATCCCCCTCTCTTCCCTTCGTTTCTCTTTGTCTAATCCAAAGTACTTCTATTTTTCCCTAACTCTCACCCCCTTATTGTGAATAATCATCCACATTTCAGAGAGAACATTCAGCCTTTGGTTCTTTGGGATTGGTTTATTTCACTTAGCATGATATTCTCCAGTTCCATCCATTTACTGGCAAATGCCATCATTTCATTCTTTATGGAGAAGTAATATTCCATTGTGTATATTTATTATATTTTCCTTATCCATTCATCTATTGAAGGACACCTAAGTTGCTTCCATCACTTGGCTATTGTGAGTTGAGCTGCTATAAACATGATGTGGCTATGTTACCAAAGTATGCTGTTTTTAAGTCCTTTAGGTATAAACTGAGAAGTGGGATAACTGGGTCAAATGGTGTTTCCATTCCGCATTTTCTGAGGAATCTCTGTATTGCTTTCCATAGTGATTGCAATAATTTGTATTCCCACAAGCAATGTATAAATTTTCACTTCCCCCTGCATCCTCACCAACATTTACTCTTACATGTATTCTTGATAATTGCCATTCTGACTGGAGTGACATGCAATCTCAATGTAGTTTGAATTTGCCTTTCTCTAACTGATAGAGATGTTGAACATTTTTTCATACATTTGTTGTTATATGGTATATATAGTCATATTTCTTCTTCTGTGGAGGGTCTGTTGAGTTTCCTTGCCCATTTATTAACTGGGATATTTATACGGGGGTGTTAATTTTTTTGAGTTCTTTATATATCCTGGAGATTAATGCTCTATCTGAGGTGCAGATAGCAAAGATTTTCTCCCATTCTGTAGGCTCTCTCTTCACGTTCTTGATCATTTTCTTTGATGTGAAGAAGATTTTTAGTTTGATTCAATCTCACTTGTTTATTCTTGAGTTTACTTCTTGTACTTTAGGAGTCTTGTTAAGGAAGTCAGCTCCTAAGCTGACATGATGTAGATTTGGGCCTACTTTTTCTTCTATTAGGCACAAGGTCTCTGGTCTAATGCCTAAGTCCTTGATCCAGTCCTTTGAGTTGAGTTTTGTGCAGAGTGAGAGGAGTTTAATTTAATTTTGCTACATATGAATTTCCAGTTTTCCCAGCACCATTTGTTGAAGAGGCTATCCTTTATCTAGTGCATGTTTTTGGCAACTTTGTCTAGTATGAGATAACTGTATTTCTGTGGATTTGTCTCTGTGTCTTCTATTGTACTACTGGTCTAAATATCTGTTTTGGTACCAATACCTTGCCAGTTTTGTTACTATAGCTCTGTAGTATGGTTTAAAGTTTGATATTGTGATGCCTCCTGCTTCACTTTTCTTACTAAGGATTATTTTGGCTATTCTGGGTCTCTTATTTTTCCAAGTGAATTTTATTACTGCTTTTTCTATTTCTATGAATAATGTCATTGGGGTTTTAATAGGAATTGCATTAAATCTGTATGGTAGCAAGCATGGTCATTTTGATGATGTTAATTCTGTTTATTCAAGAGCGGGTGATATCTTTCCATCTTCTCGGATCAATTTATTTCTTTAGTATTCTGCAGTTTTCATTGTAGAGGTCTTTCACCACTTTTGTTTGATTGATTCAAATACAGCACCCTTTCATGTTCAAAACACTAGAAAAACTAGGGATAGTAGGAACATACCTCGACATTGTAAAAAATATATATGCTAAACTCAAGGTCAGTATCATTCCAAATGGAGAAAAATTGAAATCATTCCCTCTCAAAACTGGAGCAAGACAAGGATGCCCTCTTTCAGCGCTTTATTCAACATCATCCTTGAAATGCTAGCCATCGAAATTAGACTGAAGAAATAAATTAAATGGATAGGAATGAGAAAAAAATAACTCAAATTATCCTTATTTGCCAACAACATGGGGAAAAATGCCACCAGAAAACTTCTGGAACTCAAAAATGAATTCAGCAAAGTAGCATAATATAAAATTAACACCCATAAATCAACTGCATTCCTATACATCAATGATGAAGGAGAAATTAGGAAAACTAACCTATTCACAATAGCCTCAAAAAAATATTTGAAGAATTCTTTATTTGGATCTTATATGTATGGAATGTGTTTCTAGCAGTGATGCTTATGGTTACAAGTGTTCTGCATTTCTCCTGGACTGCCAATAGGGCTGTCTAGTCATCTCATTGTCCATGGGGACTTAGTTCCAAGATCCCTTGCAGATACCCAAATCTGCAGATCCTTAAGTTCCATGTAAAGTTATATTCAAAAGATTGATTTTATTGTAAAATTACTGTGATTTCAAATAAGGGATATAATGTATAACTAACTCAGCCAAGGTTCAAAATTATATACAAATTATATATATACTGTTGTTAATTTCACTTTGTATTTTTCTTGTAACTGATGCCTGTTAATGTTTTGCAGAGGTATTACTTCAAGAACACACAACCTAAATTAATTTGAGATATTAAGCCACTATATGTAGACAAATAATAATTAAAAGGGATTAAATTCACTATAAAGTTATAAGCATTAAAGTCAAAGCCCAGCACTCTTAGTTTAACACTGATAAGACTGACTTTCTGGATGTTTAAGGCCAAGCTTAAAAATTAAGATTAAAATAAAGGAACCAAGAAAACCAATATTTGACTCTTGCCCTTTGAGTCAGCCTGAACCCAGGAAAAAGGGAAGAGCTTTGCAACTCTGGGCCACACAACCTCCCAATCAGGGAGATCATGAGATCACTGGAGAACAGAAAGCCAATCAGTGTACATGCTGCAAAAGAGGAGGGTTATTGGAAGGGGGAAACATCCCTGATACTTCCAAGGGAAGCCACAAGCTCAGCAAGACTTTGACCTATCCTAATGCAGATAGCACTAGCAGAGCTAAAATGCTGCTCACAAGTTCCCCAAGAGTATACCCTAAGGGAACTGAGCTGACTCTTACCAATAGATAGAAGCAAGGTCAGTTTGAACAGCTTGAACTTAAACACCTAGAAAAAACAGTTAAAACCAAAACACAGCCATTCTGGGCATTTAAAAAGAAACATTAGTTATTTTTAATGTAACTTAAGATGTATGCTTGTGTTAGCAGTCCTCAAAATAAGTAAAACTAGAAACAATAGAAGAGAGATTCTTAGACAAAAATTCCTGATAACTATCAACAGTAACTGCCAGAGCCATAACTTTTTAAAGTCAGTTTAAGGCTTACCGATCTTCCTATGCTCCTACACAGGTAGACTTAATCAATGTTTGCTAGTATAATTATCTAGCCCTTAGTAACAAAGGGATCTCTACTGAACATAGAGCCATGCCAATAATAAAGATATTTTACAAAAAATCAGATGATATTAAGTAACTTAAGTAAATGTTATGTCTACATTCCTGAAAACTCTGACAATGTTAAAAATTTACATTCCCCCAAAAGGGGCCTTATTAGGCTTTGTTAGGCCTTGCTATGGGGACAATTTCTCAGCAATTCCACCTCCTGGTGAACAATTATTAATTTATATCATTTTCATGATATTCATGGACAGGTTCCAAATGCTACAACTGTTATTTTGTGTTAATCTTATTTCAGTACTTATATCTTTTTGTTTCTCTCATAGAAGTGCCCACCTCTAGGGAAATTTACAACCTGTTCTTCCTGAAACAGATTTTTACCATGGACTCTTTGACTCACTCAATTTCTAAAAAGGAACTCCAAACTGCTTGCCTAACTGCACATCGCCCCCTCTCAGCTCAAAGCAGCAAGAGCTGTCATGGTCCTTTTTCTTTATTGCAGTAGGAGGTCCCTAACATTAGAAGGGAAAATTATGGTCAGTATAGATAAATAATTGGGTTAAATGATAAAATGAAGACAGTTTGTGTCCAGAAAATGTTAATCATGTTAATCATGTTTTTCTCTTGCTCAGACTATGATTTAGATCTCATGATACTTGTTTATGGTTTCAAATCATAACAACGGCCACTTATGATTAATATGGTTTTGAACTACAAAAGGTGAACAGTCCTCTGTACTCACTATAATCAACTGTATGCCAATGATGATTAATCAATGATTCGATTAGTTCCGTAAAACCAGTGGGGAATGTTATGGGCCAGGCTATGTGGGCAATAACTAAACAGACTCCATTTTACCCTCACACTCCATATCATGTAAGAAATGCTTCTCCCATGGGAAAGCCCCACCTCTATACCCATTAATAGTTACCTAGCATAACATACTTGGCAACACAAAATAGTAATTCTTATACAATGTAAAATTGTTCTTTTTGGTTTCCATTTTTATTGTGTGATGTACCTTGTCAGAGATGGATTGTCTAGATGTTAGTAACCATTCTCTAACTTGTACTGAACTAGGGTCATTTTGACCCACTTCCCTTCTGCTTGCTTGCTGCTATGCCAACCTGGAAAGTCCTGTGGGAAATGCCCATGTATGCATTGCGATGTCTCACTAACTGCCCACTCCAGCTTCTGTACCTGCTTGCTTACAGCTACATCAACCCAGATGTAGTTTTTGCCTTTAAATATCCTAAAATGCTCAGGCTTGGGGCTGTACCTTGCAGAGACAGTTATAGGTCCTGCAGGGAGCAGTCGCCAGCTAAATAAAGACTCTTCAATTTGGACAAAACTGGGACTTGGTGTGTTTTCTGAGTGACCTGCCCACAGCAATATAGGATGTTCAGTATGTGTTCATTCTGATGGTCATCTTGAATTAGAATCCCTTTGTGATTCAAAATGTCATTAAAAAAGAAAGCACAGACACATACATTCCAAATCTTTATACTATACCTTTAAAATAAAGCTATTTCATCTAAAAGTGAACTTAACCAGCTATATCCTTTGGCTTGTTCCTGGGCTCAGTCCTGAGGATGAGGAGTGAGACAGACTGGTTCTCACTCTGTGAAAGTGCAGGGCCTAAGCAAGAATAGGAGGGAAGTTGGAACAACAAAACATACTCAAATAACATTACAGCAGGGGTGTCACCCAAAACTCTTGTCTAATTAGTCATTTTAATCAGGTATCTTCTGCGGTAATAACTACAGCTATACTTTATAATGAGCAAATTCATATTCATCATTCTATTTATTCTGCAAAACAACCCTGTAAGGTAAGAGCTATTTTTATCTCACTTTCCATATGAAAACTATTTTAATACTCTAAGCACACAGTATTTATCCCTCCCCTGAGTACAATAAGCCACCAGAAAAGCACAGTTGGTTAAATTTTGCAGTGACAATCCTCCACAAGAGTGTTGGAGGTACTAAATGACTCTGGAAAAATAGGAAGACTTGGACCATCCCCAAAACCTATTGATAAGAAATAAGGCCTGCACTTTGTTAATCATATCATTACTATCTCAATATTCCCTATGCATTGTTATTCAATCCTCACAAGACTTGGTGGCTCAGGCATTATTATGACCCAGCCTCCCCCATTTTACTGGGCACAGAAAAGTTAAGTCTCTTAGCAAAGGTGAAAAACTAGAAGTGGAATTTCCAATATTTGAACCCAGGGGGCCTGGTTGCATAGTTTGCAATCTAAACCACAGTTAGGCAAATTATGATTGTTTTCATACATTTGCAAGCTAAGCATGATTTTTTATATTTTTGAAGCATTGTAAAAACAAATAAGCAAACAAAAAAGATAAAATTAGGTAGAGACTACATATAGCCCACAGGCCTAAAATATTTACTATCTAGGTCTTTATAGAAAAAAAAAAGGTGCTGATTCTTGCTCTAAATCCCCATCATATGCAATCTGCCAAATGAGGGTCTAATTTCTGAAACCCTTTCATCTGAAGCACAACCTCATAGGCATGCTTGATTGCAATAGTGGCAGGAGGTGAGGAACATCTTTGCATAAAATCCCAGTAAGAGATGAAACTTGGGTATAGATCACTGGTCTGGCTCTACACATTCTTTTAAACCTTTGAATCTTAGGATTGAAGATCTGTTTTGTTTGTTTGGTACTTGGACCTGCTTGATTTTCCGGTAGCATCTCCTATAATTATCTGGAGGTTTTGTTTTAATGTAGGGCAGCACAGGGGTAGTTTAATATGAAACCACTCCTTGTCATTTGAAGACTGCTGTGACTCCAGAGTTTATCTTAGGGGAAATTTGAGGCGGAAAGGATTTACATCTTAATGAACTTTGAATATTGTGATCCTTGAGAAGGACCTTAACACACCAACCTGTCTTTTCATCTGAATAATGGGTGTGTGAGGGGTGGGCCCAAAGAAAGAAGGGGATTTATCTGCACATGATCCTCTCCCCAACCCCCTAAGCCTTTTCTCTCCTTTTTCCTCTAAAGTGCACATCTCCAAAGCTTTACAATCTGGGGCCTATGGAAGCTTTGGAGCACTTGTGATTCCACAGATAATATAGGCACAGCTTGGAATTTAGGAGCATGCATGAAATGTAACTATATGAAAATTCAGAACAGGAAAACTCCTATGAATGAGAGTTTGTCTCTACCTCATTTTGTCCTCATTTCATTATATATATATGAAATTCAGAATCGGGACTGTGCTGGGGGTATGGGGGTAGATCCATGGTCTTATATTAGGTCATACTCCAGTAACAAGGTGGCCAATGAGATCAAGGTTTGGGTATTGATTCTTTTCCCTCAGTTTCTGTCTTACGTGACCACAGGATTAATGAGGTTTTCAGTCTAACTGAATGTCTGTGGCCCATCACAGTGTCACAAGAAGCTAAAATCCCTACTAAGGACATTGGAGAGCAGAAGCAGAGGAGAACTCATAGCCTCCCAGGACCTTCTCTGAACCACAAGCCTATGTCTTTGGGAGGGAGGGATTCTGTTCCCATGTGACAGAGAAGGAAACAAAGTGAGTACGTTTAAACCAGTTCTTCATTACTGGGATGCTGAGTTTTCTGTCTCTAAACCCACAAGTTTTAAAAGTTTTGCATTTTTTTCAGATTATATATAGGTTGTAGAGTAAGTCAAAAGTAAGAAAACAGAATCATTTTGTTATCATCATAACATATTTCCTTTGAGTCTATGTATTTTTCCAAATTTGTGATTATACTACTTGTAAAATTTTCTAATATCTTTTATTTTGCTAAATATAACATGACTACTTAATATCTATTATAAATATATTTTGGGGATTATGTTAGTTTCTAAGGCAAAAATATAACATCACTTACAACCTATTTAATTATCATTGTAGATGAAAGCTCTTTGCAATGTTTTATCATTTTTAATAAGGCTTTGAAAAATGCTCTTGTGCATGAAGGTCTTAAGGCTATTTTCTCAGGCTAAACTTAAGCTATACACCTTTTTAAAAGTCTTTTTGCAAATGTGTTTAAAATATTTCCCAGAAAAATTAAGCTCATTTACACTTTCATTCATAGGAGATTTCCTGTTTTGTTTTGTGCATATTCATCAGTATTGCAGACTAGCAGATCTGTACATTTTATTTTAAAACTGGAATTTTACTGAAGAAAGCAGAATAGTAGAGTGTAAAGAGAGACTGAAGTGTAAAGGTTGACGCTGGTACCCAACACTGTGTGGTCTTAAGAAAAGTCTTTTAACCTTTTCGTATGCCTCAGTTTCTTCATACACACACAAAAAATGAGAATATGGCACCTGATTTGTCAAGGTTATTATGAAAATTAGAGCTATCACACATAAGTGGCTATTCAGAAGGGATAGACATCACAATTCAGTGGAATATCTCATTTCATTCATTTGCTGGGCCTTTTATGTCCACTCTGTTCACTAGTTGTTTGCTTGTTTTGATTTTGCAGTGCTGGGGGCTGAACCCAGAGCCTGGCACATTCTAGGAAAGTGCTCTCCACAGAGCTACAATCCCATTCTTCTACTCTGTTTTGAATTACCTCCTCATTTCCATCTCCTCCCTTGTCTGTAGGTTCTTTCTGCTGAACTGATCAATTTCTTATTTTAAATGTGGGGAATATTGCCTCTGTAGGCCATTTTTTGTTGAATCAGATCAGCAAGACAAGGAGCTAAGGAAGCTGACCTCCCAGATGGCTGTTTCTAGAAGACTTGTGGCTACAAGGTACTAAGGTGGAAGTCAGATCTTTCCAGAATAGCTGGAAAGCCTGGTGCACAGCCCAGAGGACAAGGTAGGCTTCCAAAGAACATGCTCTCTCCACTCTACTGTGCTGCTTTCCTCAGTAAAATTCCATTTTTAAATAAAAGTAATAATATTTGCTAGTCTGCAATGCTAACAAACATGCATGAAACAAATAAAACAGGAAAACGCCTATGAAGAGGCACATATTGAACTTTTGGAGTGTAGAAAGAAAAACAGTAGAACACTAATTTACATTACATTTACTTTTTTAATGTAAGGAAATAAAAAGAAACAGTGATTACCATTCGAGCTGAGATGAGATGAAATTTCAGTGTGCTTTTCTTTTTTGACTTTATTTTGTTTATTTATTTTCTTATGTGCTGCTGAGGATGGAACCCAGTGCCTCACACATGTGGGGCAAGTACTCTACCACTGAGCCACACCCCCCATCCCCTTGGTGTAGTTTTGATGTGTATCTCCTTGATTGCTAAGGATATTGAACATTTTTCATATATTTGTTGATCATTTGTATTTCTTCCTTTGGGAAGTGTCTATTTAGATCTTTTGCCCATTTATTCAATGGGTTATTAGTTTGTTGGGGGTTTTATTGTAGTAAGTTTTTTGAATTTTTTGTACATCCTGGATATTATTAATCCCTTGTCAAAAGAGTTGCTGCCAAGATATTCTCCCATTCTGTATGTTCTGTCTTTATACTCTTGTTACTTTTGCTGTACAGAAGCTTTTTAATTTAATGGCATACCAGTTGTTGATTCTTGATTTTATTTCTTGAGTTTTAGGAATCATATTAAGGAAGCCGGTGCCAGTTCTAATATATTGGAATATTAATCCTATGTTTTCTTCTAGCAGTTTCATTATTTCTGGTCTAATTTCTAGGGTTTTTTTTTCCACTTTAAGTTGATTTTGGTGCAAGGTGAAAGATAGGAATTATTTAGTTTTACTCTTCTATATATGAATATTTGTTTTTTCAAGCATCATTTATTAAAAAGATGGACAGGTATTTAAATACAGATCCTGGCACCTGAGTTGGCCATTGTTAGGGTCTGTAAACAAGTCAAGATGGCGCCTGGCATTTTACAGAGGGAGTGGTTTGTGAGGTAGTGCCAGGGAGCCATTAAGTGTGGAGATTCCTTATTGGTTGACTGCTGTATCTAGTTTATGTTAATTAAGATAAGCTGTGTGTAATGTGTATATACCCCTCTGGTCCTACAATAAATGGCTCCCACTCCTGCTGTATCAATCTACACAAGTTGCTAGTCATCCCTCAGTTATTTTGCCCAGCCATCTGTGCTGAGGCAGATGGTGGCCCATTATGGCAAGCCCCGGGACACTTGGGGGGTAAGTGACAGAAAAAAAAAAGTTGCCCGTCCCTAGATAGGACAGGAGGAAATCTGCTCGTCCCTAGGCAGATAGGGCGAGAGGAAAAATGGCCATTTTGAGAAAATGGAGAAGATTGATACAGTATGTTTGTGTCTTGTTTTGTCTTGGTGTATTGTCTTTGTGATGAAAATATGGAAGGGGTGAGAAGTAAATTACTAAGGGAAGGAGGCACCCCAGTGGAACCAAGAATAGTTAGGGCATGTGTTGATGGAAGCCCAGGAACTCTAGTCAGAAAGAAAAAGAAAGTTCAGAAGAAGAAGGATTATCAGGAAAAAAGTTGCAGCAAAAGGCTATTACTGAATACTTTTCGTTACAGGAGGGTGTGTTAATTGGCGTGGCGACTGCCACGTGCGGGAGCCGGTCACGGTGCAGCAAGGACCAAACGGTGGCAGCCGGCTCTTCCACTGCAGCCCAAATCTAGACCTGACCTGGAGGCACAGTCTCGCAGGCTCTTGCTCCCTGTGCCCAGAAGCAGTTTGAGTCCGGGACTCTTCCCCAGGGCCATCTAGGGCTGCCCGGGAAGCTGCAGGTGGAAGACGGCCATGTCCCTGAAGTTTGATCATTTCCAAGGCCACTAACTACAATGGTTCTCCCACACCTGGAAGCTAATGAGTAATGAGCACTATTAAGGCTTATTTCAAATGTAAAAAACCTTGAGATAATGTACTAAATTGTTCAGAAGGTTGTTTTCTTAGTGGAATGCTACAGGATTTTCTTTAGCCAGCATTTCCAGAGTTCCTGCCTTCGTCCCAGTGCCGGTGAGGACGAGGGTGGCAGAATTTCCAGTGTTGCTGGGAACCGGACGAGACTTCGGATCATCATAGCTGATTGCTGTTTCTACTGCTATAGCTTAGGCTGTTTCTGCTGCTACAACTTAAGCTAGTTGCCTGCAGAACTTACCTGGACTGTGATTTACCTGGACTGTGAGTTAATCTATTGAGACACTGCTTTACCTGGACTGAGACAACAAACTGTAATCTACAACAAATTGTAACTCGGTATGTTTGCTAACAGTGTCATTGCTGGTATAATTTTTTCAAGGGCTTCTTGCATGGAGCCATCAACTGGCTTGGTATTGTGGCATTTTGTATCCTCCCCTTCTGCTTGTAGCAGATTATTTGTGGTGTTTGTGTAAAAACCACTATGGTCTTTATTTAAATTAAACAAAAGGGGGAAATGTTAGAGTCTGTAAACAAGTCAAGATGGCGCCTAGCATTTTGCAGAGGGAGTGGTTTGTGAAGTAGCGCCAGCGCCAGCGAGCCATTAAGTGTGGAGATGCCTTATTGGTTGACTGCTGTATCTAGTTTATGTTAATTAAGATAAGCTGTGTGTAATGTATATATACCCCTCCGGTCCTACAATCAATGGCTCCCACTCCTGCTGTATCAATCTACACAAGTTGCTCATCACCCCCCAGTTATTTTGCCCAGCCAGCTGCGCTGCGGCAGGCCATGGCAGGGATGTGGAGGAACCCTGATAGGAGAGGTGATGTTCCACCAGGGTAAGGGCTGAGCAGGGAACTTGCTCACCTGCCAGTATTCACATGCAGTTTACCAAATTAATGATACCAGTATCTTAAGCAGTGCATATAAACATACTCATGTAGAGAAGGGCTAGGATTAATAATATAATTTTATTATGTATAGGCTGATGCATCTGTACATGTATTTCAGCATGTTATGTAAAAATTATACACATCTAAAGGAATATGTATACATTAATTATGATGGATATTCAGTCTTATAAATTTATGTTCAAAAATAGTTATGTTCAAAATTTTGTATATGATATGCTTGCTTATATAATTCTGATTACAAGATTATGAAGTGTATAGAATCATGTTTTTATTTGTATATATTTGGTTTTGTTAGAATGCATTTATATTTTAGTAGTCATAAAATATAGGTGTGTATATAAGTATAAATAAATAAATGTTTTGCATATTGTGACTAACAGATGTTTTCTAATAAAATGTTTATGTATATAATTATGCATATGTGTATGTAAAAGCCTGTGTATATGTGTATCCCATGTATTTTGTAACAAAGTTGTTCTTTGACTGACCTGCAGCAATGTGCTTAGACAATTTTCAGACTGCACACATATTTTTATTTATTTATTTATTTAATATTTATTTTTTAGTTGTAGTTGGACACATATCTTCCTTTGTTTTATTTATTTATTTTTATGTGGTGCTGAGGATGGAATCCAGGGTCTTGCACATGCCGAGTGAGCTCTCTACTGCCGAGCCACAACCCCAGCCCCATTTTTATTTTTAAGAAGAGAAATATTCAAATTTGCTAACTTTTTCTGTAATAATGTGACTCTCAGAACATCTCCCAGTAGGTATTATAAAACATATACTCCTTTCATATGTTCCTTCAAAGTAAAAATAAGGGTTTTAACAGAAAATGAAAAGGTAACTACCTTATGGAAAAAACTTACATAATTGAGAGAACATTTTAAGATCTGACGTCTAAAAACATTTCATTTTTATGTAATTTTGTTCCTGAATATGACTTAAGAATGTTGCCCATAATAACATTCAGATCTGCAAATTTTAAAAACATGGAGATGAAATTTCCTCAGTTTAGATACTAAGCAGAATTTCAAAAGACTTTGAGCACTTTTGTTAAAAAAATATTAAAACTTAATACCATGTGATTGGTTTTAAAGAGTAGCAGATTATTTCAGAAAAGATGAAAATATACTGAACAGATTTATTTAAAAAAATAAGTCCAGACTTTGTTAATGATATTGAAAAAAAGAAACCTAATTTGGTGAATTTAATCAAAAATGCATACATTATTTCCTTTTGGGTCTATGAATTCTGTGAAGTATCTCTTCAGTTCCTAAGATGCATTGAAAAAAATGTATCAAAATAAACTACTTAAAGTCTTCAAATAACTATGTTAAAAATATTAACACATTAAAAAATATTCATCCATTAGCAAAACATTATTAATATTTAATGATGATTGATATTTAGTGAGAGTACAATAAGTTTACAAGTAAAAAATAATTTTTAAAACTGAATTCATCTTTTCTCATCATTTAAATTTTTCTCTTTGAGTAATTGATATAACATTAGCAATATTATAATTTATAAACACATATGTAAATATTTAGTTAGACATAGATTATATATGCAATCTCAATTTGCATATATGTAATATAATACAAATATGTACATATACTTACACAAACACACACATACATGTGTTATATGTACAGCCCTCTATATCTATAAGCTTCACATCTACAGATTCAACCATCCATGGATTAAAAACCTTCAATAAAAACTTGTGCCTTTATTGGGGATATGATTCAGTAGTTAAGCACCCCTGAGTTCAATCCCCAGTACCAAAAAAAAAAAAAAATTGTGCCTTTACTGAACATGTACTGGCTTTTTTCCTTATTATTATTCCTTAACGAAACAACAAGACAACTATTTGCATAGCATTACATTGTATTAGGTATTATAATGACTGTAGAGAGGACTTAAAGTATACAGGAGGACACTTTATATGGGAGGATATTTTGCATAGATTACTTGTAAATATTATGCCATTTTATAAAAGGGGTCCCTGGATTTGGTATATGTGGAAGTCCTAGAATCAATCTCCTGTGGACATGGAGTAACAATGGTACACTGAAATATTTACAGTGTTTGGGAACAAGATCAAGGATGTATCTGAGAATCACTGCTTTAGGTAGAGTGAGTCAGGAAGGGAAGAGCCCTTTCCTGAGTATACATTAATAATTTGCTACACACACAGCTCCATTACATGAACTTTTACACATCATTTTATAGTCTTGAGAAGTAATGACCACCTATTTCTGAAGTGTCAAAATAAAGTCCAAACTTTGCTCTTTCTCTCACCCTCATCCAGGTCTTCAGAAGTTGTTGACTTGGATTTCTCTGAATTATTCGTGAAAATGCAGGCTTTAAAGGGGCCAGTAATAATTAGTATGAAAATTCAGAATGCATTAAAAGTAGCATTGTGCTGGTAAATGTTTAACAACTGCTCTCCAGATGAAACCCCTGATTTGTAGCAGTTACCAATTTCTATAGTATACATACCACCACCAGGACAATTTTAAGCTACCAACCTGACATCATTGAAAGCTGACGTTGGAAAGAATGCATACAGTCAGCTCTTGCAAGATAGGGTAAGCTAGCTGTGGCACACATGACAGGGAAAAATTAAAAGAAATGAAAATTTTAAGGGTATACCATGTTGGTGGCAGAATAGCATTTTCTCTTTCTCTTTTTGTATTTCTTCTCCAGTCCTCCAAACCCAGTATAAAATAGGGAGGAATATGTATTTGGAGTCAGAAGACAAAATGGTGCTCAAAGTCAATCACTTATTAGTGCCAAGTTCTTGCATCAATCATTGTACTCTACTGGGCCTCATCTGGAAAATGAGCATTGCATTAGCTATCCCATCCAGAATAGGTAGTATTCAGGACTTTCCAGGACTATCATAAGGATTGCACCCAATCATGCCTACACCTGCTGTACACATTTAAGAATGAACTTCTTACACTTTTCCTATCCATCAGGCAAGCATTTCTCAAAGTTGATCTCTATGACATCATCAGAGAGGTAAATATTCAAGTTCATGAATTGCAAATAGGAAACTAGGTAAATATAAATGGTGAATCATTGAGCAAAGAATGTCTTGCCCAGTGCTTCTGCAATGGGACTCCCAGCACATTTTATTTTTCCTGATTTCTCTAATCATATGCAGTTCTATAATTAACTGCTTACTGCTTTTGAAAGAGTAGGAAAACTATTTGCTGAAGGCAAAGGCTTGATAATATTCACACAAATATGTATGTTTCTCTGACATATGCTGTTCTTAAAATCAGCTGCTATTTTTGTATACATCCCATATCCTAAGCCCCTGCAGGAATATTCTGAAGTCGCCTACTCACTGTCTGTCGATGATTACCTTGTAGAACGTGTATTATTAATGGCTGCAATTGCTTTCTGACCTCCTTGCCATGATCCATTTCCATCCATTAAGGCACCACATTATCTACTGTAGCAAAGCATGAATCATAAATGAAATATTGATTTAAAAAGTCATAAACTGCTTTACATTAAAAACAATTTCTATGAAGCAAAATTTCTAAACTGAAATAAGAATTCTGGCAATTTTGAAGGTGCAGTGCGATTCAATCACCTATTAGTTATCAGGCAACTATGTTCATGTTTCGTTTCATTTAAGGATAAACTTATTTTTAAGGTCTTCACATTATGTGTCATTTGAATTTATCACCACCTTATTGCATACATTTAGATGAATTATATCTTCTATTAAAATAAATATGTGCTTTACAAATCATGAACCTCCTTTTTTAGTGTTGAGAGGGAAACTCCAGTCTCAGTTTCAGAAAGGAAAATGAAAACCACTCACTAAGGGAGTCGTACTAGGTTAACATTACCAAATATGATGTAGTGTCTTTAAATAATATTAGATTTCTTTATAGTACAATAAAAAAATTTGATCTTCTGTGAAAAGTGAGGTACTAAAAAAGTACAAAAACGTGTGTTAATAAATGGGGTAGAATAGTGTGAAGCAAGTGGTTAAATCCATTGTGTTAAGTGATCATCTCTTTTGGACAAGACTTTACCCCCACCATCTGGGAAGGATTATGGTTTATGCAGGAAGGAGTTAGCTCTGTCTTTATAAAAATAAAGTTCAGCCCTGAGATGCTTCATCTCTGAAATAAATACTAGACTGCAAGAATACTAATTGAGAGGATGGCGTGCTGAACTCTGCTGTGTTCTGACCTCATTGTTTAAGCAAGGAAGATGTTCTCTTAAAGTGAGCCATTCTTATGGGGAAGACAGATCCATACTTACATATAATCTAGAGCCCACCACTAACAGAGGAAACATCTGATATCATGTGAGCTCATTTACATGGTGAGACAGCCAAGTAAATGGATTATGAGATGGATGTTCATGGCCTTATTACTGAAGTCTCAGTAAAGATGAAATAAATGAATATGTTGCCTCATGTGCCACAAACCAGTAAGGACTCTATGTTCTATGCATTTCTCTTAATTTTATAGTGAACCTAGATTCACTTTCATTTTCTAAGTAAACCTAAGTTATGATATCAACACTGCATGGGTAATGTTTGTGTCGTTTGTGCACGCACTCCAATCAGAAAAAAACGAGCAGGTTACATTAGTGAATTTTAAGGTATTCTCTAACTTAAAAATTCTCATGTTTCTCACCTCTTCTTGATCCATTATATCCCATTAATAAATATCTTCATAGCTAAGTGACAGGGGATATTGCATCAAGATAATGATAAAGAACTAAAATAGGAGAAAAGGAGCCAGAAAAAGAGGAAAAAAGAGGATAAGCCTAAAAAAAAGGAGGAATACAAGCAATGGGCTACAGTTACACACCTATCTCAATTTCTTATGAAGCTATACACACTCTTACCATATGATTCACCAATTGCACTTCTTGGTATTCACTTCCAAAAGTTAAAAACTTATAGTTACTTTATACAAAAATCACCAAAACTTTGAAGCAGCCAAGATGTTCTTCATTAGGTACAAGGATAGATTGTGGTATTGTGGTACATCCAGACATTGAGATATCATGAGCTTTCAACCTATGAAAAGACATGGAGGAAACTGAAATGCACGTTACTAGGTAAAAGCAGCAAGAGTAAAAATACCAACAGTTATCAGAGGTTGGATGGGACTGAGAGCATCAATAGGCAGAGCACAGAGGAATTTTAGGACAGTAAAAATACACTGTATGGTCCCACAGTGATATATACCTGTCATTATACATTTACTCAAATTCATGGAAAGTCCAACAGCAAGAATGACCCCTAAACGAAGGATTCTGGGTGACAATAATATCAATGCAGGTTCAACAGGGATGTTGATTATGGAGTAGTTTGTGCAAAGGCACCTCTGGGAAATCTCTGTGCCATCTTCTTTATTTCACTGTGAACCTGCAACTACTCTAAAAAATATAAAGGTCTTTGAAAATAAACGAATAAATGTATGTTCTGGGGGAGGGTAGGAGAAAGGTAGAACAGAGATTTTTTTTAAGAAAAAAAAAAGGAAATAAGGTCACAGGGAAGAAGAGAGAGAAGGACAGAAAGAGAGAGCTCAAAAGGGACAAATGCAAGTAGCTGAGTGAGCACCTCCTGCCCCAAGTAGGAACTGCTCCAGGTGCAGAGAAGTACTTGTGGGCTTGAGGTGCAGCAGATTGAGAGTAGGTTTCAGCTAACCATATGGAAAGGCTATTAAAACAGGACTCCAGAGCATAGCCTTCACCGTTTGCCCCTAGAACCCTCATTCTGCAGGAAGACATGCCTTTGTCCAAACTAGAACTCGTTCTGAATGCAGAGGAGAGTATAGTTGCATTTGCAGTAACACATAGTCTTTAAATTTGAATAGCATCCTCATTTTAAATTGAATATTTGTGTACCGCCCCCTCCCCCAATTTATATGTTAAAATCCTAATTTCCAGTGTGACAGAATAAAGAGATGGGGCTTTGGGAGGTGTTTGATCATGAAGGTGGAGCCTCCATGGATGGGTTTAACACCCTTATAAAAGAAATTGCAGAGATCTTTCCTGCTTCTTCTCCTATATCAGGATACAACCAGCAGGTGGTTGTCTGCCACCCAGAAGTGGCCCCTCAGCAGAGCCCAACTGTGCTGGCATCCTGATTTTGGACTTCCAGCCTCCAGAACAGTTAGAAATAAGTTCCTGTCATTTATAATCCACCCAGTCTAAGGTACTTGTTTTCATTGCCAAATTGCTCTCCTAAGCCACAGATCAGTCTTGTCTAGTCTTGTCCTAACTTTGCTCCATTTAGCCAGGTGTGAGCTCCTGGCTTCACTGGCCTTGTGTGCACATGGCCCAGGCTCCCAATAGTCTAAAGGTCTACCCTTTTGGGAAAATTCAAGAGGAGAGAACAGGGATAAGAAGCCAGGTGAGTCTTTGATTATTAAATCACTCTGTAAAGTCAAGGCTTTAGCCCTCTACCGTGGCTTATTGGTCACAACCCCTTTCCTAGGGTTTTCTTCACCTTAGAAATTTCCAGGTCTCTGATGAGCTCCAATTCAAATATAGAAGTCTGGATCTGAGATTGCCAATTACCATCTCATCTAGTTTCTCTTTGTCTCCAAAATGATGACAAGAAATTGAAACCTTCCCCTAATCCTGTGTCACCTTTCCCTGTCATTCAACTCTAAAGAATCCCCTCACTGATCAATCCATATAATAAACTCCAATTTCAAACTATGTGCACAGATTTGCTTTGCGGACAAGGGGTCTGATGGGAGGGATGCTATAGACAGTGGCCAGAGCCACACTGAGTTTCAATAAAGAGTGTGAGCTTGACCTCTTCCATATTTCCCTCCAGATCTCATTCCACATTGAAAGAATAAACAAGGCTTGTCGTTGGAAAAAATGCCTCAACATCTCCTTCCACTTTTTCGAGCTGCTACTCACACAACACTGTCTCTTCAGTAGGTGAGTTCCCCTATTGGGTATCCAACTTCGGATGGGCTACACAGGGGCTTTGACAGTGATCGTCCAGTAAACCTCTGACGCCCAATCTGGAGGAGAGAATGCACCCCACCATGACCATGGTCATGGTGGACTCTCTGGAACCCGGTTCATGAGCGGGAGGTCCTGAGGAGTGGAAGAACAGGCACTCCTCTCTGTCAACTACCTTTGTCTCTCTCCCGACCCTTCACCCTCTATGTACATGAAAAACAGGGACAAAGTCTGGGTGTTCAGGGTCAGGAATATGGCCCCACATTTGCACTAGTGGCCTACCTATCCAAACAGTTCGACCCCACCGTCAGGGGCTGGCCCCCATGCCTCAGAGCCCTAGAAGCAGCCCATGACCTTTGGCTTCCCACTAACCATCTCATCTCCTCACCATCTACAAGGAGCTACAGTCACTTCCTCCTTCCAGGGTTCTATCCCTCCTTGTCTCTCCTTGAAAATCCCTCCATCTCTTTTCAGTCCTGCTCTCCATTAAACCCTGTCTCCCTCCTCCCATCTTCTCCCTCACAAGGTCCGGTCCACAAATGCATGGAGGCATTAGAGAAGATTTTACCCTGCCCTACCACCATTTCTGAGGGACCTCTGTCCTCTTTAGACCTCGTCTGGTTCTCAGATGGTAGCTCCTTTATACATGAAGGGGTTAAAGTGGTGGGGTATGCTGTCATTTCCCTCTCATCCATCACAGAGGCAAAACCTCTCCCACCCAATACCATCAACCAACAAGCTGCACTCATAGCTGCCACAAGGGCATGGGAGCTAGTGGAGGGAAAAACCCTCTCCCTATATGCAGGTTCCAAATACGTCTTCCATATCCTGATCTCCCACGCAGCCATTTGGAAAGAAAGGGGGCTACCACCACCAGAGGGACAGCAGTCATTAATTCCACACTTATTTCTGGCTTACTACGAGCCTCCAGGCTGCCTTCCCAACTGGGAATAATCCATTGCAAGGCCCACCAAACTGACTCCTCCCTTACTACTATGGGGAATTCCAAGGCCGATCAAGCAGCTTGATCAGCCGCTCTAAGATCCCCAACAACTCTTCCAGTTTCTTCATTCTCTATTCCATTCTAGTCCACAGAGTCTCACTAACTTTCCTTCACTTCTTTTTCACCCTTTCCCCATGCGATAAGACCCTCCTACAACAGATCACTTCTGCTTGTCAGATCTGCCAGAGAACCAATACCAATACTCCATTAAAACCTAAACCTTTCCCTTCTCATCAGGCCCGCGGTCATACCCCAGCTGCAGATTGGCAGATTGATTTCACCAACATGCCCTAGTAAAAAACAAGCCTTTCCCACTTCTAACAAACAGGCCTCCATGGTAGTTGCCTCACTTAATCCCCCGTTTTGGGATGCCCACTTCTATCCAATCAGACAATGGCCCAGAATTCACCTCGCAGATAACTCAGGGACTGGCTCACACGCTATCACTCCCTTGGCATTTCCATTGCCCTTACCTCCCCCAGGCTTCCAGAAAGGTTGAAAGGACCAATCGGTCCCTTAAAGAGACCCTCACCAAGCTCACCAAGCTCACTGGGTAAAGGTGCTCCCCTTGCTCTCCCCTTGCTTTATTGCGCATTAGGGCCTTGCCAAAGACGCCTTCTTTTTTTTTTTTTATGCCCTAATTTTTTTTTAACTGAAAATATATATTTTATTTTTTTTTTTATTGTTGGTCGTTCAAAACATTACATAGTTCTTAATACATCATATTTCACAGTTTGATTCAAGTGGGTTATGAACTCCCAATTTTACCCGGTATACAGATTGCTGTATCACATCAGTTACCCTTCCATTGATTGACAAATTGCCTTTCTAGTGTCTGATGTATTCTGCTGTCTGTCCTATTCTCTACTATCCCCCCTCCCCTCCCCTCCCCTCCCCTTTTCTCTCTCTACCCCTTCTACTGTAAATCATTTCTTCGATTTGTATTATCTTGTCTTACCCCTCCTTTCCTCTTATATGTCATTTTGTATAACCCTGAGGATCGCCTTCCATTTCCATGCGGTTTCCCTCAAAGAAGCCTTCTAATCTCTCACCTTTCGAAGTCATGTATGGCCGTCGCCTCATTCCTCCTGGATTGCCTACAGAACTCCTACCCATCTCCTAAACCTATGCCCTGCCCCTCCTCTTCCATCTACGCTCTGAACTCTGGCGCTATCAAGACTGGCTCCTTTCTGACCCCAGTCTCTCTCAAAACCCTACCTCCTTAACACCTGGTCAACTTGTTTACTATTGCCCACCAGGGAAAAGCCCCCTCTAAAACCAAAATGGGAGGGTCCTTCTCAGGTGACTATGTGCACTCCCTCGGTGGCCAAACTCAAGCTGTCTAATAACCAACTTACCCCGTGGATTCACATTTCCAGGCTTAAGCCCCGTGCTCCTACACCTTCATCAGAAGAGCCAACGATCGTCACCTGTCATTAAGTACTCTTGTCATCCCTCCCCACAAGATCTCCTCAAGCTCTGCCTCTCCCGTGTCTCTGTTCTTAGTCCAATTTCCGTAATGGGTTCTGCTAATGCTCCCCCTCATTTCTGGCCCCGCTTGGGTCCCCTCTTCGGTCCCCTCTTCACCCTATATCTGGAGATTCAAAGCAAGTGACCCTAAGGGCCCCCTCTAGCCATACCCTCTTCTCCTCCTTACAGACCCCCTACTTGTTTGGATC
Organism: Urocitellus parryii; assembly: GCF_045843805.1. NCBI lineage: Eukaryota > Metazoa > Chordata > Mammalia > Rodentia > Sciuridae > Urocitellus > Urocitellus parryii. The sequence continues at coordinate 129,911,756 of NC_135536.1, forward strand.
TGGCCAGTAGTAGGACCATTGTGTGTTGTCCTTCTGACAGACCACTTAGGTGTCCAGAGCATGGTGACCCCTGAATAAGTGTGAACTACCTTTATCATAAGAGAGTACTTTATCAGTTGCCTTCTGGGCCTAAGGAGGAACATGTGTCTTTTGTTTACCCTCCCAGTTTTGTAAGAATTTCAAGTATCAGTATTTAAAGTTGAGGTGTTTCACATAAAACCTGTAGAGATCTGACTGCTCTCAAAGGGAAATATGGTAACAATGGGCCACCGTCCTCCCTTGGCCACCTTCGAGAAGAGCAAAGAGAGAAGCAAGCTGGTACACCCAGTTAGGGGAAAGTTTGAAGAGCAGCCTTAATAGAGAGGGGAGGGAGCTAGATTGGACTAGGAATGAAGAGTGGAATTGAGGGTGTTAGGTGCGGGACAGGCTGGTCTGCAGGGCGTGCCAAACAAGGTTAGCTGCAGGATGACCTGGCTTCTCAAACCCTCTGTCTGTTCTTTATCACCTGTTTGCTTCAAGCCTAAATGCCCAAGCCACAGCTCAAGGCTGAACACTTAACCCCCCCCCCCTGTGCCAACAAGGCAACTTGCAGACCCAGAGACCCCATTAGATTTGGGCTATAAAAACTCCCTCTGCCTGTTCCTTCCCCCATCATAAAGTTCATTCAGACTCAGGTGGGTAAAAATTTCTAATGAAGCTTTTAACCAGCTTCTCCTCAGGAATTACCAACTCCTGGCTACTGATGATACCTCCAGTCGAGACCTATGCCGAATGGACTGACATCATCATGGATCTGTGGTGGCAAGGAACCTTCGTTGATCTGGTTCCTGAAGTTATACCAGTCCTCTATGCCCTCCTGTGGGGGCTCCTTACTTCCCTCCTCTCTGATTCTCCCACGCCGCCCCATCTCAGCAGGAAGCAGCCAGAAGGAGTCAACACCCCTTCTCATTTAATAACAAAGAGGGGGGAATGTTGGGAGTCGCCCTGGCTCCAAAGGCTAACTTCTCCATCCCCTGAGAAGAGCCATCCAATGGTGAGCCCTGCTGGCTCACATGATCCTTACCCACCAATCAGATAGCACCCCATGCTAACTGTCAAACCACCCCTGGCTCTATAAATATGCAGAGCTGTTCCTCAATAAACTGGCATTTTCTCCGATGGCAAGCCTTGATCGTTCTTTCATTTCAACACACATTACCTCTACTACATCCTGTCCCCAGCATGCTGCTCAGTATAGACCATATCAACAAGCTTCCTGCCTTCTCATTGATGGAACTCAAGTGATTCTGATTCCAACCAGTGGTTCAACTCAAGTATTAGAAGTGTCAGCAGGAGAGGAGAGAAGGAAGGAGAGTACAGTATGGTATTTAATTCCCCTTGTGTCTTATGTCAAAGATAAGCAAAGTCAGATACCAGTTAAAGTTACCAGAACAGCTTTTATTCAGTAATACTTATTGCAATAGAGTAAAGAGTCTGGCATGAACTGAACTTTGCCAAAATGAAAAGCAAGAACCTATTTAAAGATTGGGATGTGCTGGGGGAAAAGTACTGAGGGGTAAAATGGGGGTTTTGGTCCATGTGAGTAGGCTATTGGGGCTTTTTCAAAGTTAGGCTTTTGTCCTCCTGTAAAGACTGGAAGACAAAGGGTCCCATCTTTGTTATGAATTTTGGCAGCCTTTAGCTTTTCCTAGTAGACATGGCCTTGAGCTGTTAAAAAACATGCCACTGTTTGTTTTAAGACTCTTACTAGGGATGTGGACAGAGTCCTATAGTGCCATGTTCTCTTGCACTTCTCATTTCCCTGACAGATCATTTCCAGATTGACTCTCTCCTTTTACCAACAGTTTCAGGTCCTGGCAAGCAACCTTCATATTGCCCTTTCTCTAATTGGGTTCTGGCAACCACCTCACCCCTTCTCTTGCCTCATCGGGTGTAGAAGTGGGTAGGTGAACTCTCAGTATTAATACTATCCCATACCATAATCACACATTTTAGAGAACCATTTCATAAACATGGAGTAACTTATGTTCCTGATGTTCTGGAACATACCCTTTGAGCCATTTGGTGTATTCTGGTTGACTTCTAACTATCTCCACCTGCATCCTATGACCTTGGATTTCTTTCTGGAACCTTGAAAGGCTGCTTCATGTACAACTATAGTAGACCAGCAGTGCCGGGAAATTAACACCCCGGGCAGCTCTTAGCCAGTGAGTCTCAGAAGTTGGTGGAAAAAAAATCCCAGTTCTCCCAATCTTGGGTGGGATCATTATACAATATGTATTCTTCACTAGCTTACATTTTTTCCTGTGTAGAAAATTCTGGTCATCCATTATCTGTTCCTGAATAGGAAGCGAACCCAAATGTGAAGTGACTTACATCATAAATATTTTATTTGCCTGGAGTTCAGTGAGTGAGCAAGTTTAGTCGGGCTAAACTGGGCAGTCTTTCTACTGATTGCATCTGAGATTATTCGTTTGGCAGTAATGGCTTGGAGGATCACAGAGTGGCAGGTTTCCTGGAGCCCTTCAGGTTAGAATGACTCATTCTGTTCCACATGGTCTCAGCCTAAGAGGCCTATGTGGCTCCACTGTCTCAGAGCATTCCCAAGAGGGCAAGAAAAGAAACAAGATCTCTTGAGACCTCATCCCAATATCACTTCCATCATGTTCTATTGATCAAAGCAAGTCACAAAATCAGCCCAGATTCAATGGCTGGGGAAATGGTGTTGCTCCTAAGAATGTGTGGTCACTTTCAATCTCCATTACCGTCTCCATGGTTGCCTTCCCTTCCCTCTGTAGCACCCTGCCCACTATTGGTGTCCTTCTCACCTACCAAATAAGGACTTGAACTAAAATTCTTGTCTCAAAGTACAAGTGGTCCCAAATTAAGACAAAACTCTTTTGAAATTATCTTGACATTTCATCTGCTGATTGCTAATACAGAATGGTATTAGAGATCATATTTAACTTAGCTCCAGGCTTGAAAAAAGCACAGGAGTTTAGAAAACCCCATTCAACATTGCCTCTAAGAGGTAAGAGTGTCTTAATGAGATAACATTACTGGTACTCCCCAACATTTCTGATGATCCTTCCCTTTTTATTTACATAAGGGAATTATGTTTCCTACACATGACCATATTTTTTTTTGGCCAATGGAAGTGGGACAGATTATGTATATTTGCCTTGCAAAAGAGGCATAAAAATATTAAAGCCCAATACTCCAGGGCTTCTCATTAAGTAAATAAGTAGCTTGGATAAAACTCAATGGAAAGTTCTGAGTGATAACACTCCTCTCTTATAACTATGACTCAGGTGTGGCAGATAGTTTCTTCTACAGAGAGCTCATAGGGAATGTGGTGCCACAAGTGTAATTGATCAATAAGTGGGCAAAGGAACTGAGAAGACCTTTCTCAAAAGAAGAAATACAAATAATCAACAAATATATGAAAAAATTTAAACATCTCTGGCAATTAGAGAAATGCAAATTAAAACCACACTGAGATCCCATCTCACACCACTCAGAATGGCAATTACCAAGTAACAACAAATTTTGGTCAGGATATGAGGGAAAGGGTACACTCATACATTGTTTGGGATGGCAAACTGGTACAAGCCCTCTGGAGAGCAGTATGGAGACTCGTCAGAAAACTAGGAGTAGAGCCACTATTTGACCCAGCCATCCCACTCCTCAGCATATATCCAAAGGATTTAAAATGAGAACACTATAATGACAGAGTCATATCAATATTTATAGCAGCACAATTCACAAGAGCTAAGCTATGGAACCAATCTAGATGCCCATCAACAGATGAATGGATAAAGAAATTGTGATATACACATATAATAAAATATTACTCAGCCATAAAGATGAATGATTTCATGACATTCATCAGTAAATGGATGATCTAGATAATATTGTGCTAAGTGAAATAAGCCAATCCCCCAAACCGCAGGTCAAATGTTTTTTTCTGATATGTGGAAGCTAAACCATAATAAAGGTGGAAGGGGAAGAAGAGAAGTTCAGTATATTAGACAAAGGGGAATAAAAGGAAGGAAGATATGAGAATAAGAAAGATAATAGAATAAATCTAACATAATTTCCCTATGTACACATATGAAAATACCTAAATGAACCCCACTATTGTGCCCAATCACAAGAATGGGATCCTAATTAGAATTAGATATAGCCCATGCTTGTGCAATTTTATCAAAATGCATTCTACTGTAATTTGGTTCTAGGAAGAACCAATTTAAAAAAAAAGAAAATAAAGTAAATCAGTAGTCAGGACCCACATGTTTTCCTGAACCCCTCTGGAGCTGAAGTTAAACAGTAAGAACACTATCATGCAAAATATATGTGGTAGTTTCTAGGGATAGTCAATTTACATGAGAAATTAGGGCAGTCTAAGAAACTTCTAGATAAAAATATCTTTTACTCCAAACCGTGGAGTAAACCTTGGATTTACTCCTCAAAATATCTATGGCCAGAAAATTAATTATACCCCATGAGTATCCTTTTCATTTGTAATTAGTTCCATGAGATGAATGTATGGTTATTTTTACTTCTGCAATTCTTCTGCTCTCTGAAGGTGTACAAAGTAAATGTTGACTTTATCCCTCAGTGTTTGATGACAGTGATCGTGAACTCTGGTCATTATCTATTCTTTCCATGTCTCTCAAGCTTCTCAATATCTTCAAACGTTCATTATGCACTTTTGTAAAAAAAAAAGTGTAACTTATTTAATATGTTGAGCTATATAAGAAATAAAAAAACTATTTTGACAAAAATTTAAACAACAGAGCCATATTATAAAATGCTAGTGTCTCCTATCCTTCTACATTCCCACTTCTCTCCAAAGTTCATATTTTTTAATCAGTTGGGTATATATTCTTCCAGAAACTTCTATATTTACATTTTATATATGTGTATTCTAACGGAGAGTGTTGAGATTTGGTTTTTTTCATACAAATGGAATTATTTTATAGGTTTTATGTGTTTCCATGCATATCTGTATTTCCACTGAATATTAGTTTTAGAGCTGGTGCTATAATAGAACAGTCCCAGATACCTTATTTTGTTTATTGATTGCAAAAGGTTTTCTTGATGATTGCATCACAAATTAACACACACACTCCATGCGTATCCTATTAGGTGATTTGCAGTTTTTCACTATAACAAGTTTTTCACTTGTTACTATAGTAAACAATGATAAAATAAATATTTTTGTATATACAACTTTGTGCTTATTTATGTTCCAATATTTCTTATAGGATAGATTCCTGTTAGTAGAATTGTTTAATAGTATAGTGAAACTTCAGGGTTTTTCAGAGTCTCTCATAACATCCACCTATAATTTCTATAGTCTAGATTGTGCTAATACAAAAATCCTTAAATACAATATCCAATTTTCACAATACAGCATATCTTAGCCTAAGGTGAGATGCAGATAGTGGTACTCAAGAGCAGAGTGCTACTCTTAAAACAGAACATAAGATACATGGCATTGACTTCTCAGCCAGACAGCACAGAGTGATATATTGAGCTAAAAAGATGGCAATTCATATCATGCAGTAGTGAAATATTTGATCAAACTCTTTCCATAATAACCTGGAACGTAGATGATATGCCAAACAAGCTGATGGCTTTAGGCAAAGATATTGGGAAGCAAAATGCTAGTGGCAACTCTTGGTTATTATTGGCTGAATTTGACAAGGTATTAGATTAAAGAGATTAAATGCATGAAAGAATCACCAGTTTGCAGAGATTAAAGGAACTAGAGTCTGGAAATTCTAGGACTACAGATTGAAAAACGAAAATGTTACTCATCACCAATCCTTTCAACAAAAAAAGGCCAATTAATATTTAGCCTTGTCCAGTAGAAATGACCACACTTAGCCTCTGAGGTGATCTTGAGAAGGAACCAAGCTCATTTATGCAGTATTCCTGTAAAAATGCATAAACTGAACATAGCCATGACCGAAGAATCAGACAAAAGCAAACTGATAAATATTCAACAAAACAACTGACCCATACTCTTCAAAAATACCAATGTCAAGAAAGACAAGGAAGGACACTAAAGATACATGAGAATTAAATGCTATCTGGGATGTTGGATTTGAATAATAAAAAGCACTCTTGGGATAACTGAATAAACTTGAAAATGGACTATATGCTAGATAAGAATGGTACATCAATGTCACATTATCTGAATGTTATTATTATCAAGTGTGTCTTCATTACATGCTGAAATATTTAGGACTTAAGGCCATCATAATTTTATAAATTAACTTACTCTTAAGTGGTTTATCAATAATAATAATTTACTCTCCAGTATTTTAGCAATAATAAAAATAATGTGTGTTTGTACGTGTGTGCTAAAGCAAGCCAGAAAGAAAGAGGAAAATCAAAGAGAATGTTTGACAAAATACTGGTAATTGGTGAAAAGGAGAAGGTCATAGGGGAATTATACTATTCTTATTACTTTTGTCTATAATTGAAATGTTTAAAAGAAAACTCCATTTTATAAATTAAATTTTGAAATAAGGTCACAATACCTTACACCTGATATCATTGATGTTAAAACTCTTCATAATGCACTACCTGACAAATCAATGAGCTTGGACCTAATAAAATGAGAATCAGGATATGGGTTTTCACAAAAGTCCAATGGGGTCAAGATACTCATTTCTCAAAAGTAACTGGGGTGTGGCTCTTTACAAATGGAGCTGATAAAAATCAAACAGGTAAAAGTCTAATCTAAAGTAAGCTTTTTTTGAGAAGAAAGAGAAGCTGGGCTTCCAAGTAGGGCATGCTCTTTAATGATCACCTCAAAGGAGGTCAGAAAGAATCGGCAAAGAGCAAGAACCTCCCAGAAGACTACTCAGACCACAACCTGCGCCCAAAGAAGGAATGTTTTCTACCCTGAGAGAAGGGGCCCTTGGAATATCTGCACAGTATGATTTCAGAATGGCTATGAAAGACTATTGCTGTGAGTCACATTCTATTTCACAGAACTCCCAATCAGGAGAAACGTGAGACTAAAATAATAATAATAATAACAACAACAACAACAAAACAACAACAACACAAGATTCTAAACATTGACAGTGATGGTATGGGAAGCCATGGTTGCTTCCTCTGGGAGAAGGGTGACAGGTGGATTTTGGGTGAACTGGAGAAGGAAGACGAGTCTGTGGGATTACATCATCTTGAAAATATTTGTTGAGCCTCTCTGAGCAAGAATTCTATACCCAGCCCCATTGATGGACATGTGGACATATGACTGCCCTCAGTACATGAAACAGGAGCACCAGCCATCATCGCCCTTTGCTAACCTCTCCGTTTCCTCCTTTTTAAGATCATAATATCCCAGGGAAATATAAGTGAGGGAGGGAGACCTGGGAGAGTCCCCAGCCAAATCACAACATGTGTAACTTAAGAAAGAAACAAACTTTGAAAATTTTTCAAACAGAAAATTTTGAGGATATTTAGTATCAACAAATAATAAGGGACCAGGCTGAATGATAAAGGAATGATAACAAAGTGTTATTCTCAAATTAGGCATTTTATATAGAGATTAATTTTATTGGATTAATCATTTTTCAAAAGTAGAAGTAAAATGGGTAAATTTTGGCTCAGTGGAGTGGGGGTAAATGAAGTAGAAAATAAAATCTTAGTCAAATTAAAAATAAAGGCAAAAGAAAAGGGAAAATCAAAGAATAAAATATGAGAAATGAAGGAAAAGGTAAAAATGTATATCAAATAGAACAATAATGATGAACAAAAATGGGAGAAACTCAGCATTTTAAAGGCACAGCCTACCAGACTGGACTAAATAAAATTAAGGTATAAGCTATTAACAAAAAGCACAGCCAAGAGGATGTGGAGGAAAAGGCACACTCATACATTGCTGTTGGGACTGCAAATTGGTACAAACAATCTGGAAAACAATATGGAGATTCCTTAGAAAACTTGGAATGCAACCATCAGTTGACCCAGCTATCCCACTCCTCTGTCTATACCTAAAGAACTTAAAATCAGCATACTATAGTGATGCAGCCACATCAATGTTAATAGCAGCACAATTCACAGTAGCTAAGCTATGGAACCAACATAGTTACCCTTCAATAGATGAATGGATAAAGAAACTGCGGTATATATACACAATAGAATACTATTCAGCATTAAAAGAGAATAAAATCATGGCATTTGCAGACAAAGGATGGCTTTGGAGAATATCATACTAAGTGAAGTAAGCCAATCCCAATAACCAAAGGCCTAATGTTCTCTCTGATAAGTGGATGCTCATCTATAATGGAGGGTGGGGGAAATGGAGGAAATTTGATTGGGCAAAAGTGAGGGGAGGGAGCATAGGAGCAGGAAAGATGGTGGAATGACATGGACATCATTACCCTAGGTACATGTATGACTGCACATATGGTGCAACACTACATTGTGTACAACCAAAGAAATGAAAAGTTGTGCTGCAATTGTGTACAATGAATGAAAATACATTCTGCTGTCATATATACCTAATGAAAATAAATAAATAAATAAAATTTAAAAATAAATAAATAAATCAGCAGCACAGAGAAACACTCAGGAAATGTGAAAGTAAAAGAATTTTAAAATGGTTAACAGAATCTAATAAACCAGTCCATGTAGTTGTAATAATGACATGTTAACATGAATATTAACCAGAAAAACAACACACTTTGAGATAAGAAACATTACTGGGTTTAAAGTAATTTCCTACATGATAATAAGCTTTAATTCATAAGAAGACATAAGAGTGTTTAATATGTATGTACTAATAGCATAGGCTCAAAAACAGCAACAATTGATAAAATTACTAGAAGAATTTTACAAACTCCTCAACTTTTGGGGCTTGAACTGAAAATTTAACTCAGGGGCACTTGACCACTGAGCCACATCCCTACCCCTGTTTCATATTTTATTTAGAGACAGGGTCTCATTGAGTTGCTTAGCACCTCGCTTTTGCTGAGGCTGGCTTTGAACTCACGATCCTCCTGCCTTAGCCTCTGGTGCTGCTGGGATTACAAGCCCATGCCACCATGCTCAGCCAAATTTTTAACAATATTTACTGTTGTAAAAAGGTTAATCAGTGTAATTTCTTCAGTATTTATAGCCAATAAAGTCAATATGCAAAAATTAATTGCAGATTCTTTAAACTACAATTTTTAAATGTTACTTAAAATATTATTTACACTACCAATGTATTCATATATCTCCTAAAATAACTAAACAAGTTATGTGCAAGACTAGTAAGAAAAAAATGTCCTAACCTCCATTGAAAGATGCAAAAAAATGACCATTTCCCTATCTCATGTTTATGGAGATAAAATTTGAATATGCTTAAAATGCCAATTCTTCCCCAAATAAACTGTACATTTAATGCAATTAGACAGTGTTAAGGAATTTGGCAAACTGACTTTAAAACATATTCAGTCCAAGAATAGATCCTGAACAAGTAGAATAAATTGAGAGAAACTGCCATACCAGAGAGAAGATTTTATTTTTCTTTTTTTGAAATAGGGTCAATTCTTGGATTCAGAGAATCCTCCTGCCTCAGCCTCCCAAGCAGCACAGACAAAAGCAGTGAAGCACTGGGGCTGGCTTTAAAAGACTTATTTTAATAGATGTTGTCAGAGTGCTTTCCAAAAAGATTAATGATTACCTTGCCACCAGCAATGTAGAATACTATTTCCCCAGGTTTTCACTAGCAACTTTCATAGATCTTTTTATTTATTCTTACTAAAATGTATATAAATAACACTTTTATTACTACTAATTCATATGTCTTTCATCTGGGAGAGAAGCACAGAATTAGTGTACAGAAGTTGCCTGATAATTTGTGTCCTATATCATGATTTTACAGATAGTCCTGTAATTACTATGTTTTATAAGTACATTGCACATATAATTTTGTATCTGATAGGTAGTTACAATATCAAAATATTAAAGTAGTATTATAAATATAAAGTTTCAGATACAGGTGTATTTACATTGTTGTGTGTTGGTTTGCTAACATTTTATTTTAAAATGCATTTAAAGTAAAAAAAATTAGCACATTTACTTAATCTTATAGAAATTCAGATTAAAATACTTTTACATATTCTGAGGAAGATATACACACACAAGCACATGGATATAAAACAGACACACATATATACGCACACACATATGTATATATAATACAAGTATAAAATAATACATGGATAAAAATACAGATGTAAATACAACGGTAAAATTTCATAAAGTTTAACATCAGAGACTGATATTTTGTCCTCAAATAGTTAGAAAGGGGGGAACTGACTTACATAATATGTATATGACTTAAATAAAATGTATAGAGATACATTTGCATGTTCTTAGAGATAGAAGATATTATACACACACAAATGTGTTTATATATATATATATATATATACAAATACATATATTTAATTATGCATAATTTATATGGAGATGCATTTAAATAATTCTAAATAAATTCCCAGATCTAGACATAGGTATATGACCCTATTTAATGCCTGGTATGTGTATTACACAAAATCTCAGATATCTATGGAAACTGTTGCATAATTTTATGCCACTAGTGACACATAGACATTTAACAGTTTTAAAAAGGGTTATAAGCTAGTACTTTAAGTTATACCATACTAAGACAGATAATTATGTAAGCATAAAAAGTTATGGATTCAACTGATACAAATAATTCTATAAATACAGCATGTATTTATGTATTACTAGATATAATCACCGACATATCAACATTTTTATAATGCTAAACAGACATTCATGCATTTATAGGGCACTATACAAAGTCATGCATTGGTGTATTCCACACATCCAGATCAATCTACATGACTTGATACAGATACAGAAATCACTGCATAATCTAATATGAAATGAGAGAAGAAAACATTTGAATTATCCTCAAAAGTCATGGATATATTTACATAGTCTTAACCAAATGTCACTTTGCATAATCCATTTTGCAAATAAGCCTTTTGTAGATATGTTACATAATACCCTGCAAGATTATGAGGTAGATAGATAATAGATGCAGATATAGAAATACAGATATATCCATATATTCCTGTTTAAATAGATGTATATTTACTCTATCCCATATAGGACATTTTGCAAAGATATATACTAACAAACTACTAGTTATTAAAATTAGAAATACATCTTACATAATTCTATGATGCAAAAGACAGATACATTTATATATTTCTGCACACTTTAAATTTGCATAGTTAAATATACTGAAACACTAACTTAGACGTGGAATCAAAATCCTAACCAGTGAAAATTTATAAGAACCAATTAATAATCCTATACAGTCATAAAATGTGCACATATAATCCTACAGAGCCCTGGTTAAATGTCCTATTAATAGTTGTGTTGAATAATGGCTCATAATCTTATCCAGATCTACATTTGGATCCAGATATATATTTTAATCCCATCCAAATTTAGGTTCTAACCTCAGGCAGATCTCCATTCTTAACTCCATTTCCAACTATAGTGACAACCTAGCTATAGCTCTTCTAAACTTTATCTGCAGTCCTTAACTCAACTGCATACATACACATATACATACACACCTGATCATACCCATAATATAATGATATAGTTTGATTTTGTATAAATCCATATCTTCCTATTCCTAAATGCATAGACATACCCAGTCCCCAATGTACCTAAATCCATATTTACATTTAATTACTTATATATAAAGAGACCTGTTTTCAAGCACACATACACCATGCCACACACCCCTTACTCTAGATACAAACACACGCATATCTTTGTCTTATATGTATTTAATTTACTGTAACAATGCTAAAGCTCATATACTTGCTTAATCCTACCCATAGAAATGGTTCTATAACTTGAGCTGGGGTTGTGGCTCAGCGTAAGAGTGCTTGCCTAGCACTTGTGAGGCCCTGGGTTTGATCCTCAGCACCACATATAAATAAATAAAATAAAAGTATTTAAAAAAAAATAAAATACAGAATCCCTATTTAAAAAAAGAAATGGTTCTATAACAATTTCTATTCACATGCACACACATACAGTTTTTCATTTATAATAATTGAATATTTTGAATACAATTTGAATATTTTGTATCTATTTCTCTTATCTTTTTCATAGTAAAAATATACCTTTGGATTATTTTCTCAATCAACTGGTGTGCATGGAATTTATTCTTTGGATGGGCATTACATTTCTTTCCCACTTTTTCAGCTGCAAACCGTGCAGTAGTAAATTTCAATGTGTGTCAAGTCTTGAGAACTGTGGTTTTTGTTTCTAGAGAAAATTTTCTCAGGAATGAATTTGTGGATCAAAAATCATACATTATTTTAATACATGTTGTCAGATTGCTTTCCAGAAAAGATTAACAGTTTACCTTGCCACCAGCAATGTATGAGAGTATCTTTTCCCTGGGTTTATGCCAGTAACAGTTATAGATCTTTTTTATTTATTCTCACTCAACTGTGAGAGTTTATACTATTGTATTATTTCATTATTATTATTAGTAGTAGTATTAGGGATTGAGCCCAGAATGTCATGCATGTTAAGCACATGCTCTACACTTGAACTATATCCCTCATCCTTATTTCATTATTATTAATTCCATTTTTATTCCTCTGACTACTAGTGAATTCTTATTTTTGAGCCATTTAAAATTGTACCATGAATTATCAGTATATATTATTTGCTCCCTTTTCTAGTGTTTCTTGAATGTCTGATATATTTCTTGTTAAAATTACAACAGCAATAGGAGAGAACTCAACCTCTTATTTTCCAGTATCAATGCCAGTTATTTCATATTCTCTTATTATTTCATAGGTCCAAACTTTTAATAAAAATGTTAAATAATGTATTATGGGTATGCCTTCTAATTCTTGGTGATAATTAAAGTTATCTTAAATTTTGTCATTTAGAAAGCATTTGATATTGGTTTTAGGTTAAAAAAAGACTTCATTATTTTGAAATAGTACCATAGTATATCTAATTAACTAAGAAATGTATTGGGAAGAATGGAGAAACCTAATGGATCTGGTCAGATAGTATGGTCATAGGGTTTCTTAATTTTCCAGTGTAAAGAATTACATAAATGTATTTACAGATATTGAATTACCCTGGCAAATGTCAGTAAAACTTGCTTTGTCATATTAAGTTATTCTTTTGATAAACTGCAAAATTCTATTTAAAAAATATTTAATTTGAATTTAGGGAACTTTCCATAAACAAGAATTGTCTAAAGTTTTATATTTTTGACCTGTTTTTAAAAGTCAGGTTTTCATGTTCAAACAATGCAGGCTTGAATTTTGGATTTTTTTCCATGTTTATAACCGTGATTCTTAATGTTAGCCACATATCAGCATCAAATCATAAATTTTATAAATATTCCAATGCTCAGTCCATGCTTCTAATCCCTCAGCAGAAATCTCTGCAGGTGGGACCCAGTGTAAGTATTCTTCAAGCTCCACAGCACTGGTATATGGTCTGCGACAGTTTAAATAACACGAAACAATTTGTTCAGGTAAAAGCACAGTGAGAGTCAGGTGTGAACAATACAGCTTTGTGCCCCTTTACAATAATAAATATTTAGTTAATTTTTCGATTTCTGGTATGATATTAAGGGTTTCATACTTCAAGTCCAGGTTGATGAATTTTTTTGTGCTAAGAAACCATCTATTTCCTCATAGTTTTAAATTTGTTACCCAGTTGAATAGAGTTTATTCTTAAAATTACCATTTCTGAATTTTTCTCTTTTCAAATTTTCTATTGTGATAAAATGCAGATGGCATGATATTTACTGTTTTAACCATCTTATGTGTATGGTTTGATAGCGTGAACTTAGACTCCTTGTTTTGCAATCATCTTCACCGTTCCATCTCCAGACCTCTTTTATTTTTTCATTTTAAAAATTAAATCATTTATTCAATCTAATTTGTTATACATGATGGCAGATACAATTCATTATATTTTACGCATATAGAGCTCAATTTTTTAAGTCACTGATGGTACACAAAGTATTTTCACGCCATTTGTGTCTTCATACATGTACTTAAGGTAATGATGTCTAACTCATTTCACCATCATTCCCCCTCCTTTCCTCTCCCTCCCTTTTGCCCTGTCTAAACTTCCTCCTCTCCTCCCATGCTGCCCCCACATTGCCATTATGAGTCAGGATCCTCATATCAAAGAAAACATCCAGCCTTTGTTTTGGGGGATTGGCTTACTTCACTTAGCATGATATTCTCCAACTCCATCCATTTACCAGCAAATGCCATGATTTTATTCTCTTTTAATGCTGGGTAGTGTTCCATTGTGTATATATACCAAAGTTTCCCTATCCATCTACTGAAGGGCATCTGGGTTGGTTCCACAATTTAGCTATTGTGAATCGTGCTGCTATAAACATTGATGTGGCTGTGTCCCTGTAGTATGCTGTTTTTTAAGTTCTTTGGGTATAAACCGAGGAGAGGGATAGCTGGGTCAAATGGTGGTTCCATTCCAAGTTTTCCGAGGAATCTCCATACTGCTTACCAGATTGGCTGACCTCTTTTCATCTTACAAACCAGAACCACAATTCCCCTTTAAAAAAACCTCCTCCACTTCCTCTTCCCCCAACATCTGACAATCACCACTATTTTCTCTCTATGAATTTGACTATTTTATGTATGTCATATAAGTGGAATCATACAGTATTGGATTTTGTTGTGATTGGTCTATTTTCACTTACCATAATGTCCTCAAGTTCCATTCATGGTATAGCATGTGTCAGAATTTCCTCCCTTTTTAAGGCTGAATAATATTCCATTGTATTATTTGTACCACAATCTGTCTATGCATCCATCATAGGACATTTTGGTTGTTTCTGCCTTTAGGATATTGTGAATAATGCTACTATGAACCCTTATCTTTTCTGGTTTTAATTCTTTATCTTTTCTCTATTTTTCTATTTCCCTAGTCCCAGACTTTTCAAGGATAATTATTAAAATATATTTATCTTAGTTTTCTACCTCAATTGTACCAAATTACATCTTTATTAATTGTGACTTTTAATTTTCTCTTGAATTACTTAGCTTTTTATTGATTTCTTGTGATCCATTATTTGATCATTTTGCATTAATCTATTGTAGCTTAATAATACAAAGATTTGAAGCAATCTCTTCCTCTTGAAGTACAGCTAAGACAGTATGTTTTACTGGGTTAAGATAGTTTATATTTTCTCTTTTAACTTTTATTTTATTCAGATATTGCTTCAAGATTTACTTTGTTAATTATTTTGAACAGCATCAGTCAGGAACATATTTACACTCAGACTTGTTGGCCTGAGTTAGTAAGATGATCTTACCCAAATGCAATTATATTGTGTGATCAGAAAAGCACAAGGGACTTACTGAAGTATGGTTTCTTTTTTTGTTTTGTTTTGTTTTGTTTTCTATCAAATCTGTCCAAAACAGACATGTCAACATGTTCAACAATAATTATATTTTTATAATGCTTTTTGGCATTGAAAACAGTTTGTACTTTATGAATTCACCTGTGATACTATTTGGTGCTGAATTGTTTACTTGCTTCCTTTTGAGGTGGAGAATGTTAAGAATAGCAACTTCAGGAACTTTTCTTCTTATCATTATTTCCTATTACCACAGCAAGTCTGAGGCTTCAGTCTTGCATCATGTTATGATTTTGTTTCATATTACGATTTCAGCTTCTATTTTTGTTTATTTTTGCCCTGGTATCTCCTTTCCATTCCTTTGTGTGTTAGTCAAATTTTCCATCACTGTGACCAAATACCTGGCAAGAACAACTTAAAGGAGTAAAAATGTTTTGGAGTTCACAGTTTCAGAGCTTCAGACCTTGGTTGACTGACTCCTGAGGCAGAGCATCATGGCAAATGGGCATGGAAGAGGGAAGCTGCTCACCTCATGTGGCCAGGAAACAGAGAGAGACTAGGAGGGGTCAGGGACAAAATATATCATCCCCAAGGCATGACCCCTGTGTCCTGCTTCCTCCAGGCACATGCCACCTGCCTACAGTTACCACCCCGTACAGCAGTCCTTTCAAATTACCAATCCATCAAATGGATTAATCCACTAACTAGATTTTGGTTTTCATGATCTAATCACTTCACATGCACATCCCCGCTCCCGTATTAACATAGGAGCTTTCATGGGGACACCTCACACTCAAGCCATAACACTTTGTTTTCAAGTTTTCTTTATAATTTTGTATTAAATATATTTCTTTAAAAATAGAATATTGAAGTATTTTTTTTAAATTACAGTCTGTACTTACTTTTAATGAAAGAATTCAACCTGCTCATACTTTGTGCCATAACTGAACTATTAAATTTTAGTCTCTCTTGTTTCTCATTGAATAGAAGTGTATTCTCTTTTTTCCAATATATTCATGTTCATATGTCTAATCAAATAACTACTTGTTGCCTTCTTTAGGCATTTTAAAATTTTTTTTAGTTGTTGATGGACACAATACCTTTATTTCATTTATTTATTTTTATGTGGTGCTGAGGACTGAATCCAGTGCTTCACACGTGTGAGGAAAACTCTCTGCCACTGAGCCGCAACCCCAACCCTTCTTTATGCGTTTTTAATTGGAATGTATCTTATGTCTTCCATTGCATTACTGTTTATATATTCTTTTCCAGCTTTCGTTACCATATACATACGACTCTACTATTAAGACTGACTTTTTAACTTGTTAGAAATAATGGTACTGTACTCTTAGGTCATAGGAAAAAATGTTATTTAAAGATTGTTGCATGCTTAATGTTTATTATAGCACCTACTATGTTCCAGAGACTGCTGAGATGTTGAAGAGAGAGTTCAAGGGCAAGAGAGATGAAAAGTATTGCCCATGCCATGTATTCTGGTCAAATAAACAGTGGTCCTTCTGTGCATGGTAGAACACTGCGGGAGCTGATCTGCTTAAAAATGTTATTTAAAGTGTGGAGCTGAATATTGGTCAAATAACTAATATTTATAGCATACTGAACTATGTTCCATGCATTGCTCTTAAGGGTTTTATGTATTAATTCAATTCATTTTTATAACAGTACTTTGAAATAGGTACTGCAACTACTTTTTTTAGAAATCTGAGGAATAAATTTGTTTCCCATCGCCAAAACTGCTATGAATTGGCAGAATTAGGATCAGGTTCTAAGAGCATTAGATCTAGGTGCAAAGTCCAGAACCATCATTCACTCAGAATCTCAGGTGAGATCACCTGGGAAGTTTGCAGATGGAACCTTGGGACACAGCAACACTCAGAGTTGGGAAGAGATGGAGAAATCAGCTGTAGAAGCTGAGGAGAAATGTCTGGCACATGGGAGAAAAACCCAAAGACTCGATCTGTGAAAGTAGTAAAAGTTAATGTTTCAAGAAAGAGTTGCAATAAAGTCAGACATTAATGCAATATAAATAAGCTAAAATCCCAGTAGACTCTATAAAAACAAACTTTTAGAGACAAAATATGCAAATTCTAATATGATGTTTAAAAAATAAAGCACAAAATAAAGACAATTGTATATCTACAGACACAAAGGATGTTTAAATGTTATATAAGAAAATTACTTTTATACTTATGAAATACATTTGAAAATACAGATAAATTGAATTAATTCCCAGGGATAGATCAATTACTAAAACCAACTCAGAAAGAAATGAAAAACTTAGATAACAAGTCATCAAACAATTGAGAATCTACAAAGATCTGCTTCTAAAAAGCTCCTAAAAGTTCTACTCAGATTATTTCATGGAAAAATTTTACCAAACCTTTAGGGAAAAGAAAATTCCATTTTTAAAAAACTGGTAGAGCATAGAGAAATGACAAACTTCCCTAATTCATCATATGAAATCAGCATAATCAGATGCAACACAGAAAGATAGAACCAAAGATTCAAAACATAAAATAATAAAACTGTAGATGCATCTTACTTTTAAATACAAATGCAAATATCACAGTTAAAATATTAATTAGCATCTGAGTTCAATCAAGTACACAAATAAATACAACTTCATCACCAAGGTTGGCTTATCCTAGGAAGGCAAAGGAGTTTCAACATGAGGAAACACATTAGTAATGTAATCTGTTATTACATTAACAAAATAAGGAGAGAACTCATATCTCTGTCACAGAACATGATAAAGAAAAAAAATTGAACCTGTTTGTATTAGGGAAAAAATACTGACTAGGAAGTTAGACATAAAAGTAAATTTCCATAATCTGATTAGCAATATTGCAGAGAAGATATTTTGTCTGTATTAGAAATTTACAACCTTAAGCAATAAAAAAAGAAAATCTTCAGTGCTTTCAGGGACAGTTCAAGTAACTCAGAATCACCAAGGATAAAATTCCTCTCCATATTTCCACTCCAATAGCCTTGTGTTATTGATGTTACACTTGCAAAATCATAATATTCTCTGAAGAAACAGCAATGTGCTCTCTTTTCTCCTGGTGGACACTTTAAAACAGGAAACCTTTCCTAGAAAAATTCTCTCTCAATATCCAGAATTTTGTCACAAGCTCATTCATAGACCAACCTCAGTAATGGGTATGAAATTATCATTATTTACGGGGAGAAAATGTGGCCATATTGGAAGGACATGGATGAACCAAACAAAATCAGAGTTTGATTGAAAAGAAATAAGTATGTTAGTTAGGCAACCAGCAGTGTCTGTTGAAAGTCTTCACCAGAAACTTGACATAAACAGTGTAATCAAAACATAATTAAATGGTGGAAAAATTAGAGACATCCTTCTTAACATTAGAAAGAAGATGTGGCTGCCAACACCATTGGTATTCAGCATTCATCCTAACTATTCATTCATCATTATAGAGGGGCACCTACCATGCCTGGGTACAATAGGATATAGGAAATATGATAATAAGCAGGTCTCAGAATCTGCTCTGTAGCAGAAGAGAAAGACAAAAGTCAAGTGAACACAAAATAACTGCAAGTTATTCTAAATGTTGCAATGAAAGCAAAAGGGGGATGGTTATAGAAGGAGAGATTAAAAAGCCTTGGAGAAATAAACTGAGACCAAAGAACTAGAAGCATCTGGATGTGGGAAGAGCAGAGTAAAGATATTCCAGAAAGAGGAAAATACATAAGCAAGGACTCAAAGGCCAGACAAACTTGTGATATTAGAATTGAAAGATTAACATGAGTGAAGTACAGGGAACAAGGAGATATTTGTGGAATTGGTAAAGACAGGAAGGGACCAGATTATAAGTCTTGTAGGAGTCTGGATCCTGTGTATTAAACAACCTTTGGAAGTAGATGAATGATACAATACAAATTTTAATTAGAAAATTTTCTGTTACATATTGGAGGCTGGACTGGGAAATCTAAAGTCCACACAAGATGAGAGCAGTTTAGAGGCAGCTGAGAGCCATCCGGTTAGAGGTGGTGGTGGCTGTGTGGACTGATTGCATTTCTCCCCAAATCCACACTGTGAAGTTCCAACACCTACTATCTCAGAATATGACCTTATTTGGAAACAGGGTCTTTACAGAGATGATCGAGTTAAAATGAGATCTTCAGAATGAGTCCTAAATCTAAATGACTAGTGTCCTTGTTCGGAAAGAAATTGGGGCAAATACACATTCAGAGAGAAGACAAGGGGAAGACTTAAGGAGGACACAGCCACATAGAGGCCAAGGAGAAAGGCCTGGTGCAAGTCCCTCCCTCACAGCCCTCAGAGAGAACCACACCTGCTGACACATTGGATTTTCAGCTTCCAGAACCGTGACAATGACAACAGGACTTTCTGTTTTGTAAGTCACCTGGTCTGTGGTATGGAAGTCTCAGGAAACTAGTACTGTGGCCTAGACCAACATGGGGGCAGTAAAGATGCTGAAAAGTAGCCAAATCCACATACCTTTAAGATCCAGATTCAGAGATGCATGGAGGGACTGCCCAATGCAACAGCACACTGAAATAAAAGGTGCAGATATGGGAAAGGAAGAAGCAACCCTGTCACTATTTGCTGGTGACAAGAGTTTCCCCAAGAACAGTAAAGTTACTGGGCTGCACACAGGGTCATAGTTATTACAATTACTGATGCTTTCCTTGGCCATCTCATTTAATGACTTCTATGTATCAATTAGAGGACTTAGGGGCAACACTAGAGCTGCCTTTAAAGATTTCTCAAGGGCTGAATGTGCATTAGGGTTGTGTCTTACTATATGAGGCCTGAAAGTTGAATAAGGGAAATGGTAGAAACAAAGGAGCAGTCCAAAAAATATAAAAATAAAAATGTTGTAACAACAGAACTAACCAACAGAAGGACTTCCTACCCCTGGAAGTACTTCATCAGTACTGGGAGACAGGAGTGATGCTGCTCTGTAACAGGAGAATTCTTCCCAGGAAGGAAATCCAAACGAGATGACCTCTGAGGTCCTTTCCTGTTCTGATTCAGTGATTCCAGGAAATGCACTTATTTGTTTTTGTAACTTGGTAGCTATGTAATCCACCTTTTGTGGATTTTAAATGCTGACACACAACAAAAAGCACCTCGTGGGCTTATCTACTCCCTATCAGTGACTGTAGCATGACTACAACTTACTGAAGGCTGTGCCTGAATACCGACTCCTGCAAGTCCAGTTTCTTGCTGTGGTCATTCTCTTGTACTTGGTGGTGAGCCAGCCACATGGATCATCTCACCTTCTTCTAGGTCACCCAATAGAGAAGCTAAATATCCTTGGAATCATTATTAACATGTATCAAATGTTCAGTTTCTTTCCAGCAACATTCCCCACATATGTTTCCATTTTATATTTAGACTCAAATTACTTTGTTCCCAGGTTTCATTGCAGAACAAAACAGTCCCAAAGAGCATGTGAAATTGCTCTACACCTAGCCTTCTATAGAGGTTTAGTATGGGCTGGGGTTCATGAGCTAGTCAACATTTGTAAAACTCTTCCAGACATGTCTTCTGTTTTTTTTCTTGCCAGGAAATTGCTTGATCACTAGATACCTTATGTTTACGATTAGCAAGAATAAGCCATCTTAGAGTGATGTGTGTGTTTCCAGTTTGGGTTAGTTCCTTTTCTTTTCTTTTTCAAGATATTTACAAAGCATTCTTTTTTTATTTTATTTTATTTTGCAATGCTGGGGATCGAACCCAGGGCCTTGTGCATGCTAGAAAAATACTCCACTAGTGAGCTACGCCCCAGCTTACAAAGCATTCTTTACATTGCCCATAAAATTTCAAAATAAGAATTTCCTGACATTCGGTACAAGCTTGTAAAAAGAAATGTTGCAGCCACATGAACAGCCTGCAACTCCGTTCTGCAATTACAATTTGCAATAACTCTGGAAGCCCATGGGCCAAGAAAGGATTATGAGCTGATCCTCAATGCTCTGACACTTCAGCAGTGGAAAAGCAGTTGCCCAAGTGCCAATTTGCAAAACCCCAGCCCAGCTCCAGCCAGACAGTGAGCACTTTGAAGGCAAAACAGATTTCAGTGACCATATGTGCAATTATTATTCATCCCCACCATGGCTGAATAAAGAAACGTGTTGGCCTGTCTGGACCCCAATGTGCTGAACCAGGGCAGGCTGATTACACTGAACCCCCACACAGATGCTTGTCCCACCTGCTTCGGAAACTAGATCCAAAACTACACTAAGAAGAAGGGCACTTTTAGGAGGCCTTAGGCCAGGATCACAGGGCAAACACCATGTCATCCAAACATGTGGGACTCCAGTGGGATGCATGGCCATTTCCTTTGACAGCGTGACCTCAGCTCACTTCCCCCACTGGTCCTCCCACCTGAAAACTCCTGGCTTTTATCTCATCACAGTGATTCCTGCATCCCTAACCTTGTGTCCCAGTTCCTCTATGACATCATTATGTACAACCTTTGTCTCCTGGTTTTTCTGCTAAGGCAGGAAGCAGATGGGAGAGTCTCATTAGTTTCATACCAGGTGTTTATAATAACAACATGAACCAGGGAACCAGATTCAGAGTGTGCTGGTTACTGCTGCTTACCAAGTCTGGCTGAATAGCAGGTCTCCCTTGCTTTGCTCTTTGTGTAATCTTGTGCTAAAAAAAAAAAAAAATGAAGAAAGCACTATAATTCTTATTATCCTTGGTCTTTGCTCCTGATGACTTTACTACATGCCCAATATGTCCCAGACCTCTTCAAGCATGTCACAGAGCCACTAAAACATCGCTGATCATGGTCCTATAAACACAGATTTCAAAGTGGTCATTTGACAAAGTGAATCATGGGCAGGAACTGCCTTCAATAGTAACCAGTGCTGTGTATTCATATGCAAAGGATACACTATTCAATTCCTTGAAACCCAGAATCTGTAAGTTGAAGGAAAAAAATCCAGATATATGTACCAACCAATTTATTCTCCACACACTTCCCCTAGAATGTAACTGCTTATAATTTCATAAGCATAGTTATCTATAAACACCAGAGATATTTTCTATTTCACATCTATTTTCCACTGACTGACAAGACTTAATTGTGCATTCACTCATTCATTTACTTCATTAGCAAACTTTTAAAATTTTTCAGTGTGTTGTGATTATGCATAATAACTGGATTCATTTTGATGTAGTTCTAAACACATATAACAGCTTTCTCTATTTCAATTTCCAGTATTATACCTTTCCCTCCCCTGCTCCATCCCCCAATCCCCTTCCTCTACTCTATTGTTATTCTATTATTTATTTATTTTTAATTGGTACATTGCAGTTATACAAAATTGGAATGCTTTATGATATATTTGTAAATGCACATTGTATAATTTGGTCAACTTTTTTTCCTCAGTTCTTTCCCTTTCCTTCCCCTCCTTCCTCATACCTTGTCTCTCACTTCTACTGTATTTACTTTCCTTTTTATTTTCATGATATTTACCTTTTTATTATTCCTTTTTATCTCTCCAACTTCCACATAAAAAAAAGAAACCATTTGACTCTTGACTTTCTGAGTTTGATTTATTTCACTTAGCATGACATTCTCCAGTTCCATTCTTTTTGATGGCTGAGTAGAACTCTCTTATGTATAAATACCACATTTGCTCTGCGCATTCTGTTTATGGGCACCTAGGCTGGTTCCATAACTTGGCTATTGTGGATGACACTGCTATACATATTGGTATGCATGTATCACTATAGTATGTTGATTTTAGATCTTTTGGATGAATACCAAGAAGTAAGCCAGCTGGGTCATATGTTGGTTCAGTTCTAGTCTTTAAGGAGTCTCCATACTAATTTCCAAAGTGATTATACAAATTTGCAGTCTGCTGACAATATATAAGTGTACTTTTCCCCCATATCCTCACCAGCAATTATTGTTATTTGTATTATTGATGTTCATCAACAAACATTTAGGAGCCTGTACTGTGTCCCAAACATTGTCCCAAGGAAATAGAGATACCAAGATAAAGAGAAGGCAGAAGCTGTCTTGATTCACTAAGTCTGGGCAAAACAACTCCCAAATTAGCTAATTGGTAATAGGAATCATTTCCAATCAAATTGAATTATCTCAGTGTCTCATCTGAATAAGAATTACATGTTCCCATGGAGGGAAATTGTCATAGATGCTCCTTGAAGGGCGACTGTGGCAGATTGCTACAGGGAAGCCCACAATTTAACACATGCTGCTCTGAAAAGAACAAAGCTTCCAGATAAAGTCATTTTCCTTGTAGGTATAATGTCATCCAGTGCATGTATAGATTTCAGAGATAATACTCTAGGACTTAGAAATTTTTTTCCTAGCTGGTGTGGTGGTGCACACCTGCAATCCCAGCGACTTTGGAAGCACAGATAGGAGGATTGCAAGTTCAAGGCCAGCCTCAGCAAGTTAGTGAGAACCTCAGCAGTTTAGTAAGACCCTATATCAAAATAAAAATAGATAAATAAAAAGGATTGGGGATTAATCTCAGTGGTAACTTACCCCTGGATTCAATTGCTAGTACCAAAACTAATTTTAAAAAATTCTTCTAAGGAACAATGCTACTAGGTGGCAGCATTTCTTAGTCTGTTTTTTGTTGTTAGAACCAAACAGTATAGACTGGGTATTTTGTAATGAACAGAAATTTATTTAACTCATTGGAAAGTCTAAGAAAATTGTACTGGCATCCCTTGGGCATGCAGTGAGAATTTTCTTAATAGATCATTACATGGCAGAGAACATCACATGGTGACACAGAGCAAGCATGTCACCTCTTCTCTCTCTCTCTCTCTCTCTCTCTCTCTCTCTCAATAAAGCCACTGATACCAGCACAAGTCTCCCACCCTCATGATCTCATCATTCCTAATTGCTTCCAGAAGGCTCCATCTTCAGACAGTAATAATATATGAATGTGGGTATTGAGTTTCCAACATATGGACTTTTGGGGAACACATTCAAACCATAGTAGCGTCCCGGTGAGTGGTGGTACCTATGAAGACAGCATAACCTTATAGTTGAATCTTATTCTAAATATCAAAAAGCTAAGACCGTAAGAAGAACCACAGAGTATTTGTTTTTCTTGAACATAGTTCATTCTTTTAAAACAAGAATAGAGTATGTGCTTTCCATTCTTATGAAATTAAGAGAGATGTTTCCGTTGAAGTACAAAAATGTTATGACTATTCCACTCACTAAGATTTATTGTTACCTAAATCTGTTGTGCTTTCTTAACATATTTACATCTACCTGGGCTTAGAAGAGCCTTCTGGAAGTGGGAATGGGAGATGCCAATAGACTCTTATCAATAAACTTGAGACTTGCCCTTATAAGGATTGTAATGCATTCCACTGTTGTCGTGTATTTTTAAAAAATTAAATCAATAAAAAAATAAATTAAAAAAGACTTGCCCTTCACCTTCACTGTCTCCCACTTCTCCTTACTCTTCCATTCAACCCCTGACTTTATTTGCTTAAAACAGGAGTTAGCAAACAATGCCCCTGACTGACTGCCTGATTCTGTACAACCTATAAGCTAAGAATAGATTTTACATTTTTAAATATTTGAGAAAAAAAAGATTACTTTATGACACAAGAAAACTATGTGATAGTTACATCGAAGTTCCATAAATAATGTTTTATTCGAACACAGCCCTGCCCTTTGTCAGTGGCTGCTTTTGTGTTACAGAGGCTGAGTCCAGTAGTTGTGATAGAGACCTTGTAGTCCTTGAAGCTCAAGCACTACTATCAGACCCTTCACAGACGAAGTTTGACTACTCCTAGTTCAATCTAATTTTGTTCTTTTTTTTTTTTTTTTTTTTTTGGTAGTGGGTCTCACATGTCGACTCTTTTCATGTCTCCAGCCAGATCTATTGTTAGGACACAAAAAAAACATTCATTTGCGCTTTTTCTGTGCCCCTGAGCATTGGATTGCACACCCAGCCAGACTCTGCCTGCTGGCTGAGCAGGCAGTTGGCTGAGCTGTGGCATGGCTGGCCCCGCCCCTCCCGTTCCGCCACAACCTGCAGGCTTTTCTAATCTTGGTGGTGTTCACTGAGGCTCTTCTCAATCATTTTATCTCTGACACCTCTGTCTCCCTTATAGAACTCCATTTTATAGTCTTTTCACAGTCCTTTCTGCAGAGACTTAGTAGGCAATTTCAGGGGTCCTTGGCTTTCATGTCTTTATATCTTATCTTTCAGGAGGCTCACCCAAATGGAGATGACCTGGTGATTTCCTTGGACAGTGTGACCTGAGCTCAATTCCCCATTACCCCCTCACAGGAAACTCTTGGTTTCAGTCAGAATTTCTATGGGCTCTGTCTTATCCTGTTTCCTGTTACTATAACTGAATACCCTGACTGGATAATTACTTTAAAATGAAGTTTTATTTTTCTGATTGTTCAAAAGACTGGGAAGTTCAACATCAAGCCACCATGTCCAGTTATGGTCTTCTTGATGGTAGGGACTCCACAGAGTCCGAAGGTGATTCAGGGCACCACATGGTGAGACAGCATTCTGGCTCAGGTATTTCCTCTTCTTCCTTTAAAGCCACAGTCCCCATTGGATTAGGACTCCACCCTTGTGGCCTCATTTAACTTTATTTACCTCCTAAATGTCCCACCTGCAAACACCACAGTCAGATTAAATTTCTATCCTCTTAATACTTCACGATGGAGATTAAATTTCAACATGAGTTTTTGGTGGTGACATTCAAACCATAGCCGGCTCCAACATTTTTTCCTTTCTCTAAATATTTTAACACAACTAATCAAAACAAAACTGCTTTTAGTTGGTGCAGGGCTTTTGCTATGATCAAGTATTTGGAGGCTTTTGTCACAGTAGTTCTATTAAACCCACATGGTTAAGACACATCTATGACTAATGTTGTCAACATTCCTCCTGTCCCTCAAATTTGTTTTTGTAAACAAATTTTAATTCTCCATGGAAATGAGGGGGGAGTGTGTGCAGAAGACTATGAATCAGAACTATTTACTAATAATGTAATGCCTTACCCAATTCCTGGACTGAGCAGGCTATGTGATTTCTGGGGTGACTACCCTTTCTCCTTGCCTCTCCTTGTCCCTGAGGCAACAGGAAACCAAGAAGGACTCAACTACAATTGAAAAAATAAGAGTGAGACACCCTGATGCTCATTTGGGGAATAAGCTGAGTTTCCGGTGTTTGAGGTAATAGGGTTGGAAGAGGAAGTGTTACATTCTCAAGAAGTTTTGCTGAGTTCAATGCCTTTTATTGCTTTTGCAATTATAAATGATAAATTTTTAAGGTAGATAGAAAAACTAGTTATGCTGACTTGATCATTACGTATTGAATGCATGCATTGAATTATCACACTGTAATCATAAATATGTACAATTATCATTTCAGTTGCATTTTTAAAAAATCTAGTGAAAAATCACTTTAAAAGCAAAAAAAATTAACTTATTCAATTTCCATACAGGTGAATATGAACAGAAATGTGGCCCTGGGATTGACCTAATCTGGTCATTGGATGGTCATTAATTCCAGTCTCAGTTTTATCCATTAAGAGTTAAATTATTTTGATTTGTGAGAGTACCATATCCTTAAGGAACAAACTAGGATGCTCTCTCCTCATAAAGGATCAACTGGAAACTGAAACTTTTTCAAAGTTAAATGTGCAGATGGACAGCCAGCAGACAGGACCTCTGCTCTCATTTCTGAGGTACTGTTACTCTGTACTATTGAATTGTTTGTTATACTGTTGACTCTGAGAATCTCAAATATGTCATCCTTAATTCCTGGATGTTCTTGAAGCTGCGGGATGCTTTTCAGGGAGAGTGGAGCTACTGAACCATGACAGGTGATGCTTGATGTCTCAAGGAACCTCGAGTCCCTGCAGACATGTGTCTGTACACAGACTACCCTCCAAGCAAAAATATCTACAGCTGGGGATCCAAGAGTCACCTGGGGCTGGATCATTCCTTTCCAATAACTATAAAGATCTGCCTTGTTCTTCTTTCAAAAGAAAGGCACTCCTTTCCAGCACCCAAGACTAAGGATTGTTAACTCTGAAAGTAACTATGTGACCATTACAAGAAAAATGTGCCAGAGCTTTCTAGCTATGTTCTTAAAATGAGCATCACTTCCCCCCAACCAAACAGACAAAATGGGGAGATAGTTATTGGAAATTAAGTAAAAAAGAAAAAATATCTGTGTAGTATTGAAACCAGAGTTTAAGGTGAAACTCGATTCTCTGCTTCTGATGGTGAATTCGATCCATATAAGTTGCAGGTCTCTGCGGCCCCAAATGCCCATTTTAGTTTTAGCAGGGGATTCCTGCAGGCATCAGCTCCAAGGGTCACAACTGGCAAAGCCAGATTCTTCTCTATTGCTACCAAGCGGCATGTTGCTGCTCTTAATAGCAGGCGATGCCCTCCAGTGTTACAGCAGACCCAACAACCCCCCAACAATTTCTTTCTGGGTTTTGTTTTTGTTTGTCCCACCAATTTGAAGAATAAAATCCACAGATGATAACAGAAGGCAAGAGTAAAGAAGTAGGATTTATTCAAGTGAAAAGAAAAGATAGAACTCTTGCAGGGTGGGAAGGGACCTAAGAACAAGTTGCCAGGTATATTAGTCTAAGATATAGTTCTTGGGTCAACACTACTAATCCAAACTTATTCTAATCAGCTCTCGGAAAAGTACCAATGCTCTTGTTCAGCCCTCGAATCTTAACTTTCCCGTAACTTCCATTCAGGTCTGCCCTGACTTTTGTGCATTAAGCCTTCAAGGCAAAGTCTTGGATTCAGTGTCAATCAGGATGTGTTCAACTGAAAATAACAAGGAACTTAACAAGGGTGGCCTAAGTATTACTATCTAGGCAATCAATGTCCCAGGTACTGTCTCTCTTCCCAGGGCACCAACTGTAGCATGTGGCTTTTTATTCTCATGTATGTCACTTCATGGTCAAAAGAGATCTGCTTCAACTCCAACCGCAATACTGTGTTCCAGGAAAATAAAAGGAAATAGAGGTAAAGGAGGGAAAACAAAAAGAAACAAAGACAAGGAAAATGTTTCCCAGAAATCCTTAACCTATATCTCATCGTCTGGAATTCTGTCACAGAGACAACCCTAGTTTCAATTTAGATTGGAAAAGAATGAATACTTTAGCTTCCATGCATCACCCCCTCTGAGCAAAACTGGCCTTCTGTGGGTAAGGGAGAGTGGACACTAGAGGTATCTTACACATATACATAATTTCCATGGAACTTCACAGACAACATGCTTGTCTGTAGCTATCTATCGCTATGACGCAGGGATTCTGATCACAGAAGGCCTGCTTTTCTGAGATATCAAATATCTAGCTCCATTAAATCCATCTGAAATACATTCACATTCAACAGATGTTTGGCATTCTGGAGCCCTGGTCTGTGTGTGCTGATGTTAATCTAACCACTCTTAAAACAATGACTCTCTGGCTTATTGAATTAAAATTAAGTGTAAAGCTTACCTTCTATGAGGACTAGTGAATTATATCCAAACATGGAAAGAATGTGTGGAATGACCTGTGAAAGTAGAGCAAATGGTTTTATTTTATGAGTGATATAATGAGAACTTCTCTGAGCTTGGTGCCAACTTTGGAAATTTTTGCTGGTAGACCATTGATTTCATTCTCTGTTTTTGAAAAGTCCTTGGTTAGGCTCATCTATTCACATCTTGAGATTCTAAAATGCTAAGTCTTAAGGGAAAAAAATCCCATAACATCCATAGGAACGTAGATGGGGAACTCTAATCCCCTTAAAGGATGGGTTTTGGCAAACATTATTTGCTGTCCTTTTACAAAATAACTATATTTTTAACATCCAGATTCAGTGGAAACTGTGGAATTCTGATTTCAACTCAAGTTCACACAGCTGGCACTCATTCCCAGCTACTAAGTTAAATAGTGCCACTATCTGCTACCTTTCCTTCTATGAAGAAGTAAATATATTTAGATGAAATGAAAATTTTTTATGGGCCCGGGAGAAGGAAATCAACTTTTATTGAACCAGACTCTGTGCTAAACTCTTTGCATATTTGCGAAGTAAAATGATACCTTAAGTTTGTTAATCCTCTGGGAAGAGAACTTTTTCATGACAAGAGCAGCCATGCCTTAAAATCCTAAATCAAGCCTGAGAAGTTAAGCGGTATAACCCAGCTGAACAGAACTTCAATAGTATCTTTGAGATTAAAAGAAGCTAACATCACTCAGAAAGCCTCATGGTCAACCTAGTTTAGTTACTTCTTTCTGGGCCTTTCTGTTCTCACACTCATGGTGAATTTTATGAAGTTTCTTTTCTAATTCCATATACTGCTCCAAACCAGAAGGATATGATACATTGTTGGTTGATGAGTTATAGTTCTATGTATAGTATGTGTCTGGAGGATGTCAAAGAGTCCATTTCCTTTCATATTTGCAACCATCTTTATTCATAATTGCAGATAAAGATTTTGTATTTATTTTAAATTTTTGGTCCTAAAGGCATGTAGGTCAGAAAGTTTGACCAGCAAGTGCTAAAATAAATAAATAACCAGAAAGTTTTTGTTTAATATAATGTATTTCAGATCATAGAAAAAATGGAAAATTCTCTAATTTATTTACTTATCTCCTAATATTCTTATAACAAAACTAGACAAGAATCTTACCTCCCAATATTCTTATAACAAAACTAGACAAGAATAATTAACAAAGTAAGGTGGTAAGTAAGATGTGTATCTGTGAAGTAGATTTATGTGAATTGGCAATAGTACTTCATTTAGTGATTAAGAAGAAGTTGCAGAGGATAAAGATAATAATGGTCCTGATTCTATAAATAAAAACCTGTTTTGGAATGCATGCACATGTGCGCACACACACACACATAGACATATTCATACTACATCACAGTAATGGTTACCTCTAGATATAGCAGATTCATGGAAAGTGTATCATATAAATGGGGACTTTCACTGGTTACATTTGTTTTGATGGAACCATTATCAAAAGTATATCTTACTGTCACAATTTAAAATAAGACAATAAAAATAAAAATAACAGGGATTTCAGGTTGGTGAGAAGTAACTATCTTTGGAAATTATGTCTAAAATGTTACAAGAGCCTTTACCTTACCCTTAGGATGGAGTGTTAGCTTCACATTACTACAAGGAAATTAACTTATAAAGATAAAAGCAATTAACTTATAAAGATAAAAGGTACATTTAGCACACATTTTTGGAAGTTGGGAAACCAGGGTAGTCCCATCAGCTTGGTTCTGGTGAGGGTGATGTTGGCAATGGTAGGGAGTGTGTGTCAGAGCAAAAAGCTCACAGCAGAGGATGGGCAGACCCACAGTTTCCTCCAAGGGCATGCTCCCAATGACTTCAGGATCTCCCAGAAGGCCATGCCCTCTTAATGCCACCATGCTGGGGACTGCACCTTTACATATGGTACTAGAGGAACACTCATCAAAACCATAGCATAAGCTGACAGAAGGTGACCACTTGAAGTACATGTTTCAATGTTCATTGTGGAGACACTTCTCACCTTCAGGAAAACCAATCAGCCTCAGTTAATGACAATTGAGTCACTTCTACTTTTTCATAAACAACAAAAAAATAGCTTAGCACCTTCCCAGTTTTCCCAGTAGAAAAAGTTCCTGCATAGGCAAAGCTTCCTGTTTAAGACACAGACACCTAATCTTGAAATAAACTTGGAGGTCTTCCTTTGGAAATATTAGCTTTCCTCCATCCTGTCAGCCCATTAGAAAGTAAAATCCTAACACAAACTGGGTGTCCTTTGTCATCAACTTCAGATTTGTCCTCGAATGTGCCCTGTGACCTCAATGACAGATACAAAACCACACCAAAACACCTGGGAGCTCCACATACACTAGCAATTTACCACCCCTCAGAAACAATACTCTTCAGGTATTTCCTTTACCTGTATTTATTTAGTAACAGAGTATTGCAGAGGAAAGGTTGAGAAATCTCTGGATGGCTGAGAACCAGCGGGTTCTTCTCTCTTCTTCTGAGTAGCTCCATGCTGATGTCAAGATTGCATAGCTCACTCAGCAAAAACCCTCTAGTAACTAAGGTTACTCTTTTGATAAGACAATAGATAAAAAAAAAAAACGTGCCCCAAAGAGTCAGCACCGAAGCTCAGTGGTACATAACAATAGTTATTCCAACCACACTTGGTAGTCTCCTCAGATGAACTCTAGTAAACACAATTTTACTCTATCTCTGTCACATGTTTCACAGTTGCATTTAGTTTTCCATTGCTTCATAATGACTGACCACAAACCCAGCAGCTTAAAACAATAGACATGTATTACCTCACGGTGTTCTGTAAGTTGGAAATCCAGTGGCTACTCTACTTCAGAGTGTCATCAGGTGGCAATTCAGTGTCAGCCAGGGCTGGGGTCCCATCAGAGCTCAACTGGGGAGAGGTCCACTTCTGGGCTCCCTGAGGTTGTTAGCAAAATTCATCTTATGGCTATAGGTTGGAAGGTCTGGTCTCTTTATTATCTTTCAGGTATACATCTGTCTGGTGCCCTTAAGTCTGCTTGCAGCTCTTTGTCACTTGGTCCCATCCACAGGCCTTCTCACAAAACGGCAGCTTACCATTATTCAAAGCTAGCAATGGAGAAAAAGTCTTTCTTGCATACAATCTCCTCATAGTGTCTGGGAGGGATTGGTCCCAGGACACTGTGAAGATATCAAAATCTGTGGATGTTCAAGACCTTTACATAAAATGGATAGTATTTGTGTATAACTTATGTGCATCTTTCTATATAATTTAAATGACCTCAAGATTGCATATAATACCTAATACAATATAAGTGCTACGCAGATAGATGCTATACTGTATTGTTCAGGAAAAAAGAAAAAAAAATGCATTCAGTACAATTGCGAATTTTTCCCATTATTTTTAATCCCCAATTGGTTCAATCCTCAGCTATGGAACCCAAAGACACAAAAGACTGACAAATGTGTATATACACCTAGTGTAATGATGGCAAGGACATGTAAAAACTTTTATCAAAAACCATGGGTTGTAGGTGACAGGTCCTTCCCACTTTTAAGGGAAAGTCACTTAAACATGGGAGTCACCCGTAGCGTCTATCTGACACAGTGGCACTGTTTTAGTTCCCCATATAGATCAGAACCCCGGGAACCAACTGACTGGTCTTCTTAACGCAGCTCGTGAGGGTTGGAGAAAGTCAGGAGTAAATTATTCTCTCTCCCTATATTCTTGACAACTTCTTCTTTCATTCCTTGGGAGATTAATGTGTTCACTTAAAAATGAGAATGGATTTTCAAGTTGAACATAATTTAAGTGTGTGAGTAAAGACAAGTGTTTGGGTATTATTTCTTGACCTTTGCTTCTGAGTAGTTACTGTTAATATTTATCTAAAAGTCAGCTCAGCTCTGTTTTTTCCAGTTTCCATTGAAGGGTGAAACTCATTCATCTCAGTTCATTCGATACTATTGTAAATGAAATCTCTGGAAATGCAACATGATGTGGTAAGTCATCCATTAGACCTTAATTTTACTTACAATCACAGGCTGCAGAGTATCATGCTTCAATTTAAAGAAATGATGGCTACAAAAAACAATCCTGAGAGTGATCCCCAGAGAAATGAATAAGTATGCACCCTTGATTTTGGCACTTTCTCAAGAGAAGAAAGTTTTTAAATGAGGAGGCAGGATGACTAATGTTTCCATGGGTAAAAAGATCATTTATTTCCATAGAAATAAAAAGCCACTTGGCTCTCAACAAAGATCAGGAGATTGAAATTGAAGAAAACAAACTGAATAAACATGGAAAGGGTATCTGGGGTCAAAAAAGAATAAATCTATTCCCCAAACTGCAAAGACAGATACCCTAAAAAATAAGAACATGACACCTTAAAGAACAATTCTTATGTATTGAAAGGAGACAAAGGCTCGGTAGGGGGGTTAACAGAGGACCTATACTGGCAGAGTATAGCAGGGACATTATTAATGTGCTTTTTAAAATGTTTTTGGAGCATTAGTCTTAAATGAGTGGTGGTATTGCCCTCGCTTTATTTTATAGGCCACATCTACCTCTTGGAGTCCACGGAGGCATACCAAGGTCAATAGCAGAATTTGCCAACACCAATCCACTCCCCAGGGCTACTCATGGCATTGGCCTTGCTTTAAATGACTGCTCCAGTGCCACTCCAGCAAACTCCTACCTCCCCAAGTATCAGTGGGATTTTTTGGCAGTTCTAATAAGGACAATGTCCATTTCATATATATATATATATATATATATATATATATATATATATATATATATTTTTTTTTTTTTTTTTGCATCACTGTGTAATTGGAATTTCTTGAAAAGTTAGAGCAAGTACCAAACAAGAAATCCTTTGAGGCATCTGTACAATTGTTGGGACACTCTTTTCTGTTTTCCAACATTTTATATGAATTCTTCACTCCTCTGTACTTCAGTCATCAATAGGAGGAGACGAGGGGATAGGGAATTAAAAAGTAGTTCAAATCACCGTCACCAACTGAATGTTGCAGATTCTTCTCACATGCACACACTATTCTTAACTATTTATTCTATTTTCTATTTATTCTTGAATGAGGAAAGGAAAGTGTTCTCTTGAATGGCTATTTGCCCAGAAATCATGTAGAAGATCTTTATTGGGTGACCCTATTTTTTTTTTTTTTTTTGGTACTGGGAATTGAACTCAGAGCACTCCCCAGACCTATTTTGTATTTTATTTAGAGACAGAGTCTCACTGAGTTGCTTAGCACCATGCTTTTGCTGAGGCTGGCTTTGAACTCATGATCCTCCTGCATCAGCCTCCAGGGCCAGGGTGACCCCAGTTTTCATGACATGCTGTTAGCATGCTCTGTCAAGGGTGTTTAAGACCAGATACTGTCACATTTGGGGAGACCCCATTCAAGACAGGACTTGGCCTCCAAGTTGTCTCAGGTACAGTGCACTGAAGGGTCTTTTTGCATATGGGACTATCTACATACCCTCACCTCCACATCAGTGTGTAACAGCCTAAAAGAAGGGTCATTGCAGGTTGGTAAAAGAAATGACCCATACTGAAGAAATGAAAGTGCTTAACCTTTTTTTAAATTTTTAAAATTTGTTGTAATTAGGTATATGTGACAGTAGAATGCATTTATGCACTTTGATATATCATATATAGATGGGATAGAATTTCTCATTTTTCTGATTGTACATGTTGCAGAATCATATTGGTCATGCAGTCACATATGTACATACAGTAATAATGTCTGTTTCATTCTACTATCTTTCCTATCCCCACATTCCTTCCCTCCCCTCTCATTACTTCCCTCTAAGATAATGCTGTTCTTTCCTAGTGCTCCCGCCTTATTGTGAATTAGTATCCGCATATTAGAGGAAACACTCAGCCTTTGGCTTTGTGAGTTTGGCTTATTTCGCTTAGCATGATATTCTCCAACTCCAACTATTTACTGGCAAATATCAATAACGTGGAAATTTTCATAAGATGGAAAGCAGTATGGAGATTCCTCAGAAAATTGGGAATGGAACCACCATTTGACCCAGCTATGCCACTCCTTGGCTTATACCCAAAGGACTTAAAATCAGCATACTCTAGTGATGCAGCCACATCAATGTTTATAGCAGTTCAATTTACAATAGCTAAACTATGGAACCAACCTAGGTGTCACTCAATAAATGAATGGATAAAGAAAATGTGGTATATATACTCAATGGAATATTACTCAGCTTTAATGAAGAGTGCTTAACCTTTTTACAGCAGTGAATACTGGTTAAAAATTGAAAAACTGTTAGGAAAAAATAGAGATGTAATTAGAGTGAACTACTTAAGTGTGCCAGTTTCAGCTTATAAGAACAAGTGGACAAAGTAGATCAAAGCAAACAAATAAAAAGAAAAGAGGCAGCAAGAATTTAAACAATAATTACTAAAGTAGAATTAATAGACACAAATGAAAGTCTATATTTTTTAAACTACAAGACACATTCTATTCCAGGACTGATGGCATGCTTAAAGATTTTGTTTAGATCAAGAAATAAGGTTGAATACATTCAAGAAGCAAATAATAATAATAATAATAATAATAATAATAATAATAATAATAATATAAATGCCATTATGTGATGAAAAGTAGTAAGTGAACACTATCAGCAAAAAATTAAGAAAAAGTTATCCACAATCATTTGCAAACAGAAAATTCTTATTTAAAAGGTATTGCTACTTTTTATTTCTGATTTCTGAGAAACCATTGGATTTCAGACAAACCGCTATTTTTATAGCAGATTTGTTAAGACTTTTCAGCTAATTAATTTTATTTATTCTTCCATTTTATGTGGATTGGGGCTAGAAATTGTTAAATACATATTTTTAGTTTACATGAAAAATGTCATGGTGATTTATTTTTTCTTCTTTTTAGTTGTGATAAAATGCACATAACACAAAATTCACTGGCCTACCCATTTTTTTTAAAGAGAGAGAGAGAGAGAGAGAGAGAGAGAGAGAGAGAGAGAGAGAGAGAGAGAGAGAGAGAGAGAGAGAGAGAGAGAGAATTTTCAATATTTATTTTCTAGTTCTCGGCGGACACAACATCCTTGTTGATATGTGGTGCTGAGGATGGAACCCGGGCCGCATGCATGCCAGGTGAGCGCGCTACCGCTTGAGCCACATCCCCAGCCCAGGCCTACCCATTTTTAAGTGTGCAGTTCAATATTGCTAAATACTTTCAGGGTGTTGCAAAATCCATCTCCAGAACTTTCCATCTTGTAAATCTGACAACTCTGTACTCATTAAACAATAACTCCCTATTTTTCCTTACTCCTGACTCATGGCAAACACCATTGTAATTTCTTTATAAATTTGTCTACTCTAAATATCTCGTGTATGTGGATATATGTACATATAATATGTATAGTATTTGTCTTTTTTGTGATTGGCTTTTTTACTTGGCATACTGTCCTCTAGGTTCATCCTTTTGATGTTAAGTACATTTTGTGAATGTCTGGCAAAAATCATTTTTCTATATCATCTGCTATTACGTATTCATTAATAGATTTCCTAATAATCCAATTTCCATTTATAGATTAATCCCTGCTTGATCACAATATTTTAATGTGTTGCTGAATTACATAAAGTTATATTGAATATATATATATGTGTGTGTGTGTGTGTGTGTGTGTGTATTATGAATTTACTTAGCCATAATTTTTCTCTGGTTGTTTTCTTTGTTAGAAATTGGTATCAAAGTTAGGTTTGCTTCATAGCTGGGCAGATGTCCATATATTTTAATACACTGGAGTAGCTAATTTTATTTTATATAATCTCTTCCTAGGACATGTGTTGTCCTTTTCCTGATTTGCTTATTTCTAATTTTGTCTCCATTAATGACTTGATTATGTTTCCTCCTGGCTATTTCGTTGTTCTTTTGCTTTTCTGGAGTTGGTTTCCTTTGTATCTTGGTAAACAGTGGAAGTCCTTAGGGTTCTTTATGAATGAAGATCTGGCATTCTCTCATTAGTTTTCATATGTAATATTCTCATTTGCATAATTGTTTATTAATGTATATTTTATTTCTTCCTTCATGTAACATAACTTTTTTTTATTTTAAGAGGCCCATTTTCTCATGTTTTAACATTTTCAAAATAGGTTTATGAATTAAATATAAAAGATTCAGAGCAAATATGAACAAGTAAATTAACATCTGTCCAACCTAACGAGTGGATGCATAGAATCTGTTCAATAATTCTTTGTGCATGTGTGTTTATTCAACATGTCTTCAAATTCAAATAATTTTAGTATATGCTTAAAAAAATAAGCTAGAGAGGAAAGAAAAAATCTAATTCAATGTGTTATTTTCACCGAGGAAGAAACTGAGGTCATTTCAAAGAAAATTGTGGGTCACAAAGCTTGAATTGTGTGTGTGTGTGTGTGTGTGTGTGTGTGTGTGTGTGGTGCTAGGGATGGAACCCAGGCCCTTGCATATGCAAGGCAAGTGCTCTACCACGGAGCTACATGCCAAGTTCAAGTTTGAAATTTTTTAATAATCACTTTAGAGCAAGCTTTGTATGGAGTCCTCGGAACGAATTGCCTCCCCTAGAGGGAAGGCAGATGAGCCACTGGGACCAGGACTCTTCACAGAGAAGAAGGTACTCCCACCAGAGTCTTTAAATGGGTATGAAAATATAAAAATAGAACCTTAGCAGGTTTCTGGGTGGCGTCTGGACTATACATCACTTTTTACTTCTATAAAATAAGACATTGGAAAATTCTAGGAGACTAAATACCTGAGAAAGTTATCACCTTAACCTGGCATCACCTCTAACACCTTGGCCCCAGTGTATTTGCTAGATGCGATTGCTAGTCATCTTTTAGGATTCTGATTAAACAGAACACTGTTAAAAATTTTGAGGTGGGTCTGAAGGGGGAGAAAATCCCATTTCATTTAAGTCTGCAGGTGCACAGGATCTCAGACAGAACTAATAGCCATGTGATAGCCCTGTCCCAGGATTGCCAAATCCAGGATCTGTGAAAGCATATTACATTCAGTGTCCGGTGTCACTGCACACTGAACATGCAACCAGCCTGAAGATGTCCACGAGCCCTTGTCCTGTTCTCCAAATCTGTAGAAAACCCCTTCTTGGCCAAATGACAGCTTCTTTTTTGGGAGAGTAGCAGGGATTGAACTTATCAGGGGCACTTGATCACTGAGCCACATCCCCAGCCCTATTTTGTATTTTACTTAGAGACAGAGTCTCACTGAGTTGCTTAGTGCCTTGCTTTTGCTGAGGCTGGCTTTGAACTTGCAATCTTCCAGCCTCAGCCTCCCAAGCCGCTGGGATTACAGGCATGTGCCACCACACCTAGTCAAATGACAGCTTCTTGACTTTAAAAATACCAGAGCTAGAAAAAGTAATCTATCATTCCCTGCTGAATTAATATCTTAGAGACTTGGCTAATTTACTTTCTGAAGATTAATAATAAAATGAGAAAATGAAAAATAATAGAGATTAATTTATCAGTCAAAACTATGATAGTTTTAATTTGTTGAATTCTAAATTTTATTGTATTGCTTACTTTAACAGCAAAAATGAAAAATAGCACAACCAGTCATGTATAAGTTAAAAATGACTATTAAAATAAGTAGTCAATTAAAACTTTAGAAAAGTAATCTAATGCAACTGGCGGTTTGGGGGGAACCACCAGTTTTCTGAAAAAAAAAAAAAAGAAAGAATTCAGTAGAATTCTGTAATTTAGACAAAGTCTAATGGAGGAACCGATATGTAAAATAATAAGAAGTAGAACTCTGCTGGCTGAAAGTAGAGTTGGGAAGTGAGAGACAGCCCACTTAGACCCTGTATCTGTCAGTTTGGTCTATAATAATGCCATGTAACAAATAGCCCCAAAGGCTACAACCACAAAAATTTATGTTTTGCTCACAGGTCTATAAGATGGCTGCTGTGACTCTGTTCTGTGTGACAGCACAAGTTTAGATCTGCACCACATGCATTCTGATTGTAGTACTGGGCTGAGGGAGCATCTCCCACCTGGGACTTGATGCCCTCATGGCAGTACTGTAAGAGGTTGAAGCTGATGTGTGAGGTACTCCTTAAAGACTTTATTAAGAACTGGAGTACTATCCTTTCCATTACTCCAAGCAAATAATATGGCCCACATCAGAGAAGTGAGGAAGTAAATATGGAAAGAAGGGCAGAGCATTTGCTGAACTAAAATATTCACTATTGGCCTCTTTTGCCCCTCCTGAGGGACTTCATCTATCTCCATAGAACCCCAAGGTCCTAAAAGTGGAGTGTTATGAGTGATAGCCAGATCTGACTCCCTTCCTTTGACAATGTGGAAAATAGGGTCAGGGTGCATCACAGCAGGTGGGTGGGGCACTAGTGTCAGAACGTGGATTTGCTGACGCATGGCTCCTCTCCTCCAGCTGATGAAATACATGTTTTGTCTACTTAAATTTTTGAGACTTCAGGCAAAACTTATTATTATAGGGAACACAGAGAAACTATTAATTAACTCATGCCTGGAATAGATTCAGTCCATTTACCCCCCTGACTTTGTCCCTGTCAAAAGCATCTTGGCAAAGATTTGCTGTCAGCTTCAGTCATGGGACTTGCTTTAAGGCCCCTCAAGACAGAAAGTGAGATGAGAGCTTGAGAGGAAACTGAGAGTTATGTTGTTGTACCTCTGGTTGATTTCTGTTTTGGGTGTTCAGATTGCTTTTCGTAAATCGGGGATATTTTTCCGATCAACATGAAAGAGCCTATCCTTTGGCTCGCCCTGTAAAAATGTCATGTAATTCCTAACAAACTCAGGAGAAGCAACAGACAGACACAATGGAGGGAAGGAACAACCAGTTTTATATTTTCAAATATTCTCAAAAAGATGTTTTCCTTACAGAGTTAACAAGCATTCCTCAAAGATTCCCAAACTTTTCTTTCTACTGTTGAAGTTCTTCCTGTGAGCCTGAGGGTTTTATAATGATGAGCCTCCTAAATCCTTAGCACTTCCTTTTAGAAACAAGAGTATTTAAAGATCAGTATTCTTTACAAATTGGTAAAAGACTTAAGCCAGGATTTTACCTCTTCTGTTGTTAAACAGCAGAGAGCAGCAGTCTCAGACTTGCTTAATTCTAAGTAATGAGAGTCTGTGTTTGAGGAGAAACCTGGCTGCCAACAAAGGGATTGTAGTTAGGTGCAAGGAAGTCAGCCCCAGAGAGAGGACCTCTTTCTGAGGATGCCCACACCCGTGCATTTCTGCTTCCCTAGAGGCAGACAGTACCACCTCCATCCTCCTGACCTGAAGATCTCACAAACAGTCAAGAGAAAAACCTTTACCACGTAGAAGTGCATATCTCTCTTAGAGTAACAAAGAAAAGGGTAATGAGAGAACTAACAGCCAATATCAGAGTGGGGCAAGCCATCTTCCAGGCATTTATAGCTTCCATTTATAGCTTCTTCTTTCTGAAATGCAAGATGCACAGGAGAGAACCTCAGTTCTTAGGACAACAATGTAACACTCTCCTGAGACCCTTTCACTGCTTTGTAAATGAACGTGGCTCCAGAAGCAATCAAGTTTATGATCTGCCTAATCTCTATTAGCACAAAACCAAATCTTAATGATCTGGATCAATACAAACCCAGAAGGATGTTGTAATGCTTGGATATTTGTGAATCTTTTATGTCCTCTAGATTTCATCTGGCCCATAACTAGACAAAATGTGAATATACTAACTTTGTTACAGAACTAAACTTCCATTTGTGCGGTTCATTCATCCAGGGGCAAATAGAAGAGTTATAATAATCCAAAGCACATTTTGAGATCAATCTGTATCATTTTTTAAATTTAAAATTGATGGAAGAAATCACCTGGCACAGCTTTAATTTAATGAATAACTTAAAATCAGTGAGAAATGAGTTTTTCTTAGTGAGATAGGCAGAATTTTGGCTTGCCACCCCCCTCCCCAATTTCCACTCCTGGTGTACATACACTGGACAGTCCTCTCCCCTTGAGTATGAGTGGTACTAAATATGATGGATTTCACTTTTGTGGTGATGTTATATGAAAAAGCTGAAGGAACTTTCAGATGTGATTAAGGTCCCTTAGTCAGTTGACTCTAAATTAATTAAAGGGTAGGTTATTCTGGATCGGCCTGACCGAAGCAGGTGAGCCCTTAAAAGAAGTGGAAGATTCAGAGAAAGAGAGATTCTCCTGTTGGCTTTGAAGAACACCCTGTCATGGTGCCAACAGGACCACACAGCATGGAAAAGTAATTCACTAGGTCAAAGGTTGAACCCTGGTTAGGCAGAGTGTAGAAAATTCTCTCTTCACAATTCCATTCCTGTCTAGCTAACGTTATGCTAGACCTCCCTGACAAGGGCACAAACCTAATCGTAACTTCCAAAGGAGCTTAGAACCCTCCAGAAAGAATCCATGGAGCAGTCGCCCCACCCATCTAGGTAGATGCCAATTAGACACCAAAAATGGGGTTTATGGCTTGTTCCTCACAAGTTAAGAGCAGAAATTCCACATGGACAGCCTCTGGGCCCAGCATACTCATGCAGAAGTGATTTGCTTGGCCTGCATGGTGCTTTAAAAAATGAGATCTGTTGCCAATACGTAAAAAATTTAAGATCTTATACCCAAACTGGGATTTCTGGCTTTTCCTGAAGATTTGAAAGACATGACAACATTAGGCCCACGCTTCTGAGCAGCAATGCCTCTTGGAAATGGGATAGCCACCTAGGTCCCTCTTTCTCCACTCTTGCACCTGGGCTGTCTCACTCATGAGCTTTAAGTGCCAGGTACTGGAGAGTGTTGGTTTGGCACGAGGCAAGCATCGTGTCCCCTGCAGGGAGCCAGTTGGCTGCTCAGCACCAGGAGCGAATTAAGGGTCCCCCGTGCGGCCAAGGCAGGCCTTCCTTCAGCACTGATAAGTCATGGGCCCAGCTCCTGCTGGCTCTGGCAGGGGAAGCAGGAGAGGAAGGCGAGGAGAAGAGGAACACTTTGGCAGTCTGCCAATCAACACTGCTTCTCAGAGCAGGTATCAAGGCGCAGAAAAATGAACGGGAGCTTGACAGGGGCTGAACAAAGAAGCGGCTGGTGACTGGGCTCCTGCCTGTGGTTCTCAGCTTCGGAGCGCCCAGGGCCGGGAGCAGGCCACGACCCCACACCTGCTCGCCATTCCTTTCCAGCCAAGCAGGCTCTTAGCAACGGCTCAGTGCGTCACCTAGAAACGCTGAAGCCCAAAGAGCCCTTCCAGGCTGAGCGCAAAGGCAGAGGGAGAGCCGAGTGCAGCAGCAGGCCGGGCCGTGTGGCTTCATTCGCTGAGCACCCTGATACCAAGCAAAACCTTGGCAAGGGGAGTCTGGCTGGCATCCGGGGTGCATTGATTGATAGCACGGCACCCCTGTTCTTGGCCCCTTTGTGTTCACAGGCTCCAACCGGTCGGTCTTTGTCTAGGTCCTGGCAGCCTGCTTCGGTACAGAAAGAGGTGGGCATCTCACCAGCTACCAGGGATGGGAGTGGAGGCAGAAGCAGAAGCAGAGGTTGCAGCTGGTGAAAGCAGCAGAATGCACACTGCTCAGCTTCCCCGGGAGGGAAAGGTAAGGTGGAGACCCAGGCCTGCGCACTGCTTTGCCTATTTCCTGGAAGCCCTTCCCCAAAGCTCACAATGGCTGGAGAGAAGCAGCTAACCCTGGCTCAGTTCCTAGTCCAGCCAATGTCTGTTCACTGGACCAGCACAGAATGTGCTCTTTTAGATGGCATCACTTACTGGGATGCCCTGGGTAATTGGGAGGAAGATTAAAAGGTGTGAGAGGAGCCCGTGTGCCAACCTTGCTCTGTGGAAGCTGCCCCTCCCCCACAGTGCTACCGAGCCATTAGTTCATCACCACCTTCTGTTCATTTCCCCATGACCTCACCACCAAGGTGTCCCAAGGGCCTCAGCTTGGGTTCTACACAGGCAACCTTGTCCTGCAGCCCTCTCAGCCCAGAGCCCAGGTCCTCATCTGTCAAATAAAGGGGTGCCTCCACCTGCAATGTGGAGCCATCCTGGACCCCACAGTTCACCTTTCAGAGGCTCAGCTTCACCAAATCACCAGCCCTGGCCACATACCCATTGTCACAGTCTCATACCCATTCAGTTCTGAGCCTGCTACTAGCCTGAAAGGGCATAGAGCTAAGCCACTGCCCTAACTTGAAGTGCAAGAATGGACAGTGTAACCTGGGCATCAGCCAGAAAGAAAACCTTCCACCAGGTAAGAAAACTGGTTTAAACAAACAAACTAACTAACTAACTAACTAACTAACTAAAATACACGAGGAACTGCACCATACAAACGCCAGAAGTGGTGATTGGTAGCATTACTGCTTCGTGTTGTCAATTATATCCTCTCCAGTTAATTTGGGTTTTGCAATCAGATATGCTTTGCATCAGACTTTTATTGTTTTGCTTCTGCTGAGACCAGTTGATTAGAAGACAGTGACATTTGTCTCAGTGCAGCTCAGGGAGGCATCAGACACAGGAGAGCAGCCTGCATGGTTCTAATGCTTGACCTGCTTGACTCAACACATCCAGCAGTGGTATGAGCTTTCTGGGGCCCCCTAAGGTGCCAGGCGATTTCCTGGGTAACTCTGCACGGTCTTCATCTTCTCTTAGACCTTTCCCCTAGTGAATTCTCCAATTCCCATGCAGAGGCTTTGCCTTTTCAATGTGCACAACAAGGAATAATCAACGGAGAAGCACACACATGCCTTCCTCCCTGGCTAGAGAGCTGCAGAAGCCCCCATCAGAACCACTTGTCCTCCCTCCATCTCTCCAGGTGATTGATTCTCCTTTCTATGTGTCAGTGGGACATAAATCCTTTCATGCTATTTTTCTCTCCTGAGCCAAGACTCCCTTTGTTATTGCTGAATGGACAAACACGGAGCTCATGTGAACCAATGGTTGAGTGCCTTACACCTAATGGGAAGAAGAGCCTTTGATAAAGCTGCTTTTACAAG
Source organism: Urocitellus parryii (assembly GCF_045843805.1). Taxonomy (NCBI): domain Eukaryota; kingdom Metazoa; phylum Chordata; class Mammalia; order Rodentia; family Sciuridae; genus Urocitellus; species Urocitellus parryii. Next base: position 129,955,796 of record NC_135536.1, read on the forward strand.
ACACTCCAGAAAGGGTGATATCCATCGTGGACTGGCTCATCAGAACATACATGCAAAGTTCCATATGATGCTGCAATTCATTTCTTAAGTGTTAGCCATTTTTCCCCATTTCCTCCTTAAAAAAATAGAAGTGCAAAAAGCAAAAAAAAAAAATTTCCTTCATCGGGGGCATACACACATTGTCTCTTCACTGAATCACACTCTTTATTCATTCAATAACAATCTGATTGATTTCCATTGATCTGGGTAAGAATGGACCGAGTGAGGTATTATTATAGGGAAAAAAATCCTCTTAAGTTGCTTTTGTATGACAGTCCAATTAAAATGCATCTTCCAAGAACAGGGAGATTCTCAGGGAATTATGGCAAGTGCTCAAGTCCATACAAACCTGTGTAACTTGTGATTTGGCACCTTGAATCGTTGCCTGGTTTGGATTTTTTTTTTTTTCAGTATTGAACAATAAACTGATTATTTTACATTTGAAAAAGTCAGTTTCAAGTATTTGTTGTTGTTTTTTTTTTTTAATCTGCAAACAGAAAACCTGGAAAGGAATACAAATTCCTTCCTGGAAAACATGTATCCCTTCCTGCCCTCCCTCCACCCTCTGATAAATAACATGAGCATGCAGCGATTTGCCAACAGCAGCTCCAGGCATGAGGCACAACATCTGTTACCGAGACACTGGAGAGACAGTGGAAAGCAAGTTGGCTGCCTGCCCACCCTCAGACTCCAGATTTTTGCTGACAAGGCTGTCAATAAATGGGCAGATGGCATCAGCTCTGCTGGCAGGAGAGTTGGGCTAACCCAACACGGGACATTATCTCAAATTCATGGTGCACTGGGCTGAGCCCTTTGTTGGGCCATTAGAGCCATTCCTTGATAGAGAAGGGATATCAGGACTAGGAACTCGGGAGGCACTCGTTTCGTTTAATTAGATTAACTAAGCCTCCCACAATTGGCAGTCAGAATAAGATTAGCCCCTGTGACCGTGGAGGAGACTGGGGAGGGGTGTGGGGGATCTCATTCACACTTTGCATTTTATGCGGTTTGCACACAGGGACCCGCTCCTCGGTACTGTGCATGTTCCTGAGCAGACAGCTTGACCCAAAATAAACACTTGCTAGGAAAGATCTATGTCTGTCTCTTTTGCATGCAGGCGCACTCACCTATTGTCTTATTAGAACCATATGCAAATATGCAAATAGGCTGGCAGCATTTAGATGAGAAGCCAGTGTAGCTCTGCATCCTGTCTACCCAGGAACAGCTCCACTAACCCTCTGGTGGTGACTTGGGGACAACACCCTTTCCTATCTAAGAATGGTTAAAGCTATTTGGAATAGAAGTTTCTGGTGATTGCAGTGTGATATCCATGAGCTAAGACAGATCTGCAGTGTGATCTGAAGCAAGTCATTTAAACGACAGGCACTATTTTGCCATCTATGCTGAACACTCAGCTGTTGGAAGTAATAAATGAGATAATTCCACACTTCTGCACTGCATTTTGGAGTTACAAAGCACTTTTGCATACTCTAAGATGGTAATTCTCAACTGGGGCTGATTTTGCCCTTCAGAAGACATTTTGGCAATACCTGGAAACAAACTAGAATCTAAAGGGTAGAGGTCAGAGGTGCTACAAAACATCTTCTATTGCACAGGACCGATCAACAGCAAATAATTATTCAGCCCAGAATATCAATGCCAAGGTTGAGAAACCCTATATTAGGAGGATGTAAGTGAAAGTTTTTCACATACCTTGAAAATGAGAAGAAAGAAAGAGGGCCCAGCAGGCCATGAAAAGAGGAATCTAGGTATTTTGTTCTTAGTGTCTCCAGTAGACTTGCTTCAGTTTCACTCTTCTGAATGTTATTTGCTATTTTTCACCCTTCCCTAAAACACCAGTTCCCCCAGTTTCTTCCAGCTATTCTTGTAAATCAGATCTGAATAATGAACTACCACTTCCAGAAGAGGCTTTTAGACTGGTTGGTCATTATAAAATGAGAACATGCACTTGCCCAATAACTAATCATATAAAGAGTTGGATAGAAGTGTGGTATAAAAAACCAGCCATTGGAATCTGAGATGTAAACAGGATAGGAGGGGTTTAAAGGAAATTAAGATGATTTCAGAATGTATGGGGTTAGGAGTTTTGGATTTAACTGCAGATTTGGTCATTTTTTTTTTCTTTTCTCTCTCTTTGGATGGCTTTGGCAGATGAGAGAGGAGGGACAACTCACTCCCAGATTTGAAGGGGAAAATGCCCCTTTGGGGGTATCAATCAGGTAAACCCCTGTCCTATTTTCTGTTAGTGTTGTGGACTAAAAGGTGCCCACCCCACCCCAGCCCATAAATTCACATGTTGAAGTTCTTACACCTAGTGCCTGGAATTAGGGCCATTGCAGATGTAACTAGTTAACATGAGGTCATACTGGAACAGGGTGAGCCTCTAATCCGGTAAGACTAGTGTCCCTATAAAGAGCTGAAATTTGGACCCCCACACAGAGGACACCAGGTAGACATGAGAGCAGAGCAAAGAAGGATGGGTCTACCAACCCAGGAGCACCAAAGATTGCCAGCAACCTGAAGGAGCTAGGAGAGAGACCCAATAGATGGCTTCCTCCAGCTCTCAGATGGAACCAACCCTTGTTCTCAGGCTTCCGGGTTCCAGAACCGGATGCTTTAGTCAGCTTTTTCACTTCTGTAACTAAAGGATTAGTTGAGAAGAGCAATTTTAGAGAAGGAAATGTTTATTAAGGTCCTCACTGTTTTAGAGGTCTCAGTCCCATCAGCAGGCTCCATTCCCTGGGGCTTGAGGTGAAGCAGGACATCATGGTGGAAAAGTGTGGTAGAGGAGATGGGACATTGATGGTGAGCCTTAGGGGTATATATTTTGTATCTGGCAAGTGGAGTTTCCCCGCTCTCTTTTTGCTTCCTAATGTGATGTTCTGGGCCACTTTATTCCATCATATTCCTCTGCCATGATGTCCTGTCTCACCTCAAGTCCCAGGGAATGGAGCCAGCCTTCTATGGCTCGAGACCTCTGAAACTTTGAGCCCCCAAATAAACTTTTCCTCCTTAAAATTGTTCTTGTCAGGTCTTTTGGTTGCAGCGGCAAAAAAGCTAAGCCAAATACACTGGGAGATACTAAGTTCTATTATTGAAGCCACCCAGTGTTTGGCACTTGGTTATGATTATGGCAGCTCTAGCAAAAGGATCAAACAGCAAGTGGGTAGGAATTGGGGTAATGGAAAGGCAGGCAGAACATTCTTGCTAGAGTCACCCTCCCTCTTCCTCCGAGTTCTAGCAACTGCTTCTAAGGAGCATGCACCTTATCTGCCCAACCTAGGCAGCTGTAGCCTGCACCCCCACCCTCTCCAGCAGGTAGAAAGAAGGAAGCCAGAAAGTACATCAAGACTCCTCATTTCATTACACCCCAGGCAAGGTTTCCATGAATACCTGCCACACTGCTGGGCTGGGCGATAGACTCCTTTCAGAGGCAGTTTCAGAGGGCAGGAAATGAGGGGGTGCTTGCATTGGTTACTTCTACTCTATATCTTGGGGGCCTGGTGTTTCCTCATCCCTAACAAGTAGGGCTGGATTCACAGTTGTGCTCACCCCTGGATGCACATCAGTAGCACCTGGGAACATCAAAAACAAACAAAACAATATCTAGGGCCCCAATCCAGGCCAGAATCTCTGAGAGGAGGGCCCAGTCATCATCCACCCACTAAGGTGCAGCCAACACCTCAGGTGCAGTCCAAACCCACTGGACTGGAAGGAAGTGTTCACTGTACAGACAGACAGACCTGCTGGAAAGAGCAAAGAACAAGTCATGTGATTCCTGTAGGACTCCGTGGTCAAGCCGTGGAGCTGGTGATGAAGAAGGCCTTGGAGGACTTTAAGCTGCGGACAAAAGTAGTCAGATTTCCATTTTAGAAAAAAAAAAATTATCAATGATAAGGAGAATATTTTGGAAAGAGGAGGAAAAAAGGCATGAAGAGCATTATAAAGTTAATGCAGCATCCAAGTAAAGGGTGGAGGGAATCTTAAAGAAAGCCATAGAATTGGGTTGCAATGGATTTGAATGAAGTTCACGTGGTAGCCCTTATAGGACTTTAGACACTGGTTAGATATGGGCACCGAGAGGGAGGGATAAATCAAAAGGGAAGCGGAGTGTTTCTTGCTTCAGAACTGGGTGTTTGGTGATGATGTTTGTTGAGAAAAGGAACCTGGAAAAAGCCCCGAGTGAGTTCCGTTCAGATGTGCTGAGATGAAAGGGCCTAGGAGGCAGACTGCAGCTCCTCAGGTCTGGAATTTGGGCAGGAATATTAAGTTTGAGTGGTACTTTTGGAAGCTGTCATCTCTTCCTGAGAATGAACTGAGACTGAAGAGGGATGTGGACAAAATCCTGGGGACCACCAAGGTTTAAAGGGAGGGATAGGAAAAGGAGAAAGACCAGAGCAAAGGGTGTCATACAGAAGTCAAAACAAGAGGCAATTTCAAGACAGAAATATTCCATATGAGTGGAATATTACAATATGAGGAGCTTTGTGTATGGCTTCTTTCACTTTAGATAAGACCTCAGGTTTCATCCATGCTATAGCACATACCAGCATTTAATTTCCTTTTTATTGCTGAATAATATTCCATAATATGGAGATATATATATATATATATATATATATATATATATATATATATATATATATATATCACATCTTATTTATCCATTCACCAATTGATGGGTATCTCTTTCATTGTAAATAACATTTAAGGGTTTGTAAATCACTACCTTTTATGGTTTAGATCTGGAATGGCCTCCAGAGGCTTATATGTTAAGACTTGGTCCCCAAATGCAACAGTGTTCAGAGATGGGGCCCTTGGGAAGTGATTGGACCAGGAGATCTCTGATATCATCAAACTGTGGAAACTGTAGCTAGATGGGGCATAGCTGGAGAAAGAAGGTCACTGGAGGTGTGCTTTCGGAGACTCTATCTTGCTCCTGGCTCCCTGTTTCCTCACTGTCTCTGCTCCCCAGCTTTCATAAAGTGAGCAGCTTTCCCCCACCATGCCCTTCTACCATGATATGTTAGCACCCCTCAGGCCCAAAGCAGTGATGAAAATCTGACTAAAATAGTGCCTTGATCTGGGTTAGTCTAGGTCTTCTGTGAGGTAGAAGCCAAAATGGAATTCAGTGAGTCAGGGTCTTATTAAGAGCATAACCCTTGAGAGAAAATGAGCTGGATATGGCTGTGAGAGTAAGATGCAAGTCTCCCTGAGTGAATGAGGGAAGAAGAGAAGGTTGGATAGAATCTCCTGTGCAAAGGAAGTTCAAGAGAGTCTGTATGCTGAAGGCAGGTGTCAGAGGAATCCGAGGTCCCCTGTGCATGTGCCCAACTCCCAGCTGATCTCAGTCATCATCTGTGAGTAAGAAGCCAGGCCCAGGTGCAAACACAGCAATAAACCTCGGGGCACAGCAACCAAGGCCCTCAGTCTACAGGCTCCCTGTAGTGGGAGGTCTGTGCAGTGCATTCTCCCAGCCACCACATGTCTATGAAATGAATATTGTTATTATATCCATGTTGTAGAATGCAAGAAAACTTCATCTTAGACAGATTTTCTTACCCAGTTTCCATCATGGTTTAGATTCGGAATGGCCTCCAGTCAGTGGTAGACCAAGTTACTGAACTCAGATTGCCTAAAGAACCTCTGCTTTTCCCCAACATGTTCAAAAATATTCCTGGAATCTGATCCCTCAGATTCTCAGTCATGTTACCATTTTGAAGTTATCTTGGCTCATCATCCAGACCATAACCTCTGAGAAGTCTTCTTGTCTTCACTTTCATTGCTTTCCAAGCTAATCTCTGAGCTAATACCATGACTATTTTGTAAAACTCACAATTGATCATGCACTTTGAGCATTTCCAGGATAAACTCCTTTGATAGGTCTCCACTTTTATGAAATAAAACCAATCCTTTTACATGACTTGCAAGGTCTTCAGAATCCTTCCCTGTCTCCCACTTCTGTTCTCCAAACGCCAGCTGCTTTCCCTCACCCTCCACCACGTGCCCTACCCTTGGCCACATGAGAGCACTCTCTTTACCCCAAATTTCCCTCACTTAGTCTTGCCTTCTGCCCTCTATGCCACTCCTGAATCCCTTCTCCATTTCTTTGGATCGGAGAGACTCTTTTCATCCTTCAAGATAATGGCTTTTCTCATCTTGGAGGGAGAATTCATGCTCCCAGAGAACTTTCTACATAAGTGATTAAACATCTGTAAAGCTGCATTGTAATTGATCAGCTAGTTTCTTGGACTCAGGACTATGGATTCCTTGAGGGTAGGGCCTCCGTCTAATTCATTTCCACTTTCCCTGTACTTCCCGCAGCTCCTGGGACACAGTAGCCACTTAATCAATGTTTATAGTCAACATGATTAAATCAATGGGATTCCATCACAAATCAAAGGCTTGCTTCCTGGTGGGCATTTCTACACTATTTCTTACTCAAAACTAGTGGCAGAAGCCACTGTCCTTAAACTTGTGATAAAACAGGGTAGTATCATTAAATGAAATCAAGGCCTAAATAATCTATCATCTTCCCAGCTTCCTCCACAGTAATCATGAGCTTTCTGCTGGCTGTTCCAACTACAGGAACAAAGGAAGGACTTTTCTTCAATCACTTGTGGTACACTTAAAAATAATAATAATAATAATAAAAGACCCGGTTCCCCTAATATCTCTTTAATTCCTACCTAAAGTAGTTTGAGGAAATGGATATCTGATCCCGAGTCTTGTATAAAAAGAACAATGCTCAAAGCATGCAAATGTCAGAAAAGGCTAAAGCTTGTGGGGCCTTTTGATCTGCCGGAAAGGAAATAGAAACAGGAATAAGTTCTATTAACTTCACATCAAAGTGAATTTGGGTCCCTCCTTTTCAACAGCAATTAACATGGCCATTTCATGATTTATTGTTTAGATGGAGTGATTCCAACACTCTATTAAAAAAAAAAGCAGAAATGTAATCCTCCAGAGTTCTGGCAGGAATATCAAACTCCTCTCCCCCTCTTCCTTTCTGTAACTCGAATCATCCCTCTGGCATGCAGAGTCTGAGCTTCCCGGTGTCGGGTGAGTCTGCACAGAAGTGAGTGTGATGCTGGGGCAAAGATGCCTCTGCGAGTTTTGAAAATAGTCTGTATAAATCATCTTGTTTAGAGTGAGCCATCAGTAGTACAACCCCAGTTTTAAATATATATATATATATATATATATATATATATATATATCCTAATTACAAATGCAAAGTCAGTGCCAACCCACAGTCAGAAGGAGAACAAACTGGGAACCGGAAGCAGAGACCTACTGGAGCTTCAGGTGCCTGGCCCTGTGCCTGCACTCGCTCCCAACCACATCTTTTTCCCACAAGTCACACCCAGCAGAGATCAGGCTAGGCAAACAGAAGTTGTGCCCTGGCTCATTTCAAAGATCTCTGGGACAGGAAAAGCAGAAGTCCTCTCAGTGTCCATTCTCAGAAAAGCCACAGGAAGCTCCTTCCAATGTGTGAATCTCCCCTCTCCCCGAAACTAGGGGTACATCACCCCCAGGTCTCTACTTTCTTATCTCCCAATGTGTTTATTCACATCTGTCCCTGAGAGCTGCCTCAGGCTAGGGCAGGCACTTAGCCAGTGTTGAACTACGGAGCCAGGAAAGAACCCTTTGTGCCCTTTGTGAGTTCTCAGCTTCCTAAGACAAAACATGAGGTTGCCAAGGTGGGAGAACTTGCAAGTGAACTTTTAAATGTGGAGCTGTGGCCCAGCCATGAGGCCCAGATGCTCCTCCTGCATCACATATCCTCCTGGGGGGGTCTGTTCCACCATTCTTGCCACTGCCTTTCATGGTTTCCCTACTCTGCTTGGACCTAGCCTGAGAATTTCAGAGGCACTCTTCAAATACCAAGAGGAAATAAAATGAGAGCAAATGCTGACAACGCAATGTCGATGGCCACTAGCCCTCACTGGTGTGACCTGCCCCTGACATACTGCACCTCCTGTGTATTTTGCCAGTTAGCCTACAGAGCCACAACACAAAGTCAGTGTCACCCCCATTTTTACACCTGGTAAGACTGAGGAAGAAATACGCACATCTCTTGTTTTGCTTGCCCTGCAAACCCCTCCTTTCTTCGGGGAACAATGTTACCTTCCTCAGGACAGTCTTTCTGCCTCTTCCCTTCAATATGCAGTGAGAGGTAGTGGGCAGCAGGAATTAAAGACACAGTTTTGGATTTAAGTCCCCTGGATTCTAATTCTAGCTCTGTAGCAGTCTGACCAGGTGAACTTCGGTGGGTGAGTCCCTTGCTCTCTCTGTGCCTTGGTCTTCTCATCCCTAGAATGTAAAGGATTGCAAAGGTGCCCGCCCTGTGGGGTAACTCCTACTGCAGTGAGGATCAAGTGAGTTCATATGAGTGGCTGAAGAAATAACTGACAGGTGGTACATGTTGTTGGCTTAGTGTAATTTTGGAGGGGCAGTCTGTTACAGCACTCACCTCCTTGGCGGCAGATGATTAGCCAGAGACTTGGCAGATGCATGTGACTATAGAGGGTCTGCCCTTGGGCCTCTCTCAGTGGACCTGGGCAGGAGAATCAGCCCCTCACTGGTGGCAAAGTTCTGAGATGTGAGATGCAGTGGCTTCTGCCACCTGGACCAAGTAATTCTGATGGAATAAAACCCCACAGATGGGATAAACATGGAGTCCTAGCAGCCTGTGAGTCTACACTTTAGGGTGGTACTAGCATTCAGGAACACTCAGAGCCCTCCCAAACCCTACACTAATGGAAGTTCCATACCCATAAATGGTAGTTTTTAATTTTTAATTTATGTATTTATTCTAATTTGTTATAAATGACAGCAGAATGCACTCCAATTCATACTACACATATAGAGCACAATATTTCATGTCTGTTAGTACACAAAGTAGAGTCACACCATTCATGTCTTCATACATGTACCTAGTGTAATGATGTGTGACCATCTTTTCTACCCCCATCCCCCCTCCATTCCCCTCCCTACCCTTTGCCCTATCTAAAGTTCCTCCATTCCTCCCATGGTCCCCCTCAACCCCCATTATGGATTAGCAGCCACATATCAGAGAAAACATTCAGCCTTCGGTTTTTCGGGATTGGCTAACTTCACTTAGCATGGTATCCTCCAATACCATTCATTTACCTGCAAATGCCATAATTTTATTCACTTTTAATGCTGAGTAATATTCCATTGTGTATATATACCACAGTTTCTTTATCCATTCATCTGTTGAAGGGCATCTAAGTTGGTTCCACATTTAGCTACTGGGAATTGCGCTGCTATAAACATTGATGTGGCTGCATCACTATAGTATGCTGTTTTTAAGTATTTTAGGTAAAAACTGAAGAGTTTGATAGCTGGGTCAAATGGTGGTTCCATTCCAAGTTTTCCAAACAATTTCCATATTACTTTCCAGAGTGGTTGCACCAATTTGCAGTCCCACCAGCAGTGTATGAGTGTGCCTTTTCCCCCACATCCTTGCCAACACTTGTTGTTGTTTGTATTCTTAATAGCTGCCATTCTGACTGGAGTGAGAGGAAATCTTAGAATAATTTTGATTTGCATTTCTCTAAGTGCTAGAAATGTTGATCATTTTTTCATATATTTGTTAATTGGTTGTATATCATACTATGAGAAGTGACTATTCAGTTCCTTGGCCTATATTCTGACTGGGTTGTTTGTTTATTTGGTGTTAAGGTTTTTGAGCTCTTTATATATCCTAGAGATTAGTGCTCTATATGATGTGTTTGTGGTAAAAATTTGCTCCCATTCTGTAGGCTCTCTCATCACCTCACTGGTTGTTTCTTTTGCTGAGAAGAAATTTTTCCATTTGAATCCATCCCATTTATTGATTCTTGATTTTATTTCTTGCACTATAGGAGTCTTGTTAAGGAATCCGGGGCCTAATCCAACATGAAGAAGATTTGGGCCTACTTTTTCTTCTATTAGGCACAGGGTCTCTGGTCTAATTCCTAGGTCCTTGATCCATTTTGAGTTGAGTTTTGTGCATGGTGAGAAATAGGGGCTTAATTTCATTTTGCTGCATATGGATTTCCAGTTTTCCCAGCACCATTTGTTGAAGAGGCTATCTTTTCTTCAATATATGTTTTTGTCACTTTTGTCTAGTATGAGATAATTTTATTTATATGGGTTTGTATCTGTATCCTCTATTCTGTACCATTGGTCTACCAGTCTGTTTTGGTGCCAATACCATGCCAATTTTGTTACTATTGCTCTGTAGTATAGTTTAAGGTCTGGTCTTGTGATACCTCCTGCTTCAGTCTTCTTGCTAAGATTGCTTTAGCTATTCTGGGTCTCTTATATTTCCAGATGAATTTCATGACTGTTTTTTTCTATTTATATGAGGAATGCCATTGGGATTTTGATCAGAATTGCTTTTGGTAGGATGGTCACTTTGACAATATTAATTTTGCCTATCCAAGAACAAGGGAGATCTTTCCATCTTCTAAGGTGTTCTTGAATTTCTTTCTTTAGTGTTCTGTAGTTTTCATCATAGAGGTCTTTCACTTCTTACATTAAATTGATTCCCAAGGTTTTTTGTTTGTTTGTTTGTTTGTTTTTTGAGGTTATGGTAAATGGTGTAGTTTTCCTACTTTCTCTTTCAGAGGATTTGTCACTGATGTACAAAAATGCCTTTGATTTATAGGTGTTGATTTTATATCCTGCTACTTTGCTGAATTCATTTATTAGTTCTAGAAGTTTTCTGGTGGAATTTTCTGGGTCTTCTAGGTATAGAATAGTGCTAGCAATAGTGCTTATTGCAAATAGTGCTAATTTGAGTTCTTCTTTTCCTATCTGTATGCCTTTAATTTATTTGGTCTGTCTAATTTCTCTGGCTAGTCTTTCAAGAACTATGTTAAACAGAAGTGGATGTCTTTTCCTTTGAGATGAGTCTTTTGAAGATAGTATATTGTTGGGTCTTTTTAAAAAAATCTAATCTGCCAGTCTGTGTCTTTTGATTGGTAAGTTTAGGCCATTAACATTCAGGGTTATTTTTGAGACATGATTTTGAGTTCCCAGTCACTTTTGTTTATTTTTGGTAGTTAAGCTTGACTTGGTTTCTCCTTTGATTAGTTTTCCCTTTGCTGATTTTCATTGTTGTTTTTCATTTCCTCCTCATGGAATATTTTGCCAAGGATGATCTATAGTGCAAGCTTTCTAGTTATAAATCTTTTAACTTTTCTTTTATCATTGGAGGATTTTATTCATCACCAAATCTAAAGCTTAATTTTGCTGGATATAAGATTCTTGGTTGGCATATATTTTCTTTCAGAGCTTGGTATATGTTGTTCCAGAATATTCTAGTTTTCATGCACTTGTTTGAAAAATCTGCAGATATCCTACTTGGTTTCCTCCTATATGTAATCTGATTCCTTTCTCTTGTAGTTCTTAAAATTCTTTCTTTATTTTGTATGGTAGACATTTTCATTATAATGTTCCTTGGTGTGGATCTGTTGTGATTTTATGCATTTGGTGTTCTGTAAGCCTCCTGTATTTGATTTTCCAATTTGTTCATGTTTGCAAAATTTTCTAATATTATTTCATTGAATAGATTGTTAATTCCTGTGGTTTGTAACTCTATGCCATCCTCTATCCCAATAATTCTTAAATTTATTTTTTTATGTTATCCCATAATTCTTGAATGTTCTGTTCATGGTTTCTTATCGTCTTCACTGTGCAGTCAACTTTATTTTCAAAATTATATGTTTTGTCTTCATTGTCTGAGGTTATGTATTCCAAATGATCTAATCTGTTGGTGATGCCTTCTATTGAGTTTTTAACTTGGTTTATTGTTTCCTTCATTTCAAAGATTTCTGTTTGTTTGTTTTCAGAACCTCCATCTCCTTATTGAAGTAATCTTTTGCTTCCTGTATTTGCTTATGTAGCTCTTTATTGAAATAATCTTTTGCTGCCTGTATTTGCTCTCTTATATCATTCTTTAATTCACAGAACATTTTGATTGTGTACATCCTGAACTCCTTCTCTATTATTTCTTCTGCTGTGCCTGCCATGGATTCTAATAATGCAGTACCTTGGTTTGTTTGGGGCACTTCCTTCCCTTGTTTTTTTCATGTTGTTCCTGTATCCCTTTTAGCCCTGTGGATCCAAGATGTTACAGTTTTTACCCTATTGGCTTATAGTATCCCTGCAGGGTTCCAATACCTCTCCTTTAAGGGGAGAACCATAATAACAAAACCCAATACAAACAATACACCTTTAAACCAAATAGCTGCTGTTAAGATGTTTACGGTTTTGTCACAATATGCAGAAATGTTGAGTTCAATTATTATCTACAATATAAACAGTAGGTTTGCAAAAGGGTCTACAGTTTCTGATGGTGGACAAAGAAAGAACTGAGAGTGGGGAGCAGGATGAGATGTTGAAGGGGTAGGAGGTGAGGATATCAAGTTATAAGATCTTAGGAAAAAGGAATCTAAAAAAGTTGGCTAATAGTGGGAGAAAAGAGAGAAAGTGATTTGGGGAGACAAGTAAGTGAGAAGACAATAAAGAAAGTAAGAAAAAACAAACATAAAAATTAAGAAAAGTAAAAATAGGAGATAAAAGATTATACAACCCAACTGTAGTATACTGTTCAGACATCCCAGGCCTCAAAAGCCTAATTCATGAAAAGTAGTTGTTTTCACAGATGTTGGGGATATAAGGGTGGGAGAAGAGAGAGAGAAAAAGAATGGAAAAGAAAATGGAAAAAAGAAAAAATCTCAACAGAAAATACAAGGATTGTTTTCATTGGAGTTCAGTATTTTTCTGCTTCCCTTCTTATTCAATAGGTGGGGTTGTCTGTTGTTTGCTGGTATCTCTACCCTCAGGATGGTGAAGGTTATTAGAGTGAGGGGTTGGTCTTGGGGCTGAGCTGCTTGCTGGAGGTGGGGTATAGCACTTGCCAGTCCCCGAGAGGGGACTGCACCTCAATGATCTCCTTTGGAGCCGCTCTCATGATACGGGCACCTGGTCTTATCTCCTTACATTGCCTGTAGACCCCACACTTCCTGGTCTCTAATTTAGTCTCTAAACTCTATCTCACTCATCCTCTCCCTTTCTACTTCCCAATCAGAAACCTGTCTCTCCAGAAGTCTTATGGGCTGCACTCTGCGGAGTGCTCACCTGCTGTGGAGAACTATTTTGTATTGGGCAGTTCAGGGCCAGGCTTTGCAAGCTAAGGAACCAGCCATGTAGCCTCAAGCACTGAGCCAAGTTAGTGGCTGTGAGGGAGAAGGGAAGAGTTGGGGACTATAGACAGGTACCTTGATATTGCTTCTAGGCCCCAGCCAGTGCCCAAGCTGGGATCTGCACCAACTAAAAATGGCAACAAAGGTGTCCCAAGATGGAGGTAGCCAAGGGAGCCTCACATTGGTGGATGGGAGCCCACATGGGAGTGGCAACCACAGGTCCTGTGTGTGGGCAGTGGCCAGGTATCCTGTGTGGGAGATGTGACGGGTCTGGCATGGGTGCGGATGCTGGTGGTCCTGCTCACGAATGGCAGCCGGAGGTCCTGTAGGGGTGAGCAGCTGGGAATCCTGTGCCAAAGCTGAGGCCTGGAGACCTGTGTGGACACAGCAGCTGGGATTCCTGCAAAGGAGCAGCTGTCGGGAGTCCCCTAGTAACTAGCAGAGAAAAAGTATTTCTACTACTAGAATCTCAGGTCACAGAACAACACAGAATGCAATATCCCTCTAGCCTGTCATCTTGGATTCCATAGTGGTATTTTAAAAAACAAAAAAGTAGCATTTTGATGTCTTCAGGGTGAAAGTGTTTATACAATATCTATTTCTCACAGCATAACCCAACCTTGATTCAGTGCTCAGAGGTGTGCTATTCAGAGACATGGTACTCATCCAGAGCACCAGTGCTCACATTTAACAGTAGCACTGCCCAGCCCTGCCCAGCCCTCCACAGCCCCACCTCCCATCTCATCCATTGCCCTATGCTGTCTCTCTATAATGCCAGGTGAGTTAATGTGGTCACTTGAGCCAACTACTTGGATGCCATTCTTGATTATTTTATCACTGCCAATTTTACAATGTCAACTTCACATTCCAGCCAATAATAATCAGCTGGGTTTCTAACCTTTGTCTATAACACTCTGAAAGGACAGAACAACACTGCTCCCAGGTGAGGGGGGTGTGGTCTCGCTTGGTGTTTTGGGGGTGAGGAACATGGTTGGAGATGAAAATGAGTGGATATTGATTCCCTGCTACATGACTAAGATACAATTGAGAACTTTTATTTATTTATTTTTTATTTTTTGGCAAATAGAGAAAGTACTAAACAAGTTCACATCTATGTCATATTTAACCCCCAGGAGTATATCTATAACACTTTTAGCTATCAATGGTTACTGTGAAACATCTATTACTTGGGGAGGGAGAGTTAACAGGTGGTATTCTTGGCACGGAATTTTCTACTTGATCTAAGATGGGCAGAGGATTAGATGAGCAACTGGATCCTCAATACACACCATGGTCTCAGTCATAAGACCACATCCCTGTCAGCCCCTTTAGGTGTGTTTTTTATTAGCCTGGGGATGAGGAATCCTGATCCCACCACTAATATATAAAGCCCCGGACAAAGTCCGACTTGGGGGCAATGTTCAGGATTTCTCTTTTTCTGTTCACAAAGTTCAAGGCTGTGCCATGGGAGAAGGCCTATGGGAAGTTGAGACCCTTATGCTTCTTGCCCAGCGAAACTTTTTGCTGATGGCGTGACCTTGGACAACTCACTGTTCCTTCCAACCTGGACAATCTCATCTCAAAAATGGAAATAATGGGGGTAATTATACCTGCCTACCTCATCAGATTGGAAGAATCTTGTGAAGAAACAGTATGTAAAAGTCCATGAAGAGGGGCTGTCTCTCAATGGCAGAGTGCTTGCCTACCATGTGCTGTGGGGCACTGGGTTTGATCCTTAGCACTGCATACAAATAAATAAAATAAAGGCATTAAAACATGCTGCCCATCTACAACTACAAAAAAAAAAATTTTTAAACATCCACAAAGAATCATCAGTGCTTTGCAAGGGTAGGACACCTCCATTGTCATTACCTTCATTTCTTCTTGGCTATGGGCCAGTGCATCCCAGCAAATGATCTAAGTCCAAAGCAAATTTCACAACCTTGCACCACTGCCATTCTGAGCCTCCCATTGTAAAGGGGTGCTGTCCTGTGTGTAGTAGGATATCTCGGGGCATCCCTGGTCTCTATCAACTGGATGCCTACTCCTTCTAAGTTGTAACATGTAAAAATTGTTGGGAGCCGGCGACCACACCCTGAAAATGGTGCTGGCTTCCTGCTTCTGATGACTCAGCGGTTAGAGTTGTTCAACAACTCCTTGTTGGGCTGTGGGCTGGGCTCTGGCCTGCTTCTGCTGCGCTGCACCTATTAGACTCTTCTACGTCGTGCTGGTTCATTGGCAAGGCTGGGTACTTAAGCTAGGGCAGACGCACCACTCGGGCGCGCGCGCTTTCTTCTCTTGTTCCTGTCTTTTCATTATGAGTAAACTGCTGAAGGAAGAATCCTGTGTCGTTTTTTCCCTTGCCGGCGAGGGGTCGAGACAGTTGGTGGCCAGAACGGGGAGGAATATTCCTCGAACCCAGGATCCAGAACTTTCAGCGGTAAGGGTGGTGCACCGGTAAGTTCCCAGGTAAAGTGGGAATCCGCAAGCAAATAGCGGGACGCTCCTCTGTGAATAAAGAGAGAGTGGGGAAAAATAATAAAATAGGATGCTCCTCTGCAAATAAAGAGAGAGCGGGGCTTTTGTATTTTCATTTTCTTCATAATTTTGAAAATATTATGGGTGTTACCTCTTCAAGCCCAATTTTTTTGGCCCTGGATGGGCTGCTGCGTTCAAAAGGACTTGGGGGTGGAACAGAGTACTTTGCGGATGTTTTTAAGAGAAGCTGATATAGCGGCTCCTTGGTTTGTTTTTTCAAGGAGTCTTACAATTCCCAGCTGGGACAAATTAGGGAGAGATCTGGATTTTGCTTATGAGCAAGGTACTTTGGAGAATGGCGTTATACCACTTTGGAAATTGGTTAGAGAATGTATAGTAGACAGTAAATGCCAGGAAGCTGTGGGTGAGGGTCAGGCCATTCTTGAACAACTACATGAGGAAAAATCTGAGGGGTCACATAGCGAAGTGGCAGAGAGTTTTAGGAGTAAGAGTAGTAAAAAGGCAAAAGAGCCTGAAAATAAAAATAGGAGAAGGCTCTATCCGGATTTGACCGAATTAAAAACACCTGAGGACACAAGCAGCTCGGAGAGTTCTGAGGACCTTGATGTATTGTTACAGCAACTACGTAAGATAAAAATGAAAAGGAAAAAAAGGAAGGCACAAAGTATGAAAGCCTACCGTGAGAAGGGGGATAAATCTAATTTCGATAAATTTAATTCTGAGGAAGAGGTTGAGAATTTGGAGGAAGATGCAGTGCCTGTTGCATCGCCCTCATGTGTGAGGGGAGTCCAAGGCTCTGGGAGAACTTTTGATGCACAGGTTTGGAGAATAGTTAGTACAGACATGGGACTGGCGTACCCGGGTTTTTCAGGACGCTAATAGGGGAAGATACCATGAGCCTTTAGATTTTAAAATAATTAAATAATTTAAATAATTAAAACCTTTGCTTATTTCACCTGGTGGAGTGCAGACAGGAGATTCTATTGATTATCTTGGTGCCGGTGTCTTTTGTGAGGCTATTGCACCCCAGGGAGTAGCTCTTGGGACTGATAATTTACATACGTTAAATGATTTTCAGAAATTATTGGGTGACATAAACTGGATTAGGGGCTACTTGCATATTTCCAATGTTGAGTTAAAGCCCTTGTATGAAATTCTTAAAGGTGATTCAGATCTTACTTCCCCTCGACATCTTACTGAGGAAGCCAGGTCAGTGTTGCTTAAAGTGGAAAAGGCTATACAACATGCTAGCCTTTGCAGGCTTCAAGAGGATAAGCCTCTTCAATTATGTGTGCTCGCCACTGTACGGCAACCTACTGGAGTTTTGTGGCAAGATGGTCCTTTGTTGTGGATACATCCACGTATATCCCCTGGAAAATCCCTTGAGTATTATCCTGATGCAGTTGCTTCTTTAGCTATGTTAGGGATACAACAAAGTATACAATTTTTTGGCTTTTCTCCAACGTCTGTGATTGTTCCTTATACGTTTCAACAAATTCAAGTTTTGTGTGCTAACCTGGATAATTGGGCTATATTACGATGCTCTTTTTCAGGAGAGATAGATAATCACTATCCTTCACATCCTCTTATTACATTTGTTAAGGAACATCCTATTATTTTCCCTAAAATCACTTCTTCTACGCCTATCCCAGGAGCTGCAAATATCTTTACAGATGGATCTAAAACTGGTATTGGAGCCTATGTGGTAAATGATCAACCTCCTATCCAACATCAGTTTGCTCCTGGCAATCCACAATGGGTGGAGCTACAAATTGTCATAAAAGTATTTGAACAATGTCCGTTTCCTTTTAATTTAATCTCAGATTCTGTTTATGTAGTTCAAGCTTTAAAGGTGTTGGAAGTAGTGGGTCCCATACACACATCAGGAGTAATGTCTTCCCTTTTTCTCCATCTTCAAACATTGATTTGGAATCGCTCCGCCTGTTTTTACCCCTTGCATATTCGAGCCCACATAGGTTTACAGGGTGCTCTTTCTGCTGGCAATGCCCAAGCTGATCTTGCTACTCATTCTTCTTGGGTGTTCCCTGTTTCCTCCTTGGATCAAGCTAGAAACTTTCATGGTAAGTTTCATGTTAATGCACGAACACTCCAGAAGCGCTTTACTATCTCCCATGCTGATGCTCAGCAGATTATATTGGATTGTCCTAATTGTATCATTTTGCATCATCCCTTTTCTGTAGGCGTAAATCCTCGTGGTTTGCGGCCTTTAACTATGGCAGATGGATGTCACTCATGTTCCCGACTTTGGCAAACTTAAATATGTCCATGTGTCTGTAGATACTTGTTCTGGCATTATCCATGCTTCTTCTTTGTCTGGTGAAAAGGCTGGAAGTGTTATTATGCATTGCTTGGAAGCCTGGGCAGCCTGGGGATTGCCACAGACCATTAAGACGGACAATGGTCCAGCGTATACTGGACGACAGTTTTCTTCCTTTTGCAGCCAGATGGGTATCCAGCTTGTCCATGGTTTACCCTACAATCCACAAGGTCAGGGTATTGTAGAGCGTGCTCATAAGACTCTAAAAGAGATGTTAATAAAACAAAAAGGGGGAATTGGCTTAGGCCACACCCCGAAAGAGCGCCTCTCCCTGGCTCTATTCACTATTAATTTTTTGAATCTGGACATCCAAGGGCGCTCTGCTGCTACTAGGCACTGTTTGCCCTCTGCCCCGAATTTTGGGCATATTAAGTGGAAAGATGTACTTTCTGGACAATGGTATGGGCCTGATCCCGTGCTGGCATGGGCACGAGGTGCTGTCTGTATTTTCCCACAGGATCGAACAGAACCGTTGTGGGTGCCAGAGCGCCTCGTGCGGAGAGTTCCTCAAGCCCCGTCAGGAGGGAGGAGTGGAGATGAACAGGATGAGGTGCTTGATGCTTTTCCTGATGGTGATCGGACATGAGGTCGTCTGGACTGCAGAACGACTCCTCTGGGCGGTGATAGAGACGTGGCCATATCCATTGCCCCTATTTTCTCGGACTGGTGTGCTTTCATTTTTCTTCACTACTAATGACTCTGCCACCCTGGATTGGCCGACCTTGCCTATGGATACTGTAGCAGCTATTGATAACTTTTCTACTGTTTCATTATTTGACACATTGTGTTTCTCTGTACATGTTGATCTTTCCTCTGTGCATATCTTTCCTCCCTGCCTTTCTGCACTAGGATCTTTGCTAGCTAATCTTATGGTCCAACTACACCTGCCATTTGATGGTGATGGTCATGGGTCCTGTATTTGGAGGCGGTTGAACATTTACCATAACAATGTCCTGTTGGCCACAACACCCTGAGCTGATCTTGTAGTACCCAGTGACAGGCAACTTCCACGCTTGCACTGCAACCTAAGCCAGGGGAATGGGGCCTCCCCAGAGACGGGTAAGCAGTGCAGGGACAGTGGACGACCTAAGACAGGGGCTACTTGATTCCCCTTGACATGCAAGAGAGGTTGACTTGCTGGAAGCAGGCCTTCCCTGGCCCCCGGGGCCCAGCCCCCAATTCCTTGTTCTGCATGTCAAGGTGGCCAGCTCACAAGGCCACGACATATGTGCTCCACGGGAACGTCTTGACCTTTATCTAACAATAGCGGATGTTACAACCGAATTTCTCCCCTTCTCTGCTGTCCGTGCCTTTCTCTTGGGATGTTGCCAGCTTAATTTTGTCTGCATTACGAAGGCAGCCTCAGCTGTCCCCCTTCATTCACCATCGTCACAATACAGGATGCGAGGCAAGGCACTGCACTTGGGAGCTCTAGGTTTGAGTCCCAAGAAAAGCATGTCCTATTGTTTGTGGGTTTGATGTCGATGATGTCCCACCTCCATGAAAAAGGCATCGGTCGAAATGGTGACTCGCCTGGGGAGGCGCCCCTCAGGAGTGTGCCATTATTTGCGGCCACTTTTGCACAATGGAGATAGGACCTCTACTTTTACCTGTTGCTTGTAAAACAGAAAGGGGGAACTCTTGGGAGCCGGCGACCACACCCTGAAAATGGCGCTGGCTTCCTGCTTCTGATGACTCAGCGGTTAGAGTTGTTCAACAACTCCTTGTTGGGCTGTGGGCTGGGCTCTGGCCTGCTTCTGCTGCGCTGCACCTATAAGACTCTTCTACGTCGTCGTGCTGGTTCATTGGCAAGGCTGGGTACTTAAGCTAGGGCAGACCCACCACTCTGGCGCGAGCGCTTTCTTCTCTTGTTCCTGTCTTTTCATTATGAGTAAACTGCTGAAGGAAGAATCCTGTGTCGTTTTTTCCCTTGCCGCCGAGGGGTCGCGACAAAAAATGCCTACAGACATTGCCCAATTTGCCCTGGTGGTAAAATCAATTAGAACTTACTGGTCTAAAGGGCAAACCCTGGTCCAGCTATGACTCCATTTTTTTTTTTTTCTCGAGGTTACTGGGGATTGAACCCAGGACCTTGCACATGCTAGACAACTGCTCTACCACTAAAAACTACAAGCCCAGCCTTCCTGGCCCAGATATGAG
The DNA here is from genome assembly GCF_045843805.1 of Urocitellus parryii. Lineage (NCBI taxonomy): Eukaryota > Metazoa > Chordata > Mammalia > Rodentia > Sciuridae > Urocitellus > Urocitellus parryii. The sequence goes on from NC_135536.1 coordinate 129,976,076, forward strand.
ATGGAAAGAGGAAGAAACCCTGAAGCTCTTTGGGCAGTGTGGCGACTTCTCTCCTCTGAGCATCTGAGCAACATGAACCATGTTGTTGTAATTATTTTACCACAGTCGGGTCATTATTTTTACTTTTTTCATAGTCTTACATTGTTTCTCATTGTTTTCACTTGCATATCTTGAGCAGGAGTCGGAAAAGATACCTGAAGCATCCAATTGTTTTATTTTGTATCTTTTTGCTCCTTTTTCCAAACACACTTGCTCTTGGACACCATCAGACCAGGTAACTTTTATTCCTGTTGTCTTTCCCAGATCATCCACTGTGTTTTATATCAACTCCCTCTGTCCTTTGTGTGGAGATCACACTACCCTCTTAAACCTCTGGTGATCTGCCTGCCATAACCCAGAACTAGCAATCAGAGTATATTGTAAAGCTCTTCCTGGATCTTAGCAATTCCCTGAGCAACTCTAGTATCTACTTACCTCGAAAGGACACAATCCAAACTGTTATCAAAGAAACCCACCTTCCACCTTGATAAGGCCACCAAGAAGGTCACCACCCTTGGGGGTACTAATCCAGACCTTATCACCATGAGTCCCTCTCTGATTTTGTGTCCTGCTTCATCCCCTCCCCAAAGATAGGTGCCTGTGGGTATCTAACTAGTTGTGTTCCGTCTTGTTCAGATTTCTAAACTTCATGCTAAAGAATCACCTTTCCCTTGCAACCATCTTGGCCCAGGCTAAGATACTAGTTCCATCCCCAGGGATTTTTTTGTCATAATCCCTGACCTAGTGCTGGCTCCTAGAACCCCACTATGTGTTGAATCCCATATGCCACCCCTTTCCCCTCCAAGGAAAAATGATAGGACATCTATAGCACTTTAACAAGAATAAATGATTCCCAAAATTCAAGTACCAAGACACAAAATTCCACCCCTCAACATATCACGAGTTAGCTTCCTTTTTCTGTATCCTTACCTAATCATTGTTCATATGTAATCATAGTGTTCATGCTAATTGAGGTATAAATATAATTGTGTCCTGCCTTTTCGTGGTTAATGTTATTTTGTAAACATATTTAATTTTGCTTTAAAAAAATACTATTTTAATGAGAACCTAGGTTTCCATAGAGTATTTATAAACTTCTTTACTTAACTATCCTTTTTTTCTTATTGAAATTTAATCTGAAATTGACACCCAACATGCTTCAGAATTCACAACTTTTTCCCCTTAAATTATTTCTTTGGGATAAACTCTTGGAAGTAGGACTGGAGTTCAAGGATATGCATACTTCATGACTTTTATGTAGATTGTCAATCGATTACACAAAGTGTTGCCCCAAATGACCCTGACATGGACCATGTTGTTGTAATTATTTTACCACAATCGGGTCATTATATTTACTTTTTTTCATAGTATTACATTGTTTCTCATTGTTTTCACTTGCATATCTTGATTATTGAAGACAAGTATTTTTCCCTGTGTGAATGTTGCATTTCTACTGAAGAGTCCATGGAAAGGACTAAGGAAGGGATTCATGCCCCAAGTCTTACTAGAAGACACTCAGAGTCCCACATTAAGTAAAAATGTTCTGTCAAAAATCTCTTCTTAGCCTTGTCACTGTGTGTCTATAATTTGTGATTGTTGTTCTGGTCTTTTTCTCACCTTATCCTCCCATGCAATAGCCAAGTTATTGACATTTTCTCTTCCCAACAAAGCTTCACATTTATGCTTTTAATCTCTGGAACAACTCAGTTCAGCCCAAGACTTATAAACACACATCTAGAAAGGCTCAAATGTTCAATGGCCCTAAAGGTGAAACTTGCAGCAAACACAGAAGGCAGTTAGCAACAGTGTTTTGTGACTCCTGGGTCAAACCCTTCACAACTGGAAGTTATCAGCAGTACTTTTGTACAAACCAAAGATTTAGAAAATTTTCTGCCTCATCATAAACTCCTCACTGAAGAGAATCCATGTATGCCTTGCCATCTTGAACTAAAGAGACACTTGGAAGAACTGCACCTTGCTTCTGAGAGAGTTGATAAAGTGTAGATATAACAGTAACAACAATTATAATATACTGGCTCACTTGCCAAGCACCACTCTAAGTGTTTCACATTTATTAATTCATTTAATCCTCCCAAGAATTGGGTGAGGTCTTATTGTCTCCACTTGCAGGTAAGGAAATTGAGACACAAAGTTCTCTTGGAGCTCAAGTCTGTCTGTAGCACTCTGATACCTATCATTTGAGTCCCTGATGATTCTGTAGCTGGCTGGACACTAAGCCCAGCAGGTTGAGGGAGAAGCATGCAGGGACCAAGCAGCTCCTTGAGTTTCTCCCTCTGTCCATCACAGATAGCTCTGTGGCTGGCTCTTCACACCAGGCCATTCAGGAGGGAAGTGTGCGTGTAACCACAGTGGGCTCAGACCGTTTCCATTCTCAGATGCAGGTCTTTAGAAGCACACTAATGTCCCCCTTCTCTTTGTTGGCTAATGTTAAGGTCAGAACAAATGTGGTAGGATAATGGGTCTTAGTCAATACTGCACAGGACTCACGTTTTGCTGCTTTTAATGCTTCCTTAAAAATCAATCCCACTGGCATTAATAGAATGCTTTCATTAAAAATATATGAGACATACTGAGTGGCATATGAATGGAAAATAAACATTATGAGATGAAGTCTGTGACGGCGCAGAGTCTACCCTTTAATGGCCTCTGTTTTTATCCAAACTATCAGGCTGTCACTCGGATTACTGCTAAATAGTGACTAGTTTACCAGTGCAGAACTGGCAGCACCACACACCAGAATGGACACTAGTCTTAGAGGGATGCCAACAGGGGGCAGGTCCCTTCATCTCTCTCAACCTCTTGCTCTCCTTTACGAAATACAGGTGACTAAAATTCTTCTAGCCAGAAAATTTTGGTTGACACAAAACCAACACAAGGATATCTATAACAGCTTTATTCATAATTGCCCAAACTTGGAAGCAACCAAGATGTCCTTCCACAGGGGACTTACAGGGCAGTGAAACTATTCTGCATGACACTACAGTAGTGGGTACATGTCATTATACATTTATCCAAACCCATCAAATGTGCAGCACCAAGAGCGAACCCTAATGTCAACTGTGAACTTTGGGTAATCACCATGGGTCAGCATGGGTTCATCACTTGTAACGAACGGACCTCTGCGGCATGAGATGTTAACAGATACTAGTGGAGGCCATGAATGTATGGGGCAAGGAATATATGGAATATCTCTGTACCTGTCCCCATATTGGCCATTTTAGTCATGAAGCTAAAACTGCTTTAAGTTTTGTTTCCTAAAACAAAATCTCCTAACTCCTAATTCAGATAATAGCATAGATACCTAAATCTTGTTTTCAACCCTCAAAGACTCAGGGAATTTTGCATATCATATTCTTATAAGTCTCAGTTATTTTGACATCCAAGTGTGGATTAAAATTATGGGGTTGATAAAGGGAGTCAGGTAGGATAGATAAAGACAGTTTTCCAACCAGGGCATGCTACATATGCATGCTACACATGCACCTGCCTCTCAGTAACTTTATAAATTGGAAATAACAAGTTAGAAAAGAATGGAGATCATTTCTATTCTCATGTTGTATCTTTTTTTTTCCTTAACATTCCAAAGGTGGAGTGCTGGTCCTACAAATTATTCTTCCTTCCCTTAGTGAGGGACTCCAAAGCCTACTATTTGTTTCCAAGGTGATAAAGAAAAGAAACCACCTCAAGAATGTTCAGTCAGCACTGGTCAAATACTTTAAATGATAAACTACCCTGTGAGCATACCACTTGAGTTCTGATGGCTTGTATCAAAAAAAAAAAACATTCAAATGAGATTGGGCTATATAATTTCAGGTCCCCCAAGAAGTAGATGCTTACTGGGAATGTTAGGGAGGAGTAACACCAGCACACAAAGCGAGATTGAAGAGGGTACTCTTCAAACTGTCATGCAGTTTCACAAAATCTCTACCTACTCTTTAGGGGGCAGATTGCCAGAAGGGCAGAAATGACATGGCCATACTACCCATGCAAGTTTTGTCATTGGATGAGGACTGTCCAGGAAGAGTGTAGAATCCACTAGATTGTTTCAGTGGATCCTAAAGCAAGGTGGCCATTTTGGGTGGAGCAAGATGATGTAACAGAGAAGAAGCAGGAGAAGATGTCGGTGAAAGATTACATTATGTAGGGTCCTTTAGACATTGTAAAGTTCAGCTTTACTCTGATAGAGATAGGACCTATTTGTGGGTGTTGATTATAGCAAGGATATGACCCTTTTTATGTGCAAAGAATTAATGTAACTGCTGTGTGGCACCATGGTGGATAAGGTTAAAGCAGGAAAACCTGGGGAAGATGAAATTGCAGTATTCCAAGTAATAAATAATGGTTATTTGGACCACAGCCTTGACTGAGCAGGTGGTAAGACTTAAAATTCTGGAAATATTTTATAGGTCACCTAAAAGGTATGTTTTGTATTTGGATCATGTATACATATATATTTCTGCTAAATTTTATTTTATTTTGTTTTTCTTAACAAGAGGTTTTTGAGGAAAAATATCTATGTATTTTTCTCAATTTTTATTTGCTCTGTTTTAGACTTTAGTATTTAGTCACCTTTTTAGAGGCATTTTTAGGGAACTCAATTCTGATTTGAAAAGAGTTTTTTTAAAAACACTTGCTTCTTTGGCTTGCTGCACAAATCATTATTCTAGGAATTTTTTTAATTGCTTGATCAGCTTATATTTTTTTATGTCTTTTATTATCCTGTTCCTTGACTTTTCCCTCACTTTGCTAGAACATAGTCTTAGACAATTTCTTTAACAATGGTTCACAGGAGATAGAATTTCCCACTATTTAAAGACCTTAAATTACTTTTATTCTACCTTTTCTCTTGGCTTATAGTTTGGCTATATATAAAATTCAAAGATCAAAATAATTTTCCTCAGAAAATTCACAATTTAATTCTGTTACCTTCTAAGTTTCAACTTTCATTTGTGGAAAATATGATTCTATGCTTGTTCTTGCACCACGTGACCCAATGTTGACTCTTGAAAGATTTTCAATTATTTCTTTATACATAATATCCTGAAATTTCACATTCTTGTTCAAAGGTGTAGATTTCATTGTTGTTTTTTTTTTTTTTTGCTGGGAATGAAGGGGTTCTCTGTATTTGAAAACTCCTGTCTTTTTCTCAGAGTAAATGATGTTTCTTGCTTTGAATACTATTGATTAGTTATGAAAGATGTAACACCTTTCTGTGCTGTTTATGTTATTGATGGATCACTCTTTCCTAGTTCTTTCTTACCTTTTACTCATACATGTCAGCTTGTTTTTATATTTGGACCATGCAGCTATTTAATTTTCACATATCTGTGTTTTCTCCCCAATTAGGTTGCAAGCACCTTGAAAACAGGCAATAAGTCATAAGAGAAATATGTCATCCTCCTAGAACCATGTTGGGAAAATGGTTCATTTAAAGAATTTAAATTTTTTTTAGTTGTATATGGACATAATACCTTTATTTTATTTATCTATTCTTTTATGTGGTGCTCAGGATCAACCACTGAGCTACAATCCCAGCCCATCCAAAGTATTTTAATGAAGTACATTTTCTAGTTCCAGCTCATTGGCATGAGAAAATTTAACTCATACTATGGGGAGAACTTGGAGCATTTCAATGATACTGAATGTTAAGAAGAGAACAGGGAAAAGAAGACTGACAATTGAAAGGAGGGAGTCAGGACAAATCCCTGTGCAGAGAACAAGGAATGAGAATGCTTCAGAATTGAAGACAAGGGTGAAAAGGCGTGCTGTAGCTTCATGTAGCATGCAGTGTAGATGGAAGTGAAGTTGCTTACAGTAGTAGAACTAAACTCCTGTGTATCACTGCACCCCACCTTTCTTTTGTGCATATATTCCAAGCATCCTTCATATTCAATGATAACTTCTATACTCAGTTCTAGGTTTAAAAAAAATGAACAAACAGAATGGTTACTATCTTTAGAGAAAGTTAGTGACTGGGAGGTGACCTGGGGTAGGGAGTATTTTCAAGTAGCTGGTCATGTTCCATCTTATGATCTGAGCACTGATTACACAGATATGTTTTCATGGGGAAATTTATGAGGATTAAACCATATGACTTGTGTACTTTTCTCAGTGAATAAACAAAAAGGGTACATTAAAAAATAATTAAGAACAATCCCTGCTCTCAAGGAGCTCTTTATATAATGAGATGAGGAAGGGGGATTTTCCTGTTAGTGTTCTGGTTTGAGCGCTCAGAAAGTCACCCAGCTGGAAGAGAGGAGGACAGGAGAGAGAATATTCGCCTTTCTGGTGCTCAGCAGAATATGCATCTCATGTGTAGGCAGGACTCCAAGTGAATTCTGTGGACTCTGTCCCTTATTCTTCACAAGCTTGCCCTTGAGGGGAAAATTTCATCACTATTACACAGTAAGTTCTTTTGCACTCTGATTTTCCCCCAAGTTGGATTCCATACTGGGAGTATTCATCAGCTGCAATAGAGATTATGGTAGATGCTGCTAAAGAAAAGGAAGAAGTACCCCTAAGGGTCAGACCAACTGGCTGGTCCCTCTTTGACCTTCTGGGATGTCTGCTCATCATTATTGATAGTGACTATATTTAATTAAGTATTTACTATGTACCAGCACTGGGTTTAGGTCTTTGCCAAATAAGTTCATTGAGCCCTCATTGCAACTCACTGGGGTAAGAATTATTGTGACTCACACTTTGCAAGTTAGGAAACTAAATGTCACATGGCTACTAAGTGGCAAACCCAGACACAGATCTAGAACAAGCTGACCTCAGAACCCATGTACTTAACCTCCAAGCTGGATTTCTTCTTCATGAGGAAAAGCAGTTGGGTTTACTATTGTTACATAACAGGTCTGATCCTGCAAGAGAGTCAGCAAAGAGCTCTGTGAAGGGGTTTGCCCATTTGGAAAAGTTTTAGTGTACAGGTTGCTCCATAGGGGCTCATCGAGTTATTAAATGATTTCTCTTCTTGTTACTGTGGGCCCCAGCCAGAAAAACCCAGGCCCCCTGACCATCCTGGAAGCAGTAAGTCCAGGTTGCTAGCATGCAGTGTCCTTCCAATCACTGAGGCCACTCAGCCCATGGAGAGCTCATTTACTGGAGCTCACTGAGTACTACACAAACATCATCCGGGGAGATTAATTGGCTGTTAAAATCTTATTGCTTTGAGGTCTCTTGTTGATAATTTGAAGGGGAAATGCAGTCAGTAGGCTGCTCCATCTGCAGCTTCTGTCGCAGTTCAGGCTGGGGACAGGGGTGCTCGTGCATAACCTAATGACCTGAAAGTGGTCATTAGCTGCATCAATAATAGACTGTGTTTTCCCAAAGCCCACCTTGATTCCAGGTTTTCCAAAGCTGTAATCAATCCAAATTAAACTGTTTGAGACATTCAATAGAACAACTGGCTGTCAACTATTTTCTCTTTGGCAACTTCCAAAGCTTAACCCTCTGGACACCAAAGGCAATTTTTGAAATTTTAGTATTTTTGATACTTCCTGTCACCTTATAGGTTAAGTTTGCAAGTTCAGCATCCAAAATGCTGTTTGTTTGTTTGTTTATTAAATTCTAAAATATTAAGGAGCCACAGATGAGCCAGGTTTATAAGAGAAATAGCCCTCACTATCCATTGTACCTAAGAGTTTGCAGACTAGGGAAATGAGCAGATTACAGAATAAGGAGAATACAATGAGATATGTGTTAGAACAGGTATGTGCACAGTTATGAGATTCCTCAAAAACATCTTACTGTTCCTAAGGTGTGGAGGTGTCAAGAAAGGATTTAAAGAGTGGATAGCATTTGAGCTGAAGAGAAAAAAAATACATGGAATTCAAACAGGATGTTCCCAGAATCTAAGCAGTTTGACATGTCTGGGACTTAGGCTGTCTGGGTGAGAAGCTAAACAGAAGGTTTGCTGGTACTATGAGGAGCTTGACTTTATGCTGTAGTTAGCAGAGAACTTGCGGCAGGACTTTGGTGGTCAAGTTGTCATGGAAACCAATGGATTTCTTTCATTTTTGCCAAAGAAAGTCTTCTAGCTTACTGGAGATGAATGTGTTCTTTTCTATAATATTAGAATTCTATATTTTAATGACAAAATTAAACAGAGAGTTAGAAATATGTGTGAGAAACTCAGGGAATGATTAGGCTTAGAGATATAGATTTTGGAGTCCTCTAAATGTTTTTATTTTTTAATCAAGGTTATTGGAGTGAATAAGTTCACCCAAACAGAATTTATTTTTAAAAAACTAAGAGAGTAGAGGAAGCTTGAAAAACAACAAAAATAAAAAAATACCTAATTATGACCATATCAGAACATGGGAAAATGTCATATAAAAATTATGAAATTTTGTTAATGGGTAAAAAATCAAATGTAAAATATCAATTCCCTGCAAATACCATACAATTCAGGTTATTTTTACAAAATTCCATATGGAATTGACTTGAAATTTGATAAAAAGTAGTTGTAAAGATCATCTCGAACTGTGGTTATTAAAATGTAATATGAAACCCCTGAATGTATGCAACACCTTTCCAGAGAGGTTTTTCCAGGTCACAGTTATTTTCATTAAAGTAAGATGCTGTTTACTATTTTCATTTTTAGTCTCTCCCAGGTAAACAATGTAGTTTTCCAAAAGCTATGATTTGGAATGGTGTCATCATCTGACAACTAATAGGTTGTAGATCTGTGGATTTGTGTGCCTTTCAGAATAGCCAAAGGTAGTAAGTAGAGAACTAATGTATGCATTCTGACTAACTCAGTTTGTTTCCTGTACTTTTACTGTGTTCTGCTGTGATCTTATTATTTCCTATGTACTATTCGTCTGCAATGACATCTATCATCCTATACATCATTACTTAAAAATATCAAAGTTTTCCTTGTTCCTATGCAAAAACAAATAAGAAAAAAACTCACCAGATTTTGTAATAATACTTCACATTTTTTGGAAAAAAAATACTAAATTCTTTCATTTTACCTAAAATTCATTTAAAATTTTTTCATAGTGAGAAGTTGTTATCTTTAGTAACGCAACAGTAAATCAAGCATATATGATATTGACCTCCTTCTTTGTTTAATACTTGTTGGTGATGCATTATAGCTATACATAATAGTACCATTTATTTTGGTCCTATTATAGGTATGTAATATAATTTGATTTATTTCAATCCTCACTACTTCCATTTTCCCTTCCCTTCTCTTCCTTACTGCTCCTATTCCTCTCCTAGATTGGTCTTCCTCTATTTATATACTTGATTTTTTATTGGCATATTATAGATATGCATAAAAGTGGGAATCATGGTGATATAGTCATACATGCACATAGCATGATTTGGTCAATTTCATTCTGTAGTTTTTTCCTTTCCCATTTTCCCCCCTTTCCCTGATTCCCTTCCTGTAGTTCACTCTTCTCCTTTCTATTTTCATGGGATCCCATTTTTAATTTTTTGTATTATTTATCTCTAACTTCTGTATATGAGAGAAAACATTCAACCCTTGACTTTCTGAGTCTGGCTTATTTCACTTAGCACGATGTTCTCCAGTTCTAACCATTTACCAGCAAATGACATAATTTCATTATTGTTTAAGGCTGAGTATTGTCTGTTTATGGGCACCTAGGCTGATTTCATAATTTGGTTATTGTGATTTGTACTAGTATAAACATTGGTATGCCTGCATCATTTCAGTGTACTGATTTTGAACCTTTTATTGAAAATTAAAATACAAATTGCTTACAACTTAGTTTTATTATATTTATGGATGGTTCATTGTCTTAAAGGAAACTAGAAGACCAATTTTCTCAACCCCCAGGTGCATCATCTAAGTTTAAGGATGCTGATGAAAAACTAAAGAGACATATCAGAGAAACTGCTGACTCGTGATAAGGAGGAGTCTATGACAAAGAACCTGGGAAAAACTATAAGTAAGAAACAGTATGACAAACATTCTTCTTCCTTGGTTTTATAGATTTTAATAATTTACACTTTTGTGTTTATGTAACAATGTATTTTCAAGTAATATTTGGTGCCTGTTAAGTTGCTGCATCATTTGGAAACCAAATGTTTAAAGAAAACAGAAGTTGAATATGTAAGTAGGCATGATGAGCTTTTTGAGAGCCAAAAATTGTGTTTTACAGCTTTTCAAAGTAAAACAATAAAGCCTCTGAAGCATCTTACAGAGTAAATTATCACTTTGCATTGGCTGAAGAAGTGCACAAAGTAATGGAGAGAATAATAAACCCTCACACATTGGCATTGCTGAGTGCTACTGAATGTTTTTATTTTTATTTTTTTGAAATTATCGTGGTGTTGCTGTTTTCGGATGAAATCTGTGATGACACAAATGACACAATTGGATGTGACTTAAAGTTTTTTAAATAATGAAATATGTCAACATTCAGAAAACCTGCATAACACAGTGAATTAATATTTTCCAAATCACTAACACACAACATTATAAAACTGTGGATAAAAGACTCATTCAAAGGATGAGGTCAGATATTAGTGTAACAGAGTACAAACTTGATTGATAGTGATTTTCAGATGCCACATTGCAAATAGCCTTTACGATGCCACCTCTTATTGACTTTTGGTTTAGTATCAAAGAATAATGTCCATAATTTCCTGTAAAACCTGTAAACATACATATCCCTTTACAATTCACTTATTCAGCATGAAGTTAGATTTTCTTCATATGCTTTAACCAAAACCACATATGGCATTATGTAATGATTCAAATAATAAATGATAAATCAGATGTAAAAATTAAGCAATCTTTTAATATAAAGCCAGACCTGAACAGGATTTGCAAAACTGTAAAACAATCTCTCTCTCCTTAACACTACTGTGCTTTTGAAATTGTAGCCTTTATTCTAAAATTATGTTATTTATATTAAAATATGGTGATTATATTGGACTTATTTTAAATTATTGAATAAATAAGTATTTTAAATTTTTCTGTTTTAATTCCAAAAGGGAAATACCAATAGGTGTAAGACAGAGAAACAGAAATTCTTTGAAGTCCTCAGAAGTGTTTAAAGGTGTAGAAGTCCTGAAATGAAACATTTTGAGAACCATTAATCTGAAAGAACAAATGTATGAGAATATTCAAAAAAATTTTTTTGAGAAGGAATAAGAAAAAGAATTTTTTTTCTCAGTTTTAAACCACATTATAATATAATACAACCATGTGATGTGACAACAGAAAAAAACATGGTCCAGAATATCTGTAAACATCCAGGAACTAAAAAAAAAAAATAACATTTTAAATGGGGAAGGCAGATTATTTAATAAATGGAAGATATAAGGTTATATTTCTACCTGATTCCATTTCAGAATACTCTTCTTTTCTACCTTTCCCTTTGTGCCAAAATAATTTAGAGATGTCCCAAATGTTTAACTGTATTTTAAAAATTAAAATAATGAATAACAACATAGGTATTTTTCATAATCTGTAATAATCCTGCCTCCAAAATACATACAGTGGAAGAACAGTAAGTATGATAATTTGGAAATTAAAAATTTTTTACAATTAAAAAATTTATTAAAAAGTAATAAGGCAAAATATGGGGAAAGTATTTGTAATATATTTTAGAAAGGGCTAATAAGCTTAAACCCTAAGGAGTTCTCATTAATTAATAGGCAAAAAGATAATCACTCCAAGGGAATAAAGTAATGATTCAAATAATAAGTTATTCAAAGATCTAAGAATCACATTAAGTTTCTTCTTACTAGAATCAAAGAAACAGAACATTTAAAATAAGTGTCACTTTGTATTGATTTTATTAATTAAAATATACAAAGACTATATTTTAAAATGTTTTACCCAATATTGTTTTCATTAGGAAAAAATAAGCCAACCTATCAATAAGAAATTATTTCAATAAAACATGGTGTGACCTTACTAAAGAATACTATACAGTGGCTGAAAACAATAACAGTGTCCATGGCAACGTGCCCATGGCAACGTGCCCATGACAAACTAGTAGCTGCAAACATTACACTATATATATATTGTTATGTAAAGTATGGGCCATATGTGGAAGACATTACTAGCACTTCCAATGTGCAGTCCTCGCCCTCTTCTAGGCATCGGGAAAACCATCTTTTTCAGTTTCATTGAAGTTGGGTGGGATCATGGGACTAGTTCTGGCCAGTGAAGTAAGCACAGAAGTGACTTGTGTCATTTCTGGGCTGATTCCGAATTCTCTAATCTCTCTTCCCCTCCTGCAGCAACGAGGAAGGCCACGTGATCCAGATGGCACAGTCACAAGAGAGCGAGTCTGCTCACTTGGCTCGTGCATAGCGGTGTAGAGCAGAGGCCCTGCCAACCTGTGCTGGAAAAATATCATGAACTAGGAATAAATCTTTGTTTTATTAAGCCACTGAGAATCCAGAGTTAATTTACTGCTGCAGTAAAACTTAGTTAACATGAACAATACACTATTTTTTAAATATAATTACAGCAAATGGAGTGTGCACAAGTGTGTGTACTTGCATGTGTGTCTGTGTGATCTTAGAAAAAAATATCTATAAAATTATATTCCAAACTCTAAATTATGACTTTCTCTGGATGATGGATATTCATAATTTTAATTTTATTCTCTTTTCTTTTTCCTGAACTTTCTGCAATAAACACATATTACTTTCACAATCAAAAACATGGAAGCTATTTCCATTTTGGAAAATAAAAAGCACACTGATAATATCTCAGGGGAATTATCTCAGTCATTTTAGGGCTTATGTCTACACTCATTCAGCTGTTATTTGGGAAAGATTATCATCTTCTAAATATGCTTTTCTCAATAAACAAGCATATCATGTTTGAATAGGAATGTGTTTTCCTTTTGGACTAGAACTGAGAAGGGCTAGCAATGAGAAGGAATATGATTGCCAAAGTGGGTGGATGTGATAGCAGCAGGCTAAGAACAATAGTCTACAAAAGGAAAGAATTTAGACAGGAGGAACAGAAGAGACAGAATGAAACCGTGGGGCCAACTGACCCAACGTGTCTTAACTATTCTCCACCATACCAGGTAAGGAGCTATAGTGACCACCAGTAAAGTAACAGTATTGTCAAAGTCCATGAAACCAGCCCCATAAATTAGAGTTGTGTTCGTTCTTACAATGTTAATTATTTTATGACAGAGTTTGTTTGTGTGTGTGTGTGGTGCTGGGGATTAGAACCCAGGGTCTTGTGCATGCAAGGCAAGCACTCTACCAACTGAGCTGCATCCTCAGCCTGTGACAGAGTTTTTTAATAGTTATATTTTCTACAAGATAGGAAATCAAAGTGGAGACTTGGATACCATTTAAGAAAGGCTCCATCCACAAGCTCCAGCACTGCCATTTGCTCAGGGATTCTCAAGGCAGGAGGAGTTGAGGAAGTTTGACATGGTACAATAAAGACTAGATGACATTCCAAGGCATTGCATGAAGACGTAGACTAGAGAAAAGGTTGTGAGATGTGAATGAGTCTTGGCGCCTTTTTTTTTTTTACTGTTCCCCATGGTCTAGTAATTTCAAATTTCTGGAATCTTTAGAATTTTCCGAACTGTTAATTGTCTACACTAACTTCTGTTTTCTTATAGTAATCAGTTAATATCTAAGACAGTGTCAAGGGCCAAGGTTCTGAACTGTCCCACTCCTTGTACTTGTCTTGATGATGTTGGAGAGAAAATGCTGAAAACCACATTTCAGCTCTGCCAATTGCTACCTTTTAGGTCTGGCAACAGAAAAAAAAATGGGAGGAGGGTTGGCAGATAAAATACAGGACACTCAAATACATCTGAGTTTTTAGGTCAAAAACAGATACAGTTTTACTCTAAGTAGGTCCCCCTGTTGCTGGGAACACATTATTACTCAAAATTCATCTGCTGTTGATCTGAAATTTAAATTTAGCTGGGCATCCTGTATTTTTATTTACTAAATCTGGACACCGTAAGAGAGAAAAGGGGTGAGTGACTGTGGCACACAGACTCCCTTCTTCACCCCAGCAGTCACAGTTTGTTCCAGTAGAAACAACTGTAACCAGGGTACACTTTGCAGACCCAGCCTCATTTCACATCTCAGGAAAATCGGCACCAGTTGACCAGTGTCCCCTTCTTAGAAGTGTGGGTCCCTGTACCCAGGTCTCTCCTCCAAGTTCAGAGACAGTGGTCCTCCCTAAGTAGTGCCTTCTTCATACCAGTCTGAGTTTGATTCAGAGATAATTCCACTTTCTTCCCCCTGGTCTCCTAGCCTTAGGGATGGTAGCTGCTTCACACAGTTGCTACTTCTCAAAACACTAAAAATACAAGTATTTTCTTTTGGAAATTTTAATTCCTTAGCAACTAATGAACAATTACATTAATTTTTTTTTCTGTTAAAATACCTGATGTGGTTCCTGTATTTGGCCTGGGCTTGCCTAATACAACTCTATGTAGATAATTCTGGGGACAAGCATGGAAAGAACTAAATGAAAAATGAGTGGTGAATGGTTATAAAGCAGAGAAAGAAAGCAGAATGGGTGTGTGGATGCTATGGTAGGGTACAAGAAAGGATGCAAAGGAAGTGACCTTGGAAGAGGCCGCTCTAAGAGTTGTCATGCAGAATGTCATAGAGGTTCCTGTAAAGAGGGCAAGAATGAATGAGCTCCAGGGACCAGTATCCAAGTAAAGAATAGCTGATGCTAGAACATGGCAATGATGCAAGCAGAGTACTTGACCTGAGCAAATCACAAGAATGAGTGAGAAACACAAAGATGGTTCTTGGGGTTGTGGTCTACATGTGGCACTGGAGAGTAAGCTCTTCCCCTTTCCCTCAGAAGCCAGGGAAGTTAGGAGGAGCAAGGTTCTCGTCTAAGTCACCCAGAGCCAGCACTCAGTAGAAGGGGTAAACTCAATAAGGAAAGCATTCAACGTGTTTAGAATTCCCAACTTCAGGTCTCAGGAAGAAGAGCAGGTGTAAGTGGGGCCTCAGAGGGGGCAGAAGAGAGCAGACAAGGCACATGATGGGCAAGCAGTAAAGGGGAAGGAGCATGTGGAAGGCATGTGGTAGGACCAACATCCGAGGGCCACCAACTTCCAGCTTAGAACGTCTGTGGGGTCTGGAGCAGCAGTGTTGCTGCAGATCCCTTCTCTGGTGTTTCAAAGCTCCTCTATAGAAATACAAAGTGACCAAAGGAAAACCACTCCTCCCTTATTGTGCAGCCCCTAAGAGTGACTCAAGATAATTGCCTCTAGCTTTGGAGAAGTGGTCATCAGCTCTGCGGCAGGCAGAAGGCAGCAACTTTCCAAAGGGGCTGTATTGGTTTCCTATCACTTCTGTAACAGATGACTCCGTGGTTTAAAACAGCACACATCTGTAGTCACGTAATTCTAGAGGTCAGAAGTCCAGTGTGGGTCTCAATGGGCTAAAATCAGGGTGTCAGCAGGGCTGCCTCCCCTCTAGGGTGTCTGGGAGGCAAGCTGCTTTCTTGCTTTCCCAGCATCCAGAAGCCACTCAAATTCCTTGGTTCTAACCTGCGTCATTCTGATCTCCACTTTCATCATCACAGACTGTCAAGAAGACTTGAGTCTTCTCAGATCCTCCTAACATCCCTGTTGCCCTCTTCAGGGCTTTTATCATCCTGGCACTGCCAAATAACACAGGGCCATCTTCTCTCAATAGTTCTAACCTTAATCATATCTCTTAAGTGAAGTCTGTTTTGCAATATAAAGTACCGTAATCACAGATTCCAGGAATTAGGATGTGAATATTTTTGTAATAGGCAGGTGTTATTCTGCCTATTATAAAGAACCATGAGAGACTTTCAGAAGTGGAAATGGCTCACCTGCTTGTATTCCCTAAGGTGGACCCTCTGGGGGTCTAGCAAGGCTGACATTGAGGAGTGTGGAGAAGCTGGCTGGGGGCTCCGTTGCCACATGCTCAGGACAAATCGTATAAACAAGAGTAAGGGTGCATCTGTCCCAATCTAACACATTTCCATTCCCCATGGCACTGGAAAAGTTCTTTATTAGCCATTTACCCTGGGGACCCAAAGTAAGCAGCAAATGGCAGGCAAGGTGAGAAGAGGCAGGAATAGAGAAGGTGTGGACAGGAGTGCTGGAGAAAGAAACAATTCTAGCATTTGGGTTGTGCCCTAGGGGTATTGCTGCTGCCAGAGACCTAACCAGATCTCTTGCCCAAGGACAGATGTCCTTCCTTAGAGAGCCAGCCAGAATAGAAGCCAACTGGCAATACGGTACCCTCAGACATTTTATTATTTGTAGCTTAGCAGCCAGGACTTCTGTCCCAGAACACCTGCCAAGTTGGCCAACAAAAGAGGTTTCCTGAATATGCTAGGCCAGAAAAAGCAGTGTCCATTTGTTCACATGACCCTTTGTCTTAACAGGCTTATGAAGCACCAGAAGTCAATTATCCAAACTCTAATTTCCCAACTGGAATAATAAAGGAACCGAAAAGGTAGTTATCAGCTCCCGTGAAACATCTGGGAGAGAGGGCTGGAAGACCAGCTCCTTTCCAGACCCGACATGAATCAACCAACATTCATGTCTTCCCAAAGCATGTCCATTTCATCCATAATGAGCCTTCCAGGCATGTGGCTCAACAGGCATGCAGCCAGTTTATAAAAAAAAAAAAAAAAGCACACAAAGAACAAAAGCGAACATGAAACTGCAAACTTGTCACCTTCTTTATCAACACTTCCTGATAAGCATAATTTTTTCATTCATAGCACATCTTCAAACACTTTTTAACCTGATCTGTTGATTCCACTCCCCTATTTTCTGAATGAAGAAGCAGTCTCAAGGGCTGAAGCAACTCAACAAAATGCATTGAACTTTATAAACTGACCACTGGGTGGTTGTCTTTGGGAGCACTGCACAGATGAACAAGGAGCAGCTCCTGTCTTCACAGGACTTACAGCAAAGGAGAACTGGAAAAATCAAAGTATGATGTGCCACAAATGGTGAACAGATTGAAGTCCAGTTTGGAGGAAATAGAGCTTTTGGACGGGAGGAAAGAGATTGCTTCCTAGAGAATATAGAGTCTGTGCTAAACTCAGAAAGAAGCAGAGGTGGAAGGGAGAGTGAAGGGTACATGCAGAGGAACAAGGTTTTGTTTAGGGAGCAATGAGTCTCCACCTGGGTTGCAATATCCAGGGCATAAAGGGTAGTAAATCAAAGAAAGGAATCAATTACATATAGTGTTGTAGTTTGAATCATAAATATCACACAGATTTTCATAGGTTGAAGGCTTCTTCCCAGTATGGCATTACTGGGAGCTAGAGGAAGCTTTAGGAGGCAGGACCTAGCGGGAGGTCTTTAGGTCATTGTGGGTATGCCTCCAATGTAGACTGTGGGATCCCAGCCCCTTCCTCTTTCTCTTTTTCACTTTCTGACCATGTGGTAAAGGGTTTTGCTCTGCCATGCACTTCCACCATGATGTGCTGCCATACCCTAAGCCCAAAAGCAACAGGGAAAACCAGCAATGAACTGGAGCCTCTAAAACCAAATAAACCATAAATAAATAAATAAATAAAATTAACATTGATTATCTTAGGTATTTTATTATAGTAATGGAAAGCTAACCCCAGAATTCTTGCTCCTGGGTACCTATAATCTTAAATGCACATGCATGAAAACAAAGCTATAAAAGTTCAGCATGAAAAAGTGAATTGTGGAAATTGAGTGGATGAGTAGCCCAAAGACCAGGAGGTAACCAAGACAGTGGAGGGGCTGAGAAAGAAAGGCGTCTGGATCTGAGTTTTGAGGGAGGTGTGGAGGCTTGTCTTATTTATGGGCAAGCTGGCAGTCAGCCCAACTTCCTGGAGGGTACCATAATTCATGAATAGGAAGTGGTTCTCTTCAAAAAGGTATCTGAGGGTTCCTTTTATGAAGTTCACCCAAGTAACTTGGACCCACAAGAAGGACTCCTAAATGTCCAAACCCTTTTGTCTGATAGACTTGTAGCAGATGTTGTGTTTGTTTTGCTCCATACTTATTCCAACCCCCTTTAATGGGCCTTTCTGGACTTCAGAGACTGGAAAGCTAAAGACAATCTCCATGTGTTCTTCAGCCAGGTTTCCACATGTTATTTTCCCCAAGCAAATATATGCTAGGATGAAATCTGACCTACAAACCAAGATAGGTAAGAGAGGCCTGGAAGGTGAGTGGGCAGAGGGACCAGGGTGGCATACATTCTGCTGATGCAGATTGTAACTGCAACATCCTGCAGAAGGAAGTCCAGTGATGGCCTTCAGTAATGGCAGGGACAGCCACTCCCTTGGCAGCCCAGCTCTGCAGAGTGGCTTTAGGAGTTTTTGTTGGACACTCAGTCTGGAGTCTGTTCCTTAAGCCTTTCCAATTTTCAGTAAGCCATTTACTACCCAGAAATGTAACCCTTTCTGCTTAAATTAGCTAGAGTCAATTCTGTTTCCTGTAACTGAACCCTGACTCATATAGGAGCTAGGAATGTCTGCTCTTAGCTAAAGGACATGTTAAATGGTGTCCTTGAAATCTCAGGGCAAAGGTGGAATGGGAGGTCAGTGGCCCCCAAGTGTCTGTCCCCGAATCCTCAGAACTTCTGAATATGTATACTGCATTACATGATAAAAGGGACTTTCCAGATGTGATTAAAGACCTGAAAATGGGGATGGTATCCTGCATTTTCCACATAGGTACATGATGTAACCACAAGATTCCTGTAAGAAGGACTTAAAAGTACCCGTGTCAGAAGGCTGAGAAGCAGAGGTCAGAGCAGGGCAGGACTGTGTCTTGAGAGGCGGATCATTCCAGAGGGGAGAGGCAAGAAGTGTTTTCTCCTTTGGAGCCTCCAGAAGGTACATGGTCCTGCCAACAACTTCATCTGAGCCCCTGTTATGGTTTGGATCTGAAATGCCCCCAAAGGCCATGTGCTAAAGTCTTAGTCACCAGACTGTGGTCTTATTGGGAGATGGTAGAAACTTGAGGAGGTCGGTCAATGGGGGCATGCCCTGGAAAGAGATATTTGTCCCAGGTGGGTCTGTTTGTCCCTCTACCCTTCTCCTTAGCAGCTGCCATGAGGTGAGCAACTCTGCCCTAACACAGGCTCCCTGCAATGACGTTCTGCCTAGCCAAAGGCCCAAAGCTATGGGGCCAAGTAACCAAGGGCCGAAACCTCTGAAACCAGGAGCCAAAAATATATCTTTCCTCCTTTAAGATGGTCTTCTGAGGAATTTTGTCACAGTGACAAAAAACTGACTATCATAGTCCCATAAGGTTCATATCAGACTTCTTACCTCCAGAACCATAAGGTAAAACTCATTTGCATTGTACTAAACCTCTAAATCTGTGGTAATGTGTTACAGTGCTGAAGAGAAAGTAAAAAAGATGGCAACAGGAATCTACCCTATGGCTGCAGAAAAAGCCACCATATCCCTGTGTATTAGTTTCATAGGGTTGCCATAACAAATGATCACAAACCGGATGGCTTTAAATAGCTAAGATGTATTCGTTCACAATTCTGGAGGGGAGAAGTCAGAAATGCAGGTATTGGGCAGGGCAGCTCCCTCCAGAGTCTCTAGGGAAGAATCTGATCATTGGCTCATCAGCCTCTGGTGGCCTCTGGCATTCCTTGGCTTGTGGCAGGATCCCTCCAACATCTGTCTCCGTGGAAACATTACAGCCTCCCCTTCTGTGTGCATGTCTTAAAACTTCCTCTACCCCTCCCATGTGAGAGGATAATTCACAAGGACACGTGAACTGCATTTATGGGCCCCCAGATGATTCAGGATAAGCCTCTCTCCACAAGGCCATTCATTTAATCACAGCTCTTGCCACCTAAGGTAATATTCACAGGTTCCAGGAGGTAAGATGTGAACCTACCTTCTGGGGGCCCATGACTTACCTTGTCACAGGCAGGCTCCTGGGATGTAGGATAGTGTGGCCAGGTGACATTGTATTGGAGGGAGGCCCTGAAAAGCATGGCTCTGAGAGCTCCTTCCAACACAGCCCAGTTTTCACAGAATCACAGGGAGCTTGTTAAATAAATTAGATGGAGAGAAGGCCCTGAGCTGACAACATGAGTTAGGACTCATAAGTGACCTCATCCTTGCTTGATGTGCAAGCATAAGCAGAACTTAACTGGCGCTATTACTTACAAAAACCTATAACAAAGAAAAACAGAATTTAAGTTTAACCAATTTGAGTGGCCAACAAATTTAAAAATCCCATAACCCGTGGCTTTCCAATGGGATAGACCATCTAGAGCAACTGTATAATTGCAACCAATTAATTCCTCTATTTTGCTTCTCTATGTTCCCAGTAAATACTTGCCTCTGCCATTTTGTCATGGGAACACAGAATCTATTTCAGCCTGGTGCTCTCCAACTCATGAATTGCTCCTTACTCAAATAAACTCTTTACATTTTATTGTGCCTCAGTTTGATTTTTAACAAGCTCTGCTCACTGCCCTCCAGCCCATGTCCTGGTGGAAAAGAACAGCAGGTGGAAGGAAGGCTTATTAGAAGGAAAACAGCATTTTGGAACAAGGTCAGTGGGAAACCTCTGCTACATCTGCTGCTTAGACCCTGAGGAAACCCTTCCACCAATACTCAGGGCTTCCTGGGATTCAGCTGAGACCCACCTTGGGACATTTAGGAAATCCTTAGGTGAAATAGTTAACAACCCCAACAAACAGGATGAGAGTGAATATATGACATTTTCTTGTTTAAAACCAAATTCTAGGTGGAATAAAAATGCTCTGACAGATCAGCAGATGATGCCAGGGGCAGAAAGGAAGGGAGAATGGGAAACAACTGCTTAATGGATACAGGGTTTCCTTTTGGGATGGTGAAAATGTTCTGGAATTAGATCATGGTGATGTTTGCATAGCATTGTGAATGTACTATATGTCCCTAAATTGTACACTCTGGAAGAGTTGAGATGGTGAATTTTAAGTATATGCATTTTATCACAATAAATGAAAAAATATTCCCCCCTCATTATCACAACAGAGCAATAAGGCCATCTGGACACTGTCCCTCTCTCTATGTGCCCCCTCTAAAGTGAGTGTGCATCAAGTATCAGCCTAACTATCCCACAGTACAGCAGTTGCCTTGGGTGAGCCTGAGGCTCAGCAGAGAAAGCTCAAGAATGTGCATCTGGTCAGAGGCTTGCAGCCTGGTGAGGCTGCTCAAACCTCCAATCAGTAGGGAGCATCCCACTCTTACAACCACCCACATTTGTCCTTGTGGTAGAAATACTTAGTCCAGAAGATTCTCAGATTTCTCAAGCTTTAAAACTCCTTGCCCTATCCTTGCCCTTGCCTATTGCCATAGACAGGTTGCGAGGGTAAATCGGAAAGATGAGAAACTGAAGGGGAGGAACTCCTAGGGTTTGCCGTGCACAAGTGCCAGAAAAAAGCTGTGCCTCTTGTTCCCCTTACCCTACAGAATGGGGAGAGTTCCTATTCAAGAAGTCGATCTGTTCTTGCCAGTTCCTTGGGCAGCTCAGGAAGATTGCTGCACTCCTTAGGTGCACAGGGAATGTCAGATTGGGCATATGATGACAATCATTGCTAAAATGTAAGACCATAACATGACATGCTGGGCTTTCTGCTTGGTGCTTAGTCTTCCCAGTGAGCCTCCCAGCATTTGAGAAAGGTCCACCCTCACCATCCTGCCTTGCAGAGGAGGATACCAGAGACTTGAGTAGTTAAGAGCTATGTCCATGTGTCATACATATATGGAGTTCCAACTCCAGAGACAGTAGAAGAATGAAGAACAGCAGAAGAATGAGAAAATGGGATTAAACAGTTCTTATAGATAAAATATTTACACATTACATTGCTGTTAGGAAAATTTTTTTTTCTCCTAATTTAGACTACAGAGCTATTGTTTTTCATAGGTGATGGGAACATATCTTCACTTTGCACTGGTAGAATTTCAATGTAATAAGATTTAGATTAACCTGAGCTTCCATGCAGAAGGTGCCTAGGACAGAGTTCTAGAATCTAGAATGAATACTCCGCAGCTCTAGGCAATATTGGGTATGAACAGGGTTCTAGTATCTAGAATGAATACTCACTCCTCAGCCTGGGAAATACTGGGCATGGACAGGGTTCTAGGATCTACAATGAACACTTTCCAGCTCTAGGCAATATCAGATGTGGATTCTAGGATCTAGAATAAATAGTGCCCGCTCTGGGCAACACTGGATTTGAGTAGTGTTCTAGGATTTAGAATGAATATTTCCTAACTCTGGGCAATGTTGGGTATGGACAGAGCTCCAAGGTCTATAATAAGTGCTCTCCAGTTCTGAGTAACCTTGGTCTACTGACTGCTAAGCATCCTGGTTTGGTGGAGAAGGACGGCTGATGTTGGGAGGTGCTAGTCCCAGGGAAGATGGGGGGGGCTGAGAAAAGGAAACTGACAGGTGCCCACCAGGAGATTGCCATGAAAAGATTGCCATTTTTTTCTGTTGCCTTGGACTCTGAAAACAGTCACTTCTTGAATTTTTTTATTGAAAAGTTCATATATTGTAAGTACATACAGAAAAAAGTATAGAAATTGTAAATGTAGTGCTTAATGAACCCTTATAGACAACATATTCATTTAGCCAAAACCTAACCCAAGAAATAGAGTATGACCAGCATTTCTGAGGCCACTTCTCGCTCCCTCCTGGTTGCTTTTGTGTATGTAGGTTACCACGGTTTCAAACCCTAACACCAAAGATCGGTCTTGTCAGACCTTGAACCACAGACACAGAATATCCAGCTGATCCTTGACTTAGGATAGGGTGATAGCTCCCAGGAAGTCAGCATAAGTAGGATATTCCCAAAGCCAAAATGCATTGAATACGCTTATTCCACTGCACATCCTAGTTTAGTAACCCAGCATCCTGGGGTGTCAGTTGTTCACCTTCCTGACCATGAAGCTGACTGGGAACTGAAGCTGCTGCAGCTGCCTGGCTTCAAGAGAGAGTATCTCACCATGACGTTCACGGCTTGGGAAAAAAAATCAAAATTCAAAATTGGGAGAATCATTTTTACTAAATGTGCCCAGGTTTCTCAGCATAGTAAAGTTACAAATTCTAAGTCAAACCATTGTAAATCAGTAACCATCTCTGCCCTTTTCTGCCTACAATTTTTTGTCCAGCAATTTCTTTGTAAGATTCATCCTTACTGTTGCATGGGGTTTAGTTAGAGCTTGTCTATCTTTGTGGCTGTATAATATTTATTTCCCTCTATGAATATGGTGCCATCCACTAATGTAGATGGACTTTTGGATACTTCCAAGCTTTATGCTATGGTAAATAAAGATGCTACAAATGTCCTCATACAGGTCTTCTGGTGAATCTTGTATGAATTTTTAAAAATCATGCTTTAGTTTCTGGTTTTAAGTGGGCTTTCCCCCAACTACATTTAACTGTCTCATCTCTAGCATCTTTATCTTCACCTACAGTGAAATTTTTTTAATATGTTAAGTTCAAAATCTGGAGAAAAAGGGAGGGAAAGGAGAGGTACCAGAAATGACACTGACCAAATTATGCTATTATTTGAAAATCGTCTTATGAAAATACAAATACGTAACAACAAAGTACAAATATGTAACAACAAAGGCCACAGTTGTGTACACTTATAATGCCGTGATAAAAGAAGAAATCTTCAAAAAATTAAATAAAATTCCACATGTCCATCAACAGTAGAGCAAATAAATATTCATTAGTGTATTCACAGAATGAAATGCTAGATCATATTATAGGATGAAAGGGACTTACAAGACAGGGGAGTAGAAGAACCAAAACTTCTCCTATTACTCCTACCCATCATGGCTGTGGCCACATCACATTCAGAAAACAATTCTCTTGTCATTCTAGACAGTTGCTGATGGCAACCTCTGTGCATCATCAAAGATGAAAAAGGTCCCCAACAGAGACAATCAGAAAATCCAGGTTCAGAGTAAAGTCACAGCAGGGTCAACTTCACACTCCCTCAGTGCTGAACTCTCCACTTTCTTTTCTCCTTCCCTCTGATTCTGTGTTTTCATAAGACAATTTCCTCTTTTATCACAAGTCATTATGCATGCTGCTAAGGAAGTGCTCTCTGAGATAAATAGGGAGCCGTGTTCAGGAGTAGAGCTGGATGAAAAAATACACATGAGAAACCCAGAGAACAAGTGCATGTGAATGAGAGAGGGAGACGAGAGACAGAAAGGCAGACAGAGAACTATCCAATTAAATAGTCGTCCGGTCCTGAGAATGGGGTTGGAAGAGTTGTCTCCAAATCCACTCAGGAGTGATTTGTATTCCTATGGTAAGATGTTCCAAGCCAGCCATCCACAGGTCTACATAAGTAACAGAGCCCCGGAGGAAAATCCCTGGATTGTATTTAACCAATGTCTCCTCATTTAAGTTTCTGTGTTAAAGAAACTCATGAGGTTTATGAAAGGATTCTGTAATATAAATGAGAACCTCTGTTTCCAAATCAAAGACAGGGAGAAAGCATCTATAAGGTTTGGAAAATAAAAAGTTGAAAAGTGCCCTTAACATCTCAGAGGCCTGTGAAAACACACATTAATATTGATGGATTTTCAATAAATACTCGTGAAGGAAAATCTCTTTCCAAAGAAAGTAAGCCAAATTGCTTTATTTCAGATAATTTTCCATATTTCCTCCCAACTTTCCATAACTCATTTCCATCTGTCTTGAAGAAGGAAATAAATAAAGTTGTTTTCCAGAAATGAGTTTCAACAAAGACATCCATTTCAAAACAGTTACTGGGACCATCTACATGGAGAACACGGTGGGTTTCTGTTTTTGTTTTTTTTTTTTTTCTACAAAGATCAATCTCCCTGTGAGAGGTAGAGCACATTCCCCAGGGAACACGTTTCACATAGTGCTGCATGCTCCTGCTCTTTTCCAGGAAAGACAAATGATTAAACACACACACACACACACACACACACACACACACACAACACTCTTCTCTCTGCCAGTGGCTGAGTAGGAAGTTCTCAAAGACAGCCTAAACTGATTATTTTCCAATTTAACTGGTGTGTTTTTGTATGTTTGTTTTTAATATGTTTCCCAGGCACCTCGCCTGAGATTTTCCCAGAGCGTTCCATTTTATATGACCTTTGTCAGCAAGCTGCAGTGACTGTCAAAAACCAGACCAGGTCCTTTCAGCTCTCAGTGGGGAGAGGAACAATGAGCTGGAACTGTAGAAGCTGCCTGGTTCCTCCTCCCCTGAAGATATGAAGGTCAAAGCTGTACATTTCCATGAAATAACATCTTACATATAACCCGAGTCACACGGTACTAGGAATGAAATAGTTAAACATAAGCAACACTGAGATATTTTAATGGGGTCATCAAGAACACATGAGTCTATTAAGGCTTCTGTTCAAGGAAAAACTCATTCTCAGCTTGGACTCTGTATTATTCAAAGTTCCCCAGAGAAGCGAAACTAATAGAAAATATTCACAGACATAACAGAAACACAAACCAGCAGGTGCATGCATTTACTCACTGATGCAGCAAAAACTTGTTGAGTACCTACCCTATTCCAGGTGCTGCTTCTACAGCAGAAAACAAAGCAGACCACACACACACACACACACACACACACACACACACACACACACGGGGGGGGGATATTATGAGGAACTGGCTCACATGGTTATAGAGGCTGAGAAGTCGCATGGTCTCCCACCTGTAAGCTATAGACTCAAGAAAGGAATAGTATAGCTTTAGTCCAAGTCCTAAGAATGAAAAGCAGGAGATGGATGGAGTACATCTCAATCCAAGGGCTGGAGAAAATGAGATGAGATGTCCCAGCTCAAGCAAACAGGTAAGAAGAAAAGCGAATGAATCTCTCCTTCCTCTGCCTTTTTATTTATTGGATTTTCATGATACTCATTATCTGTTATTCAAACCCTCAATGGATTTGATGGTGCCCACTCACTGGGGCTATCCACTTTGCTGAGCCCACTGATCCAAATCTTGTCCCGAAACACCCCCACAGACACATTAGAAATCATGTGTATTCTGGGAGCCCATGACACAGCTAAGTTGATATAAAATTAACCAGATCAAATTCAAAAGTTACTATTTAAACTAAAAAGAGTTGGAAAAAACACCTTTGCATTATAGTAGCACAAAAAAAAATATATAGGCAGCTGAGAAAAATATACACAGACACAACAGGGATAGAAAACAGCAGGTGCATACATTTACTCATTGATTCAGACGCCAAGTGCCTATCCTGTGCCAGGCACTGCAGCAGACATCAGATATACAGGGGAAAACAAAAGAGACCAAAACCTGCCCACAGGATTTCGGGAAAACAGATAATGAGTATAATGAAAATACAATGAAACATGTTATAAGGAGCTACAAGGTTGAATGGGACAGTCGTTAGTCTAAGGAAGTGTCATTTGAGGCATTCTGGATGACGTGAGGAGTGAGCAACAAACTTGAAGACAGACCATTGCAGACTGAGGAGATGACCAGTAGAAAGGCCCATCGCAACCAGAAGCAGAAAAGAACATTGGTTTGGGATGCACAACTGAGTACCTGGAGAACACTGAAACAAGAAATTCTGTCCAGATTAGGGAAAAATAACTATTTGAGTCACATAAAGATGTTTTGGTGGAGAGGAATGATAACAAGTACCCAATCCACCCACTGGGACCTGTGAGCAGGGGGAGAAGGAACAAGGACATGCTGGGGTTGGATGGACAGCCTTCCTTCACTTAAGGGGTCATCAGTTCATCTGAGTGCCCTGAACTCTCCTGGCTTTAAAACTAAAAGTCCAACATCCAAGGAAACTGCTAGGTCCTGGCTGTACATAATGTTGAATTCTAGAGAAAAAGGCATCTTGAAGCATATTATATATATATATATATATATATATATATATATATATATATATATGAAGAAGCTGCAGTCAAAAGTAGAATATTTTGAAAAATATTTGCAAGAAGAAACAAATTGAATTCCCATGAGTATCTTTCTGCTCTTCTTAAAGAATAAAAGAAAAAGAAGTTAAATATGACATATGAATGTAAAAATTACTCTTGAAAGAAATACGGTGGAGTCTTCTCAGGATCCATGGGGGATTAGTTCCAGGACCCCTACAGGAATACTTAATCCCCTGTCCTTAAATAAAATTTTTGAAAAGCCATTTGGAAAATGAGGACAGAACTGGACTCCAGAATTGGCCCCTCCACAGGGACTCTGGCCCTTGTATCGTTTTAAGATAATCCCTTAACCTCTCAGGATCCTGATTTCTTCTCCTACACAACAAAAAATTGAAGCAAGTGGGCCTAGAGGTCATAGGGGAAAGTTTTAGTGAGCAACAGATTTGAAGACAGATCATTGCAGACTGAAGAGATGACCAGTAGAAAGGCCCATCGCAACCAGAAGCAGAATTGCAACAGAATTTAACCAGTCATGATAATCCCTTATTTCTGTCCCACAACAAGTAGAGCAGACTGCTATAGATTGGATCTTAAGTGTCTCCCAAAAGCCCATGTGCTACAAAGTTCTGTCCCAAACCTGGGGTGCTTTTGGGAGGTCGTGGACCCTTTAAGAGGTAGGGAATTTGCTCATTAGGGGAATGTCCTTGAAGAGCCCCCGACTCCTTCCTGTATTTCCCTTTCACGTCGTGACCAGTTTGAGATGAGCACCTTTCTCTACCATGCATCTCTGCCATGATGTACAGTGCCCCCACGGGCCCTACCCAACAGGACTACTCCACCATGTACTGAAACCTCTGAAGCCAGGAGCCAAAGTAAACCTTTTCTTTATTTTTTATTTTTTATTTTGTTGGTCTTGTTTTATTTATTTTTGTTATACATGACAGTAGAATTAATTTTGATATAATTACACAAGCATGAACTATATCTTATTCTAATTAGGACATCCTTATTCTAATTAGGATGTACACCATGTGACTGGCAACTGGTAGAATTCACAATGGTGTATTCATAGAGGTACCTAGGCAAATTATTTTTTATTCAACCCACTTTTTTTTCTTTTCCTATGCCCCTCCCTTTTCTTCATTCCCCTTCATCTAATAACCTTTCCTCTTTTTAAGGTGTTTATCTCTGGTATTTTGACATAGCAACAGAAAGCTGCCTAAACTCATAGTTTCATACACATGTTCTCATTTAAACAGAGGTGCACTTGGTGAAAAATGTATATCGCAGTCACCTACTCGTTCCACCATCCATTGGTGTTGTCACATCCACAGAAAAAGTATGTGTATAATTTTAGATAAGGAATGTACACTTGCACTAAAAACTGCCTAGATCACAGGAAAATCGCCTATGGTTTCAGCAACAACAATGACATCAATGACCTCAGCAGTAATTAGCTTTTGTGGATAAATGGGAGCAGACAAGAGGTTTCAGTGGACTCAGACAGGTGGGAAACTTGGAAATGAAAAAAATGAAGACAGAAGGTGTGAACCGCACTTTCAGGCAGATGAAAGTTTTGAAATGCAGCTGCGTGAGTGGCAGATCCAGGGTCATCGGAAGGTGATTGCTATTTCCTTTTTATTTGTTTTCAGATGAGAGAGGCTTGCCCACGATCATGAGCCACAGAGAAGAGGACAGGAGACAGGCAGAAATTAAAGGTTAGAAACATGGGGGAGGGGCAAAATAGAAGTAGCTGCTATATAAGTCACAAATGAGAGGAAGATTTCCTCCTAGCTGAGACAGAAGTGAAGGGCAATGAAGAAGGAGAAGACAAGAGGTGGAAGGCGAACCTGCTGATTGCCTCTCAAGTGGATCAATCCGTCTCCTGAGAGTCATGTACAGGAGGGAAATCTAAATCAGAGTGGGGAGGGTTTGCAGTAGCTACTGATTATGATGAAGGAAGAGCATGACCAGGGTCTCATGCTTGATTTCCAGGGAGTCCCCTCCCACTGTTACTTAGTCACTCACAGGCAGGTTTGGAAGGTGAGTGATTGGAGTGTCCTAAGAGTCAACCAGAGGGGAGGTTGTAGAAGGACAAAAGGTAGCCAGGACCTGGAAGACAAGGGAGAGGGTTTGGAGAATAATGATCTATTTGATTCAGGTTGAATGGGGAAAGGAAATAAGGCCATGAGTGTTGGGATATTGCAGGAGGGGAGCAGCAGTGTGGGGGGTGGGTATTAATTTTAGGTTGTTTGTGGCCCAAGAGTGGGTTTTTAGGGAGGTTAACACAAAGAATGGAAGTGAAGTGTGTGGAAATGGAGAGAAAGAGTGAGGTCAGAAAGGAACCCTGGGGTTTTAAGATTCAAACTCATTGAGTTTCCCACAATTCCCTAATGATCGCAGTCAGTGCTTGGGCTAAATGGTTAAGTTCCTCTTCACATAATCTCTATACTCACAGAAACCATCCAGTCTATCTCCAGCTCCCATCACCATGACAACTCACATTCCACAGTAGCATTGGGGCCATTATGAGGGGAAGCAAAGCCATCGATGCCTAAATCACCCCGCATCAGAGATGATTATCCTCAGAAGTCTCAACCATTGATCTTGTTGGTTCTTGATCAGCCAGATGGTTCCAGCTCATTAGAGACCTCCCAACACCCCAGAGCCAGAGGACCAGCATGTCCTTCCCAAGGTCCAACACTGATCTTGTTGGACCACATCCACAGATTATGTTTGGAAAACAGACAGGTCGAATAAAGACAATTGTGTCTTGAACACCAAAGGGAACTATAGAACATTCCAAGATCTAGAATAGAGAGCCTAGAGGCATCCCCAAGAAGTCAGGGTATCACTGAGCAACACAACTACTAATCAGAGAAACAAATGGGGTAAGAAATGTAGAAAAAAAAATGCTGAGAGGAAACTGAGATATCCATGAAGCAGTATGCTGAGCACAGCATACCCCAAATCTAATTTAGGATCCCCCACCAACTCCTTGTTGAAGTGAAATCATTCTGGATGATGGCAAGGTTCTAAGTACTCAGGGCCTTAAGTAGAAAATAAAGGTCACTGGAAATGAAGAGACTACACAACTCTACAACTAATGTGTTAGTGGTGGGCTCTCCAGGTAAGACTTCCCAGGTTAAAAGGTTTGGTGTTGATGCCAAAGTCTTAGAATAATTTCATGATTCATAGATAATAATGCCAAGGCATGGTGTGAGCTTCACGTGAAAATGAATTTTGCTCAGAATTTGGAAATGGTTGAGTCCCATGACAAAGCAAATCCTCGCACCCCAGCTTCATTACTTAAGAGAGTAGATAAAAGAGCAGCCCCATTAAAAAGGGTGCACTGGTTGAAAACTGAATATCTTTAGCATGGCTCTAAGCTTTGATTCAGGCAAAAGACAGATGACATTTGGTGAAGTGGATGAAATTTAAGGAGACCATCTCCTCATGTTGACAAGAGAACTGGAGGAATCCATAGTGAAAAATCAAGGAAAGAACCTGGAGAAGCAGGAGCACGCATATATAGAAAAGATGACCTGAAGGGCTCAAATTTTGGACGGCAGCTAGGAATGGATTGAATCAGCAAGCCTCGTGGTTACACAAAGATCAATGATAAAAACATTATTTTGGAAGAACTTGAGCTTCTGGGAACCATTCTCGAGGTGCTCAAAAGATGTGTTATGCTGAACTTTCTAATCTGGATCTTTACAGTAGTCTTGTAACTAATATTTTAAATCTCCAGTTTCAACTTCCACCTAAGTTTAAATCCCATAATTCCATCAGGTTATCCTCCCAAAATGTGGGTTCAGGACTTGGGACTCCTCTGCTTGGAATGATCAATCAAATTCTCACCATATTAAGGATAAACACTTTATATGTGTCATTTAAACCCCCGTACAATTTAGCACCATCCTACCCACCAGCCTGACGTCTCACTCCATCCTATTCAAGCCAGTCACACTAGATTTCCTATCAAAGGGAGGAATGAGGTAGTAAGTCAGAGTTTAGACCCCAAACGCAGTTTGGGTTGGAACCCCAGCTTTATCACATGACTGACATAGCCATGTGACCTTGCTGTCGTTACTTAACCCCTCCTAGCCCTTTCCACTTTGTGAAAATGCAGCGGTAATGATATCTACCTCAGAAAGTTGTTTTAGGATTAAGTGAGTTAATCCAATCAAAGCACCAAGTATATGATCCATAAGTGGTAGAGACTATGGAACAAGAGTTCACATTCCTCCATGAAGCTGTACCCTCCTTTCTCTGCTGGAAATGTTCTTACCACCTTTCCCATCTCAAAATACTTGTCTTCATGCCCAGCTTAAATATCACCATTTCTTTGAAGTTTTTAGGTTTTTTTTCTTTTCTGATATTCTTTTCTGATATTGTGCTCCCATGAGATTTATTCAGTCCAATTAGAGCAATAATAGCAGTGTATTTGAATTAACTGCTTAATGCAGTTTTGCCTAGTGCAAACCCTGGGTGGATTTACCCTGGCACAAACTGCCACAGACTAATTCAAGTTCCACAGTCTTTGATATGCAAAATAACAAAAAAGGGACAGTACGTTCTTAAGCAGAAGAAAAAAAAAAGATTTGCTATGTCTTAAAGAAAAAAACAGTTACATGCCTTTCTGACTGACCAAAAAAAAAAAAAAATCCAATTACGGGGGCTGGGATTGTGGCTCAGCAGGGTAGAGCGCTCACCTAGCACATGCGAGGCCCTGGGTTAGATCCTCAGCACCACATAAAAATAAACAAATAAAAGATAAAAAAATAAACAAATAAAAAGACATTGTGTCCAACTGCAACTAAAAAATAAATATATATTTTTTTAAATCCAATTTCTGCCTTACTCAAAACTTCTACATCCCCAGGGTTTAAATAGTACTTAGCACTTAGAAGGTACTCAATAAAGGACTTTGGAATCAAATGAGACGTAACAGAATAAGACTGAATGTAATTAAATATAGTTACATTTGAGGGAGGTTGAAATATCCACCATCCAGCTAATACTTGCACAAGGGGCATCTATTTTGAAGAAAAATTCTAAACTGAACCATTAATAATATGAACATCTAAGATGCACTTCAATGAGCAACAGAAAGCCTATCATGTCCCTCTGCACTAGCCAGCAATATGTCCTTTTTCTTGCCAGCAATATTTTCAATGGGAGAAGTATCTACAAGTATTTCTAGCTCCCTTTATGTTATTAAAAGTACCAGCGTAACCTAGCAACCACCAAGAAACAGATATTAAAGCAGACACTTTATAATACAGTCTAGAACTTTGCCGTCCATTTAGCATAAATGTCTACATTCTAATAATTACCCATTTCTTACTTATGAGAATAATTTTTTGCCACTTTCCCCAATGTCTTTTTCAAAACCCCCTTCTCCTCCTCTCAATATTTTGACTGATCTACTCAAAAATAGAGTGAGAGAATGCGCAAGCTGATTTGAAAACAAAAGAAGTCAGTCAGCTTTGAAAGGTCAGGTCAAGCAAAGTGAAAGAACACTTGTCTGAGCCTCACAGAGTCACTTGGACTTTTATTTTTGAACCTGAATTGGCTGCTTTATAGCATTGGAAGGGCATCACTGTGGTTGAAAAATCTTTGCATCATTATGCAAAGAGTCACAGAAGCCCTTGCAATAAATGTCTTAAGTCCATTTATAGTTTTATAATCTTTTGGCCCAGGGATTCAGAAATTGGTTAAAACTGGCTTTTAACCATGCTGTAGGGCAATGAACAACAGAATCCCAGAATTGGAGGTTAAGAAAGCATCTTGAGTCATTTCTACCACCTTCCCTCATATCTCACACAAGCTCCCAGCCATTCTTATCTGAGGCTTAGGACACATAGACTTCACTAAAAGAAAGGCAATGATGTGGACCAAACTGGGTGTGGAGGACCTGGAGTTCGCCATTTCTTTGAAAATCTTGTATGTGAACAGAGGAATGAATAATGAAGGTTATTCAAGACACAGAGAAAGTCCAACAAACTCCTTTTTAGCCTTCTACTCACTACAGTGCATTTTAATGATGAGTGAAGGTGGAAAGACCATGAAAAGAGAATGCAAAGCCTGGGGTAGGCAGGAGGGGTATGTCAATGAAGTTCACATCAGCCCAAAAGAATAAGAAAATCTCTTCCTAGGTGTTAAAAAGGAAGAAACAGAAAATATTTGGAGATAGAAGTGCATTTCTAAAAATATATTACTTGCATTGACTAAACCAATTCTCTTTGTCACACACTGTCCTAGGCCCTGAGGGAAAGAACACAATTCCTTGTGTCCAGTAGCAAGGAGATCAAAAGTGGAAAATTACTGTTGCAATGAGAGAATAAACAAAGTGATGAAAGAAGGAGATTGAGATTAGGGAGATGCTTAATTCATGCCTCAAGTAGGATGACTTGAAAGGGGAGGTGGCATGTTATGGTGACAAGGAAGAAAGTGGTGAATGTTGTCAGTCAATAGCAGCCTATTTTCTGAACACTATTTTTCTTTGCAATTGAGAATAAAACTAAAGGATCACATGTAAGCTTAAATAAATTAATAAGACTTAAGAGAGAGATGTGGTTGCTAAAGCAATCTGATAGCATCTCCTGCATATCCTGCATCAGAATCTAGTTCTATGCTCCACTCTGGAGACCACAGTTTAAGAGCATACAATGATAAAAATTTCACACCAGCAGAAGATGACCTTTCAAGGAAAGGACCTGAGCACATGTCATGCAAGGAGTATCTCAAAAGGTATCAGTGAGCATTGTGGATGTGAGCCCTACCCACAAACCATCCAGTGAGATACTGGTTGAGAGATGGCATCAGTTTCACATTTGGAGGTTCCTTGGCAAAGGTTTCCTAATGGCTTTAAAATTAAGTTGTAGGATACACTCCCCACACCACATCTGCAGGAGCTTCAGCCCCTGGGCATGAACTAGGGACAGGTTTTAGCTCCTGAATTCATTTCGGAGTGCATGCTTTGCTCCTTTTCTTACATTCTCTTGGCCTGTGAATCCTTGAAATTCTTGATTTTACTCTGTCTGGCAAGCTCCTGATGGTCCTCAGGCTGGAGGAGAAGATGGACAAAGAATGAGAATGAGCAGCAGGGCCAAGAGTGAGAGGAGTGAGTATAGTATCAAGTCTCCCTCAACCCCCTCCAACCCTGTGAGTGGAGAACAAATGGGACCCTGGCTGTTCCCTGAAAAAATGCTGCCTGCCAAGACTAACACCATCTGTCACATGCCCCAGATCAGCTCTACGGCACTGATGGCATTGGCTCACGTTCTGGGTCGTAGGTGCTGTCGACATACCCAGGATATATGAGGAAGGGATTTGACTAAGTTGAGATTTAACTGAGGCTAAAGATGGGGTAGATAATTCATAGTGGAAGCAACATAAGACATGATGAACTCATGGGGTGGCACACAGAAGGACTTCAAATCTGTTGAAGAACAACAAAAGCCAACAGAAAAGACTAGGGCTACAAACAAGAGCCTAGAGCTTGGTAGGAAAGTTATCATAATGGATCAAAGTTGGCACTGAGTTCAGGGAGTTGTAGAGTGACTGTGGTCTGTGGCAAAGGCCTGGTGTTGTGTGCAGCTTCCCTTCATATGCCTAGGGGTACATTGCTTCCAGCAAAGAACCAGAGGCAGAGAGCAAATCATTAGTAGGTCCCTGAGAAACCAGGCCTCTTTCTCCATGACACCAGCCCATCAGCCCCATTTAGTTTCTCCTAACAATATCTTATAAAAATAACACAGACAACAAATGTAAATCTGGGTCCTTCTGCCACACGTTCCAACTGCTGTGGCTGTCAACAGCAGCTGCAGATAGTGCAGGGAAACAAATTCGGGAAAGGATTGAAAAATTTAACTTGAGAGAGCTTTTTCATCAACAGTAGTGATTTCCCCTTGGTCATAATAAACTTGTGGGTTTATCTTGAGCTCTAGGGAGATTTGTAATGCGGTACCCACTCTAAATGATGTTGGAAAACCAGGATATATCTAGAAGAGAGCAATCCAAAAGCTAAGAGGCATTTGAAGAATCTGGAGATATACCCTGAACCTTCCCTAAATCAGAATTCTCTACAGCAGTGGTTCTCTGACTTGTAAAGCAAGAATCACCTGAAGGGTTTGTTAAATTAATAGATTACCAGACTCAACTGTCAGTATTTTTCTGGTTGGCTGGGGTGTGATGGGCTTGGCAATTTGTATTTCTAATGAGTTGCCAGGTGCTGCTGTAGCTTCTAGGCAAAGAGGCTGGTTCAAGTATCTTTTCTGTGGAGAACAGAACTAGGATAAATAAAATAATGTCTCACTTTTGGTTCACTCTGAGACAAAAATTAATGTGCAATCATCAAGAATACAAATAACAATAAAGTAGAGAGGATGTGGGTAAAAGGAACTCTTATACCCTGTTAGTGGAAATGTAAATTAGGACCATCACTATGATAATCAGTATAGACGTTCCAAAAAAAAACTAAGAATTGAGCTAGCAAATGATCCAGCTATGCCATTCCTCAGTATTTACCCAAAAGAATTAAAGTCAACATATTTTAGTGATACATGCATACCTATCTTTATTGCAGCACAATTCACAACAGCCAAGGTGTCCATCAACATATGAATGGATTTTTTAAAATGTGGTGTATACACACAATGGAGTTTTATCCAGCCATAAAGAAAATGAAATTATGCCATTTTTAGGGAAATGAATGGATCTAGAGAGAAATATGAAAATAAGCCAGATTCAGAAAGCCAAGTGCTATAGGGTTTCTTGTATGTGGAAGCTAGAAAAAAGAAAGGGGTGTCATGAAAGCAGAAGGGAGACCATAGGTTTAGAGGAGAGTTGTCCTTTATGTCAACGAGTCATTGTGTTAAACCTCTTAACGATTAATAGATTAATATTCTATTCTTATCAGAGGGTTAAAGGAACACTAAGGGTATTTGTAGGGAGAGAGGCAACCACATCCGCCCTTCCCTCCATACCTCTATCCAGCAGAAGTTCCTGCCTACACCCTCCAACAAATTCTATTTCCTCATGTGTTAGGACGTTAGCTTAGCCATGGTCTTCTCACCTGTAACCATATCATCAGTGTCCTAACCTACAGATCATTCACTCCCCTGCTCTAGCAACCTCCCAGTCTCTCCTGAAAAAAAATACCATCCTTTATTTCCATTTGAAGCTGGAGCCACAACAAGTTGGACTACTTAAGTTCCACAAATAAAGCACAATTGTGCACAACAGTCTTTGCAAAGTCTGTTCTGTCTGCCTAGAATATCCACCCTCACCTTAACCACCCTCAAGAATCTATTCTGCAGAAATCTGCGGGCATGGTGGCACACACCCTTAATCCCAGGGACTCCGAAGGCTGAGGCAGGTGGATCACAAGTTCGAGGGCAGCCTCAGCAACTTAGTGAGATTCTATCTCAAAATAAAAATAAATAAATAAAAGGGCTGGGGATATGACTCAGTGGTTAAGAGCTCCTGGGTTCAAGTTCCCAATACCAAAATTAAAAAAAAAAAAAAAAGGCGTAAAAAGAATCTACTCTCCAGGAATTTAGAAGCTCAGAACAACTAGCCTGATATTGCTCTCATTCATGGGCGAAGACAACAGTGTTTTTGTTTGTGTTTTTAACACACATTATCTTCACTGCTCAATTGTTTTACTTTGCTCAGTTCTGGTGACAAGCAGCACATCTTAATCCTTTCTTATTGAGAGTGCCATCTAGTGACTCTGCTCCATAAAAATCCTCCCTGGCCATCCGGCATCTGGTCACGTGAGTGCAGTTGGTGTTTAACAACTGGCAGTTGCAGCAGCCATATTGGTGACTGCCGGCTTCCTACAGACAGCTCAGCTTCCCTTGTTCGCTTCTATTTTTATTAGTGAAGGGGGGAAAATAGCATCACTGGTGTTTTATAATTGGAAACATGACCTATATATTCTTGGCTGCCCCAGTCTTTCCTAGAAGGGGGTAAAAAGGAAAATATAACCTCAGAAACAGCAGTCTTTCTAATCTGTGTACTCAGCATTCATACCTCCAGGTTAATTAAGGACAATGAAATGTGGATGACGGAAAACAATGTGGGTCGGTCGGAGGCAGAGAAGTTAGATTCCAGAAGTACAAAGCTTCCAAGAGGAAACTGAAGAATCGGCTGCATGCCTGCCGCAGTCACGGGAGTTTTAAATAGCTGAATCTACTTAACTTGCAGTTTAAGTCTTCTGAGCAGAGCTTTGGAAGAGGGAGGTTTCCATGGGCCCTGGGAAGCCAACTCAGAAGTGCTAATCTGGTCCTTGAGCTATGAAGGTTCCAGCCACCACTTGTTCCAGGTGACCTTAAGCAAGAAGGACATATCCTGCAACTTCTCTATGGCCCTAGATTAAAGAAAAGCACAGATGCAGTCTTCAGATGAGTGAACACCTGGCCCTGGGTTCTTGCCACCTTTCCTCAGTTCCTATCTTGAAGCTCCTGTCTGAGGCCCCTCACTACTTCCCTCTCTCCTCCTATTTATCTCTAATGTAGAGTCTCAGCCCTTTCCAACTCCTTCCCGAGCCCAGGAGAATATGACCTGGCACCCACAGGATGGATGTGATTCTGCTGGGTCTCTGTGTGCCTGGCAGGAGCTCCTGGTGCTGGGAATTCACCAATCTGAAACTATCCTGAGAAGAAAGGGCCAGAATTCAACCTGTTTCCTGGAATCTCCCCTGGTCGGGTTGGAACCAGTTGAAGGCATAATCTACACAAAACTCCTGCCAGTCCCAGTCTAAGAAAGACATTCAGGGAGACAGAACCAAACACTGCCACCAGGAATACCAGGCCGTGAAGCCTCACTAAGACAGTCCAGCCTCTCATCTCTCTTGGCAACAACTTTCTTCTATCACTGATTTCTACAGAATTTTTTGAGGATCTAGTTCCTACCCTGTGACTTATTAGCTTGGTAGCCTTAGAAATGTCACTCTCTTAAGTCTGTTGTCTCTTTAGGAAAATGAACACACGGACATCTGCTTCTGCCTCTATAATTCTTCACTCTCTACTGTTGTCCCAGAGTTTAGACTTGCCTTTCTTTAGCCCTATGGCAAAAGATGAACCCACCAAAGTAGAGTCAATCATTTACCCTAGCTATAAAGGAACTCATTGAGAAAGGAAGGGATAAAGGTGGGTGACTTATAATGAACATTGTTACTATCTGCCCAACAGCTTTCTCATCCCTGTATTTCCTGGGGATACTCCCTCCCTAATTTCCAGTAATTCTGGTGGGGCTGCCAATCATGTGCCCTGTTGACCAAGAGTAGACTTCCCCTGCACCACATCCACTCAGCAATGTGGCCCATAATGAGCCCATCCAGTAAAAATACATTGTAGATGATTGGCTAGGTTTTCCCATTACAGGTAGATTAAGAATTCAGAGGATCTATAGACACATGGCTATGGACCACTTCCTCAGGCACATGAAGAAAGCTAACTGAAAACGCAGGGCAGCTTAGACAAAGCATAGAAACAAAAGGTGAAAAGTTATTCTTGGTGCCTTCTCTTTGTGTTCATGGACGCCTCTATCCCATGTACTTCCAGGTGAACTTCCTCTCTCACCTCCACTACTACCTACTTTGGGTTTTATTCCAAGCTAATATGAAGTATCTTTTTGTGTTAATCAGCTTTATGTCTCTGTGTCCAAAATACCTGACAAGACCAACTTAGAGGAGGAAAAGTTTGGCTCACAGTTGGTGCAGTGGAAGAGCATGGTGCAGTGGAAGAGCATGGTGGAAGAGCATTGTCCCACTCTTGGCAGCAAAGAAGCAAAGAGAGAGGGCTAGAGGCTGCAGCTAAGATGCACCCTTCTAAGGCACACCCCCAGTGACCAGCTTCTTCAGCCACACCCACCTCTCTATAGTTATCACCCAGTGAGTCTGTTCAAACTAGAATGGACGGATTAGGTGAAAGCTCTCCCAATCCAATCATTTCACCTTTTAATATTTTTTGCATTAGCACAGGAGATTTGGGAGGAGACATATCATATCCAAACTATGACTGTATTGCTTAAATCTGAAAGTGTCCTGAATCATAAAATTGTTCCTTGCTCATTTCTATGCTTTCTGTATCTGCAGCCATATCCCCTGAAGTTTATAGGTCTTGGTTTTCTTCACGGCCCCAGATCTCCATTGCTTGGTTTTTTCCTCTAGCTCCCATATGCCTGCAGGTTTTCCAAATCTTCCAGCTTCCTTTGAACATCTTGTCAAACAGAAACCATTTCAAGAAATACAGCCCATGGACCATATACAAGTGTGCTATCTTTATTTGGGGGCAGTTTCCAAGCATCCTAGCAAATGGAAAGATGGGAATACAAACAACCACAGAAAGCCAAGTGCCAACACTGCCAGAGAGCAATGAAGCACACATTTCCAGTTGCCTCCATCCAACGCAGACCTTTGGAAGACAAACGTCCCCTCCCACACTAACTAGACTAACCAATTTTACCAATCTCAAACTAACCTCTGCAAATACCTTCCATATGCCCAGCCACAAGGGAAGTTACAGTGACATATTATGTAAATGCATCATTTCTGCTGGTATTAAATCCCATTCAATCCTATTAAATCTGCTTTTTCTTAAAGCTCCTGCTCAGGTAGGTTGTGAGAGGACACTGCAGTTTTAAATTCTCTAAAACATCAAATATAATAACATTACACCTTAATTATTCCACAAATAATCTTCCCTAGTTTGAAAGTGTCATTTGGCAAAGCTTCAAAGACAAAGGATAATACCCCTAATTACTAATCTTTTATAAAAACTGTCCTGGAAAAAAATCTCAGTGCTTTTAGGAGCACAACATACAAAATGCAATTTTATTTTTTTCATTCTTCCCTAGGTTTCAAATGGCAGAAGCAATCTGATGGGCTTCTAAGCTCCCTATGTAGGTCACTGGCACATTTGCATGTCTTCCCAAGAATCATTTTCCATGGGATTTTTGCTCAGGGAGAGAACATATCTAAAATTCAAACTCTCTTTGGAGAGGCTGGTATTCAAGTGGGAAAAAATAGACAGCAGCTCCCAAGCTGTGCTAACAATGTTGGTTCCTTTTCAAAATGTGTTCAATCTGATGAAAATCACAGAGATGACCACCTAAGTTCCCAAAAGTATCACACAGCCAAAAACTGTATTTGGGAGGGGAAAAATTTGTGTTGTCATTAACGATTCACATGTGCTGTTTCTAGATTTATGCCCAAAGGCATCTTGTCAGTTATTGTTTGGCCAATGCTTTTTGGAGACGTTTTTCTGTGATTATTTCCAAGCATTTTCACAGAAACATCCTCCTTTCAGATGGTGGTGCCCAAGAAGGGAATTATAGAGGCTGAATATCCTAAGAGTCATGGAATGAGAAGTGATGAGAGCCAAGAAGGGACATAGGGTGATTTTTCCAGTTCTATCTTTAGGAATATATTCATCTCCTAAGTTACTGAAGCAGTGGCAAAAAAAAAAAAAAAAACTCCTTTTGCATTGGTCTCAGTTCCTCCCTTTGTGCCATCCAGGAGAGGGTTAATTAGACAGAGTTCACTGCATGTCCCCTTAATAAACAGGCTAACCTGATGCCACTTATGAAGGAGAGCCAGATGTCCTGATGTACATGCTGCATGTCTCCAGGCTGGGTGAGAATTATGGCCTCTACCAGGGGAAATGAGCAGCAACTGATCTTTAGGAGGAGCTCCAGACCTTCCCACCTTTCTCAGAAAGACAAGCAACCAGGGCTGATTCCAGTGCTTCCAGGGGTCAATATTTGGTGAAGCTAAGAATGAAGACGTATGTGACAATCAGCCTCTGCTACACGCCATCTTTGAATGGATCCCCTGTTTTGTTTGCCTTCTCCCTCTTGGGATGCGACTTTATCTCATTGTTAGGATCCAGGTGGAACCCAGAGGGACAGAATTTTGATACAATGGCTGAATTCTGCCCTTGGCTTTCCTTCAGGGTCCTCTTCCAGTCTTGTGAGTGATAATGTGACAGTCAAGACCCCAGGAAATGCTCACTGGGCATTTTTCTTGTTTCTGTGGAGTTCTGGTATAGGAGAATATTGGCTGTCATGTACTTCAGCTCAATTTACCTCTTTAGGGTACATTGCAGGTTGTCACAATGTACACAATTTCCTAATAATCCACTTCCCAGGACCTGAACAGAAAAACACACTCAGCCTTTCTCCCAGGCATAGACTCATTTACTCAACAATTACTGAGTCCCTGTGATAGGCTAGGGAAATAATGATAAAGATACCATAGTGACATAGAAGGGACATGAGCTGGGGCAGAGTTGGGTAAGTAGATAGTTATGTTTCAGGGTGATTCATTGTTTTAGTCATCTTTTTCACTGCTCTGACCCAAAGACCTGACAAGCACAATTTTAAGGAGGAAAAGCTTATTTGGGGGCTCACAGTTTCAAAGGTCTCACTCTATAGAGAGCTATCTCCATTCCTCCTGGCTGAGGTGAGACAGAACATCATGGTAGAAGTGTGAAGCAGAGGAAAGTAGCTGGGAACATGGCACCAGGAAGGAGAGAGAGAGAGCTCTGCTCAGCAAGGGCAAAATATAAACCCCAAAGCACACCTCTAGGGATCCACTTCCTCCAACCACATCCTAGCTGCCTACTGTTACCACCAAGTTGATCCATATCAGGGGATTAATGCAATGATTAGATTAAACCTTTTATAACCCAATCTTTCATCTCTAAACTTCTTTGCATGTTCTCACACATAAGCTTTTGTGGGACACCTGATAATCTCCATGCAAGTATTTTGGAGAGAGATAACCAAACAAGGAGGCAGCACCATCTTCAGCTGTTCCCGAAAGCAGGAAAGAGCTCAGAGTGGGCCCAGGGGTGAGCAGGAATCTGAAGAATGGTCAAAGCAGAAGAGGAGGGCCTAGGCAGGAAAAGCAGTAAATAAAAAAATACAGGGCAGGTAAGAAGTAGCAGGTTTTATCCAGGGACCAATTGTTGGGCATTTCAGAATGGCTAGAGAACCAGACCCAGTAGAAGAAAACAGGAGTAGGGGAAAGAGAGAAGCCAGGGATTTAGCACAGAGCTCCTTTTATGTTATTTACTCATTTGTTTGTTCACTCAAAAACTAATTAATGAACACATTTTCAGTCGCTGGCACCATTCTACAAACTGGTAATACAGAAGAGACAGTAGTCCTGGTTTCATGGAGCTTATGTTCTGGTGAAAGACAAACCCACAAACAAGGATTAGTACTATGAAAAAGCCAAGGTGGAAAGAGGGGAGGGTGTCATGTTATACAGGGTGCTCAGGATTAGAACTAAGCAGAAACCTGAAGTGGCGGGCCAGGAGAGAGGCCACCACACTCCAAGTGTTCCCAGATCTCACCTGTGTTGTAGGGACAAACGAGGCAAGGCACGGAAGATAGCAGGGAACAGTTTTATTTGGCTGCAGCCAGGTCCAGAGGGCACAGCTTTTGCTGTAATCAATCAATATCCTGAACCCCGAGTTCAGGTCATTTCAGAATTTTATACCCGACCTGTAAGGGGAGGGGCTCAGAAGTTCACAGTCTGCAGAAGTTCACACAAAAGCAGCTTTTTCTTTCACTGTTCTGGGCAAGTTAACCCTTCGAGGACCACACCTGAGAAGGAGAGAGCATCTTCCCTCCTTTCTTTCCTCCCCCTGCCAGCTGTTACCATGGAGCCCATTTGTAATTTATCTTAAAATGTAGGCATCTCTGTGAAGCCCAGCTCAAGGCAAGGCCAGAGGCCTTATTTGCACATTTCTACAAACTACGATACTGGATATGTTTGTGGAAAAACTAGTCAGAGGGGTGCCCAACACCTGGAGTGCTGGTATCTTC
This sequence comes from Urocitellus parryii, assembly GCF_045843805.1. Taxonomy (NCBI): domain Eukaryota; kingdom Metazoa; phylum Chordata; class Mammalia; order Rodentia; family Sciuridae; genus Urocitellus; species Urocitellus parryii. Next base: position 130,018,869 of record NC_135536.1, read on the forward strand.
TCAGCCAGTGGCCAAGTAAAACAGGGAAACATGAAAATAGAAAGTTTATCTACACTAAACTCTTTTGCAGAGACTTTTTTGCTGACAGTCCTAAAGTCAACCATGGTAAAGATTTCTGGAGAAGCCCAGCCAAGACTTTTCTGTGGAAAAAGGGGGTGCCACTTCTCCTAGACCATTGGCACCACTGAGCCATGTCCCCCTGTGTCCCTGGCTGGTTACTTGACCCACAAGCCACAGCATTCCTGCAGACTTTTCCCAACTTCCTGGACCCTATTCCAACCTACCTGCCCTTGCTCACAGCAGGTGGTAACATTTTCCTACTGCAAAGAATAATTCAAGGTCACTAGGGCACAGCTTCCATTTTCTGTCCCACAACCACAAACATCCATTTCTGTGTGTCCCAATGCAACATCAACTTGCCAAAAGTCAGCACAGTGAGATACAACCCACATATTCACCCCATACATTCACCCATCAGGTGAAGAGAGTCAACCCAATGATTTGATAAATTTACCACATCCTATATTCAAAAATGCCCTCAACCATTTTAGTCATGACTGTTTAAGGGCTTTAAAAATATTCTGTATTTATTACTTATTATGAAATAAAATTTTCTAAATTTTATTTAGAGGCAAAAATTTCAATATTATTTTCAGATAAAATTTTTTTTTAGAATCAATTTGAAAACCTCTTTTAAGGTCTTTTGTTTATTTTCTCACAGATCTTTTCACATTTTTTGGATTTTCATCCTTCTTTCACAATTTCACATTTATAATAAATTAACATGAAATTTGAGGCATAAGCATATAATCCAATACTGTATTTTCTTTAAGAATTTTCATTCCTTTCCCCCAGGTTTGAGTGGTTAACATTTCATCTCTAATTTATCTGCAAACTACTAACAAGTCAACCACAACCAAATTGTTCCTCTTTGGAAATGAAAATTTAAACTTTTGTTGTTGTTGTTGTTGTTGTTGTTGTTGTTGTTGTAGATGGACACAATACCTTTATTTTATTTATTTTTGTGTGGAGCTGAGGATGGAACTCAGTGCTTCACATGTGCTAAGCAAGCACTCTACTACTGAGCTACTCCCTAGCCCGAAAATTTAAACTCTTTAACAATATGTTTTTAGCTAATTTTGATTTATTTAGCATTTTTTAAATTAGTTTATTTTTAAAAACTTAATTGATAAAAATATATGAAAGGCTGATACAAGGAATTAACAAAAGGATATTTAAGGAGGCTGGGGTTGTAGCTCAGTGGCAGAGCACTTGCCTAGCAAGTGTGAGGCACTGGGTTCAATCCTCAACACCATATAAAAAATAATAAATAAACAAATAAATAAATGAGATATTGTATCCATTTACAACAAAAATATTTTTTAAGAAAGTATATTCAAATGATGGAAAGCTCCATGCAGAAAAATACATTCAAAAGCATCAGCAAGAACTCATAACTGACAAAGGCTTTATCACATCTGAAATACAACAGAAGGTGGAGTTACAGAAAAATAGTATTTCATATGGAAAATATTTTAGAGTGATTTGTCTTTGGCCAGTCTTCCAGAATTTTAGAATTTTCTTGCCAGTCTCTCAGGTGGCAGAACAATTTTAGATTATTTCATAATTAGAAAATCTTATGTAATCAGTAACCAAAAATGAACATTCCTAGCAAAGCTATGAAAACAGTCACATCAAAAATTTTAAACCATAAAACTACAATTGAAAAAAAAAACAAAGTATGAGTTTGAGTTGGTCACTTAATGAACTGAATCATGATGAAATTGAGTTTTTGAGAATTAACTCTGGTCTAATCTGATTTTGGGAGAATCCATTTTTTTCCAACTTAGAGTGTCTGTCCCTAGGACTGGCTTCCTGTGGGCACATGATTCTGACTCAGGCTGATTGCATTCCTACCTGTCCACTCTGACTGGCACTTTCAATTAGATCGCAAGTCTTGGCCAAATCCACAGACCTCTTCAAGTCTATCACTTCAGCTTTCTTGGTCTCAGGATGTGGTTGGGATTATGGCTGTGTGTCCCAGGCTCAGAGGCCACACCATGCCAACCAAGGGCCTGATATTCTTGATACCTACCACCCAACACTATTGTTTTGAACACAGATATTCTCCATTTTACTATGAGAGTGCCATTCCAGGTTTACAAAAGGAAAACCCTGAGGATTTCCCCGGAATTACAAAATCTCTCTCTCCCATTTGCCTAGTGCATTGAATGATGATACAGAAAAGAGAAAAAGTTGGGTCTAGGATGCCACACCCATGTGGCATAGTGCACATAGTTATATTTATCACCCCCAGTTCCTACCACTGTACAACTTGGGTTGAAGTGGGGGAGCAAAACCACCAATGTTAACCACTTTTGTCATTTTTTTCCTGCTGCCTATATTTGGGTTAACAAAAACATATCTCTCCTAGAAAAGCTACATTCAGAACTTGGAAAATGCAAAACTAGAGAAGGTTTCAACCATCCTGGGTCCAGTAAGGCTCCATGGCAGACTCTCCTCTCTGTCTTTAGCAAATCACTATTTCTGTGCTTCCCCTTCTCCTTTTATAATATGGACATTATTTTGTTCATTCTCTGTATTGGAAAAAGAAAACATCCTACCAGGATAAAGTACAGTAGTCATTCTCAATCTTAGCACTGTCGCTACTTTGGCGTGGATAAACTGCTGTGAAGAGCTGTCCTGTGTACATAAGAATGTTTAGCAGCATCCCGGACAAGGTCTACCAGGTAGATGCCCCAATTGTGACAACTCAAGACTATTTCCAGACATTGTTTCAACACCTGGGAAAAAAGTTGCCTCCATTTGTTATCCACGATTACACAGGAAGCCAAAAACAGGGAACTAAATTTAGGTGAATGATTTAGTAAATCATGGAAGTTATTTATGTATGTTAATGTCACTTGCTTTCTGGAAGTTAAGAATTTTCAGGCCAGAGAACAGCAAGTTGAAATCTGTTCTTAAGAGTAGGCCTTAGGGCAGGCAGAAAAGGAAGCTTTCTGAGTCTAACTTTTTTTTTTAATACTACCATTCTTTGTAGATTTTTTACATTGCAAATATCTTCTCCAAAACTGTGAATGATACCTTAACTTTGATTTAGCATTTTTCAATAAAGAGAAGCATTAAGTGTTAATGCAGTAGGAAGTTTCAATCTTTTTCTTTGTTGTTTGTGCTTTCCTTTAGCTTATTTTAAAAATTCTAACTCCAATATCATAAGTATAATTTTCTGTATTCTATTTTTAACATTTTGTTTTCCATTCTTAGGTCTTTAATATATTCTAGAATTTTATTTTCTTGCAGTACTGGGGATTGAACTCAGGGCTGCTCATTGAGCTACATTGAGTCCTTTTTGTTCTTTTTTATTTTGAGACAATATCTTGATAAGTTTCCCAGGTTGACCTCAAACTTGTAATCTCCCTACCTTGCCTCCCAAGTAGCCAAGATTACAGGCATGTGTCACAAGCACCCAGTTTATTGGCATTGTAAACATGGAAATAACATGGCTTTCCCTTTAATCAAGTCATCTTTTCTGGCTTAATAGTTTTAATAAATATTTTTGTCACATGTGGACAAGAAAATACACAAGAATGTTTATTGCAATATATTTTGTAACAGTAAACAGAACGTCCCCCGAGAATAAAATGAGTAAATTACTTTCAGTATATTTATACAGCAGTGAAAATAACTGAATGGGGTCACACATAGCAAGGGAAATATCAAATTAGAATGTTGAAAGAAAATTAAAAGTTCAGAATAATGTCCTTTGGAACCATTTAATATGAGTAACAGCATCAGATGCACAAAACATTTCCATATGCTTAATATGTAGTAACAACATAAAAAAAAATTCATAGACACCATTTGGTAGACACCCAACTAAGAAGTGAACTCTGGGTAGCAAGAGGGGAAACAGACTCAAAGACATGCAGAGATCAGTAATGTTTTAGGTTAAAAACAAAAGAGAATAAAGTAAAAACCTGAGGTGACATAGCATGCTAGGAAACTGGGTGATGTAAGACTGAGCAGAACCAGATAGTATAGACCTGAATTTGGAATATTAAAGGTGTTATAATATTGTCAATGCAGTGATTGATGGGATCCATTATAAGAAATCACATACACTCGGAGAGAAAGAGAAAGAGAGAACTGAAAGAAATGTTTCATGAAAACATATGCACACTTACTAAATTGACACATTTTGATATTTTCTATTTTACTTTATCCTCTTTCTTAACAAAAGCTACCTGCAATTTCAAACACATAGTTTCATGTGTTTGAAATATCTTACAGTTGAAAATAAATATCAGTACCATCAAGTATTTTAATTAGATGATAGTATCAATGTAGCAGGGCGTGGTAGTGTGCACCTGTAATCCCGGCAGCTCAGGAAGCTGAGACAGGAGGATCAAAGGTTTAAAGCCAGCCTTAGCAACTTAGCAAGGCTATAAGCAACCTAATGAGACCCTGTCTCAAACATAAAATAAAATATAAGGCTGGGGATGTGGCTCAGTGGTTAAGTGAGCCTTGGGTTCAATCCTTGGTTCCATAAAAGGAAAGAAAGAAAATACCAATTTATCTGAAAGGGTCACCAATAATGCAGTAATAGAATTGCAGCATGTTAGTCACAAGAAAACTTAGGAATGTGCAATGGTTTTCAAACTGTTTAGCTTTTAACAAATTAATTGTTAATCATATGGCAAAGAAAAAGGAAAATATGACAGTCTAAACACCCCCACCAGACCCCTTCTTAGGGAGAGAGAATCTTTCTGGGAAAGTTCCTTTAGTGTGAGCCTAGACTAGAAGGCCAGACTCTCCCAGACCTGCCATCGTGCTTTTGGAGGCATAAAGGCTGCTCTGCACAATTACTGGGAAAACAGGCTGAATTGAGGTCCCACCCACCCTCTGAACTGGGAATACATTTCTCCTGCTGAATACATTTCCCCTGAAGCTAAAGGGCTGTGACCCACACACTGACAGGTGCCAAAGATGGAAGTGGAGATTACCTACTCTGGCCTAACACATGTATTTCCTGCCTTTTGTCACTTCCCAGCCTTTTTAACTTTAAAAGTTCTGCTAGTTTGGGAAGAATGAAGCAGGTGGCATCACTATACCAGACCTTAAACTGTACTACAGAGCAATGGTAACAAAAACAGCATGGTATTGGCACCAAAACAGACTGATATACCAATGGTACAGAATAGAGGACACAGAGACTAACCCACAAAACTACAATCACCTTATATTAGACAAAGCTGCCAAAAACATGCATTGGAGAAAAGACAGCCTCTTCAACAAATGGTGCTGGGAAAACTGGAAATCTGTATGCAACAAAATGATATTAAATCCCTATCTCTCAACCATGAACAAAACTCAACTCAAATGGATCAAGGACTTTGGAAAACAACCAGAGACCCTGCATCTGATAGAAGAAAAAGTAGGGCCTAATCTTCATCATGTAGGATTAGGCCCCAGCTTCCTTAATAAGTTTCCTGTGGCGCAAGAATTAAAATCAAGAATCAATAAATGGGATGGGCTCAAACTAAAAACTTTCTTCTCAGCAAAAGAAACAATATGTGAGGTGATAGAGAGCCTACATCTCAGGAGAAAATCTTTACCCCTCACACATCAGATAGAGCACCAATCTCTAGGGTATTTAAAGATCTCAAAAAGCTAAACACCAAAAAAAATCAAATAACCCAATCAATAAATGGGCCAAGGACCTAAAGAGACACTTATCAGAAGATGATGTTCAATGAATCATGAAATACATGAAAAAAAATGTTCATCATCACTAGCAATTAGAGAAATGCAAATCAAAACCACTCCAAGATTTCATCTCACTCCAGTCAGAATGGCAGCTATTATGCATACAAACAACAATAAGTGTTGGCAAAGATGTGGGGAAAAAGGTACACTCATACACTACTGATGGGACTGCAAATTGGTGCAGCCAATATGGAAAGCAGTATGAAAATTTCTTGGAAAATTGGGAATGGAACCACCATTTGAACCAGCTATCCCTCTCCTCAGTCTATATCCAAAGGACTTAAAAACAGCATACTACAGGGACACAGCCACATCAATATTTATGGCAGCACAATTCACAATAGCTACACTGTGAATCCAACCTAGATGCCCTTCAATAGATGAATGGTTAAAAAAATGTGGCATATATACACAATGGAATATTACTCAGCAATAAAAGGGAATAAAATTATGGCACTTGTAGGTAAATGGATGGAGTTAGAGAAAATAATCCTAAATAAAGTTAGCCATTCCCAAAAAAACAAATTCTGAATGTTTTCTTTGATATAAGGATGCTGATTCATCATGGGATAGGGAGCAGGAGCATGGGAGGAATAGACGAACTCTAGATAGGGCAGAGGGATTGGAGAGGAAGGAAGGGGACATGGGGCTATCAATGATGATGATATATGAAGATCATTATTACCAAAGTACAGGTATAAAGACACGAATTGGTGTGAATATACTATGTATACAACCAGAGATATGAAAAATTGTGCTCAACATGTATAATAAGAATTGTAATGCATTCCACTGTCATATATTTTTTTTAAAAATCTGCTAATTTGCAGGAATTTTAGAGATGGAACAATTACGTTTCTTCCTTCTTTCTTAAAGTTAGCTTTGAATAAAATTTATTTTTCTACCATTTTTGATTTGGAATATTTCTGTAGCAACCAGTGTTATGGCCCAGCCTCTTTCCTGGGGGTGGGGGGTTGGTATTATAGCAACCCAATAACAAAAGGGAAGAATCAGAATCTGTCAGGGGAATCCTGTGCAGAGCGGGTAAGGAACACATTTAGTTAGAAAGGAGACCAAGAGCTGAAGGATGGCAAAGGACAGCTACAGAATGCAGCCTCTCCAGAACCATCCACCCAGAAAAATCTATTAATTCCATGGATAGCTGGTATATGAGAATTTTGCTGTTGTAGAAATCAAAAGAGCTGTTTCATCAGGGCCAACTTAGTGTTCAGAGGCACCCAACTTAGAGGCACCACACCTCTAGAGCCACAGGAATGCTGGCCCCCCTGGATTGCACATAAATCAAGAGAAAGATCTGGATTTCCAATGAATATGAACAGGAGGGATCTAACACTATTTCCCTAAGACTCAAGAGCAGCAAAGGCCACAGATGAATATTGGATCATGATAACATCTCAATACAGGCAAGACCTGGGCTGCTCTGATGAAGTACACAGGGATGGGGAAAATGGGGAGGGGATTAGAATGGGGAGATGTTGAGTGGAAGCTTTGCCCTTGCCTCCCTCTCAGACACCCCCTCCCATGCACCAGAACCTCGGTGAAAACCAGAGCTCTGGGAAAATGTGTGCAACCCATTTTACAGGTTCAGATTGAGGCCCAGGACAGAAAACTTATTGGCCCAAGGTAACCTAATTAATGAAACAATCTGGTGTCCTGGCTCCCAGCTCATTTCCTGACCATGATCCTGTAGCACCTGTTGATATGAAGTGCATCACCACATTAATTAGGTAAAACCAATAGGATCAAAGTCTTGTGAGAGTAAAACACAGACCTTTTAATTTGGCCATGTTTATGAGAAGTTCGAAATTAAAGAGTAAAGAATAAACCATCTTATAGGTAAAAACCAAATGAGATTAGGGACATTAAAAAAACAAAGATTCTTAGCTCCTTCAATATCTGTGTAGGGCCAAACTGGCTAGATATAAAAGGATAATAGGAACTATTAAGGCCAGGCTCATGCACTCTGTAAGACTTTTGGACATATAATCTCCTCTCAGCCTTACTGTGCCACCTAAATGTGCTCACGGGAAGATTTATGGTTGCTAAAGAAACTGCTGAAAGAGACCAAAAGATATATTTGGTATCAAGACACCAACAATTTGCCTCAGTTTAATTTTCCACCTGTACCTTCCTGCCTATTTTTATCAGGGCACATGATAAAGCCTCTCACTAGTGAGAGCAAAGCCAAGAAAGAGTTGCTTCCGTGATCTTACATGACTTCTTTCTCCAGGTGCCTGACTTGTGAGCAGCATGCAGAATTGATGGTTCCCTGTCAGTAGGCTCCTCATTCTGCTTTTGTTAGCTGTGCTTTTTACCAAAGTCTGGAGCTGAAGGTTAAAACGAGTCTCACTTACCTTGGTATAAAGAACAAAGCTGGATATACTGACAGGGAAGTTGATTGTGATATTTCCATGACATGTTATTCCATCATTCTTAAGGAATATCATATCTTTTCCTTACTGATATAAGAAGTAAAAGTTTACAGAGACCAGACCTAAATCAATGTTTCTATAAGAAAAGCAGTTCCACATTCAGAGTCAGGGCCCAAATTCATATTCATGGTAAAGAGCTGAGGGAGTAGCTCAGTGGTAGAGTGTGTGCTTAGCATGCATGAGGCCCTGGGTTTGATCCCCAGCACCAACAAACAACAAAAAAAAAATCATAGTGATGCAGCAATACGGGGCATCTCTAGATACAATCTGAACATTGGTCCCCTCTGCCTCATACATATGAATAATTTCTGTTTGTTCTAGGTGCCCACAAAAGTGGCTTGTCAAACTTGTGTTTTGACATCCAGACAAACTTTGTACAGTCCAGAATGGTTTGGCACATATCATTGCTTTCAGAATCTGATAAGTGATCCTCAGCCCTTGGAATCTATCAAAACATATCATGAGTGTCTATTAGAATCAGCCAGAAGAAGGGTTTCCCCATCTTTCAGTTTTTAAATTGAGGGTACTTCAAAAATCACCTGTTCCTTCACCCAGAAGGCTTCTGTGCAGGCAGGGGCCTTTGGAGTACATTTTCTGGGAAAATACTAGTTTCCCACACATCCTCTATGTTAGTTAGCTTTCTGTTGCTGTGACAAAATACCTGAGATCATCAATTACCGGAGAAAATATTTATTTGGGCTTACAGTTTCAGTGGTTTCAGTTCACAGTCAAGTGGATTCAATGCCCAGGGCCTAGTCCAAGACAGAACATCATGACAGGAAGCACAAGGCAGAAGAAAGCCTCTTACCTCATGACAGCCCAAAAGCAGGGAAAAGAGACAGGAAAGGGCCAGAGTCCCAATATCCCCTTTAAGGGTACATCCTCATTAATCTATCTTTCTCCCATTAGACCCTAACTTAAAGGTTTCACTACCTCCTAATAGTACCACACCTTTAAGACATGTGCCTCTGAGGACATGTCTTAAAGGTGTGGTACAAAACATAACAACCTTCATGTCTTCCATGTGCTCTGTTTGTTTAACAAAGGGAAGTACAGCACCGGAACTGAAAGAACAAGATCATTGTTGCTATTAATATTATCATTCTCTGTAGTGTATTATTAGTACAATAACACAGTAATGATGACCACCATTCATCGCATTGCTTAATTTTTCATAGCTCTTTTTGTTTGATTTATAATGTCTAAAGCTTAGCAGAGACATCTTCCAGCAGGAAGTTCTTTGGCTGAGGTCTGGAAGTCCTGCCCTCCCTGCCCAGTGGCCATCTGTACTATGACTGTGGATTTATCACTCAATTGTTCCATGATTCCACAGCTGAACATGGGATGATCTGCCCTCCCCTTCACAGGACAGCATCAAGCAAAATGAAGTGTGTGTGGGCTTCACAGCTCATTGCAATGTGTAAGCATCACCAATTGTATGCACAATCACAGAAATACTTCTCTAACTGAAATGGAGAAGTGGTAGGAGGTGCCATGATTTAGACAGAGCATGTGAGCAGAGGAGACAGGAAAAGGCAGTGGGCATAAGCACTGGCTCCAAGATCAGATGCTTGGGCTTGAAGCCAACTGTAGGACTTATTAGCTATATGACATTAGACAGGAATTCTCTTCTCCCAATCCCTCAGTTCCCTCCACTGTAAAAATGCAGATAATAACTTTATCTCCAGTTATCAGTGATGAGTTCTGCTCTCTCACATTTTGAAGTTTATAGCTCCCTGTACAAGGGAAGGGCAACATTAGAGAAGCACGCAGAGGTAAGAATGTAAAGCAGGACTTGTTTTAAAAGGGGTAACATAGACTTCTCCCAGGAGGGAGAAGGGAGCCATAGCTGGTAGCCTGGTGTCCCAAGAAGCGAGGGTATTGTGCCTTTTTATAGGTCTTAAGCTTCTGTTGTTCTCCTGCTCTCTTCCCCTTATCTCTCTCCTTCCAGCATATGTGACTATTCCCAGGAATGCTCAGTAGGATGGCCAAAGGTGGGGAACGTGGGCTGAAGGGGGAAAAGCAGGATGGAGCAGCCCAGCACACATTAATTAACAACCTTATAGCTCCCTGTAGAAGGGAAGGGCAATTCCTGGGTCAGGTTACCTTAGCAACAGGTTGGAGCAGGGCCAGGTTCTTGATAAGGGTGGAGGAAGGGCTCTGAAGGAATTAATATTTCAATCCCTTGAGGAACTCAAAATTGGCCTCCTTGACTCGGTTTACCTATCTATAATAACTGTCTGTCTAATTCTGGCTTCAATAATATAAAGTTATTGTATTTAATAAGATACCAGTGAAGCCCATGGAACTGATATTCAGCAATTTCTTCCTTATACTATTATACAGATTTAAACCTCAAGGCTTAATGAGATATGTATCAACTGCATATATGTACGTTTCTGTACTAGTGTTCTCCAGAGAGAGACAACCAGTAAGACATACATGTAAATATACACTTGATGTAATGGTTAATTTGTAATGGTTAATTTAGAGAAGAAATGGTTGTGTCAATGAGGGTGTGTCTAGGAATGATTGGCATGTGGGATAGTCTTTTGAGAGCCACAGCTGAAGGGGCCCCAACAAACTTCCAGCTGATTGGCTCACAGTGGCCCCAGCAAACTTCCAGCTGCCAGCTGATTGGCTCCTCTGCGGTAATGCTCATTGGGCTGTTTCCCCGCCCTTTCAGACCACGGAGCTGCTCATTGGGGGACTCTTTTGGCTCCGCCCATATGACCCAGCCAATCGGCCTCAAGAGCGGGAGGAGTGGGGGGTTGAGAGGCTCACTGGAAGCCGGTGGTGGCAGTTGGGCTCTGAGGGAATTCCTGAAGAGCTCCTGTGGTGCAGCGTGTGTTCTAAAAATAAAGTTCGTTTCTGCTTGACAAGTGGCTCTGAATTGTGCCCAGCCAGACTGCGGCAATAGCCAACTGAAATGGAGATCTCCCTAAACATGGGAAGCACCGTCCAATAGGATGATGACTTGGTCAAGTATTTTAGAGGAATTGGTTCATATGATTATGGAGGATGAAAAGCCCATGACAGGATTGGGTGGAATAAAAGTTGGAAGAACAAAGGAGCAGCAGCAGATATAAGTTCAAGTTTTCTTGGGTTCATGATTGCTGCTGTGTCTGAGGATATCAGACTCTCTCTCACTTCTTCACCCTCCCAAAGCAAACTCTGCCAGTGATTCTTCAGAAGCCTTCAGTATGGAACTAGGGAGCACTGTGGATCCCTCTTGTTCTAGGGCTTCAGCTTCCTGGACTGCACAGCTACTGATTCTTCCAGCTCTCCAGCCTGCAGATGGCTATTGTGGACTATCCAGCTTCTGGTTGTGTAAGCCAACCTAAAAAAATCCCCCTTTTATAATTATACTTCCTATTGATTCTGTTCCTCTAGAGAACCCTGAAAATACACATGAGAAGGGGTTTTTTTTTTTTTAGGGGAATTGGTTCATATGATTATGGAGGATGAAAAGCCCATGACAGGCTTCTGTAATTGGGATCCAGGAGGTCAGTGCATGGTGCAGTCCAAGTCTGAAGGCCTGAGAACCCTGGGGGGTGGGGTGCTTACTGATGTAAGTCCTGGAATCCAAAGCTAGAGAAAGTATGGAATTCTTTTGTTCAAGAGCAGAAGAGTTTGTTCCAGCCTTATCCATCAGGGAGACACCAACTTGCCTTTCCCCTGTTTTCATTCTACCCACACCCCTGGCCAATTGGATGTTGCCCACCCACACTGAAGATAGATCTCCCACCTACTCCTTTGAGATTCAACATGCATCTCCTTTGAGGACCCTCCGCAGGCACCACCAAAAACAAAGCTTTACCAGTTCTCTAGGTGTTCTTTAATCTGGTCAAGTTGACACCTAAAATTAACCCTCGAGATTCCCAAGGTCCAAGGCTCTCCAGCCCTGGACATGGAATCAGAAGGTTGAAGGCCAAGCACTGGCTCTACCCCTAAGTGGCTGTGTGACCAGAGGTGAGGCCTTTATACCTCAGGTGTGGTTCTCATTTTTTAGGCAATCAGCAATTCTGAATGTTGTTCCCTCTTTTATGTTTTTGGCCATTTTAATTTTTTCATTAATCAACAATATGTAGTTACTTAGTTTTTAAATGCTCATCGTTTTTATTTTAGAGGTATTTTATCAGAAATGATATAAGTATTTTTCACATTTTGCCATTAGCAATCATAGTTCAATTGTCACCATGGTGGTTTGTTTGTTTGTTTTTAATATACAGAGGTTTGGGACGTTTAAAGAATAATTTTATACAGTGAGTGTTCTGGGTTTCTGTTGCTGCATAACTTATCATTTCAAAACAGTGACATTTTACCAAACCCATGTATTCTGTGGATCTGGAATCCAAACGGCCCATCTCAGCTGCCTCTGCTCTGTGCATTATGCCTAGGGTCTTGAGTAACTAGTCTCAAATAACTGGAGGTGACTCAAAATGACTGTGGCCTTCTTTGTTCAGGTGTGTGGCATCTGGGCTAAGACTGAATGACTCAACAGCAGATGCCCAAGCTCTCCATGTGACTGGCTAGTCAGATTTCGTAGCGTGGTCAGATTTTTTATATGGTGACTCAAAACTCCAAGAACAGATATTACAAATTGTGGGGAGCCATTCTCACAAATGACATAGCAGGAGTTTTAAGGTCATTTATGACAGCCTTAGAAGTCTCCTAGTATCACTTCTGCTATATTCCAATAGACCAAGCAGTCACAAGCCTACCAACCCTTAAGTGCTGGGAAGGATCTTCCCACCTCTCAATGGGAGGGGTACCAGAGATGTGCCCTCATGATTAACCTCCTTTTATATTTTTCCGCTAATACTACTATTCTCAGTGGGAGGCCACCTCTAGGAGATGTTCAGGAATGGATGGAGCCTTTTGAACTCACCATTACTGGGAAGAGGAGAGAGGGTGATGCTGACATTTAATGGGCAGGGGTCAGGATGCTAATTGCCCTTCAATAATCAGGATGCTCCCACCCGATGATTGCCTTGCTAAAATGTCAGTGATAAGAAAAACGTGCTCTAAGAGTATCTATCTACCTTGGGGACAACAAGGCATTCTTCAGTCCAAAATGAAATGTCCGTTTAGACTTTCTTCTGTTATCTTCAGCTATGTAGTGTATAAGATATACACTTTCTGTGGACTATGGTACCCAGATACGTGATCAAACATTCCATTGAATGTTTCCAGGAATATGTTTCTGGATGAGAGTAATATTTAAATTGGAGGATTTAAAGTAAAGCAGATCTCCCTCCCTCATGCAGGTGAGCATCCTCGGGTCAGTTGAAGGCTTGACTAGGACAAAACTGGCCTCGTCTGCCCAAGAAAGAATTCTGAAGCAAGTGGTCTTTGGTTCCCAGAAGCAACACTGGCTCTTCTATGAATCAAAGTCATCATACTATAGTGACACATGCATACACATGTTTCAATCCTTTTTTTTTTATTTAGTAAGTCTTTTGTTTCAACTATCTCTATAGTACTGTCCAGTCTTCACCAAGATTTGAACTAATCACCTTTATCATCTAATAAAATCCCTTGTACATGCTTGAATCTATTTCTGGTTCTTTTATTCTCTTTCATTTCTTTGCGCACTCTTTTGATGAAAACACAGCATGAAATTATTGTTACTTTAAAATACATGTTAACAGCTGGTAGTGAAGACAGGGAAGACTTGCTCCATCATCACCCTTTTATATACAATATTTTTTATGTTCTTCCCAATTTGTTCTGTCAGGTGAACTTGGTAATTGTGTGATAGCATCCTAAAACCTTTCCTTTGAGGTTTCCACTGGTGATATGGTAAACTTAAGAAACAATCTCGGGGATACTGACATGTTTACAGTAAATTTTTCCTAAACATTCATCAAGTATTCCTTCCAATTAATGAGAATTTATTTTATGTTCATCATTAAATTTTTCTAGTTTGGGGGCCAGGGGATATAGCTCAGTTGGTGGAGTGCTTGCTTCACATGCACAAGGCCCTGGGTTCAATCCTCAGCAACACACACACACACACACACACACACACACAATTCTAGTTTACTTTATGTAAGTGTGATTTTTTTGTTAAATTTATTCCCAGGTATTTTTTTATTATTGAAGATTTGAAAAAGTTTTTTTTCCTTATATATCCTGAGATTTTTCAGTGCAAGAAAAGCTATTGATTGTTGTATTTTTATTTTGAAACTAACTCTGTTATAAACCCTTATCTCAAATATATCTTCAGTTTGTTTGCTTGAGTCTTCCTAGTAGGTTAAAAAAATGTCATCTAAAAATAATTGTTTTGCCTCTGCCTCTTCAATACCTCTGTTTTATTCTACATTTGTACTACACTGGCAAAAAATATTCATAATAGTATTGAAAAACAGTGTTGAGAGCAATATTTTTATAGTACAGTTAAGAAACATAACTGTAGGTAGTATGTGCTAAACTCTGCAAAGCAGTTTTCTATCTTTATTATTTATCCTTCAAAATAACCTTAAGAGGTAGGAAAAGATTTTCACATTCTCAGATCTTGCTTGAGTGTCCCTAAAGTCCCATGTATTCAAGGCTTCATTGATGCTCCTGGGAAGACGTGAGGCCAAGTGGGAAGCCTGTGGGTCATGGTGGACATGCCAAGGGACACTGTGAAACTCCAGTCCTTCCTTTTTCCACTCTTATTTCCCAGACATGAGATAAGGAGTTTTGCTCTGCAGCACACTTCTGCCAATGATGTGCTGCTGTCTTACTGAGGACCCAAAGCAACGGGGCCAATTGATCATGGACTGAAAACTCTAAAACTATGAGCCAAAATAAACATGTTTTCTTTTTTAAGTTGATTTATCTTAGGCATTTGTTACAGTGATGAAAAACTGACTAACACAGTCTCCTATCTTCAAAATGGGAATAACAATATATCTACACCAGAGGGTTATTATAAAGATTAAATGCCTCTAAAATACTAGGTTTTTTTTTTTGAGAGAGAGAGAGAGAACTTTTTAATATTTATTTTTTAGTTTTCGGCGGACACAACATCTTTATGTGGTGCTGAGGATTGAACCCAGCACCCCGAGCTTGCCAGGCGAGCATGCTACCTCTTGAGCCACATCCCCAGCCCACTAGTTAATTTTTAACACAGCCAGCTTTTATTATGATAGTTATTATTTTACTATTATGACTATTATTTTTTGATCATTGTTTAGATGGAAAAAGAAAAATTGAGAATTGGGCCCATGTGTTTTTAACATTTTTATTTATTTTGATGGGAATTTTCTAGTATTTAAATGTTAAGCACAATAGATAAGTTAATTTTTATTTCCTAGTTAATGAAAAGTATCTTGTGAGGAATTATATTTAATTATATTAATTTCATTTTAGGATATTGAGATGACCCTATAGGTTTTTATTTTCTAAATATCCTAACACAACAAATTTTATGGGTAGATGGCCTCATATTGAACTATCCTTGCATTTCTGGAATAAACTCTACTTGGAAATGGTTTTACTATCCTTTTTTTAAGAGAGAGAGAGAGAGAGAGAGAGAGAGAGAGAGAGAATTTTAATATTTATTTTTTAGTTTTTGGCAGACACAACATCTTTGTTTGCATGTGGTGCTGAGGATCGAACCCGGGTGGCACACATGCCAGGCGAGCACGCTACCGCTTGAGCCACATCCCCAGCCCCACTATCCTTTTAATATATTCAGTTTGCTAAATATTCACTCTCTTATTTTTCTTTGTAAGTTTTTTTTTATTTTAAATTTCTTTGTTTTTAGCTCGGTCTATTAGAAACAGTATAGAGTTAAATTACATGTTTTAATTAATCTAAGACACTTTTTATTTTAGTGAGGACAATCAACTCTATTACATTTAGTTTCTTAACTGATGCAGATGGTTTTATTTCTTATTTGCATACTGGCTAATTGTTTCCTTTGCCATATTTTTCACTTATTTAAAATTTTATGAGTACTTGTATGTTAATTTTCTTTCCATGTACTTATAATAATGTAAATATATTGATTATAGCCATGAAAGCTACAGATTAGTATGTGCAATAATTTCTATGATTTCTCACCCAAACTCTGCTCATTCTAAATATTATAATGGAGATGTTCCTTTCATCCATCTTCCTTAAAAAAATTTTTTAGTTGTAGATGCCCTTATTTATTTATTTATTTATTTATTTATTTTGTAGGTGGTGCTGAAGATAGGACCCAGTGCCTCACATGTACTAGGTAAGCACTCTATCACTGAGCTACAACCCCAGCATTTACCAGCTTCTTAATGACAAATATTTCGACCATGTTATGAATGTTATCTTTGAAAATTTATCCACAGCATTTATATATTTTGCAACCAGACTTACAACAATTATTTGGATTTCACTAATTTTTTAAGTATCATAGGGCTTTCTGCTGTTCTTTTTGCACCATGAAGTCTTCATGTTCAAGTCCTGTTTTGATTTATCTCACTGCTGCCTGGTATATAACTTCAAGTAAAGTTTTAGGGAGGAATATGGGGCCATATATTTTCTAAGAGCTTGCAAATCTGACAATGTCTTCCTTTCGCTTCTACTCATGAACCATAAATTTGGCTGTGCATAGTATCTTTGGATCATGGAATTTTAAGCTCAAAAGCCTATCAACCTCACTTCACTGCTTCCTGCCATTGAATTATGGCCCCTCTCACTTTATTTACATCTTTGCTATAGCATTTCCTACATTATATAGTGATCTATCTTAGGATATGACACCCTGCTACCAGACAATGAGCTCTCAGGGGCTGTGACCATATCTTATGGGGTTTTGATTCCTCAAGACCCAGCATCTCACCCAGCATATTGTAGGATCTCAGCAAAGGTCATTTTAACTAAGGAATCCATGGATAACCGAGATTCACAAATTATCATGTGCTAAATAGATATAAGGTCATTTTCATCATGAAAGGTTCTTTAGTGCATATGAACTCACATAACATTATTTAAAACCCTTTCTACTAGTGTTAATATTACTTTAATTCTGTTTATTAGATGAATTTGAAAATGAGACTCTGGCTGAAGTTAAAAATAGAGCCCATAGTAAAAAAGTGTTTCCCCCAAGGACTGTGTTGAGCCAAATCATGACTTCTCATTCAGTGGACTCATAGCAGGAGTGACCAGCAAAAGAAAATAAGTTAGATTTGAAAATAGCTCCAAAGAGCTCAAGAACTCTTAGAGAAAACTGACACGCCACTATAATAATCTCAAAAACCAAACAAACTTTAAATAATACAAGCCTAGCACAGGGCATGGAGAACATGTACCAGGAACAGTCAAACATTCTCTCTAAAAATAGCAAAGAAGAGTGGACTGACAGGTTTCAGAATCTGACAAACCTAGGCATGAATGTCACCTAACTAGTCTGGGATTGTAAGCTGTATCAGAAACTGACCTCCAGTTTCCTGGAGGGTAAAATTGCAACAGGGCAATCTATCTCCAAGGCATCTTTGAGAATTAATAGGATATGTCATTGAAAGGACTTAGCCCAGTATCTGGAAAAAAAATTAATGTATCTTTTTAGTTGCAGGTAGACACAAGACCTTTAATTTATTTTTACTTGGTGCTGAGGATCGAACACAGTGCCTCACACGTACCAGGCGAACACTCACCACTGAGCCACAACCCCAGAAATTGGAAAATTTTAAGTGCACAATTCATATAAATTCCGTTCTCTTACCACCTGTGCATAGATCTCTAAAGATAGACACAAATTAATAGATATGTGCTAGAATTGACTTCTAAAATGCCACCTTTACTATTTAGTTTATTTACCATATCTGAAGAATTCCATATACCAGAGCAGTATTTAAAAACAAGTGGGCTAGGGATGTTGCTCGGTGGTAGAACATGCTTGCCTAGCATATTCAAGGCCCTAGGTTTGATCCCCAGTACAGCAACAGCAAATAAACAAAGAAAACAAGCCTTGGAATCCAAAAGGCAAAGTACTTTCAATTCAATACAATCAATTTAAGAACAAATATTTGAGGGCTGAGGAGCTGAGGATATAGTTCCATTGGTAGAGTGCTTGCCTTGTATTCACAGGACCCTGGGTTCAATTCCTAGCACCATAAAAAAAAAGTTTGAGTGGACTCTTTTCTAGACTCATAACAACAAACTATATTAGATAAAATATTCATTGGGCTATTCATTTATTCAGCTTTTCATTGCTATGATCAGAATACCTGTTGATGATAACCAAGAGGAGGAAAAGTTTATTGTCTCACAGTTTTACAGGTTCAGTCCACAGTTGGCTGACTCCTCTGCTCTGAGCCCCAAGTGAGGCAGCACGTCAGGATGGAGGGGTCTGTTGGAGGAGAAGTGCTTTCCTTTGTGGCTGCTGAGAAGCAGAGAGAGGACAGACAGCCAATCAGACAAGATATAATCCCCCAGGGTCACTGACTGGGTTTCTTTTAATACTTTCCTGGATGCATCAGGACAGGGGTCCTGCATCGGGAAGCCAAAATGTGTTTCTCCTCAACACCTACCAAAATGCAATTTCATATTTTCTCACTCTACCAGTTCAGAATCAAGCTTTTAGAAACTTGACTCTTTAGGTGTTCTTTCAAAACTCTCCTTTGACCTCAACTCAACAGTAGTCTTTGTATTTTTTGTAATTTTGTGTTATCCCCTTTTTAAGACTTCAGATTTTTAATGTACTAGCCATGGATGGGCTGAATCCAGGACAGGTAAAATGTTTTTTTTTTTTTTTAATTTAAGGAGATATTTATATAAATTAATACTATAAAAATATAATTCTGTGATATGAACATAATCTTGATTTATAAAGCAAAAGCAATCCAAGTCAATTTCAAATTATATTAATATAATTTATATTGCAGTAATAAATAAAATTAAAACATGGATTAGCATATATAATCCAGGAAAATATATAAACAAACATAATCCAGAATCATATAAAAAGAATAACACCAAATTTGCCACAAACAGAAAAATGTTAATAATTATTGGAACTAGTTATAAGTCTTCATTACCCCCTTTCCTTGACATTTGTTTATTTTTGAAATTTTCCATAGTAAAATCACTTTTTAGAATGACTTTCACATCATGTTAAGGTAGTCTTCATTTCAT
This sequence comes from Urocitellus parryii, assembly GCF_045843805.1. Taxonomy (NCBI): domain Eukaryota; kingdom Metazoa; phylum Chordata; class Mammalia; order Rodentia; family Sciuridae; genus Urocitellus; species Urocitellus parryii. The sequence continues at coordinate 130,038,218 of NC_135536.1, forward strand.
TATATTTAAAAATGGCTCAAAATTAATAAATCTCTTTCTAGAATTCATCATGTCAAAAGGGGAAAAGAAAGGACAATTGATAATATTAACCCTCCATTCTTGTTAATGGAATCAACTAAGAAAATGTGATATTTTATAAAATGATAAAAATATTTTAATCTAATCAACAACATCATATTTACAACTACAGGAAGCACTTATGGTCAGTTTTCACTTAAGGGTTGCATATGCATAAGTGTATTTATTTTTCCAAATCCATAAGAAACATATTGTTATCGTTCCCACTTTGATAAGTAATGGAACTCAGAACAGAAAAGTTAAGTCAATCTTGTATATTCATAGAGCTCAAAAGTAGAGGACCTGGAGTTAGGATGCAGGTACTTTAACTCCAGTGTCCATCTTTCATCCACTGTGCCTTGAAGCTTTCCACCTCTGGGTTCACGTATGGTAAAACTCCAGAGGATTTATCATTAGCATCAGGACCATATCTAGCGTTATTATTGCAGCTATTTGATACCATTCAGAAAGCTCCAGTAAATAAATAACATGGGGGAAAAGGAATGACAAAACAGAATGGATTTATAAATATGTGAAAGAAACTGACTGAATTACCACTGCTCAAAAATAAAAAGAAATCTCCCCTTGGAATTTCAGGATAACCAATTGGAAAATTAGCAAATATAAAATAAACAGTACATGAAAGGGTTTTTCTATATCCTGGAGATTTTTCAATTAGAAAGCATAATGATAAATAGATTTCCTTTGGAATGACAAGAAAAATCTAAAATGACTAGAAATATACCCCACAGAACATATGCTGTGCATAAATGAAGTAAAGCACAGATTTTTATTAAATAACTTAAAATAAAACTAAAATCAAACTTGAGAGATGTACCATGTTCCTAGAGGGGAAGTCTCTATATCACAAAGATTTTCAGTTTCCCAAAATTAATTTATAAAGATGGCACCATTTCAATTATAATCCCAATACAATGGACTGATTATACCCTACTCCCCCAACCATATGTTGAAGCCCAAACCCACAGTGTGACTACATTTGGGAATATTGCTTTTAGGAGGTAATTAAGGTTAAATGACTTCATGGGGGTGGAGCCCTAATTCAATAGGACTGCTGTTTTATTAAAAAAAAAAGAGGAAAATATTCTCTTCCTCTCTTCTCTCTCCCATTTTCTCTCAATCCCCCACCACCATCACATGGCCCATAGGAGAAACTCTCAACAGAATTGACCACAATGGCACCTTGACTTTGGACACCCAGTGTCAATTACTGGGAGAAAGTCAATTTCTGTCATTAAGCCACCCCAACCTGTGTTAACTTGTTATGGCAGCCCTAGCTGACTAATATACCCACCAAGTTTTTATGTGTATAAATATTTAATAAAACTATTCTTAAGTTCATCTAAAAGAATGAACTCTTAAGAATCTCATTTAGAAAAATCAACATTTTGGCAGACTTCAAGGCATTGATTCATACAAGAATCATCAATGGATGTGAAACTAGTGGGTGAAAGTTTGGTAGTAAGATATTTACAGAATTCAAAAGGTTTCCTTCCATGTGATACTTATTAATTATAAAAGTAGAATAATAACATAGTAATAGAAAAACCTGGCAGACACCACCTTCATGAACTTATACAAGTTAACATCCTTAGTAGTAGGACAGCAAGATTTGATGTGTGTCCTAATAGGAAGCACTGAGAACACAGTGTCACTTCTGCAATCCTCTTCCCCAAACTGCAGACTCTGAATCTAATCATGAGGAAAAAGCTGACAAATTCAAATGGGAAGGCTTCAGCAAGATAACCAATCTGCATCTTTCAAAAAGTCAAGGTCATGAAAGACAAGGCTGAGGAATTGTTCTAAAATATAAAGGAGAACAAACAGTTGTGACACCAGAATACAATACATGATCTGGGATTTTCTTATCTCACAAAAGGCATTATTGGGACAATCAGCAAAAGTCGAACATGGTCGACAGAAGTAGCTAATATTATTATATCAGTGTTGCATTCCTGATTTTAGCCACTGTTACATAAAATATTGCCCTTGTTTAAATAGATAAATATATATTTATATCATAAGTATATGTTGTTCCTGTTAAACATATAAATATGCACAAATACATAAATATATAACATACATTTTAGATATTATATATTATACATGCATTATATGAGTATAATGTGTACATTTATGTAAAATGTATATGTATATAAAATGTGTGTGTGAGAGAGAAAGTGATAAAGTAAATGTTGTAAAATGTTAAAACTTAGGGAATCTTTTGAAGGATGCATGAAATTTCTGTGTGTTCACTATTCTTACAACTTTCTGTAAATCTGAAATGATATCAAAATTTAAAAAATTAAAATGAAGTTTGCATGTCAAGGAAAACTTTACCTCCAAGTTTTTGTTTGTTTTTGAATTTTTTAAATATTTATTTTTTAGTTTTCAGTGGACACAACATCTTTATTTTACTTTTTTTTAATGTGGTGTTGAGGATCGAACCCAGCACCCCACGCATCCCATCCGAGGCGAGTGCGCTACCGTTTGAGCCACATTCCCCAGCCCCTACCTCCAAGTTTTGATAGGGATACATCACTGTTGTCCTGATCCCCACTTTAAAGTGATAAAACACTTTAACTCTAGAATCAAATACTTTTGTAAGTGCTTATGGGCATGTATACCTATGAATTCAGAAATACACAAACATGCATAATATCTAAATTATGAAAAAACATAAAACAAGCAGAAGAAATTCCAAAGTAGAATGAGAGCAGATATTATCAAAGATAGTATAGAAGCAACAAGACTGTTTGGGTTAGCTTTCATTGCTATGACAAAACCCTGAGGTTATATAACTTACAAGGAAGAAAGATTATTTTGTCTCATAGTTTCCTAAGTCTCAGTTTATGTTCACTTGGCTTCATGGAGGCACAGTACATCAGGGAAGGAACACATGGCAGAGGAGGCCTGTTCACCTTGTGGTGGCCAGGAGGCAAAGAGAAACAGAAGGAGGCTGAGATTCCAATATCCTCTTCAAGAGTGGGCTTCAGTGTCCTAACTTTCTCTCACTAGGCTCCACCTTCTAAAGGTCCCACACCTCCCAATAGTGCTGTAGGCTGGCAACCAAGCTTTCAGCATGTGGCCTTTGGGGGAACATTTAAGATCCAAACCATAACAACTTTATGGTCAGATCTTATTTGTATAGAAATTCACCTAAGGCTTTGTTAAATATCTTCTGAAGATTGAATTACCAGAGAGAAACAAAAACTTTCCCATAATTTTGAGAATACTAAAAATGAGCATATACCCTATCATTTTATTTAAAAATCTGGTCTTTCCGGAGCTCATTAGAGAAGTTAACAAAAACTCCACGCCTTGCTTGAATGTGGCCTTGCAGAGGTATAGAGTCAGGACCCGAGCAGGCTGATGCTTTCTAAGCCATCTCATAAGCAGGAAAAAAATAACCAGGTCCTCAGGGGCCCCAGGGGTTAAAGACTACTTCTGCCAACTGGGGTGAAACCAGCCACACTCAGTGTTTCCAAGAAACGAGTAAAATCTATTCTTTGGGTTTGGGCTGAACACAGTATTGGAACCTGTCATATGTCATACCTGCAGCCAAGCCCTAATACAGATCCTGTGAGTCTATAGCTGCAAATCCAACAGCTTCTGGTGCCTGATAGGAAAAGCTGGTTGAACTTCATTAGAAATCACACACACTGCCTCGTTTGGGATAGAAGACCCTGTTCTTCAGAGTAGGAGGGAAATATTGTAACTGAGTCTCCCCAAAGAGTAAAGTCTAAGGCAAAAGATGGACCCCAGGTAGTCTATTTTAAAAATGAACCGGAGACAAGAGTAAGGACCTGGGGAGCAAAGGCTAGTGTGCTTACTGAGCTGTAGGCTCCCGTGGGCCACAGGAGTAGTCCCTTTGGCCCTCCAAGTTCCTGCATACAATTCCCCTCAGAATCTGCTTGAGATGTGGAAGAATGAAGTTTTGTTCATGAATGTGCATGTACACGAGCCAAGGGTTATTTGAGATATTGACTCTATCATCCTTCTAGGCATGTATGCATCAGACTCCAGCAGCCATCTACAATTCCTGGAGTGAGAGCCCAGGACAACTGAAGAGAGGTGCTGTCAATTGTGCCTGGATGTGGCTGTTAGCTGCAGCAACACCTGGAGTAAGAAGGAATTGAAAGGCTGAGGAGGGATATAAAAGACCCCCCCTTCCATTATAATAGAAACTCCACTCCAGAGAAAATACTTAACAATGAGGAGAAGCAGCAGGGACACAGGAGTAACACCTGTATTTTTAATTATATTCACTTAACTTACCAAATATGTAAAGAATATTTATGTTCAAAACACTCTTCAATGTCCTTCGAGAGAAAAGCAGAATGTGCAGAGACAAAGACCTCTCTCTCTGCCATCTCAGTATGCACCAAGAAGAGTCACGCTTTCTCTTTCAAGTCCCACTCACTCCAGAGGCATTCTTCCACACCCTCCCAAAAAACTCTAAAGTCAGCTTTATCTTCCCACAGAAACCATGCTTTGAGTCTTTGTTTTATTCTGCACCTTTATGACATCAAATGCACATCATCCATAAGAAAATCTATCAGTGAAGTAAGATCACAAGAAGACTAAGGCTTTATAGCAGTTTTAAGTTTAAAAAGTAAACTCTTAAGCCCTACAAATAGGCATCGTTGAATCATATGGCATATATATTGTCTGAACACCACTGTGTCCTATGGTATACAGACTGTGGGAACATGTGTACTGTCCAGTACTGTGATAGGACACTGAGGGCACTAGAGACATCCAAATATAATTCCAACCGCAGCCCTAGGACTCACTGGAGGTGGACAGGTCATTGACCCTCCATGAAACCAGAATCATACTCCTATCTTTGTAGAATTTTTCCCCAGACCTGACTTTCTTCATCCCTTGAATTCTTTCAACATTTACCAGGATTTAACTCTGATGTTCATCATTTCATGGCTTTCAAATTTGCTCTGTTATTTAAGTCTCATGCTGAAATAACCTGACTCCAAAAATGAAATAAAACCACCATAATTTTAAAAATACCATTAGCCTCAATAAAGTAAGAGGGTCAGAGGGATAATGAAAAATAAACCTGTGGTGTGGTGTGTGAGTGTGTGTGTGTGTGTGTGTGTGTGTGTGAATGTGCATGTGTTGGGGGAGTTGGGGGGGTTGCCTGAAAAGCAGGCCTGATCATTGAGATTTGATCCCTGAAATAAAAAACCCTCGAGGTCTCAGAGTTAGAAAGAACCTTGAATTGATTCTTAATTATTTTGGCAGTGTCCCCACCAAGGAGTATTCAGAATAGACCAAAAGACACGCAGTGGTGGAATTCTTACCACTACAGGCAGCCACTATAGTAAAATAAATATAATTAAGTCAAGCATTTACCATATGCCAGGCCCTGGGCTGCACATTATCTCATTTAAACCTCACAATCATTTCAAGAGGTAAACAGTATGATTTCCACTTTATAGAAACAAAAAGCAAAGCCAAAGGGGTTAAGAAACTTGTCCAAGTGGATGATTCAGAGCTCTCCTGATTTTCACTGCATTAAAAGTTTCTCTGTAGAGGCAAGACCCCTTCTGTGCCTCTTGGTCACAGTTTAGCTCCTTGAGGCCCCACAAATGGTACCATTTCCCAAATATCTGCAGACCCCACACAAAACAAGGAAGTTCCTGTCCACTCGGAACATGGATGGATTATAGAGGATTTTCAAGTTTGGGAAGAAATTGAAGAGAGAGAGAGAGAGAGAGAGAGAGAGAGAGAGAGAGAGAGAGAGAGAGAACTTAAAATTGCATCAAGGGAGAAAAGGCCAGTAGAAAGGAAGGGTGTGGGCATCAATCTAGGGAATGAAAGAAAACCCAGAGGCTACCCTACCCTCTGAGAAGGGCCAGGTTGAGGCCAAGCTAAAGACATCCAGGAACTTTGCAAACAGCCAGCCATCCAAGTGCATGTGGAAAGTTCTTAAGTCATTGGAGAGGAAAAAGACCCCAAATCCCAGAGATTCAAGACATAGAACAATAATAAACTGGAAAGTCTTCTATATGTAGGAAGTATAGGTGTTATACTTGATAGGTAGTTATATTGGATAGGTAAAGTACTGGGCAAGTAATTTAACCTCTCTGAACCTGTGTCTTCATCTATAAAGTGGGAATAATTATTTCAGCATACTTTGTAAAACTAGTTAATATATGTAAAATGTTCAGCCCATGGTAGGTACCTAATAATATTAGCACTTTTCCTTCATTTTTCCTAGGGAAAATGTGTGCATACTCTCCAATACAATAAGCCCATTGCGCAGGGACACTGCTTTTCATCATTATCTTACAATCAATGCAGCATCGAGTGTAATGCTGTTGGGTGCTTAGAAAATATTGGTGGAAATATATTGGGCTTTCTGTTTTGGTTTTGGAGAATGTCTGTAGCTCTTTCAAATTAACTTCAGGTCAATAAGTCCCTTTTTCAAGGGAACATAAAAACATAAAAATATGAACAGTAAAGAAGACAAAGATAAAAGTAGGAAAACTGCCAGGTAACATACTCTATTCACTACATTATCCATTAATATTACCACTCTACAGCAGACTGACACCACTCCAGGAGACTTCTACACACCAGCAGCACCTAACTTTTTGGAAACTTGTTATAAATGCAAATTTTAGGGCCACACTCCAGATCCCCTGAATCCTAATCTCTCATGATTGCAACCAGGAATCTTTATTCTTATAGCTTTCCAAGGGATTCTCATGCACACTAAAGATTGAGACCAGGGCTGGGGATGTGGCTCAAGCAGTAGCGGGCTCGCCTGGCGTGCGTGCAGCCTGGGTTCGATCCTCAGCACCACATACAAATAAACATGTTGTGTCCGCTGAAAACTAGGAAATAAATATTAAATTTTTTTTTCTCTCTCTCTTTCTTAAAAAAAAAAAAAGATTGAGACCATTGCAGTGGAAGGTACAAAGAAATGTTAAAAGAACTCCAAAAAATCAACCGAACAGAAGGAAGGTCCAACTGAGACAGCGGTGACCGAGAAAAGGACTGGCTTAGATCTTCATCACAATTTTCCGTCTCTATATTTATTATCTCTGAAGTGGAGATTGACATCCCCTCTCTTGCACCTCCACTCCAGTAAAAAATAAAAACAAAAAACAGAAGAGTGGGTAATTGTCATGCCTTGCAAATTGCCTTTTATGGTAGGTGTTTTTTGGTGTTTTTGTTTTAGTTGGTTTTGTTTTCCTTGTGCATTTTTAATTATTTTGAAATGAAGTTAATCTAGCCTTTTCTGTAAGCAGAATGTTAAATGTAACCAATATGGATGTTCTGATCTAATCCTGGTCAAGAGACCCTGCATAATCACTGTTGTACCAAACTGACCAGCAAATCATTAACTAATTGCTAATGTCAGAAGCAAGTAGAAGATGCCCACAGAAAAATCATAAAACATGTTTGTACCAAATAAGAAACCAAGTCAATACTAAGTCTCTAAAATACTCTTTAACTCTGCCAAAAGAAAATAGGTATAGTTAATTGCATTACCAATTCAAGTAATTATCATTATTTTCAGTTATATATCACTATTCTATAGCATTAAAATGTCACTAAAAATGAAATCAACCAAATTATGCTATTGTGCATATATGAATATATTACAATAAATCCCACTCTTATGTGTAAGTACGATGCACCAAATAAAAAATCAATAAATAGAAGGAAGACCAGTAGAGTAGGAAGAGGAAGAGGATCAGGAGAGAGAGAGGAGAGGGCAAAGGGAAGTAGGGGGGGATGAAATGGAACAAATTGTTATATGCACATATGAATATGTCACAATGAACCCAACTATTGTGCATAATGATAATGCACTAGTCGAAACATAATAAAATAAGTAAATTTAAAAATCAGCACTCTGGAGTTGAATGTCTGACCACAAGAGTGGACTCAAAAGCAAAATAAAACAAGGTTCAGTGAGTGTGGAAGAAGCAGGGGAGGCTTCTTGAACTTGCATTCAGGGTAGATAATGGAAACCCCAAGGTCAGCCGCCACGGTATGATTCTTTTATTGAAACTTTCAGTACATGGGGATGGGGCTAAGCAACTTTTTAGAAAACTTTGATGAAGCCTCTACCACTCTGATAGTGTAGAACTGTTATGAAATTTTACTTATTGATTAGTTTGAAGAAAGCTAATGACTCAGTCTTTCAAGAACAAAGGATGAAGGAAAAGGTTGGACCCAAACTTCTGCAGTCTCAGGGCTTAAAGTGACCTCATTTCACCTCGATGAACTTTTCACCTAAGGACCTACAGGGTACAGATGATGGAGCTATGAATCTCCCCAGCCGGGCATAGGCTCTCCCGTTACTACCTCCTTGATGACATATTTCCCATTTGAGATTTTTAATTTCAGGTCTAGAGCACACTGCTGCCGATTTTCCCAGATGCCCCAAAGGCAATTTTCCAGATAAATGAATCTAATCTGTTTTAAGTACCAGAGTTTGAAGCCCACTGGGGGATGAAAACATTTCCAAAATATACTGTTCTCCCCCACCACCTTACCAAACAGAGAATCCTGAACAGATTTTAATAGGCAGAACAATGTTTCACCCCGGGGATGTCACCATCCTATGTGCTGTTTTAGATGATGCAAGGGAATCTGAAATGTGATTAAGGATCTTGAGATGGGAAGATTATCCTGAGTTATCGGAGTGGGCCTGATGTTATCATGAGGGTTCTTACAAGAGGGATGTACAAAGGGCAGAGAAGGCAATGGGATGACCTGACACCAGAGCAGAGGTGGGTGATGTGGGCCAGGGCAGCTCTAGAGGAAGTTTTCTCTAAACTGAGATTTAGATCATGAACAGACATTTGTTAAGCCAGGAGGAGATTGTAGGTTATATATCATTAAAGGCCAAGGAAAAGTATGTTGGAAGGTCGAAATTTTGGAAAATGTAGAACTAATTCAAGGAACTGGAAATTAATGACCAATATGGCTACACCAAAAAGATCAGGGGTTCTGCCCAAACAGCAGTGACCAGATTATGTAGGACCCTGTGATCTTGGGAGAAATGATAAACTGTTTCCTATAAAATAGAAAGCAGAGGAGGATTTCAAATAAGAGTATGGTTAACAGATTTGCATTTTAAAGTGGTCATTGTTACACAGGGGTCAAGAGTAGACTGAAGATCGGGCAGGTGCAGAGAGGTGGAGTCATGCAGAAGAGTGAGCAGGGTGAAGTATTCACGTGATGGCAGCAGGGAGGGAAACCAGGGGACAGATTTGAGCACTCTACGGACAGCATAATCACCAGACCTGTAAAACTGATTAGAGGTAGAGAGTGGGGAAGAAAGGGGAATCAAGGATGTCTGTAACAGGATTCTGTTTTGAACAACTAAAGAGAGATTAATGCCATGGTCAAATATCAGAAACACTGGAAGAGAAGAAGCTTGGGTCATTTGGAATGGGAAAGATGTCAAGTTCTGGATATATCACATTTAAAAATCTAAATGTCCATCATAATAGTGGTTGATAATTACATTATGGTGCATCTTGACGATGGAATATCCTGCAGGATATAAAGTAGAAGTTATATGAAAAGCTCTAGAATATTCCCTAAATATAGAGTTAGCTGAAAAAAGCAAAGTACAGAGGTATAGACTGTGCAACCATTGTCTGTGTTTTTTAATGAGCAAACGTATGCACTTGTTCATTTACACAGGACAAAAGCAGAAGAATGTAAAAGAAACTACTAACAGTGACTACTTTCAAGGGAGCTATTTCGGGGCTCACTATTCACTGTGTCATTTTGTGCCACTTAAATGTATTAACATATTAGGTATGGATAACCTATTTCAACTGAATTTCAAATCAATATGTACATAAACTTAAAATGCATATTTTCCTTAAAGAACAGAGAGCATGAGAGAATGTACAGAAAAATCAAACAAAAGAAAGGAGTGCCCATGTCAGGTAAGATAGAATTCCCGACCAAAGGCTATTTTTGCTGATAAAAGATACCAAGCAGAATGAATGTACAATTATCATAAACCTTTATGTACTAAATATTATAAAAGAATGTAGAATTTAAAACTATAAATATAAAGATAAATTGACAAAGCTGAAATCGAAAAGGAGACAAATACATTTCTTTGTAACAGACATGAAATAAATCAAGAGAAAATAAAGAAATTAGATTACAGATTTGATGTTTTTACTTACAGAAAATAATAAACTTTATAAAATACAGTCTATTCATCCCTTTCAAATAAACACAGAACATTTATTCTAAAAATTATCTTCTATGGCAAAATGAAAACTGCAATAAATTCCCTGAAGTAAAAACTATACAAGATTCATTCACTTCCCATAATGAAACAAAATTAGCAATTAATATTTGGAAAACAACCATTTGGAATTTTTTTTAAATCTCTGAGAGGAAAAAAATCTAAATTGTAAGTACAAGGTTTTTTGAAAAATAATAAAGCAATACAGAGTAAACATTGCATGTCAAAACCAGTGGGTGTGACTAAAATTGTCCTCAGATAACTGTAGCCTTCAATAAACCTTATCCAAAAGTGGATAAACCTAGATCAAACTCAACAAGCCAAAGTGGAAACAGAAAATTAATCCAAGGCAATATTAACCAAATTGTTCCCATGTTCATATAACACACACAAACACACACACACACACACACACACACACACAGCCAGTAAACGATTTAATAGTATGCCCTCTTTGTTCATCATGAATATATATATATTAACACGTTAAAGCTCTAAAAAGTTTTACGTTTAACATACTGTTTCTTTAGTACTGTGATGTCATCTTACCCAGGAGATGAAAAAAGTAAATCAAGATCATTTTTGTGGAGATATATTTGTTAATATGTATTTAGAAATGTAGAATTTGCTGGGTGCAGTGGCGCATGGCCTGTAATCCCAGCCCTCAGGAGGCTGAGTCAGGAGGATCATGAATTCAAAGATAGCCCAGCAATTTAGTGAAGCCCTGAGAAACTTAGTGAAACCCTGTCTAAATTTTTTAAAATATATTAAAAAGGGCTGGGAATGTGGTTTGGTAGTTAAGTGCTCCTGGGTTCAATCCTGATTTAAAAAAAAAAAAAGAATTTAGTTGATGACTTGACTTGATTTCTCAGTAAAGATTCTACATAAATCATCTTGGATACGTACAAATATCTGACTAAAAGAGTTTTTCACAAGAATTATTTTAATGGTGAAAATTTGAATACTCTAAATATGCAACAATTATAGAACCAAGTTCATTTCTGTATTAGTCATTTAATACCACCATAGGTAGCCACTGAAATTCTTGTTGAGGATACATTTTTGCTTAGGTGGGAACATCAACTTACAAACAATGCATAAAGTCCCATTTTTATTATATGCCTTGGCTACTTTAAAAAATGAATCTCTTGGGCTGGAGTTGTGGCTCAGTGGTAGAGTGCTTGCCTAGCAAATGTGAGGCCCTGGGTTCGATCTTCAGCACCGTATAAAAAAATGAATAGACAAATAGGGGTATTGTGTCCATCTACAACTAAAAAAATACTTTAAAAAAATAAATCTTTCAGAAACAGATTTTCAAGTAAAGTCATTTTGGATATGAGAAGAACTACTTCCTCTTCTAACTATGTTTAGTTGTCTGATTTGGGAAAAATTACTTTTCTCTTTGAATCTATCTCTTCATCTGAGAGGTTTGACTTAAATTATCCCTTCCAAGTCTCAAACATGATTTTTTTTTTATTCTATGGATTCAGGATGTTAAACCAGCATAGATACAGACTATAAATTCAAATCTCAATACTTGTATTTTATGAATGACTTCTTCATGAAAATCACTTTGATAGAGACCCCATCAAAGGTAAATACACATTCAAAGGTCCAATGCAAGCCCCCCAAACTCCTGGAGGAACTAATAATCAATCCTAATACTAAAGATAATACTAATAATCAACTTGGAGTAACCCAATTTTCATCTAAGAGCAGAGAATGTGATCCATTAAGCCATTTAGATTTCAAGAAATTTTAAGAAAATCTTTATTTTGCAGATAGAGGAGTCAAGACAAAGCATGAGTTCTGGTGATTTCACATCACCATTTTTTAATTACTCTGTTCCACTCCTTAACTTTCAGGTTATTTTAATTCAGCCAACATCTAATTATTGCAGCTTTCCAAAGTACATGGTATGTTAATTTGGTGATTTGTGTAGCTATCTTTTCCTTTCAAAAATAATTTCTTATCTTTCTGGGAGAATGTTTGTAGACTTTTAATTAAAGCTTCTCAAATGTAAAACATATTTTCATCCTTTGTTTGCTCTCATTCTTTTCCTTTTATATTTTTTTTTCTTTTCCTTAATTCTCAGCTCAAGATTCAGTTTTCAGTTTCCAGTGTTTCAACTTAACCATTCTATAGTGAGTAGATCATTTTTCCCTTGAATTTTAAGTGTGGAGTAAATTACCCTGAGTTTCAGGCTGTGGAGAGAAGTTATTTTCTGCAAGCCAGATACCTCCTTGGGAGCCTGTGTGTGTCAGGAGATCTGGCTGGAGTCCCTGTCTTGCTCTGTGTGAAGTCACTTCCTCTCCCAGGGCTCAATTTTCTCATCTGTTATTTAATACAAAAAGGAGGTAAAGATGTAGGAAGCTTGTTCCAGGGAAATGCCTTTGAAAACCAAACCGGTAACACAGCGAATGAAGTGGCCAGGTGAGGACTGGGGCAAAAATGGAAGGTTTCATGCTCCATAGTAAGGGAGCAGCCATTGTTAGCTGCAGCCAAAAATCCACTGTCCCATCTGATTTTTTTCAGGGATACCAGAAATGTGGGGTTTTATGTGACATTGCCCCAATGTTAAATGTTGGCTAAAATTGCATATTTTATTATGAGATGAGCCAGATAAAAATATCTACAGGCTCAATTCAGTCTATAGAACAACAGTTTTCTGCTTGTTATCTGGAAGAATGTAAGGCCAATTCCAGTTTGTATGTCCTGTTAATATGAGTTTGTCTGCAGTTCATTCATTCACACACTAGTACACCTTTCGTCTTACCAATAACAAACATGCATAAAGCACTTACTGTAGACAGAACATATGTTTGTCCCTGCAGGTAGGTGTGACACGAACACAGACACCCATCCAAGCCCTGGTGGTCACAGATACTGAGAATCTATTAAAGGTCAACTCAAATATCTCCTCCGGTTTGAAGACTTCCCTGAAGCATTCTCCAAGCAGAAGAAATTCCTCTCTCTCTCTCTCTCTCTCTCTCTCTCTCTCTCTCTCTCTCTCTCACACACACACACACACACACACACACACACACATACACACACACACCTTTTTATAGCAGATGGCTTGTTCAATTATAATAAGTGCTGATCTCTCTATAATAAGAAATCAGTGCTTATTATAATTATTTATTTCAGTGTCCATCATTCCCCACAAGCTATGAGCTTACTGAGGGCAAGAACAGGCCTTTTTCTTTTTGTATTCCCAACATTTAGCTTGGGGGCTGCTTGGCCCAGCAGGAACATAGAACATACAAGTCTGGGCTTAGTGCCAATTTTTAAATGTTGCTTTTATTATCATTCAGGAATAGTGAGGTCCACAAACCAGGGGATGATTGCCATTGAAAGGATAGTTTATTAGTTCTCACAGATCCCAAGAAGAGATGCAGGCCCTGCTACCTGTGGCAGGAGGAAGGTGGTACACACAGAGCTCCAGGGTAGGTCAGGAAGCAGAGCAGTGAGGAGAAAATACAGACCAGAACTTGTGTGTGTGTGTGTGTGTATGTGTGTGTGTGTGTGTGTGGTTAGCATGCGAAGAAACAGGAAAGTCAGGGTGAACAATGTAGGATCAGCTGGTGTAAAGGATTTCTTGTGGATCCAGTATAGGGATCATCTCTAATTGTCCAGTAACTGGTCCTGGGGCTGGGGGTGGGTAGGGCAGAAGAATAATGTGAATGCAAGAGCCAATTAAAGTAAGTAGTTAGATACGGGTTCTGGATTTGTTGGTTACATATGAAAGGAGCACTGGCAAGTTTTATTTGCCATTATTAGAAATAACAAGTCCCTAAGACATCAAAACTTCAGAATCAAAAGACATGGATCTGTACTCCCCAACCTGAGTTCAACAAGGCCAATGTCTTTACAATGTATAGATACAATTAAGATGCAATGGGGAGCTATTTTTTTCCCTTAAAATATGGGAAAATTGACTGGGCATAATGGTACACCTTCCTGTGATCCCAGCAACTCAGGAAGCTGAGGCAGGAGGATCACAAGTTCGAGGCCAGCCTCAGGAATTTAGTGAGGCTATAAACAGTTTAGCGAGATCTTGTCTCAGAGTAAAAAATATATATATATAAAAGGACTAGGATGTAACTCAGTGGTAAATCACCCCTAATTTTAATCCCAAGCACCAAATGTGTGTGTGTGTGTGTGTGTGTGTGTGTGTGTGTGTTTCTGTAGAATTCAAAGTTCCATACATATTTAATGGAAATTGTTATGGAACTTTGAATTCTTGAGGCTTCTGGGAAGTATGTCACTCAAAAACGTTTCTGTGAAAGCTCAGGAGGTTCATGGTCTCAGGACCACCTCGGCCTCTGGGTTTCAGCCTCATTCACACACACTTCTGTGGTTGTCACCACCTTGACCCAGACAGGACACTTTATTTAATTTCCATGCACCCTATCAGGAGACAACAGCTGCCTTCCACAAGGCACAAGACAACCTGACAAAGGCTTTGCTCAGCAGACAGAGGAAGCACTCCTATGATAACAGCAGAAACAATCGCAGGTCACATGGTGAGTTTTCTTGCTCTCACCTCCACCTGTGAAACTCTCCTTACACAGCCAGTCACACCCACGTGGACACAAAATCCATGATTTTACTGCACATCCAGTTATCCTGGCTCCTTCCAGGGGATTTCCCTCGCTTCTCTTTCTTCCCTCAACCCACACCAGCCCTCCCCTCTTCCCAGAACCAGGATCTAGAATATTCTAGTTGCCTCTTGCCTTTGCTCCCCTGTGACTTGCCAGCTCCCCCATGCTCAAGTCTCTGCCCACCCCAGATATCTCCATACAATGAGGGCTTTCTCCTTCAGGAGACTTGTGCTGTCTGCATACCCAGCAGCAGAACCTACAGCAAATATGACCAACTGCCAGGCCAGACCCCATAAAGGGTACCACCAATGCAGTCCTCATCCTTTAAAACGTAGGACTTCAAAGGGTCATGAGTCATGACCCCACCCAGAAACTTGGCGCAGGACACCAAAGTATAGAATTCAGGATCTCTCTCTTCAGTTCTCCGGAGCTATTTGACAGCGCAACAAGGAGTCAATGAAATCCCCTATGCTCTGTGTTTCTCCAGTTTTCTTAAGACTGGATCGAGAGGAAGGGACTAGGTTTCCTGAGCCTGATTCAAAGGAAGGAATACTTGAGGGAAGTTCGATTAAATTTGGCTTTCCCCTTTGCATTTTTGTGGCAATGAAAATAACATCTTAAAAAAATCTCTTTATTAGGCAGAATCAGAAAAGCATCCTCTCAGCGCCGGGCCCCAGGATGACCCTGGTGGAGGCTCCAGCAGGGGGGAGGCAGGGGCGAGGTGTTTTTTCTGTGAAGAATGCTCTACTCTCACTTAACACTGTGTAAAGGCCCTTTGCTTTGGGGTCTCACATTTAAACAGAAACTTCTGCATTAGCTAGCCCAATTTGTTTTTGTTTTAATCCACTTTCTAAGTTAATGTAGTGTTTTCAATATGATTCCACAGTGTCTTGGCATAGGAAAGACCATGATGTCATATTTGAACTATTCATTATGACTCTAATATGTGAGGGGAAATGGCCAATTCTTTTCTGGCTCTGTGTGTGATGGCAGTATGAACATTCTCTATCCAGTTAAGAGTAAATCAAGATGAAAAAGACCTATAATTTCCCCCCCCCAAAGAGGGCTGAAGCAGACAGCCCACATAAATTAGGAGTTGCTTACTTGGAGGATACATCAACTTGGTAATTATTTTTAGGAGTAGATAACTGTGATCAGATTAAAGTGCTCTATTGATGGAAAAGAGGGGAAAGAAGACAGGGAATGAGACAATGAAATAAGAAAATTGAATCAGTCTCAGGAATTTTGATTCCCGTATTTGTTCTCAGAAGTGAGGGAAGAGGGAGAAGAGGGGCCAGAGGAATGACGATGCAGGGATCTCTTCCATATGGGCTCTTTCCCAAACGAATCTCCAGGGACATATTCCATTAGGTAGGGACAAAACTGAGGCCTGCAGATAGGCAGCAACTTGGCCCAACTCTCCGAGTTATGCTAGAATGAGGATAAGGAAACAAGCCTGCTAATCCCCAGCCAAGTGGTCCACTGTTGACCCTGAAGTGGTGTCTTTAGAGTTGCATGTTTCAGGAGTGTTTATGAGTGGACATGGACGTCATGAGTGGTTTTTACTCTACCTGAACGAAAAGATCTTACTTTTGGAATCCAGCTAGGATTTGAGCATCTCACCCCCACCACCTAAGACAACCGTCAGGAGGGGATTGCCCTTCAAGAGCAGAGAGAAGGTGAAAAGAATTCCAGGATTCAGGGTCAGAAGGTAAAACTTCCATCTCAGACACTCCTGCCCTTTGTTCAGTGAACTTCAGTCTCCAAATAAATGGGCCAATCACCTACCCAGCCCCATCTCAGAGTGAGGACCAAGAGAGAGGAGGGCAGAAGTATTCCACCAGTTATGAAAGTGTAAAAGAAATGTTTGGTGTTGACAGGGTAGCTGTTGTGATTGCCAGCCTGATGGACAGGGTCTTCCAAAAGGAGCCCAGGAGCCATAGCCCAGGTTTGGGAGTCATTTCAGACGCAGCTGGTTCTGCATGTCATAAGCAGGTGGTCCCGATCCCAAATGCTTTCCCAGAAAGGGAGACAGCAGACTCAGGGGTGTAGGTGGATAGATAAGTGTGCTGGGATACTATACTCAGATCGGACGCTAGGACCCTTCCTGAGGTGGGTGCCATCTGCAACATTCCTAGCTGTAGGACATGTCAAACCCCCCAAATCGGACACACCGTGGAGTCCCAGTTCACTCAGTTCCAAAGACATCACAAAAGATAAGAATCGTAGAGTTAGCTTTTACCTTGAAAATCACAACACAGTAAGTCTAATGCATTTTATTTATTATATCAGAATTGAAGCAGATTAGTGTTTCCCTGGCTGCGCCCCGAAAAGCATACATCTTTAAAGACTAGAATCATACCCAGAGGGCTGAGATGCCCAAAGCCTGAGAGGTAAAGGAACCATGTTCCTCCTGGCATATTAACTCAAGGAAAAGAGCTCGTGGAGGGAACAGTGGGCAAACTCCTCTCTACCATTTAAACTGTTCCCACTGCCACCACCCTCCTCTCCTACCTGCATTTATAATTGAATGAGCATGTGTGGGAGCCTGGACCCATCTCACCAGATTGTTCCCCCCTCAGCTGTGTTTGCCACTGAGCTTTCTCTAGCCCAGAGTGTGTCCTGAACAGCTTAGAGAGCGGATCAGGCCTGGTCAGATGGGGTACCTAATTGGACCCCCTTAACAGACTTTTCATCTCTGTGGCTGGGGCTCTAGCTGGGAGCCTTCTGCTTTCAGGGGTCTCAAGGCAGAACTTGCACCATACTCTTAGCAAAGGACTCAGAGAAATGTGAAGAGAATAATTCCCTTTAGAGGCCCCATCTCTTCTGTTCCCTGGAGCTGCAGACAGGGGCTGTCTGCAGCTGGGCAAACCTCTCCCAATTCCATGGGCTATAAATTGGAAAAATTGAACTAGATGAGATTTAAATGTCCATCTCTTAAGATTCTACCTGGACTAACCATGTACTGACATAGGCCATAACTAGACAATTTCAAAAAAAGAGGCAACATGCTTATGCAGTGACTTAGCCATCTGTAACATGATGATGGCTACATCTCTGACATTTTATTAAAGCATCTACTTAGAAACCAGATTGGAAAACATGAAAATAAGACACTTGGAGCTGGGTGTGGTTGTAATTCCAGCAGGTCAGGAGGCTGAGGAAGGAGAATCCTGAGTTCAAAGCCAGCCTCAGCAACTTAGTGAGGCCCTATGCAACTCAGTGAGACCCTGTCTCTAAATAAAATACAAAACAAGGGCTGGGGATGTGGCTCCATGTGGCTCCTGGGTTCACTTCTCAGTACCCAAGAAAAAAAGACTGTTGGAATCTAAGGTCTAAAGTGAGGCATTGAAGTTGAATGTGAGGTCCCTGACTTACTTTCTTTAAAAAAAAATATTTACATAGCCCCTATGTTTTCTATTCTTTCTTCTAAGTGCTGCACAAATATGAATTCACTTAGAGCTGGTTAAAACCTTGTAAAGAAGGTGCTATGGTCATGCCCACTTTGTGTGATGAAAAATTGAAGCACAAAGAAATGAAGAAGGTTGCCCAAGGTCATATGCTAAGAAGTCAGGACCCTTACACATACCTGCCAGGACTTTAATGGGACCAATGTCCACGTTGAGGGGCTAGTGAGTGGGAAACGAGAGCCCCTGCCAGGAGCAGCAAGGAAGCTAGGAACAAGCCCAGGACTTTTGACCCTCCCTGCCATGTGTTATCCATATGCACAACATTTCTTTATAGTTTGTTTTTCCAAAAGACATGAAAAAATATTTTGCCAACATATAAAATGAAAGTATGGGTGGAGTTTACGTGAAATTCAGGAAATTGCTTTGCTATAAAGCTTCTCAGAGCCTTTGTTCTGCTGATAGGCATTATGAATCTCCAAGGCAGATGACAAAATACACCTGTTCCCAAATATATATATGATGAAGGAATCCCTTCCTTTTTCAAGGGCTGTCTCAAACAACTGCTGTTCTAACAACTCGCTTTGGAAACGCCAGCATAATTTAGTGCAAAGTTGATGATATTCATGACATTCTCTCAATGTAATAATCAACGTTGCTCAGAACCCTCTGACACAGTAATCTCCTACCTCTTCGCCATAGATATGGACAGACTTGTCTGATCTTGGGTACCCATAAGGAAGCTCCTTAGGGCAGAGCGTCTCTCATTTATCTTAATAATCTGCGTAGCCGCAAGCAGTTTCTTGCATATAGTAGACACTCAGATCCTTCTTGAATAAATAAATGAGCATTTCTAGGACATTTTTGAGAGAAACAAAAATTGGTTTCCCAAGTAAAGAAGGATTATAAATAACACAAGTAAAGAAGGAAATAGCAATAAAATTTAAAACTGAGAGCATCCATGTTGGATTGGTTTTTATAGTGGTGTGAGAGACAGGACACATCAGGACAAAGCCTGAGAGTTAGTGTTGGCAACAGAAAGGATGGAGGAGAAGGAAATGAAGTCTCAGGATTAATCAGCTTTTAAAATTAGAGGGAACAGTCCATCTCCCACCCATTATAAGGTGAAATGAGTGGCCTTAGAAAGGGAACTATCAAAATATAAATACAACATAGAAAATCACTGGAGTTAGCGAGCAGATGTGGAAACTGGAGCTCTTGTGCTCTGCTGGTGGAAATGTATCATGAAGCCCCTAGAAGGGCAAGTACAAGGTGGTGGTTTCTTAAAGAACTCACAACAGAATCACTTGATCCAGCAATTCCACTTCTGAGTATACACCCAGAAGGATTGAAAACAGGGTATTGCAGAAGTATTTGTACACCTATGTCAAAACATTAATGGCAATAACCAAAATGGGAGGCAGCATCCCTGTTCATTGACAGATGAATGAATGAAGAAAATTTGGTTTATGCACAGGGTAGAATATTATTCAGCCTTTAAAAAGGAAAGAAATTCTGACACATGCCACAACACACATGAACCTTGAGGACATGACGCTCAGAGAAATAAGCCAGTCACAAAAACAGAAATACTGTGATTCCACTTGTATGAGATATCTAAAGTAGTCAAATCAAGAGTCAATATAGAGTGGTAGTTTCCAAAGACTAATGGAAAGAGAAATTAGGGAGTCATGCTTTAGTTTGAAGAGAATTTCAGTTCTGCAAGATGGAAAGAGTTCTAGAGATTCTAGGCGTAATGATATGAATGTGCCTAACACTACTGAACTGTGCACTTAAAAATGGCTCAGATGGTACATTTTATGTTGCCTATATTGTACTAGAACTTAAAAAAAATTAAGGGAGACATTGAAGATATACCAGCCAGAGCCCAGAATTTTATATGTGGGAAAACAGAAGCCCGGAGACACATAATGATATGCTCTAAACCAAAAATACCAAACTAAAGAGTTTAAAATACTATCAAGGCTATAAATCCAAGGAATCATTCATGAGTGACCTCCTGAAATTATTTTTTAAGGAGATGTCATCATAAGCAGGCAGGAAAAAAAAATAATTTTTTATTAGATTCTGTCCCTGTTTGGAAATAATGTGGCACTATCTCATCTGGAAGGGCCAAGGGGCAGGCGAGCTGTTGGTCCTGAGCGCCCCGGCAAGCCCTCCCTCTTACATCACCCTGCTCCCATCTGGTTACTTCATCCTGAGCTCAGGTCAGGGATCTCTAATGGCAGAGTAACTCAAATGTCAAGCCCTGGGTTTCCATTGGACAGTATCGAGCCCACAGAGTGACGGGGCTCACAGCAAAGAAACTGCAATCTCTGTGGCCTGCCTGTTGTGTGGATCATTTTTCAGCAATCTTGGTAAGAGTTGAAGTAAAAATGATGACTTTTATTCAGATCTAAAATAAATCAGCAACAGCTGACTTCCTCGGCCAAGGCACAAAACTTCAGTAATGAAACATGAAAAAGAACAAAAGCCATTGAGCTAGAAAAGCTTATGAGTTTCTACAAAATATCATGTTGCTTATCCAGGGCCTGGAGTTCTCTCCACACAGACCGGAGGAAACCTCGGTTACATACGGGTAGGAAGCACTGAGCTGTGACTGAAATCCAGGACTTTATCTAAACCCTATATGTCCTCAGAGGACAGTTCTCTTAAAGTTCTCCCAAGGTTAAGGGTTTCGTTTGTGGTTGGAAATGTGTACTGAGAACTAGCTACAGGAGGATGTTCTTTGGAAAGAGTTATGGATGCTGCTCTAGCCTGCCTGATTCAATCAGGTAATGCCAACTCCTACTTCAGTCATCTGGTCATAGTCTCAGTGCTGAATGGAGGATGGACTTATACAGAGTTTGGGACTGAAATAGAAATAAGGGAAGGGACCAGCACACAAGCAAGAAACTCCAGAGAGTTATAAGCAAGAATAAATGACAAGTAGAATATCAAATTCTCTCCACAATATGAGAAGCGATATTTACATTTTTAAACACTTTTATTCATCCCACAATGTGAAATGGATGGGTAGAAAGCAGGAGATGGAGTTGGACCATTGTGCAGAAACTGAAGTTCAAGGACATAAGGAAACTGCCCAAGGTCATATGGGGCCAACATTGTCAGGTTCAGGATCAAGTCAGACTCCTCATTGCGTCCTGTTCTTATTGTACCATGAACATTAAGTTGCAGGGCTATGACTTCCATGCACTGTAGATTGGATTCTACTGAAGCTAGAAGATGATATTCAAGTGCCCTGCTACAGAGGGGAAAAATGCCTAAGGCCTGGTGTGCATTAGCAGTGCCACCATGAGACAAAGCCATCTCTGGCTTCCCAGGCATCTGGCTTGAATGAGAGGGTTTGCCAGGGGCACTGTGATTGTGGAGTGCAAACCAGGACTGAAGCAGGCAGGTGCTATGGTGCAGGTTTTCTGCAACACAGAAGTCCATTCAGGTTGAGTATAAATAACCCTATTTTAATATCACAGTGTGGCTATTATTAACGTCTATTGCTACATCCAGAAATGAAATAGAAATTTATAGAGAAAAGCAGTGATGTACCCATTTCCATATTAATTTTAAAGCCCAGCACTTAATCTATCCCTGAACTTCTCTCACACTGAACTGCATCTTGATTCCTTAGGGGTAGGTTTACAACTTGAATATGAGAAATTAAACAAGTAATGACAAAATATTTGAGGGTATGAGAAGAGGACCTTCGTCTGACCCTGTATTTCTCCTGATTGGGAAATACAATCACCATGGATTTACACAGTTGGAGTCTGTGTGCCCCTCTGCTCATTTTCCATTTGCAATGGGGACAGAAGCAAAGTAAAATTCTAAAAGCTAACGTGGAGTGCTAAGGAGATGATTTTTTTTCTTTTGTAAGTGATAAATGCTTGTTGTGGCAGTTCTCAATGGGGGGCACTTTTGCCCCCTACCTCATTCCAGGGGACACTTGGCAATGTCTGGGGACATTGTTGGTTGCTACAACTTGAGGAGTGCTACTGGTGTCTAGGGCATAGAGGCCAGGGGTGTTGCTAAACATTTTGCAGTGAACAGAACAGCCACCCAAACATCAACAACTTTGGTCTACTGAGAATCCTGGTGCTTTGCACATGATGTCCTACTGAGTCTGGTAAGTTCTGGAAAGTCTTATTTTCTGGAAGGCTGAATTGGGTGAGTAGAATATGGAAGTGTTAATTTTATAGAAAGAATCTTTACTTCAGAGTCAGATACAATTGGATTTGCACCTGAGGTTCTTATTTATGTGGGACCTGAGACAACTGGTTAATTTCTGGGTCTCCTTCTCTTTTTCCATCTGTACTTATCATTTCTAAGTAATTTTCTCCATATTTTTTTAAAGATAGAGTGAGATAGAGAGAGGGAGAGAGAGAGAGAATTTTAATATTTATTTTTTAGTTTTTGGTGGACACAACATCTTTTTTTGTATGTGGTGCTGAGGATCGAACCCGGGCCGCACACATGCCAGGCGAGCGCGCTACCGCTTGAGCCACATCCCCAGCCCCAATTTTCTCCATATTTTAACATTTCTTAATTGGATTGCCTCTTACAATTGATGGCATGTCACAGTTTAATTGGAAGTGATTATTTTCTTTAACACAGGTATTTGCCAGAGTTGTGGTGTGTCACCTGCCACAAACTGTGGCATGCTAACACCTCTGGGCATCTCTAGTTAACAATGCTCGGTTACCTCAAGTTTTAACTCTAGGAGGGAATTAAAGAGGTAAATAGCCCTGGCCCAGTACTCTTTAAAATATTTCTCCTACTCAAAGGGGAAGAAAATGGGATCACGCTTTTGTGTCCTAGTTGATAACACCTTCTGGGTCCCGCTTCTCTGAACTCTGTGTGAGCATGTGTACACAGTACACATTTGCTTGCCCACTTAAGCAGACCTACAGGAGCACAACAATTGGTAGACCGCATGCATTGGAGAAGCCAAGGCTCCCAAGCATGCTGTTTCCTCTGGTCAAGGCTGGCTTATCCCTGGGCTGCTGGGGCTGTGGGTAGGCAAAGGCTTTTAGCTCCCGGAATGAGACTGTGCAGGGGATGTGAGCTGGCCACACTTGAGACCAGAGCCAGAGCTGTATGTACATACCACAGACAGGCTGTGCCCTGGAAGACTGCCTGCTTATATGAGGGAAAACATTTGGCACTAGGATTGGCTTACTTCACTTAGCATTATATTCTCCAGCTCCATCCATTTACTGGCAAATGTCATAATTTTGTTCTTCTTTAAGGCTGAGTAATAGTCCATTGTGTATATACACCCACAGTTTCTTTATCCATTCATCTATTGAAGGGCATCTAGGTTGGTTCCACGATTTAGCTATTGTGAATTGTGCTGCTATAAACATTGATGTAACTCGGTTATTAAAATTTAAAAAACAAAGATTCTGCAAATAGGTTAACATTCCCAATTATGTGGATTTGATTTCCAAGGTGCTTCCTCTTTTCCTTTCCCACCTTAGACACTCAGCCAGTCTAAACAATGACAAGTAGAGCCTAATGGCTTGATTTAGATTCTAGAGAGTAAATTCTCCTAGGATGGGATTTGAGATATCATCTGGTTCCTCATTTACTCCCTTTCAAGCAAATTCCTGAAGCATGAATTTAGAAATAAATCTAAATAGTCTTTGTAGGATTTTAATGTTTATTAGTTTGTATTATCCTTTTTGTCAACTGCTTAGAGGTACATGGAATCTCATTATAACTCTACAGTAAGTCTAAATTAGCCCATTGGATACTGGAGACAAAACTACAGCCAGAAAAACAGAGCCGTACCCTAGTTTTCATGTATTGTATTTTTTCCCATGGCTATGCAAATTATCCTGCAAAATTATAAAGAAAGTCCGCTGAGGTCCAGAAAACTAGGAAAATAAATATGTAGTCATGGAAAGAGGGTTTCTATTAAATAAGAAAATTTATTCCTTCCTTCATCCATTTATTTGTTATTCATTAAAAATATTATTAATTCCCCAATCCAGGCGAGATACTGTTCAAGTTGGGGCAGAGGAGATTATGGAAGTAATTCAGACAGGTCCTCAGAAAGCCTGTGCCAAGCTGAGAAAACAAAAGAATAAGAAGCACTGTTGAGTGGGGTGATTATTGTGAAAGATACATGCAAAATGTGAATAAGAGGGATTCATCTCGCCTGGGGCTTGAAGAGGAGAGCAGGAAAGTTCCCCAGAGGAAGGTGCCTTTCTGCTGGATGGAAGACAGAGAAACTCCTTCCCTCGCAGCTCAACCATGAGAGGGACATGTCCCCACAGAGAGGTCCTCAAACCACAGGTTGTTGTAGGCAGACAGAACCTGGGACACTTCCAAATGCAACATCTTTGTGGTGAAAATAGGAAACTCACAGTTCAGAACAGAAGTAGTTCAAGCTCTAGCAGAGCTAGACCCAAACTATGAAACTAACATTCCTGATACACCTTCCAGGACGGCTCAGTCACACCAGGCTCCCAAACAACCAGAATGACTAGCTAGAAGATCTCTTGTGACTGGTGCCTTCTTGCTGTCATTCCAGCATTGATAGATAAGCTCTATGTGTTCCTGATAAGAAAAAAAATGTGACTCAGTCAGACTCTGCAAGTCACTAAAATAAAAGAGGTGAAATATCAAATGCTGGTGAGGATGTCAAGCAGCCCTCAGTAGTGCCGTCTGCTGTAACAACCCCTCATGGACTGGGGCTTTAACAATAAATATTTATTACTCACAGTTCCGGGAAGTTGGGAAGGACAAAGGTACCCACAGATGTGGTTCCCAGTTTGCAGTTGACTGTCTTATTGCTATGTCCTCCTGTGGTGGAGAGCAGAAAGACAGAGAAAGCTCCCTGGTTTTATTGTTGTTTTTTAATAGGAGCCCTAATCTCGTTGGCAAGGGCTCCATATTGAGGGTCTGGTTTTTAGTGTGGAAATCTTAGGAGGACACAAACATTCAGTCCATGGCAAGTGTGAGCTCTCATTGGCGACGGCCATGCAAAATGGTACAGCCACTTTGGAAGACAGTTTAATAGTTTCCTATAAAAAATAAATACAATATGCTTTGTAAACAATTCAGGGATATGAAAATTGTGCTCTGTATGTGCAATATGAATTGTAATGCATTCTGCTGTCATATATAACAAATTAGAATAAAAAAATTTTAAAATACAAATAAATAAATAAATACAATCTATCATTTGTGCTTCTTGTTATTAAACTGAAGGAGTTGAACACTTACACACAAACAAAACCTGCAGGTGGGTGTTTATAGGAGCTTTCTTCGTGATTGCCAAGATATGGAATCAACCAAAATGTCCTTCAGTAGGTGAAGGGATAAACTGTGATACATCCAGCCAATGGAATATTACTCAGCACTACAAAGAACTGAACCATGAGAAGACAAGGAGGGAACTTAAATGCACATAACCACATGAAAAAAGAAAGCCAATCTGAAAAGGCTACATATCATATAATTCCAACTCTAAGACATTCTGGAAGAGGCAAAACTATGGGCACAGTAAAAAAATATTAGCAGCTGTTAAGACTAGCAACAGAGGAGGCAAAGAATTTTTAAAGAGCAAAGAATTTTTAAAGCAGTGGCATTATTCTGCATGATACTACAATGATAGATACACTTCCTTACACATCTGCCCAAACCTGGTGTGGTCAGGAATGTACAACACCAAGAGTGAGCCCATTGCCCACCATGGACTTGGACTAGCAAAGAACTATCAGTGTAGTTCATCAGGTGTAATAATGAATGGACCCCTCTGGTGCCAGATAGTGATCATGGGGGAGTGAGTGCAAGAGGTTAGGGGAACTCTGGGATTTCTGCCTAATTTGCTATGAAGCTAAACTGCTCTAAAGGATAACCTATTAATTTAAAAAAAAGAGAGAGAGAGAGGTACAGATGTAGAGAAACCAATGATCAATGTTGAAAGAACATATTAGTTAAGAGAGAATAAATTGCTAGACTAAGGAAATCCCCAAATATCCATGGCTTAAAGAATAGTTAAGTGTAGCTGTCTCCCACTTAACAGTTCAAGATGAGCTCTATGGCAGGCAGCTCTGCTCCAGTGGTCATGTGTCCCAAGCCTGTGTCCACATGATCCAAGACGGGCCACCCAGGGTCTAGCTGGTGGGAGGGGAACAAAGACTTTTCTTAGTCCCTCCTTCCAAAAGCAAAACCTCACCTCCACTCAGATGACCTCACTGCTCTATGAGAGATTCTGGGAAATGTAGTCTCTACCCGGGCAGCCATGCACCCAACCACACCATCTTACTATTGAAAAGAGAAAATGCATTTTTGAGGATAACTGGCAATCTCCATCACTAAAACGGACTTCAGTTCTATTTTTTTTAAATGATAACTCCCCAAGGATCTAGTCTTAGCTTATTCCAAACCCAGCCCCCAGATTTGAAAAGCATCTACTTGTGAAGACTCCCCAGAAATGCTCTAACCTGTGCCCATCACCTGCTACAGCAGACAGGGGAACACAAGCCATGCCCTAGCACACTAACCCTCTAGACTGCCTCCGCCCAACCCTGGCAAGGCCGCTGCATTTGGGAGAATGCAGAATCAGAGAGATACAAGAGAAGGGACCCAGGAGGTCACAGAAGCCATCAACTCCAATTTCTTTAAAAAAGAAAACAGATCTTTGGAGAAGATAAGGAATAGGTCAAATGCACGGAAAGTCTTCAGTAGAGGAGGGATAATACAGTGCCCTAGTTTCCTGCTGCTAAGTCTTTGCTCCTGAAGGGTGAGAGCCCTTTCTAACCCATGGTCACTGAAGCCTCTCTGGAGGTGGCTCCCTCTACTGCCAGCCTGCCAAGGGCAAAGGGAGGCAAGGAAGAGGGTAGGAACAATTCCACTTTATACAACAATGAACCAGGGTTTCTTTAAATTAAAATTTTAAATTTAAATTCCTTATTGCATTTTCTTAGCACCCCAAAGATTTTGTAATATCTACAACTCTTCACTCTCTTTGTTACTTTAAGGCTCACTTAATTTTGTATGATTAAATAAAATTATTTTTACCTTTTTAAATATTTTTTTAGTTTTAGGTGGACACAATATCTTTATTTTATTTTATTTTTTTATGTGGTGCTGAGGATCAAACCCAGTGCCTCACGCATGCTAGACAAGCGTTCTACCTCTGAGCCACATGCCCAGCCCATAAAATTATTTTTAATAGAAACTTTATGTCCCTGCCATAAATGGATACCTTATTATTTGCTTTACATGAAAAGGAAACTATGAAAGAAGACCAGAAGGGGACAAGGGGGAGGGAGGAGTGGGAAAGGGGTGGTATTGGAGAATGAAATTGACCCAATTATGTTATGTGCATGTACAAATATGTAAGAATAAACCCCTCTATGAATTGGTACAGTATAATGTACCAATTAAATAAAGAAACTATGAAAATAGGTAACCGTTAAAATACAAAGACATCCTTTTGTGTAGTACTTAAAATCATCTTGCTCATCATCAATGGAGCACACAAGGGAGACGCTGTCCTGAACCATACATGATAAGAGTTGTTGGTAAAGATGGCACCTGGAGCGTTTCTCTTCCGAGAGCTCAGGTCCATGAGGCACTGAATGGTGCATGAACCATCACCTCCAATCCCTGTGAATGGCATGAACTTTGAATGGCGCACCTCCAATCCCTGAAGTGGTGTGAACTCTCAGCCAATGAAGAAGTAACAGCCCACTCGCCTTGCTCCTCCTCATCCTGTGTTAAGCCCATAAATATCAAAACCCTGTTTGTGTTTTTTTTCTCTCCCCCTCCCCCTCCCTCCCTCCCTCCCTCCTTCCCTCCCCCCCTCCCCCCCCTCTCTCTCTCCCCTTCTTTTCTGCGACTGGCAGCCACAGTCCCGCTAATAAAATCTCAGACAGGTAAACGGGTATTTGGGCTTGTTGAGTTTCCGGATCTTTTCCGCCTTTCCTACACTGGTGCCAAACTTGGAGCCCAACTCTTCCTGTCTCAGTCCACTCCTCTGATCGCCTGCCTGACATCCACCATGGGCCTGCGGATTGGTGAGTTCCCCCATCCCATGAGCGTCTGAACCCTAACTCACCAGAACGAGGGAATTAGCCATTGAGTGTCCAGCAATCCCTCCGACTGTTTTAGGGGGCAAATGCACCCCACCCAGACCCAACAGGGTTGTGGTGGACTCCGGGCGCTCTGCTAGGACACCCCTGGGAATCGACCGACCGCCTGGGATGTAGGATTAATTCTCACTTTCTAACTCCTCCATCTCCCCTCACTCTTGGCTCCTGTGGATGGGTTAGCACAGTTACAGTCTGTGTCACCTGAATTCTGACTCAGTTCCTCCCAGGACCCCGTCTCCTTCTGACTCTTTTGTTCCACTTTAAAAACTCTCCTGATGTCAGATTGCCAGCAGCCCCAGCCCTATTTGGGTCTCACAGATCGCACTCCCCTGGGGACTACCAGGCAGTGCCCTCTATTTCCAGCATGGGAAATTCCTCGTCCCTCCCGGCCAATTCTCCATTGCTGTGCCTCTTAGATAATTTGAAAACCCTGAGCCTGGCCCCTGATATTAAACCGAAAAGGCTCATAAAATTCTGTACCCAGGATTGGCCTACATACCCCCT
This sequence comes from Urocitellus parryii, assembly GCF_045843805.1. Taxonomy (NCBI): domain Eukaryota; kingdom Metazoa; phylum Chordata; class Mammalia; order Rodentia; family Sciuridae; genus Urocitellus; species Urocitellus parryii. Next base: position 130,067,199 of record NC_135536.1, read on the forward strand.
AGATAACCAAAACATTTGGCCCTCTTGTGGGTCTCTGAATCCCAATTTACTCAGGGATCTTTTTAATTACTGTGAGCCATCAAAGAAGTGGAACAAGATTCCCTATGTGGAGGCTCTTTCCTTGCTTCAATCTCATCCAAATCTCTGCACCCAATGCAAGCCTCAACAGCTACTCCTTACTCTCAAACCTCCTTCCTCCTCTTATCCACTTTCTGCCCCCACACCTTCTCCTCCTCCTTCCTCTTCTCTGCTCTCCACCACCACTTTTGACCCTGCTGATGAACCGCCTCCATACCATTCTACCCCACCCTAAGCCCCACTTTCCCCACTTTTACCCCCTCCCACTTCCCCATCTTCTACATCTGTGGCTTCTTCTGCGGACACTCCTCCTCCTCTTCCTCCTGACACTTCCTCACAAACTCCTCCTGCTTCTGTTCCTTTGCCCCGTCCCTCCACCTCAGTTTAGTCCACCCACCACCCATTCAGCCACCCATTTACGCGCTAATACAGCACCTAACCCACAAGTCACCGTATTCTCATCACCTGACTCCAACTTCACACGGTGTGGCCCCCCTTCGAGAGGTTGCCAGGCCAAACAGGATTTTAAGGGTTTATGTTCCTTTTTCTATGCTTGACCTTTCTCAAGTAGAAAAAAAAAATTGGAATCTTACACTGCAAACTCTGTCTCGTATATTAAAGAGTTTCAATACTTAACTCAATCTTATAGCCTCACCTTTCATGATCGCTATATGATTCTGTCCAATACTCTCCTCCCTGAGGAGAGGAGAAGGGTCTGGGACCAGGCTAGGGCCTATGCAGACCAGGTTCATCAGACTAATGCCCACCATACCCTAGAGGCCCAGGCAGTTCCAGACCAAGACCCCTGTTGGGATTATAATGACCCCCAAGACCTGGGACGTAGGGACCACCTTATTACCTGGCCTAAAGGTGGCAGCACAAAAGGCTATTAACTTTGATAAACTCCAGGAAGTTGTCCAGGAGAAGAATGAAAACCCCTCGGCCTTCCTGGACCGGCTAACAAAGGCTCTCCTTCAGTACACTAATTTGGACCCTGAAACCCCAGATGGGAGGCAACTTCTTATGACCTATTTTTTCTCACAAAGCTACCCCGACATCCGGGCAAAGCTAAAAAATTAGAAAGGGGACCCTTGACTCCTCAGACCGAGGTGTTGGCCATGGCCTTCAAGGTCTACCACAACAGAGATGAAAGAGCAAAACGCCAAAAATGCCAGATGTCGGCCCAGGTGTTACAGGGCTGCTTCCAACCTATGGAAAGGGGGAGACAACAATCCCCACAACGAGGACCCCCTGGGCCCTGCTTTAAGTGTGGTGATGAAGGACATTGAGCTAAGGCTTGCCCTAACCTCAGGGCACCACCCAGAACGTGCCCCAGATGCTGACGTCCTGGCCACTGGGGATCGGACTGCCCCAGTTCTCAGAGGGAAGCTGAGGTCAGACACCCAGCCAGTGACTTGCTGGGCCTAGAGCCGAGGATTGACGGGGCCCTGGGTCTTCTGTCCCAACCTATTCAATCACCAAGCAGGAACCCAGGGTGGTTATCCAAGTGGATGGGCGTCCCATAAACTTTTTGGTAGACACCGGGGCCACATTCTTGGTTCTGAGAGAGTTTTGGGGAACTACCTATCCCTCCGAATCTCCTGTTGTTGGGGTAGGAGGTCAAACCATCATCCCGTGCAGAACTCCTCTCCTCACTTGCTCCTTATCTGATTTCTCCTTTTCACACCATTTTTTGATTATGCCTCAGTGTCCGTCTGGTCCCCTTGCTGGGAAGGGATATATTATCCATCTTGAAGGCCTCCATAACCTTACCCTTATTGTCCTCCCCTACTCATAGCTTCATCATGGCTTTACTCCCCAACGAAGAAGAGACTTTACCTCTTTGTGTCTGGTGTGGAGACCCCAATGACCACCAGAACACACATTTTCCCCTCCCCTGTAAAATGGTAGATCCAACTTTATGGGACACTGAAACCAGTCCTCTGCAAATTGCTCTCCTGTGGAAGTACATCTTAAAGATCCTAACCACTTCCCAAACCAGGCCAGTCTTAAGGGCCTAAAGCCAATCATTCAGAGCTTACTAAGGGGTTCCTCTGTCCCACACACTCTCCATTCAATACCCCAATTTTAACAGTAAAAAAGCCTAATGGAACATACCGTTTGGTGCAGGACTTAAGGTTAATAAATTCTTCAACCAGGCACATACATCCCCTGGTTCCAAACCCTTATACCATCCTTTCCTCCATTCCTACAAACTCCACCTGTTTTTCAGTTATTGATCTTAAAGATGCCTTCTTTTTGATTCCACTATCCATCTCTTCCCAAGGCACATTTGCCTTCTGGACTGATCCAGAAACTAGACAGTTAACAGTTAACCTGAACTGTTCTGCCCCAGGGGTTTTGAAACAGCCCACATATTTTTGGACAAGTCCTCGCTGGAGATCTTGAGGATTTTTTCCCCTCTATGCCCAGACTCAACCCTTCTATAATATGTTGATGACCTCCTCCTCTGTAGTCCCTCATTAGAAACCTCAAAGTCTGACACAGCCACCCTCCTGAATTTTCTTGCTCACCGAGGATATAGGGTTTCTCTGCAAAAGGTGCAGTTCTCTCTCTCTGAGGTTGTTTACTTAGAGTTCCACATTTCCCCAGGGAAGAAAGCTATCACAACCAATAGAAAAGGCCTTATTAAAAGCCTTCCAGTACCAAAAACTAAAGAGGAGATTCTCTGGTTCCTGGGTCTGGCAGGATATTTTAGGGCATGCGTACCAAATTACTCATTACTTGCCAGACCATTATATGATCTAGCAAAGGGGAACAAGCATGAACCCTTGTTACTTTCAGCTGCACCACACTTCAGAACCCTCCTGAAGGCCCTCTTAAAAGCACCGGCTCTACACCTGCCAGATGTTAATAGGCCTTTTACTCTTTAAGTTCATGAAAACAAAGGGCAAGGTTTGGGGGAGCTGGGACAAATATATGGGCCCACCTTCGCTCCAGTGGCATACCTCTCAAAACAGTTAGATCCAACTGTCCGGGGATGGGCTCCTTGTCTCCGCGCCCTAGCGGCCTTCTATGTTTTATTAAAAGAATCCCAAAAGCTTGCCTTTGGAGCTCAAATCACTGTCACCTCTCCTCATCACCTCAAGGACCTGCTAACATATAAAGGACTGCAAACCCTTCCTCTCTTGGTCTCTTTCCTCTACAACTCCTCCGTGTCCTTCCAAACCTGCACCCCTCTCAACCTGGCAACTCTGTTATCCATTCAGGCTCAAGGTCAAACACAGTCCCCAATACATAAATGCAGGGAAATTCTAGAAAACTTTCTCCCATGCCCAACTAATATCACTGAGGGAACTCTAGACCAATCTGATTACACCTGGTTCACTGATGGCAGCTCCTTTATGCATGAGGGGATCAGAAAAGCTGAATATGCCACAGTGTCCCTATCATGAGTAATAGAAGCCAATTTCCTGTCTGCAAATACCACCAACCAACAGGCTGAGCTGGTAGCTGCAACTCAAGCCTACAAATTGGCAGCGGGGAAAAATCTTATGCTTTACTCTGGTTCCAAATATGTTTCCCACATTCTCTTATCTCATGCAGCAATTTGGAAGGAGAGAGGTCTCCTGAACTCAAAGGGCACCTCTATAACCAGTTCCACATACATCACCCAGCTACTACAAGCCTCCCAGCTTCCTAAAAAACTTGGAGTTGTCCATTGCAGATGACACCAAAATGACTCCTCCCCGTCACACAGGGAAATTCAAAAGCAGATCAGGCAGCCAGGTCAGCCGCCCTTTCAGACCCCACCAGATCTCTCATTGCCACATGCTCTCCATCATTACCCAATAACGGAGACCCACCTAAACATGCCCTCTTTACTTACCTCCACTCCATTTTCCACACCAGTCCGCAGACTCTCAAAGCCTTTCTCCACTCTTTCTTTACTCTGACTCCCCAGGATAAAGAAGTGATACAGCAAATCACAGCCTCATGCCAGATATGCAAAAGAGTGAATCCCAATACATCTTTAAAACCCGGAACCTTCCCTTCTCATCAGGCTAGGGGCCGTATTCCCAGGGCAGATTGGCAAATCAACTTTACCAACATTCCCAGAGTAAAAAACTTCAAATACATACTAGTTTTAAAAGACACATTCTCGGATTGGGTAGAGGCCTTCCCCACCTCAAATAAGCGGGCTACCACAGTGGCCAACATCCTCCTAACCAAAGGAATCCCTCGGTTTGTGATGCCCGCTTCAATCCAATCTGGCAACGGGCCTGAGTTTGTCTCTCAAGTAACCCACAATGTGGCAAAGACATTGTCCATCTCATGGCACTTTCATTGTCCCTATCACCCCCAAGCCTCAGGTAAGGTTGAGAGAGCCAACCGCACAATGAAAGACATCATAACAAAGCTGTCTTTAGAGACTCATCTAGATTGGGTTAAACTCCTCCCTCTTGCCCTACTATGCCTGAGGGCTTTACCAAAAAAGCCATCCCTTGCCTCCCCCTTTGAGATAATGTATGGTAGTCCTCTCCCCCACCCCAATCTCACCAGAGCCTTGGCCCCTCCCCGACCAATATGCTCTTCCCCTCCTCTTCCTTATACACTCTGAGCTATGGAAGCAACAAGATTTGTTGCTTCCGGATCCAGAGAACTCAGCTTCCTCCTTTCCGCTCAAACCAGGAGAATGGGTCTACTTTTCTTCCCCAGGGGAAAGATCCCCCCAACCCCAAAATGGAAGAGCCATTACAGGTAGTCCTGTGAACACCCAATGCTGCAAAACTCCAACAGGAAGGAAAGAAACTAACCCCCTGGATTCATATTTCTAGGTTAAACCGGTCGGCAAGCCCTCCAGAAGACAATCCCACCACAGCTCCCAACCTTGCAGGACCCCCACAATCACCCAGATTTACCTGTGAGATATCCCCAGATAAACCTCTCAAGCTCCATTTTTCAGTCACACACCACCCTCCCTCCCATTCTGGAGGAGAAGAGCATACATAAGAATGGGCCTCCTGATAGGATCTAGGAGCCCATGGTAACACAGTATACCCACACCCTTTTTAGACCGACGACGTAGACCTGCTGACTCTCTTTTAAAGTGTAGTGCAGGGAAGGTTAAACCCTGTACCATCCTGTCCCACAAACTGTAGACAAACTCCTCCTAAGAAGAGTTTTAAATTTTTTAACGAAACCCCTCCAAAAGACTGTTACCATGGTGATCCCCAGGCCTGCCTCCTCCCACACCCAGTGGTTGGATATTCAATAGGAAGAATTGCTGCAAGAGGACAATTGATATACCCATTGGCTGCCTGATTTGGTTAAGGCAGAAACAGTCAAAGAACCTCTTTTCTCTCTTAAACTTGTCAATCTCTCTCTCAATCTGTTAAAGGCTACTAATAATACAAACTATGTATAGGGATGTTGGCTGTGTTTGCAGGCTGGAACTGAATCCCCAAAACTAAAACCATACCCGATAAATAGCTCTCAGGCTGCTCTCAAGGAGGCCTGTTCAACCCCAGACACCACAGCCAAACTCTCAGGTGTCCCTCTCTACTGGGCTGCTCCATTATGTTTTCAGTTACCAGGACACATACCAGAAGGAGACTTATCTGAGAAGCAATGTCAACAAGAAACCTCTCTACCAAAAGGTAGTAAGGCCCACTGCCCATCAGTCTCCGAAGCATCACTCTTATGTGGGACGACTGTATACCACTGTCTGCCCCCTGACTGGACAGGCACATGTACTCTTTCCTCTTGTTTTCCTATGTAGACATAGTTCCAGGAGATACAGAAATACCAATCCCCTCATGACACACAGAAGACCCAAACGGGCAATCCAATTCATACCTCTCCTTGCTACTTTAGGAATTACAGCAGGTTTGGCAACGGGTACAGTGAGTTTGGCTACCTCCGTCGAATACTATGATCCATTGTCCATATTGTTCATAGATGACCTCCAACAGGTGACTGCGTCCATACTTACCCTCCAAAATCAATTAGATTCCCTATCGGCAGTAGTCCTAAGTCCTAAGTCCACTGAGGCTTAGATACACTCACAGTGGAGAAAGGAGGCCTCTGCCTGTTCTTACAGGAAGAATGTTGTTTTTATGTTAATCAGCCAGGGATAGTGAAAGATAAGATTAAACAACTACAGGAACAACTAGAAAAAAGAAAGCAGCAATTGGCACAGCAATCCTATTGGGACCTCCTCACAAACCCCGTCAGCCGCTGGATTCTCCCGATACTGGGACCTCTAGTTGGTCTTTTTATTCTGTGCCTTCCTTCCTTGCATTTTAAAATTCCTTCAAGGACAAATTAACAAAATCTCTAACCAAACTTTCAATCAGCTCCTTCTCAGGGATGACCAGCTATTTGCCAATGAGCCAGACGACAGGCACATCCAGTCCTCCCAAGAAACCTTCACCGAGTGCTGAAAGATGAAGACACGGAATGATAACTCCACCAAAGGGCCATCTACCCCATCATTCCAAAGAAATAAGCCCTTCGTTTTCAGCTTTATATGTTCTAATCTGCCTTGTCCTGGGCATAGGCCTTTTGCTACCTGACCTGCTAATAAAATCTTAGACAGGTAAACAGTTGTTTCGGCTTATTGAATTTACGGAGATTTCTGCCTTTCCTACAAGAGTAACCCTGAGTTACAAAGGTTACACAGGCTTCCCAGCTTAGTGTGTGAAGAGTTTTACATAGAGGAGAATCAAGGACAGATGCAAGTGCTGGAGTCATGCCACCAAAGTGAAGTGAAGACTGGTGCTCACCTTACCAAGGGAGGGGGATGATTCTGGGGACTGGCTGTGCTAATGTGGGTACACAGAACAGCACACAGCTAACCAGGTAACAGAGGCCCATTCTGGGAGGTCTGAGCAGGGCGAATGTCCTTTGCAAAGCCTGGCCTGAAAGGCCTGAGTTTTAAGTGTAAATTGGAAACTCTCTGGGTCCCTAAGGCAAGGCCAGTTCCTGAGGGTATTTCTACCTGTTCAATCCTCATCTGTTAAATGAATGGGGAGAAGCAAACACAATGAAATGAGAAAAGAGCTTTATTAAAGTAACAGCTGGTTCTAGCATGTCTCTTAGGAAGGCAATGGAGTTCATTTGGGTAATTATCTGGATAAATGTTTGGAATTGAAGATGATTGAGGGGCCTGAATGGACACCAAATTGACAAGGGAGAAATATGCTTGGTGATTGAGAGAGGAAGGAAGAAAGGAAGAGAGGAAGTGATTAGTCAGAGAGAAGGGAGGTTTAGTAGGGCAGGAAGAAACTGCTCCCTGTGGTCTGTGAACTGGCTCCATGCAGCTGGTGACCCAGAATCTGGTATGAATTTGTCACTTGGTGCTCCCTCCCCGGTGCCTCTAGATCTTTCAAGCCCCTTTACTACTCCTAGAATTGGAAAGACAAAGAGATTTCAGAGCACCTCTCTCTATCAACCAACTCCCTCAAGCACCCTATTGGAATGATTTTAACACTCCCCCAGGCACAGAGGGGAGATGGTGTTGGCCATGAGGCAGATGCTATTTGCATGGTGGTTGGAAAATGTTGCCGCTTTCTCCTGAGCCCTATTCCAGCAAAACGATGCTGGATGTATCTTTTCAGATCTCTTCCTTTACTCCTTAAATTCCTTACCTGCCTCAGTTTCCTCACCTCTCAAATGAGAATGAGAATAATAGTATTTGTCTTAAGAGGTTGATATGAAAATTAAAGTTTAATGTCAGGGGAAATACTTGGTGCAATGAGTGTCAATGAGGGTTGAAGTTAAAACAAATCAAACATCCCTAATCCAAAAATCCAGACTCCAAAATGCCCTGAATTCTGAAGTGCTCCTCAATCCAAAACTTTCTGAGCCTGGAATTCCTCCTGACCAAAACAAAATTTATCAGCAAAATCCTTCTGTGAGAGGTCTGCTGGCCACCCTCCAGGCCCACCTGTGACCTTCCCCACAGTGCCCTGTGCTCCAGAACCGACCCCCACACACTGTGCTTCCATAGATTCGATTGCCCCTGGCTTCCAGTTGTATTTGGCCTATGGAGGCCTTGGCAGAAAACTGGAAAAAGAGGAGAGTGAGGTCAAGGTATTGATTTCTCAGCTGCTTCTTTGTGGTGGCTGTGTGGGTTGGCTGCGTCCAGTTACTATTACCCCTCTCCTGAAGGTCACAGTTGCTGCCAGGCGGTCCCCACAACAGAGCTCCCCTTGAATCCCATTGGCATCTTTCTTCCCCTCCCCCTCCAGACCTAAGGCAGGCACAACCCAGGTTTAAGGTGCAAGGTTAGAACACTTTGCAGGGCTTCCCCTAAACCTGCCTATACCTTTCTAATAGGCTCTTTATTAAACTCTCCTCACATTACTCAATTTGAACATGTCATTTTTTCTTATACTAGAATGATGACTACAAAGGCTTCTCCCCATTCTCTTTCTCATTTAATGGAATCACTACAACATCACATTCCTAAGATGAAAACAAAGACTGACCCTACACTCAGTTGCCCTCAGTCCTCACAGTCAAAAATACACCTAATTCTTTGGTGCAAACAAGAGACAATTGCCATAAAGCAATGCAGCCAAGGCACCAATAATCCCTTTGACTTTTCATGCTGGCAAGGTTCATTTTGTGTAATAATTTTAGTGCAATCCCCTCCCCCATGCCTCTCTCGCCCCCCCCCCACACACACTCCTCTGATGAATAATGGAAGCAGAAAAAAATAATTCCTGAGCCCAACTTCCATGCAACAGATCTTCCATAGAGGGTGTGAGGTCATGCCATGCAGCTTCTCAGCGGGACCAAACGACATTAGCCAATTACAGAGCAGGCTCCTGAGCCACTTTGTTCTCTGCAGAGCAAACAGCCCAGTGTTTTAATTCCCTGGGAGGGAGAATCTTTCACATAGAGAGCCTCACACAATTTCTTATTTAGGAAAGGTTTAAAGAGATTTGTGCTGGAGTATTTAATCCCAAACCCTGGAACTGTCCCAGCAGTGGGTATAGATTAGGGGACAGTTGACTTCACACATTGATATTCAAAATAGAAAAGGGTTATTCTTCAAAAGTGGCAGGGAGATTGGTGAGTGACAGACAGTACCGGACACCAGCTGCGCAGGGCGTAAACCTCACTCTCTCTCAACCTTCAGGAGCTTCTGCCGCTTTTGGCAAGCTAACTTCCTGCTTAATGGAGGGCTCCCCTGAGCATTTGGATGCAGGGTACTTTGCAAAATCAACCACAGGTCTGACTGCTCTCAAGGAAATAGCTCTATCATCTCTCTCTCTCTCTTTATCTCTCTCTCTCTCTCTCTCTCTCTCTCTCTCTCTCTCTCTCTCTCTCCTCTCTCCCTCCCTCCCTCTGTTGCATTTTCCATCCTATTTCACTAGATTTTCAGGCCACAGACTAGGAATGCTTACATTTGGCAGTGATCCCACAGTCATAAAATCCAAGAAGGATTGTTTATTTATAAGAATTCTGCAGTTAGGGTGAGTTCAATAGAATGCTTCAATTTAAAGTAAGCAAGAAGCATTGTGTAATCCATCACCAATTTATATTTTCCATTGAGAGAACAGCATTTATCTCTCTCTGCAAATAGCCACACATTTGCTCTTGGTGTTTGCCAAGTCAAATACCCAGCCAGTGAATGTTAGACAACCCTGAGAGGAAGTGAATGCATAAATCATACCTTGGGATTTTGTAGGCAGCGTGCAGAGCTATAGAAAATGCCCATAGGCCTTTAAAAAAAGGTGAACTCTTACATCCAGAGTTATAAGAATTGGGTCTGAAAGCTTACTACCAGCCACAAACAGAAGCACGCTCTCCCACCACTTGGTGGTCTGTAAGGTGTAGTGTACATGATCCAAGTAAAAACCGAGGTCTAATCAGTGACCTTGGAGGTAATGTCAAATTGGTAGGGCTGGAGAGGGATCAATTTCAAAGAAGGTTGGCAATGTGCCAATGTCATGTGAGCAAAGAGAAAAGCAGCACAAAGGTGAGAAAGGAGATCCAAAGAGCAATATGTTTGGTCCAAGAATATGAGCCCTAGCTTCTGGTTTGGTAGACCCATGGATGAGAACCCAGCCACCTATCATACTAAGTGAAATAAGCGAATCCCAGAAAACCAAAGGCCAAATGTTCTCTCTGATATGTGGATGCTAACACACAATAAGTGGTGGGTGTGTGGGAGAGGGAACAGAAGTTCATTGGATTAGACAAAGGGGAAGTGAAGGGGAGGAAGTAGGGATGGGAACAGGAAAGACAGTAGAAGGAATCTGACTAAATTTTCCTATGTTCATATATGAACACATAACCAGTGTAACTCCACATCTTGTACAACCACAGGAATGGAAAGTTATATTTTCCATGTGTATAACATGACAAAATATACTGTATTGTCATGTATATCTAAAATCCATGTATACCTAAAATCTAGTCACAGAAATCCCACCAAAGCAATATATCCCCAAAGCTCCTATGTGTTCACCAGAGAGCCCAGTCGCATCCCTATGGAGAGTGATGGTTTCCACTTTCTGAATGCTTCTTTCTGTAATCCCCATTCATCATAAATCTATATCACTGTAGAGGCACAAATTGCAAAGTAATGGATCATGGCCAAATGCTTGCAACAGAATGGAGGAGAAACGTGGAGACATGGCTTAGGTCTAGACTCAGCTGGCATGGGGGTAAAATACATCACAATATTATCAAGAGGAATCCCATCCATGACTTCTGGTTGTTTTCTGCATATTTCAAGTGTTAGTCTGATACTTAGGGAAAAATATAAGATTTATAAGCATTATAAACATAAAAGATAATAAAATGGAAGTCCAGGAAGTGTTTTAAAAGGGACTGGTGTTCAGGAAGAAAAGAAGAAAAATGTCACCATCAGTGGGTAGAACCATCAATAAGGTTTTCCAGATAAATGCAAAATTGATAGGAACTAGGCCCCTGCCCCTGGGCTTGAGGTTCAGCAGAGCCCTACCTAATGGAAGGGAGACTAGAAGAGACAACGTGAGACTCCCATTCCAATCAGTCGTGAAGAGGCAAAAAATGTGCTTTGAGTAGGAAACAGGAAAAGATTTTGAGACAAAATAATAGTAATGAAAATAACAGTATTCAGGAACCAAGGGTAAGAACAGACTGGATTTCCAAAATGAATGTCAGGTTCTGATGAGGACAAAATGATGAAAGTGGTATAGTATAGTTGGTCTCACATTTTAGTTATTTTTGTATAAGAAACCACAGAACCTCAGCGACAGAGGAAAGAGAGTATTTATTCAGTTCCCACATCTGTGGGTCTACTGAGACCCAAGTGATGCAGGCTGGTCTCCGCTGAGTGGCTCTGCCAGTCTTGGGAAGCTCCCCTGGCAACTGTGGTCTGCCTGGGGTTTGACGGATGGAGGCTCAGCTCGGCTGGGGTGTTGGGCTGATGTGGTTCTGTTCCACGAGACTTTTATCCTCCTCCTGGCACCCACGGGCTAGCCTAGGCATGTCCTCCCTGGCATGGAAGCAGAAATGTTTAAAAAAGCAAGCCCAACTGCAAACATGCATTTTAAACTTTGGGTGCAAGTTCCACTGGTCAAAGAAAATGACAGCCACCCCAAATGTCAAAAGGGCAGAAATGTATTCCACCCATGGAGGTGGGTGGGTGGATGGGAGAGATGGAAGGAGGAACTATTTCCAAACAATAATCCACCAGTTCTCCAGTTTTCAAACATAATAAATTCAGAAACCATGAAGAATAAAAGAAACGTGTAAAAAGCAAGAATGGGGCTAAGTCTTATTCAATTCTCATTTTCATCAGATGAGCCCCAGGTTCTTCTCTCTCTCCTCCAGGTGAATAAGAGAGAGCAGTCCAGATGGAAATGCTTGGAAATCACATGACCCGCTTTGCACACCATGGCCCCACAATCGTGCCACAATCCAATCGACCTGAAAAGCTAGCTTCACTCTCACATCTCGAACATGCATGGCTGTCCTATGGTGTGAATTGTGCAGCTGTCGCCATCTGAATATTTGGCCCATTTCCCAGGAATGATTATTCTTTAAATGTGGAGGAGAGATGCATTATTTTTAAAAATCAAGTAAAGGTTAAGTATGAATAGAAACTAACATAAGGACTTGGGATCAAGATGACATAGTGATTGGTGCTAGAAAAAAAAAAATACTTCAGCACACTTGCACAGCTCCAAACACTTAATGATGATAAAATACGGAAATAGGAAAACCAAACTACACTACTCTACTCAAAGTCAAACAAAAATATTCAGGAAAGCAACCCCATTCACAATAATTACAAAGAAAATAAAATACTCAGGAAAACATTTAATGAAGGAAGTGAAAAAAATGTGTATAATGAAAATTATACAACACTGAAGAAAATAATTGAAGAGGACACAGAAAAGATGGAAATACTTTACATGATCACAGATTTCAAGAATTAATACTGTTAAGTTTTCCATACTACCCAGAGCAATATACACATTTAATACAAAATTTGCAGATTCCCCATCAAAACACCAATGACATTCTTTATCGAACAAGGAAAAAAATCCTAAAACTCATATGGAAGTATATGGAACTCATACAGAAGCAAAAAATCCCTAAATAACCAAAACAATCCCTAGCACACACACACACAAAAGCTGAAGGTCTCACACAACCTATTTCAAAACACGCTACAAAGCCATGATAATGAAAAAAATGCTGAATTGTCCTAAAAACAGACACACAAACAAATGGAATCGAATAGAGTGACCAGAAATAATACCATGCACCTTGATGTTATTTCTGACAAGGTTTCCCTCAACAGATAAATGGATAAAGAAAATATCACTCACATACACACATACACACACACACACACACACACACAATGGAATACTACTCAGCCATAAAAATAATGGTTTTATGACTTTTGCCAATACATGGATGAATCTGGAGACTATCCTACTAAGTGAAATAAGCCAATCCCAGAAAGCCAAAGGTCGAATGTTCTCTCTGATATGTGGATACTAACATGCAATAAGTGGAGGGAGGAAGGATGAATAGAAGTTCAGTGGAGTAGGCAAAGAGGAATGAAGGGAAAGGAGGGGGCATGGGAATAAGAAATATAGTAGAATGAATTAGTCATAACTTTCCTATGTTCGTATATACCACCAGTGAATCTCCAAATCATGTACAACCATGAGATCCTAATTAGAATAAATTGTACTCCATGTCTGTATAATATGTCCAAATCCACTCTTCTTTGTCTATATCTAAAAAGAACATTTTTAGGAGAAATTGAAATTTATTGCTATAAAGTTTTTACTTGGTATATGAGGTGAAGTGATATAGTATTTTTATATTAGTTCTAATCAGTTATACATGATAGAAGAAAGCTCTTCTATTTGTTGTACACAAATGGAGCAGAATTTTTCACTTCTCTGGTTGTACATGAAGTAGAATCACATCATTCATGCAATCATACATGCAACTGAGGTAATGATGTCCATCTAATTCCACCATCTTTCCTACCCATTTCCACCCTCCCCCTTGAGCCAAAGTTCCTTCACTCATCTCAAGCCTGCCCCCCATTATCAATTAGCATCCACTTATCAGAGAAAACATTCATCCCCCAGTTTTTTGGAATTGGCTCATTTTGCTTAGCATGATGTTCTCCAACTCCATCCATTTACCTGCAAATGCCATAATTCTCTTTGGTTCCACAGTATAGCAATTGTGAATTGTGCTGCTATAAACACTGAAATGGCAGTGTCACTGTAGTATGCTGTTTTTAAGTTCTTTTGGTATAGACTGAGGAGTGGGATAGCTGGGTCAAATGGTGATTCCATTCCAAGTTTTCTGAAGAATCTCCATACAGCTTTCCAGAGTGGTTGCACCAATTTGCAGTCCCAACCGCAATTTATGAGTGTGCCTTTATCCCCACATCCTCGCCATCACTTATTGTTGCTCGTTTTCTTGATAACTGCCATTCTGACTGGAGTGAGATGAAATCTTAGGGTAGTTTTGATTTGCATTTTTAAATGAACAAAATTTAAAAGTTATTTTGAAAAAGAAGGAGGAGGAGGAAAAAGAGGAGGGGGAAGAAGAGGAGGAGGAAGAGGAATAAAAGTAACACCATGTATTTACAGCCAACCAATTCTTCACAAAAGCACCAAAAGCATATACCAAAGAGCCTCTTCAACAAATGGTGTGGGGAAAACTGCCTATTCACATTTCAGACAATTATAACTTAACCCTTATCTCTCACTCTATATAAAAATCAAATAAAATGTAAGACTTGGATATGAAATCAGTAAAAGAAAACAGGGGGACACTTCAAGACATCAGTATAGGCAACAGTTTTTTGGGTTAGGGAAGTTACCTACACAGTAATGTAGCAGGACACAGTAAGGTAGAATAGATAAATTCTGGTGTCCTGCAGGGCCGTGGGGGACTTTAGTTCACAGTAATCAGAAGTGAAGAGTTGAAAGGCTCCAAACAAAAAGTAATGATAAAGAGGAGGGAACATTAATTATCCTGATTTGATCAGCACATATTGTATACATACATTGAAATCCATGCTTTAAATATGTATAATTATTATGTTAGTAAAAAAATATGTTTAAGGACATGGAAATGTTAACTACCCTGATTTGATCATTATACACCATATAAATGAATTGAATTATCACATTGTACCTCATAAATGTGTGCAATTAAAATAATTTTTTGAAAAGAAAAAATTCAGAGGGAAGTGTATGATAACATAATAGTATGCATAGAAATTAACCTTTGCTATTGGTGAAATGAACAAACTGCTGAATGTAAAAACGAAAGAGAGATGAAAGAAAGAAACCATGATAATTTCTATATCAAAATAAATGTGTTCACCTAGAGCCCTGGACAACAAAAACAAGTTCAAGGCCAGCCTTAGCAACTTAGTGAGACTCTGTCTCAAATAAAAAAAAAATAAAAATTTCAAAAGGGCTGGAGATGTATCTGTGCTAAAGTGTTCCTGGGTTCAATTCCCAGTAACAAAAAACAAGATGAAGAAGGAAAGAAAAAAAGATAAAGAACTATGGTGCATAAAAGTGTCAAAAGGTCTTCTTCAATTTATAGAAAACTCTCATCTATGTGAGAGCAGGCTTGTAGGACAGAGGTTCCCAGGGGAGAGTGTGAATCTAGTTCTGTCTTGGATGGTAATAGCTGCTCCATGAATGCATGAGGCATGGGCTGTGGAGCAGAGCCAGTGTCAGCCTGGCAGGCCTGCACTAACATCAGACAAAGTAGACAATAGCCAGAAGAGTGATGAGAGTTACAGGAGATATAATAAGACAATACAGTCCACCAGGTAGATTTTATAACTCTAAATAAATGCCCCAAGTTACGAAACCTCAATACAAATGAAGCAGAAATTAATCACAACGACCACAATAATTTATAAAGTACATCTTTAAAACAAGTGGAGAAAATCCAAAGAATTAATAATAAAATGTATCCCGTTAATTAAACAGAAATCTTTATTTATTTGTTTGTTTTTCAGGTGCTGGGGATCAAACCCAGGGTTTCATCCATGCTCAGCCCAGGCTCTACCACTGAGCTACATTCCCACCCCTCAGTAGAATTTTATTTCAAACAACCCAGATTTCCAAATTTATTTGACCTTGGCACTTTGCTTCGCTTTATTTCCTGCCTAGCATCTTTAAAGCCGTGCATTCTCTCTCTAGTTGTATTTTAACAATAGAGGTTTCCAGAGTACTTAGCTCCCTTTTATGGTTTAGATGTGGTGTCCCCCAAATGCTCCTATGTGAGACAAGGCAAGGGGTTGGATAATCACGGAGGGTTATATCCTTAACCTTATCAGTGAATTAATTCCTGGTGGTATATTAACTGAGTGGTAACTGGAGGCAGGTGGGGTGTGGCTAGAAGAAGTGGCTCATTGTGGGTGGGGCTAGTCTCTCTCTGCCTCTTGATCATCGTGTGAGCTGCTTCGCATTGGCACACTCTTCTGCCAGGATGTTCAGCCTCACGTTGAGCCCCGAGGAATGGAGCCTACTGTCTATGGACTGAGACCTCTGAAACCATGTTTGCCTAAATAAACCTTTCCTCCTTTACAGTTGTTCTGGTCAGGTCCTTGAGTCACCGCAGTGAAAATGCTGACTAAAATACTCACCAAACTACCAGAAGCAAAAGCCCTTTCATACCCCTTGTTGCTGCTATTAAAATTGTAGTTTCCTGCTTGGAAACAAGTACTAGATTAATACACGTGAATTCCATCAGAGTTGAGGACCATGTCAGCTTTTATTCACTGGCATCTGTGTCTAGCGGAGTAATCTGCAATTAATATGCAAAATGTGATTCTTGTCTTTTAAGAAGTTGAGCAGGAAAGGCAGATATTGAACAGATAGTAACACACATTTAAATAAATCTATGTGTGCTGAGCAATAAAAAGATGTTCAGGTTGCTGAGAAAGACATAGGAGAAGAGCTGGCCTAGTCTGGAAGAACATAATTATATTGAAATAGAAGTGGCTTTCAAGGGCTCAACCCAAGCCTACGAGACTGAATTCTGAGGATGCACCTAGCACAGGTCACACTCACTGGGTGAAGCCTCCATTGTCCTGCCAGATGGGCTCTAATTGTTCCAAGTCTGGTAACACCAAACATCCAGAACCTGCACTGGGGCTGGGACTGATCCTGTCCCACAGCCCATGTGTTCACAGACCAGCTGTGTCCAACCAAGACAGAACTAGAGTCATACTCTCCCCCTGGGAACCTCTCTTCTACACACCGACTCTCACTTACAGGGGAGTTTTCCGTAAGTTGAAGAAGATTTTTGACATTTTAACCCTCCATAGCGCTAAGAAAGTTGGGCTACTTTGTTCTATCAATAAACACAAATTTTGGAATCAGACCAGGTTTGGAATCTCACTCTACCATTCCCTCTGTATTTTGAGGCAAACTTCTTAAACTCTCTGTAAGCTCCGAGTCCCTCTACTATAAGATGGAATTACAATGGCACTTTGGCCTATGAAGACTAAATGAAATAATATGGGTTAAGTGCTTAAAAGGATCATAATTCTTGCTTGGCACTGTAAGGCAATGCTTAGCACCTGGTGGATGTCAAATAAATGAATAGCTTTCTGCTCCAGAGATCTCCAATAAGGTGTTCTGAGCCTTGATTCCCACCCCTCGACACACACACACACACACACACACACACACACACCCATCAGCTCCCATTAGCCGCAAACCAGTCTCTTAAAATTATTTCAGGATTGTATTTTTAATAATTATTCCTATAAACTACAAAGGAGTATAAAGGGTGCAGTCTTTACATGATGCTTCAATGTGAGAAGCTGTGTAATGTACACAGCCCACTCCCCATATTGCAAGAGGGAGATTTTGAGTAACTTTTTTGCTTCATAAAGCTCACATGACACTAGTTGAGCTGTTGTATTTCACAGATGTGGGAATCTTGTTTTGGAAAGGGGGATATATAGTAGAGAACAGGAGTATAATCTAGCTCATTCAAGGTGGGTCATCAATTATAAAAGGAAGATAAAAACATGAATGGATGAGAAAATGGATGGGGTAGATGGAGGGATAAAAACTGTTTACAGATAAAATTAAAATTTTTCCCCATGAAAAATGATGCCAGTGGGACTATATAAAAGGGAGACTCACAAGACATGCTAAGCAAAAGGGGGATTCAGGAGTCTAGAATCTTGAGGAAAAATGATTTGGCCAACAAGTTACACTATTATCACCTGCCTGTGAAGTAGATTCGTTTTTAGTGAGTAGTTTGTTGATTTGATAACAATTTCTCCAAACTCCAAGGGAAAATGACTTCTAGAAACTCTTCACTGATGTGTCCAAGGACAGACGTGTTTTCTTTTATTCATCGTGTAATCGTGTAACAAGAAAAAATATTGCAAGACACTTCTTCAGATAGTATTGCAAAGGGAAAGCTAAGGGGTCAGGTAACACAGAGGAGGCCACAGTTCTGACTTGGAAGTGTGAAGTGGAATTCGATATGCAGCACCAGCCACCTCTCTGTATGAGAAAGCAGTAGGGACACTTAGGTCCAGAATGTGGCAGAAGCGTGTCCACACATGCTGCAGCACAGGAACATGAAGAAGTTTTTCCTCTAAAATCATTTGGTGATCGAGAGTAAATCAAGCACTTATGTGAAGACAGTATTTTAAAAGCATTGTATTAGTCACCTTTGCACTGCTGAGACCAAAATATCCGACAAGCACAGTTTGGAGAAGGAAAGGTTTATTTTAACTCATTGTTTCGGAGGTTTAGTCCTCTGAATGCCATTTTGGGCCCAATGTAAGACAGAACACCTTGACATAGGAATGTGGTAGAGGAACTCTGCTCCATTCATGGTGGCCAGGAAACAGAGAGCGAGAAAGGGGAATGGGCATGCCCCAAGGGACCCACCTCCTCCAGCCACTCCCCACCTGCCGACAGTTACCACCCAGTCAATCCAATCAAACTAGGGTGAACTGATGAGGTTACAGTGCTCACAGTTCAATAATTTCACCTGTGAATATTCCTGCATTATCACAGGTGTTTGAGGAGAACACCTCATAACCAAATATAAGAAACATAAAGCTTAGCATGCTTTATGTTGCAGGGATAAATCCATCGAAACAGTTTCAACAACTACCAAAGCCTATTTGCCTATCCTAGCTCAAATTATTTTGACACCTTTGTGAAATATTCACATGGCTCTTTTCAAAGTGCTTACAACTCTGAACAAGACTAAAGGTAAAAGGAAAAAACAAAAATACAGCCCATGGTTTATTCCTCTTCCTACCCGCCCTCCCCCAGTAATAAAGATCTGTAGCCCATGACAAAGTCTACCCACCTGCATTCCACAAATATAAACATTAACATACATTTGGACTCCCAGAAATGCTCAATTAATTTGGAAGAAACCAGGAAAGTTCTTGCAAGTACGAACAAAGTACCCAACCTGTTGCCACGAGCCATTTGCAAAGTTATTCCTCTTCTCCCACCCCAGCTCACCCTGCTGGGTGTCCCAGCGGGCATTAGGCACCTAGAGGAATGAAGACGTGTCCTATCTCTTCTATTGATTCTATACTCTTTTTTTTCTGCTCATAATCTGAATCTTGCACAGTTTTTACTCAAACCAGCACTTTTAAATGTTATAGACTGCCCTCCCCATTCTGCCACAGCAACTCAGACATGAATCTAGCAGAGGCTGTGCTAGGAGACAAACTCAAATAAAAATATAGCAGGCTTGACTCAGAATGACAGAATGGCTCTTCCTCACTGATGACTCAGTTTTGCTATTGAGCCAAGATTTTCTTCCATGGGGATGAGGTACCTCCTGAGGGGGCTCCTCAGTCCCTCACGTGTAACCACCGAGACCATTCTAAATCCTAAGAAGGGGCCCAGCTGAGGCTGACCTGCTGTCAGTCAATGATTATCAACAAACTCCCTTTGTTTTAAAATTAATCCCTAAAGAAACTGTTTTAATGAATTGTTTGGGGTTGCGATTGTAGTCCTGGAGGTATTTAAAATAACTCTGTGGGAAGAACAAATGTTTCTGAAACCTAAAATAGACAAATTGCACTGGCCTACTTTACAACAAGTCCTAACAAGGCACCAACAATAAAAACTTCCAGTTTTCCTTCAGTCTCAACCAGAAATAGGAAAGTGTTGAGGTTTGATTTGCCGTTTTCCACTAGTCAAAAGAGACCGCTTTTTTTGAATCACAGCCTAGAGGCACCTATGGCAGTTCCAAACTTAGGGTTTTTTCCCCCCAAAAGGGGAAGGATACCAAATGGGTCATACTTGCCCATGCTAATAAATTCATCATTTAAAAGAAATGTATCTCTGTGGATAGGATCAATGGCTTCCCTAATATGGTTTCCCTAATGAAAAGCACATGTCTATACATGCTCCTAACAAGGTCCCATGGAGAGACTATGAGCGTTGAAGCGGCTCGAGGCTGCACAGTTTTTAAAGCTAACTGCTTCCAGGTGCCCAAAGAATACAACTTAAGCTCAGCTAGCTGTTTTCAACCCAGGGCCTGAGTGTCTTTGTTCTTGCAAGTGTAAAGTTTCCTTCATTCTCCTTTTTTATGGCCACAGGTTTCTGGGTTGCATAACACCCAATAAGAGAGCACCAAAGGGCTGCATTTTACTGTTTTGTTGTGTTTTATTGACTACATGTTTCATTCAGCTAATGCGCAACGCTGGAGAGGCAGGCCATAACAGCTCAATTACACCACTCACGCTCTTCCTCTCCTCCAAGCACCCAGCGACCCAGCACACTTTTATTACATCCACATGCAGATGTTAAAAAAAGAAGAAAGGCAAGAAGGGGGAGTGCAAGGCACTCTGGTTTAAGTGTCAAAACTGGAACTGCTCCTTTCCCGAGTGATCCTTGAAGGCCAAGAGCTTTCCAAAGAATAGCAATTTGTTCCTGCTGTGGTCATGGAGGCAGACCCTGGATCTCTTCTAGGGAAAAGAACGCCATTGCTCTTTGGAGAGAAGCCAAGGAAACTTGCTCCCCACGAGGAGAGTTTGGGGCTCCTGGAGTGTGCCATGAGTACCCCAAAATCCCTGAGCTTGTAATTCAAAGGAAGGTCAACAAAGACAGAGAGCCTCGTTCATCCTCCCTTAGATTGTGCAGGGATTTAATTTTCATAATGTGTTTTTTTAAATTTATTTCTATGTGGTGCTGAGAATCGAACCCAGTGCCTTACACATGCTAGGCAAGTGCTCTACCACTGAGCCACAACCCCAGCCCCCTAATTTCCATAAGGTTTTAAAGTAATCCATAGGCAACTGTATAACCAACCAACACTTTAGAACCAGAGACACCAAGGTTCAGATCTCATTGCTGATACTTCCTAACTCTGTGAACTTAAACAAGTTCTGAAATTTTCCTCTCTCTCTCTCTCTCTCTCTCTCTCTCTCTCTCTCTCTCTCTCTCTCTCTCTCTCATTATTTTTTTAATGGTACTGGGGATTGCTCCATAGGCACTCTACCACTCAATTACATTCTCAGCCTTTTTATTTTTATTTTGAGAGAGGTTCTCACTAAGTGGCCCAGGCTGGTCTCGAACTAGTGATCTTCCTGCCTCAACCTCCCCAGTAGCTGTAAGAACAGACATGGGCCACTTAATTTTTTACTTATTTTCTAAGATTCTGTTTTCTCAACTATTAAAATGGGAATAAAATGACTTGTCTCTGGATTGCTGAGAATATTCAGTGAGGAAATTAGAAAACACATAGCATATCACCTGAATGCACCCTGTCTATAGCATGTCACCTTTGTTACAGAGTTGTGGACAAGCCCATTCAATTTTTGCTGTTTGCCTATTGCCACTTGTTGCATTGAAAGTTTAACTGTGGTTTCTCACATTCTGGTTAAATTGTTTCTTCTTGTGTCATAAATTATGGTACCTACTGAGTAGACATACCATTTTTTAAGCTATTTATTCATTTCTAAACATTAAAAATTTCCCTAGCATCTATGTAAATAATGCTGTCACATGAATATCTCTCAGTAGTAATGACTATCTCCTTAAAATGTCACTTGATAAGAATGTACAGGATCAAAAGATATAAATACCTTTAGGACTCAAAACATACACTAAACTATTTTCTAAGAAGGTTCTCCTGACATTTTATAACAATGCTGGCATCTCAATCATCAAAAATGGGAATACCCCAAATTTAATTTCCTTTGTGAAAAATTCATATTTGGACATAATGGGGTTCTCTTTTACCTAACAGGAGAAATGGAAAATAGTGGTAAATATGCAGCTAATAAAAATTACCCAGAAAAATTAAGGAAAATTAACATTCAGCTGTCTGAATATTTTTTAAAATTTTCACCCTGAGTTTGGAGATATAATCTCAATAGAAAATAACTCTTCATTGTCCATTTTAAGTCCAAGTGCTTTTAACCTAAAGTAAAAAGGAGTGGGAAGCTATGACACATACCAACCTTCTGAAGTCTTTTAGAACTCAATGGGCAGAACATGGTGCCTAATGAATGAATTTGAAGGTCACATGGGAAATGGTGTTTTCAATGTGGCCAGGACTGTAAAGATGGACTGTAAAGCACATAGATGATGAGCTCAATGTCTCTTATGAGTAAACAAACCAAGAGAATGTAAGGGATTTGTCCCTTTACCCAGCTAGTAAGCAGCCTAATAAGGACCATTCCACACACAGTGCTTGCCCACTGCACCGTCTCTACAATGTAGCCTCTGAATTACCATCCAAGGACACAGCATTGCTAGAGATAGCCCCATTCTTGATATCATGCCACATAAGGGACATATTCTTGTAAGAATTGAGAAATGTGCCTCAGTGAGGAAGAGCAATAGATCATAGTCAATATGCCTGTGTATTAGTATAATCTACTATTGGGTCTGTCTTACAATAGGAGGTCAGCATACAAGTTGGTAATTTGACCAAAGTCCTACCTTTGGGTGCCTACTCAACAGGACTGCTTCTAAGAGCACATCCCTCACCCCCTGACACGCATTAGATGCCCTACCACCCTACCACTTCCCTGCAGCTAAGAGAGGAGGAGGGCTACTATTCAACAGGGCAGAGCCCTCTGAGCCTATTTTTGTCCCACAAAGCTGGCAAGTGCCTTCTACTGCTTGGTGATCTACAGCCTCACAGACAAATCCAGTAAGTCAGCAGCCCATGTCCATACAGCCTGTGAACTAAGAATGGTTTTTACATTTTTTAAGGGTTTGGAGGAAAAGTAAGACAGAAGAACATGCAACAAACACTGTACAGCCTGCAAAGTCCAAAATAGTTATTATCTGACCCTCCACAGAAAAAAATCACTCACAGATAAATCACTCAGTGCTGATTTGTCAAGCATATTTTCAAGACTCCAGCTATAATTTTACATTTTAAATTCTCCCTTGTCTGGTGGAGTGCCTCTTCCCAAATATCATAAAGGGTGAGATTTGGAAATAGAGCATGCACCCAGTAGTTAGGAGCACCGCACTTCTTTCAAAGTCAAATAGGTCAGAGTTTGACCAGCATCCAATGAATCTTAAGACAGTTCCATCATCTGAGCTGGAATTTTTTTTTTTTACTTCTGAGAATCATGATTTTCTCATCTCTGAAACAGGGAAAATATGAATAATTTCAAAGGGTTGTAGTGAGGATCAATGAGATCTCATTATATCATATATATAAATCTCATTATATACCTATTTAGTATCTGTTTCTACATACCCATATATTTCTCATACATATAAACCTCATTAAATAATCCATGTAGTATCTATCCATATTATATGCATCTTATATATAAATAAATATCATTATATATGTGTAAATTTATATATAATAGCTTTTTAAAACTGATAAAATCCTCTACAGATAAAAGACATTTTTACTCCTAATATTGGATCTAAAATGAAATTTTATTTTAAAGTGATATAAATCATGTTTATATTTGTTTTCAGACCACCTAGGATGATTTACTATTTTGTGAACTGAAACAATGTAGAGGAGATAAACTATCAAAACATGCACATTTTTATAAAACTCAAAGATGCCCCTATGATACAGAATCCATGGAAAAACTAAAGATACTCATGGTATCTTTAGTGGAAAAGAGTCCAAAGAATAGGAAAAGAATAGGAAAGAGAATAGGAAAGAGAAATTGAGATCCCTGGGATAATTACTGCATATACATTTCATCAACTCCTGTAACAAACGAGCCTTGTACCTGATAGTTAAACCAGGCTATAAACAACAAGCATATCCTCAGTTGAGTATCTCAGGATGTGTGATTTCTTGTAACAAGAGTCAACAGGCCACCCAGAAGATAGCTATGCAGGCCCCGTTTCTGTTCCACTCTGCCACCTACTGCCTCTGACTTCCGTGCTTAGAGACAAGATGGCCTACTGCTCCAGCTCCAAGCATTAGATTCATGCTTCAGGTAGGAAGAACAAGAAATGGAGACGGGCAAGGTGCCAGGGGCTGAGTTCTATCAGCTTAATTCCACAACATCAGGATATAGCTCTTGGACTCTAGCTTCTGGGATGGTTTGGATACGAGGTGCCCCCCAAAGCTCCTGTGTTAACACAGGAATATTCGGAGGTAAAGTGATTGACTTGTGAGAGCCATAACCTCATCAGTTCATCCTGGTTTGAATAGACTAACTAGATGGCAACTGTAGGCAGGTGGGGCGTGGCTGGAGGAGGTGGGTCACCTGGGGCGTGCCTTAGAAAGGTACATCTTCCTTAAAGTCACTTCCCCACCTGCTTTGCTCCTGTCTGCCAAAGGTGAGCATCTTTCCTCCACCATGCCCTTCTGCCAGGGATTTCTGATTCACTTTGGGCCCAAAGCAAGGGAGTCGGTCAAAAATGTGCTGAACCTCTGAATCCATGAGCCCCAAATAAACCTTTCCTCCAAGTTCTTCTTTTCAGTCACTATGGTCACAGTGATAAGAAGTTGAATAACACAGTAGAGTGGATATATTTTTCCCTTTTCCTCTGGCTAAGTACAGCTTAAACTGAACATTCTATCTAAGATAGATATAGGAAGACTGAAACTTGGAGAAAAGATAGACCAGCTAAGGACTTTGGGGTCCAAGAAACAAAACAGCAAGTTCCCTAGGTTGTCTTTGGGCCCCACATATCTCAGACTTGGAGCTGAAGGAGGTGACAACAGAAACACTGACAAGGACATAAAAAGCCCCAACTAAAGTCTGTTTTCTCTAACCCAAGGGTCAGGCAGGAGGTAACCTAGGAAAAAACACAAATCTCTTAAGCAAATCAGCTCTACTTAGCCAAATACCACAGGAAAAAATAAAAGGTCCCTATCCCCCATCAGCAAAGGTTGAGTGGGTATCCTCACAAAACTATAACACAAACTCTAACACATACACACACACCACCACACACACACACACACACACTCAGGATGATGTCAGAGAAGGCTAAGTAGGGAGAATAACTTTCACCACTGCCAGTTGTTAATAAACCCTATGCTACACTGTCAGAAAAGACTGTGTAAGGAGCTGCAATACCTCTCTCTGCCCAACAATAGACAGGAACCTCCTCCTAAGCTTCCAGTACCAATGGAGGTCAGTTTTGGATCTTGGAATTCTACCCTCATCTGGCTGCAACAAGGAATACCCATGTCTATTCCTTTCCTGCCCTAGCAGTGTTTAAGAAAAAAAGATAGGTTTATATAAGATCCACAGTCATATAGTATAAAAATGCCCAAAATTCAATCAAAAATCACTTGTCAAGAGCCAGAAATTTCTCAAAACTGATGAAAAAAAAGAGTAATCAATAATTGTCAACACTGAGATAAGAGAGATGTTAGTAATGTCTGACATAGATTTTTAAGGCATGATTTTAAAAATGCTACAACAAGAGGTTATAAATATACTTGAAACAGATGAAAAATATAAATTTTCAGCAAAGAAGTATAAAATCTCAGCAGGATGTATCTCATTGGCCAGCACTGGGTTATAGGGCCATTCCCAACCATAAAATAGTCTGAGAAAATGTTTGAGCTTTGTGGAGGAATGCAATGGGAAGCGGGGTATAGGGATAACAAATCCATGGTGACTTTTACAAATCTACTTGCAAAACATTTTTGTAATCTGCTGCTTTGTTTTATTTTCACCAAACTAGAGTTAGCTTATCCACAGACCTTCTGGTTCATCCTTCTCGTGTTTGTTGGGTAAGCTTGTATATGAGACCCCTAATTCTTTGTTAAAATAAATAACAAAAAATGAATGGGCTGGGGTTGGCGGTCAGTGGTAGGCGCTTGCCTAGCATGTGTGAGGCCCTGGGTTCAATTCTCATATATATATATATATATATATATATATTCAATTCTCATATATATATATTCAATTCTCATATATATATATTCAATTCTTATATATATATATATATATATACATATGATTCTCACCATATATAAATAAATAAATAAAAATAAAGGTCCACTGACAACTAAAAAATATATTTAAAGAAAATAAATTATTGGGGCTAGGGTTGTGGCTCAGTGGTAGAGTGCTTACCTAGCATGTATAAGGCACTGGTTCCATCCTCAGCACCACATTAAAAAAAAACGATTAAAATAAAAGCAGTCAGTCCATCCACAACTACAAAAAAATGTTTTTAAATGAATTATTACTTCACAATTGAGTGGCAATGAATAATTACTGAGAAATGGTCTCTGAAGGAAAAGCCAGAAAATCAGAATCACTTCACTCTTGTATTGATATTTTAATCATCAGTTTTAAACAAGTTATTAAAAGGCCAATATTTCAGGTGGAATACACAAATTATTTTTGAACCTGCCATACCAAAGGCTGTGTGTTTTCTATGACAGCAGAGGCCATAACAACCCTCTTTTGCAAAGTGACTTTGAAACACATGCACTCAAGCAAATTAATGTTCCCCCTAGTGACTCCTTTGGCCAGGAATAACATCACAAGTCAATGTGGATAGAGAAGGAGGAATGGAGCAAGCCAGAGTAGAGAGCACTTCACCACTTTGTAAGATATGAGCAATGGCACTCATTTAAAAAAGGGAATAAAAAGGTGTTCTGGGTAACTAATATTTAATCACAGGGCTGGGGCAGTGAGTGGGAAGATAGCTGGATATTTCTAAGAGCAAAGGGAGCCTCACAGCAAGAAAGCTGCTCATTTTTAAAATGTAATAATCATAAAGAATACAGTGGAAATATTTCAACCTTATTAGGTTGTATGTCAATATGCCTCTAAAAGTTTTATTTTAAGAAACATGTATTTCTAATATATGGCACTTGTATCATAAGCAGCAGGAGAGTGGAGTACTGCTTCAGAAGAGGTTAATAAAGACGGGAAATCAAGCAAAGGTTTCTGGGGGGATGCAAAAACAAAAGTAGAAAGATATGCAGGTGGAGACTTTTCTAGAAAGGGAAATAACTGCTGGATGAAGGTGATCATGCTCAGCATGGAGAGGCAGTTTCCACCTCCCCGGGTCTCCCAGAGTGTTTGTGCTTGTCAGGTGGGTGTGAGAGGCCAGGGAAGGAGAAAATGAGTTCTCCTCTTGGATGGTCACACTCAGAGCTGAGGCGAGCTGGAGGCCTGATTGGGGTTATTTTGCTTTGAGTACAAGTTACAGAAATGGCCTCCTGTTACTGAAGCACTAATAAGAATTTAGTGGAAGGAGCTTCTCTGAATAAATCAGCTCCAGTGTCTTCTTTCAAGATTTAAATGCCCTGGAGAGAGAACCTGACCAGAGCCCCGTAGGCCAGGTGCCCACCTGCTGTCCAGGGATTCTTGATTTTGCAGACACACAAAGACTAAGAAAAATTGGACAGTGATAAACAAAAGTGGGGTCATTAACAGACAGGCAAAACCCACAGATGTCCAGGACACTGATAGTAAACCTTGGAGTAACCTTGGGAAGTTTAAAAATCTGAGATTTTTGAATTTGAATTGATTTGGCTAAGTTATTTTCAGTGGATATGGTTTTAAGTGAAGAACAGAGAAAGCAGGGAATGAACACCACCAGAAAAAGGGGCAACTCAGGTGGGCCATGGTCCGGTTCTTGACCCTGTGCCAGGCCCTCAACCTTTGTGTGCAGTGCTTCTTCCATCTAACAATAACCCCAGGAGGGAAGCACTAATTTGCCTCTCCATTTTACAGATGAAGAAAGTAGGCTTCAAAATAGTTATGGGGGGGTGGTTCTTAAGATGCCACAATGGGAAGGTAGGTGTCTGAGAGCTGACTCTCCCTAAGGGTCACAGAGTTAAGTGGCAGAGCAGGTGTACAAACCCAAGTACAGCTCCATTCACAAACTTCCTCAGCATTTCCAACAGGCTTGGCCCTGAGCCACTGGTGCCCCACGTAAGATTTCTTCTTGTAAAATACAGTGGGTTCTACCACTGAATGCACAAGTGTACAAATGTTCACACACCAACCTACATGGAGGCATCTAGTGTTTCCAGTCCATGAAGAGTTGAAAGACTCTCATAAGGTTCTACAATATCCTGCTGAACTGTAGGGACAGAAGCATTTCTTTCATAGGAAGTACAGTAATAGAAAATGGTTTCAGCAATTATTTTATGCCACAGTGGCAGGGGAAAAAAAATCTGTAATTGGTTAAACCCCCATGTTAATTTCTTACAATTTGGCAGTTGCTACAATATATGAGTCATTGAACATATTTTAGTTTTTGGTCCTAAGCATAGTAATATATTATATAGTCTAAAGTTGAAGCTTTTAAAAAGAGTCAAAAATTAAAACCATTTTTAATCAAAAGGCTGAAAATTATTACATGTCATCTTGATGTTTTAAACTATATATTTAATGTTTTATTTCTTATATCAACTATTGGTATGAAATGTTATTTATTTGGCACCTTTTTTTCAACTCAGTGCACCAAGCTATATTCTTTAGTCCTCATATTAATTGGAAATATCCCACTAGATCTGATTTTGTGTGCAGGAACTGTACTCTTGTAACAATGACAGTATTCAATTTTAAAACCTCTACTATATTATTGTATAGGGTATAATTTGTGCCCAAGAGCTTTTGTTAATATTTCTACAAACTGTGATTCTTTTATGAGGGTTTCATCATACCCCAAAACTGAAATGCATGTCCATGTCTCCCCCAGCCTTTTCTGAACAATTCGGCTTTCAGAGTTACTATTTCCAAGTCCAATACAACCAAAGGAAACCCTTATCTGGCTGTGACACAGGGGCCCATACAAAGCTTCAGAGAGAAGGTGATGGGGAACAATAGATCTGTGACTCCTGCCTTTTATTTCTGGATCCATTATGATCATTTCTAAATGTGTGATGCAGTAGAAGAATCATGACTGAGGGTTGGAGACCCAGGTCTCTGTGGCTGTACTCCTGGGCCACAGTTATTTCCCTTTGTGAAATGGGAATAATGATTCTCACCTCTTTGGACTTCTATTCTGGCAGAAGATCTATAATTTTTGTGACTTTTTTAAGACTATAAGTTGTATATGGTTAAGGAAAGTATTCATATTTGCATGACTCTTCATAGGTGATAAAGCAAGGTCACATCCACGTTCTTCTTTGAAGAATTCAATAACCCCATGTGGTAGAGAGATGGGTTAGCTAAGAACATGGATCTGCACCCTGCCTCTAATTTTAGTATGTGGCTTTGGGCAACTTATTTAATTGATTTGCACCCCAATTTCTGTATCCCTAAAGTGAAGATTATCATAATGTATATATAACTAAGACTTTATGAGGAATAAGGCAGGTTATGTAAAGGATATCAAGCAGTACATGGCACCTGCTAAGTGCTTAACTGGAAGTCGATTATCAGAGCCATCATCATCGTGGCCATTATTATTATGCCTACTGTACTCATAAAAAGTCTAAGGTTCTGAGTGGCAGATACTGTGGATTACACCACACAATTTCCATACCAACCTTCTTTTAGCATGCCTCCCTGAAATCATACTCTGAATGACATGCTGGAAAGCTAAGTATGCTTTCCAGACTCCATGAGATTATAGGCCTGAATATAATTTGTGTTCCAACAGCCAGATGAATTTGGACAAAGCTCAAGGCATTTGCTTTACTGGTGCAGAACATAACAGGGGAGAGTGATTTTGAACCTGGCAGCTGTGATGCAGACTTCCTGATTGGACAGCTTCTGACCATATAGAAACAGAAGTTCCTTGGGTGATTCAGTTCAATGATATGGTTTTTTGGAGTTGTTCCCAGAAACTCAAACTGAAATCTCTTTCTTCTACACTCCTTTGATATGGTGAGCTGGGACTGTGTCTTAATATTTTTCATTTTCATAAACCAGGTAGAGAGGATTCTGTTGTCTGCAATTAAGAAGACTGATCAATGTGGAGGGTACAAGGCGTTCTCTCTAAATCATAGGCCTAAACTGGGCTTATGACTCCTATGTTAGTGCTCATTTCATTACATCACAGAAAGGAAAGTGTATTTTTCAAGTCTATGAGACATGATTATCCCCACCATAATCTAGGAGTGATGCTAGGTACTGGAAATGTTGTGGAATTAATATGTAGCTACATGATTTACCCTCAAAGAGTTTTGAACCAATGGAAGACAGAAAATTGAAGAAAAAATTTAAAATAACACATAACATTAGCACTTCACAAAGTCACATATTGTACAGTAGGAACCTAACAGAGAAAATATTTCAGAAAGCATTTGGATGAGTTTCTCAGGTGTGGGGGCAGAGATGATGAATGGGGAGAAAGTTGTCCCAGACAATGGGAGCAGCCCATGCAGAGGCAAAAAATAAAACATCACCACCATGGCATTTCCAGGGTTATTATAACAATCAAATAAAAATCTACATGATTATTATTTCAAAATTGGGTTAGCTTAAAATTATTATACTTCATAACTGTTTTGAACCTTCTTGGCTGGGTATTTATTACAGTATTATAGGAGATTTAAACAATCAACGTAGAAGCCAGAGGCTATGGATTAGCCAAATAAATGTATATGACTGTGAAGCATTTTGGCTTTTTTAATTTCATTAACATAAACTGTCATTCTCTTTGGAGGAACCCTAGAGGCCATTGTGAATTATAATTGTAAAGATGCCAGTTTAGTTCACAAGTATTTCTTAGTATCTGCAATATTTCGCATACTGCACTAGACCAGAAAAAAAAAAAAAGATCCTAGCCATAGAGACATTCATAATAAGGGGAAAGGAACTTTTGGTTTTATTTTTCTTAAAAAATTTACTGACTGAGTGTGCACAGTGGTGCACACCTGAAATCCCAGTGGCTTGGGAGATTGAGGCAGGAGGATTTCGAATTCAAAGCCAGCCTCAGCAACTTAGCAAGATCCTAAGCAACCTATCGAGATTCTGTCTCTAAATAAAAATATATATATGTAAACGGTCTGGGGATGTGGCTAAATGGTTAAGCGCCTCTGGGTTCAATCCTTGGTGGGAAAAAAAATTCACTGACCATTGTTAAGAAGAGAAAAATGAATAATTTTTGCATCCCCATATCTTTGCAGGACTTTGGACATCTGCTATTCTAAATAATCCTCATCACAGCTGCTGACAGCCTTCTCAATCTTCCCTTTCTACCCTCTTTCTTACTTCCCTCCAACACTTAGACATCTTTCAAAGGTTTATTTTCCTCTGCCCTTATTTTTTGTAACAATCTCTTGCTTAATATCTCAGAGGACTTCACAGTATGTTGTGGTAGAAATAACAAAGAAAAAAGGAGTCATAAATGTTGGGAGCAGCCCATGCAGAGGCACAGAGAACATCACCACCCATGGCATTTCCAGGGTTATTGTAACCTTGAGTCCTAAGCAAGGCTTCATCCCCTCTCCAGGGCCCTAGGTCCCAAGTGGAAAATGAACTCACTGAGAAAGGTGGCCCCCCAAGTTTCTCCCAGGACGACAACTTGAATGTATGGGTGCTTTTATGAAGATGTGGGGCTGGTGCCTTCAGATGTAGATATAATTGTGTTTGCTGAGGGTAATTGAGATGGAACATGAACGAACGGTGGAACATTTTTTAATTGTTTCTAACCAGATGAAATTAAACCAAGCATGGAGCTTTTCTACCTCTGATGGAAGGAATTCCGGGGAAGGAAATTGGACACATTCTCACAATTCCCACTGTGGAAGCATCTGGAGGTCAACTGGATGGGATAAATTGTATGCACAACTCCTATAGAATGCATCACCAAACAAAATTCAAAGCCATTAGTAATGAAACATAAATGTAATTTTATAATTTGGCCAGCTGGCTTTTCCAGGCTTCTGCCATCATTTTAAGTAGAATATTTTTTTTTTCAAATCTAAAGCTGAATAACACACACTGAAATTAAGTTACAAAGGCAGTCTGGACATTATGATTTCCAGGGACTGATGAGGATGGGGAAGTCAGAAAATCTGGCTCTGCATCTGGTTCTGCATTTTGCTGCACCCTTTCTTGTCATATCATTCCAGGTGTCCTGCTGAAGCTCTTTGAATGCAGGCCAGCCCTAGTCACAGGGCTTCTGTGACGTTCCACGGAGACCATGGGAGTAAGAGTGTTTTGCCGACTGTAAAGCACTGTCCATTGTGGGGAATTTTTATTGTCTGAGAATCTTAGACACCCACTCTTCTTTCATACCTAAAAGTGACCTAAATTATGATCTTCTGTTGTTCCAGATATTGAACTCAGCACATTTTAATTCTTACAGCAAACCCTTCTATTTCCTGTTTCACAGATGAGGAAACGAGACTCAGAAAGAGGAGGTAACTTCTCCAAGTTCACACAACTAGTTGTTAAAAACAGAGCCAAGACTCAAACTCAGATCTGACAGACCCAACCCCACCAGAAGTTGTTTTTCTTTTGTTGTTGTTGTTGTTGTTTGTTTGTTTGGGGGTTTTTTGTTTGTTTTTTTGTAAAGGTTGATCCTTTCTTCAGGTATGGCCTGTTCTTCAGAATAAAACTTGTCGAGTCTTATCAATTGCTAAAGGAGACAAGAGCTATTCTGTGTCTATCAATGGCCCAGCACGCTGGCATCTTCCCAGGCTACTTGTTCCTGTCGTCTCCTTCACTCCTACAGAATATCACTGTCACTTCCTTCTGAGTGTCACGGGCACCACCGTTGATGGTGTCACAGGGAGACTGTAGCATATGGCATTTTCACAACGCTCCCGTGTTTCCAGGCCTGGTCTAACTGGCTTGTTTGGGTCTTTTCAACCCCCTGGCTTGTTGCTACATGAGATGTCCTCCACAAATCTGGACGTGGCAGAGCAAGCCTCTTAGTAAGTGAAGGGGTTCAGTACAGGCCACTCCAAAACTGGCTGTTTTGAGGATATTGATTATTTTGAGCTCAAGGCATTTGAAAAACAGCACATTGCAGGAAAGACTGCTTGACCTCCCTCTGTCTACCTAAAAGCAGGTCACAAAATTTCCCAAGGGAAAGGGCAAGGGTACCAGGAAGGAAAGGGTATTATGACCAGCAGTTAACATCAAAATAGACCCATACCAACAAACCTACTGAAATAACCCTTATCTCTCACTAGCTTCCCCCATATATTTCCTAGTCACTGTCCCACAATTTACTACCACTAGTCCAAGCCCCTTTGTCTTGTCACATCCCACAATTTACCATTCTTTGCAAATATATATATATATATATATATATATGAACTTTTTACCCAACATCTTCAAGTCTTCATTGTCCTTTTGCAGCCTTCTGAGAACACAGAAAAGTATTAAATAAAATGTGTATTTTTATTTGTTCTAATTAGAATGTAGTAGAATGCATTTTGACACATCACACATAAATGGAATATAACTTCTCATTCTTCTGGTTGTACATGTTGTAGAATTACACCAGTCATGTAATCACACAGGTACATAAGGTAATAATGTCCGGTTCATTCTACTATCCTTCCTAAACCCATACCCTCTTCAACTCCTTTCACTTCCCTGTACCTAATCCGAAATACTACTATTTTTCCCTACCCCTCCCTTTGTTGCATAAAATGTGTATTTGAATCTGTCCTATGACATTTTGAATCTTAAGCCTAGATACAGAACCTGAAAAAACAAAAAGAAGTATTTCCCCTAGTATGTTCCAGTTAAATGATAAGAGCCAAAGCCTATGTGGTCAGGTTTCCTCCTTTTGGTCACTCAACAATGATCTCCCCAGGCTGTCCGTCACAGGCCTTTAAAGGCATGCAAGTTATACCGAGCACTAGAGTGCATTAGAGTACTTACTTCAAGTGACAGAGATCAGATGCATGCACAATTGCTCTTCAATGAATATAGCAAATATCTGTGTCTGTAATCTTAATACAAATGAAGTCTTGCTATTAAAGATATAATGAGGTGAGCAGATTGGAAGAATTGATAACACTGCAAGTTATCCAAGTCAGGAAATTAGTCCAACATTCATATTTATGCTCAGCTTAACTTTCAATCAAGGACTTATGGCCATTTGCAGTTTGGAGAATCATATGCATCCAACATCATTTCCCAATTATACAGTAGGAGACTGAGAGTCTATATCCATGGAGAAATCCAGCATCTAAAACCTGCATTGCCTTTCTTTCTCAGATGATAGGAGAGAATAAAAGGGGGGGAAGAAGTTAAGAAAACCTGCTTCTTTATCCTTCCCTGTTGAAAAAACTGCCAGTAATATTGTAGAATTCCTGGTGGCAAATTCTCATTTGACAGTTGAGGAGACTGAGGCTCTAGGAGAAGAGACGCTTTGCCAAAATCATACAGCTGAAAGCCATGGCTTGAATACCCTGTGTGATTGATTTTAGATCAATCAAAATTTGATTTCTGTCACCTTAAAGACAGGACACTGGTGAAGTGGAAGTGGGGAAAGCAGGGAGGGAAGGAGAGGGAGGAAGGAAGGGCTCATATTTATTTATATGGGGGCCTACTGTTATACTGATCATCAGTAGATCCCATATTTCAAAGTAGGGAGAAGATTGACAGTTGAGAAATGTATTATTTGCAATTCCATAGATAGGAGACTTTGATGTAATTCTTAGGTTGGGGGTCACACCACCTGGCATTGCTATAGTAATATTGAAGGATAAATGTAGCCTACTTGTCACCTTCTACACCTTACTGCTGTCCCAGCCCCTAACCAGTGTTACCTTTAAATGCAGGAACAAGGGAACCTGCTCTGAGCCCCCAAGCTAGGTTTCCCCTAGCCATACTCTACCTTATGAGAACACAAGTCCTCAGGACCATAGGACACACCCCTATCTTAGAATTTCATCCCCTTCTAGACCATGCTGGACCATAGAATTCTGTCAAAGGGTTCCTGACCCCACACACCACCAGTGTGTGAGTCACCAGACCCAAGAGGTGGCCAAAGTGGGGCTGGGGCTGATAGAGGCTAAGCTGGGAATCACAGGCTGGTACATCCAAACACAGATACTTGAGACCAGGGTTGACCCCAGGCCAAGATCTGAAGACCAAATCCTCTTGACTGCTATGTTCTGATGCCAAAATCCAAAGAGTCTGGGATTAGTTCAAATCAAAATCCTAACCTGGCCTCTCAGGACATCATGAGGGAAGGTATATTTCTCATGGTAGGAAGACACAGCACATTATTTAGTAATGTGTTAGCATGACCTCCAGTGGTTAAGTGTTGAGCATATGGTAACTGGGCCTCTATTTGTAGTCTTGCCTGTGTCCAATAAATGAAGCTCCAGGTTATTATCTGCTTGGAATTGCTTTCCTCACCATGCAAAACACGTGAACTTTATGCTAGTTTGGGTGTTTTTACCATTGAACCTGAAGTCAACTCTAGTGGTCAGGAAGAGACTTGGGTGTTGTTTCTTATTCGTGAAGGAGAAATCTCCATGGTATGGACACTCTTGGGGTCTCCCAACCCTCATCTCAATCCAGCCTGAGAGACATGGAATAAGTTCTCTGATAAGTTGGGAAGGCTCAACTCATCCCTTCCTGTTTCCTTTTGTGAACAAATTTTTCAAGGGGAACAGGAGTCCTCCTCTTTCATACATAAGTCTGTTGTCTGTGGCTGGAAAGATATGTCTTCATAATAAACTATAGGCCAATCTCACTAAAAATGCATAAAAACAAAACAAAAAAAATGAATCCAGTTCTCAAAAGCATAATATACAACCAAGATAAGATCTCTTCTAGAAACAAAAGTATGAGCAAAAAGATGACTTGCTAATATCAGTTGTATTAGAAGGACCAAGGAGAAAAATCACTTGATTATCTTGATAGTTATTCATTTGATATAAATCAATGTTAATAATTGACAGAAGCTCTCTGTAAACTATGGGTAGGAGGGTGGTTCCACAGCATGGTGCAGAATATGTCAAACCAACTTCATTCAAAAAGCAAAGCACTACAAGAGAGTCCCCAAAAGTGGTGTACTGAGCAAGAGCCCTGTGCACATGTCCACATATCTCCTCACTCCACCCTCATCTTCTCCCAATTTGTAACACAAAAAAATAATTTTTAAAATTGCATACCACATGTTTATTTTTTAGCACAATAACCTATTCAGAATGATAGAATACAACTTAAAAATTGTTGAAAATAACTATAATGAATAAAATTTTAAATCTCTATCCTAAATGATTTGATCTTGAAAGATTTTATTATCAATATCCCAAGAATGAACTACCTCT
This sequence comes from Urocitellus parryii, assembly GCF_045843805.1. Classification (NCBI taxonomy): domain Eukaryota; kingdom Metazoa; phylum Chordata; class Mammalia; order Rodentia; family Sciuridae; genus Urocitellus; species Urocitellus parryii. Next base: position 130,103,388 of record NC_135536.1, read on the forward strand.
AAACACATTTTATTCTATGCAGAAAAATATATGATCAAAAACAAATAAACAAATCATTCTACTATCACTTATCTGTTTCTAAATACAGCAAAAAAAAGAGAAGAAGAATAGAAATAAATACTGGAAATTAAGAGATAAATTAATGCTAGTTGGAAATTATGTGATTATTTATCTAGAAAACCACAGAATCAATTAGAAAAGCTAATTGTAATAAGAGTTTGACAAGATGGCCAATTATAGAGTAAGTGTACAAAAGTATTTATAGTAATCCTATAAGAGCAATAATCAGTAATAGCATAAAAATGTCTGAGCCAAAATGGCAATAAAAATATACACCTGAGTAGTCACAACAAAATAGACTATATATGTAAAAAGAAAGCCTATAGACCTTTACGGGGGGGGGGGAGGGCAGACAGAAGACTTGAAAAAAATAAAAGACATACCAGATTTGTCTTTAGAAGGAATTAAAATGTAGCCAGGGGTGCAAACACCTATAACCCCATAGGTCCAGAAGGCTAAAGTAAGAGGATCACATGTTCAAGGCCAGCTTCAGCAATGTAGTGAAACCCTGTTTCAAAATAAAAAAATAAAAAGGGATATAGATGTGGCTCAGTGATAGAGCACCCCTGGATTCTATCCCTGGAAGGAAGGAAGGAAGGAAGGAAGGAAGGAAGGAAGGAAGGAAGGAAGGGTGGGTGAGAGAGGGAGGGAGGGAAGAAGGAAGGAGGAAATAAATAAAGAGAGAGAGGGGGGAGGTAAGGAGGAAGGAGAAAGAAATAAAGGAAAGAGAAAGAAAAGAAAAATCACAATGTTAATTTCAGTTAGACTGAAATTAACTTATGAATTAAAAATTATTTCAGTGACCTGTGACCGACCGGCGGAACAGGCCCAGCGGCCTGCCGGCATGGTAGACACGTCATCCCAATTGAAGTAGGAGCAAAGCAGAGCCGCCTCCCATGCCCAGAACAGGCCCAGAGACCCGCTGGCGTGGTAGACACGTCACCCCAATTGGAGTAAGGGCAGAGCAGAGCCACCGCCCGCGCCTGCAAGGTAGGCAGACCTGCGACCGACCGGCAGGACAGGCCCAGTGGCCCATCAGCATGGTAGACAGATCACCCCAATTGCAGGAGGAGCACAGCCGCCGCCCGCCCCTGCAAGGGAGACTTTTCAACTATACAAGAGCAATATAAATAAATAGGGAGAAAATTTAATAACACAACAGTTTCACCAAGCAGAAAGAAATGCAAGCAGTATGAAAAGACAAGGAAAGAAAGGACCACAAGCAATGCAGGTCAACTTAACTTTAGAAGAGGTAATAGCTGCACAGATGGAATGTCAGATAAAGAATTCAGGATATACATGCTTCAGATGATCTGGAGTCTCAAGGAAGACATTAGACAGCAAAATCAGACAATGAAAGATCACTTAGACAATGAGTTACATAAACAAATCCAAGAAGCAAAAGATCAACTATACAGGGAGATAGAGGTTATAAAAAACAAACAAATAGAAATCCTAGATATGCAGGAAGCAATAAACCAACTTAAAAACTCAATTGAGAATACTACCAGCAGAGTAGAGGACTTAGAAGATAGAACATCAGACAATGAAGACAAAGTATTTCAACTTGAAAAGAACATAGACAGCTCAGCAAGACTGTTAAGAAACCATGAGCAGAATATCCAAGAAATATGGGATAACATAAAGAGACCAAACTTAAGAGTCATTGGGATACAGGAAGGTATAGAGGCCCAAATCAAAGGAATGAGCAATTTATTCAATGAAATAATACGAGAAAACTTCCCAGACTTGAAGAATGAGAAAGAATCCCAAATCCTAGAAGCCTACAGGACTCCGAATGTGCAAAATCATAAGAGATCCACACCTAGACACATTATAATGAAGATGCCCAAAATACAGAATAAGGAGAGAATTTTAAAAGCTACAAGAGAAAGGAAGCAGATTACATTTAGGGGTAAACCAATCAGGATAACAGCTGATCTTTCAACACAGACTCTGTAAGCTAGAAGATCCTGGAATAACATATTTCAAACACTGAAAGAAAATAGGTTCCAACCAAGAATTGTGTATCTAGCAAAATTAAGCTTCAGGATGGAAGATGAAACTAAAACATTCCACGATAAACAAAAGTTAAAAGAATTTGCAGCTAGAAAACCATCTCTTCAAAACATCCTCGGCAAAATATTACAGGAAGAGGAAATGGAAAATAACAATGAAAACCAACAGCGGGAGGTAGTACAGTAAAGGGGGGAAAAATAATCAAAGAGGAAAACAAATCATGTTTAGTAACATAAATAAACAAATATGGCTGGAAGAACAACCCATATCTCAATAATCTTAAATGTTAATGGCTTAAACTCACCAATTAAGAGACACAGGCTAGTAGAATGGATCACAAAACAAGAACCAACAATATGCTGCCTACATGACACGCATTTGATAGGAAAAGACATACATAAACTGAAGGTGAAAGGTTGGGAAAAATCATATCACTCATATGGACTGCGGAAACAAGCAGGAGTGTCCATACTCATATCAAATAAAATAGATTTCAAGCCAAAGTTAATCAAAAGGGATAAAGAGGGACACTACATACTGCTCAAGGGAATCATACACCAACAAGACATAACAATCATAAATATATATGCTCCAAACAATGGTGTAGCTATGTTCATCATACAAACTCTTCTCAAGTTCAAGAAACAAATAGACCACCATACAATAATCATGGGAGACTTCAACATACCTCTCTCACTACTGGACAGATCTTCCAAACAAAAGTTGAATAAGGAAACTATAGAACTCAATAACACAATTAATAACCTAGACTTAATTGACATATATAGAATATACCACCCAACATCAAGCAGTTACACTTTTTTCTCAGCAGCACATGGATCCTTCTCAAAAATAGATCATATATTATGTCACAGGGAAACTCTTAGACAATATAAAGGAGTAGAAATAATACCATGCATCTTATCTGATCATAATGGAATGAAACTGAAAATCAACGATAAAAGAAGTAAGGTAAAATCATGCATCACTTGGAGAATGAACAATAGGTTACTGAATGATCAATGGGTTATAGAAGACATCAAGGAGGAAATTAAAAAATTCTTAGAAATAAATGAAAACACAGACACAACATATTGGAATCTATAGGACACATTGAAAGCAGTTCTAAGAGGAAAATTCATTGCTTGGAGTTCATTCCTCAAAAAAAGAAAAAACCAACAAATAAATGATCTCATACTTCATCTCAAAATCCTAGAAAAAGAAGAGCAAAACAACAGCAAAAGAAGTAGAAGGCAAGAAATAATTAAAATCAGAGCTGAAATTAATGAAATCGAAACAAAAGAAACAATTGAAAAAATTGATAAAACTAAAAGTTGGTTCTTTGAAAAAATAAATAAAATTGACAGACCCTTAGCCATGCTAACGAAGAGAAGAAGAGAGAGAACCCAAATTACTAGCATACGGGATGAAAAAGGCAATATCACAACAGACACTTCAGAAATACAGAAGATAATCAGAAATTATTTTGAATCCTTATACTCCAATAAAATAGAAGATAGTGAAGGCATCGAGAAATTTCTTAAGTCATATGATCTGCCCAGATTGAGTCAGGAGGATATAGACAACCTAAAAAGACCAATATCAATTGAGGAAATAGAAGAAACCATCAAAAGACTACCAACTAAGAAAAGCCCAGGACCGGATGGGTATACAGCAGAGTTTTACAAAACCTTTAAAGAGGAACTAATACCAATACTTTTCAAGCTATTTCAGGAAATAGAAAAAGAGGGAGAACTTCCAAATTCATTCTACGAGGCCAACTTCACCCTGATTCCTAAACCAGACAAAGACACTTCAAAGAAAGAAAACTACAGACCAATATCTCTAATGAACCTAGATGCAAATATCCTCAATAAAATTCTGGCGAATCGGATACAAAAACATATCAAAAAAAAATTGTGCACCATGATCAAGTAGGATTCATCCCTGAGATGCAAGGCTGGTTCAATATACGGAAATCAATAAATGTTATTCACCACATCAATAGACTTCAAAATAAGAACCATATGATCATCTCGATAGATGCAGAAAAAGCATTTGACAAAGTACAGCATCCCTTTATGTTCAAAACTCTAGAAAAACTAGGGATAACAGGAACATACCTCAATATTGTAAAAGCTATCTATGCTAAGCCTCAGGCTAGCATCATTCTGAACGGAGAAAAATTGAAGGCATTCCCTCTAAAATCTGGAACAAGACAGGGATGCCCTCTCTCACCACTTCTGTTCAACATAGTTCTTGAAACACTGGCCAGAGCAATTAGACAGACAAAAGAAATTAAAGGCATAAAAATAGGAAAAGAAGAACTCAAATTATCACTATTTGCAGGTGACATGATTCTATACCTAGCAGACCCAAAAGGGTCTACAAAGAAACTATTAGAGCTAATAAATGAATTCAGCAAAGTGGCAGGATATAAAATCAACACACATAAATCAAAGGCATTCTTGTATATCAGCAACAAATCCTCTGAAATGGAAATGAGGACAACCACTCCATTCACAATATCCTCAAAAAAAAAAAAATGCTAGGGAATCAACCTAACAAAAGAGGTGAAAGATTTATACAATGAAAACTACAGAACCCTAAAGAGAGAAATAGAAGAAGATCTGAGAAGATGGAAAAATATACCCTCTTCATGGATAGGCAGAACTAACATCATCAAAATGGCGATATTACCAAAAGTTCTCTATAGGTTTAATGCAATGCCAATCAAAATCCCAACAGCATTTCTTGTAGAAATAGAGAAAGCAATCATGAAATTCATATGGAAAAATAAAAGACCCAGAATAGCAAAAACAATGCTAAGCAGGAAGTGTGAATCAGGCGGTATAGAGATACCAGACTTCAAGCTATACTACAGAGCAATAGTAACAAAAACAGCATGGTACTGGTACCAAAACAGGCGGGTGGACCAATGGTACAGAATAGAGGACACAGAAACCAATCCACAAAATTACAACTATCTTATATTTGATAAAGGGGCTAAAAGCATGCAATGGAGGAAGGATAGCATCTTCAACAAATGGTGCTGGGAAAACTGGAAATCCATATGCAACAAAATGAAACTGAATCCCTTTCTCTCGCCATGCACAAAAGTTAACTCAAAATTGTCGCGACCCCTCACCAGTAAGGGAAACACGACACAGGATTCTTCTTTCAGCAGTTTACTCAGGACCTTTGAATCATGATGAGAAAACAGGAACAAGAGAGGAAAGAGCTCGAGCGGTCGGTCTGCCCTAGCTTAAGTACCCAGCCCCGCCAATGAATTAGCACCACATGGAGAAGTCTAATAGGTACAGCGCAGCGGAAGCAGGCCAGAGCCCAGCCCCACAGCCTTACAAGGAGTTGTTTACTTCTAACAACTCTAACCGCTAAGTCATCAGAAGCAGGAAGCCAGCGCCATTTTCAGGGTGCAGTTGCCGGCTCCCAACAGTTCCCCCTTTCTGTTTTACAAGTAACAGGTAAAAGTAGCGGTCCTATCTCCATTGTGCAAAAGTGGCCGTAAATAATGGCACACTCCTGAGGGGCGCCTCCCCAGGCGAGTCACCATTCCGACCAATGCCTTTTTCATGGAGGCGGGGCGTCGACATCAAACCCACATGCAATAGGACATGCTTTTCTTGGGACTCAAACCTAGAGCTCCCAAGTGCAGTGCCTTGCCTCGCACCCTGTGCTGTGTCGATCACTTGAGCATGGTGAGCCATGCTTGAGGGGACTGTCCTGCCTCTAAAGCGGCAAAGGCTTGTATGAGCATAAGATTCTGCACCCGCTGCCGCTTGCGCATACGAACCAGACACCACAGGCACAATCCAATGGCGAGTACCAGGACCACAGCCAGTGCACCCATGCCTGCCCATTGCTTCAAGAATAAAAGCACAATGCCACGATGTAGATGTTGATTCATCATAGTCTGAGTCTCCATGGCTGTTGCAGCAGTACCCACAAGCTTGTTCACAGCATCAGCAGTAAGCACAGCAGTAGCGAGAGCCGCGGCGGCAGTGGCTGCAGTTATACCAAAGTCTCTTTTGTTTCTTTGCAATAATACAGGCAAACTATCATCATCAATAGACACAGATAAAGGCAAATAGGAGGGCACACATACTACCACAACAGAATCCTCCAAAGAGGCATTCCAGCATTGTTTAAGTATTATGGGGCAACAATGCCGGTTGTTGAGGAATAGAAGTATTGGCTCTCAATACCCTAGCAGGAAAAACACCCTTGATTACAGTAGCATTACCATTTGAGTCCCGGGAACCATCACTATCAAACCAGCCCAAAGATTGATTGGCTAACACAACACAAGGTATGGACTCAGAGTAATTAACATGTACAGAGAAACACAATGTGTCAAATAATGAAACAGTAGAAAAGTTATCAATAGCTGCTACAGTATCCATAGGCAAGGTCGGCCAATCCATGGTAGCAGAGCCATTAGTAGTGAAGAAAAATGGAAGTACACCAGCCTGAGAAGTAATGGGCAATGGATATGGCCACGTCTTTACCACCGCCCAGAGGAGTCATTCTGCAGTCCAGATGACCTCATGTCCAATCACCATCAGGAGAAGCATCAAGCACCCCATGTTGTTCATCTTCATTCTTCCTTCCTGACGGGGCCTGAAGAACTTTCCACACGAGGCGCTCTGGCACCCAAACGGTTCCGTTCAGTCCTGTGGGAAAACACAGACAGAACCTCGTGCCCATGCCAGCACGGGATCAGGCCCATACCATTGTCCAGAAAGTACATCTTTCCACTTAATATGCCCAAAGTTCGGGGCAGAGGGCGAACAGTGCCTAGTCGCAGCAGAGCGCCCTTGGATGTCCAGATTCAAAAAATTAATAGTGAATAGAGCCAAGGAGAGGCACTCTTTCGGGTGTGGCCCAAGCCAACTCCCCCTTCTTGTTTTATCAACATCTCCTTTAGAGTCTCATGAGCGCACTCTACAATACCCTGACCTTGTGGATTGAAGGGCAAACCATGGACAAGCTGGATACCCATCTGGTTGCAAAAGGAAGAAAATTGTCGTCCAGTATATGCTGGACCATTGTCCGTCTTAATGGTCTGTGGTAATAGGGAACACCCAAGAAGGACGAGTAGCAAGATCAACTTGGGCATTGCCAGCAGAAAGAGCACCCGGTAAACCTGTGTGGGCTCGAATATGCAAGGGGTAAAACAGGCGGAGCGATTCCAAATCAATGTTTGAAGATGGAGAAAAAGGGAAGACATTACTCCTGATGTGTGTATTCGACCCACTGCTTCCAACACCCTTAAAGCTTGAACTACACAAACAGAATCTGAGATTAAATTAAAAAGAAACGGACATTGTTCAAATACTTTTATGACAATTTGCAGCTCCACCCATTGTGGATTGCCAGGAGCAAACTGATGTTGGATAGGAGGTTGATCATTTACCACATAGGCTCCAATACCAGTTTTAGATCCATCTGTAAAGATATTTGCAGCTCCTGGGATAGGCGTAGAAGAAGTGATTTTAGGGAAAATGATAGGATGTTCCTTAACAAATGTAATAAGAGGATGTGAAGGATAGTGATTATCTATTTCTCCTAGAAAAGAGCATCGTAATATAGCCCAATTATCCAGGTTAGCACACAAAACTTGAATTTGTTGACATGTATAAGGAACAATCACAGACGTTGGAGAAAAACCAAAAAATTGTATACTTTGTTGTATCCCTAACATAGCTAAGGAAGCAACTGCATCAGGATAGTACTCAAGGGATTTTCCAGGGGATATACGTGGATGTATCCACAACAAAGGACCATCTTGCCACAAAACTCCAGTAGGTTGCCGTACAGTGGCGAGCACACATAATTGAAGAGGCTTATCCTCTTGAAGCCTGCAAAGGCTAGCATGTTGTATAGCCTCTTCCACTTTAAGCAACGCTGACCTGGCTTCCTCAGTAAGATGTCGAGGAGAAGTAAGATCTGAATCACCTTTAAGAATTTCATACAAGGGTTTTAATTCAACATTGGGAATATGTAAGTAACCCCTAATCCAATTTATGTCACCCAATAATTTCTGAAAATCATTTAATGTATGTAAATTATCAGTCCTAAGAGTTATCTTTTGGGGTGTAATAGCCTCACAAAAGACACCGACACCAAGATAATCAATAGAGTCTCCTGTCTGTACCCTATCAGGTGAAACAAGCAAACCCCCTAATTATAGCAAATGTACCAAATCAGTGTAAGCCACTCCACCTGAGTAAGAGTGAAAGCAGCATCCCCACCATAAGTGCGAACGAATTCTGCCAAGGTTTTAATTATTTTAAAATTTAAAGGCTCATGGTATCTTCCCCTATCAGCGTCCTGAAAAACCGGGTACGCTAGTCCCATATCTGTATTAACTGTTCTCCAAACTTGTGTATGAAAAGTTCTCCCGGAAAAAAAAAAAAAAAAAAAAAAGTTCTCCGGGAGCTTTGGACTCCCCTCACATATGGGGGCGGTGCAACAGGCACTGAATCTTCTTCTAAATTCTCAATCTCCTCTTCAGAATTAGATTTATCAAAATTAGATTTATCCCCCTTCTCACGGTAGGCTTTCATGCTTTGTGTCTCCCTTTTTTTCTTTTTCATTTTTATTTTACGTAGTTGCTGTAACAATATATCAAGGTCCTCAGAACTCTCTGAGCGGCTTGTGTCCTCGGGTGTTTTTAGTTCGGTCAAGTCTGGATAGAGCCTTCTCCTATTTTTATTTTCAGGCTCTTTTGCCTTTTTACTAGTCTTACTCTTAATACTCTCTGCCACTTCGCTATGTGACCCCTCAGATTTTTCCTCATGTAGTTGTTCAAGAATGGCCTGACCCTCACCCACAGCTTCCTGGCATTTACCGTCTGCTATACATTCTCTAACCAATTTCCAAAGTGGTATAACGCCATCCTCCAAAGTACCTTGCTCATAAGCAAAATCCAGATCTCTCCCTAATTTGTCCCAGCTGGGAATCGTAAGACTCCCTGAAAAAGCAAACCAAAGAGCCGCTATATCAGCTTCTCTTAAAAACATCCGCAAAGTACTCTGCTCCACCTTAAGTCCTTTTGAACGTAGCAGCCCATCCAGGGCCAAAAAAATTGGGCTTGAAGAGGTAACACCCATAATGTTTTCAAAACTATGAAGAAAGTGAAAATACAAAAGCCCCGCTCTCTCTTTATCTACAGAGGAGCGTCCTGTTCTATTATTTTTTCCCCGCTCTCTCTTTATTTAAAGAGGAGCATCCCGCTATTTGCTTGCGGATTCCCACTTTACCTGGGTACTTACCGGTGCACCACCCTGACTGCTGAAAGTTCTGGATCCTGGGTTCAAGGAATATTCCTCCCCATTCTGGCCACCAATTGTCGCGACCCCTCACCAGTAAGGGAAACACAACACAGGATTCTTCTTTCAGCAGTTTACTCAGGACCTTTGAATCATGATGAGAAAACAGGAACAAGAGAGGAAAGAGCGCGAGCGGTCGGTCTGCCCTAGCTTAAGTACCCAGCCCCGCCAATGAATTAGCACCACATGGAGAAGTCTAATAGGTAGAGCGCAGCGGAAGCAGGCCAGAGCCCAGCCCCACAGCCTTACAAGGAGTTGTTTACTTCTAACAACTCTAACCGCTAAGTCATCAGAAGCAGGAAGCCAGCGCCATTTTCAGGGTGCGGTCGCCGGCTCCCAACACAAAATGGATCAAGGAGCTTGATATTAAATCAGAGACTCGGCATCTGATAGAAGAAAAAGTTGGCTCCGATCTACATACTGTGGGGTCGGACTCCAAATTCCTCAATCGGACACCCATAGCACAAGAGTTAATAACTAGAATCAACAAGTGGAACTTACTCAAATTAAAAAGTTTTTTCTCAGCAAAAGAAACAATAAGAGAGGTAAATAGGGAGCCTACATCCTGGGAACAAATCTTTACTCCTCACACTTCAGATAGAGCCCTAATATCCAGAGTATACAAAGAACTCAAAAAATTAGACAATAAGATAACAAATAACCCAATCAACAAATGGGCCAAGGACCTGAACAGACACTTCTCAGAGGAGGACATACAATCAATCAACAAGTACATGAAAAAATGCTCACCATCTCTAGCAGTCAGAGAAATGCAAATCAAAACCACCCTAAGATACCATGTCACTCCAGTAAGATTGGCAGCCACTATGAAGTCAAACAACAACAAGTGCTGGCGAGGATGTGAGGAAAAGGGTACACTTGTACATTGCTGGTGGGACTGCAAATTGGTGCAGCCAATTTGGAAAGCAGTATGGAGATTCCTTGGAAAGCTGGGAATGGAACCACTATTTGACCCAGCTATTCCCCTTTTTGGTCTATTCCCTAAAGACCTAAAAAGAACATACTACAGGGACACTGCTACATTGATGTTCATAGCAGCACAATTCACAATAGCAAGACTGTGGAGGCAACCTAGATGCCCTTCAATAGACGAATGGATAAAAAAAAATGTGGCATTTATACACAATGGAGTATTACTCTGCATTAAAAAATGACAAAATCATAGAATTTGGTGGGAAATGGATGGCATTAGAGCAGATTATGCTAAGTGAAGTTAGCCAATTCCTAAAAAACAAATGCCAAATGTCTTCTTTGATATAAGGAGAGTAACTAAGAACAGAGTAGGGACGAAGAGCATGAGAAGAAGATTAACATTAAACAGGGATGAGAGGTGGGAGGGAAATGGAGAGAGAAGGGAAATTGCATGGAAATGGAAGGAGACCCTCAGGGTTATACAAAATTACATACAAGAGGAAGTGAGAGGAAAGGGAAAAATAATACAAGGGGGAGGAATGAATTACAGTAGAGGGGGTAGAGAGAGAAGAGAAGAGGGGAGGGGAGGGGAGGGGAGGGGGGATAGTAGAGGATAGGAAAGGCAGCAGAATACAACAGACATGTGCATATCAATATGCAAATCAATGGATGTGTAACCAATGTGATTCTGCAATCTGTATACGGGGTAAAAATGGGAGTTCATAACCCACTTGAATCAAAGTGTGAAATATGATATATCAAGAACTATGCAATGTTTTGAACAACCAACAATAAAAATTTTTTTAAAAATTATTTCAATCCAGATTTCTGAGGGATTTTTAAAATTCTGTCCAAAATGTATTTTAACATTTATCTTGGAAAGTTAATATGACAAGAAAGCTTTTTAGCTGGATAAATAAAGGAGATGCCCTTGGAGATATTAAAATCTAATGTAACTATAATTAAAACATTACAGTATTGATGTTAGGTTACACAAAGAACAAAGACCAGAAATAGATTTCCAACACAGAAACAAACCCAGCTATTTTTAATAATCTAGTGCAACAAAGAGATTTTATCCATGTAAAGAACAACTATGTATACATGTGTGTATGTGTGTGTATATATATATATGGATGTATATGCCATATATATTCAATATAGACTTGAGGCAATTGACTTTGGAAGTTAGGAAACCTAAATTCCTCAATCTTCCCATACTTTTCAAAGAAATTTTAGGCAAATATAATATTTTAATATAAAATAGAATACATTGATATAAACTTCAAAAACAATATGAAGCAGGACACCAAAAGTAGAAACAATAAAGAAAAGGCAAATAGATGTTGATTTAAAATTCAATATATAATTCATCAAACATCTATGGAATGCCTCTTCTATGCCACACCCTGGCCACACCAAGTTTGCACTTTGATGAGGAAACTGTACTTCTCAACCATTTGACATCTGGTTAGAATTCACATGACTCAGTCCAGACAATGAAGTGTGTAAGGAAGGAATACATGCCGACCCTGGACCCTGTTTAAAAACAACAGCTACACTCTCTTCCTGGTTGCAGCAAGCTTAGTGGCCACATGCTAGTGACATCTGCACATGATGGAAGAAACCTTGATTCTAGAGTTACTACCAGGAGAAGTAAACAGTTGAGAAGGCCTCTTAACAACAAGAATTTTTGCTCTTCTTTGCTCTTTGGGTGAGCAAAGAAGAAATCTTATTTATGTTAGGCCATTGAGATTTAAAACTGCTTGTTACAACATCTTCCTTTCCTAAATCAAAAATTACTACTGAACCAATTCCTTCGCAGCCAAGAGTAGTGGGAAGGAGGACACACGCAGGTGAGGAAGCTGGAGATCCCTTTTATAAAGTTGGGATGTCCAGAAATCCTGTGACCTAAAGCACTTAAAAAGGCAGACCATGTGTCTACTAATCCTAGGAAAGAGAGAAGTTAGGAACGAGAACATTAGCTGTTCTGTGTGTTGCTCATCACTTGCTGGATTTGGCAATGCATTATAAGAAAGTACTTCATAAGCAAAGAAGTAAATGGTTTAGGAGCAGAAATTTTAAAAGATCAGAAATATTTTGGATATTTGCCCCCTGAGAAGTGACAAAGGCCACTGCTTCTAGACTCCACGTAGTTCAGGATGAAATTTAAAAGGCTTTAACCTGAAAAGAAATAAAATTTCTCAAGTGAATCAAGTGACCTCAAGACAGCACTTATGTTAAGCATGTATCCTTCTCAAATTTTGTTCTAGATAGGCTCAAGGTCGCTGCCTATATTAATGGAGTAGTATAGAGAAAGAAGAGAAACCAAGAACTAAATTGAGGGTGTATATCAGTCAATTTTCTATCATAATAACTTAGATAATTATAAAGAGAAAAGATTTATTTTGGTTCACAAGTTTTGGAAGTTCTGGTTCATGAGTGATTGGCCCCATTCTTTTGGGCCTGTGAAGCAGCAGCACATCATAATGGGAGAACATGGCAGAGCCAAACCATGCACCTCATCTATCAGGAAACTACAGGGAAACAGGATGAGGCCAGGGTCACCTTCCAAGACATGCTCCCCAATGACCGAAGGGTCTCCCACAAGGCCCCAGGTCCCAAAGGCTTCACCTCCCACTAGAACTGCCTTGGGGACCAAGCCTTTAACACATGGGCTTTTGTGGAGACATTCAACCTCTAAAGTATAGCGGAGTGGTTGCTTAGTATTCGGTACTGACTGAAAGAAAAGACATCAGCCTTCTTCCCAATTTTAAAGGAAATTGTGAATTGCTAAAGAAACTAAAATCAAACAAACTGTTCAAGATTTAAAACTTGGGCTTCAAGTTTCAGGAGTAAAAAGATGGCAGCAAAAGCTATTTGGTCAGGGAGGACAAGGTAAAAGGAATCTTCCAGAGGGTAAAGCCCGGGGCCACCGACAGCAAGGCACTAGCAGAATTACCTACCAGGATCCCTTCCAGAGAAGAATTAAGCCCAAGGCATATCTCATAAGTAATTGCCTAACTTCCTTCCCATGCATCTAGGATGGTTCTAGCTAGGTGCAAACCTGTGGTGAATTAGAAATTATCACTTTCTTCATGGCTTTATTCTCTCATGGAAATCTAATTGAGCAAGAATTCCAGAAAATTTCTTCTGGAAAGTCAAACCAATGTCTAATTAGGAAACCTTCTCCCCTGCCAGGAGAGGAGGACTTCAGGGTTCTAACAAGGATGTGGACCAGGGAGTGCTGTGCACACAATGAAAGTTCCTGAATAATATTAATGGGTAAGAAAATGAATTTAGCATCTTTTGACAATAATTTTAAAAGCCTTTAAAAAAACAGACATCTCTGAGTTTAAGAATACAAAGTAACAGATATATAGAATGAACAAGTCCAAAGATTTCATGTACAACAGGAGCACTAATAGATAACAATGTGTTGCTCTCAGGATTTTTGCTAAATGAGTAGATTATAGCTGCTTTTGTCAAAGAGGGAGAAAAATGAGTAAAGTATGTAAGATGATGGATATGTCAATTTTTGCCACTGTTGTGGTCACCCATTTTATTATATATGCATTTTATAACACCATGTTGTATATCTTAAATACACTAAATACATTTTATGTATTATATATATACATATATATATAAAATGGACACACACACATATATATAAAATAAACACATGCATATATATAATAATGTATACATATGCATGTGTATATATTTTTTAATCCAACAATTTCACCTTTGGGATTGCTGCTTAGTAAAATAATTTTAGGTGTGTGCAAAGAAGTTCAACAAAATATTAATCAATGGAGCAAGTTTCTTGTAGATTAGGATATGCAATAAACATTATCAGTGTACTTTATAACTTTTAAGTCAAAATAAATATAACAGCCTCTCCCAAGGTAGGAAATAGGTCTTGGCCCACTATGCAGACCCCTGTCCCTTCCAGGGTCTCTAGTCCAAGGAATTCCAGAAGCCAACATTCCAGCCGAATCTGGTAGACAGGGATGGCCTCATTTTCCTAGAAGACACTGACTCTTGAAGGCAATGCCCCTCTGCTTCTGTGTCCTGCCTGGAGACTGGAATGTTTGCTCAGGCTGAGAGCCTACTGCCAAGGTCAGCCTTCAATGCCCCCCCCCAAGGTCTGCCACTCCCTGGGGCCCTGTCAGGCTCAGAGGCATCCTTCTACTCTCTCCCCTCCCCCCCCTTTTTAAAGCCACTTTGCCCTTGTTCTTTGCATAATCCCCTCAATAAACTGAGATTTACTCAAACAAAAGCCAGGAAGAAAGAGCCTCTTCAGAGCCCCTGTGACAAAAGGAGCCCAGAGGCTCTTGGTTGCTTCTCAAAAGGAGGGAGAGTGAAAACTGGAGAGAGCAGAATACAAAGAACCCTATCCTTTCAAATTCTTCCCAGAGACAAACAGGAAATGCGAAATAGTCTTTGCAAATTGTGCTGCACCTTTATGATAGCAAAGCTACTGGAAATAAACTAAAGGATCGGCAGTGTGAGGGTATTAAATTCATCCTAGTTTATCCAATGTAAGGAATGACACTTTTCAGGGGTTACAACATAATATAGAAGGATTTAATAACAGAAAAAGGTTGACAATTTAAAAAAAAAAAAAGGCAGGAAAAGTGAAAAACTGGTGGCCAAACATACTTAAATGTTGCTACCTCTATAAACTCTATAGAATAAAAAGAATACATATGTGTGTATGTATGATGCACATAAACCCATACATATGCATAATTACATTTTGTGGTATAATTGTGAATTTTTTTGTTTTTGCTTGTATCTATGTAATAACGTTTGTTTTCTTTTTCCTTTTTTTTTTTCAGTTTCATGATGAAGCTTCTACCTACTGCCACAGACTGGCGTAAGGCTTCTGTCCCTGGTTGGCTCAGGATTCTGGCAGCTGCCATCAGCCTGTGAAAGAACAGAGCCCAAGTCATGTGAATTATAATTGAAAACATTCTTCAAGGGACTTAAAAGCATTATTGGCTCATCATTCCAGGCTGAGGATGGGTGTGAGTCTGGGCTTCACAGGGATCAGATCATGGCCAAAGCAAGTCATAAAGAGCAAGCTCCTGTCAGATCTAGTAGACCAGAGAAGGGAGGGAAGGAAGAAGATAAAGAAGGGCAAGGGAGGAGGAGACAAGGCCAAGCACTTCCCTGACTGTCTTATGTAAAGAGGAAACAAAATATGTGGAAAAGGAATAGTCTTGGATCCGTGCCTCTGTGACGTAGATGATGCTTGATTCAGAGTGCAGTGATTTTGGACATTTAATATTTACCCTGCCCTAGAATTCCACTTACTGTGCATTAACCTGTGGTTGCTAACAGGGTATCAGCGAGTCCTTATGGTCAAACCAAAGGAAAGTTTTCACGCAGTGTGGTGTTGGAAAATAAATGCTGAAAAGGAGCCCTAGGGGCCCGAAGGGACCTGTCACTAACAAGTCCTGGGGCTTTTTAATGAGGCTCCAGCCTTCTGTGTATGGGGTGTACCTTGGAGTGAGAAGACAGAGCTGGGGTGGATCAGGATTAATGATAGGAACCCCTAAATGTGCCCCAACCTTCAGAGCCCACCCCACCCCCAGGGACTGAGGTAGGTGGGCCTTGCCCCTCCATTTAAGCTTCTACTTGGTTGGTTCCCTCCCATTCCCTTTCTATTCCCTTTCTTTCTACCTCTCCCTTTCTGTCATTTTGCAAATGCTTTCATGTGTTTTATATATATATATAAATAAATATCTATGGCTGCAAAATGGTTAGGAAACTGTGCACATGATTTTTTTTTTACATTTTCTTTCTCTTCTATCATATAGTGATTTTTTTTTTTAATCAGGGTAAAGCAACAGTACAATCCAATAGCAATGCTGGAAGACCGAAGCAATAAGCAACACAGTTCGGTCCCTGTCTGGGGTCAGCCTTTGCTGCTACACTAATTATATCTCTCCTTAGAGTTAGCACCTGCTGTTTGGATATTAGACATGAATTCAAAATGAGGAAGAAGAGGATTAAAGAAAAGGAGAGGAAGATAGAGAGAGTGAAGCAACCAGTAGAGGGAGGGAGGAGTGGGGAGAGGGCCCATGGTCTTTGGCAATGGTAGAATACACAACACAGGGCACTTCTATCTTCATGGACTCCTTCTTCCTCCATAAAACAATCTTAAATATTATATTTTAAAATTGCATTGATATAAAGGCAAATATTATCTTTCTCGGATTATCTTTGTTTTACTTCTTCTGGTTTTGAAGGAAATTTAGACATTCTTCAAGGGCTTCGACAAGTACAGTGGACCCTGGGCACCAGGGGAGTCAGCCCTGAGTGCCACCTCTCTATGTCCCTGATTCATAGTCAGCTTATTCTGGGACGGGCTTGTTCCTACCCAGACCCCAGGACTGGTGCAAAAGACCTAAATGAATTTCAGGGAGATGAAGAGTTAAACATAATGTACTGCAGGAATTTTTAAAGCTCTCTGGAAGAAAATGATCCTAGAAACGGTAAATAAATTTGAATTAACAAACTCTCCCTCTGCCTCTCAACCCCTTCACCATTAGGAAAGAAAAAGTAGGCAATTAATAAATGATAGTTTGGAAGAAATTAGCAGATCATTCTTGTATGATTTTGCATGGTTTCTGCAGAGTACATTGGCATTCATTCTTTCCAGTGTAAGAGGCAATTAAGTCCTCCGTGGAGACAAAAGGCAGAGGCTCATTATAAACATAAACGTGGGACCAGGGCACCAAAAGGGAATAGGCAGAGCTGTGTATCATCACAGTTGGGGTTTTTTTTCCAATAACTTGAGCTCAGTCCAAGTGCCTAACACAAAAAGAGCTGGAGGCCTCAGAAGGCCCCACTGAAGACATAAGAGTTAAGCAGCAAAGATCAAAGAAAAAAGGAGAAACACAATAAGAGGAGGGGGCAAAGGAAGAGAAAGGATGATGGGGCTGGGTCCCCTGCCGCCCTGCCAATGTCAGGGTGGAATGGGGAACTCAGATTCCATGTTTACCTGACAATCCAGAGAAGAGCAGATGAGCCATCTCCTGAAGGCAGTGGGCATCTCCTCTGTTGGGCAATTTCCCTGCTGGGTTTGGAAAGCAGGGCACACTCAACAGGGAAGTGCATGGCTTGACAGGGCCCTGCTGACTTTGGGCAAGTTCCCTCTGCTTGCTGTGCCTCTGTTTCCTCATTTGTAAAATGGGAACAATCGCATTTCCTGCCTCTCAGGGCCGTGGGGAGGATAAACAAGATTCTGCCTGTATCTGCACTACCTGATTTAGAATATAGACGTGATAACCAAGCACTTGACTTTATTATTACCATCGACCTTAACATCACCACGGTGGCCAGCTCCTGGGTATTATGGAGTCCTGATTGTGTCAGAGCCTGAACTTACAGCACTGAGAGGCTCCCACTTGAGAATGAGTTTTTAAGATTTGGGGGACTGGAGAATAAGATTGGTGAGGACCATTAAGGTTTAGTTTTAAAAACTTCCCTCTTCATCTCCCACTGCCTCTCTCTCACAAGCGCACAACACACACTAAAACTACTCCACACAACGTCTTCATCGCTGTGCAGTGAAGTAAACGTAACACATTTCCAGAGAGCACCACTGAGTGCCATCGCCCCCACTGTCCTTGTCCTCTAAGTCCATCAAACTATAGCAGGACTCAAAACTTTCCATACTGGCATGCTAATGCCCACCTGCCTCACATCCTCCCCTTGCTCCTAAAACCTTCTGGTCAGCTCTGACCTATGTGACCAGCAAATCTATGGCACCCAGACTAAAAAAAGATCATAGCAGAGAACTTGCTGGGCAGGGGAGGGGAGCTAGGGACAGCTCACAGGACCCTCCTCACAGCAGAGGTGGACCTTACTAGGTGCTGCCAGCCTCCTTGCTTTCTGACCTTCTGTCCCAGCTCACTGACTCTTTCTGCCCCCATCCTTCTTAGGCTTGTCTCCTAACTACCAAGCTACCCCCTGGTATTTGTACTCTATATTTAATTTTGTCTTGGCAAAAAAAAAAAAAAAAGTTATTTACTCTTTGCTTTTTTAAAAAGTTACCCAACTATTTTGATCTTTTCCTTTACCACTTCCTGAGCTCTGGTCATTCATTCTGCTTTTTCCCACATTCTACTGATCATGAAGTTCACACCAACGTCAATAGCCAAAGTTAATACATGCAAATAGCATGGTCACTACACGCAAGGATCTGAGCTAAGCATTTCACATGCATTTTCTCTGGTATCTCATTTACAAAGGATGAAAACAAAGCTCAGAGAGATTTAGCTATTTATTTATTTCTACTCATAGAGCAGGAATCATTTTAGGTAGAACTGAAGTCTGTCTGATTCTGGAGTCCATGCTTAGAGCTCCACCCTCCTCTAAGACCGAGGGGATGTAGAAATAGGTGGGCGTTGATAAAATCCAGAATTAATTTAAATAATTTAAATGAGGCTATATCATGAAAAGTTCAACTTACACTCAGTTTTAATAGAGTACAGCCTTAGAGAACCCAAGCAAACAGGACAGACACCTGGGGAAGGTGAAACAGGATTGCCAGGCTGAACTCTGAATTTAGCCTGATGAAGCAGGAGCAGGTTGAAGCCTTGTATTTAAAAACAAAATAACCCTCAGCTATGTAGAGTCCATGCTATCAAATAAAGGTCTGTGGGTTGGATGAAACCCAGGATATGAATTCACTTTGAGAATTGAAATAATCCCACTGAAATATGCATGTTTGGGGCTGGCCAAAGCCCCTGACTATGGGATAGCCCAGGTCTGCAGCAAGTTACATCAGCTCAGTTTGGCTGAAACCCAGTATGTTAGCTTTTCATCACTGGAAAAAATACCTGACATGAACAACCTAGAGGAGGAAAGATTGCTTCTGGCTCACGGTTCCAGAGGTTCGATCCTTGCTTAACTCTATCTGGTTGGGCCTCAGATGAGGAAGAACATCATGGTGGATGGATGTGACAGAGGAAAGCTACTCAGTTCATGGCAGCCAGGAAGCAGGTACTGGGAAGAGCTAGAAATACTAGACAGTTCCCAAGTGTTCATCCCCAGGGTCCCACTCCTGTCTACTAAGGTCCTCTTCCTACACTTCCTACCAGCTCCCAATAGTTAGTTCAAATTATAAATCCCTCAATGGATTAATCCACTGACAAGGTCAGAGCCCTGAGGATCCAATCACTTCCCAGGGACCCCACTTCTGAACACTGTTCTATTTGAAGACCAGATCTTCAACCCATGAGACACTTCATATCCAGGACTCAGTGTTGGATCCCATTCCTTCTGTGAAAGGGGGAGCCGAAGGATATTCCTAGAGGACCACATTCCCCACCAACCAAGATTCCCTCCCCCTTGTTGCTCTTTCCTTGCCTGGTGGGTAGCACTACCTTTTGCTAAATCTTCCTCAGAAAGGAACAAAGGAACCCAGTCTATCCATTTGGGACCACCCACCTGTCAGCCTTCTCTCCAACCAAATGAAGTCTGCTGTTGTTTTCTTCCACAGTGGGAGTCAAAAAATCTGAGTTCTGAGTTCTAACTCTGCCCCACAGGTCAGAATGCCAACTCTATCCTCAACTTCCTGTCTTCCTGCCAGGGGGTTCAGTAGGAGATGAGGGTGGTTCAAGCTCTTCCATAGAGCCACCAGGGGCTCAGGATGCCCCAGGCTTTGAGTGAGTTTCACCACTACAGCTCCTTGGATTGATTTTTACTGCCTGCAATTTCATTTGAAGGAAAGTCTCCATGGTGGTAGAGGGTTTGAAAACCACTGGGCCATGTGGTCACTGAGTCTCTTCCAGCTGTGGCCTCCCATCATTCTATGACAGCTCCCCGCAGGCAGCCTTCCCAGGCGCCAGGTGCCGGGGCCCTGCAGGATCAGCCTGGCTCACACCGATTCCCTTTTGGAGCCCAGCCAGGAGCTGGCACAGCCTCTGCTCCATAACACTCCAAGGCCTAGCCCTGAGGGAGGCTCAGGTTAGCGCTCTGGCTTATGGACAACAGCTGGCCAGATGCTGGCAGAAATTTCACAGCCCTGATGGTTCCTTTCTCCCCTCCCCCACCCAGTTGGGTCCTGTCATTTCATCCAGGCCCTAAAGACAAGGCCAGCTTCCTCGTGGCTTATGGAGCTTGGATAGGAAGCATTCTGGGGTGGCCAGAAATAGCCACCACGCTTCTTAGAGAAAGAGATGAGCTACCACATGCATCTGACACAGCTTCAGGAAACCCTGCACTGTGACCAGAATCACTCCTTGTTGTCCTTGGCCAGTTTCAGGGTAGAAGTCTGGCTAAGGACAGGAACCCGATCAGGGACACCTTTCCTGTGCAGGAGGGAGACAGGGAGGTGGAGGCTCAGAATCACATTCAAACTGTGCACCTGCTTGGTCTCAAGGAGACATCTGAATCTCAATCAGATACAAAAGGAATTTGATTTGCCTATTCTTGATATCCATATAATAGGTAGACTTTGTGCTTGGCTTCTTTCATTCAGCACAATCTTTCCAAGGTTCTTCCTATGTTGTAGCATATATAGTCTTTCATTCCTTTTTATTGCCTAATAATATTCCATGGTATGAAGACACCATATTTTATTTATCCATTCATCCAGTTGATAGAATTTGGGGTTTTTCCCATTTGGGGGTTATTATGAATAATGTTGCTGTGTAACACTGAAAAACACAAGATTTTATAAAAGTTACAGAAAGGAATGCATCAGACTTTTCTTCACAGTTAATTTTTCACTTAAAAATCCACTTCTTTACACAT
Source organism: Urocitellus parryii (assembly GCF_045843805.1). Lineage (NCBI taxonomy): Eukaryota > Metazoa > Chordata > Mammalia > Rodentia > Sciuridae > Urocitellus > Urocitellus parryii. Next base: position 130,124,534 of record NC_135536.1, read on the forward strand.
AGCTTTCAGGGTAGCAAAATAAGTGCATCATGAATACAATATGGCCCATGAGCAGAAAGAATTGGTGTGGGGAGAAGTCACCTTTTATTTTGAATGACACAGATGTGTAGCAAAAAGAAATAGCTAAGAAGAGATGACCTACAAGCACCCAGAAAAGATAGATAGATAATGTTAAATGCTAAACACAGATAATGTCTAAACATAGATAATGTTGAATGCTATTATAACCTACATTGGCAAACACAGCAGCCCTTCTTGACATTCGTGGGCTTATTTCTTACAAAACAGTGTTGACAAGCCCTTTCATCATTGAGGAATCTGTTCATCTCACATGATTCCTACTAGGCATGTCCCCAGCACACCACCATCATTAGAGCTAGCAGCCCTCACCCACCCATCACCTCTTATCTCTCTCTCTTGCCCTCTTCTCTTCCCAGCCCCATCCTGTATCCATCCTCCTACTCTTGACAGATTGACTGTAAACCTCTCACGTACTCAATTCTTGGATCCTTCCCATTTTCTTTATGACTTCTGGTAGGTATCATGGAGTAGCTGCCTGTTAACCGTAGGTACAGCTTGGGTTGCAGAGGGCAATAGAAGGATGGGGAGATGGTAAGGGAAGGCCAGAGTGATTGCCACACTTTTTCCTTTGTTGCCTGTTATTAAGGTAATTGGCACTATAGCCTACGAATTTTGAGCTAGCCATCCACCCTCAGGCAAATCTCATGCAAAATAATGCAAAGTCTTCTTATACCCACACTTTAACACCCCATCATTGGTGGTGATATTTCTAAGTCAGAACCGGTTGCTATATTTATAATTATTCATTATTGAAATATTCCACCTGGCGACCAAATCAGACTGGCAGCAAAATAAGGCTGATTATACAAAAACCCATCTGTCCTCATTAATCTGAGTAATGATGTGCAGAAGCCCAGCCGGGTACCCTGGAAGTCAACACAGAGGTTCCATGCAGGTGATAGCAGGCAGTGGCATGGCTGTACACAGCCTTCCTCTTTGATCTACAGGAGCTACATCAGAGTTGATGGTGCCCAAGGTCTAAATAGCCATGAAGACAAATCATTGGCTAGTTTCAGGGGGACAGGACCAGCTTTCTCCAATGTTCAGGTCTGATCTAACACCAAGTGCACTGAAAACTTAGTTAGCCACCCTCCCTTACCCCACTCTACCATGGCCACCTGACACCCTTTCCTAGACTTGAAGAAAATCTTGCTTTCCAAAAATGCGGCTTAATAATATCAAAGATATTTAGAAGAAATACAAATGTACATCATCCTCGCTGACCCACTCATCTCCAGAATCTAAGTCCCAAAACGATTCTGTGGGTTGACCAAGCTGGGCATCCACCATATGCTCATTTGCTAAGAGATCCCGGCTCCCAACACTCCTGCTTTCTAAATAGCAAAGATGTTGCCTGTGTAATCTCCACTGCAGTCCTTGATGTGACATGCTGTCTGTCCAGTACCAACCCAGACTTGGTGCCATGAGAGATAGACTCAAGTGGTTTCAGAGGGAACAGCCTGTTTATCTAAAATAAAGATCTGTCCTGATTCACAATTACCCAGAACACTGTTGGACTCTCCACTTGGATGTCCCATGTGGCCTTGTATTCTACCTGTCTGAAACTATACTCATTCTTTCCCCTTACAAATGAAGTTCTCCTCCAAACGTCTGAATTTATATTCCAACGCCACTCTCATTGACCTACTCAGACCTTCAGCATCACCTCTCTCACCTTCCTCTCTGAATCACTGAATCCACTGGTTCAGCCTCCAAGCTCTGGCCATCATTTGGCTGATTCCATTTTGACATCAAATCAGTGCAGTTGCTTCTAATTAGGTAGCCAGTTGCCATTCTCTCCAACCTCCAGTAAAAATATATATATATATATATATATATATATATATATATATATATATATATATTAAAAGATAATATTAGAAATGAAAAGGCAAAACAATGATTGTTTCCATATAATATAATTGCTTATTTTTTCTAAGTCTGAAACAAACCGCTAAAAAGATATTGCTATGTTTTGAATGTTTGTCCCTCCAAAACTTACGTTGCAATTCAATTGCCAACCTAACAACTTCCTAATGTTGGAAGGTGGGGAATTTACTAAGAAGCGTTTGGGCCATTAGGGCTCTACTCTCACAAGTAGGTTTAATGCCTTAATAAAAGGGCTTTCAGGAATGTTTCTCTCTCTCTCTCTCTCTCTCTCTCTCTCTCTCTCTCTCTCCCTCCCTCCCTCCCTCCCTCCCTCCCCCTGCCCTCTCTTTCTCTCTCTCCCTCTCTTCATGCAATGATGCCACAAGAAAGCTCTCACTAAACTTCCCAGCCTCCAGAACTGTGAGCCAATAAAGTTCTGCTTATAAATTTCTTAGTCTGTGGTATTCTGTTAGAGCAGCACAGAACATATTAAGACAGCTATTAAACTAGTAAGAGGGTTCAGTAATCCATCAGACACAAGATAATTGAAAAAATTCAGAATGGTTTTATATACAAACAATAATTACACAGAAAATATAACAGATATTGCCTCCTCAAAAGCAACAGAAATGTAAATACTTAGAACTAACACTAAACTAGAAGCATGCAAGACTTATATGAAAATTACAAGTCTTTACTGGAGAAACAAATACTACATGTTCTCGGATAGTAAGAGTCATTATAAAGGCGGCAATAATAAAGATCAGTGAAGGCCAAATTATGATTCCAGAAATGCAGCTATAAGGAAACTTAGTTTATGATATTTCATGGAGAATGAGAGGACTAGAGATGGGAGATGAAATAGTCAGTAAATGTCATATAGCAAAATTGTTCATTCATTTCCAAAAACATAAGGATCTCACCTTATTTCACACCATACATAAAGCTAAAGATATGGAATAAGTCCGAGGCAAAAATCAAAGCTATAAGAAAAGTATAAGGGAATATTCATATAATCTTTGTATAAGGGATGATTTCTTGAGAAGACAAAACAGAATTTTAAAAAAAAGAAGAAGACCATAAGGCTGATTTGGCCATACTGAAAATAAAAGCTTGATATAAAAAGGACATAGTGAAAAAGTTAACAGATAATTTACATACTTGGATTTAAAAAATGCAAAAAGGGAATGGAGGGTATAGTGGGAGTTTAGAGGTAGAGTAGACATTGGAGGAACTCAAAGGCCATGTTATGGAACTTCATCTTTACCCCAAGAGATCTGGACAATCTCCAAAGGGTTATATGAGAGGTAATGATGCATTTGGAATTTGCATTCAGAAAGAACATTCTGCCTATAGAATGGAGAGTAACTTAGCTTTCATCTAGGGGTAGGTTAGGTAGTCCAATTGCAAAATTTTACAGCACCAGGGAAGGGACGATGATCAGGTTTAGTTATAATGGAAAGAGAGAGAAGTGCATGCTGGAGAAACAATGAGAGAATGTTTGGTCATGGGTTGCCAAGAGGTTGGAGTTAGGGAAAAGAAGGTGTTAGGAATCGTGGCTAGGTTTTTGGCTTGTATAACTGGGTGGGTGGTAGATGCATGAAATGAGACAGAAGATAACGGAAAAACATGCTTGGGAAGAAGTCAATGGTTCCACTTTGGGTATAATAGATTGTGATGTGCTTAAGAACCCATTGCCAGTGTATATAAATTCAATTAATGAGACAATAGGAAAGCAAAATAATGGGGTCCAGGAGGAAAATGAAGAGACCCTTTTCTTTAAGGGGTTTATCCTCCAGTATGAAAGAGAGACACTTAAACCATGAGTGATGAACAGCTTCTGTGAGGCCATATTGCGCCTGCTCACCATGGAGATACTTCATCTGACTCTAAGAGAATCCATGAAGACTCTTAGGATGAGGCAGATGCTGTTGTGCACACCTGTAATCCCAGCAACTCAGGAGGCTGAGGCAGGAGGATCGTGACTTTGAAGCCCACCTGGGCAATTTAGCAAGACCCTATCTCAAAATACAAAAGTTCAGGATATAGCCCAGGGATAGAGTGGCCCTGGGTTTGGTTTCCAGTACAAAAATAAAAATAAATAAATAAATAAATAAATAAATACTGTTTGAGGATGGAATGAGTCTGAATGTCAGAGCCAGGCCACCCAGGTTCCAAGTCAGTGTTATCACAGTCATCATGACAGTGGAGCTACATGTAAACATTAATTTCTTCCACTTATTCATCACTTCTAAATTTTCTCTAATGAGCCTGTAGTATTTTATGAGGTGACTAAAGGATCAGTAGAGGTGAATGCTTTATAAATGTCTTATAAAGAAAGAAAAATAGATGCTTACTTTTCTTTTTCATTTCCTTTAGCACTTATCATATTTTGAAGAGTAATAACATTTGGGAGGGAGTGTAAGAGTGAAGGAGAGCCTGGTTGGACATAAGTATCCAGTGCTTGTTATGACTCCATGGTGGAGGTTCAGAGGGGGAGAAAGAACCCAGAAGGAAGAAGAGAGAAAAATCCACCAACACCTTGAAACCAATGGGACACTCTATGTGGTTTCTCATCTCGAGGTTCCTAACAAAACTATACTAAGAAAATCTTCAATGATGCTGTTGTGCTGTTTTTCATCAGAATCACTCCTGATTCTAACAGATGCAGTCTCCAATTCAGAAGTAATTAATATCTAGACTCATCAAAAGAAATCTCCCTTTCTACTGCCATTTCTCTCTCATATTCTTTTCCATTTTCTTCTTTTTCTTACCTGTATTAGTAGTAGAGATGCTCCAAAAATATTTGTCCTTGAAGGACTCTGATTCCCTGGACCCGTGGATTTTATATAGGAACATCTTGACACATCTTTAGATACAGCCAGGGTTATTGGTCTGGTGAAGGCTGCCTCACAGCTCAGTTCTGCAGGGCTCCAGATCTTGTCTGCGTGGCAGTTGTGCCTTTCTGAACCTTTCCCATCACCAATAAATCCCTTACCGTGCCTCTCTGAACTGCATTTCAGGGAGTGAAGAAGATTCTCTGACACCTGCTTCCCGCCTGAGTGTTGTGCCTCATTACCATCTCCCGGCAGCCTAAAATTAGATGACATCACCAGGAAGATATTCATCCCAAGAAAAGCCATTCACCTAGCAACATGGGCCTGACTTTCAAGCTACCAGTCTTGGAAATAACATCCAGCCTGCACAACAACAGAGGAAGGGGAAGTTTGCCTGATGAATGGACCACATAAGTGGTTCATTGTACCATTTTGCCCCCACATGGGTTGGGACCCTTTGTTGAATGAAAATCCCTCTCCCCTTCTATAGCTCTACAGAGAATCCATGTTAGGTTTAAATGTGGACTTGGATATCTTAATGTCTATAACAACCCAGAATAAAAAGCCTGGAGCTCTGTTAGCACCTCTCCTCTGATTAGAAATTGCCATAAAACAGCTCATTATAACACCATTAGAAACATCCCTTCTCTGACCCATATAAACAATATATGTAGGCCTGTTTGTGATATCTGAGTGCAGCTATAGATACGGATACAAACATAGATCAACAGACTATAGAAACTGAGGAAGCTAGTCTCGTTTGCTTTTTTTTTTCTCCTCCCCTAATCAAGATGCATTTTTTGGAGTCTGCATTCAATTCCAATTAAGGGATGCTTTTATTCCTTTTATAGAGGAACAACTATATTTAACACCACCATTCACTCTAAATAGTAATTGGATTTTATAAGGTTTGAAGCTTTTAAAGCTACTTTGAGTCTGAAAACCTTCTCTCTAATGCTAATGAGCCAAGTTGGCTGAGCGGGAGACAAAAAATGCCCTGGCAGGGACTGCCCAGGCACCAGAGGACTCACACCACACCTCTGCTGATGGAGAGCAGAACTGTGTACAAAGGTTGGGCTAATTTTCACAGCCAAAGGAAGAAGCAATTTCTTTAAAAAAAAAAAATGTAAGTGATTTGAAGGAACTGGCATACTGGATTTCTTAAAAATTCAGAGTTATATTTTAAACATGATGACTATAAAGAAGGAGGAGGCAAAACACACATTCAGAAATACACGATATTCTGGTGGAAAATATATCAGCATTAAGTAAAAAGACTTTTCAATATTCATTTTGATTATTGAGTTGTCCATCTCAGACCACTTTTATGATTACAAATAAAAATTTCTCCAATGTCAGAAAAGAATTATTCGTGTAAAACTTCAAACAAGCTAGAACAGAAAATTGATTGTGTTCACAGGATAAGTCAAAAAAAAAAAAAAACCTAACGAAACACAAAGTACAAAACACCCTGGACACCGTGTTCTGGGATTGGTAAGCCTGCTCTTAAAACAGCTTAGCCTTCTACCAATGCCTGCACGGTTTCCCCCCACATGGTAATCAAGAGCTAATGGACAAAAATGCATCAAAAGAGGCTTACTGTATTCTGAGAAGACGGTGGAGTCAGAAGAACCAGGAATCTGTCTCCCCACATAGGCAAAAATTTGCATTTGCATAATCTGTCCAATGTAACTATTTTAGAATGCTCCAGGCCTGTAACTTCCAGGGAAAGGGCTTCAATGTCAAATTGCAGTTAGTTTCAGTCCATTTGGGGTCTTAGCCCATCTCCCATTCCCCAGTCCCTTGGCTCATGTATGCCTGCAGCAGCTGGCATGCAGCTTTCAGAAGCCAGGAAGGGCAATAAGGTTCGGTTCTACAAAAACTGAGTTCTGATCCCTGAGGTCTGCTTCTGCAGACACAGAGGTGGGCAGCCATTCTGCACACTCACACACCTGCATAATTGAAGATACCCTCCCTTCTCTGACTGGAGTGAATTTCAGGTTACTGAAAAGAATGGTGCCTTTTTCTTCTCTTAATTTTTCTCACCTTTTCTTTTTTGGAGTCAGACAGGATAGACTAGGCCATTCAGAAGCAAATATATAGACAGGAGAAGTTAAAAATTCACTGCACATAGCCAGGAAAAGGCACCACCTGAGAAAAGACGGGGGCTCATGTTTGCACTTTAGACTACTTCTAGGCAAGATAGAGCCTGCAATATCATAAAACAAAGCCATCAAACAGCAAACCCTGGGGGAAAAAGAGATGATTCAACTTCCAGAGTTATCAAATTATTAGATTAACATGTCCATTCTTCAATTTAAAAAAAAAATCACCAGTCATGCGTAGAAACAGGAAAGCATGCACATTCAAAGAAAAAGTAAAATAACAGAAACTATTCCAAAGAAAGACTAGAAGGCAGACCTACTAGCAAAAGACCTTAAATAACTGTTTTAAAAAACTCAAAGAACTCAAGAAAGACATGTAAGAAGTCCAGAAAATAATGTATAAAAAAATGGTATGTCAATAAAGAGATAGAAAATCTAAATGGAAACCAAAAAGAAATTCTAGAACTGAAAAAGATGATGACCAAAATGAAAAATTTACTAGAGAGATTCAAAAGCAAATTTGATCAGGCAGAAGAAGGAATCAGTGAACTCAAAAATAGAAAAATTGAAATTATTGAGTCTGAGAAGAAAGCAAAAAAAAAAACCTAACATGAACAGAGATTAAGGGTCTTATGAAATACTATAAAGTAGTACAACATGTGCATTGTTGAAGTCCCAGAGGAGAAGAAAGAAAAAAAAAAAGAGGCAGAGAGATTACTTATAGACAGAATGGCTGGAAATCCCAAATGTGATACAAGACATGAATAGAAATACTCAAGAAACTCGATGAACTCCATATAGGGTGAACTCAAGAGACCCAAATCAATACATATTATAATCAGGAGACAATCTTGACAGTTCAAGAGAGAAGCCATCATATACAGGTGATCCTCAATAAGACTGTCAGCAGATTTCTCACCAGATTCATTAGAATCCAGACTAATATATTAAAATAACTGTCAACTAATAATCCTATATTTGGCAAAATGGTCCTTCAAAAGTGAGGGGGAAATTATGACATTCCCAATTTATCAAAAGCTGAGTACTTTATTACTGCTAAACTTGCTCTGAAAGAAATGCTCAAGAAAGTCCTACAGGTTGAAATTAAAGGACACTAGACAGTAACTTGTAGCCATATTAAAAAATAAAGATTTCAGTAAAGGAATATACATGGGCCATTATAAAAGCTGTATGTACTGCATTGACAGCTTATTACTCTGCTTTTTGTTCTTGACATAATTTTAAAAACTAAAACATTATTAGTCTAAAAGCTAGTATTATAGTAGCTTTGATCTTTAACTACACATTTGACTTTCTACAGAATTTAAGAGACTAATGCATTTTTAAAACAACTATTAGGTTTTTTTTGAACAGAAAATTTTGTCACATCAATGACTGAAAGGAGCTAGGATGGAGCTATGAAGTGGCAGACATGAGTGTGTGTGTGTGTGTGTGTGTGTGTTGTGTATGTGGTGCTGGGGATGGAATCCAGAGCCTTGCATATATGTTAGGCAAGCACTCTATCACAGAGCTTCATCCCCAGTCTGGAACAGACTTGATATTTTATTGAGGTTAAGTTGGTATAAATTCAAATTAGGGTGTTATAATATTTGTATGTTTGGCAAAATGGATTTTAAAAACATGTTCCAATTATATGCTATCTGCATAAGAACTACTTCATATTAAAACATACAGATAGTTTGAAAATCATATTTCATGTCAATAATAACCAAAAGAGATCAGAAACAGATTTGCTAATATCAGACCAAAATAGTCTTTAAATCAAAAAAGTTTACAAGAGTCAAATAAGAACATTATTAACATTATTATAAGTTTCAATATACCATGACAATATAGCAATCATAAATATGCACCTAATAACAGACCGTCAAGTGCTCAATGGTAGAGCACTTGCCTAGCACGTGTAAGGCACTGGGTTTGATTCTCAGCACCACCTAAAAAAAAATAAATAAAATAACCATCAAAATATATGAAGCAAAAATTGATAGGACTGAAAGGCAAAATGGACAGTTCTATAATAATAATTGGAGATTTTGGTACCCCTCTCTCAAAATGGGTAGAACATCCAGCCAGAAGATAAATAAGGAAATAGAGGACTAGACTTAAAAAATCCAAAGAACTAGTTAGACTTATCCAGATAACTCCATCCAATAACATCAGAATATGCACATTCTCTCAAGGGCATATGGGACGTTCTTCAGAATGGACTATATGTTAGGCTACAAATTAAGTCTTAATAGAGTTAAAAAGATAGATAATATTCAAAATATCTTCTCTGACCACAAGAAGATGAATATAGAAAGCAACAAGAAGAAAACTGGAAAGTTGACAAATTTGTGGAAATTAAGCAACACATCCTGGAACAAAGAAGAAATGACAAGGGAAACTGGGAACCTCAAAAAAGTTGAAATTTAATTATCATGTCAGAGCTGGAGTTGTGGCTCAATGATAGAGCACTTGCCTGGCATGTATGAGGCACTGAGTTCTATTCTCAGCACCACATATAAGTAAATGAACAAAATAAAGGTCCATCAATGTCTAAAAAATATTTTAAAAAAATAATTACCATGTGGTTCAGCAATTCCACTTCTGCATATACATCTGAAAGAATTGAAAGCAAAGTCTTGAGGAGATATCTGTACACCTATGTTCATAGCAGCATTGAGGAGATATCTGTACACCTATGTTCATAGCAGCATTGTTCACAATAGATAAAATGTGGAAACCACTCAAGTGTCCGTGAGCAAATAAATAGATGAGGAAAATACACTACATGTACTCAGCCTTAAAAAGAAAGGGAATTCTGGGCTGGGGTTTTGGCTCAGAGGTAGAGTGCTCGCCTAGCATGTGTGAGGCACTGGATTTGATCTTCAGCACCCCATAAAAATAAAATAAAGATATTGGATTCACCTATAACTGAAAAATAAACATTTTTAAAGGGAATTCTGGCATATGCTTTAGCATGAGTGAAACTTGAGAACTTTATACTAAGTGAAGTCAATAAGCCAGAAACAAAAAGATGTATACTGCATGATTCCACTTATGTAAGGTACCTAGGATAGCCAACAGACACGGGAGGCAGAATGTCGCTTGCCAGGGCTGCAGGGCAGGGGCTCTGCGGAGTTCTTATTTAATGGGCGTAAAGTTCCAGTTTTGCAAGATGAAGAATCTGGAATATGGGTGGTGGTGATTGTTGCACAAAAATGTGAATCTATCTAACTGCACCCTTTAAAATAGATAATATGGCACACTTTATGTTGCAAGTATTTATTACGATGTTCAATTTAAAAAGAGATACAGAGATTTTTCTGGTGTTGGGTTCATCTCAATGAAGTTATGACCCCTCATTCCATAGTCCCCGACAATGCCATTCTCCTCGTTTTCTTTGTTTAGTCTCATCCCAGATTTCATTAGTTGGAAGTACTACAACTAGAGGACATTTCCCTCATGATTCCAAAGTCCACTTTTTGTGGAAAATGTGTTCAGAACTTGAGAGTACTGGGTCGTGTTGGATTGCCTCTAATTGAATCCCAGCTCAGCAACTCACTAGAGCTAGGTGACTTTAGGTCATTTCCTTACTCTCTTGGTGCCCTCAGAATTCCTATTTAAAAAGTCAGATGATAATAATTCCTGCTTAATAGAGCAGCTGTAGAATTAAATGTTAAGCTGTACACAGAGAGATTAGGAGAATTCTTGATCATTACCAGGTGTTCAATGATTGCTGTTACCATCATTTCTTTAGAATAAGCATTTTATAAGAAATCAACCAGGCACCAAAATTGATGGATCCTGCATTCTTCCTTCATTTTCCAATGCACTCATCTTAGTTTTCATAGTCTATTAAGTGGTTTCCTTTTCTCTAGTTTTAGCCCTTTCTGAAAAGCAGATCTGATCATGCACTCTCCTGCCTGGAGTGGTTAAGCATGCCTACCATGATGAACCCCTGCCATCTTCTTGAACCCTGTCTCTTGCTGATCTCCAAGGTCTTCCTCACACTCCAAGTGTATAGAGCTATGCATGGTTCCCTGAGCCAGCTTCTTTTACTTCACACCTCAGTGCTTTGTCCACACATTTCCCCCTCCTGGAAAGACCTTCCAGGCTTGGTCTACCTGGCAAGCATCACTCATCTTTTAAAACACAGCTGTATAGTTACTTTTCTGTGAAATGCTTTTTGGCCGCCTTGGCATCTGATCACAGTGGCTGTAATACTTGTGTGCATTACTGTTTCCCTCTGGTGAGAAACTGACACTGATTCCACTTCACGTTCCAGTACTCAGCATGGGACTGGCACAAAAGATAAATCATGTGGAATGAATACACCTACTGTGCACCTTCAGAGATAAGGAGACACAGGTCATGGTGTCTACTCTCCCAATCTGTGGAATTGAACTGTTTAGAGAATAACACCACCCATTTAAACTTAAAAGGGATACAATCAATGTGAAGTTAAATATATCATGCAGGATACAGATAAAAAAATCTCACCTTGAAAATGAGTAGATCATTAGGAAAGATGTCAAAAACATTAAAATAGCATCCAGCATCTATTCAGCACACCCATAATGTGTCAGGGACATGCTAATTGTGTTAAAGTCATTATGTCAATTAAGCCTCATTAATTGATTGAAACATCATTTTGAGCAGATAGAAATCAGACACTCATATTTCACATTACTGAGTTTACATCAGGCAATCCTTGGTTACTACATTCATTTTCTCCCCACGTATATATGTGTCAATTGGTAAGTATCGAGACTGTGACAGAAAGAATTCGAACAGAAAAGAATGCCTAATGTAACCTTTTATTCTGCAGCAGGAAAATGTTTTTGGAAGCCAAGCTTTAAAAAATAAAAAAGGGTGGTTGTGTGGGGGGAAATTAACTCTAAACACTTGTTTAGATATCAGAGGCAGCAAACCTGGCTAACTTATAGACAGAAGAATTTTATTGTAAATTAAGGACAAGGAGAACCCAAATATGAAGTTAGGGAATTTTCTGTCATAAGGAAAGGATGGAGGAAGCCCACCATTTCCTAGCCTGCTGGAATGGAAGAGGTGAGTCAAAGATGCCAACTTTCCTTAGGATGAAACCTAGGTAGAGGATCAAAACCTTCAGGTAAGTATGGAAGAATTCAAGAACACTGTCAGTCTTTGGACACAGCTGCAGGTCTAGGGAAAGTCCTACATTTGCCTGAAAACACATCTAAAGTGACATGAAAATGAGAAGGGCTTTGATTCCCCCTACCATAAAGAGGGTCTGTAAGTTCCAGGTGCCCAGAGAAGGCCCCAGAGGGATGGGAAAAGGATGTAGATGGTAGGGGTATAAAGGTGGGTCAAAGAAGCTATAAAACATGGGTCTTAGGATCATAAGGAAATTATATAGACCATAGGCCTCAGCATCAGGTGCTCATGCAAAGTCCCAGTGGCACACCTGAGCAGATGCTGCACAGGAACTTGCCTACAGGGACATCAGTAAGGACACAGAGGACAGCAGAAAGCTTGCACAGATCTGAGATGCTTCTCACTCCCCAGAGTCAGCAGGTCTTGTAAATAACCTCACTCTAGGCCCAAATTATTTGAGGACAAGCAAGGAAGACAAAATCTGAATGATTGAATATTTCTACCAAAGGGTTTCAGCCATTCGTTCTGCAAGTACTGTGTCCCTACCACACACACCCAAGACACTGGGAATTCAGACATGAACCAAGAAGGCAAAGACCTTCACTCCTAGCTCTTGCATCCTGGTAGACAAGACACAGATACATCATAAACAAACAAGGTATGTCATATAGCAGAGAGTGAGAAGTGCTGAAGTTGGGTGGGGGGATGAAAAGGTGTGCTGTCTTATGGAGAGTGAAAAGGGAAGGTCTAAATAGTGAAATGGCACATGAGTAGCAATCTGAGAACATGAGTGGTGAGCCATGAGGACATCTGGGAGAAGTTCTGGGCATAGGACAGTAGGTGCAAAAGTCCTGCATAAGAGCAGGTTCTGAATGTTCAAGGAACATCAAGGAGGTCAGTGTATAGGACAGATGGACCAAGGGAGAGAATGGTCATAGGATTTCTTAAGAACTTTGGCTATTGTGCTGAGAAGAAAGAAAAATACTGGATTTTTAGCATAGAAGTGACTCAATCTGGCTTATATCATGAAAAGATTGTCTCCTGGATAAGGAATAGACAAAGAGGTTATAATTTTCTAACTAATTAAAGGGAAGAAATTAAAAGAAACAGAGAATAGAGATAACTAAAGAATCCATTATAAAATATGATTACACACACACTTCAGTAACAACAACAACAAAAATGAGTGAAGTAAACTTTCCAGTTAATAGATAAATATTTTCAGGAAGGATGGAAAAAATAAGTCACATGTTGTTTATAAGACATATTTTAAGCACATGAACACACAAAAGTTGAAAATAAAAGAAGAAAATTTCTTATCAAAAGATTAACAAAATAGTTTAAAAGGAAAATTATCACTAAAGAAGATAATAAATAATTAAAGATTCCATCCACCAATTATATATAATCATTTTAGTGACCCAGTGCATTGTAGATTACCAAAAGCCTCTCTGGAGAAGGGTACATTCATACTGAGTCTTGGGAAGCCCACAAATATTATTTCAAAGGAAATGACCAACACACAGTCAAAGAATAACCAGGAATATTTAAAAAAGACAAAAAAATATTTATAAAAGCATTCAACTATCTGTTCTTCATAGGAAACAGCTAAAACTAAGAATGTAGAAAGATCAAGAGTAAAAAGAAGCCACTTACAGTGAAACTAAAAATTAAAATATACACAGATATAGATACACACACACACAAGAATACAAAAACATAACTTTTGGGGGTGGAAGGGAGATTTACCAGGGATTGAACTCAGGGGCACTTGACCACTGAGCCACATCCCCAACCCTTTTTTGTATTTTATTTAGAGACAGGTTCTCACTGAGTTGCTTAGCACCTCGCTTTTGCTGAGGCTGGCTTTGAACTCGTGATCCACATGCCTCAGCCTCCCCAGTCACCTGGATTACAGGCATATGCCCCTACTCCCGGCAGAACACAGGAGCAAATCTAACAAAAGATGGGACAAATTTCAAGATGTTATTGGAAGCCATTTTAAAAGTCTAAATGATGTAATAATCTTGAATATAAAGACTTGATATTTTCAGTATTAGTTCTCCCCTAAATTATTCATAGATTTAATGTAACCCAAAATTAAAATCCAAGACTTTTTATAAATTGTCAGCTGATTTCATAATATATATGGAAAAGGCAAAATCTGGAAAATATACACAACTCTACTGAAAACAAATACTAAAGCAGGAGACATACATCAAAATATATTATCAAACTTAGTAACTAAAATAGTGAGGAATTAGTCAGAATAGTAAAACCAATAAATAGAAGACACTGGAAAGTCTAGAACAGACCCACACATATTTAAAAAAAAAAAAACTTTCCATAAGACCAATTGGGTATTGCCGATCAGAATAAAAAAAAAAAAAAAAAGAACACTTTTTTCTTTTCAATGAATAACCCAGAAAACAATCCACATGAAAGAAAAAAAGAAGTTAGGTGCTCATATCATATTAAAAATCAATTCCAAGTAGACTAAAGAATTGAATTGAAAGGAAAATAAAACTTTCAGAAGACAGCATACATGAATATCTTTATGATTTAGGAATAAAGAAAGGAACATGAACCCAAAAGTAAAATTTTAAGGCTTCAGTTATGCTAAAATTAAGTATTTCTATTTTTGTATTTAATTAATTTATTTATTTGTTCTGCATTTTCATTCCTTGTACATAAATGGAGCACAACTTTTCAATTGTCTGATGTAGAGTCTCACCATTTGTGCAGTTAAACATGTACCTAGGGTAATGACGTCCATCTCCTTCCACCATCTTTCCTGCCCCCATCCCCCTCCCATCCTTGCCCTCCTCCTTGCCCAATCAAAATTTCTCCATTCTTCCCATGCCTCCCACCCCCCCCCCATTATGAATCAGCATCCACTTATCAGAGAGAATATTTGGCCCTTGGTTTTGGCGGGGATTAGCTTACTCACTTAGCATGATATTCTCCAATTCCATCCATTTACCTGCAAATGCCATAATTTTATTCTCTTTTAATGCCGAGTAATCTTCCATTGTGTATATATGCCACAGTTTCTTTATCCATTCAATCTATTGAAAGGCATCTAGGTTGTTTCCATAGTTTAGCTACTGTGAATTGAATTACTATAAACATTGATATGGCTGCATTAATACAGTACACTGATTTTAAGTCCTTTGGGTATAGACAAAGGAGTGGGATAGCTGGGTCAAATAGTGGTTCCATTCCAAGTTTTCTAAGGAATCTCCATTCTGCTTTCCAGATTGGTTGCACCAATTTGCAGTTCCAGAAGCAATGTATGAGTGTATCTTTTCCCCCACATCTTCACCAACACTTATTGTTGCTTGTATTCTTGATAATTGCCAGTCTGACTGGTATGAGATGAAATGGTAGAGTAGTTTTGATTTGCATGTCATTACTAGAGATGTTGAACATATTTATTGATTGATTGTATATCTCCTTCTGAGAAGTGTCTGTTCAGTTCCTTAGCCCATTTATTGATTGGGTTATTGATGGTTTTGGTGTTAAGATTTTTTAGTTCTTTATATATCCTAGAAATTAGTGCTATATCTGATGTGTGTGTAGAAAAGATGTTTTCCCACTCTTTGGGCTCTCTCTCATTATTGATTGTTTCCTTTGCTGAGAGGAAGCTTTTTAGTTTTAATCCATCCCCTTTATTAATTCTTGATTTTATTTCTTGTGCTTTAGGAGTCTGGTTAAGGAAGTCAGGACCTAATCTGACATGATAAAGATTTGTATAAAATTTTCCATAACAATATTTTAACATAAAAACTTGTGTTAATCAAAAACATAATAAACACAGTAAAAAAAATAAGTCACAACTGATATGATTTAATTAATGATTTAAATGATAAAGAATTAATATATGAAATCTATCATCAAGAAAAAATAAACAAGAGAAAATAGATAAAAGAAATAAAGATCATAAAAAGAAAATGCAAATGAACTGTAAGCCTATGTTCAATTTCACTAGTAATTAAAGAAATGCCTGTTGAAACCATACTGAGTGAACATTTCATATCCATGTTACTTTGCAAAAAATTGGCAAGTTGAACAAAACCCACTGCTGGCAAGGATGTGGTCAATTAGCAATTCCATAGCCACCGTTGGTATAAGAGAAAATTGCTATAAGCATTTGGGAAAACCATTTGTTATTACCCAGTAAATTTCAACAAGTTTGTGTCCTATGGCCCAGACATCCTCTTCTAAAGCTGTATCCTGATTAACCATACACATGTGCACCACAAAACGTGCCTAAGATTGTTCTTAATAGCATAGTTTATAGCAGAAGTCAGCAAATGTTTTCCATAAAGAGCCAAATGGTAAATATTTTACTATTTAAAAATCATCCAGCAACTAGTAGACTCTGCCATTGTAGCAGGAAACCAGCCATTAGACAATACATAAACAAATGAATACGGTTACATTCCAATAAAACTTTTGTTGTGAACACTGAAATTTAAATTTCATCTATTCACAGGCCATTTAAAAATAAAAATAAAAAAATTCTTATATTGTGGGCTATACAGAATCAGATTCTGTCCACAGGACATTGTTTTCCAGTCTCTGGTTTTATATCGTAAAATTGAAAAAAAAATACAGTTATCCATCAAAAGACAAAGAGCTAGGGCAGGAGTTGTAACTCATTGACAGATCACTTGTCTAGCATGTGTGAGGCACTGGGTTCAATCCTCAGCACCACATGAAAATAAATAAAATAAAGGTATTGTGTTCATCTACAACTTTAAAAAAAAAGACAAGGAGCTATATAAATTATGACAATAAACAATTGATAATATGCAATGGAGAAAATGAATAAAATTCATACATGAGCATCCATGAAATGCCAAAAGGAAATGACTCCCTATTAGGTCAAGTCAAGGGCAGACACCAGGATGGAATTAAATATGCAAGGGTTTTATTTAGGGAAAATACCTATATGAAAGAAGGTGGAGAGGATACTAGAAGTCAGGAAAAGCCATCAGTTTTCATTGTGTTTGACCCAAGTGACAGATGGAGAAAAGGTTGAGTAAGAGTATCATAGAGCTGTGCAGTCTGACAAAGGTTATTTGGGGAGTGCTTACACCAGATTTGGCCTTCAAAAGACCAGGAACGAGTTTAGCATCTTGGCCACAATCAGACATGGACACTGATTACCACATAGGAGGCATGACCTTGCCACCAACAGTCATGGATTTCAGAATTTAGCACTTAGCTTTTGGTCCATTGTGCTCCCTTGCTGAAGGATGGGAGTCACATTCTTGTGACCACCATCACCACATGTTGTTTACATCCTATTCATGTATGAGTTCTAAAACAGGCAAAATCAAACACTGTTTTGCCGTTTGATTTATATATAGGTACTGAAACGCAAAGATAAGCAAAAGAACAATAAGCATGAGCTCAGGATAGTGGCTTACTCTGTGGGGGAGGGTAGGGAAGTAACAGGAATCTCACAGCACGGCTCAACATTAAGGCACTGGAAATATCTGCTAAAACTAGATAGAGGGCTCACGGGTGTGCATTTCATTATTCACTAAGCTGTATACAGATAGTTTATGTATTTTTGTATGTATGATATATTGTCTAATAATTTTCATTGAAAAATATCTTTTGCATATGTAAGGAGTAGTGTGTGCAATACTGAACCACACTATTAAGTGGAATGACTCTGCACTTGGATGTTGTAAACTTTAGAGATTATATATGTAAAGCAACCTAGCTAACACTCAATAAATATTCCTCCATTCCCTCCTGCTGAAGTCTACAGTACTAGTCCATATTTCTTTGAGATCTTTCAGGAAATGGTCCTCATGTTTTTCCTAAAGAAGTCAGCAAATAGAACTAAATTGTCACCGTCCAAAGAGATCTCACAAAGCACACTCCATTTTCCTCCTTTCTCTCATCATTGTGGATGTGACCTACACACCCGGCTTCCTGATCACCACCCACAAGTATGTGAATCCATCAAGATCAGATCAACAAGGGATGTGCTCATCCAACCTGCTCCCGTATCACCATCCTCTGAAATTCAAAAGTGCACTCTATATCCTCCCAGTGCTTTATATTCCCCACCGGCTCAACTCATTGTTGCCACTATTGGTCCTCCATTGGACACTGGTAGCTAACATTCAGCAGAAGAGAAAAATCAAAATAGAAACTTGATATCAATGGAGCAGAATTTTTCACTCTTGTTTCATTATTATTCATCAATAATTTAATTTAACTTTTAACAAATACCCTTTGTGCTACTTTGGAGTTTATTTTTTCTTTTGACCTATGGACATCTAGTAAAAGATTTCTAATATCAAATAATTATTAGATTCCTACAATGTTGTTTATTTGGTCATAAATTCTTCTTCATTTCATGGCATGCTGGTCACAATTGGTTTATGTTATATTCAAGATGTTTTGTTTATTTTCATAACTCACATTGGACTACATATTTTTTGTAGTGCTGCATAAGGAAACTAGAGCCTCATGCATGCTAATGAAGCACTCTACTCCTGAGCATATACCCTTAGTCCTTTTTTTTATATGTAGAGGGAGAATATCTATATTAGTTCTGTTATTGAGGATATTTACACATGAATAAAGAAGTTTTCATACATTTGTTTGCTCTATAATTATCTGTCTGAGCCCCATATCCTTTAAAAAAAAATATATATATATATATATATATATATACTTTTTTAGTTTTAGGTGGACATAATACCTTTATTTATTTTTACGTGGTGCTGAGGATCAAACCCAGGGCCTCATACATGCTAGGCAAGAGCTCTACCACTGAGCCATAACCCCAGCACCCCATATCCTTTTTTAAATGTTAAGTTTTGACATCTCTGGAAATAGGTCCTTAGTTATTCAATCTTTCAGGATTTTTCATATATATCTAATGCAATTTTTTTAAAATAGTTTTCCCGTAAAATTGATCCACATTTTGAAAAGTTCAAATGTGTTTTCTTAAGAAAGATTTTTATTTTATTTTATTTCTTCTCTCACCAAAATAAAAAATGGATTTCTTGACAATTTCCATAGTTTGTCTTTTAATTATTGACATTTGGCTTAAAATTTCCTTCTGTTTTCATCAGATTTTATTTGCCTTTCTTTTTATAACTTAGACTGAATTTTAGGTCAGTTTCATCCATTGCTCAATTTCTAATATCTCCTTTCATTTTTTAATTTGAGACATAGCTCTTCCTTTCATTACAGCTTTACCAGTGCCTATAAGTTTGGTATGAAGAACTCTTATTTTCACTGTTTCCTAAGATATTTGAAATTAAAAATTTGCTTGGAAGGGAGCCGATTTCAATTTTTCCCATGTAGAGTTTGTAATCACAAAAAAGTACACTGTATAGTTTCTCCTGTTTCAAATGCATTAAGGTTTTCTTTCTCATGTAATTTCATTTCATAGACATTCAATAAACTCTTCAGGAAAGTATTGAACTGTTTTTAAAGTACGTATTTCAATCTAGTCTCTTTAATTAAACTTAAGAGGTGTATCACGCAAATTCTCTGTATTCTTAGCGAATTTATCTTTCAGAGATGCAGGAAACTATGCTAGTCTATCTCTTCTGGCTATAAAATGTCGTTCTTTTTATATACCTTACATAAAAATCTTCCATTATATCTGCCAATGACACATTATTCATTGCATGAATATCCCTGACCATTACATCTATATTGTGCCTTGTAGTTTTTATCATGTTGAAATGAACTTCAATCACACTGAACACTTTTGTACTTTTAATTTTTAATTATATAATATTAATATTGAAGACTTTCATTGGTAATACTGTTTGCACAGATTAGGCTAACCTTTTTGTTTTAATCATTCTGTTTTTTTGATTTCTTACTTTTCTTAGATGTGTCCTTTACAAATAATGTATCATGAGGTTTTGTTTGCTGGGCTTTTTGCCACAAAGATTAATTATCTTTTTAAAAGTGTATTAATCTGTTTGTGTTTATTATCATGGATAATATGTTCAATCTTGGTGATGTTCATCATGTTGCATGCTTTGGTAGTTTGAGAGAAATTTTTATTGTTTCAGAAATTTCATGTTTTCTTATACTTTCACATCATGTTTTGTTTATTTTCTTTGATGATGTGAAATTGGCTATTTTTTTTAATTAATGCCAGTGATTACCCTTGGGTCTTAGATTTAAGACCTGGAAAACCTTATACATATAAATTTTTATACTTCAGAATTGAAAAGATATTTCTCTAATGTTAAAATTCAAAACTAAATTCTCCTTACACTTCTGTAAGATGACACATTTAATTCACTTCCCTCTCTGTGACTCTCACCTACCCTATTCCTAGTTTTGTTAATAATACTTGGGATTTTTAAGAAAGAGTATAATGAAATTATACATTTTATGTTATATTTGTCTTTTTAATTGCACTTAGTTTTTATAGTATAGAAAAAATTATATTTAACTATTTTAATTTTCCCAGTCAATACTTCCGTACTGCAACAAACCCCTTTTTACCTATTTGGATTCACTTCTTGGACAATTTAAATGCTTTGTGAAATAATATTTCTGAAAGAGTTCATAGATTTTTTTACTTTGTGAGACCTTTCAGTCTCCCAACTCCCCACACCCCCACCCGGAAAGAAAAGATGTCATGGATGCCTTCATCTATGAATAATTTTGCTAATATAAAATTGGTAGGCTAAGGGCTGGGGAGGCAGCTCTGTGGCAGAGTCCTTGCCTAATATGTGTTCCATTCCCAATGCCACAATAAATAAGTCAATAAATAAATAGATAAAATTGGGGGGCAAAAAGATTTTCTTTAAAAACAGCGACTTGGTATAGTGCAAACCTAAATGTAAATAAAATAAATGGCTGTGGGTTTTTCCTCCCTTTCTGCTTGAATAGCTACAGATAGACCTATAAATATAAATATTGATAAAGATACAGATTATAGATATAGATGTAAATATATGAAGATGTAGATAAAGGTTTGTCTTTATAAAAGCAACTCAACACAAAAGGGCCTTGATCTTCCCTCATCTTTTTTTTTTTGTTAATTATACTTGGTTATTTGGCTTTAGATTAGTTTTCTTCTGGTCTGTAATAGTACTGCTTTTCTTGACTGGTCTCTTCTCCAGCACACTGTATCTCCATGTAGCTTTGACACTACACTGTTCTCCATGTCATCTTCTCTCGCTCATTTTATTTCTTTGTGTTTTTATTTCTTTTCTTGCAAATTTTGGAAGCCTTTCTCAAATCAATTCAACATTAGGAGTTTTCTAAGAGTGTAACATAGAAACTATGAAAGAAAAAAAACTCAGAAGACCAAATCATAAAAAATTATTTTTTAAAAGATCAGAATAAGCTGCTGTGGTTGAAATGGGGCTATAGAGACCAAATCCCTAAAATCCCTGTTACCCACTACTCTAATCTCTGAGGCAACCTCATGGGGCTCCAAGGTGCACCAATTTAAAAAACACTGATTAAATTTTCTGCAGAGTTAACTTGCTTCTTTTCTACTTCTAATGTTGATTTTGATTCTATGATTTAATTTTTAATGTAAAATACGATTAGACTCATTCTGCACTTCTCAAAGCTGTGTGCTTAATTCCTCTATATACCTGTAACATTAGGAAGCTCACACTCTCCATTCAATCACTCTCACAGGCCAAAAAATATTTAAAAAGTCAGATTTGTTAAGATTTTGTTGTCATTCTAATAGCTCATTTGCTAGCTCTCTTTGAAAAATCAAACCAGAGATGAAGGAACCTAAATTTACAATTTTCTTTTCACCAAAAGAGGCTAAATACACATTTTAAAAATAAATTTTGAGCTACTGAAAACATCTGTCTAAAGGTGGGAGGGGTGCAGGATGTGGAATCAGCTCTGGTAACCACATAAATTGAAAAGGAATGCAATGTGCTATGCATTTTTTTTTTGGTAAGTTTTTGCTCCCAGATCTGTTATCAACCATTTAAAAAGTCATTAAATTTGAGTTTCCTTAAAAGCTTTTCTTATCATGATCATCTCCCTTTTCATCAAAGTCTATTATGTTTTCATCTCATCCTTGGCTTCCTGAAGTTTATTGAGTTCAAGTTAGATATTTTCTAAAATTTTCTTCCCTTTCCCATAATAAATCTTTTTCCCAAACACTACTCCTCTGCCTCTTGGGTCCCATGTTTTCTCTCTTCCAGGTTCAACCCTTTGATCAGAGAGAGAGAGAGCTCATTCCTGACATTGACTCATAAAAAGAGTGTGTGGGTTTGCTTTGGTCTCCATCCCCACCTGCCCTTTGCTAGATGGATCATCTCTCCAATTCCCAGCCATCTTTCCCCTGATTTTCAGTGGGCTTGCCCCAAGGAATGATCTCCTGGACATCATGCTAGTTTGAAGCAGTGTGTGATGTATTTCCTTATCAAAAACCTTGAATGAAAACCAGTCTCCTATGCCCTAATCCCTCAGTTTCTCAAATGGTCAATTTCTCATCTTGCTATTAGCATTATTAGAAATTACAGGCCAGAAATCACTGAAGCAAAACAGACAGAAAGAAAAAGACAGACCGATAGACTCTATAAGGGAGAAACAATTTCCTCAGACCTCTTTTTCCTTATATGGCTTCACTTTATTCCTTGGGGTTTTTCGTTAAGTTCTGTAAAATAGAAATTCCTCCTGACTTCTAGTAAGTTATTAAGTCAGATTTCTGGTTTCCAACTCTATTGGAAATTTGAATCCATTTCTCTAAGTTCATAATTATGCCAGTGGGAAGGTGGGGGATGGTGAATAAAGAGTTTTTCATTTCCTGCCATCATAACCCACAAACTAGTGTGGTAATTCAAATACTTCAAGCCACTGATCAAACCTGCAATCTTCCCTGAAATCATTCAGAATGATGGGTAGTACTGAGTGAAATTTATCCCTTGACAGTGGAGGACTTCGGTATGTGAGCATATGGGCCTGTACGTGCCATGCGGACACATGGATTTGCATTCATGACGTAAGGGTGGTGAGACAGTTGAGAGGTGAACAAACAAGAAATTTCATAAAATTTAAAATTGGAGTTTTTAATACTAATTTCTGGAATGTTCATCAGGAAAACACTTAAAGGTTATCTCTCCCCAGGACTCTACGGGATGGTTATCTCCCCCCTGGACATCTATAGGATGCTGGGGTTGCAAGAGGCTTTTGGTAGTGGCTACTTGGCAATCACCCTCCTCTCTCCCATCCTACCCAATCTTGGTCCAGATCTACAAACTCCCCAACCATGCCCTTGGGATTTGGGGAAATATGACGAGGACAATTAGTGTCTCTGGTGGATCCTGATTGGCTTAATTACAGGGGTCATTAGTACTCTGCATTCCCCAGACTAAGGGACAGATCTAAAACAAACAGGCCACCCAGTGAGCTGTGAAGGGTGGTCTGCTAGGGAATTCTGGGTTAGAAGAAGGAGATGCTTTCCTATGAAACTGGGACAGCAATTTTGCTACCATGAGGGAGGCTTCCCTGAAGCTGAAATTGGCCACGAAAAGTGGAGCAGAAATGAAGGAAGCACTGAGTTCCTGAGAAACTGTTGAGTGGCCGAATCAATCCCATACCAAGGCTCACCCTATCTTTGCAACTTCCTGTTTCATGAACCAGAAACATGGGCTCTTTATAAGCCCATATAAGTTAAATTTTCTATCATCTCCAAACAAAATAATTCCAAATCATTCGAGACTGGGGATCAGGTTCAATTCCATATCCCTCACCTTAAATACGACATCAGTTGCTTCATCCTCTGTGGTTAGTCTTAAAGAAAGAATCAGAAGCCCATGGTGGATAATCAGCGCCAGGTTATTAGCTTTGTCTGCTGGGGCTAAACCATGCCCCAGGGCCCCACACAGGGACAACCTCATAATCAATGACACTGGGAGGTTTCTTTCCCCAGTGTTCAACCCATAGCAAAAGAGCCTGCTTTATATTTGACAATTCCTTCTAGTCTACCCTTGGTGGGAAATCAGACTCTCTCGCATGAAAGGAGATCCTTGATCCTATAAGCAAAGACTTTCCCTGATTGAAGCAGGGGAACTACCTAAGTGATCCATCTCTGTGTCCCCAGTGCTAAGCAGAGAGCCTGATTCACAGACTGCATCCCACATGTCGTATGATGGGTGGTACAGAAAATGTGACCATCTGGAAGACAAACTACATAAACATCCCTTCTTTCAATGTCCAAAATTACCTAATAAAGGCTAATTGGATGAATTATCCTCAGAGCATAGGCTTCATTGCATAGGTACTGTGAGAAGAAAGGAATAAGAAATGACCAATCCGATTAGAAATCATCAACCCTGATGAAGAGGCTACCAAACGTGGTCGTGTGATGGGTTGCAGGGGACGTGTGATCAAGAGGCCTGGTTCCCGTCTTGATTCATCCCATTTACTAGATGTGTGACTGTGGATGGTAACAATTCTTATTCAGTCAGAGTGATATGGAAATATGGGGACGAACAGCTTCTTTATCTTATATTCACTTTAATTAACTAAATCCTGAGAAAATTACAAGTGAAAAACAATTTAAAGTAATAAATATGTTAAACACATGAAAATTTAAATTTGTGTGTCATGATATACTCTAACTACTTAGAAAAATATAAAAAAATTAGATCCTTACCTCAAATTGTTCTTCAAATAAATTACAGATTTACACCATACTATATAAAATACATTAAAATAAATGTAAATATGAAATCAAAGAATAAGAATATAGGCATACATTTTTTCTCTAATTTTGTAATAGATAAGAGCCTCCTGGATGGAAGAGAAAAATAAAGAGCTCAACAGAGAAAAAATATTGATAGGTGTCACTAATTGAAAAAGAACCATCATATTTCATCTTTTCTTTGATAGTTATTAACTTTGCAAGAGCTCCAAAATAGAGATTGATGACATCAAAAATCAGTTTTAGTCATGCAGTCATTCTGAAGTACTGTTCATTACTTACACATGCCAGGCTTGGTTGTAGTTATTCATATTGTCCTTGATTGAACTGAATCTGTTCATCATCCATCCCATTGGCCAGGTAACATAACTGAAGACAGGTAAAGGTGCCAACAAGGTGAAGATGGTTGACTAAGGAGCAAAGACAGAATTATCATCATGGCACTGAAGTTTAGAGACAACTTGCAGACTTTGAATATAATTTAAATGCCATCTACTTCTAGATATAACAAATTATTACAAAGCTCCAACACTTAAGGCTGTGTAGTACTGACACAAGACTAGTCAAAGAAAGTAATGCAATTGAATTGAAAGTCCAGAAATTATAGGTCTATGTTCACATGAATTATGTCAAATTCAATATTATAGTAAAGTGCGGAAAGGATACCATTTTTTAATAACGGTTCTGGGTCAATTTGATATCCAGATAAGTAAAAATATCTGAATTTCAATCTTTTACCATAAATAAAAACTAATTCCATGTTGGGTCAATTGTAATAAATAAAACAATAAAGCTTTAAGAACATAGAAGAACACAAAGTCTTCATAACCTTGGGGTAGACTAATACTTTTTAAAAATTTTTTTTAGTTGTTGATGGATCTTTATTTTATTTTATTTATATGTGATGCTGAGAACTGAACCCAGTGCCTCAAGCATGCTAAATGAGCACTCTACCACTGAGCTACAACCCCAGCTGCAACTAATACTTATTTTTAAACACATGCATAAAATGCATAAACAAAAGATTGGCATATTAAACCTCTGAAAGAATTTTTTATATCAAAAAACACCATTAGAAGAATGAGTGAGTGGGAGAATAGTACTTTTATCAAGCATATATAAAGAGCCCTTACATATCAATTGTTGAAGAAAGACACTAGGTTCCCGTTCAACCCTAGACAACAGTCTTGAAATGTCACAAAAGAGCCTATTCGAATGGCTACTGAACACATGAAAATGTTCTCAACATCAGTAGTTATCAGGAAAATACACACTGAAAGCACAATGAGATATTATGATACACCTGTTAGAATGTTTTTAAATTTTCAAATTTAACCACACCAATCATTGGCGAAAATATTGGGCCACTAGAACTCTCATGGACATGTGATAGAAGTATAAACCAACACAACCACTTCAGAAAAGTTTTTGTCAAATATAGGAAAAAAATGTTCAACATCTTTAGCAACCAGGGAAATGCAAACCAAAACTATCCTGAGATTTCATCTCACTCTGGTCAGAATGTCAGTCATCAAGAATAAAAACAAGAGCCAGCCACGGTCGTGTGCTCCTGTGATCCCAGTAACTCAGGAGGCTAAAGCAGGAAAATCAAAAGTTTGAGGCCAGCCTCAGCAATTTAGGGGGATCCTAATTAAATTAGAGAGCCTCTGTGTCAAAATAAAAAATAAAAAGGGATGGAGAAGTAGCTCTGTGATAAAGCACCCCTGGGTTCAATCTCCAGGACCAAAAAATAAATAAATAAGAATGCAAATAATAATAAATGATGAAGAGAATGTAGAAAAAGGAACACTTGCTCTGTTGGTGGGATTGTAAATTAGTACATACAACCACTATGGAGTTTCCTCAAAAGACTAGTAATGGAACCACCATAAGACCCAGCTCTACCACTCCTCAGTATTTATCCTGTTGGAATAAAGTAACATATTATAGCCATATATGCACACCCAGGTTTATAGCAACATGATTCACAATAGCCAAACTATGGAACCAACCTAGATGTCCATCAATGGGTTAATGGTTAAAGAAAATGTGATATATATATATATATATATATATATATATATATATATATATATATAGAGAGAGAGAGAGAGAGAGAGAGAGAGAGAGAGAGAGAGAGATGCATAGGTATACAGATATAGTTACGTAGGTATAGATATAAAATTAGGTTTATCCAGCCATAAAGAATAAGTAAATTATGTCATTTGCAGGAAAATCTTGGAACTTAAAAACATTATGCCAAGCCAAATAAGCCAAACTAAGAACGTTAAGGGTCATACGTTTTCTCTCATATGTGAAAGCTAAAGAGGAAAAAGGGGAAAGGGGGGAATCTCATGAAAATCAAAGAGAGCTCAGTAAAGTAGAGAAAATGGACCAGGGGAAGGGAGGTGGAGAGGGAGAGGGGAAATACCAAAGCATAATATTAGTCAAATTACATTGTTATATTGTGGGCATATATAAATATACGACAATGAATCCCATCATCATGTACAATTGTAATGTGCCAATAAAATATGGTGTATATAAAACAATCTAAAATCAGGATCAAGGGATAAAAAGTTTGGCAGTATATTTTAAAACTATACATATGCCCATCAGTTTTATTCCTATATACACACTCAAAAGAACTGTTTATATGCATGTCTTAAAATGATTTATAAGAATATCCAAAACTGGAAACAAATCCATTGTCCCTCTGTAATAGACTAGATTAATACGTTGTGGTATAGTTGTATAATGGAATACTACACTCCAGTGAAAAATGAACAAACTACTGCTCCATGTATCAACATGGATAAATCTCAAAGGCACAATATTAAGCTAAAGAAGACAGATACAAAAAGTGTACATCATATATGATTGCATTATAGTAAGTTAAAAATATGCAAAATGAATCTATGGTGATGTTAATTAAAATAATGTTACCTTGGGCTGAGGAGGTATAAAGTCTTAACAAAGGCAGAATAAAAGCATCTGGTTGCTGGCACTGTCATGTCCTATTTCTTGAACTGGGTATTAATTACACAAGGTCTTGCCCAAGTTAATCCAGTAAATGGAAGAAGGATTTCAAACCCAAATAGCTCACTTCAAAGTTCTGTTAATTGCAGTATTTTAATAAATGTTGGTATATGATAGTGATGAGTCTATTTTTAAATGTGTATGAATGGGAACATGTTCAAATTATCTCTCCTTTTATCTCCATTTAATGACTGAAATTACAGAACCATGATCAAGAATCCACTGCCACCTAGTGGCACCCTGCCCTAATTGCAGGATTAGGCATTTTGAGTATAAATTAACTTTGTGAGTATTGTCAGTTCAAGCTAATTGGATGACACCAAAATCTTCTGTTAGATTTCCCTAAAACCACCCAATATTTCTTTCCAAAGCAATTGTCTATAGAAAAAAAATGACTTTTCCTTTAGATCATTTCATCCTAGTAACTAAAACATTCAATCTTTATCCTATACTTATTTCTATACATAAAAATAGCAAGCTAATAAGAACCAACTGTTGAGCAGTTCCTCTGTGCCAGACATTGCATTACTATATTTGCATAAATTGTGTCATTTACTTGCTGTAACAATCCTATAAGGAGACTTAAAACTGTTATCCCCATTTTAGAGATGAGTAGACATGGACATGTTCAGAGTCCTCAAGATCAACACAGCTACTAATTGAGCAGCTGGAATTTTAATCCATACCTGTAGGATTACTCTCCTCTCTTCCAAGCATCCAAGCTGGACATTTTCTCTTCACAGGAGGGAATTGGGAGAATAAGATCCAGAGCTGAAGATGCCAAGGACTTACCATGAACCGTGAGCAAATCACTGTCCTTGTCAGGGATTCAATTTTCTTATCTGTAAATTAAAACACTCCCCCAGAAGATCTCTGAGGCTCTCCCCCACATCATCTAATAGCTCCTGAACACAGAAGAAAGGCATTAATCTAAGTCACTTGCAATATGTTTTTACAATGTGGCGCAACTATTTTTAAACTAACACAGAATAAGAGCTCATTTCATGGAGCCAGTCACAAATTTCCCACAATCTTTGAGGGAAATCCAAGCTTGAGTGATTCTAGTGCTTAATGAGATGATGTAATGCAGGAAAATATATAGCTGGAAGAAAATTTTATTAGTGTGAGTAAATGTGCATTTTCAAGTGAATTACAAGACCTTAAGAAGTAAATGTATATGCCCCAGGGGAGAAATCACCCAAGACTTTAAAACAGAGCATGCAGTGTTCATTTGCAGGCATTCTGAGAACCTTTGCAGATGTGAGTGAGAAAGGAAAATTGTGCAGAATCCTTAACCCTAGAAAGAAACACAAATGACCTCAGGAAAATATCTTCAATTAGGCAAATTGAGGGATACCTAGTGACAGGTGTACTTGTCAGATAAAGGGGCTTTTTAATGCAACATGAGCTAATATATTCATTCAGCAGAGGTGCACTTATGTAAATCTGCTAATGTGAAAGCTACAAGATTAGCAACTTTTAAGAATAATACATGGAACTGGTCTGGCATTCAAGTTGTGAGGCAGGCATACCTCAGTTGAACATGTCTACTTTTCCTAAAAGAGAGAGAAACATGTTGGCTGATGCAAAGCAAGAAATATCATTCTGAGTCATGTAAATTTCTTGAGGTGTTTCCAAATTGTCACATAACTGTAATAACATACGGCACATGCATCCTAGCAAATTCCAATCCCATGATGTCTGTTTCAGAATTCACAACTTTGACAGACTGTTAGTGACTGAGAAGTTTTGTTTCTTTCCATTTTTATTTCGATAGCTAGCCTTACATAGATAAAACATCTGAGGTAAGGCATTGCACAATGAGAAAGATGCCCCAGAAAGATGCCCTTTTGTCCTGTTTTACCTGTTTTATCTGTGCAGAGGAACTCCAGGAATTTTTCAGTCATTAAGCAGGAATTTATCAGTGTGTAGGCTAAGAATAAATTTTAGAGACTGGGCATCTTCAAGAATGCCACTCACGGATGCTTTCAAAACCAATGGAGCATTGCAAGGAATCATAAATCTGATGGGACTAAAGCAACTAACTCATGTCGACTCTGAAGTTACCATGATCAACATCCCAGACCACAGCAGGCAGAGGCCTCTGTACACACATTTACGGATTAGGAGACCCAAGTACAGAAAGGCAGTAAAACTGTTGCATGCCTCCAACAGACCCAAGTAAAGTGCCTCCAAGTGTGGCCTGAGGGTTCTTCTGTGGAATGCTTCTCTGACCCTTTTAGTCTTGTTACTGCTGGTCACTCCCAGCCCCAAAGACAACTCCCCCTCCAAGTATCTCTTGCTCATAGTGCTGCTACGCCATCTTGATACTTACTCCAACCCCAGAAGGCTTTTCTCTCCCTCTCTTAACAGTGATCATAAGTGCATGGGATGCTACAGTAAGGATGGGCTTCAAGACATCTAGCCCTCTCTCTTTACATCAGTTCAATCCAACAAAAATTTCTGAATCTCTGGCAACTGGCATAGTGCCTGACACATAATAGATAAATCAAAATCATTCAATCAATAAATAATATTTACTGAATAAATAGATTTGCAAATTGTTCACATCTTCTGCTTTTTCCGCCTTTTCTGAGCTCATAGCCCAGCTAAAGAGATGAAACAAACATGTTCAAAATGAACTGTAACTGAAGAATAAGAAATTGAAGTCATTCAGAGGGGATTGTGGGGATGAGGTGACTTTTGAGGTAAAACCTAAAACACAGATAGTAAATTAAAACAGACAGGTAAGAAAATGTTCCCTCTTTTCTTTGGAATCCATCCCTTCTATTTTTCTTGCTTTCACTCTTCTGAGAATTTCAGCCTCTTGTCTTTATTTCTACCCTCCAAATAGATGATTCATACACAATCCCAGTTGAGTGCTTATGGGATGGTTGGATGGATGGTAGGTAGGTGGATGGCAGAAAAATGAATAGATGCACGGACAATGAAAAGATGGATGGATAGATGAGTGGGTGGATAGATGGATAGTGGATGAATGGATGGGTGAATGAATAGGTGCTGGATAGATGAATAGAAAATGGTACTGCAGTAGCTTCTGTTGCTTACCATAAGCACCTTGCAGAAATCTTTTACTACACCCCATCTTTGAATTCACCTCTAGGGTTCTTCTTCTGTTAAAATGACCTCTTTACATTCCCAGTGTCACCGTCTCCAAAGCCTAGTTCATGTTTTCATTTTGCCAGGAAGTCTACAAGTCTACGAGTAGCCCACATGAGTCCCCTGCTCTCTGAGTTTCTGCAGAATTTTCAAAGGGTATCACACAGCTTCTTCCTAAAATACAAAATGTTCAGAATCTCCTCTGACATTTAAAATAAGATCAAATTGTCCTGCAGGAGATTACTCTTTGTGAAAAAAAGAAGAGTTTTCCATTTGTAGTGTGTCCTTTCAAAGACTTTGCACAGATCTTGACTTATAAGTATTGAGCAAGGCACAGTGAAGGGGAGCAGGAATGAAGGGAAATTAAGCAGGGTTTGAATCCCAGTTCTCCCATTTACAAGCCGTTAATTTCGATACCACAGTACTTCCTCATCTGAAATGAAATGGGATCAAGGTATCTCTATTTCAAAGATGGTGTCCTAGTTTGGATATGAGGTATCCCCAAAAAAACTCCTGTGCGAATGCAGGAATGTTCAGAGGTGAAACAATTAGATTGTGAGGGTTGTAGCCTAATCAGTCCATCCTAGTTTGAAGGGTAACTGTCGGCAGGTGGGGGATGCATAGAGGAAGTGGGCTACCGGGGCCTGTGTTCCCTTCCCCATCTTCTCTCTGTTTCTTGGCCACCAAGGAGAGCTGCTTTCCTCTACCCAACTCCTCCACCTTGATGTTCTGCCTCATCTCAGGCCTAGGGCAATGGACTCAGCCCCCCAGGAACTGAACATCTAAAATCAAATAGACTTTTCCTCCTTTAAGTTGTTCCTTTTAGGTATTTTGGACACAGCAGCAAAAATCTGAGTAACACACACATACAACAAAAGATACAATCCACATGAATGCACTTAGTACAGCATTTAACAAACGTTAGGCCTCCATACATGATTGCTTCCCTCTTTTTGGGGAAACTCTAAGGTACAGGAAAGAGGGGTAGCTGGTAAAGCAAAACAGAACCTCCCCTGTAAGGGTTAAGCTATCAAATTCTGAAACTCGTTGCCCAGTATTTAAATAATTTACTGGAAGATGGCTGGAAAAGGCAAGCCTTAAATTTGAAATTTCTGTCTTGCAAGGTCAGCCCTCACTCTGTAAAATTCTGTAATCCGCAAGGGAACAGGATGGTGCTCTGCGCAGGCGATAGCAATGTGCCACAACCGCGCAGAGTCAAGGATTTATCAAAACAATGCTTCTTCTCTTACAAGCCAAGATTCTGACAGCTACACTGTAGCTCTATAATTATCTATAAAATGCCTGCAGAACATAATGGTGCTTCATTCTTCCCGTGTCAATGGCAACCTTGCCCTGCCATTTGGGCTCTTCTCTCCTGGCCGACTCTCAACAGCCTCTCAAAACGCTGTGCTGAACTTTGGGAGTCCCAAACCCACACAGAGTTGCGTCCTGCGCTGGCCCTGTCTACAAACCCCCAGCGACTGAAACCCGAGCTTGCTTAAGCAAAATAGTAATAACAATAATAAAACAGGAGACCGGGAATTGTTTTTGTTCACACAACTGGGAAAGACTAAGCAGAGAGGGCCAGCTGTACTTTTCTCTGCGCCTGGATTCTGTTTCTCCCCGTGCACTGATCTCATCTTCTCCTTCTGCAGAGGGGCTTCCTCCTGGCACTGCCTCTGTTGACCATCTTATTGCTTTCTTCTCCTTTGTAGTCATATTTCTTGAAACCATAGTCTACACAAGATGGTGGCATCTTCTCGTATCCCCACTCTGTCGTCAAACGGTATCCGACTCATTTCTGTCCTCACATTTCATTCTGAAACTGCTCCCATTCTCATCACCAATAACTCCCTAATTACCTAATTTGGCCACACTTTAAAGTCTTTTTTCCTAGAGGTTTTTTCTATTGCATTAGCTCTTCTTGGTGCCTCTCTCTCTCTCTCTCTCTCTCTCTCTCTCTCTCTCTCTCTCTCTCTCTCTCCCCCCCCCTCTTTTTTTCTTTTTTAGTTTGTTCTCTTTATTCATTTATATATTTTTCAGAGAAACTATTCTCTGAAAATTATATACAAATGACTCTCTGAAAATGAATACAAGTTCTCTGAAATTTGTATCTGTGGCTTTTAAATTTTTTATCTTTAGTTGAGAAATAATAATCGTATACATTCACAAAGTTTTCAAGTTTTTTCTGGTCTCTTCCTTCTCAGGGTCCTTTACGGGTTCCTGTTCTGTATACCCATCTCTTAAATATCGTTATTCCCCAAGAATCCATTCTTAGTTCTCTTTTTTTTCACTCTGTGTATTTTCTTTTTTTTTTTTCCATGCCTTCCCTATTATGAGTCAGTATCCACTTGTCAGAGAGAACATCCAGCCTTTGGTTTTTGGGGATTGGCTTACTTCACTTAACATAATATTCTCCAACTCCATCCATTTACCTGCAAATGCCATAATCTTATTCTCTTTTAATGCTGGGTAATATTCCATTGTGTATATATACCACAGTTTCTTTATCCATTCATCTATTGAAGGGCATCTAGGTTGGTTCCACAGTTTAGCTATTGTGAATTGAGCTGCTATAAACATTGAGGTGGTAGCATCCCTGTAGTATGCAGATTTTAAGTCCCTGGGTATAGACTGAGGAATGGGATAGCTGGGTCAAATGGTGGTTCCATTCCAAGTTTTCTATAAAATGTCCATATTGCTTTCCAGAGTGGTTGCACCAATTTCCAGTGCCAGAACCAATGTATGAGTGTGCCTTTTTCCCCAATCTTTGCCAACACTTATTGTTGTTTGTAATCTTGATGACTGCCATTCTGATGGGTGTGAGATAAAATCTTAGAGTAGTTTTGATTTGCATTTCTTTAATTGCTAGAGGTGTTGAACATTTTTTCACATATTTGCTGATTGATTGTATATCTTCTTCTGAAAAGTGTTTATCTCCTTAGCACATTTATTGATTGGGTTGTTGTTGGTGGTGGTGTTAAGTTTTTTGAGTTCTTTATATAGCCTGAAGATTAGTGCTCTGTCTGATGAGTGTGTGGCAAAAATTTGCTCCCAAAATGTAGGCTCTCTCTTTATCTCATGGATTGTTTCTTTTTATGAGAAGAAGCTTTTCAGTTTGAATCCTTCCCATTTGTTAATCTTGATTTTATTTCTTGTGCTTTAGGAGTCTTGTTAAGGAAGTTGGGGCCTAATCTGACACGATGAAGATTTGGGCCTACTTTTTTCTCTATTAGGCACAAGGTCTCTTGTCTAATTCCTAGGTCCTTGATCCATTTTGAATTGAGTTTTGTGAATGGTGAGAGATAGGGGTTTACTTTCATTTTGATGTATATGGATTTCCAGTTCTCCAGCCCCATTTGTTGAAGAGGCTATCTTTTCTCCAATGTATGTTTTTGACACCTTTGTCTAGTATGAGATAACTGTATTTATGTGGCTTTTTCTCTGAATCTTCTATTCTGTACCATTGGTCTGCATGTGTATTTTGGTGCCAATACCATGCCATTTTTGTTACTATAGCTTTGTAGTATTGTGTAAGGTCTACTATTGTGATACCTCCTGCTTCATCCTTCTTACTAAGGATTGCTTTTGCTATTCTGGGTCTCTTATTTTTCCAAATGAATTTTATGATTGTTTTTTTCTATTTCTATAAGGAATGACATTGATATTTTAATTGGAATCACATTGAATCTGTATAGTGCTTTAGGTAGTATGGCCATTTTGACATTATTAATTTTGCCTATCCAAGAGCATGGGAGATCTTTCCATCTTTTAAGGTCTTCTTCAATTTCTTTCTTTAGTGTTCTGTAGTTTTCATTGTAGAGGTCTTTCACCTCTTTTGTTGATTTCCAAGGTGTTTTTTTTTTTTGAGGTTATTTTGAATGGGGTAGTTTTCCTAATTTCTCTTTCAGTAGATTCATCACTGACATTAGAAATGCATTTTATTTATGGGTAATGATTTTATATCCTGCTACTTTGCTGAATTCATTTATTAATTCTAGAAAAACATTCAAAAAATTGCCAAAAAAACTGGTTCTTTGAAAAAAATAAATAAAATTGACAAACCCTTAGCCACCCTAATGAAAAGAAGGAGAGAGAAAACTAAAATTACTACAATTCATAATGAAAAAGGCAACATCATGACAGACACTATTGAAATACATGGGATAGTTAGAAACTATTTTAAAAATTTATACACCAGTAAAATAGAAAACCTCAAAGACACCAACAAATTTCTGGAGACATATGATCAAACCAAACTGAGTCAAGAAGAACTACACAATTTAAACAGATCAGTTTCAAGCAAGGAAGTAGAAGATGCCACCAAAAGCCTTCCAACCAAGAAAAGCCAGGGACCAGACAGATTCACAGCTGAGTTCTACAGGACCTACAAAGAAGAGTTAATACTAGTACTCCTCAGATTATTCCATGAAATAGAAAAGGAGGGAACCCTCCCAATTCTATGAGTATCATCCTGATACCAAAACCAGGCAGAGACACATCAAGGAAAGAAAATTTCAAACCAATATCCCTGATGAACATTGATGCAAAAATTCTCAATAGAATTCTGGTAAATCAAATAAAAACATATTTAAAAAATAGTGTGTGATGACCAAGTGGGGGTTCATTCTACGGATGTGAGTTTGTTTCAACATTTAGAAATCAATAAATATAATTCATCACATCAACAGACTTAGAGATAAGAATCATATGATTATATTAGTTGATGCAGAGAAAGTATTTAACAAAATACAGCATGCTTTCATGTTCAAAACGCTAGAAAAACTAGGGATAGTAAGAACATTCCTCAACATTGTAAAAGCTATCTAGGCTAAACCCAAGGCCAATATCATTCTAAATGCAGAAAAATTGGAAGCATTCCCTCTAAAAACTGGAACAAAACATGGATGCCCTCTTTTACCACTTCTATTCAATATAGTCCTTGAAACTCTAGCCAAAGCAATTAGACAGAGAAAGAAACTAAAGGGATACGAATAGGAAAAGAAGAACTCAAACCATCACTATTTGCTGACAACATGGTTCTATACTTAGAGGATCCATCCACACTCTTAGCTTTCATTGCCACCCACTAAATGATGACTCTTTATCTGCAACCTAAATCTTTCCTTCAAATCCCAAACCCCTGGCAGCTACCTCCTTTGCGATGTTCCAAAAGTACCTAAAATTCAACACACCTCACCTAAACCCAACATCTCCCCTACTCCCCCAAAACATACTCCCCCTTTTTTCTGAATGGCACCATTCTTCCCCTTCTCAAGCCAGAAATCCACTCAACACCTGCTTTCTTCTTCTCACTTAAAATACTACCCAACTTCTATACCCAGCTGTAGGTACTCTTAGCTTATAATCAACCAGCCAAAACTGAGAAGACCAGGACTCCGTGAGATAGTCTAGCCCTGCTAGTCCTGTGGCCATGCAGAGACACTGAACTCTTTCAACAGCCTTCTGGGACAATGCCCCCAAAGTTAGCAGTGTGATAGAGCCCTTTAGCCCACATGATGCCATGATGATCAAAAACTATACCCTTCAGGTAAGAGTAAGCCAGAAGACTTCAGGTGACAGTTGCTTTGATGCTGAGTAGAAAGGGGAGGGAAGAAAAACAGAGGGGTAAAAACCCATTTCTGGGAGCTAGTAAACTAACAGTCCTTACACAGAATCATTGCCCAAATTCTCCTCCCCACACCATCTTAACTCTTTCTCCTTCTCTGGTTGTGAGCCACAGAAGCTAACTCTGGAAACACCTGTGTGTACATGACAGAGCCAGAGGTAGGGACAAACGTGAAATGAATGGTGGAAGAAATACACAGCATCTTAGAACTAAAAAATAAGTAAATAAATAAAAATCATGTAATATTGAAACAAATGCAATGACTTTTTTAGGAAAGAAGAATGAGTGGAATTTTTTTCATTTTTTTAACTTAACACTTTCAAAATCCATATTTTAATAGTATATATTTTTATTAAAACCATATGTAATGAAAATTCTTCATTCTTCTGACATCTGATTAAATTACTTCACTTCCTTCTTCTACCCTGTATGTCTTTTCTTTTAATATTTGGACTTTTTTGGCAGGAGATAGTATAACATTCTTAGAGAAAGTTTTATTGCTTGGAATCCATGATTGTGAAAATATCAAGAGGCACCAATGTTTCAGATTATCACAGTCAAAACAATGTGCAGGTCCTGCATTGTGCCACTCAGCTGCACCCAGGTGCTGCTTCCTGGCCTGGAAAGGTTGGGATCCCCTTCCTCATCTCACAGTGCACACAATGATTACCTCTTGTTAGAAGACAAGTAGTCCATGGGATAACAAGAGACCTGTCAAATACCAGAAAGCTTTTCAGTCTTCAAAGGAGCCTCAGAAATCAATTTTCTGTGAAAGCCTAAGCAAGTCTTTTGGTAGGACACATGTGACTACTGAGCTATTTGTGACATAATGGAAGCCTAGGTGGATGAAGCCAGGGGTTGTGGCTCAGGGAACAATTTAAGAAGTGGTGACAGTGTGGTGGCATACACCTTTAAGAGCAGCTCAGGAGGCTGAAGCAGGAGGATCACAAGTCTGAGGCCAGTATCAGAAATTTAGCAAGGCCCTAAGCAACTTAGCAAGAACCTGACTCAAAGTTAAAATTAAAAAGATAAACAACAAAAAGGACTGGGATGTGGCTCAGTGGTTATGCACCCCTGGATTCAATCCCCAGGACAGAAAGAAAGAAAGAAATGGTGACTTTTGATCTAGCCCACAGACATGTTTTCAGTTGGCTCTCAAGTTCAGGATCCTTTCATTTCTGTTGCTGCAAACTGATGGCTGTGCACCAGGCAGGAGGGACAAGGCTCAGGGGTATAAGCCTCTCCTGAGAAGTCACAGCCAGAATGAGAATTTTGCAGGGCACTAGTGTAAAGAGAGAAGAGCATCCCTAGAGCCTTTAAATTTAAGTCCCACACAGATGTAGAGGTAGTGTATTCTGAACAAAATAGATACAGTTATAAAAATATCGCTGGTAAAGACTTGGCAAATGAAGTGGAATTTGAGCTATTGCAGATAAAAAAGACTGAAAACTGGTGTTAAAGCTCAGATACAAGGAAGTGCCCATTCTCAAACAGACCACTGTGGCATGTGAGAAAGTGTGAGATGTAAAAGGGAATGCACAGATGAATCAGATCCTTTCGCACATGGTTCTTCAAAAGTAAGAGCAACAGAAGGGCCCAGAAGAGAGCTCTTTCCCTTAGCCACACCCAGGGTTCTCTGGTGAGATTCTTGAGTGTTAACATCAGATCCATCAGTGAAGGAAACAGTTTTATTAAAGATAATTATATGAATTTAATTGGCGGGAGATAGACTATTGGAGATAGTACTCAGCTGTACTCTACCCCTGCGCTGCATCTTCAGCCCCTTTTATTTTATTCTGAGACAGGATCTCATTAAGTTGCCCAAGCCAGCCTCAAACTTTTGATTTTCCTGCCTCAACCCCCTGGAGTAGCTGGAATTACAGGTGTGCACTGCTGCGCCCAGCCTGAGCTTGACTCTTGTCGAGCCGAGTGGAGTTATTCCATAGAATAGGTCTACTCATGTTTGCCTTTAGTTTTCCTTTCTTAAGGAGGCCACAGGGTACCATCAGAACAATGCTTCTCTGGACTATGTGGGGACAGTTGGTACTGGCCAGTGAGGGCAAAGCAGTTAGACACATCCTTCCCCATACTACACTTATTGCTACCTGGGTGTTACCCTGGGCACCTCCACCCCTCTGAGCCTCCCTATTCCTTTATATAACGAATGGGTTGGGCATTATTTTAGTAGTCCCTTTCAGCATCCCTATTTTATTAGTTTTATATTGCTGCTCTAACGGTCATAGGTACTTAAAACGCACAGATCTGTTGTCTTCCAGTTCTGTGGGTCAGAAGTTTGGAATGGAACTTGCTGGACCCAGTTCAACTAGTTGGTGAGGCCATGCTCTGAATGCCCCAGAAGACAATCTCTTTCCTTGCCTTTTGCAACTCCCAGCTCTAGGCACTGCCCGAATCCCTTGGCTCTTCTTCAAGCAATATCAAACTCCACCCTGCCATCTCTCTGCTTCCCTCTTCTGATTTCTTTTACCAATTCCATGGACTCATGTGATTCTATCAAGCCTACCCAGATCATCTGAATTCCCAACCTTAATTCCATCTGCAACCTCAATTCCCCTTTGCCACACTTAAGCTTACATATTCACAGATGATGAGGATTGGGAATGGGCATCTTGAGGAGCTATTATTCTGCCTACCACACCAATAGCACAAAATTCTATTTCTATAAAAATCAGCTTTTGCTCCTGTCTCCTGCCCTTAACTTCCCTAGAGGCTAAATGGTGAGAGCTATGCAAGTAAGGAAAAATTCTTTGGCTTCTGAGCACCTTGATATTGATAAGGGTGAAAAGGAAAGAAGATCCACTGACATTTATCAAGCATCTAATATATAGCAGCTCTTGTGTTCCACGTTTCATTTACAGAAACTATTTGTTACACACAGAAACTATTTGTTACACACAGAACCCT
This sequence comes from Urocitellus parryii, assembly GCF_045843805.1. Lineage (NCBI taxonomy): Eukaryota > Metazoa > Chordata > Mammalia > Rodentia > Sciuridae > Urocitellus > Urocitellus parryii. The sequence continues at coordinate 130,163,969 of NC_135536.1, forward strand.
AAAAGACAAGATTGGGGTCAGCATTTCCACAGGAGAAAACTAGGGTTCAGGTAGCTTCAGTAAAATGTCATTAGAGGGATAGAGTCAAAATGGTCTCTTTAATACATTAGTTCTTTCCCATGTGAGAATCCCTTGACATATGTACTTTCATGATGACTTTCAAAATGCAAACATAAGAACAATAAATTTTCTCCTTTATTCTAAGTGGGGTTTTTCTTCCTAATTTTGTTTGTTTTTAAACTATTTTTAGTTTATAGAATGCTGAGGTTGGAAAACAAAAATTGTTGGATTTAGTTTGGTAGCCCTAGGCTTGAATCCCAGATCTACTGCTTACTGCCTGCATTGCCGAATAGCACTGAGACTCTTTTACTTATGTATGAAATGAGAACAGTGAGGTCTAGTTCTTAAAGCTGTTCTAAAGATGGGGGTCATGTAAAGTGCCCAATATGGTACCTTATGTGCCATTAATGTTTATTCTCTTATTCCACCAGTTTTGCCATGCTAGTCATTTGACCTCCTCTATAACTTTTGTGGCCACCACTTTTATAATCTTGCTCCCCAGCTCCAAGAATCTCCACTCCGATTTCTTGCCAGTGTCTCAAAATCAGTATATCTAAAACTTAACCCTCCCCACTCCACATCCCACTTTTGCCACTGAGACCTGGGTTTCTGTTAATGGCACATGCCATTGGTCCAGTCATTCAGGTCAATAACTTGATGGTTTTCTCAGATCCCTTTTCCTCCACTACTAACAAGTGGTCATACCTGAGAGTCCCTGCTCCCCGTTCTCACCTCCACTTTATCAGTGCTCATTCTTGAATCCTACATGGACACACTCAATCCCAATGAACACCATCTCCCAGTTCTTTGTCCTGGCTTCCTATTTTAACGTCTATGTTGCTTTCCTGTCCAAATACTTTTATCAGTTTCTGGATGTCTCCATGGTTACTTCCAGACTCCTTGGCTTAGCTCTCAAAACTTTTTCATCTTGACCAACTTTTCAGTTTTATCAGCTTTCCTACTCTCCCTTGATACATTCTAGTCCCAGCCAGATTACCGAAAGCACACTTTTACCACACATTCTCCCATTATTGTCAAGTTCCATGTTTTTTTACATACTGTTCTTCCACCAAGATTGCCTGATGTCTCCATGTGACATTCAGGAAGGATGCACTGCCTTGGGCTCAGATGTCCCCTCCTTGAATCCTGGTGTCCTCCAAGCAAATATCACTTCTGCCAAGCCTTTTTTAAGCTTGTTGGAGTTCAAATGAGCCAATAGACTGTTCATTTTAATAGTTGACATTTATAGGCCTTAAACATAAAGCTGACTAATTATGACACATTACTTTCAAATTTAGTGTTCAATGCTTTATTTGAAAAACAGCATGTAAGCCAGCATTGGGTTATATATTCATAAAGAATAGTGGGTCAATTATGCCTGGGCAACCAGACTTCACGGTTCCAGATCCCTGTCATTGTGAGTTAGGACTTCACCCAGGTCCACTGGGGCAGCCTAAGGCATGGCACTCCTCTGGCACCCACAGAGACCCAGTGAGGAAAGTACTGATTTCTTTCCTGGCTAGACGAGAGAGATCCATCTCCTCTGGGGAGCAAGATCTATGGCAACACCATCTTCTCCATCTTCCCCACCATGGCCAGGAAAGACAGGGATAGCACTGAACTTATCTTACATTCACAAAATGTTCTCTCTAGGGACCCCCTAGTATAAAGGATGGTGGGGGGGAAGCAATTCCTAACTCTATTCTGAGTAGTAGAGTAAAAGTGAGCCCTTGCTGAAACCACTAATTCCTTTCCTTTCTTCTGACTCCACGAGCTCACAGTTCCACATCTAGAAGGCTCTAAATCCTCATGGTTCTGGAGGTCATTCCTGGGCCCCTCTAAGCTGATTCTCCTGCTGTGATGCCCATTGCCCTCCAACAGAGGAGTTTCTAGTCCTGATGGCACATTAGAGTTGTCCATGGAATTTTGCAAGCTCTAATGCTCTGGTTACCACCCCTAACATGACCCAATTACAACCTCCAGTGGGGCAGGCATCTGTACTGCTTATATGTTTGGGGATCCTCATTTCTAACTTCGTATGAGAATGACCCCACAACAAGGTTCCAAACTGCAATGTAAATGCCCACATTAGTGTGATCTTGAGTCCCTCTGTCTTGGAGATGCCAGATCACCAGCACATAAAGTCACATACCCAGGAATCCTCCACATGCTCATAATTTCCAAAAGCCCACCCTTCCCTGCAGCAGCCTCAGACACTTAAAGGCGCCACTGGTGATTTTACCTAACAGCTTAGTTCCCTTCCTGCTTGAAGATTTACAACATCTTCTCATGCAGTTTTCTCTGTATCCCGGCTGAAAGCCCAGCAACAGTGCCATTTCTTGCAACGCCTCCACCCTCAAGTTTATAAATGAAATAAATTCTGCTCTTTCTGGAGAACTAAATAGATAATAGAAAGGGTAAGATTGATATTTTGAAAACTAATTCATAAATTTAAAAATAAAATTTTTAGATCCTTGCACTATGTTTTTCTCAAGTTACTTCTTTACTACTGTATTTCAAATTCCTACTTTTGATACCTCTCCTTCACTGCAGACCAACCTGTTCATTTCTTTAAAAAAAAAATCTAGCTCCTTCTATTAAATAACAGGAATGATGGATCTAAACCAACACCAAAGATAAATGTATGCTCTCCTGTCATTTATTTCTAGGAGGGAATCAGCTATAAACTTAGTTTACTTCAAACCCTGTCACTTGCTTCACTTCAGCAGCCACTTATTTTCCTGACTTAAATTATCTTGCAAAAAAAATTTTAAAATAGTCTGAGATCCTTTGCCATTTGCTTTTAGAATTATTAGTATTGTCAAAGAATTCTCAAATTTCTTCATGTGCTTTTTGTAGTTTCTCTTCATTCTCATGGGTGATTATATTTGTCTTGAGGTCAAAATGTTCCATAAGGAACATTTATATGTCCACTGTCTACGTGGGGGCATTTGATTGACATGCCACATGAATGCAGTGATGAGAAATAATCAGCGTGGGGGGGTTCCCCAATTCATCTTTCCCTTGGGGCATCCTAAACATCTCTTTCTCTTGAGAAAGAGAAGACCAAATATTTTAGGACTCTGGACAAGCATCAGGAGGATATTCCTGGGGACGCTTGAGAAGCCTGTTCATTTTATAGTTCAGGTGCAAAACAATCAAGTGGTAAGGACAGGCTGCCCATAAATGTCACAGCACCATAAAAATGTGGCCAACCTGAACTACAAACTCCTGAAGGAGAAAGGGATGGACTAAAAATTTTGATCTCCTATAGACAACATTAAGATGTCCTTGGATCCTGCCAAGGGTCCACTGGAAATTCCTGAAAACAAATTTTAAACTCAGAGCTTAAAAAGTATATATATATAATTGAGGGCATGAGAAATGGGCCTTTTAGCCCAATTGCTACCCACTCATTATGAGCCTTTTTTTTCTATCATGTGGCTGAGGCCCAGGGATGGGATGAACACATGCTGAGCCAGGGGAGGGAAGCAGAAGAGACCAGGTACAAAGAGGGAAGGGCTGGGGCCAGCGAGGCGTGTGGGCTGTCTATGGCTAAGCATAAAATCACTCCCAAATTTCTGACTTAAAACAAACAACGCAGGCAAGTGTCAAGAGCTGTCAGTTCCTTGTGGCTGTTGGCAGAGACTTCAATTTCATGTCACAGGGACCTCTACATAGGGCTCTTTGAGTGCCCTTATGAAAATATAACTGAACTTCTCCCAGAGCAAGTGATTCCCAACAAAAGGCAACAGGAGAAGGAAGCATTAGCCTTTTATGACCCAGTCTCAGAAATCACACACTATCATTTCCACTTTGTTCTGTTCATTAGAAATGAGTCACCAAGTCTAGCCCACACTCAGGGAGGGGCCTGGGGCTCCACCTCTTAAAGAGAGGAGCATCAAAGAATCCATACACATTTTAAATCGCCACAGAATGGGTGGAGGATCAGGAATGGATTCGTGACAGGGAATTTCATTGAGTGCATTACTTACTAATAAAAAAAAAAAAACCTCTTCTTAAATTTAAAATTCTCTTTACCTTCTTACCACCGTGGCTTCCAAGTGGCCATGTCAAAATGCCCACTCTCTCAGACCTATCGGAAGCCATATGTTTCAAATTCTAGCATCTGTAACTCTGCATTAATGCAGCCTTGTGAATCACCTTAAGTTTGAATACTCAAAGCCAATAAGCAATTGGATTTTTAGAAAGGTCTTGCATGTCAAGAGCCCTTTAGGGGGTCCAAGCTAAGCTCACTGTCCTCAGACTGACCTCCCAGGATGCACTGAGTATAGAAGTTAGTATGTATCAAATGATTTGCATATTTTTCCCCTGTATTAAATTCATATAATTTTGAAGCAAGCCATAGCTTTGTCCCTGCAAAGACTCCCTCACTCCATCTCAGATAAAAATAAGCAAAGCTGCTTTTAGAAGCTTTGTGTACTCTTTCCCCTTCTGACAGCCTTCAAGTGGCAGCATATGATTTGGTCCCTGAGACTTACAAAGTGTTTTAATTAAAGGTTGTCTAAAAATACAGAACATTTCCACGACCACATCTGCCATTAACTCTTCTGACATTCTGGCGGCATTAAGTCCCAGAAAATTCTTTACATATTAAAAAGAATCCAAGTATGCCTGCATACTGCTGCCTGTTTGCACCAACAAAACCAAACAGCATGTTTACAGTTAGTGACCACAATAATTACAGGCACTGTGGAGCCCGCTGCAATTTGTTCTTACAACTTGAGAAACAAGCTTAGAGATTTTGTGGCATTTTGCTGAATGGCTTTATTTAAACATTCTGTAAGGGGAAGCAATGGCATAACTGTCCACTAAACTAATCCAATGAGCTGGGCGTTTTATCCCAGTTGATCAGCAGCTTTTCCTGTGACCTTGAACAAGTCAATTAACCCCTGTGAGCCCAAGTTTCTTTAAATCTGTAATTCTGTATTTGCTATTGAATGACGAAAATGTGACAAGGACCATTCAAAGTGCTTGACATGAGCACTAGCAACTAATCTTTTATTCCAACGAGAAAGGTTCTACTATGCTCACTTTATGTCTGTTTCGTTGAGACTGTGCCTTACGTGATAGTCAAGAAAGGTTGCCCTTTGAGAGGTGCTGGAAGCTAGCAAATAACACACAGGAGGAGAGAGAGTACATAGGTTGAAATGCTGCCTCCATCCTACACTTGCTAAGCAATCTCGGGCTAATTGCCTAATCTTTCCATGCCTTAGTTTCTCCCATCAATGGAATTTGAGTAATAACAGTACCTATCTTATAAGCTTTGTGAATATGAATTTCATTGCTTAAAGAAATTAGAACAGTGTTTGTTAAATAATAAGTTGGCCCAATAGTAATAAATCTGGTATGATCTTGGAACAGACCTCCACTGGACAGAAGATATGAACTGGGGCATTACATCCTTCGCTATTCAGGGGAGAGGGAAAAATGTGCCTTTGTGATTGACCTCCATCCAGATGTGCCTCTAGAGACTCTGACCTGATACAGAATGAGGAGGGCCTCAGACTGGTCAGGTTACCTAGAGGACAAGGGGGAGCCTGGCAAGTCTTCATTTGGGGAAGTCATGTCAGTGCAGGGCCTGGTCAGATGCACCATAATAAGGTTGTTCTTTAATTCCATCTTCACTCCAAAATTTCTTCCCTAAAATGAGAGGTTGCAATGCATATTCCCAATGCTGCTGTGGGTGGCATGTGAGATCAGGTCTTTGAGATGAGAGGTTAAAGTTCTCCCAACATAGTCTCGTGCTTTCTACATCTTCATAGGGGTACCCCACTGGAAAATGCCTCATGCATCCTGACCTGGGGAGTGAAGTGGGAAGCATGGATTATTGAGATAAAAACAGCTGAAAGGGGAAATAAGCTACAACTCCTCAGAGGGCTTTTGGCTTTTGGAGAGTATTAGTACAAAGTGTATCTCCATTGAGCAGGGCACTGTTGAGGGAAATAAAAGGGACCCAAGCAAGAGAAAAGATGTATGTAAAGGAGGATTTTAGCTGTTTTATGAGAACAGCTGCAGTTCATGTAGAGGGTACTTAGAGAAGTCGACGTGGAAAAGAGAATTTTTAAGAAGTGTTGCTATGTGTTGAGAATATTCTCCCCTCCTTCCTCTAAGCCTCTCCTTGGATATTTCTCAAGAGACTAAATAAAAACTGGCAGTGTTTTTCATTATATTATTCCAAAGGATTTAAATTCTTTTCATGAGCAGTGTACAAAGATGGAGCTACATGGGTCCCCAATTATAGTCAGGTTATAGATACACTGGCTTCAATTGAATCTCAACCCTGGAATTGCATAGTTCCAGGCAAATATTTTTTAAGCAGTAATGTTTGTGCCAAGCTCCCATAAGAAAACTGTACCATTTCATCCTGGGGGAAAGGGAGGGACATGACCAACCCAGAGAATATCCCAGAAGGCAGAACGTGCAGGGCAGAGGAACAGAACAGACAAGAACCTTCGGGGGATTCTTAAACTTGTCAGGAAGTGCTGGGTTCCAGCAATCCCACGTGGTCCAGAAGCAATTTTTCCTCTTGGGTTACTATTATTATACATCTCTTGTACTCCTAGGGCAGAAAAAGATGACCACTCCTCAGAATTCTTCAGCTATAAGACAATGTCACTTGTAAGACACAAGAGTGTGCCATTAATTTTAAAATAACTGTAAGGAATTGATCCAGGGACCCTGGAGTCTTATATCACTCGGGAAGGATTGAATGAGCTCTCTCTCTCTCTCCATCATAGCCAACATTTTTTCTCCATTTCTTCATCTACCCTTTGCTCTCAGTGCCCCTAGAGTTGCTTGTGAGTCCATAATTCCAACATTGCTGTCAATAAACCCTGTGGTTATTGATTCCTTATCTAGCAAAATGCCTCTCAGTGTGTTCCATGCTGGTGCCACTCCCTCCCCTTGAATATTCACCCCTCCACTGGACAGCATGATGCCACACTGCCTTCAGCGGTGGTCCCCATCCAAACCCCCTGGGATGTGCCTCTCCCACCTGCCATTCCTCTGCACATGCACTTTATTTTCCCTCAAGGACTTAGTTCTAGACTCTTGTTTTATTACTCATTATCCCTTTTCTGTGGATTATCAATGCACCACCCAGTACATCAGCGCACTTTCCAGATCTCAAAAGTGCCACGATTACACACTTTTAATCTCCACTTGGATGACTCAGAGAGAACTCACACTCAGTGTATCCAGTATTGAACATGTGATCAACCCTTCAAACTTGGTTCTCTGTCAATATCTCTTTCCTCAGTAAATATCAAAAATGACAGTAAACATACACTCTCTGTTGACTATATCCCAAGTCCTGTGCTACACACATTATGAATGATTTGTGTGAACTCTTTACTTTGCACAAGAACTCTAAGGGTTGAAAATTTTTTTAGCTCTATATTACAAACAAATAAAGAAGAAACTGAGAAGTTAGGCTGTCTCTCTGGAGCACTGTGATGGTAAAATGGTAAATTCACAGTCTTCATAAGAATCAAGCCAGAACCCAGGGAGACATCATTGAGACTTCTCCTGGCTAAGCCCCTAACCAGCTCATCAACTAGTTCTACTCATTTGCGCTTCTAAATAGATGTTGATTCTCTCCTCTCTCTATCTGAATGGCCACCTCCCCATTTCAGCTCCATTTTTTGCTGGAATACCTGAAATGGCCTGTCAGTCTCCCTGTATCCCCTCTTGTTCATTTCTAACACATTCCCCATATAGCAGCCAAAATGACCCTTTCAAATGTGATCTGATCACTTAAGCTCTTTAATGCCCTACCATTGCTTCTAAAACAAAGACCAGATTTCTAATGACAGCCTGCAAGGTTTCTAAGAGGCTGCCTCCCTCACCCTCCAATTTGCCAGTGTGACACATATGCTCATGTTTTTCCTGGTTCTTTGGAGCTCTGGTCACACCATCTTCCAATTACTCTGATTGTATTTTGCTTCTACTTATGCTATTCTCTTTCCCTAGAATGCAGTCAACCCTTACCTTCCCTTGGTAACACCTATTTATTCTTCAGATCTTAGACCAAATTCACTTTTTCTAGGAAAACTCCCTGCTCTAGAATGGTGGGCTTTTATTTTATTTTATTTTATTTTTTTGGTTTTTTTGTTGGTGGTGGTGGTAGTAGTGGTGGTGGTGGTTTTGTTGTTGTTGTCTATTTTGGTACTAGGGATTGAACTCAGGGCACTTTGAACTCACAATCCTCCTGCCTCAGCCTCCTAAGCCACTGGGATTTCAGATGTGTACTACCATGCCCGGCTGAATGGTGTGTTCTTTTCTTCACAGCATGGATCTCATTTGATAGTTTTGCAGGAATTCATTTCATTATTTCATTGATCTCTGTGTTCCTCACTAGCTGAAAGTCCTTTAAAGGCACCAGTCATGTTTGTTCACCATTGGACCTTCCTTTAACCAGTACAAGGGTTAGAAAATATTGGTACACAAAGCTGTCTGTTGGACAAATGAATGGGTAGGTGAGTGGGTGAATGGAGGGATGGGTGGGTGGATGGGGGATGGGTGGGTGGATTGGTGGTTGGGTGGATGGATGGATGAATAGATAGGTGAATGGATGGAAGGTGGACAGATAGATGGATAGGTGGATGGTGAATGGGTGGACGGATGTTTAATGAAGAGGGACACTCAGAAGCCAAACCTACTGCCCTACTTTCATCCTCTACATTCATCGGAAGAATGATCTTTTTTTTTTTTTCCTTTGCATACTGAGCCATGTCTTCAATATGTTGTGTGGGTGTTAAGTACCAGAAGACAAATGATTCCTACAAACCCAAAAAAAGAGTCAGGCTGTCAGACTCATGATAGTAATGAATAAAACTGGAGAAGAAAACAGAGTTCCAATCCCTGCAGGAGACAGTGCAAAGAGGACTAACCAGAGTCCTGCAAATGTTCCTTCAATATCAGCTTTGTCACATTTCAGCCACACGACTCAAGAGAAATACCTTTGCTTTCTTGGTTTCCCCAAATGTTATTTAAAAAGAAAATTTAGAGTTAAATTGCTATCTTCATCCCTCAGAAATCCTGCTTGCTTTTTAATATTTCAGTTTATTTCAATTCCAGTATTTTAATTCTTCTCAAAGAGGATTTCACATAGGCTGCAAAAGGGAATTTTAATGTTAGAAACATCATATAAGAAATAAGTATGACTTTTAAAGTTTATTTGGCATTATTTCCAAATCAGGTCTAATGTTTTTCTGCATTTTAAACTAGCAATTCAAATGTTCCATCCCTTTTATATCTGTGGTCATTTGTTGGCTGCTCTATAGACTTCAATATGAAAAAATTTTCATTATTAGAATTAATAATTTATCTATTATAAAATGTTGCTGAGTAAAGTTATTTTAATCACTGCCATTGGTGGCTACAGCATAACATCTATGTGTCAAGCTCCATACCACATTTTCTTTTCTAAAAAAAAAAAAAAAAAAAAAAAGTTAATAAACTCTAAGCTTCATAAATTGAGCTTCATCTTATTTTAATAACCATTGAATACTGTTTGTGCACATTCCAGAAATTACCTCTGAAATGGAAGGAAAGCAAGCTTCAGCTCTATACTGAGTCTATTTAAGATATGTACAGGGGGTGAATCTGAGACCCACACCACCAGAAAACCTGAGTTCAATTTCCTGTCTAAGTGTAAATAAACATATCAATTTTTCTGTTAATAAAAACAATGGGAGGGCAATAAAAACCTTGACTTTACATAAATAAAGATGAAGTTACAAATACTTAAAGACAAAATGTCCCAGTTCAGAGAGGCAGACCGGGCATATGTCAGTCTGGATGCATGTAAATTTCTACTGGTGAGGGGAAGAATCTGTTAGTTTCACAGTACTGCCTAGCTCCAAATGTATGCATTTAATAAACTCATTTTCATCCAAGACTGTTTAGTTTATTTCCTATTTGGCATTCTCTATTCAAGAGGGGAGGAATGCTCATGAATGGTGCATTCAGCGTTTCTCTGTCCGGGGGTGGATGAACATGTGTTGAAGAGGAGGCCACGTTGGAGATTTAAAGAAATGCAGCCCTCTCTTATATAAGGGTTAACTTCAAAAATACTATTTTTTTTTAAATATGTTTAAAAATGTTTATATCCAGAATGCAAATAAGGAATTTTGTCCAAGGAAAAGGAAGACAAAGATGCAGGTGAGAATCATATTTTGTTTAGGGGTAAGACAAGCTTGTAGATTAAAGAACAGGTTTATATACATCAGCTGGGAGATCCTGAGCATGTGCCTTGCCCACTGTGAGACTCAGTTTTCCAAAATATGGACTTTATTTTTAAATAGGAGTCCTCTAGACTCCCTTTAGTAATAATAATTTAGGATGCTTTGAGATGGTCTTCATGATGCTATGGAAGCATGAGTCAAATTTTTTTCTGCCTCTGAATTTTTATAATTGAAGATTCACCTTTTGATTTGTACACGAGTGACTTGAAAATTTAGGTTGCTGAAAGTCATTCTAGACAACTTGATCTACTCTATGGCAACATTTAATATTAACTCGACAAATATTGAGTGCCACAGACCTTGTCTCCAACAAGTATCAAGAGCAACAAGGCTAAAATCCAAGCCCTGAGATGAATGAGCACATCTGAACTCGGTTCCCTTGGGCCATCCTCTCTGTTCAACAGACACTCCCCACAACCATCTTTATTCCTGTGTTTTCTGTCTCAGTGTTCCAAGTAACAATCTATACAACTGAAATAAAATTAACTTCTGTCCACATCTTTGTTTTGATACCAAACTGAACAGCTTTTCAACAAATTTAAAGAGAATACTGAAATAATCAACTACATACAGTAAAGTTAATTACACATTGGAATATTACTTTGAGTGAAGCAAGAGTATGTCTGGGAGATAGGCAGCCCTCCTTAGAGGCAGCTAACACTGAGGTTCAACAAGATGTCTTAGTACTTGCCAATTAAGAAATAAATACATTAGGATACTGTGAAAACAAATCCTTGTTACATGTTAGTTCCAAATTGAGGAAGTGGAGTTATAATGAAGAGGTTCTTGGTGAGTAGCTCTAGGTAGCATGATGCAGGTAAGGTATAAAAGAGAAGATTTACTTTTTTCAAGATAATTGATGATTCTTTTGAGTGATACTAGAATGGTCAATTAATACATAATTCCATAAGTGCTCTGCATTTATATAATAAAACAAACATTTATTGCTACAGTACTACATACAAAGCAAAGTATTACTAGTTCACCAAATATGATTTGTACCCTCCAGCATATAAATTAGTAAGAGAGACAAGATACTGAAACAATAAAGAATTCCAGACATCTGGTTTCTAATTGGAAGAAAAATAATAGTCCTATTCCTTTTATCACTATAAAATCAGTCCAAAACAACAAAGACGGTGTAAACATAAATACAAAGCCCCAAGTCTTTGTATTTATGTCTCTCTCTCTCTCTCTCTCTCTCTCTCTCTCTCTCTCTCTCACACACACACACACACACACACACACATACACACACACACTCTCTCACAAAATAACATTACTAGGAAATAACAATCTGCAGTGTAAGCAGCCCTATTTCTGCCAAGCTTTGTTGACAAAGTAAAAATTTGAATCCTAAAATAATTCATCCACATATAAAAAATAAATAAACACTTAATAATGACAAATTAGAAAGAATTTCTGCTACCCTGAAACAATCCTGATCCCCTATCACTGAAATTCCTAAAGTAGCTGTTCCAAGAAAACTTATCATATTAAAAACTGAGTAAGAATTTTGTTTTTTTTCTAAAAGGCTTTTTACAAAGCTACCACAGGGGGAAACTGAGTAAAAACTAGGAAGATTAGTGACAAATAAATACTCATTAGAAAAGCATGTTGTCATAAGCATATAAAAATTGTAACCAAACATATTGCCATGAATTTCCAAAAATTAAAACAATTACAACTATCAAAAAAAGAGCACAAAGCAAAAACAAAGAACTAGAAAAACTGTTAGAAGGTCACATAAAGAAATGATATGTAACTGGTAATATTCCAGGAAGAAGTAAAACATAAAACAGTTCCAAAAAGTATATATTGGAAGCAAAACAAAGGAAAAAAGGAACTGCTGAAAACATAGTGATGAATGTAAAACACAAGAGTGAGCAAAATATTCATTTCAAGAACAAAGAGTAATTTTTTAAAAAAGATTTACCTGAAAGATGGAAAAAGCCTATACTATATAAGTATAATTTCCACAGAAGTTAAGTGAAATAATGGACTAGATTAGTTATATTTTAAAATGTAATTCAAAAGAATTATCCAAAAATAAATGAAACCTTATGTCTGTAAATTGGAAGGGAACACTGTTTCCTACTTGGGGTGGGAGGTGTGGAATTATACAAATGAACATCAGTGCATATTTGAACAAAATTACCTGATTTCATAGAGAAATAATTATTTCCCTAGCTTTATAAGAATATCAAATTGCCTATTAGGGAAATAAAAAAATCAGGTGACTTAAAATTTCTCTACAGAAATATTCAACTTAAGAGGAGCCCCAGTAGAATGATGGCTACAAAGCTTCTTGAAAAAAGCAGTATGGCTCAAGAATCAGACTCAGCCAAACTGCCATGCACATCTAGAAACCATAGACAGATTCATTTCCCATGAGATCTTCCTGAGGAAACTGCTAGAAGAGATACTAAAGACAATCAAGTGATAAATGGAGAAACTAAGCCAAAATAAGAGGCATTGGATATTTAATTCATTTAGCTGTTGTACTACAACTAAAGAAAATTTAGAGATTAATTCTACATATGCAAATATAAGTGACATACACTCTGACAATATAAAAATGATTAAACAACAGATTGGGAGGACAGAACATAGGAGGATACCTAATATGCTAATTTCCTAATGCATATATAAAACGATAAAAGTAAACACGAAGGCTGGGCACAGTGTCACTTGCCTGTAATCCTAACAGCTTGGGAGGCGGCTTAGGCAGGAGGATCCTGAGTTCAAACCAACCTCAGCAATTTAGCAACTCAGTGAGACCCTGTCACTAAATGAAATACAAAATAGCTGGAGATGTGGCTCAAGTGGTCAAGTGCCACGTATTAAATTAAAAAAAAAAGGAAACACTAAGAAAAAAATACAATCCAAGAAATTAAGTAAAGAGGATAGAAAATAAGGAAGAAATATACCGATTTCAAAATTGCTAATAAAAATGGAGAATTAAAGATTATAGTTGAAAAATAACCAACAGAACATCTTAACCATGATGAAGGAGAAATATAAGCACAGATTTTTTAAAAAAGAACAAAAAGTATTGTAAAAGTGGTTTTCTTTTTTTATAGAGGGAAGTCCAATAAAGTAGAGGAAGGGGATCAAGAGGGAGAGAGGATAGGAGGGAATGGAGAATCACTAAGGGAAGAAATCTACCAAATTATTCTGCATCCATGTATGAACATTCTATAAAGGGTCCTGCTTATGTATATAATTAAATTTACTAACTAAATTAATAATAATTATAATGATAACAATAGAAGGGAGATCAATGGAATAGAGCAAGCAGATCAGGGAAGAGAAGAGGGAAGGGAAAAATAAGCTACTAGGAAATGAGATTGATCAAGTTGTATTATGTGCACGTACAAATGTGGCATAATGAATCCAACTATTATGTATAATTAAATTATACATAAATTATAAATTACAATACACCAAATGAATATTATAATAAAAATATCAGAAAAAAACTCAAAAGCTTTTTTTCAAAAATCACTGAACACAACATAAAGTATAATGATTGAATACAGTTGAAGTCTATCAAAACAGCAAGTATTTGGAAAGTATATTTGTTAAAATAAAAAGATTCACACAATTTAGCACTGTATAACAAATAAAAGGAATAGGTACTATCAAAATCCTAGATGCCTTTCTTGCAGAAATGAAAATTTTAAAAAAAACTAAAATTCACATGGAAATAGGGACCCAGAATAGCCAAAAGAGTTTTGAAAAGGAGAACAGTTAAAGGACTCACAGCTCTCAATGTGAATACTTACTACAAAAATCACAGTAATCAAGACAGTATAATATTTGTATGAATATAGAAAAATAAAACAAATGAAGTTGAGAGTCTAAAAATAATCTCCTACTTTATGGTTAACTGATTGTTGATCAGGTGCCAAGACAATTCAATGGGAAAATAACAGGCTTTTCAACAAATGGTGCTAGAACAACTGGGTATACACAAACAAATAAATAAAGATGGATCCCTCCCTCACACCATATATGAAAATTAAACTGAATGAATCATAGACCTAAGATAAGGGCAAATGCTATAAAAATCTTAAAAGAAAACAAATGAGTAAATCATCCTGTCATTGGGTAAGGCAATGTTTTCTTAGATATGATACCAAAAGCACAAGAGACAAAAGAAAAAATAAATCTATTTGACTTCAGCAAAATTAAATTTTGTGCTTCACAGGACATCATCAAGAAAGAATAAAGACAATTCAGAATGGGAGAAAATATTTTTAAGTATCTGCTAAAGGGCTTGTATCAATAATATACAAAGAACTCTTAAACTGAATAATAAAAAGACAAGGAGCCCAATTTTTAAATGAGCAAATTGTTTGAGAATTGAGAAGACATTTCTTCAAAGAAGACACACAAATGGTCCAAGAGCACATGAAAATATGCTCTATATCACTAATCATTAGGGAAATGCAATTCAAAACCACAAAGAAATACCACTATACACCCACTAGGTTAGCTATAATAAAAAAAGATGGACAATAACAACTGTTGGCAAGCATGCCGAGAAATTGGAACCCTCACACATTGCTGGTGGGAATGCAAAATGGTGCAGCCACTTGAAAAACAACTTGGCTGATTTTCAAAAAGCTAAATATAAAATTACTATTTGGCCCATTAATTCCACTCCTAGGATATCTGTCTTAGTCCATTCAGGCTTCTACAAAAAAAAAAAAAAAAAAAAAACCTTTTCAGAAACTGGGTAATTTATAAACAACAGAGACTTTCTCACAGTTGTGCAGGCTGGAAAGTCCAAGATCAATGTGCCAGCATCCTGGTGTCTGATGAAGGCATGTTTCTTGGTTCAAGGACAGCTATCTTTGCATTAAACCTCACCATGGTGAAAGGCACAGGGTTTTTCTGGAGCCTCTTTTATAAGGGCACTAATCCTATCCACAAGGGCTCTGTCTCATGACCTGATCACCATGTAAAGGCCTCCACCTCTTAATACCATCATTGATGATGGAGTTGCAACATGCAAATTTGGGCAGTAAAAATAAAATTAGATCATAGCAGAATGAAGAGAAATAAAAACATATGTCCTACAAGAAACTTATCATAAATATTCATAACAGCATTAGTTCCGATAGCCAAAAAGTAGAAATAATTGAATCTCCATCATCAGATGGGTTGATAAATGTAATTTATCTATACAAGGTAATACTATTCATTTATAAAAAGAAATAAAGTACTGATACATGCTACAACATAAATGAAACTTGAAAACCTAATGCTAATGTTTCAAAGGAGTCAGACACAAAAGGCGACAGGTATGAGTTCATTTATATGAAATGTTCAGAACAGGCAAATCCATGAAGACAAAAAGCATATCAGAGGGCTAGGGAATGTAAGGAAATGGAGAGTGACTGCTAATTGGTATGGGATTTCCTTTGGCAGTGATGAAAATGTTTTGAATCAATTGTGGCAATAGTTGCACCACTCTGTGACTACACTAAAAACCATTGAATCATATAGCATAGTATGTGAATTATACCTCAGTAAAGCTATTAATGAGTTTACTATTTTACTAGATAAGCAATACACTAAAGCATGGTAGTTGTAAAGAAATCCAGGCAATATAGAAGAAATCAGAAGCCTTATCTTCAACCCTCTGAGTCCCTGGCCTTATAATAACCTTCAAAAATTTTTTAAAATCCCCAACAGAGAGCACAGAGTGGCAATGTTGAATAAGGACTATGCCCCCTGAAGTTACACTTCTATTAAAAATCCACCCAGCTTTGTATGTGTACAATAATTGCAATTAAATTTTTAAAACCTATACTAAAAAAAATAAAAATGAAATCCCTGAAGTATTAAGCACATTATGCTATGAGCTTATGATTAGTGGAACCCCTAAACTCCCCTATTTCAAAATATGCTATAATTCTCAACAGAAAAAAAATGACAAATGTTTAAGAAGGAAACATTAGTTATCCTGATTTGATCATTGCACATTGTATATATGTATTAAATTATCACACTATATCCTATATATATGTGCAATTAAAAATAATAGTAATGATGAAATTTTTCAAATTACAAAAATTGCTATAATTGTGTTGCTTTTATCATCCAAATAATCTAAGTTAATTCAGAAAGGAATAATTTAAAAATGGAGTTTATGGTTCTCATCCCCACTCTAACCTTTGTTAATAAACATGAAATTCCATACCACCAAAACCAAGATCTAACCAATGTAACAGTTATACGACCTGGCAGAGAGTTCCAATGACCACAAAGCAGAGGAAGGTGAACTGGGAAAAATATTTCCACAGTTCACATCATAGGAAACTCACAAATTGGCCCAGTCTGTGGGGAAAAAACGTGACATCTTTCTTTGCCCATCATCTCATTCAAAGAGAAAGTATGCCAAACTTGAGATTGGGCAACAACACAGGTACATTTCCAGGGTGAGCCACTAGGATGTGACCACAACAACCAAGGCACCATCTGATGGGGAGCCCCAAAAGTAGAGATTGTTGGAAAGAGAAAGAAGCCCAAGATTACATGCTTGGTATGTATTTTATGTGTTTTCATCATATGAAAGAATATAAAGGACTGTGTTATAACAAAGCAGAGTTGAAACAAGCAAAAGGAAAAAAGATGGGTTAGGATTAACTGAGGGTTAAAACACACACACAACACACACACACAAGCTGAGTGAAAAATCCTCATCTGGAAGAGTAAATGTCAAAACAAATGGTTCCAAAAAAGTTGAATCATTAATGTGGAAAAAATCTACAGAATCACTATCATAGTTAAAAGAAAGTGGTGGCCAGGCCAAAATTAAGATAAAATGATATATGGCATGAAACAATGATCTGACATATACATTGAGATTCCTTGAATAATGTGCCATAATAAATAAGAAAATATTAATCTAAAATATAATAAAGGAAGGTTTTTCTTAAATCCATAATTCTCAAAAATGTAGTCTGCAAACCCTCAGAGATTGTAGGACACTTTCAGAGAGACCATAAAGTCAAACTATTTTCATAATAATATCATGACATTATTGGTCCTTTTCCACTGTGTTAATTTGCAATGAAAGTGCAAAAGCAGGGGCTGGGGATGTGGCTCAAGTGGTAGCGCGCTCGCCTGGCAGGCGTGCGGCCCGGGTTCATTCCTCAGTACCGCATACAAACAAAGATGTTGTGTCCGCCGAAAACTAAAAAATAAATATATATAAAAAAAAGAAAGTGCAAAAGCAATGGTGAGCACAACTCTGGCACATTAGTTTAAATGAAGGCAGTGGCACCAACTTGTATTGTTTCTTCATCCCTATACATTTGGTTTTTCAAAAGGCCAGTGTTACTTAAGACCTTGCTGAAACAGTGAGTGTATTAATTTTATGGCATCCAAGCACTACCAAACATGTCCTTTTCTATTTCAAGTGATAAGTGCACTGTGGTAAGCAGCGTCCAATACTTCTCCAGCTTTCTCTTCTCCTAGCATTCATACTCTTCTGTAGTCTTTTCCCACGATGACAAGGGATGACCTATGTAATCAATAGGATATTGCAGAAATAATGACATGTGACTTCCAAGGCTGATGAAAAGATAATGTGCCTTCCACCTTGCTCTCTTGGATCACTCTCTCCTGGGAAGTCAGTCACAGGTTATAAACATTCACGAAATCCTGTGGAGGAGTTCCCGGGGACAAAATTGAGGTCTACTACCAATAACCTGCATTAATTCACAGGGCTATGTGAATAAGCCGTCTTACAAGTGGATCTTCATGGCCTTCGGGTGACTGTAACCCCAATCAGTATCTTGACTATAGCTTCTTGACATGCCCTAGCCAAAACACCCAGCTAAACTGACCCTGATTCCTTACCCACAGAAACCAGGTGAGACAATAAATTTTTCTATTTGGGGTAAGCTAATATATTGGGGAATAATGTGTTCTACCCTACTAGATAAGCATAAAACCCTATACTACACAACAAAGTACAATGTTTGCTCCACGAGAGCTGTTAGTGAAACAAGCCCCTTTTTGCATGAAATGCCATTTTTCTTGAATGAGTAATTGACAAATTCTGGTATTCAGACATGGACATGTGGCAGACATTTTCTCTTGAAAATGAACAAAGTGAATCTCTCTCTTCAAGGACAAATGACAGCATTTATTGCCAATTATAATATTTGGGCCTTTCATGGCAAATTAAAATTTCGGAACATGTGTATCTGTCACTATGAATCTGATAGTTTGTTTGTTTTTTTAAATAAATAGTCTCTCCTGGTAAAATAGTGACAATATTAACTAAGGTGGTTTTTCAAATATAGTATAAGGAAATATGTCAACTTTTAGAAGATCAATAACACTCAGTAAATCAATGTTTTACAAATGACCTATGCATGCTGTTACAAAGGACCCATTCAAAATGCAAGAAAGACCAATGGATTTTTCACATAACACTGGCAACACCATCCTTAAAAGGGTGTCACAGTCCTCATCACAACTTGCCTTGAATAAACTGCCATGCAAGCTGGGCATGGTGATGCACGTTTATAATCCTAGCGACTCAGGAGGCTAAATCAGGAGGATGCAAGTTCAAAACCAGCATCAGCAACTTAGTGATACCCTAAGCAACTTAGCAAGGTCCTGTCTCAAAATTAAAAACAAAAGGACTGGGATGTGACTCAGTGAGTGGTTAAATGCCCTAGGTTTAATTTCTGGTACAAAAAAAGAAAAAGAAAGAAAAGGAACTGCCATTTGCCAGGTTTAGATGTAACATCAAAGAAAAATATCCATAATCATCCAAGAAGGCTTTTTAAAATGCCCCTCTCTTTGCTAATTGCATAACCGTGTGATGATGGATTTTCGTCTTACACTTCAATCAAAACACACAATGCAGCAAAATGGATGAAGAAGAAGATAGGAATATTTAGCTGCTTTTTAATTTAATCCCTTTTAAAGAGATTTGCAAAAATATAAAACAAAGTCACTCTTCTCACTGAACTTTATTTAGTTTTGGAATATGTATTTATCAGCTTTCATAAAAAAGGTATTGTTTATGTTAGCATATAATAGGTTTATAATTATTTAGGTCAACTAGGTACAAATATCTTAAATCAGTTTTAACGTCTAATATGACAAATATTGACAAATATCTCCCACAAAAACAAATGCTTGCAGAAGGAGGGCCTCAATATTCTTTAAACTTGAAAGACTGAGAATTTAAAGAACTTTTCTGCCTTAGCAGGAAAAAAAAAAAAAAACATGTGTTTTCCTGATTGAAAAGCTTATCAGCTATATTACTCAAACCATGCTTCATTATGTATGCTGAACAAACACCTCCAAAATCAAATGGCTCAGAGCAAGAAAGGTATGTTTCTTGCTTATGCTGTAGGTTTGCAATGAAAGAGCATCTACTTGGAAAATCTGCAGTTATCATCAGAGAGGGGAAAAAGGCATGACAAAGCAGAGGTTGGTCTCAGAACTTCCCCCTGGATGGGACACATGTCTCTTCTGCTCATATGTCATCAGATAAGGTAGGTCACAAGTTTGCATGAAAGGACACCAAACACAGACAAACTAGAATAGTCTATCATACCACATTTCAGGCAAAAGTCCATTTGAAGAATCCACACCACGAAGACATCTCCAAAAAGTTTTCTGGTGATGGCCAGGAATAAAGAAAATAATACAACTATACATTCAGAGGAAGAAAAGCTGAAAGAGAGAGAGAGAGACAGGAGAAAGAAGGAAATAGGAAGTGAGAGGTAAAGTCTTCTCTGCATCTTTAAATGCCAAAAAAATAATGGATTAACAGCTACAGAGTTTTAGGGTAAAATGGTGTGACACAAGAATGGAATTGGTCAGATTTTAAGGCAATAGAAAACTACCTGAAATGTCCTAGGGCTCAGACACCCTTGAGCATAACCTCAAAAGTATTTTCTGACTGTGAATGAACAACATTAATAAGCTAAGAAATGGGAAAGCCACGTCATAAATGAAATGGCAGTGAGCCCTGAAAACAGACACACTGAAGTGAGGCCAAATACTTGTCATAAATCTATTCATAATGTAGAAGGCAAATGGCAAAAAATTATTCTCACAGAGGAAACGGTACATGAAAGTAACAGTTTAATAATAACAATCAACAAAGTCCAGATACCTTTCGGATGAACAAAGATCAAGAAGCGGAAGTAGAGTGAGGTAAAGCTTTTAAATTTCTATTTCTGACATCAAATAATACAACTTCCCTCTGGAATCTGATAATTGGTGAAATATACGTGAATGCATTAAAGTTTTAAGTATGGTCAACAATAGAAATAGTCTTCCATATATCTTTTGAACTCTATAAAAATAATGAAGCTACTTAACAAGGAAACTCAAAAAAGCTTAAAGACAGAGCAAAAGAAAAGTTAGGCTTTGTAATTGGGGGTAAAAAAATTATTATCTGAATTTTAAGCCCTTTAAAATACCCTCTAAGATTTTGAATTTGAGAAAACCACAAAAAAAAGAGATCAAATGAGAAAATAAGAATTACCAAAATAAAAATAGATTAAACTTTTTAAAACAAAGATGGAAAACAACTTTAGATAAATTGAAATATTATACTTCAATGCAGATAATAGATTCTTTCTTTTGAATACAATTTTAAAATATATAAATGTTCTGCTAAGCTAAGTAAGCCAATCCCAAAAACCTAAGGCTGAATGTTCTCTCTGATAAGTGGATAAGTGGATGCAGATCCATAATGGGGGCAGGGAGAGGGCATGGTAAGAATGGAGGAACTTTGGGCAAAGGGGAGGGGAAGGGGGGAGGGGGAGGGGGCAGGAAAGATGGTGGAATGAGATGGACATCATTACCCTAGGTACAAGTATGACTGCATGTATGGTGTGACACTACATCATGTACAATCAGAGAAATGAAAAGTTGTGCTACAATTGTACACAATGAATGAAAATGCATTCTGCTGGCATATATACCTAATTAGAATAAATAAGTCAATAAATTTAAAATATATATAAAAATGTTTAAAATGACATCAAAATGATACATTAGAAACAAGTATAGGTATTCATGCAATCTTGAGGCAGAAACGCCCTTTGAAAACCTGATACCTAAGGAAAAAACTTTTTTTTTTTTTATTTTGGGGTACTGGGGATTGAACCCAGGGGCTTTCTACCACAGAGTTACATCTTGAGGTTTTTTGTTTTGTTTTTTTTAAAGAGAGGGTCTTGCTAAGTTGGTGAGGCTGACTCAAAGTTGCCATCTTCCTGACTTAGCTTCCCTTCCCAGTTTTCTGAGATTACAGGCATGTGCCCCCATACTTGGCAAAGGAAAAGATTTGAACATAGGAATTTTAAAATTTCCATGCCAGGGGGGAAAAAACACAAATAAATTTAAAAGACAACTAACAAATAGAAAATATTTGCAATATATATGAAAAAAATTAAATGAACGCTCAAAAGAAACATGGGAAAGGGTGTAAAAAGGAAGTTCTCATGTACTTTTGCATAAAATATTGCTAAATTTTACTAGATAAAAGGCAAATTAAAAGATATCTGATAGTCTGTGTTAAATGCAAAAAAATTCCATATTACTTATAATAGCACAATAATAGAAAAGACAAAAACATGGAAATGTTAAATAAAATAACAGCAATCATTTAAAAGTAAGTTCAATCCACATTAAATTACTGGTTTTATAAGGTGGAGAAATAAATATACAGACATGCAAGGATGCTATAGACAAGTGATTTTTATGTGAATGAGGAATAATAACATTATATCCATACAAATATATGCATTTGCATATATGTTTTATAATTTTTTAAACTGAAAACATTTATATTATGTTTATGTGGAAATATGTTTAAACATGGAAAAAATTTTCTAAAGTGTTCAGTTGCATCCTCTATAAAACAGGCTATTATTTCTGTTTCTCCAGCAATTTCTCTGTTTGCAAATGTTCTTTTAAAAGTTTGTACTTATAACCACAACAAAATAAACACAAAGTAATTTCATCATTTTAAATAGCTATGGAAAGTGGACTCTAAATGATTTTTGTTGGCTAGCTGCATTCTATAGATGACTGATTTACCTACTTGCTAAAAGACACCATGGCTCCTAATAGTAAGATCCTTATCTGACAGGAAGGGGCTTTAATCAGGAAATGAATTTGACTCTCCCAAAATTGCACAGCAAATTGTGGCCATAATCTGAGTCCACATACATGGGAGCTAGAAAGCACCAGGTGAAATTTTGGAGGGACAACATTCCCCAGGGTCGTCGATTTGCTTTGTCACTCTTCTCCTTGCCTTGATAACTTTTTAGGCACTGATCCAGGGTCCTGGGTCCTAGGGAAGACAGGAAAGGAGGAGACAAGTCTCAAAGTATTACAGGGAGTGGAGCATGTTGAAATTACAAAGTCAAACAAACTTGACTTTCAGATGATGGCAAGGCCAGTAATTAATTCACATGGGACTTCTAGTTCCAGATTTGTTTTTCTCTTATGTGAATCTGGGTTTGTTTTGGTGGAGAAGTAAGTAATAATTTTGTGTCGTCTTCCCCAGCTACAGAGCTAGGTCATGTGATCCAAAGTTTTACCAAAAGCAGCACTTTTATTCTGTAAAGTTGCCAAGGCAACACCAGCTGCTTATGACATCATGTGACTGAGGGGACACAGACTGATTTTAGAAGCCTAAAATTATCACTCAATCTGCTCACCAAAATTCTGAAACAGTCAAGACAGCCCTATGCCCAAGGAAAAGCTTCAGAAACAGGGATCTGTGGAAATGGCAAGGGCCATGAATTACGTATTGTTCTCTGAAGTCTTGCTACCACAGCACCAATTCACATACTCAGAACATGCTCGAGATCCACAAATGCTGAGCACGCAGGGCACATCTGCTAGTCTGTTTTCAATTAACGTCTTCCCATTACCATAAGGGAGAAAAGTAATTTTTAGCTTTTGTTAAATGGACTTTGAAAAATTAAAATCTATTTTTACTTAAGTCAAAAATCATATCTCAAATTGTCCTAATTCAAGACATGTTGAAGATAAAAACTAAGAATGATACTTTTCTATCGTAATGTATAATTATATAGTAATTGGGGATATATGTTCAGACAATAATTGTTTCAATATTTTTATAATAATAAACAGCAGTCTATGGACCAAATTACAAGTCCAAATTTCAGGGGTTCCCAGAGAGAATTAATTCCATAGACAGATCCAAAAAAATGTAACATAATTGTAAGATGATCATTATTCAGGCAGTTAGAAGCAGGCAAACTGGTCTCAGCCTCAGATTATTCCCTTCTAGAGAACAAATAAATGAGGATGAAAAGTTAAAAGTGAACTAACTGAAAATATAATACTCTGTCATATCATGTTGTCCAGCTTTACCCTTTTTGTTTTCAAAAAAATTACTTTTAAATTAAGATAGTTGCAATGGAATTTATGGTTACACTGATAGCATGAGTAATCATATTCCTGAAAGAAAATATTCAGAGTATACACATCTCATAAGCACAAAGACATCTCAGCTCTTTGCACTTAACTTTGCAAACATGAATAATTGAGCAGAGGGCTGGGGTTGTGGCTCAGCGGTAGAGCGCTCGCCTAGCACATGCAAGGACCTGGGTTCCATCCTCAGCACCACATAAAAATAAATTTTAAAAAAGGAAAAAATAATTGAGCACAAACTACATGCAGGACAGTGTGCTAGGTTCTATGGGGCTACCAAGATGAATATAATGTCTTTTGTTCCTCCAAGGAGATAAGGAGAACCTACAAACTACTAGACAAAGCTATAGACAACTAAAACTAAAAGAACCACAGGGCAAAGACTCCTTCTGGTTAGAAGCACCAGGGAGGGCTTCAAGGAACAAGGACAAGTTGAAATCACAATTGAGCAAGACTTGAACAAGTTGAGTAGAGAAGAGCATGCTAAGAAGAAAACACAGCTGAGTGGAGGTTGAGGGAGGCAAGGGGAGAGTGTGGGAAGTAAAGAAACCAGTTACATTGAGGAAACTGCTGGATGGGAATATAAGTGTAAATACATAGATTGGGACCAAGCTCTGGAATAAGATCCATGAGGAGATTGGATTTGATTCTGAGAACAAAAAGAAGTCATTGAAGATTTGGGGCAGAAGAATGACATATATTATAAGAAGAGGTATTTGGGGGATGTCCACTGGAGGGAGGATGAAACAGACGAGCCCAGAGACTGAGCAGGGGGCCACAGAAATCATCTAGGTGGGGGACAGTGGAGAAGGGAATGGACTAGGGAGAATAAGAAAAGGGATTCAAACACACCTAAGGGGTAACTAGCTGTATGTGTGGGGGCAGAAGGGGGAGGGAGTGTTTAGGGACATTCCTTTGAAATATCCCTAGGGGCATAGAATTGCTCATTTAAGTGCCATTTGGTCTAAATCAAACCATCTTCACCTGATAAATAAATTCTGTGTCTCTCATTTCTGACTTTGGGATATCCAGTAGGAAAAAAAACAAGAATTGTGGGATTTTCTGTGGCATCCTTTACCATTAGTTTTTCTGTTTCTCTCAAAAGAAGTGATCAGGGACTGAAAGATGGAAAGATGATTAGTGTCTACAGGGCGTAGTCCCCAGCCTCTGGTCCTGATGGGGTCCCCAGCTTCTCCACTCAGTTTTTTTTTAAGAGAAGAGAGAGAGAGAGAGAGAGAGAGAGAGAGAGAGAGAATTTTTAAATATTTATTTTTCAGTTTTAGGTGGACACAACATCTTTTTAATTTATGTGGTGCTGAGGATGGAACCCAGCGCCCCATGCATGCCAGGTGAGCATGTTACTGCTTGAGCCACGTCCCCAGCCCTTCTCCACTCAGTTCTATGGAACAAAACCTACACTCACAGAGACTCTCTCCTGACCAAACTCCAGCCAGGCTCCTTGAGCCTCTTCTGGACTAGGCCTCAATCTTGGATTATAAAGACTCAAACAAACACTTATATAATGTCTAACAGATCAAGGTCACATCTCTAGGATGATCCAAGAGTGCCTGCCTAAATAATTTCAAGGCTGACAAAAGGAACATGCTGTTTGTTCCAACCACCTGAGGATAAGGCCCTGGGGGTGAATAGGAGCCTAAATTCCTAAGAATCAGTTAATAAACACAGCTGATTTGAACATTGACTAACCCCAACCCAGTTCCTGCTTTTTACAATTGTTCACTTTACTGACTCTGCTGAGCTCCCAAGAGGCACCCCCGCCTGAGGATTCTCCCTAAAACACCCAGTCCCTTCTGTACAAATAGATGTTGATTTCAGTTTATTCTG
The DNA here is from genome assembly GCF_045843805.1 of Urocitellus parryii. Lineage (NCBI taxonomy): Eukaryota > Metazoa > Chordata > Mammalia > Rodentia > Sciuridae > Urocitellus > Urocitellus parryii. The sequence continues at coordinate 130,189,609 of NC_135536.1, forward strand.
GACTCCTTTCTCTATTAGAATAATGTATTAGAGATTAAAACCTATCCTTACCCTTTGCCAGGATCCTGTTTCATTGACAATGTCCATCTGCAGCTCTGCCTCAGCCTCCCCTGTCTGGTGCCTCAGGCCATCCCAAAGAGCTTCAGGGTTATGAGAGAAAGAAACAGTTCCCCAGCTCTGATGTAAAGAGTTCAAACCTAGGGCTGGGAATATGGCTTCGTTGCTACAGTGCTTGCCTCCTGTGCACAAGGCCCTGGGTTCAATCCCCAGTACCACCAAAAAAAAAAAAAAAAAGTTTAAATCTAGATGGTTTGATTTCAATACATGTCTCTCAAAGAAAAGCATTCTAGAATCTACTTAAAGTTAGCAGGTTATCTTGACTGAAGTTTTTTGCAAAGCTCTCATACCCTGTGAATTTCCAAAAGGAAGATGATATAGAATATAGTATTTCCTAAATTTAAGTACAAAACGCTTTTTTTTTCCTAATGATTTCTTAAAGGTCAATGTATGGATTGAAAAACTGTTAGGAAACACTGTAAAATGGTTGATTCCACATCACTGGGGATGTGGCCCACTGCTAGAATATTTGTCTAGCATTATTTAGGCCCTGGGTTTAATCCCTAGTGGGGAGGGAAGGAGACAGAGAAAGGGAGGAAGAAAAGGGATAAAGAGAGTGGGAAGGAAGGGAAATTGCTGGCCCACATCACCACTTCTTCCTTCTACCCCACATTTTCTCATTTTCCATTTATCTGAAACTCTGAAGTTCCCTCTCCAGCAAAACAATTAGGTTGATTTGTACACTGCCCACAATCCTTTTTTAATCACTTTTATAAGCCCAAGTTAACCAACCTTTAGCTTCAATTGACTTTCCTAACAGAAACCTTGTTCTACAAATTGTCCTCTGTAAACAAAAACATATTTAGAAAGATGTACATAGCATGCGTTTATGAACAGCAAGTTTTACACTAAAGCTGAATTCATCTCAAGACCATCAGCTTTGACTGCGTGAGTAAAGAAAGTAAGCCAAATGTTAAAAAAAAAAAATCACTGGAAGCAAAAACTTAGAATAATCTAGGGGTAGGTTAAAACATAGACTTTATACCTTTGATGGAACAATAGGAAAATGGGAACCTGTAAATGCAATTCTAGCATGTTATTTAGTAAGTTGGTATTGAGAAACCAAGCTGTAGACCTCCTTACCAGGCAGCAAACATGTTTTTTCCTGAAACCAGACTATAAATGAATGGTGTGAATAAAATAAAAGCATTTAGTGAGTCTCAGTCTCTCTCTCTCTCTCTCTCTCTCTCTCTCTCTCTCTCTCTCTTTCGGATTTTCTGCTAGTCAAATATTTTTGAAACATTACAAATATCATCTTGGTTTGGACATAAAGTTTCCTGGTTACATGTCATAAAAACAAACTTTTGACTCAGATCAAAAGTTTGTTTTTGATTGTTGTGATTGCCAATGTGTTTAGGGCAAAGCTTTGTTTACAGAAGAGCCATAATTTGAGCCTAAATTATGTATTGAAGTCATTTGCCTGTTTTTGTTAGAAACTATGTGAAACTTGGAGTTGAGGGTTAGGGGTTAGAATCTGCATCAGAGTTTGTTTTCCCACAGCACCCTGTATTAGTCAGTTTTTCATTACTGTAACCAAAATACCTGACATAAACAACTTAAAGGAGGAAAAGTTTATTCAGGGATTTAAGTCATCTGAGTTATACATTTCAAAAAATCACTCAAGGTGCCGACTGAAGAATGAATTGAAGGGGAAAAGAGCAGACAAAGACTAATTAGAAAGTTTATGCAGAAATTGAAATGAGAGGTAGTTACATATATTCTTGGGGAGAAAGAGTGGAGGGAGTAAGAAGTGGTTGGATGAGAAAAATAAATGTCAAAGAAGATCAAAAAAAATGTGTTGGTAGGTTGGATATGGGTGTTGAGGAACAGAGGAACCAGGGAAAACTCCTCTACCTCAGGTCTTAGATGTGAATGGTAGGATCATTACCTCATGGAGAAATCAGAGAAGGAGCATTTTTGCAAATTGGGGTGAGAAGCCAATAGTGGGAGGATCCATCTATTTAGGATAAAGCTCAAGCATCATATAGGGAAACAGTACTCATCTAGAACTTACAGAATAGCTGAGCAAAGGGCTATCAATATAGCTTGGGAGTCAATAGTATATAAAGGGTATTGGAATCCACAGGGTTGGATGAGTTCAATGAAACCTATCAATTTATAGTCATTAGCTGTCTTTTGCCCAGTAACACTGAAGTACATAATCCTCAATGGGATTGTTTGTACGCCTTAGAAAATTTTTTTTATCCATTTCATGACTCTTAAAAATGAAACTTTAAGGAGCATTTGGAAAAAAATGGGGTAGAAGTTAAGAAAGCAAGATCTTCAGGAACTCATGTCATCCTCATGGAGGCAACAAAGCATACTATCTACAACAAAGAACTGCAACCAGAGTTGGAGGAATTTTCCAACCCGTGTGACTCAGGTCAAATTCTTGTGGCAGCAGCAATAACAGCAATGGCCAAGGAAACAATACCAGAAATACAGAGCAGATTCCCCCAGAGCCTCTGCCTCTGCCAGTCTCTTAGCCCCTGGGTTCCATGGACCTCCTTCACCCACACCCTTGGGAATTTTCAGCAGAACTTATTCTCCTCAACCGCAGTCAAACCTGGGAGGCCACAGATCAAGGACGCCAGCAGGGATTCTGGAAACCTCAGCTCCAGCCTTGACTACAGACTTCATGTCATGTCGGAACCTGAATATTTCCCTGGATACAAAGGGAATCCTCATCCTCAAACCCCCTTTAGTGATCTCTATTTCTGTATCTACTGCTCACTGTCAAGGTGGGGCTGATTGTCTGAAGAAGGACATCACACCATGGGGACATCTCTGAATTCATAGAAAAGCCAGTTCACTGAAATATCCTGCTGATCACTCAGAGGGAACCATGAAAAACCCTAGGACAAGAGCAAATATTTATGAAACTCATTTATGTGTTGACCAAAGCTATAATTCACTCACTTTTCTCTCTGTAGAGATAGAATTCAACAGAGAGAAATTCTGTTCTCCATCTTTAACATGTATAGAATCATCCAAAGTGTTGTTAAAATGGTGCTGAAGTGCAACCCAAGAACTGCATCTCCAACAAGTTCATAGGTGATGCTGACGCTGATGCTTCTGATCCACAGTCCATGCTTTGACAGTGACTTCAGTAGAATGAGTATTCCGCATTGTGTGACTTTAAAATTTTTTTATTTATTCCTCCTTCTGTGATGGACATCCGGGTTGTTTTCATCTAGGGGTTGTTATAGATAATGATTCTATGACTATCCTCACACATGTCATTTGGTTCACACATGTGACATTTCTGCTGGGTCCTCTGGGTTATAGAAGTGTGTATGATCAGATTTGGCAGATATAGCCAGTGAGTGTTTCCAAGTAGTTCAAGCAATTTTCACTTCCATGAGCAACAATATTTGAGTTTCTGTAACTTGAGATCCCTACCAACAGTTAGGCTTGTGTAGCCATTAAGTTTCTGCCAATCTGGTGACTGTGTGTGGTTCTTGTTGTGATTTTAATTTTTATTTCCCTGATGACTAATGACCATGTTTATAGGACATTAAGATTTCTTTCATATCTCTAATTGATTTGAATGAGCTCTTTATACATTTTAGATACTAGGTCTTTGTCAGTTATATGTGTTGCCAACATTTTCTTCCATTGTGTCTTTTCCTCTTTACAGTATCTTTTTATGAATAGCATTTCTTGAGTCTAATAGAGCCTATTTCAATGTTTCACAAACTCTATAGAAAGGGACCATCCCTCCTACACACAAATCAATTGAGAATGGATATTTTTGAAAATGTAATAAAATGACTTGATATAACATGAGATTTTTGAAAGGCATTCGACAATGCTTTAATGTTTTATTATCAAGGAATGCATTTCAGAGACCTATTATCCCCAAACCTCACCCTTATTTCTGAGGATGGTATATTCAAGAATGAAGCAGAACTCAGGGATCAGAGTGATGTTTATGACATCTGCCAATCTCACCAATTAATCTTTAAACAAAAGGACACTAAACTATCAAGTTTTTTCATTGCTGGATAAAGGGCACAATAGACATCCTCACCTCCCCTCCCTACTCTTAAATTTTCTCCTACTCCACTCTTGACCTTTATTACATTTCTCTCCTCATTCATGAGCCTCCATCCTCTTTGAAGCAAATGAGAGTGAAAGACATGGTGTGAACACATTTCCACACATTCATGCTTATTAACAAAAAGGAATTTTGAGGGGTTTTAAGTCATATAAAAATATCCCCAGAATTAAAAACAAAAAGTTCGAGTCAAAACGTCATGTAGACTAGATGAATAGCATACTCATAGCATAACTTGATTTTAGCAGAGCATGCAAAACCTCCTCTGTAGGATGTAATTATAGATAAAATGGTACAATACGAACAGGAAGATTGCATTGTTAGATCATAAAAGAGAATGTTTGAGCAATATTATTATATAAAAAGAAATTAGCATGTGACAACTGACTTAATTGATGTTTCCTTTATTTTCTTCTGTTAAGAGGACTTTAAAAAATGATTTTGTGCTTCACAGCTGCACCTGCTTCTGTATCTGTCTCATCCAGATTGTGAGCTTCATGAGGACAGGAATTATGTCTTGTTCATTGGCAGTGGGCTTTTCCTAGGCAATCTTTAACAGGTTAAGAAAGTTCCCTTCCATTTCTCATTTGTTGAAAGTTTACCATGAGTGAGTGTTTCATTTTTACATGGTTTTCCTATATTCATTGAAATCATCCTATAGTTTCTGCTTTTATTAGTGAATGTTGTGAAATGCATCAATAGATTTTCTGGTGTTAGAGTCATTTTATACTTTCTGGGATAAATCCAATTTGGTCATGAAGTATGGTCTCTTTTATATATTGATGAACTTGGTTTGCTAGTTTTATGTTCACTAGTTCATGACTGAAGTCTTCCTTTTTCCTACTGTCTTTATTTAGTTTTGATAATGGGGTTAAACCTGCTTCATTAAATGAGTGGGGAAAATTTTTTTCTATTTTATGAAGTATTTTGTGTGAAACTAAAACTGCATGTACAGTACTTATTTGCTAGAAGCTGTACATAAAGCCTCTTGACCAAAGAATCTCTTTGGAGGAAAGTTTTAAATTACTGATTTCTGTCTTTAATCATTACAAAATAATTGTGTTTTCTATTTTTCTTGGGACAGTTTTGATAAACTTTCTTGTCTCTAGGAATTTGTCCATTTTACCTAAGTTTGTAAAAATGGGACACAGTTATTCATAATAGATTCATATTACCAAGATTCCAATCTCTACAACATATGTAGTTATGTTGTTTTTTCTTTTATTATTGTTTACCTGCGCCTTCTTATTTATTTGATTAATAATAGTGACTTAGCAATATTATTAATTCTTTCAAACAAAAAAGTTGTACTTTTTAATGTTTTTCTATTATTTCTTTACCTTCTATTTCAGTGATGTTTATTTTACCTTTAATATTTTCTTTTTGGAGATTGAATTTGTTTTCATTTTTCTAATTTATTTAGCCATTGCATAGGTCATTGCTTAAGTCATTAATTTTTAGTCTTTCTTCTTTTCTCATATAAGCATCTAAGGCTTTAAATTTTCCTTTACCAAATTCAGCTACTTAGGTTTAAGTTCTGATGTGTAGCATTTCCTTTTGATGTTGTTCAATTCCAAATATATTTGAGTTTTCATTTTGTTTCCTCTTTGACACTGGAATTCTTTAGAAGTGTTCCTAGTTTCAAAGAGATACAGCTTTTTAATTATATTTGGATGTTGGTTTTGAACTTAATTTTTATGATACAGAATATAACCTTATGGTACTTATCCTTAAAAATATGCTGACACTTGCTTATATGTTCATGCTGTACGATATAGTAATCAGAGCTACAACAGCTACCTGAATGTAGTTTAATGAAAAAAGTTCAGTTTAACCATTGCACAGCCACATTTCAATTGCTCAGTGGTCACACGTAGCCAGAGTCTCCTATATTAGACAACAAATATAGAGCATTTCCATCACTGCAGAAAATTAACAATATATGCCATTTATTTGTCATGGTCCTGGAGAAGATTGGGTATTCTGCAGCTGTAAGATATAGCAGTTACTGTGCATAAATAATACCAAGCTTTTTTAATGGTGTTGAATCATCTATATCCTCACTGAAAGGTAAATCTGCTCTATCTGTTATGATTGATATATATATATATTTTTTCTAGAGAAAAGTGTGTTAAAATCCCTACTATGGTGATGAACTTATTAATTTTCCATGTAGTACTATCAATTTTTGTTTATATATTTTGAGATTACATTAAAGAGACATGCAAAATTAGAATTGTAACATTTCCTTATCAATCAAACTTTATTATTATGTATTGATTAGTTTTGTCTCTACTAATGCTTCTTATGTTAAAAACCTATTGTTTCTGATATGGTCACACCTGTACATGGTTAATATTTACCTGGAATATCTTTTTCCATTATTTTTCTTTCAACATTTTATTTTGTATTAAGTATGTCTCTTATAAGCAAAATATTACTGTTAATATTAATTAAAGATGGGGTAATTTGTAATCATGGCTCATGTATATTCCCTGTATGTGTGGCCTAACAGAGTCACTCATTTAATGAAGACCTTTTAACTAAGGTCTAAAAGTTCAGGAGTTGAAAAGTCTCCCTATAACTAGAAAAAGACAGCTCAACCTGAGATAATATTTACATAGACTAAGTATATGAATAAGTTCAAAACATTTTAGGGAAATTCCAGGACAATATATTTTTAATATGTATGTGCACTGCCCTCCATAATTACTAAAAGTTTCCATGTGTATTACTTCCTGAGCAAAGTGCAATCATGATCCATGATGTACAGGTGGAAAAATATGTGTCTTTTAGTGTAAATTACCCAAGCTGTCAAAGCATAAGTAAAAGACTGCATTAGTCAGGGCTCTTCATAGGCAAAGAACAAATATAATAAATATAAGAGGATATTTATTATGTTGGCTTCACGGTCAGAGGTTGAATGGTCTTATAATACCTGTCTACAAACTAGAGAGCCATGGAAGCCAGTAGCTTTTCAGTCCCAGAAGCTAGAAGCCTTAGAATAAGAGAGACCAACCAGAAGTGTGCTTTACCAATTTTCCATGTGTTTCTCACTCCCTCCAATCAAGTTGACACCCAAGATTGACCATCACAGATCTAAAACTTGAGTATAGATCTAGTTGCCCACCATAGCAGCACTCACTTAACCATTGTTAAGAGTGGCTAGTGATTCTGAGGTTATGGCTTTAGATATTTGGGAAATTATGGACAATCATGATATTCTTCTCCTCAGTCTCTCCTCCTTCCTGTCTGCCCTTAGACTCCTGAAGAGAAACTTTTTCTTTCTACCATCTCTAGTAGACAGAATAATGCACCCGCCCAAAGATGTCTATGCCCTAAATCTTTGAATACATCACCCAACATGGCAAAAGAGAATTAGGTTACAGATGCAATTGAAGTTGCTAATTAAATGATTTGGAGATGAGGAGAGTCGTCTGAATGACCCAAGTGGGCCCAACCTGATCATAAAGTGGACGAGAAGAGGCAGAAGAGAAAGCTGCTTAAATAGAAGTATGAAAGGGACTCATTACTGGCTTTGTAGATGGAGGAAGAAGCTATCAATCAAAAAATCAGGGAACTTCCAAAATCTGGAAAAGTCAAGGAAATAGATTCTCCTCCTGGAGCCTCCAAAAGAAGCACAGCCCTGCTGACCACATTGATTTTAGCCCAGTATCAGATTTATGACCTACATAACTGTAAGATAACAAATTTGTGTCCTTTTAAGCCACAATTCAAGCCATAATCAGAAAATTAATAGTCTTAATGCTGATGTTCTTAAAAGGTCTCTCTTTACCCCCACTGACTTGCAAACTTCATTTTTCTGGGAAAATTTTTAAGATTTTAAAAAATTATCTACAAACTGGTTTTTCCCAAATTGGAATCTTCAGCCTGACATTCTCCTCAAACTTCAGATTCCTGTATCTAACTGCTCACTGGATGTGTCCTCCTCCCTGTCCCATGTTCTCACAGACTCAGTACATCTAAACAGAAACCGCCTCTCTCCTCTTAGTCTATTGTGTGCTGCCATAACTTATTACCACAGAGTGGGCAGTTTATAAAGAACACTATTTTATTTCTCACAGTCCAGAGGCTGAGAAGTCTAAGAGACAAGTTTCCAGCAGATTCAGTCTCTGGTTGCATGATGGCGCCTTGCTAACTGAGACCTCTGGAGAAGAGGAATGGTTGGCAAGAGTAAGCCCAGTCCTACAAACCCACAGCGGCATTAATCCATTCATGAGGGTGGAGGTCTCACGAGCTAAATGTCTCCAGAAAGGCACACTTCTCAAAACTGTTGCATTGAAAATTAATGCCCTAAATCTTTGAATACATCACCCAAACATAGCAAAAGAGAATTAGGTTACAGATGCAATTGGAGTTGCTAATTAAATGATTTAAATTGTGGGAAACACATTCGGATAACAGCATCTTTATGCTCCCCAGTCCTGCTCCTCCCCCATACATTCTCTTCCATCTATCTAAATGCTGATGCCAGAAACTCAAGAGTCACCATTCACTGACTCTTCTATTCTTCCTGTCTTCCTCCACTCAGTTGATCACCACGTGCTTTTGATTTTACTTCCCAAATTAATTTTTCCTCTACTGCCCATCCCACCCATTTTACCATTATCCTAGTTCTCAGACTCATTATTTTTATTGTAACCATCTCTCCCATCTCTCGTCTGGTCTCTTTGCTTCTCAGCTCATTCTCCTGAAATTCAAGGTTCAAAGAGTTGAAAATGATATATACTTAGGGTCTAAATCTAACAATATCAGTCTCCTACTTCAAAATGCCACACTTAAGATTTTTTTCCACAGGGATTTCATGCAAGACGCTTCCTGACCTGGCCTCCCACACTCTCTCCCTGACATCTCTTTCTATTCCCTGCAATCCCTTTCCCCTGATCTTCACTTTTCCACTGTGTAAAATGCTATGTATCATATTAGAGTTATGAAAGCAATTGTGCAAACAGTATCTCATTTCTCAAAATAACTAACAAGAGAGGTAGAAAAGTTTATTATTATTATCACATTTTTACAAGTTAAAAAGCTGAAGTTAGATGACTGTTGAATGTTATCCAGCTAGAGAGATGTGGATGAAGAAGACAAGAATCCCCATGTCTCTGAACACATTGGCTAGTGCTTCTTCTAACTGCTTCAAATTAACAACAAAGAGAGGGTATCTCTACCAGTAAGAATACGAAGGTGGGGAATGAAGGTCAGGTGAATGAAAACAAGACATAGAAGATACTGAAGGCTTGTTTTGTTTTTTGTTTTTGTTTTTTTTTTATATGCTGTGCCTATTCCCCTAATATCTAATTCCAAATGTTCCTTTTCCCTTGCCTGATATCCAAACTCCAGATGTCTTAAAATACAGATGCTACTGCAGCCCTTTCAACCCCTTAAATGTGAAAATTGTCCCTGAACTCTCAAGTTTCAAAAACAATAGTACCTCTGATGGTGTAATCAGAAGGTAGGTGGGGGAGGATATGTAAGACATCATATGATAAGAATAATCGCAACAAATGTGCTGCTACCAAGTTCTTCCTGGAAGAGCCTCTACTAGAAAATACAGTCTCCTTTGTACTACTTCTTCTTCCAGGATTAAAAGGTAGAACACATTAGTCAATGGCCTGGCTGTACAGGAAAAAAAAATATTCATGAAATGACATGACCAAGTGCTCTTATCACGCTTTCCTGGTCAACCCTCGTCCGCCCTGGAATTCCTGACTCTTGTATACTTTTAATCATGAATTCCTCTTCAAGGCTTCTGCTCTTCCTTCCTCCTTCCTCCTGCCAAACTTAAAGCCTTGAATTTTCTAAAAGCAGCAAGTGTTTAATTCCCATCCCTTCATCATGCACTGTACGACTACATCACTGGGCGGCTTTGTCAGGGCACCTCCCATCTCATCTAGCAGAAAGCAGTCACCACCCCCATGCCTCCAGGGCTCTGTCCCAGCAATCTTGAGCTCCCTCTCCCTGCCTTCTAAGCCAGACTCAGACCTGCAGGCCACAGGTCACTTCCCTACTGGTGAGACGCAAGCAGCCCTCCCTCTGTTTGGGTTTCATGGTTTTCCTGTGTGAACCACTGCTGGAAGCTCATCCTCTAGGCACAAATCTAAGAGGCAGTCAGACAGCTCTAAAGAGGTTGCTGAAGAAAGTTAACTCTGACTAGCTTGTATGTCTCTCATCAGACCCTGCACCTCGGCCCCAGCAAAGATTCCCTCTCTTCAGGGAGGGGTCTCCTTGGAGAACCAGAAAGGCTAAGTTATCAAATTGAGATGCCATCAATCCTGCCTCTCCCTGAGGCAGTCACAGGCGGTCTGCCCCTCTCTCACCCACTCTCTTCTTTGTCCCCAGGGGACTGGAATTCAACTGTGGATCTACACCCCCAGGGGTTCTCTCCCTTAGTCACAGTGAGTGCTCAGGAATGGCCTGAAATGGTGATCCTCATCTCACATTTCTGCAGCCCCATGAGAAGGGTGTTTGAATCCTAGGAATATGTTGCTGGAATCTGAAACATAAAAATGATCATATTGGACAGGTTTAGTAAAGATCTCATCACACCGAGGTCTTCTAGAATCTACCTTCGAGTGGCCCCTAACTCATCCTTTCTCACTTCTTTCATTAACTAGAAGCAGGGATGTCTTGAAGCTGGAGAGTATTCATCAAAGGAGCCCTTGCTGAGATCTAAATTTAGTTGAAAGAGGACAAAGCAGGAAAAAAAAAAAAAAGAGCTGGTCACAGAGAATTTGTTACAAGAGGCACTGTGGACTGTTTGATCTCCTACATATTGCTGACTAGCCTTCGGTCTTCAGCTTCCATCCTTAATTCTGCCTTCATCTCTGACTCCATTCAGAACAAATACGACCTCCTTACTCTCCAATATTGTTGGTGGGACGTCAGACTAGAACAACCACTTTGGAAAGCAGTAAGGAAATTCTTCAAAAACAATTAGGGATAGAACCACCATATGACCCAGCTACTCTACTCCTTGGTATTTTCTCCAAAGAACAAAAATCAGCATACTATAGCCATACAGCTACCTCAATGTTTATAGTAACACAAATATTCTCAGTAGCTAAATTATGAAGTCAACTCGGTTGCCTGTCAATAAATGAATGGATTAAGAAATTGTGGTGTATATACAAAATGGAGTTCTACTCGGCCATAAGAAGAACACAATTATGGCATTTGCTGGTAAATGGATGGAAATGGAGAACATCATACTAAGTGAAATAAGCCAGGCTCAGAAAAAGGTCGAAGGTTTTCTCTAATATGTGGGCATTAGAGTAAAGAAAAGGAGGAAGGAAGAATAAGATATAATGGATACCAAGAAGATCAGTAGTGTAGAAGAAGTTCGAGGGGCAGAGGAGAGAGACGGGAAAGGGGAGGCAATGTGCAATGGATTCTTTAAAATTCATGTTATGTGCATATATAAATATACCATAGAGAATTTCACCTCTGTGTATAAGTAAAAAGAACCAATCAAACACAAATAAATAGATGAGCAAAAGAAAATCTAGCAGAGTACATCAAGGAGAATGGGAGGGGAGGGAAGACAGGAAGAAAAAGGAATTGGAAAAAAGGGGAGAATCATGAACTGAAATCAAATTCCCCACATGTATGATTTTGTCAGGATGAGCCCAGATACCATGTATAACTATAAAGTTCTAATTTTAAAAAAAAATAATGCTACCTCCTTCCACCCAGCTACAAATTATATTATCTCTGCATCCATCCTCCACCTTTACTCCAGAGTCATTCCTCTCTTTCAGTACTATTCCTTATACCTGTGCTTTTGATATCATTTCCCCTGCCTTCCTGGGAGTGTCTCAGTCCAATTTTCATTACTCTAATAAAATACCTGAGGCTGGATACCTTTATAAAGGAAAGAGGCTTATATAGTTAGCAGATTCAAGGACATCACTTGACTTTGGTAAGAATCTTATAATGGATGGAAATACATGTGAGAAAAAGAGATCACATTGTAAAATAGCCATGGAAGTTGAGTGGATTCAGTCTTGCTCTTCTATAAAAACCTTCTCTAGAGAACTACCCATGAGTCCCACAATGACTCCTTAATGCATTCAGAGAACACACCTCAATTAATCTAATATTAGCTCATTAGGGGTCAGCCCTTAAAGGTTTCATACCACTTCCCAATACCACCAACTGGGACCAAATTTCTAACATACACACCATGGGGTACAAATTGCATTTGAATCACAGCAGGAGCCTTTTTCATCAGTCTTCACCTCTCTGCCTTATATCTGAAATCTATTCCTCTTCTGGAATTTTCATCTCAATAAACAGGCCTATTTCTTTTGTTTTTGTTGTTGTTGTTGTTTGTTTGTTTTTAATCCTACCTCAATTCTGTGCAGCAGACAGTCTACTGGTCCTATAAACACATTCACTTCTAATTCCTGGAATTTGGGAACATTACTTCATATGGCAAAAGGATCTTTGTGGGTGTAATTAAATTAGGGATCTTCCGATGAAGCAATTATCCTGGATTGGACTGGACCCATGTACTCTGGGTGGGACTAATGAACTCAAAGATAAAAATATGATCATATGATCATATTATCATCTAAAAATGCTGAAAAGCATTTGATAAAATATAGCAACCCTTCATTTTCAAAACGCTAGAAAAACTGGGACTAACAGGAACATATCTCAACATTGTAAAGGCTATCTATGCTAAGCCTCAATCGAACATCTTTCTAAATGGAGAAAAATTGAAAGCATTCCCTCTAAAAACTGGAACAAGACAGAGATGCCCTTTTTCACCACTTCTATTTAACATAGTTCTTGAAACGCTAGCCAGAGCAATCAGACAGACAAAAAAATTAAAAGGATATAGAAAAAGAAGAGCTCAAATTATCACTATTTGCAGATGATATGATTCTATACCTAGAAGACCCAAAACATTCCACCAGAAAACTTCTAGAACTAATAAATGAATTGAGCAAAGAAGCTGGTATAAAATCAACACCTATAAATCAAAGGCATTTCTGTACATCAATGACAAATCCATTGAAAGAGAAACTAGGAAAATCACTCCATCTGGAATAACCTCAAAAAAAATACTTAGGAATAAACTTAACAAAAGAGGTAAAAGACATCTACAATGAAAACTACAACACACTAAAGAAAGAAATTAAAGAAGACCTTAGAAGATGGAAAGATCTACCTTGTTCTTGGGTAGGTAGAATTAATATTGTCAAAATGACCGTACTATCAAAAGCACTATACAGATTCAATGCAATCCCAATCAAAATTCCAATGACATTCCTCATAGAAATAGAAAAGGCAGTCATGAAATTCATCTGGAAAAATAACAGACCCAGAATAGCCAAAGCAATCCTTAGCAAGAAGAGTGAAGTTGGTGGCATTATTACTCCAGACCTAAAACTATACTACAGAGCAATAGTAACAAAAACAGCATGGTATTAGCACCAAAATAGACCTGTAGACCAATGGTACAGAATACAGGACACAGAGTCTAACCCACATAATTACAGTTATCTTATGTTAGACAAAGGCTACAAAAATGTACATTGGAGAAAAAAATAGCTTATTCAACAAATGGTGCTGGGAAAACTGGAAATCCACATGTAACAAAATGAAATTAAACTTCTATCTCTCACAAGGCCCAAAACTCAACTCAAAGTGGATCAAGGACCTAGGAATTAAACCAGAGACTTTGTACCTAATGGAAGAAAAAGTAGGCCCAAATCTCCATCATGTCAGATTAGGCCCCAACTTTCTTAATAAGACTCCCATAGTGCAAGAATTAAAACCAAGAATCAATAAATGGGATGGATTCAAACAAAAAGCTTCTTAGCAAAAGAAACAATCAGTGAGGTGAATAGAGAACCTACGGAATGAGAGCAAATCTTTACTATAAGCACATCATATAGAGCACTAATCTATAGGGTATATAAAGCACTCAAAAAAACTTAACACACACACAAAAAAAACAAATAACCCAATCATTAAATGGGCTATGGAGATGAATGGACACTTCTCAGAAGAGAATATACAATCAGTCAACAAACATGAAAAAATGTTCAGAATCTCTAGTAATTAGAGAAATGCAAATCAAAACTAAGATTTCATCTCACTCCAGTCAGAATGGCAGTTATCAAGAAAACAAGCAACAATAAGTGTTGGTAAGGATGTGGGGACAAAGGCACACTCATACATTGCTGATGGGACTGTAAATTGTGCAACCACTCTGGAAAACAGTATGGAGATTCCTTAGAAAACTTGGAATGGGACCACCATTTGACCCAGCTATCCTCAGTTTATACCTAAAGGACTTAAAATCTGCATACTACAGTGGTGCAACCACATCAATGTTTATAGCAGCACAATTCACAATAGCTAAATTATGGAACCAACACAGATGCCCTTCAGTAGATGAATGGACAGGGAAACTTTTATATATATATATATATATATATATATATATATATATATATATATACACACACACACACACACAATGGAACATTACTCAGCATTAAAAGAGAATAAAATCATGGCATTTACAGGTAAATGGATGGAGTTGGAGAATATAATGCTAAGTGAATTCAGCCAATCCCCAAAAAACAAAGGCCGAATGTTTTCTTTGATGTGAGGATGCTGACTCATAATGGTGATGGCGGGGAGCATGGAGGAACTTTAGATAGGGCAAAGGGGAGGGAGGGGAAGGGAGGGGGCAAGGGGATAGGAATGAAGGTGGAATGAGTTAGACATCATTACCCTAAGTACATGTATGAAGACACAAATGGTGTGAAAATACTTTGTGTACAATCAGTGACTTGAAAAATTGTATTTTATATGTGAAATATGAAATGAAATTCATTCTGCTATCATGTATAACAAATTAGAATGAATAAATAATGTGATTTTAAAAAATGTAATCACAAGGGTTCTTAGTAAAGAGAGAGGTGGGAGAGGTAGGGTCAGACAAGGAAAACTGTGACAACGGAAACACAAATCAAAGTGATGTCACTGCTTGAAGAGGGCCATGAGCCATGGATACAGATGGCCTCTACAGGTGGAAAAGGCAAGGGACAGATTCTCCTCTAGAGCCTTCAAAATGAACACAACTCTGCCAACACCTTCAATTTAGCCTCATCAGACTTATTTTAAAACTTAATAACTTCCCCAATTATAAGACAATCATTTTTTATTATTTCAAACTTCTCTTTATATAATATGTCACAGCAGCAATGGGACACTAATACACCCTGCATCCTTCTTGAGCTAATCTTCAAAGAAGTTTCTCCAAGCAGCAGCCTTCGGCATGATCTGCATGAGATAGCCACCCCCCACCCCCAACAGCAACATGCATGGAAGTTAAGAAATGCAGAGCACTTTTCAAGTGCCAGGCCACTATATAGATACCAAATCACTTAAATTCAGACTGCTTTTCCATTCTTCAGCTTTTTCATGCCAGTTTTGTCTGCCATGTCTCTCTCCTCTCTCGTTCCCTTTGTGTTACCGCTCACCTCTGTTGTGCGCCCTGGTGCCACATGGCAGGCTTGACGCCAATATGCTTCTGCTTATCCTCTACCCTGAAAAAAAGTATCTTTGTCCCTCCAAATTTCTTACTAACTGATACTGAACTTCAGTGCATCCTTCAGTCACCAGCCTTCTGAGTGTACTGTTCCCCAGCTGCTTGTATTCAGAGTTGTGGAGAAGTTAGAAAGTGCTGCTTGCTTCTAATCTGCCATTCTGGGTCCTTGGTGAATCAATCTACAGAGATACTTCTCATGCAAACTTCCTTACCATCCTGACTTCTCTTCCCATTACCTTCTTAAATCACTGAGTGCAGATTACATCCAATTTTCCTACCATCTCTCACTCTAGAACATCCCCCTCTCTAGAATTTCACCTCTTTGTCTCTTTCTCAAATAACAATTCGAGAACATGATCCAAAAGATTTTTTCTCTTAGAAACTATTGCCTCTGGCTTTGGTTGCCGTGAGCCTTGTCTCTTCATGAATGGCAGACCCTCCACTGCTCTTGCAGGTCTTTTCTGTGGTTGGAAACATTTTCATGGGTGAATTTCTTGGAAGAACAGGGGGCATGGAAACACTCGGTAAAGGGTGTTTTCTCCTTACTACGCCCTTTAAAATCCCTCTATGCCCTCCATCAGCTCTGGTTCCTCACTGCGCACAAAATCCTTGTCCTACCACTGAACCAGCATGTCCCCTAAACAAAGTCGTCTAGTTTACTGAGCATCCTCCAGCTTCCTGGTGCCTACTGGAATCCTGCGTATTTCCCAAACACTGTCCAATAATTTCAAAATGCAGGAGAGGTCCTAGATCCTCCTTTCTCCAGAGTTGAGGTGTCCCTCTGAGCTCATCCTGGCCTCTGAGGTCAGCTGTTCTGTTTTCCAAGTACACCTTCTCCTGAGCCATCAGGTGGTGAGGGAGATGGTACATTGAAATGTCCTGAAGGTCACTAAATAGAGACTGTTACCAAAGAGACCCAAATACCTCTCTTTATTATTTGCTGATTCAGATGGAAGGTTTCTGAGTGAATTCTCTTCCGACATTGCCCCCATGTTGAGGAGAACTGGCTGCCTCTTGTGTCTGCCTCAGTGACTGTTGTCTCTGCATGGCCTAATTTCTTCTTACACATATCTTTTTTGGCATCAAGTTTTCTCAGCTTGGCTGACACTTGATGCTACCACATCTCCAATATTTTTTTCTTATAATTGGGCTCCAAGGTTCTGAGACAGAGCCTTAACTCCAATTCCTCCTAGCAGAGGACTTGTCAGCTAAAACTGTCCTTCACCCCACACTAACATGCTCCAGAATTGTCCCCTGGGTGGGAGCAAGGAGCAGCTGGTCACGCAACTGGAGCCACACTCCCTGCTACTTCAAGTCAAGCCTCTTTTCTTTCTCTTTCTTGAAGATAAGCTTCCATGTCTCTATTCAGTGACATGGAAGATAAGCTTCTGTCACTGCCTCCTCCTCAAAAAAACTGATGAGGCTAGCAAAACAAAAAAAAATAGCAACCAATAAATAAGAACAAGTTTTAGCACACTAATTATATGATTGCCAAAATTTGTTTTAAATTTTCAATAAAAGGGTGGGAAAAGGTGAAGGACTTGTAATAGTTGAATGCCTCAAGCCTAGAAGCTCAAACAATTAAAATATACATTTCAGAATGCTGTTTTAGAGCAGAATGAAACCTATTCAAAAGTGAAAGAAAATTTCCCCTAAAGGGAAACATTGATCTTCAAACTCAAAATCCCTACAAAGTGCTGGGGCAGGATGACTGAGAACTGATCCCCACCCAAACACGTCATTGTGACATTACAGAAGACCAAAAAGGAAGCAGTCTTAAGCCTTCTAGATTCTAGAGAAAGAAAACCACTTGAAAAGAAATCAGAATTAAATACAAGAGTTCCAATGGGATACTGGATGGCATATGACAGTGGGACATCTGTTCTCTTGATGGAACAGTGTTTATATTTCACTTAACTGATTGGTCAGAAGAGCTGAGGTCCAGAGAACTGCAGCTCTGACCCAAGCACAGCAATGAAAGGAGCCGCCATTATAACACTAACATAACGGGCCTACAGAGAAAGCAAGTGCAGATTGCAAAGGGCTGGTAAAATAAATTTGCATTATAAACTCAATTCTCTCACATCTATGGCATACCTATTAGGCAGCAGGCGAGGCACAGAGGACATGGTGATAAGAGAGACAGTCTTCCCTGCTCTTCTGCAGCTTACAGTCCAGCCCCAAAGGTACCAGCTAGGGTTGATCACAGCCTCCTTTCTGGATACATAGGAGAGCTGCTCTCTGGCTCTACCCCAAGACTGCAGCTCCTTGTCAGCTGGGCAAAGCCATATGTGACTCAGATGCTCTCAGCTGCTGGCCATTCAGCAGGGAAGGGATCCCAGGGATGGATTCCCATTCTGTCCCAAGACGTATATACCTTCTGCGTTCCAAATCAATATGTGTTTCCTTATACCCTTTCCACTCTCCTGCTTTTGGGGAGGGGAGTTACCAGCAAGTCATCAGTGCCCTCCTTGAGCCTGGCCCACTCACTTTACCCTGCATTTGGCAGAAACTCTTCCAAATTATGGCCTGTAGAGGACCTCTTCCCTGAGGCAGGCTTCCCCTCCACCACCCATTTTTATAGCCTTTTGACTTTCAATCAAAATGGAACAGGAGTGGAGTAAAATGGAGAAAGTTACTCAATGTATATGATAAAGCTGCCATTTCACCCAGAATTAAGATGAGCTGAAAGATGAAAGAGAAAGAAAGAAAATTGGAAGTTAATTGCTACTTAATAGCAGAATAAGAAACAGAACGGCTTGATTTGCTTATTATCAGTCTTCCCTGAATCACAAAATAGGATAAAACTTTGTGTTTTTTCTATGCTGAATAAAGTGTGGCATTAGGAGGCTCTGGTAATTAAATTTAATTGGAACCAGATTTATAAAACAGGCTGTGAGTTGTTGAGGACAAGGACTCTGTCTTATTCACCTTTGCCTCCAAGTAAATGCTAGCTATCATTGCTGCCGTTGATGTTGTTATCTACTTACGTATAACAGAATATAGAAGTAATTGCCTCCAAGAATGAACAAAATGGGATTTTCCTTTCATTGATAAATGGAAGATTTGTCTACACTAATCATGACTGAACAAAAAGAACATGTACCTCTGTTTAAAGAAGAGCATCGTACAGTAGGATTTATAGTTAAACACTGGAATAATATTTTTCTTAAGGCTCTTATAAGAATCCATCTTTAAGAAAACTGTTTTTCCCCCTTTAGTAGGACAGCAAGCATCCTACTGATCTACAATAAAATGAAACTGCACTTTCTAAACACATTTACCTTCCCCCCCTACTAACGACCACCTCCACCAAGACAAGTGAGTGTTTTTTTAGAAAATCCAGAAGCCAGTCCACAAGGTCACCAACCGTGTGTCCAGAGCACCAAGGGGGAAAGGAGACTGCTGAGAAATGGAGGAACACCACGCCATGATGGGGAAAGACCGTGCAGGAGAAGTAAGGAGAAAGGCCGGGAGGACAGAATAGGTAGAATGTCAAGGAAAAATATGAACAACACCAGGAAAAGGAGAAGATATTAAGAAAGACACTGCATCTTGGAAAAAGAAAAAGGAGAGCAAGAGTAGGGAGAGGAAGCAGCAGAAAACTTGAGAGAGATGTGTGAGGACCAGGGCTAGGGCCTTCAAATGCTAGCTAGCACCACCCTCCACCCTGGTGAGAGCAACAGGGAAGATGGAGAAGGTTCATGGGGGAGAAAAAAAGACAATTTCATTCTCTTTCCCAGGTAAGAACTTACCCTGGTGCAGCAACAGTGTTATGACAGTCATTGTCACCCATGTAAGTAGGCATCATAAATGTCCAACAGAGGACAGAACAGGGTAAGACAAAGGGATAGAAAACTAGCATTTCCTGAGGAGCTGTTATTGGCCACACCTGTGCGGGCACCTTGTACATATTACTGTATTAAATCCTTATAACCAGTCTGTGAGAGAGGGATTACTTATCCCTCGGCTATGGATTGGAAAAATAAATCTAAAGGAGATTAAATCCTTTCCTTCATGCTTGAACATAAAGTGATGTTTTTGTGTGGTCTTAAAAGTCCTTGATCCTAACAAGAATGAGACCTGAAGAATTTACACAGTGCTTTCAAAGTCTGAGCACAGCTTGACAAGTCTTCTTTCATTTGTTTTAAACACTTACCTAGTAAAATTATCAGGTCATTTATTAAGACTCTAATGGGACAAATGAATAAACTGGAGTACAAGTCATGCAGCCAGGAGAAAGTTCCAGAACAGTGGCTATAGCCAAATCCCCTAATTCCCTGACAAATGATTTTTCCACCTTTCTTCCAGTTTACAGAAAGAGGCAGGATCTATTTATGAATAGAAGTCAAGGTTATTTTTCAAGAGAACCACGGGAATCAGTGAAAATATACATGGTCCCTTTAAAGTTGTGTCAGTTGAAGTGACTGTAGGTACTGAAAGTGGACAAAACCCCAAATCTCAGCAGAGTAACAAATGGGGGGATTGTTTCCCATGTGAAGCCCCAAAGAGTGCTCTCATTCACCAGGTAGCTTTCTTTCAAGTGGTGTATCATGTGCCCCAGCTCCTTCCATCCTGTGGCTCTACTATCTCTACCCTGTGGGTTCGAGATGATTTAGGGTGGGGGAGGGTTGTATGGGCCAGGCCCAGGAATGATGCATACCACCTTCGTCCACATTCCATTGGCTTAAAACCAAGACATACCTGTTATGGTTTAGATTTGAGGTGTCCCCCAAAAGTCCTTGTGTTCATGGAGGAATATTCAGAGGTGAAATGATGATATTTTTAAAGCTATAACTTCATCAGTCCATCCTAGTTTGAATGGACTGACTGGATGGTAACTGTAGGCAGGTGGGGCGTGAGTGGAGGAGGTGTGTCTCTAGGTGCATCCTCTGGAAGGTTCATCTTCCCAGGGGCCTCTTCCCCTCTTCCTCCCTGCTTCCTGGCTGCCATGAATGCAGCAATGTTCTTCAACCATGCCCTTCCATCATGATGTGCTGTATCACCTTGGGCCCAAAGCAATGGAGTTGGCCATCATGGACTGAACCTCTGAAACCATGAGCCAAAATAAACTTTTCCTCTGCTAAGTTGTTCTTGTCAGGTATTTTGGTCACGGTGACAAAAACCTACCACCACAATTATGGTAGGGGATGCTGGGTTATATAATGTCCAGAGAAAGAGGAGATTATTTAGGTGAACCATTAGCAGCATCTGCCAGTCTGCCCTTCTGGCACCAAATCCATTTCTTAGTACATATAAAGCACACTCCTGTGTACCAGCTACAGCATTCAGCCTGTGGTCCAGGATCCCTGGGGGATGAGCAGATTCAGATGGGGCTCTTCATGGTTCAGCAACCAATGAGTCAAAAAAAGACAGATTATCTGCACGCATGCGGGCATGCGCGTGCGCGCGCGCGCGCGCGCACACACACACACACACACACCAATTAAATCATGATGGATCACAGGCAACAAAAACCACAATTAAAAACTCTCATTCAGAAACTGAAAGAATGAGAGACCCACAGTATCAATGACCCAAAATAGCACTGAAATCCTACCTGGTCCTTTTCCCCTATCCCTGGGAAGTTCCTTCACTAGAACTAGATTCCACCCTCTGGGGGTCACTTCTTGTCATTTGTGCTCAGGACGCCTGAAACAGTCCTCTGGAAGGAGTTTCCTCACACACCAACCTCTATGGTCACAGTTGAAAGGGCTCCGGAGAGCGGGCCTTCTGGGGCCTACACTCTGGTGCAGGTTTGTAGGGCAGGGAGTGTTTTAAGGCTCTATCAAAAACTTTTTAAATATAGGCTACTTGTTTCCTTGGCAATCAAGTTATTTCAAAAACTTAGCAGCTTTCTGACATATTGTCTTCCAATTAGCTCCATGTGCCATACTCCAAATTCTTTCTTAGGTATGATTTTCAAGACTAGTATTTTTAGTACTTCCTCACATTCATTCCATCTCTCTTCCTAATACTGCTACCTTGAGGCCATCTCAAATAATTATTAATAAGGCCACATCCACATCTTTAGTCTGATCTTTACCACAGGACTGAATCATTGTGTTTAAATGGTAGATCTCACAGGGCCTTTTTTTCTTATATGTATTGTCCAAAGCATTGGATTTTCTCTATATAATAGTCTCCTTTCACTTATGCTTGCAAATTGGCCAATTATTTCCCGAGTGTGTCTGTCTATCATGATACAATACCAAAAGCAAAAAGTAAGAGCCAACACATTTTCTCCAGTCTCAGTTTCATTACACAGGTATTCTGCCATTAAAATTATCAAAGGTGACAGTTTCGCCAAATATTTTGCTGCTACATAAATAGGTCTCCATCTTTCTTCCATCTGATTTTTTCACTGTTTGACAGGTAAGTAATCCAATGTCATATACAGTATTTTAGGATTTTGTTATAGAAACACCTTACTTTAAATTGCCATTTCTAAATTAGGTAAGGCAACACTAGCTGTAACAGCAGATAAACCACAAAAATCTCATTCGGATAACATAATATTACAGTTGAGTATGTCTAGTCTGAAAGTGCAAAATCTAAAATCCTCAAAAATCCACAACTTTTTGAATACTGACGTGATATTTCAAGTGGAAAATTCCACACCTGGCCTCATGTGTTAGGTTGCAATCAAGATACAGGCAAAATTTAAAATATTGCATAAAATTACCTTCAGTCTATGTGTTTCAGGTATATAAGAAACATAAGTGAATTTTGTGGGACATGAATCCCATCATCAAGATATATCATTTAGAAAGAGAGAGAGAGAGACAAATATCTGAAAATCTAAACTAAATCTTAAATACTTCCAGTCCTAAATATTGTAGATAAGGGATATTCAACCTGTAGTGTATTGCTAGATCACATAAATCCAAAATAGATGTTTCTGATCAGCATGCAGCTCTCCCCCAGTGACAATTCAGGAATCCAGAATCCTTCCATCTTAAAGCTCTATTATCTTCAAAATTGGAGCATATCAGGAAGAACATATTGGTAGCTGGAATATGGAGCAAATCCCTTTCATTCACATTGCATTCGGTGGAACTCAATCACAAGGTCATATTCATTATAAGACAGGCTGGGAAAAGTAGTCTAAGTGTATTCCCACAATGAAGAGAAAATATATGTGGCAATCAACTAGCTATGTGATATACATCCAGTTCCCAAATTTTAATTTAACAATCTCTTCTGTTTTCTAGGTATCAAAATGGCCAAAATAATTAAGGACTGTTTAAAACAACTTTGCCTTCAGCATTTATTGAGCGTATACTCTATGTAAATGAGTGGGCTATGCAAGGTAATGAAATCTGCTTGGAACAGTGTATGTCAGTGGAAGATTCTCTGAAAAAAACTTTGTATTATTTTCTCTGCCTTCTTTCCAAAAGGAAGAAGAAAAAACACACACTGGATCCTGAGTCTTATTTCAGGATAAAAGACAGAAGCAACTATTTTTGTCTGGGAGCAAATTTCAGAGGAGGAAAGAAAGGGCCCTCTGCCTAAATGCTCCACAGCCAATTACATTTTCTGAGGGAGCATCTCTCCACCCCAGAACTTCCAGCTCCCTCTCTGTTCTTCTATCATGAGGACTTTCCTTCCTGATCTTCAGGGATATGCATGTATCTCCCTGTCTTTCTCCACTTCTCTCTGCCATACCAACAAGTTCAAGTGCAGCAGTGAGCAAGTACTAGTCCTGCAGTCTCCCCACGTGCACTCCTCCCATGGAATCCCATGGCCTTCCAAGGGGTCTTCAGATTCTCTCCCCCAAGTCTGTGTCACTGAAAGCTCCAGAGCTTCCTAGCATATCCATCAACTATTACCTGGGCATTCTTGGCCACCCTCTAGGTTGGACTCAGCTGGAAGGGATACATGTCCCTACACCTTCCTCTAAGATCTAAGATCCCCCATACCCTATATCCACCCAGCCCCCCTCTGCTCCTATTCCTTCAGGCACAACTTGTTTTGTTCTTGACATTACATTTCAGATCTAATCACATCATCCCAAATGAAAAATGAAACATCTAATGTGATTCAGTTTTACACCCAAAGCCTTTCAAGTTCACAAAATATTCAAAGTCACTCACAACCCTTCCTATCCCAGGAGTTCCTTGGGGGTTTCCTGTTAGGAATTCCAAGAAAGTCTAAGGAACAATCAAAGCCGATATCAGAGGGACTGATCATTCCTTAGATCCAACACCGATGACAGGACACTCCTTCTTCTTTGCAGCAGCAAAGTTCAGTACGTTGTCCCTTGACTTTTTTCTCTGAGGGGCTAGCCCATCCATGTACCTCTGGATTTGGTCTTGGCCTGTAAGCTCCTCCCAACTCTGGGCCAATTTTCCCTCAATGACCACAGGATGACCAGAATTGGAGCTGGGACCAAAGGACCATCGCAATCATCATCCTCCCTGAGCCAGGCATTTCCCTGTGAGAGGAATCAGACAGCCTGCAGAAGTACACTGATGGAGCCCAGCAGGGTTCCAATGTGCAAAGAGGCATTCAGCCTCTAATTAATTAACTAATTCATCTGATCAATCCATAAACATATGCTGATGCTTTCTCTCTACCGGTCCCTGTGCTGGGCAATGGGGACAAGGTGACTCATGCATTTTCTCTTTCAAGACATCATCCCAGGGAAATTTCCCTGCCAGGAGGAGATTTTGGTCCATTCTTTTTTTTCCCACAATACCTTTATTTTACTTATTTATTTTTATGTGGTGCTGAGGATCCAACCCAGGGCCTTACCCGTACTAAGCACTCTACTCTGAGCCATAACCCCAGCCCTCTCTTGGTCCATTCTAACCTAACTTCTTTTGCTAATTTCTTTCTTTGCCTCTTCTTCTCTTCTGCAGCTTCCCTTCACTTTTCTGCTACAGATATGGTTAAGGGACTTTAATAAAAATGCTCTTCAAGCAACATAGCCTTGTACTCTGTGGACTCCAATTTCTTCAGGAGTCTTGGGATCTCCTCAATTTGTTGCATGGTTCTCCTTGCTTGAGGATTGCTGGAAGAAAGGGGGATAGGGTCGCACATAGATGACAGAATATAGGCTTATTTATCTTATCCAGTAAGGTTTCCACATGGCCTGGTGACTGTTTTGGTTCTTCATACTGCAGAGACCTGGAGTGAAGTTCTATCCCCTATGTGTGCATGCACACACACGCGCGCGCACACACACACACACACACACACACTCACACCACTACACCACTGCCATTCCTTGGACCTCTCCCATCCACTCATCCCCACTCCCCCATAACTATGTGGTCAGGTCTCAATAACTATTTTCCATATAAGGCCCTGGTTGCATCAGCTTTTCTCCTGGGCATAGGTGTCCCTCTAAAGTAATCCTATAAACTCAGCTGTTGCAAGCCTTCTCCAAGAACACCTGCTCCTGGGGCCAGTCCTGCTGTACAATCAGACAGAGGGATCAATGATAGATTAAAATGCCTCTGATGGGGATCCTAAAAAGAAAGGACTGAATGTCCCCCTACTGATTTCTCTCTCAAATGTGAAGAGTCTTACCCTAGGTCCGTAGGCACATTTCCTTCTCATCTTGAGAGCAAGCAGGGTCTTCTCTTTCTTCCTTCCAAGCCTCCTGTTATTTGCAGTCTGTCCAGCTGTTTTCCCAGCCTGTGCAGCTGCTGTCTCTGCTCACCCAGCTGCTCTTGCAGGACTCAACATGTTTCTTTCTTTGCCTCTTCTTCTCCCTTGGCAGCTGACCCAGCCAAAAAAAAAAAAAAAAAAAGCCACCAATAGTAACCAGCTACTGCAGCCAAGGTCACTACCCACGGCCTGTCCTCCTCCTCTGTGTCAGGGTACAAGCCCTGCTCTTTCAGATTCTGTCTTATCTTCAACAGCCCCATTGGAACTGACCAGGGACCCTGTGTGAGCGCGCGCGTGTGTGTTGTCTATTGGAGAACAAATGCTGCTCTATCCTGCAATGTCAAAGATTTGGCATGGAGAAAGAGTGTCCTTGGTGAGCATAAACAGAATGTCTATGTCCTATTCAATTGCCTCTCCCTTTAGGGTTCTCCACCCAGTTCTCTGATTTCCCACAGGTATAGCTTGTGGCCTCCTGGGAGATCCCGCTTCAATTACCCCTGGGGCTTTCCTGGGTATATGGGTGATTGTTTGTACCATCGAGTCAAAAATATCTTTCCTCTTCCACTAAGGGAAATCCCCACGAGGTCTCCACATTTCCTTCCTTGTCTATAACCTAAGGCAGATTCTGAGTCATGGTTATTTGTCCCCCAGGGAACACTTGTCTAGAGACATTCTTGGATGTCATGTGGGGAAGGGAGGGTGCTAGTGGCATCTAGTGGGTAGAGGCCAAGCACACTGCTAAACAACCCACAGAGCACAGAGCAGTCCCCACAGCAAACAATTAACTATCCCCAAATGCCAAAACTGGGAGAAATCCTGCATGAAAGGTTTTGGTCTCAAGGAATACACAAATTTATCTCCACCCTACAAAAACCCATCAACTTCTTCCCACCCATGCTAGAGGCTTACACTCCTTTGACTTCAAATTCTGTGTCCCAAGTCCTTGAAGGAACTATCAATTACAATGTTTGATTTTAAATGAAACAAGGACAGAAATACCTAATGGCAAAGTTTTATTAATTTTAAGGAAGCACACCATACATATAGTTCAGCAAATTTTGTACATTTTGTATTTGTAAAGTGCCTGTCAGCTTAATATTTTATTTCAATACTTTTTGTTGAATATTGAATGATACTGTTCATCAGAACTTGGAAAAATATATGTAATTTTCCCTGGTAATTCTGTAGTTTAAGCAGAGGAAATATTGACTTCTTAAAGTTAAGGTATTTTACATCAGCAAATGTATTCAAAGAACAAGAGTAAATCTTATCTTTCTGTAAAGGCTTTCCAGAAGATTTTTCTGATATAGAGGTGTTCTTCTTTCTCTTGACAATATTACAGCAGGTTATCTATAGACTTGAAAATAATAAAATCGCCTTTCTCTAAACATTTTCCTCTCAAGTCAAAGTTCTCGAATTCAGATT
Source organism: Urocitellus parryii (assembly GCF_045843805.1). Lineage (NCBI taxonomy): Eukaryota > Metazoa > Chordata > Mammalia > Rodentia > Sciuridae > Urocitellus > Urocitellus parryii. The sequence goes on from NC_135536.1 coordinate 130,216,422, forward strand.
AACCTCTAGAGTGAATTCTAATAAGTGACATCTATTGCATCTGGAAACTTTGAAGACACAATCCAATTCGTCAGTCATGAGCAGGGCCCAGGAAACTCAAAGAGAAGAGGGATTGTGAAAGTGAATATGCAACTGTGGAGGCCTCTAGCAGGAGCTTGGAGGGTGCAGCAGAATGTGAGGGGCATCCATCAAGAGGGGGAGAGAAAGAAAGGAAGGCAGTCAGAAGAGCCAAGGCCACTGTCCCTCCAGTCAGTGCCTAAGCCCAGGTGCGGTACTAGGACTGGTTGTTTCTGCCCTACACAGGACTCTCTAATGGGAGACATACTGTGGATTTTCCCATCAGCCTCCCTCCTTCCCTCGCTCCCTTCACAGGTGACAGGTCATCACTGCAGTCTAGAGACTGCCCACTCACTCCTCCTTCCTCTTCCCTTGATCCTTCAATAGGGCTTTCCCACAAGGAATCTCTTACATCCCTAACTCCATCTTGGCCTGTCCTTCTCAGATAGTCCAAGTTAGCATAACGCTTCCTGAGAGAGCTCCAAGATGAGGTCCTGGAACTGGATGACTCACTGAAAAACTTTCATTTCTCCTGGGATCACAAATTCAAAGCCAGCCTCAGCAACTTAGCGAGACCCTCAGCAACTTAGCAAGCTCTTGTCACAAAATGAAACATAAAAAGGGCTGGGGATGCAGCTCAGTGGTAAAGTGGCCCTGGGTTCAGTCCCCAATTCATTTCTCCCATGGCACATTCCATGGCATAAGACAGCTGCCTAATTACTAAATATTTCACAGGTGATAATCTGAGAATATGTCTCAGTGGGGAGCAGTTTCTTGATGTTACAGTAGATTTTAGAAGCCAAGAGAAAGAGATGGCCCATTGCTGAGCAAAAAGGACATGCCTGAGTTATTTTGATAGAGGATGGATATAAAAAATCTCAGGGCAGTGAGTATGCTGAAATGGATACATATTATATGAGGCCAAAACACCCACTAGAGAATTGTATTCCACAGGTAGGCCCGGTGGGTCTACTATTCACCAAGGCCACCAGAAATGACAGGCACCAACATCATTAATCAATTCAATGATGATTGTCTCTGAAGATTGGGGGTGACTATAGGTGAGAAACTCACAAGGTTGTGCCTATTAATGGCAATTTGTAAAATGGGTCCCAAATGACCATGTATCCACAGTTGTCCATTATAAACTGATTCTCCCAGTTTAAAAAGTTCCTTCATAGGACTATGGGTTTGTATTAGTCAGTTTTTCACCACTGTGACAAATATACCTAAAAAGGGGGTCACAAGCACAGGAAGAACCAGGAACAAAATATATAATCCCTAAGGACATGCCCCTAGTGACCCATTTCCTCTAGCCATGCCCCACCTGCCCATAGCTACCATCTTGTAATCCCTTCAAATTATAAATCAAATGGATTAATCCACTTATTAGGTTACAGTTTTCATTCTGTCTTATGCATTAACACAGGAGCTTTGGGGGGGACACTCATCCAAACATTGACAGGGCTGTATACAACTTGAGTAAAACCTGAGACAATTTGCTTTGGATTTATCTTGCTATGTATATTGGAGTCTATTTTCAAATCCTTAGACAAATGATACACTTACAACCACAGACCAAAAAAAAAGCCTACAAAGGAGAATTGAATGTCATGAAAGAGCCTCAGTATGCTTATTTTAAAACTCTGTGTGTGTGTGTTTGTGTGTCTTAAAAACATTTTCAACCCCCTCCCCAGGTGTGATTCCATCATCATCATTTCAACCAACCAATATACAATTAGAGAAGCTAATCTGAAAATCTCCATTACTGAGTTATATACACATTGACACTAATAGGTGACAGGTACATGATCTCTCTTTCTAGAAGTGAGTTTAATCTTTTTTTTTTTAATTTGAATGGAATCCTTTTTGAAATTGAGTTTAGAAATAAACTTAAAAACATTTGTCAACAGAAAGAAAGATTAAACAAATGGATGCACAAGATGGGAATAATCAACAAGCAGTAATCAAGAGGAAGGACATAAAATAAGAAATGTTCTTCAGCTGTGAGCACTGAAAGGCAAGATGTTGGGAACAGGGGTTAAAACACATTGAATAAATGCTCAAAATGCTGCATGATGAAGAAACTTCATTTAAACATCTGTTTGAGATACTTTCTCTAATATAAGATCCACTTATGAGGTTTGTGCATAAAGACAAAACCTGCAGAGAACACATGTTATTCCCCAGAAAGCTGGACAATATCCATACTGGGAGCATAGTTGACCCTCAAGCTCACTAAATGTTATACTTGAGATGAAAAAATCATTAACTGCATACAAATAAAGCATAGGAATAAATGAATGTATTATTATTTTATTAATAATGACTATACTTTGCTAAGTAGCATATCTTACACTAAGATACTTCCAGTTTTAAGTACATACCAGAGACCAACAATTTCGAGGATGCATTTAGGATCCATTTATTAGTAGTATTGTTTCAAATCTCTTTGAGCATGTACATCAATGTGTTATTGTCATAAAAGTTTCATTTCAATAGCTCAATAACCATTAATACACACTTAGGGCTAAGTGCCAGGCCGATTCCAACAACTCCAATCCAAAGGAGGAATGAAAATGAATGAAAACCTCAAATCTATATTTCCCATTTAGGGAGAAAAGCCTTCTCCAATTTCACTTGTAAATTTATGAGAAGTTTGAGACTACTGGGTAAATGGCAGACAAGATGAAATCTTAAATTGCTGCTAAATATCATGCCCTCTGCTTAGTAAGGTTGGGGCCACCATGTAGCTCGCAAGAAGAATGAATAATCCAGATCTCTAGGTTCTTGATGGAAGTAAGCTGTATATTGAATTTGGAAACCAGAATAAAATCCCTTCCAGGGCAACTCAATTATTCCTCTTCTATGATTAGAACATTGAAACTCTTGCATCCAGACCAATCTCCAAAAACAATCAAATTTTGAATCTTTTCACAACAGCAAACTATATAGAATTCAAAGCACAGGACGTTTCAAATGCAAAAACTGTGTGCATTTTAAATGGCATCACAGTGTGGTACCATCTTGTTAAATGGAGTCCTAGAGGGGACTTCATGGCCATGGGCAGTCTGTACACAAGTTGAAGCTGTTAAGGAAGAAACGGCCTCTCGGTGTTTGAGGGAGGAACAGCTCCTGCCCCTTGCTAAGAACTCGGAGGCAATGTGCAGAGAATCTCCCGGCTGTTCAGTGTGCTTAACGGCTCGTTAAGTTTAAATATGATTTAGGGGCTAAGCCCACAAGCTCACTGAACAGTTGTCCTAAGCCACTGAAACTTTTCCAAATGTTGGGTTGGCAATTGCTGAGGTCACATTTAGAGTCAGGGGAGGGGAGGCAGCAGAGCTGAGAGAACTGCCCAGCCATATCATATGAGAATATATCCAGTGTCCCCAACAGAAACCCCTCCTGTATTCATCTTCTAGGGCTGCCAAAATACTAAAAATTGAATGTCTTAATAGAAATTTATTGTCTCTCAGTTCTAGAGGCAAGAAGTCCAAAATCAAGGTGTTAGCAGGATCGGTTCCCCCGTGGGCTTCGAGGAAGGATCTGTTCCCGGACCCTCTGCTCATCTTATCTCCCTGTATGTTCACTCTGTCCTGGGTGAAGTCATCCTCAGCTGTTCCCAAGGGCTCTCCCTTGAGGATTACTGGAGTAGAGAGTTTTCCAACAACACTCTCAGGTGAGATTCTGGATAGAGGTGGGAAGCAAGGTTTGATTTCTCAGCATGCTCAGAATATTACTGGTATGTTAGCTTTCCATTACTGTAACAAATACTTGAGATAATCAGATTATACTGGAAAAAAAGGTTTATTTTGGCTTTCAGAGACTCCAGTTCAATGTTTGGCCCCATTGCTTCTGAGCCTATGGTGAAGCAGCACATCATGGCACAAGAATTGTGTGGCAGAGCAAGCTGCTCCTCTCATGAAGCCAGAAGCAAAGAAAAGGAAAAAGGAAGTGATGAGAATTCTACACCCCCTTCTGAAGGCACACTTCCAACAACCTAACCTTTCACTAGGTTCCACCACCGAAAGCTCCCACCACTTGCCAATAGCACCAAGCCAAGAACCAAGACTTTAACAGGTGGAATTTTGGAGTAAATTCCAGATCCAAACTATAGCCCAAGGCATATTCACAGAAGTTTCCTTTTTTTGCAAAGCAGTTTTCTTCCCATCCACCTTCCCTTGTTGGGAAGGAAGTCTGTAATAAATTAGAATTTTAAAATAGAGACATGACTTAGAATAGTCAAATTCTTTGAGTAAGTATCATATCAACTGCCAGAGGCTGGGAGAAGAAAGTAATGGGGAGTTACTGCTGAATGGGTACAAAGTTTCAGTCTGAGATGATACCAATATTCTGGAGTTAGAGGTGATGGCTGTAGAACAATAGGAATATAATTAATGCCACAGAACTGTCACTTAAAAATGGTTCAATTGGTAAATTTTGTGTTACAAATATGATATTACCATTTGTGATGGTAATTTTTAGGTATCAACTTGACCAGTCTAAAGGGAACCCAGATAGCTAGTAAAACATTATTTCTGGATACATCCATGAAGGTATCTTCTGCAGATATTATGATTCAAATATCAATAGACTGAATAAAGATCTGTCCTTACCAATGTGTATCAGCTCCATACAATCCACTGAAGTCCCAGAAAGAACAAAAAGGAAGAAGAAGGGTGAATTCACTCTTTTCTGAAACTGTAACATTCACCATCTCTTGCCCTTGAATATCAGAACTCTAGGTTCTCAGGCCCTTGGCCTTGAACTGAGATTTATACTGTTGACTCCCCGGGTTCTCAGGCCCTCAGCCTCCGGCCAAATTATCTCTAGTTTTCCTGCAGACAACATATCATGGGACTTTTCTCAGCCTCCGTAATCATGAAAGCTAATTCCAGTAATAAATCTCCTCTTCTCTATCTCTTTATACAGTCTGTTAGTTCTATTTCTCAGAAAAACCCTAATACAATATTTTAGCACAGATTTTTTTTTTCTGAAAGTTAAACATAAAAACGGGGGACCTATTAGTAAAAATAGCATCTAGATGTTATCCTATGAGAAGCTGTTAGTATTAGATGTAATTGTGTTGTAGATATTCCACTCTATATATTATTATATGCTCTATACAATATAGTAAATATATACTCATAATTATATGTATATGTATCTATATAATTTCTCCTTCAATATATACAATACAGACCTGTCTCCCAACAGGAGCATGGTGCTAGACTTTCTTTAGATGGATTTGGAACACTTGTGCAAGGTCAACAATACAGAGAATATCAAGAAGATTGCATCTAAGATGTAAGAGGAAGATGAGAATGTAGAAGGCAACCAGCATACCCATCAGAGGTCGTCTCTACAGAATATGGAAGGAGACGCAAATTTGCAATTTCATCTGGACTTCTTGTCTATTTAGGGTTGCCAAATAATTCCCCACTTCTCTTCACCAAAGCCTTAAATACCTAAAAATATGATGGTCCCTATGGACAATTCCCCAGCTAGCTCATGGCCAAACCCAATATGAAAGTCTCTACTTGAACAGTGGGTGCAGACTTCAACGCCCTCCATCTCCAGTTATTCACCAAATCATACCTGGCATCAGGTTATAATGGTTTATAACAGAATTAACCTCATTATAGGTCAGTTGTGTGACTCATCCATCAAGAAATTAAATGCTATCTAAGGCCACTTATAGGAGAAGGGTAGCCCTGCTCTGCCCCTGTCAATCTGCAGTTAGAGTGTGACCATCCAATTTTGGACCACCAGAATCCATTTAGATGAACACACAGAGAAGGGTGATTGGCTCCAAAGCACATTCCTTACAAAAACATTAAAGCCCTAAAACTGGGTAGAATGGAAGCAAGAAGATTCAGGATCTCATGATTGATGTCTTCAAGTATATATGAAGGGTTGTCAGGTAAAAAAAGAAATTTGACTTGATGCGGAAAATGAAAGCTGCTGAGTAGTGCTTCCGTTTTTGACTGTAGGCAAGGATGAGCTCTCTCATAACTGGCCTGCCAAAAGGCACAAGAGTAATGACTTTCGTGGTCCTAAAGTTCTTCAAGAAAATGGTGAGTTGAGGAGGCAATGCCAGCACTGGTAGAGGCACTGATTGAACTAGATGACTTTTAAGCTTCCTCCTTGTCCTAAGATTCTGAAAAACACGAAGCATCTCATTTTAAACCGCTCCTTCCCAATCCAGCTGCCATGTCCCTGGCCTGGGGCCCTCATCACCTCAATCTTGGATCACTGATCACTTTTGCAAGAAACCAACCCTGCCTACCACCTGCAAATTCATTTTTCTAAACTATCCCTTTCCTTAATGGGGCTGCTCTGTTCAAAGACCCATCCTGATCCCATCAAACCTTAAACACTTCTGGCATTTCAAACCCTTGACAAGCTCCCCACATCCTAGGGAGTCGTAAACTCAACTCCAGGTAGATGTCCTTTTCCCTATCCCACCAGGTCTTCCCATGAATCTTTATATTCTAAAACTCAACCTATTTCCTAGGCAGTGGGAAGACTTCAAAAAGTCACAAATATATAAAACCACAAGACATATTCAGGAAAGAATAAACAAAAGTGTTTTCTCTGTGACTCCCGTCTAGGTCTCAATTCCCTGACACTGCATTTCGTCATCACCTCAAACATCCTGAAGCCTGTGTTTCACTGTGATGCCCTAAGGCAGCAGAGTTCTAAATCTCTTCATCCACCTTCACTCCTCAGAATGAAGCACATGCAATCGCCATCACTGCAGGTCACAGCGGACCAGTATCACCAATTTCACAGTTCAACTTCACTCTTTTTTAAGGGTCTTTTAGAACTCCCTCCTCTTGTCCTTTCAGCATCCCACTCTACTGCCTCTCAGATGCCTCCTGGATCAGGGTCATGGCACTTTCCCAGCACTTGCAGCTCCCCGTTAACAGAAAACAATATGAAAATCACGTTTTCTTTTTTTTTTTTTTTCATGGTATAAATTTTGTACTTTATTGGGGCATCTTTTCAATTGAACAATCATTTCTTTCCACGTACTTCTCTTTAAGTTGGGAATTTTTATCATACAACCATTTTTTTTTCTTTTTTGAGGTCTTACAAGCCACAATAAAGAGAGACCAAATTGATACACAATTTTCTGGAAATCTCAGGCTTTCCTTACATAGAAAAAGGTACAGCTGTATTGGTAAAGCTACCTTCTACACAGAGATTACAAAGTCTGTAGGTACAGCTCACATGGGCCTACTATGAATGGGAAGAACAGCTTTATTCCTATGCACAGGCCAGGAAACCAAAGCTCAAGAAGATTAGGTACCTGAGACCAGGCCCCCCAACAAGTCAAAGGGGAGACAACATTTAAACCCTCACCTTGGAACGGGGTGCCTCCACAGAAACCACAGTTTAGACTGTTGTAAAAACTCTGTTCTGTTGCTTTTGCCAGTAGTCTATAAACTCCTTGTGTCTTCCAGTTCTTGCTTTGCTTTTGGATCCCCAGCACCTAATCTGGCACTTGGCATTGAATAAAGGCTTTTTTTAAAAAAAAATTTATTTATTTATTTTTTTTTATTGGTTATTCAAAACATTACAAAGATTGCAGAATCACATCGGTTACACATCCACATTTTTACATAATGCCATAATAGTAACTGTTGTATTCTGCGTTTTCAGTGTGTGCAAGACACACCCTAAAACCCTCAGTGGAGACTCCCAAACTCTCTGTGATCTGCATCTGACCCACTTGTCCAAACTGCTACCCTTCACTTCACTGAAACCCTCACTGAAAGATCCCTGGAGCTCCTCTAGCCCTGTGGTTCCCAGGCCTGGCTGTCTTCATCAGTCATTCTGTCTAGCCATTCATTCATTCATATATGGATTTATCATGCCTGACACTTTAAAAAATCTTAAATTAATATGCTTTATTTTTTAGGGAAGTTTTAAAATCACAGCAAAATTGAGCATAAAGTACGTAGTACTTATTCACACAAACTGTTCCCCTACCTCCAACATCCTGCTTCAGGATAGTATATTTATTACAATTGGTGAGCATCATTATCAAACCCCCCCAAAAATGTTCTGGAATAGGAAATATGTACTTTAAAAAGAAATATCCAGGGGCCAGGGTTGTGGCTCAGTGGTATGGGTGCTTGCCCAGAATGCGTGAGGCACTGGGTTCGATCCCCGGAACCACGTAAAAATAAAAAATAAAGTTATTATGTCCATCTATGACTAAAAAGTTTTTAAAAAATTTAAAAAAGAAAAAGAAATATCCAAAAAGTACAAAAGGATATACAGGGAAAAGCAAATCTCTCTCCAGCCCCTGACCCCTGACCCTCACATTCCCTCCCCAGTGATATAGTCCTTATATACAATTGCACTTGTGTATTTGTTTACATATACAATTTTAATATAATAGCATATCATATGCACTGTAATGAGCTTTAATGTTTTCCAGCTAATAATATACATTAAAAATTGTTCAAAAAATTGTCACTTCCCTCTTTTTAACAGCATCCTGCAGAGTCATCTAAAGTATATATTTTTATCTTTAATCATTCATTCCCTACTGATGGATAGAAATAGAGAATTTCTAAACTACATTTCCAAGCCTCACTCCAAAATTATTGAAAAAAGAATTTCAATGGGCAGACCCAGGAACTGGTATTTTATACATCTTTTTCAGGTTGATCTCATGTCAGCACCTCAGACAACTACCTTACAAAGCAATAAACAGGTCCATCCTTCTAAAGTTCCAACTGAATTTTAAAAACTGGAGCTGAAAGATGCAAAGTGATTTTCCAAAAGTCCCACCACAGGGGAATTGGAGGCAGAGTTGTCAGTACAGTAGGGCTCTCTGATTAGGATTTAGGGGTGAGTTAATTCATCTAAGATGCAGTCTATGGAAATGTGACTTCAACATGTTACCCCAAATATTGTAGTCCTATTTATCAAGATGTGTTGTGATAATTTTCTTGTAGCACAGCTGCTGATGTTCATAATGAGGACCCTGAAGTGCTTCTGAGTCATCAAAGGAACACTGAGGCAATGTCATCATGGTTTTAATGAGAAGTGTGTTTTACTGGACTCAAAATCCATGGATGGTAGGTTTGGATATTTTCAGTAAACAGTATATTAAATGTACTCATGGCTGTTCCGTAAAAGCAGGAGATTTTTATGCTTTTGCACAGGGCTTGGTCTAGAAAGATCTTGAGTTCCAGAAAGCTATGGTCTCTAGCAATGACTCCCTGCTTGGCAAACTATTTAAGCTGTTTCTTGAGCTATAAAATGAGAATAATAATTATGTCCATATTATTCACTACTGATGGGGTTGCTTTGAGATAATTTATATGAAAGTATTTTGAAAAGTATATCTCCTATACAAAACAAATAATAGAATTATTTTGTCTGGGCTGGTGGTATTGTTCAGTGGAAGAGTGCATGCTTAGCATTCACAAGGCCAAGTTTGAACCTTAGCCATATATATATATATATATATATATATATATATATATATATATATATAATATATGTGTATACATGTATACATATATTGCATTTAATATATAAGCATTTGATGCCATGTTTTAATGCCTAGGCCAAATTAGCTAACATCACTCATGCATCCTGCTTTGCTTTCAATTTTTAAAATCCTTTCAGACTTATAATCACATAGAAGAAAAATGCAAAGCTCATGGGATACAAAGTGAAAAGAAGAGCATACATATGGATCAATAGATGACACTCACTATATATCATGCATTATACTCTCTAAATGCTCCTCAGAGCAATCCTTTGAGGTATGTTACTATTATTATTCCCATCTCATAGATTAAAAAACTGAAGCACAGAGAAGTTTAGTAACCTTCCCAAGTTATGCAATTAGTATGGGCAAAGCCGATTTTCTGTCATCACCCTGAAATAGTGGTATTATTCTTCAAGGATGTCCATTATTTAACAGTTAATTGCATATTTGTATTTGTTTTCTATTTCTGCATAACAAATTGCCCTAAAATGTAGAGGCTTAAACAATTGCATTTCTTAATGCACAGCATCTCTGGATCATCAGAGTGTGGCTTAGATGGGTGCCTCTGAATCAGGTTCCCTTATTAGGTTTCAGTCAGGATGTGGGTCAGGGCTGCAGTTTCATCTGAAGATCCAACTTGGGAAGGATCCATTCAAGTTAATTTGCAGTAGTTATTGAGAGAGCTCAGTTTCTTATAGGCTATGGGACTATGAAGTCAGTCACAAAATCCACAACCCACATTCAAGGAGACAGGGTTATCCAAGGAGGCAGGGATCTCCAGAGTCATGATCAAGACTGCCTGCCATGATGGCCTTCCAGAGCTTTTTTACTCAAATAAAAAAAAATTTAGAACAAAAAAAAATCATATCCTTTGCATTTTTCCTTTACACACATCAAGGTGATCCCTTCGTTTGTTAAAATAGCTAGGGCTCCATTATGTTGAAGGTATAGAACTTTATAAATAATTCTGCTATTGATGGGCATGTAGGTTATTTCAGGAAAAATAGTCTTTTCCCTATATTCTGAGTATGTATTAGGCATCACTGTGGGTCAGGTTTTGTGTGTGGTGTTGGGGGCACAGAAATGGAAGGATAAGATCCCTGCTCTCAAAGCATCCTCAGCCTAGTGGGGAAAGAAAGACAATTAATCAATCAATTGTAAAAGACCCTGGCAGCTGCCTCTGTGAAAGGAGGTACAAAGATGCCATGCAAGTCCAAAAGATGGACTGAGCACGTCTGATGACTCCAGAATAACTACCACCTCCTTGTGCCCAGGTGAGCAAACTGAGTCACAACTTGCCATTTGTTTCACCTACACCTCCCCAAAACAACATGTGCTATGGCTGGAACCTGTGCTGATGACTCCCCAGGGTGGGTGGAACACATTCATAGATGATGCCTAGACCCTTCAATTCTAATATGCCCTAGAGAATAAAATCAATAGGAGAAAGAAAAAAAAAAAACAGTCAAAGAGTTTGGCATTCTAGAGGCAAAACCATCAATTCCATTTCACTTTTCATTCAGGTGTTAGCATCTTTTAGTTACTCTCTAAATTAGTTCATAAAACATTTTTTTTCTTTTTCTGTGTATCTGGAAAGGATACATTGAAGAATAAGGTTAAGAGCTGGGTGTAATGGTGCACCCTTGTAATCCCAACAACTTGGAGGTTAATGCAGGAGAATCACAAGTTTGAGGCCAGCCTCAGCAAGTTAGCAAGGCCCTAAGCAACTTAGCAATACCCTGTCTCAAAATAAGTAAATAAAAAAAAAATAGGGCTGGGGATTTAACTCAGTGGCAAAGTATCCCTGTGTTTAATCCCCCCCCACACACACCAAAAAGAATAAAGTTAATGTTAATTGTTCAGTTGGTCAGAGACAAGCCAAGAGCTTTGAGATTAATGTCACAGAAATGGCCCTGTGCTCATGGGTGCTCTTCATGTGTTTTGGAGTCATTATAGCAACTGGATCCTGCTCCATTATTCAAATCAATTACACTGATTACTAAGAAAGAAACATCATTCTCATGCTTTTCTATTTTGTCACAAGTGAGTGCTCAGTTTTTTCTGAAAATAACTCCTTTAAAAAAACCATTTTTCCATCGTGGTAAAGATAGGAACTTTGTATTTAGATAGACCCATAGTTGGAATCCTGGGTCCAAAATTTCTTGACTGTGTGGTCTCAGGTAAGTCATTTAACTTCTCTCTACCTAAGCTTCCTCATCTTTGAAATGAGTATACTCACACCTGTACCATTATCACAATGCCTAGACAGAGCAAGGAGCTCAATAATCTAAAGAAATCATCATTGACATTCACTGGGCCAATGTAAGGGGTGCTTAACTTTCTCCCACATTCCTGTTACTAGAAAACAGGTTGGCCTTCACCGGGCAGGAGGAGAGCTTCAGCATTTTCAAGTGTGGCTTAGGGCAAGGTTAGTTTGTGACTGGGTCTGGGGAAAGAAGAGGGCAAAAGGGAACCAGAGTTCAAGCATTAGATGGATCCTTATTCCCTAAGAGGAGGGGAATGATCCTCTTAAGAGGATTAAAAAAGTGAGTGTAGCCAATATGAGTTCCATCTCTTCCCAAGTTACCTTAACCCCACAGAGTTTTTAGAACAACTACCACCAACCATGGCATGGCTAACAGGCTCAAGATTCTCTGGAGATAGGACAAATTTGTTCATATTTCTTGGAAGAATAAGACTTACGTGATTTTAAAAGCTCTGCATTACTTGGTGACTAAAATTCACTGGGGATATCAGAGTTTTCCCCGAGAGCCAAGGGGACTCGGACTCGCTAAATGGGGAAAGGGGAAGAGGTGCTAATATACACCCTTGCTGAGAACTTGCAGCACTTGTCTTAAATGCTGTCTCCTGGCTACAGGGAACCTGACAAGACAGCAAGAGCATAAGAAGTTAAGCAGTTAAAAACCCCAAGCTTGAGTCTAGGGGGCACTGTGTTTTGAGTATTTGCATTTTACTGCAAATAGGTACAGAAAATCTCAGTGCTGCCTGCCTCATGGTTGTAGAGAGGATAACAAGAGAGGGTGGCAGTGACAGTACTTTGAGTGGTCTGTGTAAGCAGTATCATTATTAATTAGATGCCATCTACTACTCTTTGGTAAATAAAGAGTCCCTTGGTTGTGACTTCCTGGGCCCAGACATTGGCCTTTACCTCCCCTACCATGTTCCTGATAAAACTGAAGTTAGCCTGGATAGTGGGTAAACCCAGAACCTCACTGAGGGTCAACCTCTAGGCATTTACATGTTGGAACACTCCATCAATTTCCAGGTAGTGGATGAATAGCAGGGAAGATACGTTTGTTTGGTATTTCTCAACCCTGAGCTGGATCATTCTTTGTTGTGGTGCTGTCCTGTGCATTGAAGGATGTTTAGCAGCATCCCTGGTCTCTATCCACGAAATGCCAGTATACTATCCATTTTATTATAATCACCAAAAATGTCTCCAGAGATTGTCAAATCAGGGAAAAGGGCACATTCAAAATCAACCCTGTTAAGAATCGTTATTCTACATTTAAAAAAAAATATGGAATAATAATTAGGGGAAGAGCTGGGATTTTGTTGTTGCAGAAAGATTTCAGAGGGGTATAGTAGTAGTAAAGGAAGCTGTTAGCAGTTAGATGACATAAATGTGGCACCTTTCATCTTTCCAGCTGAAGGACTGTCACTTGCACAGCCCATGATCTACAGTAGTCACCTGCAGAAGCTGGAAGATGGGACAAAAGGCTTAACCTTGGATCAAAAGCTAGTGTAATCGAATATCACTAGTATGTGCCACTGGCCCTGCTGGTGACAAGGGCCTCAGGTTGGCAAGGGAAACCCATGTTAAACAGCAGCCTCAAGAAACTTAACAATACTAATTATATACCCTAAAACTTCATTTCAACAAATGGAACCTCTTAATGTAAGAAATACAGGACACCCAAGGGTATGTCAGCACTCTCAAAAATCAGAGCTTTTTGTCATTTGCCAAAGCTGCATATGGACCACAGAAAAAATCTTAAATGAATGGAAAGGGAGGCGCATGGGAAACTCAATCTATTAAGGCTTTTGATCTGTCCTTGCATTATCTGTAATCATTCTGTTAAAGCAAAGTTCCATTACTAAAGGAAGTAATTGTAGAATCTTGGTTCTATTCTGGACATTTCCAGACCGCTGAAGGGAAGGGGGGATTGGACCTGGTAACATTTTTTCCTTGCCAGGCCTCAGCTAACCTCCAGTCCTTGAGGGAGAGGCAAAAGGGGTAAACACTGCCTGGGAACTGTTCAGAGCTGAAGATAATGCCAGAAATTCTCCAAGCGGGGCCACTCCTTTCTCTCCTCCCACCCCCAAAGCACTGTCTACTTACTCCCTTTACACAGTATCATTTAAAACAAACAAAGCAGGAGTTACTTAGGTAGTGACTAAATTTCCTGACAAACAAAAATCAACATAAAGGGAAGAAAAGGGACCATCAATACATATATTATAGGCTTCTCTTTGGATTCACCTGTAAGCACTAAAGTTAAATACCTGCCTGCAGCCAAATACTGCTCTCAGCAGGAGCTCAAGTCAGGAAGTTCTTTGGAAATTTGGTGGCAGGCTCTGGTCATTTCCTAAAGACACTCTGGAAGAGAAAGTTCAGGTCAAGTGAAAGCACAGGGTTCCTCCCCTTAACAAAGCCTCAGAGCCAGGGAACAGGTGTAGCCTGCCAAAAACAAACAAAAACTTCCTTCAAACAACAACAAACAGTTAACACAGGCAGCCTGTCAACACCAATTAGCCTGCCCAGCAAGCAGAAGCCTATTAAGACCAAACTCAAATCCAGCAAGGCCTCCTCTGATGAAAACTGCCATCCCTTCTTCCTTCTTCAGGGAAGTGATGGAAACTCACTTCAGAACCTGAGACCAACTTCCCCATGCCACAGGGCAGGCACAGGACCTCAGACCCCCTATGCTTTGGAGCATTTCCAGAGCTGCCACCTTTGCATTGCTGGTCCCATTCCTCAACAATAATATCCACATTGAAATTTATTTTTATATCACCTTAAAAGTCAATATTTTGCTTTCTTAGTGTTTCAGGCAAATTTATAGCTTTCTTGGGACTGAAAATTTAAGCATTTCCTCTGAATATTTCCATTTCTTTTTTTTTTCCTCCTTTCTTTCTTTTAGTCATCAAAAGATACTAAAGATATTCCTGGGTCCCCTAAAATATCTTGGGCCCTAGGCTATTTTTTTTAATAAACTATTATCCACAATCATCTATCTAGCCAAACACAATTCCAATCTCTTTTGAAATACATTGAATTGATTAAAAAAAAACTCACGGAATATGCCTGGAAGTTTTATATTTCAATTATATATAAGTTATATATTTCAAAATTTTAAAAGTGTTTCTTTACAGTTCGATTCCAAGAGGCTTTAAAAAATCAAGTCAGCACAAGATAGATTTTCTTCAATATTTTATTTATATAGAAATACTTAAAAAATGAAGTAGCACCATTACTTAAGTTTTACCTTTATTATGTAGAACTTTAAATGTCAGAAAAATAAAACTCTTGATACAATTTCAAATCTTGTCTCAGCAAATATAATATTAGTATTTGACCATGAGGTTAAAGGCCCTTTATCATAAAATAAAATATACTTTGTTTTTTAAACTTTGCTCAGTAAAGTACATTTAAGCTCAAGTAACATCACCTACATATACATAAACAAGTGGTAAACAAATGTATTAAAATAGAAATACTAAAACTATAGTGGTGCAACAGAATTTTTGTAACTTGCACTGAATTCTATTTATACAAATGTTAGAAAGCATCAACAGTTCCTTTTGACATGTTTATACATTTCCGTTTTTTGTAATAATATAGAATAAAATATGCTTTATATCACTGAATAGAAAATATGCTGGGTGAAGCAGATCTAGAAGATTTGTCTGAACCTATAAAATCTCCATCCCAACAGAATACTGCTCAAAACGTTACACATTTTATGGTTGTAATTCCGTCACAATTGTGTGATTATTAAAATAATACAGTGTTCTTTGCCATAAGGCCATACTAAAATAAAAAGATTTAACCCAGCTACAAAAAGTTCACTGAACTTAAATTAAAATACTTGTAAACATCTTTGCAATATGAAATATAATTTTTCAAGTCAAAAAAGAATAAAATACTTCAATCTGTATTAATGCAATTTCTCTTTAAAACTTTTAAAGGTTTTTAATATATAAGAGATATGTTACAGTTTCTTTAACTTTAATAAAGCTGCAGTATCCTGGTTTCACAGGAACTCCTGGCCCTTTCACGAACATTCAAAAAGGATCCACTTGTGTTCTATAAGGAGCATCATAGGAACCCACCCACAAAGGGAAACACACGAAACAGTCCACACATCCCATAGCACTATTATTATCATCTTCATCATCATAATTATTGTTCATTTTTCCTACTTTAAGAAAATGGAAAACTTGTGGGGTTTTCTTCTTTTGGAAGCTTCCTATTAAGTACAGTGTAAAAACTATCATTACTAGAATGTCGCCGTTCCTATTATTTATAGAGCATGCATTTCAGCTGGTCAGGTTTCCCAGGCTACAGTACTCTTGATGCACATATCCTGGCAAGTTCCTTTGTTTAAAAATTACATTTTAAAAAATGAGCGGATACTACAGCTTTCCAAGCTCCTCTGGGATCTCAGAGTTGGGGGCGGGGGAGAAGGTAGGGCACCAGGGGAGGCCGGCTGGCAGGCGCAGAGGAGTGAGGATGCAAGAGAGGAGGGCTCCCCCTTACTCCTGGTGCCTAGCGCGCGCAAGCGCGCGCTGCCTTCAGGAAAAGATGCGGATGGCCTGAGTGACCGCGGTGTGGCAGACAGGGCACTCGGGCTCGTTCTTCTCGCAGATGCGATTGGCGCACTCCATGCAGAAGAGGTTGTGGCCGCAGGGCACCAGCGCTGCGATCACTTCACTCTCAAAGCACACTGAACAGTCGCGGCTACCCTTACGCCGCAGACCGGAGGAAGAGGATGAAGAACTAGAGGAGGAGCTGGACGACGAGGAGGATCCCGACGTGTCAGATGATTGCAAGCCAGGTAGCTGTGTCCCCAGCCCGTTGGCATAAGCAGCGTAAGCCAGACCTCCTCCGCCTGGGTCGCTGCGCACCCGGCGAGCCAGGTGATGCTCACCCGCCCCCGGGGCCATGTGCAAGGGCGGAGACAGGCGCGGGCAGCTGGTGCCCGGGTGCAGCCGGCGGTGCACTAATAGCCCCAGGTTGGCATTGGAGGGCGCACTGGCGCCACCCCCGGGAAAGACCACAGAGGACGAAGAAGCGGAGGAAGATGCCGAGGAAGAGCAGGAAGAGGACACTGGAGCTGCAGGTCCGCCTCCAGGGGACCGCTCAAACTGGGCCCAGAGAAGAGGCGCCCCAGGTGGGGGAGCGGGAGCTGGGTCGAAGGTGGGCTGCAGCTCAGGGCAGCCTTCGGGGGAAGGTACTGAGGCTTCTCCTGCTGCGTAGGTGTACCCATTGCCGTTGTTATTGTTATTTCCGTTGTGCGCGAAGCTGAGCGCGGGGCTGGGAGGGCTATAGTCAGCCAGGCGCGGGGTGGCGGCTGCACTGCCACTGGTCCCGCCGCCGAAATAGGAGTCTGTGGAGGCGCTGCCAAGCGAACTGGAGCTATCGTTGCGGTAGCTGGAGAAGGGCTTGCGTCCAGGGGTGGGAGTGATGCTGGGGGTGGGCTTGCTCCAGAGGCTACCTGGGCCGGACCCGCCGGACCCATGGTGCAGATCGAAGCCCACATCTGTTCCGTTGGCGTGGAAGTCGTTCTCATCTGTGAGCTCAATGATACCACCGGTGCGCAAGGCAATGTGTGCCTCTATCTCCTCGCGAGCGCGATCCACATTCTCAGGCATGCCTGTCACCTCGAACACTGGCTCCTTGTCGCGGCTGGGAGTCACGATGTAGGTGTGTGTCTGCTGCTGAATGCGCTTGATTGTGGCGCCTTTTGGCCCCACCACGAGCCCCACCACGCGGTAGGGCACCCTCACTTGGATGGTGGTTTGCCCGGGCAGGTTGGGCGGCCCTGGCACCGCGCCGTTGAGTGCCGTGTTCTTATTACGCGAGGCGCGGATCATAGAAAAGTGCTCGGCGGCAGAGATGATCTCCCTCCGAGCCATGGCCACATCCTCCTTCCTCCCAGTCACAACAAAGACAGGCTCCTCCCCGCGAACTGGGGTCTTGATGTAAGTGTTGGTCTTCGCCCGCAGCGCTTTGATTTTACAACCTGGGAGCCAGGGTGAGGAGGAGGGAGTGGGAGAGAGACAGACAGACACGCCCATTATCCCGGGGTAACCGCAGAGACCAGGTACTGCCTACGACCGAGGCAGTGGGACAGCAGAACACGCAATGGGAAGAAAGGGGGCGTCTCCCTCGCTGACCTCGAGCCGAGCCACCGGCTGGGCAGCGGATTCCACCCGCCAGGCGCTCGAGGAACTGCCCATTGGCTGCCTGGCTGTCCCCCAGTGACTGCAGTTGTCCCAACCCAAACCCGAGAATCCCAGAAAAGTCATCTGGGGAGATGCTGCTGGGATCCAGCTGGGCGCGCCGTCTGCCTCGAAGACACCGCGAAGGGGTGCAGGGAAGGCGACCGCAGTAGAGATTCCTCAGCTATGGGGGACTTAGGGGAGGACGCAGTCCCGGGACCCATTGTTCCTCCTCTGGACTCCATTCCGCCTTGCAGAAATCCAGAATCCTCCTCCCATCCGATGCTCACGCCTCCTCCCCCCTCCCAAAGGACCGATCAAAGGCCCCCTCCCCCAAGCATCTTATATTTAAATTATCTCTCCCTAGGTGGGCTGAGTGGAGGGAGCTAGGGGAGAAGGCAGTGATTTTAGAAGGAGAAAGTGCATCCTGCCTTGGCAGCAGCGCGACTCTAGGAGTCAGCCTGCCTGCACTTTCTTTGTCTGGGGCGCCTGCCCTTCGCGCGGCTCTTCCTCCCTCCCAAGGCTCCCCAGTGCCGCGGATCGCGATCCCGCACACGCCCTCCCTGCGAGGCGGTAGCCCAAGTCCCTGCACACCCCTCATCTCCCCATCCCCGCCAGACCCACCTTGCCGCCCCACGATCTCCGCGACATGCTCGGAACTGGGCACCGGCACGCATTCGGTCATGTTCACGCTCTTCTTGCGCGGCTCGCTGTCGTACAGAGAGGCGCCCTCGTCACTGTCCAACCCCAGCAGGGAGAGCTGGTCGAGAGCAAGCTGCAGGGCTCTTTGGTCATCCAGGGTCTCTCCCCCGCCGCTGCTGCTGCTGCCGCCGCCACCTCCCCCGCCACCTCCTCCCCCTCCGCCGCCGCTGCCGTTGCGCTCCAGGTCTGCAAACAGCGAGCTGGGCATCGCTCGGCCGTGCGCACCGCGCCCCCGCCCGCCCTCGGCTCGGCGGCGAGAAGCTGCAGCCACAAAGGCAGCCGGGAAGCGGGTGGTCAGGGGCGGGGAGGCCGGCCGGCTGCGGAGGGCTCCGTTGCTCCTTTCTCGGCGCCGGGAGGAATGGGTCGCTCTGTGCAGTCCGCACCGGGCAGTGGCTGCAAAAGCCCCCGCCTGGGTCCCCACCCCAGATCTGCTGGCGGTTGGGGTGGGGGCAAAGCTCGAGTGGCGGCTGCGCGTGCCCCCCGAGTGCCCGGCTGGCTGGCCACAAAGCCGAGCGAAAAGCGAGCAGGCGAGCGACAGCAGCGTTTCTTTAAGGAGCCCCTCCCCGGCTCCTCCACTCCCTCCCTCCCGCCCGCCCGCCCGCCCTCACTCAGCGCTTTTTCCTCCTCTCCTACCCGCCTCTTGACTGAGCCTCTGCAGCCAGACGGCTCCGGAGGGGGACGAGGGAGGCGCAACGTCACCGGCGGGAGCTGACACTACAATGCTACTGACACTATCGCTGGGGGAGGCGATTGGCGCGCGCCAGGCCGGGGGCGGGCGGAGGCCGCGGGCTGAGCGAGCGGAGAGCGAGCGCCACCCCCCCAACCCCCGCGCCCGCCGCAGCCCGCCCCGTCCTCCTCCCGGCCGCGCCCCTCCCCCCGCCGCCGCCGCTAACGCCTCTCTTTGTTGTCTAATGCGGGACTGGCAGGCTTGGGACACTTGTATGTACCTATCAGCCGAGGATAATTACAGTCCCCAAGTCTTCTCCCTTGCTAGACAGAGAAAAGAAAAGGCGCCCAACTCTAATGCCAGCGGCCCGGCTAAAAGAGCGGTCCTTAGAAAGTCCCGTTAGCACCCCCAAATAAAACATCCATAGAGCCAAAGCTACCACTAGGAGGAGGGTCTGTCATCTACCCAAAAGGGCTGCCTAAGCCTTGGGATACGTTAAATGAGACTCTGGATTCTGGGGCGCACCGGCCGAGCGACTCCCGGAGCGGGTTGCCCACCTGCGCGGGAGCGCTGGAGACACAAAGGCACACGCCCGCCCACACTGTCACCCGCGCGCGTGCGCGCGCACGAGCCCACTCCTGCATTTTTGTCCCCTTGGGCAGCACTTCGCCCAACTGGCCCTGATACAGAAAAACAAATGCCAACTGCAGTCCGAGCCTGGCCCGCCCGGCCGCCAGAGACCCCTTGAAGGCAAAGCAACCAGGTCCTGCACTCTCACGGTGCGCGGACAAACACTCGGCGGGCTCTAACACGCGCACGAGCGCCGCGCCACCACGGCGGGAACGCGGGCCACAGCGCCTGCGGGAGGCGCGGGCGGCCCGGGGTGCGCGCCCGCTGCTCCCCGTCCCGCCCCTCCCCACGGCAGGGCATGCGTGTTGCTAGCGAGGAGCGGGCGCACCCTGTGAGGCGGGCACTAGGGCCCCGCCCAAGCCCCGCCCCTTCAGGAGGTGTGCGCTAGCTGCCCTGCCGCTCTTTGTGCCTTCCCGGGGTGGGGGTGGCGGCGGAGGGAGGGTGCGACGGGACCAGGCGGCAGGGACGGCGAGCTGCGCCCCCTCCCGGATGTTCCAAGGACCGCCTCCAAGCGCAAGAGAGAAGAAAGAAGGCTTTGAGGGGCGGGCGGGGGCGGGGGCGGGATTCGCGGCCCCACTCGTCGCACATCTCCCTGCGCTGCCCACCAGCGCGGCCGCCCCTCGGGGCCCGCGCGCTTTGCCCCTTTGTTCCGGGAGCCACTTGGCTCTCCTCGTCTGTCCCTGCGCCCAGCCGCGTGCTGTCCAGAAGAGCGGTGGGACCTGCGGTTCGCTGAGACAGCCCACGTCCGCTCTGAGGGACGGCTGCTGAGGACAATGAGCCATGTGGCTGTGGCTGCAGATAGGCTTACGGGGAGACTCTTGGGGGCGATCTTGGGAATCAAAGGCAGAGACTTCCCTAAGTGCTCGGGGTGACACCAGGAAGAGGGAGCAGGCATCCTGACCTGGGTTTCTCATCCGCAGAATGGGGGAAAAACAATAGATGCCCTGCCCATTCCCTGGGTTGTTTTGAGAAGTCAGTGTGTCAATAGATGGGAACGCACTCTGTAATCAGTAGACAGTTCCGCAAACGCCTTCAGTTTTGAGAGCACCCGGGTGATCCCATCCTTACTGGCTCACCTGGAGCTGTCTGGGGGACGAGGTGCTGATTATTTCCTTAGGGAAATGAAGCTGCGAAGCCACTTAACAGTGGTTATTTTCTCATGATGTTTACATTATACTGAGCTTAGTGTGTTTTCTGGAAAGAAAACGTTCGGTAAGGAGGGGGTGGCAATGGCAGTAAGGGGATGCCTCAGAGTCCTCCGTGAAAGCCACCATCTAGAACTCCGGTAGGAAATTCACACACACACACACACACACACACACACACATACACACATATACACACACACATACACACATATGTATATTAAACACAATTTATGGACTCTGAGTCCAATTAAGTTGGGAATGAGGAGGGTGTGTCCTTGAGGATTCCTGCCAAGAAGGAGGACTCCAAGTAAAGGTCCCTGGCTGGGGAAGACCACGGATGAGGACCAGCCCCAAGCCTTGCACCGGGCCTGTAGGAAAAGAAGGCACACAGGGAAAGCACATCTCCATCTTGCCAACACAACTGTCTAGTTTTTGGGCTCTGGGCTCTTTTTTTTAGTAATTTATAGCCTCCAGTTTGGGAGCACTGAGGTGTGTGTGTGTGTGTGTGTGTGTGTGTGTGTGCGCGCGCGCGCGCGCTATTGTTGTTGTTGTATTTTTTTCTTTTTTTTTTTTTGTAGTTCTTAATTTCTATTTGGTGCTGAGGATCAAACCCAATGCCTCACACATGCTAGGCAAGCGCTTTGCCACTGAGCTTCAGCCCCAGCCCCTGGGGTTTCTTTTTTAAATAACAAACTTGATAAGATTAAGTTAGTCCTCAGCTGATGAAGAACTGTGCAACTGTGCTCAGGTAAGTGATGTCTGGACACACCCCCTCCCCAGGGTGGTTTGTGCTAGGGATCTTGGCCACAAATATTTTCAGTCCTGCTACAACTCCTGCTGTGGTGCCTGCTGTGATAAGATTTCAGATGAGTTAATTCTTAAATTTGCTAAAACTAAAAGATGGGCTGCTTCAGAAGAGTCCCTGAGGTTCCTGGGTCATTACCAGGGAGGCAAACTTCACCAAGGTGACATGTTTAAATGTCATTCTTTCCTGCTGAATCATGGAAGTGGGAACTGTTCTTGCCTGTAACTGTAAATGTTCAATGAATTCACACTTCTAACCCACATAAAAGATAAGCCAAAATTCTGACCATAGGAATTGATAAAAAACCTGCCGATCCTGAGGTGCCCATAATGGTGCATGCAGCCCAGCTTGCCCCCCTGTGGACTGGAATATTTCAGTAAATTCTATACAGAGATCAGCATGGTGTTCCGAAGACACTCAGAGAATTGAAGACCCTCCTGAGAGTATGGGGGCATGACAACTATGGTAAGGGTAGGAACCCTGACACCTCTATTTCAAGCTCCCAGCTGTGCTTCAATGTTGTCCATAAAGAGAAGCTAGTATCCAGTTTCCCACCTGCCTCAAAGGGATGTTTTAGTGCCCTGTTATACTGACAACAAAAGGTAACTCACTGAGGACCGCATACTGCTAAGCAAATATACTTGGTATTCTACCCACACCCATTTGCCTTTTGTAATTTTATCCTGTAGTATTAACTGGTCAGGTGGTTTTTGAACACATAAATGCCTTTATAAAGGTAACAATCCAAAATTTTAATTCCCAATTAATGCCTTAATAAATCAAGACATCGTAAAACTCACAAAGCCCAGTTCTAGTTTTTAAATAGATAATACACCCTAACCCCACAGTTTCTGGTTTCATTTTCCCAGGCTCCTGTAGGACCCCAGAGCTTAACTACTTTTCCTGATCCAAGACTCATTCCCTATGGACTTCTCAATGTGGCCATATTATTTTTTTTTTTTTTTGTTACCACTAGAGAAAAGCTTGCAGAGTATGGTCTGATACTGAATAGAGAATTTCAGTTATCATAAATAAGAAAAGGTAAAATTATCACACAATAGCAAATAAGTTTAACAAGACAATCTCGTATTTGTTTCTAGAGACTTCATTTTATACACATCTTGCTTTCCTTTGCAAACTAATAGCTGGTAAAAAAAAATACTAAAATTCTCATGTGAAAGCAAGCACATGTTTTAAGTCAACTCATTTAGTATTACTGAGCACACAGAAAACAGTGGATGATATCGAAATGAACAAGATGGCAGGGAAGAGGGAAGTCCTTTGCCTTGAACCCTGGTCATGTCCAAACCCAGTCACACTTGTGGGTAAAGCAGTGAATCTGCCCAGGGTCCCAAGAAAACTTCCAAGAGTGGTGATATTTGATTGTGCTTTCAATGATCAAAGTGTGAGAATTAACTGAGACCCTAGCACAGGACACCGCCTCTAGCAGGAACTTAATAAGTAAAGGCTTACTAAATGAGTGAGGGAGGCAGGCTAAAAAGCCTTGAAGGTTTAATTTCCTTAAGTATGCGTATGAATAGCTCAGTCTCCAGGAAACAACTCAAATGATTCCAGCCACAACTCCATGATTTTGACTAAAATTAGTAATCACAGGTAACATCTATTAAGTGCTTATTATGTACCAGGCAGTTTACCAAATGCTTTACAGTAGAGTGTCTTGTTTAACCCTCATAATTACTCTAAGCAAGCACTTTTATTAAACCCATTTTACAGATGCAATGATTAAATTGGTGCCCAAAACAGAAGCAGACTTACCTTTAAGTGGTTGCAGCATAAGCTGCTGGGGTCTTCACTTAACATAGGCCCTTCCAAAGCCCTGAGAGAGGTTCTAGCATTTTATTCATAGGATCACACATTTTGGTAACATTTCAAGACTAAGGTTTTTATTCTTTTCCTTCAAGGGAACCCCTAAGATGTTGTAAGCTTTAGGCCCCCCAAAAATCTTAAGAGACACTATTGTGCCCAAGGTCACATAGCTGGCAAGTGGCACAAGAGCCCAAGACATTAACCAGCCCTATGTTCCTTCCTGTCTCTCAACCAGGCATCCTCAGCTAGAATTTGGAGATATTTACAGCCCTGTTTCTCGCACAGAGTTATAAGTCTCACATGTGTGAGGGGATGTGAAAGCACTTTGGTTTTTGATGTTCTTCTGTTTGTCTTTTGTTAACGTGTGTATGGTATATAACACATGTAACACACGTCTATTTTTGAAAATATTTTAATAACACAGGAAATGCTTTCCTTATGTTGAGTGAACAAAAAAGGCAAAAGGAATGTGTATGTGTGTGCTCACACATGTATATGTGTATTTTTAAACAATAAGCAGAGACAGTGAAAGAATATGTAGAAAAAATACACCAGATTTTTAATAATGATTTTTTTCTTTAAGTCATGGGATCACAATTTTACTTTCACTTTACTTTTCTGTTTCAAGTCCTAAATATACATCTTTTTTAAATTTTGAGATGTAAATGGACACAATACCTTTATTTTTATTTATTTATTTTTATGTGGTGTTGAGGATTGAACTCAGTGCCTCACGTGTGCTAGGCAAGCGCTCTACCACTGAGCTACAGCCCCAGCCTGAAATATACATCTTTATTCAATTAATTTTTAAATGTAATATGTGCTTAGTTTTAAAAATTAAATAGTGCAGTATGTCAAATACACTCTACTGGCATGTATATCTAAAAGGAACAAATAAAAATTAAATAGTGCTAAAAGGCTTAATAAAATAAAAAGTACTCCCTGCCCCATCTGTGCTATAAATAGAAGCAAAAAAAAATCTAAAGCTCATCCTAGTATGTATTTATAAAGCTTTTAGAATTATAAGAGAGGGTGAAAGTTTCTGAAGTTTTATTAAATCAGCCTTTACATGTAGTTTGACTTTAAAGTTTTAAAATTACTTAGCTAATAATCAATGATAACCACTCTGCAATATGGGAAAGGAATAAGAAAAAGAAAGTAATTTAAAAATCTTAGATACATGGAAAATAAGGAGCCTAAAACCTCAAGTCTTCAGCAAGAAGGTATCATTTCTTCTTTCTGAATAGAGATAAAGATCAGTGAAGTTCAAACATTTTTTTACAGTTAAACATTCTCTTTCCCAAAGTTTTAGATTGAATACCTAAAATACATGGAGGGTTAGAATCACAGGATGTTAGGAGTGTGTGGTCCAACCTTGGGTTTGACAGTGAGCAAACTGAAGGCCAGACTAGGAAAAGGCCAAATCAACATCCAATGTTCACAGAGTCCAGGCTTCCAGGATGATTTGCCCTGTTGTTTTATCATTTAAGGAAATCTGGCCTTACCTCTAGTAACCACCTTCTGCTTTTTAGTTTGACTCTGGGGTCGTCTCACAGTCAGTATTGCCAGAATCAAACTTAAGAGGTTGCTGAGATAACTGCTCCCCAAATCTAGGTGGTGCCAATAGGAAGAAGGCAGCCGTGCAGGACATCTAACCCCAGGAGAAGGCTCATGGGCCTTGCTGCTCTCCTTTCCCTGTCTTCCCACCTGGGGGAGACACGTGGGCACAGCAAAACTCATCAGAGTGATGCGAGTTGCTTTCGAGGGAATTCCATGACATGAAAATGAAGCAAAAGAAAAGAAAGAGTATGCATTGGCGTCTGATCCCAGTTGGGCCCCATGTTCAACACCTGGACGCCTTCTCCTGTGATTTTTACAGCATTCCCACAAGGTGTGTATTACATCTCTGTCAACTAACCTTATCAAAGTCATGTTTCTGGGAAGGGTTCAAACTAGGATTGGAATCCAGTGACTAGAATCCAGATGCCAGTTGACCTTTGGAAATAGGAATATATCCAGGAAAAAAGAGAGAAAGAGAGCACGCCATGATGTGAGAAAAATAATCGAAAGAACTATCAGTCTTTAGACCGAGATCTAATAATATTTAGTTCTCCGATTTGAGAATGACAATGAGACGACAAATAGTAATAATAAGTAAATAGAATAAAAGATAAGCGCTCAGTAAATTTAGGGTTAAACCGATAAAAACTGGGTAGGGACAATAAATGATAGCTTCCCAATATTTAAAGAAATATTCAAAAAGCAGCTAGTTCTTTGAAATGACACAGGGCAGACCAGTCTAGATGCTATCAGAAGATGGATACTGGAATGAGAAATTTCTGAAGCTTAGAGTTGCCCGCAGCTGAGATGCCCCAGCTCACAGCCCACATACACTCTGCACTTAATTGGGAGACTCCAGAACAAGTTTTGTGCTCTGGTTTATCTGGTAGGCAGGCAAATCTGATTAGCAGTGGCATTTTGTGTCCTACGATTGGTTTGTTGACTTTCAACTAGTCATTTAGTCCTGGAGCATTGCTTTTCTCATTTGTAAAATAGGAATAATAGTTCTTACTTAGGCAGCTAACTAATGTGGGTCCTTCCTTCTTTGCCAATAGGATATAGATATAGTCTAGTGGCATGAGAGCTTTCTGTGAATAAATAAAATAGGTTAGAAAAATACTTGAAACTTTTTAATCCTTTTCAATACTTTATAGATCACAACTCCCCCATTCTCATAAAAAATATTTTAATAACTTAAGAAGAAATATTTTTTAATAACTTACGAATTTTTGTGTCTATATTTTACAACACCAGAGTCAAACTGCTAATTAATGAAGTACAGCCATGATATTCTCATAAATAACTCTGAACTATTTTCCACTTGATCCTCATCATAAAAGTATTTCCTTTCCACACATTTCAGTTAAAACAATAAAAATTACATCAACAGTGCTATTTAAATTTTGGCTAATAATAGAATGATTTTGCTATGTCAAAGAAAATATACAATTGTATTTATTAAAATTCTATAGTTATCACGACACTAAACTTGTGGGCGACCATATATATAAAGTTACTGACCCAGACAATGAAAGAAATATCAGTTAAAGAATTCTTGGGGCTGGGGATGTGGCTCAAGTTGTAGCGTGCTCGCCTGGCATGCACTGGGTGCTGGGTTCGATCCTCAGTACCACATAAAATAAAATAAAGATGTTGTATCCACCAAAAACTGAGAAATAAATATTAAAAAATTCTCTCTCTCTCTCTCTCTCTCTCTCTCTCTCTCTCTCTCTCTCTCTCTCCTCTTCTCTCTCTCTCTTGAAAAAAAAAGAATTCTTTTAAGCAAGCACAATCACAAGTAACTCTAACTAAAGAATCAAAATATGGACATGATTAAATACCACATCTCAGAAATAAAAGAAAAATAATGCAATGCAATCTCTAGCCAGAAGGTTTTAAGAAGGGTGATAAGAAGAAAGTATAAAACAAGATGTAATAAAAACGTACAAAGACATAAGAATCAAATAAATAAAAAAATATGGACAAGTCAATAATAATAATAATAGAGTGGAAGAAAACACACTCTGGTTGGAAGGATGGGAATCTACTCTAAACCATCCCATTATATTGCATCTGTTTCTGAACTTTGCAGAAACTGAGATGGCCATCTCTGAAGCTAGCCTACCTGACTTGACAACTCCTGAACCTGCCTAATAGTTGTGACCTTGGGCAAGTGTCTTTCTCTTTCTGTGCTCATTTTCTTCATCAGTAAATTAGGGATGCTTACAGTCCCTGCCTCATTGCTGATGTCAGGAGTGATGCTTGCAGATTCTCCTGTTGATGTTAAGCATAACTGAAACTTTGAAAAAGAAGAATGGGCCTTGCAGTCTCTTGTAGTTAACTGTGTTATGCAGATTAAAGCAGCATATGCTACATCTAAAGATAGCTGGATCATTAAAGTGGACTTAAAGGTTTAGAAACAAATACAAACTGAAACGTATTTACTATATGACCCAGGCACGAATTCAAATGAGGGACAGAAAAAGATCATTCCCAAAATAACAAAGAGAGACTTTTTAAAAGCTACATGTTAGATTGGATTTTTTTCCTAACCTCCCAGTATATACCCAAATAAATTCCAGGTGGACTAAGGAGTTAAGTTTCAAAAATTCAGATCATCAAAGAACTGAACAGAAATGTTGGAGACTGTAATTTTTGTAGTCAGGGAAGGGATTTCTAACCATGACTCTAACAGTGGAAATCATTTGTAGAAATAACTACAAAAAAAAACTAAAATAAATGTACTGACATAGTAATATATAGCAGGGTTCCCCCAAACATGATGTATGCAATCCCAGGTGTACCAGTGGTGACCTTGAAAAGCCCCAATGATCCTCTTTTAGTTTAATGATTGTATCTTTATTTTACTTGCATTATAAAATATTATAATATTTTAGTTTGCTTTGATAGACTATAAAATATCATTAGTATTATCGAAGATAAGAATTTTCATTGGTGTCCATGGTAGGAAGAAACTAAAATTTGTATACACGTTTTAAAAGAAAGTCAACTTAAACTAAAATGTTAGATGAATATTAGATAAGTAATATTATAGTTGGACACACACATATTACAATGTAATATAAACAACTAATGATTAGAGACAAACCATGGAAGATAATGTTCTGATAAGCCTAATTCTTTCACAAATAATTTGTAATTAGAATTTTATATAATTCCAATCAAAACACATCCAATCCTACTAAACAAGCAAAACAATGTAGTACCTATGTAAAGGAATAGAAAGTTCAGAAACAGATGCAATATAATGGGATGGTTTAGAGTAGATACCCATCCTTCCAACAAGAACTTGGCATGCCTGTCTTGTGAGCAATGGACTGGGGGCTTGCAATAAAATAGTGTGCTAGAGAGAAACATGGCCCTGCTTGCAGTCTAGAAAGGAAGACGGCATAAAGGAAAACAGGCATTGGAGTAAGATTGCATCTATGACAAAGCCACATAGGAGAGGACCTGGTGCAAGAAGAGCTAACAGTGGGGAGACTTGGCTGCTACTTATTACACAGAGGACTTATTTCTGACTTAGAAATAAATACGTAATGAAACAAGAAAATACTTTTATGTATGAAGTGAAAAAGGCAGGAAAAATTGTTGGCTTCTAATATTTATGGAGCTTTTCTAATATTCCAGGATTATGCTAGTTGCTCTCATTTACTGATCTTAATAATCAAGTGAAATGGCAGTAAGATCATCTCTATTTTTGTTGGGGGGAAACTGAGTTTAGCTGGTAAGTGGCAGACAGACCCAGGAAGTCCAGAGCCAGGGTCAAGGTCTAATCACAGTGAATTTTAAAATCCTACACATATATACCCACACAGCTACATACATACATGAGTATACATATGTACATGTGTACATGTATTTTTCACATTTGCCCCCATGCTATATATCCAAATATTCAAATCAAGCTGTCAGCTGTTGAATAGGACTACTGTAGAGGTCCTAACCTTCTACATTGACAAACAGGTCTTCACAGTGGACTGTATGGTCAGGTGAGAATTTAGAACTATCAGCCTCCTAGGGTTCTGCTCTGAACCCTGGCCACAAAGGGACAGGTGGCCTCTGCTGTGTATGACCCTTGACACTCACACCCCTTCTGCCCCCAGTTCCTAGCTCCATCCATACCAAAAGGAGGTCTCAAGTATACCTCAGTTCCATCCACACTCTGTCTCCTGCAAATAGTCACCCTTTGGGCTTAGAATACACATACTTGCAGTGAAAGCCCTGGATGATGATCAGAGAGGGCCTCACACAGACACAGGCTCTGGACAGGGAAGTGGGAATATGAGCTGGGATTTGGAAGTCTAGGGAGGGGGAGCTGCAACCAGAGGAGAGCAGTAGCAAGACCCTCTAAAGCATGGGGCCCAGGGCAGGGGCCTCTTATGCCTGACAAAATAGTTTATCAAATGACAATATTTGAGTTAGAAAATAACATAAAATAACTATTAAGATATAAGAAAAAATGACAAGATGGTTGTAAAGAACATTTCCACTTTTAACATTCCTCACTGTCTACTTCTTTCCTTCCTTTTTTTTTTTTACCCTACTCTCTACCTTCCTTCCTCTCTTCCTTTCTCTTTTACACAGATATTTAGAGACAGTCCTTTGTTCCAGGCACAGCCTAGGCAATAGAATTCAGAGTAATCAAAAATAAAATCAATTAAAAAAGAAAAAAAAACCCCCCCCCCAAAAAAAAAGAAAGAAAGCAGGAGCAGGGTGGAGTTTAGAAACTAACAAGCATACCAGCTCCAATCACACACAAATAAATGCATAATTACAAACAGGGACAAATGCACCCGTCAGATAAGCATGTGTTGAGTTGTTGGTTGCCTTTGATTTAGGGTTTCCTGCTGAGACAGACAGGAATGTATATCTGTTTTTCTCTTGAAGCCAAGGACCTTACATATATTCACAAACTCCCAAATGGATGCATTTCATGAAACTAACCAGAATTGGGTATGCTTCCTACAACCACAGAAGCTTATTCAATTAAATCAACTCTAGTATTTTTATTGCTGCGGTAAAACTTGACTAAAAAAAAAAAAACTTCAGGGGCACAAATTCCTGCAATTTTTCAATTATGGAAACTAGAGGTTTCACCTGAAGACCCAGATGCCAAATTCTATGGAAATGCAGAAAGTGGCGAGAGGAGGTTGAACAAGAGCCTAGAAGACCCTTTGTCCTCTTAATGTCCCTGTGCCACAAAATAGAAGAGGTGAGACAGATATGATGACTGATACCTGTTATTTCTTTACTTTTCTTCCTGATTAAGCTAGATGATTTCTATTAACTTAATGCTCAGAGCATGGGGGATGAGCAGCAGTCACTTCAAAAGAAGACAAAATCCCAGCTAGCCCGGTTGGTCATGAGAGGCAGGGGAGTTTGGCTCCAGCTCCTTGCAGCCATAGCCAGTGAAATGAAACTTCAACTAGTATCCTCTACTTGGATTCAGACAGACAAGATAGAAATTGCATTGTATCAAGAGGGAGAATCCTTGAAGGGAAATCTACTTGTGCTGTTAACACTGACAACATGGATTATGACTGTTGATTGATCTTATCTTTTTACATGAAACAATGGCTAAAACAGTATCATTGTTTCCAGTAAGGGCTAAATTCACATGAAATTTAATTTGGGAAAGGAACCGATTACATCTTTACAAATAGGCAAACATTCCCTGAGAGCTTCTTTTCCCACTCTGTCGTCCACCCACCCTCCAACATTCCAATAGAGGAAAACATTAATTTTTAAAAAATTATTTATTTATTTTTGAAACCATTAATTTTTTAAACTGTGTTTAGGGCATGCACACTCACACACACACATTTCTCTGAACCTTCCTTGTTCAGGTTTGACTAGAAGGTGCCTGTAAGCATTTCCAGCCCCTCACTGGAGTGTCTGCTGCAGGAGAGGACACAAGGGACTGTGGCTCCTGCTCCCCTACCCACCCAACCCCTGCAGGACTGGTTGTGTCTGCTTCAAGTGCCCCATCCCCCACCGCCTGCCATAACCACCTGGGATGCATTTCCTCCACGTTTTACCTACAAATTGCACCACCAGGAGAGGGTTTTTCTTTCTTTGCAGGATTTGTGGAAAACATCAAACACCAGAATCAGAACTGAGGAAAAAGAAAAATGAGGAAATGATTGAGTCAGGGAACTAACTGGCTTGTTTCCAGAGCATCTTTTATCTTAAGAGCTTGCAATTTTTTTTTTTTTTATGAACTTCTCAAGTGCTCAGAGGCAAGGAGTGAGTACTAATGATGTAGCCTGCTAGGTCAAGGTTAAGGCAGACTGGACAGAAACCCAACTCCTCAAAGAGCTCCAGAAATGACCCCCCCAGGCCACTCCTAAGTTTCCTCCTCCTTCTCCACCTCACCCTTTCTCACCTCCTCTTCCTTTGCATTCTCTCTCCTTCTTCCTCCCCTCTTCCTCCTCCTTTTTGTTCTCCCCTTCTTCCTTATCCTTTGGCTATTATCATGAAGCCTGTTTTAAGCTCATGGGCTTTGTCACCACACCAGATTCACTTAACCTTCCACAGATGCCTCCATTCACTGGATTGTAAAATGCGATGGTAGTGGGGCACTGAAGGTGCTTGTAATAAATGAGTTGATTTCTCGAAGGTGTTTTGCACACTATCTAGCACACAGATGGGGCTCAATGAATGTCTGTTGCTACAATCTCACTTTGTAGCTCACCTACCAGCACAGTTTACCATGTTCTCTCACAGCACCATCTGGAATGCACCCCCTTTTTTTCATAATTTCCCTTCCATAATTCTTATCCCTCTATTAGGTCCCATGAACATGCCTCTTCCCCAATGAGGCCTCAACCTCCTACTCCAGAATCAAAAGCAATCCACACTCCTTCTTTCATTTCCCACCAAGATCTTGGATCTCCCTGACAGCTCCTTTCTTCCAAATGATACAAAATTCTTTGCAGATGGTCTTACCTCCCCTTGCCAGGCTGCAGGTTCATTTGAGAAATTTTTGTTCCTCCATTTTTCTGGGCCACTTCAGAAACTACTTAACCTCTGTGTCTCAGTTTCTCCCTTTTGAAAATGGGAGGATATTAATTGTACCATGCCCAGTGGAGTCAGCATGAAAATGAAATAAGATGCTGCTTGTAAACTCATGATGCGAAGGAAGTGACCTCATGTAGAAGATGCTTGGAAAATCTTTGTGAGGTGTTTGTAAAAGCAAAATAACAGCCTCATACTTTGAAGCTGACATCTTTGTGCTGAGTAGCAAGCATTGGGGTGAGAAGGTCTAAAATTGGACATGCACAGGGTTGGTGTGGTGAATGGCCCAGCAGATGTGAAGCCACAGACAGCCTTAACTGTTCCCACTCACAGGGGACGAGTTAGCAGTCACACAGATGCTTCTGTCTCCACAGCCCTGCGTCAGAGGGGGCGCTTTCCAGCTGCAGACCCCACTGTTCCTGAGGGAGCCCATCTGTGGCTGGAGCCGTGCCACCATATGTGCCTCTGCACGTGGTGGGGGCTTCTTGAAGCACAGGCACCACTGTCCTCCCGGTGCCACATCTGCAAGGAACGCCTGTAGCCTCTAACAACTGGGCCAGCTGAACTCTGAACACATTCAGGACCATCAATAGGGACAGAAAACCAGTCATGACAAGTCAGTGTGGAGGAGAGCTCATCCAGCCAGCTCCTACTCAGTGAATTTCACCAAGAAAACCATTCAGAGTGTCTTCTTGCAGGGAGGGGCATCTTTTCCTTGATTAGCCTTTCATTTGTTTGCTTTTTTAATTTTTCATTTGGACATGATTTCAAACTTATAGAAAGGTGGTAAAAATATGATTGTACAAAGAATACTCACACAGTCTTTTCAGATTCCTCTACCATTGATATCTACCTTACAAAACCATGCTACCATGACTGCTATTGTTAGGATATGAGGTGTCCCCCCCAAGTATCCTGTGTCAATGCAGGATTATCCACAGGTGAAATGATTAGATGATGAGAGCTGTAACCTCATCAGTCCATCCTAGTTTGAATGGACTAAGTGGTCACAGTAGACAGGTGGTATGTAGCTGACAGAGGTTGGTCACCGGAGTGTACCCTGGAAAGGTGCATTTTCCCTGTGGCCCCCTTCTCCCTTCCCTCTCTCTGCTTTGGGGCTGCCATAAATGGAGGAGTGCTCCTCCACTCTGCCCTTCCGCCATGGAGTTCTGCCTCACCTTAGGCCCAGAGGAAAGGAGTTGACCATGGGCTAAACCTTTAGAACCATGTTCCAAAATAAATTTTCCCTCCTTTTAGTTGTTCTTGATGGGTGTTTTTGTCACAGCAATGAAAAGCTGACTGATACAAGAACCGACTTCAATAAATACAACATTGATAGGGCACTTTTATCAAATCTACTGTCCAGTTCCAGTGTTGTCAATAAGATTAGCACTTTCTCCATTCCCTTCAGACAATCTCAACTAGATTGAATAAAGTCATATTTATTGTAAAGTCCTCGGCTTTTAGAGTAAATTAAAACACACCCACAATGGACAGCTTTGAGCAGCCCACTTAGGTTTGCCTTACAGCCTTACGCCTTCTCTTACTGTTGTCAAAAGTGACTTCTGAGCCTGCATCTGTTGTGTGAGCCAGCTAGTGCCACAGGTGTTCTAGTAAGGGAGCTCTGACAGGTAATTAAGGCCTCAGGGAATGATTTACCTGCAGTGGGATCTGTCAAGGCCTTTACAGTGGACTTACCTATGCTTTCAACAATTATTCATTGAGCACCTGCCATAGGCCGAGCATTGTAGATACAAGCATGAAAAGACAGTCTCTGGCCCAAATGTGCTTATGTGGCAGGGGGTCAAGATCACAAACTTAGACATAGGACAAACCTGGATTGTACCAAGCTAAGCCACCCACTTGTGGGAGTTGGCCACATTGCGTTTCAACTACAGAATGTTCCTTGCCTTATAATGGGGTTACACCCTGATAAAAGCCATAAATGGAAAATATTATAAGTCAAAAATGTATTTGCAGGTTGATTATTCCTTATCTGAAATGCTTGGGACAAGAAATGTTTCAGATTTTAGAGTTTTATAACTTTTGTAATATTTGATATGCATAATGAAATAAGTTGGGATTGGAATTCAAGTCTAAATACAAAATTCACTTACATTTCATATACATCTTATCCATATAGTCTAAAGATAATATTATATAATATTTTTGGTATGGCTTCATTTTGACTAAGACCTGTTCCATGAGGTCAGATATAGAATTTTCCACATGCATGGTCATATCAGTACTTATATTATATGCATGTACAGATATGCCTCAATGACATCTACTGTTCTGTATAATTAATATGCGTCAATAAAATTGATCATCTAGTTAGTCATATTTTTAAGGTACAATGATAACTTGTGGGTATAGTTATAGAAAGTTCATTAAATTCTAGTTTAACTTGGAGAGCATCTTTACAATTCTGCTTCTTCCTATTCAGGAACATAAAATCATTAGAAAATGGAGTGAGATATTGGTGGAAAAGAATTGAATTCTGAAAAAATAAAACTGAATTCTGCTTTGTCAGTCAATTTCTTTTTTCTTTAAGGTCACCCCAAAAAGCAATATTTTATGATTAACTGAAACTAGAGCCCTACACTGTATCCAGGCCTCTGGTAAACTAACCAGGACCTACTGGGGATCTCCCTCATTATGTCACATCAGTGTGTGTGGTCTAGCATCAAAGAATAAGCTTTGTCTATATAGGCCACATGTCATCAGGTCCCTTTATCCTTTGTCACCCTCCTCCACCCTCACCACTAGCCAATAACAAACCCCAAACACCAAACCCCACCATTTCAGTGGGATGGAACCATACACCAATCAGTACTAGAGAAACAGGGCCCAGACAGATGCATGGAAAGAGAAAAACACATTTGCTCTATCATTAAAAGTGGATCCTATATAAATCCAGCTAAGGCCAGGAATGCTGGTGCTCAACTCTCATCCCAGAATCAGGAGGCTGAAGGAGGAAGAATCAAGTTCAAGACCAGCCTGGGGGATTTAGTGAGACCCTGTCTCAAAATAAAAAATAAATAAATAAAAAGGGGCTGGGAGGTAGCTTAGGGGTACAGCATCCCTGAGTACCAAAATAAGTCATTAAATAAAGCCAGTTAAGGTGGCAGAGAGCCCAAGGAAAGATCCAGAAGTGACCAAGCTTGATGCGGGGGGGGGGGTGGGGGGGGTGGAGGGGAGTGGTTATGTTCTCCTTGCACAGATAGAGAGAAAATTTCCTGAGTCCCACCCTCAGGAAAAGATGACCTAATCATTACACATGAAGTCCCAACTGAATTTATGCTCCTCTCCATTAGATCTGGAGTATCAATGAGACAGAGGGTTTTTTTTTTTTTCAGAATTCAATTCTTTTCCACCAATATCTCACTCCATTTTCTATTTTCGATACCACCCTGAATGCACCCAATCTCGTCTGATCTCAGAACTCAACAGTACTTTTATTCACACATTCAAAATTTCACACCCTGCAACAAAACCTCACGGTGTTCTTCATGTAAATATTACACATTCTTTGTCAGGTTTATTCCTAAGATTTTATCACTATCAGGAAATAGTAATTATTATTATTATTTTTACTGGGAACTAAACCCAAAGTGATTTTAACACTGAGCTTCAGCTCTTTCTTTCTTTCTTTTTCTTTTCTTTTTTTTTTTTTTTTTTGAGACAGGGTCTGGCTAAGTTTCCCAAGCTGGCCTTGAATTTATGATCCTCCTGCCTCAGTCTCTCAAATAGTTGGGACTACAGGTGTCCAGAGCCACACCTGCCACACCTGGCTGGATATACTATCCCCCTCTCCACCCAAAGGAAATAGATACATTTTGTTTTAAAATGAGGTATATGCTCATTGTAAAGAAAACTGAGTACATAATACCAAAGGAATGTAGGGAAGAATATATCTCTTCCCACCAGATGGATATTCTTAAAGTTATATTTTCTAAGTGTGTTATTGGTAAATAAAATTAATTTTGCATGTTTATTTTTATCCAACCTCACTGAATCTCTGGAGTCTTCTAAAAAAGTCATATTCTCTAAAAAAGTAAAATAGTACATAATTTGAAAAAAAAAGTTTACAACTCTACAACATTTTGTATTTTGGATTTTTGGATTAGGGATTTTCAACTGGTAATATACCTAACATAGCTCCTAAGTTCAGTCAGTGCCCTATAATATCCTGGTTGCTTCCCCTTGTGATCTTGTGGCTTCTGGGAGCTGTGGCTTCTGGGAGCTGCAGCTTATGGCTGCTGCCTCCCAGCATTGAAAGAACATATATCATGCATGGCTAGTTTGGGGAGAAAAATTCCAAATTCCAAATTCAAGGTAGTTTCTCCTGAATGTATTAAAAGAATATATTTTCTTTCATATCATCTTAAAATCAAAACCCAGGCTGAATCATTGTAAGTCCGGGGCCATCTGTAATATAGAAGCTTCCTTGCAGGATAATTGCAAAGATCAGATGAGAACATCTGTCCAGTCCTCACCCCATGCCCATGTCACCATCATGAACAGTGAAGGGACAGCACACACACACACAGTCACAATACAATCAATGAGTGGTTATAATGACAGTCCAAAGTGCCTCATCAAAGGGCCCCAAGAGATGGAGCTCCCAAGTCTTTCAAGTGGAGTCAGAGACATCCTCAGAGGAGTTCCTTGAACCCAGATTGTAAAGGTGACTTATACGCTGACCAGCAGGAATCTGGAAGCTGAAGGGAAATGAGGGGGAAAGAAGAGAAGGTATCCCATACTCCATGACCAGGAAATTGCGTGTGAAAAGAAAGAAGGTCTGAGAGACTACAAATGAGTTCACTGTGGTTGGACTCAGAGCTTGAGGTGTAGGTCAGAAGTGGTCAGTAGTGGGTGAGGCTGGAAAAATACCAGGGACACGGTGGCACAAGTGATTTGTAGGTAAAATTCCCCATTCCCCGGGAAAAAAATTGCATACGAATAGAATAGAATCAACCACTTTGCCTTTTGTCACTGGTGCCTTATCAGGCACAGGCTTCCTGATGAAGCAAGAGCAGAGCTGGCTAAGCTGCCACATATAGATATGCCCACCTCTTCTTTTTAACCACTGAAAATCGCCAGATGCTTTTTCAAGAAAAAAATTTTTTTTTTCTGATTGTAAAATTAATAAAGCTCATTATAGATGATTTTGAAAATATAAAACAAATCTCTCTTCCCACTTTCAATTAAGAAACTCTCACTTAGTAGTAATAGCTTCCTTATCTGGAATGTCAAGTTAATTAAAAGACTGGTTGGCTGAATATTAAGTCATTTAGCTCCCTGCAGCTCCCCCTTCAACCTTCCCTCCAGTGATCTGAGGAAAAGCCAGCGCCCTCCCAACGTCCTAAACCACTTCTCAGGAGTGACTCTTGTCCCTGTTTTCCTTTCCAGGTCCCACCGTGTTATGCAACATGCCAGTTTACCTAAAGGTGACTCATTTAAAAAGCAATGGATTCTGCAAAATGTAAAAACCAGAACTTTGAAAAAGGACCCATGAAGAGTGGCTCTTATCCAGCAATCTTCCAGCTGAAACGCCTGGGGGGTTTCTCCAGCTTAAAAGGCCATGTCGTCTGCATTTCAGTGATTCTGGGATGGGGGGGACCTGGGCACATGTATTGGGCTCCAACTCCCCAGGTGAAGCTGATGAGCTAGTGCAGTGGTTCAGAACCCCTCCATCACACGGTGTTTGTTTATTCACTTGACTCAGCAGAAAGGACCCCCGAGAGACCATTAGTTAAGCCAAAACCCCGAAGCTGGAATCCCCTCATTAGAGCTCCACTCACTTCATTGTTCTTTTAAATAGACTGGTCCCTTGGCACTTTTAAAATATAGTTTACTTTCAAAAAGTAAGTGCTCATTGCTTCTCTTCCAGTAACAGATTTGCTTAGGGAGCTGAAGAACAGCTCTATAATCAGGCTTCAACTTGGTTCTGACAGCAATTAATGAAAACTGCATGAAGCAGAAACTTGATTCATTCAAGTTACTTGTCCATCAACCTCGTTGTCTTCCAAAAATGCTCTCTTCTGATTTTTTAAAATAATGACTCATACAAATGCCAATAAAGGGCTTGTATTTCACTTTGCAAAGGGGCTTTAAGAGAATTATAACAGAAGAGTGTAGTAGGTTCCCCCAAAGCACTAAAAATTAGATTGTTTATAACAACTGGTTTTACATAAAATTCTTTGGTGATGTCACTCATACATCAGGAGCAACACAGCTGCCACAGATATGACCTAGGTGTCCAAAATTCTCTTTATTGATCCCAGCGCCACTCAAGTTCCATCTTTTGGGGAAAGTGGAGTTAGATGGGGGTTACAGAATAACAAGCAGCTGTGTTTCCCCAATAGCCTGCTGAGCATGATCCCTGTCCCCATCAGACCTGTGGTGACAGTTTTTTGTCCCAGACCTTGGGCCTTGCTGATGCACATGCACATTTCCCTGTCCCTCCTCTAGATGTTTGTGAAAAATTAAGATAAAAATCAAAACATGCTTGAGAAACACTTGACTGACAAGTTACAAGAAAAAAAAAAAAACATCATTCTTTTCCTGCTTTCGTATTTTTACCGTATTGTTTTACGTGTGCTTTGTAGACTAGCAAATGTTTCCAGCTTTAAAACACACACACACACACACACACACACACACATATTCTCTCTTTCTTTCTCACTGCCCCCCCCATCTTCCTCCTCCTTTTTCTCCTCCTTTTTTCTAAGGACCTGAAGTCACTGTCAAGGACAAGAAAAACAGCTGAGCCTCACAGGGAGCTGGAGCCCTGGCTGGAGGAAGAAGCACAGCCTGTGCTCACACTATCATGCCTCCCCACACTTGGGCTGCCTAGTTCCTGGGCTTCTTCACATTTCTGCTTCATTCTCTCACAGACCACCTTTCTCTATTTATCTCCATGTAGCTTGTCAGTCCAAAGACCTAACAGAACTTTCCCAGATCTCTGAGTCACAATTTCTAAGTGTATTGTGGCAACAATCTGATTGGTTCAGCTTGGGTCCTATAGCTATGGCCAAGGGGGATTGCATACACTTGACCTGCTCAGGGTGGTGGGGGGAACTGGCCTCTAGCACATCTCTCTACTGCACTATTTCATCCCTAGCTCTTTCTTACATATTCATGTTTCTGCTTCCTTTGTTCTCACAGTTCCTGTGGTAAGTATCAATGGAGAAATACCTGTTTTGTTTTGTTTTATTTTTCCTATCCAGCCTCTGTTGGTCCTGGTTCCAAGCCTTAACACCCTATATATTCAGGTGGTTCAGGTCAGGCTGCCATCTTCCACTCCCCCATTTGCCTGCTCAGTGAATCACAGCGATTCATTTAGAGCTTGAGCATATGACCAAGCAGGGCCAATGAGAATCTTAGTTAGGATTTTCGCTGGATCTATCAGGAAGAGTCTGTTCTCTTCCTCCTGGGCTCATCAGATTCAAACCTGGAATTTCTGGTGGTTATCTTGGTTTGTCCCCAGTAAAAGAAACCGAGATAAAAGGCAGAACCAAGAAATGGCAACAAATTGTGGATAACTCAAACCATGATAACTAAATATGTATATGTAGTTATTTATGTGTAGTTATAGGAGTAATTCAATACATATTTCTCTTCAGCAAGAAGACCAAAATAATCTCTCTCTTTCTTCTTTTTTTTTCTTCTTCTTCTTTTATTTAAGGCAATTTGAGTCAGATTTGTGGCCTTGCCACCTAAAATAATCTCAATTAAAACGTCTGTGGAAAGAAAGACATTGTGACTCAGAGATTGCATGCATTGCTCTTTCCCAGTTTCAGCCTCCTCTGCCAACATTCAAAGAATGACAGAGCTCCATGAGCCAGTGGAGATCAAGGAACCCAGGTCCTCGTGGTGCAAAAGAACTTCACACCTGGAGGGCAGAAGAGATTTGCCAGAGGCAGGCTGACACCTAATTTTTTCCATACAAAGCAAAACCACAAATGGAAGTCCATAGACTACAGGTCTAAGTATTTAAAGTTTACCAATTCAGTTAAGAAAGTTTTAAAGACTATCTATTCTGTCCTTCTACCTTGATGTCTACACACGTTCATTTTTTTTTTTTAATCTAGAAGGCTAGATCCAAATTTAGATTTCTAAGGCTCCTTGGAATTCTGAGGCAGAACTTGCTGGCATTAGAAGACCCAGCCACCAGCACATGGTGCAACCTCCCTTCCCATCCTACCTCCTTCAGCTCCATCTTGCTCTTTAAGAAGCTTCACATGCACAGAACTATACATCTCATCCCACAGGCCAAGCTCTGCTGGCCATCTCCCCACATATGGATTTGCCCCCTTTCCACCCCTCGGGCTTCTATGTAGTCTGCCCTCTAGAAGATAAACCCAGTAGAGGAAACTGGGCAGGTTCTGGAAAGAGCCCCAGAGCATTTGGGCAAAAATTCCAGCATCCTGGGTACCCAGAGAATGGCCTTAAGGGAGAAGAGGCACAGGCCTTAAGCTCTGACTTTCTTGACCCTGCAAACTTCTCCTCCTGAGAGTGAGTCCCCAACGGGAAAGACCCCGAAAGAGTCACACTTGCCCAGGACCAAAGTTAGTAAAAGTAGTAATAAACTACTACTAAAGGCTGAGGTCACACATAGGTGACAGAATTTTGTTTTCAGCTCCCCCTCCATGCACTGGTTTCTATCCCATTATTGGTATTTTTATGTGACTTGAGTTTCCAGATTTTATATTTGTAGAGAACATTTAGGATGTGGCTTACTGTTTGATTAAACCCGGGCTTCTGAGTTGCAAAGAACTTATGCTGTGAGGGGAAGGTGTTTGTGTAGGACTTCTGGTGACATCTTACTGCAAGATGAGCTTTTGTAGTCTCATCTGCTGAAAACATGTTTGCATTTAGAAGTTCATTTTAATAGGACTTGACTGGGCACAGGATACTCACCCTAAGACAGTCTTGAGAGCCAAATAATTTACATAATTGCAAGTTATTTACTACTTCATTTCTCAAAGTGTTTTTTTTTTCTTTCCTGTTTTGTGTTGGATTTTTTAAAAATTTTTGCCCTGGGAATTGACCTCAGGGTACTCTACTACTGAGTTACATCCCCAACCCATGTTTTTATTTTGGGGCAATCTTGCTAATTTGTCAAGGCCAGTCTTGAACTTGCAATCCTCCTGCCTCAGCCTCTCTAGTAGGCAGGATTTTAGGTATACACCACCACATCTAGCCCCAACATTTTGAATATAACAAATGTCTCCTTTATTGGCTCTGCTGGGAGAATATTGGCTTCTGCAGCTATTTTGAAGA
This sequence comes from Urocitellus parryii, assembly GCF_045843805.1. NCBI lineage: Eukaryota > Metazoa > Chordata > Mammalia > Rodentia > Sciuridae > Urocitellus > Urocitellus parryii. The sequence continues at coordinate 130,258,136 of NC_135536.1, forward strand.
TACTTGTATTTTAGGATGACTATAAATAACTTACTGGAAGAAGTAAGAGTTTGGAAAAAAAATATGGAGATAGTCTTAAGGACCTATGGAATTTAACAAATACAACCTGAAAGCTCCTAGACAGGAGGACCTGGGTTGGAAGATGTGGCTTCCATTTTTGCCATTGGATAAAGGAATCCTCTGAGTCTTAATGTAAAATGTTCTGGGCTACAATGAATGTTTATAGATGATCAAGTGCATCTTTCTTATTGCATATATGTCAGGGTCAACCAACAAGCTCTCACAGAGCAGGACTAGCAGGTCTCAGGGGCTCAATCATCTAATCCACACCAATAAACTTCCTTTCCAAAAACCCCTGTGGAAAGTGCCCAGATTTGTAAGTGATTGGAGACCAGACAGCTCAGGTGGGCAAAGAGTGTGCTGTTCGCTACAGAGATGGTCCACTCTCCAGAGATGTTCCCTGATGAGACACCAGGAGACGGGTACCATGGCTCTCCTACATTTGGCAAGGCCTTCTCTCCTTAACAGAAACCTAGTGTCCTATTTAACTTGAGAAGTTGAAAAAAAAATCAAACACCAAAGAATCATTACCCAGAGCTGACTTAAGGAAATAGCACCAGCCCCACTTCTTCAGGATCTGGGGGCTTCAGGCAGCATTCTTGTCCTGAAACACCTCCCAGGATCAGAAGTTTAAACTGCTTCCAGTGTTTGAGGATTTGGGACTTTTTTAATGTAAGGAAGAAATGCCAACAGAGAATTCTTATAAAAATATTATAGGGGCTGGGGTTGTAGCTCAGTGTTAGAGCGCTTGCCTAGCATGTGTGAGACACTGGGTTCAATTCTCAGCACTGCATATAAATAAATAAAATAAAGGTCCACTGACAACTAAAAAAAATATTTAAAACTGAATCTGTCTGATGATTTAAATGAAACAAAAAATCAGAAAGTACTGTGCATTGACCTCTGCTATCTCAGTTTCTCACTTGTGGCTCCTTTAATAATAATAAAAATCATTTCAATTACTGGTGAAATTTTTTTTTTTTTTTTTTTTTTGGTGCATGGGGATTTGAACCCAGGGCCTCATGCATGCCAGGCAAGCACTTTTACCACTGAGCCACATCCCCAGCCCTACTGGTGAAATTTAATCTATCATAAATAAATAAAAATAACAATTATCATACATATTAAATGTTTAAGTCACCCAATTATAATTATGCTAGTTCCTAGAGACGTATAGGATTTAAGAATATTCATAGTGCATCAAAGGTAATACAGCCCAGTTGTGACATACAAGCCTAAAATCATCAGATAAACTTTGTTGTTTTTTTTTTCAATCTTACTGGTGAATCTCTATGACAGTATTTATAGTCTCATTTGAAAGTTAATTCCAAGTCTAAACATGAGGCTCTTCCTGATTAAGAGGCTAAGTCCCACCATCCTCTATCCTCACCCAGGCCTATATCCTGGCCCTACAGTGGTATTGATCCTGGACTTGGGGTGAATGCTCTGATCTCTGAGACCTTCACTGTCCATCAGCCCAGAACTGCTGTTCCCCAGGTGGGTCTGCAGCACCTCTGTACGCAGCTTCCCAGAGGCCCCCTTAAAGAAAATGTTGTCTGACCACTGTACAGAATTCCACAGGTTCTCTGGCCATCTCCTAGCTCTCTTTCTGCTCCTGTTGTTCTTACTTTCTTACCAAATTCATATACCACACTCCCTCCTTCACCAAGTGGCCACAGAATTACAAGTACTGTACTGGAGACACAGAGCTGAATCAGCCATTGTGTTGTCCAGGGACTGTCAGCCCAGGGAAGAGATAATGAAAAAAGAACATCTCCAAGTAGTGACTGCCATGAGGATAGATGAGTCTACTTTGTCCTCTCCTGGCCCATCATCACCTGCCACCTAGTAGGTACTCCATAAATATTTATCTATGTCTTGCTATTTCATTTGGCATTGCTGGGGCTTAAATACCATAAGTGTTTTCTCATAAGAATTATATTATCTTGGTAAACATCGACTGTAATGACCTCATGATGGCATTGCCTTCCATTTCCTCTATCAGCATACTCCAAATTTGTCTTAAGATAAGAATGGCCCAAAGTGCCTTTTTAAGTTATGGATTCCTGGGCACCATCCCAGACATACTGAATCAGAATTTCCCAGGAGGAGAGACTACATGTGTGACCAGCACCACAAATGAATCTCGTCACCCCGGAAATCTGAAAAGTACCAAATTGTAATAAATTTATCAAGGATTACTTAAGCTACTTCTATTTAGATGGTTTCTATAACATTCACTTTTTAGCTTACCGTAGGATTCCTTAATGATGTGCACTGCTTGTACTCGGTCAAGAGCAGCAAGTTGCCAGTTAACCAAAAGAACACGGATGCCCCTCACCTCATCAACAGTAGCATCAGCTTCTTAAACTTTGCTTGATCTGTAATTTAATATGCATTTTCTTGATTTATTTTACATTGGTTTGATTCCTACTGAGATTGATCATGTCCTTATGTTTGTAAACTCATTGGATGGTTGATTTTTTTTTGGCGGGGGGAAGAATATTTGATTCTGCTTCTTGCCTGTTTAATTGATTTTCTGTGACTTAGCAATTTTCTTATCTTTTTCTTTTTTTGGTAGCCTTTTTATGTGTAAGATGTTGACTCTTGGCATTTCTTATTTGCTACAAACAATTACCCAAAGACATAGTTTACCTCCTAGCTTGTGTTCTCTTTTTGAACATGTAAAAGCTACACACACACTCACACACACACACACACACACACACACACATCACAAACCAGAAACACACACCCCAGACAGACACACATTCACACACAGATTTATATACACAGAGACTCAGACACACACACAAACACACAAAGACACACTCAGAGGCATAAACAGATAGATACACCAGACACATGTGGACAGACACAGACACAATGTGCCACCACCCTCTTTTTTGTCTTTCCTCTCTCCCTTCCTTTGGTCCTGTGTGCTTCTAAGGGGATTCTTAGCATGCCGTGCAGGCAAGATGTCAGGGCTGGAGTTATAAACACAGGAGCAGGGGTGGCATTAAAGCTAGAGCCTAAATGATCACATTAGAAGGAAACACTGAAAGAGAAGGGGTAAAGGAAACTGAGACCCAAAGGACTCCAACATAAAGAGGACAGAGCTAGCAAAGGAGACTGAGAGGCACCAGCCAGCTGGGTAAGAGAAAGCCAGCCACCTGGAGTCTGGCGTCATGACAGTCAAGAGGGGAAGGTACGAGAAGACGGATTTCTGTCCACAGGTAGTCAGGCCTTCTACTTGCTTTTCTACTTGCTTTGGTATTTGAGAGTTCAATCCACCTAATTTCCTGGAGATGTGCAAGGAGGGCCTCTTACCTTAGTCTTGAGGTTAAGGAACTACCTACCACACAGCCTCCTCCTTCCCACACCCTTCCCTGTTCCCCAGCCTTGCATTTGGGTGGTCAAGGTTGCCAACCAGAGTCAGAATTGCTGTTTCCCTAATTGTCACATGGATGTGATTTCCTGAACAGACCCACTGCTCCCACTCTGACTAGCTGCTTGAAGTTCACTTGGGTGCTTAAAATAAGGCAGAAATGGGTGGGGGAATATTTTTTGAGCAACCACAATAGATCTTTTAAAAAGTACTTTCAAATACATTGTGACACAGGAAGACTGATGTTATGACTCTATATTATAGACATGGAAATTGAATCTGAGGGCTTCACAGGGGTTGCCCAAAATGTTATGGCTGGAGAGCAGTGGACCTGAGAGAAGAGCTCCATCCAACTGTTCCCCAGCATACTTGGTGGCCCAGTATCTATCAGAATAAGATTGGGAAGCTTGGCCCTTCTCCATTCCTTTAAGTGACACTTCAGGTGATATAGTCTCAGGGAGACAGACCTGAGGCAAGGGAGAAGTTCTGACAAGCATTGTGCTCAGGAGTCTGGGTGGCTTTTTGAGTAAATATCTTATGCTTTCTTGAATGAGAAAAGAAAGCTCATCTCTGGTGCAAAGAACAGAGCAGCGTCCATTCTAGCCAGTGTGGGCAGCTGTCACACTATGACATTCCTCTTCTGATCCTCAATCTCACATTTAGCAAGACCAACAGATTTCAGACAGATCTGGGGCTTCCTCATCCAATAAACACACCAAGCATAAACTTAGTGTCTAACAGAGCAAAAATTCTCATATAACATAACGTGATACTATTTTAGAATACATGGAGGAAATTAAAACTTCCTCGAACTGGCTTTGACTTCTTTTAGTTTTTTTTGCACTTTGAGTTATATAGTGGGGTTGTTAGAGAGGTCACACCACAATGCCTTCACAGCATCCAAATATATTCTTCCTGCCTTGGTTAGGACTCGAATTTCTGAAGAGGTCTTGTCCCTGCTGTGGGATACCAATCAGAATTTGAACTTAAGTCTTCAGCTTGTATCCCAGCTTTGCTCAGGGAATCAATAAACGTGTACTTTGTAGGATTTGAAGTGATTTATGTAAAGAAATTTTAACAACTGGCAACAAAGAATACTCCTCCATAAAACTAGAGCTCTGCCTTCAATTACTACTAAATAACTCACCTTGTATTCTTCACCCATGACAGGGGTCAACAAAATCCTTCTGTATAGGACTAGATAGTAAATATTTTTCAGCTCTGCAGGCCACAGGGCCTCTCTGTTGCAACTACTCACTTCTGCCAGTGTAATATCAAAGCATCCAGAGATAATAAATACATAAATGAATGAGGATGTGTTCCAATAAAACTTTATATACAGATTGGAGATTGAAATTCCTTGTAAATTTTTACCTCCCCTCTGCTCACAACCATTTAAAAATGGAAAAACCATTCTTAGATCATGGGCTGTACAAAAACAAGCAGTAACCTGGATTTGGCTTGCAGGCTGTACCTGCCACCTCCTGTTCCATGTTATAACCGGTTCTGCCATTACCGAGGATCACTATCAAATTTCTTTTCCTCTTGTCAAGTGGAAATGAAGCATCAGTGTATCATATCTTCATTGTTGGAGGCACAGAGACAGCCCAGGGCCCAGAAATTGTGAATTTATTGGCACCCACCACTTTTCCACATTTATGGAAACATAACTTTATTTGAGGTCTCCTGGCCCAGTAGACACTGGAAGCAGCACATGGAAGGAGCAGAAAAACGTTTGCCTTTGGATTCTCAGTGAATGTGCCCAAATGTAAGCAGAGGTTCCAGGTCTGACTTCTCTGCTACTCAGCTGTGTAATGTTGGAGCACCTCCTCAATATCTCTAAGCCTCACGATGCTCATGTTCCCCGCTTCCCAGGCTGCTGGGAGGATTCCTCGTAATGAGGTACATACTGTACCTACTGAAGGATAAATGCTCAATAAACCTAGTGGAGATAATCATGAGTAACCAAAGCAAACATTGCATGCCTAGTTTCTAGGTATGCACTAGCACCAGGAGGAGGCAGAAAAACAGAAAAGGGCTCAGGACTGGGGAGAACTCAAGATATATATCCAATCCCATGCAGAGAAGGAGCATGTTTAATTATCCTGCTTATTTGGCCTCCAGGTAGCAGGTAGCAGGGCTGCTATCACCAACTCTTGAGCAGAGGGTATAAAGCACCCAGCTGGCCAACTAGCCAGCTCTTGCCTTCCAGTCTTCATCCCGAGTCCCTGTCTTGGATGAGGACTGGTAGAAAGAGACTACTGAAGAGGAATTCCCCCCATCCCACTCCCCTTGGGGCACCTGTTCTCATTTCTTCAGGCTATCTTCCAAGTCTCACCTAGGGCACCCAGATGTTTGCACAGTTGCCAGCATTCATTTAGTGCTACCCATACTCAGACATCATCCCATGTCACTACATGGTTGTCACATGTACCAGCATTAGTGGTTGTATACTATTTCTCTGAGTAGCTTTGCCATCCTTGTCTTAATATTTCCTTACTGTTAAACTTTAGGTTGTTTTTTTCAGTGTTAAATGCAAAGCAGCAACAACTATCTTGTGCCCATGACTCTTTCATTTTGCAGAATGACTTCCTTTTATTTCTTTTGGATGGATTCTAAGGAGAGAATAAAGCAGTACTGCAGCACAGGGATCAGTCCAGAGGTGTCCCTATAGTCCTCCTCTGGCTATATTCCTCCCTCCCAGTGAGGAGCCCCCAGCCAAAGGAACTTGCACCTTCCAAATTCAAAATCCCCCCGTTTAGGCTATTTTCCAGGAACCTGGGACTCTTAGAGGTCCCCAATACAATTGCCTCATGCTCATCTCCAGGGCCTGCACAGCCCTGCTTCCTGAATCTCCCCTCCTGAGATTCAATGGTACCATGAGTGGACACAGAGCTGGACCCAGGCATTAACCAGAAGGTAGTGGGTACTGGACAAAGCTTGGACATGTGGGCTTGGGTGTCTACCCACATTTAAATGAGGCCTCTCCCAATACAAAACAGACCTAGAGACCGGAAGGGTCTCAGGGGTCAGTGACTGGCTCACCTCATGTTCTTGCATTTTAATATGAGACTTCCAGATGTCTGAGAAGTTTAAACACCAGCCTTCAAGGTGGTTGTGAAGGTACATTGGCCAAAGTAGGAGAGTAGAATATATTTTTATATAACAGCTTATAATCTGATGTATAGTACTCAGGGATACAATATGTTGCGGTTCCATTTACAGTCTTGTCTAGAACCCTGCAAGTTATAAAGACGGTCGGGTTAAAGTTTTGACCATTTTTAAGTTGCTTACTAGAACTGTATTTCCTCAATTCTTTTCCAAATGCCTGGATTGGATTACAATTTATGAATGTGCCATTGTCATCCTACTCTCTCAGGCACTGAGGAGTATATATAGTTGCTGCTAATTCAGTAGGTGGGAAATGATGATTTCAGGATTGCTTTATTTGCATTTCTTTGATCACTTTTGATAAATAATAAGAATCATCATAATAATAATAGTAACACCACTTTTGTTGAACTCTTAGTATGTGCCAGGCACTATGATAAAACACTTTGTATTTTCCTCATATACTCCTCCCAGAAACCTCTGGAAATATGTAGAATTAGGAACCCTATTTTAGTGATGAGAGCACTGAGCTTAGAGGAACAAAAAAATTTTGCCAACATTGTAGTTTGCAATCAAGTGCAGCCAGCATTAGATAAGTGCAACTCCGAAACCTATGGTTTTTAATTACACTACATACGTCTTACATGTATCTATTTCTTAAATGTTTTCTCTTTGGTGATTGACTTTTTAAATTATTATTTTAAACTTTATGTTTTGGAACAATTTTAGATTTATGGAAGGGCTGCCAAGATATACACAGAGTTCCTGTGGACCCTTTGCCCAGTTGCTTATTATTAACATAGAATCAATCATGGGACATTGGTCACAACTAAGAAACTAATATGGATATAAAATTATTATCTAAACTAAAATTTCATTTGGATTTTGGCAAATAGATTTTTATAGGCTTTATTTTTAACATGAAGAATTTCATGTTCCTCTTAAAAACCTGAATGAAAAGCCAGGTGCAGTGGCACGTGCCTTTAATTCCAGCAACTTCGTAGGATGAGACAGAAAGATAGTGAGTTTGAGGCCCGCCTGAGCAAGATCACAAGAACCATTTATATATATATATATATATATATATATATATATATGAATTCATATATATATATATTCATATATATATGAATATATATATGAATTCCTTATATTTTACTTGATCCTTACCCCAAAATATAAGTTTCCCTCATCATATATATTCCCCAAATCAGCAACTAAATGCATCCTGGCCCTCGATCTCACTCTCACTGCCCTGTTCTTGCTCTGTGTTTCCCAAACACCAATCTACTTTGGAGTCAAATCCTGGCACACTCCCTCCCCTCATTAAGCACATCCTGAGCTCCAGTCTTCCTGCCACCAGGATCTCCCTTGCAGACAAGAGTTTGCCTGAAGCTCTCCAGGGCTGCTGTTTCCTGCCCACCCTAAGTGCCTACCACCAGGAAGGGCTTTGCTGTCTTCTTCAATCTCTGGTGACTGGAGAAGAAGAAAGTGACAGCACTAGAAGAATCTTGCTGTGAACCAGTCGAGAGAACAGGTGAGCCTGGTCCCAGACCCACTGTCTTCCTCTGAGAAGCTTTTGCTACCCCCCAAGTTCAGGATGAGTTCTTTTCCCAGGTGTTCCCAGAGTACCCCATGCCTTGAGTGGAATGCCTGTTGTCCCACGCAATGGTTTGCCTGTCCACATGACCATCTCCTATCCCAGATAGGAAGTCCCTAAAGGAGCACATCTGCATTTAAAAACCACGGCACCCACAGCACCAGGAAGCACGTGGTATTTTGTGTACACAGACTCATCCTCTTCCTTCCGAGGTGTCCCAGCAACATTTAGCAAATTGTCTTCTTATTCTAAGGGTCAGATATCACATTCTTTTATTTAGCTGGGTTTATTCCTGAGCCCTTTATTCTGCTCCATTGATCTATATTTACTTGTTTTGAATGTTCATGAATATATTTTAAATATTGTATTTTAAATAGTTTTATTAGAAATGTTTTCTCTGCTTTATAAATTTTGAAATCATTTTGTGCATTTCCAATAAAAGAACTCTTAGATTTTTATTTTGATTATATTCAGTCTATAAAAAGCTTCAAGAAAAATCATCTTTCAATAACATTTAGCCTTCCCATGTGAAGAATACTATATTTATCTATTCACACCTTTATTTATATCACCCATTAGTAAACTTATAGTGTTTCTTCCTAGAAATGCTGTATTTCTTAAACTGAGTGTCCCTTTCATTTTTATGCTATGTAACTTTGCAATATACTTTATATTCCATTGTATTTGTAAAACATTTTATAATAGAAACAAAAAAATCTTGTCATCTCTCAATTATTTCATTCCTTTATAATAAAACGCTTGATTACCTACCAATTAAGGAAAGCCCAGGAAAGCCTGGGTTCTCAGCCAAGTTCTGCAAGACCTTCAAAGAAGAATTAACACCAATACTTCTCAACTTATTTCATGAAATAGAAAAAGCGGTGAAAGGAAAGCAAGGAACTGGGAGACAGGTAAATGAGAAATGAAAGACAGGCAAAGATACACACCAGAGTTTATTTGTCAAAGCTGAAAAATAAAGGGCATCTCTCCATAGATGGGGAGAGACAACAGAGGCGTGGGTCTCCCGCAACTTTTATGGGGCAGCTCAGAGATCAGAGCCAGGAGGGTCCTAATGCCAGTGGTTAAGAGTGAGGTTGGTATGAGGGAGTGGTGAGCCTTTCTCAGAAATGCTCTTGGGCAGGAAAGGAAAACTTTTTCTTACGATGGCAGCTGTCACTTAAGATGGCCATCCAGAAGCTAAGCAAAGACCTTGCAGGAGGTAACCCTTCCAAACTCATTCTGTGAAACTAGTATCACCCTGATGCCAAAACCAAACAAAGACACATCAAGGAAAGAAAACTTCAAACCAATATCTCTGATGATCATAGATGCAAAAATTCTCAACAAAAATCTGGCAAACTGCATACAAAAACATATTTAAAAGATCGTGCACTACAATCAAGTGGGATTCATCCCAGGGTTGCAAGGTTGGTTCAACATACAGAAATCAATAAACATAATTCATCACATCTATAGACTTAAGAAATCATATAATCATCTCAATAGATGCAGAAAAAAACATTTGACAAAATACAGCACCCCTTCATGTTCAAAACACTGGAAAAGCTAGAGATACTGGGAACGTAACTCAACAATGTGAAAGCTATATATGCTAATCCCAAAGCCAACATTATTCTAAATGGAGACAAATTGAAAGTTTTCCCTCAAAGAACTGGAACAAGACAAGGATTCCCTTTTTCACCACTTCCAATCAACATCATCTTTGAAATTCTAGTCAGAACAATTAGACAGAAGAAAGAAATTAAAGGGATACAAATAGGAAAAGAAAAGCTAAAACTATCACTATTTGCTGACAACATAATTCTATGTTTAGAAGATCCAAAAATTCCACCAGAAAATTTCTAGAACTAATAAATGAATTCAGCAAAAGTAGCAGGATATAAAATTGACACCCACAAATTTGACACCCATCAAATGTATTCTTGTACATCAGTGATGAATCCACTGAAATAGAAATTAGGAAAACTACCCCGTTCACAGTGGCCTCAAAAAAATTCAGTATTTGGGAATTAATCTAACAAAAGAGGTGAAAGACCTCTACAATGAAAAATACAGAACACTAAAGAAAGAAATTGAAGAAGACCTCAGAAAATGGAAAGATCTCCCATGTTCTTGGATAGGCAGAAATAACTTTGTCAAAATGGCCATTCTACCAAAAGTGTTATACAGATTTAATGCAATTCCTATTAAAATCCCAATTACATTCTTCATAGAAATAGATAGAGCAATCATGAAATCCACTTGGAAAAATAAGAGACCCAGAATAGCTAAAGCATTCCTTAGCAAGAAGAGTGAAGCAGGAGTCATCACACAAAATACCAGACTTTAAAGTTACTATTGAGCCATAGTAACAAAAACTTGGCATGGTATTGACACAAAAACAGGTATGTAGACCAAAGGTATAGACCAAAAAACACAGAGACAAACCACATAAACACTAGACAAGGTTGCCAAAAACATACATTGGAGAAAAGATAGCTTCTTCAACAAATGGTGCTAGGAAAACTGGAAATCTATATGTAGCAAAGTGAAATTAAACCCCTATCTTTCACCTTGCACAAAAATCAACTCGAAGTGCATCAAGGACTTAGGCACTAGAACAGTGCCTAATAGAAGAATAAGTAGGCCCAAATCTCCACCATGTCAGCTTAAGAACTGACTTCCTTAGCAAGACTGCTAAAATGCAACAAGTAAAATTAAGAATCAATAAATGGGGACTGGGGATGTGGCTCAAGCGGTAACGCGCTTGCCTGGCATGCACCGGGCGCTGGGTTTGATCCTCAGCACCATATAAAAAATAAAATAAAATAAAGACATTGTGTCCACCTAAAACTAAAAAATAAATATTAAAAAATTCTCTCTCTCTCTCTCTCTCTCTCTCTCTCCCTCTCCCCCTCTCCCCCCCCCCACTAAAAAAAGAATCAATAAATGGGATGGAATCAAACTAAAAAGCATCTTCACAGCAAAGGAAACAATCAACAATGTGAAGAGAGATCCTACAGAATGGGAGAAAACCTTGACCACATGCACCTCAGAGAGAGCATTAACTCCAGGATATATAAGGAACTCACAAAACTTAACACCAAAAAAAAAAACCAAATAGCCCAGTCAATACATGGGCTAAGGAACTGACACTTCACAGAAGAAGAAATACAATCAACAAATATGTGAAAAAATGTTCAACATCTTTAGCAATTAGAGAAATGCAAATTAAAACTATAATGAGACTTCATCTCAGTCCAGTCAGAATGGCAATTATCAAGAATATAAGCAGCAATAAATGTTGGCAAGGATGTGGGGGGAAAGGTACACTTATACATTGCTGGAGGGACTGCTAATTGGTGCAGCCACTCTAGAAAGCAGTGTGGAGAGTCCTCAGAAAACTTGGAATGGGGGGGTTGTGGCTCAGTGGCAGAGTGCTTGCCTGGCAAGTGTGAGGCACTGGGTTTGATCCTCAGCACCACATAAGAATAACTTATTTATTCTTATAAATAAGTTATTTAAAGGTGTTGTGTCCATCAACAACTAAGAAAACTATTTTTTAAAAAAACTTGGACTGAAACCACCATTTGACCCAGTTATCCCACTCCTCAGTTTACACCCAAAGGACTTAAAATCAACATATTATAGTGATGCAGCGACATCATTGTTTTTATAGCAGCTTAACTCACATAGCTAAACTATGGAACCAACCTAGGTGCCTTCAACTGGATGGATGAATAAAGAAAATGTTATATATACACAATGGAATATTACTCAGCCTTTAAGAAGAATGAAATAGCATTTGCAGATAGATGCATGAAACTGGAGAATATCGTGCTAAGCAAAATAAGCCAATCCCAAAGAATCAAAGGTTAAATGTTTTCTCTGATATGCTAATTCACAATAAGGTAGTGGCTAGGGAAGAATAGAGGTACTTTGCATTAGACAGAGGGGAGCAAAGGAAGGTTATGAAGGTAGGAATGATAGTAGAATGAGTCAGACATATGTGATTACAGGACCTTTGTAACTCTACATCATGTACAACCATAAGAATGAGAAGTTATACTCCATTTATGTATGATGTGTCAGAATGCATTCTACTACATGTATAACTAATTAGAACAAATAAAAAAAGAAAATATCCAAAAAATTCTTAATTAAATTTGTAAAAGTGATTCTCTTTTTAATAATTCTCTTTAAGTTCTTCAGGATTTTCAAGATGCATCTTTGAATATGATTATCTGGCACCTCATAAGGTATGATAAAATTCCTCTGAAAATGATGACTTTCCTGTCTCTCTTCACAATATTGTACTCCTCTCATTTATTTTTCATGTTCAATTACATGGTCTGGTTTTTCCACTGCTTTGATCATTCATTCCATCAGTCTAAGAGACAAAAAAAAAAAAGAAAAAAGAAAAGTAAGGGCTCTGATGGGTGGGTAATTTAAGATCAGTAGAAGGGGAAAAGATAGCTGAGGTTCCCAGGATGATGGTAGAAAAGGGGACTGCTCCCAGGTGATGGTGGCAGTTGATAGGGAATCTTTCCTCCATTTGTACTGAAACAGGCAGTGAACTGTTAAATGCATGTCAATTTTGACAGGAGGGCTGGTCCTCCCTAGGACAGATTCTAGGGTTCATTTTTGTACTAAATGTTCTTCAATCTTGACAAACCAAAATATTTGTTTTGCTTGGGTCTTTTAAGTTACCTTGCTTTTTAATCAAAAGCATTTCTAAACTAAGGAGGCTAGGCAACAAGTGGTCTGTGAGCAACAACTATCTCCTGTCTGTTTTGAAGCTTCCCATCTTTCCTCCTTCCCCAGGAGTACCTATGACATGCTCATGCAAATAGCTTTCCCTCTGTGTCTAAGTTTCCTTTTAAAAAAAAGTCATTAAACTAGATGGTGATGACTGTCCCAGATTTGGGAGAGGGATGGTATGTTGTTGAAGGCATGTTTCTTGTTGATATTGGCTTAATTGATTAATTCACTGATCAAGGATTTTGATGATGTTAAAACACAAAACAGTTGTTTCTTTGCCTGTGGTTGCCAGGAGTTGATGAAAAGCCACGTTAGAGGGTAAAATTGAAGTTCACTTGAGCTAAAGCTCCAAAGCCAGCTGTTCTTTGTAAAAAATGAATAGAGTCCAGGATTTCAAAAATAATGGTTTGAACATATCATTAGACTTCGCTTCTTCTGTGAAGGTTTCATAAGTGCCCTTGGGAACTGAATTCTTTACCCATCTTCCCAAATACTGCTCCATAAACTCATTACTATGCTCCCACACTGCCTCAGAACCTCTTTTTACTTCTCCTTTGTCCCCACAAGACTGGAGCTTTCTGCAGTGTGGTGTCGTGGTTTGTGACCTCAGGAGGTATGTGAGTCTTCAGAGGCGACCCAGAGAACTTTTTTGAATAAAAGAGAGAGTATGTGTGGGTAAGTGAACGAAGTGAAACCAGAGGTTTGCCTTCCAGGACAGGAGCCCCCAGCCACATGGGGCCACTTGTATTAAAATCCATTGGCTGTAAAGGTAACTTGGAAATCTGTTCATCACACCAGCCACCTCTCAGGTCCTCAACAACTCTATTTGGCTGGTGGCTGCCATATTGAATAGCATAAATCATAGGACATTTCCATCATGGCAGAAAACACTTTTGGACAGCTTTGGTTCAAAAGAAACACCTTTATCACACACACTCCCAAGCACACGCACCACACAGCATACACACCCACACTTACCCCACACCACATACTCCCACACACGGACGGAATTAGAGGGATTTACCTGTGGAGTTCCATAAAAGGTCCTTGTACCCTGACAGCTTGAACTGAATCATTGCACATACACAGGGCACCACCTCTCTTGACCCAAGAGAGAAAAGATTCTAGAAGAAGTTGAAGGGGATGCCTTTCTTCCTGGAGAGCTCCCTCTCCTTATTACAAACCCTCTTAGAGAACAAAGGGCAAGAAGAGATCCTACCGCCATGATGTTGGGCAGAATTTCATTTCTTCTCCAGACAGTGTCTTTTATTGTATTCCCATTACTCCATACTTTCAATTTATGAAGGGAAACTTCCATGTCTCACATGATAAATCATCTTTATTTATTTAAGCCTGGAGAGGGGCCAGAAGCAGACGGTCAGTAAAGAGCGAGCGATAACCACAGACGCCCGACTGGAGAGCCCTTGTGGAGCACACGTGTTCCTGCCAATTCCCAAACACTCTTTGTTGGGCGATGTTTGCCAGACATTTTCAAGTGTGCTGTTTTTGTCCCTGGGGATTGATCTTAAGCTCTACTCATCTGTCACCCGCCAAAGGTCTGCTCCTTCAGGAGCAATGCCTAACCACAGGGATGACAGCCCCCGTTGGCCAGTTATGGCTGTGCTAAGACATTGCCAAACCCTCCCATTCCCTTTTTGGAAACAATAAGCAATAGTTACCCTGCAGAGTGTGTGGGATCAGAAAATCCCTGGGGCAATAGCTGAATTCTTAATAAAAATTTGAGACAGCCCATGATCCTCTAAGCAGCAGGTTTTGTGAATGGAAGATTTTACATGAAAAAGATCTCAGAATTCTACTCAATAACAAATGGCATCTGAGGCAAGAATGGTCACAGTCTTAGGCTGAGCAAATATAAGGGGACATCCAAATCAAGAGAGTTATTGATCCATAAGGGTTGGTGCTGGGAAGAGCCCAAGCAAGCAAGGGTGGGAGTAAAACTTTAGGGGACTCCAGAAAAGAGAAAAGAGAGCTTGTCCCCTGAAGAAAGTGGAAGCAACCATCGAAATCATTATCTTTGAATATGAAGATCATCATAGCTGATATTGCTCTGGACAGAATAAAAATTCAGGATAATTCCATTGAGCTGAAATTATGATGGAGTGGATCTCAACCAACAGGATGCACTATATCAAGTTTCTCTTTTGTTCAAAAAAAAAAGGGGGTGTTTGTAAAAGCAGATGCCTGCTTGGCACAGTGGTGCATGCCTATAATCCCAGCAGCTTGGGAAGCTGAGACAGGAGGATCGAGAGTTGAAAGCCAGCCTCGGCAACAGCAGGGCACTAAGCAACTCAGTGAGACTCTGTCTCTAAATAAAATACAAAATAGGGCTGGGGATGTGGCTCAGTGGTCAAGTTCCCCTGAGTTCAATCTCCAGTACCGGAAAGAAAGAAAGAAAGAAAGAAAGAAAGAAAGAAAGAAAGAAAGAAAGAAAGAAAGAAAGAAAGAAAGAAAGAAAGGAAGGAAGGAAGGAAGGAAGGAAGGAAGGAAGGAAGGAAGGAAGGAAGGAAGGAAGGAAGGAAAGAAAGAAAGAAAGAAAGAAAGAAAGAAAGAAAGAAAGAAAGAAAAAGGCAACTCCTGAGAGTTGTAGATGACCATAAGCTCATCATAAAACAATATCACAATTAGAATGGGAAAAATAAAATAAAAATTGTAAATGCCGGTTACTGACATGGGGCAAGTGAGGTGGCTGACAGGGGCCTGTGTACTCTGCACTTGTCAGCTACATCCAGAGAACACTGGAAGCCAGTGCTCACTTCAAATGCAATACTGAGAAAGGGGTTCAGAAGAGCACAGAGTCAGATGAGTTTGAAGTACAGAGTCTGAGAAGTGATTATCACATTGCTAATAAGACTCTGCCGGTATTTTAAAAGTCATCTAATGAGGGTAAGAAAAAAAATGGACCATCTGACCTGAACAATTAATTATTCTGAACTGGAAGCTAGTGAGCAGAGAAAGGAGATGCTAGGGACCTGTTGTAGGGCTATTCATAAATTCATCTAGTTCTTAGGATAACCTGGTAGGTAGGAGTTGTCTCTTCATTTTATACATGAGAAAGTTGCTTACGATTAAGAATCAAGCTCAAGGTCTCTTGCTTGTAGATGGTAGAACTGGGACTCAAACCTGCACCTTCCTGGCACTGGAGTCTCCTTCCTCTGGGAAGACTTCCCTGACTGCATCTTACTCAGTATCTCCCAGCGGTCATCCTTCCCCTCAGGCTGCTCTACCCCTTTCTCCATGACTAGTTCCTCCTGCTCTCTCATCCTCTCCCCAAGGTTCTGGTCTCCTCCCCTCTCCTCTCCAGAACCCATACTCTCTGGGTTTAAAATTTCATCTCTCTCTCTCTCTCTCTCTCTCTCTCTCTCTCTCTCTCTCTCTCTCTCTCTTCCTCCTCATCCCCTTAGCTGGCCCTCTGCCAAATCTCTTTTTCAAATTCTTATCCCTAGTTGAGAGTTTCATTGCCAGATAATGAAGCAAGTCAATCAGTATTTCTAGAACATCTACTAGGCTCAGAATGGTGGGGGGAAAGGGGGTGTTCAGAAAACACCAACATAAAAAAACTAGGCAATAGTCACTGGATTATAACAGTGTGCTGGGCCAGAATGGCTAGCATTCCGTCTCTGACTTCCAGGAACTCTCTGCCTACCAGGAGAAAACAAAGACAAGCTAACAAATCATTTCAGGTATCATAGAGCCAGGCCATGGGATGCCCAAGGAGAAAGAGTGAGGTGGGTCTGTGGGTATGTCAAGGACAGCGTGCTGGAGGATTCTGAGAGGCAGACGAGCTGAGGAAGGCATTCCCAGAAAAGTCCCTTTGGAAAGAGAGGTCATGGAACTCTAGGTGTGCGAACGACTCAGAGATGCCAGCACTGTGGGATGGTATCTGGGGTTAATCGTGAAGGTCAACTTGGGAAGCTGAGGCAAGAGGATAGCTTGAGCTCAGGAATTTGAGACCAGCCTGGGCAACATAGCCAAACCCCAACAACAACAACAACAGAAATCATGAAAGTCCAATAGCCAACAACTCTCATAGGTAAGAAGAACTGATGGGCATATAGCCCACAATCCAGTCACTCATACTTGCTATTCATTAAACTCATTTATTAGAATAACCGTACACACTTTTTGGAAGGAAATTTTTACTGTGCCTGTTGAACAGTTACAGATGTGTGATCTATTTCTATGACCATTTTCTTTTTTATACTTTTATTAGTGCATTACAGTTATACATAATAGTTGGCTTCATTTTGCCATAATCATCCAGGACTATATCTTATAGAATGTCCATCTATTTCAGCAATTTTTTATGTTAGTAGTAGAATATTAGACATAATGCAAATGTTTTCTGAGACAGAATTGTTTGACAGATTATCAAACATTCATATGATGGGACATGATGGAGATGAAAAAAAGGAAGGAATTACTAGGGAAGTCAGTAAGAAGTTTCCTCAAAAACCTTGTGACTCAGCTATACGACTCTGTGGTATTTTTCCTAAAGAGCTAAAATCAGCATTCTGTAGCACACTTCACAATACCTAAACTGTGGAACCAGTCTAGGTGTCTGTCAACAGATTAATGGATAAAGATAATAGGGTATAAATACACAATGGAGTTTTATTCAACCATAAACAAGAACAATGTGATGTCTTTGCAGGAAAATGGATAGAACTTGAGAACATGATGCTAAGTGAAATAAGCCAGACTCAGAACGTCAAGGGTCATATGTTCTTTCTTATTATGTGAAACTAGAGAAGATATATATATATATATATCATGAAAATAGAAAGGAGACCAGAGGGGAGTGAAACAGGAGGCACTGGAGAATGAAACTGACCAACTATGTTATATGTAACATGGTTTGGTCAATTTCATTCTCCTATATTAAGAATCCCACTTTTATGTATAATTATAAGTCACCAATAAGAAAGGAGTGAGTTAAATATGTACATATCAATGTGGAAATCACACAATTTTTTTAAGTTGTAGATTTGTGCACAAATGCACACATACATATTGTGCGTTTGCATGCACACACACAGAGTATAGCCTCATTGTGTGTGTGACACCCAGGGCATGTGTCAAAGTATAAACAGCTGGTGACTCTATAAACAGAAGTACATATTAGAGAGGGAAGAGACTTTTGCTTAATTACTGCTTGTGCGTCTACTGGGTTGCTTAAAAGTTTTGCAACAAATGTGTAATAACTTTTGTAACTAAAATTTTTTTCCATAAATGAAACAAATATGAAGAAGACTTTGGCCTGTAATTAAGGTAAAATCAAAATAAAATATCTGCTCCATTCCTCCTTCACAGGGTCTTCCATCCGCTAGGAAAGTGGATGGAGGCTCAGGAACTACAGCTGGTGACGTCATTCATTCCAGGCTTTGGGCTGCTGGACAACCAGGAGTGGGCCAAGTCTTTGTCCCTGGTGGAAGGGGCCTGGCCAGAAGAAGCTGGTCCCACACAATGATGGCTCACATTTCTCTACTTAGGAACACACTTGCCCCAATCTTGTCCTCCCTTTCACCAGCGAGCTCCGTATCAGGAATGGCCTCTGCCTTTGTCCTCCTGCCGATGTCCTTCTTGGACTTGGCTTCTCCGCTACCAGGGAGCTTCTCTCCTAACACTGCACAGGTACATATGGGACACCAGAAACAAGGACCACAGCCTTTGTGAAATGTTCACTGTGTGAACACCCAAGGACATGACACATACACTGGAGAGACACCTAAGGAGGCGCCATCTCTGAGAACTGCAGTCCGCACACCCACAACTTGGGTTTCTTGTGTCCTACTCACAGCTTCTTTATGAAAAGCAGAAGGAATGATGGCCGGATCACCTGCTTCCCTTACCTAATGCCGTGTTCGCTTCCCTGTGCACAAGCTTTTAGAAACTTGAGATGCGGCATTTAAACTGCTCACCTATTTAGAGCTAGCTCTGCAGAAAACCACTTTGCTTAAAATGTCAAAGCCTGGAGTGAGCGAAGAAGCTTCTGGGCAGCCCCAATAAATGAAATGCAGCTCATCCAGTGAAGTACTGCCCATCTGCAAAGGCAAACCTGCCAACTCTCAGAGCCACGTGCTCTTACTTAACATGCAATTCTAACAAGCTCCAAAGTCTAAACTGACATCAGATGAGAAGCAATGAACTAGACATGGGTAGAGGAACATACTAACAAGCCATCTAATGCGATGCCTGAAATCTTGAAAAATCTGAAAGGGAGAGATAGCAAATGGGTAGCATTCTCTCTCACTCTCTCTCTCTCCTTCCTGCCTGTCATGAACTGAGCATATTGCTCTTCTGCCATGATGTTCTGCGTCACCTGGGGTCCAGAGTCATGGAAACCGCCAGCCACACACCGAACCTCTGAAAGTGTGAGCCAAAAGAAACTTTTCCTCCTCAAAAAAAGTCAGGGTAGCAATGTGGGTCATTATGAAGGAAGACAGTCTTTCCCTCCCCGAGGTCTTAAGGACATTACCAGCTAGGGCCACGCTACATATTCATCTCTCCTTTACCCCCACTCTATGCCAGGGCTTTTGCTTCTTTCTTACAGTGCAGCTATGTCCTGACCCCTTGATAAGTTGGAAGTGCACCTGACTTGCCTCACCTCCTGAACATCCTCGCTTAGCCACACAGTACCCTGCTGAGGACCCTCGTGGTCACGTGGCTCTCTGGGATCTGGGGCTCTGCTAGTGCCCAATGTCACTAGACAGTATGTGCTGCATATCGCTAGCCTGGGAAAAGATCAATATTCAAAATTCACAGAGCAGTTTCTTCTAAATGTATATCGCTTCAACACCATTTTGTAAAGTCAAAAAAAAAAGTGCATCTTAAACCAGCATAAGTTGTGAACCATCTATATGTTAACTAGCTGTTCCTTTTTATGTCTAGTTTTAAGGACCCCCAAATAACAGCATTTTAAACAAATTATAGGTCTATATTTTTGCTCACATAACAGAAAACCTAGAGGTATGGAAGGGATGTAGTAGGGTGGTTCCTTGAATTCATTAGAAACCTATTCTTAGTGTTGGGTTTGTGGCTCGGTGGTACAGTGTTTGCTTAGCATGTGTGAAGCACTGGGTTTGATTCTCAGCACCACATACAAATAAATAAAATAAAGGTCCATCAACAACTAAAAAAATATTTTAGAAAAAGAAAGAAAGAAAAAAAGAAACCTATTTGCCACGACCAGCATGGCCAAACTAGCAGGTTCCAGCAAGGGGCGATGGGAAAAGAAATAGAGTCACACACACAGATCTTGAAGATAAAGATGGGATTGGGTGGAGCACCGCTCTCTGATGGAGAAGCCTGACTAAAGAATTACAGCAGAAATCTTTATTATATATGTCTCATTAATCAGATTAAAGACTACACAAGCATTATTCTTTGTATTCATGAAAGTTACAGAGTTAGCAACATTATGCAGCGATTTCCTCAGTTGCATTCTATACTTGCAATGTGCAATGTTAGGAGCATTGTGAAAATTTTATCAAGGAAGAATCCTCTGCCACGGCTGTACAACCTCTGTCCAGGCACCGAGTGTCTGTCTCCTGACACACAGGAGATGCCTTTTCTATTTCATATTGAGCAAATCTGATGTTTTCCTAGACAGAACGAATGCACGGCTCTCTAATGTGTCTCTGGGGAGGGGTGGATTTCAAACTGATATATTTTCTTTCTGTCTTGGCAAGGGGCAAGGATCCACCTGACTAAAGTAGGAAGAAAGTGACTTGAGCCAGAACCACAGAGCCACATGGTACCACCAGCACAGCTACCATTCACCTGGCTCCCTGCCCGCTGAGTTCCCAGGGTCCTTCTTACAGGCTCAGTGGTGCAGGTGGCCCTGGAAGGAGGGGGAGGGAACCACAGGCTGCTGCAGGTGGCATGGAAGAGAAGCAGGGAATCATGAATAGGGTCCACCCACTTGGAGAAGTAGTCCCCCAGAATTGCAAGTGGGCTGTCCCAGTTTTCATTCTCATTCATCTGTCACAGATCGGGTTCCCTCTACTGGGCTTTACACTGGGCACTAGTCCTACAAAGGCTCTGCAGAAGGTACAAGGAAGGTGTGACGGAAGTTTAAGGAAAAGCCCCCCACTCAGGCTGGTGACCACAGAGCTCTCCCTGGAAGGGGTCTCCCAACCTGAATTCTGGAGGACAGATCAGATAAGAAGAGATGAAGAGATGGGAGCAAGCTCTTGCAGGGCCCTGTGAACTTGGTCTTCCCTGGGGCCAGGTGAGCCTGGGCAGCACTGGCTGCCAGGGAAAGGCGTTGGGGCCAGGATAACGGGGCTCAACTATCAGGAGCAGGATGCGTGAGCCCCAGTGGACTTCAGCAAGGAAGGGCCACCCACCGATGACTGACTGGGTGAAGAACAGCTTGGAGTGGAGCCTGCCTAGCTGTCGGCCAATGGGTAGAACTGTGGTTGTCACCTGTACAGGAGGGGACACTAGAGACAAGAGGGCAGATGCACAGGTGGCTGAAAGAGATGACATACATAACTGTTGGTAAGGGATTGGCTGTAGAGGGGGAGTGAGGAGCAATGGCTTGGAGACTGGGTGACTTTGTCCTACCCTCACCCTTGCTCAGGAGAAAGATGACAAGTTCAGAGAGAGTCAGGTTGGAGAGAGGTCTGCAGGTCAGCTCATGGAGCCCGCCACCGATCAGCCGTGAGTACGTGGCTGTGGGATTCGAGAGAGAGCTGCCTCGCCCACTGTCCCCACTGCTCTGCAAGATGTGAGGAGTACACACAGTTTCCCCTTGTGAACATAAAATGCCGTAAGAAAGAACCAGAGTCCTGAAGAAAGGCGTTGTCCTGGACACGCACGGATCCCTCAAAGCCGGGCAGAAGGCCATTTTCAGACGTGCTTCTTCCGGGTGCCCTGCTGGGTGAGTCCTGGACTTCACTCCATTTGGCCAGTAATAATCAGAAGATCAGAAAGGCAGAGTGATGTAAGCTAACCTGACCAATGAGTGACAAGGATGGAAAAGGGTTCTAGGTCTTCCTATCCCATATCAGATCTGAGAAGGAAGTCTAATCCAGAAGGATTTTGGAGTTAGGTGAATCAAGGATTGAATACTTACTAACCTCTCTGAGCCTCAGTTTGCCATCAGCAAATTGGGGATA
Source organism: Urocitellus parryii (assembly GCF_045843805.1). Lineage (NCBI taxonomy): Eukaryota > Metazoa > Chordata > Mammalia > Rodentia > Sciuridae > Urocitellus > Urocitellus parryii. Next base: position 130,280,199 of record NC_135536.1, read on the forward strand.
ATGATTCCACATTCTCACAGAGATGCTGTGGGGCTTTGAGCAAGATGATGCATGCCTATAAAACAGTGCCAGCTGTTCCTAGCACATGGAATCACTCGATGATTGTTTTTTGTTGTTGTTATTTGTTTGTTTGTTTTTTATGCCATAAAGCACCTAGAGGCACCCCTGTTCATTCAGCAGCCAATCCTGAGAGCAAGAGAGGAAGACTTCAAAGCTACATCCCCAGCTCTTTCTATTTTTTTTTTTTTAATTTTGAGACAGGGTCTTCCTAAGTGGCCCAGGCTGACCTCAAACTTGTGATCCTTCTGCCTCAGCCTCCAGAATCACTGGGATCACAGGCGTGTGCCACTGGCTGGGCTTGTTTCCCTTAAGTGTCAAAAATCTGAGTTCATCCTCTCTCTAAAGAAGAACACAGCTCAGGCCTGGACCACACCTGGGGCTGGGAGGATTTACCACCCAGCCCCCTGGAAAGCCTGGCATAACCTGGGGCAGCCTAAGACACAGATGGCAGGTGCAGCTGGGTGCCCGTGTTCCGGCCTTGGGCTCAGTGCTGCTGCCCATAGTGCCCAGCCCCACTCTCCCTCCTCCCTCCAGCACAGTTCACCCCTCCACCAGTCAGACTTTATGGAGTCAGATCCAGGAGCCCCCGCCTCAGTCAGAGATGTGGGCAGGAGCAATCAGGAGGGTCCCAGCCATTGGGGAGAGAGGTGGGAGGCGTGTCCTTGGCACTTCCTCTGCAGGGCTGGTGCCAAGGCCAGCAGAAGGCCTGACTCAGCCCAGCTCCTCATCTGGGTCCCTCATCACATGTCTGTGGTCTGGACCACAGGCCCCAGTGACGACGACGGTGCCTAACCATGAACCCACAGCCGACACCCATCTGAGCCATTTCTGGCAGGGCCGCCCCGTAGGAGCTCTTGAAATCTTGCGTATGCAATTGCAGTGCAGCAGAGACTCTTTCAACTCCTAAGTTCAGATGTAGCCTTTTCTAAAAAAAAAAAAAAAAAAAACCCTGCTACAATTCAAAGTGAACTTTGTTTCTATAAAAAGGAAAGTGAAATAGTGCCTTAAAAAAAAAATAAAACAGCCCAAATTGGAACATTTAAACATGAGACTGATACATACATACGCATAAAAGAGTGGTTTGGGATTTTTTCTTCTTCTTTTCCATTTCTCCTCAGTTGTTGAATGTCATTGAAAACCCACCAAAAGCTCTGCAGGTGGCGAATAGCATAGACCCCGCACCGCTCGCCTCTCCCCACAAGCAGCAGCACAGAGCCGGATAAAGACCTGATTTCACATGTGCTCCTCCAGTTACTCTCTGTGGGTACTGCCCCCATTATTATCCTCTAGAAGGAGCCCAACGATATCTACTCCAAGGCGTTGAGCAGGGGCAAATGAAAGCAGGCTGTGCCATAGGAAGACAGGGGAGCTGGCCCTGAGTGGCCACCAGAGGGGACGCTACATGATGCTCAGCCTCCCTATAGTAGATGAATTCATTTTTCTCTGTGGAAACAGATTTGAGAATAGGTCTGAGGATAGCCAAGAGCAGGGAGGAAAAGAAGAGAGCATTTTGTAGTCAACAAGGAAGAAAATGATCACACACACACACACACACACACACACACACACACACACACGGGCACATGCACACCTGGGGGAATGTCAAAGGGGCACAGAGGCCAACTGAAAGAACTCCCCATGGTCAAAGTGGGGACAATTTAAGCAACAAATAAAATAAATATCCACAAGTCTAGACAAATATAAAGAAATTATTGAATAAATTGATAAATGGAGTAGGGGTCAAATCTCCCATGCATAAGAATTCCAAATTATTTATGTAGAGACTCCATGCTCAAGGAGGTAGAGCACAATCCCCCACCCACCCCGTAACTGTGAGCAGTGTGCAGTGACTTCCTTCCAAGAGTGCAGCGTAGCAAGAGAAACAGAAAGAGAGACTCCAGAGAGATCCCACCAGCACTGGCTCAGCCAGGTGGCCAAAGTCAGCACCAACAGTCAGGAATCGTCTTGGCAGCATGTGCCATTGAGGTGACATGATGGAAATGACACTCCTCCCATGTGATTGATCTTCAGAAAAAAACCCTATAACCTTGCCCTAATTATGAGTGAAACATCAGATAAATCTCAAGAGACAGATATCCTACCGAGTATCTGGCTGGTTCCCCTCCACTGTCAAGATCACCAAAAATGAAAAAAAACATCTAAGAAACCGTCCCAGCCAAGAGGGGAGTAAGAAGGCACTATGACTATACAGAAAGTGGCATTCTAGATGGGGTCCTGATACAGTAAAAAGACATTCAGTAAAAACCAAGGAAATCTGAACAAACTATGTGCTTTGGTTAATAACAATGTATCAATAATGTTCTATTGATCCTAACCAATTGACTACATTAATGTATAAGATGTTTATAACAGGGGGAAAGCTCATGGGGAAAAGGTATAATCCATTCTATCTACTCAACTCTTCCGTAAATCTAAAACTGTCACAAAATGTAAAATCCTTAAAAAGAAAAGAGAAGGATGATGAGTGTCTGTACCCCTAATGACTTAGGAGGCTGTGGCAAGAGGCTCACAAGTTTGAGGCCAGTGAGACTCTAGGTCAAAATAAAACTTTAAAAAGGTCTGAGGATATAGCTAAGTGCTAAAGCTTCCCTGGGTTTAATCCCCAGTATGGAAGGAAGGAAGGAAGGGATGGGGGGAGAGAGGGAAGGAGGGAGGGAGGGAGGGAGGAGGACAGAAGGAAGGGAGATGAGAAACAAGAGGAAGGAGAGGAAGAATTCTTCGTACACGTATCAATAAAGGGTTGATATGGGAGGGCATCATAAGCACACCAGTGAGGAGGGCTCAGACGAGGAGAGCTGGGGTGTAGTCATGCCAGCAATGCTGTAGACAGATGGGCAAATATCTGAGGGAAGCCATGGAAAGGAGCCCACACTGGTGACAAAGACATCAGGCTGTCCTTGTGTTTGATATTCAACATTGGCACATAGGTTAGGCATTTGGGGTACATTCACCTTGATTCAGTAAAGAAGAGGAGAATATATAATATAAATTGTCACTTAATGAAGAGGTATCTTTTCCTATAAATATCTTTTTGTTCTGCCAGTCATTATAGATTCAGATTTTCCCAGGGCCAAATTTGGAAGGGGCAATAGGAAGAGATGGGAAAAGAAGAGAGAGAGAAACCCCACAGGATAGCAGAAGGCTGAGGACCCATTTGGGTGCAGGGGCCAGTGAGAAGCCCCCCCTGGACTTTCGCAACAGGAATGTCAGGCATGGTTTTAGGGGTCTGCCCTGGTCCACACAACATGAGTTTCCTGGGCTGCCACCCTTCATCACTGAAAGTTCTGCTAAGTGGTGGCCCAGGATACTTCAGACATTTGACAGGTTGAGTTATGGTTAAGTTAAGTCCTCTCAAAATCTCCTGTGACACTGTGGGAGTGTTCAGAGATGACATGATTGACTTGTGAGAACTCGAACCTCATCAGTCCACCCTTCTTTGAATGGACTGACTGGGAGGTAACTGTGGGCAGGGGGCGCGTGGCTTGATGAGGTGGGTCACTGGGGTCCTGTGCATCTGCCCTGTAGCCCATTCATCCCCCTTTCTCTCTCTTTCTCTGCTTTTTCTGGCCTCCGGGAGCTGAACGGCTTCTGCCGCCATGGCCTTCTGACATGATGTTCTGCGATAGATTTGGTCGACGATGGATTGAAGCTCTAAAACCATGAACCAAAATGAACTCTTCCTCCTCTAGGTTGTTCTAGTCAGGGATTTTGGTCACAGAGACAAAATACTGACTGACACAGCTGGGGAGAGAAGCCAGGCAAAGGGCTTATTCGGACACCTATTTGGTAGAGATAAAGAAGCAACTGCAGGGCCCAGAGCAAGAAACGATGATTTTAGATGTTATAAACTGAATATGGAAGTGACCGAGAGAATGGTGGTGGGGTGCCGGGGGCTCTCAGGCACATGGAGGAGAGTTGAGTCTTCCTGCATCCTTCCCGGGAGAGTCTGCCTAGAAGATGGGCCTGCCCAAGTGGGCTACGAGAACAGCACGATGCTACCCTTACAGCTGGGTGTGCGTTTTCTCTGTTGCTGACAATCGTCTCTCGCAGGTAACATCAAACACACTCTTCACTAACTAGCACCCCCAGAAAGCATCTGTTTTTCTTCTTTCTGGTTGATATTTGCAAACAGAGATCTCTGAGTAGCTAAGCTGATGTGTGTCTGTGTGCATGCACGCACACTAGCAGGTGGGGAGCAGGAAGCAGGGAGGTGGCCAAACTCTACTTAAATCTCCCCCGGCACCAGCATCACACTGCCTGCTGTACTGTCCGTCGTAGATGAGGCTGTCAGTTGACAGTGGTTAGTGCTGCTTCGGCTGTTAGCAGCCATTGAAGGCTTAGGATGGGAGGTGGTTGGGGATGGACATTGATGCCTCAGGTTGCAAGATGAATCTAGTTGTCAGCATGGAGGAAGGCAGGGGACTCGGAGGCCTTAGAGCACCAAAGGTGACTCAGAGGAGATGGGGCAGGAGGAGGCTGAGGGGACCCAGGGCTGAATGGAGACCAGCCCTCCAGATGAGATGGAAATAAGAGAAAGCCATAACTAGGGAGAAGGTTCCAAGGCTAATAAGAATCCAAGCACAAAGCTCAGGTGTGGGCTTGCTGGCCCCCAAAACCCCCATGGATTATGTTTCCTAATGGGCAAAGCCCTCTTGCTAAGATCTACCCTGTTTCCTTCCTGGTCTCTTTTAATTGGCTGGTTTTTTTTTTCCTTCCTTCCTTCCTTCCTTCCTTCCTTCCTTCCTTCCTTCCTTCCTTCCTTCCTTCCTTCCTTTCTTCCTTCCTTCCTTTCTATCACCATAATCAAAATACTTAATAAGAACAACATAAAGGAGGAGGTTTATTTGGCTCATGGTTTCAGAGGTCTCAGTCCATAGATGGCGGACTCCATAGCTCTGGGCCTGAGGTGAGGCAGACTATCATCGCAAAAGGGTAGGGTGGAGTGAGGCAGCTCAGGACAGGTCCAACAGAAAGCAGAGAGCTCTGCTCACCAGGGAAAACATATAAACCCCAAAGGCATGGCCCTAGAGACCTACCTCCTCCAGTTACTCCCTACCTACCTACAGATACTACCCGGTTCATCCTCAACAGTGGATTAATGCAAGTGGATTAATGCAAGTGGATTAATGCAAGTGGATTAATGCATTGATTAGGTTAAGGCTCTCATAACCCAATCATTTCACCTCTAAACTTTCTTGCATTGTCTTACAAGCTTTTGGAGGACACCACATATCCAAACCATAACATGGTCTGTCTGTTTTACAGGTGCAGCTGCTATGCCACAGCTCCTGTTCTGGTGTGAACACAGTTGTCAACAGCAAGGTGGCATTCAGGCCCATTGAGATGTTCTCTGGATCCTTGCTCTGTCATCCTGTATCTCACCCAGGCCTCAGGGGCTCTGTGAATGCCATCCCTGACAGTTAAGAGAGCCTTACTCAAAACAATGAGTTCTTTGAAATTCACCCCTCTGCTCAGCAATCCTCCCCCCTTCCAGCCCCTTGCAACTTCCAACTCCCAAGCAAGTCAGCACCTGCATTCCTCAGGCTCACCATGCTTCTACTTTGAGATGCACACTGCTGGTGCAGTCTGCCTGCTCCCACCACACTGGACAGACTCACTCAGCTAAGCCCCCTCACAGCTATCATTTTCCTGACCACCTTGGGGATGCAGTGACTCCTCCCAGCTCCTGGGCCCAAAGGACCTTTGTATCTGCTGGTTGGTCTCCACTCAACATGCTCATTACTTTTTCCAGGCCAAGGGGTCAGGCCACTTTCTTGCCATTGACATCCTAAAACACAAAACACCCCCTGGAAATTTGATGAATAGAGTGTTCTGCTTCCCCCCTCCCCTCACATGCACACAAAAGCAATCCCATTAACCTCATAAGGAAAGCCCAGGCATTATAAATGAAATTGCTGGTCTCCTTCTGGCTTCAATATATAATTTGTAACATGTTATGTGTACTACTGTAGAATATAATATATAGTATACAATAAGTAAGTTATAAAACATAGCATAGTGTGTGTGTGTGTGTGTGTGTGTGTGTGTGTGTGAGAATATATGCCAGGAACTGACATATACTAAGCTCTTAGAAAATAACAATAAGTATTATTATTATTATTACTATTTTAAATCTAATCCTTCTACTATTTGTCTTCTCAATAAAAATTTCTCTGCAATAAAAATTTCTGTACAATGAAAGGATTTTCGATACTCTATCGGCTCTATTATTACACACTTTATCCATTACTAGGAGTTCTAGAGTTCTAGTCCAGTTAAGAAAATCTGACTTTAGCAAAAGAGTGAAACTTTTGTCCAGTTCACTGACCTATATCTCAGTTACTTTACAAGTTTGCAACATGTGAACTGTCAATGGAAGAGAAGAGGAAGGTGTGACTCACAAGATGGATGAATCCAAGCTTGCCAGAGTTTTCTTTTTCATAGCTCACTGTAATAGTTAGCTTTCTGTTGCTGTGATAAAATACCTGACATTATCCACTTATAAGGAGAAAAGATTTATTTTGGCTCATGGCTTCAGTCAATTGTTGCTGAGCCCTGTTATTTTGGGTCTATGGCAGCACAGTACATCACATGTGAGTACACAACAGAAGAATGTTCATCTTGTGACAGCCAGGAAGCAAAGTAAAGAGACAGGAAAGGGCCAGGATTCCAATATCCCTTTAAAAACACACCCAAATTAACTAACTTCTTTCCCCTAGGCTCCACCTCTTAAAAGTTTCACCACCTCCCCACAGGGCCAGAACCTGGCATCCAAGCCTTTCACAATAGACCCTGGGAAGCCACTTCCAAACCATAGTACACCCAATTTTTCCCTCAATTAAAAGGAAACCACGTAGGAACTGACCCACAGCCCATTTACTCTGGCCCCAATCATCAGTCTCCCACATTTATTGCTGTCCTTGCTTTTCCAGAATCGCCACCACCTGAAGCTCAATGTGTCTTCGAAATTCTCTTAACACTGAATGGACACACTATTGTTCATGCCCTTTGATTTCAAAGAAAAACTTTAAGATTCTCTCAGAAGCAAATAAAGGAAGGAGGTGGATATGATTACAGTTAGATAAATCACTAAAGAGATACAAACATAAAGGACAAATTTTTGACCAAGTTTTAGTCAATCCTAGTGATAGGAAAAAGTGGAATTGTGGCACCCAGAGGCTCAGGGACGCCAACTATGGGTCCAAGACACTCAATCCCCACCTCCTCCAGTCCCCAGATGTACACATGAGCCTAATTGGAAAGACTCCACATCCATGGGGGGAGCTAGTAAGAGAAAGTGCCCCCAATTTTGCAAAAATGCAAAGCATGTCAGCAGAAAAGGGGGCCGAGCAGCTGAGTAAGTTCTCCTATCCACCTGCCATTCTTCACTTGTGGAAACAGATCCATCTGGGAAAGGAAAGCACTTGTCACAGGTTCCCTCCTGACCATGATTCAGAACATAGATGAGATCCCAGAGCCATGGATGTGGAGCAAACCCTAGTCCATGGAGGCTCCAAACTAGTGTTTTGTAACCTGATTTGCAGGATACATGATCAAAAATATCTTTAGGGTATCCAAAGTGAACTTCAGATTCAATGCAATCCCCATCAAAAATACCAAAGGCATTCTTCCACAGAAATAGAAAAATATCCTAGAAGTCATATGGAATCACAGAAGACCTTGAATACAGCCAAAGGAATACCGAGTAAAAAGAACAAAGCGGGAGGCATCACAGTACCTGACTTCAAAACCTACTACAAATCTGTGGACCAAATAGCACGGTATTGGCATTAACAGAGACACGTAGACCAATGGAACAAAATAGAGAATCCAGAAATAAATCCATGTACTTACAGCCACCTGACATTCAACAAAGGCACCCAGAAGATGCAGTGGAAAAAGGACAGCCTCTGATTAGTGGTGCTGGAAAAACTGGATCTCCATATGCAGAAGAGCAAAACTAGAATCTCGTCTCTCATCATATACAAAATTCAATTCAAAATGGACCCAAGACAATTTTAAGACCTCACACTCTAAAACTTCCTTACAAATACATGTGGGAAGTACTTCAGGACATTGGTCATGGCAAAGATTTTTTGGATATGACCCAAAAGGACAGGCAACAAAATAAAAAATTGACAAATGAAATTATACTAAAAGTTTCTGCAAAGCAACGGAAACCATAAATATATATTGACAACATAATTTCTAACAGCGTTCTATTGTCCAGATATGCCACACTTTATTTAATCAACCCCCAGTTCTAGAAACCTAGGGATTGTCCCCTAATTTCTCACTATAATATAAAATGCTGCCCTGAGTCTAATAAAAACATTTTTAATGACTTTTCCTATTATTATTTCCTTAAGATAAACTCCAAATGGAATTGTGATATAGCCACATTGATAAGGCTCTATTTAGAAGTCTGCATTGCTAACTTTCTCTATAGAAAAGGTGTGACATCTTATAATCCCACCAGTGACAGGGGAAGGCCTATTCTCTCTATATCCCCCAAAAGGAATTTAGAATTTAAAATAAAAGCACTTGCCAGAGCCTTTTTAAGGTTTATATGCTTGTACCCTTTGATACACTAACTGTTCTTCTAAGAAATTCCCTTGAAGAAACTTCACAACACATGTTTACAAAGACATATGAAAAAGACATGCAGCGGGGAAATAACTAGCCCCTATCTGCCAGAGTCCCCTTAGCTGTTCCAGTTCAGTCTTGTTATCCTGTCTCTATAAAGGACAGCATGAGTCTTCCCACTTCCCCATATTGGTATAACCGGGATCATTATTGTTAGCATGAGACCCTAACTCCCCTCTCTACCCACCTCCTTATTTAGAAATCAGATAGCAGTGTTTCTGTTGGAGTACCCTTGGTATTCCTTTCCCCACTCTGCATTTCTTGGGCAACACCCTCCTGGCTTTTGAGTCCAGGTGCCCTTATCCAATCAAACAGATGCATCAGTAGAGAATCAATGAATCTCACAAGCAGCTTTACACACATCACACCTTGGTTCCAAAGCTTGTAGCAATTTCCTATTTCTCATCATCACTTCCCAGGCCCTTCATCATCCTCCTAGCCCTTTTCTTTTTCCTCAGGACCCATGAGAAGGTTCTATCAAACCAATATCCAACTTGTTAACAACTTCTTAACAAGCAGCACTTGGGCTCACCTCCACGTTCCCTCTTCCCCACCCACCACCCAGGCCCTGGTGTTTACCTCCCAGCTTGTTCCTTCTGGGCAGGACGTGGACTAGGTCAAGAATCTAAAGACCTGAAACAGGCCTCACTTTCCTGGAACCCAAGATAGCTTCATCCACTAAGCTTGGTTTCAGATTTCCTTATTCTGATATTCCACCAGTGAGGAATTTATGTAGATCAATGACAAAAATTATTTTACATGCAAATAAGTTCCAAAGGGCACCTGAGAATGAATTCCTTAGTTCCATCAGCTCTCTTGATGTCAAAGCCTAAGGGGCTGGCATGTGTGTTAGGAACTCCACAGGGTAGGGTAGTAGGGGGGCTTAAATCCAACATGTCCCCCAAAGACACAAATGTTGAAGGCCTGGTCACCATCCTGTGGTGCTGTTGGGAGCTTATAGAACCTTTAAGAGGTGGGTCCTAATGGGAAGAAGTTAGGTCATCGGGGTCCTGACCTTGCAAAGGGATATTAGTACCCTACTTTCTTCTTGTCTCTTTTGCCCCCTGGATGTGATAAACTGAGTAGTTACTATCACCATGGACTTCCACCATGATGGCCTGTGGAGCCACAGACCCCCAAACAACAGAACCAACCAAACATGGACTGAAACCACTGAAACCATGAGCCAAAATAAATCTTTCCTCCTTTAAGTCGTTCACCTCAGGTATTTTGTCACAGTGATGGAAAGCTGACTAACACAGGCAGGAAGGGATGAATAGTATGGGGTTTGATAGTAACTACTCAGTTCATCACAGCCAGAAGGGCAAGAGTGATTTTGCAGGAAGCAATGACCTAGGTTACAGGGCAGAGTGGGATCATGTGAAGCCTTTGAAACAAAGGGAAGGGGCCCTCCAAAAGAAAGGGAAGCAAAAGGATGCCAAAACTTCCTTTGCTTACATCAAAATTTCACTTTGTGGGGTAACATGAACCCAGGAAAAGGAAAGGGAGACCTCTTTCTGCCTCTTCTCTCTATTTTTTCTCATGGGGCCTAACTCCTACCAGGATGGTTGCAGAGCAGGCAGCTTCAGGTCTGCCCCAGCCCTCTTCCTCACCCAGCGGCCCAGCACTCAGTTGCCACAGAACTCTCTAGAGACAAGCAAAGGAATTTTCCAACCCATGGTTAAGTGCACTTTTCCCAAGTGTGAGAGAAAAAAAAAAAAGTTAAATGACACTTCATGAAATGGATCCTTAAGTCACACACACACACAAAAATGTTTCTGTTGTTTTCTTCCATCACTTCAAGCTCTTGCCTTAGCCCTTGCAGGTGCAAAAGGGCTGGAGTCATTCGAATTCAGTTCTAAGGCTGTGCTTTTATGGAAAGAAAAACAGGGAGCCTCTTAGACCCATGATCCACTGAGCAATCCTGGTTTATTTCAGAAGAGGAGACTGTGGCTCAGTGAGTTAGGTATAACCTTCCAGAGGTTGCACAGCTGGGAAGACAAAGCCAGGACTGGACCCCCAGCCTGCCTAAGTCAGCAGTGACTCCAGGATCTCCCCAACTTGCCCAGGCTCCTCCCAAGCCCAGCACAGATTTCCTATTTATAGCTTTGTGCTTATTTTCCTTTATCCCTATTTTTATGGGTGTGTAGTAGTGGAATTCATTATATATGCATATAACACCCTTGGATCATTCCCAGTGCCTTTCCTTTCCTCCCCTCCTCCCTGATCCCCTGGCCCTACTGTAGTGGTCTCCCTTCTATTATTACTTTTCAATTAGTGAATTATAATTATACATAAAGCAGGATTCACTGTGGTGTACTCACACACTGACATAGCATAACTGGTAGATTTTATACCTCTCCCCACTGGGCCCTCCTCCCCTTCTCTCTCCCTCTTGATTTCTTTCCTCTACTCTATTGGTCTCCCTTCTATTTTTGTGAGATCCCTTTTTTATTCCTTTCTTCATCCTCTCTAGCTTTAACATATGAGATAAAATATTCGACACTTGACTTTCTTAGTATGGTGGATGGCTTATTTCACTTTGTGCTTGTTTTCTTAAAAAGAATCCCTCGCTTATGAGCTTTGAGCCTCAGAAAAACCTAGATCTACCTCTGCTGACCAGTAACCACTTAGAGGAAGTTGAATCTCAGAGGAAGCCAAGTCCATCTCGAGGTCATCTCCAGAACCCCTCAGAGAGGACTCTGATTGGCACAGAGTACAGAGGCCCCAGGGCAGATGGACAGGCCTTTAGATGTAAGGAGCTTTCCCAGAGCAGCTGGTGCCTGATCTCTGCACATCCAGTTCATAAACACCTCCAAAGTGGATTCACTCCTTGCATAACTAGGGGAAGAGACTTCCTGTCTTCACTTCACTTAGAGCTTCCCATGAGCTTAGAATCCTGTTTCTACAGTTCATGCCCATGAATGGCAAGCTCCCCTCCAATCCATTCTCATGGGACCAGAACCCCTGAGCCGAGTGAGTCAGGTGGAGGGAGAAGAACAGAGTGCTGGGGAGGGACAGTTGAAAGGAAGGCAGGTCTGATGCTCTGGAGCTGGAGATCACCACAGGTGTGGATGCGGGAACTCATGTGGTGTGATGGAAGCTGAGACACAGCTGGAGGGGGCTGTGACTCAGTGCACTTGGGCTGCCATAACAAGAGTCCCATAAATCATGTGGATTATAAACAACAGAAGTTTATTTCTCTCAGTTCTGGAGGCTTAAATGTCCAAGAACAAGGCTCCAGCAGATTCTAAGTCTGGGGAGGACTGCTCTCTAGTCACCGATGGCAGCTTCTTGCTGTGTCCTCACGTGTCCCTTGAGCCTCTCCTCCAAGGGCTGCATTATGAGAGGGACATCCTTATGACATCATCACCTCCCAAACGCCCCACCTCTTACGACCATCACACTGGGTTCCAACACGTGGATTTGGGGAGGACAGTCCATCGTGGGCTGGCAGAAAAAGTTGAATGGGCTTTTAAATCATGTTCAGGAGTTTCAATTTTACACCCCGGCGAGGAGCAGCAAGAACGAGGAAATGATATATTTCGTTTCTCCTTTTAGGAAGACGACCCTGCCTAGAGACAGAAACTGAGAGTCCAATAAAGAACGTGAAGTGACCCACACCATAACACAAGCCAGAGTCCCACAGAGGCAAGGTTACAGGAAGGTAGATGGATTAGAACCCAGGGCTACAACGTGACCCACATGTTCTTCACACTGAGGAGGGTCCAGCCACCTCTGCCTCTGCCCTGCTTTTAAGATATAAAATGAAATCACTGTAAGTATAATAAATAAAGGCATCATAAATATTAACATTGTAATTTTAATACTATGCTAATAGATTATAGACTATATATTTACTTTCCAAATCATTTAAAATCAAGTTGGAAACTTGATTTTCCTTTTATCCCTAAATATTGCAGTGTCTGTTTCCTTTTTGGGGAGGGAAGGTGGGAGTACCAGGGGTTGAACCCAGAGGAGCTTAACCACTGACCCACATCTCCAGCTAGTTTTTTACTTTATTCTGAGACAGAGCTTTTCTAAGTTGCGGGGGTTGGCCTCAAACTTGCAGTCCTCCTGCCTCAGTCTCCTGAGCTGCTAGGATTACAAGTGTGCACCACTGTTGTGCCCAGTGTACTGTGTCTATTTCCCAAGGACAAGATAGTTCTCTTATAGGACTGCAGTACCAATATCAAAACCAAGAAATTTCAGCCAAGCATGGTGGCACACATCTTAATCCTAGATAAAATTATCTAGATAAGATTATCTAGGAGGCTGAGGCAGGAGGACTCCAAGTTCAAGCCAACCTCAGCAACTTAGTGAGACTCTGTCTCAAAATCAAAACACAAAAAGGGCTGGGGACGTAGTTCAGTGGTAAACTACCCCTGAATTCAATCCCCAGTGTCAGAAAAAAAAAGAAATTAATTAATTTAGCATTGGTATTCTCTAATCCACAGGGAATATCCAAATCACAGTTGTCCCAATAATATTCTTTATAGCAATTATTTTTCATGACTCAGCCTCCAATCCAGTACCCACTTTGCAATGAGTTGTCATGTCTCTTCTCTAGTCTCCCTTCATCTTGACAGTCCCTTAGTCTTTATTTTCCATGACCTTGGCAAATTTTAAGAAAACAGGCCAGTTATTTTATAGGATGGCCCCAGCTGAGGTTGTCTGATGTTTCCTCATGATTGGATTTGCGTGATGTATTCCGGGTACAAGCCTCCCAGAAGAGATGTGTACTCAGCACGTCAGGACAGGAGGCACGTGCAGTGTCCCACTCTTGATATGAGCACGCATCATTGGGTTAAGGTCACATATTCCTTTAGAAAAGTCGGATCACACTGGATATGTTGTTTGATAAATGGCTTTTTCATTGAAGTATCTATTACAGAAGTTTGGCATGTTTTAAAATAGCCTTATATAGCATCGTTTTAAAATCTGCGTAGTTCCATTGTATATACACCATATTTAATTATTATAACTCCGATCATTTTGTCAAGTTTCAACATTCTCCCAGTTCTTGCTACCATTAATCATGTAGTGCAGAATATTTTCATAGATAATTCTCTATGTTCATCAGAGATTATTGCTTGTGAGTAAATCCTTAGATCTGGAATTAATAGCCCAGGAAAATGCACATTTTTAAGGCTTAGAAGTGCCATTTAAAGGGCTCCATCCTCAAGAGCATGATTCAGATCTGTACTCATCATTGTAGCATACACAAGTGCTCATTTCTCCCCGAAGCCTCCCCACATTACGGTTTTATCATTTTTTAAAAAATCTTCTATTGCTTTAATATGTGTTTCTTTAGTTAGAAAAATTGACTTTTCTCACACATTTTGGGTCATTTGTGTAACTTCTTTAGTTTCGTATTCATATTCTTCTCTAGCTTTTTCTGTTGAGTTTTCATCGTTTGTTCACATCACTTTTGTATGCAAAATTGGTAGATTCTTTTTTGAGTTCTTCCTTGATGGAAGAGTTCTGTATATTGCTTTGCTTGAAGTTTCCACAGAGCATTTCTGTTGGTCTGTTTGGAATGAATTTTGCAGAGCAGTTCCCGGAAGCAGGAAAAGCATAGGCTTTGGAACCAGGCAGGTGAAATGTTGAGTCCTGTCTGGGCCAGATGACTTTGGGAGGGTCAACCTCACTGCATTTCAATTTTCTCACCTATAAAATAAATAGGAGATTAAAAATAGGGTCGTGGTGAGGTAAGTGCCACAGACAGGTATGTTAAGTGCTTGCTAGGTGGCACTTGGGCCATGTGGCTTGTGACAGGTGTTTTGTTATTGCTGTAATCTGGTCTCCTGAGCAGCACATTCAGAGAGTTGATTCATCAGGACGTGTACAAGAGGACAGGAAGGGCTCTTACTAGGAGCCCCAGGGAGGGCCAGGCCCCAGCTTGTTAGCATATAACAGTGGGCTGCTTTGGTGGCTTTAAGTGTCAGTCCAGGGCAGTGCTCCATTCTGAACCCTCCTAACCAGTCCTCTACACTGGCAGTTAGGCTGTCAGAGTGGGGAAGCAGTTGTCATTTTGATGGATTCACTCTTCTTGGCTGCACAGAGGTCTGTCTTTAGTGACGTTCAGCAGCTTCCTGAGGTTCTTACATGTGGATCTGTGGGCTGCAGCCTTAGTAACCTAAGTTAATAAAACTTGTATGGGTCTCTAACCAAGTTAAGAATGAACTATAATACACTGAGCCTTCCTATGGGCACCGTGACCCACGCTTTTAATTCCAGCTCCTTGGGGGGTAGAGGCAGGAGGACTGCAAGTTAGAGGCCAGTTTCAGCAACTCAGCAAGACCCCATCTCAAAATCACAGATACAAAGGGCTGGGGATGCAGCTCAGTGGTAGAGCACTCCAGGATCTATTCCCAGTAGAAAAGGAAAGAAGAGAAAAGACAAGACTGAGCCCAGTGCTTGGCACATAGTAGGTGCTTGTCTAGTGCAAGATACTTCCTCCCTTCCTCCTTGCCTTGCTCATTCTCTCCTTCTCCCCTCCCTCAGGAAGTACATTTGAAAGATCATGCACCAGCACAGGGTCCATGTTCTGACTCTGCTCAATACCTGCTGATGTCGGGCAAATTACATACCTTCTGAACTTCTCTCCACTATAAAAGATGGTTTGGGGGACACATTGCCAAGGGCCATACAACTCTAACATTCTATAATTGTATCATGCAATATGTGCCATGATTAGATGTTCCTGAACGCCCACTCATCTTTGAGATATTCGTCCACACACAGGAAACACAACTGGAGGCAGGAGGTGCACACAGCCCAAAGTAAGAAGGCTTGAGGGTATTGGGAGGAAGCTTCCATCCCAGCCTCTTCTCATTTGCTTTCTAGGCCCTCCTTCCTGGCAAATGCCCTGCGGAAGCGCTGATGTGACCACATTCCTCCCTGAAACCAACTTCTTACGTGGCTCAACCAGCTACCTAGCCAGCAGACCTCAGCTATGCAGATGTTGGTGAGAAAGTCCAAATTCTTTTCAACCCCATGATGGAAATTGAAAGAAAATCATGTGAGACCTGCATGAATAACAGCTCATTCACTACCACAAATGGTGCCATCCCAAAGTCAAGTAAGTAGCAGCTCGGAGCTTGGAAACAGGGAATGGGAGCTACCAACACTAAGAATGGGAGCAATTCTGTTGATCCATAACTGCCCTGTGGTCCAGCAGAGGGGGAAACAATATTTCTAATGACCCTGACACTATCCTGTATTTTATTATAAAAGAGAGGAAACGGATGAGCAGACCAGCCAGTGAGCCAAGACAACAGCCTTCTGCTCAGGTCACTGCGGAGCCCACTGCTGGGCCACCGCCCCCCTGCCCAGCAGAGGCTCTGCTGCATCCTCTTACCATTCTTCAGGGTGGTCCACATCGGACCCCTTCTTCCTCCAGATTTCCTTATCCTCTCTGGTGTTCTGTGGAGAAACTGGGGACAGGAGGTCCGAGTAACAGCCCCAAAATAAAATCCAAGCCCATCCGCATCACTCTGCTTTCTGGAGTTATGACCCATCCTTTTCCTCCTCTGAAGGTCACCTGCAGCATGAGATGAGCACAAGTCTCTGGTACTATCAGGGTCAGGCTTGAATCCTAAGATATTTAAGACAAATATCCCATCCTAAGAATTCCAGAAACCTCTGCATGGGCAGTCTGGTGAAAGAATGCTTACTCCTTAGGAAGGACATTTCTGCTTGGGAGAATCTCAGCCATGCCTCACTTTCCCTTTGTGTCCCTCTGAGCTGTGGATGCTGAAACTGAGGCACCTTCCCCGCAGCCTGGAAAAGACAGACTTCATGATGCTTCCTGTCTCACCGGGTAAGAGCAACACTTACAGCTCCTCTTTCCTGGACAGCACAGACAGATCCACCCCACCTGGGCCCAGCTGGCCTAGGCTTTCCTACCCCATCACTTGGTTTTCAGGGTGAACAGGAAGGAGAGTGACAGAGACTGCATGGCTTGGGTGACACTGACACTGAGTGTACTATTAATTTGACTTTTCTCTTACCTCAACAATGGCAGATCATTAAAAAGAAATCACTGTATCAATTTATGATATCCTCAAGAGACTTAGACAGATCTGGTAGTCGCAGCAAGGGGCTGCCTTCATAGGGCTCTGGGTCCCCAGAGAGAATGGCCTAACTGAGGGGAGTGGAAGCGGGGGGCCTCATTCTCCAAAGGGACATCTGTTCCATGACAGCTTTCTAAGACCGTGGAGATGGTTAGGACCACACTGAAAAGAAGTGAGAGGAACGGGTGAAACCCGAGAGGGAGACCGTGGAGGAAGCCATTGGGGCAGAGCCTGTGTAAATGGGTCACTTCCCACCCCAGCCAGGCCTGACCTCTTCCTGGCTGGCTCTGCCATTAGAGCTCAAAAGCTGCTCTCTTCAGACATGTTGTCACCTGAAGAATTGACCACCAGGTAAATTCCTAGAAGGAGCTTGCCCCAGTAGATCCATATTTAATTTCTAACAGGGAATTTTCAATTAGATCTTCAATTTGCCTCCTGCCTGATTGTTTCCCTGCAACCAACGTGGACCTCTCACTCCAGTCAGCAGCCACAAACGGATGATTTTACAACCATGGTGAGCCAGGCGTTCCATCCCACAGTCGCCAGCAAAACAGAAGCCTGCAGTGGTTCTGCAGGGGACTTCTTTTTTTTTTAAATATTTTTTTAGTTGTAGATAGACACGATACTTCTATTTTATTTTTATATCATGCTGAGAATCGAACCTTCCACATGCAAGGCGAGCACTTTACCACTGAGCTACAACCCCAGCCCTGCAGGGGACTTTTGACAGTGTCTGGAGACATTTGTATTCGGCACAATCAAAGGATGCGACCGGTATCTAGTGGGTAGAAGCTAATCATCCCACAATGCACAGGGACACCCCACAACAGTCAACTGGCCCCCAAACTCCACAGGGCTGAGGTTGAGAAACCCTGCCATGGGGTTCCCACTCCTTGGCAATTGCAGTTACCTCCCTGATGGTCCTGTCTGTCTGTCTATCTATCTATCTATCTATCTATCTATCTATCTATCTATCTATCTATCTATTTATTTTACTGTAGTGAGGATTGAACCCTGGATGCTGTACGACTGAGCTACATCTCCAGCACATTTTATTTATTTATTTTTTTTTAATTTTGAGTCAGGGTCTCACTGAGTTGCCTAGGCTGGTCTTGAACTTGCAATCCCTGATGTTCTGTATGTCCACCCTCAGCCTTAAAGGCATCCCTCCTAAGCCACACCCAGGTGTGAGCATACACAATGCACCATCGCCTGCAATGATGCAGTCCCAGCTCTTCACCTGCATACTCTGCCCGTGTGCCTTTCCAGTTTTGCTTCCCCGTTTCTTTTCTCTCTCATAATGACTCTTTCTACTCCAGTGACTCTCAAATGTGATCTTGCATCAGAACTGTCTGGAGGACTTGGCAAATACACAGGGGCTGGCTCCGCCCTCATCCTCCTGACCCAGTGGCCCAGGCTGAAGACCTTGAGTGTCAGGGGCTGTCAGGGGCTGCCGAGGCCTGTGGTCTGGGCACCAGTGTTTGAGGACCATCGTCCTACACCAACTTCTGCTCTGGACCTCAAGCTACTGCTTCTGCCCAGCAGACTCTTGTTCTTCCTGGACATCTCAGTTCTATCCTTGAGGTCTGACTCAAGTGTCCTCTCTTCCACTAAGCTGTCACTGATGCCCAAGTAAATAAAACAAAACACAACCCAAAAACTCTGCCGTGGCCCCCTCTCAGCACTTCGCCCCTGTCTGTGGCCACTGATTTTTCTTCTTTTACGGACAGTTATGGAAATCATGCCTCACCCGTCAAGCACACCCAAAAGGAGCAGCTGAAGAGAACTTAGTAACAGAGGTCTTTTGCAAAGGAGTGGACAGGCTTAAGAGGCACTAGCAAGGATGGCGAAGCACTGCAGAACCAGCAGTGGTAAGAGGTCATGGCTACCCCCAGGCTAGGGACAAGGTGAAGAGGTGGTTGCTAGAATCAGGAGAGGGTCACCTGATAGTAACTATTGGTCTTGGGGAGAGGAACACAACCACTGTCCTTCCAGGTAGGAAGCTGAGGGAGAAAACACTCTGGATTCTCCTCCCTCCTGCCCCCAAGGTCCTGCCCGTGCCTGCCTCTGGCTGAGCCCCAGAAAACAGAGCAGAGGAACAGGTTGATGTAGCTTGTCAGGCTTCCAGGGCTCTGAGCAGGTGCAGAAGAGCACAGAATGGATCTAGTGGGTCAAACAGAGGGGCTCCAGCACGGCCCTCTCCCCTACTGTGAGTCCCAGAGGATGACAGAAGTCAGGTCGGTGTTGACCCTGATCAACGACAAGCCCAGAGTCTTGCATGACATAGTAGGTTATTAATAAATATTTGGTGACTGAATCATCCATCCTTAGCTGCTGTGAATGTCTGGTGATTAATTCTCAGACATTTTATGGAATTTGGCCACTCAGAATACTAAGAGTGTTCACAGTTCCACAGGAAATCCTGGCAGTGCAGGCCCTATGGCATGGCTGGGAACCACAGGGTGATGCTTTTAAATTCCATCCACTGGTTTCTCACTTATCTATCACTTTGTCACTGAAACAGAACAGGAAGCCCAGATCTGTGGAGAAGCAGTAGCTTTATTCAGGTTTAAAGTAATCAAGGAAAACACAAATGAAAGGAATCAACACCAGAGATACCTCTCTTATAAAGTGAAATATGAACAAACTAAACTTAAAGGGGGAAAATTATTGTAAAATAGAAGTAATAATGGTCTTTAATCCACATAATATTTGTAAATGTGTAAGAGAAATAGCTAAAGCTTGAGAGAGAAGTGATTTGTTCTAGTACTAATGGCTACCATTTCTTGAGCTCTTACTTTGTGCTGGGAATGGTATTAAGTGATTTAAGTATATTATGGCATCTAATCCTTAATACTAGCATTAGAACTAGACATTGGCAAACCACGATTATTTTCATCTTAACAGATGTCAAAACTGAAGACCTGGAAAATAATAAAAAATTTCCAGCTTCCCTTGGCTGGAATTAAAATCCATATGTGTTTAGTCAAATCCAAATCTCACTAGACAAAGTATAGATAGTTAGAAATCAAAACATTAAACATCACAACAATTCAAATTCAAGACCATAAGTGGACCATTTTTTTTCCTTTTAAATTTGCAACAGGGTCTTAATGAGTTGTCCAGATTTGCCTTGAACTTGGGATCCTCCTGCCTCCATCTCTGGAATCTCTGGGATTACAGGTGTGCACCACCTCGCTGGGCTAAGGGTATCGTTTTACACCAACTAAAGTACAAAGAGACACTCGAGTAGCTGGTGCCGTAGTTGGTGAATGCATCCTGGTGGGAAAGCAGCACTGCAGAGCCACAGAGAGGACCGTAGCCATGGCCACACCTTGCTTCAGGGACCAGGAGTCTGTTTCACTGTGCGGACGTGGGGCATTGGTTCTACACTTATGGGGCCAGGAAGGAGACAGAAAATTTCTTTAGATCATACAAACACACAACCCAGAGCTACCCAGGAATAGCCTCCTCCTGGAGTGGCATTGGTCAGCAGACTGGGTGAGACCAGGAATAGGATACAGTCCTGCTGAACACCTGGGACTGTGTGACTCAGGCACAAGGACCCAGACAGATGATGCAGACCTGCTCAGAGCTGTTGGCATTCCCAGAAGGCTGTCTTCATCTGCTCCCAAGCCAGGCTCTCCCTGACCTGGCCATGACTGGCCCTAGAGTTGACAGATGTTGGCTTCCAGAAATTGAGCAGGTGGAGTGAGGTGGCAGGGGTGGGGGAGACACCTTGCCAGGTGGAGGAGCATGTCCTGATCCCTGGATGGGGAACTTTGGAGCCTGCACGGGGGCCTTCTGGCGTCTTCCATTTTGTCTTCAGAAAGCAACACAGGAGTCTGGGCGTTTGCTCCCTCTCTATCATCTCTTGGCTTGAAGCTTCCTCTGATTTAGTAGAAGCATCATGCAGTGGTCCTGTGTTTGAATCCTGCCCCCGTCCCTTCTACACTGTTCAATCTCAGGTATGTCATCTTGAGATTAAACTCTCATCTTCCTCCTCTGTAAACACTAGAACCTGCCTCAGAGTTTCATCATGACGTAACTTGCATGAGGTGTAGTATTTATCAAGGTCCAGCCAAGCCAAGAAAGCAAACTTAGGCCAGATACATAACAGGGTCTTGTTAATACCACTTTCCTCCTCCTCCCCATTTCCTTACTTTCATTTCTCCAACAAATTAGGGGGGAATACCTCTGTGTAGTCTTCATTATACATAAGACCCACCTTGTTTGGGACTTTAGCCTCTCTGGAATCTTCTGACAGGTCAAATGGCTGTACCCAGCAAGGGTTTCCACTCTCGGAGTCAACTGGGCAGTGGGGCAGGCTCCACCAGAGGGGAGCAGAGAGCCGGGAACTGTGGGCATAGTTGGCCTGGCAAGCTCAGGAGAACTCAGTGGCAGAGGGGAAGCCCAAGTGACCCAGAGAGGCAGGGGACATCGCCAGGCTCTATCACTGGAGGCCAAAGATTTGAGAGTATGGGTGAGTGTCATTCAACTGAGGACCACAGAGACAAAGACCTAAGTGGGTGTGAGGCTTGAGTTAAAGAGGAAGTGGCTGTATAGAGTCTAGAAAGCCTCTTAAGATGAGGGAATCAATAATAATAATAATAATAATAATAATAATAACTGATATTATTTTAATGTGTTGATTTAGTAAGGCTATTACTGGGGATACCTTACTGACTTAATATCTTCCAGCAAAACCAGTATACTCAGGCCATATCGTGTGTCCTTGGATGTGGAGAAGATACCACTAGCAGCCGTGGGAACCTTGACCTAGGGAGCAGGTGAGTGTTGAGAGGGGATTCCTCCAGACAGGAAGAAGAAATGCAAATATTGTTATTTCCTCTTGATGGAAAAAGAAACAGAGGAGGAGAAAAATGGGTCAGATACATGTGAAATGCCTTCCCCAGTCCAAATCCTAAGATGCAGTGGGGGTGGGTGCTACGATGGGTGCACCCCCCACTCCGACCACCCCCTGTGAGGCCTCTGGACAAAATAAATGTTTGCTCCTCTAAGATCTTTTTGTCAATCATTTTGTTCACAGTGATGAAAAGCTGGCTAGCACAGCTAGTCATTCGTATTGGGTTGCAGTTTTACAGTCACAGTTCTTTGCTCTTCTTTGGCTCCTGCACCTCCCACAATAGCATAAGCTCCATGGGGACAGGGACTGTGCTTGTTTCCAGTCATTGTTCTGTGCCCAGCACCTGGCACCGACACTGGCAAATTATAAATCTTCAGTCAGTATTTGCCAAATGACTTCATCAACCAACAGCTGAATGAACGAGTGGAAAGAATCTGTCACCGTTCCTCTGTGGGACAGTGGCTTCTCCATTTTCAGAAGGAGCTGAGGCAGGAACAAGATGTATCCAGCACAGAAGAGCAGTGTGTTCATCACCTTTTTGTCACTGCGACCAAAATACCTGACAATAATGACTTAAAGGAGGAGATGTTTATTTGGGCTCACAGTTTCAGAGGTTCCATACAGGACTGGCTGACTCCATGGCTCTGGGCTCCAGGTGAGGCAGAACGTCATGTGGAAGGGCCTGGTAGAGGAAAACTGTTCAGTTCACGGCAGCCAGGAAGCAGAGTGAGGGGAAGGGGCCAGGCACAGATATATTCCAAGGCCATGACCCAACTGCCTGCAGTTACCCGTCAGTACTCAGTTCAGCTGTCAATGGATCAATCCAGAAAAGGATCAATTCACTGATGAGGTCAGAGCCCCGGTCACTTTCTAAAAGCACCACCTCTAAACCTGGCTTTATTGGGGATCATGCTTTTCACGTGTTGGCTTTGGGGGAACATTTCTAGAACCAAACCATAGCAGCTGGGGAAGCCAGAGACAGAAAGGGTGCAGACAGCTGCCCTCACTGAAAAAAACCAGCCTTTCTCCATGTCACCCGTAGTCTTTTTTAAACTCAAAGTCAAAGCAGTATTGTCCTCTTCGGATGAGGAAACTGAGGATTACCTGGGCCTTGGGGGTTTGTTTTCATTTTTCATTATGAAAATTTTCTTCCTGCAAGAAAAATAAGGAAGTCAATATAATATCCATTGGAGTCTGGGGGTATACCTCAGTGGTAGAGCACTCGAAGGTCTTGGATTCAATGCCTAGTGCCACACAAACAAACAAAAAATCCTTTGGGGAAGAAGTATTTTAAGGTAAAGTACAGTAATCATAATAACTTACTCCCTAGTATTTCAATTTGTTTCTCTAAAATATGAAGATACCTCCCTGACCCAACCAAAAACTATCACTGTTAACAAAATTACCGTGATTTTATTTACATCATCTATCTTAGTCCATTTGTGTGGCTATCACAGAATACTTGAAACTAGAAACTTTATAAAGAAAAAAATTTATTTAATCATAGTTAATCATAGTTCCTGAGTCAAGGTACCTGAACCTTGAGTTCTCCAAGGGAAGGAAGGCTGTATTCTCATAGGGTGGAAGGCGGAAGAAATGACACGACATTTCCCATTTATGTTTTGGCAACCTCAGTCACACTGAATGGCAAGCAAGTGCAGGAAAGACAGCCTCAGAGCCTAGTTGTGCAAGGACACAGGGTCCTGCAAGCATGCCGGTGCCTGAGGCAGTCACACTGGGAGGGGACATGCAGGCCACACTGCCGGGAACAGAAAGATGAGCCACA
Source organism: Urocitellus parryii (assembly GCF_045843805.1). Taxonomy (NCBI): domain Eukaryota; kingdom Metazoa; phylum Chordata; class Mammalia; order Rodentia; family Sciuridae; genus Urocitellus; species Urocitellus parryii. Next base: position 130,303,657 of record NC_135536.1, read on the forward strand.
AGGAAAGACTTTTCTTTTTCCCTATGTTGAGAAACCTGCCTGGGAGGTCCTGCCACCCCTCCGGATTGCACTGCCCTAGGCCTGTACCAGCAGGCAATGGTGCTAGGCTAACTGACAGCTATCCATCTGGGGACAAAGTCCTTTCTCCCGCACTCAGCCCTAATGCAGCTCTGCTGGGCTCCACACTGCCAGCTTCCCCTCACTGACTGGAGGCCAGGCTGAGCGGTCTGCCGACATAGGCAGCTGCCACCCACATGTTCCGGGGTGAGGGGGTGGTATACACATTAATTGGCTATGCCAGTAAGATTTTGTTGTTTTCCCTTTATTTTTTAACTTTATGGGAATTTTGTAGCTTTCCCATTGTCTTGGGCCAAATAGGACCTTAGCTTATTGTCCCCAAGTCTGTAGCTACTGAATTGTCCTTTATAGTTGTTCTAAGTTTTCCTCCTGAGCCGCTGGAGAAGCACAGCCCTCCCTCCACCCCACCCCACCCCCAGCTTTGGCTTCCTTGCCACAAATGAGGGAAGGACACTGGGAAGTCTCACCCCAAGTAGAGTCCCCTAACCTTCTCCCTGTGACAGTGGGCTTGGACAGACAGACAGGACAGTTCCCAGTCCCTCTCTATGCTTCAGTCAGCTGGAGGCAGACTGAAAACATCCTACCTGCCTGCAGGAGCCCCACGCAGCCCATGAGGGCAGAACTGCCCATGTGCAAGGCCACAGTCACACCTGTGCCCTTGGGCTGCAGCCTGAGCCTGGCTACCACCTGGCACCCCTGTCATGCCCGTCAAGGTGGGGTGCTGTGGAATCATATAGGAAGGAAAAGCCTCCCTACTCGGCCCTCACTCTCCCACTGATTCAGACACCGATTTTGGAGGGGCATCCTGGGCCCTGGAGAGTGCTCATCAGCAGCCCTGGCCCTGCCCATGAGATGACCATGTAGTTCCAGATATTGCCAAGTGTCCCTGGATGGCAAACCCACCCCTGGCTGAAAACACCTGCTCTAGGCCTTGAACAAGGGCCTCTCTGTAAAAACCAGGAAAGGTTTTCACCATGTACACCAAGTATGAGTTCAGTGTTGGGAGAACCTCAAAGCAGGCACTTTCAGTTGCATTATCCCGAGGAATGAATCGCAAGACGATCACCAGCTCAGTTTCCCTCTATTGAGGTCAGGGAAGCAGGGGCTATTTGGGAATCTGGGTCTGACCTTGGATTATGAGCCATAGGAGACATTACTGTCGCTGAGACATTTTCTTCCTAGATGTGGTAAGCCTGGATGTGTGTGATTTCCAAGCAAACCACCCACCTTATCCACTCCTTCCATTCTTCCTCTCTTCTTTTTCATGCTCCCACATCCCCCACTGAGGTCCAGGCTTCGACCTCTGACTCCATCAGCCCTGAGCTGAACTGCAAACTGGTTGGCTTCTCTGCACACCACTAGGGTGGCCATGGACTCCACTGCTGGCCCTGCCACACCTCCTGCCATCACCCCCTTTTTGTCATTTCCCAAAGGGGCTGCACCATGGAGAACGGAGAGAGAGCCCTGCTTTGGGAAACTAAAGGGGCCTGGGTCTGCATCTGCTTTTCCAGTCATGGGAGTGTCACCTGGTCTCCCAGCTGTAAGTCAGGAAATCTGGGTAATGCACAGAAGCCCCCGAGTGCAGGGCCTGGCACAGGTAGATTTCCTCCCTCCTCCTCCCCTCTTCCTCCAGCCTGGGAGGTGAGGTAGCTCCTTCTTTAGGGTCCCAGGAGATGATCACAGAACTGTAAACTGGCCCTATCTGTAGACACCAGGCCCTGCAGCAGGGAGGGCCCCTCTCGTCCTCTCACTAACAGTGTCAGGATCCACAGCCAGCTCCATCCAGGATCCAGATGGCAGCCAACTCAAGAAGATGAGGGTCTGGAGGAACGAGGGGAGACACAGAGGTCGAGGGAAAGCCTTTTCTCAAATGAAGGCCCCTTGGGGAGGCAGAAGACATGGTTAGTGGCGGTGACCTTGAAGACTGAGGCTTCCCATCCGCATGAGCACCCAGTGAGAAGATCCTAGCCTACAGACAAGGGGCCACGCACACTTCCAGTTCCCCTTGAACTCTCCTGCAAGGGGTTACACTGACTTAGAGTGAACCATCTCATATATTTACACTGTCTTCTGTGGGTGCTGAAAACAGCCCTAGAATTGTTGAGGCTCAGAGTACCTTCCCCTCTGTTATGGTTTGGATATGAGGTGTCCCCAAAAGCTCCTGTGTTCATGCAGGAATACCCAGAGGTTAACTGAGTGGTTGGTGATAGCTGTGACCTCATCAGCCCATCTTAGTGGATTGACTGGGTAACTGAGGCAGGTGGGTCATGGCAGGAGGAGATGGGTCCCTGGTGGCGTGCCCCGGAAAAGTGCCTCTGCCAAGTGCGCCTCCCCCACCCCCCGGCTTCCTGGCCACCATGAACAGACAAGTGCTTCTTTCTACATGCTTCCACCATGATGTTTTGCCTCATTTGGGTCCAGAGCAATGAACCTACCATAGACTAAGTCCTGTAACCGTGAGCCCCAAATAAACTTCTCTTCCTGTAAGTTGTTCTTTTAGGATATTGGCCACAGTAACAGAAAGCTGACTAACCTAGCCTTCTTCCATCATGGTGCTGGGCTCCCTAACACATAAATGGCAGGTACTGATTGTTACCTGCACTGAGGCTGTTGGGCAGGATCTCACAGAGGAGGGGGGCATCCTCAGAATCTTGACCATCCTGCCACTTCCAATCACATCTGTGACCAATCTGGCTTCTCACTTTCCTCAGAATGACAGCTCCTCCTGCCCCTGTGTCTGTCAATCTTTCTGGCCCCTCCTGGCTTCACCTCTCTCCCCACAGCCAGGGCCTGGTAATCCCCAGTGTTGATGGCAGCTAAACTCACTGGCTCACCCACTGGCCTCTAGGCTTCCAAGACCCCCTGCCCACCCCTGGCCTTGGCCTCAGCTGCCCAGTACCACCAGGGACATTGGCATAAAGTCTCTGATGTCTACTGCTCTAACTGGGGCCCTCTGAGCCCCCTGAGTAGCCCTCAGGTGTCTACGTGTTCTCACCTGTCACGGTCCCTTTTCCACAACATCCTTCTAACCCTTCTCTGCTGCTCTTGGGTGCCAATCCCATTTCTCATCGTGTCAGCAGCAGGGATTTTTCTTCCTCCTTTCATGGGAGAACAATGGAGTAAAGAACGTCAGTCGACTTGGAATGTTTCAAATATCATCTCTTCTTCTCCTCTCTCCTGCTGCCACTCTGGGTCAAGGCACAATCGCTGCGTGCCTACAGCCTCATGATGCCTCCCACCTGGGCTCGCAACTTTCCATCTGGCCACCACAGAGCAACCAGAGAGACTGAATCAGCTCAAGTCACTCCTCCCTGTCAAGAATCCTTCAAGACTTCCGTTGCTCCTAGGACAAAATCAAATTCCTCAGACGGGCTTCAGTGCCCTCCTGGTCTGGCACTTCTGCCTTCCTGGCCAGGCTGGTGCAACTCTGCTGTGGCCATGCTGGCCATCTTTAAGCTCCTCAGGCTGACTAAGCTTCCTCCTGTCATGGGGCCTTTGAACATGCTGTTCTCTCTAAAATGTGATTTTTTTTCTCCATCCTGGTCCTGATCAATGGTCACCTTCTCAATAGAAGTTCTCCAGGCCTCCCAAGTAGGTCACCAATAAGTATCTCCTGAGGACAGCAACTGGCCCATAGTTGGAACTTGGTAAATGTTTCTTTTTTCTTTTGTTCTTTATGGTGCTGGGAATTGAACACATGCTGGACAAGCTCTCTGTCTCTGAGCTACACAGATCTCAACTCCAATATTTCTCAGTGCACCATCTTCCTTCAAACTTTCTCTCTCTCTCTACCCACACCACTGACTACACCTAAGGGTTCACTAGAGGTGACTCTTCCTGCCTCTGTCCCCTTTGCCACATGCCCAGCCAAGCTCTCATGTCAGAGTGAGCACCTACACCTCCATAGCCACTGTGAGGCCACTTCTTGGTCTAAGCTAATGAATCTGGCGAGCCATGATTCTCTGCATTTTCCAGCTCTTGTTTTCATCAGAGAAACCGTGCACCAAAGCCCTGCGGGGTGGTAGTCCAGTAAAGGCCCACAAGTGGACTGGCTGGGCTTGAATCTCTGTTCTATCCCTTTCAAGCTGGGCAACACTAAGGAATTCATCCAACCTCAGTAAACCTTAGATCAGCATCTGCAAATGGAGAGATCAAAGGTACATATCTTGTTTAACTGGGAGACCTATTAACCAATCTAGCACAGTGTTGGGGAGCATGAGCTCTGGCACTTGAGTTCGAATCCCAGCTCTGCTGCTTGCCAGCTATGGGACCTTGGGCAACTTACTTAACCTCCCTGTGTCTAGTTTCCTCTGTAAGATGAGTACCTACTTTGGATGATTGTCCTGAGGTTTGGGGATGACTGGCATAGAGTAAATTAAATTATGACTTGTTCTTGGGTATTAATTATAAGATGTTTGGCATAGTTCCCAACCCCTAAGAGCCCAGGGTATGGCAGCTGCTGTTATTATCATAACTTCCCTGATTTGCCAAGAGCTTGGACATCCAGGGCCCTTTTGAGTCAGCTTTTTTTGTAGACACACAACCTGTGGGGAAGACTCTCCTAAGACAACCTTGTGCTATGGCTAGCAATGCATTTTCTGATTCCACTCAATCCATCTCTTCAACTTTTAGGCCTCAACCATGAGTGTAGCTGAAATCCAACAGAGAAAATTGAAAGCAGTGTGCATTAAAGGAGGAATAATTACTTTCTCCCCCAAATTTTAAAGTTCTACTTTATAGATGAAGATAAAACAAACAAATGAAAAAAACCCCTAATAGTCAAATAGTAAAAAAATGCTGGTCTCTCTTTGGTTCGAAGTGTGAGTGTATTTTTCGGTTGAGAATAAGAAGTTGTCATTAAAGGCAGACTGGACCAAACATTTTCCAGTTTGGTGAAAGATGATTGCCCTATCGCCATGGCCCCTATTGAGGAGGTAAGTGTGAGGTCCGGCTGGGCATGGCTGAGCCCCACCTGGGCCACCCCATCAGTCACACCACCTGCCATCTCCCATCCACATCCATCCCTTAGAGGACGAGGACAGATTCCAATCCACAACAGTTAGAATGGAGAAACAGGTGCTCACAAGGGCCTTCCTTGATAAAAGAACATAAATGATGAGACAGTCCAGGTCTCTCTGACACTAGCTGTGTGATACTGAGCACTCTCTTAAGCCAGTTTCAGCCTCAGTTTCGTTACCAGAAAGGATTGTCTGGCAGTTGTGGCGAAGTTTAACAGAAGCAATTCATCTAGCACGCTCAGAATGGTGTCTGGTGCACGGGAGGAGCTCAAAACACTCCATTATTCATTATCAATATTACTAGAGCTATTATAAAAGAGCGGAATCAGAATGTGGAGGGATGAGAGTATTTGGCGACGTTAGTGCCTGTCTCAGCAGGAATCTCCAGGATGTCAGGCAACATCAGTGTGCTCTTTTCGTCTGCCTCCACCACAAAACCATGTAAAGGCATCTCTTCTCTAAGATCTATATTTCTTGTACATAATGTTAAAACCTAGAGGGAGAGTGATTGAAGATTGCTACGTTTAACGAGATAATTAGGAATAAGTGTGTTTGTGTGTTTCCCCAAAGTCTGTGAGTGTGGGAAAATGTACCATTGGCGTACAGGTGAGCTTCGCCAGGACACACTATCAGAGCAAACAATGGAATCCCACCCTCTGGCTCTGCCCATCCACTGTCACATGACTTTTTGCCTCTTGGAAAATGGGCCTTGAATTTTTCTCAAGGTTCTCTGAGAGTATCTCAGAGGTGAGGCCCTGAAAGTTCAAAAATGCTCTGTAGAGCCTAGTGGGTCGACACCAAGCTGTGTCCTGGACAGAGGGAAGAGGTGCCTCTGCTCGTTACAGGGCTGCCCTTTGTACCAGGGGGAAGGAAACAGCTCTGTCTCATTCCCAGGAGCTTGGAGATTTCATAAGGTAGGGTTCTCCTTGTTTACTCAGCCTGCAATGAGTTCCTGGGAGGTTGGGCAGGGAAAATCTGAAAAGTGGACCCCAGATGTATTCAAATCACTCCTTCCCTCCTTTCCACCTCCTGGGCTTCTCAAACATGTTGTGAGAATCAGAAAGAGAGGTGAGACCCATTGTTTGTTTCTGATTTAACAGGTCTGAGGTGGGACTGAGAATGTGCCTTTGTGACCAGTCTCTGGTTAGGAGACCACAGTATCTTTGAGAACCAGTGGTCTGGGACTTCACCATGAATGAGAATGTCTGCTCATGTCCACTTTCCAGAGTAGACTCCGATCTACTCTAAGTGCATTAAAGGCTCTGAACTTACTCCCACCCTTGCGGATGCAGAGAGCTTGATGAGGAACCAGCCCATACCAGGAAGTGGAACTAGGTACGGTGTGCATGTGTGCAATCATGGGAAACCAGCAGAGAAGATGGTGTAGTCAAGGGGAGCATTAAGGGGTTCATAGGATCAAGGATCTACAGCTGTCAACTTTCAGATCTGCTCCACCCCTAGGATGTTCCATAGACTCTGCTAGTAGCTAGGAGCACCTGCCTACTTTGGGGTCATGTTTCAGATTTCCCTTTTCCCCTTCCAAGCCCAGCAACCTTCCACTCCTGCCCCAAATGAGGTAATCCTACTTGGATTACTTTTACATTGGGATCTCCACTTATATTTCTTTTGGAGAAAGCACTGTGTGGCTAGGTTGACAAGGGAACCCTGGGACTAGGTATACTCCATGTTCCCAATTAGGATAAGCAGCCATCACTCAGATTTCTAGGAGGAGTGGAGATGGCTTATACTTACACATGGGAGCAAGGAGGACAGGATCTGAGCAGGGAACTCCAGAGAAGAGCCACCAGGCATCAAGCATGCTGAGTGGCTAAAATGTGTGAACTGAAATGTGTTTAGGGTCAGAGGAGGCTGGGGGATCCAGCCCTAGGAGCAGCACACACAGTTTCAGTCCAGTGACTCTTCTTTCTCCTCTAACTGGCTAAGTACCTCAAGACTTCCCCATTCAAATTCCTGAGCAATACTGCCAGAGCCTGTCATAAATTTTCTTTATTATTATTATTATTATTATTATTATTATTATTATTTTAGTTTTTTTTACCTGTAACACAATCATGTAGCTCAGAAAGTGACTTCTAGGGTCAGAAGTATCCTGGGGATCTGACCTCCAAATACAGCTGTAGAGCAACAATGCGTGGCACAGGTGCTGGGATTGCTCATTTTTTGTGGAAGTTACCAGGCATCCTGACCAACCTACCTGAAGTCTGGCTGGCATTATTCTGGTCTATCTGGTTTATTTGTCTGCTTGCCAGGATTTCAAAGCCTTCTTCCTCTCAACACCAATCCAAAAGTATTCCAAACAAACGCAGTCCAACTCTGTCATGGGCAGATGCACATGCATACAGCTCTCCAGCAACTGCATGGCAGTGCCTATGGCTGATGGTGCAGGAGTACTTTATTATTTTATCTCACACAATTTTTTTCCTGTTTCTCAGAGAAATACATCTTGGATGTGCAAAAAGTAAAACTCTATAGGAAAGAAAAGTGACCATTATTAAACCCTAGAGATGATAAATTCAACAGATTTGTGAATGTCTTCAGATTTTTTCTAAGCATTAACAGTGTATATTGAACAAACACAATAAAACTGAATTCAACAAAATATAATTTTGTAGCTTGGCTTTTACATTCCAATATATATTGGAATTCTGCAGCTTTAAACATAATCTTCTCTAGTCTTTTAAAGGACTTAGCAATTTACTGTTCAGATTCAATTCTCCATCGACAAGACACTGAAGTTCTTCCCCTCGGGGCTTCTCCATACAGTCTTGTTAGGATATCTTTGCATCCCGGTGTGAATGTGTCTGCAGGAGAGCTAGAAAGATTGCTAGGTTAAAGCGTATAACCATTTTACAGTTGAACACATGTTCCTGAATTGGGTAGGGCCACTTCTCAAAGCTACTTGTCTGAGCCTCAAGTTGTCAGAGAACCTCTAGCACCCCTCTAGTTCCCTTGATATCATGCCCACTTATTTATTCCCATCCTATGGACGGACTCAATGGTGATTTTGCCAATGCTACCAGCATACTATTAAAAATTACGACAGTAGCGGTCTCCTAGATGGAGCTATGGATGTGGCAAGGAATCAGACTGAGCTGTTTGGAACTGATGCCAAGACTCCCACCTTATTTTTGCTTTGGAAATTGAAATTCCTGTTTTATAGTTCACATTGCAGGAGGCCTCAAAATATTTTGATCATTTGAAAGTGAACCAGACTGAACTTTTCAAGGCTCTGAACATAGTACTCAGTAAACCAAGAACATGATCCCTAAATACACTTTCTACAAGCTCTTATTTTAAAATGTTAGTTCTTATCACTAAATACTAGCAACTGATTTTCAAAGGGGCAGAGTCAGACGTAGGTTAGCACCCAAGATTGATGGGGTAGGAACTGCTGGTCGCCCCTCCAATAGCCATGAGACCCTTCTTTCCTGCTAACAGAACCCTAAATGAAGGCACTTTCCAGTCTCCCCTGCTATCAAGTGTCTGATGGGATGTAATGAAGGCTGTGTGTTGGGGCTTCTGGAAGACCACTTTAAAGAAGATTGTTGCACTTAAAGGCAACATTTCTGCCCATCTCACCCAAAACATGGATGTGAAGTCTAGGGTTCCAGCAGTCATCTTAAATCATGAACAAACTTGAGGGCTGAAGTGTAAACCAGTCAATCAGAAGACTGGAGCCTGGGTCTCTGAAGGCTGTGGAGCCACCACATTGGCTCTAAACAGGCTTCTTATATAATTATATGAGGAACAAATATCTGGCTGAGGCTTCTCACCTGGATTTTCTGATACATGCAGTTAAATGGAAACCTAACTGACCTCCATTACTTACAGTATGGGACTCAGTCTCTTTGAACTTCAGTTTGCTTACCTGAGGGGGGTGGATCACAAGCAATAGCCACTTGATGGGGTGGCTCTGATGAGTAGGAGGGCATGCATTCAGAGCAGTGTTTTTCCACCTTGGCTGCATATTAAGAGTTGGCTGTGAAACTTTTTTTTTAAATGTTTATTTCTTAATTTTAGGTGGACACAATATCTTCATTTTTTTTAATGTGGTGCTGAGGATCAAACCCAGTGCCCCACACATGCCAGGTGAACATGCTACCACTTGAGCTATATCCCCAGCCCAAACTCTTAATTCCTTGATGGCTAGGCTATAACCAAAAACTCTAGAACATCTGAGGGCAAAACCTGGGCTTGGGTGATTTTTAAAAGCTCTGAATGAAGACACTTTCCAGTCTCCCCAGGTTGGTAATTCCAGTCTGCTGCCAACTTTTGAGACACACTGGTTTAGGAAAACTTGGGTTGGGTTTATTGCTGAGGTTCAAAATTGCCTGATACATTGATGGGATGGAACCTACTAAAGTCTATTGTAGGGGACTTTCTAAAAGAAAATATACAACAAGAAGGTGACAAACACAACTGGTTGAGTCACAGGTGGGAACAAAACTTCTGAATACAGTGGTGATGACCACTGACTCTATCCAAAAGCTGAGCCATGAAGACAACCTCCTGGGTCCTATGGAGAACAGGGTGCCAAGGAGCTCGAAGCTCCATAAAACCCATGCACAAGAGTCTCCTGCTTTGAGAATTCACCAATATAACACAAAGGGGGAAGAAGAAAAAAAATTCCACAGCTTCAGCAGCCGTGTGGCTCAAATAAACAGCCACAGGAGCTGGGGAAGGACTGGCATGAAGGTGAGAAATAGTGATGAAGGATCAGGCCAGGGAGGGAAGGAGTTGTAGCAACTCGCACAACAGTATAGAGAATGGGCTTGATCAAGAGCCTATGTGAAATTTTCCTGGAGTCCCCCTAAAATATTTGGCAGTGGAGGAAGCAGTCAGGAGGTCCTTAGGCCACTGATACTGTCAGGGGGAGTCAACTCAAATTGCTTGTGGAAGGCCCCCTGCATGCTACTTAAGGATCAGCTGATATAGTAGTACATTCCTGTAATCCCAGCAGCTTAGTAAGATTCTGTCTCAAAATAAGAAATAAATGAGGCTGGGAGTGTAGCTCAATAGGAGAGCACCTCTGGATGCCACTCACTAAGGCAGGAAGGAAGCATTAACCTTTTTTGAGGAAGAGAATCAGTTCTCAGAGCAGCCCAGGTACTACAGAGTCTCAGACTTGAGAATAATTCTGCCTTTTTTTTTTCCAGAGAAATATTTGACCAGTGAGCACTACCTTTTCTGTATTAAACTCCATTCCAAATGATAAATCCTATTTATTTTGAAGGATTAAGAGCTGCTAGTAGCAGCTGGGCATGGTGGCGTATGCCTGTAATCGCAGCAGTTCAGGAGGCTGAGGCAGGAGGATGGTGAGTTCTAAGCCCCATTCAGCAACTTAGCAAGGCCCTAAGCAACCCGGTGAGACCCTGTCTCTAAATAAAATACAAAAAAGAGCTGGGGATGTGGATTAGTGGTTGAGTGGCCATGAGTTCAATCCTAGGTACCCATCCCCCACCTTCAAAAAGAGGTGTGGTAGCAAAGTTTAAAACATTCCAAAACCTCTAAAACTAGAAAAATGAATTCATCTCTAATTAACATTCTCAAAAGTGAAATTGTTTTATAAGAAAATGTCTTTGAAAAGCATAGTCTACAAAATGAAGTATTGTCAATGATCTCATGATATATGGAACAGAAAAATTCAGCACTGATTTTTCTGGACTCTGACACAATGAGACATCTTATAAGGTCATTTTATTTCTTTCTTTTCGAATTAGGGCAAATAAAAAAAGAAACATCTAAACCTGATGTTCAAATAACTTTTTCCAGTTTGATCCAATCCTTTCTCCTTAAGAGTACATTTATAAGTGCCCCAGATCTGTGACTGATAGACACATTGTTCATCCCTTTCTTTGGTCCTATTGGGTTTGAAAGGCAAGTAACTCCCTCCTCTGTCCACCAGCCTTCTGTCCAGAATGACTGTCACCTGGATGTTCTTTTTCACATTACTTTTGGGCTAGTTCTCTTTTCACCTTTAGTTTGAGAATCCCAATCCTGAAATAACAGTGTGCACATCTGAAAGACTTAAAATTTTTTCTTTTTCTACTGTAAAGTGGAAGTTGTCCAAATGATGTCTTTGCAAACAAGAAGGAGGCTCACCCAGCCTCTCAATGAGAGTACAATGGTGCTGGTCCTCTGGGCTGCTTGTCTTCCTCCTCCTCCAGTTGGTCCTGGAGCCCAACCAACTCCCAGCCCCTTTCCTGTTCACCTGTGCTCCAGGGCTGCTGGGAAAAGACCTTATATTGGTGCCCTCTACACCTATCTCTGGGCCTCAGTACAAAGAATCTTCAGGAGTAAAGGTCTTGGTTTTGTGGTTTCTCAGGCCTCTGAAATCTGTTTATAAAGAACTACAAGAAACCAACAAAAACAGGAACACTTCACTTCCACTCCAGGACCAACAGATTTTTGTTTCCTTCCAGTAAATTCAACAAATTGAGGCCAGAGTCTGGGCATGGCATTGGGGCATAGACTGAAGACCACACTGCTATGCTGTCACAGAAAGGGACTAGATTTCAGGACTGGGGTCTTATCACAAAGTACACAAGTGGGTAGATTACTTGGATGGCAGATTAGCTATATCCCTTGGCCAGCCACTTTGTGGCTATTTTACTATCCATTATTATCTCCTCAAACATGGAAAAGGAAAAGGGGCCATCAATCAACTTGACATGTCACTTCCTTAACACTGGCACATCTGGCAGAGCCCAATAGAACAGAAGAAACCGCTCCAACTCTTTCTAGGTTATGCTTCGCTTCTCTATTAAATACAGAATCTGCTGATAAAATGTAGAGTGTAAGAAACATTTTATAGCACATATGGCAGTTTGAATGATGTTATTTACAAATGCTAAATCTGTGCTGGCTTTTCTTATTATCTGAGTGTTTTAAATAAACCAATACATGGTATAGCTCTCCTAAAATAATTCAGATATCATTATCTATTAACAGTGAATCATCTAGCCATACTTTCCCTAAAGTTTTGGTTAATTAGATATGACCAGTTATACTCCAAAGCCCTCAAGATTAAAGATAAAATGCCTATTTTAGTATTAAGAATGATCTAGATTATTAAGAAAACCCATTAAAGGAATTTCAATAACAAAGTCTGGTCTGATAATTTTATGTTATGAAAAGGAATCCTTCCCTTAAGTGTCTATAAAAATTATTAACACTGAAAATTACAAAATTTATTTTTGATTAAACTGCATTTGTTACTTAGATAAGGATCAACTGGATGAGGAAACTGAGAGATACTGAAAAAATACTTACAATAATAGCAATAACCTCACTAATATCCCTTCAGTGAGGTTAAGAGAAATCATCAAAGAAAAAAATTATAGAGATATACCTCTTTTGTTTTGTTTTTACAAAAAAAGGTACAGGGGACAACTTTCATTAACACTTACTTAAAATAGGGTGATGCAATTCATGAGGGAGTGTAAAAGCAGAGGGTGTAAAAGCTAATTATTGCACATCACCCTGTTCTGCCAGATGACACCGTAAGGTGGGTCAGTAACTTGGTTTAAATCACTAAAACACAGCTACTCTGTAAGTATCTAGTCTCTGAAAGATGTTAAATGCTGTGATTTGATGATTAAATCAGAAATTCCCTCATGACATTTATTCAGCCCTACTGGGATGGCCAGAAGCAGCGACAGGCAGACAGCAGGTTCAGGAAGGGGTTGCTTGGTGTTGAGGATGCCCCCACAGTGGTCTGCACACTACGCTCCCATCAACAAACAGTCACTCTGACCTTGGTATACAAACCTCACTGCTGGGGGCAGACGTGGCCACACGCTATTAATAACTTACCATTGCAAAATTTATGATAGCATCTTTTTTGCCTTGAACCAGAAGCAATTTAAAAAAAACACTTTGAAATTATGTTCTCCAACATTCTCTTTAAAACATTTATATGGATCAACTTTATTGAAAGTGAATGCACAGAGATAATGCAGAAAAAAGGAATGTTCCCAAGACTAAACCCTTGATGATATTTTTTAATTCATTATAAAGAAAAGATTTCACCAACAGTAGCAGCTACTTATTTTTGCTAAGTGTTCTCTGCTTTTCTGCGTGCTCCACAATCTTTTCTTCCACATAAAGCCCCTTCCGCTTCCGTACTGCATTCATGTACTTCCGGGCCTGGTTCTCAGAATCAGCCTTCTCCCCAAAGTGCAAGTACTCTTCCTCAGTAGTTGGCACCCAGAAGGGGTCGCTGGGAATGACCTTGTAGGAGAAGATGACAGCATGTGCCAGGTTAGGCAGATATATTTCATTTACTAAGCTTAATTCACATAGTCTTAGCTAATGGAAAAATGTTAGGTAATTAAAAAACAGTTAAGTTTGCTAGGAATGAAAATAAATAAATGTGCAGAATCATGGGAACTGTGAATGAATGTAAACAGATCAACAGAACTTGAAATATATAAAAGAGCCTTCTCATAACTCTAAGCAAGAAAGAACACCATTAGTTTTTAATAAAATAATAAAAAGTTCTCCTTTTGATGAGGATATGTTTTATTATCTGAGTGTTTTAACTTTGTCTATATCCCCAATAAAGATCAATAAATGTAAGCACATTTTTTTATCATTTGAGCTTTTGGTCTAAAATTCAATGAGTGCCCTGGTGAGCTGGCCCAGGTGGACTATATACTCTTTCTGAGCCCCAGGCAGACAGTAGCAGCCTTCCTTCCTCTTTCCTCTGGATCCACTTACTTATTGTTGGTGAGGGAAACATGCTGAGGGCAGTTTGTAGCTACTTCTTGATGGGAAGGGAGAAAGGCAAAACTTGAAGAAGGGAAAGAAGGTGAGAAAATGTTAGTCTGAAAGCCAGAGGCTCAGCCCCGGGGATGGCCAGAAGCCAAGTCACAATGTTCAAGGAGGTGGTGAGCTTGAACATGCACCTCCCTGAGGTCCTTGAGCAAGGGGCTGACTTCTAGGACAGAAGACTATGTGTGTGCTACTGCTCCCCCTTTTGGTTATGGGAGGAACACCATTCCCAACCCTCCTGCAGGTGAGAAAGCTCTGTGAACTGATTGATACTCTTGGCCTCTGCCTCCTCACTCAAGGCTCCCCATGGTCACCTATTTGATTGCAAAGTATAAAGTTTGAGACATGGGTGGCATGGCCTCCTCTTTTTCCTTGTCACTGTAAGCAAGGTGTTCACAGAAAACACACAATCTACCTGGTGCCTCCACACTGTTTACAGAAATAGACTTTGCCCCATCCTGTTTACCTGTCTAGATCTTGACTGTAGTATAGGAAGTCTGCAGACCTTGAGACAAAGATTACATTCTCCAAGATCAGGTTTATTAAGAAAAAATATGCCTTAATTTAAAAAAAATTTTTTTTCTTATTTCTCAATTGGAGGAAAGGTTATCTACTTTGATGGCCACAAATTCCAACTTTTCAAGTCAAAATACAGAAATGAAAGAAAATGTTATTTTTAAAGAGTCACTATTCAATATGGAAAGGGAATTTTTTTGAGGGCCAGGAAGGGAGAAGTTTCTGGAGTGAGAAAGGGGAGACCATAGTAGTAAGGGGAGGCAAAGCCCATCTATAGCCCCACAGGGAGACAAGACAGATGACAGCCACGAGGGCCTGGCTCTTAATGCTCCCTGAGGATGGGCCTGAAGTCACACATCTTAGGCATGTGGAGCCAGAACCACTGTTCTTTGGAGCTGCATGTCTGATGTTGCATGTCTGCCCAGGATGTGACTAGTTGTGATCTGTGACCATGAAGTGGAAGCAGTTCCTTCTGGAGATTGGACTCAACCTGTACCATCAATGTGGGTGAAGGCATGAACTGAGCCCGCTGTGAAGGACACAGCTGGTACTCAGAGGGCAAAGGAAGCAGTAGCTCTGAAATGGTAGCAGAGTCCACCCCATGATAGGGGTACAAGGAGAAAGGAACTTCCACTGCAGATGACCTTGGGAATAAGAAATAATTACAGAGCGGAAATACAAAAGGAAATCCAGCACTATGAAAGACAGAAACCAGATTCAACCAAAGGAGGAATTCATAATCAAATTAGGAGAGGTAAGAGCCATCTGATGAAAGCTAGTAGAAAGTCCATTTACAAAGTCTCAAAGAAATAAAGGCAGTAGATAGCAACCCCAAAATACTAGGTGACTGTTAAAAAAAAAAGGAAGAACTAGAAATCCTAGAAATGCAAAAATAAAGAAATATATTTAATAAAGATATATTAAATAGAAACTGCTAAAAGAAATGAATTCATAGATATTTGAAATTTGGAATCTATAAGGAACAATTAAAATTAAAAAAAAGACAAAACAAAGCAAAACAAAAAACCTCTCAACAACCCAATAAACAAGTGGCTATAAGGACTTGAACAGACATTTCTCCAGAGAAGAATACAAATGACTACAAGCAAATGAAAAGATGTTCAACATCATTAGTCATTTTTGGAATGCAAATCAAAACCATAGTGAGGTATCTCTTCATACCCACTAGCATAACTATAATCAAAGTAATTTTTAAAAAGGAAAATAAATGTTGGTAGAATGTGGAGAAATTGGGAGCCTCACACATTGCTGGTTGAATTTAAAAATGATATAGTCACTGTCAAAAAATTTGAGATTTCCCCAAAAGTTAAACTTTAAATTATCAAATGACACCACAATTCTACTCCTATATATATACTCAAAGGGAAGGGAAAACAGGGACTCAATCAAATTCATGTATCTACAAATTCATAATAGCTAAAAGGTGGGAAGACCTAAGTGATTAAACAAAACATGGCTTATCACACAAAGCAGGATCACTCATCCTTAGAGAGAAATGAAATACTGACATACACAACCTCTGCACTGAGCGAAGACAAAAAAATGCCACATATGGTAGGATTCCATGTGTATGTGATATCAGAACAGGTAAATGCACATGTATAGAATGTAGATTGGGGGTTTGCAGAGACTAGTGGGAGGAATGGCAAGAAACTGAATAATGGGTGAGGCACTTTACTTTGGAATGATGAAACTGTCTTGGAGATGGTGACTGCAGAACACTGTGAATGTACTAAATGCAACAGGATTATTTACTTCATCATGGTTATTTTATAATATGTGAATTTCATCTCAATAAGTTATTTTTAAAAAGACAGAAATTTCCCAGGATATGGGGGGGGAGAGGGAGAGGGAGAGACATATTTTTAAAATACAAAAAAATTAAAAGTCATAAAACAGATAGGTAGGGTTTATAAGAGTCCTAATATTGGAGAACAGGACATGAATCCTCAGATGGAAAAATCTACCAAGTCCTGAGCAAGATAATAAAATAGCTGCCCTCGTGGGGTAGGGACTAGTGCTGCAGGTATATGAGCCCTGTACCTCTTGATGTTCAGTTCTGCCACCAGATGCCACAGAACAAGATCTGAGCCATGACCAGGCTCCCTGCTCATGAACAGAGGTGGCTGTGTCCTGGTATGAGGTAGATGTGGAGAAAATCAGAGAACCAAAGAACTAAGAAATAGCTTCTAAGCAAAAACAAAATAAATCCCAGAAGGAACCAGCAGGCTGAAAGAAGCAAAAGGGACCAGGAAAGCACAGTGAGTCAGAGCTCTGGGGGGTGACAGTAAGTCTACAGAATGAATGTCTGTTTGGAAGTAAGGCTCCAGTTGGTGAGTAAGGAGAGGGGGCACAAATGGGGACATGGCCCAGCCCTCATCAGAATGAGGAGTAGGAAGTCCAGTTCACTGGTAGAGAAGGTCATCATGATTATTAGCCATACTGAGTCTGTGTGGTAGGCTCAGGGTCTGGACTGGCAGGAGGAAGGAAGACAACTGCCACTCAAAATAGCCTGAGTAGCTAAAAGCCATCCATTCCAGGGTGCGAGGTAGGAGTATCTCTGAAGTGGTAGCACAAGAAAACCTTGTGGTGATGGAACAATGCTGTATCTTGACTGTGGTAGTGGCAGTGACATTAAGTTACAAATCTGACAAAACTGTATAGAATCACACATACACACATAAAAGGAGAAATGGAGTTTAGATCCAACGGTGTCACCAAGTCACTGTACCAGCCGTTAAACGCTTAAGCAACTATATCACTACAGCATTATGGCCCTTGTAGTTGAAAACATTCATAACTGATATATGAGGCTGGTGTGAAAATTAAAGGAGGTATTACTAGTCACAAGGTGGGTACCAGGCATGTTCTAGTTTTGTCTGGTTCCAGAGCCTGCCCTTTTTACATTAACAGTAGACTGCCACGAAGACGAATTTATCCCAACATAATTTGCCCAATGTTATTAGCTAAGTCAAGTGCATATGTTACCACCGGTGAAATATGAATAAGCTCTGTGGCTGCATCAGCACCCACATCTTTTTTAGTATCATACTACAGTTAGGGATGGCAACACGGTGGGCAAGGGGGAGAGTGAAGAAGACTATATAGGGCCTCTCTATACATTTTTTTGGTATATTTTTGTGAATAAAATTATTACAATTTTTAAAAAGCCACCCATCCTTAAGTTATAATTCCCTTTTATCAGGGTCAACTGCTGGGAAGGTCAAATTCTTCAACACTTGTAAGAAACCAAGTATCTGAACTGCTTAGGAATTGGTTCCTCTGCTGTGAGACAGGAGGGTGGTGGTGGTGTATGTTCCTCAAGCAACAAAACAAGCAAAGAGAATAAATGGAGTGGGAAGAGCTTGAGGGGAGTGGCACTTCACTAAACTCAGGAGCAGGGACTGAGGTCAGAGCAAATGCAATACGGGAGTTAACAGGGATGGCTCTAGTTCAATGGCATTCTCTACCCAGTTAGCTGTGTGATCTTGGGTAAGTTATTTCAAACTATCTTGTGCCTGGTTCTCCCACTTGTAAGGATGGAATATGAAAACCCCAATCCCATTTAACTGTATTGAGGACTGAAAGAGACCATCAGTTGACATATGCCTGGGGTGCAGTAACACAGATTACCACCTTCTCCATCAGACTGCTGGGCCAGGAATCCAGGGCCAAGGTCACAAGAGCCAGCCAAGGTCAGTGGAAGGGAAAGAGAGAAACTTAGAAAGTAGATGGATCTTCTATGGTTTTTTTTTTAATAAGTTATACTTTATGTATATATACCTTTACTTTATTTATTTTTATGTGGTGTTAAAGATTGAATCTAGTGCTTCACTGAGCTACAACCCCAGCCTCCTCTATATGCTTTTATGAGACCTTGAGGATAGGGTGAATGGAAAAACAGAGCCACCTGAAGAACTGCTGCTACATTCTGTGGGCTAGCAGGTGAAGCTCTCTGCTGCCACTGTCACCACAGGAACACTACCCTCCACCCAAAGCCACAGAGGGTAGAAGCACAAAACTAGTGCCCTTGGGTTGAAGGAAACTGACATGTTGCCTGTGAGGAACCAAAAGTCTTCAAGATATATACCTACAAGGGATGGGGATGTGGCTCAAGCGGTAACGCGCTCACCTGGTATGCGTGGGGCGCTGGGTTCAATCCTCAGCACCACATAAAAATAAAAAAATAAAGATGTTGTGTCCACCGAAAACTGAAGGATAGATATTGAAAAATTCTCTCTCTCTCTCTTTAAAAAAAAAGATATAAACCTACAAAATATTACCCAAATCTCGAGAAGTGCCATTAACGAAGTATCGGCAGATTGCTGGGACCCTGCCAAATCTAAATTGTATTGTGTATATCATATTGGGGGTTCCTCAGCAGTCTAATTTAGTGAGCTCCTCATTTCCAGGGAAGGAAAATACCAGAAATAGCCTCCCCCCCCCCCAAATGAGCCAGCAACAGAAAAAGAGAGTCTGGGGAAATCAGGAGGGAGTGGGATAAGGGATCAAAAAGACTATAACGTAGGATTCTCATCTCAGGGATCTTTGAGGAGGAAGACATGCCTGGACCCACATGCTGTGTACACACATACTGGAGCTTATTTGATTTTAAAGAGCTCAGTTGTCCTCATTATGCTAAATGTACATCAGGCCCAGTCACTAGATAGTTATGTGACTGTTAGCAAGTTACACAAGCTTCCTGAGGCTCTATTCTCCATCATTCTTCTGGAGTGAGACTGACCAAGGGCCCCAATAAATACAAGGATTGCCCCATGAATTTTCACATGTCACTGTGTTTATTCTTTGGCTAAGCCTGCAGCTCAGGGAGGTTAAGACTTGTCCAGTGTGGATGAGCTGGACATCCTGCAGATTCTCCTGAAAGGCTCCCTGTGGACTCTATGAGGAGACTAGGCCCTCCTCTCCTCCAGCCTTGGTCTTTACTATGGTGCTGTCTTAGGAAGATAGAAATGACTACTTTTCTTTAAGGCTAGGCATCCTTAGTGTATGCCTGATAACAATGTAAGAAAGGTTCTCAGCAGGTCTGAGTTGTAGTGGTGAATAAATATCAAATCCTGTTAAAAACAAAGTGACAAATAACAGAAAGCAATGAGTTGCTAAGTGAGACGCACCCATTCAGGAGAATTTATGACCAGAGCCCTTGTTTTAAAAATAGAAGACTCAGCGTTACAGGTCAGTGGAAGGGATCTCTACCACAGTCTTCTCAGGCTGGCTCACTTTGTTTCCTGCAGGCTTCCAGGATCACTCTTGGCACCCACTGATGTCTGTCTTGGGGGACTCCTTGGGTAACTTGCTTTGGCAACTCCACCCTGCCAGCACTGAGGCTAACCGGACAGGTACTCTACTTTTTCAGCTGCACCACTCTTGCATCTGTGTGGACATCCTGAGGCTACTTGCCTCAACATGCCAAGAAACTCTCAAGAACAGGGCAGAAGAAGTAGCACCTTTCTTAGTGGGACAAAGACCAGATGACCCACTGTGGCCATCTACCTTATGTTTTACAGAAAGGCCCCTCTCAGCCACAGAGCAGGGTCTGCCATCAGATTGGAGGGACAGTGCTTCTTCCCAGTGGCTCACCCAGAACTAATCTGCCTAGAGGGAGAAGATATTTTTGCAACTCAACAGCCTGAAGCAGATGCCATCCTTTATCTCACAGGAAGGCACCCAAATTCAAGCTGTTGCCCCAGGCAATTTTTTTTTTTAAACCTGGAAGGAAAATGCTTTGGGAGCACATTTCAATTTTATGCCCAAGTCTGACTATGATTATGGCCGGCAGGTGGGAAACACCATATCCAAAATAAACTCCTTCAGTGCTCTCTTCTTTCTCACCCAGTATGACCTGAGCCTACTCCTTAGGATAATCTCAATATTAAGTGGTAAATCTTGAGGTTATGCTGACATACATGTGCAGTAGCATTGGTTGGTAATATTTTTCTTTCTGTGCTGTTATTAGCGCCTTTTCTTCCTTTTTTCTCAGAAGGATAAAACTTAGAAAGAGAAATTATGAGATTGCTGACTTCAAAGGTTTCCTCGTGGAAAATGCCTGTAATTTTATTTTCTCTATTTTTTGAAGCACTTTCTCTCAAAAGCTCTTGATTGTAAATTATATGGTGTGGTAGAATACAAATGAAAAAAAGTGCCTTGGAGTGAGAAGCCAGATCTCAACAACTGTGTTATTTCTAAACCTAACTAGGGGGGGAAAACGGAGACAGCCAAGAAATATCAGATCAATGACATTTAATTATAATGTAGTTTTTAAGACTTTCAAAGATTTGAAGCTTTTGGAAATAGGACCATGACAGGTGGCAAGAAGATGACAGAAGGATTGTATAAACTGGAACAAAACTTTTCTTGACAACATTTTTTCTCTAAAATTGTTTATTAAGAGATTGATTTTTAATAATAAGTTGCACCTAAGCCAGAAACTAATACTTTTTTTTTTAAAACTACTAAGTGTGTAGGATCAATTTGCAGCTTTTTTTTTTTTTTTTAAATTCTGAGAGAGAAAGGAAACTGAAAACCATCAAGGCTTTTATATTAACAAAAACTGCTTATGTGGTAAACCTTCCTACTTTTATACAAGTTGTCTCTAAATATATATTCTCCTCTGTGTATTTACTAATAGATGGGCATATAACTACCTTAGATCAGGGAGTATAGGCATACTTTTTCTAAAAAGAGTTAGAGTGTAGAGGGCACAATGGTAATACAAACTACTCAGGAGGAGAATCACAAGTCTGAGGCTAGCCTGGGCACTTTGTAAGACCCTATTAAAAAAAAATTTTTTTTTTTTAAAAGTCAGATAGCAAATATTTTCTGTCCCAACTATTTAACTCTGCCTGAAAACAGCCACAGAAAATATGTATATGAACAGGTTATAGCTGTATTCCAATAAAATTTTATTTACCAAAAGAGGCAATGGGCCAGTTCTCTGACTCCTGACATTCCTCAGTCTCCTTGTTAGGTGGGACCTTGTCAAAAGTGGTCATATGATTGGTTGGGCATGGATGCAGGTGAAGTGGTATGTGTAAGATTCAGTTTGTGTCCAAATGGAGGGGTATTCTCTATTCTTCCCTATCCTTATTCTTATTGGCAGGAATGCAGATATGATAGTAGAAAGTGGAACAGCAACTCTGGACCATAAGTGGAAGCAAAGTGTTGATAGCAAGTCAGAATGAGTCGGGCTGCTTCCTTAGACTCAAGAAAATTACCCTCTTCTCACTTAGGTTGCTGTTTCTGGGATGCCTTTCTTAGATCAGTCTTACTTCTTTCCTTACTAATATATTTGCCAATTAGGAGATGAGGGAAAGTATAGTTTTTTAAAATGTGCTTTGTAAAATCACTGTCAAGGATTAGACTAAAACGCTGAGATTTTTGAACAAAAGATAGAACATATGAATTTAAGTTTGCCACTCTTCAGTACTGATATCACGGCAACGGTTTTGAATGCCTATTTACAGACA
The DNA here is from genome assembly GCF_045843805.1 of Urocitellus parryii. Lineage (NCBI taxonomy): Eukaryota > Metazoa > Chordata > Mammalia > Rodentia > Sciuridae > Urocitellus > Urocitellus parryii. Next base: position 130,325,570 of record NC_135536.1, read on the forward strand.
GTCCCGGGGATTACTTAACCTACATCCTCTTCATTCCCATCAAACATACTGTAACCCAGGTTTCTGTGCCAGTGTTGATCAAGGCCATCTTCATGAAATAGATGACTTTTCATCTTTTGTCATCTGCCCTGTAATCACATGTGAGATCATGAAAACCTAGGACAGACGACCCTGAGATGTTGTCCAGCAGGAACTTCGGCAATGTATTTACACTACAGACATAGTTCCTGTTCTTAAGGCATTGACTTTTAAAATCCATTTCTTCTATTTCTTCCTGGTTTGTATTTTATATAGAAAGCTTAGTGCCAAAAATCAAAACCAAAACTGAAAAGCGAAAGTTCCAGATAAAAGAGAAATGGCTACCTAAACCTTAAGTAGTAAAAATAAGTTAAATTTTCTGGGACTTCTGCTTTCTACATAATGAAATGCAGCAACAATACCTATGGAGTCAAGGTAATAAAAGCATTGAAACTGGCAGGGGGTGTGGCTCACTTGCCTGGCAGGCATGAGTCCCTGTGTTCCATCCCCAGCACCACAAAAGAGAAGAATAGCAAAACATCATTTACTTTTCAAAGATGTAAAATGTAAGAAACATTTCACAGAAAGTAATGTGACCTAAGTCACCAAATGTAACCTAAATCAGAATATTAACCTTGGTTCTATCAAGCATTAAGACTGTGACCTCCCCTTGACCCCTCAGAAGGAAACACAGGCACAATTGAGTGCTTTGGATTAGCATCTTAAAACTTGTCTCAATTTAGGTGATAGGAATTTGCTGAACTAACATCCAATGTTTTCTGTCCAAAGTCAGTTTTTCCAAAGTATCACCCTTCTTTGTTAATAAACTTGATTATAAACTTGATTTTTTAAAAAAAGTTCTTCCTCAATTATTTTCATTCTCCATTAATCATCTAAATCTAAACTCTTCTAAAAATGGTCTAGAAAAAGGAAACCTTATGGTTAAAAAAAGTGAGATGAGTAAGAACAGCTCATTACTGAAACATGAATTTTACTGAATTAAAAGTTTATGGGGAAAACCCCTGGATTCTGTGTGGAGCCTGGTGCAATACTACACTGTGGAGAGAAAGTTAGAATGAACATGGTGTAGACTCAAGAGATGGAAAACCAAGAAAACAACTTTCCTGCCAGCCCTACCAGTGCTGGGCTCTAGGTAAGATATCTGACACCCTTCATTATAGCAGGGGTGAAAAAAAAAATCAGGGAAGTCCCACAATTTGTTCAAGTTCAAATAAGTGGCAGAATACCAGAAATCAGGATTAGCTGACTCCAATGTCAGTTCTTCCACTAAGTTGCAACTTCCTTGGTAAAAGTAAATGTGCAGTTATTCAGATTCCCTATATACAGGGACAAAAACTATTTTCTTAAAATAACCTTTTAATTGAAGGTTTAAATAAACATCTCTTAGTTGAAAAATCTACTCCTGACTTTAGGATTCTTCTTGAAATATAAATTTGTTTCCAACACATGCCCTGCAGTTCTCTTCCACTGGCCTTTCTCACATTGCATTCTGTTGGTTAATGTCTACTCTGCCTTTAAGTTCTACTCAGGAAGGCTAATCAATTGTCATTATTTTCTCCCCTAACTTAAAGAACACTGGGTTCAAAATCCTTTCTCCCCTTTCTGCAATATGGATTTGTTTAGTATTGCTTTTGGATTATAGAAAAGGTTTGCCTGCTCACCTACCTCTACCTATGTGACAAGAAAAACAAAGTTTTAATGAGCCGTGTCATTCCACAGCACTTGAAAACCATAGAAACCCTGCTCTCCAGAATGAAGTCTGACAAATATATAACCATAATAACTTAAAGCTACCCTTAAAAGTACGCACAACTGCTCCTTCTAAATGCTGGAAGTACTTTTCCCTCCTAGAAAGAGATTCTTGGAAGTTTTGCTTTCAAAAGGTCTGTGATTTTCTTGTAAAAATCTTAAATATAGCTTTGGCCAGGGTGGGGTTGGGGGAGGGGTATTACATTTTCTGTGTCTTCAATTTTTACATCAAATAGAATGAATGTGCATATGCACCATAAAGCCACATTTTCGATCTGAATGAAAAAGCTATCTGTTTACTTCTGTCTGTCTGAGTGGAGCCACAGGAAGGCCCAATGGTATGATAAATTTTGTTGGCCACTCCTGGCTTCTTATGTAAGCAGGTCCACTGATGAGAAGGAAGGAAGGAGGGGTGGTGGTTGAGGCTTGTTTTTTTTTTGTTTGTTTGTTTGTTTGTTTTTTGTGATACTGAGGACTTAACCAGGGGTGCTTTACCATTGAACTACATCTCCAGCCATTTTATTTTTTGAGACAGGGTCTTGCTAAATCGCCCAGGCTGGTCTGAACTTGCACTACAGGGTCCAGCTGGGGATTTGAGTTCTTACCTCCCAGTGGCTGAACACCAGCTGCGGGCTGGCCAGGCCACTCGTCCTCTTCCTGATTTCATCAGCAAAACCAAAGCTTTCAGCCACAGGCAGGACAGCCTTGATGATGAACATGTCTGTCCCTTCTTTCATTTCTTCTTGAAGCACTCGACCTTCTCTCTTTGACAAGACAGCATAGACTCGACCTGCAAGGCCAAGAATCTTTTAAATCAGTTATGACTGGTCATATAACTTGAGCCACACTAACATGATTACTTATACACCCTGTTAACAATCCACTAGTGATTCAATCTGCTCTCAATACTTTAGCATGCAGAAGCCTGGAAACCTAAGTGTCTATTTAAAAAGTAAAGCACAATTACGGAAAAGTCAGAAGTAAAAGGTTACAAACCCCAGGGTGTATCACCCAGAGACAATCCTCTCAAACAGTGATCAGCAAGAGACTGTGTAAGGATGTTTCAATACAATTATATCCAGGAGGATTTTAATAATTATGATGAGAATCATAATTATGACAGACTATTTGAACTATATTGGATTATAGTAATAAGTGAGCAATTGGTATAATGACATTTCTATACTAGAAATTAAAACCATACATGTATGTTTCTTAAACTGATGACATCTAAGTACAGGAGTGTTAGTGTTTTATTCCTCTGGAAACTGATAATGATTGGAATCTTTAATGTCTAGTAACAATTTCTAGTGCCACAGCATAAGAATTCTAGCAAATGCTTTTGGTTGACACTTTTAATTCAATTTATATTTAGTCACAATTCTGCCTCACAGGAGGGAAATATCTTACACCTGGATTGGCATTCCCTGTGAGTGCTGTGGGTACTCAAATTATCCCTTCATAAGAAAAAGATAAATTAGAAGTTATGGACAATCAGGAAGAGCTTGCTATATCTAGCAGATAAACTTACTGAAACCTCCTCTTTCACCTACTGCTTAAAATACTTTTAAGCACAAATGATCTATACATATGTAAATGTACAACACTGAAGTTAAACAGACCTAAGTCTCCCTCTACTATGCATCCTGGAGTCTTCTCTCCTAAGTGACAAGGTGAGGAGTCTGATGCCCAAGCCACCCACCTTTCTTTTTTAAACTAGGAACTGAGGACACTGACTCTCACACTTTTTTCTGATTCGGATTTCTCCCTGGTGGTGGTTATTAGGAAGGACAAACAAAACAATTAGCAGAAAACCTGCTGTCTCATAAGGCCTGTTTTCTTTAAATAAGAATTTAAAAAACAGGAAACTTCTACTAGTGATAGACAGTATCTGGTCTCCACCCCACCCCCCACCCCCAGCTACCACATTCTCTCCTTCTTTTCTTCCCCACATTTATCAAACAGGTAGCTTCTTTTTCATCACTAGATGTTCTTTGACACCGAAGCAATCCTCGTTTGATGGGTTCTACTAAAACTGTTTCCTTGGAATCTCACAAAAATTTTCTTATTCCTGACCTTTTCACAATCCTCAATCTGCATGATTTCTCAGAAGTTTGAAATTCTCTCCAATTTTAGTATTACCCTCCTTCTACTCCCAGTCTCTGACCATCATTCTACTGTTTTAGTAATTCTTGAGGGTAAAACATCATTTCTGTAAGTATCCTGTGAAGCTTCATACTGTTCTTTGAACAAACTCTGCCCTCAGAAAGCCAACTCATTTCTCATTTGTGTGACTTTAATTTTATTTGTGAGCCTCCTAAAACTATCTCTAAGCCAGGCCTCTGACCTGACTTCAATCCCACACTAAACAGTGGCTGCAAGGGCATCTCTGCTGCAGAACCTGGCTTCCTTTTAAATTCAACATGTCTAAGAACACAATGCCATTCACAATGCCAATTGCTGCCATCCTCTCTGTCATTTGTACTAGAAATGTTAACAGTTATAGTTACAGAAGCACAACAGTGGGCTGGATGGGAACCTAAGGGTCACCAAGTTCTACCCCGTTAGTTGTTCGAACTCTGCACACATATCCTAAAACTTGCTTCCCAGGGTGGCCCATTCCATCTTCAGATAGTCCTAAGAGCCAGACAACTCCTAAGCTGCTGCTACCCTGAAGTTTCTAACCATCAGTCCTAGTTTTCACCACATGGGACAAGTTTAGCCCCTTCTCCCCCAAACACACACACATGCATACACACACATATCAGCCTCTAAGCTCTATGTTGCCTTCTCTTTTCCACACCAATCTCTCTGACATGCTGTGTATTTCTTGTTTTATCCCAGCCACTTTCTTACTTGAATTACTGTGATTTATTTACCTCCTTTTTATTGTGTGTTGCCCAGAAATGAAAATAATATTCTAAGTACAGTGTGACAAGCTCTGAAAAAAGCAGAACAATTATCTTCATTAGTGATCCCTTCCAGGCTTACATATTATTTATGTAGAAAAATATCTCACCATAGTAGCTAACATGTGTGAACTAGTACTCTTTACTCTTCTATCTCATTCTAAGAAAAGTTTTAAGGTAGTCTATGGAAGTAAACATAAAACAGGGGTAAAAAAGAATGAGGGAATTGGGGTAATGGGAACATGATAGGGGGCTATTTGGGACAAGCTGACTACTGCTGAATTGCTCAGCTCTTCCCCTTCATAGTTCATGCCATCAGGCTTGGATCAATAATTCTAACTGAAATAGACCATTAATCATGTACTTTTGAGCTATTCAATTTTGACTCCACTAACACTATAGCCTCCCAGGACAGGTGTGTTCAGGTTTAGAAGCATTCAGGGACCCAGTAAGCCTGCCACTGTTATCACTAGCAAATTAATGTGACCAGAATCAGCAAGGATCACATGGCCACTGACTGCAAATACTCTGATACCCCTTCCATTGGATACGGGTATCAGATCTTGGTCATTTGTTCACCCATGTAAAGAAAGACCACTAAGTGCCTTGCTGTATGAAAGACACCAGGGAAGAATTCTGAAGGAAAAAGAAGCAACAAAAAGGAGAATCAATTGCAACACTTTTGACCAGGGCTTTACTCTTTAGGGACTACATTATAAATGTCTCAGCCTGTATACATGGCCCCTGACAAGTAGTAGCAGTAACCTACTACTTCTGCTCCCGTGACTGCCAGAGTCAGAGCACTGGGAGCAGAGGGTAAGCTGCTTGCTGGGCACAGTACACGTTGGAGGTTTTTCACTCAGAGTTCATGGTTCCTGCAGCCTATAATGTAAACCATCAGTCCAACTCTTTATTCAAATGCTTTTCATTATTGAAGACCCATTCAATAACAACTTGCTCCATGAAATCTGATACCCAAAGTGCAAAGAAATCTCTTACCATTTAGCTCCACTGAACCAAATCTGTTGCTTCAGAGCACTATAGATTTTCTCACACACACACACACACACACACACACACACACACACACACACATTTTCTTCTTCCTTAACAGTAAGAATAATCTATAGAGTCTATAATCTTTAAAGCTGGAAGGTAATTAAAGTTGTCTTCTGAATTTAGGAAAGAGGATAGCTTTTTACAGCTCTATTTTCTCAAATAGTATAAGAGAGAACAAAGGGAATTTCTAATTCAGGGATGCTATAATTCAATATTACAGGACATCAAATTGTTAGCATTTATGCAAAGGTTAAAATGAAAATTTTAAATAAAAAATAGCCAAATAGAAGCATGCTTAAAAACAAATAACAAACATAAGAGGCCAAATACTAAATTACTCTTATCATAAGGTAACATCTATATACAATGTACTATTAAGGGCGAGGCTTATAAAAGAAAGTGGAAAATGCAAGGTTCATTCCCAAGGAGGGAGCCTTTTCTTTTCTGATTTTTGTAATCACTGCTAACATTTGTGGAATAATTTAAATTTTACACACACACACACACACACACACACACACACAGGTGGGCACTTCTTACTCTTAGAAACTAGGTCGAACTAACTTCTTTTATCACAGATCTACCACACTGCTAAATCAAGCCAACGTGGTTGACAGGATAGAGATGCACTTCAATCAAATAGGAGATAAAGCCTACTGTGGACGTAATGGGGAATAAGGGAGCATTGCTACTATATAGATGAATGTAGCTACAAGTTTACAGAAAATTGATGTTAACAAGTTTACCCCACCCTTTAGGGTCTCTGCTCACAGGTTCATGTTCTTATTATTATCAGCTGCTGAAACATTTAGAAGGCACAATCGAATCCAAAATAACACAAAGCTGGCAGATAATAAAGACACTGACAGAATGAGGTAAGGACCCAAATTTAATAAGACACAGCATGGATAATTATCAAGTTCTTCATTGGCTTCAACCAGCAAGTGTCCAGGATTAGAGCAGCAATGCTGAATAACAGCTCCTATAAAACCAACTAGGAGAGAGTTTAAGCTCAAAAATAGTTTTTGTCATGTTGTGGCAAAAAGATGGTGAACTCAAAATTATTCTATCCATCAAAGCCCACTTCAAAGTACCATCATTTTCTTCCTTTTATGGTACTGGGATTGAACCCAGGGTCACTTTATCACTGAGCTACAACACTGAGCTACATCATTAATTTAAAATTTTGAGACAGTTTTGCTAAGTTGCTGAGGCCGGCCTTGAACTTGGAATCATCCTACCTCAGCCTCCCAAGTAGCTGGGATTACAGGTGTGCACCACCACACCTGGTCATCAAAGTACAATAACTTTCAAAACACCTACCTTGTTTCCAAATTTTGCAAATCCAAAATTTCTCATAAAATGTCACTAGAAAACCATGTTTGTGAACTAAATTCAACTGTATTTTACTTTTAATTGTTTTACATAATTAAGCTTTGCCTTCTTAACTCATCTCTCAAAGCGAAAATCATGCTTAACATAAAAATTGGCATATGCAGTTCAATAAATCTTTGCTGAATTAAATTATGTAATACTGGTTAAATGTAAAACAAAATAAAAACCCTCAAGTATAGAATAAGGTTTCAAAAATACACAGAATGTTTCTGATATGTTAAAACACATAGGTTCTAACAATGTCAGCATTTATTTCTGCATATAAGAGAAGTACAATAGCTGGAGCTGTGTTGAAAACTCTAGTACTGTCTAACAAAATAGGTATTTTTAAAATATTAGTTTACTGCCCCAAAATAAAAAAGGATGGGGCAAAAAAGAGATGAACAGGTTAGAAGAAATTAGGCAAAATGAAGCAACTTACTGGCTACATGACAAGAAAGTAAAAACAGCATTTCTGATATCCTAAGTAGTCCATTAAAGGGAACTTTCATGAGTAAAAAAAAAAAAAAATGGTAATAGAAGCACACCTTTAGAAAAGTAGATTTTAAAAGTAAAATGGGGCATTTTCTTGGGATTATTTCCCCAGATAAAATGATTTTTGAGATGATTATTTCCTACAAAATTTCTCATCTGACTACATGTAATTCTATTCATTTATGAAAGGATTTCTTATTCTAAAAATCTGTATAGACAAGAACTGTTTAAAAGAGACTAAGTCAACTCATTTTGCCAAATAAAAAAGACCAAAATTTAACTTATGTTGATTCTTGGAGGATTAAAAGGAAAAGTCAGCAAAGTTTGAAGTCATCTCAGAAGATCTCTGAATAGCCAGACAGGAAGAAAAATGCCTTCATTGCTTTTTCCAGTTGGAGGTGTTGATTTAGAAGGAAGAAGAAAAACACAAATCAACAGCTATTTGATGAACCTTGGACTCTAGTCTAAGCACCCACCAATTCAAGAAGGGGAAAAAAAATCGAAATCAAATCTAAACAGCTTCTTTATAATGAAGTGAATGTGGCAGCCAGTTGCTTTCACGGAAATGTGTTAAGAAAGCTCATCATCAGACCATGGTAGAGACAGGAAACTAACCAGTCCATATATGCATACTGGACACCTAGATAGTAACTAAATGAGCTCTCGCTGTAGGCACAGTGGGATCTGTAACTAGTTAAGGCAAGGCAAAGGCATATTTTGCTCCAAAAGGAGAAAGAGGACAAATAACCTTGAGGGTTAAAACAGGTATCTCTTCCGGGAAAGTGGCAGAATGGAGTCTGATGACCAGGAGATAAGTGCCAGGACAGACAGAACAGGATGACAAATGGTATCTTGAGGTATTGTCCTAGGGAGGCCAAGTCATAGGCAGGGTCCAGGTGGTGATTTTCTAATAGAAATGAGAAAGGGGATGCAGAAGGGTGACTCAACAGGGGTGACTCATCAGTGCTGGGAATTTCAATCTGATAAATGCCAACAGCTGATTCTGTCTTCATGCGTTATGCTCAAAATTTGTCTTCTCAGAAAACAAAAGAACAAATGACAAGTTGAAATGGATAATGTAGAAGTGATGGCAATTTGTAGAGGAAATGTGTTCCCGTTATTTTGGGAGGAAATACATGTTCCCATTATCTTGAGAAAAAGGGCAGGCACAGAAGGAAGGATCATTTCAAACATGTAAAGGGAAAGGGAAAAAAAAACAAAACAAAAACAAAACCCAACAGGGTTAAAGGTAACAAACCCTCAGGAGAGTCTGAAAAAAATTCAATCATGAATGATCCCTATGACATAAAAAAGGAGAGAGAGCCTCCCTCTACCTTCTATTTTAAGAGGACACACAGAGTAGATGAAAAGGGACACCAATTAAGGGTGGATTACTAGTAGTGTGCCCAGGATGTTCAGGACCAGAATAAGCTGAGCCTACCAAAACAAATGAGCAGAAGACAACACAAAGGGCTTTTTTTTTTTTTTCCATTACTTCTGAAATAAGGAAGCAGGCCTACAAGTTGGAGACATTGGTATAATATCAACAAAGGACAGCAAGAAAGCAAAGGTTCTCAATAGCTAACTGTTACCTCCATTTTTTCCAGTAAGGATGACGTTCAAGACAACTGGGAAGTTAATGAGCAAGTATGTGGTCTTCTGAAATGAGTTTAAGTCCTCCAGGACCTTCTAGAATTATATCTCACAGTGGTATATAACTGGTAACTTGTTACCAGTTATAGGGCTACAATTCATAACTACAGGTAAAGGTAATTAACAACAGAACTTTTTTTTCAGGATAAAAACTGGATTCCATAAACTGCAGACTAGAAAACCATATGCTAATTTTCTGAAGAAAAATTATGGACAACATGGATTTTATTAAAAAAAAATAGTTAGTTAACCGAAGCTTTTTTTTTTCCCCCCTAGTACAACTGTTAAGATGGCTATTAGGGGAATGTTATAGATCTTAATTTCACCAAAACATCTGATTTACAGCTTACTGAGTCTACTTCTCACCAGTCAAGAAAAGGGATCAGGCATGGTGATGCACATCTGTAATCCCAGCAACCTGGGAGGCTAAAGGAGGATTACATGTTTGAGGTCACCCTCAGCAACTTAAACTCTGTCTCAAAAGTTAAAAAAAAAATATGGCTCAGTGGTAAAACATCCCCGAGTTCAATTCCCAGTACAAAAAAAAGAGACACATGAAAAAGGAATCAATGTTAAGATTAAAATATTTCCTATCATTAATTTTTTTCCTTTACTATTGTTTTTGTTTATTATATATGTAATTTAAGAAAAATTGTATAGACTCAGATTACTGGTACATATATACAGAAGTTTATGAGACTATAATTTCTATAGTTTAGGCAATCCACAAAATTTGGATTCTGCTTTTTGGGGAATAGAGGAGGAAGATATAACAGCTTTAACAATAGAAATGGGGCTATCTGAACTTATGATGCAATTGCTAAACTCTTATGTGGGAGGTAACAGTGTGTCTGTTCTGTACTGACTGGATTATCTATAAGGTGGCTTCTTTCTTAAGAGGGATATTGATCAAATAAAGCATATGTAAAGGACAGCAACTGGAATGGTGAAAAGGTTCACAAGTCATGAAAACAGCTGAAGAATCTTGAGTTTTCTCCTGGATGGAAAAGTAAAAAATCAACTCCCTTAAAATGAAGAAGAGAGTAGAATAGAGACAAACTGTACCCTGGTTAGAAACTAGTAGGAGATACACTTAATGCTCAATATAGGAAAGACATCCTCTAATCACTCAAATAGGGTGGTATGGCATCTGCCAGGGTCAGAAAGACTGGAGAAAAACACTTCTTTAAGAATTTGAAGGAATCAGGATTCCTTGATTTCAACTCTATTTCTGCCTTCTTAAAAATGCCCTTAATTAAAATGTAAAATAACGTCTGGGAATAGCCAAGATAGGTGTTCCTCAAACTAATCTATGGATTCCATGAGAGGCTGATAGGTATGTTGTACTCAAACTGGGTTGTGAAATATTGTACTGTACATCATATTTGGAGACTTGACTCATTTGCCTTAAGTAGTCTTGAAGTTAATCTATGTGTCTTGTTTAACCCAACTGCTTCTGAAGTGCTCCTATGGATGCTCAGTTTGTCTCATGGGAACCTTACTTTGATGCAAGCCTAAATTTCTTCTTTTTTTGGCGGGGGGGGGGGGGAGGCAGTGTTTAGATTTCTGTTTTCAGAAATTAATTGGCAAAAAAAGCTTGCTAAAAAGAAATTAACCATGCACTGACTCAAAGGACCAAGAGCTAGAGGAAAACTAGTAATTTGGTCCATTGTCTCACCTTCCTTTCTTTTCTCTTCACCACTGAAACAGTTCATGATCTCCAGAGAAAAAGATCTACTGTGTCCCAGGAACTGTTCTTCTGAGATCCCTAAGGCAGCTTATCCCAAAAATCAGAAATGGGTTTGACATAATGATTCACAGTGAAATAATAAAAAGAAAAGAAAATCTAATGATTTTCTTTTTCAGAAAGGACCCAGTATTCACAACAGCCCTTTAGTGTTATGAGGAGAAGAATGTTGCCATTTTTCTTTGATTCTTTTCAGAATGACTTTGGTTACCCATATTGATATGTTTGTTCACTATAAAAAAAAATGCTGCATGTAAGAGCAGTTTAATCCTCATTTACCAGACCTTTCATTATTAAAGGGAACAAAAGATCCTATTTGTAGCAAATGAAAAGATCTTAATAGTCACATATTCCCCTCCCTCAAGATTTTAATACTTAAGACCCCTGGCTTTCAAAAATCTCAATTTCTTAGTAAATTAGAAGATTATGTAGCTTCTAAATTCCTTTATAACTTAGGATCTAGAGGATTTCACTGTTGATCAGGGAATCTCTCATGGTCTTTCCCTTTCCTTTCTTACCAAGAACATCACTGGTGGCCATGATGTCGCATGTGTACATAGCTGCCATCAAGCGCTGAGGTTTCACTTGCAGTGAGTAGCGACATGCTTCTTTCATGGTGGCAATTAGCTGTCCTGAGAAAGGTCCATAGCAGTCAGTGATTGAAGAGTCTCCTTTCGGGGAAGTCCTCTTCTCAAAAGGCTCTAAGCAGACACCTTGTACCTCTTGGTTTTCCCCTCCACTAGGATGAATCTTATCTTCTTCCTGTCTCTCTCCTAGCAGATCAATTTGTTCTTGATTTTGCTTATCACTTGCTCCTTGTTCCTCAAATTTACTTAGGTCCCATTTTTCCAGAACAAAACAGACACCCATGAGGGGCTCCTCACACATGGGGCCAGAGAGGGTTGCTAACTGAAAACCACTCACAATGCTATTGCCCAAATCTCGGTATCTACTGGCTTCTTTTGAAGATCTGCCAGTTGGGCCTAACCATACAGAGTTCTGAAAATCTTCACTTTTATTAACTAGTATGTTAGGCCCACATTTTCTTGGGCCAAATGACCAGATTTGATCAACAGTATTCCTCCATTTTCTCCCTGTTAAATGTTGCTCTAGTTTTCCTTTGAATTCCCAAATTTTCTCTTGGGTCTTCTGATGAATCATCTGAGTATTTTTGCCCTCATTCAAAGAGGATGTCAACAGCTCCATGGAGCGAATCAAATCACTATTTTCTTCCAGAATCTGAGTGACTTCTTCTGGAAGGGGCACAGCTCGAACACTGAGGGTGGCAAGTCTATTGGGAGTTGTCATAGTGATTAACCCATCAGAGTCAACTTGGATTCCTTCAGGGATTTTGCTTTGATCTTCTTTTGTTTGGTGTATGACTGCAACTTTTTGTTGTTTGCCTATTTCTTCATTGACCATGTCAACTTTGGGGGGTTTTGTGATTGTTTCTCTGAATGGAATAATGGGTTCTGATACACTGATATGAATCTTTGCAAACCTACAAATTCAAGAGAGATAACATAAGTTTATAATAAAAATGGCATCAAAGCTTCATATTATGCAATGAAAATTGTGCAAACAAAACAGAAACATAAAATTTATTTTACTGCAAAGGATCTGTAATTTACATTATATCACAATTCAAAAACTACTTTTATGTCAGATTGAAAAGACTACCTCTAATGGGAACATACCTTCAAGGGAGTTCTTCACTTGTAATGGAATTTCACTGCTTTGTTCATTCTTGAGAAAAATAAATCATCTATTTAGATAGGTATGTTTGAGTGGAAAATGTATGTTTTAATAGCATTTGATATATAGTCTTTAAAACAAAATCTGCCAATCTGAGAGTCAGAAGAATAAAAGCCCAATGATTATAGCTCTAAAGAAAGAGAATCAGAGACTTTCAGGATCACTAGTCAAATCCTTATGACAGATTTTGCTTTGATAATTAGGCTCAGAGTAAGGCCAGCATGACACAGGAATATGTCAAGAGCAAGACTTTCCAAATGATCAGCAATGGTGAAAATTTTCTATCTTCATTGTGATTTCTGAATACTTCAGATGTGGCTAGTAAAACTGAGGAAAGGAATACTTTATTTAAATAGTCATACATAGGTACTAAGCATGTGAAACATGGTTAGTGTGACTGAAGAACTGGAAATTAAATTTTATGACTTCAATTTTATTTTAAATAGCTTTGCATCGATAGTGACTACTGTATAGCACGGGTCTTGAGCCCCACAATAGCACCAAGTTCAGAAAGTCTTTTTCCTCACATGATATCAAGTTTAGTTTCATGCTGGCTTTTTTTTTTTTTTTCAAGTAAATTATAAATCCACACAAGGCAGAGTCTAGAAACTGACATGGTTTGATTCTGATTACAATGAAAACCAGAAGTCTTTTTCTCTTATTTCTGCCAGTTAACACACTAAAGTTTTGGTCTGAGTACATCTGCTATTAGAAATGTGGGTGGAAACATGTATAAATATATGTGTATGCATGTACACATATACATTAATATGGGCTTCTAAGATCTTGAAGAACTACTTTTCCCTGGGAAATATTATTCAATAAGGAAACTTAACATTGAGAATTTCTGACATGCTTACATTTGATTCTAGATTTCTTTCTGCCTTCTATATTTTGTAGTTGTGGGGTAGGTACCTAATACATTCGATTTTATGTCTTTGAATAAATCTAAAATCTCAATAAATGGATGGTTTTCTGAAAATAATGATATCCAAATTTATTTCAGAACATAGAACCTAAAATAGACAACAACAAATGAAAGAAAATAAAAATGTGAAAAACGGGTTATTTCCAATAGAAAGATTTGGCCACTAAGTTTTTTCACTTTCAAGGATTAACTTATTTCAATGCTACAGATATTGCTGCAGAATTCACAAGGTGAATTCTTATTTTGTAAATGGGAAAATCATAAGATAGAGGAGGCATCTTCTTCAACTGGCTAGTAAATGGAGAAGCTAGGATCCAAATCTAATTCTGACTTCATAATCCACACTCAGCCATTGTGTGAATGTCTACCTGACATTGTACTAATTTAAAAGGATTTTGATATTCAAACTTGACACCTTACATAGACAAAACTATAGTTAAATCTTACCAAAGAATTTGAATATAGATGCCAAGATAAAATAACAAATGAAAAATAAAAAATAGGTGTATGTATATCTTTTTAAAAATTAATTTTTCTTTGGTACTGGGAATTAAAATCAGGGGTATTCTACCACTGAGCTACATCCTCAGCCTATTATTATTATTATTATTATTTTAAATTTTAAGACAGTCTAACTAAGTTGCTTAGGGCCTCGCTAAGTTGCCAAACTTGCTATCCTCCTGTCTCAGTTTTCCTAGTTGCTGGGATTATAGGTGTGTGCCACCAGACGAATTCTATTTTGGACCATTGCTTGCTATGTAGGAGGTGTTATGTTAAGTGTTGCACATGCATTACTTCTTTAGGAGGTCCTAATACTATCCTTATTTTATAAAGGGGAAAATCATAAGATAGAGGAGGCATCTTCTTCAACTGGCTAGTAAATGGAGAAGCTAGGATCCAAATCTAATTCTGACTTCATAATCCACACTCAGCCATTGTGCTCTACTGAAAAACTGAATTAAACAGCATATTAAAAAATTTGCAACAAAGTAATATTTTATCATAAGATATATAAAAATTAATTCCTACTAGATCCTTTAATACCACATTAAAATGTCAAATTAAGCAATTTATGTAATCATCTTTGAAAAATGCCAAATCAGCATTCAATAAAATTCAATACCTATTCTTTTTTTTTTTAATCATTGAGGTAATGATTTATCGATGAATAGAAACTGGAACAGAATTCTGAATAGAAACAGGAACAGAATTCACTCAATACCTATTCTTGACTTAAAAAAAAAAACACTTGGAAATCCTAGAAAAGGGGAAAGTTTTAAAATTATCATTATTTACAGAATATATATTAGTATACTTAGCACATTCAAGAAAACCAACAGCAAAGCTTTAAAGTTTGAGAGAAAAATATATCTATGACATTGTCCTCTTGTATTATAAAGTCAGAAAAACTAAGAGCCACTTAAGTCCTTCAAATTTCTGAGGTTCCAAGATGTCTTCTAAAGTAATCACTTATATGATTAACACCCGGAAGTGTGGGCCTGGTTCAGGAGCAGAGGGTCTTTAAATCCCAGCAAAGCAGAGCCTATCATCACTTCAAAATAAGTGAAGGAGATTTAGACTCCATCATGAAAACTTCCTGTGGCTTCCTGTCCTACCTGCTCATTAATACCTTGAGATCTGATGCTAAGGGCTCTGACAGTTTCTCTGGTCTGGAGATGACAGGTGGTATTCGCAGTCTCCCACTGCTGTACGTAAACCATTCCTAAAAATCTGTGTGAAAGCTGTAAAAAGAAGCTAAAGGCAGGCTCTGTCCCATGACAAATAAAAAAAAAAATTATAGAATTTTATACATGTTACTAATATAACTGAGAATTTAGTAGCCATATAGAATGGTCCAAAAACCAAAAATCTACTGACCTAAGATCACTTGTCTCAAAGTGAACATACATGTAAACTATGATCCATATAAAAAATACAGAACATATCTAGTTCTCAGAAGTACCACTCCCTCCCAGTGCCTTTGCCTAATCCCATAAAGGTCACTACTATCTTAAATTTTATTGGTATCTTCTGCCCTTTTTCTTGTTTTTATCACCTAAACATGAAACTCCTATATGATACAGCTACTGCTTTCTGAACTTTACACAAATAAAAATCAATATTTTTTGTATTTATCTTTTTTTGGTCAATATTATATCATGAAATTCATCCATGTCTTATGCAGCTATAATCTTCTTTCTGAGATTATTCTATAAAATTCCATTGTATGACTATAGCATTATTTATTTATTTATTTACTTATCATTTGAGTTGTTTCCAACTTTTGGCTGTTAAAAATCTTATTGCTATGAGTACTTTTATTGACGTGCATTTGCCCAGCTTTGTATGTGCATATACAGAATAGATATGGGAGATCTGCCCAGCCATACAACTTTAGCAGATCATACCAAACCATATTCCAACATACTATATCAACTCTCACCCACACTAGTAGCATAGGTGAATTTTCATTGCTCCTCATCTTAACCATTGCTTGATAATGTGACTTAAAAATTTCACTCTCTCTGTGAGTATATATATGCATCTCACTTTGATTTTAATTTGTATTTCATCTATTATGAATAAGTCTAATACCTTTTTTTATGTTTATTAGCCATTAGATTTCCTTGAAGTACTTATGCAAGTCTTAACTATTTTCAAGTGGTTTGCACCTTATCTAATTTTATTTGTAGAAATTCTTTATGAGGACACATGTCCCTTAGTTTGTTATGGGTATCACAAAGTTCTTCTCTGACCTTTGGCTTGTCTTCTTATTCTCTTCATAGGGTTTGTTGATGATCAAATCTTTACTTGACCATTAGTCTTTTAATATTGGATTTAAGAAGCTTTTCCTACCCCGAGGTCTTGAAGATACTGTTTCATAGTATCTTGTAGACACTGGCAAAGTTTTGATTTTCACATTTTAATTTATAATTGACCTGAAATAAATTTCTGAGGATGGCATGAAGTTTCATTTTTTCTATACAGTACACTGCTGTATGTAAGCTATTCCTAAAAATGTGTGTGGAAGCTGTAAAAAGAAGCTTATCCAAGTTGCCAGCATCATTTATTGAAAAATCTGTCTTTTTCTCATTGTTCTGCAATGCCACCCAGTTCTGGATTCTCTATTAAAGTCCATTGATCTATTTGTTTATTCTTGTGTCAATCTAATGTAGTCTTAATTACTGTAACTTTAAAACAAGACTTTATTTCCAGTACACCAAGAGCTCCTACCTTGTTCTACTACTTTCAAGGTGTTTTGGTTATTTTAGGCCCTTTGCATTTCCATTGAAATTTTACAATCAACAAACATACATAAACATAAACTCACTGGAATCCACCAGGATTACTTTGAATCTATAATCAGTTTGGGGAGGATGGACTTCATTATATTGCTGAATTTTCAAGCCACGAAGATGGCATGTACTCCTTTTGTGTGTATGTATATGTGTGTGTTTTGCATACAGGATTTATAAATGAGTAAATTTTATTCCTAAATATTTGATATTTTTGTTGTGACTATAAATGGTAATATTAAAATAGTTTTCATCTTCTGCATATATCTAGAACATAGAAATAAAATAGATTTTTCATATTAAACTTTAATTCTGCAACCATTGATAAATTTATTACTAAACTTAATAATGTCTATAAATTCTTTTGGATTTTTAATCCATATCATCTGCAAATGACAGTTTTTAGTTTTCCCTGTTCAATTTTCAATATCTTAAAATTTTTATTCTTTTATTTAATGCTGCCTGAAACCTCCAGAAAACTGTTAAATGGAATCCGTAATAGTAGGTCCTTTGCTTATTACTGATTGCAAAGGACAGCTTTCAAAAATCTCATAAGTAAGTATATGTTTGCTAGGATTATTCTGAAGACAACTGGTATTAGTTTAAGCAAGTTCTATTTTATTCCTGGTATGCTAAGATTTGATCATGCATGAGGTGATTTCACTCATTTTTTTTCCTGTTAATCTGATGAATTTACATTGACTGAAATATTTAATGTTATTCAAACTTTAATTCCTCTGATAGTTACAGGACTATAATTTTCTATTTCTTCTTGGTAGGATTTTTCTAGGAATTTGTTCATTTCCTTTAAATTTACTGGCATGAGACAGCTAATGACATTCTCTTATGTTTCTTTGCCCAGGACAAAGTATCTAGTACCCAATCACTAAGGTGCCTTCAACTTCCACATGACAATGGGTATTAAAGGATGCAATATCAACACCACTTGATGCAGCTTTCCTAGAGTTCAAAGACAATACTTCCTGTGTCATATAAATAAAACACAGCCTGCATTTCCCCCAGTGGGTCTGTCCATCATCCCCTCGCTTACCTGCACTTGCTCTAGCTGACACTCATGTATGCGGGACAGGGATATTTCTCTCTCCTTGGTTACCTCTCTGAGTTCTGACAGGTAACACTGAGTTTGAGGTCATTCTTTCATCATATGAAGCCACAATGCAAAAGAAACTTTTGTTTGGGATGGCAGGTGGGAGGCAGCAATTTCAGAAATTGAAATTTTAGGGAAAGCACATAAGGAATAGTTCACAATTTATGTGGTGTCTTGTTAGAGCAGAAGATACTTTTTTACAAAAGCAGAAATGTTATTGCTTTTATTGTTCCCATTCAATGTAACTCTAAATTATTTTTAGGTATTTGGATATGAATACTTTTTAGAAGGATTACATAGATTGGTTTTTGGCCTTTATATTTATTTAAAATATTTTAATACCATGTTCAGGGCACATTTCTAGAAAATGAATTTCTCTTACTTTTCCTCTCCCAAGATTAAAAAGTATCCACAGTTAAAATCATGAAATAAAAATGAAAAAAGACTTTGAAAACAAAGATATAAATATGTAACTCTGTTAAAATCAGTTTTGGGCATAAGGGTGGAGATTTTACTTAAAAATCTAATTCTAAAAACCAAAAAGCATGATTTTTAAAAAGGAGTTTGTAACCTGAGAAATGAAGTTATTTAATGTGGACTTTAATTTGGAGTAGAATAAAAAAAGGAAAAATAATTTAGCTCAAAGACACAAACAAAAAAAATATTTCAAAGGCTTCTTAAAACCCTCTAAGAAGTTATTATTTAAACTACAATATGCCTTTTGATTTACCTAATTAATATTATTCTCCAATGAACATTAGAACATTTAGAAAATCCAAGAAAATGGTGATAAAAGTGAAAGATTTACGTTCTGATTTTGTACAAAAAAATGGCTATAAAAACACTAAAAACAAGAAAAAGCCTACAACACCATTTTAAACTGAAGAATAGACATGACAACATTCCCTGGTAAGAGATCCCACAAAATCCCACAGGGATGATGCCACACAGGAGCTGCCTCAGTCTATCATGATTATTAGTTATTGTCATACCACGACTATAAGACTGATTTTAAGGATTAAGTGAGATAAACAGCACTCTACATAGTGCAGTGACTGCTACATAATATTTAGTATATGATAAACAGCACTCTACATAGTGCAGTGACTGCTACATAATATTTAGTATATGATCATATTGATTATTAATAAATAGTTATGATTATTATAGTTTCAGAATTTTTTTAAAGTAACAAGGGTAATTACAGGACAATTCTCCATTTTTTTCACTAGCACAGCACAGAAATATATATTAATAATGAACATCTTTTCTCTTCTAGGTTGGTAAAGTTTTCAAAAGATGATATAATAAGCAAGGTTGGCAAAAGTATGACCAAAGAACACTTTCAAATGGTATCACTATTCTAGGGTAGACTTTTTGAGCAAGTAATAATACCTCCAGGGGTTTATCTTAACCCAATAATCAGAGCTGTGTCTACAGAGAGCTGTGTATATTGAATATGCATAAAGCTAAGTGTAGATTTATGAACTCAAATGCAATGGTGGTTATTTCTGCATGACAATCAAATGATTTTTCTTATTCTTTGGCATTTTCCTTACTGCTGAGATAAACAAACATTATCAATGGAACAGAGAGGACAAATATTATTATATTACAAAGAGTGATTTGGTGTGCTCATTTAACATGCTTCATCTATCACCTTCAGAGAGAAATATCAAGACTTCCAGAAGTATACACTGTAGAGACCACAGCAAGAAGAAAAGAAGTATGCCCTAATCTCAGCTTACATTCAAAACAATTAAATTTTGTTTTGTTGCCCTGATAGTCTTTGCATGTGTATGTACGCTTACAGTAAAATATGCACACATATATATGAAAATATTGATTCAAGCAGAAAATGCAAAATTATACAAGTATAGGCAGTAAATGCCATTTTTCAGTTATTAAGAATTAAATTTATGATACAATAGCAGTTCATGTCTGAGTGGTAGGCTTTTTTCTCCAGAAATAAGCCATAGTCTAGTTTGATCAGTTTTAAGGGACACCAAAACATCCCATTGATTGTAGAGCTATCATTTCTGCATCTCTAACATTTTCATCTAACCTTTCTTTTAAGTCATCCAAGCATCTTTGAAGGTGGACCTCCCCCGCTGTGACTAAAACATGTTCTCCAGTTTCCTGAATTAAAATCTGGACACAGGGATCAGCCTGGTTTAGCAGCTTCATTCCTTTCACAAGCTGGGGCATTTCACCTAGGTTAATAAAACAAAATACTGATTAAATGATATAAGGATTAATGCCATCTAAAGGTGATAGCCACAGTCACTGACAAGAAAATTATAATGAAACTCTTAGAGGAACACTTAACTTTTCTTCTAAATACTGCAGTGATGTGAAAAAAAAAAAAAAACTACCTTCTACTAATTTATATGTATAGACAGTTAACATGAGACACTCACAAGTTTATCATTAAAACTCCAAAATTGACCAATACCACTTCTTCAGATACTCAGCAGATATAAACTATTATTATGCTTGTAAATTCAACTAAATATATTGTAAAAGTACACATTATACACTTAGAAATGTAACAATACTTTCTCAAATAGTACATATAAAATAAACAAATAAACAAAAGAAGTATTTAATACATTCAAGAAACTTTACCAGAGCTTCATATTAAAAATAACTACTTGTGAAACCATTAGGCAGAAATGTCGGTTTTAGGTATTCTACCTGGCTATTTTACTAAGGAACTACTGGAACTCTTGCCCTCATTTCTGCTTGTGTGTTTGGTGTACTACTGCTGCTTCCCTACAGTTCAGGGAGCTGAGATTTCAGATGGGGACTGTTGTATACATCTTGAATTCAGTTTCTTTCTCACTCCTTTTCATATATGTAGCTGTTACTCTTCACTCAAGGTAGACCAGAGGAAGTCTCTTGCTGCTGCTTTGACTTTGAGGGCACTTTTATGTAGTACTGTTTCAATTCTACATTTGACCAAAATACTTAGCAATTCTTCAATGCATGGTTTTCAATGTGTGAAACATGTAAAACCTTAAGAACTTTCTGTAAGACTGTAGTTTTCAATATGCCTCACAAAAGTTTTATTAATTTGGGGGCAGGAAGAGAATATCAGAACTTCTATACCTTTTTATTTTTGAAATAAAGTTCTTCTAATAATAACTAACACTGTATAGCACTAACAATGTCTTGGCAAACACTTTACCAATATGATTAACTATGAGGCAAGTAAGATTAAATGGTTTCATTTTGTAGGTGAGGAAACAAGTGTGAATATAAGAAATTTGTGCTCAAAGTCAAGAACAACCAAATGGTAGAACTTGGTTCTAAAGCCAGTTAGCCAGCTACAGGGTCCGGGCTCTATAGATGGCCGTCAGAATTCTATAGGTCAGATTACATGAGCCATGTCTGGGATGCATGCATCCTGAAGGATCCTGTATACAGGATCAAAAAAGTCATCTTTGTGTGTTCCTCTTAAGCACAATGCAGTTTTCCTTTGCTTAATTTTTTTTTGGGGGGTGGTGGTGCTGGAGATTGAACCCAGAGTCTTATGCATGCTAGGCAAGTGCTCTGCCACAGCTAGCCCTTTTTTGCTTAATTAAGTAGACTTACAGATATTAGCTTAACCTTCAGAGAAGTTGAAACATGGCTTAAAAAGATTCCTAGAAAGAGACCACTGGCAATATTAATAACCCAAGCACAATGGAACAACAATAATAATTAAGGCTAAGCTTTCTTTCAGCTATCAGTCAATCACAATACATACATACAAATGCACATGTGTGAGTGCACATGCACAAACCCCTGTCTCTTTAAAGTAAAGATAATAGTTTAACAGTGAGTGAAAAATATATTTTTAATGATATTTGAAGCAAGGAGACACATTTTCAAATTAGACATTGGAAATGTTTCCATTGATCGTCATTCTGTAACACAAAATAACAAACACTTCATGTATAAACCTCTTAAAATTTGGAAGGTGTGGGGTTGGGGTTGTGGCTCAGAGGTAGAGTCCTTGCCTACCATGCATGAGGCACTGGGTTCAATTCTCAGCACCACAGAAAAATTAAAAAATAAAGATATTGTTATAACTAAAAATAAATATTAAAAAATATTTGGAAGGTGATTTTTCTACCTTGTTTAAAAAATTTTTCAAATGAATAGCTCATTAAAGACATAAAAATCAAAGCCTCCTACTTACTGACATTAGGAAAAGTAGAAAATTTCAACAGAAGCTTTGTATAAATGGTAAATGGCATTCTGAAACAATACCACAATTTAGTAAAAACAGCTGAGGGTCTATTTCTTCCATTGGGACACTATAACTTTGTGAGGTATCTTTTCCAGTGATGATAACCATTAAAACCAAGTGTTTTAACAAAGGGAACTTAGAAGCAGATCTCTGAATAGCCGTATCACAGAATGTTAAGGCAAGATTTTTACAAAAAATAAAGCATATAGTAACCAGCCTTCAAGATGGCTCTAATTTCCCTGGCCTCCTCCTGATATTCAGGATCCTATATAGTTCTCTCCAACAGTGATTCAGGACTGGTTTGCATGACCAACAGAATTCTGTGCAAGTAACGATGGGATTCAAAGGTGAATTCTGCACTACTGGCTAAAGCCAGTCACCAAGCTATACTATGGCACTAAAGCAGCCCTGTGAAGGGGGCCCCTGGGGAGAGGAGGTCCGAGCCAACAGTGACTTGGAAATATAGTTACACCTTCAGATGGCTGTAGCCCAAGGTGACTACAACCGTTTGAGCGACTCAAAACTGAACTGTTTCCAAATTCCTGACCAAAGAACTAAGAAAAATGAATGACTGGTGTTCTTTCAGGTCACTAAATTTTGGAATAATGTGTTATCTAGTATTAGATGACTAATGTGATTACACATCACAATCACAAATAAATGATATATACGCCCTATGCATGTGGGTATGTATATTTATATAGTATGTATCCAACAAAAACAAATAAAATTAGGATTATTTCATTTTAACTTCAACTTTTAAATAATTTCTATTTCTTGTGTCTTATAATTTATATGAAACACTAGCACAAAAACTTATGTACCTATATAAAACAGAGGTATATAAAGTTCTCTCTCTCTTTTTAAAACTGCTATGGATAAAGAGTGAAAGATTTCTGGAAGCCAATGACACTGATCTTAGATAAACAAGATTTCTTGAATTCCTCTTAAAGGTAAAGATTCAGAATTGTCTCTGAGGTAGAGTTTGAATCTGAACTTCACCATTTAATATCTGTATGATCATACACAAGTTAATTAATTTCTTTATGCTTCAGTTTCGCTCATGTGAGGATGAAGATAAAAACAGCATCTTAAATGCATTGGGCTGTTGAGAGGATTAAATGACATACAAAAACCTCAGTATAGAGTGTGGCATACATCAAGGATCAATGGTGATGATAAAAATCATAATGTCTTTGGAACCCTGGTGGTTCTCTGTGTTGAGTTTTGAGTAGACCCTGGGCACGAAGCACAGACTGGCCATCATGGCCCAGAATTTGGGAAAAAGAAAAGTAGAAAAACAAATGCTTATAATTTGCTTCTCCCTGAAAGAAGAGTAAAAAGCTAAGACCTGGATTAGTCCGCCTAGTTTCTCATGATGAAAAAGAAGAAAGGCTCTGGGGATACATGTTCTATTCAAGTTGAATAACAATGGCTTCATCAAGGGCTCCTCAGGGGCAGTATTATTAGGGAGTCTTGCTACAGGATGTAACATTTAAATAATCATTAGACATAGAAACCATGGAAAAAGGAGCAATTGCCCTCAAGTAAAGATGAATATACGATTCTAGGCAAAGAGAAAACAGAAAATAAAAAATCCTCTGAGGGTTGAGGATAGCACTAAGAAAAGTTTTCTGATATTCTTAATGTAGACTAAGATGTTGACATTACAGAAACACCAAGAAGACAGGTTGGTGAGTACAAAATTCAAACAAAGAAATATGTAAATTGGGTACTTCAGTTACACAATCAAGATATGCTCGTAAATCCAGCAAAAGCAATATTTGATAGGAGAGAGGACCAACACTTCTTTTAAAATTATGAAGACAATTGTGTGGCCCTTCGTTAGTTTATTTTTTACAAAGTTCAGAAAAATAAATGAAATACATATGAGAATATGCACTTTGGCCTTCAGATGGATAATCCTAGGTAATTCTCTTATTAGACTACCTCATTTCCGGACAAAGTAAGTAAAATTAACCTTACTGAGAGTCTACGCTGGGACAGGAAATAAGCCTGTTATTAGGACCCTCATCTCACACAGCAAAGCTGCACAGAAGCTGTTTCTGCTGCCCCTGTGGGGTTAGGCTTTTTCCCTGGCTTGGATAATAGAGCACAGAGTAGCACAAAACTATCAAATACCCTTTTAAAAATTATAACTTTCTATTAAAATGGTATAGCTGAAATTATTCATTAGTCAAATATTCATTAGTCCTGTTTAAAGAAACTGAACTTTCTTATACTATATGTGCTTCTTAGGATTAGATTCAGTGTACGGTGACCAGAGAACAAATCCATGAAGGGTCAGGATCTGACAAAACTATAAAGAAGAAGTGGACTTTACATGGAGAGGATAAATTACAGCAGCAGTCAAAGCACCATCAGTCCACAGTGACAACCCAGAAAGAATTCCTGTCTCTGAAGCCCCAGGCAAAGGCTGTTTACTAGGACTGAGCTCAAAGGTCAGAGGTGCAGTCCTCCAAGCATCTGCTTGCTCTAGGGTTCCAGGAACCCTTCAAGGGCAAAAGATATGTCTTAGAACTTGAAGGGAAAATGAGTCTTTACAGGACTCTAGCTCTGGGAAGTGAGGATAGGCAAGTACAGGCGCATTACATACCTCAAACAGAAAACTATTCCTTTACACATTTGTTCTTTAGTTCCCTTAAAGCAAGGTATGAAGCTTCTTTACTACCACTACTGCAAACAGCAAAGTCACAGGCAGAAGGGGCCAGTGACAGTCACCAAAAGAGAAATACAAACATTAACAGGATTGGCCAAGCAAATAGGAAACACCCAAACCAAGGATCATTATCTTAGGGTCAGACATGGAAATCTCATTGCCAGCAGAAAAGGGACAAGAAGGGGTTTCTAAACAGATAGTTTAGATGGTAGATTGTGAACCAATGAGCTTGGGATTAGATTCTAACTCAGAAGTAGTCAAATGAGCTTTGCTGAGCTACAACCCTATGCCAGGGTTATGGAAGATGCAGACATGAACCTATCATCAAGAAGAATATGGACTCCGGAAAGCAAAAGTACCAACATGACAGATGCTCTTTGAAGGGTTGCTTCTATCATATTCTTGAACAAAAATTCATGGTATGTTGCTGAATAAATCATGTGAAGTCAAATAATAAACACATGCATTTAAAAAGTATAATGAATATCATATGCTTTTAAAAACAAGATTATCTTACTTGGGTGCTTTGGCTCAACAGCAACTCTCACAATAGGTGTGGCTTCAAAGTTGAGTGGTATAAATGGTGGGCAGGATGGCAGGCTACACAGTGTTGCGGATTTTAGCACGAAGTCTTGCAAGCCTCCTATTCCTGCAGGGAGAAAAAGATCCATAGGGTCAAGAAGGATAGTTAAATTCTGAATTTATATTAGAAAAATAACAGCTATCAACCTGGTATATATGTCTCAGGGCCAAACACCTCCAAAATGTTGCAAAGAATGAGGCAGAGCTGTAACATGTCTCTATTAATTTTTTTTTTTTTTTTGCCTAATCCACTGGAAATTTGAGACTTAATTATGTGATGTTGCTATGGAGTACCTGAACCTAAACTACTCCTCAGCCAATTCCATACCAATCCACTCCAGACTCCTAGCTCCTTATTTGCCTTTGAGCAGATGGCAGCAGACAGAATACCCCAGGAGAGATGGAAAGGACAATCTGAATCTCAAACCCAGAACATGAGTGGCCAACATTTTAAAGCACATTGTCTTTGGGTTAATGTAAAGACTGGGGAGGGGAGGAGGGAAGAAGCAGTTATAGGGTTTGAGGAAAGGTGAAAGAAGAAGAAAAGGGTAGGCGTATTTAGTCAGCATCTGCTTTTGCATCTTGTGCAAAAACAACCAAGGAAAGGAAGAAGGACACCACTTTTCTGCTTTCAGTTGGCCAAGTAATGGGCGGGGGTAGAAAGATAGGAAATCACCTGACCAAGCAATCAGCCTGATGGAGGGGAACTGAAGCACAGGCTTTAGACACACACCTGGAAAGCAGCTGAGAGATTTCCTACTGTCTGGCTACATAGTGTGGAAACCTCCCTTTGATACCTCACCTGAATGCATCCAGAATTCATCACCCCACTAAATTAGAGGAGAGCTTCAAGTGTAAGAAAATATTACTTATGTTCTGCTAAAATCTGTTGTCTTCCCATTTCCACAACTTTTTTGGGCTCAGTTATCCAAAGGTCCACAGAAAACACGCTTCTTCCATTTGCTCTAAATTTTCTTAGAATTTTTAAGGAATCTGTCAGATCCTTCTACCTTGGTTCAGCTCAGGGCCTGATTTCCAGACCTTTCCTATGCATGGGACCCTACTGACTACAGTTTCCATGGTGCTAAATCCTCTCTGTGCCCCCAGCATAATACTTCTTTGGTCAAAGCCTACATTTCTTATTTCTGTACCTCTTGGCATAGCACACAGAAGCCTGTATCTGGCTACAGCTCTGGTTCATGTCTCCCCCTGGAATCATGATGTAACAAATCTGGATGAGTCCAAGTTTCCACCAAGACTACTAGAAATAACATCATCACCAGTCATGCTAGGGGTTCAGGAAACCTCACAGTAAATATTCCCCTTCAAACTTCCTTCATCCTGCTTTTGACCTCTGATCAGCATGCATTTCCTTCCTGCACACACAGCACATGGTTTCAATGAAACCATAAATGCTCTCTTTCCTCTGTATCACAAGGGGCACAAGCTGCAGATGATCAGTAAATTTTGAATACTGTCTGTTTGAACTTCTGGTTTATATTTTGCTTTTCCAATTACCAAATCTATCTTGCTATTTAGATATACCCAGATCTGTTGACCATGATTATAATTCCCCCAAAAAACAGAAAAGAAAAAAGTCAATACCATAATATCCCTAGACTGGGAATTTTTGATAAAGGCAGTGCTCCAAAGACAGCAAGACATTTACTACCTGTATTACATGTCACTGTTCTTACTTATTTTAAAATATAATTCTAAAACTCAAAAACAGGTTATCTGGGTGAATCACAATAAAGTAACTTTCTAGATATGCTACAGGACTATTTTCACTTCAGTCAAAATTATGACAAAAATGAGTGATAGTTTTGTCACATAAAGTAGGTTTGTTAAAGCACTTTTCAACTGGGATGGGGAATGAGGGACATGTTTCCCCTGGGGAATCATTTCAGAATTTCTGAGATAGGAGAAGAAGTCCAAAATTAATGTGGCATTGATTTGGTTTTGTTTACTACATTTATTTTCAAATTTCAAGGATTAAAGAGGGTGTAAGTTTTTTTAATTGTGAAAAATAAAAAGCATATAATCTTAAAAAGCTAGAGAGAAATAAAAATAGGTTGAGGAATGTGAACTCAAACAATTCACTGGGCAGCAAAAATTACTTTTTTATAAACACCTGTAACTTTTGTCTGGTTGAAGATAAATTATCCAAGTCCTTTCTGATCATCATTCTTTTTTATACAAAAAATAATATTAGATAAATTAACAAGTTAACTCTATCTCACAGACAGGTTAAGAGATTACAATATCTAACTAAATACTGAGTTTTTCAGCCCTTCCTAGGTTCTTTACCATACGGTGCAAATTCTTCTTAATCAAAAACTAGTATTTTTAGTATGTAAACATTGGCAGGCCAAATTATTTTCCATGCTGTCTCTAATGTTCTCTTTTAAAAAGAATCCCAGAAACAAACAATTTCAATAAGAGCATCTTTTAGCAATATTTTCCAGAGACTGAAAACACTGGGGCCTGAGAAATGGATTAGTTTTCTGTTGAAAACTTTTTTCTCTTTCTAACAACTCCCTGTTGCACAGGTTGAATCAATCTAGGATGAAGTTACACTGACAACAGGAAGATGGTAAAACCATTACTGAATACTAATCTGCTTTCTGAGGACCAGTCTGCTGGTTGTCTGGATAGAAGACAGCAATAAGAAAAACTTGAATTTGTAAAGTACTCTTACATCACTGCAATAGAAGGATTACTAAAATTAAAAAAAAAATGTGGGTAAATATGTTAATAATACTCTGGCTAACAGACAGTCCCTTAATCTTTTATTTCAAACTGACTTTAACACCCAAGAACATCAACCTTAATTTGTTTAGGCTGGAATGAGTGATTCCTTTAAACTTTGGCAGGAAATTTAAGTTACACATCATGGACATTCACACAGCCTCAGATCTGTGATAGCCTGAACACCACTTTGGAACAGGTATCAGGATCTTTTTAGATTCTTAAGATGGCGAGACTCTGAGAACCCTTGATTTTGGAAGATCACCTTCTACTCTGGGCCCTTTAGTTTTTGTATATCAAAGTAGCCCATATTCTCTGCATCCAATTGTGTGCCCTGGTTCTGTAGTTTCCTTAGAAATTCAGAGATTGATGCAACTACAAAGAGTGTCAGGCAACCTACATACTTTATAACCCTTGTCATAAGGCAGGTAGACAGGTAGGTACATAAATATAAAAAAAGGCTTTTCCAATCTGCTTGGCCAGTATCACCAAAGTAGATCAGTATGGGTTAGCTAAGCTTTCAGAAGATGGGTCAAGTCTGTTCATTATGCTAAACAAGTCCATTAAATCCATTTCCCTTTAGCTTCTTGGTGTTATGGAGACCCTAGGGAAAATTCTGCAATAATGACATCACTGTGTCATTTTTTTTTTTCATCTCACAGGAACAGATGGAACTAATAATAGTTCTTCAGCAAGCTTACCAAGACCTGTGGGTCCTTTTCTTAGAAGAGAGAGTAAATGAGGAGAAAAAGTAACACCCTAAAGAATCAAAAACTTTGTGAGATGTGTACAATGAACACCTTTGTCTGTATTTGAGAAACATGTCCCTCAGTATCCTGAACAAGGTATGCCCCCCAAAAGAATCCAGATCTCCATTCCTATGGAAAGAGACTGACCCAAATGGAGTTTGGCTCTCACCAAAGGAATCAGAAATTCATCTTGGGCTTTGAAGCAGGGTAGAACGCCTGAGCACTGCCTAGTATTTTCTCTAAGAAAAGAGAAGGGCAGTAAAAAGAGTCTTCTGTTTTTTGTTTGTTTTTTTTTTTTTTTTTGAGAGAGAGAGAGAGAGAGAGAATTTTTTAATATTTATTTTTTAGTTTTCGGCGGACACAACATCTTTGTTTGTATGTGGTGCTGAGGATTGAACCCCGGGCCGCACGCCTGCCAGGCGAGCGCGCACCGCTTGAGCCACATCCCCAGCCCTTCTGGTTGTCTTTTGATATGTCACACTAGTACAAAAAGGATCTACAAGAGGCTAGCCAAGGGAGAAGAGGTAGTATGTAATTCATTAAAATATTTAAAATAATGTTTTCTACTGGAACAGAAATATATATATGAAGGATTGATAATATGTAGTCTTGTAATGGTGGGGAAGGGGATTCCAGGACACAGTCACAGCACAGACAAAGCCCAAAGTGTTCTAGGAATCTGAAATAGTTCAGAATACCTAAAGAGTACAAATACAGGGCTAGCATGATACAAGGCCAAAGGTAAGAGAGGTAGGTGATAAAGGACCTAAATATCATGTGAAAAAGCTCAGACTTCATTCTGAAGGCAATGGACACAGAGAAATGCTAAGAAACTAGAGAGCTGAGCTGGTGATGTCAAAGTTATGGTAGTTTGCAGGAAGTTGGCAAGAAGAAACAAGGATAAAACCCAAATTTCTGGCTTGACAACCAAGCAGATAATTACTAGTTCAAAACACTTCTCTGCTTTTCTTGTAGTTTTATCATTTTGGTTATCATTTATATCATTTCTTTATATAATAAATATTTTTAACTGTCATATTTTTCTCCAGATATTAGTTTCCCTTCTTTTTTTGCATCTGTTTTTTCTTATGAGTGTTTTCTATGTGACACTCTTTTGAGTGTTTTCTTGGTGACTAAGATCCAATGCTTAGAAAGTTCTGTTTTCAAAGAACTGATTAATATTTAGTCAACTTTCTGTTAGTCTTTCAGTGATTTGAGTTTTAAGGGCAAGAATACAAACCAGGTACTTTGTAAAGCTTGTTCAATGAATGAATGAACAAGAACACTACTACTGTCCTTATAGAATTTAAAATTTGGTTGTGGGCCAAAGACAGATAAACAAGCAATTGTAATGCAATGTGACAATTATATCTATTTTTCTCATGCAGAGAAAGTGAAAGTGTACAGGAAAGGTTCCAGACTTCCTGACATACAGAAGTGGGGAGATAAGTATGCAGAGGAGGTGGCAAGGGTTCAAGGTGTGGGAAATGGCACCATTGGAGGCCCAAGGAAGAAGCCAGGTTCCTTACTGACAGCTGCAGTATAGAGTATAAAACATGACTGAAAAGTCATTTTCATTCCCTTTATTCCCACTTCTCTGGGATCTTGCAACTGCCATCAATTCCTTCCTTCAGTGAACATGTATTTTTGTTCAGCTTGATCTAGAATTAGGGGGATTAGAATTTAACTACAGTTTTAACCATATGCAATAAATGGTAGTGGCAGTGATGATTATACACAGATTTATAATCAAATTTAGAATCAAGTTTAAGGTATGATATGAACTACACATTTTTTTGTATGTATTAGTTAACTATGAAGAAGAATGTAATAACATTTTTATAATACATAAATTCATATTCATAATCACATTCATTTATAAACTTTATATCCTGTCCCACTGACCTAAATTTGTATTTTGTATAGTAACACATGCTTTTAAGTGATGCTCCTTTTAAATGTAATTAATTCCAACTCAAATCACCTAAATAAATGGGGGTATTTACAAAGGCCATCATGAAAGGAGCATAAAATACTTATTGGAGAACAATGCTGGAAATTTGTTTGAAGACAAAAAGCAAAGAGAAGAAGAAACAAGAAGAGACATGGCTTTATGGGACCAGGAAATCATAACCTGACTCCTTCTACCTTTGAGCTCTAAATATTTCCAATTAAAAACAGAAAACAGGTCATTTCTGGATGAAATGGCAACTCCAGCACAGGTACACAAAATATCCTGATTGAAATGATCAAAGCAACAGAAAAATAAGGAAACCTGAAGGACTAGGCGAAACTAGAGAAGGGCACCACCCGCTGTGAGCTATTTCTGTTTGCTGTGGATCAGATTAAAGAAAAATATTAAGGGTCAATTCTTCTCTCTTGAGAAAGCAGCATGACTTTGGGGGTGGGGATGCATTGCCAGTGAAGTACTGTAGTCTGTTACACAAAACAAGTGGAAAAGCATGAAGAGACCAGAAACAGACCAACACAGGTGGGAATGTGGAAATGGTGAAGGGGCAATAGTCCCCGACAGGAGGCCCTATGAAGTACAAAGCACTGAGATAATTAGCCAATGAAATGGAAAAATAATTAATAATATAATTGTACCTGTATCATATACTCTTCAGAAAAATAAATTTTATATGGTTCAAAGAAATAAATGTGAAATATAAAAATTTTAAAACATAAATCTCAAGATATTAAGATTACAGACCCAATACATATCATTACACTAAAAAAAACTTCATAACAAAAGATACTGAAACTACGAAACAGATGTTTCCAATGTCTTAAAAGAGAGAATTGTACACACACCCAAAGATCAAGTAAAAATCAATGAGAAACGAATGGGCAACCCAACAGGCATACAGGTCAAGAATATAAGCAGTTCCAAGTAAAGACTAAAAAGAAGATTTAGGTAGTCAAAAAACAAATAAAAGGATCCTAATCTCATTAATAAAAAAGTAATGCAAATCAAAAGATTTTATTTCACACCAACACAAGTGGTATAAGTCTGAAGAAACCATTCATTGACAAGTATGTGCAAAAAATATTAGGTTTTGTATACTGTATGTATACTGTGTGGTACAACTATATGGCAGAAAAATTCTGCAATGTCCAACAGCAGGACTGTGCAATCACCAACCTGATTTCTAGGTGAACATCCTAGGGCAGTGCTGTAAAGAAGTACAACCGTGAGCCAAGAGTGGTAATGCTTTCCTAGGTGATTTAGTAACTGACAAGGGCATTTCTGGTTGCCTACTACTGGTATTTGCTGGGCAGGGGCAAGTACTTTATAATTTATCCCATAAAGGAAATTATCCCCTTTCTTGGTA
This sequence comes from Urocitellus parryii, assembly GCF_045843805.1. Lineage (NCBI taxonomy): Eukaryota > Metazoa > Chordata > Mammalia > Rodentia > Sciuridae > Urocitellus > Urocitellus parryii. The sequence goes on from NC_135536.1 coordinate 130,358,016, forward strand.
GCTTTTGAGAATTGTGTTGGATAAACCTGCTAATAATAATCTGAGCTTTAATCTAATTCCATTTTAATAACAAATTATTTTTTGCAGTCTGAATTTTTAAGAATGGAATTACCATGCAGATCAATGGAAGAATGAACCTGTTCTGAAAGCAAGCTATTTGCTGTTACCAACAGCCATTTATGGCAACTGAATCATCAATGTGATACCTTTCTAACAAAGTACATTTGTAACTGTCACATAAGCTTGATGACTCCAAGTATCTTACTTGATTATACCTTCTAGTACATTTAAACTAGAGCTTTTATGTACTGAAATGCTTGATTTTATTACAAATTAATTCCCTTTACATTATATTTCAAGTATTTAATGTGTTTGAAATTATGTAGGTGGGCAGATATTTTATCTTTGAATTTCACTTCTGGGTGGAAAGGTGAAGTTATAGTTGTATAAAAATAATGTTTGGGTTTTAGAAGATTAAGAATTGCTGCACTAAAGAGACTCATCCACGTGCACAAGGAACGTGTTCCGAAGTGTCCACTGCAACACTACAACAGCAAAAAAATTGATGCAACCTTAAACATTCATCATCAGAAGACTGGATAAATTATGATAAATCTATGTAATTGGAATCAGCACACAAAATCTAGAAAACACACAAGGTCGCAAACAATATTGTTATGCAAAATTTTTAAATTATGTATAAAACAAGTTTTAAAAAAGAAAAAAATTCAACATAAATATGTGTGTGTAGCTCACAGACATCTAATGAACCCACAAATAAATTTTAAATCTTCACAAAAAGAAAATACATAGCAACCTTAAGAAAATGATTACTATGGGAGAAGGTGGGAGTTATTAATGGGATTAGGGAGAGATACAAGGGCTTAAATTACATTTCACTTTGTATACAAATATTTGATATAATTATGAAAAAACATTAAATTAGTTAAATCTGGATTGTGGGTATGTGAATATTTATTATATTCATTTTGATATATTTAAAACTTTCTAAATTTTAATGATTGTTACATAGGATCACAACTGATTTTTATCTTATTTCTGTAACTACCAGATAATTAGCTTTGATTGAACTGATTTAAAAACTATTATTTTTTACAATTTATTTATCTAGCTGGGTGCAGTGGTGAATATCCATTATCCTAGCAGCTCGGGAATCTGAGGCAGGAGGATCGTGAGTTCAAAGCCAGCCTCAGCACAGGCAAGGCACTAAGCTACTCAGTGAGACCCTGTCTCTAAATAAAATACAAAATAGGGCTGGGGATGTGGCTCAGTGGTCTAGTACCCGAATTCAATCCCTAGTACCTCCACCAAAATTTTATTTATCAATTAATTCACTAATTATCATATTGGCAATTGAACCAGGGCTTTGTGCAAGTTAGGTGAGTGTTGTATCATAAGCTACATCCTCATCCCTTCTTATTTCTTATTTTGAGACAGGGCTCACTATGGTCTCACTAAATTGCCCAGGCAGCCTCAAACTTACCATCTTCTGCTTCAGCCTCCCAAGCTGCTGGGATTATAGGCTTTTGCCACCTGCCCAGCTACAATGCATGTACATTAAAGTTATAACTTCAAATGCATAAATATATATAAAAAAATACATATATGTGTATATATTAAAAATTTTTTTTATTTGACTCCAAAGTGTCAATAAGGACTCTCTGGATAATGGGATTATAGATGATTTTCATTTTATTTTGTTTTTCTACATTTAAACTAATGGCTCAGAAATGTACTATTTTTAAAAAATATGTTTTAGTTTTTATAGTTGGATGCAATACTTTTATTTTGTTTATTTATTTTTATGTGGTGCTAAGGATTGAATCCAGTGCCTCACATGTGTTAGGTGAATACTCTACTGCTGAGCCATATCCACAGCCCCCAGAAATGTACTATCTTTATGATAATAAAAAATTTAAAACACATTTAAAAAGTTTTAAAAATGTTGCTTCTGTGTCTTCAATGTTCACATTGTTTGAATTACCATAGAGCAATAAAACCTGGAATTATGCTATAAATGGACTACATTAACATTAATCAATTTTGACCCCAGAATCTAAGACTTCGGTCTCCCCTCTGACTTCCAGACTTGGATTTCCCAGTGCCTGATGCCCACAGAGGGACTTTGGATTCCTATCTGACAGGGAGCTGAAATGTTTTGTGGGTTAACCAAGGTCTTGAGAGAGGCCCGGGACAGCCTTAGACCGAAGGCTGGTTGTGATGAATCTCAGTCCCACTGACAGACCTCATCTCCAGATCCACTTATAGGCCACCTTGGCATTAGGCATGGGCCAGCAACACCTGGGATCACTGAGACCTTTTCCAAGGGTTAAATATTGTCCTCAGTATTAGGAACTATGGAATTTATAAGAGGTTCTGTAAAATCTTGTAGTCTAATACATTATAATTTACTTGAAAATAGTTGAATGGACATCTCATATAACTTCTGTGCTTTTTAGATTTATTTTATTAAATATCTACTGGCTACTCATGTTTACAAACCTGTGCTGAACACCACAGGATAGAGACAGATGAAGAAATGAGAGAGCTTGTATTTGATATGCTGTGTTTGTTTTTAAAATGCTCCTATAACATTTAAAAATTATTTTTTAACTGATTCATAAGATAAAAATTATACACATTAATGGAGTTTCATATCATGTTTCAATCAATGCATGTAATTACATTGCATGTTTAAATCAGGTTAAACATATTTATCTCCCCAAACATGTTATCATTTCTTTATGATAAAAACTTTCAAAATCCTTTCTTCTAGCTTTTTTAATAGATAGTACATTATCATCTATGGTCACCCTATTGTGCAATAGCATAACAGAACTTTTTGCTCCTAAATGTAACTTGGTTTCCATTGGTCACTCCTATAGCATTTTAAAAACTCAGTCACATTGTTGCTGATTAATTATGCCAATCCATGCACCTTGAAGCTTGAGACTATTGCCATATGTCTGCATCTTGATGTGGCATAGACACTGTGGCACAGATATAGCTTCCTTGATATTAGAATCTCCTGAGGAAATGTAATTCCCAAGGGGAAAAAGTAACTGTATTAGAATGTTAACTAATTTTTAAGTAAACAGGTCATTTCAATTCAGACCAGTATCTTCTCCATCGTATGCATTATTTCCTGGTGAGAAGAAGCAACTTTCAAAGCAGTTTTGTTATCATAGACTGCAAATAAACTAAAAACAACATCTGACAAGTAACACAAAAAAGAATACTACAGAACACTTCTGACTTTGGAGTAAGCAGAGGTTTCTTAAACAGGTCATATAAAGCACTAATCATAACAAAAAAAATTGAAAAATCTTAAACTATATTAAAACTACGAACTTCTATTTATCAAAAGATAACATTAGAGAGCAAAAAGCAACTCAGAGGGTTGGAGTTGTGGCTCAGTGATAGAACACCTGCCTAGCATGTGAGAGGCATTAGGTTTGATCCTCAGCACCACACAAAAATAAATAAATAAAATAAAGGTACTATGTCCATCTACAACTGAAAGAAAAGTAACTCAGAAAATATTTGCAATGCATATATCCAAGTAGGGACTTTTACAAAAAAATAAATAAACAATACCTACAAATCAATATAAAAAAGGTAGAGAATTTAAAAAAAAAAAGTGTGCAAAGACAGGCTGTTCACAGATAACTAAAATTTAATGGTCAATAAATGAATGAAAAGAAGCAAAAGTTCACCAGTCTTTAGGGACATCAATGCAGGATATTACCCCATACACATAGAAATGGCTCAAATGAAAATGAAAACAAAAGCAAGTGTTAGCAAAGACAGGAAGCAACTGGAACCTTTAGATATTTCTAATAGAAACATACATTCATATGGTCACTAAGCTAAAGCTTACACTTAATCTATGACTCAACAATTTCTCTTCCAACAGAAAGACATGTAGAAGAATGTTCAAAACAATAATATTCATAATGGCCAAATACTGGAAGTACTTAAATATCCACCAAAAGAGCAGCAAATAATTAAATCATGGTAGTCACACAAGACAGTGATGACAATGAACAAATCACAACCACATGCAATGTTGTGGATGAATCTCACAAACAGAATGTTGAATGAAATAAGCCCAACACAAGCAGGCATTCCATATGATTCAATTTACATATAATGATTCAATTTAAAATCAGGTAAATCTAATTTATGATATTAGAAGCCTGGAGAGTTGCTACCCCTAGGGGTAAGGAGGGCAGTAACTGGGAAAGGAGATGGCTTCAGGGATGCTGGTAAGATTCTGCTTCTGGATCTGGATGTTAATTACACTGGCATGTATTCAGTTTATGCAAAATCATTAAGCTATGCATTTGTGATTTGCATACTTTTCCATATGCATATTATGCATCAATAAAAGGTTACTTAAAAGTTACTTGACACAAATTACGTAGCTATTTTAAGTGCTTCTGAGTCTTTCAGAGATGCCAATAACTGCAACTAATAATGATCAATTATTTCAGAGCCTTTAAAAAACAACTGGCAGCAGAAGAGACAGCACCTGGTTTGTCTCCTTGTATCATTTCCCTCCACGTCCTCCAGTGACTAATAAAATTAGTCTTGCATTGCAAAGGCCTTACAGAGATTCTCTTGAGCATGTCTGGCCTCAACCAGATTGCTTCCTTATTGCCGAAAGTGCAGCCAAGCCTCCTCCTGGCTGCATATTTCTGTCCACTCTCTGGTTCTTGACACATTGTGGTTCACACAGAGTTTCATTTTAAATATCCATTGGAAGATGCTCAAAAAGGTTTATAAAACTACCTTTTGTTGTTGGTCTTCTTCATTTTTTTTCAAAAAAACAAAACAGTCATCAGAAAACACCATGTTTTTCTACTGTTGCCTTTATTAAAAAAAAATCCATGTGTCCCCTTCCATATTTACCATCTACCACTGCTAAAATCTAACTACCATTAGAATATAATCTCATTCCAGATCATGGGGAACATTTCTTTGGTGCTGAGAAAATACGCTGCAAGATGTGGATCAGCAAGATAACACAAAGGTAATTTCAAACTGAAAATTTCCACAGCTTCTAATAATGATGGCCTTATGAAGCAAATCTCTGGGGAAAGAACCATAAAATACTGTGAGGTGAGATTATCATTTCTAGTTCACCCAAATTAGAAGACTCACAAGGAGAAATTAGGGGCACTGGCTATTTTCACAAACAAGTATTTATTAGCAAACCCTGCCCCTTATGAAAATTGTTGCAAACTAAGATATCCTACCATAATGCATTAAATAAATACTGATGGAGCATCTGTGAAAAGTCCTCATGACAGAATAACACAAACCATTTTCTCAAGGCTACCCCACCTATGTCTATTATTACTGTTAAGATTAACAATAATTACCAAATTCCACCAACTTTCTGTCCCTATCAGTTTAGAGAAGGCCTTATTTGGAATGTATTCATCAACTAATCTGGGAACACCAGGGGCTGTTCTTCGTGGGCCCATGAGTTCACACTTGTCATAGACACGTGGACACTAATGTTGTCAGGGTGCTAATTCTGTAGGTGTCTCTCAAGTAGTAGAAATGCTTCTTCTTCTTTATGCTTCACTCAGAGGGTTTAAAACATGGCTGTGACCCAGCATTTTCTAGACGGTGAGTCTTCAAAGTTCAACTTGAGGCTTCCAAAGTAAAAGTACTGGGAGCAAAAGGACTGGGCCAAAAGACAAATCAAGTGACAAGTAACACACCTTTCGTTCCACTTAAGACTAAGGCTTGGCTACTGGATTACCCAGTCATGACTGGTTTCTTTTTCCTTAGTACCTCAATCCCCTGCAGGGCCCATTCTACCAATTCTCTGGACATGTCTCTCCTCTGAACTCCAGAAGATAATGCAGTCCATGCTAAAGCTAATCCTTGGTACTTAACTTACTTGCATTACAATTCTCCATTAAGAAAATGGCTCATGGCATTTTGCCTAGGTGGCAGAAGAGGAGGCCATACTACCAACTACACTCAAACTGCGGGAAAAGCCTTCAGGGAGATATGGAAGCAGACAGGTTTCCAGACAAATGTCATATCAAGTAAGCAAAATCATTTCTTAAACTGTCTTTTTTATTTAAGAGATTTCTTAAAAGCTTTGCAAGAAAGTTTTATAGTTTCCTTGTAAAACAGCATTGTCTCTGATTTAAAGACAGAATCACAAAATGTAAACTCCAACAAATCCTCAGAGCTCATATGCTTTACCAATAAGGAATGTGAGGATAAAGTAGTGGGATCAATCCCAGATCACACAGTCCCTGACAGCTCTGGAGAAAGCCCTGTTTTCCTGACTCCCAGGCCAAGGTTTCATCCTCTATGCATTTTCCTCAATGTCTCCCAGATTGGAAAGTTATATTTTCCAGGGTCAAGAAACAGTCATAATGGTTCTACTCCTTTCCATAATCACCAAAATATCACTCACATGCCTCTCTCCACCGAAGGAAAAGTAAAAATGGGACCAATCTTTCTGGCAGAGGAGAAAGGATGAGGAGGAAGAGGTGGGGATGAAGAGGCAGTAGGCCACCATCTCTCCTGGAGAGCTGGTTAGGACATGGAGACAGGGTGGATAAGAGTGGAAAGGACAGAACAATAATTCCCAAAGACCCCAGGGTCACACTCAAAATCATCTTACAAGAAGGGCAAAGGGGCTGGACAAATTAGTTTTGGGTGCTCTGTCTACAAATTAAAATTAACATCACCAACTAGAACCCTAAGGAACAAATGAGAGGCAAAGGACCTTGACAATATAAATACAATATGGCAAAGAAGCTGAGAGAGAGCTCTAATTATGTTCCTCCACAGCTTTGATCCCTCTACTGACAACATTCAGACTCTTGGGCACTTGCTTCAATGCCATTTGGCTGCACTGTCTTCTTTATTCTTTCTAGCTGTACTCCTGCTCATGATGACCTCATTGCCTCTTTCCCTCAACCAAAACCCTAGAATGGTGATCCTTGGCATCTAGAAGGAGTTTGACATCTACCTGCTTCAAAAACAACTCTCACAATGTGGAATCTCTTGCACAATATCCTTAAGAGGAAATGGTCATAGTAGCCCACCCTGATGAAGAGTGTGAATTATAATTCATCCACCTCTATATAAATTTGTTCATTCATCATGAACCTCTCCTTTATAATACTTTCTCCAATAGGCAAATGAATATGCCAATGCCTCCACCCCTCAGGCTTTTCCTGGGTTTCTTGTGTTACATTCAAATCACATTCCCTATAATAACACCACTGCCTTTAATTTTACTTTCTGGAATAAAACTTTTAAAGTCTTCAGAGCAAGCTATCACATTTCCTTAAAACTTCTGTTTTCATACCCCACACTAAAAATTTCCAATTCTCTCAATGTCTCATGTATAAATTTAACAAAGCAAAATATTAAATTTAGGTCAAAAATCATTTATATTACAGGTACCTATCTAGGTAGCTAATTGTGTAAAAAGGGCTTTCAATTTGTGATTGACAATAGGTTACTTGTGAGCTAAGTCTGAAGTAGCTTCCAATTCAGCTTAGGGTTCCTTTCATGAATCACAGTAACAGGTTCCTATGGTGGTCCCCTATATTTGAAGCACCACTCTATTAGGAAGGACAAGTTTGGCAGAAGAGAATGATAAGCTGCTCATAAATCATATTTTACAGGTAGGAAGGACACAGAGCCAAAATGTGGTATGAAGTCAGGTTTAATCGCCAGAGTAGTCAGCCAGTGAAGGTAATGGCAGACAAACAACTAAATGGGAGGGGAAAAAAATGACATCCAACTTTATGCCAAGGTCAGAGCTGCTCTGGAAGTGAACATTTTTAGAGGATACCAGGTGCAAAAAAAACCAAGGAGGTGTATAGGTGAATAGGATCAGCAAACAAGAAAGGGAACTTGGAGATGACAGCCCACTTAAAACAAAGGTTGTGTGGGAGGGAGACAGTAAAACTAACCAAGGACTTGGCCAAAGAATTCTACCATAGAAATCCTTTGCCTACATATTAATTAACAAAAAGTATTAATTTCTCAAAAGCAGGGAGAAAGAAAGTTGATAATCATATTTTATAAAAATTGTCCTTAATGTAAACTGTGTTCTTTAGTAACTCAAACAAAGCATTGTATTTTCCAGGGTTCATCTGCCTAACCCTTCAAGCACACGGGATAAAAATAACTTGGCAGTGAAGTATGTTTTAGCAGGCATCTCTCTGGCTTACTTCTTGGGAAGTTACTCTCCTTATTTTGGGAGGAAACACCTGCCTCTTTAGAAGGTGTTGTCACAACACCACTTTGGGCACCTTTCATTATTAAGATCACTAGCCCACTTGCTCTACTGAATGTCACATCCTGCTCCACAGAAGGGGGCAGAGAGGCCTGTTGAGGAAAACAAGGTTTGGGTAATAATTTGTACCACCCTCCAAAGTCTGAAAGAAGGAACTATAAGAAATGTAATAATAACAAAGATTCTAAGAATGGTCCAGCAAAATGTATTCTGTAGCTCTGAGGTGAATGTTTAGCCATTTTGAATATCATCACTGGGCTTACAATGGGCCCTTGTGTGCTTTATTTGTGAACATGGTCAGGTGACAGCTGGTTAAATTTCTTAGGGGTTATTGAAGCCAACATTTAAAAAAAAAAAAAAAAAAAAAAAAAAAAACAAGCACAGGATTCCCTAAAAAGTGCAAAGCACTGGGAAGTCTGCCCAGAAGAATAATGTCAGGTTATCTTAAAACCCCAGAACAGAATATTTGAGCAATACATACTATTACTGGAGGGCTTATCTGTCCAGGTGGCTAGAGCTAGTCATGCCCCCACCCCTATAGTACTGGTTTACTTTCTATGGGGCTGTGGCACTATGGAATGTTCAGAAGTAGATAAAGATGTGAAGTGAGTCAAAGCAGTGGCATAAAAAGGTATCCTAGTCTTACTAGACTGTCATTATATTAGATAGTTCATAATTATTTTTCATTGAAATATTTCATCACCTAAGAAGACTGTTAGGGAAGTCATCATAAATGTCTATCATGAGCAGGTCCATCTGCCAAATTACTTACAGAAGACCAGTGGTTGAGCTACAGATAATGCTGAGCAGTAAGCAATGCTCCAGATACCCATAGGGAGCAGAAGCAAAGGGTAAGCATAAGGTGCGTCCAAACTAAGACATATAGAATACAAACACAGTGACCTGACAGTGACATGAGAGCATTAATTAGCTTCAATAAAGTCATTCTACCAATAGAAGAGGCAAAGCCCTGCAATTGGATTGACTGTGAACACTGAACTCAGCTTCCTGGTGGAAGTGGGGATGATTATCATGTCTTCCCTGAGGAGAAACCTATTCCTCCTACCTCTCCAAAAGTCACACTTCACTTTAAATCTTGAGCCCAGCTCTACCCTCCTACTAGGACCAACCACAGAAATAAACTAAATCCACCTTCTAAAACAGGAGAAAGAGGAAACTAGCCATGCTGGAGTAGAGAGATGCTCTGAAGGACTCTCATGCCTGACCAAACTGTTTCTCGACTATTCCAGGGCTACCACAGTAGATTTGCCTGTCCAAGACAAAATCCACTAAAGCATATATTTTCCCCTGCCAGGACAGATGCAGTTCTCAGGAATGTTTTACGTGTGGACTTGTATATGTATGTGTCCCATTTCTTAATTCACATAGTTAGGTCACTCATTTTCAAAAATGAAAATTAAGTTTATACTTCTATTCCATACCATAAAATCCAGATGGATTAAAAAGTGACAAACATGTTATAACTATTCAATACAATTAATACTGCACAACTTAAGTAAAAGAGATAAAAAATAAAGCTAAAACTAAAATCAAAATATCTAATTTCTAAATACTTAAAAGAAGTTCAGCAAGTAAAAAAGATTTATAGAAAAATTATATCTTTACCCACAATTTTTTAAATCTCTCTATGGCAAAACTTCTCATAACGTTAAAAAGAGAAGTCAAAAATTGAAAAAATAATTTCAAATATATATCAGAACAATAAGTGGAATAGCTTCAACATATAAAAGGCTTTTATCAATAAATTTAAAAAATACAGCCCCAAACATAAAAAATTAACAAAAAGAATATAATTGGTCAACTTATATATAAAAAAGTATTGAACCCTATTAATAGTAAATGAAAGCAAATTTGAAATAAAACACATTACCATTAATTACTAACATTTAGGACATCTAACTATTCTGAAACAGTTTTATTATAAGTTTTTCCTAGAAGATCAAGATGCATATTTGCATACAGAAATTATTAAATTGGTCTTAAAAGGAACACAGTGCTCTCTTACAATTTTAAAGTCTCTGTATATATTACTTTGTTCCTATTATATATTTGTTTTCCCTTTACTCAATGAAAAATTCATCTATTGCACTGATCTTTTTAAACAAACTTGGTATTTATTAATGAATTCTAATGCATTTTATTGTTTAAATTTAAATTTTTGACTTTAACTTTATTAATAGCTCACCCCTTGTCCCAATCCCAACACATACTTTTGTGGGGAATTGTTGTTCTTTCTCTAATTTCCTCAGTGGAATGAAGAGTGGACTTTTTTCTTACTAAAGGTCAGATTTTTGTACTCACAATTTTGGAACCACATCTGCATATACAGGTTTTAATATGCAGAACTCTTATTTCTGTCAATTTTAAAATCCACACAGGTACCCACCTTACCACATGGAATTAATATTCATAAAATGCAGGGTGTTGTAGCCAAAAGGCAACAGGGGAAAAGGTCACTAATATAACACAAAACTATTCTAGCCTAACACACTATATATTGTCTGACTCTTTAATACAGCCTAATCTAACTATATATACTTTGTTTAGGATAAGCACAAGAAAGGATTCTTCAGAATTTGAACATTCTCCCACAAAGTGAATCATTTCCAAATATTGGGTGTTCCAGTTTCAAGGCATTGTTACTGTCAGAGGCACCAGCTACTGGTTTTTAATCCATTTTAAGTATTACTTTTACTTTTAATAGAATTCATGATTATAAATTTACGTTATATTATTTAATCTTTAATAACAGCCAAGTTTAACAACTGGTTGACACAATTCCTCAAAATTTAATTCCTTGTTCCCATGAACTGGGCTGACAGTTTTTCTTTTTCTTGTCTTACAGCACCTATCGCAGGTTTCCCAGAGCTAAGCTTCTATACCAATTATTTGGAAGTTGCTTCAGTTTACGTGACTTGATTCCTGTGTCCATGTCTAGTCTACAACCTTCACAGTACTGGCATCCTCTCTGATGACGAAGGTTTGCTTTGCTTCAACCTGTGGGTCCCCTGGAAATGAAACATCACAATTCCCTGTAACTACAGTCACTTGTCACAACAGGTACATTCTGGGAAATTCATTGTTGGTGATTTTATTGGTTTGTGAACATCACAGACCATACATACACAAAACTAGACACTTGGTGTGACCTCTTGACACAATGAAGACACATGGTAAACATGAGACACATGAGGCTGCTGCTGGCCATAACATGGCATATGGTTTTATAGTAAAATGTTTTCAGAAAGGAATACACACACACTAAATAATGAAAAAGTTTGGTAAATACAGTCAAACTTGTCCTGAATATGTTAATAATTAATGGTAATGTGTTTTATTTCAAATTTGCTTTCATTTATTATTAATAGGCTTAATTACTACTTTATATATAAGTTGGCCAATTACATTTCTTTTTGTTAAATACTATGGAGTATTATGTATTGTGTATAATTATATAGGCTGCACTTTTATATATGACTAATAGCACACTGGGTTTGCTTATACCAGCATCACAGCAAACATATGAACTACATGTAAAATTAAGACACGAGGAAGGCTACAGTATTACTAGGTGATCTTTCAGCTCCGTAATAATCTTTTTCTTTTGGAAGGGGTGTTTACCAGGGATTGAACTCAGGGGCACTCAACCCCTGAGCCACATCCCCAGCCCTATTTTGTATTTTATTTAGAGACAGGGTTTCACTGAGTTGTTTAGTACTTTACTTTTACTGAGGTTGGCTTTGAACTCATCATCCTCTTGTCTCAACCTCCCGTGCAGCTTGGTACAGGCGTTCCCCAGATGCCAGGCTCCATTATTATCTGATAGGACACTATCAGTCCCTGATCAAAGTGTTACCATGAGGCACAGTATCACAATTTCAGTAATTTAGGTGGATGTCAGGTAGTATTTGCAGTATTCCCTCACTGGAACCTTAGTCTGTGGCATTTCTGGTTAATTCCTAGAGGCAAGTTGCTTAGCATTTCCTTGAACTCTAAAGAGGAATCCCCATGTCCCTTGGATACTTAACCTTCTTACATAAGGTATTTTTTTAAATCTATTTTAAGAGTGATTGTACAAATTTGTGCACTATACATCACTTTACAAAAGATGTTAGCAGAGGAGGATAAGCTTTAGCACTCCTGCAGTGTTTTTCTACAAAGTACCATTTTCTGTTCTCAGTTCATTTGTTTTTCTTGACTATCTGCTATGATTTTAATTGCTATAATACCCACCTAGTCTTACTTTCAAAAATAATTCCTTTTTCTAAGTTTTCTCTTATTTTGTACAAGTCTGTTTCAAACAGACTATTTGTCTTTGTTGGTAAAACTAGTCTTTTTCTTTTGAAAACCAGCATCTTTTTGTGTCCACTGATGCTTCTGTTTATTCCAAGATAGGGAAGTATGTGTATATGAGTGGTGCAGAGTTGTACTCAATAGTATCTAAGTATCTGTTTAAATCTAGAGTCTCCATGAAAAAAGGAAAAATATTTTAAATTTACTGTAAATTCCTTTGCCATCCTGGTCTTTTTGCTATCATCTGCATGGTATAGAAAAAGATTGTCAAGTAGAATCGATAGTTTACTTTTGCTCCAAATAATATTTTTGCATGTCTTCAGTAACAAAATCAACAATATTGATTTAATAGGTATATCTATTACACACACATCATACATACACTATATGCATATATGTGTGCTATATGTATATGCATATGTATATTATATAGGTATGTACACACAAAAATTATCTTTTGGGTCTGTGCAACATTTAAATAATGAATAGGGCTGGGATGTAGCTCAGTGATACAGCAAATACTTAACACACATGAGGCCTTGGGTTCAATTCTAAAAAATGGGAGGGCACATAATAAGTTATAAGTAAAATCTCAATAAAGTCACCAAAATACATACTGTATAAGTTTGCATCCCTATTGTGATTAAAAAGAAAAGGGATGGGGAGAAGAAGGTTTTCTGTCATGAAAATTGCTTAAAACTCATTGCAAGTATTTAAGAAAAAGTGTTTTCTTTGCCCCATCTTTCCTCATCGGCTACTTTCATAGCTTTCCCCACATATACTGTATATTATCCATATTACAATAATTCATTATAAAATAGATGAACAATGGTAACAACAACAAAACGCTGAAATACTTGGGGCTGCTAATTTCTGAGGTTATTTCAATCAGTAAAGTTTTCTTTTATAGAAAAGAAAGTTTAAAGTTTCATTATTCAAATGTTAGCCTACCTCAAACACCTGGAAATGATTTCAGAGTTTTCAAAGTCACTCTTCTAATAGGTATTACTTCCAAACTAACCATTACTGGCCTTTGAAATGTAGATGCTAAAAGCAGACTGGATGGATCAAATACTATAGATAAAAGCATTTTGAAAAGCATGCAATGCTATGGAAACATAAGGTGGTAGTATTAAAAATGGATTTGAAAATGAAATCCCAAACTCAGTCATTTCAATGATTCCTTAATGTCTGGATGAGGGCAGAAAGCAGTGAGACTTTAATCCAGATCCAGCTCAGCATCTTACAGGGATCACTTGAGGCCAGTCAACTTTAATCAAGTTACACTCAGCCCATACATGATTAGGAACAAACCGAGGTTTGGTCAAGGGCCACAGTTTTTGCCTCAAAGCTATCATGCTCACTTTCTAGGACAGCATTTGGAAATTATGTGATCAAATTTGAAAGTAACTTCTTAAGAGCTGCGTGTGGTTCTTCTGACAAAAAAGGACTTTGTATTGTGGATGAGATTATATCTCTGGCTGTAACTAATTAATTTGTGACAAAATAATCACAGCAATAATGGGTGTGGAATATAAACCAAAAGAAATCTTAGACTTTCAAACATATATTAACTGAATGAAATTTATAGTATCATTCTCATTGATCAGATATAGCCATGAATATGGAAGAAAAGGATTGCTGAAAATACAACTAAAGAGCATTTAAAAAAAAATCTGTTAATGCAAGGTTAGGCATGCTGCGCTAAGAGTAACAGATGCAATAAATAAAACCAGCTGCTTTGAAAATGTATGGAACCTACTAAGATAATCAAATACAAGTAGATGAATCTTTCAATGACAAACATTATCAGTAATTGCTGTGGTCATATCTTACAGCTTTACACTTAACCTATATGCTTTAGCAAACATCACCGTATTTGGGTTTTACAATATGATGAGCTGAAACCCCCTCTCATACTGATAAAGTGATTTGCAATAGTAATGAATTTGAAAATGTGTTAGATGAGAATGTAATAAACTGCCCAAGGGAAGAGATCAAATGCATTCATAGAGCACAGTGTCTCTTGATACTGTGTGAGCAAGAGCTCAATAGTTTGAATGTTGAACTGAATTAAACTGATATTACATTCAGTACCACTTTTACAAAACAAAGTGAGGAAAAAATACCAGTCCATGTGTCTGTGTCAATGAGGAAAAACTATGGAAGGATATATGATGGTTGTTATTAATGTTATGTCAAAGAAGTGGCTGCAGAGATGAGATTTAATTTTACTTTGAAATTTCTATTATAATAGGCATGAATTAACTGAAATTCAAATGAGTGAAATAAATATTAAGATGTGCCACCTAAATTCATCAATGAAGAATGGGTACTACTTTATTTAAATAAACATACAAAAAATCAACATATAATTAAAAACAAAGGAAAAGAGAAAACAACTTGGGACTGTGCTATGGCTTGTAACTACTGGATCCTAAAAATGGAATAGTGAATCTAATGGTCAAAAACTTAACAGAGACCAGGCTGGAGAAATAAATTTAGATTCAACTAATATTTATTATGCCTCACCAGGTGCTAAGTAGCATGCTAAGTAGTTATCTAATAACTTAGAGAATTCCATATTCAATTTATCTACAGTCTTCTTTATACGTACCCAATTATAATCCCTTCCAGCTTTGCAGATAAGGAACACCTATACTTTGAACACAAAGTCAAAGATAACTATATTTTCTAGTTATCAAAGGTGTGTTTTTCTATAAGACTCTGCAGCATTGTTACATTAACCACAGTTAACTTGTCCTTATTTTGCCTAAACTTGGAGGCACTTAGCTCACATAACATTTGGCAAAGTAAAAATACTCCTTTTATCAGGAGCTGTAAACAGCCTATCAGGGTACAGAGCATATTTTGTAACTTAACCGCTACAAACGGTCATTCTTTCCTCCTCTGGCTCATAACTGATTGTTACTGAATACACCTGGATTTCTATTACTATGTCTACTTCAATTAAAAAGCCAAACCTATTCTTCAGAAATACACATAGCTCAATCAACTGAATATGCTCATGAACATCATCAACTTTTTTTCAAGAATTCTTTGTATGGAATTCAAGCTATTTTTGCATTTGGTCTGTCCCACCCAATTTGAGGTCCTCACTCCTATCGCTGTAGGATGCAGTGCTGGCACAGCCCTGTAAACACAATAGGCAAGCCTGGCTACTCTCAGTCTGCCCTGCTGGGCACTAGAAAACTCCTCTTGTCTTTACACTTAGCAGAAGTGTAACCTTACAGAAAGAACATAAAAAAGAGTTTATTGAAAATTTGTTTGGGAGTCGCTGGGTAATAGATGATAATTAGAATCTCTTCCCAAATTGGGTTTTTAGGGGTACTCAGTAGTCTGGATCCTCTAGTCAAGCTCAGTCCCAGGCCCTTCACCTAGAGGTATCTATATCATTCTGGACAAGACTGAATTTCATTCTTAGAGACCCAAACTGTTTCCTAAGACCCATTCCATGAGGTGTTTTTGAAGACTTATTTTGTCTAAAGCACATTACTAGACACAAACACACAAAGAAATGGATGTCCACATTCTGTAAGAATTTATAAGGTTTAAGTCTTAAATTGGTGGGATATATTTTACTGTTGACTTTGTTTAAAGAATGATTTAAAACACATGGAAGGCAGCTATTAATAGAGATAAAATGTGTGCCTTCTATGGGGCTGGAATTGTGGCTCAATGGAAGAGCACTTGCCTAGCATGTGCATGGCCCTGGGTTCGATCCTCAGTATCACATAAAAATAAATAAAATAATTTATTAAGGTATTGAAAACAACAACAACAAAAAAAATGTGTGCCTTCTAAAACATGAAAATTAAAAAGATACAGAAAAGTATGGACAAAAATGTACTTGAGGAATTGAAACCAAAGCATAAAATAAAATGAGGGCAAAATATATCAATCATTACAACTGTGACTACTACATAGAATTCATCCTCCAACCTAGGATTTTCAAGAGGGAACAGGCACTATTAATAACATCTCCAAGACAACAGGCATACACCAGGCTATCCTGAGCAAACCAAGTAGTGAGGTCTCCCAAGTTATAAAAATAAATACCTCACTTTACTAAAAAAGAGGGATGGAGTGAATATGTTCAAGTGTGTGGCTTCCTCTCCACTTTTCCATATCCTGTTTTCAGAATCAATGAAGAAAATGAAAAAAAAAAATAGGATACACAAAAAATTCCATAGATTTGTTGCATTTTTAGATAAATTCAGATTTGATCATAATGTTATGGGTTTTAGAAATATTTTTAGATTATTTAGAGTTCAATAAAAATACATGCAAAAAAACCCTATAATTACACCAGTAAACTGTTCCCTTCTATCTGTTTGGGTTTATGTTGGTTTTTAAAGATAATCTTAGATTTTAACATAAATATAACAGATCTGCTTTCAGTTATAAACTTCTCTAACTGCACAAGAGGTATTGATTTATTATTTAAAAAATCTGTGTCAGAATTATATAGAAATCAAACTTTAATGAGCCAAACTCATATCAGAAACCACTCAAAGTTAATCCAAAGAGTATGGACATTTTGACAATCCGGGCAAGGCCAAGTTACATTATCTTTGAGATTTCAGGCTGAGCAGTACTAGTATGGCATCTCATGCTTGCCTACTTGCCTCCTCCAAGTTCCATACCTCTAAATTGCTGTAGGCTACAGGAAGAAAGTAATTCCTGGTGAAGACACTGAGTTATCAGAAAAAAGAGATGCAAACCATAAGCATATTCTGGAAATTCAAGTTTTCCAATTAACTGGAATTCTGGTTTCCCTTTCTGATTTGCTGTACGCCCCTATTTCCATATACCATATGAATTAGAAGCTAATAATGATTGTCAGATATCTCCTATGACTTCCATGACTCCAAGGAAGCACCTAGAGGGTAATACAGAGTCATGTGTTTATCTACTCCCAACCACACCTGACATGTGCCCCAGAAACCTGTGCATGAAGTCTGACATTAGAGATATGACCAAAGATGATAATCCTTGCCCCAGGAGCTAAGAGACAACTGAAAACACAAACAATGGAATAAATGTTCTAAGAGAAGTGTGTTAAAATAAGTATAGGCACTCTAAGAGAAGAAGCCAGATGCATCTGTCTAAAAGCAGTTTGGGGAAGGGCTTAGAGAGAAGGTGTTATTTGGTTTGGGGCTTGATCTAAGTTCACCAAGAAGTAAAGGGAGAAAGAATCCTTGAGAAGCAGAGATATACACTGAGTCAGAGAGGTATGAAAACCATGGTGTATCTATAAGTACTGAAAACTGAGGCACAGGGTTTGAGACAGAAAAAAGCAGACAAAATGCAAAGGGTCTCTCTCCAAGCTGGCAAATCCTCACTGTCAGCTTCCTTTGGAGGGCCCCAGCTCTTTCTCCTGTCCTTTCCAATAGTCTTCTCCTTTGTAAAGAGATGTGGGTTCCAATCTCTACTCTTACTACTAGCTGCTCAAACTAGATTTATCCAACATTTATTTAGTACATATTGCATTTCCAGTCTCTGAGTCCCAAATTCCATATTTATAGGAGGAAGGACTGGTCTATAGGAAATGTAAAATTCAAGGATTTCAAAATGTCGGAAGTCACTTGAGTACACTTTCATTCTTATCATGCTAAGTAAGAAGAATTAGCAATAGAAATATTTAAAATAACCTCAATTATACAACTGTATGGAGAAAAAGAAGCATAGCTAATAAGAATGCCAGGGTAGTATAATTTGTTGAGCAGGTCAAAATTCTCTTCCTTCTCAGTTTATGAAAATGATAAATTTATCACTAAAACACGCTGTGAGGCTTAAAAGAACAAACAAAAGTGATCCACTAAACACCTGGAAATGAAATATGTACTAAATAAATGTTGGATAAATCTAGTTCAATACCTCCTTTAAGTGGGTTAAGAAATGGGGTAACCCTAAAAGTATGAATTAATGAAAGACATGGAAATTGATTACATAAACTGTTAAGAAAATAAAAATTTATTGTAGTCCATTTTGAAAAACTGAGTCTTTGAAGAAAAAAACTCTTATACAATAAATCTACTAATTGCTGCTTCTGTTGGACCTAAAAGAAAATATTCCTCTTTCTACCCCACCCCTGCCCCTAAGGGACAGGGAACTTACCTTTGATTTTCAAAGCATATCTGATTTCTTCCAGCCATTACAGAGTCAAATAACAAAATGAATTTAGATATACAGTGAAGGAATAACAACTTTTACTTCAATTCTACACTTGAATCAATAGATCCCAACCTTTTTGAAATATGATCATCGATGCAATTATGCACTGAACTGCTGTAAATTAACTAAGAGTCATCTGGGAAACATAAAACAAAGCTAGTGACAATGTGCTTCTAATTGCACAGGAGATCAGGATGTTAGTGATATTTTATATTCTGTTTCATTGCCCACTAAGCAGCATGGATTTTCATAATAATGTTTTTTCCAAGTAGTAATGACCAAAGGAGTCATAACTCAATTTCCAAGATGAACAGGAAACCAAAGGAAAAAAAATATACAACTGAAACAATGCCTTCAGTATGTGAAGAAAAGTGGGAGGGGAAGAGAAAGGAAAAAAAAAAAGGGCCAAAATAAATGTAAATGACTACTGTGAAATCACTCTTCAGGTTCAAACAGGAAGCTAAATTTTTTCAATTTTTCTATATTAATGATCCAGTCATCTCTAACCCTGTAATTTAAAAACAAAAAAACAAAAAAGCCTGCTTTCCATGCACTGATTCTGGGCTGGGCTAGGTATATATATAGTACCTATACTTGGGAATCCTGGATTGTGTTAACAAAACTGCAGCCCAAAAAAGCACAAAATCTATTCAGCACTCATACACCTTTCAAAACAGCTCAATATTCTTACAAACACAGAGTTAGAGATGACACATCCATCTTACATGTGGGTACTGGGATACAGCCCAGGCTCACAGTCTTTGTTCCTGTTTTCAGATTTGATAAAAATATGTGGAAAAGGCTGCCCCCTTGTGTTCATCTCCCTTAGCTGCAGCCCTTACTAAAACTGGAACAATTGGCTGCAGATACATTCTATCATCCAATGATGGATTCAGAGAACAGGCTTAGCCAACCCAACCTCTGCCCCAAATCAAGTGCCATGTAAAAAAAAAAAAAAAAAAAAAAAAAAAAAAAAGACCATCGCTTGGGCTTTCAGAGAAAGTATGGCTTCTTCTAAGTTGGCTCAAGTCAGAGAAAGCCCTTTTGGACCTCTCTCAAGGAACAGCTTATGCAACTGTTCCTTATATATCCTACCAGGATGAGGACTGCTTTTGAAAAGCTCCTGGTAGAAGAAACCTCTGGATCTCTGGCTATCTGAATGTCATTCAGTACAATCCACATACAGATATACAAGAGGATACCAAAAACAGCAATGCAACTAAAACAGAGGATGGGGAAAGCCCAAGACATGGGCAGTGGATAAGGTGGAGAAGGTTTCCTGGAAACCAACAGAGAAGAAAAAGTCATCTGACTCAACCTGATTTTGTATGGATATAGATTCAGGTCTGGAAATTCCTGCACAAGAGTTCAAGTTGCTAGAGGTCCCACAGCTTGGAAAGATAGTGCTGTGGCTCCTACCAGAAATTGCCTCTTAGGCTACTGGGTTGAGACTTCAACTGTGAAGGGAGGGCCTATAAATAATTTGGAAAATCAAGCACCCAGTTAAAAAAAAAATTTAACCTAAAACAGAACCAAACATGACACAGCACAAAATAAGTACACAGGAATAAATGATTAGGCTATAAAATGAAGCAAATGTAGGTTTATATTTTCAGAGAAAACAAAAGATCACTGCACATAAAAAACTGAACTTTTTTTTTTCTTTAAAGAAAGAAAAGCTCATCAAGGACAGCTTACATCTCTTCTTCCTTCCCTCAAATCTCTCCCAACTCTCAAGTCCACAGAAAGGTAAGATTTAGGGAAAGATTGTGCCAACAACATAGGAAAAGGTCTCATCCAAATGCCAGACTCCTTGAAAAGAGGAACCAGATTAAAGGCCACCCAGGTGTTCTAGAATTATTTTATGCCACTAAGACAGCAGTTGGTCTCTCCAGAAATTAAAAATAAAAGACATCCTGGGTTTCACCAATAACCTAGAATAAGAAGGCCAAGGGCAAATAGATAGTCTTTGTCTCAGGAAGCTCCTTGGAAGAAATATTAGTTGAGGCTGCTGCCTGCTGGCTCAATTTGAGACAGCCAAGCCTGGGGCTGCCATAAAAAGACCTTGGATAAAAATGATAAGGGCTTCTTCTCTCAAAAAGATTACTAGTTCTAGGATAATTTTAACTGTTGAAATTATTTATTTGATAATAATAAGGTTAACAGAGACCAGAACAACATAGTGCCAGATTTAAGTTGCAGCCTCTTTTTCAGCTCCCTATCACTATAAATGGCTCATTATTGTAAAGATATTAAGTCCTCCTAAATGAACATATGAATATGAAACTATTTCCTATGATAGAAACATACATGTACATTAATGTGTGCTTATGCATAGACAGAAATCTGGAAGAATATACATGATATTAATAATGCCTTTGTTAATCACTTCTAGGAAGGCAACCTAACCTATATTTTTCTATATCATTGAGCCTTGCATAAGAACGCAGTCTTGGACTGGGGTTGTGGCTTAGTGGTAGAGTGCTCGCCTAGCACATGTGAAGTGCTGGGTTAGATCCTCAGCATCACATAAAAATAAAGGGTTTGTGTCCATCTACAACTATATATATATATATATATATATATATATATATGAAAAAAATGCAGTCTTGACTTCTGTAAATAAAATGCTTTAAAACAGAAAACACACTAGAACAAATAAAATGATCTCAAGTTCATATATAAGAATAAATATTCCAGAGTAATTCCCCAATTATCAAAAGCAATAGTGATAAAGCCAGATTCAAAAATGAGCTCTTGAAATAACCAAAATCCAACAATACAGACTAGCAAATACATCAGAATAGAAAAGAGCCCAGAAATACAGTACAACATTTGTGAGGACTTAAGAACAACAAAAGCAGTAGTAAAATGGTAGGGAGAGAAGCAGGGGGTTACTCACAAACTGTGCTGGTGCAAAGGCCACATGTCTGGAAGACATCAGTCAGAGTATCTAGCTAGTGGGTCACTTGGTCCACACCCTGGAAGAATTTTACCAGGCACACGACCATTACATAACACAAAACACTAAATGAGCAATGCAAGAGAGTATACAGCTGCAAAACCATGGTAGAAAGTAAGTTTTTTTTTTGTTTTTTGTTTTTTTTTTAAAGAGGAGGAGGAAAGCATCAGTGGACCCTTAGGTTTCTCCACATCACACCTCTTGAGAATACTGTATTAAACAACAACCTTGGGCAGTCTAGCAGGCAACAAAATTCTGCCTTCCCTTGGGAGTATTCTGAGTTTAGGTGATGAGAAAGGTACCTCAGAAGCCTTCTGGGGAGCAAATGGGGCCTTACAAAGCCTGAGACACTGCTTTCCTATTGATTGAACCATGTAACAGAGAAAAGAGCTGAAAGAGACTTGGGATTTCTCTGCCTCTCCCACATTGAACAAGTCTTGTCTTTCTCAGGGTAGGATGTGCCTGTGAACCCCCCAGAATACCTGGGGACACACTGAGGGGAGAAGGAAGCAATTAGTGTTGGTATACAATCCAAGTGCAACAAAGAATTTGCAAGAATCACATCCCCTTGTCTCTGGGGGTTAGATCATATAAATACATTAAAACATAACTATATTGATATTTTTTCATGAGAAATGTTCAGACCAAGAAAAGATTCCACTCTCATGTAACAAATTCTAGTATTCTTTTTTAATAATGAAAACAAGATTCATCCATACTTTCTATCTTCTTTATGTACCTGAGAATACTGTAAACTCTGAAGAAGTAAATGAACACTAAATAGCTTTTGGCTGCTCATGTTTTCTCTCACCTATGCTCAGTGATCTTATTAACTGATTTATCCATTCCAGCAATTCCAACTAAACACCCAAGAGCAGTGAACTGTTAAAGACTTACTAGGTCTAGTCTCTAAGGAATCTGCACTTAGTCCTCCTCCAAATCAGTCCATGTGAAGTATGGGGAAAGCATAAGCGAGGTGCTTAAACAGTCAACCACAAAGGAGAGAGGGGCTTCCTTCCCTAGTCAAAGGTGCCTTGCCTCATTGCTTCCTATGTGTAAAACTGGGAAAAGGCCACTTGCTTTTTAAAAAACCGTAATAAATTTTGTTCCAGGGAAGAGCCCATGAATCTCAAACCCTACTGCTCTTACTTTAATCCTGGAGGTTAAATGAAGATTTTCCTTGCAAATGAGAGCTTAAGAACATTGATCAATAAAGTTTCTCTTACTTTAAGAAAATAAATTATACTGCAATCTTGTGGTTTTCTTTGTACTTATGAACCAATATTTTTTCAGCATAGCATTTTAGTACACACACATACCTGTTTTTATAACTAAGAACTTCTTGCACACACACACACACACACACACACACACAATATCCAAACCTTTGCTCTAAATCCACCCCACGAAGTTCAAGTTCTGTTGACCAGACATGTGGCCTCTCACAGAACAAACTAGGACAACAGGATCTGTTTCCTTTTTCATTTCCTGTGTCAGCCTATATACATGCTTCTCAGGAGAAAGTTCTCCGCCTCTTCCAATTTGCAAATCACAGCTTCTGCCTAATCCCTCCTCCTTCCCCAAAAGATCTATTTGCAGAATTACACTCCAACCCAAACATGGAGGGGACTCCAAAGTTTATATTGACACCAGTTTTAAATATTCACTTCTGCTTTGCTTCTCAGTGGGGCAAATTCCTTCTATCACCTCTGGTATCATAAGCTTTCTCTTGAAGAAGCTATGAGAAGTTTAACTTTGAATTACTAGAAATGAGTGGGAGAGTTAGAGAATTTCATTATCAGCCAGGATCTGACTTCTTTTCTACTTAAATCATTGAAAGACATCTTTCAGATGGACTTCACTAGAACAAGAGTACTTTTCCCCAGAATGTATCTGAATAGCCCACTTTAATACTTTAATTAGATTTAAAAAATTACATTTGGAGCTGGTGATGTGGCTCAGTGGCAAAGGGCTTGCCTAGTAAGTGTGAGGCCCTGGGGTTCCATCCCCAACAATGCACCCAAAATAAAAATATACTGTGTTGAAATAAATAGCTTGTCTTCTTAAATTTGGAAAGTATTCCTTAATCTTCATATAAAAGTGCTTTACTTATGATTTATTTTCTTATATGTGACTTTTGGAGGTCTACCAATACTTCCTAAGGAAATAATTGATAATGATGATGTTAATATTTTATCATCTGACTTTTTTCAACAAAATAAGGTGTATCATTCTTCTGAACCTGTACAGCAGGCTTTTGTATTCCTCATCTTACAGCTGAGAAAATTAAGGAACAGAGAGACTGAGCGCCTTGCCAGACTAGATAGCTATAAAACAACTAAGATAGACTTAACTCAGAATATTCTAATTCCAAATCATACACTTTCTACCTCTCTATTCAACTCTATGAAATAAATTCTAAAAAAAAAATCACCAGAGAAGTCAAGTAAAGATATTTACACTGTCTTGCCTTGTAATTTTTAAATATATATATGACATTTAAGAAATCAAAAAGGTAAAAAGAAAAATAAGATAGATACAGGCCCACTACTTATCTCAAGAAATGTTAACAGTACCAATATTGGTGTATTCCTCCTTAGTCTTCTCAAAGTAAATATCACCTTGTACTATCTTTCTGTGCATTTTTTATTACATATGTATCTGTTCCTGAATAATACATAGTACTTACATGATCTTATTGATATAAATGGTCTGAGCTTGTTTCTTTTTCAAATTCATTACACTTGTGAGACTGAACAAAGTTGATAATTTATATACAACATAAATATTATGTATTTTTGCTAATGTATAATATTCCATTTCATGACTACATCATAATTTACTTAACTGTTCTTCTGTCAACGGATATTTAGTTATTTCTTTTTATTTCCCCTCTCATAAATGGTGCCACTATTAACTTCTTTATACACTTCTCCTTATTTAAGAGCAAGACTTGATTTCTCTAAGATATATCACTTAGATATTAAATTGTTGCATTTGGGGTTCATGTATTCCTCAAAATGGGTATATTTAATTTATATCAACACTTCCTACCTACAACACAGGATACTGCCTGTTTTAACATTTTTGTCATTCTAATGGTTATGAAAGAAAATCTCATTTGATTTAAAAATGTACTTCCTTGATTAATTCACATCTAATGTGTCTGCCACATAAGCTGACATCATGTTTCAGATCATTCTAGAAACATGCTTCTCCATCCAACATTACCTTCCTCTAAACTATACACTTAATCTTGACATGAAGACATATCAAGTCTTCATAATTACTTGCCACTACTCAAATTCATATTTATATTTATCATTCAAAAGTTATCTTCCCCAAACAAACCTCATAGTCTTTAATTAAATATACTGGGCATGGTGGCACACACCTGTGATCCCAGCTGCTCTGAAGCCAGGAGGGTCTCAAGTTCAAAGCCAGCCTCAGCAATCGTGAGGAGCTAAGCAACTCAAGTCAGACCCTGTCTCTAAGTAAAATGCAAAACAGGGCTGGGGATATAGCTCAGTGGTTGAATGCCCCTGAGTTCAATCCCGAGTACCACCCTCCAAAATAAATAAATAAATAAATAAATAAATAAATAAATACCTTTATTTTTGGAAAACAAATTAAAAACTTTAATTTTTAAAATTTTAATAAACATCCTCATGCTAAGTCTTTTTGTATGATGTTAAATATTCCTTCAAATTAATTCCTAGAGACAATACTTCTGGGTCAAAGGATATGATTATTTTTCAGCTATAAGTTTATTTAAAATCCTTGATACGCAATGCCAAATTGCACTCCAAAATGATTGTATCAATTTATAGGTATAAAAGAATGTATTTTTGACCTTCCTTAATATCCTTTTGACAATCAGTTGATTGTTTGTTGGAGAAAATCAAATATGACCTTATCAACAAGAAGGCTACTGTGTGAACCATCCTGGACATCTTCCCAACCTTCATTAAACCATTTACAAAAGTCATATTATTTCCCCTTTCTGGTATGTGCTATAAATACCAAGCCCGAATGTCTCACTATTAGGCTCCTGAACCTGACCTTTGTTTGGCCCATTACTGCCCATTCTTTCCTGCTTCCTATATCTGACACTTGACCTGCTAGTGCCTTACTAATTTCACTAAATTTGAGGCTCTGATCTTCCTGGACTGCCCAGTATTGGCATGATAATTATGTTAATAATTAAAATTCAACTCACAAGTATGTTCTCAATATATCTTTAGAATAAAATATGCTCATTATTACATGCATGTCCTAAATACAATTATTCAGTTTTTAACTACTGTACTTAAAATAGACTTAGGCTAAAACCACAGATAGAATTGAAGAAAGGAGTCTATCAGCTGAGTGTACAGGAAATGGCTCTATGGGAATGTGAGCCTGCCCTCACTCTTGAGAGAGGCCTGAGAGAAGATGGTCTCAGTGGCATTTCCTCTAAGCTTGCCCCTAGAGATGCCTCAAACTGTCTTAGAATAGCCTGTAGTCCTTTCTCGCCAGCATTTCACTCAGGCCAACTTCATATTTCCTTGTCTGTGTAACGCTTGCTGGACTCTAAATTCCCACTTTGTTCCAGAGCCTGTGATCCAACTTACTCTAATAACCATCTAATGATTCGCTGGCAAGTGCTCACTGTGGCTTCTCTACACGTTTACTATTTTTCACAATCTCATTCTGTCCCAAACCTTCCTTACCCTCACCCGATGCCCATGTTTTCTACATTGTTGAGTTGGGAACTATTTATCTTCTATCATTAATCATTTAATTTCTCACCATATCTTTCATATTGCCCCCTTCACTCCCTCTTTCTCATTCTCACAAGTAAGTATAATCAACTCTAGTAAATACACACAACACCTGACCCCAACTATTTCTTCAAATATTAGCTCCTTTAACTGACAAACTTCAGCAAAGGAAAAAAAAAAGTACTTCAATTACCTCTTTCTTTTATCTCTCCTGATGATTTGGCCTCTACTTAGTGTCACTTAAGATTAAGATATGTGCTGGGTGCAGTGGTGCATGCTCATAATCCCAGTGGCTAAGGAAGCTGAGATAGGAAAATATACAAAATCAAAGCCAGCCTCATCAAAAGCAAGGCACTAAGCAACTCAGTGAGACCCTGTCTCTAAAATAAATACAAAATAGGGCTGGGGATGTGGCTCAGTGGTTGAGAGCCCCTGAGTTCAATCCCTAATAACCTCCCACAAAAAAAGATCAAGAAAGGAAGGACTCAGGTTGTGGTTCAATGGTACAGTGCTTGACTAACATGTGTAAGGCACTGGGTTTGATCCTCAGCACCAAATAAATAAATAACTATATAGTATTAAGAAAAGAATATACTCTTTGGAGATGGATGAGAAAAAACTCTCATCAAATAATTCTTTGATGTCATGTAATGTTTAGAATGGAAATTAGCTTATTAATGGACAGTCAGTTCTTAAGCTATGAAGCTATCTATTCAAAAGAAATTATGTAGTCACACCAATTACCTCAGTCAGTAAAAATGAGAATCAACAGGCACACTTAATCTATGTAATAAGGATTTTATCAAACACATGCTAACAATCCAATCTGAAGTGATTCAGAAGGGAGATTCACTTTCCTACAATCTGCTTCAAAGGCTAAAGGGATTAGTACCTTCTCTGAAGTTCACTGGTTATAAAGTGATGACTTAGAGTAATATAATAATGCAATGACAAAGAGAATATTAGATATTTGAGTAAAGAAATTCAAAGTCATACCGAAGATTCAAGCTATAAGTATTTTCATTTGAAAAAGAAACAAATGAACCAACTCTTTCAAATAAAGAAATGTAGAGCAATCTACAGTAAGGAGGAAGTAAGATTTAATAAAGATGCTACAAAAATGAATGTACTAAAAAGCGTGAAATATATGGGATTTTTTTTTTTTTTTTTTTTTTTTTTGGTATAAGGGTTGAACCCAGGGTGTTTAGCCACAGAGCCACATTCCCAGCCCTTTCTTATGTTTCTTTTTTTGAGAGTGGTCTCACTAAGTTGCTAAGGGCCTCAAGAAATTGTTGAGGCTGGCCTGGAACTTGTGATTCTCGTGTCTCAGTCTCCCTGGCCACTATGATTACAAGCATGCACCACCATAACCAGAGAGGAATTGATTCTTGAAGTGTAGAAAGAAAGACACAATATTAAAAACCATCAGTACAACTGATCAAGAGAAAAGGAAACAGAAATAATATAGAAATAAAAAAGGTTAGATAGCCACAGATAAATAAGTAGATAGATAACATCCCAACTTCCTTAGTATACATTATTAAAAGATCATGAAAAGTTCCATAATATTTCTAAGGTTCTATTTTTATATCTGTAAAATGTATCTATCTTATTTGTTAGGGAGTGAATAAAATAACCACTCCTAATTATTTAGTATAGTTTTAGCAGACAGTAAACATTAATAGATGTTAAATGTTGATGTCATTATTATAATCTCTAAGTAGCAGTCTCCATGCAAATAAACCACATAATTCAACAGTATTATCTATTAGAGTATGAAGTACTGATGTAAGGAACAGGAAAAAAATAGACTGAAAGGGACAATAACAATTAGGAACATTATTTAATCATAATGTTGATAACCAACCAAATATAGTTGGTTTCATGGATATGAATAAAAAATTTTAAGCCATTTAAACCATTTCATAGAAAAGAACAAAAGCATCCTCTGATGCATTTAATCTAACACTGACATCCAAACTCAACAAATATAAAATAAATATACACAAAAATTACAGACCAGGCAAATTTACAAATATAAGCATTTCATATAACTAAAGGTTGAGCCAAAAATTCAAAATCTGAAACTTTTTGAGTACTGACAAGATGCCAAGCAGAAAATGCCACGTTACCTCAAATGTCAGGTCCTAATCCAAACACAGCCACAAAAAATCTCATCAAATTACCTTCAAGCTATATGTATAAGGTATATATGACACATAAATGAGTTTTGTGTTTAGACCTGGGTCCCATCTCAAAGATACCACATTGTGAATATTCCAAACTCGCCCCCCCCTCAAAAAAATCCTCATTCTAACATTTACCTTATGCCAAGCATTATGAGCATTATGAACAAGAGACACTCAACCTACAGCAATCAACTAAATTTACTGCTCTATTACCATGCCTGAAATGCAGTTTATCTGAGGAATACAAAATCATTTTCGTATTAGGAAATGCATTACTATGATTCATAGAATAACTGGGTCAGAATAGAAAAAACATATGTATCACCATATGCAAAAGGCCAACTGATAAAATCTCAATATTTATTCACATTTAAGGAATTAACCTAGCAAATGGAAATAGGAAGATGCATTTCTTTTTTCATTACAAAGACTATGCAGTTCACGTGTCAGGGTACTCACATTTATAGAAATTCCTGACATAAGAAATAAAACAAAAATTATTATTGTATCACTAACATAATTCTGGAAATTACAGCAAATGCAATTAAACAAAGACAAGTAAATTATAATTATTCAGAGAAGGGATTGTCCTAAGAGAAAAATGTATAGGTTACAAAACCATATTGAGTGGAAGATTTTCCAAAGGTACACTCATACATTTTTGGTGCACTCTGGAAAGCAGCATGGAGATTCCTCAGAAAACTGGGAATGGAACCACCATTCCAGTTATCCCACTCCTTGGTATATACCCAAAGGACTTAAAATCATCATACTACAGTCACACAGACACATGAATTTTTATAGCAGCTCAATTCACAATAGCTAAACTGTGGAACCAACTTTGGTATCCTTCAACAGATGAATGGATAAAGAAAATGTGGTATACATACACAATAGAATATTACTCATTACATAAAAAAACGACTTTATGACTTTTGCTGGTAAATGGATGGATCTAGAGACTATCATGCTATGTGAAATAAGCCAATCTCAAAAAACCAAAGGATGAATGTTCTCTCTGCTTTCCAGATGCTAACACACAATGGGCGGGGGGTGGAGAGTTCACTGCATTAAATGAAGGGAAGGGAGGGGGGATGGAAAGGAATCAGACATAACTTTCCTATGTTCATATGTGAATATACATTCTCATATATATATGCATACATATACATATACATATACATACATACATACACACACACACACACACACACACACACACACACACACATATGAATTTTGCCACCAGTGAAACTCATAAGAACGGGATCCTAATTAGAAAAAATTATATTCCATGTATGTGCAATATGTCAAAATATACTCTTACTCTCATGTATATCTTAAAAAATTAAATTAAAACAAGAAAGTAAGGTTTTTTTCAAATAAAAACACTATGTTAATGAACTGTATTCTTAAAAATGACTAAGATGATAAATTTTATATTATGTGTACTTTACCACAATTAAAACACACACACACACACACACACACACACACACACACACACACACGGATGGGTGGTTATCTCTATAGTTAAAGATATTTAACTTATACAAATAAGTTTATCTGTAGTTTCAAATGGACCTGTATTGAGCTAAATCCCCAAAAATTGTTTTAATAAAAAAACTTAAAGTACTAATCATATATGAGAGCTACTACATTAAAATGAAGAAAACAAACTTATAATAAAGAAATCAGGTAAGAAAACACAAGCATACAGAATTGGAAATAAAAAACACACAGTATTCCAGCTTGAAATAATTGAACATTTTATGTATCTAGCCCAGCTGGTTTTACCAGTGAACTGCTCAAAACTTTCAAAGAAAAGACAATTTTCATACTACATAAAATTTATTTGGAGTTGCCCTATCTAGCATGGTTGTCACTAACCATAACTAGTTACTGAATGTTTGAAATGAACTAGTGTAATTGATAAAATAAATATTAATGTTATTTCTGTTCAATCTAGTTAGATTTAAATAACTGAATATAGCTAGTGGCTAACAATTGAACAGTGCAGCTATAGAGGGTGGAAAAGATGAAAGCTTCACATTTTGATAAGTTTATGATGCCAAGAAAACAACAGCCAATTTTATTTATCCTACAAAAACATCTGGATATAAAGCTTTTAAGTTAATCTAATAGGTGTGAAAAAATATGCAATGATCAAGAGCTGGAGTTTTTCCTCTAGGAATGGAATGGCATCATAATAACCAGGAAATATAACTCATGACATTAGTTATAGCAATTAAATATAATTCATGATATTAGTTATAGCAAGGAGAAAAAGTCTGAGAACATATCAATATAATTCAGTATGTACTCAATTTTTTTTGTTTTAAAGAATACTTTTATAAGGATGGTGCAGTTATGCACACCTGTAATCCCAGCCACTTGGGTGGGCTGAGGCAGGAGGATCACGAATTCAAAGCCAGCCTTAGCCATGGCGAGGCACTAAGCAACTCAGTGAGACCCTGTCTCTAAATAAAATATAAAATATGGCTGGGGATGTGGCTCAGTGGTTGACTGCCTGAGTTTAATCCCCGGTACCAAAACCAAAAAAAAAAAAAAAAAAAAAACTTTCCTAGCATGATAAAATAAGAAATATCAAGAGTCAATAAACATCATCTAATCTGAAACTAAAACACTAGGAACATTGCCATTAAGGTCAGGAAGGAACTAGACAGAACAATAGCTATTACTACAGATATTATTTATCACATTCTTATAAGCAACATGAAAATAAAAAGAAATATGACATAATTATTTGATAAAAGAATAAAATCACTGTTATCTGTAAAAGGAAAACCATTAAAATCTGTTGCAACTATTAAAACTAACAAGTGACTAGTCAAGCTGTTAGCTTTTAATCAATAAAATAGATTCACCACAAGTGGACATGTTAATAATAATATATTTAAAAGAAATTCTCTAGTAAGTAAATTTAAAGTATTGCAAAATTACCACAAAGTCTTTAGGGCCACATATTGCTGAGACTTCCCTTGAAATAAATTAAATCAAATTTGGTTAAACCCTTCAAAGGTTTCTTACTCGGAGGTTATCCCACATGACTAAGGATTCTGTCTCAACCTACACAAACTTCATTCAATCCACAGTGATTACTGACACTGACTTCCTATGGCTCAACAACCATCCATGGCAAAACTAAATCCAGTTCAGAAAAAAGGATAACTAATATTTATTATTTTCTTCATGCTGTGAAAAGGAGTATCATGTTTCCTCTCAGAGTACACCCCTGAACTTTTAGAAGTTTAACCATATGAAAGAAATCTAAAAGAGTATATGAAAAGGCTAAAGATTTGGAATTCTAATTCAATTTCCTCTCACACTTTAATAAGAGCCTGTAGCAAACATTTATTTTTAGAAACATTTTTGGTATGGTACTGAACAAAAGGCTATTGTGTATTAAACATAGTAAGGTCTCTCTGGTCCCATCTATACCAACTTTACAAACATCAGGTTGGAATTAAATGATTTTAAACTTTAAATCAACAATTTCCAGACCACAAAACCTATTCCATACTTATCAGTACATATTAAGTTCTTTAAGTGAGTTATAGCTGAGTTAGAATGTGAAATCTGCATTTTCAGGTGCCAATAAAAGAACTTTCTTTTAGACTTTGGATACATAATGCCGAATTGTCCAAGAATGCCATATAATGTTTTCATTTCCTTTTCCAACAAAAATTTTTTCATCTGCACTTGATAAATTTCCTGACTATATCATTCCTAATGAAAAACATATGGGTATCAATCATATTACTCTACTATTTTCTTATTAAATAGGAATTCTGACTTTTTCTCTAAGTTAACAAAGTAAAAAAGATAGTTCAGAACCACTATGAACATCTCTGTCTTAATTTATGGTATGTGTTCTGCAATAGACCTTCTAAAATGCAAAAGGAGATAAAAAATTATCTATGATTAGTAGTGTGGTGCTTTTAAAACATGTCCACAAATTCTTGGACATGTTTCCCATCAAAAGGTAGAGTTAGTTCCCTCCCTTTGAATATGGGCCAGTCTCAGTGACTCACTTCTAATAAACAGAATGTGGCAGAAGTATAGCTGAAGGCTGTGGAGGCTAGGTCATAAAAGGTGACATAGCTTCCTCCTGGCTCCCCTGATTGGATGTTCACCCATACAACCCAGTCACCATGCTGTAACAAAGCCAAGCAGCCATATGGAAAGGCCTCAATTCCACTCCCAACCAAGGTCCCTGCCAAAAACCAGCATCAATTGCAGACATTTGAGTGAAAGACTCTTCATAAGATTCTAACCTTCAGAAGCTTTGAGCTATCTCAAAAGATACCACTGGAATAAAAACAAGCTGTCCCTACCAAACTTCAAATTGCAGATGTACGAAAAATAAAAATCATCTTTATTTTAAGCCACTAGATTTTTATCATGCAGCAAAAGTAACTGGAACATGTAGATTATTCTGGCCAAAGTCTACCATCTTATCCTTTCCATTTCAGATTTACCTGAGAAGATAAACCCTTCTGAAACAAACAAACTATGCTGACAGATGGGGTCTCAGTTAACTCACCCTAGCAACCTGCTGGCTTGAACCCCAGCATTCATCACCCTTGACTGCCAGATAGCCTTCTCTTGTGCTCTTTACTTCTCACCTCTTAACACCATACTCCACAGCCTCCTCTTTTATCCTGTCTTAAACTTACTGCTTACTTTGAAAAGCTGCTTTTATTAAACACCCTGGCTTATGAAACTGTTGCTACTGCTAACACATGTTCCACATGTTTAATCAATGAACAAGTGAAATCTGCCTGAAAAAGTTATTCTATGAATCTAAGACTGGAAACTAATTCACGATGTTTTGATGGAGCCATTCAAATGGGTTATGAGTCCAATCAAATAGCCATATCAAAATATTTGTTCCTCCTTCAAAGGACACCAGAAGAGGGAATATCCTAATAACTAAAATAATTTAAGAAACACAACCCTGAAAAGTTAAATGTTCAGAAGGGACCTTGGAGATAGTATAGTTTAGCATTTGTTTTTAGCCATTGAGATACTGACATAACCCAGGGAAGGTTTTTATGATGTAAATACTAAGAATTTTTATCTTATTCCATTCTCACTGGGATGTCAACCTGCCATAATATAATGGCAATTTTAAAGTTCAATTTTGTTAGTATTTCATAAAGTTCTGTTAGTATTTTTTAGCTTTGGCAATAAAATATGTTCCATGCAATCTTATTTAATGTTTTGTCCTTAAAGTTTAGGATAAACGACATAACAGTTATGATAAATACAATAAACGTATCCCTAGGAATCCATAAATACTATTCTTAGAAAAAAAAATTTAATGTGGCTATTTTACTTCTACCATAAGAAATGTTAGCAGCCATTGCCTTTGTCTGAATCATCTGGGAAAACTGATGCGAATGACACCCAGCAGGTTTGCACAATTGGTCTGAGGTCATATAACCAGTTCATTGCAAAACTATGACCAGAAGTTTGGTACACTCATACCTTCTATCTAGATACATAGGAGGCTCACTAAGGATTGGATCAGTAGAAGGAAAATAATTACCGTATGTCTCAATTCAAAAGGAAAGTCAAAGCCGCTAGCTGCGTTTTAACTCCTTCAATGTGACACTCACAGTCCTTCTATTGGACTATCTTTCTTATTAATGTAAAGAAACAAAATAATGGAAGGGCCTAAGGTGACCATGGGGGGAATGTGGCTGACAGTGTGGACTGGCTATCTGAAAGCCATCTACAACCCCAACATTCCTTATATTAACTACCAAGGGTATAAGGGTCAAACGCTCAATCTTGGCCCTCCCTTACAGTTATTAGAGGTAACAATATGCAAAATTACAAAAATGAGAATATATATAGAAGTCCTATAGAGGGTATTTCTTCTCAAATAAAAACATTAATCCTGTGGAAGGGTCTAGACCCTTGTGCCCTCTTCTCCTGAAGAGTATGGATATGACTGTTGGAGACACAAGACCCATCTTGTTTCCATGGGTATAAAAGCCATGTGCTGAGGTTTGTAACAGGCAGAGAGAAGGAACCTGGCTCTCCAATTACACAGGTCAGCCATCACAGGGCCCTGGACTGTCTATCCTTGGGCTTCCTATTGAGTGAATTTTAAGACTATACATTCATTTTGTAGTTACCTGTAGCTAAATACAATCCCAAGTCTTACAGGATAAAACCTGGCTTTTCGTTCTCAACCCACTTTATTCCCAAGTGGTTTGTCCATCTGGCTTAGTCTTATACCGGTGAATTTGGGAAACAAATGTTTACGCACCTTCAACTTCACCTTAGCTCATGCCACAACCCCATAGTTTCTTAAAAGATAAATAAGAGAGTGAGGTATATAACTATTGTCTCTAAGAAGAAAGGAACAAGATGGTAGTCGGTCTCCCTGTAGCAGATGGCAGAGCCAATGCTGCCTGGAGTGATGACAGAGAAATGGTTTCTATCCCTGTAGCGGAACACTTAACCTCAATCCTGGACAGTATCTAGATAACCAAAAACCAGAAAGAAAAAAACTATGCCACATTCCTAACCTCGACTTGGGAAAAAACATAAATCCAGTGCCTTAATTAGAGGAGATACAACAAAAATTATCCACTTGACAGAGTTTCTTTTATTTCACTTGAGCATCATGTTGGAGATTCTCCATGTCATGTTCCATGTAAGTCAGAAACAAAGGGTACTGAGTCTAAGCAATACAATAATTCTCAGGAAGGCTTGTGAACAGAATCAGGGTGCTTTCTATTCTTCTTTCACTGTTCCTTCTGATAAAGTTGATTGTGCCAAGTCATAGTTTTACCAATTGTAAAGTTCAGTGGTATTTTCCCAAGAGGCAGAGAAGAATAGGTAACATTGAGAAGCTGGGAATTTTACTAGTTGCATGCCAAAAAGTTAATTTAAAAATAAAGAAAAGAATGTTTCTCTACAGGGGAGTGCAAAAATGCTTGGCAAATTTCTTGGATTAAGGTTCACAAAATCCAGACAAACCAGCTGCCATTCTGGACCAATAGCCTAGACCTTCACTCTACAAATTAAAAGAAAATTAGTAATCCAATCCATACCTCTATAGCTGAGGGTGACCATAAGGGTTCAGAATATAAAAGTACAATAAGATACAGCATTCCATAGAATTCCCGGGGTCCAATGATGATCCAAGAGGAATCTCTTAATCCGAGGCTTTAGAGTTGTGCTACATAGAAAATTCTACATAGGAAGGACTTAAGTCAAGCAAGTAATAAACATAAAGGAAATAAGGAATGATATTTATCGAAAAAACTGATACCTACTAACTACTATAAATAAAGCAATCTATACTCAAGGAGGATAAAAAAAAAAAACACTGGGAAAAAAGCAATGAGTTTAAATAGACCTTTACATCAGAACAGTTTTCAAAATTTTGAAATCAAACCTGTAGAACCAGAACTGTCTTAGTTATCTAGACTGACTTTATTGAGTAGAAATTCCCCCTCTTGCACCCAAATAAATGGAACCCTAGCTTAGGATACAGACTATTACATGTCTGTTATAGCAAGCAACTGATTCACATGCTGGTTACTCAAATAATATTGTACATGTTTGTTATAGCAAGCCACTGATTCATAGGCTGGTTATTCAAATGACACTAAGTTAAAGACACCAGAAAAAAAAATTAACTAAAAAAAAAAAAAAACAGTTATTTCCTTCAAAAATTTCCCTAAATATTTAGTGACATGTTAAGTAATTTCTCAAAAAGGCGTACATATAAAACAGTTTCCCCCTACCTAGCACATTTCCTGGAGGTACCTCCTCTAGATCTTCCAGTTCCCTGCCCATCAGAAGATACAGGTTTTCCAGTGTACAGCACGCCATGTGAGGGACTGGGGGGAGGTCATCTGGTGGGGCTGAGAAGCCTAATGGTACCTAGGTAAAATTAAAAAAAAAAATGATCAAAGGTAAGTTAGGAGGCATATGAAAGAATTAACTGGCATCTGTAATTCTTTCTATTCATCAATAAGATACGGCATAGCCACCACAATCACCTTTCATGTAAACCAAAAACATGCAAATTTGAAATTATATGATAAGAAATGTCTCACTTCATTGCATAAAATTTGAAGTACTAAAACTTCTCCAATATTAAAAAACTGCCCAGATTCCCACTTGATTGTAGGCTTCAAGGCTAAGAACATAAATTCTGTTGTAACTGGTAGCAGATTCTTGCTGCTGGTATTGTGGCAAACCATGCCATGCACTGGTGGTGGTGACTACTCTACTATTGTTTCAACACTCATTATTACTACAATAATTTAAATTATTTTAATCTTATGATAATGTTCTTCAAGTATTCAACAAAGGCTGGTGCTAGTGCCTAGTAACACATGAAAATAACTAATAAAAGTATCATAGAAAAAATCTAAACAATTGCCATATCATATGCTATGTTGTTAATCTTGAAGAGAGCATGCGGTGAAATATTAGGAACACTGATGAAAAGACATAGCACACACACACAGCAAAATTATGCTGCAAGAATAACAGATTTATGAGCTCTCCTATATTATGTTTATTCTTAAAGAGAAACTATTTTAAATGATTCAAGGTTTGAGTTGTGTGAAGTCTTCAGAGATACATCCTCCACATGAATGAAAGCACCTTGGAAGTTTTTAAATCAAAACCCAACACATCTTTGGTATTCACAGGCCCAAGGTTCTTTGCTAGTTATAAGAAGTGGGAAAAAAGTCTCAGATACAACATATACAAAGGTAACTAACATTACAAGCTTAGAGTGACACAAAAACGTAATACACAAAAATAAGTTCATAAAGGCTTAGAGCAAGGAGAGTCTCATGCCTTCAGGAAGACCTGGAAACTTCATGAAAATGATGTCTTTTCCAACATACGCTACACCTAAATGTGCAAGTTCTGATACAATCACAACTCAGGTTGGAAAGAAAAAAATACAAAGATTGATAGAAAGCAAGAGAATTATCCACAATTTGTCCATACACTTAAAAACATATAAATTATAATTAATAAGACAGCACAGAGGCAGAGGTATAAGATCAATAAACAGAAGTTAATAGTATTTCCACAGACTGACAGTAGACAGAATATTATACATATTTTAAAACCGTTAACTTACAGAATAGCAAGAAAATATAAGATAGTTACAAATAAATCTAACAAAGTGACTGAAAATCATGATGAAGAAAACTATAAAACTTGAATAAGAAACATTAAAAATGACCTAAATAAACAGATAAGCCTAACATATATGGATGACAAGATGTTACATTACAAATCGATGATTCATGCCAAATGGAATTTACAGTAATTTCAATCAAGTTTCAACAGAGCTTTTCATGGAACCTGAAAGCTCACTATAAACTTCATACAGAGGAGAGGTGAGGAATAAAGAAGATACCCACCCCCCACACACACACAAAAAAAAAAAAAAAAAAAAAAACAAGGAGAGAGACTTGGCCTTTTAGATGTCACAACATTTAGGAATAAAGAGAGCACTGAAGAGACACAGTTAGAAAAAAATAAAAATTTTTGAAAAGTAAGCAAAAAACCTAATAGTTCAGAAAAAACACCCATGTATGTGTGAAATTCGATTTATGAATAGTTGAACAAAGCAAATTAGTGACAGAAATGGTCTATTCAATGATGCTGGAACAACTGGTCGTTTGGTAAATAAAGGAAATTGGATCCCTTCATACTGTAAACAAACTCTGGATTCAACATTTAAATATGAAAAGCAAAACATTAAATTTTAGAAGGAAACACAGGAGAAAGTTTTGTGGCTTCAATATGGTTCCAATTCCAATTTTATTACACAAGCCACAAAATCAAAACTCATGAAGGTAGTGACTAATAAATCCAACTATACTGAAATTAAGAGTTTCTGTCCGTCAAAGGATAACAAACAGAAAGAAAAGACAGGTCCCAAACTGGAGAAGAAATCTGCACAACTTAAACTGACAAGAAATTACTATTTAGAATACACAAAAGACTTCTAAAACCCAGTGTTTTCTCAAAAGCTGCACAGTAGAAAACAGGGAAATGACACTGAGAAAATATGAATGACCAACAGATGTAATTAATCATAATAAGGAAAATGTAAATTAAATCTACTATAAAACACCAGATCATGGCCATCAGATTGGCAAAAATTAGAAGCCTAACAATATCAAATTTTGGTGAGGATTTGAACAAGTAGAACATTGAGCCATGCCAGGACACCACTCCATGACTATGTAACTCCTGTTGGGAGTATAAATCAGAACGATTTTGAAAGCCAATTTAATTCAGGTACAGTGATACACACCTGTAATCCCTGTGACTGGGGAGGCTGAGGCTCTAAGCAACTTAGCATGACCCTGTCTCAAAATTAAAAATAAAAAGGGATGGGGATGTTGCTCAGTGGTTAAGCACCTCTGGGTTCAATCCCCAGCACCGCCCCCCCCCCCACACCCCTCAAAAAAGGAGAGACAATTTTAAAATTATCTTGTTAGGTCAAAGAATATCTAAGCAATTCCGCTACAGATATATTCCCTAGAATTGCTTGCAAATATACA
Organism: Urocitellus parryii; assembly: GCF_045843805.1. Classification (NCBI taxonomy): domain Eukaryota; kingdom Metazoa; phylum Chordata; class Mammalia; order Rodentia; family Sciuridae; genus Urocitellus; species Urocitellus parryii. The sequence continues at coordinate 130,397,345 of NC_135536.1, forward strand.
TAAGAAGGTATGTTTAAAAATATTCAAAGTATCATTTGTTTACCAAAACCAAAACAAAAACAGCTTAAGCCCAAATATATAGTGATAGGAAAATGGATAAACAAAATATGTACTTATATGATGGAATATTATGTAGCAGTGAACAATAAATGAACTATAAGAACAGGCATTAAAGGAGTAATTTCTCAATTAAGTTAAAAAAAAGTCATAGAAGTATAACTACATTAAGAAAACATTTGTACAAAGTTCAGAAACATGTGAATATAACAATGTATTATTTAGAAATGCATATGTAGGTTGTAAACTATAAAGAAAAGAAAATCAAGAGAACGATGTGGCCAGCAGACTAAAGGTGCCCCCCCCACACACAGTTCTTGCTTCCTGGTGTTAATGCCTTTGTGTAATCTCCTCCCCAAGTGTGAGTGGGATTTGTGAGACTTGCCTTTAACTAACGGAACGTTCCAAAGGAGACAGGACACCACTCCATGCTATGTAACATCATACAAGACTGTCTTGCTAGCAGACTCATTCCAGAGGCTCAATGGCTTGTTCAAATAAGCCTCCAAGTTGGAAAAGTCTCTAAGGCAAGAAGCTGAAGGTGGCCTCTAGGCAGTCAATAGTTAGTAAAAACCCCAAGGCCTTCATTGCCTGCAGTGTAGATATGAGTTTTGCCAACATTCTACGGGTTCCAGGAAACAGATCCTTCCCCAGTCAATCCTATAACCTGGTCAACACCCTGACTACAGATTTTTGGGATAAATAAAAAGGGATGGGGATGTTGCTCAGTGGTTAAGCACCTCTTGGTTCAGAGAAGAGACAGCTGAGCCATGCCTAGACTCCTATCATAAAGTCTGAGATGTTAAAATGTGTAGAGTAGCAAGCTGCTAAATTTGTTGTAATCTATAATATGCAACAGCAGACGAACAGTACTAAAATTCTGGGGAGCACTTACTTCTGGGCTAGATCTGACATATTTTGTTTGTTTTTCTTTCTTTTTGTTTTAAATATTTATTTTTTAGTTGTAGTTGGACACAATACCTTTATTTATTTATTTTTATTTGGTGCTGAGGATCAAACTCAGGGCCTCGAAAATGCTAGGCAAGCGCTCTACTGCTAAGCCACAACCCCAGTGCTGTTTTTCTTTTTTAAGGTAGACTGGAATTAGGTTTTATGTGGCTTTGTTTATAAATAAGGAGCCATTTGTGCTATGAATTCATTTTATCATTCCTACCTGAGTCATTTGATATACAAGGAGCTGATTTCAACCTCTAGCCACACAAGAGCAGAGACACGCTGTGCACAGAAAGTAAACTGGTGTGCTCATGAAATCTGGAATGCCCAATAAATCAGTATTCCACTTAATACTTCTTACTTAACTGGACAATTTAGAGAGTAAAGAAAGAAATTGTCAGATGGTGACCCCTATTGATAAACAACAAATGATCAATCATATCCAAGCCAAGATGTTACAATAATCATAAATAGGTTTTCTACATAAAATATAACCCTTTAGATACCAAGTGATGTACTCCATTTGCAGCCCAGCCAAGAATGCTTAACCTCCACACCACATTGTGATCTCTTAAGGACTAAACTGCTAAAACTGAGAGAGTAAGGATTTAAGGCACGAAAAACTAAGGGCAGAGACTTTTCTTCCACAGCTCCCTTCCACTCTGGCTTTCACCTTTCCTGGTTTACCTATAGACAGTCTGCTTCCTGCACAGAGAGAAGCTCATGCTTTCTGTTTCTGATGTTTTATGTTATTAACTGACAGACAAGCTGCTTCCTGCTGATCCTGATCCTGACTGGCTACCTGTTCTTTCAGTATCTTAGTCATCCTATGACCTTTATTGCTTCATTATAATGTATGTATCTTAATTTCAAAAATGTTCTGAAACAGTTCCAGTCTGTGGTCTCTTTCACTCTCTGGTTAAGGCATTTTCAGATGCCAGCTGTCTAACAGCTTACAGACACTCATACTGGATTTCTGGGACCCACCTACTATTACCTGCTCACTCTCCATACCTTTGAACTAAGCCAACCTGTTTTTGGGGTCTCCACATTTCTTGAAGCTCAGCTCTTGACTCCAGCATGACATGTACTCTTACCCATTCAGTCCCTAGCCACAAGATGATATTTGCCTTGAAAAGAAAAGCTTTATAATTCAATAAAGCCCGAAAATTGGATCACATACTGGTGTGGTTTCCTAAATTTTATGAAGTGAGACATAAATAACAGATGTTACCAACGCAACAGAAGAAGAGATACAGAATTTACTCAGGTATGCCTTTCTTTTAAGGTATCCAAAGAGGTATCAGACCCTTGAAATAATATACTGATATTTTATTTCCAATTCTTACCCTTTGCAAAAACTCAATAGGACTGTACTTGGGCCCCAAGACAAAAATTTTCTCTCCTCTTCGAGCTACACCACTGAATACACGAGCAAATGCAATAAAGGACTCTTGGTTGCTTCCTTCCTGGGGCACAGGATTAGTGGCCATACTCTCCACCTGTTGCTCATCACCTGCCAGGAACAAAGGGTAATAAGTGCCAAGAATACTCTCTTTAATCCAAGATCTGCCTGAAACAAAGGAAACAGTAAATATATTTGGTCCAGTTTCAGGAGATAAACATTAAGAATGAAAAGAATATTGATAAAAACTATAATTAAAGCTAAAATCTCAGTACTAAAGGATGAGCATCCTATGTTAAGCAAAACATCAAATACTTAACACTAAAGCCTATTTAGGTAAGCTATACCTCTTGGCTCTTCTCTTTGTGGGCTTGTTTCCAGGGCACTCGCATCTTGGGTGGGCTCCAAAGGTGCCTGCCCTTGTGCTGCAGCGAGCTTCTCTGCATGCCTCTGTCTTGCACGTTCACGTCTTTGAGCAATTTCTTCTTGAGTGAGAGGCCTACAGGACATCACAAATAGGTTATCATCTGGCAACATCAAGCACCTCTTGGTTCATTCAAAAGGAAAACAGCAAGTACAGACAGGGCTAAATAAAATGATTAGTCTCAAGTGCCTTTCAGGCTAAAGACCTCTCCGAGTTCTCCCATAGCTCGAGCAACAGGAAGAAAGTGCCCACCAGGCTCTCCAACAATGCTGCATCTCCAGCTAATATGAGCTTATGAATTGGCAGGCAAAAGTCCAAGTCCACAAGTGGAGCTAAGCATAGCAACATGGATCCTTTCTCAGATATCAGTATTCCTTCTGGAAGAGGAAAGGAAAGGGAGAAGGAAGGGAACAAGTAAAAGATACCCAGACTTGGAATGCCCCAAAGAGAAACATGCTCAAGGCCTCAGTAAGAAATTGAGGCTTTCTTCCTAAGTACAAACATGTATCTTCATATAGAACTGGAGTTCACAAAGAAGGGTTCCAGGCCAGGCTGCATACTGGCAATTCAGCAGAACTAACAGGTCAAATTCAAATGCTTAGACATTATGTTAGATCCAAGAGATACCAAAACAGAAAAGGCAATGTGCAGGTGTAGATATGTCTTTTGTTGAGGGTTAGTCTGAAAGGTGTTGTTAATTAAGCTATTTTATCCAAAAAGAATTGTTCTCATGCCTATTAGGACTTAGAGAAAGTGCTTAGAGCTTTAATACCAAAATGTTTTTGCAAAAGGTAAATTTGAAGTTGAATAAAAATGGTCATTCTGTTTGGTAGGTGGTTGTTCCCCAGGATGTGGTTCCCTTCATGTAGCAGTCCTCATGAATCACCTAAATGCTCACCCCCAACATAGGAGCAAAGCCAATTCTGCCCTAAAGTTGGTAAAATCTGAACCTCTTTCCCGCTCTTCTTGGGAATGAGCATTGAGACAGCAGGCTAATCTTCTGGTCTCAACATAATGTTCCACCTCTGAAAGCTGCTCTATTCTGCCTAGTCCCAACACTTTGTGCCTCTGTTCCACATTGTCCTTCACCTTTGACATTATGATTCCAGCTTTACTTCCTGATCTCTGAATTAACACTAGACTGTTAGTCTCATCTCTCCCCTTGACATGCCACCTTCCCCTCCTCTCTCCTTAAGCACTGTGAAACCACAGGACAGGCATTCAGCATGGGTACTTCCCATCTGTCTTCTAACTGGCCACATACTCTTGGAGCTTCTTGTCAAATGCCCTAAAACCTCTTCCACCTTTTTACTTCACACGGGGAAAGTAGGAATGACTGCTTAAATCACTAATGGTCCCCTGCTATCCTCTTCAGATACCTGCATAGGCAGCACTTCCCACTAGACCTAGACTCTAGTTCTGCCTTTCTTACTAGCTGCCTCTCAGAATGGAAGAGTTTAGTGCTAGGAGTTGCCCCTTCTTGTCAGACCCATTCCATTACAGGGCTGTGCAACAGGATACAAACATGAGAGACTAATCATGAGGCTGGCCCAGTTGAGATGTTGTACTCAGGCAACCAGAACTGCTGGCACTGGAAAGACTGGCTATCAACACAGGAGAAAAGCCCCTCTTAGTGGGAAGCTCTCAGTGTTAGAAGGTCTTTCAAACACAGGATGCATTTTGCTTCCTCAAAATTGCTAGGCATGGGGGGCTGGGGATGTGGCTCAAGCGGTAGCGCGCTCGCCTGGCATGAGTGCGGCCCGGGTTCGATCCTCAGCACCACATACCAACAAAGATGTTGTGTCCGCCAAGAACCAAAAAATAAATATTAAAAAATTCATTCTCTCTCTCTCTCTCTCTCTCTCTCTCTCTCTCTCTCTCTCTCTCTCTCTCTCTCCTCCTCTCTAAAAAAAAAAAAAATTGCTAGGCATGGATGCTGTTCTGTCCTCTGGAGCAGTTCTCTTTCCCCTTTCCTTGGAATCATCTCGCTCAATCGCTTGCCCTCACCTTTCTCTTCCCCAGGTTAACCCCTTCAGCAATTCCTTCAACCAGGCCTCAGACAACAATCCTTATTTCTAAATTTTTGCTAAATACTCTTAAAAATATCTGGGGAGTGTGAATTAAAACATACACACATAACACAGTATCATTATTACTAGCATCAGGAGGAAGAAACACCTGAGGCACTTGCTTGCCCTCAGAAGTTTCTTCTAACAGGCTTAACACGAGTCCAGACATTGTGCTAATCACTTCACATGGGTTACAGCATACAAATATCTCAACAATTAAATGAAGTACACTTTCCATTCCCTTTTACATTAAGAGAAAATGGAGAATTAGAAAATTTAAGCAATATGAGCCAAAGTCAGATATTAAGTGGAGAGGTCTGGATTCTAATCTAGATTTGCTTGGCTCCAAGCCCTATGCTCATTATCATCAACCTCTGTCTTCCATTTAGAAGGAATTAAGATGATAAAAAAATCACCATTTTAATTAAGTGCAATTTTAACTCTGATTCATAAAGAAGCATAATTTTCACCTCATATATTAAATTTTCATCTACCTAATCTCATGATACGATCTGGAATTAATAGGCACTTATGGTCATTAGTTAGCATTAACTGCATAAATACTTGCTGTCTTCCTATGTATGTATCCATCCATCCAGTTAAAACCTCCCATGTGCCATGCACTATGTATGTACTAGCAGCGGTGGTAGAGGGGAACAAGCAATCAGACAGAAGTCAATGAGGATTTATAAAAAGTGTCCTCTGTACATCTAGTATTTGTTAAAACAAAGAGGAACTTATTTCTAAGAAAACAGGGCTCTATTGATAAGGAAATAGCTCCAAGTGGTGGGTTATTTGGGCGGGTTATTTGGGTGGGTTTAAGGAACTAGAAATGAAGGATACCAAAGGTGAGAATATTGACTGGAAATTCAAATGTTAGGTTGGGAGGTGAATATGGAGGTGAAAGGAAAAGAAGGAAGAACACAAAACTATTGAACTTCAGAATTCCCTAACAGTGATCATGCTCTGGCCTCTATGGTACTGATAAACAGGACAATGTCAGAGAAAGAGTTGGTAGAGGGGTTGGTAGAAGTCAATACCAAAAGTCACCATCTTACCAGGTAGCTGACATGATGGGGATCAGGTGACAAAAAAGAAAAGTGACATCTGTTTGAAGATGCTATAAAGGGACAGATAGGTGAGGATGGTGGGATTACAAGGTTAAGAGAATAATTCTCTAAAATGAGTCCCTGCCTGCCACAGGCTTTCTTTGCCAAAAGCAATCTGCCTGCAGCCCTGCCTGTCCTCAGCAAACTGAGGCAGGGGGCTAAGGTCTGGCAGTCAGTATAGTTAATGAATAATAGGAGGTAGAAAGAACAGGGCTGGTTATCAAAAAAATCGATAATGCCTTGCTAACAGCTAACCTCTGGGATGCACAACCCACCTATACCCACCCACCCACCCACACACCTACTTTGAGTTGCTAATCATTACCCCCCAAAGCTCCTGTTCCTTCCTGCAAAGAGAAAGTGGAGAGTTCTGGGGTCTATAAAAGAGCAAGACACACCCATTCTATGGCTCTGGGCCCTCTTCAAAAGTCAGCTGTCCCTGTCTCTTTCTTGATAAAACTTGCTTTCCTTGTAATCCCAGCAGCTCTGGAGGCTGAGGCAGGAGGATCTGGAGTTCAAAGCCAGCCTCAGCAAAAGTGAGGTGCTAAGCAACTCAATGAGACCCTGTATCTAAATAAAATGCAAACTAGGGCAGGAGAAGTGGCTCGGTGGCCAAGTACCCATGAGTTCAATCGCCAGTACACCACCTCCCACCAAAAAAACAAAAACAACAACAACAACAACAACAAAAAACTTGCTTTCTATACTTGCCTCAGCATTTCTCAGGTGTTTAATATTCAACACCAGGGGAACAAGGACCCGTTCCTGATCTCCAAGAACAGTATCAATGGCACCTTGTTACTAGAAGTTGATTCCCAAAAAGAAAGAAAAAATAACACATAGATTCAGGATGACAGGGGAATAGGGACTACCTGGAAAACTCCCAACCAGAATGTCACTATAATAGGTACTTATCACCATATGAGAATTCTGTAAGAATTTCATTTAAACTACACTTCAGAATAGCAAAAGCAGACTTAGGGGTGGAAAACTGAAAAGCCATAGATATGACTGGGGGCAGATTCTCCACAGTAAAGTGAATGACCACAGGTCTTAAAGCTAAATACATCTAGATTCAAACACATCTTTAGCCTCCTTGCAGCTATGTGACCTGGAGCATATTACCCATTTTTCTTAAGGTTCCTTATTTTCCTCACAAGTCAAACTGAAACACCAAATTCTTCTTCCATTGAAGAACTGTTAGATATAAATACCATAATTAATGGCATCATGGGAATACTATAATGCTTTCATAAGCTGCAGCCAATTATTAGTGTTATTATCACCACTAGTTACAAGATTGGAGGGTGGGTAAGACTTGGGATGCTGTTGAGTGCTAGGATCTTTTCAAGAACTGATATTTACAATCTTTCATGTTTTTCCATTTCTTGAATCATTCCCACACAACCCCAGGGTAGATGTGGACAGTACAGAAGAGGCACTTCCTAGAACCATATAAATGAGTGTCTTCATTTCAGAGACCAAAATTCTGCCTATAAGTTATATGAACCAATAGTAAAACACTGCTTTATCAGGGGCAGGTTCTGTTTCCAGCAATGCCTGACCTCCGGCTTCTGCCCAGTGCTCCCACTGAAAACAACTAGGCAAGATGAATACATTAACAGAAAAAAAAAATGAAAAGGACTGACAGTATCAAAGAGTGAACAAAGCACTGAGGATTTCAGGATTTCAAAAGAGGAAGCAAAGACTAAAGAGCTCCCTCCTTGCTGCTGCTTTTCTGCTGAGAGGAATTTGGCACATCTGAAGAGCAAAGAATCTGAAGAGAAATACTGAAGGCTTTCTTTGAAAGACTGGAAAGGACAGAAGAATGCCTGCTATCACCACTTCTAAATGATGCATTGGAGGTCCCTGCCAGTGAAAAAAGAAAGAAGAAACAAAATTGTCATCACTTGTGGTTAAAATGATTACATGTGGAAAAATTCAAAGAATGTAAATAAAATATAGGAATAAATGAATAAGAGAATAACTGAATATAAGATCAATGTACAGAAATCATCTATAACCTACATATAAAAAAACAGACCAATAGAAAATGAAAGTTCACAAAAAGAAAATACATTTTTAATTATATTAAAAACCATCTAACCAGGTATACTGGTGCACGCCCAAATCCCAGCAACTCAGGAAGCTAAGACAGGAGGATCACAAGCCCAAGGCCAGCCTCTGCGATTTAGTAAAAGTTGTCTGTCTCAAAATAAAAAATAAAAAGGACCAGGGATGCAGGTCAGTGGTGAGAGTGCCCCAGGGTTCAATACCCAGCAGCCCCCCAAAAATCTAATATCTAACAATACTTATAGATATGACACTAGCTAAAAATCTATAAAGTAATTAAAGAAGATCTATATAAATGGAGAATATACTTCATCCACAGGCTGAAATTTTCAGTGGTAAAAATATATCAATTTTTTAGAGGTCTAATTAACGGCAATCCCTTTCAAAATCCCAACATGGGCACATGAGATTGACAAGTGATGCCCAAATTTACCTAGAAATGCTAAAAGCCAAGAATAACCAATGATCATGAGGATAGAGTAATTAACATAATAACAATTAAAGAAAGTAAGCAAGTAACTAAATTAAGAAGACGAAACTATAATAATTAAAATAGTGTGGTCTTGGCTTCAGAGACAGACCAGTAGAACAGAAGAGAAATATCTTAAAACAATCCCACACATATATAGATACTTACAACAAAAGTGGCACAGGTAAGCAGTGAGTGAAGGACACTCTTCCATCAAATCACGGACATCAAATTGGGGAAAAATCTTTAAATCTTTGTAGGTACCACATCACCCTATCTCTTGCTTCACTTTCAGTGCATTTCACCACTGAACATATTCTAATCTACACTAAAGGAAAATAATATTCTGGTGCCCCTGACTTAGCACGTATAATTTAATAGAAATGGAAATGGTATATGTCCCCACATTTTAAAAGTAGTAATATTACATGAAAAAAAAAGGAACCTAGAAGAAAGAACAAATCAAAGTAATGATGATGACCTTACTCAGTTATGTTACTGTATTATTATACAAAACAATTATTAAAATTGGTGTTGGTCAAGTAATAAATGAAAAAAATAAAATCAGTAAAACAACCTTATAGAACATAATTAACAGTGCTAGCAAAAATATCCTAAAATCTGGAAAACAAGAGTTTTGAAGAAAAATATTCACAGAAAATGTAATTACTAGTAGGAGCAAAATAGTACTATTATTCTTTAGGAAGAAAACAAAAGGCAAGTACACATAGAAATTTTAAGTGATATAAATACATGTATTTAAGTCTCAAGAGTATATTTTCCAATTCTCCAGTATTCCCTAGGAGTCTATTAGAATCTCTGAGATACTTCCAATGGCCAAAAAACCCTTATCTCTTAGGATATCAAAAAATTTCTGTCGTAGATGGCGCTGAAATATAGTATCTCAGAATAGCCTAGATACAAAATTATACATTCACTCATTCATTCAACTATTTACTTATTCATTTAGCAATTCACTTGCTTTTCCATTCACTGACCTACTTGTTTCTTCATTCTGATACTCATTCATTCATTCTTCATTTACTCATTTATCTATTCCTTCACTTATTCTCAGGACAAAAATTACTAAAGCTTCCTCTTTCCAATACTACAGAAGTACCAGAAAATAAACCACCCTTCTCTCTCTTGAAGGATAAGCAGAATTTTACCAAAAGAAAAGGGGCCTTCCAAGATGGAGGTATCACATAAGCAAAGACACAGAATTTTTTCAGGGAATATCATATAATACTAGAGACATAAAAATGAAAATCTAGTTATAATGGGTTGGGATCAAGTTGTGATAGGTCAAATTTATTTTACAGGCTGGTGATCCTGAAACTTCAGATGTTCACTAACTACCTTCATGACTTCTGCTCTATCTACCTATTGTTTACTTCTTATTTCATTTTTTTTAAAAGAGAGAGAGAGAGAAAGAGAGAATATTTTAATATTTATTTTTTAATTTTCGGCAGACACAACATCTTTGTTTGTATGTGGTGCTGAGGATCGAATCCAGGCCGCACGCATGCCAGGCGAGCGCGCTACCGCTTGAGCCACATCCCCAGCCCCTTCATTTTATTTAAATGGGCAAGGTTAACATTTACTTCATTAAGATTTACTTCATAAAATCTTAAAATCTCATTTTATAAAAAGAAAAGGTAGAACACTTGACATAAATAAGCAACAACACAAATACATATTAAAATACATAAGACACAAATACATATTAAAATACATTATTAAATAAAAACTTGTTTTCCTAAGTGCCACTGAAATCATCACCAATCATATACTTTTAGGCAAACCTACTCAAGGCAATGAGAATCACTAACCATTCTTAAGCAGCAGATCTAAATCTTCATGGCTGAGTCTTAGATCTTTCTGAAGTAATTATGACAAATGGATTGGTAGAACTCAAGACTGGGGCAGAGGAACCTGCTTGGAGAACACTACCAATAGTTTCCATGAGATATAATCAGGGTCTAACTAGAGAGGCAGGCAAAAGAGACGGGAAGGAGGGGAATACACGCAGAAAACAGATGAGGTAGAAGGGACAGAGTCACCAACTCTGGAAATCCATCTCCATATCTGCCACCTCTGCACACATACAACATTACAAAAATTATCACACATTTGGTCTCCATCAAGGCAGAAAGAATTAGACAAGACAGGGCAGGCTTAGATTATATCTTCTCTGACATACTCAATAAAAGTTAACTGTGGTCACTATTACTACCCTACACATCCACATCAGATAAAATCAATACCCCAAAGCTGATTTTGACAGCTTTCTCTTACAGAGATACCCCAAAAGTATTCATGACTATACAAACTCTATAATACCCTAGTACTGACTCAATTTCATTGCTGAGATGGGAAGGAAAGATATTATCTGTGCCTTCCCATTACACCCCAACAATACCCCGCCAGATACAAAACTTTTCCCAGCCCATACCCCATTATTCTTACCTTGGCTTATTCTGAGGCAAGGCCTTGGCATCAACTGCAAACATTTTGGAAACAAAGATAATAACTGGAGCAGTGTCCTCACTTCCACATTTCATAAAAGCTAAACAAACAGGAAGCAAAAATGTCACTATTTTTCCCATTATTTTTTAAAAAAAGATTTTTCTAGAAAGCAGATTTTAAAATATAGCTTCATCTAAATACGTAACTTTTAACAACTATGGTAACTATTCTTTTTAGAAAGACTGCTAGGAAAGAATAGTAGAAAGAGCAACAGAATTGGTAGAGATGAAGAAACAGTAGCAAAACTGACAAAGTGGGAGTCTGGGAAGGCTCTCACATCAGCATTAAAGCTATGGAGTCAGGTTGAAGACCACTGTAAACCACAACTAATGTTCCCCTGTAGTCAGTAAAGAAGGGATAGAATTAAGAAATATTACCAAAGGTCAAGAGTCAATAAGATGGTTTGTTAAAATAAATAAAAATGAATAGCTTTTCTAGTCCCTCACAATAACAAGTTAAAAAAATAAAACAGACAAAAATAATGTATCATGGTAATAACAAAAACACTTAGAAATAAATTAAGGTTCAATACTATATAGATGTGAATTCTTTTTAAATACATTAATGCAAATTTCATATCAACATAGTGACATTTATTTACCTATATTGAGGCACAAAACCATTAGTAACTAAAAAAAAAATCATCCCCCTATTAATGTAATTTGTACACAAAGAATTCAATAGAAAAAAATAAAAAAAAATTATAGGAAGTAAAAATTAAACACATATCACAAGTCTTGCTAGCAAAATCTTTGAAAGATTTAAAGGTACAGAGTGACATGATAACCTACATGTTAATAGGATCACTCTGACTACAGTAGAGAAAAAACTAAAGGGAATCAAGGGAAGAAGCAGAGATATTACTTAGAATACTAATACAATAACCAAGTGAGAGAGGATAGTTGCTTTGCCCAGACAGAGAGAAGTGAGAATAGTGGGAAGTAGTCAGATTCTGGATATATTTCAAAGGAAGAATTGACAGGATTTGCTGATAGACTAGATGCAGGGGTGTGAGATAAAACATGTAAGAGTCACAGATGACTCTAAAGGTTTTTGGACTGAGAAAATGAAACGATGGTGGCACCTCCAACTGAGATGGGAATAAGCAGGAGCAGCAAGTTTGGGGATGAGATAAAAGACAAGTTTTGGAATATGTTAAGTTTGAGATGCTTTGTATAACAGATGAGTAGAGAGAGGGAGTATGCTAAATGCATATATGAGTCCAGAGTTCGGATAAGAGACGTGCATGTAGATACAGAAGTGGGAAACCATTTTCCCTTAAAGCCTTGAGACTGGATGGGATCACCAAGAGAGGGATTGCAGATGAAATAGATGAAGTAATAAGACTGATTCTTGCTTGGGACACTCCAAAGTTAAAAAGTCAGGGAAATGGAGAGGAACCAGAAAAAGTGATTAAGATTGAACCAGATAAGAGATTAAGGGAGACAAGGAAATCAAGTAGAAGCATGTGGAAGCTTAGAAGTCCAAGGAAGAAAGAGTTCCAAGGAGGAAGGAGTGATCAACTGTGCTAAAACGTTAGTGACAGATCTAGTCAGATAAAGACTGTGAACTGGACATTAGATTTAACAAAGTGAGCCTGGTCTGTGGTACATGCCTGTAATCCCAGCTACTAAAGAGGCTAAAGCAGGAGGATAAAAACATTTGAGAACAGATTGAGCAAATAAGTAAGACTCAGATTCAAACTGAAAAAATAAAAAGAGCCAAGGAAGCAGCTCAGTGGTAGAGCACCCCTGGGTTCAAGCCCCAATACAAACAAACAAACAAAAAAAGACTTAAAGTATGAATCAATAGTGACCCCAAGAACAGTAGAACACTGTTGGCCTTTGACTTTTTCTTCTCTATGGCTTTATATTTCTGAACACTTTTTTAAGAGGAATGTATTAGATTTTCAATGAGAAAAAAATATGTGAAATCCTGAACTTTACATTTAAATACAAAGCTTCAAGAAAAATACCCATTGAGGCTATATGCCCATAACAGTGCTAAATTACCTCTATTTATAGAGGTGTGGTTTACAGGAACACCCGTCTTTCACCATCTGTACTACATGTAGCCTCTGCTGTGACTGGAAATATAGTGTGGTTCACACAGTGATGTCTAGAAGAGACATCTCTGAAGACACACAAATACATAATGCAGATGAAATAGTGGAGTGGTTTAGGGGTCCGCAGTTATAATTCAAAAGAATGGGAAGAAAAGAATTGGAATCAGTGAATATATACAAATGAATTTCCCTGTACCTACAGAGCCTAGAAAAGGAACTTATCTTATGGGGTGGGTATGTCCAGGGTATCTAATGAAAAGCAGTCTCTGGACTCATTTTGTGTGTAAAGCTGTGGACACAGCAAACACAGTTATGCCACAGCTTAGGAAACACATTGCTAGGTATTTAAGAAATGGGATCAGGGCAGGAAGAAAGAGGCTCAGAGCCTGGCTGCCCACCAGGGGAGCTAAATGGCTATAGTGCAACTGAAATTTTGGGAGCAGGGAAATAAAACTGGTGAAATGGTCATTTGTAAAACTGTTCATTTATGGAACTGGACATTTAACAAACTGTCCTTTTGTAAACTGCCATTGAGCAAATTGTTCTAGAGCAGCCTGGACTGAGAACAATCAATAACCTGGTATGTTCCAACATGTTCATCTCTGCCTCACCTGCTTTCAGTGCTTGAGTTTCCAGTGGAAGAGAGTCGAACGTTTGCGATCCCGTGCACAGGAGTTTCTCAACTCTCTCAGCGGTAATATCAAGGGGGCTAGGAAGTTTCTGACACACCATAGCTGAAGTTTGTTGTTAAGGACCCAGAAGTGTGAGCCACTGCCACAGCTCAGATTAATTGTATGCACTCACTATCAAAGTAACAATGTATGTCCATACAGAAAATGCCTGGGTTATAAGGCAACACTGATTTATGAATCACATTTTAAAGTATGGTTTCAAGGAGCTCATGAACTTTTTAAAACTCAGACAGGAGTCTCACATCAAATATTCCCTCCAATGGAATAAATGATAACAGAGGCTGATAGATGGGCTAACCTTGACCTTGAAATGAAACAGTAATCTAACATCCACATTATCTATTTATATTTAATCTTAGTGCAAATAATTTTATTTTTACATGCTTACTAAAAATCATTTTAAAAAGGAATACTTAGTATTAACATTAAACAGCATTAGTATGTTAATTTTTAAACTATTAATTACAGTTTCACAATAGACTACTAGATTAGCAAAGACTTGACATTGAATTAAAATGTGTTATTTCCAGAGAATTACCTGATTGCAAATAAAAGTTTTCTTTTTCTTGTTTTATCAAAACTATTTCATTAAAAACCATTAAAATAAAGGATACAAAGAACAGCATGGGAGATAGGTAGCCACTGACTGCAAATGGCATTGATCTGAACTTTAGGATCTGAATGGCGTGCCTCCCGGACTCCAATTTTTAATCCTAAAGAAGTCACTATTTTATCAATTTTTTCTTTGTCCCTATAATAAACATAAGATGGGGAACATATATAGATAGTGATGAGTAGTGGGCAAATGAATTTGACATTATTTGATACATTTTTTCTCATACCACATAACTTTTTCAATAAAAGCTAAAAATGATTGAGGGGATCCTACTCTCAAACTTTCAAATGTACTTTAAAACTTCTCATGAAGCACCATTCTCCAATGTTCTACAACAAACTATGCTAGTTGATAAAACAGTTTTACAAATAAATGCTAACCCCAGAATAACCTAGAAGATAATCAACAAAAGCCAGCTTCCCCCCCCCACTTGTACCAGGCAAGTTACTTCCCAAATTCCCCACTGATGATCCTACATATCAAGTGTCTTTTGTACTACAATTACTGTTTTTAAAATCTGTGTTTATGAAAACAAAGGATCAATGCTTATTTCCATCCTTTTATCGCTTCACCTCAGTACTCTATAAAATATTACTGTTCTGCCTTTCCTCCATTATCTTTTGTTTCTGAGCTCTGTAATCAACTTGTCTGTAAAGGCTCTGTTCTTCATCTATCTCAGATTTCCAAAGTGTGATTCATTAAACTGGAAAGTGAGGCAAAATACACTTCGCAAAGATAAACAATTTTACAACAGTCTTACTTTTTCAAGACAGCATCATACAAACTCCATATATTTTCCAGGATCAATTGTACAAATAAAGGTTTCTTTCCTTTTGCCTGTACAAAAGAATATACTGACTTAAGTTCCTGAACATTCACAATGAATTTACATATTTGTTTGCAACATGTTTTAATATCAATGTCTCATTTCTAATAAAAATATTTTTTAACATTAAAGATGAAAGCAGTTATAAGAATAACCTAAAGAGTCAATAACACGTGATAATAATACACCATTCCCTTTCTCCAGGAATCAGGGACTTTGAAAACAATGTAGTAATTTAGAGATTTATCACTGTTGCTGCCTCACCATTTCCATCAAAGAAACACACAACATTCAACCTGAGAGCTAAAACTTCACCCTGCATGATCAGGGTCTTTCTAGGGACTCTGATCTGAAGTGTTCTGAAAAAAATATAAACTGTTCTTAAACATACAAAAAAACTTCACAAGGACAGAAAAGTTTTTTAAAACCCTCTAAATCTACTATTTCTCTTACCAAACTACACAAAAAGTGAACAGCCCCAGAGTACCTTGAGACAAATACTCTTACATATATATGACATGGAAATGATACCTCCTTTTCCAAGAGTAACTGGCAATAGTATTAGTCATTGCCTTTCTAAATACCTAGTTTTGATAAGTTATCATGAAGACCTAAACATTTATGCACACATAAAAAAATCTATTATAGCTTTACTTACAATATGAACACATTTGGGGAAAAAAACCTGTCCAATCTTAGGAGAGTGATTACATAAATAATGATGATCTCAAAAAATAAAATAATAATAGTGTGCTTATTATGCAAAAAGAACCTTTCTAAAGAGTTTATTTGGATTACTTTACATAATCATCCTAACTACCCTATGAAATAAATGCTATTATCTCAATTTTACAAAAGAAAAAACTCAAGAAAAAGTCACAGAGCCAATAAGTGAGGGAGCCAATATTCAAACACTGACTTGTCTCTCAAGCCATGTTCTTCCCATGTTACCATACTCATTCCCTTTTAAATACACTGTTAGAAAAAGCTTTCAATGGCAAAAGAAGATGTTAATGATGTGACATTAAGAAAAAAGGCAGCTACGTTATATAAACAGTATAATCTCAAACAAGGGCTGTATATATGTCTATCAAAAAAGTGAAAGAAATTAAAACTATGTCATAAGCATAGTTGGCCTTTGACTTTTTCTTTTCTATGGCTTTATATTTCTGAACACTTTTTAAGAGGAATGTATTTCCTCTACTATCCCCCCTCCCCTCCCCTCCCCTCCCCTCTTGATTCTGCAAGCTGTATATGGGGTAAAATGGGAGTTCATAACCCGATTGAATCAAAATGTGAAATATGATATATCAAGAACTATGTAATGTTTTGAACAACCAACATTAAAAAAATAAATACATTAAAAAAAAAGAATCATTAATGGTGAATTTTATGGTATGTGAATTATATCTCAATTAAAATAAAAAGCAACTTAAAAGTAAAAAAAAAAAAAGAGGAATGTATTTGATTTTCAATGAGAAAAAAATGTGAAATTCTGAACTTTACATTAAAATACAAAGCTTCAAGAAAAATACCCATTGAGGCTATATGCCCATAACAGTGCTAAATTACCTCTATTTATAGAGGTGTGGTTTATAGGAACACCCATCTTTCACCATCTGTACTATATGGTAGCCTCTGCTGTGACTGGAAATATAATGTGGATCACATAGTGATGTCTAAAAGAGACATCTCTGAAGACACACAAATACATCATGGAAACTATGTGTTTTTAAGGGCCCAGGATCTGATATTTTTGATAGCCTTTTTTAAAAGAGTAGTTTTTTGCTATCTATTTATTAATTTAGGGAAAACAGAAAGGATTTGCTAGACCAGGCTGGTCTTGAACTCTTGGGCTCAAGCAATCCTCTTGTCTTAGCCTCCCAATTAGCTGGAAATACTAGCATGCATCACTAGGTCCAGCTTGCTCACTCACCTCACTATATACCAAGGTCTAAGAACTTTATATAAAGTAATACTAGGATATAAGACTCATAAACCCAAATTACGTAGAGTAAAAAGTCCCTCATGAACTCGTCTGCATAAATTAAAGCTAAATTATAATTACTAAGTTATATAACCAACATTCCAAAGGGACAGTATTACCTGATCAACCTTCATTATTTTCTTAGCCTTCATATTTATATAATAATCTCCCCACAAGGTTTTCAAAAGAACTTCCTTTTTGATGCCAATTTTTTTGCTATAGATTTTGGCAAAATGCTCAATTCTGAAAGAAAACCAAGAATTATGTTATTAATAACAAATAAGTAACATTGGTACAGCTAACATGAGTGTTTCTGTGTCAGGTACTGTTTAAAGTTCTTTATGTGAATTATTAAATCATTTCAACCTTCCTACAAATTTCTCCCATTTTGTAGAAAAGGATAATGATGCATGAAGATATCACACAGGTAATGAGTGAACTTGGGATTCAAACCCAAGCAGTCTGACTCCAAAGCCTATGTTCTGTCCAGCACTCTCTACATTAATATGAGTTAAAATTCATGCTATAGTGTCTTTTCTTAATTTTTCACTGGTAAAATGAGAAAAAAGGAACAAAGGCCAAGGAAATGTAGACTTCAACTGTTTATCACAACTATGTCAACAACAGAAATGTACTTCCGGTCTCCATAGCTATAAATGATGGCTGCTCACAAAGGAAATAAACTCTAGAGATAGAACCTGCCAAAACAAGTTTGTTGGCACCCAGAATTAAATGATAAACATATGTACACTTACTTCACTCTTATCATCCCTTAGAGAAACCACCTAGAACCACAGACTCCATCCTTGGGACAGCAATCAACAAATAAGGGTGTTCTTGTATAGTACTGCGCTGTTTGGATAAAGGACCTAGGAGACATCTGTTTTTCAATAAACAGTATATTTTATCTAAGGTTTGAGTCTAGAACTCTCAAAGTACCAGCATCTTAAAAAACGCCTGCTCAGAAACAAGGCAAGAATACCCTCCCTCACCCCTCCTTTTTACCACTATACTCTAGGCCCAAGCTAATGCAATAAGAAAATACTAATCTGTGAGGTGAACAGAGAGCGTACGTACATCCTGAGAGCAAATTTTTAACTCTCACACATCAGATAGAGCACTAATCTCTAGGATATATAAAGAACTCGAAAAGCTAAGCACCAAAAATCCCCCAAATAACCCAATCAACAAATGGACCTGAACAGACACTTCTCAGAAGAGGATATACAATCAATCAACGAATATTCGAAAAAATGCTCATCATCTCTACCAATTAGAGAAATGCTAATCAAAACTACTCTAAGATATCATCTCACTCCAGTCAGAATGGCAGCTATTATGAAGACAAACAACAATAAGTGTTGGCCAGGATGTGAGGAAAAATTTACACTCATATATTGCTGGTAGGACCGCAAATTGGTGCAGCCAATATGGAAAGCAGTATGGAGATTCCTTGGAAATCTGGGAATGGAACCACCATTTGACCCAGCTATCCCTCTCCTCGGACTATACCCAAAGGACTTAAAAACAGCATACTACAGGGACACAGCCACATCAATGTTTATAGCAGCACAATTCACAATAGCTAAACTGTGGAGCCAACCTAAATGCCCTTCAATAGATGAATGGATACAAAAAAATGTGGCATATATACACAATGGAATTTTATCCAGCAATAAAAGAGAATAAAATCATGGCATTTGCAGGTAAATGGATGGCGCTGGAGAAGATAATGCTAAGTGAAGTTAGCCAATCCCCCCCAAAAATGCCAAATGTTTTCTTTGATATAAGGAGGCTGACTCAGTGGGGTAGGGAAGGGGAGCATGGGAGGAATAGATGAAGTCTTAGCAAGGATGGTGGAATGTGAAAGACATCATTATCCAAAGTACATGTATGAAGACACGAATTGGGTGTCAAAATACTTTAAATACAAACAGAGAGATGAAAAATTGTGATATATATATATATATATATATATATATATGTAATAAGAATTATAATGCATTCCACTGCCATTTATTTATTCATTCAAACCAATTTTAAAAAAGGAGCCAACAACTCAAAAAGAAAGAAAGAAAGAAAGAAAATACTAATTATGAGGAAGGGAAAGAAACTATCTTTATTTGCAGATGACATGATCATCTATGTAGAAAACCAAAAGAATCAATAAAACTTCTGTTCTAACTAATAAGCAATTATAGCAAGGTTGTACACAAGGTTAATATAAAAAGTCAATCACTTTCCTACCTACCAGCAATGAATAAATATAATTTGAAATTAAAAACATAATACCTTTTACATGAAATCCCCCAAATAAAACATTAAGGTCTAAATGTAAATATATATATATATATGATCTATATGAGAAAAATTACAAAACTCTAATGAAAGAAATCAAAGAATTAAATAAGTAGAGAAATTCCATGTTCATGGATAGAAAAGCTTCAATATTTTAAAATGTCAGTTCCCAAATTAATCTTTACATCCAATGCAATCCCATTCAACAAGTTATTTTGTAAATAACAAACTGATTTTAAAGTATATATGGGAGGCAAAAGATCCAGAATGACCAATGTGACATTGAAGGGGACAAGTAAAATTGGAGAGACTAACAATACCAAACTTCAAGACTTACTATAAAGCTAAAGTAATCTAGACAGTGTGGTATTAGTGAAAAAGAAGAGACGAATAGATCAAAGGAACAAAACTGCTCAAAAAACAGACCCACATAAATAGAGTCAACTGATCTTTGCAATGGGCAAAGACAATGTAATGAAGAAAAGAGGGTCTCCAACAAATGATGCTAGAACAACTGAACAGCAATTTGCAAAAAAAAAAAAAAAGGAGGGAGGGGGTTAGATACAGGCTATACACTCTTCACAAAATTAACTCAAGACTTAGAAAAATTAAGTTCATAGACTTAGGTTAAAAAAAAAAACATAAAACTGTAAAACTCCTGGAAGATGACATAGAGAAAAATTTAGATGATTTTGGAGAACACTATAGGCATAAGCCATGAAAGGAAGAACTGATAACATATACTTCATTAAAATTTAAAACTTCTGGGCTGGGGATGTGGCTCAAGCGGTAGCGCGCTCGCCTGGCATGCGTGTGGCCTGGGTTCGATACTCAAAGATGTTGTGTCCGCCGATAACTAAAAAAATAAATATTAAAATTCTCTCTCTCCCTCTCTCTCCCTCTCTCTTTAAAAAAAAATTAAAACTTCTTTTCTATGAAAGACACTGTTAAGAGATGAGAAGACAAGTCACAGAGTGTGAGAAAATATTTGCAGAACACAGACCTAATAAAGGACTAGTATTCAAAAGAAGCAAAGAGTCTTAACACTTAACAATAAGAAAACATAAAACTTGACTAAAAATAGGCCAAAGATTTTAATAGACACCTAATCAAAGAAAGATGGCAAATTTGCACACACCATCAGGGAAATGCCAATCAAAACAATAATGAGCTATACTACACACCTATGAGAATAGCCAGGCACCAAAACAATGATAACACCAAATACTAGCAAAGACGTGGAACAAGAATAATGCCATTTATTCTTGGTGGGGATGCAACAGGTATCACCATTTTGAAAGACAGTTTGGAAGTTTCTTATAAAAAAATTTTGTTTTAATCTTCTTTGGCCTATGATGCAGCAACCATGATCAATGTTACTTACTCAGTGACACAGCTGAAAACTTAAATCTACAAAAAACTTGCTTGTAGATGTATATAGCAGTTCAATTCCTATGCAGACAATGGGGTACTCTTCGGCATTAAGAAGAAATGAGCCATGAAATGATATTGAGGCAATTTAAATGCATGTAACTAAGTGAAAGAAGCCAATCTGAAAGGCTACATGCTGTTGATCCCAAATATGTGGCATTTTGGAAAAGTTAAAACTACAGAAACAGTAAAAAGAACAGTGGATGCCAGGAGCTGGGGGGAGGGAGGGACAAATAAGTGGGACATGGAACAGTTAGAAAAGTGAAACTATTCTATATGATACTATAGTGGTGGATACACATCATTATACACTTGTTCAAACCCACACAATGTACACCACCAAGACTAAACAAAGCCTAATGATGTCTTTTGGTGAAAATAATGTATTAATGTAGGTTAAACGTTTGCAACAAACATACTACACTGGTGAAGGATAATGATAGTGAACTTATATATGTGGGGACAAGAGTGTTTGGGAAATCTCTTATTTTTCTCTCACTTTATATTGTGAACCAAAAACTGTTATAAAACACACTTAAAAAGAAAGGAAAAAAGAAAAAGGATATCTACTATGCTCTTCACTGCAGAAGAAATCCAATATTAGCACAGTGTAGACAATTCTTTACAGTTCAGACAGGAGTGTGGTATTGGTGAAACCCAAGAGTTGATGCCAATCAAAACAATACTGAGCTATACTACACACCTATGAGAATAGCCAGGCACCAAAATAATGATAACAACTGAGTTAAACCCCATTATTGATATGCTTAAGAAGTTACAGAAGTAGAAGCCAATAATTATCATAGGAATCAGAAATGTTAGAGCCAGTAGATAGAACTTAGAAGCAAACGCAGATACCATAGAAACTGCTGAAAATAAATATCTAAAACCCTTCTCACTGGGCTAAGGGAGAGAAAAACATGTAATCAGAAATCAAAATCCAAATTATATGTTACAGGCTGCTGACATTCTGAAGCTCGTCTCAAGGGTCCATTTACTTTCTAAGTAATTTACTATCATAAACTTCATTTCCTATTTGATCCAACAGTTATTTATTTAGCAAAGGTTTTTATTTATTTTTATTTGTGCGTGTGTGTGTGTGTGTGTGTGTGTGTGTGTGTGTATGTGTGTTTTAATCCAAAATTTTAGTTCATAAATTCTGTTATTAATTTAACATGCCTTTGCCTTTTGGGGAGAGGAAATCTTTCTTCTCTCTATAAATTTCTCATCTCACTCCAAATACTTGGGAGACTTCTGCAGTAAGGGACTTCCCCATCAAGGAATGCTGAAAGGAGCATTCCTGGTTTCCTCAGTTGCTCCTCCCCAAGCAAAGGTGAAAGGTTGACATTTCAGGGGTAGAGTTCCTATGCCTCAAAAAGAAAACCGGCTCTTTCTTAGTGCTTACTCCATGAATCAGGAAGAGTCAGGTTTTCTTCCTAGTTCCCCTTGGTTCCACATACCTACAGCAGGCCACAGACCCTTGCTTCCTGATTCAGTTCAGGAAAACTCATCTCGAGTTTTTCATTTGTCCACACTCGATTTTGACAGGCAGTCTGCAATCCTTCATGGAGAGCTGCAGTTCCAATCCAGAAGCTGGACTGGATCTGCAGATCTCTATGGAAGGAGACAATAGTACACTGCCACTGTGGTCTGAGTTCCCAAACACAGTTTCCAATCTAATTTTTTTAGGGACCCCTGTTCTTAAGGAGGGAAGCTTGTTAGGGCTATGATGAATAAAACTGAAACTATGAACTCCATAGTGGCAACTTGGTTCTATTCTCAATTAGTTAAAACCAGAGATAAATGACTAAGTAAGAGATTTAGTACATCAAACATTCAATGTTTTCATTTCTTTTTTTTTTTTTTTTTGCTTGGTATAGGCCAAGTTTTTGTGTATTCCTCATCGATACTTAAAGCAAATTTTGACTTTCATTATACTATCAATATGGCTTATCTCTGTGACCTTAATCTGTTAACAGTTTGCTGGTAATGTAAAATTTTAGGGGAGTAAAACTGCCCCCAAAGTACATGCCTTGTAGTGTTCTACTCATAACTCTATTTTTGACATGAATTTTATGATAGTCGACACAATTAATCTCTTCACTACTGAAATGTGTCAATTATCCTAATAAAATTGTTCCTTATGCCATAATTCACTTGTCACAAACTATTACTAATACTGCCAAAACTACTTTCTTTTTTGTTCACATTTAATTGACTAATCAGGGTCCAAGTTTACACTCTGTCCATTATGCCTTTTTTTCTTGTATATAATAAACTTCTGGATTTAAAAAAGAAAAAAAAATTTTTTTAAATACTTCATCTCAGCAATCCCAGCAGCTTAGGAAGCTAAGGCAAGAGGATCTTGAGTTCAAAGCCAGCCTCAACAAAAGTCAGGTGCTAAGCAACTCAGTGAGACTGTCTCTAAATAAAATTCAAAATAAGGCTGGGAATATGGCTCAGTGGTTAAGTGTCCCTGAATTCAATCCCGGGTACAAAAAAAAAATAAAATAAAATAAAATAAAATAAAATAAAATACTTTATATGTTTATTGTCACAATTCTTAGGACCAGCTGTATTTCTGGTGTGGTTTCTTTTCAAGATTTTTTTTTAAATGTTGATTTACATTACTCAAACTCTGTTATTATTTTCTCTTTTATAATAAACATCACATAAATCCTAAAAGTGGTAAATTTTCATAAACACTCTAAAATTTACCAAAACCATAAACTATCATAACATATTTGCCTATCTACTCAGGTCACTATCATTTGAACTTTTTCTAGTCCACCATCTGTTTACATAAGTATACACACACAGGCATATAAGTCTCTCAAAAAACTTACTTTTCATCCTCTTAATTTTTTTTCTCATGGTGTTATGGTTTGGAAGTGAGATGTCCCCCAAAAACTCACATGTGAGAGAATGCAAGAAGGTTCAGAGGAGAAATGATTGGGTTGTAAGATTTTTAACCCAATCAGTGAATTAATCCCCTGATAGTGATTAACTGAGTGGTAATTGAAGTGGTAGGGTATGGTTAGAGGAAGTAGAAAATGGTGGTATGGTTTGGAGGCATATATATGTAAATGCCAAATGAAGACCCTCTGCCTACTTTCTGATCACCACATGAGCTGCTTCCCTCACCACTCTTCCACCATGATTTTCAGCCTCACCTTGAGCCTGGAGGAATAAAACAGGACTTCTATGACTAAGGCCTCTGAAACCATGAGCTCTTAAATTAACTTTTCCTCCTCTACAATTTTCTGGATGGGTCTTTTAGTCATAGCAGCAAAAAAGTTGACTAAAACACATAGTTATCACAAAATTTGCTTTTTCAGTTCAGCCATTATTATTTTTGGCTTTTATGCATCTGTCATTAGTTTAAATTTTAAAGCACTGACCATACACTTCTCCATTTTTAAATTCTATTTTAAATCATTTTCTCAAACCAAATAACTTCAAATTAGACTCTCAGAAGAGATCTATATAACATATTTGTATTCCAAAACTTCACATATCCATCTATCTATTGTCTATCTTCCTAAATCACAACTCGGCCAAGTGTGAAATTACCAAGCCACACACCTTTATGCCTTCCAAACTACCCAGTGGATTCATGTTAATTGCCGAATTCTAAAACATTGGTGCATAAAACCTATTAGGAAGGGCTTTTCATTGTCTCTTTTCTATCCCTATTCTTTAGAGTGGGAGTCTCAATTCTATTTATCTAAAATCGGAATTTAGATAAATAAGTAGAATGCAAGACTTGAGAACAGCCTAACCAATATGGCTTTTCCAATGTCCTCCTTATTTACAGGTGCTACTCATCCCTAAAGTCAATATGTTTCTACTTTTCAGAGCAGATTCTCCTGAATTATCATCTATTAAAAGAACAGATTTAGGATGTAGCCCCAGATACAATCTTTATTCACATTTCCTAGCCCTGTCCCTCTGTCTGAGAGTAACATAGAATCATTTTTTAAATTCTGAAATGTGCTCATTTTGACACTTGCAGTCAGCTGCCAACTTTGCCTACCCACTAAAAGTTTAGAGAAAATTCAAAGGAAAATGTCTCTGGTGCACTCATTTCTACCACCACCTTCCCATAAATTAATATGTAAATTTGTTGAAAACCAGAACTAGCCTATCTCTAAACTTGACTGAATCTAACACAGTGTAATATCAGTTTACTAACTGATGGTATCTAAGAATATCAAAAGATGAAAAGGATATAGAAGTTACCCTTCCTTATTCAACCTATTCAAGACTCTCCCCATTCCTCCTCTTTACACAGTAAACGTCCTCTAATTTCTAAGATAGACTAAAATTAATATAAAACATTAATTATGAAAATTATTATAACAAAGGAACAAGCCCTCCACCTTGTGGCTCACAAGCAGAATGCTCACAAATTAGATATCAACAAATATCACCCCATTAAATAACTAAATAACTGCACTTTTTACTTGAAAGAGAATCTTAGAAATCATCTTAACCCAAAATTCTTAATTTGGATGAAGAAGCTAAAGCCCAGAAAGGTGATAAGTCAAGCTACTAACCAGAAGTATAAATCTTCAGCAGGTCTATAATTCCTATTTTCATTACATATTCTCTACCCAAATTTGGTATAATCTTTTAGGCACGAAGTAAACCATCTATAATTCATTACAAACATGAGAAATTATGATATTATAATATATTATACTGCCTAGGCAAAAGGAAATTGAAGAATAAGTTTCTGTAAAAAAGGAGGACATGGAAAAGCCATACTGGTTAGGCTACTCTAAAGCCTTGAAATCTAGTCAGTTTCTGATTCATTCTTCTTTTCCATTTCCAGATCCTACTGGAAGATATTTCATGAGCAGGCCTTGTTTTCCCCTGGTGCATTGCTTCTGATTATATGCTTTCTGCAAATTATATGAAAAATCAAGCTCACAACTAAAGTAAATTTCATTATAATTTCATAATTATTTACCCAAGACAAAGACATTTTTATCAAAATGTAATCTTTTAACTATATTTGGATTTAAAAAAATTTTACAATGCAGTAATGGTTGCAGTTAAAAAAAAATATAATCAATTATCTCTCATATTCTAAAAAGTAGATCAGTGTTACATGGCCCTAGCATGTACATATTCACTAGGGGCAACAAGAAGTAACAAGGGTCCCTATATTCCACAGGGAAGACCCCAGAGAAGTACTATGGTAAGAAAACACATTCTTCAAGCTGGGCACAGTGGCATATGCCTGTAATCCTAGTGGCTTAGGGAGCTGACCAGTTCAAAGCCAGCCTCAGTAAAAGGGAGGTGCTAATTAACTCAGTGAGACTCTGTCTCTAAATAAAATACAAAACAGGGCTGGGGATGTGGCTCAGTGGTTGAGTGCAATCCTGAGTTCAATCCTCGGTACAAAAAAAACAAAAACAAAAACAAAAACAAAAACCCCACAAACTTCAGAGTCAGGTAGACTATAATCTTACTATAGTATAATCTTAATATAGGCTCTGCCACTTAGTAGCTGAAGGATGTTGAATGAATCACTAATTGTTTGAGCTTTAAATAACATGTATTTCAAAAGATGATTGTAAAAATTCAATGAAATAATTTTAAATGAATAACTCAATGCCTAGCATATGTAAATATCCAATAAAACTAACTTCTTTCTACACTAACTTCTGCATTGTTGGTATAAAAATTGAAATAAATGTATTTGCACATATAAACATAAATAACCTCAGAGGATACAAAAGAAACTACTAGAAAATGACATGAACTAAGGGATAAGGTGGGAGATCTTATGATATACATTTGTGTGCATTTAGAATTCATTCAAATAAGGCTTTTTAAAAGTCAATCATATAAACTACTCCTGGTGGTGCATGCCTGTAATCCCAGCAGTTCGGGAGGCTAAAGCAGGAGTATTGTAAGTACAAGACCAGCTTCAGCAACTCAGTGAAACCCTAAGCAACTTTGCAAGATCCTCTCTCAAAATAAAAAATAAAAAGGGCTGGGGATGTGGCTCAGTGGCTAAGTGTCCCTGGGTTCAACCCCAGGACACCCACCAAAACACAGCAATTATATATAAAATGTACAAAAAGAAGCAAGTCTGGGTTCAATATTCCACGATTAATGAATGTAATCTGCTATATTAATAAGCTAAAGATAAAAAATCATATGACTACATTAATCAATGCAGGAAAGACATGACAAAATTTGACATTCATTTATATTGACTCTCAGAAAAAAATAGTAACATTGGTTGGAAGGCTTCCTCAACTTAACAAAGAACATCTAAACACAGCCCACAGCTAAGATTAGAATTACAGTAGATGGGATAGAAAGAGAAGATGGGGGGGCAGGGGGGATAGTAGAGGATAGGAAAGATAGCAGAATACAATAGTTACTAGTATGGCATTATGTAAAAATGTGTATGTGTAACCGATGTGATTCTGCAATCTGTATTTGGGGTAAAAATGGGAGTTCATAACTCACTTGAAACTAATGTTTGAAATATGATATGTCAAGAGCTTTGTAATGTTTTGAACAACCAATTAAAAAAAAAAAAGATTATTCCTAAGAGTAAAAGACACCATGGTTTCATCTACAACTGGAAAGAAGAGAGGCCCCACCCTTACCACCATTAGTGCAATTAGACAAGAACATTCAGAAAGAAAAGGATGAAGTAAAACAGTCCCTATTTGCAGATGAAATGACTGTCTTATAGGAAATTCAAAGGAGTATACAAAAAAATTCCAGAATCAGTGAGTTCAGCAAGGTCACAGCATATTTTGTTATTAGAACACACAAAATCAATTATATTTCTACACATTAGGAATAAACATGTGGACATCAAAATTAAAGACCATTGATAATTGCTCAGAAAATTAAAAACCGGATGTAATTCTAACACAACAAGTACAAGATTTATGTGCTAAAATCCACAAAATGTTATGAATGATATCAAGGAAAATATAAATAAATGGAGATACATAGTGTTCATGGATTAGAAGACCCAACAGAGCAAAGATGTTAAGTCTTCCCAAATTAATATACAGTTTACCACACAAACTATTAAAATCCTCACAAGATATATGTAATTATTATAAATATTATTACAAAATTTGTATGGAAAGGCAAAGATCAGTAAACAGCTAAAGAAAAATGTGTGCAAAATAATCTCCCCAATTTCAAGACTTAATGCACAATTTCTATATTTAAGATATGTACTAGTGTTAAAAAGAGAGACACACAAATCAATGGAACAGAACAAAACACACATAAATAAACCCACATAAATATGCCCAACTGGCTCTGACAAATGTATAAAACCAATCCAATGAACTAGAGATAGCCTTTTCTACAATGGTGGTAGACAAATTGGCCATTCACAGGCAAAGAAAATAATCTCAACCCAAGTATCACACTTCATATAAACTTAACTCAAAATGGACCATAGATTTAAATATAAACAGTAAAACTATAAAACTGTTTTTGAAAATGAGAGAATACCTTCAAGATCTAGAGCTAGACAAACTTGACTATAAAACCAAGACCCATAAAAAGAAAAACTGACAAACTAGACTTCACCCAAATTAAAAAACTTTACACTGTGTGAAAGACACTGTTAAGAGGATTGACTCAGATTGGGAGAAAATATTTATAAAGCATATATCAGACAAAGGACTAGTATCTAGAACATATAAAGAATGTGCAAAACTCAAAAGTTAAAAAAAACAGATTAATACAATTAGAAACTGTGCAAAAAATATAAAGACTCATTTCATTCAAAAGAAAATACAAGATAACAAATTAGCACTGGAAAAGATTTCAACATTACCAGCTATTAGGAAAACTCAAATGAAAACCACAATAACTTTTCAGTACACAATCATCAGAATGGCCAAAATAATGAGAATAAAAATACTAAATGATGGTGAAAATATGGATAAGTTAGATTACCCATGCATTGTTGACAGGAATATAAAATGCTGCAGTCCCCTGGAAAAGTTTGGCAGTTTCTTTAAAAACCTAAACATAAGGGGCTGGGGCTATGGCTCAGCTGTAGTACACATTGCCTGGCATGTGTGAGGCACTGGGTTTGATTCTTGGCACCGCATGTAAATAAATAAAACAAAGGCCTATCAACAGCTAAAAAAATATTTAAACAAACAAACAAAAAAACTAAACATAAAACTTCCATATAGGGCTGGGGTTGTGGCTCAGTGGTAAAGTGCTTGCCTAGCACGTGTGAGGCACTGGATTTGACCCTCATTACCACATAAAAATAAAATAAAGGTATTGTGTCCACCTACAACCAAAAAATGTTAAAAAAAAAAAAAACTACCATGGAACTCAGCAATTGCACTCCTGAGCACTTATGCCAGAGAAATGAAAATTTATTGTTCACACAAAAATCTGTATGTGAATGTTAATAGCAGGTTTATTTGTAATAGCCAAAAACTGGAGAAAAGATGTTGTTTAAAAGATAAATGATTAAAACTATAGTAAATCCATACCATTAAACACTACTAACAATAAAAAAGAAGCACCTTTATAGCTTCCATATGAAATGCACCAAAATTCAAAATTTCAAAGTGCTGATACAACACAATGAATGGAAAACTCCACACTTGATCTCATGTGATAGGTCACAGTGAAAACAGGAACACTAAAATTATTATATACAATTGCCTTCAGACTGTACAAGGTCAGGTTTATAGGAAACAAATGAATTTCTTGTTTGGATTTGGGTCTTATCTCCAAGATATCTCATTATGTATATGCAAACATTCCAAAACCAAACAATAACAACAAAAAAATCCTTAATCTAAAGTACTCCTGGATCCAAGCATTTTGGATAAGGGAAACATGCAACAACTTGGATAAATTTCAAAGAGAATTATACAGGAAAAAAGTCAATCCAGAAAAGATTATATAGTTTGGTTCCATTTCTATAATAGATTTTTTTAAATATATGTTTTAGTTGTAAATGGATACAATACCTTTATTTTTACTTATTTTGATGTGGTGCTGAGGATCAAACCCAGTGCCTCACATGTGCTAGGCAAGCGCTTCACCACTGAGCCAGTCCCCATTTCTATAATATATTGTTTTGATTTCATTTCTGTAATTTATTTTTTGAGATGACAAATTATAAAAACAGAGAACAGGTGAATACCCCTAAGGAGGCTTAGGGGTAGGCAGGAAACAGGTGTGGCTATACAAAGGTAATACACAGAACACTTGTAATAATGAAAATCTCCTTTATTTTGACTGTGTCCATTCAGTGTCCTGGTTGTGGCCGTGCCATATAGTTTTGCAAGATGTTACCATGAGGTATGTACTAAATAAAGGGTATAAGAAAATTCTCCAGCAGGGTGCAGTGGCACATTTCTGTAATCCCAGCAGCGAAGAGGCTGAGGCAGGAGGATCACAAGTTCAAAGCCAGCCTCAGCAACTTAGCGAGGCCTTAAGCAACTCAGTGAGACCTTGTCTCCAAATAAAATACAAAAAAGGGCTGGAGATGTGGATCAATCGTTAAGTGCCCCTGAGTTCAATCCCTGGTACAAAAAAAGAGAGAGAACTCTCCATATTACTTCTTATGACTCTATGAAGCTACAATTATCTTAAAATAAAAATTTAAACTAAAAGATCAACTATATGTAAAACCACAATGAACTGTAATTGGACTTAAAAAGACTTACCCAAAGCCCCACCCATCTATTGCACTGGTAAACACCACATTTCCCTGTTCTGGAGAGAAGTAAAGGTGAGAATCATCCGTATCTTCCAAGCCAGTACTCCAGTCATACACTTGCTCTCCTTGTTCAGAATTTGGATTCACTTGGGATTCAGTGTCTCTCTCTGCTCTTTCTTCTAGGACTTTAGAAGTAAAAAGAGTTCCTGTGAGTGCATTAATCTAGGAGAGATGGTGAAATGGCAGAGTGTCATTCAGATGCTTAGCATGATCTTGGTAGGAATTGTCTAACCTCTGTTAGGGCTAAAATAATCATCACAGTTGGGACTCACTGGAAGTGACATTTACGATCAATGAATGACTTATATGTATTAACCCATTTTATCAAAATCTAGCAAAACTAAATTATAAGGCTTTTGAAAGGTCTTTTTGGATTACCATTATTATTTTAATGTAAAGGCTAATGTGTCATACCTTTATTTAAGTGCTGGGGCCTGGTAGTACTAGGAATTCACAGTTTCCAAACCCCATAATCCTAGTTAGGTAGCCTCAGTCACTTTTCTCATCCATTTCTCACATCAGCTGCTTGAAATTTCTACTACTCCTCAGGCCCTCTTCCCAACCTCTAATACCCAACTATTTCCACTTCCAAATAAGTAATCTTATTAGCTAATTCAGAGAGAAAAATCAATCCTATTACTTAACAATTTGTACAAGTCCCCCACATTCCAACCTATAAGACTGCTTTCATCTGAAAATACTGCTGGCGCTTCTGCCACTCACTGAAGAAGGAATATTTCTACAGAGAGTATTTCTGAAGAAAAGGAGCATTTCTACACTTCCACCTATCTTAATGGGGGAAACTAGATCTATCAATCATTGTTTTGCACTGTTATACCTTTGTAATTTCCACCCTTCGGCAAACAAATACACTCAAGTTGACTTCATCAATGGCTTTTCATTGTCTTGAAGAATTTCAAACTTCTATTCATGTCATACAAGGCTCCCCAAAACTCAAATCTTATATTCCTTTCTCCCATCTCTTGGGAGATAGAGAAAATGTAGAAACCGCATTCAATAATGGCTTAACTACAATTATCTTCTCAAAGGTAACACCATACCATGCTTTTACTTGCCTTTATAACTTTGTACATCTTATTCCTTCTCTTTTGAAATGTCCTTCTCTAATATTCTATCAAACACTCACCTTTCTTATATCTCAAGGCTTCCATTGTGAGACTTCTTCTACCTCCTCCCTCAGACTAGGTTAAGTGGCCCTCAACTACGATTTCAAATCATGTATCTCGTAGTTCTCCAAATAGCTCTTTAACTGTTTATCTCCCCTACTATACTGTTAGCTCTGTGAACACAGGGGCTCTGACTTCCATCTTTCTATTCACAATCCTTAGCACACAACGGACATTTAACAATTCATTTGATTGACACATTTATGTACTTGTTTGCTGAATAAACAAATGAATAAATGCTTGGATAAAATATTATCTAAAGACAGGTAATACAATATGATAGAGCCTCCTAATACTGTTTCACTTAAGAATCAGACTACAAATTTTAACCAAGAAAGTTCATTGTTCAAGCCTTATACTGAAAGTGCTTCCTGGAGATGAAAGGGACTCCTGAGACTAGTTCTGCTAGTTCTGCTGCCTCTGTCATGGTGTAATAACTCTAACAGACAGAACCTTAGGCAGAGAACTTCAAATAAGTGAATTTTCTATAGCAACTCCTCATACTCTTCCTAATAACTCTTCAAGTCCCAATTTTAAAATACTGAAGAACACAATACCTGTTCTAAAATATTCTTGAGGTGAGAATAGGCCTCCTGTGGGGTAAATTTTAGCTCCACTATCAACCGATCTATCTTATTAATCACCAAAACTGGACGGATGTTTTCGAGCCAGGCTTGCCGCAAAACTGCCTGTGTCTGATAAAAGCACAGAAAAATGTAAAACTTAGGATTTGCAATAATTTAAGCACACCAGAAAAATGTTAATTAATAACCAATACATTCCCACAGTCCTTTACCACAACTCAGACAATGCCAGTCAGACAAAGGTATTCAGGTTTTCATAAAATATATATTTAGCACAGCAACAAATAACTGCAGATAAGAGGGCCTTATAGTCTATTTAAGGGAAAAAAATAAAATTGGATAAAGAGAGCAAAAAGGTTTAGTAGAAATATGTGTTTTCACAAATACTCTCTCTTTTTCATGGTTAAATGAATAATTATCAATCACCAATGATACTAGCATGTAGGTAAAAAAATAAAACACTTGGCCAAGAGCTACATGTTCACCTCCTTCATCATGATCTCACCTCTTAGAGGCAATCACAATTCTGCTGTTCTAAAGCCAGCTATTTCCATTTCAGCAAATACACTCAAGTTGACCTCATCAATGGCTTAGGTATCCTGTGAGGATACCTAAGACACTACATAGACAGCCCTCTTGAGTTGGGATACCTGTACCTATAGGGGAAATCAGAGGAGAGGCCAAAAGATAATCATAATACATCTTCTTCTAATATCAAATTTCTTACATTTAGGGGCTGGGGTTACAGCTCAGTGGTATAGCACGTACCTAGCACATGTGAGGCACTGGGTTCAATCCTCAGCACCACTTAAAAATAAATAATTTTTAAAATTTCCTACATTTGGACTGGGGTTGTGGCTCAGCGGTAGAGTGCTCACCTGGGTTGTGCAGAACCCTGGGTTCGATCCTCAGCACCATATAAAAATAAATAAGTGAAATAAAGGAATTGTGTCCAGTTACAACTAAAAAACAAATATTAAATTTTAAAAATTCCTACATTTGAGGAAATTAAATCTTTTATTACTCTTTTTTAGAAACATGAAAGCAAATGTGCATATTAAGGAGTAGAATACGAAGGTGACATCTTTATTTTCTTAGAGAGCAAATATAAGCCTTCAAAAATTACTGAAAGAAATTAGAGAGCCACTCTGAGCTCTATCCTCACCAGAGCTGTATGTTCACTCTGGCCTTAAGGGTGAACTTTGGTGGGAACAGATAAATAGAAACTTTTGTATCACACCATTACCTGTGGACAGACCCCTTCCACAGCATCTAGATTAAGGACATGGAAGAATAAGAGCGGGAAACAGGAAAGGAATGTGTATGGCTATAGTGTGTGGATGTGGATGTAGGCCGAAAAGTAGGCTGAGAAAACAATAGAATTTCTCTCCTACTTAGGGAAAACTTGTTTAGTATTGTGCTAGCAACAACCTCTCATGATTCAGAAAACCTCATTCATTGGAGTAAAACATCTAGATTATTCCCAAATCCAACATTTCTCTCATTTTTCTAAGTACCACACTAAGAGGATATCACAGACACTTCCATCCAAAGTATTGGCACCATTTCTAAGTTCCTTTCAGCTCTGATGATTTAACTCCATCAGAAACTGGAACATTACCAAAGTGAAATATAAAGCCAGCTTTCTCATTGTTAGTGAAATGCCTAACGTGATACACAGTAATCAACAGTTTCTCCTCTTCCTCGCCTTCTTCAATCCGTTAAATACTTTTGTATCACACCATTACCTGTGGACAGACCCCTTCCACAGCATCTACCACTATGATGCATCCATCACAAATACGAACAGCCGTTGATACTTCTGAGGAGAAATCCACGTGTCCTGGAGAGTCTATGAGATTGATCAGGTATTCCTCACTATCTGAAATAAAATTTGAAAACAACACATTTTCAGCTGTAACGGTGTGTATATATACACTGCTCTTCCCAGGGCATTCTAGAATAAGGAAGCTTTTAAGAAAAGACTGGAAAAAAGCTAAAGAAGCCAAAAGCTCAATCAACAACTATCATCCTAACTTTTCCCACTGTTATACTACTAATTCCAAATGTTATCTATATGAAATGTTTAACTTTATTATTCTAATAGTTAGCATGTACTAAGAATATGGTATGAGCCTGGTATGCTGCCACTTTTAATTTGCTAATCACACCTTACTGAATCCTTACAATAACCCTATGAGATAAATATTACTATTCTCATTTTACAGACTAGGAAACTCAGATAGAAAAAAAACGAATGCCTAAGGCCTAAGAGTAAAAGCTGTTCAGAGACCCGAGATGTCAACTTATGAAGACATAAAGCAGTTGGCCAAATTCATCTTTATAACTTCTCAAATATCAGTGTGAATCTGCTCAATTAAAATTTAAATATTTTACAAAAATTCTACTAAAATTTAAGGAGCAGTTACTATGTGCCAAGAAGTAATGCTATGTGCTTTCTCATATATTATCTCCTTTAATAGTCACAACAAACAATGTAGGATGACAATACATCTTGAGTTGTCTGGTTTCAGCACTGGAATTCACACTTCCCATCAAAGCCCCCAATTCAAAGCAAATTAGAATGACTGGTCACCCTAGCTTATAGAGATTTGACATTAAAACATAATTTAATTAAAAGAATTCACAACTAGAAAGTCTAAACTACAGAGAATTCTCAGCAAAATATTCCATAAGGATGAAGTGGAAAAAAAAATAAAACAGAAAAGGGAGGATCTAAGGAACATTCAACCAACTGAGAAATTAAGACAAATCAAAAAACCAGAAATAAATCAAAATGACAGGGAATACAAATCATATCTCAATAATAACGTTGAATGTTAACAGCCTCAACTCACCAATCAAAACTCACAGACTGGCAGATTGGATTAAAGAAGCAAAAACCAACAATATGCTGTCTTCAAGAGACTCACCTTATGGGCAAAGACATGAACAGGCTGAAGGTGAAAGGATGGGAAAAAACTTATCACTTATATGGATTATGTAAACAAGCAGGGGTTTCCATTCTCATCTCAGATAAAGTAGACTTCAAACCAAAGTTAATCAGAAGAGACAAAGAAGGACATTCCATACTTCTTAAGGGAAGTATATATAAGCAGAACATAACAATTATAAATATGTATGCTCCAAACAATGGAGCATCTATGTATATCAAACAAACCCTTCTCAATTTCAAGAATCAAACAGAACACAATAATACTGGATGACTTTAACACACCTCTCTCACTACTGCACAGATCTTCCAAACAAAAACTAAATAAGGAAACTACAGAACTAAATAATACAATTTAGACTTAACAGACATATATACAATATTTCATCCATCAACGAGCAAATATACTTTCTTCTCAGCAGCACTTGGCTCCTTTTCTAAATAGACCATATCTTATGCCACAAAGCATAAGTAAATACACACAGAAAAAAAAAAACCCAGAGATAATATCCTGCATTCTATCAGACCACAATGGAATGAAATTACAAATCAATGATAAAATAAAAAATAGAAGCTACTGTAACAAATGGAGACTAAGTAATACACGATTGAATGATGAATGTATAGTAGAAGAAATCAAGGATGAAATAAAAAATTCTTAGAGGTAAATGAGAACACTGATACAACATATCAGAATCTCTGGGACACTTTGAAGGCAGTACTAAAAGGAAAGTCTACTACATTGAATGCATTCATTAAAAGAATAAAAAGTCAACAAATAAATGACCTAACACTACATCTCAAAGCCCTAGAAAAAGAACAAATCAACACCAAAAGCAGTAGAAGACAGGAAATAATTAAAATCAGAGCTGAAATCAATGAAATTGAAACAAAATAAACAATTGAAAAAATTGACAAAACAAAAAGTTGGTTCTTTGAAAAAATAAATAAAATAGATAAACCCCTACCATGCTATCAAAGAGAAAAAAAAACTCAAATTGCTAAAATACAAGATGAAGAAGGAAATATCACAACAGATACGTCTGAAACACAGAAGATAATTAGAAAATATTTTGAAAATTTATACTCTAATAAAATAGAAAATATCGAACATATCAACAATTTCTAGAGACACATGACTTACCCAAACTGAATGAGGAAATCACACATGATTTAAACAGATCAATTTCAAGGTATGAAGTAGAAAATGCCACCAAAAGCCTACCACCAACCAAGAAAAGTCCAGGACCAGATGAATTCTCAGCCGAGTTCTACAAGAAGAATTTACACTAATATTCCTCAAAGTATTCCATGAAACAGAAAAGGAAGGAACCCTTCCAAACTCATTCTATGAGGCTAATATCACCCTGATACTGAAATCAGACAAAGACACATAAAGAAAACTTCAGAACAATATCCCTGATGATCATAGATGCAAAAATTCTCAATAAAATTCTGGCAAATCGCATACAAAAACGTATCAAAAAGATAGTGCACTATGATCAAGTGGAGTTCATCCCAGGGATACAGGATTGGTTAAACGTACAGAAATCAATAAATATAATTCATCATATTAATAGATTTAAAAACAAGAATCATATGATCATCTCAAAAAGATGTAGAAAAAGCATTTGACAAAATACAGCATACCTTCATGTTCAAAACACTAGAAAAATTAGGGATAGTAGGAACATACCTCAACATTGAAAAAGCTATATATGCTAAACCCAAGGCCAGCATCATTCTAAATGGAGAAAAACTGAAAGTATTCCCTCTAAAAACTGGAATAAGACAAGGATATTCTCTTTCACACTTCTATTCAACATCATCCTTGAACTCTAGCCAGAGTAATTAGACAAAAGAAAGAAATTAAAGGGATACAAATAGGTAAAGTAGAACTCAAACTATCACTATTTGCTAATGACATGATTCTGTATCTAGAACATCCAAAAAATTCCACCAGAAAACTACTAGAACTAATAAATGAATTCAACAAAGTAGCAGGATGTAAAATCAACACCCATAAATCAAACGCATTCCTATCATCCGCAATGAATCCACTGAAAGAGAAATTAGGAAAACTACTCCATTCACAATAGCCTCAAAAAAAAAAAAAAAAAAAACAAAAAACCCTGGGAATCAATCTAACAAAAGAGGTGAAAGACCTCTACAATGAAAACTACAGAACACTAAAGAAAGAAATTGAAGAAAACCTCAGAAGTTGGAAAGATCTCCCATGTTCCTGGATAGGCAGACTTAATATTGTCAAAAATGGCCAAACTACCAAAAGCATAATACAGATTTAATGTAATTCCTATTAAAATCCCAATGACATTCTTCATAGAAGTAGAAAAAGCAATCATGAAATTTATCTGGAAAAATAAGAGATCCAGAATAGCTAAAGTAATCCTTAGAAGAAAAGTGAAGCAGGAGGCATCACAATACCAGACCTTAAACTGTTCTATAGAGCAATAGTAACAAAAACTGCATGGTATTGGCACCAAAACAGACTTGTAGACCACTGGTACAGAATAGAGGACACAGAGATACACCCACATAAATATGGTTATCTCATACTAGACAAGGGCACCAAAAACATTCAGTAGAAAAAACGATAGCATATTCAACAAATGGTGCTGGCAGAACTGGAAATCCATATGTAGCAAATAAAATTAAACCTTTATCTCTCACCCTGTATAAAAATCAACTCAAAGAGGATCAAAGACTTAAGCACTAGAACAGAGACCCTGTGCCTAATAGAAGAAAAAATAGGCCCAAATCTTCACCACATGGGCCTAGGATCTGACTTCCTTAACAAGACTCCTAAAGTGCAAGAAGTAAAATCAAGAATTAATAAATAGGATGGATTCAAATTAAAAAGCTTCTTCTCAGCAAAGGAAACAATAAAGTGAGGAGAAACCCTACAGATTGGGAGAAAATCTTTACCATACGCACCTCCAATAAAGCATTAATTACTAGGATAAAGAAATCAAAAAAATTAACACCAAAATAACAAATAACCCAATAAATAAATGGGCTAAGGAAATAAACAGACACTTCACAGATCACTAGGATAAAGAAATAAAAAAAATAAACCAAATAACTCAATAAATGGGCTAAGGAAATGAAGACACTT
The DNA here is from genome assembly GCF_045843805.1 of Urocitellus parryii. Lineage (NCBI taxonomy): Eukaryota > Metazoa > Chordata > Mammalia > Rodentia > Sciuridae > Urocitellus > Urocitellus parryii. Next base: position 130,435,966 of record NC_135536.1, read on the forward strand.
CACAGAAGAAAAACAACTGATCAACAAATCTATGAAAAAGTGTTAAACATCTCTAGCAATTAGAGAAATGCAAATCAAAACTACTCTAAGATTTCATCTCACTCCTGTCAGAAAGGTAATCATCAAGAATATAGGCAACAAGAATGTGATGACATCATTATCCAAAGTACATGTATCAAAGACACCAATTGGTGTCAACATACTTTATATACTACCAGAGATATGAAAAATTGTGCTGTATATGTGTAATAAGAATTGTAATGCATTCCACTGTCATTTATTTTTTAAAAAATAAATTTAAAAAAATAAATTAAAAAAATATTTTTTAAATTGCGGGAAAAAAAAAGAATACAGGCAACAGTAAATGTTGTTGAGGATATGGTGAAAAAGGTACTCTCATACATTACTGGTGGGACTGCAAATTGGTGCAACCACTATGGAAAGCAGTATGGAGATACCTCAGAAAACTGGGAATGGAATCACCATTTGATCCAGCTATCTCACTCCTTGGTTTATACCCAAAGGACTTGAAATCAGCATACCACAGTAATGCAGCTACGTCAATGTTTATAGCAGCTCAATTCACAATAGCTAGACTACGGAACCAAGGAAGGTGTCCCTCAGCAGATGAATGGATAAAGAAAATGTGGCATATGTGCTCAATGGAATATTACTCAGCTTTAAAGAAAAGTGAAATTATGGCATTTGCCAGTAAATGGTTAGAGTTGGAGAATATCATGCTAAGTGAAATAAGCCAATTCCACAAAACCAAAGGCCAAATGTTTTCTCTAATTTGCAGATGCTAATTCACAATAAGGGTGGGGGGGGGTAGGGAAGAACAGCATTACCTTAGATTAGGTAAAGGGAAGTGATGGGAGGGTAGGGGAGGAGATGTAGGGATAGAAAAGATAGCAGAATGAAACAGACATTATTACTTTATGTATATATGTGACTACATGACCAACATGATTCTGCAATATATACACTCAGAAAAATGAGAAATTATATCCTATCTATGTATGATATATCAAAATGCATAAATGCATTGTCATGTATAACTAATTAAAACAAATAAAAAATTTTAAAGAACCATAATTTAATAAACCATGCAAAAAAGTTGTTTCAAAATCCTACATTTCATCCCATTACTGTTAAATTTGGTATTCTTTTTCAAAAGCAAAATAATTACTTAAATGTTTAAACATACAACCAGAGATATGAAAAATTATGCTGTGTATGTGTAATAAGAATTGTAATGCATTTTGCTGTCATTTCTTTAAAAAATCAATTAAAAATATAAAAATGAAAAAACCCACATATATGTGTACCTCTCCTTCACTCAGTGTTTATTAACTTCAATGTGCTCAAGAATTATTACAAGGCTGAATATTACAATTTATGAACCATTTAAAGGATTTTTCTCCAATGTAATTTTAATGACTTGACTCATTCTATAGATGATAAGTAACCACAGCCAGAGGCAACATTTGTGGATTGCTTATTTGTGCCTGGCATTGTTCTAAGTATGTGATATTTGCTTTAGAACAACCCTCCATAGTAGTTACCACCATTAACCCCATTTTATCAACCTGATTACTGGGCACAGAAAAGTTTAGAAGCTTTCTCAAGGATATTCAGTTAGAGCCCAACTCTGAGCTTAACTGCCTAAGACAAACATTTAACATAACCCAGAAGTTCAAACCCACCTAATTTCAAAGACCAGGCCTTTAAACTTTACATGCAGGATGACAGTAAATTTCACTCCACACACCAAGATTCCACTGGTAGTTTGAATTTTTGAAACACTAGGTGAAGAATTCCAAAGCGTTCTGGGACTCAGTGAGAAAGATTGCCATTAATTGACAACAACTGGCTCCCTCAGTAACACTGATCCCCTCTGCCTCATGATCTTTCCAGGAAACTGCTTTATAAAAAACTCAGGATATCACCCACCAGAAAAGGCTCCAACCAGAGAAGACCCTGGACATCTCCCAAGAAAATCAAAGAGCCTGGAGCAATAGTAAGCTGTGCCTTAATACAGCCTTTCACTGTCAGTTCTCAAGCACCAGTTTTTCCAGTTACCCTCTTGGATAAGCCACATTGTCTCAACTAAATAAGCCAGAAAACAATGATCAAGTCTATCATGGTCCAGGCTCCTATCACATAAAGCTGTTAGATTCTTGGAATTTTAGCCAACATAAACCTTGATTTCACAGATAAACATAAACATTCAAAAGCTCCTAAAAAGTGAGAGGTTTATCCAAGGTCTAATGGTGTTAGTCACTTCTTAGGTTTTAAGATTCCTTTATGCTCTGCACCTGGAGAAACTACACTTGCTTGTTCATTTGGCTCTACTCTGTACTTTAGGGTTGGAGACTGCAAGTCCTTCCCCAACCTTTGTCCATGATGCTACCTGGACCTCATTTAGAAGTTTCAGAGCCAAGATATCCTGTCAGGTTCTTTACAGATTCTAAAAATATACTCATACAGAAAACCTCAGGCTTTCTATACTTATATCTCTTATTGGGATTATAAACCCTTTGGAGAATACTCAGAAAAATAAGTTATCCATATATGCCTCCCTAATTATACAACCAATTTCAGACCCTTTGAAATTAATTCAGGGATGGCAAGTTCAGATCTAGAAAGGAACAGAAAACTAGCGACACACTTAGTGTTTCCATCTGAAAATCTACACCCTAAAAAATGAGAGTGTAAAATAAATAAATTTGAGAAACAGGTAGCCTTGGAGCTCACAACACATGTACATATTAAACGTTCAAAGAAGCCCTATCCATCTCTGTTATATTTAGAATTGGCCAAATGTATATAATGGTGAGAAGGAAGGGGTGCTGTGCTTAGTCACACAGCTGACAAAGTCAGACCTCAGCTCAAAGCCAGGCCTCCCAATTCCTCTTTCAACACCTTTGCATCTTAACCTTTTCCAAATAAATTCAAATTAAAATTTCAAAGGCAGTGGCAAAAATCCCACATCCATTATGGGTGAGGGGTGGGAATGTCCATAAGCAAAGCTGTTCTGTAACTGAAGTCACATTTTACCCCTTAAAATTTTTTCTTGAATGCCATCCACTTCTTTGCATGAATAACCAATAAAAATATATAAATTAGTTACGGGGTTTATCATGTTAGATATTATTTTTACTGCTAATGGAAACTACCAATTAAAATTCTTTTAAGTATGCTAAATGATCTTTCCAAGTCATAACATAAATCCTGGAGTTGTGGATTGAGCTAATCCCTGCTATAGCTAATCTCAAAAGAACAGAAACTTCTGCTGCCTTATTTCTCAGGCATTCCAAAATAAACCTCTTCATTTCAGAGGACTCATCTAATAAAACAACAACAATTCAATTTTTTTTTATATCCTAGGTGCAATTAAAAAAAAATGTTGAAAAACCTGAAGTTAATTACAGGAGACATCTTTTAAACAATTTCTGGTATGAGAAGGAAGTTATGGGGAAATAATCTCTACTTTGCCTATGATGGTCTTTTATTTTGCTTTTGGTACTGAAGACTGAACTCAGGGGCGCTTAACCACTGAGCCACATCCCCAGCTCTTCAATTTTTTTATTTTGAGACAGGGTGTTGCTAAGCTGCTTAGGGACTCAATAAATTGCTGAGGCTGCCTTTGAACTTGAGATCCTCCTGCCTCAGCCTCCAGAGCTGTTGAGATTAGAACTATGCACCACCACACCCAGCTTTGCCTGTAGTTTTAAAATGCTATAGATAACTGTCTCAGAGAAGGGACACATCTTAGCATCTACTAAGATAGTTCCTCTATAAACAGTTAAACTTTATACAAAGAGGTCAGTGCTGTATTTCCAAAACATGGAAATGACCACTAACAAAACTGTGAAAAAAATGAAAAATTAAAAAAAATTGCTTTGAATAAAAGTAGAAAAGTTAGGGATGAAAATATGAACTTTAAACAAATGTCATTTTTATGTTTTAATGTATTAGAACAATACTAATATCTAACAAATAGGAATAGAACCTGAATTATCTGAGGATATGTTCCTAACTGAATTTCTTGAAAATAAACAATTATGTGCATGACCCTAACTATGGAGTAATCAAAATCTCCCTCCATAGGAAATATTACTACTGTCCTTTTTATATTTTATATCAATAAAATTATAAGTTATAAATCAACTAATATAGTTTATGCTATAATTTGGCTCTGTTACATCCCCCACAGGTGCATGTGTTAAGGCTTGGTCCTCAGTTTGGTGCTGATGAAAGGTGGTATATAACCTTTAAGAGGCAGAGCCTAGAAGGAGGTCTTAGGTCACTTGTGGTGTGCCTTACGGGGATCATGGGACTCTGGCCTCTCTTTCAGGTCCCGGCTGCCATGAGATGAGCAGCTTTCTCCACTATGTGCACCTGCCATGATGTGCTGCCTCTCCACACTCAAAAGTAATGGGGCCAGCTGACCATGGACTAAAACCTCCACAAATGAGCCAAAATAAACCTTTCCTCTTTAATTATCTCAGATTTTTTTGTAATAACAGAAAGTAGACTAATAGTTTATTATTTGACAGATTTGTAAAGCACAATATGATGCATTTTATCATCATAGTGATTGTGATAGGATAATGAAGCTCCCTCTCATAAAAAGGGTGCCACAAAAAATGTAAATAGGCACAGTTGTGCACATCTGTAATCCCAGTGAGGCGGAGGAGAGAGGGCACAAGTTTAAAGCCAGCATGGGCAACATAGTGAAACTATCTCAAAATAAAAAATGAAAAGGGTAGGGAATGTAGCTCCATGGTAGAGTACCCCTGGGTTCAATTCCCATTACTACTCCCACAAAAAAGATAAACAAACAAAAAACAAAAACAAAAAACAGAGGTTGTAGTTAACTCTGGAGAGAAGGGAAGAAAAAAGGATCTAGAAATAACCATAAATGACACAAGAATTAGGTTCTCCCATAAACTATCCCTTCCTTCAACCTGAATTAGGTTCTCCCATAAACTATCCCTTCCTTCAACCTGAATTAGGTTCTCCCATAAACTATCCTTTCCTTCAACCTGAAAAAAACTGTACCAAGTATGGAACACTTCTGATTTTGGTTAGCCTTACTCACTTTGTTTTTTCAGTTTGATTATTTTGTTTTGTTTTCCTATATAATGCCAATCTACACTGGTCACTCATTACTGGGTTCACATTACTGAGAATGTATACATCTTTCAAAGCTGCTGCATAGGTTATGAATCTAGTAATTGCATGTCCACAGTGTCTTGGTTCCATTACTTATTGCCACTTTTTACTTGAAAGGAAATAAAAAATACAAATGAGAAACCCTGAAGTGAAAAAAGATTAATGTTCACTTCTTAAAACCACTCCACATCATCCTGGAGAGTGTCACAGAGGAAGGTCCAGCTATCTTTCACACAATTTCACATTGCTAATGTGTGTCAGTACTATTAAGGTGTAGCTTCTATCATCAGAACTAAGTAAGAGATAGAACAACGTTGACAAGGAAGGAAGGAGACTTGGAGCTGAAAAATTTTCCAAGAAAAAGGAGGCTTGAGCATGCTTAAAAGCTGATGTTTAGAAGCCCATATATAAAGAATGATGGAGAAAAGATCATATATGGGAGATAAATCCAGAACGTAGCTCTTTTTCAACTACAGGAGGCAAGCAAAGATCTGATACTATTACATTTTGAGGTACGGTGGCAAATAGTTGAGAAATCTTCTTTTCTGTGAAAAAAGGGAGGTGGGGAGGTGATGAGAGCATAAGAGATAAGAAGTTTAAAATCTTATTTGGGAATAAGCAAACATAACAGGAGATAAGGAAAGTCAGTCTGCAGTCCCAAGGACCAGGTGACAACCTAGCCTATAAGCAGAAAAAAATATAGAGAATTAGCCTTATCAAAGTTAAGAGAGTTTTTTGGAAGGAGGATGACAGAAAGTCAAGTGACTGAGGATGTTGGCAAGACTGTTAGAGAAATGACAGGTTTGAACTATATGAGGCAAAGTTAACAGAGGAGGCTAATGGGGCTCAAAAACCTGGAGCCTCATCAAGTCAAATAATGGGGACCTCACTACCCAGGTAAACACTGGGAGAACCAAAGATAAAGGAGAAAGCAAGCAATTCTCCCACTTCAGCCTCCCAACTAGATAGGACTACAAGAGTGCATCACTATGCCCAGATGGAAGTATTTAAATTTGAAATGTCATAGATGGATACTAAAGGTGATGCTAAAATCCACAAAGTAGTTATGAGAGTGAGTGGGGAAGTGGAGAATTAGTACAGCTGTAGAGAGGGCAAGCTGGTGAAGAAGTCATTATCAGGAATGCCAAAAGCCACTTTGAAGGATTCACATGAAAAGGAATATTATGAGCAAGGTGCCGAAGTCAGCCTGAACAGAGATCCTAACCAGAACTTGACAGTGCTAACAAAGGTAAATAACTGAGTCTGAAAATAAGGGGTAAGGATAGAAGAATTAAGCTTTGAAACCAGTATCAGGACAAGAACAACAGCAATCCCATCTTCTAACCAAGAGATACAAGGAACATGAAAGAATGAGCAGCATTCACTTGAAAGAAGTACAAGGAAAGCAGTGTTATCAGAAGACAACAAGGCAGGAGAAGGGGGGAACATCAGTTAAAAGATGTTGAGATATAGGGATGTTTGTTTACCTTAGAATGTTTTCAGAATAATTTTTAGTAAGGAAGGGAGTAGTGGCAGAGTGAGGGAAGATATCAGAATTACAAAGAGACATAGGGAGCGAGTATAAGAGAGGTCAGATCACGTGGCTTACAGTTTGGGCAGTGACCAAGGACAACAGGGATGTGGGTAATGCTGGCCACAATAAGATGTCCATAAGTAATCCCAGAAATTTGTGGTGGAAAGGAGAGATCTTCAGGAGGAATTAGTCATGGCCTGGACTGACTAACTTCCAAAAGACTTCTGATCCAATTGAATAGGCTGGAAATGTAATTATGTGGTTCCTAGGACTACTACCATGCGTTAGAAACTACTCTGCCCTTGCTTGGGAAACTTTCTTAACTTCTCTGAAAACCATTTTAAAAAAATATTTTTTAGTTGTTGATGGACCTTTATTTTTATTTGTTTATATGTGGTACTGAGTATTGAACCCAGTACCTCACAGGTGCTAGGCAAGTGTTTTACAACTGAGCTACAACCCCATCCCCAAACTCCATTTTTCAAATAAATAAAACCAGGATAATTCAATCTCGCAAGCTTATTGTAAGGATTAAACAAAGCCATGCATATGAGACACCCACCTCAAAATTAAACTGTCATGTATCTACTTTCTTTGGCCTGGCACCAACTAAATGCTTCACAAAATAAAGTACTCATTGCCTTGGAAAATATCTGACTTATTAGTCAAAAAAGGGACAATAGAATACTTCCCTCTTAGCCTCAGTCCTAAAGGAATAAAGTAATCAGGACAACAGAGTAATGTCACACAGCCAGAGAGAAGGGAAGGAAAGATCTGAATAGGAAGATTTTCTGGTACATGCTGGCTTGTGTGACCCAGGATGGCATAAGTCAGTTCCCCATGGCCTACTCTCTGGAGAATAACAACCAAGAGTAAAATCTACAGAGCTGATAACACACAGGTATAAATCCTCCTCCTGCCCACCACCACTAACCCAAATACAAATGTTCACAAAAAGATGAACTTGCATTTGGTCCTTGGTACAGAAAGCTGATGTATATCTTCAATCTCCATACGTAGAATACATCCTGGCTACATGGGACTGCCATTTGGGTAAATCCTAAGTGTCCTGTTAACAAAGTTGTTAGCTATCTCATATACCTGAGGTTAATAAATGTAAGTTTATAAACTAAAGCACACTGAAGAGTATTCAACAAGATATTTTACGATTTTTAAATAAGTTGCCAAGATTTTTTAGAATTACCAAAAATGTTCAATTTTTTTTTTTTTTTTTTTTGGCGGTGCTGGGATTGAACCTAGGGTCTCACATGGGCCAGGCAAGCACTCCACCACTGAGCCATACCCCCAGCCCTCACTCTCTAGTCTTTAACAATCCCACACAGACTGTCTCACTTACACAGAGGTACTAACACCAGCATCATGTCAAGAACTAATCAAATAGTACTTAAACACTTTGCACTGGTATTAGAATAAGTAAGGTTCTCTGGAAGGGAAATTAAGTTATATAGTCACAGTGTGTGCAACTGTGCACACATAAAATTCTGACTGCTATTAAATATAAAAATTACAAAAAATAACAGGATAAAACTGAAAGTGATTTCTATTCATTCAATGGTGTCCTTGCAGGAGGGGCACAAGGAGAGGTGGGTGTAATACAAAGAGTAACAAAGTCTAACAAAATGATCCCAATATTTGTAGTAAATTTGGGTCACAACTGTAAAGATGAGATGCTCCATTTTATCAAGGAAGAACCAATTCCCTGCAAAACAGTAGACCATAACTTTGTTTTCAAGAACATTTCTATAATATGCATGATTGTTGTAAGTTTATCTGTTAAAACTAGACTAATACTTTAAAATTTGAAGCTGGTTTAATTAAGAGTCAGAACCACAGAAAGGATGAAATGTTAACATTAAGTGGGCTGGGGGTTTAGATCAGTGGTATAGAACTTGCCTACCATGTTGCAAGGCTCCAGGTTTGATCCCAGCACTAAAAAAATACAAAATCAAAATACCACTTACCATTCACTACACTGATTCTCAACTAAGAAAGTATTCAGAAGTGGGTGGGAAGGAGAGGAAAGCATGGTCTATAAGTCACCTGAGTTTCCTCAACCCTCAGGATCTATGTTCCTTCCCATCCAGATTCTCCTTCAGTCTGTGCCATCTTCATAGTAGGAAATACCCCATTCTGGAAAATCAATACTAAAGTACAGATGAAAATCTATCTCATCTCTTAGGTGTTCTGAGAGCATATGTTTCAGTCAATATTCCCAACTTACAATGCTCACTTTTTAGATCTGGAAAATAAGGCTTTGCATTGTTAACTATGAAGACAGCTTACCCAAGTCCCTTGTAAAGAGTCAGGCCATGTTCACATAGAAACATGTTGGATACTTTATGACTCCACTCCAACATTCACTGATTTGACTAGGAGGTGATTATCCAAACCAAGGGCAACCAACCCATTGGGTAAATCCCAAGTGTCCTGTTAACAATTCATTTGCAATGAATTGGCACAAAAGCAAAAGCTGGGCACATGGCCTACTCCTGAAATTCTGTACTCAGAAAAACACAAGAAAGAAAGCAGTATTCAACATAAAAAGTAAAGGGAGTGAGGAGTAGGAATAGGAGTAGGAATGAGGAGTTGGGACAAGGTGAAGTGTATACAGATGAAGATTTGACAAGTAGGCAAATGCTTACACAGTATAATAATAAGAGATATAAACAGACAACCAAACCAAAGGACAATGGTAGAATTCTAGGGGGAGGACCTATAAATTTTCACTGAATATAGTCTATAGGATCATCTTGGAATCAGAATTAAAATATGGCTCCAATTTTTGCAAGATGTCACTCCAACAAGATTAATGTTTTATCATTTTACACATGTTCTTTCAATAAGCTATCCCACTCCAAGCTAGTATAAATCTCTGTTCTGTGCAATCTAGGAAACATCTAAAACAATATGAGAAGGAGCTGTCCAAAGTCAAAGAGCTTGGCAAAAAGTTAGACCAGTCAACTCCCAGTAGCCAATGGCCACTCTCCTACAATACTACACCAGAAAGACAATTGAATTGGAAAGGGTCAATTTTATAGTATATGAGTTAAACCTGAATAAAGGGAAAAAGGGTAACTAGAGACAAAGTCCAGAACACAGCAACTAAAAGTGACACTAGAGGAATTTTCAAGTAAAAACCGAATAATAATATGAATACAGAAAATAAAAGGCTACAAATCTCTTGAAGTTTATAAAATAATAAGAAGTAATAGATCTTGGGACTGTGGTTGCAACTCAGTGGCAGAACACTTGCCTAGCTGACTTAGATCCTCAACACCACATAAAAATAATTAAATAAAGATATTGTGTCCATCTACAATTAAAAATTAAGGAATAGATCATAGTTGGGTGCAATGACACTGCTGGCCTATAATCCTAGCAACCTGGTATGTGAAGATCTTTGCCCCATTCTCTGATTCTCTGAGTAAAGATATCCACCCCTTCAGATGAAAGAGGTAGGTTTTTTGTTTGTTTATTTGTTTTAAGCATTACCTTTAATAGTAAACAATGGGAATTCATGTGCCTAACAGGTTCAAATATGGTTTGGTACAAAAATATTTTTAAGACTATGTAAAAGAGAATAGCCACACCTCACAGTATATGGCTTGGTGTCAATGTCAGAGGTATGATACTGGGAAGGATGAACCAGAGGCCACTCCATTAGGGAAATTAAATATATCTTTATTATTTTCTTCAAATTACAAAAGTACATATTTTGTGTAAAGTTTTCTAACAGTACAAATATAAATATTTTGAAAAGGTGCAAATTTTGCCATAATCCAGCTCCTAGAGATAACTAATATGAAGGATTGGGTATATATGCTTCCAGATACCTTTATCTGCATGCATATTTTTATTACCCAAATGCATTCATATGTTACAAAAAAATATTCTGCAACTTTTTTTTCTTATCTGTTAACATCATTTTTCTATATAATTACACACAGATCAAACATATAACACCTGCATATTTCACAGCATGAATATACCAGTTTACTTAACCATTTTCCTACTGACACTTAGGTTGTTGGCACTTCTCTTCATTAATACAAAACTTTAGGTATTAGTGAACATGTATCTCACACACTTGTTTGACTATTTCTTCCAGGTAAATTCCCAGAAGTATTATTATTAAAATGACATCCTCATTTGAAAATAACAAGCTAGTACTAATCATGGCAACCCACAGTTAAGACTCTAAATAAACAGGCCATGGGGCAGAACCAATCCAGCCAGGAAATGGAACACTAAGGCTGAGTCAACAAGGCATAGGACTCCTGATTTTCCTGGTGAAGAAATCCATACTATCACTGGTGAAGAGGGGCAAGTGCAAATTGTCAGTCTTCTGCCCTCAAGACAATCAGAGGTCCCCAACTGCATCCAAGCCTGGATAGCCTGACTCTGATAACAGATCATTTTGAGAGACCAGCATTAAATATATAGAATATAAAGGAAAGAAACTGAGGCATGCAACTAATTCAAAAACGAAAAGGAGGATAAGAAAGATTCATTGCTATTTTCTTTAAAACACTGGTTAATTTACCTTTTGCATAATGTAGGGAAATAGCACTGGATTTCATAGTGATCCCTCGTATCTGTTCATCTTCTCTGCTGTCCATGTACCTTAGCTGGAAAAAACGCAACATATGCATCTTATTGTTCATGATGTTTTCCCTTTAATCCATTATTATGATAAAATTACATATTAAGTCAATCTTGAATTCTTGAGCTAAATCTATTGGGCTATAAGAAGTAACTCTTTATATAATGCTGTTTTGTTTATTAATAATTTTTTTATCCACAATCATAAAGTTGGCATGAGATTTTTCTTGTCTGGAACTATCTTTAACAGACTTGGTCTGTTATTCCATTCATATGACTTGGAGAGTATTCCCTGTTGTTGAGTTTTTCTTCCCTGTATATTTGAATGGTTCAAGTAGAACTGAAATTACTTGTTCCTTTAATATCTGAGAGAACTGGACAGTTAAATCATCTGGGGTTTTTCTTTGTATAAGGATTTTTGCCAGCTATTTGATTTCTTAAAATACTACACAATTATTCTAGTTTTCTATTTCTTAAGTCTAATTTTAGTAAGTTACCATTTTTACATTTCATCACATTTAAGATTATTTAAAGCTGTTTATTATATCCTATCTTTATCTTTGCCTGAGAGTGTGTATATATACATTCTATATTGGTGCACTACAATTATACTTAATAATAAGATTCTTTATGCCATCAATCTCACTAGTTTTTTATAAAATATTCTTTAATTGTAGATGAACACAATATCTTTATTTATCTTTATGTGGTGCTGAGGATCAAACCCAGTGCCCCATACAGTGCAAGGCAAGTACTCTACCACTGAGCCATAGCCACAGCCCCTCATTAACTTTTTTAATCTGAAGCATTTTTCTTTCCCTAACATCATTTATTTCTGCCTCTTTTCTATTCTTCTTGATGAATCTTGCTGATATTTGTCAACTGTATGAATTTTTTAAGTAATTCATGCAAACATCCTTTTATACACTATACTTCATATACTTCCAAAGTACAGTGAGCCACAGTAAGGACATTTGCTGACCAAAGGTATCATATGCCTCAACAATGATAAATTAAAAAACAAATTTTCTAGTTGTGATAATCATGAATTGTCTACACTGCTAATAATTTTAATTAGCAGACTTGATATTTTTGGGGCAATTTTAAATTTATAGAAAGACTCGAAAGTATAAAGGGTCCCACAAACCATCCTCACAACATAGTTTCCTCCGTTACTTATATCTTTTATTATTGAATGGTATGGTATACTTGTACAACTGATTAATCAATATTGATATGTGACTAAACTCCATAGTTAGTATTTGGGTTCACTCTAAATGTATGATATGTCCATCATTTTTATATTTATTAGCTGTGATTTTGGTTAACATGATCTTTTCTATAAAATGTCTATTTTCTGCTTCACTAACTTATTATTATACTTATTATTATACTTATTATTTTCTTCCATCTTCTTACTTTAGAATGACTATAGTTGTACGTTCCCAGGTGGGAAAAGCACAAGCACTTCATTCTCATACTCCACCTCATAAGATGGTCTCAGGTGCCCAATTCTACCTTTCTTTCTCCTTGTCTCCTCTATTAATTCACTTTTGCTTCTCCACCTCTTCATCTATTCCCTGTCACTTGATAAATCCTGCAAGCTATATATCCTAGATTCATTAAAAAGAGGAACATCTCTTTATTTTTCTACTGCAAAGTAAATTATTCCAAGCTGGAAAGTCACAGCCAGAAAGAAAGATCTTTTTCAATTCATTTCCTAAAATATTATTTTCATTATGATCCTCAGGCTTAAGAAGCCTTCCTATGGCACTTATATGATACTTAGGTTAACCTTCAAGATCTTCTGCAATCTGACATGTTCCATTGGTACATTTTCTCTCCCACTGGTCTTAGGCAAGGGGTCCACTCAAATCAAGCATAACACAAAAGCCTTACCCACATTATTTCCCACCACTTAATGGTTTTTGTGCCTTTCAAACCACCTAATTCATTCACCAGTGAAGAACTTCTTTGTGAAATCTCTCACAATTGTATATTATTTGACTTAATACAAAAACTCCTTATAATTTGTACTATATAAAGTAATACAAAGCAATATAAAAATAACTATTTTTCTCAACATCTATTTTATCTTGCATAATAGATTCTGAGATGCAGGATTATGTTTTATACTCTTTTAGATCACTGGAGAACACTCCAAACAGCTTATAATATTGTACACTCACTGAAATGTGACAAATGTTTATTAAACATAACAAATACCTTGCCTGCCAGACGGCTGGAGATGATCCCATTACTAGATATAAGACAATCAGCAAGAGTAGTTTTTCCTGTTAAAATAACATAAATTAAAATCTATGTAGTCTTTAGAGGGGATTGGAGGATAGACTTACTCACAGATTTAATGTCTGATCATAAGAATTAGTTTAGCAAGGATCTTTTATTTACCTATGCCAGATGACATAAGACAAAAGATATATTTTAAGAATTTTATAGACTTCTAAACAGAATATCATCTGGAAAGACATAGAGGCTAGTACTTTATAGTGGTGTAATCACTATGCCAATCCAAAAGAGAACATAATTGACAAATTTTATAGCTACTAAAATCTGTCCTATATGAATTTGGTCAGGTTAATCACAATTATTATATCAGTCATCCCGTATTCACAATAGCTAATCATGCTTATAAACTGAAGCCCCTGAAAGTACAGAATGATAAAGACAAAAATCATGTTCAACGTCTCTGAAAGGTATAATATCAGGTAATATATCATCAAGAAACAACAGAATATCATCAATATATCATTGAAATGTAATATTAAAATATCATTAACAATATCATCAAGAACAATAGTCTTTTGCCACGTTTCCCCATGCAAGCCCTAACTGGTATATGTTAGTTGTTAATACTTATTTACTAAGGAAATTTACCCATATCTATTACTATTGCAATATAAGCTATGGAAGATAATCATCTACACTGTAACATATATAAACAGTATCCAAATATAAACCTAGAATTTACTTTATAATAAAAAAACTTCTTTGTATACTTAAGTATATAATTATAGTTACCTTTATCAAACAGACTACCATTAAAGTTTACAAAATTTCAAGGGATATAAATAAGTAACTTTGTTTAAAGAATTCCAGAAGCATATAATAATTACTACAGATGGGTTGGACTAACAAAAGGAAAAGATTTTCTCTTCAAGACAAGTCCTTATTACACTCCATGAACTTCAACAAAACTATGAATTCCATATAATAATTCAAACCAGAGACCAATCAGTAGGAATACTGAAGATTTTTAATAATATGTTATCTATTTGCCATGTGAAGGTTACGGGTTAGCATATAACACTAGAGCATCACTTTCCTGCTACCCAATAAAGTGGAATTCATTCTAGGCATGAAAATCATGCTCTTTCCATGTTCCAAGAAAGCAGGGACTTTGCTTTATTTATGACTGTAACTCTAGGACCAGAGTAATGCTTGGCATATGAAAGACATACAAGGGTTGGGGGGGGGGTGGCTCAGTGGTAGTGTGAGGCACTGGGTTAGATCCTCAGCACCATCACATAAAAATAAATAAATAAAAATAAAGGTATTGTGTTCATCTGTAACTAAAACAATATTTTAAAAAAAAGACTCAATAAATAGTTGAATGAATATGAATTAAAAGTTTTCTAAGATAGTACCCATTTAAAAATTTTAAAGAAGAAATTTAAAATAAATTGCTCTGCAAACATGCACACCACTGACTTTTCACATGATTTAATTCACAAAGATAAACAACTTATCAGACTTTGTGGCCTCAAAATGTGGGTCGTATAATTACAAAAGCTCTGGGGACAGCAGGGTAAATCATTGGATTTGTATGTAAAACTCATTCTCAGTTGGCTTCACCTATAAGGTGATCTATAACCACCTAACCTCTTTTCTGCCTTTCAATCAATCATAAGCACTCTACCAGTTTAATCTAATCTACTATTTGACTATATCAAACTTAGTTTTATTTTTTTTTCTGCTAATGGCTCCCATGTCCTCATAAAAAATGTTAACGATCATTTTCATAATGAAGTATTTAACTTCCTGCCAAGGGATTCTCATTATCATCACATTTAATCCCTATAAGATAGCTATGATTTTCATCTGGTATACATATGCTGCATACTGAAATTCAAGAAAGCAAAGAAACTTAAAAATGAAGTTGAAAATAAATTCAGGATGTCTAACTCCAGAGCTGAAGCACATAACCCCTAACTTACATGTAGCCCAGTGGCTATGAAGAGTCCTATGACGTAGGATCCAGCCTGCCCCTTCATCTCTATGATGGTATATAAGTTTTATTTCACATGCCCTTTCCAATCATTTTGCCTCAGCAACCAGAACTCAGAAGGGGTCTGAAACCAATAGCAGGATTAGCATGAAGCAGCGCTATGGTATTACAGCAATGTCTATGTAAATCACATGTATCATGCTTAGCTATTCTTGCATTTATAGTGTCCTGGGCTTCAGTCACATGTATTTTCTTCTTCCCAGGCTGACACACTGCCACTTGAAATGTTTGTCTCCATATGTCATCTTCAGACCGCCTTCAAAGATCATCTCTGATATTAATTATGCTGTGAAACCTTTTCTTAACTCACTATGTCCCAGCATCCCATATATAGGACACCTATAAAAATTTTGTCCTATAAGTGGGATTCTGGGACATAGTGGGTTAACCCACCTCTAGCTTCCCAATCCTCTAGTTTTCTCAGTGGTCACAGTCTACTTTTTCTCATATTGCCTGCTTCATTCCTAAAGCTTCCTCAATAGGATATGGGACAGGTGTCCCACTCATAAATGTCTGTGTTCTGATATACCTACCAAAATTCCTTGAACTTAGCAGATGTTCAATAAACATTTGATGAATTAAATAGGATCACATAACAAAGGCTCTAAGGACACAATATCAAGATTACAGCTATTTTACAAACAAAGTCATTTCAAAAGTTTTTCATATTTAAACAAAAACTGAAGTTCTGATTTAGGAACAAGGTGACATACTATATAGAAAAATGCTAATAAATAGTTAACCATGTTCATATGTTTTACAGCATGCGTTCTTGACATCACAAAAAAAAAAAAACTTTTAAAAGGAGTAAGACCTACTTCTTTGACTGCCCACAGGTTCAATTTACTGAGACATGCCTTGTCTATTAATGAAAACTAGCCATTTAAAAAAGGTTCTTACCATGGTCAACATGAGCCAAAACACATATATTCCTGATGTTAGCAGTGTTTTTCTGAAGTTGAATCATCTTATCCAAACTATTGAGCACCATGGTTGCTCACTTCCTGTGATTAAAAATAAAAGATATATTATAAATGACACAAGGACTAAAGGTCCAGGCAAGGGAAAAAGAAATTTAAGTGCTGGAAGCTGAGAAAGATTTCTGAGATCCCTTAAACCAAGACTCAAATGAACGCTTATAGATGAGACATACCAATCCAGGCCTAAGACCAGCTTGAAAGTCAATAAACTGTACTTATGGGGTACTTATTCTGGACGGGAAGGCTATGTTGAATCAAGGAGCTCCTGGGTGCTGGGTGCAGTGACACCAGTAGCCCCACCCATGGATTCGTACTCTGACCAACTCTTCCAGGCCAACGACAACCCTAAGAAGGGTCAAATGCAGCAGGAAGAGAAGATGTTGACGTCTCTCCCTTCCCCTAAATTCCTGGTTCTAATATTCTAGCTCCCTCTTATCCACGGTAAAACACTCGGCTTTATACTGCCTACAGAGCCTGAAAAAAGTTTTGAGTCACGTGCTTATGAACCAAACAGGTGCACTGCCGATCTTTCTTCCCTTTTCAAATGAAAAATCTCAACTCCACCTGCCCTTCATCTTCGCGGGGGCCCCAGATTCGTAGGGCTTGATGTTGAAAATTTTAAGGACCCCAAGTCCACACGGAAAAGCCTCTGGCCCCGGAGGGGAGCTACCGCTGGATGCACGCCGCGTCGGCTCACGACCGGTCTCCCCCCGCCACCCCCTCGGCCCAAGTCCCTCCATACCGCCAGCACGCGGGGGGGCCTCCTCACCAGCTCCGGCGCTCTGCCCAACACCGCACGCTTCAGCTAGGGCTCCGCAGGCCTGCGTTCTGGGGGCGGGGCTGGCTGACGCGCGACCTCTGACCCGCCGGCGTCTCGGCGCCACCGGAAGCCGGCGCCGCGTCAGTTGCCGGGATCCCGCGGTCGCCTAGACGACGGTAGGCGCTGTAGATAGAGGTGAAAAATCTGCGGGTGCTGAGCGCTGCGGATCTAGCAGTGAGCCGAAAACATGAGGAGCAAGTGTTTGTGTCAGATCTGTACCTGCGGGTAAGAATGGCTGGCATAGCGGCGGGCCGGGAGACCTTAGGGGACCCAGTGGCCCTTCGGGCACCCCACCTTGACCCCAGCACACCTGGAGCGGCGGCGCAGCGACGCCCCCTCTTTGGCTGGGTTGGGGTACAATGTTTCTTCTTTGTAGCTAGAAACTAGTTTCCAATTTCTTTATGCAAATTGGAATAGCATCTGGGCCAGGTAAACAGTAAGTGAAGCCACGGCGGTTGTAAGGCTGGTAAGCGGTGGATCCGACTGGTGAGTGCATGCCCCACCAGAATAATAAATAATAATAATAATAATAATAATTATTATTATTATTATTATTATTATTATTATTATTATTTTATTTAATTTAAAAGAACAGTGGTCAAAGCCATTAGTTGGCAACCAGTATTACACATTCTTTCATCTCCAGCTTCCCATCCTCCCACCCAAACTGTATTCCCATATTCCTGTTCTGTCCAGGTGGCCCTCATTTGGAATCTGCCTGACAGGTAAGGCTGTAGTCCCCATCCCGAAACCCAGAACTCGTCTGTGAGTCCTGCCTAACAACCTTCCACTACCTATAAACACACTCTTTTCCTTCCTTCCCCAGCTTCACTGTTGACCCAGGGATGAGATCATTATTTGCTAGATAAATATATGTCAATTCCTTGCTATTTCTTAATACCCTTAAAAGGGAAAACACTTGCATGTTGATGGAAAGCAGTTTGTCTACTATTTTCATAATAAACACTTTATAATTACATATAGATTAGTTAATATATGACTTTTGAGATAGGAATCTTCAAACTCTCGTGTGCAAGAAGTTTTTTTGTTTTGTTTTGTTTTTTTGTTTTGTTTTTTTTTATAATCAACCTAAGTTTCTTCCCATCTTATGTCAGAAAATTCAATCTTCATTGTGTCGGGGGCTACATTTTCTTCAAGCAGTATAATGATCCAAGGAACTAAAGCATTGCCAATAAAAGAGTTCCTTCTGACCTTTGAACATTGGTATGATCTCCCAGTGAAAAGTCCTTTAATGAAGCTCACATATTTCTTTCAAGAGCAGGATCTCTGCTAGTTTTATTCTTATACTCTCGTGTGTAAGAATCCTTGAGGAAGCTACAAACTTGTAGTTACAAGGCTCCACTCAACCAGCTCTTTTGAAATCTGGCCACTTCCTGAGACACTGACACTGGCAAAGATTCCTCACCCTTCTCAGAGCCCCTTTTCCTCTGCCTTTTAACTTCTCACTCGGTTTGGCAGCAGAAGGGAGATTTTTACTCTTCCTTCTTTTATTTATTTTTGTGGTGGTTGTTTCAAGACCATCCTTTTCCTCTTGTGACCTAAAAGACAACTATCTTTCACCTCCCATTAGAAATGCATTATTTCATCTCTTCCATGAACTGTTTCTTTTGCAAAAAGCAGGAAAATTTGTTGACTTGAAGCAACGTCTCCCTCCTCCTGAAATCTCTTCAACAAGGGATTATATAAAGGTCATGACTACCTGCTTGATATAAAAGAGGCAAAAGAACAAGAAAACAAGTTTGTTAATATTTCAATAAATTTCCTTTCTCTAGAAGATTAAGATCATCAGAAGACCTTTTCAGGGAAGCTTTGACCTGTTTCTGCTAAATGTCCATTTGCTGGTTGAGTCTTTTATTTTTTTCACTTACACTATGAAAATTAATAGTTTCACACATCTATTTTATTCTTTAAAAAGTTGAAGCAACCATCCATCTCTAATGTATTTCTTTATACAATGCGTACATGATGTTTTTATGCTTGTTAAACTATGGTGGGGTTTTCTTATGTTAGAAATCAGAAATGGGGGATGCTAGAAAAAAAGTGTGGCTCATTCAGATTTTTGCTCAAATATAATGAAAGAGTCTGTCATTGAAACCTTTGTTCAAATGTCATACTTTGCCCCACCTCCACACTATATCCCACTTCCCTGCTTCTTTTCTTTTCCCATTGTACTTAGGATATTCTACCTATTTTTTCTCTTTACCCCTATCTAGGGTGTAAATTCAAGTAAGACACAGAATTTTCTATCTTAATACTGTCCTCAATACTGAGATTTTTACTCATTATATATTTGCTGAATGAATGAATGACCATGTATGTAGGAAGTGAATGAGAATCGTATAAATCAACTAAATCTTTATCTTCAATCTTGTAAAAATTTGAAAAGTTAGTAATTTAAGCTAATATAGCAAAGTTCATAAAAAGTTACAGATTATAGCCTCCTATAAAACTTTAAAAAGCAGAAATAAGAAAAATTTTGGAAATATCAGGATTAAAGGCTTTTTCTTCATAATTCTTCAACACTGTTTGTTAAAATGTGAATGTATTTTTTCATGGAAAATAAAACTAAAAACATGACAAATTCCAAAGATTCGACTTGGTTCTTTAACTCATTCAGCTATAACAGCACCTCTATGCTTGCATGACCTGTGTACCCTGCTTCTACTTCTAAGAGTCTTGACTATGTGTGACACTAAATCACTTCAGCACTTTAAAACAACCACCATGTTCAGTTGATATTCCCTAATCTCTTGATCCTTCTGACTTCAGAGTTTCTTGGACATCCTGTGACACCACCTGTTTTCTTTACGCTATAATTCTTCATGCCGTCCACCATGATTTATCTGCAGGGTATATACATTTTCTTTAGGTTCAGCTTTACAACCTTCCCCCATGGCCTGGAGTCTCCAAATGATACCAGACTTGAGAAACTGACCTTATTTCAGAATAATGTGGTTTTACTTTTTTATTTGTTTGCGGTTTTATTAGTTTTATTTTTAAAAGGTTTTATCTCTTTTACTAATTGTGCACTGAAAAATTATAGTGAAAACCCTGTATATTTTTTAACACTTGTTTTTCATACATAGTTTTTATTTATTTTTGAAAAAGAGAGTATTCATTGCATGCTATTCTACCACAACGCCCTCCCCTTTAACTATTTCCTGTCTCACCATGTTCCAACGGTCATTCATAGAGGTCAATCTCATATTTTTCAACAACTCTATCCTATTAGTTTATATGATATCTGTTCATATATCACCTAAGGATGAGCATACATTCTGAGAAATTGATCATTAGGAGATTTAACCATTGTGTGAACATCACAGAATATACTTACACAAACTAAGATGGCTATGATGTTACCAGACAACATAATCTCATTGGACTATCACTGTGTATGTAATTTGTGGTTGACCAAAATGTCCATTTTTTTTAAAGCATTAATGTGTTATTTAGGGCTCTTAGTTATGGGGAATATAATCTATTCTGATTAGTGTAGGCAAAAATTAACTGTATATAAGGAGTATATATAATTCACTTGAAAGAACTGAAACCATTTTTAAACCAAGATTCCAAGGAAGAAAAGTACCTGAAAATCTCATTGTAGCCCTGGACCATGAAGGGAGCTGCTAACTCTGCCACAATCAGAACACTGTGACAGAGCTGTAGCCTCCAGAACCACTCAACTCTACCAAAGTCAGAAAGCTGCCAAGTCAGGGAATCACCTTGAAAATCAGGGGACTGCCTAACTGACCCTAAACTCTCTTTGTCTCTACCTCAATCCATACAAGCAAAATGAATGTGGTGCCCTGCTTTTCTCCTTATGTAGCTCTGTTCTAAATCAGAGTCTCATGTGAGTACATGAAATAGGTGAAACCTAAATTATATATGCAACTGGTCTGCATGGGGTCTAGGAAATTACTTGTTGGCTTCTCAGGTCTGTAAATTAACAAGACAATATTTCTACCATGTAAGGATACTTCTTTTTTTAAACATCATTGCAGAAGGAACAGGTTGTCTAGGAAAGCTGCTCTAAAGTTTATGTGTTCTGAGTCATTGGAGGTCTGTCTCTGATTAATAATCACACAAGGTGTTTTTTTTAAGGCAAAATAATCTTTCAGTTTGTTTGTTTGCACAGGCGACATCACTGTCCACATGGAACCACAAGGATTTATGAAAATTTTGGCTTGTCTTGCCCCACAACTGAATACTTGGAAAAGTATCCCATGTATGGCAATGTTCTTCCACCACAGAGTCTTAAACCTAAGCAAGAATTTCGAGCATGCCGTGGTAAAATGGAAGGAATAACTACATTTAAGTAAATATTGCACAATTACTTGCTTTACTTATATTTTTCTCAACTCTTCTGATGGGAACAAGGTTTTCTAGCTATTAAATATAGTTAGTTGATTTAAGTTAAACAAATCCAATAAGCAAGAACTAGTTAAGTCACAAGAAAAATAGAAAGATGAGCTTTAAGTTAGGTTAAAAATTTGAGAAGAAAAGAGGGAAATAAAACGTTCTATTGATTTGTTTTTATTCCCTAAAATATATAGTGATCTTTTTTACTTTTCACTGTCACTGCCACCCAGAGGATAACAGTAGCTTCCCAGTGTTTAGGCCTGTATCTTCTCTAGTTTTTGCATTTCTGATTTCTTTTCAATATTTCAGTTGGCCAGGATGATCTTTTAAAAGTGAAAATCCAATCCTGTTAAGTCCCTGATGAAAATACATTAAAACTTTCCCATTATATTTCACATAGACCAAAATTCCTACCACAATTCCTGCATGGTTTACTCCCTACTTGCTTCTCTAGTTTATTTTATGTTTCCATCCTGTAGGCCTTTTTGTTGTTGTTGTTTCCTATAAAATGCCAGGTTTCCCATGCCTGGAATCCTTCTAAGATATTAATTTTTTTCTACCTGGAATTTTCCCCCTCTCCTTCCCTAGTTTAATACCCATTCAGTCTGTAAATCTCAACGTGATTATCTCTTGGAAAAATCTTCTCTACACCTCACCTAGTTTTCAGTCTACATAAAATTCCTCAGTGTAAGTTTTCAAGGTACATTCATTACATTAGTTTTAGTATTTCATGACAGTAGGAATTATGTCCATTGTTTTCTTATCATCCTATTTCCAAAATTCTAGCACAACACTTACTGGCACATGGTAGGTTCCGTGAATGATGAAAAAAAAAAATCCCACTCATCCTAAATTTTTCATTTTTATTTATTTGTATCTTTGTATCTATTTGTATTTTGTCAGTTTAGTGGGTTAGTTCTTTGTTTTCATTATTTTATTTGATGTACACTATATTCAAAGCACTATCTTAGGCATCAAGAATAAAAATATCAGTAATTTCAGGTTCCTGCTTTTAAGGAACTCATGTCAATTTTTTTTTTTTTTTATAACTTAGGGTTTTAAAAGCACCACAACAAATTTAATTTTTCTCAGTTGACTTATTCAGGTCACCCTAAGAGAAGGAAGAAAGAAAACTTTAAAAAGGTAAATAAGAAACATTCCATATCCCCAAACTCAAAAGTCCAAATATGCCAATACAATTAAAAATTACATTTCTTAAGTCATCATCTCTCCACTTTGTAAGACAAGAATCATAGCATAATGGCTTGGAGCTTTTGCTTGACTCCTCAAGATGAATACATTGAATAGGAAGTAGAAAACTGATTTATTTGTAGAATAAGAAGCCATTGTATACGTTTCAAAGAAACTGTGTAAAGAGCAGATATCTGAACTTATAGAATACTTTGATCCTTTATGGCATTATAATTGTAGCATAGTTAGATGACTACCAGAGTTGACAGGAAAGTTTGCCCTGTAGAAGTAGGATTTTAGACCTGTCATATGTTTCAGGATATATCAGATGAATAGACTGCATTTACTGTTACTGCTTCTCCACAGAAAAGTGCTTTGGATGTGGAGGTATAATTTTTAACACAAAACAATGTACTCCAAGAAACTTCTAAGACTTATAAACTAAGCTTTCTCCCTACTCTTCTCTCTATGATTTTCCCTTTCACTAACTTCCTGATTGTACTTTAGCCTATTCCCAATACCTGGCATTTGAGCAGAGTAAAGAACAATTCAGATATCTGAGAAGAGTTACCTGATTTCAATTACTATTCATCCATTAAATAAATATATAGCAAACATTTGTTAAGCCTCGAGCGTTGTTTTATGCATCTGGGATACAGTGTGAACAAAAACAGGATTTCATTTCTCACAGATGTTCCATTCTAGTGGAGAAGCCAATCAAAACATCACTTGAAATAAATATCAAAGCACAACAGTGATAAAATCTATGAAGGATAGGCACCTTAACAGCTAGAATAAGATATTCGAATTTATCAGGGAGGTATAAGAAAAATGAGCTAAAACCTGAAGCATGTTAAACAGTGAACTGTATTGAGAGAGGAAAGAAGTGTATTCCAGGCAAAAAGAAGCATTCAGTAGGAAGGAACATAGAAAGTGGGAAATTTCAGAGAAAGAGAGCTAGAGCAGAGAAAGCAAAAGGAGGGTGTAGTGAGGAATGACAGGCAGGGCCTTTGGGCCTTGTTCTATTTTATCTATATTCTTAGAGCAATAAGTACCAGTGAAGATTTCCTTTCTGTTTTCTTGTTGGGGGTTGTGGGGAGAAGTACAGTGGTGAGTAGATAGATAAGAGACCTAAGGAGGGAGCTAGGGCCATGGGGGCAAGAATGATCCAATTCACATGTGAAAGAGTTACTTTGTGTACAAAGTGGAGACAAGATTGGCGAATGGCCTAAAGTGGATGCAGGTAAATGAGTTCAGGAAGCTATTGGAGTTATTTGACTGGGCTATTATGAAAGCTTTGACTATTATGGTTTGGTGATAAAGATGGAGAAGAATGGTTAGATTTAAAGATATTTAGGAGGCATAATTGACAGGAGTTGATTAATGACTGTGTATAAAGTGTGAGTCCTAAGTTTTTGACTATGAGCTGAAGAGATGTTGATGCTGTTCACTAACATAAGGAAAAATTACAAAGACCAGATTTGTTGGGGAGAAATAATTTGATTTGGAGCATATTGAGTTTTGATGTGCCATTGAGTATCCATGCTGGTGTGGAGCTAAGAGAAGAGTACTAAGTTGAAGTAAATTTGAGAGTCATTGCTATAGAGGTAGTAATCAAAGCTGTGGGAGTGAATGTTAGGTGAGAGTAGGAGTGTGTGTAGTCCAAGCCTTCAAGAACTCCAACATTTATTTAATGGTTGAGTAGAGGTGGAAGAAGCTATATAGGAGATGGAGAAGAAATAAATCAGGAAGGCAGGAAGGGATAATTTCCTGGAAATACAGTATGTGAACAGTAATGTCAATTACTGTGATGGGGGTCAAGTAAGATGAGTTCTAAAGATGTCAGATGGACTTAGTCACATAGAAGTCATTCTGAACCTTAGAACTGTATTAGGTTGGTGACAGTGCTAGACTGAAGTGGAATGAAGAGGTAGGCTGAAGTATTTGAGAAAGAGGTTATATTGGAAATAAGAGAAAGGGACTCAGTGAGTTTTTTATTTGTTTTGGTTTGGTTTGGGGGTTTTTTTGTTTGTTTGTTTTTGTTATTTTTGAGTCTGTGGATTCAGAATCCAGAAGAAAAAAAAGCAGTCTGTAAAAGCTTAGAATAATAGTTAACAGTAGATAACATTGCCCTTACTACTTATCAAGTACTCTCCTAAGTATTTGTGTATCCTTAAAACACTACAAGGTAGATGATATTATTGTCCCATTTTTATATATGAAGGAAGGAGCAAAACACATTAACTGTATTATTCAGGGTTGTACAGGTAGTTAGTGAATGACTGACAGAGCAAAGATTTAGATCCAGGCAGTCTGAATCTGTGGTATTCTCCATTTCATCAGACTACCTCAGTAGTCTTCTGTCATGTAACGTTATGTAATGCCTAGAGGGACTGGATTACCATCTGGCTTCCATCCATGGAAAATGATTCTGAGAGATCCAAATATGAGTAGGACTTCTACTGACACTGTGAATGTGACTTATGTCTAAAGGCAAGAGTTACTTATCTAAAACTGAGCAGGACAACCTGACTTAAATAAGAAGAAAGTATGCCCAAATAGTTTACTGGAGTCTTTATGTAGGATCAATAAGGATTTTGAAGGATTTTGACAGTGGATACAGG
Organism: Urocitellus parryii; assembly: GCF_045843805.1. Taxonomy (NCBI): domain Eukaryota; kingdom Metazoa; phylum Chordata; class Mammalia; order Rodentia; family Sciuridae; genus Urocitellus; species Urocitellus parryii. Next base: position 130,461,611 of record NC_135536.1, read on the forward strand.
GAGATATATATATATAAATTTTGCAAGTTTAAACCTTTCACCTTCAATTATTTGAGGATTTAATTTATTTAAGATCAAATTAATTGAGCATCTCTTGTTTTGATATTTTGAAAACTAGGATTTTCAACATATTGCTCTTAAGATATGGAGTCTCCTAACAGGACCTTTTAAAGGAATTTAATTAATTCATTCAAATTGTTTATCAAATATTACCATTTTAATATTTTAGACTTTTTAGGCAAGAGACAACTGAAATTATCAATACTGAGATCATCAAAATAAAAGGTCTTGTGAGGCTATGTTTCAAATTTATATATTTCAGATCAGATTATCGTCCTTATGAAATAGTCAAACAGCCTCGCCACATACCAGAAGAATATAAACCAAAACAAGGGAAGATTGATCTTGGTACTACCTACAAACGAGATTTTAATTCTTATAAAGTGCAGCCTGTGGTAATAGTCCGGCCTTTGGAAAGACAACAAGTTAAAAAAGGGAAGTTGGACACTGTCCCAACCTATAAAGGTAACTTGCTATTTCAAAAATGAATGAGCCAACCAACTAAAACTTCCAGCTTTGATATCTAATATCAGATTAAATTTGGTGTTTTGTCAAATGTATCCACCCATGGTTTAAGAAAGAAGTTTTTCTCTGGTGAAAATAGCATATAGCCAAAAAGCAAACAAACAAAAACCCAAACACCATTTACCTAATGGAGAGTTAAGAGGCTTGGGTTCTTCTCCAGATTCAGCTCTTAATTAGTTTTCCCTATCTTAAAACATAAAAAAGAATACCATTTAGCAAGGATTATGTCATATCTGTCATTTATATCATCTTAATTAGCATTGTACCTTTCTTCCCAACCTAGAATTAGTTGAAACTATCAAGAATGTTGGAGTCTTTGAAAAGATCAAATAAGTAGCAGTCCTCTTCTGCATTCAGTTTCTGAACAAACTTTTAAAGCAAAAGAATTAATAGATAAGGAACCAAAATATTATTTTTATACTGAAATAGATCAGGATGGATGATAAAGCTTCCATCTATAAGCAAATGTTTCCTGATACCAAACCTTAGAGGAAAACCAACTGTCCCCTGACAGACAATGCTGGATTATCAACATAGGGGACCTGTAGCTCTAAGACTTATAGCATGAAAGAAGTATAAGAATACCTCCTGCTCCGAATAACTAACTTGAAAAAGTACTGGGCAATGTATGACCAATTTTTCTTTCCAAAAATGTATTTGATTTTAAAATACTATATTACTTTTGAGGGGTTGGTGGGTCTTAATCTAGGGCTGGGGATGTAGCTCAGTGGTTGAGTGCTTGCCTCTCATGCGTGAGGCACTAGGTTCAATCCTCAGCACCACATAAAAAATAAATAAATGAAACAAAGATATTGTATCCATCTACAACTAAATTTTTTTTAAATTAATAGACTAACTTGATAGTAGATATTATTTCTATATTTTCCTTTATAAATAAAGGAATTGCATATATAGGCTTACACTCTTTCCATTAGTTATGTGAAATTGCTGAATGGGCATGTCCTAATATGAAACCTTTTTGTAAAAGTGATGCCATCTACAACCAAGGTAATAATCAGGTGATAACTAAATACATATTTTTTTCTGTAAATTTCACATTTACCAGTTCACTGGGTAAGTAAAGTACATGGTATCCATTTACTGTGGTCTGTAAGCATATACCATTAGGCAAGTCAGGAACAATATTCTTTCTGATATTTAAAGCTGTGAGTACATAAGATGCTACCCAAGGGACAAATTGTGGAGACTGTGAATATGGTATATTACAATCAAACATAACATATAGTATTAGCTGAGATACAGATTTTTATATGTGTGGGACACTATGTACAGCACAAAATATGACATAAAAGATAATTGATGAAGATTATTTTACTTGTTCTTTTATAAAAACATAGTAAGATTTTTCTCTATGTAAGATCTACAAAAAATATGAATAATATTGATATCCCCTTATGGTTTGGATATATACACAAAACTGTCTCCCTCCCTCCCTCTCTCTCTTCCTCTCTCTTTCTGCTTCTCTGTCCAACCCTAGATCTGGCTTTCCATAAACTGTTCTCTATGGATTCTCATATTTTCATTTTCATAATTCAAGGCTGGCCTTCTAGCTCCTGAACTTTTCTATTCAGGAAAGGTGACATTTTGAACTTCCAGGTTTTCAGGCATGAGACAACAGAAATGCAAGGGCCAAGGCTGTACTTAATAATGCTATGTAATTGTACTGAAGGTTTTTTTTTTAGATTCCTACTTAAGGGCAGGTATCTGTAAAATCAAAGAGGAAAGACAGAAATTGGATATGATAAAGAAATAAGCAACCCTATAATTGGTAAGCAGAACAACACTTACATTCTGGACATGGAGTTTGTGAAACAAAATGTATCTGCTCTCCTAGCATCCTCAGCTTAGAAATTTATTCATATTAAGATGTACATGAAAATAAACCATAATAATAAATAGACATAGGGATTACCCTGCTCTGTAGCCATTGTAGGAAATAAAAATATCTGGATTGCAGAATGGGTGTAGACATTAAGAAATTTTATAATTGATAATCAAGGAGATAAATGATTTATATACTGAAAATTATAACACATTTGGTGAAAGAAATTAAAAGAAGATACAAATAAATGGAACCCATTCAGAGATTGGAAAAATTAATATTGCTAAAATGTCAGTACTACCCAAAGCGATCTATAGATTCTATGCAATCCCTATAAAAATCCCATTGGTATTTTCACAAAAATAGGAAAAAAGCATTCTAAAATTCCTGTGAAACTATGAAAGATTCTGATTAGCCAAAGTAATCATTTGAAGAAACAGAGCTGGACACATTACACTTCCTGATTTCAAATTATATGTCAGAGTGATCAAAATAGTATGATACTGGCAAAAGAACAGACTCATAAACCAATGGAACAGAATCAAGAGTCTGGAAATATACCTAAGCATTAACAGTCAACTAACCTTCAGCAAGAGTACCACAGATACATAATGCAGGAAGAATATTCTCTTTAATAAATTATTTTGGGAAAAATGGATATCTATATAAAAGAATGAAATTGTACCTTTATCTTATGCCATACACAAAAATAAACTGAAAGTGTATTAAAGACTTAAATGTAAGAACTGAAAGTGTAAAACTCGAAGAAGGAAACAGAGTTCATTGACACTGATTTTGGAAATGATCTTTGAGACATGACACCCAAATCACAAGCAACAAAAGCAAAAATAGACAAATGGGATTACATTTAACTAAAAATCTTTGTACAGCATCCTTGGGAGAAAATATGATCCAAAATGTATAAGGAAATCACATAATGAAAAGCAAAAAAACCCTGATTTTTAAAAAATGCCCAAAGGATCTGGATAGACATTTTTCCAAAGAATACATACATGAAGGTACATGAAGATCTATTCAACTAATATCAGGAAATATAAATCAAAAACAGAGACATCACCTCATACCTGTTAGGATGGGTTTTACAAAAAAGATAACAAATGTTAACAAGGATATAGATGAAAACACTTGTATTCATTATGGTAGGAATATAAATTGGTATATCCATATGGAAAACAGTTTTATGTTCCTCAAAATTTTTTTAAAAATAGAACCTTGTGTGGTCCAGAAATCCTTCCTCTGGATGTATACCTGAAAAAAAAATGAATTAAGTATCTTGAAGAAATTACCTGTACTCCCAAATTCATTATAGCATTATTCACAATCACCAACATGGAAACAACATGAGTGTCCACACAAAGATAAATGGATGAAGAAATTGAGGGTGGGTATGTACATATTGTGTGGGGGAAGGGGGAGGGAGCCATTCCTTGTCTGAAATGCTTGGGACCAGAAGTATTCAGTTTTTTAAAAATGAGACATCTTGGGAAAAGGACTCAAGTCTAAACATAAAATGCACATAGTCCAAAAATAGTCTTATACAATATTTTTAGCATGCCTGTGTTTTGCCTGACCTGTTACATGAGGTCAGATGTGGAATTTTCCATTTGTGGCCTCATGTTGGCATTTAAAAAGGTTTGAATTAAGTTGTGGAGCATTTCATATTTTTGGATTAAGGATATTCAACTTTGTGTGTGTGTTCGTGTGTGTATAAAAATGGAATATTATTCAATCATAACAAAGGAAATCCTGTCATTTATGAGAACATTTTTCTAAGTGAAATGTTCAGAATAGAAAAATCTATTGCGTCTTCCAACATATGTAAAATCTGAAACTATTGAACACATAGAAACAGAGAATAAGACTATGGTTATGAGGGGCAGGGAGGTGAGGAAAAATGGGGAAGTGTTGGCCAAAGGGTATAAAGTTGTATTTAGCAGGATACTATCACAAGGTAAGAAATAATAAGTTGCAGGTTTATAGTATGAGTAAGTCTAGAGGTCTAATATAAGTATGATGATTATAGTTAAAAATTCTGTATTGTATAATGGAAACTAAGCCATACTAAAAATAAATAATATATACTACAAGGGTGGTAGATAATTCATTAATTCAGGAACAATCAGTACTTCAAAAATGTATACTTTGTAATATATCACTTTAGGCTAGCCTGTGAATGCATTGGAGATTAGTGATTATGGATAAAGAGAGACAGAATATCCCAAAATCTGGTACAAAACAAGCATGTAATCATAAAGCCAGAAAAATGAAAGAATTCATTAGTAGACATGGTAAGAGCTGAGGAATTGGAATATAATTCTATAAATATAGGTTGAAAAGAGCCAAGCTATTTGGTACGCTATGAGGCTTGATGATTTTCCTATAGCCATTACAAATTTTTACAAGTTCTGCTGCCAGTAGGATACAGTAGATGGCAGAAAGGCATTACTTCTACTGCAACAGGCTTTTTTTTTAAGTATAGAATTTTTAAAAATGCTTATATTTTAAAAATGGCATGGGACAAGTGAGGAGGCAAATAAAACTCCTGAGAGGGAGGAACCCTCCTAGATGAGATGAAATGTCCAACTGTTTATTTCTGTGGCAGCATTTGTCAAGTCTAGTTCTAGGCTAAGGATTGATCTTGGCATAGGCATAGTCACTCTACTGTAGGAAAGAGAAACTGGTGGAATACTTGATTGTGGGCTGGTTTGACAAACTGGACTCTAGAACTCCAGATGCACGGCAGTTTTCCTTGTGGGACATTGACAGAATGTTTAAGGATCATGATGGGCTAAGAAACTGGGCCAAAAAAACTCCCACAGAAATATTCCACTTTTACATGGGAATAGATGCTTAGGAGGAAAAGTCCCACTAGAATGAAGGCCCTAATACAAAGTCACCTCAAGTCTTGTCCTTGAGACATTTGAAACTAGAGGAAGAATACATCTAACTAAAGATGCCAGTGAGAGCTGACCTAGCTTAATTCCCAACTGGAATAAAATAACCTACCCTAAATTCTTTCTGCCTACTAGAGGAAAGAAGAAACTGTCTCCTGTTGCAAATAACATTGATTTTAGCTTCTATGATTATGTACAACATTCAGCATATAGTAAAATATCATGAGACCTGTGAAAAAGCCAGGGAATATTTGAAGAGGAAATGGTCAAGAGATTTCCAAAATCAGTGATAGAATCAGGCCATAGAATCAAGAAACTTAAAATGGATAAACATAGGAAATTATCCCAAAGCAACTGTTGTCAAATTTATGACAAAATAAAGATGACTTCTTAAAAATAAGAGAAAGCTAGGTGCAGTGGCACACGCCTATAATCTCATTGACTCTGGAGACAGTCGGAGGAGTATTTCAAGTTTAAGCCCAGCGAGTGAGACACTGTCTCAAAAAATAAGGGTGGAGGGTATATCTCGGTAGTAAAACACCCCTGGGTTCAGTCCCCAGTACAAAAACAAAAACAACTCAAAACTGATATCTGACATTTTAACAAATGCATAATACTTTTACAGAGACTATGGAAGGCAAAAGACAATGGAAAGACATCTTTAAAGTGCCAAAAGGGTAGGAGGAGGGAACCCTAGAATTTTAAACCCAGCAAATCCTAGAATTTGTAAATAGTGAAAGCATCCTTCAAAAAATAAGACAAAGTAAAAATATTTTCTGGCAAAACAAAAACTGAATTCATTAGCAGCAGGCCCTTATTACAAGTTTTTCAGGTTGGAGGAAAATGATTCCAGATAGAAGTATGAAATGCATGGGGGAATGAAGCACATATAAATGGAAACTATTTGGATAAATATAAATAAATATTGACTTCTTTAAGTCATATTAATAACTATATTTTCACACAAATGTAGAAGTAAAATAGAACAATGGCATAAAAGGAAGGAAGGTATAATTGAAATTAAACAAGAGATTCTTCCATTGTTCTAGAAATATTAAGAATATCAATTTAGTTTGACTAGGCCAGAATAGTAAGTAAATACACCTTTTTATTTTGCAAATACAGAAATTTATAATTAAAATTCTAACAGAGAAAAATGGAATAACAAAAATACCCTTTATTAATCTAAAAGAAGTTAGGAAATAAAGGAGCATGGGGAAAATCAAAAGTAAATAATGATACAGTGAATTTAAGTTCAGCTAGATCATATGTTACATTAAGTGTAAATGAAATAAACATTGAGTTAAATTCAAAGATTCATTTTTTCATACATTAAGAAAAGTTTATTAAAAATGTATACCAAAAAAATTGATAAAATACATGAAATTTTCAAATTTTTTGAAAAGTATAATTTATCCAAATTAACTCAAGAAGAAAGTCATAATAGTTTTATATCCATAAAAGAAATTGAGGCGTGAAGATTTAATTTAAAGCCTTATCATAAAGGAAAATTCAGGATTTCCAGCTTCCAAATAAGATACACAACACTAGAAGTGGTGTGTTCTCGAGCTAACAAATAAAATAATTTAAAAAATGATAGATGTTCATGAATCCTTCAGAAAGCTGAGACCACGAGTCAACCTGCTAATCTGAAATAAAAGGACAAACAGCTGCCTCAAAGTTGAGACAGGATGCAAGTAACATTTCCCTTGGAGCAGTGCATAGAATGCAGACTGGCTGGCATGCAGAGATTTAAAATTTTCATTGTTTCAAACAAATTATTAAGAGATTGAGTATAGTTTAGTGTGAGAGCCCAGAGAGCCTTGGACACTCTTCTCTTTGGATGCTCACTGTGTGTTCGTTAGAAAGATTGAAGGAAAGACTAGAGGTCAGTGGAAGCAGGCATGGAGAGAAACATAACCATCATTGTGGGAAAGGCAGAAAGCTCCATTTGAATGCCTCAGACCTACAAACAAAGCATTAGTCTGTTGCGGGAAAGGTATCACTGTTATCCCCAAAGAAAAAGTGAATGTCTATTGCAACTTGGGAAAATGAAAAGGAAAAACAAGAAGCAGCAGCAAGACAAGACTTCTAGCATGAAAGAATGGGAGATTGTCCTGGAACCAACTCACTACAGATGGGCTACATCAAGGGATATAGAGAGCTCTACTTCTGAGACCCAGAGGCATAGGACCTGCCTAAGACTGAAGCTGGACAAAGCACAGAGAAACAACTCCCCATACACACACTCCAACATCATATCTAAGCATTGATAACAATAGCAGTTTACCATTGTTAAAAGGCAGGATATGGAGAAAGATATTTTCTCTGAGGTATAGGTGTAAAGAGAAAGCCTATAGCTGAGAATGGGGCAGACAATGAAAAAACTCTAGTAAATCAGATTCTTATCTGAGCAAAAGATGATGCCAAAAGAATGTGAAACTGGAGATGCACTGAAGGTAAGCATGACAACAAAACTCAAACCCAGTTCAACTATAAATTGAACTGACTGAACTCCACTCACTGAAGATCCAGCAGATGAAGATATGTATCCATCTCTACATATATTATTATTTGTGCTATATACAATATCCTGCTTTCAAATCCAAATTATAAATTATACAAAGAAAATTAAAAAGTAAGAAGGAAAGAAGGGAAGGGACTGTCAAGAGACCAAATCTAAACCAGGTTCAGAAATTAACCAGACATTGGAACGATCCAGAAAACTTTTTTTTCTTTTTTTTTTTTTTTTAGTAAAAAAGACTAGTAACTAGTACTAAAAGCTGTAGTTAGAAAAGGTGGACAACAACACATGAACAAATGAATTTTAGAAAAAAAGATGAATAAACTATAAAATTGAAATAATTAGAAATCAAAAATAAAAGCAATTACCAAGATAAATGATGACTTTCATAGGCATATCAATAGACATAACACAGTCAAGGGAAAAACTTAAGTAAACCTGAAATAAGTCAATGTAAATTCCTGAACCAAAACACAAGGAGAAAGAAAAATGAAAAAAATAAAAGATTCTGACCATCCAAAGCTATGGGACACTTTTTTAAAAAATAGTTTTTAGTTATACATGGATGCAATATCTTTATTTTGTTTATTTACTTTTATGTAATGCTGAGGATTGAACCCAGTGCCTCACACGTGGGAAGCAAGCACCGTACCACCGAGCCACACCACAGTCACCAATGGGACACTTTTTAATGGGCCTAACATCTACATATTTGAAATCTCAGAAAAGATAAAAGAATTATTGGAAGATGTAATAGAAAAGAATTTTCAAAAGACAATGAATAACATCAAAGTTTAGATCCAAGAAGCTTAGAGAACCCCAGGCAAAATAAATTTATAAAAAGAAGAAAACAAATCATCTAGAAATTCTGACTTGAAAATGAAAAATGAAAAAAATCCTTAAAGCACCTGGGTGTAGGGGAGACATATTACATATAGAGGAATAAAGAAAGGACACACAGACTTTATGTCAGAAACAATCAAACCAGAAGATGATGGAGTTAACATCTTTAAAATGCTAAGGGTTGAAGAGGAAAACTGTCAACCACATTCAATCCCCAATGAAATTATCTATCATAAATAAAGTCATTTCAAATAACTGAAAACTGAATTATCAATAAAGCTTCACTAAAAGAAATTTTAAAGAAGATTGTTTAGGTACAAGGAATATGGTGCCAGGCAAAAACGTACTCAACATAAGGAAATGAAGATCCCCAGAAAAATGTTAAAATGGAAATTAATATAAAATAGTTTTGGGAGCATAAATGAAGACAATTTTGTTGTTATTTTGCACAATGCATAAAATTAAAAATATAGTAACAATAAATACAAAATGGAGGTAGGAGTTGGAAGTTTACTGTTGAGAGTATTTAAGATTACAGTCAGGCACTCCATGATTCAGTCTATGATGGATCACACAGACTGTCATGGACCTGTAAGACTATAACACCTAGTGGTGATACAGCCATCTTAGTCTTAACACTTAGTCTAAACACTCTGATGTTTGCAGGATGACAGAATTGCCTTATAAGGCATTCCTTAATGATACCTGTTCTTATTTGGTACATGACTGTGTATATAAATCATAATACTATTGCTTGCAGGTGGATTATGATTAATTAAAAATATGTACTATAAACTTTAAGGCAAGGAGCACCAGACTATAGCCTGTGTACCAAATCAGCCCATTTATGCATGATTTTGTGGAACTGTAGAATTTTACTGAAATCTCTTGATTTCCTGTTGGCTACTGCAATGTGGTGTTTTGTGGTAAAGCTTCAAGTGAACTGGAAATGGAATGCAGCTCAGTAGAAGGAGCTTGAGTCAAGAGCTTCTTCCTCACCTCTAATGAGCGTCACAGTCTCTCTCACAGAATCTTCACCACTTCCCTTTATGCCTCTGCTCTGATGGCCATCCTACTAACTGGGCTCCTCTGCCTATGGTATCATTTCCATTTTCTTACAAGTCTGTCTTAAAATAACTTCAGAGTGCCACAAATTTCCAATTCTATTTCATGGCATCATTTATAGATTCTTCTCCTATCTAGCTCTTAATTTCAACTTCTGTTTCACAAAACAAGACTATTTGATCTAGCTTATCTTTTCTTGACAGTTTGTTTCATAGGTATCTGATAACCTAAAGATATTTTGCTGTTGCAACAGATGTCCATTCTTATCCAAATATCAGTAGCTTAATTATTAGTCCAGTTCTTGACTATTTTGGCAGAAATTTCTCTGGATGAAGAATTTTTCTTTTCCAAAGGAAAGATGCTCCACATAATAAGTATTCAAGGTCTGGCTATTTCAGTGTACTTTGCATAGATTTTAGTCCATATTCTAATACATTACCTTGTTTTAACAAACCTATTCTAACTAATTCTCAGTTTAAATATTAAACACTTGAGTTTTCTATCCACAGTCCAGGTAAGCTATGGGAAACAGAGTTAAAGTATTGAATTTCTAAATCTCAGAAGTTAGATCCTATGTTCCCTCCTAAGTTCTCCATGCAATTTTTTACATTTAGAAATTTCATTTTTTATTAGTGCATTATAGTTATACATAATAGTGACATTCGCAAATGCATACAACAATTTGCTCTAAAACACTTTTGATGGTACTCACTTCAGGACCCTGGCCTCTAAATGGAGCTTTACCTTTTGTGAATGTCTGAAAGTCTGAATCTCACATAAGGAAGAATAAATGAAGCCAATGATATCTCTGGGATAATACTAGTTACCCTGACTTTGCTCAAGAAGTCCCATAATGGAATTGAAATTTTCTCTCCTTAGAGGATACCCTCCAAAGGGAGGAGTAGACACACATCACCTGTGCTCTCACATTAGAACACTTGATTTACATTAACTCATGGATTTGATGACTTGCCTTAGCATTCTGCAAGTTATAGTGAAAATCCTAGCCAGTTCCCAGGATTGAAACCATACCCTTTTAAACTGTCCTCACCACACAGTCCTTTTGGCTTTCAATAATAATCCACAAATGGGCTCAGACGTGCCATTCCCTTGTATGTAATTAGGTGAATCTGGAAATGAAAAGTTAGGTGTGCTAAAGTGGGGAGATGGGTAGAAGAAGGGGGAAATGAAGAAAAAATAGCAAATCTGAGGCCATCAAAGTAATTTCATACTTGATGCTAGTGTTTGGTTTTCTAAAAGAAAGGATGTTTGACTAAGAAATAAATCAGTCATGATTCTTAGAAGGGAGTTGTTTCTTTCAGCATTTAAAAATGTTTTGTTTTAATTTTTAAGATGATTATAGATCTTGGGGCATTCAGAAAAGTGAACTTTATAAACCAGAACAAACTTATCATCCCCCAACTGTGAAATTTGGAAATTCAACTACCTTTCAGGATGACTATGTTCCTCAGGAGATAAAACCGAGGCAAAGCTTTAAGCCCTTCTCTGTGGTCAAGCGTTCTACAGCCCCTTTTAATGGTGATACAAGTCATCGCATTGATTATGTACCTCATCAGCTAGAAATCAAGTTTGAAAAGCCAAAAGAAGTTTACAAGCCAACTGACCAACCTTTTGAGGATCTCACAACTCACCGGAATGACTTTCAGGGTCTTGTTGGTGAAACTGCAAAAATCTGCAGACCTGCCCACACCAGAGTGACCCAAAGTGCTCAATTTGAAGGAAACACTGAATTCCGGGAAAGTTTCCAACCATGGGAAATCCCACCACCAGAAGTCAAGAAAGTACCAGAGTATGTGCCCCCTACAGGCAGCATGCAGTTAAACAGCACAAGCCACCTTGACTATGTTCCCTATCAGGCCAACCGTGTTGTTCCCATCAGGCCAGTTTCTCACAGAAGAAAAAACAATTTTCCTTTCCAAGGAAAAAGCACCATGAAGGAAGATTTTCCAGTATGGGAAATTTGTCGTCAAGGGCTCATTAAGCAGCAGCAGCAGATTCCCAACCCTTCTGGAAAATTTGATGGTTTGAGCACTTTCAGATCTCACTATGTGCCACATGAATTGATTCCAACAGAGAGTTGCAAACCTTTAAATGTTGCTCTTAAGAGTTCTGTTCCATTCGATGATATCACTATGTATTCTATAGAGTACACACCAAAGAAACAGGAAATCTGCCCAGCTAGCTATCCCTCTCCTCCAGGCTATATATTTGAAAATACAAATTCCCAAGGCCATAAATTCTTCCGCAAGATCACTCCTGCAGTGAAAGCCTCCTAATCATCAAATTATACTTAAAAGGAAGCTAACTACAAGGTATTGATTTTTCAAGGGAAAACCTGATTTTTATAGTGAAAAAACTATAAGATAAACATGATTTTTCAGATTTTTAAACAAAATTGGAAAATGTATTATAGGAGATCAGAATCTTAAAATCAAGTTTTTACTGATATTTTAATCAAGATTGTGTTAATTTGCATTTCTGAATGTTGAATAATGTACATTTCCATCTGAACTACTTTAATATTTAGCATACTGTTTGATATTTTATCCTTAATCTATTATCATTTGCACTTCTGTTTATAATTATGGCAATTATGTGGTTATAAAGGTCATATACCAGTTACCACTTATCAAGAACATTGGGACCATCAACAGCAACACTGAAACAACAACATATGGATTTCTCTTCCGAAACAGTACGATTCAGTTTCCTCAGATTTTAAGGCACCCAGGTAGTGTACGCCAAGTCAAGTTTTGGGGCAGTGCTGGAGACCACTCCTCACTACACTGAAGTTAGTAAGAAACATTGCAACATGACAGCTTTTGGGGGCTGGAAATCAGAGCACATGAGCTCAAATCCTACTGCCATCAATTTCTATTTGTGCCACCTTAAGCAGGTGCCTCATGTCTCTGAGCTTCTTTGTCTTCATTTGTAGAAGAATATCTCTTCTGCCTACCACACTGTTTGTTTTGAGCATCAGATGATATGATGCATCTTAATCCATAAAGTAAAAGTACAAATGTAAGCAAGGAATTGTTAATAAATCACTCAATTGCTTTTGTATATTTTCACCTTTCCAAATAAGGATAATTTCCTATTCAATCGTCATTTCCTGGCATGTAGTAAAGATTGCAAAATAACCTACTTCATTTTGACCACCTCTGAGAAGAATTTTGCCCTCTCTAGAGTCACAGGGATTTGAACAGCTGTTACAGACAACGAGACCTTAGATTGGGGTGAATCACACAGTTGCTAGAATGATGTTAGGAAGAATGATAGCTCTGAAGAAATCTTCAGGGTAAACTTAAGTAATTATGTACCTAATTGTTATGCCCAGACTTTATGTTCAGAAAGAAGTAGAACCAGGCCCCAAATGGGGTATAATCACCTCACTGACCATTTCCAGTGTGAAGAAAAGGGATAGGGAGGGAAGGAAAAAATGATGTCAGCAAGCAAAGTAGAAACAAATATTTACAAATGAATTAAACTGACTGGGCCGGCTTTTGTTAAATAAATGATTGCATTATGGAAGAATATGATTTATTTTAGCATAAGGTCTTTTATTGCTTCAGAATTGTTTCCAAGTATATACTTTATTGATAATAAGTATATTGATTAAATATTTCTAATTATTTGACAAGAATTTGTTCTTACAGTTGTACTTAGTGAAAATATGTTATGTGAAATTTTATATGCAATATTAATAAAACAAAAAGAATGGATTTTTCATGAAGTCATGTATCCAATTTTTTTTAAATGACAACTTTTTTTATTACAGTCTAGGTTGACCTATATGTGAGTAGACATTCTTAAATAAAAACCTTGTTAGATACTCAGAATTAAAAATCGGGTATACTACAGCACTCTGTCATCCCGGCCCATATTCCAATGATGAATATTCAGATCCCTCCATACTTTGATAGGTTCAATCTCCCTGGACAGAGGTCACCCTTAATAAGACATTTACTGGGATTTCCTGAGGCAATTTGCCATAGGCTGAGGATCCAATTATCAGTGTGCTGATAATACCTTCAAAAGTGTATTATCAGCACACTTTTTAAATAGCCTTTTGAAGTTTGCTAACTCATTATTTCAAGGTTCATTTTTACCTTCTTTGGTGGATTTTAAAGGGTTTCCTTTAGTCAAGGGGTTCAGCAAAATCTTTCTGAAAGAGATGACCAATCAGCCAAATCTTGAAATGTAAGTACAAACTTATCAAGATAGGTGAGAAGAAAGAGCATAAACACAGGTACAAAGGGATTAGCATCTCTGTGTCTGAGTTGGAGATTAGTAAGATATAGAGGTAGAAAGCTTGCAATCCCCAATTCATCACCTTTTTAAGTTTCCTTGAAATATTATGCAGATACACACATTCATACATTTGAACAGCACTGGAAACCAGTAATATTATTTAACAACATGCCAGATTCTAGAATGAAGTTCCACTAAGGCAAACTTGGATGAATCTGATAAAGAGGCAAATTCAGAGAGAAAAGTTGGCAAGAAATTTTCACTTCCATCGTATTCCATTTCCACCCTGTCTTTCCCTTGTTGAGGAAAATAAGATCACAGACTGAGACATCAGAAACAGAGGCATTATGATTTATTTTCAAAAAAAATCTGCACAGGCAATGCCAAGAATGAACCCTAATGTCAACTATGAACTTTAGGTGATGATGTATTGATGCAAATGCTTTAATTGTAACAAATGTACCATTCTGATGGAGGCTGTTGACAGTTGGGAGGTTGTACACATGTGGGTTCATGGGGGATATGGGAAATCTCTGTACTTTCCACTCAGTTTTTCTGTGAACCTAAAACTCCAGGGGCTGGGGTTGTTTGTGGCTCAGTGTCAGAACACTTGCCTGGCATGTGTGAGGCACTGGGTTGGATTCTCAACACCACATATAAATAAACAAAATAAAGGTCCATTGAGAACTAAAAAATATTTTTTAAAAAGTCTAGTTTAAAACAAAACACTTTCATGTCAGGAGGAACAGAAGGGAGTATTCACCATTTACACCCCATCCTCTTAATATATCAATCCTTAGGCTTTCTTTTATGGAAAACTATAACCAAAAGCTCTCTCAGAATTACTCTGAACACTTACCAAGGGGAGAGGAAACCTTTTAAAATCCAGCAAAGAAGGTAAAAATGAACCTTGAAATAATGAGTTAGCAAACTTCAAAAAGGCTCTTTAAAAAGTGTGCTGATAATACATTTTGAAGGGTCCCAGTGTCCAATAACACATGAAGATTCTTCCATTTTGTTAAGGCTGTAGTTTTTATTCCTCAGTACACACAATTCTCTTTAGCATGGAAGGCAGACTTTCACCCTATGTGACAGACTATTACCAATGTCACCCTTCCCAACCTACCCATGACATAGCATACAGTTTGATAGCTGCTCTCTAGGGTGGCTGGGGTATTTCACCATTCCCTCCAATATCCCTCCCCCCCCCTTTATTTCTGGCCAGTATGGGGGCTATAATGGCTAACAAGAAAATGTGGCTAGGAGGTGCTCAAGATAGTAAAGCAAGCAATACGAAAAACAAAACAAAAAACACAAAAAATGATAAAAGTTATAAACAGACACATAACTAAACACAGTATTAAATTGCTAGGGATACTATATCAAACTGGGTGGTTTAAATAATAGAAAGTTTTATTTTAGTTCCAGAGGCTAGAAGTCCCTAGATCAAGGGTTGCTTCTTTCTGAAGGCTGTGAGGAAAAATCTGTCCCATTCCTTTCTCCTCGCCTCTAATGCATTTTCTGGCATCTTTGGAGTTCTTTGGGGTTAAGAGCTCTGCCCTAAGGACGCATGTCATTCTCCCTGTGTGCTTGCAAATTTCCCTCTTAAGGATACCAGGCATATAAAGACAACTCAGAGAACAAACTATTGATTCACGCAACAGCATGCATGAAATGTAAACATGTTTTGATCAATGAAAGAAGCTAAACTCCAAATGTTATCTGTTGTATGATCTCATTTGTATGTTTGTGGAAAAGGCCAAACTAAAGAGACAGAAAATAGATGAATATTGCCTACAGGTGGTAAGTAGGAGAGAAATTACAGCAAAGTGGCAGGACAAGGGAATTGTATGGGTACTGAGACTATTATGTATGATATTGGTGGCAAATACACAACTCTGAATTCTCCAAAACAATTAGAACACAATAGAGTGAATTATATTATATGTAAACTATAAAAAACATCACCTACAATAAGGGAAACCAAAGAAGGGGTTCAGACTTTGACAAATATATATAGTTGCACTACAAATTAAGCACACAAGCACACTGATGGATTAGGAAGAAAAGAGATGACTCAAGGAACTTGGAAAATTTTTATACTGGACACTATAAAGCTAAAGACAAAAAGAATTGTATATATCATCATACTCCAGTTGGTAATTTTTTCCCTCTCTCACAAGGGTATATGCTAGTAATTCTAAGCCACTTTGAGGGAATGTTGAGGTTGAATCAAGAAAATACATTGTAGATAATGACAGCCTGACTTCTCATTTCCAGAGGAAAAAGCTACAGACAAGAGAAATATGTAGACCATAATAAAGCCCACAGTATTGAATTAGTGTGCAAGGTTTAAGTATGAATTCATAAAAATAGATGTAGGTGTGCATTCACAGATTGGTGTATATGCAGTCAACTTAAAAATGTTTCCAATGATTAAGCTGCAACAAATTGTGTGATGATATAAATAATGGTAGTTTTTGATTATTTTTCCAAAATACAGCATATAACTTAACACCTTTACATATATTTTAAGTGTACAATTCAGTGGTATTAAATGCATTAATAATGTGTAACCATGATGACTATGCATCACCACAACTTTTCATCCTGTAAAACTGAGTCTCTGCTCATTAAACAATAAGTCCCCTTTTCTCTCTCCTCCCAGCTGCTGGAAGCCATGATTCTACTTTCTGCCTCTGATTCGATTTACTCTAAGAATGTCATAGAAATGGAATCATTCATGACCTTGACACTTCAAGAATACTAGCCAGGAATTTCGTAGGATGTCCCTCAATTCGGGGTTATCTGATGTTTCTCATGATTATACCAAGATGATAGAGAAAGGTGTCACTCTACCAATTGCTGATAGGAGGTAGCTGTAGACATCTAAACTCCATCTTGAAACTCCTCACAATGCCCCAAAGAGAAGGGTATCATGCAGTTTCCAGTTCTGGTTCCAGAACTTGGAGACCATCATGCCTCACACCATTCTAACAAATAGCAAGCTGGATAGTCTGAAAAATCAAGTTTTCTTGGATCAGAAAAACAGAAGAGGACACAGAACAAATCCCTGACCCCACAGTCATGGCTTGTCACAGCAGAGATGGAGGGACCACCAAAGGAATAAGTGCTGGGTAGGAAAATCTGAAGTGCAATTAATGAATTGCTGGAAGCTCAGAGTGAATAAGTTGAAAAGTCTCAAGGGAGCCAATTGTGGGAAGGCGCACACAGTTACTAGGAGATTTTAAGGAGCTTGACCAGTTTCTTAACGCAAATGTCAGAGAATA
This sequence comes from Urocitellus parryii, assembly GCF_045843805.1. Classification (NCBI taxonomy): domain Eukaryota; kingdom Metazoa; phylum Chordata; class Mammalia; order Rodentia; family Sciuridae; genus Urocitellus; species Urocitellus parryii. Next base: position 130,478,948 of record NC_135536.1, read on the forward strand.
ATCCCCTGGTGTTACCAGCTGAGGAGGAAGGATCCATTGTGAAATGATCTTTCTGTTGTTCTTAACAATGCCTGTCCTCAGGAATAGTCAATCAGAGCTTAACCAGATGAGATATTATCAGAATCTAACTGACCTGGCTGACCAACTCCAGTCTACTCTAGCTTTCCATATGAGAGAAGGGAAATAGTTAACTCCAGCTCACTCTACCCAGCCTGATCCACCTTAAAGGAAAAACAAACAACTAACTCTTAGAAACATAAAGAAAATTCACAGTCCAGAAACACAGGCACACAAAAAAGACCTACTCATAAGACAACAGAATGCCTCTCCCCACAACTTAGCACCATACTACTACTAAAAGCCTACTTACAGAGGGTACTTTTATCCAGAACATCATATCTGACTACCAAGAAAAAAATAAGACATACTAAAAGGCAAAAAAGTTTAAAAAAGAAACCCACAATTTGAAAACATGGAATAAGCAACAAAACTAGTCATGGCAGGGATATTGGAATAATCAAACTAGGAATTTTAAATAACTGATTACTATGCTCACTAAGTTTTACTATGTAAGTTTACATAGTAAGTATTACTATGATTAATAAGTCATTCTATGAAGCCAGCATCATCCTAATACCAAAACCAGAGGACAATTCTACAAGAAAGGAAAATTACAGACAAAACCTCTCATGAGCATAGATACAAATATTCTCAACAAAACACCTAACAAATCCAACAACTTACAAAAATAATTTGCACCATGACTAAATGGAATTTATTCCAGCTATGCAAAGCTGGTTCAACATTCAAAAATCAATTAATATAATCCATTGCATCAACAAGATAAAAAAGAAAAATCACTGATCATATCAATAGATGGAAATGACTGGAATGAAAGAATTAAAGTGAATTTCTGTGTGGTCTGATCTGAATTCTGTACCTCACACTTCCAAGGACAGACCAGGGCACTGAACTCATTAAGGTAGCTACTGTAATAACAAGGGGGCAGCTAAGGTGACAATATTGAAAGCTACCCAAAACAACACAAATGACAATGCATATATAACGATGCCATTGAATAATCAAAGTAAATTTATTTCTGAATTGCTTAAGGATCATAAAAGAGAAACATTAACTCTCATAAAAACAGTAGTAAAATACAGTACACAGGAATGTCATTTGAATGATAAAAGTACAATAGCAAATGAAAAACAGTATCTTTTAACTTTAAATACAAAGGTGAAGCAATTTAATAAGAAACTTTGTTAGTAAGAAAAATATATGTCCCATGTCTTTATTACATACTGTACAAAATAAAATATTGCACCTTTAAGTCATATAATAAATATATACAAAGAGTATATTACAGGTGATCTTTCTTTTAATTTAATAACCTTCAACAATCAAATGTGACTGATGATTAACAACTCATGGGCTGGTGTGTCCTCTTCATTTTCCCCTGTCCATTTCCAGCCACTAAACCCTCCACATACAGTAGTGCTCATCCCAGTGTCGGTGAGGCTGAAGTTAGAACAAAACAGATCTGGTGCTTAGAATATGGTAAAAAGACTCAGCAAGCTCATCCACAGACAAATCCAAAGCCAAAATTGCACAGTTCAATTATTGATCAGGAACTAGATCTAGCACAACCTGCCTTGGGAAACTTTGTTGCCAACAGGCTATAGGCAGCGTGTGACAGGCAGTCAGGACACTGCATTAAGAAGTCTAACCATTTATTTGGGGTTGTGTGCCATCTAAAACCATAACTGGAGGAATACCAGGAAAAGATTACCACAACCAAATTAGCTCTAGAGTTTACAATTTAATGCTAGCCTGAACCTGCTTCAGAGGCAACACTTACTCCACACTTAACTTTCACCTTGACACTGTCACACCAGCATGGACCCAATCTAAACCCAACCCAACCCTGCCCCAACCTGGCCCTGAGCCCAACTCCTTAACCAAGCACAGCCTTAGCCCTAATTTAACTTCCTTTCTCACCTAACTCAATCCTAGCTGAAAACTAACCCTAACCTTTCTTCCCCAAAGCCTAAACCAAATCCTAAATCCAACTTCTAAAAGTGTAACTTCCTGCCTAACTCTAATTCACTTTGGGTTTACTGAAAAATCAACTCAAGCAGTTATTTTATATAAACAATTCTTTTCAATTATGTATCTTATTAGATTACTTTCTTATAAACTTTCCAAAATAAAAATCCTCAGGAATATTATTTTATGCATAAATTAGGTCTAAAAGGCTTTGATTTTCTGTTTGTGTGCAAGAGAATAGTGCTTAGAAAAAGTTCTATTCACAGTTCTTAAAGCATTGCATATACTTCAAAATCAGTAGAAAAGGTTAAATTTCCCTCTTCTTTGATTTCCAAGATGCCTCATTTGGTCACAGATGGATTCCTGTAGTTGTGAAAATGGCAGCAATATTTCCTCTGTGTTTTCTTACAAGAGTGCTCGAGAGCAAGGACAGGATGCCACCTCCTCATGAATCCTTGGGTCAATTGCAGTTATAAGCCTGTCCAAGAGATTATCTCTTTTTCACAGACTGAACTTAAGCATCTTTGCAAGTGCCATTAATGATAACATCTGAACAACTACTGGCCAGTTGTAGATACCTCACAAACTTGTTGAAACTCTACAACTTGAGAGAAGAGGAAGTTTCCTCAGTTACTGTGCTTCCTAAGACTTCAGGATGTACCACTCTGTGCTAGTTTACAAATCACAGCATTCGAGGATGTGCTCATTATCTTGGTGACTTCCCGATTACGCAGACATGATGAAGTCCCAAGTGCATTGGCACATTACTATGTTAATCTTGGAATACATCATTTACAGGAAGTGGAATTAAAAACCGACCATGGGGAAATTTCACTTTACAAAATTTTAACAGGGATGTTTTTGCATCAACCTCTGTTTGATCAAGGAATCCAGAGTCTTTAGGAAATACATGTTTTTGAACCAGAGACATGGGGAAAAGAGCTTTGATTTTTTTTTAATAGTCACAGCAGCATCACAACCCCTCCATAAGTTTACCCTTCTTGGCATGACTGGCAGCACCTTCGTTTGTGGAGGTCCAGAGAACACAAATTAAGGTGCCTTATGAACATACAGTAGTGAGTTGTATCTGCACAGTCGCCTGCAAAGAAGAAAAAGAATCAGTAACACGTGGCTCATTAAAGGCTGACTAAAAGTCATTGGATTTTGTGAAAAGCCATAAATTAGGATCACGGAGTGGGGAGAAGAAACTATCCTTAGCTTGGGCCACTGCTTTGTCCTGGATTCAGAAGTGCGGTGGACTCACTTCTCAGTTCAGCCAAGTGGCCCCTCTTGGTGCCCTGGGAACCTCACAGCCCCTCTGGCCCATGCTGCTGCTCTCAGGGCTCAGAGAAGCACTTAGCTTTGGCAGAGTCATGGACCCCTGCTCTCTAGAAAAATAACATACAATTAAATTTGACACATAAGTTCAGGACATTTCTTCCTGGTAGAAAGAAACATGTGGAGAGTTTGCCAGTGCTTGTTGGAAAGGCAGTAATCAATGCTGCTGGCATATCAAAGAGCTCATCTATTGTCCCAAGCCACCACACCTGTTCTGAGTGGCCTCTCAAGAAGTGACTCTGATGAGGTTGACATCATCAAGGTCAGGTTAGGACAAGATCTCTGGAGCTGTGGTGACACCTGGGAGGGGTACGTACCATTGCAGGAAGGCCCAAGACAGTGCCTCCAGGAAGCTGGTTTCTTATTCTGCACACAGTGTCTCTCAGCCACAGGTTTGCAGCTCCTTGTGTGGACACAGTCGACTTTCCGAGACTGGAACCCCCTGCCACAGGCTGCTGTACAGGGTTTCCAAGGGCCTGTGCGCCAACACACATTGCAGGCTCCTGATGTGCAATTCCTCCTAAAGGTGGGCCTGAAATAGGAAAAGAATATCAACAGGAGAGGCTGGGTGTCACTTTCTTGATGGGATCAAGTCTTTTATCCTACTATATATTCTATATACTAAGGCTTTGACAATTAGGACCCAATTCACCAGGAAACCAATTCTAAGTGTCCATGATTGGCTAAGCAAAGCAATGGTAAAATTGTGGCCATAGAAAAGAGAATCTGTCTACTTCAGAATATGGACAGTTTTTAAGCCATAGAGAATGACCTTACAGTTATATAAGTTAGCCCAAGGTATATTAGGAAGATTCTGAAAATCAACACAGATATATGATAGGAGAAAAAGGGGAAGAACTATTTTAGAAGAATTCAATAAACATTTAAGACTTTCTGTGTATCAAGCACAAGGCTCTGAGGATGTAGAAATTGGTGACATATAATCCCAGTGCCAAAATGATGTTTAAAAATATGTGGTGGAGTCAACAAGCAAGCACATTTTCAGTATGAGACAGGATGACATAGGTGCCACTGAAATCCAAAGTTGAGAGCTCACACTCAAGTTTACACAGAAGAGATCACTGAGAGGACATGGGATTACTGCAAGGCATCACCACCACTGGAAAGGTTTTTCTTCTCATTGCTGGCAGGTGGAAGGTCTCTGGGTGTCCTCCGTCTAAAACTGAAATATCCCCCTGCTTCTATGCCATGCAATCTAGAATGACAGAACATCCCCTACTCCCTGGGGCTTGAGAGTCCCTGCTTAGATGTGCTCTCACAAAGAAGGCACAGCAAGCAAACTGTGTGTTTGCCCTGACTTTCATCACCACAGCCCACACATCAGAAGAGAGGCTGTTGCTGATAAGCTGGAGCTGTTCAATTTAGGCAAGGAAGAGTATTATTTACTATAATGACCACAGACCACAGTAAAACACTTCAAATTTGTTAACAAGCTTTGAGTTTTCTGTTTATAAGCACTTGAAGCATATTCCAGTATGAGTCTAAATTTATATGTGAGCAACCCTGTCTGCCAAGAGAAGTGCTCTAACATGTACATTTAGGCCACACCAAGATGTCTAATCAGAAACTACCAAAGACCATTTATTTGGGAAGAGGAATTTATTTCTGATTCCCCTGGTTTTTAAAACAGAACTGAAACTCAATACTTTCTGATTTGGGGAAAATGTTTATCTTGGAGGAGAGGGCCACCTTAATGGATCCACTTTGGGTTATGTGTCCTGGGCAGGGTTCTGGAAGATATATTTGTACTGTATGAGAATGTCTCTCTACTGCAAAGATGATAGGAAGGGGGCCCTCACATGAACTGGTCAATAGTTATCTTTTAGGAATTTGGAGGTTGCTGGACAAGACATATAAACTTGAAGCCAGGAGTAGTGATTGCCACATTCTGCCACATGGGCCAGAAAGATGGGAAAGAAGTTTCAAGAAACAGCAAAGAATAAAGCAAATACACATGGAGCAGTAGAGATAAGAGGAGAAAAACAGAACAAAACAAAAAAAATGGCTTTTCATTTCTTGGTTATGGTCCTTCCTGAGGTCTGACTGCATCTCTCTTTGGATTATTTGAGAATTTTAAGTACTGGGGATTGAACCCAGGGCTTTGCACATACTAGGAAAGCACTAAGATACATCCCCAGTCCTTTTCATATTTTATTTTGAGACAAGGTGTGACTACGTTGCTGAGGCTGGCCTCAAACTTGGTATTTTCCTGCCTCAGCCTTCCAAGTTGCTAGGATTACAGGCATGCGCCATGGCAGCCAGGTTTGAGACGTTTTAGTATCCATATTAAAGACTCCTTATCAGGACATAAAAGTCTATACGGAATGTTGAAACAACCACTAGAAATGTAACAAAACAGAGAAAACAGCAATAACCTGAATTTCTTTAAAGGAGAGCTTAACACATAGTGGGAAGCGATACTTTAATTTGCCAGTAGGGGGAGTCTCCATCAAAGGGTTTAACCATACTGTCCCAATGGTTCATAAGGTTTAGGGAGGGAGAAGGGGAGGTTACCCACTCTGTTAACTGCTTGTTTTCCCTGGTGGATATGACACTTAGGGGACCAAGGTTGAGTCACTTTGAATAACAAGGCAGAGACTGAATACTCCTCAGCCATCTCCCTATGTAGAGATCAGCTTTTCTACAAAGTTTCAACAAATATTCAAAAAATACACTTAAGAAGATACACATGTTAATTGGTCTTGTCTTATTAAAAAATCTTTTGCCCTCTTTGCAGAAATCATTCCAAGTTGACTTTTGTCATCTCCAGTCCAAAAGGCCTTAAGTGATACAACCATTTCTTCTGCTTTGATCGGAGGCAAGGGCATCCCAAATATAAAGGATAAGAGGCTCAGAGAGCCATAGACAAACCCAGAAGTGGAAGTTCACAGCAGCTCAGAGACTGATCATGGAGGTCAGAGTAAAACAAATGGCAGGCTGGATCAGCAGAGGGGCCACTTCCTCCTCTGGGATAGAATGACCCGGGATGGGAATACCTGAACCAGGTAGACACAGATTGGGTACTAGCACTGTGCACAAATTGGAGGTCATGTGTTTTTCTACATAAAAAATGAATGTAGAAATGTCAGAAAAAATCATAAAGCAACCCTAGCTTTTCTTACTTTCTTGTTTCTATTCAGTCCTGTTTCACTCTTACTTCAAATAATTGCCTTCATCACCAGCCAGATGGAGCTGGTGATTCTGAGTATGGCAAACCCCAAGCCGGGAGGGTTGTGAGAAGTAGGCAGAAGTGGGCAGCTTTGAAAAGGCATAGATTGTTATGCAGTTTCCAGAATGTTCTGATTCATTAAGTCTGAAATAAGGAACAAGAATCCTTATTTCAGAGAAACTTCCCAGGTTGATTCTAACTCTTGGCTGAGATGAGTAATCATCACTTTGGGCAACTATGTGCTCAATGTTTCCTTAGGTCCCCATGTTGTCTTCTTAATACAAGTTGGGATTGTCTTTACCCTAACAATTCCCATGCCCTTTTAGGTCATACCTTCTAAACCCTTCCCTGGACCTATAGAAGTTTCTAGCAGACAGCCTGCTCACACTGAGCCTCCATTCATGAAGACTAATGACACTCTCTGCAAGACATCCTGTAACACTGTGGCTACTGGGGGATGCCTCTCCAGCCTGCCCACTGCTCCCTACTAGGCACTTAAAAAGGAAATCTAACACTGCACCTATCTTTGGCAAGCCCACAGTCAGCACACCAATTTAGCAAAGATCTATGGGGAAAATGAGACCATTAATCAACTTAATCCTTCATCTATAAACCATCAAATATTCAAGGGATAATAACAGCATGAAAGAAAGCACCAGGTTATAAAAGCAGAATAGCCAGTCCTGGAAGAAACAGTCAAAAGAAAATGAAAGGTAACATGACCCCCAACCATTAGTTCTAAGAATTTTTCTTCTATTATTTAGAAAAATATCCACCCTTTTATTTTACTTCCATATCTTTTGTCTAAAGCCCTATTTAATCAGATTTTCAACCTGTTTCTTATTTTTGGTTGTAGATGGACACAATAACTTAATTTTATTTATTTGTTTATTTTTATGTAGTGCTGAGGATCAAACCCAGTACCTCAGATGTAAGAGGCAAGTGCTTTACCACTGAGCTACAACCCCAGCCCAAGGTTTTGAACCTTTTGATAAATCATTCTATGCTTTTTTTCTTTTCATATTCTTTGTTTCTTATTTTTTGCTGTCTTTTTAAAAATATTTTTTTTAGTTATATATGGACTCATACCTTTATTTTATTTATTTATTTTTTATGTGGTGCTGAGAATCGAACCCAGTGCCTCCTGTGTGCTAAGTGAGCCACACCCGAGATCTTGTTTTTACTGTCTTTGATTAGAAATATCCAAGAACACCCAGGAAAACAGAAGGGTTGTAACACAAGGAGTAAGAAAGAGAAGAATGAGGTTTGGATACAGGTGTGAAGAGGATGTAGGACTTGAGCCTGTGGAATTTTATAGGGCACATTAAGGATTTGGGTTAATTTGCTTTTTTTAAACTTTATTTTAATTGTTGATAGATCTTTATTTATTTATTTATTTATATGTGGTGCTGAGAATTGAACCTAGTCCTCCACACCTGCCAGGCAAGTGCACTACCGCTAAGCACCAGCCCCAGCTCTGCATTTGGGTTAATTTTCTTCTTAGGAGCAAGAAAATCTATAACATGATTTTATGCTAACAGTGAGCTAGGTGGAGGTGGTGGTGGTATAATCAGATCTGCATCCTGGAAAATTCACTCAGGCTGTAGTGTGGAGACTGATTTGGGAAAAAGCATGGTTATACGGAGGGAGACCAGCTGGATGGCAGTGGACCAGGTGAGATGATAGTTGCCTGCCCAAGAGTAATGGTGACAGAAATGGAACAAAAAGAACATGGGTTCAAGAAAAACTCTAAGGAGCTAAAAATGCATGTGAAATGTAATCAGAAAAGTACAGAGCTGGGGATGTGGCTCAAGCGGTAGTGCGCTCGCCTGGCATGCATGCGGCCGGGTTTGATCCTCAGCACCACAAACAAAGATGTTGTGTCCACCGAAAACTAAAAAATAAATATTAAAAAATTATCTCTCTCTTTCTCTCTCTCTCTCTCTCTCTCTCTCTCTCTAAAAAAGAAAGAAAAGTACAGATTACAAAGAGACATAATGTTTTAATCTATTGGATTGGCAATTTTTTTGAAAGACTGAAAATGTATTCAATGTGGATGAAAGTGGGGGTATCAGATATTGTTGGTCTGGGTATTTTGATGGTTATTTGATAGTATCCAAATGATCATGTCTACTAATTCAATTACATATCTAAAAATTTACTCTGTAAAAATATACCAATTTTGTGTAAAGATATATGTTCCAGAATGTTTACTGCAGCATCTGTTTGTAAAGTGGAAAAATTAAAACAGTCAAATGTCCATCAACATTGGAATAATAGAATATTAAATGCAACAGTTAAAAAGGACAAGTTCAATCTTTATGAACCAGGATAGGGGGAAAGTCTACAATACATTCTGAAATAGAATACACAAATTTCAGAAAAATGATGAAAGTTTCAATCCATGTAGGGAGTACTTATTTATATTGCAAATATATCTTTCTGAATGCAAAGTTAAACATCTGGGACAATGCATATCAATCTGTGTGTGGCCTCTATCTTCTCAGCAAAATAGGAAACTAGGTTGTCTGTTGAAATGAAGGCAGCTGTTCCAAACATTTTCCATTTGAGGAGTTCTGGCTTGAAACTGTGTTGTGAGGAATGGGAAATACAGCTGACTCTACATTGCCAAACCTGACTGAAAACTCAAAATGTAACCAAGCCAATTGTCAAGGTCAGCCCATTTTCTCCAGCAAGTCTCAAAATGTGAAGAAGGCAGAAAGAGTTAGATATGATTATCTTCTAGGACCCAGGCTGCCTGGGTGCTGACAACAGGGTAACTAATTAAAACTTTCCCACCACAAGTTCCCCACCTGGTAGATAAAGGAAGTTAAATAGTCCAAGGTCACACAGGAAGAGGATGATAGGATGCCAAGCCCCTGATTAGTGTGCTTCTAGGTTGCTAGCTAGGATACTACACTCTGGGATGGTAGAGCTGCCAGTTGCAAGGGGCCTGGATCTCCAGATGACCTCGTGAACAAAGTTCTTCTACTGCTACAGCACTACTAGCTCAGACTTTTATTCAAGAGCAAAACAAACTCCTCTCTTGTTTAAGCTCTTCCACAAGATAAAATTTATTTTATTCTTTGCCGAACCATCGGGCCAACATCCTAATCAAAACAGTTTCTAAACAGAGGAACAAAGTGGTTCATTGAAAACATCAGGAAGATTTAATCTGTAAACCTAAATTAAACATTATTAGGCTTGACCAACTTTGTATATAAAGAGAAAAATATCTGTCTATTCTCAATGCTACCCTTTCTTCCCTTTAAGGCAATACTCTGTGTTCAACATTCAAATAACTTGTAATTACAAATAGTATATATCAACAAATATTTTAGTATAATATATTCTATTAAGGAATGGAAAAAATCATAACAGGAACTGTTAACTATGAGTGGTGGTAGAAACTAGAAGCAATTCCATTTTCAGGTAGTTTTAGTCACTGAGTGAGGCAGAGAAGACTGTGTGCTGCCCTGGGGTGGGGCCAGTACCTCCTGTCATCACAGTCAGAGCTGTTGTGGTGTCTGCAAGCTGTGTGATGCTGCAGCATCCTCACGGCACGACCCATGCAACGTCCAGGACACTGGAACAAAAGCACAACATGGTGTGAACCCTGGGAGCTCACGTGGGCTGTGTGTTCCAAGATGATGTACTGAGGTAGGACAGCCACAGCCCAGTTACGAGGTGAGTTAGGGAGGATCAGAGCACAGCTCTGCAGAACAGACCCCTCTCTCAGAGCCAGGAAGACAACTGAGCTTCGCCCTCCCTTCCTTTCCCCCCTGAAACTTAGACCACCTCTGGGGAGAAGGGAAAAGGACAGGGGAAACTTAAATTGATCGGTCTTAAGTCCGGAAATGACTACACTTAAAGTGTGAAAGACTGCCAAGTTTGGGTTTTTCCCACTCTGAGCAAAATGAAGACTTGTGATAAGCTGATTTCAGAGTAGGAAAACATATTAAAATGGATGTGTAGTTCTTAAATTTTTACATAATCATAATGCCTATTAATTTTTCTTATACTTTGTTTTATGCTTGAAATGGTCTTACCTATCCTAATTGTCCTATTTGTATTTCATTAATTTTACATTTAGGTCCTTGGTCAACTCAAAATTTGTTTTGTTACATGTTCTGAGTTTAGTCTCTGATTCTACTTACTTTTCTTATATTGGCTAACCAATTTCTCTCATACCATTCTTTTTTTTTTTTTTTTTTTTTTAGTTAACAGCTTTATTGAGCTATAATTCACATGTCACACAGTTCACCATTTAATTTGCACAATTCAATGTTTTTTAAAGTGGCCTTACCGTAGTTGATGTTACAGCACTATCATCATTCCTCAAAGAAACCTGACAATCTTTTAGCAGTCACCCCCAGACCCTCCCACCACTTCTTCCCCAAGGCCTAGGAAACCATGAATCTACCTTTTGTCTCTATGTTTCTATAGATTCACCTATTCTGGACTTTTAAGATAAATGGAACTGTACATTAGGTGGTCCTTATGTCTGTCTTCCTTCACTTTTGTTTTCAAGGTTCGTCCATATTGTAACATGTATTAATACTTTATCTTTTTAATGGCCAAGTAATATTCCATTGTACAAACACACCATGATTTATCTACTCATCAGCTGCTTCCTCTTTTTCTTAATTATGGGTTATTATTTGGGTTGTTTCTACTGTCTTGTTATTATAATAATTCTGCTATGAACATTCATGTACACATTTTTGTGTGAAAATACATTTTCATTTATATCTTATGTATTTTTATATTTATATTTATATTTATATTTCTTATATCCAGGGGTGGAAAGTGCTGGGTTATAGGGGAGTTATATGTTTAACCTTTTGAGGAATGGCTAGACTACTTTCCAAAGTGCCTGTACATTCCCACAAGCAGCATCTGAAGGTTCTAGTTTCCTTACTACATTCTCACTATATTTCTTACTAATGAAATCCTATTGGGCATGAACCCCCTTCTCATTGTGGTTTTGGTTTGCATTTCCCTAGTTATCAATGGCAAGTATCCTTTTACACACTCACTGGCCATTTGTATCTTTAATTAAGAAATGTGTTCTGGTCCTTTGTTCACATTTTAGTAGGGTTATTTATGTTTTTATCGAGCTGTGGTTTGTAATATAGATTTTAGATACAAGTGCCTTTTCAGATATATGCTATTTAAATATCTTCTGCTATTCTGTGGGTTGTCTGCTTACTTTCATGATGGTGTCCTTTGCAACAAAGTTTTATTTTTAATGTAGTTAATTTATCCACTTCCACTATGGTTGCTTATGCTTTTTGGTGTTATATCTAAAAAGTAATTTCCTCATTTAAGTTGTGAAGATGTATCCTATGACTTCTTCCAAGAATTTTGTTGTTTAACTATTAAATTCAGTTCTTTGATCAATTTAAGTTAATTTTTTGTATGTGGTGTAAAGTTGGAGGACCAACTTCATTCTTTTGTACATGGATATCTGGGTGTCTTGCACCATTTGTTCAAAAGTATTCTTTCCCCAATGAATAGTCTTATTAATCTTGTAGAAAATCAATTGACACAAATACATTGGTTTACTCTTTACTTAATTGAAATATATATGTTTATATAGATCATATCATATACTATATACCCACACACACACAATTTTTATACATATAATCTAGTATCACACTGCCTTGAATACTGCAGTTTGGTAATAAGTTTTGAAATTAGGATTTTTGAACCCTCCAACTATTCCAAAGCCCTCTCCTCTCTCTCCTTGTGAATTTTAAGATCACCTTGCCAATTTCTGATAGGAATTCTGTTGACTTTGTAGATAAATTTGGGAAGGGGTGTATTGTTAGCAATATTAAGTCTTCTGATGTATGACTATAGGATATCTTTTTCTATTTATTTAGATTTTCTTTAATTTCTTCAAAAAAATCTTGTAGTCTTAAACCCTCAATTTTCTAAAACCATTCCTTCCCCTATGATAAACTGCCTTTGAACTTTTAAGTCACCTCACATGGGTCTGCTGTGCTGTAGTTACACTATGTACCCTGTGTCTTTTCCTGCCCCAATTGCTGAGGGCCATTGCCAAGTAGGAATGACGCATCGATATTTCCTTGCCAGCGTACCCCATGTTAAATGGACTTGCCTTGGAAATTTGCTGTGACCTTGCATGTGTGTTTGAGAAAGGTGACCCTGCTCAATGACCAGGGTGGATCCAGGATTAGGGTATCCTGCAGGTTTTAGGAAGTATCCGGGTTTAAGATAATTTGGATTTAGGGCGTTCCCGGTTTAAGACAATAGGGGTTTTAGGGAAGTTGGAGGTTGAAGATTATTGCTGCTGGGATTAGGGTGTTCCTGCTGCTTGTTCCCGTTGAGTTCCTGTGAGATTCAAATGGGATTTGGAAGAAAAGCCTCGTGGAGTAGGTGAAGGGGGCGGCAGAACGGGATTTTCCCCAGAACGTGTTTGTAGAGGCCGGTGTGAGTTCGGGAATAAAGGATTGCTGTTTGAATCTACAAGGTGTGTGGTGGCTCGTGATTCTGTGCCAGCCAAGACACTGGCACCCAATAATGGACAATTCTACTCACAACAGATTTGCATCTTGCTGGGACACAGCATGAGAAAAAGCTCTCCACACCTCCAGTAATTTGTTTTTCTAAAAATTTCCTGTCCTTATTTATTCTCTAACATGAATGCCAGAATTACTCCATAAAAAAGGTTCTGTTATTTTAATTAGAATTTTATGACATGCACAATTTCATTTAAGGAAATGGACATCTTTACAGTACTGACATTTTCCTTTCAGGAATGTAATACACCTTTTACTGGTTCAACTTTTCCTTTATGTCTTAGTAATGTGTTCTTCATGAGTTCATGTACATTAAAAACAATTTCCCCTGAGCATTTTATTATTGTTTTATTAACAGTGGCACTTGGAATCTGAGTTCTGAGATTTCGTGCAGACAGCACTCGTGTTCGTCTCCTTCCTTCCTGGAAGGCTGCTCTTATTCCTACTGCCCTGAACTGATCTGTTTAGGAGGTTGTGTTATTGCACCACTGCTTTAAGGTTCACTTTTGTACTGGAAGACAGAGACACTGATTTCCAAATGCAGACGCTGAGATCAGAGAAATACATTCATTTTAGACATCAGATTCCAACCCCGTCCCCAAATTATTAGAAATAAGGAGGTGATTATAGATAGTACTGTCCACACACTAGACTACCTGGCTCGCTGGTTCCATGATCCTTTGAACACATGGATGCCCATGACACGGTTTCCTTCCCAGAGGCCGGTCTTTAGGGGCACATGCCCTCGGAGACACTGTCTGCACAGTTCCGTTGGCTTTTGTCCTTTTACATGTCACTTGCCGACTGTGGAATCCTTCACCACAAGATGAAGAGCACTCTGACCATACACTTGTGAACCACCTAGGAACAAAAACTACAGGATCTTAGTAAGGACTGGGATGCCAGGCCTTACAGGTTGTCTTGCCAAAATAAAAGTCAATCCTAACAAACTGTTTCAGGGCTGTCACATGTGCCTATGGGAAGGGGCAGCAGTATAGGTAACTCCCAACCTTTCAAGATTTTCTTTTACACAGAGGGGCAGCAGAGTTACCATGTTAGAGGTGACCAACATGACGGTGGGGCAGAGACATCTTCAAGTTTAGAGAGAGCTGTCCCTTGTGTGGTCCTGGACAGTGAAGTCAGGGTAAAATCAGTGGAAATTTCAAAAAGGTAGATTTTAATTTCTTGAAACCAAGGGGAGGAAAATATTTCTAAAGTACCTATGTGCTGTTTGCTCTATTAGATATTTACATGTTATCCTATTTGATTTTCATGTGCTTCCCATTCTTTTAAGTCAATTGGCTAGGATCACATAACTAAACCAACAACAGAGCTGGGACTGGATTACAGATATATCTGACCCTAAGGATCATGCTTTAATGATTATAGGAGATGAAATGTGGACACGGACTCCTTTGGGATATTGAGTGATTTGTCATACAAGATGGCTAACCTGCTTGTATATTACAAAGCAGATGTCTGTGGTTATCCAGAGGACCATGTGCTTGGTTATTACATCTAACTAATGTTTTGTATTTCCTTTAATGATAAAAACATAGGCCACAAGCTACAGTAGTATTAGTAATGCCAGTGATTTTGTTAATAGAAGCCACAGGTATTGGGTATTTCCATATCCCATTACAACTGTGATAGGTATCTCAAAACATCATTTATATTTATCACCACTTCAAGATTAAAGTAAAGCTATCTTTTATTACTTAGTGTGTCAACAGAGAAGCAAATCCATTACCATATCACACATTTAAAAAAATCTCAATAAATGTATATCAGTATAATTAGCGTCCTCTGTAACCAGTTGTATTCTATTTTATATATTTAAAAACATTATTCTGAGACAGTATTCATAGGTTTGTCCAGACTTACAGAGGGGGTCATGGCACAGGAAGGTTAAGATTAAGAATCCTTAAAGACATTAGAATGAATCAGACATGATTTTTCTATGTTCATACACTACCAGTGAAACTCCGCATCATGTTCAACCACAGTGGGATCCAAATTAGAATAAATTTTACTTGTATGTATAATATGTCAAAATATACTCTAATGTCATGTATATCTCAAAAGAACAAAATAAATATTAAGAATCCTTGACATAACGGATTCTGGGGGATTAAGGGACCTCTGTGGTCTTCAATAGGTACAAAGCATAGTACTTTATTTATTCTGGGAATGTGCAAAGTCTCAGGCATATTTATTCATTTTTTAAAAAAAATTTTTAGTTGTATATGGACACAATACATTTATTTTATTTATTTTTTTATGCAGTGCTGAGGATAGATCCCAATGACTCATATGTGTTAGGCGAGTACTCTGCCACTGACTACAACCCCAACCAGCTTGTTTAATAAACAAGGCTGCTCATAAGTTTCTCAATGTGTATTCTCTCCACTTTGTAAAAATCAAAAATTGATATAAAGTGCCTTTCTCTGATCAGACTCCCCTTAATTATTGTAGCTTGAACTCAGGACTTTTTGAAGGGTGACTCTTAGCATAGATTTTCCTTTTAAGAATTACAGTGGGTCCTGGAAACCATGGAAGTTAGGGTGTCTGCAATACTGACAGCCCTTATAAGAGCATGCCCCAAGGTAACTTTTTGGTTTTATAGTGTGACTGCATCCCATACCTCTCCAAGGCACAGGTATTTGGATATGGTGTGGGCATTTGCACAAGGGCACTGAGGTAAATAACATTCAGCTTTCTATTTTCTCCTTAAATAATAGGGTTAGTGTTGGATCCAATGGCACATGCCCATAATCCCAGCCACTGAGAGGCTAAGGCAGAAGAATTGCAAGTTCCAGGCCAACCTGGGCAACTTAGCAAGGTCCTATCTCAAAATGAAACATAAGAAGGGCTGCAGGTGGAGCTCAGTGGTTGAGCACCCTGGTTCAATCCCCAGTACCACCAAAAAAAAAAAAAAAAAGAAAAAAAGAAAAAAAAGAAAAAGAAAAAGAAAGAAAGGAAGAGAAAAAAGAGAAAAGAAAAGAAAAAAGAAAGAAAAATGAGGTTGATAACTGTGTCAGCCATGAACTTATACTCAATAAATAGCTCTTTATTTGCTAACTTATATTTTACTGTTGATTTTAATGCCATTTGCCAATTATCTGCTATGTCATAGACCATAGCAGATAATTGGCAAATGGCATTAAATTTATTTTTAAAATTTAAAAAATTTTTAAAATAAATAAATATTTCATCATTTATTAATTCATTTTGCATATTATGAGACAGACATTGTGCTAAGTGTTAAAAATAAATTATTGAGAAAAACAGCCCTGAGTTTACTTATACAATTTACAGTCTAGTGGAGAGCAAGACCTTGTGGTAAGAGTATGAAAAATGATAAAGAAATATAAAAAACATTCTGACTTACTTTGGAGAGCTAATGTCAGGAAGGTTTCCCTGAAAATGTATGGAAATATTAAGTGAAGAGAAAGGGAACAGTATGTATAAAGGTTCTGAGTCAGGAAAGAAAACAGTACAACCAAGGGTCAAAAAATAATAGTATGGAGGGAGCTCAGATAACCAGAGTGGGAGAGATAAGCAATAAGAAAAAAATAGTAACCAAAACCCGTACATGAAGGAAATTCAATTCTTCAGTCACTTATTCAGTCAGCCAGCAAATATTCACTAACCCACCTACTGTGTGCTAGGTGCTATTTTAGATACTGCAGATAAAAAGTCATATAAGATAGACATGACCCCAATGCTAGGAATTTTGGTCTTTTTCCCAAGAACAATGAGTACCATCATGATGAATTTATTTTAAAAGATTTTTTTGGTTGTTGATGTGGTCTTGGGGATAAAACCCAGGGACACTCTACCATTGAGCTACATCCCTAACCCTTTTTATTTTTGATTTAGAGACAAGGTCTCACTAAGTTGTTTATGGTCTTGCTTAGTTGCTGAGGTTGGCCTTGAAATTGGGATCCTCCTGACTCAGCCTCCCAAGTTGCTGGGATTCACAGGTATGTGACATCACATTGAGCTAAAAAATATTCCTATAGAGTGAAGAAAGTACCCTAAGGAGGGAGACAAAAATCAAGGACGGCTTGGACTCTAGTGGTAACCATGGAAATTGATAAAAACAGGTGGAGGTGAGAGAGGTGGGGGCGTGTAGGAGGTAGCCACTGAGATCTGGAAGACTGAGATGGATCACGTTTAGTGTAGATGAGAAGTTTGATTTGGGAGTTTTTCTAATTACTGACGTGTATCATTTATCACTTAGAAAGATTTTTGTGGTCAAGCCTAGGGAACTATGTTTTTAACTAGTCCTCAGGTGACTGGTCCACTGCCTTATCTGCAAGGTAAGGCCATGAAATCAGCCTCACTGCAGCCCAAAGATGTAGCAAGCACTGGGAGTGCAGGAAGCAGATTTGTGTAGTGATTAAGAGTAAAGGTTCTGAGGTGGGGCATGGCGGTGCACACTTGTCATCCCAGGGACGTGCAAGGCTGAGGCAGGAGGACTACAAGTTTGAGGGCAGTCTGGGCAGCTTAGAAAGACCCTGTCTCAAATTTTTTTAATGTAGCTCAGGGCTAAAGTGCCCCCTTGGTTATATCCCTAATACTGTGGGGCGGGGGTGCTCTGAATTAGACCATCAGACCATCAGACCATTTTAGTTTAAATTCTGGTCCTTAAAATTGTAGGGCCTAGGGAGTTTTCCCATATGTCAAACAGGAAACTGAAATGTATCTCACAGGCTACTGTGAGACAATCCATGTCAAGCATTTAGCGGAATGTCTGGTACAGAGCAAGTGCTAAATAGATCTTAGCTATTGAGCCATTATGTCCAAATTGCTGTGTGTTTTAAAACAAGAAAAGTGTGGGTATGTATGAGATAAGAGAGTTCTTCACATACCTTGCAGGGCAGTCCTGGATGTTACAGGGCTGAAACCCTGTCAGTGGTTTCTGGAGGTGATTACAAAGGGCTTCACTCACTTTCTGTCCACTAGCCAACACACACTGGGGTCTCTGAATACGGGATCCCAAGTGACCACAGGAGGCAGAGCAATGTGTCCAGTTACCAGGCTCCCAGAAAGGCTCTGCAGAAAGGAAATAAAATGTCATGACAGTCCCAGCTGGGCATGGTGGCACACACATGTAATCCCAGCTGCTTGGGAAGCTTAGACAGGAGGATCGCAGGTTCAAAGCCAGCTTCAGCAAGAGCAAGGTGCTAAGCAACTCAGTGAGTCATTGTCTTTAAATAAAATACAAAATAGGGCTGGGGCTGGGGCTCAGTGGTTGAGCATCCCTCAGTTCAATCCCTGGTACCCCCCTCCCCCCAAAAAATGTCATGACAGCCCCAAATAAGAAATGAATATGGGCTGGAGAGGGAATAGCCAAAGACCATCATGAGCTGATCTCTCATTAGCTGCCAGTCTGGTTTTTCAAGCAGGACACACAGAGAAAACCAGGTTAGAGGGTCCTTTAAATCTTATTTTCCCTCAACTAACTTACTGCAACCACTAATGGGCATGGTGGCCCAGATGGAGTCATTGGACCACAGGCTGTGAGAAGGGCTATTGTAGGCCTGGTAGATCTTCCAGAAAACCCCAGGGAGAGGGAAGAGCTACCCTGAGCTGTGGGCTGCCTCCTCCACATTCTTCAAGCCCAGTCAACAGAACCAGAGAAGGGCAACTCCAGGGGGCGCTCTAATGCATTCAATTTTCCAAAATTGGTTCAGGCAGAGAAATAAAGGACGATTTAGCACAAGGAACAGGGACTGAGGATTAAAGAGTAAAGTTAAAGATGCATTTGAATTCCAGTCTTCTTTTTCCATTAATTTTTAATCAAAACTTCATATTAGTCCTGAAACTGCATAAATAATTTGTCATGGAGACATCTGGAAAGGTAAAAAATGGGTGTTTTCTTTAAAAAGTAGAAGCTAAGCACCTCCACCTCGAGCAATCACAGCTTGTTTCTTTTAGACCCCATTCCAAGCAGCCTTTCTCTTCCCTGCTGACACTTAGTAAAAGATGAGGTAGGACATGACGATGACAGGTTTGTGTATGATCACAGAAAGTGCCAGATTTTCCTGTAATAATCACAAATAATTGATAGCTACCAGCTGTGTCCACAGGCTCTCTGACACACCAGAGTGATTTCTTTAACTTATTGTTTTCCAGTTTTTCGTCCTGAGTTTTGAATTTTTCTCTTAAATTGCATATGGCATCATTCACAGAGCAGAACCATAAAATATATTTTGAGTTGGACCCTCAGGATCACAGTTTACTTAAAAAGATTTTTTTGAAAACAGCTATTTGTTGAGAAACTCCCAGGTGACAGGTACTGGAGTAGGTACTTTATAATCAATCTTTCTGGTCATCCTGTGAAGTAGATATTTTTATTTGCAGAAGTGGAACTTGAATGAAGCTAAGGAACCTGCCCAAGGTCTGTCACTGGAACCCACATGCGTCTGACTCTGGATTTTTTTTTCTATTATCCCACATTTCACAAAGAAACCTTAACAGTTCAAGGCAGGACACATTGTGTTTCTTTAAAATTGTGTGTTTTTTACTGAAGTGTAATTCATGTACAATGAAATGCTTAGGTCTCAAATGTGCAGTTTTGTAAATTTTCAAAACTTTGTAAACTTATATAACTGTGATCTAAAGAAACGTATATAATATTTTTATCACCCCTTAAAGCTCCCTTTTATTTCTTTCTAATCAACTCCCTCCCCCCCAGGCTCATTTTTAATCAGTATACACTGGATTTACATATTCCTAGACTTCATGCAATATTTACTCTTTTGTATTTGGCTTCTTTCACTTAGTATAATATTTTCTGAAATTCACTCTATCATTGTGCACATCAGCAGTTCATTCTCTTTTACTACTGAATAATTCTGTTAGTTTTTTTAAAAATTCATTGTCCTGTGTAGGGCTATTGTGAATAAGGCTGAACATTATTGTATAAGTCTTTTTGTGAGTATGTTATCATTTTTCCTGGGTAAACACTTGGGAGTGGAATTTCTGGGTCCAGGGTAGGTATATGCTTAACTTTATTACAAACTACACAAGTTTTCCAAAGTGGTCTTGTCATTTTACACACTAAGTAAATGACAAAATTTGGTGTTGTCAGTCTGTTTTTAACTACTCTAATGGGTGTGAATTTTATCTCATTGTGATTTTAATCTTCACTCCCCTGATGCCATCAGTATCCCTTCTTTTGTGATATATCTGTTCAAGTCTTTTGCCCACTGTTTTAGGAGTGAGTGAGGGTGTTCACTGTTAACTTGTAGGAGTTCTTTATATATTCTAGATAGAAGTTCTTCATCAGAAATATGTTCTGCCAAAAATATTTCTTCTAGATTTTGGTTTATCTATTCATATTCTTTTAGTTCACAATACAAACATGTACCATTGTACTTGGCTTCTATTCATATGCTTAATGGTGTCTTTGATAAGATATTTAAAATTTTGATGAAGTCCAATTTTGAGAATTTTTTGTTTTATGGTTAATGATTTTTGACCCAAACACCTTTGAAAAGTAGATCACATCATACATTTCCATATAAGATTCTTCATTAGCCTCCCACATTTTTGGAATAGCTCTTGAGTCTTTGCCTTGACCCTCAAATTCATGATTGATGTGGTTCTCAGTGAACCTCCAACTTCATGTCACATCCTTCTCTTTTCTGACAGTGCCCTAGTAACATGAATCTTATTTCTGTTCCTTGACACAACAGTAGCATGTTAGGCTTACTCCCACTTTACAGTCTGAGCACTCACTCTGCCCTGTTCCAGAAATACTCCTTCTTCACCTTTCTGTGTGGATTGGTCCGTCTCATCATTGGGTCTGGGCTCACATACCACCTACTCAGAAGGCCAGAAATACTGCCTTTATTAAAGTGACTACCTACAAGCACTGTGCATCTCATCATTTAATGTTTTTCCCTTTGAAACATTTATCACAGAGAAATATCTAACATTTATGTGTCTGTTCACTTGTTTCTTGTCCATCTCTCCTACTGGAATGGCAAGCCCATAAACCCTGTCCTATTCAACACTGGGTCATAACTTGTTAGATATTAGTCATTTTATGTTAAACTCATAAAATTAGTCTCTTGGAAGTGTTAAGGTAAGGATCCATTGAAGGGCTGGCATATTCCATAACATGTACATGTGTGTGTGTGCATACATCTGTGCATGCATGTGTGTGGGGGAGGGTAGGAGGTGGTAGATTGATGTAGTAGTCCCAATAAACCAAATTTGACTATTGCAAAGGTTTGTCCTTCACCAGTAGCTTCAGCCTCATGAATATTTGGCTTTTTCCATTTTGAATTGATTTGAGGGAGCTATTCTTTTTTTAATATTTATTTATTTTTTTAGATGTAGATGGACACAACACAATGCCTTTATTTTTATGTGGTGCTGAGGATCGAACCCGGGTCCCGCCTGTGGTAGGCAAGCGCTCTACCGCTGAGCCACAACCCCAGCCCTATGGGAGTTCTTCTTTTGATCTTTACATTCCACAACATGTGCACCTTCTCTGTGCCTTTGCACATCCTTGTTTCTCTAAAATTCCCTCTCTTGTCCCAGAACAAACAACATGACCTACATGAAGACTTAGTTGACTTCTCCAGAAAGAGATCGGGATCCTCCTTTAGTGCCCTGTTTTTTGGTCATCCTTCTATTATGGCATTTTTAAATGCTGCTTCAAAATATGTTTACATGACTTCCTCCCTGTTAGACTGGGAGCTTCCCCCAAACTAGGTTATCTCTCTATCCTCAGTTCTGGGAAGAATAAGCACTCAGCAAATATTACTGAATGTCAAATGAATAATCGAGCATATAATAATGATAGTATTGTGTCTGAAAGAAGAGAACTATGTCATATCAATACCTCTAGATAACGATATCCTAAGTAACATGTGATGAGTTGTTGATGGGTAGCTTAATACTGTTTTCCTCTTTCACCTTCTCCCCTGCATCTCAGGAGATGAAAGCCTAGAAATTACATGCCCCAGAATCCCTCCCTGAAGAGTTATATTCTACCTGGTACAGTTTGCCAATCAGAGGTATTACTCAAATTTAACACATGGAAATCGAAATGGAGCAGATTATACGCATGTATGAAAACATCAAAATGAGCCCCACTATTATTTGTAACTATAACATACTAACAAAATATCTTATATAATATGGAAATGACAAGCTGCTATTGTTCATGTATGACTGATAGAATAAAACATGAGCTTTAAAGTAGCTTCTGCATGTTCCTCTGTGATTTCCTGACTTTTGAGCTACAAAAAGCTAAAATAATCACTAATGGTTTAACATGATTCTAGTATCTCTGATTTTCTTAATTCTATTTTATGCCCTTGGCACTCTGAAGAATCTGCAAGCTTACAATACTTATATTAAGTTCTCTGATCATGCACTGATTTGCAAAAAAAATTGATATGTATGGGGAAAAATTTTTGTGAAAAGAGGAGAATGGAAGAATTGATTCCAGAAATCTTAACAAACTTTCCATCTATTAATATTTACTGAGTTGGCTATATTTTTGCAACTGGAAAATCAGCATCTACATTATCACAGATAATGATGCACATTAGGGATATGAATTCTGTAGGTCTTCCTCAGAAGTAGATTTTTCTAAAAAATGTTTCAATATGGTAACAATTAGCTGAACCGCCAAAATTAAGGGGCCAGAAAAAAAGCTGGCCAAATGCCTAGGAATAATTTTTACATATTAAAAAGTGAAAAACATGGAGAGTCTTTTAGCTAAATCCTTTTCCTACACAAGCCTCACCAACAGGAAAGCTTGAAAAAGTCACAATTCTCAGACCTGGGGGCAGGGATTCTCCTGTTGAGTCACTGCTGTTGGTTCTGGTGTTAGATGCCTGGAGAACATGATTGTTTTGTTGTTTGGGAAATACAATTTTACTTCCTGGCCATCTTCTTTCTAAGAAAACAAAAAGTAGCACTTTTTACCTTTGAGAAATTATCCCAGTCTCATTCCAGTTGGGGTGTTCTTAAAGACAACTATAGGACGTATGCCCTTCCTGATGGAATGCTGTGTTCCTGGATGCTCTGCCTCACTTGGGCCTAGAGGTGTACATAGTGTGGGTTTGGACAGTGCTATGGAGGTTTAATTAGAGATATCCACTATGCTAACATTTGGCATCTCCAGGGTTCTTCCAGGGCTTCTAGCCTAACTTGCAAGATGGAAAAAAAAAATATTTTCATGAGAATTACAAAAGGAAGCAAATTGGTCAGATAGAGCTCCTCCCCTCAAGAGGAGTCTTGGGAGCAGAACAGCCAATGTTCTATAGGGGGCTGTGCATGGAGAAGAGTGCAGGCTTTTGGTAAAGTGATGAAGCTTAAGCATAAGAGCAGGAGAGTAGAGGAGTGTTGTGACCTGACCCCCTCAGAAAAGTGGCCAAAATCATAAGCTGCTTAGCTTGAGGAGATATCTAAAAGAAGAGAACTGAATTCGGGAGTGAGTATGGAATCAGGCTGAGAGCATACAAGGAATCACAGGGAGCATGGAGAAGTTATTTAAGAACCAGACAGCTTTGGCCCAGCCAACCTGTCAACACTCTCCTGTTCTAAGAGTTTAGAAGATCACAGAGGTACACTACTGCTTTTCTGATCATAGCTCAAAACCCATGAGGGATAGAATGAACACTGAAAGTAGAGGCTACATATTTGGGCTCTAGTTCAATCTCTCTATGAGCCTCAAACCTGCAACCAGATTAAAAATTACTGTCCTCAAACCTGTACTATGTACTAATTCCCAAAGAATTAATGAATATCAAAGCACTCTGTGCATGACAGCTGTTCTAACTCCTGGCACAAGTACCTCCCATCTCTTCACATCTCTGGGCCCCTCTAACTGACAAAGAAAAACATGAATTCTATAATTTTATACTAGTGCTTCCAATGATTCAACTTCATACATTCCTGAAACACATATTTAACAGTTAAACCTGTGTTTGGTACTAGGGGTATTATGGAAGGGGATAATAAATGATCTCTGGTGTCCATCTGATTAACTTTTGTGATTAACTGATTCCAAGTTAGAGGAAAAGAGGGGTGTGTTAGTTATTAGACCCTAAAACTCTAGCAACTTAAAGCCTCCTCCCAAGAGAAGGGAGGGATTCACTTAATACCCTATGCTAGGGACACATTGTGATGGCCTTCTCCAAATCACACACTGACCCAACTGTGTGATATTTTAAGACTCAACAGATTGGCATGTGACTTTATTATTTCCTAATGATTGCCGAAGAAATATCAAATATGGTCCCTACCTTTGAGGGACCTATAATTTAATTGAGGAAACAGAGATAAAGGAAGGAAAAACTGTAGAGTAGGTGTATTAGTACTTAATGAGGAATGGAGTGGTGGGGTCAGAGGAAGGAGAGGGCAAACAAAATCAGAGGACACAAAGGAGGTAGGAATGCATTTGGTCTACAGGATAAGGGAGATTGGGACAATGTGAGAATGGCAGCGAAGGATACTTCCTATTGGTACAGCACTATGCCTGGTATCCTAAAGAGGGGTGTGTGTGTGTGTGTGTGTGTGTGTGTGTGTGTGTGTGTATGCATGCATATGTGTGTGCACACATGTGTGTTGGATCACAAGACTGAAAATCATATTGACTGGAGCAGGGCTCAGTGTTAGCTTAGAACAGGGATCAGAACTGGGTTCCCTGGCACATGCCTATAGTTCCAGCTATTGGGGAGATTGAGACAGGAGAATCACAAGTTCAAGGTCAGCCTCGGCACTTTAGTGAGACACTGTCTCAAAACAGCCCAGGGGATATAGTAGTAGAGTACCCCTGGGTTTAATCCCCAGTACTGAAAAACAAACAAGCAAGAATAGGAATCAGAAGTTAAACAGATGTAGAGGCAAGAAATGAGGGCTCTTGGTTCTGGGCTGAAGAGTTCATATCCTAATATAAAAGGGGAGGAACTAGGAACTTTGAGACAGACCAAATTATGGTATATGCATATATGAATATGGCAAAATGAATCTCACTATTATGTATAATTGTAATACACCAAAAAATAATGTCACAACCTTCTGAAAGAATTAGTATGACAAGTGTTAGAATTTAGTGCTTGTTCTAAAGTAAGTAGTGGCAGCAATGATTAAAACTATTTAGTACCATCTCATTCACTCAACTCCAGCATCAAAAAACCAGGCCCTGTTTTGTATGTATTACAGGAAGCCCTGAAAGAATAATCAGAATTTGACACTTACCCAGCAAGTGGAGTACAGATGTTGCCACTGCCTTTCCAAGAGCATTGGTGGCTGTGCAAACATAGGTTCCTTCATTTTCAAGGGAAACATTCTGCAACAACAGGGATCCATTGAAAAGCAAGGAAATATTGTCACTCAGAGATCCTCCTCTCTTCAACCAAGTTACATTAGGCTGAGGGACACCTTTGGAACAAAAACAAATATGACAAAGGCAATTCTTTAAGAACAGGGCCATAGAACCACGTGACAAATACCATTTAGTATTTTGTCTATAAGTGAGCAAATGGGTTTAAAATAAATAAAAGGAAAAATGGCTATTTCTACTTTTTATACCTTTTCTTTGGCAAGTTTATGGGAATCCTGTCAAAGCAAAGTGCTGGGTCTGCTGTGCACCTGAAAGGTTTATGTATATGTTAAGGAACAGGGGCCAGAGTGAGAGGCATTGCTCTATAAGGGGAAGGGAAGGAATTTTGAAGTTGGCTGGGACAATGGGAGAGTGATTGCAAAGGAGCTGCTGAAGCTGGGGGAATATGGAGGAAGAGCCAAAGAGAGAAATTCCAAGTGGTGAGCTGTCACAAAGAAGCTTTTGGAAAACAAATGCAGATGGATCTTAAGTCCTTTGCTGTACAGAGGCAATGAAACATCCCTCTTTGAGAAACATTATAAAATCTTGAGAGAAACATATTTTTTAAAAATGTTTTTCATTATAGACGGACACAATATCTTTATTAATTTATTTATTTTTATGTGGTGCTGCGGATTAAACCCAGTGCCTCACACATGCTAGGCAAGGGCTCTACCACTGAGCCACAACCCCAGCCCTACAATGGTAATTCTGAAAACACCCATGTCTGCCTGTCCAATATTAACTTCTCCCTGGAGGTCAAGTCTCCCAGATATGAACATTCCCTGAGGGGTCTCAAACTCTGTAAATCCATAGTCAATTCCATCTGTATCCTCTAACACCATGCTTGTTCCCTTTTATCATCATAGTGCCCCATTTACTCCAGTCATCCTGTCTCACACCCATCCTTGGCCCTCACCTACTTTTCATTCTCCATGTCTAATTTGCCATAAAGTTAAAAAAAGAAATAATTTCTGAAAGCTGTCTTGGACTTTTCCCTTTTCTCTATTTTTAATAGTCAGTGCTGGAGCATTGAGCATAGTTCTCATCTTGATGAAACAACTTTTTACTGAGTTCCCTATGTCCAAACTATCCTCATACAAGGCCAGCAGGAATAAGGTGCTTAGAGACCCCTGCTGGCCCCGGCTGCCCATAGATGCATGGAGCCTGATATTCCCTGTTCTGCACCCCTTAGCTCTAACTCCAACCAACTGCCATGTCCCTCCTGCCACAGAGCTCACAGTATAGTTAAGCCACTGCTGTCAACAAGCATGCCCAGCCTGACATCTATCTTTGGCTCTGATTTCTCAGTTTGTGACTCTCCTGTTTGTGGCTGTATTTATACCTTGTGGGAAGTCCCCTGAGATACTCAGTTGGTTAAATACCCCTTGTGAGTCTTGCACTTGCTCACATTGACACAAGCACATTTATAATATTATGTCATGACCAGCATAGGATACCATCTTTCTGGAAGTTGCCTGTTGGGCATGCTCAGTAAAAGTTTGTTGAACTACAAGTGCTCTCAGCCCTACGGAGGATCTGCCTGTCCTGGGGTTCACCTGCTGTCCAGGCCTCAGGAAATGTTCTGCTACATTTACACTCCTGGCTGGTTAAGGTGTTGTGATAAATCAAAGCAAGAATCCCAAGTGAAGGATGTCATCAAAAAGCATCCAGTCCTGCAAGTTTGCTCTACTCTGGCAACTGCAGCCCAGAGTTGCCTGACTCTGCTGGCTTCCCCTGGCTTAAGAGGGACCTCCAAATCTTCTCTGGAGCTCAGCTTACCAGATGCCTTAGCCCCATGTAACTACATATATGGGACTGGTTCCTATGTCAGGTGTTCTTTTTAGGCACCCCCATTTCAATAGTTTCAAAATGCAGAGCTAGGTTGGTGAAGATTGTCATGTGATCACTGTACTCCAGGAGCCTGGCTTTCATCTCAGTAGACCTTAATGCTCAACAGAATTGAAAACAAAAAACCAAAACTCCTCAAAATGATTTTTAATGGGTCCATTTTGTTCCTGAGTTATTCTGATGCTCTATTACTTTCTAATTGCTTTATATCCCCCATGTCTTTCCTCACATCACTGAGCAATAGAGACAACATAAAGTCTGCTTAGACCACCCACTCACTCCCAAGCTCCTGACATTTCTAAGTAATCAAGCATTCATCCATCCAGCAAATATTTTGTGGTCACTGAGTGTCAGCACTGTTTTAGGTGCTTGGATCATAGTTTTTCCGGAATGCTGAACATCAGCTTTTCCCGGTGCTTGGCTTTCAGGAGAATAAGAGAGAATGAGATTCCTCCCTGGAATCTGGTTCCTTCTCCAGCAATCTAATATGACAACCTAAGAGCCTCTGATTTGGTTCAAAGCCCCAGGCAAAAATCAGCCAGATTCACCTCGGGAGTCCCAGAGCAATGTTGTGTACACAGGAGGCTTATTAAAGTAAATTGAGTAGAACAAACCAAAGGTCAGGGAAGTTGTTTTGAGCTATATAATTACAGCTGTTTTCTAAAGAAGGTGAGACCTTTCCCTTCAGAACATCTTGGAAGATTTGGAAGCATGCCTTTGTAGGCAAGAGCTGCACAACAGGGAGAAAAGTATGTGGGGTTCCTATAGCTATCTGAGGAATCAGAGGTGGAGGCGAGGAGGATTGGGAGCAGGAAAAGCCTAGGTGATTGGATACCTTTGCCATGATCTCTGAATTTTCACACTTGCTTAATTTCCAAATGCTGGCTTGTTATTAATGATGTTTTGCTATGAATGGAAACCAGTCAAGGAGCTGAGTTCTGTTTCCAGATCGATGAAGGGCAAAAGAGAGCTAGGACCATTTAATGCAAGAGCCAAGGGCAAGAGGGCTCAGGTCAGGGCAACCCCAGAGAACTGTCAGAAGTCAGGTCCAGAAGGCTCTGGAATGTGCAAAATCTGGAACTGACAGGGGTCAGAGGCAATCACACATGAATGTAAGGCAGCGTGGGAAGGAGACTGAGCTTGCATAGTTAGTGATATTTTGCATATACTTGGAATTTCAGAAATCAAAACAGAACATGGCAAGGTTTTAATGCAAAAGGGACACAAAAGTCCCAATGCTGAAAGGAGAAGCAGACCCTGGGACCCAACACAGAGAAGCATCATTACATGTGTGACCACTGTCAAAGAATTGACAAGGCCAAAAGAAACTCAGACAAGATTCTTCGTACTACTGCTCTTCGACATCTTTTAAAACTACAAATGTTTACTCTGTTGAAACAGCTATAAAATGTCAGAAGTAGTTTAAAGTTGTTTATTTAACCTCAAAGACAGGCTGTTTCCCGCAAGACTTATAGCTCTGAAATATTCAGCGTTCTGTTTTCACAATGCTGAAATCGGTTTTGGAAAGCAAATGTTATGGAAAAAAGCATCAGATCTGGAGGGGCCATGAAACATGTGCTGCAAAAAGTCTGCACCTCTAGGGTGTCTTTAAAATAGTCAGTGTTTAAAAACAAATTTCCTTCATCCTTGAAAGCCTATGAAATATTCCACACTATAAAATCCTTGGCCTATTCAGACTATTTTAAAATGCTGGATCTCTATATAAATATATATTATTCCTATATGTTCTTGTTCATTTGTTTGTTTCCTCCAGCTACTCAACACTCAGACAATATTCTGCATTTCTCCCTACATACAAAAGATTGAAGTTGCCATTAATTACCTCCAGGGAATCATGAAGAAATGATGTGGCCAATTTATAAGATAAGCAGCAAATTGAACACAATGTAGGCAAACCACTAAGGGAGCTGTCACTAATAAATGAGATAAACAAATAAGAGTTCAAGTTTCCAGTGTCAGAGAAAATTATCTTGAAGCTATTAGGATAAACACATGATGTGAACATACTTAATATACAAAGATATGAAAAATGGTGCTCTCTATGTGTAATAAGAATTATAATGCATTTCACTGTCATGTATTTAAAAAATAAAATCAATAAAAAATATTAAAAAAAGAAATACAAATGACCATAAAAAAGAATGTACTCTTCTCAGGCACAATTGTGCATGCCTGTGATCCCAGTGGCTTGGAAGGTTGAGGCAGGAGAATTGCAAATTCAGGGCCAGCCTGGGTAACTTGGTGAGTCCTTAAGCAAAATAAAAAAACAAAAAAGGCTGGGGACATGGCTCAGTGGTAGAGCACCCTGGGGTTCAATCCCCAGGAACATAAAAAACAATAAAGAATAATGTATTCTTCAACTACAAAGTCAATCTGCACCACATAGGCAATTTCACAAGGAAGGTTCTTCTTTTGAGTTACCTGCATAACCTTTTGTCCTTTCTTGGCAATATATCATCTATGCTTTTTTGATATGAAGGACTATTCATAAGTGATGCCATATCCAGAAGTCTCTCTGAATACAAGGCTATGGTTTTCGCCATCTAGAGAATTCTCCCCAATACTTGTTGAAATACTTTTCCTTCTTTAGTAAAACGATGTTATCAGATTGATATAATTAGTTCCCCAAGCATTTTGATTTGGGGATTCAGAACTCTTTGGGGTCACAGCATCCATTCCAACTTCATAATTAAAAGTCCTGCCTTCTGACATGGAGGAAGGCTGGTCAAGTCCTTTCCCAAGTCTGGTCATCTCTGACCTCTCAGGTATCCTGAGCTTCTGCTTAACTTGAGACTGGGTAGTTCTCCCTAACTCTGCCAATGGTATCCCATGAGCACTACATGTTCAATTCTGGATATTGTCTTCTGGGGTCTCATTTATAGGTTAGAAAGTATCCATGAAAATTATTTCATAAATTGTCTAAAAACCATTTTTTTTTTGGTTCTTTGAGGAATGATTCAAAGTCAAGGTGTTGTAAGTCAAGCATAATAACACACATTGGAGCTATGTAAGTGTTGTAAAACACTGGTTCTAGTACAGAACATGAGGAAAATGGCTAGACAATAGCTCAAAAGGGGAGAAGCTGGGCAATGCTGAGGCTCTTCCTGACAAACAGCAATTTTGGTAATCTATCACTCTAACATTGGAACATGGATGAACAAATAGCCTCTATCCTTACTGAACAGCTGCAGTTTAAAATAATGCTTATTTTATACAGCATGATCTTGAAGTTGGTCCCAATGGGGACCAACTACCACAATGGGACCCTGGAGAACCAAGTGTGGGCAGTTGGTGTCCTTAGGTGACAGCTCAAGCTGGAGCTACTCCCTAGGGCTCCTTTTCTCGAGGCATCGACCACTTGCTCTATTTCTGGGGCCTTTTCCCTCAGGCATGCAAGGGACTGAACCTCAGTTTTCCTAGCCCTCTGGCTTTTACTATTCTTGGAGGAGAAAAGCACAAAAGTGTTTTTAATCTATGGCACTACCACTAACAGCAGTGGTCCTCCAGCCCCCGTGTTGCACTGCTCTCCCCCTAGCACACTGAGTACTCTGTTCAGGTTGCCTGTGTGCCCTTCTCTTCACCAGGGACTGTTTGCCACCTGGAAAATAACTACTCACTCTCAGAGATTCATATTAAAATTACTTCCGTGGTCTCAGGCATTGATAGCTGATTCCTCTTGAGGTATCAGTTTTTGATATGCTTGATTCTACCTTCAGAATGAGCCAGAGCATGGGCCTGAGCTCTGCCATTAGCCCCAGCCTTCTCATTCACTCCTGGTCAGCCACTGATTCCTGAGGAAGGGTCTCTCATTTTGAGGTAACATTTTAGATAATTCATAGGGACCTCTGGTCCCATTTCCTGGCTAAAAGAGTAGTTCTTAATCTTGGCTCCACTTTAGAATCTTCTGGAGAGCTTCAAAATAACCCTGAGTTTCAGGACATATTGCAGATGAATTAAGTCAGAATCTCTTGGGCTGGGGTAGGCTGTGGGGAGATATTGGTGTCTATAGGTCTGAAATGACATGATCCACAATTACAAATGAGTTTGGTGTATTATGTATCAATAATAAAAATGAATAAGTTTATGCTGAATTATCAAATAGCTGGAGGGGATTAATGAATGAAAAGCAAAACCAGAAAAGCACTAAATTGAGATATTAATAGCGATGCTGAATTTCTCTATAGATCCTGTGGTGCTCCCTCCACTTCTACAATGAACACTCTTTTTCAGACTGTACTTACAGCCTTGCATGCTTTTTTACTTCTGATGAATATATTTCAACAAAACTTCTTCTCTTGAGTCCCCACTCTATATGGGATCTGTGGGTCCCTCTTGCTAAGAAGGCACAGTTAGGGCAGAGAAGCTGGAGTAAGCTGTCAGTGACAGTTCAAGGCTGAGCTACTCCCCAGGTGAACTAACTGTTAGTTTACTCCAGGGCTTTTTATGATTTCCTGTGTTTTACACAATACTCTACTACAGTAATACATGCATACCCATGTTTAAAAGAGCACAATTCACAATAGCCAAACTATGGAACCAGGCTAGGTGTCTATCAATGGATGAATAATAAAGAAAATGTGGTGTATATATACACAATGGAGTTCTACTAAGCCATAAAGAAGAATAAAATTATGTCATTTGCAGGAAATGGATGGAACTTGAGAACACTGTTCTATCACTAGTACCGTCCCAACTTAGTGCCCCTCTAATTTTTCCTTTTCATTCATTTATTTCGTCTAGCTAAAAATAAGCCAAATTCAGAAAGTCAAGTGTCATATGTTTTCTCTTGTATATGTGGAAACTAGACAGGAAAAATGGAAAAGAAAGGGGGAGGAATCTTATGAAAATTGCCAGGAAAGCAGTAGAGGAAAGAAACCAGGGGGTGGGAAGAAGGAAAGGAAAGGGGAAATAGTGGGCAATGATGTTGGCTAAACATATTGTTATATCCTGTGCATGAATGAATATGTAACAATGAATCTCACCATTATGCATAATTATAGTACACTAGTAAAACATGTAAAAATAAAAACTAAAAATAATAATTAAAAAATAGATATTGCTTCACCCTCCATACGTACTCTAGGCTCTCTGCTATCTCACACCAGACAAAAGTAGAGTCTTGGAGGGCAGAAAACAAGCAAGGACTTCTATTGTATAATAGAGTTGATTGGCTCTAAGTGTTTACAACCCTTCACTTTTACTGCCTTGTAGAAAGAGCCTCCCAGCTGCAGATGAGTATATCTCAGGCAGGTCTAGAAAACTCTGGCTCCTGCTTGGACAACAACAAGAGGAGCCATGAGGAAGCAGGCCAACCAGGAAGCACCACTCAAAGACTCCTCCTGGATTTGAAGCACCTCATTTTTTTCAGAAACCTGGGTTTCAGAAGGTCTTCCTGGTGATCTCTAAATAAAATACAAAATAGGGCTGGGAATGTGGCTCAGTGGTCAAGTACCTCTGAGTTTAATCCCTGATACCCTCAACCCACCCTCCCACACACCCCTAAAAAAGCAGATACTACTAAAAAATATTTTTTAAAAAAGAATGAATGAGCACAAATGTGGAATTATGTGATAAAAATACAGAGGACTTTATTAAGGTCAGTCTGCATCTACCATGTGAAAGGATGAATCTTAATGGGTAGCTGGGCATCTGCTAAGTTTTCAGTACAGAAAAATGTATTGGTGGGACTGAAGACAGGAATGAGGTGAAGATCCTTAGGGATGAAAGCAGTACTGTTAACAATAGGACTAGATCACTAGATCATGCTTCAAGACAATGTTAAGACTCAGTATATGCAAACACACAAGGTTTTTTGCCATAAGTCTGAAATTTGGTAGGAGTCTGAATAAGCTTTCCTGGTTTTCATTTTGCATATCCAGCTACCTTATTCTAGATTTTCTTTTCACTTTTTGATTGCATACAGGCCTATGTTTTCTCCATATGAGAAACTGAGATTGGATAAAAATAATATTCAATTCTCAATGTGCATTCAGAATAGAGCTTCAATGGATCTTCTAAGAACAAACTACTGTTTTAGAAATAAGGCTTTGTAATCTGCTAAATCAATAATCTAAATATGAGTACAAAGAGGTTTGGGGCAAGCATGAGAAGAGTTGGGTAAGGGTGGATAGTCATTACCAAATAGTGCAGCAGGCCAGGCTCCTTGCCCACTTCTGCAGGGGTGGTGGAAGCACGTGGCCTGACTTGGCACTGCAGACAGAATCTTGGCCTAACATTAGCTGACACCTCTCCATGTACTCAGCTTGGATCCTAGATCTCACACATGGGACAGTGTTCCCCCTCAGGTGGGAACCTGGCTTGTTACCCATTCCTGAGCTTCTGGAACCCTGTTCACAAGCTGTAGCACTTCCTAGACTCTGCTTCAAACCTCTGCTTTGACACCCTCCCTCTGGTGAGACCTCCTGCGTTTTTCCCATTCCACTATCTCTAACCCATTGTTTCCTTCTATGTAGACTTGGGTTTAAATCTTAACTCACACACTGATTAGGTATAGAAACAAGGACAAGTAACTATATATACTGGAGTCTATTTCCTACTAAGCAAAATAATGTACTACTATTAAAACTAATATCCATTTCCTAGGCTGTTTGTTCAAGCTGATATATGTTAGCTGCTTAAGTGATTGTTGTTTGTGATGAGTTTTGATAGTTTTTCACTATGTTCTTTATTGAGATGCTGCCTCTTAGCATCTACTTCTCTGTCTCTACAATAAAGCTGCTCTTAGTCTTCATATGCTAATACCGCAGTCCTAGGCTGGGGACATTTGTATCATAGCTCCTCAATTAATGATACATCATTGCTAGATTTCAGACATGGCTGCTCTTTCCTGAACAAATCAGAGACATGGTACCTTAATCCAGTATGTTGAGTGAATGGGAGATTTTAGGCCCAACAATCCAATCAATGACCAGTAATAAAATTTGGTTGAGCTCAATTTGTGGGCTTTATGCAGTTGCTCCTCTAATTCTTCATCCATATTGAAGGCAGAATGCTCTAAAAATCAGATAGGCTCATACCATTACCCTGATTAGAACTGTTCTTATCTCCTCATTGCCAGTAAAATGCAGTCCATATGTTTTAGCATGACATTAAAAGACTTTCACAATCTGGTCCTAAATTACACTTCCAAATACACCTCTTACCACTCCCCCTCATATCCTCTGCTTTACATCATGGATCTACTCGTGGTTTTGAAAACAAGCCAGGCCCTCTCCCATTTCTGTGCTTTTACATATATGCTTTTTTTTGATTAAATTGTCCTTCCTTTTTTGTTATAAATGTCTTGGTTGCAATTCATTTCTTCTGTGAACCTTCTCTAACTATTTAGAAGCCATAACTAATCTCTTCTTTATGTGTCTGGCACACTTTTTAAACACTTCTATTATTTTTTGTGACATCATATCATAATTCCTTGATCTACATAGCTACAGAAACAAGATCTTATTCATCTCTGCTCATTAAGGAATTAGATTGGGATTGGTAAATCCTAAGTGGATGCTGCTAAACGGATGGAAGGATGGATGGAGTTTCCAACCATCCATGATTGATTTTTTTTTAAGTTGTAGATGAATACAATACTTTTATTTTGTTTATTTAGTTTTTTAAAAAATACTTTTTATAGTTGTTTATGAACTCAATGCCTTTATTTGTCTTTATGTGGTGCTAGGATCAAACCCAGTGCCTCACACTTTCAAGGCAAGTGCACTACCACTGAGCAATAACTCTAGCCCCACTCCCCCTTTTATAGTGTGGTGCTTGAACCCAGTGCCTCAAAATTGCTAAGCAAGTGCTCTACCACTGAGCCACAATTCTGGCCCCCATGATTGATTTTTGACACACATAGGGTTAAGAGAGGAAGAGGGTGGAATGATTTCTGTATTATACGCAAAAGTAGGAAAAACTAGGGGGGAGCCTTTTAGAGTGGAGAGAGATGTTTTAAATAGACTTTTTCCCCCACTAAAATTTTAGCGATTTCAAGTATTGTAAATAGTCTAAAAAGGAAATAACCACAGTATAGGAGAGAGTATATATTTCAAAAACCACAGATCAAGAAAAATAAATTAGCTTTAATTTAGGTTATGGTCTTAAGCACCAAAATGTTCAGTTTATCAAACAGGAATAAGCAAATCCTCAAATTTCCTTTTTAAATCTTCTGAAAATTATATGTAGTTTTTTTAAATTTTTATTATTGGTTGTTCAAAACATTACATAATTCTTGACATATCATATTTCATACATCTGATTCAAGTGGGTTATGAACTCCCATTTTTACCCTGTATACAGATTGCAGAATCACATCAGTTACACATCCACTGTTTTACATATTGCCATACTAGTGTCTGATGTGTTCTAATGCCTTTCCTATTCTCTATTCTCCCCCTCCCCTTCCCTCCCCTCCCATCTTCTCTCTCTACCCCATCTACTGTAATTCACTTCTCCCACTTGTTTTTTTCCCCTTTCCCCTCACTTCCTCTTATATGTAATTTTGTATAACAATGAGGGTCTCCTTCCATTTCCATGCAATTTCCCTTCTCTCTCCCTTTCCCTCCCACTTCTCATCCCTGTTTAATGTTAATCTTCTTCTCATGCTCTTCCTCCCTGCTCTGTTCTTAGTTGCTCTTCTTATATCAAAGAAGACATTTGGCATTTGTTTTTTAGGGATTGGCTAGCTTCACTTAGCATAATCTGCTCTAATGCCATCCATTTCCCTGCAAATGCCATGATTTTGTCATTTTTTAGTGCAGAGTAATACTCCATTGTGTATAAATGCCACATTTTTTTTTTATCCATTCATCTATTGAAGGGCATCTAGGTTGGTTCCACAGTCTAGCTATTGTGAATTATGCTGCTATGAACATCAATGCAGCAGTATCCCTGTAGTATGCTCTTTTTAGGTCTTTAGGGAATAGACCAAGAAGGGGAATAGCTGGGTTCCATTCCCAGCTTTCCAAGAAATCTCCATACTGCTTTCCAAATTGGCCACACCAAGTTGCAGTCCCACCAGCAATGTACAAGTGTACCCTTTTCCCCACATCCTCGCCAGCACTTGTTGTTGTTTGACTTCAGAATGGCTGCCAATCTTACTGGAGTGAGATGGTATCTTAGGGTGGTTTTGATTTGCATTTCTCTGACTGCTAAAAATGGTGAGCATTTTTTCATGTACTTGTTGATTGATTGTATGTCCTCCTCTGAGAAGTGTCTGTTCAGATCCTTGGCCCATTTGTTGATTGGGTTATTTGTTTTCTTATTGTTTAATTTTTTGAGTTCTTTGTATACTCTGGATGTTAGGGCTCTATCTGAAGTGTGAGGAGTAAAAATTTGTTCCCAGGATGTAGGCTCCCTATTTACCTCTCTTATTGTTTCTGTTTCTCTTGCTGAGAAAAAACTTTTTAGTTTGAGTAAGTCCCATTTGTTGATTCTTGTTATTAACTCTTGTGCTATGGGTGTCCTATTAAGGAATTTGGAGCCCGACCCCACAATATGTAGATCAGAGCCAACTTTTTCTTCTATCAGACGCAGAGTCTCTGATTTGATATCAAGCTCTTTGATCCATTTTGAGTTAACTTTTGTGCATGGCAAAAGAAAGGGATTCAGTTTCATTTTGTTGCATATGGATTTCCAGTTTTCCCAGCACCATTTGTTGAAGATGCTATCCTTCCTCCATTGCATGCTTTTAGCACCTTTATCAAATATAAGATAGTTGTAATTTTGTGGATTGGTCTCTGTGTCCCCTATTCTGTACCATTGGTCCACTCGCCTGTTTTGGTACCAGTACCATGCTGTTCTTGTTATTATTGCTCTGTAGTATAGCTTGAAGTCTGGTATTGCTATACCGCCTGATTCACCTTTCCTGCTTAGAATTGTTTTTGCTATTCTGGGTCTTTTATTTTCCCATATGAATTTCATGATTGCTTTATCTATTTCTACAAGAAATGCTGTTGGGATTTTGATTGGCATTGCATTAAACCTACAGAGAACTTTTGGTAATATTGCCATTTTGATAATGTTAGTTCTGTCTATCCATGAACAGGGTATATTTTTCCATCTTCTAAGATCTTCTATTTCTCTCTTTAGGGTTCTGTAGTTTTCATTGTATAAGTCTTTCACCTCTTTTGTTAGGTTGATTCCCAAGTATTTTATTTTTTTTGAGGATATTGTGAATGGGGTGGTTGTCCTCATTTCCATTTCTGAAGATTTGTCGCTGATATATAGGAATGCCTTTGATTTACGCGTGTTGATTTTATATCCTGCCACTTTGCTGAATTCATTTATTAGCTCTAGTAGTTTCTTTGTAGACCCTTTTGGGTCTGCTAGGTATAGAATCATGTCTTCCGCAAATAGTGATAATTTAAGTTCTTCTTTTCCTATTTTTATGCCTTTAATTTCTTTCATCCGTCTAATTGCTCTGACCAGTGTTTTGAGAACTATGTTGAACAGAAGTGGTGAGAGAGGGCATCCCTGTCTTGTTCCAGATTTTAGAGGGAATGCCTTCAATTTTTCTCCATTCATAATGATGCTAGCCTGAGGCTTAGCATAGATAGCTTTTACAATATTGAGGTATTTTCCTGTTATCCCTAGTTTTTCTAGAGTTTTGAACATAAAGGGATGCTGTACTTTGTTGAATGCTTTTTCTGCATCTATTGAGATTATCATATGGTTCTTATCTTTAAGTCTATTGATGTGGTGAATAACATTTATTGATTTCTGTATATTGAACCAGCCTTGCATCCCAGGGATGAATCCTACTTGATCATGATGCACGATCTTTTAGATATGTTTCTGTATCTGATTTGCCAGAATTTTATTGAGGATTTTTGTATCTATGTTCATTAGAGATATTGGTCTGTAGTTTTCTTTCTTTGAAGTGTCTTTGTCTGTTTAGGAATCAGGGTGATGTTGGCCTCGTAGAATGAATTTGGAAGTTCTCCCTCTTTTTCTATTTCCTGAAAAGCTTGAAAAGTATTGGTATTAGTTCTTCTTATGTAGAGTTTTGTAAGTAAATGAACCTTGGGGGAGAGATGGCATGCGTGTGCACGAGCTTGCTCATATTCATTCTCTCTCTCTCTCTCTCTCTCTCTCTCTCTTCTCAAAGGAACTTGTAACTTAAAGATGTTTAAGAATTACTACCATTAAATTCTATCCTATGTAGTATAATCCCAAGGATGATGGGGTAAAATAATTAGTCAGAGTGATGAGACTATATTTAGGAATTTAACTATATAATCCTGATGCACCACAAGTATTTTCCCAAGGTCCTTTCCTGAAAGTAACATTATTAAACCCTGTTAAGAATTAAGCTAATAATTGGCTAGACATCAACAGAATTCCTAGGTATATTCTACAGCCTTCAAACCCTGAAAAAATTCCTTGATTAAGAAAATCCTTTAAAATTTTATGTTTCCCTGGAAACTGATCAGCATCCCATAGATATGAAATGTTTCCCCTGCTCTCCCTCATCTCCTGAGCACGAAGAGCTTTAGTCCAATGAGAACTACATTTTCCAGCATCTGCTCATACATACAATATATCTACTATTTCCCTCATCGTGTCTCATCAATGGGTAGAAGAAAAGAAAAAGAAAAGGCACAACGGTACTGTAGGGCTTAAACTTACACCACAGGTTGAGACTTTCTAGAAGGCAATTTGATAATAATGTATTTAGCATTATAGACATTTTAATGCTCTATGAAGTTATAAAATATTCAGTGTCCTGTGACCTAGTAATTCTAATTCCATTCATCTGTCTTTTAAAAAGTAATTCAAGCAACACAAAAGTTATATGCACAAAAATGCTTCTTTTACTGCTATTGTAATTGTAAAGAAGTATAAATAGCTTAAGTTTGCAAAATTAAGGGAATGATTTAATTAGGTTAAATTCATACAATGATACATTGGTGCAGCTATTAAATACTACTTATGACTTTTTAATAACATGAGAAAATTCCATGACTTAAACATAGAGAGTGAGTTACAGGAATATAACACAATGGAGATAATAGTTGTTTGGGGGATGGGATTACAGGAACTTTTTGCCTCATAATTTGATTGTATGTTTTCCAAATATTTTAATAATGAGAAGTGTTACTTTTTGTAAGGAAACAAGAAAATATAAAAAAGGAGAGGAATTCAGAATAAAAACAGCACTAGCTTCAGAAGCAATGACCCAGTTCCAATCTTGCCCTGTCATTGGCCAGGTTTGCTCCTTTGGTCAACTCTTTCCCCTCTGGGCCTTGTTTGCAAAACTTGCAAGCTGGACTCATAGATTTCTTTTTTAAAAACTTATTTATTCATTCTTTTTAGTTATACAGCAGAATCCATTTTGATATAAATATATGAGCATGGAATATGTCTTATTCTAGTTAGGATCCCATTCTTATGGATATACATGATGGTGGGATTGGCTGTGTCGTTTTCATATATGTACATGGGAAGATTATTTCAGATTCATTTCTGAGGTCTCTTCATATTGAACTTTCAATATTTTGTTTCAACCAGTTCTTGCCTAGTTACCTCAGGGGAAATATGTTTTCCTACTTTTTCTTCATTTTTTTTCTGGAGAAAATGTGGCACTGGATCTAGATTGTTCAACATAGGGCCATGGCTGACATAAGACATCTAGAAAAAGCTATGCATTCTGAGGATCATGAGGACATAGCCAAGACCTGAATAATTCTCACCTAATACTGTTCAAGTCTCCTCAAACCACCCTCTCATACTTACTTTCCCTTAGTTATTTTTGCCTTAAGAAGTTTTGAATAAATGAAAGACTATTTCAAAGCTACCAAATTTTGTTTTCATCAAAGTACAGATACTTTCATTATTTGGTTGTTTTCTTTTTTATTACAACTATAGTTTTCAAGTCATAATATAGGCGATTGGAATTTTCATGGGCTGGTATTCTGGCTCCAAACAATTCCTTTGTAGAGGACATTGTATCCACCTATTTTGAGAGAGGATTTTTCCCCCCATATTCCCTCCTCAATTTTATTATTAGATGAAAATTCTTGATGCTCAGTTCTAAATTGTGATTGCCCATGTTTCTTTTCTTTCTTTCTTTTTTTAGGTTCTGGGGATTGAAATTAAGACCATACACATGCTAGTCGAGTGCTCTACCATTGAGCTATATCCCTGGCCCCTGTTATCTTATTTGAAACATTTTCCTACCTTTGTATTAATCTTATCCCCATCCCAGATTTTTGCCAAGGACCCAGGATGCAGAGCAAAATTCCAGGAGAAGAAGGCATCTTCCTGGTCACCCTCCTAACCTTTCATTTGTAACAGAAGACCGGCTCCAGAGAGTGTGACAGCAAGGTACAGGTAGGGCCCAGAGGGGGGAGAACCAAAAGGACATTTTAACTGAAAATCACAAGTCATGACCCAAAATTAATGGACATTGATATGTCTTTATTTGCTTTAGGCATTTTTAAAGCAACAAAGCATTATGGCTAGAGCTAAAGTTCTATCCCCATGCCTTCTTTCTTTCCTTCTCCCAAGAGTAAAAGCATTCTAACATTGATATACATATCTTTCTCTCTATGGTATTATAAATAATGCTGCAATGTACATTCTTAATACTGCCTCTTTGCTTAAAGAGGGCTATATCCATGAGTGGAATTTCTGGTTTTGAGATTTATCTTAAGACTTTATCAGATTTTACAAAATTATTCTCTGAATTGGTTCGTCCAACATGCACTTTGGCCAGCAGTGCATGAGATCCTACTCTCCATGTTCTTGATAACCCTGGGCAGTATTAAACATTTTAAGCTTTCCCAGTGTAATAAGTCTCAGGTGGAATGTCACTTCTATTTTT
This sequence comes from Urocitellus parryii, assembly GCF_045843805.1. NCBI lineage: Eukaryota > Metazoa > Chordata > Mammalia > Rodentia > Sciuridae > Urocitellus > Urocitellus parryii. Next base: position 130,520,140 of record NC_135536.1, read on the forward strand.
AGTTCCTTTACTATTGAGAACAGGAACATTTTCATATGTTTATTAGCCACTGGGGTTTTACTTTCTGAAAATTGTCTCTTCATATCCTTTTTTCGTTTTTATGTTGGGTAGTTTGCTATTTGTATTGATTCCTAAAGGCCTGGGCTATTCTTACCACTTGTTCTTTCATATTTATTATAGGTTTAGATTGTTAAATTTTAGCAATCCTGTATGGCTTTTTTAGTATTTTTAAATTCTAATTTGTTATATATGACAGCGGAATGCATTACAATTCATATTACACATAGAGCACCATTTTTCATATCTCTGGTTGTATACAAAGTATATTCATATCAACTCATGTCTTCATACATGAACTTTAGATAATGATGTATATTACATTCCACAATCATTTCTAACTCCATGTCCCCTCCCCTTCCCCTACCACCCCTTTGCCCTATCTAGAGTTCGCCTATTCCTCCCATGCTACCCCACTATGAATCAGCCTCCTTATATCAGAGAAAACATTCGACATTTGGTTTTTTGTAATTGGCTTACTTCACTTAGCATTATCTTCTCTAACTCCATCCATTTACCTGCAAATGCCATGTTTTTATTCTCTTTTATTGATGAGTAATATTCCATTGTGTATATATTTCACTTTTTAATCCATTCATCTATTGAAGGGCATCTATGTTGGTTCCACAGTTTAGCTATTGTGATTATGCTGCTATAAATATTGATGTGGCTGTTTTCCTGCTATAAACATTGATGTATGATGTTTTTAAGTCCTTTGGGTATAGACCGAGGAGAGGGTCAAATGGAGGGTCAAATGGAGATTCCATCCCCAGTTTTCCAAGGAATCTCCATACTGCTTTGCATATTGGCTGCACCAATTTGCAGTCCCACCAGCAATGTATGAGTGTGTCTTTCCCCTCACATCCTCACCAACACTTGTTGTTTGTATTCTTAATAGCTGCCATTCTGACTGGAGTGAGATGATCTCTTAGAGTAGCTTTGATTTGCATTTCTCTAATTGCTAGAGATGATGAACATTTTTTCATATATTTGTTGATTGATTATATATTCTCTTTTGAGAAGTGTCTTTCCAGGTCCTTAGCCCATTTATTGATTGGGTTATTTGGTTTTTTTGGTGTTTAACTTTTTGAGTTCTTTATATACTCTAGAGATTAGTGCTCTATCTAATGTGTGAGGGGTAAAAATTTGCTCCCAATATGTAGGCTCTCTATTCACCTCACAGATTGTTTCTTTTGTTGAGAAGAAACTTTTTAGTTTGAATCCATCCCCTTTATTCATTCTTGATGCTTGATTTTAATTCTTGTGCTGTAGGAGTCTTATTAAGGAAGTTGGGGCCTAATCCAACATGATAGAGATTAGGGCCTACTTTTCTTCTATTAGACACAGGGTCTCTGGTTTAATTCCTAGGTCCTTGATCCACTTTAAGTTGAGTTTTGTGAATGGTGAGAGATAGGGGTTTAATTTCATTTTGTTGCATATGGATTTCCAGTTTTCCCAGCACCATTTGTTGAAGAGGCTATCTTTTCTTCAATGTATGTTTCTGGCACCTTTGTCTAAAATATAAGATAATTATAATTTTGTGGGTTAGTCTCTGTGTCCTCTATTCTGTACCAGGGGTCTACCTGTCTGCTTTGTTGCCAATACCATGCTATTTTAGTTACTATTGCTCTGTAGTATAGTTTGAAGTCTGGTATAGTGATGCCACCTGCTTCACTCTTCCTGCTAAGAATTGCTTTAGCTATCCTGGGTCTCTTATTTTTCCAGATGAATTTCATGACTGATTTTTTCTATTTCTATGAGTAATGTCACTGAGATTTTGATGGGAATTGCATTAAATATATATAGTGTTTTTGGAAGTATGGTCATTTCGATAATAATAATTCTGCCTATCCAAGGGCAAGGTAGATCTTTCCATCTTCTAGGGTCTTCTTTGATTTCTTTCTTTAGGGTTCTGTAATTTTCATTATACAGATCTTTCACCTCTTTCATTAAGATGATTCCCAAGTTTTTTTTTAAGTTATTGTAAATGGGGTAGTTTTCCTTATTTCCCTTTCTGAGGATTTGTCACTGATATACAAAAATGCCTTTGATTTATGGGTGTTGATTTTATATCCCACTATTTTGCTAAATTCATTTGCTAGTTTTAGAAATTTTCTGGTGGAACTTTTTGGGTCTTCTAGGTATAGAATCATATCATCAGCAAATAATTTTCATTTGAGTTCTTCTTTTCCTATCTATATTCCTTTAATTTCTTTTGTTTGTCTAATTGCTCTGGCCAGTCTTCCAAGAATTGTGTTAAATACAAATGGTGAAAGATGGCTTATCCTGTCTTGTTCCAATTTTTAGAAAGAATGCCTTCAATTTTTCTCCATTTAGAATGTTGTTGGCTTAGCATAGATAGCATTTATGATATTGAGATATTTTCCTAATTTTTCTAGGGTTTTGAATATGAAGGAGTGATTCATTTTTTCAAATGCTTTTTCTGCATCTATTGAGATGATCATATGATTCTTATCTTTGAGTCTATTGATGTAATGAATTACATTTATTTATTTCTGTATGTTGAACCAACCTTGCATTCCTGGGATGTATCCCACTTGATTGTGGTGAACTCTTTTGTTGATATGTTTTTGTATTTGCCAGAATTTTATTGAGAATTTTTGCATCTATATTCATTAAAGATATTGGTCTGAAGTTTTCTTTCTTTGATGTGTTTTTGCCTGGTTTTGGAATCAGAGTGATATTGTCCTCATAGAATGAGTTTGGAAGTGCTCCCTCTTTTTCTACTTCCTGAAATAAATTGAAGAGTATTGGTATTAGTTCTTCTTTACAGGTCTTGTAGAATTCAGCTGTGGGCTTTTCTTGGTTGGTAAGCTTCTGATGGCATCTTTTATTTCATTGGTTGATATTGGTCTGATTCAATTTGGGCAAATCATATGACTTTAAGAAATTTGTTGATGCCTTTGATATTTTCTATTTTATTGGAGTACAAGTTTTCAAAATAATTTCTAGTTATCTTCTATATTTCTGTAGTGTCTGTTGTGATATTACCTTTTTCAAAACATATTATTAATTTGAGTTTTCTCTCTCCTCTTGTTAGCGTAGCTAATGGGCTGTCAATTTTATTTATTTTTTCAAAGAACCAACTTTTTGTTTTATCAATTTTTCAGTTGTTTCTTTTGTTTTGATTTCATTAATTTCAGCCCTAATTTTAATTATTTCCGTCTTCTACTGCTTTCGGTGTTGATTTGTTCTTCTTTTTCTAGGGCTTTGAGATATAGTATTAAGCCATTTATTTGTTGACTTTTTCTTATTTTTTTAAAAAACTGGAATTATCCTGCATTTACAGATCCAAAATCTTTCTATATTTTCTTGGATTTTCAATGTAATTATATTATCTATATATGAGAAGAAATTTTCTTTTATTAAACTTCCATTTTCTCTTAAAAATACTCTTGCCAGGCACAGTGGCACACACCTGTAATCCTAACAGTTTGGAAGGCTGAGGCAGTAGGACTGCAAGTTCAAAGCCAGCCTAAGCAAGTTGACAAGGCCCTGATTAATTTAGTGAGAACTTGTCTTAAAATAAAATATAAAAAAAGAGGTGGGATGGCCCTGGGGGTCACCAAAATAAACAAACAAATAAATAAAAATAAACATAAAAGTACTCTTATTGCACTGGCTAGTTTATTTTTGCATAGCTGCAGTGACTTCTACTTAGTCTTATATATGCCTGGATTCAGTTTCATATAACTTTGGCTTTTATTCATTCATTTGCCTCTGTATCTGCCCTTATTGTGTATACCCTACAAAAATCAGCTGCCTGGCGTGCTATCAGGTGCCAAACACGGTGGCAGGACTTTTCTTTCTGAAGAAATACATACTATGTGTTATAGCCAGTACTCTAAAATGTTTTTATTCTTTAGTTTAGCTTGAATTTCAAAGCATCCCCAATCCTTCCAGGCACTTTCACCTTGCTCTAAGGAGCAGTTGTCCAGTGGAGCTTGTGTTTAAGAGATTTTCTACTTTGGGACTGAGCCATTGATAGCTTTGACAGTGCCATCCATTTGGGAATCACCTTGCTCAAACCTACTCCAATCTGTGGGCCAAGAGAGCTTCTCAGATCTAAGATGGAAAAAAGAACAATGCTTTTGCTATGCACTTACACGATTAAAAAATTAAGGATGCAGCTATATATCTTTACTGTTAATTTTGCTCAGAGGAGCTTTCTCTTCTTACCAGAAGATGACAGAAAGGGTACAGTTAGTTTAATGGCCTCCTACCCCCCATTTTTAGAAAAAATAAAACAAAACTTCTTTTTTAAAAGAGCAAGATAAATAACCTTTACAATTCAGAACTTTTAAACTTTAGTAATACACTGATTTTCAGGTTCTACTATTTAGTAGATTATTAGAAATATCCTTAAGAATTACTAGAAATAATCATTGTTGATCTCTGTACCACATGGATTGAATAAAATATATTTGGCGATAATAAAGGATTATGAATTTGTCTAGAAGTTATGAATATGTGGTATGGAATCTACAAAATGAGCTCATTATAATTAATAATAAATCTGGTAAAAGCAAGTGAAAAGTAAAAACTCTTTATACATCACTGATTTATAGAAATTCTTATTTGAAATATAAAAATGTAATTTGCAAGTCAGTATTTGATTTTGTAAATTGTTATGATGTACTCATATGAACAAAGAAGGACTAGATGATAACCATCCTATATAGTATATTTCCTGTTTTACAGATGAGGGCAAGAAAGATATGTGACTCACCTACATTATATGCTAGCTAGTGACAAAATTGCTGTAAAACCCAAATATCCTGACCCTACATTAACTTCACTGTCTGTAAAAAGATGACTTGCCATAAAAAGTTAACTTGGCCATGGCTTCTGCCCATACAAAAAGACTAAGTTCATTACAGGTTTGTTTAAAATGGCATATAACTCAAAATAACTGTCGTTCCTTCAGAGAAAGGTTTATTTGGAAAAGAAAAGAACCCCTGTTGAGGTTCTGGGGTCTAAAATCCTAGGAGACGGCTGCCATGTCAAGAAGACCAAATGGGACAATCCCTAGGAAGGGCAGAATGATGGGGTAGAAAGCAGGGAGATGGGCGCTCCCAACACTGAACCTTATTGAAGGAAGAGGCAAGTTGTGCCATCCACCCATAGCACAACAGCACAGGGCAGGAGGGGCAGCTGCAGTGGGAAGGGGTCAGAGACAACCCTCCTTCAGACAGGGCCTGGATAAGAGAATAAACCTGACACAAAAAAACAGTTTGCCCTGAATGCAGTCCCTGGCTTAGGATAGCAAATACTCCAGCCCTTTAAATGGCTCATCTCCCTTGAAAGCCTGATTTTAAACGATTGGGGAAGTGAAAAATTTAGAAGTAATGCTATAAGTTGAGGTTTCACTTAATAGAAGTCAGATCTATTTTTCAGAGTCCTCTGCAGGTGGAAGGCTATAGAAACTTTAGACATTTGTGGCTTGGCATCTGCAAAGCTCTGTTCTGCTTTTCTCCTTGCTGTGGCCAGAGAATGCCGGCCATTCTGTAATGGTAGGTCTATTTTGCCAGAAAACTCACATATTTGTGGGTGGAGTCAGTTGGGAGACTGGAGAGATTTTTCAAAAGACTGCATTGGCCAAGTACTGCAGGGACTTCCAGAGGGTGAAAAATAATACCTTGGGGGTTAGCAAATTTCCACTGTTTGTGGAGCCAAAGTTGCAGCTCTGGAAACATGGCAAGTAACTGATCACTCCAGGGGAGGAGAGCTGAAAGCTGGATAAGTGACATGTGCTTTCACTGTGTCACTGAGAACAGTGGTAAAGGCTCCTACAGCCACCCTGGACTATCTGGGTTATGGCCCAGGCAAAATTCATCTTCAGTGGCTCCAATTACAGGTTTCTCCTTAAAGCTTGGATATTAGGGAATCACAGCTGTCCACAGAGTTAAGTCAAAATGCAGTAAATTAAGGGCATATACAAAGTTACCTTAAAAGAGCAGATCTGGCTGGGCATTGTGGCGCACGTTTGTAATCCCATAATCCTGCTGAAGCAGGAGGACTGCAAGTTTAAAGCCAGCTACAAAAATTTAGTGAGGCCTTAAGCAATTTGGCAAGACCTTGCCTCAAAATAAAAAATAAAAGTGGCTGGGGATGTGGTTCAGTGGTTAAGTACCCCTGGGTTCAATCCCTAGTACCAAAAAAAAAAAAAAAATTAAATGAAAGAAAAAGATCTCAAATTTGAGTTCATAATTCTCCGTAAGGAACTGATAAAAAGTTGTTTATGCAACCTCCTCACTCATGCAGATGTAATGTTCATCTACAGCTTGGGGATGGATGGGCTCAGGTTAACACTTAAGAGAGTGGCTTAAAGAGACAGCACAGCCCTAGGTTAAGGTACATAGTGTTATTTCTACTGAAGAGTTTGTCTGTTAGAAAGGAGGGTTGTCCACAGTTATAAACAAAGCAGAAAGAGCCACTGAGATACAGGCTGATGGTGCCCATCCAAGGACAGTCCAGGACAGAGCCTAAGCAGAGGACATTGATATTCCTGTTCCCAACCTGACTTTGCTGAGCCTAGACTTTGTCTAGTTAGAATACACATCTAACAATTTTCAAAAATCCCCTTTCAATCTTCATTTTTATTAAACAACCATTTGATTAAACACCACCCTTCCCTATAGATCTGCCCATAGGGACAGAGTGTTCTGGTCTTGCCAATATGAACATTCTGGTATGCATGGCAGTGACAGTTCATGCTAGAGACAAGTAAATCGGCATTCTGTTTTATACATTTGTCCTCTAAGCTTGGATAAGCTCTCTCTTCGGAGTCAGATCAACTGTCAGTGTGCTGAAAATCAGATTTTTAAGCCTATCAGATTGAAGTCTAGAATATTAAAATACCAGCTGCTGTCCCTGGCAATTGGCTAGTCATGCACCCTCCCACTGAAAACAACCATGCTTACCTTTTACAGGACATTGGATTGACACATTTGCTTGAAGGGCTGCCTCCACGATGCCTCCCACCACAATGGACAGATGGTTGTGCTCTGGTTTGGTGATATTTCTTTCAACAGACAAGATGACAGGTGCCTCTTAATTCAAAGGGAGCAGGAAACTATGTTAGGTTCAGGCTTCAGTTGTTGATAAACCATTCTGCCTTTTGTAAACTTTGTTGAGCTCTTTGAGAGCAGGGTAGAATGCTGGTCCTTGCTATCCCCCATGGTACACCATGGGGACTGGCACATACATAGCTAGAGATGCTCAGTGGACAGATGAACAGATGGGTATATAGATGGATGGATGGACAGTTGGCTGGATGCTTTCAAAGGTGCACTGCAACAATTATATGTAGACTATAAAGATATTTTGCTTTTATAATCAGAATAAAGAATAATTCCTCTTTGATAATTTGAAGAAGGAATTCAGAAGTTCAGAAGAAGCAAGGAAGACATGAAAGGGCAGGAATAATGTCTCTGCCATGTGGCCTGGGATGAGTTGAAGCAGGGACAAAACATGCCAGGGCTTGTGACCACCTGACATTTTCTGGAAGGCAGAAGGCATGGGCTGAAGGAGCAGGACCAAATATCCTGATCCATTCTTCTGCCCCTTGGTAGGAGTTATCCTGGATGGAGAAACCTCTAGGAGCCCTCTCATCTTGAGCTAAGAATAAGACAAGGTTCTATTCAGTTAAGACATTTTCCAAATGCCCATTCTGTGTCCATTCTGGGGTAACAAGATCAGAGGTACTTCTCCTCTCTTGATAATCACAAAGACTACCTACCAGTGCAGAGGGTGCAAGCAGGTATTTTCAATATAAACATGGTATCTACAATATCTCTTACAAAGTTTTTCTATATATGGTGCCAGAGTCAGGCTGTTGTGTTCTCCCCAGAATAAAAACTAGGGTTCTAGATATCATTCAAAGACAAATCAGAGAAAATCATATAGGAAGACCACAATTCTTGTTGAGCCTCTTCTAATTATATATTCATGTGTTCATGCAAAATTTTTCCTCTCTGGACTTTAGTTTGAATCCCAGTGAAAGGACTTCAGTAAAAGATTTCTTAGGTATCTTCCAGCTACACTTCTCTCACTCAAAGTATGGTTCATAGAGGCCCCTTCTTACCTGACTTAAATGAACTCATCTCAATTTAAAATAAAATGCTATTATTATTTAAAGACTATTAACTGCAAAGAGGCCTACTTAAAATATTATTCACATCTCTCTATATGCAGAAAATCTCAAGGGAGAAGACATCAGATGTACCCAATTTATGAAACTCTCTGAGGTTTTTACAAGTGGATTAGAATAGTCTGCAAGGAAAGTTCAAATTTAGCATTTTAGTTAATGTGAAACAAATACCTGCGTAAAACTTATAGGAAAAAAAATAAAAACAAACCCCAAAAGAGTAAAGAATCCAAAGACTTTCACTTCTTTGAATTTTGATACTTAGCTAACAGATTAATTCATTAACTCATTCAGGAAACGTACTTTCAGCCTGACATGAACAACAGGAATACAGAGTTGGAAAACCCACATTCTTGCCCATGAGGAGCTCAAGGACTGGTGACACCATTACTGCTTAGGGTTATGGACGTTGACATAGAGAAAGAGGCTGTTTGCCCAGGGGTTACACAGCAGTATGTAGGTATCAGGGAAGGCAACATCCCAGGAAGGACACTGACAACATTCCTCTACCACAGCACCATTGCAGTGATTGGTTTCCCTAATCTGACATTAATATATAAGCTCCCGGACAGTGGGGAGACTATACTTCTTTAACCATTTTTATGGTCTATGCATAGCTAATTCATGAGAGAATAATGACATTTCAGCAAGCTATCTTGGTAACCATGGTATTCTGGAGAATCAAGGAAAGGTCACATTTGGGTGGGGGGGACCGAGCATTGTACTCTCCTAGAGAGTGTGGCCCAGTGGAAAGCTACCTTAAGAAGTGTAAAGACAGAAAACTTTTGGCTGACGGAGGGCTTTGGTTGTCACAGCTCATCCTCTGGCTCCTGAGGACTACTAGAAATTTAGATTGTTCTGGGATGGGCTTAAGGGGAAACTGAAGTGTACATGTGCATATGTGTAGGGTAAATTCTATTCCTCCAGGAATTCCAAAAACTTGGAACTGACTCTTCCTGGAAAGGAGCTAATGTTCACAGGGCAGAATAATCCAGGAGAAAACAAAAGGCTAAAGGCTCTGCCTTGAGAAGACAGAGAAGGGGCTCAGAATCTTTAAGCCATGCAGATTCAAGGGCCTTTTAAAATCAACTGGCCCAGTCTCCTCAATTAAAAAATGTGAAGCACCTACCACACAGCACAACTCTTAGTTGACCAAATGCCAGACTCTAAACCCTGATATTGTTCCTCTTCTCATCTAAGTCTATTTGAGCCATAGACACCAGAAACTCCAGAGTAGGGAGGTCAGGAATAGCTCTTGTTTTATTTTTACAAAACATAAGCCTCCCACAAGAAGCACTGCCACCTAAAATGTTCCTTTATAATAAAAGCACATTTTAGTATCAAAATGACATTGTCCAGCTCCTGTGAAGACACACATTAATGTAAAGTTGCAACCTCCAGGAGGTATTTCTAAGGATTGGCAGGCATGCTATCAGGAGGGATATGCAAAAGAATAATTATTCTCTTTCCATTAAAGGAAAAGGAAAAAACCTCTAAACTTTAAAGAACTTTTTAAAAATCTTAAAAACTTTTAAAAACATATTTTGGGACTTTAAAGGAAAGAAAAGTCCATAATATCAATACCTCCTTCTAAATCTGCCTCACTAATCTCCTTTTCTTCAAGAATAAGCTCTAGATTAGCCACTTCCAGAGAATGGGCCTTTATCCATCAACAGCCACATAACCTAGGAACATACTAAAACACCAATTCTCAGACTCATCCACACCTACCAAGGCAGAATCACAAGGGTAGGGACCAGAAATCTATGTTTTAACAAGCCTTCAGGTAACTGATGGAGTTCAAGGTTGAGAACTGACGCTGTGGAGATTAATGTTAAAAACAAAACAAACATTCTAGGTTTCAACCAAGGGGATTACCTGCATACAGCACAGAAGAACTTTCCACATCAGAACCAAGATGATTAGCTACAGAACATTCATAAATTCCTTGTTCTTTCCTTGTAGGATTCTTTATCTGTATTCTCCCAGGTCCATCTGAAATTATCCTGTAAAAGAGTTATAAAGAGGGTGCATTCAAGTAACACATTTAACTGCCCTGGGGCCATTAAAAGTTGCAGAGAAAGAAGAAAGACAAATTTATAGGCCTTGGCCTAACAGGGATCCCCAAAGATGATCTTGTCAAGCATCCTACCTACAGGCATGCAGATCAGCAGGGCAGGAGAGTCTCTTCTCTTGCCTTAGGTTCACTACACCCTTAGAACTAGACAGTGCTTGGATAGCCAGCATCCCATCTTCCTTTACATGAGAACAGACTCTTCTGGATGGAATTTTGGCTTATTCTACCCCATTTAAAAACAAACCTATTAGGTTGTTGGGTATTAAACCTTCATTTCCAGCCCAAATCCTTCCTAAGAAGCTTCAGGTATGAGTTTTCACAGTGAGATCCAGCGGGCTTTGGTATAAGCTACTCTGTGATAGATCACTGTCTCACCATCACTGTGTGAAAAGGTCAGTTGAGGTAACAAGCTAAGGCTGCAGTTTGTACGGAATTTTGACTGTGCCATTAAGAATTAGGGATAGTGGGCAGAGTGGTATATGCCGGTAATCTCGGTGGCTTGGGAAGCTGAGGGAAGAGGATTACAAGTTCAAATTCAGTCTCAGTAATTTAGTGAGGTCCTGAGGAACTTAGTGAAATCCTGTCTCAAAAGAAAAACGTCTGGGGATGTGGCTCAGTGGTTGAGAGCCCCTGGGGTCAATCCCTGTACCCCTCTCCCCCCCCACACACACATACAAAAAGAATCAGGAATAAACTGCATGAGTCCCTTATAGTTTTCCAATTACTGATATTCCTAAAAGCCTACATGAAAATACCACTTTGACAATCAGGTGTTTACTAATTAGGTTATTATTCAGAGAAGTGAGAGAAACTTTAAATTTTATTATTCCTAATGATATGAATCTACTTCTAACCTGGACCATTGGCCCATGGATTATTTATTTTCCCATCCCACTTTATAGATCTTAGCAACAGGGACCAGTCTGACTTCTAAACATAGCATTTCTTCATTAATTGAGCTGAGCCACTTCTTCCCGTCACTTCCTGTCACTCATCCTATGCTCCAGCCATAACAAACTTGTTTCCAGAACATTCCATGATCTTACATCACCCTGAGCTTATGCATATGTTGTTCTCTTTATCTGAAATGGCCTTTCTTCCTGCAAAACTTTGTCCTACCATTGGGTACTGGATCACATGTAATTTCCCCTGTAAAGTTTTCCCCAATACTCTTCCATTTATCTTCTATCCCCTCTGGGCTCCTTATTCTCTGGTTCAAGTATTTATTTGCTGAAATATCTATTTCTTTCCACTAGAGTGTGATCTTTTCAAGGGCAGGGGCCAAATCTTATTCACAGCTGTGAATTCCCACTGCTTAGCACAGTGAGTTTTATACACCAGTTCTCAAAAAACCTTTGATGAATAAATACATGAATGACCTGAACAGAACACAGTAATAGCACAGAGGAAAGGTACAAGGAGGATATGAGGCTCCCCTGCAGCACACGTGTGAAATACACAAAAGGGACAGAAGTCAAGACAGATGAAGTGGTCCACAGCAACGGCACTGTGGCAGACCTATCTGTCTGCAGGGCTCGATATTCACTATTAAATTACCACTGAGGAGGAGCAGTTGAAAACAAAAGTATGACTCCTAACTATACAGACATGAAAAATATACTAACTTATTTTCTTAATTTTTTCAAACATGTTTGTATGATTTATCAATTCTCAATTTATTTGGTAGGCCTCAAGAAGTCAATGAGTTTGAGATTGCTGAGCACTTGTGAGCCTTACTTTCCAAGGGATGCCACCCAGGTACCTAAGCCAGAGCAGTCCTTGAGCTGGAGAACCAGCAGGCAGAGCTCCTAACAGATCCAACCATGGCCTCTGCTTCACAGTCTTACTGTCAACTTGAGGTAATGACAAGGCTGAACTTTCTATAGACACCATCTCTAGTTGACTCACCCATAGCCTTCCCTTCCTCGCTGAGATTTTTTACTCAATATTTGGTCCAAACAATATTCCACACCAATATGGTTTCTTTTGACAGGACAGAGGTTCTTAGAAACATAATTCTATTTCTGAATTTCTTCTGTTGAAAAGATTTGTGAGGCTCAGAAAAATATATTTGAGCACCTTTGTTATGTACAGGAAATTAAAAGTAAAATGAACAAATAAATTGCATAGGTTTCAGAGAAAAAACTAAAAAGAAAAATGGATCTTACTCTCTTAAAAAAACAAAAATCAAAAATTTTTATTAGACATATAGAGTTGCTTCAGTTTTGAATGGTTGATCTTTAAGCATGCAGAAACACATCTGAGTGGGATGTACCATGTCAAAACCTTTTATTTACATGAGCTCTACAAATCTCAGCCTCAGAAAACTTAATTCCATTTCATCAAGTTAACTTTTTTTTTTTTTTTTGGTACCAGTGATTAAACCCAGAGGCACATACCATTGAGCAATATCCCCGGCCGTTTTTAAAAATTTTATTTACAGACAGGGTCTCACTAAGTTGTTTAGGGCCTCACTATGTTACCGAGTCTGGCTTTGAACTTGTGATTCCCTTTCCTCAGCCTCCTCCTCCTTGTGATTACGGGCGTGTGCCACCATACCTGGCTTCATCAAGTCAACTATTGGCAATCAACTCAATTTGACAAATATTTATTCTAAATGCCCACGTTCCTCTATATCACTGTAGTACTTGTGTGGCCATAGGTCAACTCATCAGCTTTCTCAGGCTATTTCCTTACAATGCACACAATTGAACTGTGAGCCAGATAGCAGTCTACAGAGGGTGGTCCATGGACCTTGTGTCAGTGAGAGGAAAGGATGTTCCCATAATACTGAAACATTATTTGCTTTTTCCATTGTTGTATTGACCTTTGCACTGATTTTTCAAAGAGTGATGTTCAGACTCCTGGCGTGAAGCAGGCAGTGTCATCCACATAGTCACTGTGGTCTGGACTACCACACAATGCAATACAAACAAAACTGCCAGTATCACTTCAAGACGTTCCAAATGAAGTACTAAAACTTGTTAATTTAACTAAACTTCAACCCAGTACAACGGTTTGCAATATTCTGTATAACAAAACAGGAAGCATACACAAAACACTTCCACTGTGTGCTGAAACATGCTGGTGTGATTGAACTGTTAGCTGTTGTTTTCATGGACTATGATGTTTGTTTGAAAGAATACCTGGCAGACAAGCTATGACAAAAAAAGTCCACACTGTGTTTTGAACTTGGGTATTTGGCAGACACATATATATTTTCAAATGAACAAAGTGAGCTGGTCAACTCAAGGAAAACAACTGACAGTATTTGTTGCCAATGATAAAAATTGGAGCTTTCAAGCAAAAATTAGAATTTTTGGAAAGCTAGCATCTATCATTGAGAGGTTGGCACATTTCCAAAACAGAGATTTTTCTGATGGTAATATTAAAGTATCTGTGAATTTTTATATGGTATAAAGAAATGTGTCAATGTTTTAGAAGACATTGGTATAACTCAGTGAGCCAATATTTTACAAATTTGATATGATATTATAAACTCTTGCTTAGGTGAAAAAAATCTATTCAAAGTGCAAGGTAAAAATCGGTAGATTTGGGCTGGGGTTGTGGCTCAGCAGTAGAGCGCTCACCTAGCACGTGCGGGGCCTTGGGTTCAATCCTCAGCACCACATAAAAATAAATACACAAAATAAAGATATTGTGTACAACTAAAATATAAATATTAAAAAAATCAGTAGGTTTCAGTGAACAGAGTGCCAACGTTTCACAAATACCATTTCAATTTCACATTCCAAATAACCTTTGAGAAACTACCATTTGTCCACGTTTGGTGTAGTTTTAAAGGAGAATATCCACAATTACCTGAAAATAGCATTAAGATATTCCCCTTTTTAATGTATCTTTTTGAGGCAGTTTATTCACCATAAGTTTCAACTAGAACAATATACCCGAACAGGTGCAAAAGCATATATAAGAATCTCTGTATGCATATATAAGAAGTGTGTGTGTGTGTGTGTGTGTGTGTGTGTGTTAGTTACACCAGGCAGGGATTGAACCTGGGGCCTTGCACATGCTATGGAAGCTCTCTAGCATTAAGCTACATCCCAAGTCCTTATTTATTTATTTATTTATTTATTTATTTTTAAATTTTGAGACAGTGTCTTGCTAAGTTGCTGAGGCTGGCCTGGAACCTGTGATCCTCCTGGTTCAGCCTTTAGTATGTGCCATTGTGTCCAGCTAAGAATATCTCTTATTAAGCCAGACACTAAAGAGATTTGCAAAGATATGAAGCAATTCCACTGGTATCAGTAATTCGGGATGGTGGGTATTGCTTTTTAAAAAATATTTATATAAACATGTAATAGGCATTCACAAAGCTTATTATTTTTTATAAATAAATCAATAGAGATGTTCAAAATGTTTCTTGGTTTATATATCTAAGAAGCTAAACAGCAATAAATATAACTCAAATAACAAAAACTCTTTGGGTTCCTCAATCATTTTTAAATTTAGAGAGACCCTCAGACTAAAAGATTTAAGAACGACTAAACTTTATGGTTTATTCCACTTTTACAATCTCATTGCAAAATTGTGTTAAGAGTCCTAAGATACAAATACAAAATTTAGACTTTTTCCTATATTTTTGTTTAAGCCTTAGCCTAATGATTTATTATTTTTAAAAAACTGAATTTTACCTGGGTTTCTTGACGTTTTGTATATTAGGATCAAGGCACAAAGGACAAGATGAAAATTAAACTTGCTTTTTGAAAGTACTTTATGGTGTGCAAACCAATTTCACACCTGCTGTTTTGTTTCTTTCTCTTACAGTCTCTAGAGACAGATAAGGTGCAAGTTGCACTCTAAAATGCAAATTGAAAGAAAGCAGGGTGTCTTTATGTAAAACAGCAAAATTAGAAGAATGCAAAAATGAGTTAATATTGGTTATCCCTTATTTTATGTAAAATAAATGAAATGGGGTACTTTTGCCCTAACATAGAGATGAAAATAAAATGATTGAATATTGTATTTTAAGCATCTCAGAAAACTTTGATTCTTATCATTTTATTTTTCTATTGTATGGCATAAGACAATGCATGAAAACAGAAAATTATTTTGGATATCCAATTTTTCTGCTAAGGTTACTGTTTGATAGTCAGACATCATGGGTGATGTTTATGAGACATGGTCCCTGGTTCAGACTGGCTTTGAAGTGGTCATGGGATTCTGTTTCTCTATCACCTCATCAGAAAATTGTTCAACCCTGCCCTGCCAACCTAGCGTGAGCTCAAATGAAATACCCTATCTCCTAGATATGGAAGAGCTCTGTGAATTCTGATTTGCACTTGCAACTTAACAGATTACTACTTCTATGCCTGTTTTTTTTTAGAGGGCTTATAGTGATTTTATTTTTGTGCTATACAAAGGGGCAGTCTATCTATATGTGCTTTAAACTCATTCTTACTGTATTCAGTCTTATATCAATATTATAGTAATTGAGAAAACACGATAGTTTAATTTTAAAAAATTCTAAATGCATGTGTGTAAAGAACGTCCTAACATTCTTTAGTTTTGTTTTAGTTAAAAACATAGTCTTAGGAGAAAGAATTTGAAATGTTTTCAAGAAATCTAGACTGGCCATTAAAAAAGGACTACCAAAATGAATGCTGTATTCTTATTTTACTTACTTTACTGATGGTTGTAACAGTGCTCCATCCTTGGTCCATGTATATGTGGCCTCACCGGGGGTAAGAAGGTCACAGAGTATATTGATGACCTCTGTCCTTTTAGTGATATACACAGTATTTCCAATCCTTGCATTTATTGTTTTGTTAAATGAAACTGAAGGGTGTTGGCTTTGCCTCATGAGAATAGGTCCTTTTGGTTTAAAGGTCAGCCTGCCTGAGTTTTTCACTTTTGAGCTCTGGGGCAGACTTTCTGTTGTGCCCCTGAGCTGAGCAGCAGGAGGCACCTCTTCCTGGATGCCCCTCCATTGAATGTGTGCTGACTGGGCCTTGGTTAACTCAGCCACCAGCTGGTAAATCACCTGAGAGGCAAGGTCATCGCTGACCTCTCTGGTTTCCAGAAGCAGACTCATGTTTCTTATCAGTTCATCAAATTGGACTGTATCCATGCTATATGCTCCCTGTTTAACTGCTGCTTCAAACTGCTTATTCTTAAACTCCCAGGAATTGGTGTTGCCTGCAGAATTGCTGCAGTGGCCTAACAAAGCTCTTAAGAAAGGCTGGTTATTAATTTGGTCATCATGTAGGTAAAGCTCATTTTTGTTACTCCACATTTGTCTCATTTTATGCCACGCAGTTCCCAAACTATCAGCTTCGTTGCCATCCATCCCAGGATATTCCCTCATTTGCTCTCTGAGGGCAGGGTGTGCAATGAGCCGGTTGTCTGTTCCAATGAGCTTGAGCACAACTGTTTCCTGGGCTGAGCCTGCAACGCATCTGTACACACCAATGTCAGGGGCTGCGAGACTGTGGATCTTCAGTGAGCCTGACTTGGTGATGCCAAGTCGTTTGGAGTTCTGCAAACAATGGCCATCCTTCTCCCACCGGATCAGAGACTTCTGGAATCGTCGTACTGGGCATTTAATAATCACAGATGTGTTGGGCAGCAAATAGGCTCTGTTGCCAATGGTCAGATTAATACGTTTCTCCTCCCTTGTCTGAATATAGACTCTCTGGACACTGAGAATCTGAGGACCCTGCTCACCAAGTTTTATTTTTGTCTTTGGTTTTACTTCTGCAGGAAAAAAGAAAGAAAAGAAAATTTTTAAAAATTCAAAAATACTAACAACTTTTTGACAGTCATCTCCCAAACCTACATTACTCTTTTAAAATATTTGAGTTAAAACATGAATAACATGATACATATATACACAAATAAATTTTACAACTATCTAGTACTTCAGCAAAGAATGCAAGTTTAAATGAGGTGCATGAAAACGTGTGATTTATTTTACAAAGCCCTGTTTTGGGGAAGTAAGGGGTTAAATGCTTTAATGAAATTTAGAGAATGGTTATTCTACATTAGAGAAATATTCATTCTAATGCATGATCATATGATGGCTTCATAATATATAATTCATAAAGTGCCTCTCTCCCTGTTTCACCAAGTTTTGGGTATAAGTTTCATCAGTAAGAGGGTGATCTGATATGTTGGGCCTCTACCATTTGGCAGGGTTACCTTTGAGGAGCTAGTCTGGCTTGGAGTCATGGCTACACCAAATCTGAAGAAAGAAGAGAATGGAAATGTGAATAAATTCATTTGAAGGGTTCAAAAAGGAGAATGAGGTTAGTCAATTGCAGAAACTAGCCCAAATATGCCAGTTAAACAAGCATGGCGGGGTCTGAGGAAGCAATGGGGAGCCATGATCAAAAAAGAAAAGATAAAGCAGGTATTTTGAAGCCAGACAAATCTGGAGTTTGAACCTTAGCTCTGCCACATGAATAAGTCATTTCATTTTCCTGAGCCTTAGTTTTCTTATCTGTAAACTGGATAATTTCATTAGTACTTTCATTAGAGGAGTGTGGAAATGAAGTCAGATTGTTTGTGTCAAGAGCACAGCATAGTAGTAGGCACTTAATGGGCTCTTCTATATGATTACTGTGCCCACTGGCTAGGTAACAAAGGCAGGTTTGGAAAGAAGGTACAGGGCAGACTGAGGGGGAGTCAGAGATGGGCTGGCTTTTTTTCTGGCATGGATTCTAGTGAAATGGCTGGGGCCAAGGACGACACACCTCAGATCCTGTCCCCAGGGAAGTGCCTCTCTCCCTGTTTCACCTGAGAGGAAATATACTGTGATTTGTGTGATTTGGAGGAGAGGGAAGGGACCATGATGTGGGAACAAGTCTGGTTCCTGCTTGATGATACATTTTGGTCTCTGGGCAGATGTGGGGTATGAGCTGGAGGGCCTGGAGATACTAGTGAGTGGTAGGGGAAGGACTGGACTTGCATCAAGTATTACTCGATTCAGGAGGTCATGAAGTTGGGACCTCATTACTTTGGCCCTCTGAGAATTAATAGCAGCATTGACATGCTGTGAGAAAAACCAGATCAATATTCCTCTGAGTTGGCTTTCTCAGGCCTTGGCAGTAGTTACAGGGTATGTACTGTTTACAAGAATAATTTCTACAGTCCTCTTGCTGGTTCATAAGCTTTTTTCAGTGTGGCAACCTCCTGGGGTTTAGTGGTGTAGTTAGGTTCAGAAAAGCATAATTTCTGAAATAGAGGTTTTTCAGTGAAGGACACATGACTAATTTGTATACAAATTTCATTGATGTGCAACTGGTAGTTCAGGCCTATGGATCTCAGAATTGAGGGTCCAAAGGTTCTAACCCAGGATATCCCCTCAGCTCATTTCTAAGTGGTATCAGATGACCTGCCACTTGCACAATTTCCTCTTTGGGATTACAGAGTATCCACAGAGAATGTCAACCTGGCCCTATCCAGTTAAAGCATATAGATTTTCTTTTAATGGGCAACATAAAATTTTGAACTTACTTTGAATCATGACCAAAGGCAGAAAGAAGACATTATAGAGGTGTTATGTTTTGGACATAAACTGTCCCTTAAAAGCCACATGGCTTGGTTGCCAGCCTGTGGTGCTGGAGGTGGAGCAAACTTTAGAAGGTGGGGCATAGTTAGAGGAAGTAGGTCCTGAGAGGCAGATAGGCCTTTGAAGAGTATATTTTGTATTTGGCCTCCTTCTCTCCTTCTTTGCTTCTCATCATCATGAGGTGAACAATTTTATCCCAACTCACCCTTCCACCACCAAAAACTATGGAGCCTTCTGACCAAGGACTAAAACCTCTGAAACCACGAGCCAAAATAAATGTTTTCTCCTGTTAATCAATTTCTCTCAGATACCTTGTTATAGTGAAGGAAAACTAACAGAAGAGGATTCTCTGGTTAAATTCATAGTCCACCCATTACTATATAAACAATGGTTTTCAAAATACTTAATCTTCACAGAAAATGCTCAATCAAAACAGCTAACTATTTATTAATTTCAATGCCCTAGGTTCCATCCACAAACGTTCTAATTTAGTGTACAGGATGGGTATTAAAGTATTTAAAAGATCCTCAGGGGACTGAATGTGCAGCAAAGTTTGAGGACCATTGCCCTAGAGTGTACCATGATTAAACCAAAATAGTAGAGAGAGGTATTCTTGTCCCAGTTTATTTTACTGAAAGACAATTTTATGGGATGCTGCTGGTAAAGAGGAAAGGGAAAATAAGAAGCAGCATCCATGTGATCTAACGAGATTCCTGTGCAACATGCAACATCTTCTATAAGAAGATAGAGGGAAGAGTGCTTTCTGGTCTCTGTTTCAGTAATCATACTTTGAGTCATCACAGATGGTCCCCTAATCAGGATGGTTCCACTTAATGCTCCTTTGACTTTCTTATGGTACAAAAGATATCTGCATTCAGGAGAAACCATATTTTGAATTTTTATCTTCTCCCAGGCTAGCAATATAAGATACAATACTCTCTAGTGATGCTGGGCAGCAAGCAGCAAGTCACAGCTCCCAATTAGCCATGTGCCCTCAAGGGTTTACAACCCAGACTCCACTGTGTACTGTGTTACCAAATTATGATGTTTGGCAGGTTAGTGTATTAATGCATTTTCCACCAATAATTATAAACACATACACGCACACCCCACAGGGAATTGAACTCAGGACTGTTCTACTATTGAGATATACCCACAGCCCTTTATATTTTTTTATTTTAAGACATTGTCTTGCTAAATCGCTGAGGTTGTCATTGAATTTGTGATCCTCCTGCCTCAGCCTCCAGAGTCACTAGGATTATGTTAAGTTCCTCCGGAGCAATGCCTGGAGTATGGTGACACTGGGCTCAGTTCTTAGACAAAAAACTGGTCCAGTTCTGGGAGACTGCATCCTCCCATATATGGAAATGTCCCAATGCAGTGACATTGGCTAAGGCTCATTAGGCAAGGGCATCGTCCACTCTGCAGAGAGCAAGCAGGTACCTCAGCATCCTTCTGGAGGGGGTTCTGGCCTTTACAAAGGGACTAACTCATCTCTCAACTGTGCTGGATTTGAGAAATGCCACATTTTTTGTCTCTTCTAAAGGCACACTCATCCACTGCTGATGGGACTGCAAATTGGTGAAGCCAATATGGAAAGCAGATTTCTTAGAAAATGAGAAGCGTTTTCTCCTCTGTGTCCCCCTTTTGAGTCTTTGTGCCACCATGCCATACAGGCCAGCTCTAGGTTCCTGGGGCTCTTCAGGGAGTTGCCTGTGGCTCCTCGCTTGTCTTTCCTGCCTTCACTCCCATGGTATCTTTGCCATGAATCTGAGGCTTGGTGTCAAGCCAGGCTTCTGCCCCAAGCCATCTGGACTGGATATTTACACTTGGTCTTGCCAGCATTTGACTCCTGCCACTCCCTAATGGGCTTTGGCTGTGACCCAGCCTCTAAGTAAGCCTTCCTATCCCTGCTGGAACTCCACCTACTCAGAATCCAGCCCTCAATCTGGCTGCTGGGCTGGTGAGGATTCCCTTTCCTTCCTCTGGGAGTGAAGATCCATCAAGCTAATTTGAAGCTGTATAAAAACCCTGGGCAGTTTTTCTGGATTCTTTTAAGGCTTCTCGGAATGTAGGAAAACAGGTAGCTGAGTGGAGGCTGCAAGGGATACGGGGGGCGGGACTTGCTAAAAGAGTTATGAAGGCCCCAGGCCCCATGGAGATAGTAAATCCCAGATCATCCTGAAAAAATGGCTTTCACTTACTTGTTTCTATTGCCCTTTTCAACTAAATGCTGTCTGGCTTCTGCTCCCAGAACTGCACTAAAACTCTCTGGGAAAGACCACCCATGGCCTCTCAGGGATAAATCCAGCGCCCTCCCTCTGTGTTCTTACTTGTCCATTCTAGAGTATATGGCACCACCATCACTTCCTTCCTGAAGAAGTCTCTCCTCCCCAACATTTTAAACCTTTTTTTATGGTTCCCTTTGATCCTGTGATGGCCAGTATCCTACTAGATGTTTCTACCCCTTGGGTGCAAGTGCTTGGCCACTTTCTCTTCTTGCCCTATAGTTTTCCTTTAGGTTAATGTCTCCCAAGTTGATCTGTCTCTCCTAGACCACTCTCTGGAGCTTCAGACCTATTTATCCACTGTCTACTAGAAATTTCTTCCTGATAAAAGTTTCTTCACATATTATAATCTGGGCTGGGGATATAGCTCAGCACACTTGCCTAGTGTGGTGAAGTCCTGGGCTGGATCCCCAGCACCACAAAGATAAAAAAATATTTAAAAATCAATTCAATATTATAATCTAAATATTATCTGTCCCCCCATCCCAATAATCCTCTACTTTCTATATTCCCTAAGTTAATAGCATCTGATTCTGCCAATTTTCTCAAGCCAGAAACCGGGAACCATCTAAATTCACTCACAAATCAGTGAGATTGCTAGCATCTATTCCCAACTCTGTATTCAACATTCACACTGGTGAATGGCAACTGGCAATGGCGGCAGTATTTATACAGTGGAAACTGAACCTGACAAACCAATGATAGCTACTTCTCCCCTATCATGATCCCACTGGAGAGCTGGTTTTGAACATTTACAAACACACCACGGTCCCTTTCTTTCAGCTCCTAACTCTAGTCAGGCATCAAGAACTTGGATTACACATCAGAGCCATTGTTAGATTTCATCCTCTTTGCTCCTGCTCTCATGATGCTTACCTAGATATTGCCATATTCTCTGAACTAGGCTCCCTGCCCACAGTTTCATATTGATTCAATGTCTCCATAGCTGCCAGAGGAGATGAACTGATCATTAGAATCTAAACTATTCATCATGAAACTCAAGGTCTCTTTTGTTATCACTCACCTAAGTTCTGGTCCTATGATATTGCTTGAGTTCTCACAAAGTTACCACTTCTTTCGACACCTTCTACCTTTGTCCATGTTGCTCTCTTTTCCCAAATCCTCCTGTACCTCTCCCCATGTAGGCCTGATGAATGGATACTTATCTTTCAGAAGTCCCCTCAAGGTTTCCTACTTTATGAAATTGTTTCCTCCCACTGCCTTATTTGTTGAATGAATAAGTGAAGGATTAAATATGTAAAAGAAAAAGTAATGCATATGCATTTGGATTCTATAGGAGCTGATACAAACACAAAATGGGTGCTAGTGAGGGGATCCTGATACTGGCTTGGCTTTTAAGGGCTGCAGGATGTCAGGCAGGGATTGGCCTTACTGAAACATCAGAACTGACAAGTTCAGGAGGAGGAGCGGTGGAAGCCATACTGCACCGTAAGGTTCAGGGTGTGGGCATGAGGCTGGGAGAGCACAAGAGTCAGACTGTGAGCTGATACAAAGACGGAGACAGAGGACAGGAGACAAGAAACTGGGTTTGAAATAACCCTGGGAAGAGGCTTAGGCATACATTCTTGATATGTCAGTCACATAGTGCATCTTGAATATCCCTCCTCCCTCAATGGTCCTGATCTCAGTACTTTGGGGAAAAATAAGAATCCTTCTTCACCAAAACTCAAGGACCCTGACACCAAGAGTTATAATTTTAAAATTTCAAAAATCAAACACTACATTTCTATTATTCTTTCAAGTGTCTGATTGGAAATGAAGACAATCATGGGGTTCATAGAGGAGGTGAGGATGTGAAATGGGGATAGCAGGTGTTATAAAGGTCATCGTGGGTACATGGGGGTTGGCTGTTCTGTATGTTGGCAAATGTTGAAGTAGAAGATAGTACCTGGTAGTGTGTCTTGGAGCAAGGTAGAGTATCTTGCAGGTCTACAATGGTGCCTTAGAAGGTCTACAAGGGCAATCCAAGTACTAAGTGCACATGGACAGTGGAGAAATGGTGCAGAGACAGCAGGGGCAGGGAGGTCAGGAGAATGCCAAGCTCGTCACTTGGTCCTGTGCTACAAATGTAGGGAGAAGAGGATGTTCTTCAGGAGCACAGAGGGAGAAACAATCAAAGCAAGGGCCCTGGAGGGAAGGTGATGGACTGAGGCCAGGCTGCAGCTGATGTGCAGGCCCAGCTCAGGGTGACCTGGCTGTTGCAGGGAGCAAGCATTCTTGCCTCTTGTCTGCTTCCGTGCACTCCTTGTCTGGCAGGCTAGGGAACAGGGTGGAGTAAAGAGAAAATATAACTATCTTTTTTTCTTTTTCTCTGTAAAATTTGTAATTTTACTCTGCCCTCCATTGTTCACCATAATAATTTATATTTTCATTCTGTACCACATTGCAAGGCCTCATAGCCACAATGTATTCCCATATTATTCTGTTATTATTTTAGAGGAAACTGCCAGTATGACTTTCATGACACTCTCTTCTAAGATAGTTTAGAATCTAATCACAATGCTATAGAACCATTCACAACAATAATCAGATAGAAAAACAATTAGATAAATCACTCAAACAAAGCATGACATGGTGCCATTTGCCACAGACATTCCTGAATTCCAGGAGACTTTAAACTTGGAATCTTAAGATTTTGAAAATCTGTTCTCAAAGGATTCCCAGGGAGGAAAAATGTTAATGCTGTCCATGAATCAGCAAAGAAAGGAAGTGAAGAAGAGCGTAGGCTTAGGAATCGGACAGACTTGTGGTCAAACAGGCCAAGGGATCCAACTGCCAGGCACCAGGCTTTGGGCAAATCTCACACTTTCCCTAAGTCTTGGATTCCTTGTCTCTAAATGGGGTAACATTTGTCTCACACATTGCTGGGGGAACTAAATGAGATAATGCATTCAAGGAATTCCCCATGGTAAGTGCTTAATAAATGTTATTATTTTAATTAATTTAATGTTTCTATTATTTTGTTTTTCCAGAAAAGTTGACTCACACACACTTTACAAACCCACTCACAAGCAGCATTAAAATAAGAATAGTTCACTTCAGATATTTTTTTTCTAACCATAAGCAAGTTCAGAAGGGTACCTGAGGTAATGAATGTTATTTTGCAAGGGAATAATTAAAGAAAAAAAAGATGAAAAAGCAAAGCAGGAAATGGATGCAGAAACTATTATTCACAATGTCCCTATTACCTCTCTGCTGACTAATTTCAATTGCTGTAGTGGAAACTGAATTCATCTGCTGTGACCCTCTTATAGAAAACATACATCTATGGGTATAAATATGCATCCTCTCCTGAACACTGAAAATACATGGTGCTCTGAATAGAATGAGGTCATTTATATTAATTCTTCATAGTAAGCTTATTACTTATAATGAATTAAAAGGGTAGTCAAACTGCCATATTAAAAAAAAGTACTTCATGTTTTCATTCTTGCTGTTTTCAAATTACACTGAAGAAAAATACTTTAATATTAAAAAATATTCATCTCTTTTCCTTTTTTTATATTTATTTTTTAGTTGAACACAATATCTTTATTTATTTATTTTTATGTGGTGCTGAGGATCGAACCCAGGGCCTTGCATGTGCTAGGCGAGCGTGCTCTACCGCTGAGCCACAACTCCAGCCCAACTCTTTTCCTTTTAATAGGTTGGATACAAATTTATTACTGGCAAAGTCAACTAGGAAGTTTACCAGTCTAACTTCTACATGTCACACTCCTGAATTCTAAGTGGAAGAAATCACATGGAGAATATAAATAAGTGAGAAGCTTCAAAGATACATTTGCTAAGTGGATGCACATCTCTTAAAACCACCTTTCTTTAGAATTGTATCTTGATCTTTCACATTCTATCATTTGTTGCTGAAATTAAGTCTAAATTCTTCTTAATTTGCTTTACCCATGGATTAGAAATATGCTGCTGTGTGGAAAACAGAGGTCTCAGGACAGAATGAGCAGAATCAAGGTCTGGCGAAGTGTGGCCTTTACATACTTACTGTGGCACGCAGGCATCTGGCAGGATCTTACAAGGGGAAGCCCTGGTAGGTCCCTGCACAGTGTCTCCCTAAGGGAAACACGCCCGCCTCTGGCAGTCAGCCTCTGACACACCTGCTTTCTTCTCTGGAGTCCAACACCACAAGTGACAGAGCACTGCAAGGAGAGTTGAGCAACAGTCACATGGAGTGTGAGCCCACCAACCACAGTAAGGGCCCTGATGGGGAATGGGGAGGGAGCCTGAAGTTTGGGTGTACCAATAAGCAAGTCATTTCCAAGCCTGAACATCTCTATGGACTGGAGGTTCTCCTCTCGACTTCTTCCTCTCCTTTTCCTTCCTTCCCTCCCTCCCTCCCTTTCTTTCTTCACTCCCTTCTTTTGGAGATAAGTAATTAATTTACAGTAGTTTATTTTTGTAGATTTTTTTTGGCATTGTAATTGATATCTAATTTAATTTTTAGCTATTTGTTTATATAGTAAAATAATCTTACTTGATGTATTTTATTGGTGTATTATAATCAGGCATAATAGTTGGATTCATTATGCCATATCCACATATGCACATAACATAATTCAATCAATCTTGTCCCCTAGTACTTTCCCTCTCTCTTTTCCTCCCTCTCCCTGATCTGCTTTTACTCTACTTCCTTTGGTTATGAGTAATACTTTAATTTGTGCATTATAATTACATATATAAAATCAGGATTAATTGTGGTATATTCAGACATGCATGTAGCCTAATTTAGTGGATTATGTTTTTTTTAAAGATAGAAACAGGAACATAAAAAATAGAAATGTAGAAATGTCAAAGAAAAGACAACTACCAGAAAGCTACATTGCTAAGTTCTGCCAAACATTTTTAGAAAAGAACTAATACTAATTATTCTTAAATTAACCCAAAACTTGAAGGTGGGGTAATTTATCCAAACACATTCTATGAGGCCAGCATTATCATGATACCAAAACCAGTCAAGGACAATAAAAAAAAAAAAAACTATAGACAAATATCTTTGTTATATATATTTGCAAAAATCCTCATCAAAATACTAGCAAACCAAATTCAACAGCACACTAAAGGTTATTCACCATGATCAAAGATTATTCATCCCAGTTATCAGGATGGTTCGATATATGTGAATCAATGAACAAGATATAGAATGAAGAACAAAACCATGTGATCATCTCAAAATTGGAAGAAAGGCAACTGATAAAATTCAATATTCCTTTGTGATAAAAACATGAAACAAATTAGTTACAGAGACAAATATCTCAATACAATAAAGCCATTTATAATAAGCCAACAGATAACATTAAACTGAATGAGGAAAAGCTGAAAGCCTTTTCTCTAAGATCTGGAACAACATAAGGATGCTCACTTTTTATCCTTTTACTCAAAACAGTACTGGAAGGCCTAGCAGAGCAATCAAGCAAGAGAAAGAAATAAAGAGCATCTGAACTGGAAAAGAAGTCAGATTGTTACTGTTTGCAGATGCCATAATTTTATATATAGAAAATCCAAAGACTCCATAAAAAATGATCAGAACTAATAAATGATTGAACACGGTTGTAGGGTACAAAATCCACATCCAAAAATCAATATTATTGCTATATACCAATAGCAAATTATCTGAAATAGATATCAAGAAAGAAACCCCATTTGTAATGCTATAAAAATGTATCTAGGAATAAATTTAACCAAAGAGGTAAAAGATCTTTACAATGAAAACTATAAAACATTGATTAAATAAATTGCAGTGGACACAAAAAATGGAAAGACATCCTACATTCATGGATTAGACTAATCAATATTATTAAAATGTTCATACTACCCAAAGAGAGCTACAGGTTCAATGCTATTTCTATCAAAATAGCAACAACATTCTTTATAGAACTAGAAAAAAAACTCCTAAAATTTGTATGGTTCCACTAAAATCCTCTCTTTTCTTTGTGATAACAGCTAATAGTATATTGCCAAAGCAATCTTGAGCAAAAAGAAGAATGCAGGCGGTATCATACTACTTGATTTCAAAATATTTAAAAAGGGGCAATAAACCTAAATAGCATTTCTCAAAAGAAGACATACAAATGATCGATGGAAAAAAGCTCAACATAATAAATCTTCAGGGAAATGTAAACCAAAATCGCACACACACACAAAAAAGTCACCTCACTCAAGTAAGAATAGCCATGATAAAAAAAAAAAAGACAAAAGAGAACAAGTGCAAGCAAGGATGTGGAGAAAAGGAACCCTTCCACACTGTTGGTAGCAACATAAATTAATACAGCCATTGTGGAAAACAGTATGGAGGTTCCTCAAAAAATTAAAAGAACTACATGATCCAACGATCTCACTACTGGGTATTTATCCAAAGGAAATTTATCAAAGGGTATTTATCAAAGAGACATCTACACTCCCAGCGTTTACTGTAACAGTATTCACAGTAGCCAAGAGTAGGAAACAACTTAAGTGTCCACCAGCTGATGAATGGGTAAAGAGAATATTGTATCTACAATGGAATTTTATTCAGTCATAAAAAGAATGAAATTCTGTCATTTGTGATGACATGGATGGAAGTGCATATCATTTTGTTAAATGAAATGAGAAAGACAAGTACCAAACGATCTTTCATATGTGGAAGATAAAAAAGTTGATCCCATAGAAGTTGAGAACAGAATGGCAATTACCGCAGCCTGAGGAGTGTTGGGGGTGGGGTAGAAGGGATGGGGAAAGATCAATCAACACTAAGAAGTAACAGGAACAAGAAGTTCTAGTGCACTATTGCAAAGTAAGCTGAGTATAGATAACAATAAAGTATTTCACAGTTCAAAAGCTAGAGAAGAAGTATTTTAATGTTTTCACCACAACGAAATGATAAACGGTTAGGCACAGGGGCACATGCCTATAATCCCAGTGACTTGAGAGGCTGGGGCAGGAGGATCACCAGTTCAAGTTTAGCCTAAGTAACTTAGTGAAACATCACATGGAACCCCGTTAGTAGTTATAGTTTTTTATAACTCAGCAATTTAGGGAGGCCTGGTCTCAAAATGAAAAGGACTGGGGAAGTAGTTCAGTGGTAGAGCACCCTGGGGTGCAATTCCCAACATCACTCACTCACATACACACACACACACACACACACACACACACACACACACAAATATTTGAGGGGAAATATATGTTGAACCTGACATAAACATTAGCCATGCATACATGTACGGGAACATCACATGGAACTCCATTAATAGTTGTAATTTTTATGTTTAAATAGAACTAATAAATTTTAACAATGTTTAAAAAGGAAAGTACTATGGTTTGGCTGTAATTTGAATGCCTCCCCAAGGTTCATATATAAAGGCATGGTCCCCATGTGGTGCTGTTGGGAGGTGCTATAGTATCTTTAAGAACTGGAGACAGTTGAAGGTCCTTAGATCACTGGGGATGTGCCTTTGACAGGGATTGTGGGAACCCCATACATTCCCATACTCTCCTTCCTGACTTGAGAATTGTGACACTTGCTCCCACTATTGTTATTTACCAGTCTCACAAGAACTGAGCTGATGCATGTTGTCATACCTTTGAACTTTCAAAAATCTAACTAAATAAATTTTTATCTTCATAAATTCATTGCCTCAGGCATTTAGTTGTTGCTGCAAAGTTGACTAATACTTTAAAGAATCACCCAAATGCTATATATAAAATAGCATTAATACTTGATAATCACTGTGTATCATATAATTTTAATTTGAATTTAATGTGATTTTATTAAGTATAGTAAGAAAAACTAAAATAAAAGGATTTGATGAATATACATCTTTTTCTACTATAATTAATTCCCTCAAAGAACGTCTAAAGTTAAGAAATAAGATTAAGAAAACCAATAAGAGATTTGGATAGTTATTTTTTTTTAAAAATTTCATTTGTTTTAATTCGTTACACATGACAGTACAATGATCTTGATATATCCTACATTTGAATCAGATGGGATATAATTTCTCATTTTTCTGAGTGTACAGGTTGCAGAATTACATTGGTCATGCAGTCACGTATATACCCACAGCAATAATAATGTCTACTTTGGATAGTTATTTTTAATGACATATTTTGACTTCAGAAAGTATCTTAGGGACCTTCTACTATGAGTAATGAGGAATTAAGCACCTCTCCTCTCCAAGTTCCCAATTAGCTCACATTTTATCATTTAGATGATGTCAAGATTTCTGCAGTTTACATTCTGTTCTGAACTGCTAATAGATTAGTTTTAATTCTACAATTAAATGAATTCGTCATTCATCTTCCATCATTTTTTACCAGGGTCAAAACATTCCTGTATTCTCTATTTTAAATCATCTTTGTGTCTCCTCTTGGCTCTACGGGGTTTTCAAGAGGGGCTCATCAGCATAATGTTCCCTGACTGCCTTTCTGGTACCTTTCTACATAAAGAGCAACCTGGATGAAGAGAAACTTCTGAGTCATGCTTTCTTTCCCTTAGATCCTGCTCCATTGTCTTGCATTGACAAATGCAGAACAAATGAGGACCAGCAGGAAATTTTTGTGGTTGATGTGTTTGCCCTTCCTGCTCAGAGGCCTGTGGATAAATTCTTTATCCACAAAGTCCAGCACCTTATGCAGGCTGTCTCAGGAGGTTGTATTTTTTGGCACATGATGTGCCTTTATGACCTGCTGACAAAAAGTCATTGCTAAAGGAAGTCAGTTCCCCTTACATTATCTTTGAATATTTTTTTGTTACATTTGTATTGCTGTTCTCACCAAATACTAGTTATGCTAATGTTTGATTTCCTTTGTCTACTTTCCATATCCATCACTGTCTGTAACAACCAATATTGCACCTTTGCTCTTTTCCATATCTTCTCATGATGTACTCCATCCTGTACACCATTCTGTTTTTGATTGATTTATTTTTTGCTATTGTTGCTTATAACTTGTACGTTTGCTAGTTTTAATTTTTGTCTTTTATTTTTTCCTGACTGTTCTAGTTGTCTATCTTGTGCCATCTTAAAATCTTAAACAAACAAACAAACAAAGCTCTCAAACCTCACCTCTAAGACACTTTCCTGTTAGATATGATGACCATCGCTTCTTTGGAAGCGATCCCATCTCTTGGAACTTTTCTCTGGGAAAGACCTTTTGTTTTGTGTCTATATGATTCTTGCTTTAGTTTCCTTCTCCCACACCCTGATTTCTTCCTTCTACTTCCCCTCGTTTTGATGTGCATGCCAGGGTTCTGAATGCAACTGGCTATTTGTGAGCCATGTGAGTGAGCGAGGGCAGTTTGCTGTCTTCAACACTCTGTCACCAAATCTCTTCTTTCCTTTGCCCACAAATCTCTTCCGACTCTGGCATTTGAATGGTTGGCACAAGTAAGAAAAGAGCTTTTTAAATAAGTGGCTCACTGTGTCATCATTGGGCAAGGCCGCCTCCCCTGCCTTCACGACACTTCATCTCTGGCATCCTTTCCTGGTGAGGAGGTATACAAATGTGGTTTCTCCTGCAGCGCTGCCTCCCACCTCAGTTCTGCAGGGACATTCTCTGTGTTTTCAGGGGAAGCTCATG